>NC_081317.1:108852622-111252622 GCF_026419965.1 Kogia breviceps | reverse complement strand
CATGCAGGCTCAGTAGTTGTGGTGCATGGGCTTAGTTGCTCCGCGGCACGTGGGATCTTCCCGGACCAGGGCTCGAACCCGTGTCCCCTGCATTGGCAGAAGGATTCTTAACCACTGCACCACCAAGGAAGCCTTGGATTTTATTTTATATTAAGTAACACATTGAGCACAAGGAACCGTACAGAAATCGGGAGCTCTGGAGGAAAAATACATTGAAAGAGTGAATATTTCCACTTTTCACTGGCAGTAAGTAGAGAGAGGTCGAGAGCTGTAGAGAGGTAAAAAGAGCTGAGGAAACAGAAAGTAACAAGTGTGGGGAGGCTGTGGGGAAATTGGAACCCTTGTGCACTGCTGCTGGGAATGTGAGATGAGGCAGCCGCTGTGGCAAACACTAGGACGGTTCTTCAAAAAAATTAAACTTAGAATTGCCAGATAATCCAGCCATTCCTCTTTTGAATATAAACCCAAAATAACTGAAAACAAGATTTTGAAAAAATATTTTGACATCCATGTTCATGGCAGCGTTATTCACAGAAGCCAAAAGGTGGAAAAACTCAAGTGTCCATCAGTGGATGAATGGATAAACCAAATGTGGTCCATCCATACAATGGAATATTATTCAGCCTTCAAAAGGAAGGAAATGGTGACACAGGCTACAACATGGATGAGCCTTGAGGACATTATGGTAAGTGAGGAATCCAGTCACAAAGGACAAATACGGTAGATTGCACTTACATGAGGAACCCAGAGAGGTCAAACTCATAGAGACAGAAAGTAGAATGGAGGTTGCCAGGGGCTGAGAGGAGGGGAGATGGAGAGTTAGTGTTTAATGGATACAGAGTTTCAGTTTCAGTCACTGCAGTTAATTTTTAAAAAGAGCTGAGGACTTGGGTATAGGCAGAATTGACTCGGGGGTTGAGAATTACTGACAGATAGGTCTTCTCTCAGACCCACTGGAGGACATTCTTCTTCCTTCAGGTCCCAAAGCACCAAAGAGGTACCACTTTTGGGGGAGGTTGACCTTTGCTCAAGGCTTGGATAACAGGGAGGGGACATTCACAGCAGACACGTTTAAACGCGACATGGGGCATATCGTCCGGGGTTCTGTGGCCACCGCGCAGGAGGATTTTGTGGTGGCAGCTCCCACGTGCAGGGCACCAGCTGCCATGCTGTCCCCTCTCCCCGGACCCTCCTCCTGGTCTCACCTTCCTCCTCCCAGACTCTCTGTTTCCTCCTTGTCTGGTTGCCCAGAAACTCAAAATTCCTTTCAGTTTATTACGCACGACAAGGCAGCTCTGTGTCTGGCTGCTTGGGGAGGTGGGAAGCCAACTTCTCTTCTGAGGAGACCCAGTAAAGGCTTCTCCTGTAAACAAACGGAGAGAATATTGTGCAGCCCGGAGAGTGCAGACGAGGGCTCAGCCACCGTCACAGTCTCCAACACTTACCCTGACCTGTGGGTCGGCTCCAGGGACGAGGGCCTCCAGCGGGCTGTGGCCGTCTGGCCTCGGCTCTGCAACAGCACAGGACACAGCTCTGTCCCAAAGCCTTGGGGATGGTGTGCCCAGGCTGGAGGCTGACCCCAGATGGAGAGCTCCACGGTCAGGTGTGCAGACTGATTTTGCATTTGTTACACACTGGGTCTGGGGTTCCGGGGGAGGGAAGCTCTCAGGGAGGCCCACGAATCCTGGTTCTAACCCACCTCAGCTGTGTGACTGGGCAAGTTGGCGCTCTATGCCTTCTGTGAGGAGTAGCGAGAAAAACGGCCCATCTTATGGGGTTTCTGCAAGGAGTCAGTGAGATACCGTGTGCAGGAGAATTTGGTACGTTGCAAGAGCTCAGCAGATCTCAGCTGCTGGTGTGGTGGTTATCGCGGTGCTTCTGTCCAAGTCCCTGGGTGGAGGAACGCGCAGTCTGGTAGGGAGGCCAGATGTGCGCTGTCCCCAGGGAAGTCAACCCATGCGCACTGCACCACAGCTGTCCTGACCCTGAGAGTGCGGGACACAGGCCTGACTTCTCCGCAGTCCCGCTTGCCTCCCTTCCTCCCCTTGGCCCTCTCCCTACAGGTGGCTGGAGGGGCTACAGGCCTGGTTCCAGGGACCCTACGCCCAGGAGCTGGCAGGGGTGGCGGGAGCAGGGCCAGCCAGGGAGACTCCAACAGGTGATTTTGGGAGGGTGGGCAGGGCCAGGTGTCAGGCTGCAGTAGCCAAGGACGTAACTGAGGAGGCTGTTAGGCACTGCCATGGCATTTGTGAACCTTCCTTGGAAGGTCTACAGAAAAGGAGAGAGATGTCTGTCTTTGGGGGGCAGGTTTAGAAATCACAGTTCCTGGCGTTGGGAGGTGGCCGGAATGATGTCCCAAGTCCTCCGATCCTGTTTAACGCTCAGCAGAAGATGCTCCCTGCCACTGGACACCATCCCTGAGAAAAGGCCTCTGGGGGGATATAGACCAAGTGAGCTTTCTCAGAAGGAGAAGTGGATTCTGAAGGGTGAATAAGAGTTTGAAAGTTGGATGATGCCAGAGGAGGGCACTCCAGACACAGAGAGGGGTGCCTGCCAATGCACTTGGTGACCTGCCCCATCTCTCTGTTCCTTGTGACGCCTCACTGTTCGCTTCAGCCCACACTCCCCTGGACTGCTTCCTGCTTAGTTAGTTCCCAGGGGCTGAGACTTGGTCTGTAATTCCAGGTAGCCACCAAGGTTGTTTTGACAGCAGTGCTCATTGGCAAAGGGTACAGACACCTTTTGTTCCCAATAACCTACAAATTCTGATGCTGGAGGTCTTGGGGAGAGGTGGAGAGTACGTCGGCGGAAGGGAGTGGCCAAGGACACTACAAATGGTGCCTACACAAAGAGACACGACAGACTTTTTTGGGATATGAATATGTTCACTATTGTGAATATGGAAGTGGGTTCATGGGTATATACATGTGTCAAAATGTATCAAATTGTACACTTACGTAAGTGCAGTTATTGTGTATGGGTTATACTTCCATAAAGTTATTAGAGAGAGTATAAGTGCCTCCGAATTTCTAGTTGCTTTAAAAAAATGTTTACTTTTCAGTATAAAACTAATACAGGATCACGAGAGAAATTTCGAAATTCACAAGTGCAGGGAAAAGAAGGTAAATCACACTTTCTTCTTCTTGTTCTTCTTCCTGTTCTTGTTCTTCTTCTTCTTTTTTTTTTTTTTTTTTTTCTGGTGAGGGATCATTATCACCAAAACCCAAAAGCTATGCATGGGGCTCCTGCCCCAGCACCAGCAGGCCAGGTTGCTCAGTCCTACTGAGTGGAGAATCCCCGGGGGGCTTGTATCCAACAAATGTTCACCTGCTCCCCTCCCACCCCAGTCAGTCTGAGAGGGAGACCCAGAATCTGAATTTAAAGCCAGCATCACAGGTCATTCTGATCCAGGCGGGCAACAGTCTACTTGCTGAGAAATGCTAAAATAGAGAGTCAGTCACAAAGCCCTGGTGGTCCTTGATCTTTTCTCCTTCAGCCCCAACCATGATAATAATAATACCCCAGATACAGGGATGGGGTCACAACTGTGTGGTGAGACAGATCTGGCTGATTCCTGCCTTGGAAGCCTTGTGGTAGCAGCAGCAACCGTAGTCACAGTGGTAGCAGTGGTAACGTTAATGGTAGTAAGAGTAGTGGTAATGGTAGTGGTAGTAGTGGTAGTAGTACTGTTAATAGTAGTAACAGTAATGATAGCAATAGTAAAGGTAATAGTAATGGTAGTAACGGTAGTAGTACTGTTAATAGTAGCAGCACTGTTAATGGCAGTAACAGCTGAACACTTAATCCACCTAAGCCACTGTTTCAAGAGCTCCACATGTGTTATTTCAATGGTTAAAAGCAAGTTCTCGCACTTAGATGTTTGGGTGTGAACTTCACCCCTCCAGTGCTGATGAAGATGTGGAGAAATCGGAACCCTTATGCACTGGTGGTGGGAATAATGCAGCTGCTGTGGGAAACAGTACAGGCAGACCTCATTTTATTGCGCTTCACAGATACTGCGTTTGTTTTTTTTAAAGGTTGAAGGTTTGTGGCAACCCTGCATTGTCAGATTATGGTTAGAATTCTTTAGCAATAAAGTATTTCTTAATGAAGATATAACTTTTTTTTTAGAGATAATGCTATTGCACACTTAATGGACTCATCAAGAAAAAAAGGGAGAGGGCTTAAATCAATAGAATCAGAAATGAAAAAGGAGAAGTTACAACCAACACCACAGAAACACAAAGGATCCTAAGAGACTACTAGGAACAACTCTATGCCAATAAAATGGACAACCACGAAGAAATGGACAAATTCTTAGAAGGGTACAATCTCCCAAGACTGAACCAGGAAGAAATAGAAAATACGAACAGACCTATTACCAGTAATGAAATTGAATCAGTAATTTAAAAACTCCCAACAAACAAAAGTCCAGGACCAGACAGCTTCACAGGTGAATTCTACCAAACATTTAGAGAGAAACTAACACCCATCTTTCTGAACCTATTCCAAAAAATTACAGAGGAAGGAACACTTCCAAGCTCATTCTATAAGGCCAGCATTATCCTGATACCCAAAACACACAAAAATGTCACAAAAGAGAAAATTATAGGCCAATATCACTGATGAACACAGTGTAAACATAACTTTTATATGCATTTGGAAACAAAAAATATTCATGTGACTCCTTTTATTGTGAAATTCACTTTACTGTGGTGGTCTGGAACCGAACCCGCCATATCTCTGACGTCTGCCTGTATGGCGGTTCTCCTAAAAATTTAAACATAAAATTACCATTTGATTCAGCAATTCCACTCTGGGTATAGACACAAAAGAACTGAAAGCAGAGACTTGAACAGATGCTGGTACACCCGTGTCATAGCAGCATTATTCACAACAGTCAAAATGTGGAAACAACCCAAATGCCCACCAATGAAAAAAATGGATAAACAAATTGTATATCCATACAATGCAATATTATTTAACCTTAGAAAGGAAGGAGGGCTTCCCTGATGGCGCAGTGGTTCAGAATCCACCTGCCAATGCAGGACACAGGGGTTCGAACCCTGGTCCGGGAAGATCCCACATACCGCGGAGCAACTAAGCCCATGGGCCGCAACTACTGAGCCTGCGCTCTAGAGCCCGTGTGCCACAACTACTGAAGCCCACACACCTAGAGCCTGTGCTCCGCAATAAGAGAAGCCACTGCAATGAGAAGCCCATGCACCGCAAAGAAGAGTAGCCCCTGCTCACTGCAACTAGAGAAAGCCCGCGCGCAGCAACGAAGATCCAACACAAAAGGAAGGAAATTCGGACATGCTACAACATAGATGGACCTTGAGAAAGTTATGCTAAGTGAGATAATCTAGTCACAAAAAGACAAATCCTGTTTGTCTTATATGAGGTAACTAGAGTAGACAAACTCATAGAGACAGAAAGTAGAATGGTGGCTGCCAGGGGCTGGGAGGAGGGGGAGGGGGAGCCAGTCTTTAATGCCAGCTTGGGAAGAAGAAAAAGTCCTGGAGATGGACGGTGGTGATAGTTGTACAACAGTGTAAATGTACTTAGTGCCCCTGAGCTGTAGACTTAAAAATAGTTCACATGGTAAATTTTATGTTAGGTGCATCAATTGAAAAAAAAAGAGAGAGGGAAAAAAGTCCTCAGTTTCAGTTTCCTCATTTCTAAAATGGGGAAAAAAGCCTCCCCTTCTTCTGAGGTTGTGAGGGTTGAAGGTGTGAACAGAGCCATCCCCAGAGAGAAGTGCTTGGTCCAGAGTGGCGGCCAGTGTCATTCTACCTGCCCTTTCCTGTGTGGCCCCAGGTACACCCCCGCACCTCTCTGGGCCACAGAAGAGAGGGTCTGGCACCCTTGCCAAGTCCCCTCTCACTCCCCAACTCTGATGCTCCGGGCTGGCTACCTGTCGGAATACCCCTTCCTGGAGTGGGCATGTCGGGGGCTGGGCCTGGCACATTTATTCTGCCGGCACAGAGGGCTGAGGCCGCCTGGGGTGCTGGAGGGTGAACTAGGGTGAGTGGCTCGTGCTCCGTCACCCGGAGAAGCCTAAGTCTGGCCTCTGACAGACTGGTCTCCTGCGGGCACAGGAGGGACGGTCCCGGCGTGTGCGCGCGTGTGCCTGACTGTGTGTGTACACGCACGAGTGAATGGGTCCGTCTGTACGGTGGCAGCTGCAGGTGGGAATGTGCCGGGGAGGGGGCGCTGTGCTGAGCGCCACACCCCTTGGGGACAGGGACGGTAAGGAGTGTTACCGCATCTTTTTGGCCCTGGCTGCACACTGGGGAGTCTTATAAGAGTACTGGGGGGCTTCCCTGGTGGCGCAGTGGTTGAGAGTCCGCCTGCCGATGCAGGGGACATGGGTTCGTGCCCCGGTCCGGGAGGATCCCACGTGCTGCGGAGCGGCTGGGCCCGTGAGCTATGGCCGCTGCGCCTGCGCATCCGGAGCCTGTGCTCCGCAGGGAGAGGCCACAACGGTGAGAGGCCCGCGTACCGCAAAAAAAAAAAAAAAAAAAAAAAAAAAAAAAGAGTACTGGAGCCTGAGGCCTGAATCCCACCCCCGAGGCTCTGATTTCACTGGTCTAGGGTGTCCTGGGCACCAGGATTTTCCAAAGCTCCCCTGGGGGCTTTCCTGCAGAGCAGGGCTGGAGCCTCTGCTCCCCTAGGGCCGAGGAGAGGAGGCCCCGGCCCAGACTCACAAGGGCTGAGGAAGCTTGCGTGGTGTGTGTGAAGGAAGCTACCTGTAAGCTGTTTATTGCTTGCTTGAATTACTGGGTAAATATTGACCGGAGGCTCCGATGGCCCGGGAGCTACCTGTGGTTTCCATGGTCACATCTCTGGCGAAGTAGGGGCACCTCTGTCTGGCCTGGGCTCTGCCAGCCAAGCGATGGGTGACACAGAGCCAAAGGGTCCCCCTAAGGGATACGGTGCGAGGTCCTGAGCGGAGTCCGGGCCTGGCAGGCAGCTGGGCAGAAGTGCAAGCTGACTCGCTCCTGCTAGCTGTGGGAACCCGGGCAAGTGTTTTGAGCTCTCTGGACCTCTGTCTCCTAGTCTCTCGGACAAGGATGACAGCAGCTGCCGGCGTCCTCCTCTGAGGATGGAATGTACCCATCACATGGTAGTTGCTCAATAAACGGGCATTTCTTGTTTTCTGGACCAGAGAAACTGTTGGCCGCCTGGTCCCTGGGACGTCGCTCCAGCCTCCCTGCTGTTGAGTCAGTGTCTGTGAACAGTGGGACGTTGATGGCTCCCGGGGAATGGTTGGAGGAGACAGAGCTCGGTCCTTTCCTGTTAGGGGCTGATGTGGTCCCTGCCCCCAGGTCCCGATGTTGAAGTCCTAGCTCTCAGGACCTCAGAACGTGACTGTATTTGAAGATCGGGTCTTTAGAGAGGCAATTACATGAAAATGAGGTCATATGGGTGGGCCCTAACCCAGTATGACTGGGGTCCTTATAAGAAGAGATGAGGACAGAGACACACAGAGGGGGCGACCGTGTGAGGACCCAGGGAGAAGACGGCCGTCGACAAGCCAGGGAGAGAGGCCTCAAGAGAAACCAACCCTGCCCACACCTTGATCTCAGACCTCCAGCTCCGAGAACTGTGAGAGGATACATTTCTGTTGTTGAAGCCTCCAGGCTGCGGAGCTTAGTTGCGGCAGCCCGAGCAAACGAATCCGAGTCCCCATAGTGAACGCGCTGCAGACGCCACTGCACACTGACCCCATTGACGTGCTCCCTACTCCTGCAACTTCTAAATCCTTGACTTCCTCCTCACCCCCGGCCCCTGTAGAATCAGTCCCTAAGACCTAAAATGCCCCAGCTTTTCCCATCACTGTCAACCCCTCGGCCAGCTTCACCCTCTGCTTTATTGCCACTGACTGCATCCTCTCTCACTGTCTGCCTGCTCCAGACCATCCTCCACACACAGGTCATTTTTCAAGTTCAGATGTGATCCCTTGACTGGGCTCCTCCCCACCTGCCAGGCCCCTCCCATCTCCTTCATGGCAGCTATACTCTAGCTGCACAGACCCTCCATGGTTTCTGGAACACAGCGTGTTACTCTTACACCCCCAGGCCTCTGAACCTCTGGCCCACTGCCTGAGCACTCTTCCTCCCTTCCCTGCCGTCAAACTCCTATTCATTCGTCACAGCCCTCTTCTAATGTTCCTTTCTTGGTTGGAAGCCCTCCTGGACCTTCGGAGATCAGGATCACCCCTTCCTCTTCTCTCTGCCCACGTGGACCTGTGCACGGCCTCCTACACACAGTTTTGAGAGGCTCTGTCTCCCTTCCCACCCAGAGTGTGAGTGAATGAGATCAAGGACCAGGCCTGATTCAGCTCACATTCCGAGCATCTGGTCCCACATCTGGCCTGATTGGCGTCCAGTGGCTGCTTCTCAAATGCAGGGGTCAGTTGAGCAGTTTAGGCCAGGGTTTGGGGCCACAGAGCTCCTTCTCGTGGGGAGTCTTGAACGTTGTAGGACTTCTAGCAGCATCCCTGGCCTCTGCCCGCTGGAGAGAGCAGCCCCACTGCGCTCAAGTTGTAACAACTCATACGTCTCCAGTCACGGTCGAATCTCCCCGGGCACAGGATCGCCCCCGTGGAGAACCCCCGTGAGGCCTGCTGTGATCTCTGAACCTCTTGAGAGAAACACTGTCGGCATATCCGAGGTTGGAATGACACTGACGCTGATTTTGTTAGAGCACGAAGCAGAGAAAAATAGCAATTTTGAAGACTCTGTGCTGCAGTGGGCCCTGTGAGAAAGTGGCAGCTAGGCAGGGGGTCCTTTCCCAGGGATGAAGTTGACGAAACTCTTTTTTTCTGAAATTTTGGCTGGAGTTTCCTATTGAATTGGGTACACACCCAGTGGGAGAGGACACAGTTTTACCAAGCAGAGGCTCCAACAGCAGTCGGGATTATGATTTTCAGAAATTGGATCGGTACCCATTTCACCTCCAAATTCAGTTTTCTCTTTTCCTTTGCAGATTTTTCCCCCAAATCACTTGGGCCCTGAGGCTCCATCAATCCCCCCCCAGTAAGTATCAGTGCCCTCTGAGCGCTTTGTGGAGACCTCATTTTATTAGCTTTGTCCACTAAGCATCTGGACATCCCTCTGCATCCCAGTCCACCCCTGTCCCTCACAGGTCCAGCCTGGGGGCTCCAGGAAGAACAGGTTCCCTCCCAAACTAACCCCGACTGGCTCTGGGCGACTCTTTCTTGGGGTTGAACTGGGGCTGTTTTCTGATCTTTCTGCCCTCAGTTTCCTCTTTTGTGAAAATGGGGTCAGAATATCTACCTCACTGTGAATGTCAAGTGCCAGGCGCTCAGGAATGTCAGCTCTTATCCGTCCTAGGGGCCAAGGTGTAGAACTTGGTTATTCGGCTGCAAGGCAGACGACAGCGGACAAGCTGCTCTTTCTGAATCAAAGCAAGTTCTTGGGCAAGAAGGGCCTCTTACCTGGCAAACCAACACAGGCCCACAGAGACTCCCTTCTAACTGCCTTACTGTCTACTCTTGTCCTCTTAAAAATCAGATGCCCTTGAAAAGGTAGCATATTGGGCCTTCCCGAGTAGAGTTGCAAGATAAAATACAAGATGCCCAATTGAAGTTGAATTTCAGATCAACAACAAATAATTCAGCATAAGGGTGCCCTCAATACTGCACAGAACAGACTTATACTAAAACTTATTCGTTGTTCACCTGAAATTCAAATCTAACTGGACGTTCTGTATTTTTACGTGCTCCCTGGCCACCCAACTTCACAGCCATTTGACGTCTTAAGTAAATACTGATATGTTTGTTAGGCTCTTTTCAGGGAGCTGCTTGGATAGGGGGAGAATGTAGAGCTCATGGAACGACCTCTTGGTGGTAACCAGTGACAAAGACTCTTTGCTTGACCAAACTTTAGTCAGGCTCCTGAACCTTCTCCCGGGCCTATCTGTGCGTTTCCGTGTAAAACCTAGTTTTATCAAGAACCCTGTTAAGTCAGTTTAACCAAATCCCCCACAACCTCAGTATCTGATCACCCTTGACATCTGATCAGGTTCCTTATCCCCCACCATCCCCCAGGAGATGTCTGATTGCCCTGTCTCTCATTCATCAAGAATCCTGTTGCGTCAATTTAAATCTTTCTTTCTTTCTTTTGGCTGCGCGGGCTCCTTAGTTGTGGCACGCAGGCCCCTTAGTTGCGTCACGCGGACTCTTAGTGGTGGCACGCATGTGGGATCTAGTTCCCCGACCAGGGATCGAACCTGGGCCCCCTGCATTGGAAGCGCAGAGTCTTACCCGCTGGACCACCAGCGAGGTCCCCTGTTACATCAATTTATCAGGAACCTCCCTCAGCCCTGATGTTTCCTCCCAGTAATTTTCCAGCCACTGACCCCCACCAGGCTCCTTGGCTATAAGTTCCCACTTGCTGGTGCTGTGCCCAGAGTTGACCCCCTCTCTCTAGCCCACTGTGAAATCCCATTGCATTGGTCCTTTCACCTGTTGTGATGGTCCTGAATAAAGTCAGCCTCCCCGTCTTTAACAAGGGCCATTGATTATTTTTTTTCTTTCCTAGCAGTACGGTAGCCCTGGTGGGTCATATTGTATGGACTGGTTCACCAGCTGAGTTTTATCTGTCACAAAACAGCTTAAAAAAATAAGGAAGCCTAGTTCCCACTGATCTTGTGGCTTTTACATGAAACATGCGTGTGAGGCTTCTGTGCTGGCCCCTTTTCTCAAAATTTTTGGCAAAGATGACCAAAAAATAGCTTCTGTAGAAATTATTTATTTAGTATGAATAGGGCAAAGTTAGATCTTGGCTAGACATTTCAAGTAAACAGGATCACTGCACATGGAGTTGTTTGAAACCAGAGATTTCCTGTGACCCCCAGAGTTTTAACAAGAGCCAGAGAAGTTATATTTATAGAAACCCTGTTAATTTTACCACCCCCCAGCCTCACATTTAATCCCAAATACAACAAATCCCGGAATGTCTGCGGACAGTGGCCTGTTTGATGGATGAGGCCAGGAGGTGATCCCTTGACGCACTTGTGTTGATAAATGGAGGGCTGGGTGGAGGCTGTTACAGTGGGACTGGGGGCGGATGCCAGTGGGTAGACAGTATTTTCAAGAAGCTGCAAACACAACCAATTAATAAAAACATTAACCCCCAGCACACGGCGTCTTTCGGTTAAGTTTCTTGGAGGGCTTTGCAAATCCCTTCTGACCTCAGCGGCTGAAAAGAGCTCCCAGGCGGAGCTCCCATATTTCCTCTTGAGCGACCCGCCATCACTCTAAATCCTCAGCATGTGCTCGTGTGCATGGTGGAAGCCCCTGTTGGGGGGCTATCTGTTGGATAGACTGATGCAAGGTGATTAAAGAAATTTCTCCTACTCAAGGACCTCCCCGAGCCTGAGAACCAGGAGAGATTTCTAAAGGTAGAGAGAGGATTCCCTCAGTGTTAACAGAGAATCCTCAAGATATTGGGGGAGGGTCGCGTTGGAAAGAGCATCAGGAGACCCAGGTCTCAGCCTGGCCGCAGGTGGCCTTGGGCAAGTCTCCTAGACAGTCAGATTTTACTTTTCTCGTCAGTTAAACAAGGGAATAACATCGCCTATTCTGCTGGGTTGTTGTGAGGGATTTCTAGTGAGAGAATGTAGGTGAGTTAAGTATCAAATGTTGCTGTTGTAGTCAAAGGCTGTACGGGCATCTGAGTTGAGGCAGGTCCCTTGGACCGAAGACAGTGAGATGACCCATGGAGGCTATGGGGGCCTCTTGGGGTCATAATTCCAGCTTCCTGATGATCACCTCCAGCCACACCTGACTACAGCCTCATTGGTTACCTGCCGTCTCTTCGGGGGCCTCTCAGGTCACCACGGTCCTCCCTTTAGCCCGTGTTTGACTACAAGGAACATTTCTTTTCATGCGAGAGAAAAGAAGAGACAGGAAGAGGAAATACTAGACTGCATGGCACGTAGGGTGAGTGTCAGTTTGTGCGACTTTCGTTTCAGATACGTTATACACTTCAGCACGTGTAGGTGTATTGGAGTGCAATGAAAAAGATGTTTCTTACCGTGAGTTGTGCTTTAAAAAAAAAAATCGAAAGTGCTGCTTTAGGTAAAGACCAACGTGATTTCATCACTCGGGCACCTTTGAGTCCAAAATCCAGCCAAGGAAGTGAGTGCTGGCCGAGTCACCAAGGCGGGGAGCCCAGAAATGCCTTCTTGAGTCACATGATGGGTGTCATGACATCCACCCTGTACCATCAGACAGGTTCGAATCCCAGCTCTTGACTTAGTAGCTCTGAGCCTCACTTTCTAACGCCCAGTGCAGTGGGCTGGCTCCCCTGGGGTCCAAGGCCTCTCCCAGTGCTAACATTCTGGGGTTCATTACCTCTTTGGCTCTTCTTAGGGAACCGTTTGGGATAGTTTCTCACTTCTCTTGAGGAGAGGGACGGGCATGATGCTTTTCCTTAGAAATCGCCTTCAGTGATTGTCTAACAAAACATTTGAAGACACAGCCACTAAGTAGCACAAAAGTGATAACCATCTCAAACGGTAGTCATCAGAAATCAATAGCTTGATGGGTTTTTTCTAGAGTGAATACTTTACTGTCCCTTCTTATAATCCCGGCAAAAATTCTATCCTTGAAATTTTGTACTTTATTAAAAAGAAGACCTTCCTGCCCAAAGTCTGTTGCACCCTGCCCCCTCCCCTCCTACTGTATTGGGGGGGTTGGTGTCTCAGAGATGGCACGTGGGGAAAGGCATTCATGAAACAGAGTGGGGCATGCCATAGCCTCCTGGGTTGGCCCTGATCCTCCAAGAAGCAGACACCAAAAGGGAATTTTTGCCTGTGGGAGAGAAAATGTGGAGAGGTTTGGGAAAGCTGGGAGAGTTGCCAGTCTGCAAAGCAAGTCTAGACGGAGCGGAGGAGAGGGAGAGAGACTGGGTGGGAGCTTCTAGACTCGCAGGCCGTTGAAGGCAGGTGTAGAGGGGGCAGGAGAGGGGACTTCGAGCTCAGCCGGCCGTCGGAGGCATCTGGGAGCCCGAGGGATCTTGCCTAGCGCGTCACATCATTCAACCATTGGCTGGTCTGCAAGGCTCATTCTCATGGCCACACTGTCCCAGGTACAAAATCTGGCCTTTTTTGTACCTACCTGAACAGAATCTCCTGCTCTCTTTACGCTCTCTTTTTTAAAAAATGGTTTTACAGAGGCAGGACTTTCTGTTTTGTTGCTAGTTACTAGCTGCGGAATCCAGAGATCAATCGTGCTGCTTATAGCACAGCAAATGGACCTCCTCCAGAGTTTGGTTCCCAGGTTCTGAGGGCTGGAGAAAGCAAATAGCGCTGGGAGTGGCTGGGAGCGACTCGGGCGTTATCCAGTCTGATGGGGTGATTCGCCGGTGCCCCGCTTACCGTCCTGATGCCGTTGTGGCATCTTAAGGGAGATCTGGGTTACCACTTGCAAGGATGTATGCACATTTTGTGTTCCATGGTGCCTGAGAGGGTAACCCAGCACTTGGGATCTCTCTGCCGCTTGACAATTTAAGTGCATTTGGCTCCCGTCCTGTTTCCCAGCCTGGGTAAACCCCGAGGCCTCGGAGATTTCTGTGAATGGCCAGCCTCACTTCCTTATGGCCCTCGTCTCTGCCCCTGCATCCTGGCGTGCCAGATCCATTCACCCTCCTGCCAGCTGGCACCACTTTTGGCCCTTCACTTACATGAGAAATTTAATCACGCTTGTATTTCGTAAGGTTAGTAAATTGCCTGAGGCTTTAGGTTTTATGGGGAGGGCTCACCACATGGACATCCTTCCACTGTCTTACTTCCCCTCCCCCCTCACTTCCCATCCATTCCCCAAACCTGTGTTCTCTGCAGCATCTATGTCCCTCAGCTCACACTGAGGCCCTCTGTGGAGGGTAGCCTCCTGAGCTCTAAGTATTCCTCTCCCGGATGCCTCCCTACCCTAAGGCTGTCTCCTCCCAGTCCCTGGATTCTGGAGAAGAAGACCCTCCATCTCCTTGAAATCATTTCCTGTAGAGCTTTTTTTTTTTTTTCCTCAGAATAATTTTAAACTTACAAAAGAGTTGCAAAAGTAGTACAAAGAACTCCCACATACCGAGATTCCCCAAATGTTAACATCTTACAGAACCACAGTACAATGATCAAAATGAAGAAATGGACATGGATGAACTTTCTTATCTAATCTGCAGGTCTTATTCAAATTTTCCAACTATTCCACTAATGGACATTTTTCTGGTCCAAGATCCAATTCAAGACAGGCTCACGAGCTATATTTAGTGGCCTTGTGGCCTTAGTGTCTTTTAATCCAGATTCAAGGTCAGGGGTTCGGCAAAGTTTTTCTGTAAAGGACCAGAGAGTAGATATCTTAGTCTTTGCAGGCCGTGTGCCCTCCCTTACAATTATCTGTGCTTGTTCTAAGTGAATTGCTGTCAAATCTAGGCCAGTGGATTCTGTACATGGAAGTAAATGGTTCCCCCAGTACATTTCCCCACTCACAGTGCCTTTTAAGCAAACTGTCCCAGTGAATGATAAGTCCATGGGAGATGCCTGAGTGCCCTCCATCCTGGTTTTGGGCCAGGAGGAGCTGGCAGCCTAGGCAGGGGGGCAGGTGCTGAGTCTGGGCTGTCTGCTCTCCGCCATCATTTAGGTACAGGCTCTGTCCCCAGATGCCCCGCTGCCCCCTTCACGCCCCCCAATCAAAATGCCTGGGGAGGGGCTTCCCTGGTGGCGCAGTGGTTGAGAGTCCGCCTGCCGATGCAGGGGACGCGGGTTCGTGCCCCGGTCTGGGAAGATCCCACATACCGCGGAGCAGCTGGGCCCGTGAGCCATGGCCGCTGAGCCTGTGCATCCGGAGCCTGTGCTCCGCAACGGGAGAGGCCACAACAGTGAGAGGCCCGCGTACCGCAAAAAAAAAAAAAAAAAAAAAAAAAAAAAAAAAAAAAAAAAAAAAAAAAAAAAAAAAAAAAAAAAAAAAAATGCCTGGGGAACGGACGAGCTGTTCTTCACATTTCCTCTTCCTCAAAGTGAGACCTCAGACAGGCCCAGTCAGCTGAGGATGGAGGGGCAGCCCTGCATCTCCCGAGCAATCAAAGCCGGCATTCTTCTCAAAGAGTTAACCTGCATACCAGGCTTGCAATTAGCAAGGAATAATGGGGTGTGATGGGTGTCGAACAACGGCTGGAACTAATTTTCAGCCCTACAGTGAGAAACCGCCCTGCTGATCCCCCTTCCTTATTTCCTGGTAAGTTGCAGGCGGCAGGCTCAGGAGAGCAGAAATTCTCAGGGTGGTGGGTGGGGGAGGGCAGGAGAGCAATCTGTCTGAATAATTTAAACAATGCAGCCCAGCCAAGCTAAATGGAGCTTATCAAATGTTACACCTCTTAAAGCTGCAATCAGAGGCGGCAGGATATTAACTGTAAAACCCTGCTGCTCCGGAGGGAAACCGAGGAACAGACCTGCTACTCATTGGAAAGAAAAGGGAGTTTAAGGGGTGGCAGGAGAGAGAACTGGGTCCATTTTGAAGGTCAGATCAATAGCTCAGAGCAGATATCCAAGGACAGGACAGGAACAGCATTTACTGGGCACCTACTACATACAAGGGTGACAGGCCCTTTTATACAGGATATTTTCTTATCCTTTGTCTTGATTCTAAAAGGCATGTGTGGTTAGTCATATGTACTTTTAAACAGAGAAGCAAATCACTTAAGAGTCATACTTCAAATGCTAGAAAACCCTGACCCCAGCTGGCCTGAGCAAAGGGATTTTTTTCTTTTTTTTTTTTCTCATGCAGCAAAGATGTCTAAGAGAGCAGCTTGATTCAGGGCTCAGATGATGTCACTGGGACCCTGTTTCTCTCCATCTCTTGGCTCTGCCTTCCACTGTGTTGGCTTTGGGCTCATTGTCCTTAGAAAGGTAAAATGGCAGCATCAGGAGAAATCCCTGGTGCTCTGAGGTTCAAGCTCAGCGAGGAGGAATGACTTTCTAAGAGTTGAAGAAACTTCCATTTCTAATCAAGATGGAGTGACAGGGACCAGATTCAACTCCACCTTAAACAACTAAAAACAGGACACAGTGTGTGAAACAATGGCCTTTAGACAATGAATAACAGGCAGTGTGCAAAACAGGGATTCTTGAGAGAAGAGAAACAGGAGAGAGTTTCTAGGCTGAAGCACCGCAGGCGAGACCCAGGTTGAGCCTGGCAGTGTCCAAGGGGAGGCCACGCAGCTAGAGTTCACAGGACAGACTAATGGAGAGGAGAGAGCTGTCCAGAGAGAGGGCTTTGGAGACCTGCAGAGGGTCCCCCTCAAGTATCCAGCAGAGCAGTGGTTGGATGCATTCACGTAAGGGAACTACTGGAGTTGGGGGAAGAACCTCTTAAAGGAATAGACATAATCATCCCCCCAGAACTCAAACAGATCAAGGATAGTTCATGTCCCCACAAGGCAGAGTGAAAAATCTAATAATGCCTGTGGCACTGGGTCAAGTACTTAGAAGGTCATAGCCTCTATAGTGGCAATAAGTCTGAATAGCCCTAGACTTAAGACTGCTCTGTTACTAACAAACAAAATCTTACACATATGTCTTGAAAGGAACAAGTTGTTCCCAAGCAACTTAACTGAATCTCAGGACAAAACTCAAGAACACTGAAAGGAATTCAAAAATATCCAACACTTGAGAAGGTAGAATTCACAATGTCTTTTAGCCAATTAAAAATCACCAAACATGCAAAGAAGCAGGAAAATATGACCCACAATGAAGAGAACTATCAATCAGTAGAAACAGACCCAGAAATGATATGGGTGATAGAATTAGGAGACAATGACATTAAATAGTCATTATAAGTATATTCTATAGTTGGAGAAGATAGAGAAAAGCATGACCATAGCACGGAAGACATAAAAAATATTCAAACATAACTTCTAGAGGTGGAAAAAAACCAATGTCTGAGATAAAATCTAGATTGGATAAGATTAACAGCAGATTAAACATTACAGAAGAAAACAGTAGTAAACTTGAAGAAATAGCAATAGAAACTATTTGATATGAAACACAGAGAAAAAGACTAGAAAATCTTCCAGAATATCAATGAACTGTGGGACAATGTCAAGTGGTCTAACATACATCTAATTGGAGTCCCTGAAGGAGAGCAGGTGGACAGGAACTTGTGCATGGAAGATGCTCAGTTGTTGAATAAGTGATGACCCTGTTGCTTTGTGGCCTTGAATCTCTTCTATTCTATGAAGTTGGGTTTCATAATGACAGTAATAACAAGGATGAAGGTGATGATAATGATTCATTCATTGATCACATATGGTGTGAGAATACATATAATCTTTCATTTTACCCTTGCAAGAACTCTGTGAAATCTGTCATTATCCTCATGTTACAGATGAGGAAGCAGGCATGTGAAGCCTGTCTGTCTCATGAAGCTGTAGCTAGGACAAATATCGTGCGGGACCCAATTTGATTGTATAAATTCGCATAGTTTTGTGAGAAGCTGAGACCCTGGGCCCTGGACATGATGTGAGCCAGAAGAGTGAGAATCAGGGGACAGCCCTTGTTTTACCTCTCAATTAATCTGTGTACATGGCACATCTTTTCTTTTCTCTGGCTGTCATGTTTCTTTCCTGTAATATGAGAATGTTGGAACAAATTATTCTCCAGGAGACCTCCCAGTGTGAACATTTGAACCACTTGTATTGGTTCCTATCACTTGTGTGTACCTTTACTCCCAAGGCTCATATCGTCTGGGTGAGAGGTATCTCTTAGGTGGTGTGGAAACCCACACACCAGCTCCCTAGCTAGGGCCACGAGAGAATAGTCATTATGTTGGAGATTTTGTCAAGTATCTACAAATACCTACATTGCCAATCATCGAGGCACTAGTTCTTTTGGATAATTGTTGCCATGGGGAGAGGGCACACAGCCAGATCAGGTGACAGATGACTGAAGAATTGTTGGCTGAATTCAAAGGTGGCATGACATTGAACTTGGGGCATTTGAAGGGCTGCTATGAAGAAGGAGGGCTAGACTTTGCAGGAGACACCTTTAGTTTTGGGAGATCGGGTGTCTGTTTTTCTGTATATCTGGAATTGTGACTGTGGCAGCCATCTTTCCTATCTCATCCTTCTTTGGGACATTATAGCCCAGAAAGGTGCTTTGCTGAGAAAGAAGAGTGAACTGGACTCATCCAGTAAAGCTCAGTGGTGAGATGGAGAGAGCCCCAGGGCCTTTCTTAAGCTCAGCTGTGTTTTCTCTGCATTTCTGTCCTGAGATCATGGAAGAGACTCTGCACCCTTACCATAAATTCTCCTTATGGCTTAAGCTAACTTCAGCTGATTTCTGTAACGTGCAACCTAAAGTCCTAACTTTCTCAGCGGTCAAGCTAGGATTACAGGTGGATGTCCAGGGAGATGCATCACACCATAACCTGGAGAAGAAGTGTAAAAGATGGCACTGCAAATCCAGAAAGGACTGCTTTCAGATGCATCAGGTGTTTGGGGATGGCAGGATGGACACAAAAGCTCATTCAATAAAATAAGATAGATGGCACCCTATCTTCCCCCACTCCTTATTCTAAGAATAACACATATGGTACACACATACATTCTTTGCAAGAAAAATATATTTCAGTCCATACACAGAAGTCATTTTTCAAATGTGTCTATTAGTGGCTCTTTTGGATGCCAACTAAATACACCTCTAAGGACTTGAGTAGTCATTAATAATTTTTGATAATGATCAAAAACATTTCTTCACACTTTCCCTGGTTTTCTTTGGACCCAAGAATTGCCGAGTTTTGGAAATGTAGAAAAATAAACAAAATATATATTTTAACAACTTTGATTTACCCTGGGAATAAACTCATTCAGCCTATTCTATTATAGTCACCTTCAGTTATGTAGCCATTTGTTTGTACATGGGATCTTTGTAGCACTAATATAATAATCAGTGACACTCCTGGAAAGCATAACTTTACAAAAGTTAATAATGTTTGATGACCCGAAAACTGGCACATAGTTCCTTGGTTCCCTGAATAAAGGGTACTATATAACTTTTTCTTTTTTTTTTTTTTTTTTTTTTTTTTTTTTTTTGCGGTATGCGGGCCTCTCACTGTTGTGGCCTCTCCCGTTGCGGAGCACAGGCTCCAGACGCACAGGCTCAGCGGCCATGGCTCACGGGCTTAGTTGCTCCGCGGCATGTGGGATCTTCCCGGACCAGGGCACGAACCCGTGTCTCCTGCATCGGCAGGCGGATTCTCAACCACTGCGCCACCAGGGAAGCCCTTAACTTTTTCTTGATGATAAAGAGTCCTCCTAAGCATCGTGTCTTGTACTTTGTAGTAAATAGCACAGTGCTGTTCTCCAAGACCATTGAGAGGTACAGCTATATGCCCTTAAGTTAAATTACCATATGGGTCTGCTTTTCATGGGTTAAGTTTTACTGAACTCACTTTTAGTTGGTCACCTCTCTGTTTCCACTAATAATGGTGTGTTGTCTCTCCAAGGACCCCATCCGCTTTGCTGACACTAAGACAAACGCACATACGTGTGCACGCGCACTCACACCCACATGTGCTGCCTCCAGCACGACCACCTTTAGGTTGCAGAGCTGGCTTTATGCCTGTGATCCTAATCGGATGGTGTCATGCGGGCCACATGGAAGGGAGCACCACAGTGCACACCGAGCAGCGCTTCTGTCTGGTGTCTATCCCCAAGCCCACCCTCTTTGCTTCCCCACAAGCTGCTCAAACTTCCCTTGGTTCTGGCTCCTGAATTTCCAGCATGGCCCAAACCCTGGTTCTGCTTCTTGAGTTGCTCTTCAGGGAAGTGGGCTTTGGACCTGCATGGTCTTGGCCTTTGCCAAGTACTGTTTTCATTCATTCTCACAGTCACTTCTCAGGCATTAGATCCCCTGCTCCCCTCTCTCCCTCCCACCCTGCTAACTCTCAGATTCCCCTTTACTACTTATGCATGGTCCCAAGCATCCAAGGATCTCCTTTTGTTATTAAAATAATTTTTTTGGTTGACATGGTTTCTTTTATTTTTTAATTTTTAAAATTTAAAATTAAAAAAAATTAAATTTATTTTATTAAATTTTTATTATTTTTATTTTACTTTTTAATTTGCTTATTTTTTAATTGAAGTATAGTTGATTTACAATGTGTTCATTTCTGCTGTATAGCAAAGAGATTCACTTATATATATGTGTACATTCTTCTTTATATTCCTTTCCATTGTTCTTCATCATAGGATATTTAATATAGTTCCCTGTGCTATACAGTAGGACCTTGTTGTTTATCCATTCTATATATAATAGTTTGCATCTACTAACCCCAAACTCTCAATCCAATTTTTCACGTATTGAATAATGCCTTAAAGTAGAAACTAGCCAAAACCTAACAGTCAAAAATATCGTTCCAGGTAGCATTTATTTTCAACTGTGATTCAAGATACATTATATTATTTATATTTTAAAACCAGTATCTTTAATGCCTATCTTTTTCTAATTCAAGGATTTACTTTCCTTTTAATAAGTGAATGCCAAGTGTTATGTTTTGCTTTTTTAATCACTGTGACTTTTCATATTGCTTAAAAGTGAAGATATGAAAAATGATGGGGCTATTATAAATTTTTTGTGTTTTTACAGATATCCAAGTACAATTTACTTTTTATTTTATTTATTAATTTTTTATTTATTTTTTATTTTTATTTTTTATTTATTTATTTTTTTTGCGGTATGAGGGCCTCTCACCGCCGTGGCCTCTCCCGTTGTGGAGCACAGGCTCCGGACGCGCAGGCCCAGCGGCCATGGCTCACGGGCTTAGTTGCTCCGCGGCATGTGGGATCCTCCCGGACCAGGGCACGAACCCGTGTCTCCTGCATCGGGAGGCGGATTCTCAACCACTGCGCCACCAGGGAAGCCCTATTTTATTTATTTTTTAATTGAAGTATAGTTGATTTACACTGTTGTGTTAATTTCTGCTGTACAGCAAAGTGACTCAGTTATATACATATATACACTCTTTTTAATATATTTTTTTCCATTATGGTTTACCCCAGGATATTGAATATATTTCCCTGTGCTATACAGTAGGACTTTGTTGTTTATTTTATTTTAAAAATTTAATTCTTTAAAATAATTTTGACTGGTTACACTGACTTCACTCACACTGTCTCAGCTCAGGTTGCTATAACAAGAATACCACAGACTGGGTGCTGTAAACAACAATTATATATGACAGTTCTGGAGGCTGGGAAGTCCGAGATCACGGTGCCAACATGGTCAGGTGCTGGTGAGAGCGCTATTTCTCATTTTCACATGGTTCAGAGAGAGGATCTTGTGTTTCTTCCTCTTCTTGTAAGGGCACTAATTCCATCCTGAGGGCACCACCCTAATGACCTCTATCCCCAATTACCTCCCAAAGGCCCCACATCCAAATACCCTCACACTGGGGATTTGAGTTTCAACATATGATTTTTTTGTACTATCAGTACAAACTCGACAGTTGTAATTACTTTCATAAGATAATTGCTATTAACTCATAGTGTCTCTAACTTTCAGTTTCTCTTGACAGCATTTTTCCCCTCTAAACTTATTATATTTTATGCTGAAGTATTTTAAAGTAAATCACAAATATCATAGCATATCACCCCTAAGTGTTTCAGAACGTGTCTCTAAAAAATAAGACCATTTTCTTTACATAGTCAAAATAAACATTAAAATACAAAAAAATTAATAGTCACTGAGTATCCTTTAATAACCATTCTGTATTCAAATTTTTCCAGATGTTCTAACTAGAATCTAATCTGTGATCATGTGTTGCACCTGGTTGTTAAACACCTTTGGTCTCTTTTAGTCCAGTAGCACTGACTTGCTGAAGACGCTAGAGCCAGAGCAACAAGTCCCCTACATACAAATGA
The DNA here is from genome assembly GCF_026419965.1 of Kogia breviceps. Lineage (NCBI taxonomy): Eukaryota > Metazoa > Chordata > Mammalia > Artiodactyla > Physeteridae > Kogia > Kogia breviceps. The sequence goes on along the minus strand of NC_081317.1, from coordinate 111,230,678 downwards.
GCTCTGTTCTGAGAGTGCATTCGTAATTCCAATTTGTTGGTAAGTCCATCAAAGTTAGCCTAGGTACCCAACTAACACAATCGGCTATACTGTACTGTACTGTAATAGGTTTATAATACTTTTCACACAAATAATACATTAAAAAACCACAAAAAATAAAGAAAACACTTTTTTTTTTTTTTTTTTTTGGCGGTACGCGGGCCTCTCACTGCTGTGGCCTCTCTCGTTGCGGAGCACAGGCTCCGGACGCTCAGGCTCAGCGGCCATGGCTCACGGGCCCAGCCGCTCCGCGGCGTGTGGGATCTTCCCGGACCGGGGCACGAACCCATGTTCCCTGCATCGACAGGCGGACTCGCAACCACTGCGCCACCAGGGAAGCCCAAGAAGACATTTTTAATCTTACAGTACAGTACCTTGAAAAGTACAGTAGTACCGCACAACAGCTGGCATACAAGGCCACATTCACATCTTAGAAAATTCACAACTGGAAAGTTTGTATGACTTACTGTATTGTTCACAATGTCCCACCTTCTGGGTCTGTCTCATTGCTTCCCTCGTGGTGACTTTTAGCTTGTAGCTCTGTCCCCTGTTTAGCCTGTAAGTAGGATTCCCTGTGGCCCAAGGGCTCCAGATGCCTCCCCCTGCAGTGACCTTGTGTTCTGACCTAAGGCTCCTTGAAGGGCAAGAGGACCCAGGTGAGAAGTAGTCTCAGGGAGCAGAGGGAAGTCTATCTGACTCTCAACCTGCCTTATCATCTACCTCAGGGATCCCTCCTGATTTCAGAAGATTTTCTCAGAGAAAGAAGGGAAGTGTTGGGGGACTTCCCTGGTGGCCCAGTGGTTAAGAATCTGCCTGCCAGTGCAGGGGACATGGGTTCATTCCCTGGTCCTGGAAGATCCCACATGCTGTGGAGCAACCAAGCCCGTGCGCCACAACTAATGAGCCCGTGAGCCACAACTACTGAAGCCCGCGCGCCTAGAGCCTGTGCTCTGCCACAAGAGAAGCCACCGCAATGAGAAGCCCGCGCACCGCGACGAAGAGTAGCCCCTGCTCGCTGCAACTAGAGAAAGCCCGCGCGCAGCAGCGAAGACCCAACGCGGCCAAAAATAATAAATAAGTAAATAAATGCATTGTCAAAATATTCTGAGTCGAACAGGTGAGATCAACGTCACCTCTGTTCTAGTCCAACCGTGTGTTCATCCTGGACTGAAACCCAAGCTCCTTAACCAAGCTTTGACAGTCCCAGGAATTCCAGATAGCTTCCCTCTACTTCCCCGCCAGCCTCCCTTCTAGCAGGTGAGCCCTGGACACGACACAGACAGGCTCTCCCTCCTCTGCACTTCTGCTCATGCCTTTCCCCATCCTGGAACTCCCGCCCAGACTGCCCTGTCCCTCTAGATCCTGCCTCCCCTTGAAGGGTCCGGCCCCGTCCAACTTCCTCTGGGAAGCCCCCGCTGCCCCCTCCAGAAAAAGCCATCTCATCGCCCCTCATAGGGGGCGGGCAGGGGTATAGTCTGTTCCTCCCAATAACGGAAGATCAAGTCTACTTCTTTCTATTGGTCCGTTTTCTCTCCCACATATCTAAGATGTCTCCTCAACCCCACTAAACTCTTTAGGGCTAGATACTGGATCTTCTACCTTTTTTTCACCCTCCCCCCCAAACTAGTTAGCTCCAGGCAGGACCTGGCACCCAGTGGGTGTTCATTAGTCACAGAGGAAAATCTCTGTGGGCATTGGGCTGGTTTCCAGGGGGGCCTTGAATTCGGCTTCACTTCTGTAACACACCACCTCCCGACTCTCTTCCCAACCTCGGACCGCAGGAGATGGGGCAGAGCCAGCTCCCACGCCAGCCATAGGAGACCCAGCTGCACAGAGCTGGAGGCTTGGCCTTCCGGATTTATTGCTCAGCCTTCGAGCAGGGCACGGGCTTAAAGAAGGAGCCTGGCTCTCTTCTGAGGGCCGGATGCCACGGGCTTTTCTGGCAGGAGCAGCCCGTACTTGGCGCTGTCATCTCACCTCGTTTAACACAGTCACGGTTCCTCCCAGTTTTTAACACCTGCTGGTAGGGGCGATGTCTCGGGACTTGGCGGGCTCTGAGTTGCCGACCACAGAATCAGTGTTAGCTGGTAGTTAAGGCAGGAGAGACTTTAGTAAAGGCTGTGAGTGAACTCCAGGCTCTAGGCCGACCTTCTAGGAACGACTCCCAGGGCTACGCAGAGCTGGGCAGGGGAGGGAGCGCCGCTCAGCATCCCCTGACGTCTTCAGCCTCCTGGCAGACGTCCCACCGGCCTGCTCCCCTGTCAACAACTCGAAGCCTCACGCGGGTGCGTCTCTGGGTGACATGTCAGCGTCCCCGCAGTAGGGGAGGCTGGGAAATAGCTTTGCTGTTTTTGTTCTGCTTTTTGATTCTACGTTGGGAAAGTGGATTTACAACGCGGGGAGCTACAGAAACGTGGACAGAGGAGCACGAGTGTGATAGTACATTCAGGTGCTTTCGGATTTGACGGCTGAGAGGCTACCTCACCTGAGTCACACAGCCGGTGATGGGACGGCGGGGGTTCAGGACTGTCTACTTGACGTTCCTCTCTTTCCCTGTGGCTTTGAGGATTAGAACCTCCATGCCGGAAAGTGACGGCACCTCTGACGGCAAAAGGGCAGCAGAAGTTTCTGTGGAGGATGAAGACGGTTCACAGTTAAAGATTTCAAAAGGGCTGAGGGCATTGCCCGTGGCCACATCCAGCAGGCAGCTAGAGGCTGAGAATTGGAACCACTTTACCCTGCCTTCCCAGCCCGGGAGAGGGTTCTGGACAAAATGTTTCTATAAATCCAGCCTTGCAGTCAGAGAAAATAGCTTCCCTGCACCCTCGTGAACACATAGGCACACGCATGTGTAATAATACATGCACTAGACACACGATGGCATGTGCACACACGTTGGCACATATGCACGTACACTGACCAGCACAGACACACGCGTCGACATACACACCAGTGCGCTCGTGCGGGTGACACCCACAGCCTGTGGCTGCAGAGGTGCTTCCTGGCGCCTTTCTTTCTCGTCCTTGCCTGGAGTTTACAGCAATTGGAAAATGTCAAGTGTGGGAGGCCTTTTAGTCTTGGGTTAGGTTAAAACTCCCTCTACATATTTGGAGGGCGTCCAGGCCCCTGCGAGCGCGCTCACGGAGTAGATAACAGTGACCTTGCTGGTGAGGGAGGACAGGCCCAGCCGAGGCCAAGGAGCCGCGCTGGCTGAACGGAGGTCACCGCCCCTCCCCCGCTGCACCTGGGTTTGCTCTGATGGTAAAGACCCCGCGGCAGCACTGGGCGGGAAGACAGCTTCCTGCTCTCAAGGAGGGGATGAGCGCTAAGCGCTGGCCCTGCAGGTTTGGGGGAGAAAAGTCCATCTCTCCCCTGGGGGTCCACAGGCTGATGGTCCAAGGTCAACCTCCTGGCCCTCCCAAAGGTACCAAACACACCTGTCCAGAATGGTGACAGGGGGGCTGCAACCCGCTCCTCAGCAGCTCCGAGGCGCAGCCTGCCTGGGCCCGACGGGGGCAGCTCCAGTCTCAGCGCGAGCGGTGTGTAGCTGGAGGCCGTGGAGATCATCTCAGCCAAACGGAATCCCCTCTATGGCCACACCGTCAAGGGGCCAGCCCGCCCCGTTCGGTGACCACAGGTGACAGGGACCTCACTGCCTCGGAGAGCAGCCTTGGCAGAGGCGAAGCCCACCAGGTTCCTGTCCCTCCGTCACTTCCACTGGCTCGTCCTGACTGGGCCACTCGGGTTAGGACTAACCCGTCTTCGGCGCAGCAGCCTTTCGGTATTTGAGAACAGGTGGCACTCATGCATTTGGTAAATACTGATAGGGTTCCTGCCGGGTGCCGGGCGCCGAGGACAGACATGTGCTTGGTGGTCTGGTGGAGGGGCAGACGGGAGAGGAGAGGCGGCCCCGTAGGGTGATGGTCTGCAGGCCGGGGGAGCCTGGGGGGCTGCACTGCCCAGAGGAGAGGACAGCAAGCCACGTGCCGGAGGGCACACGAGGGTTATTCAGTTGGGGTGCCGGGGCTATACGTGCTCCGGACAGAGGGCCTGGGACAAGGGAGGTGGTGGGTGTAGCATGGCTCCTGCACTGCAGGTGACTCAGAATGTGCGGGTCACAGACAGCTTAACTCAGTCAGGGCATCAGCCGCACCTCATCCTGAGAGCCTGGCAGGGGTGAGGGTGGGTGCAGACCACGGAGTTTGAAGTGGGGACAGCAGGATCAGGTGTGGATTTCAGCAAGGCTGAGCCAGCTGCCAGGTGGAGAAGGCATTTCCGGGGTGTCCTCTGGCTGGAGCAGAGAGAGTCCAGGAGGGGCCCCTGGAGGAAGCCTGGCTGGAGGCGCGGGTTGCTTGGGCTAAGGCGGCAGCCGTGGGTGGAGGGAAGTGGGCAGAGTTGAGAGACGGTAGCATGCGGGTCCAAGGCGCGGCTCGCAACCCTCCCTGCACGTGCATCTCCAGAGCCTGCACGGACTCACTGGGCATAATTTTGAAGTGCTCAGCCCCTCGCGTTGGGCTCCCAATTTACAATTTAGGGAAACTTCAAGCGTGGTGCCCAGGGCGGAACACAGGATTTCAGCTGCTGTCTGGGCAGTGTGGAACACCTCAGCCCTTCCTCTCCCTCCTTCTACTCTCTGTCCTTTCTGCCATGAAGGTTGGCCTCCAAGGTCTGGTAGCTGGAGGGCACAGTTGCTCGTCGAAACTCACACTGTCTTCTCATGGCCGTTAACCTTCACTCTGGATAGCTCCAAGCTACGTTCCTCCATTTGGAACTCGGGCAGCTGGTTTCTAGAACCTATTAACAGGAACACACGTTTATTGTTTTTATTTATATTTATTCCCAAGAAATTCAATTTTCTTAGATTCAGTGCTTCCACCTCCACCCCTTTGCCCCAAAGAGGCAGAAGCCCTGGGTTAGAAGCTGCAAAGCTTGGCCTCTGGGTTGATATATGACTTTCATCCACTGCATAAGAAGAAGTTTATGGTTTTTAAAAAAAGTTTGCTCTAAAAAGCTTACTACTTAAAACTTTTAAAAACTTAAAAAACTTTACAAAGTTACTGCCCAGGATATTTTTCTTTCCATCTTGAGGGAACAACGCGTTGCCAGCTGAATGGTGTCAAGAGGCAGCGGGTGGTGGGCTGCCTTCTCCTCCTTCGTGGAGCTCACCTGCCTCTGCTTGGCGCCCAGGCAAACTAGGGGAAAGACAACTTGCGGGCCAGCCCGACACACCTCCAGTGGGGCCCGGCCCATATGAAAGTGCGGTGGCAGAGCATGTGAGTGTGTGTGTGAGTGTGTGTGTGTGTGTGTGTGTGTGTGGAGTGGGGCCCAGGTTATTGGGGTAGAGGGAAGGGAACTGTTTGATTAATGGGTGTCCTGTGAACCTGCACATTTGCCCAAGGCTGCATTCCTGGGCTTTCAAACCCAGGGCAGTTTGATAAGCTGGGACCAAAGTCCTCTTTCCTCCCAGCAATGAGAGCAAACAGGACCGCTCACTAATCCTAGCCCTGGCCTCTGGGGCCGTCTCTCGGCAACCAGCCTACCAAGTGGCCTTTCACAGGCCAATCAATGGGGCAGCCCCCGGACCTGGGAGGCCCAACAGCCAGCCTGCCTGGGTGGGGTGGGAGGGAGGCTGGAGGCTGTGGCTCAACGGCCTCCAGCACCCAGTCTGAAGGCCCATGCTTGGCCAACGAGGCCCACCCCAGTTACAGCTCCTACCCAGCTGGCCTTCTCCTCCTCTCCTTCCGCGGCCTTTACTCCCACCTGGGCAGCTTATCCTCAGGGCTCTCTCCATTCCTCTAGCGCCTGCCTAGAACGTTGTTCCCAGCCCCGAGTCTTCAAACGCCTTCCCTGGTTCCTCCTCCTCCAGGAAGCTTTCCCTGATCACTGCAGCCGACATGGGACTCTCCCTTCTCTGGACCCCTGGAGCCCTCAGAGTCACAGCTCATGGCTTAGTATCCGATGCTTCTCCAATCAGTTTGTGTGTGTTGCCTTGCGGTCATCAGCTAGGCTGTCCGTACTCTGAGGGTAGGACTAACATTTTGGGACCACTCCCCACCCCCCAGTGGAGGGTACACGGGAAGCTTTGGGAGGATCATACCAGTGGGGAGGGCTTGAGGGGATAGGGGATGGATCAGGGTAGAGGTGAGGAGCTCTGAGGCTAAAGGACTCATTGCTAGGAAGATGAGGAGGGCAGGCTCAGGGCAGGCTCTTGGCGATGGAAGACAGCATGGGGTTAGGGCTGGGGAGAGTGCTTATTTCTGGGGAGCCACAGTAAATACCTGGGGGTGGTGTATCTGCCCAGCCTGTCACCAGCCTCCACTGAGAACTGTTTCTTTTTTTTTTTTTTTAATATTCATACATCAACGTTTCTTTTTTAAAAAATAATTATTAATTTATTTTGGGCTGTGTTGGGTCTTCGTTTCTGTGCAAGAGCTTTCTCTAGTTGTGGCAAGCGGGGGCCACTCTTCATCGCGGGGCGCGGGCCTCTCACTGTCGCAGCCTCTCTTGTCGGGGAGCACAGGCTCCGGATGCGCAGGCTCAGCAGTTGTGGCTCACGGGCCCAGTTGCTCCGCGGCATGTGGGATCTTCCCAGACCAGGGCTCGAACCCGTGTCCCCTGCATCGGCAGGCAGAGTCTCAACCACTGCGCCACCAGGGAAGCCCGAGAACTGTTTCTTTTCTTGGTGGAAGCTGAGGGGATGGAGCTGCATCCGCATTTGCATGACTGGATCCCTCACTGGAGGGGGTTAAGGTTGTGATGGAGCCTGAAGGCCCCTCCGGAGTCTCTTCTCTTGAGACCCGGGTTCAAGACTGAGAGACATGTGCCTCTTCTCTGCTGTGTTGCCTCTGAGGATGTGTAAACCAGCTAAGAGTTGGCTGTCTGCAGGGAGGAGCCGGGGAAGTGAGGTTGCAAGAGCGAAGGAAGAGAGAGGCGAGGACTGGGAGCGCGTGTGTGCTTGCTGCCTGCACCGGCTAAGTCAGCACTTAGGTACTCCCGAGAGCAGGTACTGTTGAGATCCTCTTTTACTGAAGGGGCAAGTCAGACCTGGAGATCCAGGAACTCTTCTAGCCACACTCAGCCAGTAAGGAGCAGACCTGAACCCTGTCCTGCCAGGTTACCGAATCCAAGCGTAACCCTCTAGCTATCTTTGCTCTAAACAGCTTCGTAGATCCAGGCCCTGTCTTTTGTGAGAACCTGCTCTACATCCCACACTTCAGTTCCGGGAGATACGGTAACTGGGATCAAAATGGTAACAAGGTTTTGCTCTATCATCTATCTATCTATCTATCTATCTATCTTTCTTTCTTTCTTTCTATCCATCATCTCCCTACCTATCCATCCAGCATCTATCTACCTATCCATCATTTATCTATCCATCTATCATCTATCTATCCATCCATAATCTATCTATTCATTCCTTATCTATCCATCCACCATCTATCCATCCAGCATCTATCTATTCATCCATTGTCTGTCTGTCTGTCTGTCTGTCTCTCTCTCACACAGTTTATTGAGCCCTGCCACGTGCAGGGCACTAGGACATGCACTGCAATGTTTCAGGCCTGCTAGTTTGGCACAGATGAGATGTCACACTGTGTGTGTCTAAGATTCCCCTGTAGGGATCATTACAAATGCGGATTCCCTGGCCCTGGCTCAGGAATGCTATTATAATTCAGAATGGGGGAGGGGCACAGGAATCTGCTTTTCTAAGTTCCCCAGGAAAGTCTGATGTAGGTGATTCTCAGAGTGCACCCTGGAAACCAGCTGTTTGGGGAGAAGAGGGGAGTGTCAGTGAGGCCTGAGATGGTGCGGGAAGGACATCTGGGGTCAAGGCCGGGTGCTCGGTCATCCCCTGAGAGGGCCTGGGGAACTTTAGGAGGTGGGGTGGGATGGGGGAGAACAGCCCCGGGTGGGGGGCAGCCCGGGCGAGGGCCCAGCACTTTCCCGTGATAGTGAGGGCCATGCCCAAGGGGGGGGGGAGCAGAGAGCGTCTGCAGGAAGTAAGGTGGTAGGAAAACACCATGGTTACTTTCACCCAATAATGGTAACGCCACAATGGCAACAACAAGAAAAGTGTCACCTCCTTTGCTTCAGTGGAATGGGATAACCCCGGGGCATTCATTCCCAGGGGTAAAGTGGACATTATGAAGGCGAGGGAGGCGGTATCTGCCACCTGATCCAGGACAGAGAAACAAAGAAAACTCAAGTGCAATTAGAACCCGGGTGGAGAGAATGGGTGAGAACCCTGGAGACACAGGTTGGGTGGGAACTGAGAAAGGATCCCCGCCATCACTAACACTATCTGCTGTTTACGTGCTGTCCTCGAAATGGGCCCTATTCGATCCTCAAGCAGCCCCATTTTACAGAGAGGCCGGCGAGACGACGGGTGAGCCACCCGGTAACCGGCCGGGAAAGCGGGAGTGGAGCGCGCGCACGCATGCGCTCAGGCTGCCTCGGGTCTTGGCTCCTCCCTAACCAGGCGCAGCCTCGAAAACACCCCACGGGGTGCACGCATATCTTTCTCCCCAGCCTCGCTCACAACACTCCCCGCTGCGACCACCGCGAGCACCAGGTCCTGAGCTCTCCGTCTTGGATGGGACTTCAGTCCCTGTCACTCTACCACCAGCTTTTCCTGCCCAGCAGCCTCCAACCAGTGTCTCTGCAGAGCTCGCCGCCCCCCCCCCCCCCCCCCCCCCGCGCCACAAGGTTTCCCAGTTGCCGAGTCAGCTCATCTGCACCCCCCGCCTGGATCTGCTCAGTCTCCAGCAAAACCCAGCGCCCTGCCTCTGCCTGCCCAGCCTGCCCTTGGGGGCCCAGTTTCTCCCCCTCCTTCCTTATTAGTGAGTAAAAAGAAAAGGAATTCCTTTAGCCATTTATCCTTGGAACAGTCTCCAAAAGGAGTTGAAGGACACGCTGTGAAGTGTGGAAAAAACAAGGCCCGCGCCTGCCAAGCGGGCCAAGTGGTTGTTTTAATCATGCGGAACAGCCCCCTTTTCATGGAAAATTTTCTACTCCAACACCTGTGGCCATTAGAGGAACCACACTCTTTTCTACCCTGGGGTCCCAGGGGGTCCCTCCAGCCGGCGGCTGCCAGTGCAAGCAATTATCCCTGCCACCCTTCCTCTCTGCCCTCCTCATCCCTGCCTCACCCCCAGGCCGCAGTGGATGCACCTTCTGGGAAGAATAAACTGGCCCTGAATCAGGCCACTCTCTCCTCCTCTGGCCCCCTCTGCCCGCTTCTTGCATCGTCCTTGGGCAGACTCAGGCCCCACTAGACCCCGGAGGTAGTTCAGGGCCCTCCATTCCCTACAGGGCTCCGTGCCCCTCTTAAGGAAAACGGGGACCCTAGAAAAGTGACACTACCCAACTCTCTTTCGATTCATTGTCCTCGCACGTGCCCCGTTTTCTTTTTCAGGTTATATATGCTGACTTTGGTGCAGGAGATTATTATGCATGTGCTTGGAGATACCGTATCGCTCCCTCCGGCTTCTTTGGGGAATGAGATCCAGAGAGGTGAGGAGATTTTCCTTAAGTCACACAGCACTCAGTGAGGATGGGGAAGGGCTGGAATAGACTGTCTGGAAACCAAGCTTCCCAAAGGAGCTGCCTCTACTTCCTCCACTTCCTCGCTTGCTCCGTGGTCCACTTCAACCACGCCTCCCCCATGAGCCCACTGGAACAGCTCTAGGGTCACCGGTGACCTCAGTGTCGCTAAATCCGATGAACGTTTTCTCTATTCATCTTGACCTCTCAGCAGCATTTGACTTTGTCTGCGATTCCCTCCTCCACCTTGAAGCCCTCGGTTCCTTTGCATCCAGTGCTTCTGCAGCTCCTCGTCTCCTCTGACTACTGTGGTCACTTCTCAGTGTCCATTGCAGGAAACCATCCCTCCAGCCTATAAAGTTGGTGCCTCTCAGGGTCTAGGTTTTCTCCCCACTCTGTGGTCGCATCCAGACCCCCTGTTTCTCCCCGCCCCCCGCGTCTCCAGTCCTGACCTCTTCTTTGTGCTCCGTCTGTCTCCTCACTGATGTCATTTGGGTGCCTCAGAGCTACCTCAGACTTGTCTAAAACTGAACCCGTGATCTTCCCCAGACTTCCGTGTTGTACAACCCTGCTAGGCACCATTGAGCAAAGCAGTGTCCTGTTCATCTCCCCAGACTTCGTCCTCTTTGTGCTCCGGAACTCAGTGAATAGGGCCAACCAGACGGTGTTGCAAGCCAGAACCTAAGAGTCGTTCTTGATACCTGTTTCTCTCTCTCTCCCGCCATATGTAGTCCACCACCTTGTGCAACAAGCCACTATCACCTCTGTAGTAGCCTCCTGATGATCCAACCACACTCCAACATGAGAACATGAGATAGGGGGCAGTTGATGCAGAAATGGGGACAAGAGGCAGAAGCCAACTGACTGTTGAGATGGTGGCATTCTAGCACACATTCTGCAGTTTGGACTATATCTCTGCAAGAAAATAATTCAGTGACATTAGATCAAGTTAAGAACGCCAGCTGTGGTAGAAAGTGCACCCTGATTTCAGCATGTAACCCCAACTGTTCTAAATTGCTTGGTATGGAAAGTGGCTTCAGGTGTGTTGTAGTTGACCTTTTATGCCTGGGGCTTTGATTTCCTGTAAGGTCATTAATACATGCAGTAGCAATTTAAAAAATTGAAAGCAATACCCAAATCAATGAAAAAATTAGGGACTTTCAAAACAATTAAAATTCCCCTTGAGATTATTCAAATGTGAAACCAGAGGGTGGGACTCATAGCTATTTTATCCTTGTATAGCCCATAGTACCCAACTTGCCTCATACATAATAGTTCCCTATAAATGTTTTTGAATCAATGAATGAGTGTGTGCCATCTGAAATATATGAGACTTCACTCTTTATTCATCAGTCAAGTTCTAGAGAATATCAAGCATAATTCAGTGACAGTTAGAGGAAGAACTAAAGGTGACCCCAAATCTGACTTTCTCCTTGCCCAGACGTCTCACCCCTCTGCCAGTTTAGTGCTTGCTAGAATAACACCTTTACTGATGACCCAGGAAGGAGCAGGCGGAAGCCAGGTAGCTATAGTTGTGGGGTTTGTGGGAGGGGAGCTGGCTGACATTCACTTCTCTGGTACCTGGCGCCTCAATTTGAGAATTCCAAGCATTTTTCAGGATGAGCTTATTAAAAAGCTTCAGGTCCCACTCCAAGGAGAAAATGTAAGTTTGAGACCCCTTGTCTCCATTTTGCAAAGGAGTAAAAACCTAAAGAGGAGGTGTGGTTTGCAAAGGACACCTAGAGAGTTGGTGGCAAAGTCAGAACCAGAACTCAGGTCTCCAAGGATCCCTCTACTATAACAGCTTGCCTCCTGGGATGACTTGGGTGAGTTACACCAATCACAGAAGACCTTCATGTAATTAAAATCACTTTTAATTCACCAAAGCAATATCGAAATAGAAGAGCAGAATTGGAGAGCACACATGTCCCAATTTTAAAACTTACTCCAAACCTGCAGTAATCAAAACAGTGTGGTATTGGTATAAGGATAAACATATAGACCAATGGAATAGAATTTAACTAAAATAACCCAGAAATAAATTCATACATCCATGGCCAATTGATTTTCAGCAACAGGGCCAAGAACATTCAATGGGGAAAGAATAGTCTCTTCAACAATGGTGCTGGGACAACTTGATATCTACATGCTAGAAAATGAAGTTGGACCCCTTCCTCAAACCATATACAATAATAAGTCGAAAGGGATCTACAACCTATATATAAGAGCTAAAACTATAAAACTCAGAAGAAAGGATAGGGATAAAATCATGATGAACTTGGATTTGGCAATGTTTTCTTAGTGATTACACCAAAAGCATGAGTGGCAAAATAATAGATAAGTTGGACTTATTAAAAACTTTCATGCATTAAGCAAGTGAAAAGAGAACTTGCAGAATGGTAGAAAGTATTTGTAAATCATATATCTGATAAACATCTAATATCCAGAGTACATTAAAAAAACTCTTACAACTCAACAACAAAATGACAGAAATCTCAATTTAAAAATGGGCAAAGGGACTCCCCTGGTAGTGCAGTGGTTGAGAGTCCGCCTGCTGATGCAGGGGACACGGGTTCGTGCCCCAGTCCGGGAAGATCCCACATGCCGCAGAGCAACTGGGCCCGTGAGCCACAACTGCTGAACCTGCGCGTCTGGAGCCTGTGCTCCGCAACGGGAGAGACCACAGCAGTGAGAGGCCTGCGTACTGCAAAAAAAAAAAAAAAAAAAAAAAAGGGCAAAGATCTAAAAGACATCTCTTTAAAGAAGATATACAAATGGCTAAAAAGCACATGAAAATACGCTCTACATCATTAGTGCTTAGGGAAATGCAAATAAAAACCACAATGAGCTACCACTTTACACCCACTAGGATGGCTATTAAGAAAAAACAAAAACTCAGAAAATAACAAGTGCTGGAGAGGATGTGGAGAAATTGGATCCATTATACATCACTGGTGGGAATGTAAAATAGTTCAGCTGCTGTGGAAGATAGTATGGTGGTTTCTCAAAAAATTAAACATAGAATTGCCATATGGTCCAGAAATTCCACTTCTAGGTCTGTGCCCAAAATAAGAGAAAACAGGTACACAGAACAAACACACATGAACACCCACAGCAGCAATATTCACATAGATAAAAGGTGGGAAAAAACGCAAATATCCATCAACAGATGAATGGATAAACAAATGAGGTTATACAGACAACTGAAATCTATTCAGTTATAAAAAAAGGCATGGTGTGCTGACACTTGCTACAATGTGGATGAACCTTGAAAATATTATGCTGGGTGAGACAAGCCAGGCACACACAAATCACACACTGTATGATTCCATTTATATGAAATATCCAGAACAGGTAAATCTATGAAGACAGAAAGTAGGTTGGTGGTTGCCAGGAGTTTAGGCAAGGGGGGAAAGGGAAGTGACTGCTTAATGGATATGGGGTTTCTTTTAGGGTGATGAACGTGTTTTGGAACTTGATAGCGGTGATAGCTGTGGTTGCAGCACATTGTGAATGTACTAAATGGTACCAAATATACACCTTAAGATGATTAATTTTATGTTATGTAAACTTTACCTTAATTTTTTGAAAAAGGAGTTAATTCACTCAGAGAGTCATTAAGAAAGGAAAATATTTAACCCACTGTGTGCTTCTCACGGAGCAAATAACTATTTGACTGACAGCTTTTCACATTCTAGCCAGTGTGGGGGGAAAAAAAACGCATGTATTTTCTGGAGCGTGTAGAGTTGTGAAACCCATGTACTGAGTAAACTGAAATTATGAACTGATGGGACCCCAGAGGCCAATCTAGCTGGCTGGCTGAGATTTCCCTTCTAACCAGACATGTCCCCACCTCCAAGCAGCATTGTCTCCTTTCCATCTAGCCACATCCGCTTTCCCTCTTTTATGAAAAGTCAGCCTTCCAATGGGATCGTGGGTGGGGGGATATGATGAGATGGAAAGGGGGATATTCTAGAAGGCTGAGCTTCCCCATGTAGCAGGTTGGCTGTGATTGGAGAGAGAGTTCTTGCCAACTGACTGAGGATCACGTAGAAGTCCAGGGGTTAGAGGCTGAAGCAATTGGTTAAAGAGACACTTAGAACAAAGTCAGGGGCCAAATCTGACCTAAAGCCATCACCAGCCAGGTTCCTTGATGGAGCTCAGGAATCAGAAGTAGAAATGCTGGCAGGACGCAGGTCAACACTGGATGGACCAGCCCGGTGGATGAGAAAGGGAGGAATCAGGGTCCTGACGTGAGCTGAGACAGTGAGGAGAAGAATGGGAGGTTGGACCTGAAAGAGAAAACAGCACCTTGGATGCCTGGAAGGACCTCAAGAAGCTGTGCCCAGGCATCCAGCCAGCTCTGGGTAAACAAGACTGATGCTCCCTCTCCTTGGTGGTTCCATCCAATGAACCACCAAGGTTATAGGATTATTATTCTTCTGCCCTGGTTCCCATGGGTGGCCCCTCAGATATCTCCCTTCTGTGGCCTCTAAGAGCACTCTGTTTGTGGCTTTAGGGCCCAACTGCATTCTGTTATAGATATTTATGGACATAACTAAATCTCTTACTGGCTCTAAGCCCCTTTTGGCCAGTGAGTCTGACTAATCTTTGTTTTCTCCCACAAAGCCGAATATAGTGCTTTATTCTGAGAGGGCACTGAGGAGATGTCTATTGTGTGGATGATTTTAAGGGACAGGAAGCCTTCACTGGGGGAGCATGACATGAACCTCATATGGGTCTAATGGGGTATCAAACACAGAGGCCCCGTGGGTGGCCTGTGACCTGGCCTGGTCCAATTCGAATCGTTTACTCCCTTCCCCATAGTGATTGGTTCAGATGTGTGACCTGCGCAGAACCAATCAGAATCCTCTCACGAGATTTGACCCATGGTCTCCGGCAGAGATCTAAGAAAGACTGTAAACTCTCCAATTAAACCTTGTTCTCTAACTATGCCGTATTCCTTCAAAAGTAAACACCAGCCAGGTTCATTCAACACGCTTCAGCCCAAAGCCAAAGACTGGCCACTCTGGCAGCCTCTTGTCTCATCCAAATTAAGTTCCTGACATCTAACCCCTCTTATTGCTAGTATCACATTTTGTTTTTGTTTACCATTTAGTTGGATAATGGACAGATTTATTTATATAAAATTAAAAAATTTCTATTTCTTCACTTAAAAATTATGCATAGAATATCCAAGGCTCTCTTTTGTGCAATTTGTGCACTTCCTACTAAATGTCTTTACCCTATCGTGATCTGTCATCGGAGGGGCAAAGAAAAACAGAGGGAGGGAGAGGGAGCGATACACAGAGAGGTGAGCGGGGAGGGAGAGACCTGGCCACCTGTCAGCTGTGTCCTCTGTGGTGGTAGAGGTCGAGGTCGAGGTCATGGGCTGGGCTTGCCTGGTCCAGCACTGCTCCCGTCTCCCATAGGATGTAGGGCAAGTCGTTTCTCACCGAGTTCACCATTCTTCTCTGCCAAAGGAAGGGGTTCCAGGAGCTCTCCAGCATAATCCTAGGGCTTGGCAGTGGTAGGTACTAAGTAAACTGTCTTTGTGTGGAACCTGAACTGGGGAGGCTCCTGACCCAGGAGCATCTGGCAGAGGGGAGGGACAGAAATCAAGACAAACGGATAAAAGGAACTTGAAGGTAACACACGATGCAAGGAGCAGAAGAAAACTTAAAAATAATTAATCGTAATTAAAAGATTTTGGATGATAAGATTTTGCCTTAATGGAATAAGACTAGAAGTTATGAAAAAGCAGCAATCAAAAAGCAAGAAAGATCCCTTGAAAATCAAAATATAATAGAAAAAAAGGATCTTGGGGGCTTCCCTGGTGGCGCAGCAGTTGAGAGTCCGCCTGCCGACGCAGGGGACAGGGGTTCGTGCCCCAGTCCTGGAGGATCCCGCATGCCGCGGAGCGGCTGGGCCCATGAGCCATAGACGCTGAGCTTGCGCGTCCGGAGCGTGTGCTCCGCAACTGGGAGCGGCCACAGGAGTGAGGGGCCCGTGTACCGCAAAAAAAAAAAAAAAAAAAAAAGAAAAAAAGGATCTTATAGGAGGGTGTGAAGATAAAGTTGAAGACATCTTCCCAAAAGTAGAACAGAAAGATAAAGAAATAGAAGATGCGAGATAAGAGATGAGACATTTAGACTATCAATTTAGGATATCTAACGTCCAATAAATAGAAGTTCTAGAAGAAGGGAATAGAGAAAATGGGAGAGGGTAGAAATTAGCCAAGAAATAATACACAATTTTCCCCCAGAATTAAAGGAGGTGAGTTTCCAGATCGACAGCCTATTGATTGATTGTCCAAAACAATAAGACAAGGTCCCATACAAAGTCTCAGGAACCAGAATGGTGTCTTGAGAAGTCTGACAGCTTCTAGAAGACAAAGGAGCAATCTTTTTAAAATACTTTTAAAATTGTTTTAAAATCCTTAAAAAGAAAAAAACAACCTTCCAATTTAGAATTCAGTAACTTAGCAAATGAAAAACGTACCATTTCTTGGGAAGGTACTGAAGGAGGTGTTCCAGTAAGACAAAGGAATAAATCAAGAAAGTAGAGAACCCGGGATCTATGAAACAGGGTTACAGCAATATTTTTATTGTCAGAAATAATCAACTATTATTATTTTACTCAAGTATTATAATTATATTGGAAGGATGAGAGAGAAAAAGTAAAAAGGGGAGTAGTGTAAAATTACTAAGTTCTCACTTGCCATATGACGAAGCCATTAGATGATGTCTAAAACTGATAAACAAAGACATGGCAACATAAGTGCATTATGCGGAAACAGAGAGGCAAATACCAGAAGCAGCACGAGAGGCTGACAGTGGTTTGGCTGCCTCTGGGGACCAGAACAGGGCGGGGGCAGAGTGGGAAGGGTGATCGGGAGGCGGAGTGCAGGAAACCAGTTTTGTTGTTAAACCTTCTTTTATTACTAATTG
The DNA here is from genome assembly GCF_026419965.1 of Kogia breviceps. Lineage (NCBI taxonomy): Eukaryota > Metazoa > Chordata > Mammalia > Artiodactyla > Physeteridae > Kogia > Kogia breviceps. The sequence goes on along the minus strand of NC_081317.1, from coordinate 111,214,146 downwards.
ATCTAAAATCTAAAAACTGTGCACATATTACTTTAATAAAAATTTTCAAAAATTCTGAGACTCTACTCCAATAAAGATGTTTAAAAAAAAATTCGGAGACTCAGAGCATCAAGTTCACGTGTGAGCAATGAACACGGTCAAGCAGCACAGTCCCAGGGGCGTGGAGAGAAGTGTGGTTCTTCCGTTTCTGCCCCGCCCTCGGGTTTCTCCGGGCTGCTGCGGGCCCCCGAGCTCGGGAACAGCAGGCTCCACGTCGCTGTCGCAGGCTTCTAGGAGGCCGGGCGAGGGAGACACTTCCCCCGACAGACGAGGCGGGGACAGAGCGGGGCGTCCTCTATTGGCCACGCCCAGAGCACCCTCCGCCTCCTGCCCTGGAGCCTCGGAGCACGGTCTCCCACGCCCCTCCCCACGCCCGCCCCCCGTCTCCGAGGCGCCCTCCCCCAGCCCCACCGGCCGCCGCCCCTCCCCCGGCCGCTGCCTGCGGCCGCTGGAATCCCTGTCGCCCCGGGACTCAGCTGACAGCGGACAGACAATGGTATTTCCCATCAGCCTGGGTATCAGGAGCCGGCCTTATCCAGCGGTGTTTTTCTATTAGTCTAACACCCCATTGTCCACCGCTTATCGCTGAAATGTTGATGTCATGCCTGGCTTGGAAGTGGTTTCTGCATCTCCGCTCGGACGGCTTCGCTTTAATTGGGGGAGGGGGAGGGGTGGAGGAGCCCATTTATCAGAATTCTCACGAGAATGCACCCCTTTCCTCCCCTCAGCGGGGCCGCCGAGGGCGCCGCAGAGGGGTGGTTCCCCGCCACCATTCCTGGCCTTTCTCTCTGGCCCTGGCTCTCAACCCTGCTGGCCTGCCTCGGAGCTGAAATGCTGGGGAGGGTGGAGGATACTGGACCGGGGAGGGGGGGGCGGGTTGCCCCCCTGGGCTCTGGGCTTTTGGAGACCTGTTGTCCCTCTGGTGAGCTCTGGCTGGGGAGGGCACAGGCTGTTCCTTCTCTGACTCTCTTGCAGCCCCGGAAGGCCTCACCAAGAGCCTGTTCTTGGTAGGAGCTCAGTAAGAATATAAGGGATGAAACCCAAGGGCAGCCAGCTGGGAAGGGCCAGCCCAAGAGCAGGTAGAAAACTCGAAGACCCACCTTCATTTCTGTTACACCGCACCCCTGAACGCCCCACACCCAAACTGTGCCAGCCCCCAAGGAAAGTCTTAAAAATATGGTCTGTGCTGTCCGCCTGGTGCTCAGTCCTTCTTCACGTGCGCAGCCCTTCACGGATCCTGTTCGCTCCTAGTGGAGGTCTGAGTACAGGAGTGTGTGTGTGTGTTTTGCAGCTGCCGTTGTTATAAAGCCCCTCAGAGGATGTGGTTCAGAAAGAAAGTGGTGCGTTGCCCCCCTGCCATTTGCTTGGAGAATTATTTAACCTTTCCAAGACTGAGCTTCCCCATCCATTAAACAGGTCCAAAAAGGGAGCGTCTCAAGGGATTGTCCTGAGGCCAGAATTGAAACAATGAAGGTGGCCGGCTGGGTGCGTGGCCTGTAGTCCCATGCGGTGAGGCGTGGCTGCTGTGGGTGTAGCTGTTTGTGGCTTGGCACAGAGCCTGGTCTGGGCCCCTGGTGAGCAGGGCAGAGGAGAGGTGCCAGTGGGGCCTAGAGGTTGTCCTCCTGGCCCCCTCCTCGGAGAGCTGGGGCAGAGAGGAGGAGGTGGGCCGCGGTGGGCTAGGCCAGCCTGTGTTGGCTGCCAGAGGGAAACTGAGACCATCTGGCCTCAAGTTTTTGCCTCAACTGTATAAAGAAAATAAATGCATACGGTGAGCATTTGGAGACTTCTCTATGGGGTCAAACTTAATATCTCATGGATCTGTCTTGGAGTGCTCCTGGGGAAATTTAATTCAAACTTCAAACTCCATTTGAAGGTAGTTTTTACCGTGCAAAGTGGCCTCGTGAACCTAACTTAACACACACACAAACCCCGCAGGCGGGTCTTGCTCCTTCAAGAGGGTGAGGGGCTCGAGGCCGAGAACAGCGGAGACCCTTGCCATCCATCTGTCCCCCTGCTGATAATAAGCACAGTCCCTAAAGGCCGGGGTCCACACGAGAACCCCATCCCAATAGGTTCTCACCAGACCCAGTGAGGCACGCGGGCGAGTCTCCACACCCATGTTAGTCTCCGTACCATGAGGACTCCGGGATCACAGAGAGCCGGAAGTTAAACCTGGGTCTTCTGAGTCCAAATCCAGGCCTTTTCCAGGACATCCAGTGGCAGCAGATAAAGCCCTTGGCTTTGCCTCTCAAACACACATTCCTGGGACGAAAAGAAGCTTAGAGAATAGAGGCAGGGACTGTCTGCTTTGTCAGGGTGTTTACTGGGTGATCTTCTTTCATCTTGCCTCATTCTCTGCCATCCCTGGGGATCTTGGCCCAGAGGCTAGGGCTAAGGAGACCAAGGGGATCAGAAGTCCAGGACAGGGTTGTACTTCTTTGGGCCCAATTCCAGGCCACATGGGATCCACTCCCTTTTTTTTTTTTTTTTTTTTTTTGTGGTACGCGGGCCTCTCACCGTTGTGGCCTCTCCCGTTGCGGAGCACAGGCTCCGGACGCACACGCTCAGTGGCCATGGCTCACGGGCCCAGCCGCTCCGCGGCACGTGGGATCCTCCCGGACCGGGGCACGAACCCGCGTCCCCTGCATCGGCAGGCGGATTCTCAACCACTGTGCCACCAGGGAAGCCCCACTTCTTTCTTGATAGGAGTTTCTTTTGGAAGTTCCAAAAGTTGAATACTAGAATGGGACGGAGGCAGAAATAAAGTGCCACGTGGATAGGAGATGGTGTTTTCAAGGGCAGCTTTAGGCAAAGTAAATTCTCTTTCTGTGAGGGCTTTGTAGGATTCCTACAGGTCTCAAATCTCTCCTCCACGGACTGGGTAAAATTGCACCAACGATCCTTCCATCTGTCCCATTTTAAGGTGCAAGTAAGTCATGAACACCTTAGTGTGAATGAGTAACTCACATGCTGTCTTCTGAGAGTGCTGGGTGCCCACGGAAAACACTGAGGGGAGAAGGGCCAGTGCAGGAGGAAAGGGGTATGGAAACAGAAGACAAGCATCTGCTGCACAGTTTATCCAGACTTGGCTTTTATTATTATTGATACTATTGCATGGAGTAGGATATCTTTTCCCTTCCAGGTTCGTGTTTGGAACACATGTTCCTTTAGTTCAAGGCAGCATTTCCTGGGTGTCCCTTTGCTCAACCAATCACTTATGCTCCTTGAGCTTTGATGATCTCAGAGTATAATTTTCTAGAAGTTAGGAGGCCTGGCTGGGTTTCTTGGAAGAGTCATACAGACATCGAAGTGCCTCCTCCCTGCCCAGATAAATAATCGAGTTTAGGGAGTTATCTGAGCTCTGTAAATACCGTGTTAGCACACAATGCCCGGCTCATCTCTGTAAGCTGGTCCCTTTCTCTTTTCTGCCTTCTGCCTCTGTCCTTTGCCTTTCACCTTTCTGTCCTTTCTCCTGTGAGAACTGCAGATCTCTTCAACTTTGCCACTGAAATACCTACTCACACAAGAAGTCTGTGGCCTGGATGAGGAAGTGATGTCTTCTTCCTTGACACATACCTCCTCCCCAGCCTTTATCTCTCATAGAACCCTTAACAGTGCTCCCTGTGCTTGGCAATGATCAGTCGTTCATTTCTCGTCATCACCTCTCAACCGAGAGCCCCATCGGGGTGGGAGCAGGTCGCTGTTGTCCCCACTGTGTCCCCACGTCTCAGCCCGGGGCTGGCACACAGGAGGTGTTCAGGAAATAGGGGCCGAGTCACGGAACGAGCTGAGGAAGGGATGCTGTGCAGAGAGCAGGATTCTGCGGGGGGGGGGGGGGGGGGGGGGGAATGGGCTGTGTCCTGAGCTACTGAGGCAGGACGGCCGCGTGGGTGAGTGACGGCGAGGCCACCCCAGACCTCAGCCTCCTAGAGCAGGAGCCAGAAGCGACGCTGGAGGCTGAGGACAGAGCAGGAAGCGGAGGTTCAGAGAGAAGATGACTGGCCAGGGTCAGCCGCGAGGACAGGGGCAGCCGCCTCCAGGCTCTTCCTGACGCCAGCTCCTTGCCGTCTCTTGGGTCCGTGCCTCGCTGGCTCTGTGAGGAAGCAGCGGCGAGAGTGTCACGCCGCAGGGTGACCAGGTCAGACAGCCCAGGCGTCTACACGATGACGGCGCCCCGCGTGGACGGCAGCGCCAGGCTCCTTCGCCGGAGGGCGAGCAGGGGGGAGCGGCCGTGCAGCGCTGTGGACACACACACACACACACACACACACACAAGCGCTGCTCACGCAGGCTCCCCACGTGCCCTCTGATGCTTGGAGCCAGGAGAGGCCCTGGAACCAGGCGGGTACCACCCAAGCCTTCTCGGCAGAGTGGCTGCTGCTCTAGTCACCAGAGACTCCCTGCGGCCGCCCGCCCCAGAGGTCGGGGGTCACAGGGAGGGACCGAAGAATCCATGGGCTGGGAAGATAAGGAATCAGCCATTTAGTGGAGTTGCCACTTGTAACAGCCATCCAACCTGCAGCAAACACCCCTGGAGGGAGCTGCGTTTCTATCTGGCCACCCTCTGCAGCCCCAGCACTCAGGACGGCTAGGAATCCTGCATAAGGTGGGGTTTGCCCCGGGGCCCGCTGGGCAGCTCCTGCCGGGTCCTTTTTGGAGAGGCCGTCCTCCCAGCTCCCTCACCCTCTTTCTCTCCCCTCCTGCGCCTCCCCGGCCCTGGCTCCGAGGGTCTGCTGCCTGTGTGCCGCCCCTTTATCTTGTCTTCCCCGGTTTCCACCGCTATCAGCCGCTATCTAGCACAATCCCACCCGGCGGGCAGGGCAGGAAGCCGGCCGTGACTGTCCTCTCTACTTTCCATCCTCTTCCTCCTCCAGACACAAAAGCAAAAACAGCCTGTTAACAGATCTGCCATTTCCCTTGGCTCCTTGACTTCATTTCCCACTCATTTTTTCACAGCCTCGACTTTCTACCGCAGGCTGAGGGCTGTCCCCCTCCCAAAGCCGCCCGCCCCCCTGATGCTTTCTGACATCCGTCAAAGTGGCCGACTGGCTGTCTGCGAGGATGCGGCGGGACGGTGCTCTGGCCTGCCTCAGGGGCCCAGTGACTGTGGCTCTGACTGCAGTCACGGGAGGATTTTTTTTTTTTTTTTTTGGACAAAGAGCATCTTGAATCCGTTTATTATGTCACCATTCACTCAGACATTCACTGCGCACTTCCTAGGCTGCTGTTGGACACCCAGAGAGGGGCAAGATAGACCTCTGCCCTCAAATAGGGTGGAGAGCGGGGAGGTTGCTGGACTGAGTTAAAGGGCTCCATCCAATGCCTGGTAGAATTTGCCAAGTGCAGCCGAGCGCTCGGAAAGTTCAGAGGGGGAGAGATAGATGCTAACAAGGAGAGTAGATGCTCTTCAGCGCCTCTCCCTCACCAGGCACTGCGCTAAGCTCTTGCGTTGTTGACTGGTTGCACCCTCGTCCTGGTGACAAACCCCTGGGCAGGCGTGATGATATCCGCAATTTGCAGACGAGAGACTGAGGCTTAGACGGCCAAACCGTGGCTAGTGAGTCCGACGGCTGTGGGTGCATAGCTAGAGCCCCGTTTTCCTTGAAGACAAAGCTTGGTACCACATCTTCATCTCGTTTCTCATGCCCCTTGGTCTACAGCACGTGCTGGTGGGAGAGAGTGCTGGAGAAACCTCTGGTCAAGATATTCAATAGCGTCAAGGCTCAGTTTTCCTCATCTGCAAAAGGGGTGATGACAGTACCCACCTGGTAGGTTTGCTGTGGGTTTTAGAGGAACAGTGTATATAGTGTGCTTATCACAGGGGCCGGCACACTGATCTGTAGTTGGTAATTCTTATTACTAATACAGAAAAGGTACCGGGAGAGGCGGGAGACTGACTTAGGAAGTGGATTGTCAGGGTTGAGATAAATTTTGCATCTGTTTTGCAAGGGCAGATGCCCTGGGCATCATTATCTCAGACTGAGAGGATCTGGACTGGACAGAGCCCCAGAGTTTGTCCAGAGTTTCCCATTTTCTCTCAAGTTTACCCTAAGTCTCCCTGATACTCAGACAACCTGTTAATTTCAAAATCATCCGGGTCCTTCAAAAGCCCGAGCCCCTTCTCTTGTGTTTACTGAGTTTCATTTTTTCTTTTTTTTTTTATTGTGGTAAAATACACATAACAAAAAATTTACCATTTTAACCATTTTTAAGGTTAAAAATGGTACAGCTCAGTGGCATTTCATACATTCACACTGCTGTGCAACCGCCACCACCATCCAGCTCCAGCACTTTTTCATCGTCACATACTGAATGTCTGCCCCCATTAAATATTATCTCCTCCTCCTTCCAGCCTCCCGGCCCCTGGTGCTCTCCTTCCTGTCTCTATGAATTTGGCCACTCTAAGTGCCTCGTATCAGTGAAATCATACAGTATTTGTCCTTTTATGTCTGGCTTGTTTCACTCGGTGTAACGTCCTCAAGGTCCATCCACGTTGTCACATATGTCAGAATTCCCTTCCTTCTTTTTTTTGTTTTGTTTTTGTGGTACGCAGGCCTCTCACTGCTGCGGCCTCTCCCGTTGCGGAGCACAGGCTCCGGACGCGCAGGCTCAGCGGCCACGGCTCACGGGCCCAGCCGCTCCGCGGCACGTGGGATCCTCCCGGACCGGGACACGAACCCGGGTCCCCTGCATCGGCAGGCGGACTCTCAGCCACTGCGCCACCAGGGAAGCCCCCTACCTTCTTTTTTTTTTTTAAACGTCTTTCTTGGAGTAGAATTGCTTTACAATGGTGTGTTAGTTTCTGCTTTACAACAAAGTGAATCAGTTACATGCATACATATCCCTTCCTTCTTGAGACTGAATACTATTCCACTGTATGCACAGACCACATTTTGTTTATCCATTCATCTGCTGATGGACGATCGGGCTGTTTCCCCCTTTTGGCTCCTGTGAATCATGCTGCTATAAACACGGCACACAAATATCTGTTGCTGGGTCAAATGGTAATTTTAGGTTTAATTTTGTGAGGAACCGCCATACTGGTTTCCACCGCTTCACGCTCTACCGGCAACGCACAAGGGTCCCGATTTCTCCACATCCTCAGGAACCACTTCAGGAAACAGCGTATTCTTTATGGGTGTGGGTGTAAGTCTGATTGGTGGGAAGTTCTTTCCATCCTGAGCTCAAACCCTGCAGTGCCCTTTACATCTGCCCTGGGCTGGGACCCAGCCAGCCTAAGTGGGGCCCTTCTTCCCCTGGCGTGGGGGTGGGGGGGTCCCTTTGGCAGCCTGGAGCAGCCCCTGCCCAGCGCTCAGCGCCCGGCCCCGCTCCCGGGCCTGTTGGCTCCCACCTTGCCCTGCCGGATGCCGACGCGGGGTTTCCTTGCTGACTGCCGCTGGGGCCCCTCCTGCCCCTGAGTGGGCAGAGACGCCGACAGGACGGGGGACGCCACTCCCTTTCTCAAGGAGGGTGAGTTATTGGAGGGCTCGCTGGCTCCCTGAGGAGTTAAATCATCCCTTGACTCAGACAACAGCCCTTTGCCCCCCGGAAGAGCATCACTCATCCCGGCACCCGCGGGACCAGGCTCTGTGTCAGAGGAAAGTGCGGCTCTTGTCCCCCCCTCGCCCGGAAACTCATGAATCACCCCTATTAGAATTTCTGCTCCTCAGATTAGACATGGAACAGCTGGCCGAGCCGGGTCTCCCGAGGGCTCCAGCACTTTGTTCGGGGGAAGCAGGAGGGGATGCCTCAGAGGACAGGGGACCCAGAAGCCAGGACTCTGCCCAGACTTCCCTCCAGGGCCAGCAACTCGCCCACCGTCGGTCCCTGTGAGACAGCAGGACTTCAGGCCCCGTGTCCCCGAGGACTCGAATGGCTGCGGAGGGGGACCTGGGGAGCCCCAGCGTGGGCCGTGGCCTCCGTGGCCTGTTTGTGGTGGCTGCCCTGCCCTTGGGCCAGCACTTGGCCACGCCCAGGCTCAAGATTTCTTGGATAAATGTTGTCGTAAAACTCTGCCCTGAAGTAACAGGGGTCTCTCTATTCCCTAACTTCCTCATCTGTAAAGTGGAAGAAAGCCTGGGTCATCTCTAGCTCTGACATTCTGCGACACTAACACACCGTGCTCTACGTGGATTGGACGCACGGTGAAATCAGCTGGTGCGAAGGTTTGTTGGGCTGTTTCAGTTGGAGTGGCGGATTGGACTGACCCTTCTGGAACGTCTATAAGCTGTGCAGATAGCACCAGATGCACGAACAAGTGCTTTAAAGAAGCAACCTGAGGGACTTCCCCGGCGGTCCAGTAGTTAAGACTCCGTGCTTCCAACTGCAGGGGGCACGGGTTCCACCCTGGGCCGGGGAACTAAGATCCCGCGTGGCGAGGCCAAAGAAGAAGCAACCTGATATATTTTCTTAGAGCAGTACAGCCAGATGCACAGCAGTTAAGAAGCCTTTTTCTGACGGTGGGAGTGTATGTTAGAGGCCCCTGAATTCCTGACAGGCGATGTAGCCTAGTGTTGACACCACTGCTAACTGGGAGACTGAAAACAGTACTGGCCTGGCCGGTTACGGGCGAGCAGTCCCAGATTCTTACGGTCTTGACCGTGGCTGCAGCCTGATCCCATCACAAACTCTGGTTGACTGGTCCTCAGGTGTGAGCTGTGGGCCCTCACATTTCCTAAGGGATTGAAATAGCACAAATCCATTCCCACCACTGGGTAAATAAGGTCTACCATTGGGTCCAGGAATGTGAGCTGATAGAGGGGAAGAAACGCTGGATTAGGAATCAGAAAACTTGAGTGCTCATCCCAGCAGCGCCACTAAGCAGCTGGATGTCTCGGCGGACAGAGCGGGTGGAAGGGTGTTCTCTGCCCAGCCGTCCCCCATAAGATCTCGTATCACCCACCCCATCACATGCTTAGCCAATCATTGACCTCTACCCTCTGCTACAGTGGTTGGCACGTGATGCAAATAGGACCACTTGTGTCCTGCCCTGGGATGTATATAGGCTATTGGGAGACTGAAGCTCTTATTGAGGTTGCTGAACTGACATTACAAGGCTAGAGCTGTTATCAATCTCCTTTCCCCTCTGTATGGACAAAGTTTGCCAGCTGTAGAGACAATGAGGGCAAGCCTCAGGCAGAATGAGAACTAAGACATGGTAAAGGAGAGGGAGAAGCTTTGGTAACGTCCTTTGAGTCTCAGGACCCAGCAGTGTCTGAGGTCCCAAACATTTCACTGATTCTTAACCTGGTCTGAGTTGCATTTTGCTCACTTGCAACGAAAGGAATTGCAATACAGAAGGCCACTTCACTTCTAGGGCCTCACTGACTCATTCTATTCGTTAAAATGAAGATATTGGAATAGGTGATGGCTGAAGCTCTCCCAGCTCGGTGAGTCTACTTCTGCCTATGAGAAGCAAGGAAACGTGGTCCAGCTCAGTTAGAAAACTTACAACAATTTAAAAAATATTTTTAATTCAAAAATTAAAGAAAAAAAGGAGATCTTACAACAAAACCTAAAAGCTAGACTTTTTCCCCCTCAAAATCTTGATATTCACTCCTGTGGGAGGAAGGGTAGGGAGTTAATGGTTGTTGGGTGCTTACTGTGTGTCAGGAATTGTAGACGCGTTTCCTCATTTATTTTTCACCGGCTCTTTGAGGGAGGTTTTAGCCCCCCCCCCCCCACTTCGCAGATGAGGAAACCAAGGCTCGTGAGGATATGTGACTTGCCCAAGGCCAAAGAGTCAGTGAGAGCTAGACAGAGGGTTTGAATCCAGATCTGTAGGATCCAGCCCTGGACTTCTCTTCCTTGTCATAAATAATTCCACAAGCATTTTTATGTTGGTCAGAAATAGGCACCCACTATACTGGCCTGATTCTGGGGGCAGAAAGTCTGACCAGGCTGCACCGATACTGAGTCCGTCTTCAGCCATTCTCCAGGCTGTGCAGTCCAAAAATGTTATGTTTTATTAGTATGTGAAGCAATTCTTAAGCTGCTGAGTTCTTCTCCCACTGGCTTTTGAAAACCCTTCTCCAATCTCCTGGCTGTCTGTTTCCACCGTGTCTTAAGATCCTGCCTGGACACAAGCTTCAAACTTGGGTGGGATGTGGCAGGGGATTAAAAACTCTGGGAGAGGGGGCTTCCCTCATGGTGCAGTGGTTGAGAGTCCGCTTGCCGATGCAGGGGACACGGGTTCGTGCCCCGGTCTGGGAAGATCCCACGTGCCGCGGAGCGGCTGGGCCCATGAGCCGTGGCCGCTGCGCCTGCGTGTCCAGAGCCTGTGCTCCGCAACGGGAGAGGCCGCAGCAGTGAGAGGCCCGCGTACCGCAAAAAAAAAAAAAAAAATTCTGGGAGAGGGACAATGCCACCTCTGAGGGGTGTGCACTAGACCCCCAGCATGACCCTAAGGAGGACGGGGAGTGGTGTCAATCCTAACGACAGCAGTCACTCATGGAACCTGTGCTGTGTGCCAGGTGCTTTGTGTAGCCTGACTAGTCTTTTTTTTTTTTTTTTTTTTTTTTTTTTTTTTTTTTGCGGTACGCGGGCCTCTCACTGTTGTGGCCCCTCCCGTTGCGGAGCACAGGCTCCGGACGCGCAGGCTCAGCGGCCATGGCTCACGGGCCTAGCCGCTCCGCGGCATGTGGGATCTTCCAGGACTGGGGCACGAACCCGTGTCTCCTGCATCGGCAGGCGGACTCTCAACCACTGCGCCACCAGGGAAGCCCCTAGCCTGACTAGTCTTTACAATCATTCTGAAAGGTATCCTTGGCCCGCACTTTACAGGTGACGAAATGGAGGCTCAAAGAAGCGAAATAACTTGCTGTGCTGCTAAATGCCTCCAAACTGCATGCTCGTTCTGACACGTCACAGATGCACTGGCACGGCCTGGAGATGCCTGGGGATTCCTGCATAGGTGACGATTACCCCTTGCCCAAGGCATAGCCAGGGTCCGCTATCTGGAGCAGGCAGGCCAGGCCAGGGCTGGGGTCTGCACTGGGGGTGGGAGATCTGGAACGCAGCTAAGGCTCCTCCTTTGAACACTGGTCTCTCCTGCTTCATTGTGGCTTTGGCAACCATTGGTCACGTCAACACGGCACCTTTAAAATGCTGAAGGAGCCACTACTTTCGGGAAATGTGCTGGGAGTGTAGAAGCCCCTTTGTTCCTCACAGCCAGAGGGTGAGAGCCACTGTGTGACTGCAGGAGGTCTTTAAATCTCAGAGTTTTGTCTGAGAGCTGGGTCCAACTGTTCACCCTTGGGACCTGGAGCTGGAAAGACCCTCAGTCCCCTCAGCAGAGCCTCCTGTGGAGCTATCCAAGGTCCTGCAAGGGCTTTGCCCTGTGTTGCCTGTAATCAACTGACTCCTACCTGGGTCCTTGGCCTCTGGCCTTCCCTGGCTCTGGACCCCACCAGACTTTGCCTGTCTGATTTACAGTACCGTGCCCTTTCACTCACTTTCTAGGTCCTGCTGACCTGAGCTCACTGGACCCTGTCCACGATGGCCTTGAGGGTCAGCCTCGAAGTCAGTCCAGGGCTCCCCCTTAACTAGCATTGTCCCTGATGAAAATCAGCTGACCCAACTGTCCAGCACTGCATGTCACTCTGTCCCTTACCTCTCCCCATAGCCACTTGGTTTCTTGGGTGGCTGTTCCTCGGAATCTGGTCTACTCTCAAGAGATACTCAATGTATTGATTTTGTCCATTCTGCTTTCTCGGCCCTGTAACCAGCCATTTATGAAATGTTTCCTGGCGTTAGAGCAGTGTGGATATTCTCATTCAATAAGGCCCATGGGGCTTCCCTGGTGGCGCAGTGGTTGAGAGTCCGCCTGCTGATGCAGGGGACACGGGTTCGTGCCCCGGTCTGGGAGGATCCCGTGTGCCACGGAGCGGCTGGGCCCGTGAGCCATGGCCGCTGAGCCTGCGCGTCCGGAGCCTGTGCTCCGCAATGGGAGAGGCCACAACAGTGAGAGGCCCGCATATCACACACAAAACAACAACAACAACAACAACAAAAAAAAATAAGGCCCATGACTTGAGGAGACCTGTGGCTCTGTCTTATGATGTGGTTACATCTACTTTATGTATCTCAATACAGCAAATGGATTCTTTAGAGAGAATTGACTAGGAAATGAGCTTCCATTGAAATGTGCCACTTTGCTTTCTCATGAGAACCAGCGCTCTGGTGTTCTGGTCTCAGCACTGCCCTTGACCAGCTGTATGACCTCGGGCAAGTCATTTAAGCCATGCATACCTTCAAATCTGCTGTCATGCATTTGCTTTCTTGTCAAGTATTTACTTACCATGCACCGTGCATCACGCCTTAGGCTAGGTGCTGGGGAGGTTCCAAGGAGAAAGAAACAGTTTCTGTCTTCAAGGAACTTACAGTCTAATCCAGGAGACCAATATGCACATGGTTAAAATAAAAGTAGTGAAGTAAATTATTACAACAATAGGAGCAAAGTGCAGAGGGTACACAGAGCCGGATCTGCCCTTGCCATTCCCTCTGCTTGGAAGGCTTTTCCCCCAGACACTCATATGACTCACATCCTCACTTCTGTAGTTCTTCGGTCAATGTCATGTTATCAGGGAGGCCTTCCCTGACCACCCTATTTGAAATAGGAACACCGCCCCTGGCCTGGCACCTCCCTGTGTCTCTCTTCTGCTTTGTTTCTTTTTCCATAGTACTTATCACCCCCTGGCTGGGAAGCATACGCCCATCTGTGAAGTGGAGGATTGCACTAATGATCCCAGTAGTGAGTTGAATGGTGGTCCCAAAACATATGTTCATATCCTCGCCCCAGAACCTGTGAACGTGGCCTTATTTGGAAAAAGGGTCTTTGCAGACGTACTTAACTTAAGGATCTTGAGAGGAGGTTATCCTGGATTACCTGGGTGGACTCTAAATTTTATGACGTGTCCTTATAAGAGACAGAAGAGCAGACAAAGACACACAGAGGAGAAGGCCACTTGAAGACAGGGCCAGAGACCAGAGTGATGCAGACACCAGCCAAGGAAGCTGGAGGAAGCTGGGTAGGATGCTCTCCTAGAGACTTCGGAGGGAGCAGGGCCCTGCCAACACCTTGATTTCAGACTTCTGGCCTCTACAACCCTGAGAGAATAAGTTTCTGTTGTTTTAAGCCACCAAGTTTTTGATCATTTGTTATGGCAGCCACAGCACACGATGCAACCTCTATATTGTTCCTCTGGTCACCTTCCGGCCAAACGGTCTGAAACCTAAAGAAGAGTTAGGGCTGAGAATATCATTCAACAATGCCAACATTTTCAAAGATGCATCAGCTGTATCTGTGGAAATAGACACAACTTGGGAAGGATACCGGGTGCTGTAGATCACTCCTTATACACCGTGCAGGGCAAATGTGCAGAGCAAGGGGGTGGCCTCTTCCCAGGATGAAGAGGAAGACGTGTGACCGTCTGGTCCCAGTGGGATGTGGACACCTACCAGCTTTGCCTGCAAAATAAAAAAGGGCATGCATTTTAATGACAGCGTGGTTTGGAACAGAAAAAAACGAGAAGGGGTCCAAACTTCTGTAAGTCAGTCCTTATATAAACCATACCACATCCTTACTTGTAGAAGCCCTACGTAAATCCTCTAGTGTATGAGGATAGTATGTGAGCCCATCTAGTGGATTAGTGTAGTATATTAGAACCTACTCATTTCTAGATGTGCCCACAGAAGCATGGAAATCCACTGAAAAGACCTCTCCGGACACAAGCTTAGCTGGCGGCCTTGGTTGCCCTTGGGGGAATTTCACTCCATCTGCTTGTGTCACTCTTTTTACAGTGACTTGAGCCATTTAAAAAGTTCTCTCAGTAAAAAAAGATGAGAAGAAACGAGCTCAGCTGTGCGTGTGACTTTGGCGTCACTCGGGCCTTGCAGTCCGCGGGCGGGGGGGGGATCTGCGGTTCTATGCCGCTCCGGGCTCGTAAACGCTGCTTCGACTGCGAGTGCTTCTCTCTGGTTCCTCGTCATCCTCAAGGGGCCTTGATGTGAAATCTGTGAACAGACACAGCCCTCCAGCCTAGTGTTCCAGGCAGAGAGCGCTGGGCTGGCGGAGCGAGGGGGAGGGGGGGGGCGTGTGCCTTCATCGCCACTCCCGCAGCCCAGAGGCGGGGCCTGAAGGGCCTTCCTCCAGCCTGTCCCACCCCCACGCGGCCCAGCCCACCTCCGAGGCCATGCAGGTGCCGCGTGGAAGCCGCCCGTCCGACCGCGTGGTGGTGGACGTGGACGCCAGGGCGCTGCAGAGGTCCTCGGAGGGAACAGACGCCACTGGGCATGCGCCGTCCTGGTCCCTCCCCCAGCCCCAGCGCCAGGGCCCAGAAAAGGAGGCAACCTTTCGCCTCTCTGAGAGACAGGGCTCTGGGGACTCAGGTGGTTCCAAGAGCCCAGGACACCTGGGACCAGAAGAGGCCTACTGGGAAGGGAAAAAGGGCCCGGGCTGTCACACAGGGGGATAATCCTAAAACTGTGTGTTTACTCATGTAAATTAGTTATTATTTTTTAATGCAAAGGACAAAATGAACTGAGACTTTAAAAAACACAGGCTCTACTCCAATAAAGATGTTTAAAAAACAAAACAAAAACACACTCTTTAGGGCTCCTCAGGGAACAGGAAAATCTCATTTGTAACCAATATTGTTGATAAGCCAAATGATACAATGCTGAAAAAAAATCACATTCCTCACCACCCTTCCTGCTTCTGTGCATTAGCACTTTTCCTAGCAAATGCTGCGTCTTCAGAATAAAAAAAAAAAAATCAGTCCAGAACTGTCACAGCCAAGAGGAGCCTAAGGAAACTTGATGACTAAATGTAATGTGGTATCTTGCATGGGATCCTGCAACAGAAAAAGGACATTAGGTGAAAACTAAGGAAATCTGAATAAACTGTAGACTTCAGTGAATAATAATGCACCAATATTGGTTCTTCAATTGTACCAAGTGTGTCATATTAATGTAAGATGTTAACAATAGGGCTTCCCTGGTGGCGCAGTGGTTGAGAATCCGCCTGCCGATGCAGGAGACACGGGTTCGTGCCCTGGTCCGGGAAGATCCCACATGCTGCGGAGCAACTAAGTCCGTGAGCCATGGCCGCTAGGCCTGCGCATCCGGAGCCTGTGCTCCACAACGGGAGAGGCCACAACAGTGAGAGGCCCGCATAACGCAAAAAAAAAAAAAAAAAAAAAAAAAAAAAAAAAAAAAGATGTTAACAATAGGGGAAACTGGGAGGGGGTATGTGGGAACTCTCTGTGCTATCTTAGCAACGTTTCTGCAAATCTGAATTTATTCAAAAATTTTAATTTTTTTTTTGTTAAAAAAAAAATCAGAGGGACTTCGCTGGTGGCCCAGTGGTTAAGAATCCGCCTGCCAGTGCAGGGGACGCGGGTTTGAGCCCTGGTCTGGGAAGATCCCACATGCCGTGGAGCAACTAAGCCCATGCGCCACAACTACTGAGCCCACGTGCTGCAACTACTGAACCCCACCCCCCTAGAGCCCGTGCTCCGCGACAAGAGAAGCCACTGCAATGAGAAGCCTGCACACTGCAACTAGAGAAAGCCCACGCGCAGCAACAAAGACCCACTGCAGCCAAAAAAGAAATAAATAAATAAGTTAATTAAAAAAAAAAAATCAGGCCTGGCCTGGTTTAACCGGTGCCCATGCCAAATGAGGGTTACAAGTGGTAGTGGGGGCGTGAGTAGAATTCAAAGTTTAGGGGGTTTATGATGAGTTTATTTGAAGTAAGGTTCATGAGTGCTTTGCCATAAACTTTCTTCCCCACTGTAAGAGTTGACCTTTATGTCAACTGCGTGAGATATTATTATTTCCATTTTACAGATGGAGAAACCAAGCTCAGAGAGGTTACATGACTTCCCACCACCCGCCCAAGTTGGTGCTTTATTTGCTCCTGTAATCTGGTAATTTCCCAAACTTGCCTTGTCTCTTTGTGCGTCAGTGTCTTTACCAAGCACTCACTCCCTCTTCTTTGCTGCCTGATAAATTGTCTGGCCTTTTCTATCCGTGGAGAATGTCCTCAGGTTTCACCTCCTCTGAGAAGTCTTCCTGGACGTTCTCATGTAATTAATCACCCCATACTCAGTGCTCTTTCTGAACCTCCCAGAATGAATTCTCTCCTTGACTTATCTGACCTCACACTGAACCGTGAGCAACTTGAGGGCTGCGTTGGTGTCTTTTTCCTCTTTGAATCTGTAATCTGGCCCGGTGCCTGGCCAGCCCCGGCTGGGCAATCTCTTGAATTGAACTGAAGCTAATATGAAATAGTGTTAATCTACTCGGGCTGACAAAGTACCACAGACTGGAGGCTTAAACGACCGAAATGTATCCTTGCACAGCTCTGGAGGCTGGGAGTCTGAGATCAAGGTGTGGGCAGGGTTGGTTTCTCCTGAGGCCTCTCTCCCTGGCTTGTCGACGGCCACGGTCGGGGGCGATCGTCCCTCTGTGTGTCTCTGTGTCCTCATCTCCTCCCCTTATAAGGACACCAGTCATATCGGATTAAGGCCCACCCTAATGACCTCACGTAACTTAATTTCCTCATTAAAGATGCTATCTCCAAACACAGTCACATTCTGGGATCCTGGAGTGAGGACTTCACCATAGGGATTTGGAGGGGACACAACTCTGTCCATAAGGAAGCCTGGGCAGGCTGCGGGGTTGGAGGGTGGTGGGGAAGCCGCCGCAAGGGTCCGCCATTTAAAAGACACAGGTGACAAGTGGGCAAAGGCCTGAACATTTCTAGGCTGGGGTCACGAGGGCATTGCTGCTGTTCCAGGACCAAGGATGTGGGAGGGACTTGTACCTGGAAAATGATCTGAGGCCGTGAGATGAAGGAGCTACGAAGATGCTCGTTTTTATGCATCACCACTAACAACTGCTTCAGCCGAAAGAGGATCCAAAGCCTTTGGTCTGCGCTGTGCTTTCCGGCCTTGACCCCGGCTATCGCTGTGCTCTCGGTCTCCCTCTCGCTCCTCTTTCTCTCGCGCTGTTCCTTTCGCCCATCGGACCACACAGCACGCAACATCTTCAAGGCCTTGCGCTCGGGCAGGGGGAGGCCCGGAACGGAATTTCAGACTACACTTGCACTGGGAGCTGCCTTCTCAAGGGCACGTGATGTCTCAGGCAGCAGCTGCAGCTGCCGGGGAGAGCCAGGAAGTGCCAGTGGCTTCTCGTGCATTGAAGGGGGTCTTCCTGACGGACAGCCCGCTCTGGGGAGGGTCCTGCGAGCCCCGTCCCCAAGGACCCAGTCATCTAAGACCTTGGGAATGCACAAGGACAGGGGCAGCTGGCGACGTTTCGTAACTGCTGGTTCTGTGCCATCAACATTGCTACTTGGGGAGAAAGGGTTTGTTTTGTCAGGCGGTGGCTATTTTTTGAGTATGTGGCAAATACCACCTGCACGGTGCTTACCCGTCGACCGGGTGGCCTCACAGACAGCTCTCCGTTTGATCTGCACGGGTCTGACTGTACCCATTCCCATCTTGAGGCTCAGCAAAGCGGCGTGACTCGCCCAGGGTTGCCCAGCTGGGAGGGGCTGGCGTTCGTCTCTGGGAACAAGCCCCCCTGGCTCCTGGGACTGGTCCTCTGCCTGTGTGAGCTCATTTGACTCCCTTGACAATCCCGACGGGAAGGGCTGGGGCTCCTCATTTCCCTGGTGGAGAAGATGCTCGGGGGTTATGTGAGCGCCCGAGGTCATGCAGCCAGAACCAACGCTGATGACTGCTGATCCTGGGTGCTTTCCGCTCCACCACAGCACCATACCTGGACAGGTGGGACCCAGTAGGTTGGGGGACCGAGCCCTGTCCTCCAAGTGCTCTGGCTGCTTGAGACGAGTGGAGGCTGAAAGGGTGGGGGTGCAGGTGGGAGTGTACCCACTGGCCACGGGAAGGGGCCGTGCGTCCTTTGCCTCGGGTGTCACACCTCCTCGATGAGCCAGAGACCGTGCTGGCAGCAGTTCCTGGCCCACAAACGTAGAGCACCTTGCCTTCCACCAACACCTCTGTGGGGAGGCACGGTGTCATGGAAAGAGAGAGCTTGGGTCGGGAGTCAGACAACCTGAGTTCAAATGCTGACTTCGTCGTGGGTGGGCCGCCCAACCTCGCACGCACTGGTTAATTCCCCCGAGCCTCAGCCTTCCCACCTGTATGACGAAGGCAGGGATGCCTGCCTTGTAGGACTGCTTTCGAGATGAAAGTGAGACAATGCATGTCCATCGTCCGGCACTGTCCCTGAAGGCGGGGAGACGCTTAGTAAGTGGCGGCTGATGTGATGATAATTAGCATGTGAGGTCAAGCAGCCCGAGGACTGTGTTACTGCCTGAGGCTCTGAGCAAGCTCTTGGGATGACGTGTGTGTCTCTGCACGTCTGTCCCCCCTGCCTGCGGACCTTGGACCCGGGGCTGTGCAAGAGTGAGGGTCACTAGCTGTGAAATCTTGGACCGATTACTTCAGCTAAGTCTCCTTTACTCGTCGGCAAGATGGGAATAATTATAAAAGTACCTTCCTCACAGGGTTATAAGAATCAAATGAGGCCCTGCATGTGGAGCCTCGACACAGAACAGCTTCCTATATATCATAGAATTATCATGATCATCTTTATTGTTCTGTGTGCCGGCTCAGCCCTCTGTGCCCGGAGGTCCATGTTGAAAGGACTGGGGGGCTTTGTCTCACTTAACAGAGAGAGTGCCATAACCGATCAGTGATGTGTGCTAAAAGCGGATGAGGAGCATAAAATCCACAAGTTTCCCTTCCTGAAGCAGATGGTCACCACGATCCTGTTAATCTAAAGCGTGACTCTTTCCTACTTCGGCTCTTAGCTGTCTTCTCCGTCAGTGAGGGACTTGGGCTGGCTGATCTCTGAGTCCCTTTCTAGCGCCATCATTCTAGGACCCCAGTGACTCCCTGCCTTGGCTGAACCAAACATTATCCAAAATGCTCCTTTCCGGAGAGTTGGCTGCAGTGGGCAACAGGAAGGAATTCAGCCCCTGCCGGTCCCTGCCTCTTGGGGGGCTTCTCAGAAGCGGCTCCACGACTCAGCAGACGGTGCCTGATTCTCAGCCGGGCTGCCCCCAGCCTGCACACGTGGCCCTCCTGGGCCCGGCCTGCTGGTGACAGGCAGGTCCAGCCTCTCTGCCATGCACTCGGTCTCGAAGCAGCGAGTCTGAGGGAACTTTGTCCTTATCAGGAGGGCTGTTGAGTCTGCTGGTGTGGCCATGAAATGGGGTGCTCATAGCTGCTCAGACCTAAGGAGCAATGGACCTTGACCGCCAAAAGGGCCTGGGAACAGGCCTTGGTCATCTTCCCAGAGGAGAGAAACATCGAAAATGAAGCTGGAGGAGAGAATGGACATTTGCCGAGCTTCCCACTTTTTCGGCACTGTGCAGCTTCTCAGGATACAGAGGGGAAGAAGACAAGGAGTCTGCTGTCTAGGAGACAGACAAGTTGCTTGTTTTTTAGAATTAAAAAAAAAATGTCTGTTTCCTCTAACTTGAATATAAGCTGCAGGACAGCAGGGATTTCCTTCATCCTGTTCACCAAGGTGTCCCTGGAACTGGCAGTGTGCCTCACGTGTGGCAGACACTCAATAAATACTCATTAACTTAGTGGAACAATTGCAATATTGCAGAGTAAAGATGGAGGTATAATCAAGGTGCTGGGAGAATGGTGGAGAAGGTTAATGCCAGAAAGGTGACAATGGACTGGGTTTTGAAGGATGAATAGGAGTTCATCAGGGAGAGACAGTAGCAAAGATTTTTGTTTTTCTTCAGTTAGATTTCAAGATAAACTTTCTGTTGATACTTATGAGACCCTTAAATAAGCTATGATAGGAGGTGAAGGTATGAGTCATAGAGGAAGAATAAATTTCTTGAGGTTTCCACAGCCGGGAAGAGAATTGATGGATATTAATGGCATGCCTTGTGTGTGCCCGATGCTGTGCCAGGCACTTAATGCATGATATCTTATTCCTTCTAACCCTCCTATCAGATAGGCATTTGACAAATGGGCGTGCAGGCTTAGAGGCTTCAGTAACTTGCTCTGGGTCTCAGAGCTTGCTGGGGTTGGAGACTGGAATAGACCTAGGGCTTTCCACCCCCAAAGCTACTGTTATTTCCTGGGCAGGCTGGCCCTCCTTCAAGGCAGGGGACCCGGTCATCTTAACCATAAAACAAATGAATTAAATGCCCCTCCAGAAATAGAGCCTTCTGTGAAAGCTCCAGGCTCCAAGGCAAGAGCTTGAAAATAAACTCTAAGGCTTTCTCATTTAAAAAAAAAAAAAAGTCATCTGAGCCTGTGGCCTTTCTGCTTTACTTTCTGCTTGTTTACTCCTATGCCTCCACTCTCCGTCCTCCAGCCCGAGGGCTTGGGAACACTCAGAAGCTCCAGGAGGACCCCAGAGCTGATCCATCCCTCAAAACCTTGAAAGGCCCAGGGCAGGTTTGAGGGTCAGGAGAGAGGGATGGGGGAGGCTGGTTGTTACAGAAGCGAGGCACAGCCCGGAGGTCTCTAGCCCCATTCCCTGGAGGGGGGGGGGGCATGCGGTGGAAAGAGATGGAGGGGTAGAGAAGAAGGAAAGATAAGCCAGTGGTCGTTTGTCTTTTTAATTGGCTCACATGCTCGGAGGAGAGCGGAGTTTTTATCCTGGCTCTGGGGCTGGACCAGGTCCAAGCTCCAGCCCGAGGAGCCGGAGCTGTGCAGTGTGGGGCTGCAGGGGGAGGCTGTGCTGTGCCCTTCACCCGGGAGGGGCCCCCCGGGAGGCCGGGAGACAGGCTGGGAGGCAGCAACACGTGGTCAGAGGTGGCTTTTGCTTCTCCGGCATTTCAGAAATTTGAAACAGTAATTCAGCCACTGAAATAGACATATTTTAAAGAATCCGTGGCATCTGAAGGCCCCTCTTGATTCATTCCTGTGCCTGTGGATGGAGCCTGTCAACCAGCTAGGCCTAGAGGTGTCTACGGGGAGGGAGAGTTGTGAGGTGTTTGTCAGGAACTTGAACTTCCCTTTACTAAGGACAGTATAGACACTGCTCAAGTACTCAGAACCCTAATGTATCCCCTCATATTTGCCAGTCCATTCATAATCAGCAATGCCCTGTTGCATTTATTATGCCCTTTGGGTCTCTGAAACAATCTGGTGAAAAAGGCAAGACAGGTATACCTTCCCACGTCACAGGTCACATACGAGGAAACTGCAGCTCCAAGAAGTTGGTGACGTTCTAAGAACACCCAGCTTTGCGGCTGCGACTCAAATCCAGGTCTTCGAGTTCCGAATCCGGGGGCTGGCCTCCAAAGCAGTCCATCCCACAGAGGAGCCGCACGGGCGGGTGCCTGGTGTGGCCCGGTGGTCCCCAACGACAGATGTTGGTGCAGCTTCCAGGGGACAGACGGCTCAGTTCAAGTTCCCACTCGGAGCACATCTCAGCCCGGCGAGCCATCGTGGCGGGAGAAGGATGCTCCCAGTGCAGGGAGGGAAGGGGTTTCCTGGGAGCGTGATCGGTCCCGAGAGGGAATGATGAGGGCGGAGAGAGGAGGTGGAAGGTGGTATGGTCCCAGTTAGTACCGGGGTATCCAGGCAACCAAGAAAACAGATTCAGCCAGGTCTGAGTGAGTGTTTGTGGGTAAGGGTCCTCGGGATGCTGAAGGATGCCTGCGGTACCCGGGTCCCCAAGATCTTTCTTCAAGGAGATTCTACCCCATCTTTGACTAAAGTGCAGCTCCACTGCCTCAATACGTTTAGGCCTGAAGTGCCCAGTTAAACATCTCGATGCTCCTGTGTTTTATAAAGGATTTGACAGAGGCTGTTCCTCATCCATCCTTTATGAGAGAGACTGGGCTGGGGTTAGGACTGTCATACTTCCTTCGAGGAGGAGACAGGCTCAGAGAGGGAGGGTGACTTTTCCCAGATAAATGAGTGCACTGAGGAACTCAAACTCTACTTCCGATCCGGAGTAGAGCCCCTCCACGCCACCACTCCAGCTGCCCCAGCTCCTGCAGAGCTGTCTCTGCCAGTCTCCAAATACACCTATCCCTTTGGTTTTCAATCGTGGTAAAATATACATAACATAACGGTTCCCATTTTAACTGTTTGGGGGCATAGAATTCAATGACATTCAGTACAGTCACAACATTGTGCGACCACCGCCGCCCTCCATCTCCAGAACTGGCCCATCGCTCCAAACTGGACCTCCGTGTCCACTAAACGCGAACTCCCCTTTTCCCCTCCCCCCAGCCCCTGGCTCCCCCCATCCTACTTCCTGTCTCTATGAGCGTGATTACTTAGGTACCTCACGTAAGTGGGATTATACAATATTTGTCCTTCCGTGACTGGCTTCTTTCACGTAGCAGAATGTCCTCCAGGTTCACTCATTGTAGCCTGTTCCATTCCTTTTTAAGGCTGAACAGTATCCCATTGTACGGCTAGACCACATGTTGTTTACCCACGATCCATTGGTGGACTCTTGGGTTGTTTCCACCTTTCCAAATCTCCCTCCTGTTATGACTCAGCTCAGGTGTTACCTCCTGCACAAACCCACCCTGCACGCAGTTGCCGAACACGTCCAGGAACGGAGGGCGAGAGCTGTCTGGGGCCTTGCACGGGGGGAGGTAGGCCCTTCCCCACGCCAGCTTTCCCAGGTGCCTTGAGCAGGAGAGAGAGCAAAGTCTGCTTGCTGCTGCCCAGACCTTTGCCAATCTGAGGCCTGGCATTGTGTTCCTGGCACCGAGACGCTTGTTGGAAATGACTGAATACATCAGACTCAAAGGGTGGCCTTTTCTCCCAAGAAGGGAATGTTTGCGTCAAGTCCAAGTGGGACACTCAACTGGTTGGAAGCTACTGGAGGGCAGGGCGGGACCTCATGCCCCCAGACGGGCCCCAGCTCAGCCCTCAGACCCGGAGGGAGTCAGAATGACTGAGCTTGAACTCTGAGAGCTCCCAGGGCTCAGGGTGGGAGGCGTATAAAACCGATTTATTCTTTAGTGGGCATCGATAATTTATAACCGCAGACCCCCTCCATCCACTCCTGAGCCAGTCAGCAAGGACTGGGGTCCTTGGGATGAGGCACCAACGCAGGAAAGAAAATGAAAGAAAGCGTCAAGGCAAGGAAGAGAGCGGGGAACAGAGGCTAAAAGCATGTGGGAGTGCGAGACGCTTTCTGAAAGTTTGGAGAAGGATTGCTCTAGATGCTTAAGAATGTTTTGCTTGATCTTTAAAAAAATAATTTTAAAAAATCACTTTGGGTTTAGATTGCACATCACTGACCCCTTCCAGTGTTGCGACTTCTCAACTTTCCTTCTCACGTTCGAAGGAAAAGGGAACCTCAGTGCTGGGAGGACCAAGTCCCCAGGAAGTGGTGCAATGTGGCGATTTGCCAGCAGGTGGCGATAATGTGCCTTGGGGAAAGACACGTTCGTCTAATTCAC
Organism: Kogia breviceps; assembly: GCF_026419965.1. NCBI lineage: Eukaryota > Metazoa > Chordata > Mammalia > Artiodactyla > Physeteridae > Kogia > Kogia breviceps. The sequence continues at coordinate 111,190,667 of NC_081317.1, read as the reverse complement.
AAAGGCCCTGGATGGGTTAGTGGGGTTGGGTGAGGGGCGTGACTTAGACATTACTTAATTTCCCTTGCCGTTTGTCGGATGTGGAGTATGACCTGCCAGTGGGTTAGAGGCTACTCCGCACAAGATCCGTGGAGGCGAGTTACCCTCATGCTGCCCTGCCCCAGAGACAAGGAGTAAGACCAAGGGGTAGATACTATGGGAAAGCAAATTTTGTTCTGACCAGGGTGAGCTTTACAATAATCAAAGGTGTCAAGAATTTATGGTAGTGAGGTCTTCGTCACCGGAAGTATTCAAGCTTGGGCAGATGATTCTTTCTTAGTGATACTGTAGAAGGTCCTCAAACATTAGGTGAGGTTGGGTTAGGTGGTCTTTGCAACCCTGGGAGCCTTTCCTGTTATTTTACTAAAGGAAAATGATGATAAGGTCTTGAGCTCATTGAAGGAAGCAGTGTACCTCATTTGCCTGTGACTCACCTGTCCCTAGAACATATAGGCACCTGTGGTAAATATGTCAGTAGATACGGCAGCCTTGTTAAACAAATGGGGGCCAGAGAATCGGGATCAGAGCTGCTGTTAGCTCACCTGAGCAACTCCTGAGGGCCCCTCACCCGGCTGATGGTTAACGAGGACCCTTCCCACCTCCCTGGCGGCATCTTACCCCCTCCCCAATCTCTCTGCCGGTTGCCATGTCTGTGCTGCCATCTTGAAACTTCGGGTGAGCATTCAAAGAAGCCCACCTCCAAACACCAGCCCTCAGCATCCACCAGGCGTAAGGCGGTGAGGGCAATAGCCGCTTTCATTTTTCCTCTCTCCCTCTCGCAGGAGGTGGAGCCAGGCAGGAGTGACACTGCCGCTTTGTAGCCGTCTGGGGAGCTGGCCTAAATCCAGCTGAGAACTCAGAGTGTCCTAAAAATACCAGTCCCCACCCGAGTGTCCAGTCCCAGCCCGCACGTCCAGAGATCCCTGACAGTAACCATATGCCAACACCAAGTCAGTCCAGGCAGCCTTGGCAAATGTCAGCCACAGTTGCTCGTAATCTTCCGGGAGGGAGGGCGGTGCCAGAACTGACCGGTTTCTTTATCCGCATCACCCAGATATAAACAATATCGGGGAGCTGTGACAGGAAGCACCTCCGAGGCCAGCCCCCCTGAACCATTTCTCCCTGAGCAGAGTTACCCTCGAGCTCGGGGCCCTAATGGCTCCCGGGATTTCGGCTTATGGCTCTTATCTGCTGGAGGCAAAAGCACCCCAGTGAAAGACATTTTTGGTGCCCTGTTCTGGATGGCTCGGTAATCCTCTCATTTATGTACGCAGACAAGGAGATCAAAGCCCCCAGGGATGCATAAAACATGTCAGGGCTGGGAGTTGTACATCCATTAAAGCTGACAAATGCTTTGTCCAGCTGATGGAAGGTCAGATAGCCACCCCGGGGGGACAGGAGAGCTGCGAGGCTTGAAGCAGAGGAGGGCGGCCCCGAGCAGGAACGGGGGGCGGGAGGGGCAGGGCTGAACGCAGAGCCAGAGCGGGGCACGCAGGGTGGGCGTGGTACCCGGACCCCAGCCTCCGGCAGCGCCCCAGTCTTCCATGTGGACAGTTGGTGACTTCTCAGTCTTATGACAAGTGCTGTGCCGAAAAGGAGGTTCAAGATGCCCTTCCAAGAATCCCCGGGGCCTTCTGTGTGGACATGGCAGGATCAACAGACATGGAATAGGACTGGAAATCCTGAGAGCCTGGAAGGCAGAGAAGAGGCGAGAAAGAAAAGGGCAAGGAAGGAATGTCCTCCACTCTCTTCTAAAAAGGCACGAGACTGAAGTGCTCATCTGGAGCCCAACCCGTCACCTCTGCGGTTGCCGTCGTGTCCTGCAATTCTCTGGCTCAGGCAGGAGTGGGGTCCATGGAAGAGGGAGAGCTTCCTGGAGTTCCTGCTCCAGGGAAATCATCAGTTTCCCTCGGCTTGCAGGGGGTTCACTCTGCAAACAGTGGAGCAAAGCATCCCCGAGGGTGGCTGACGCTCTCCTGGTCTGTGGGAGAACACAGGCCGCTGTGCATTCCCAGATAAGGAGAGGTCTAGGTCAGAATGTGCTTGGATCTGTGTGTGTGTGAGAGAGAGAGACACAGAGAGAGACAGGGACAGAGGGGCCGAGACCTGCACCAGGAGCCCTGGCTGCTGCTGCGCCCCCAGGACCGTGGCACAGAGGGCATTCTTCACAGGTGCAGGAACCCGTGATTCGAGCTGCTGAGCTGTACCGATGCCTGCAAACATCATTCTGGTTTTTTCCTAACTTGTGGGCCTTCCAGGGGAGCCTCGTGGTAACTGCACAGCCTGTGCTGGCTTCACAAGGGAAGTCTCCCTCCCTGCACAAGGGAGCAGGTGGGAGCCACGCAAGGAACTGCCAGGGAGGCCTTGTCTTTAGTTCTGAGAGATGCTCTGTACAGTTGCTAGGAGAGAAACTGGTTCTCACAGTTGCTCTGGCTTTGCTCCTCTGCCCCTGGGTCCCTTTGTCCAGTGCCGGGCTCCTGGTAGTAGTTCCAGAGGAAGTGCAGTCAGTGGGCCTTCTCTTTCCTCACGTAGGGATCTAGGTGGTTAACGAGGACCCTCGTAGATCCATCACACCTCCGTTTGTCCCCGTAGACCTTGTCTCAACCTGGACGCTAAGGAAGTGATGCTTCAGGCAGCCCCTGCTTATGGATGGGTTTGTTTGGAAATAGTAACACACTTCCTTGTGGAAACAATGTAATAGTTCCAATCCCCTACCCCACCTCCCAATCGATTTAAGCCCATTGTCTAAAATGACATGTATTTGCAACAAAAAGGAAATGCTCTTGCAAACTCATAATTTACATAAACAAAATAAGAGATTCGATAAAGCAGTCATTTTCCTTTCCTAAATGCTAGATGGAGATTTTTGCATGTACCCGAGGGGGGTTCCTGAGTACCACCTATATGAGTGCTGTGCTGTAGAGATCGATAACATTGTTCTGCTTTTTAAAAAATTGTGCTAAGTTCCAAACCTAGTATAATTTCCTTCCATTCATACAGATCCTTTGCTGTCTTTTATTAATGGTAACTGGGGTCATTTAAGGAAATCCCCCCGGTCCAAAACCAAAATTCAGGAAAGAATAAAAGAGCAAGATAGGAAGGGGAAGAGGTTTCCCCTGAGAACAGTGGGCGTGAGCTAAGGCAGAGATGCAGGAGTTAAGAGGGAACACGTGGATACATGAGCAAGTGTCTGATCTGGAGTGAACTAAGTTGTGGACAGAGAACCACAGACCGTTGTAAAGAGGTGAGGGCAGAGTGTATGTAATCCCTTCAAAGAGAAAGGGGAGACGCCCACCTAGAGATCTGTCTCTCGCTCTTTATCTCTAGCCACCAGAGGGCAGCACTAGCCCAGAACACTTTGGTTGCTTTAGGCAGAGAGTCTGGTGGGTGTGACCTGCAGGGGCAGCTCTCCGGCGGCGGGGACCTACCTAGTTCTCAGCTCCCCAGCCTGACAGCGAAGACCACTTAATTCCCACCTTCACTCCAAGCTGGGAGACAAATCTTGATGAATCTGGTTTTCACGTTTATTCCTGTGTCACCGCCTGACCACTGCTTCCTCTTAAAAAAAAAAAAAAAAAAAAAAGCTCCCCTAGATCTTTATACCTCAATCTCCTCTGTCCCCTGTGCCCCCAGGATTAGAGTCCTGTCCCCCTGCCTCACAGAATTTCCTGACTATGCAGAGACTGGCATCCACTGCAAAGGTTTCCCGCTGCTGATGCATCGGATAAAACTGCTTGCCTGGATGCTGCCTTTGCCCACGATGGTAGGTGCTGTCTGGAGTCTGTGCCATCCCCTGTGCTGGGGTCGTGTCTTCAGCTGCTGCCCCTCCGGACCTGCCCCCAGGCTACTGCGGTTGAAGTTCTCAGTCCAGCAGTATCGGGAGGGGGAGACAGCCACACGCTTAGACCCTCCATGGTGCCACATGGTTTAGGACGAAGCCGAAACTCCCTAAGATGATAGATTCCAGGATCTTTCCCCGTCTTCTTCTCCAGCCTCTCCTCTCTCATCCCGTTATGCACACCTTTTGCTCTAGTCATCCCCTGCGTAAGCTCTTTCTGTTGGTGTTTCGAAGTCCCTTGTGGGCTTTTCCTTCTTTCTAAAACAATCTTGTCCAATACGAGCCTGGCTAACTCCTCAACTTGCCTTAAAGCTCAGCCCAAGCAGCTTGCCCCATGGCAATGCCTCCCCGATGCCTGACCTGGGATAGGTGTCCTTCCCCGGGCGTCTCCAGACCCTACGCTGCCCACTATTCCAATTCCTATTCAGTGTTCTGTGGAATTACACAGCCCCTGCGAAGCCAGTGGACCACGGTGTCCCCCATACAGTGTGCGCCTGGTGGACAGGGACCGCACTCGTGCACTCTGCATTTCCAGTGCCCGGGCAACACACGTCTCTGTGAGTGAACATCGACTGTTCGGTGAATCATGGGGTGAATCAAGGGGATTTGAATGACATACTGAAGCATTTTCCTCAGTATGTTCCTAGAAATTCTGTTTCCACAGAATGATAGATATTAGTGGAGCAGGATTTTTGTATAAAATTTAATTTGGAGCAATGCTAGATTAAGCAAAGTGAAACAGACTTCCTTTTTGAAGTATTTTTCACACTTTAAAGCATGCAATATGTATTACCGTCTCAAGGAGTGATTACATAGAGCTGGCGGGCCCATCTTTGGGAAACTCTGTTGTGTTCCTGTATTGGTTCTCATAGGAAGCACAGGGAGAGACCGCACTGCGATCTCTCTTGTGAGAATAAGTCATCATGGCCATGGTAACACGTATCTTGCTTCCGTGTTTAATTAACCAAGTATCCACTACACTTACTATCTGCTTATACTAGTAACGCTAGTTTTTCATAACCTTATAAGATCTGTGGAAAACTGATTGAACATCAGCATTCCATCCCAGGATTGTTGGGAGGTAAGGCCACACTTCATCATTGCTTTATATTTTCAACCCAGACGTTCCTTTAGTCAGGGACCCTCCTCCTTCTCCTTACCAGATGGAATTCATTTGCCTAATTTGTGACTGTTGACATTATTTGTGCCCTTTTGCTGCACAATTACTTCCCTGGGTTTCAGTGGGACCCAGCAATCACGCATTGGCCACCATTGGCCTCTTGGAGACACACCCGTCACAGAGAGGCTCCAAAATTCCATTATTCACCTTTTGGCTGTTGTGAATAATGCTGCTGTGAAGTTGGATGGACAGCCAACTTTCATTTTACTTTAATGGTGTAGGCAAGCGTCATTTCCGGGGGGGGGGAGAAGGTGGCATCCCTGAATCACACCAGGCAAGTTAGGATGTCACGCATCTAAGGTGCCTGGCTACATAAGTGTTTTGTGGCTGTAACCTTATTCCAACAGATCTAAGAGGCAGGAAATAGAAGGTAAGAGACTCCAAGGCAGATCCTGAACGCATCTGATGTGGATCTTGCAAGTTCAGGGGAAGAATCGACCTAAGGAAGGAAACGTGAAGCAGAGCATGAAATAACCGTGGGGCTCTCCACCTCCTCTCAAGGTGGCTGAGGCCAGATTGGCAGGATAAAGAACGTGAGCTGGGGCTTCCCTGGTGGCGCAGTGGTTGAGAATCCGCCTGCCGATGCAGGAGACACGGGTTCGTGCCCTGGTCCGAGAAGATCCCACATGCCGCAGAGCAACTAAGTCCGTGAGCCATGGCCGCTGAGCCTGCGCGTCCGGAGCAACGGGAGAGGCCACAACAGTGAGAGGCCCGGCCCGCATACTGAAAAAAAAAAAAAAAAAAAAAAAAGAACGTGAGCTGGCAGGCAGGTGCCAGATGTCCCTTAGAGATGGTGCTGTAAGTGGAAACGTGGTGTCTCCCTGGCTCCAGAATTCTTACACCCTGCGGTCTGCACACCCACCAGCCTGGCCAGGGTGGGTACTAGAAAATCAGTCCTGATGGTTAGCTGGAGATTTTCTGGACCCCTCGTTTTCCCCTCTTGGCATATCCTGCCACCTCTTCTTTGCTGCTTACTTTAAAAAAAAAACCAAAACAAAACAGTAAAAGTGAGTTGATTTGAGAATAGCCAAAGGAATTGCAATTCAGGAGGCATGAACTATGGAGGCCCTTAGGCAAATCCAGAGAACAAGGAAGGGAAGCTTAATTTTATAGGGAAAAGGGGGGGTGTTGGGAAGGGCTGCAGGAAGCACAGAATCTATTGGAGGGAGTTGAGTGCAAAGTATTTTGCTGCTTACTTTAAGGCACGTGTAGAGGAAAAGAATGAAGGGGAAACGTAAGTCTTTGCACAGATGCTTATGAACGGTCCTGATCAGGGAGAGGAGATCACAATCAAAGTGCTTTCAGTATCTGAAGATGTCAGTGTATTGATCACTCAGTAAGCGATTATTTCCTGGCTCTTCAGTCCTCTGAAGCAGGTGGAGGCGGAGGCAATGGGCCGGGGATCCTGGGTCTGGTGTGGCGGAAGTTCAAGTTGGGGGGAGGTGAGGTCACGTGAGGGACCCTGGGAAGCCAGACGGGGTGATGGGGAGAGAGGGGAGGAGCCAGAGGGACCCAGAACAAACATGGCTGGAGGAAGACAGAAAGGATGGCAATTAATTAAGATGCTGAGCATTTACTGTATGCCACGCTTCATCCACGGGACTAACGGGGAGAATAGCTAGAAAGAACTGTAGGAAGAAGGGCAAGAATTTTGGTGTCAGAAGGACCCAAGGTGTGAGCCATTCTCAGCTGATTGTTTGCCTAATCAGTTCTCAGTTTTCTCATCCATAAAATGACAATAAGACTAGAACCCACTTCGTAAGGGCAGAATTACGTAATAGGATCAAACTCTGAGGCTGTGGTAAGCGCTTGGACGTGGAAAGTACTTAATAGATGGTAGCCTCCATTATTTTTGTGGTTTTGACTATAACGTAGTCATCCATCTCAGGCAGGGTCCGCGCCTGACCGTGTGTCCCTCGAGTTCAGCGCCATCCCCGGCACATGCCACCCACGGGAAGGCTGGAAAGGGAAGTCAGGGCACCTGTACCTCGGGGCTGATGGGGGACAATGAACAAGCCACGTGTGTGGCGGGCCTGACCCTCAGCGAGCGGTCTCCATTCAGCAGCTGCTAGTATTGAATTAGGACTCGCGGTGCTGGAGCCTGGCTTCAGCCCCGGGCTGCTCGGCCCAGACCCCGGACTGGCCGCCTCTGTGGACCAGGGAAGGGAGGAGGCTTAGGGGTCAGGCCTGGTGAGACTGACTCCCAGCTGATTTGGGGAAACGCTTAGCTATTTGAGCCTCTGAAAACTGTGCAAATAACGAGCGAGACGTTTCCTCATACCTCCCCTCATCCGCAGGGCGGACATAATCATTATCCCCACGTTAGGACACGGTTGCTGAGGTTCGGGAGGTTGAGAGCCTGCCTGAAGGCCACACAGCTGGTGAGTGGAGGTGCCACCTGAGGCAGCTGTGACCACGAGACCGGTAGCCTTCACAAAGGAGAGAAATGTGACTGGGCTTGCCCAGCTCTGCAGGGGCCTTTCAGCTTCAAAGTTCTGTGATTCTATCTCCATGTTCCTTCAGTGACGGATGTCACAGACCACACTGCCTCTTTGGCCCATCCCGGGGACCTTAGCGTCTTAGGAAAGGACTTTTGGGGAGGGCAGAACTCATAGCGGGGAGGTGCTGACTGGTACCGAGTGCTTCTCTGCGTCCGGACCCTGCACTGGGTACCGCACAGTCCGATCTCACAGATATTACAGGCCAAGCAAGAGGAGGCATTATCCTCCACCGGCAGAAGAAGAGACTGAGGTTCACAGTGGTCCCGTGGACTCCAAAGGAGTATAAGGGGGAATGCCAGGAGTAAAAATGCCAGAGGGGCAGTGTTTCGGGAAAGGGGGCAGCAGAGAAGGCCCATCCCTTACCCCACCGTCTGCACAGGGTATCTTGGGCATACCTGTGGGTGCTGGGTCTTTGGGACAGGTCCTCCTAGGCTAGCATGCTGCTCTCTCGGCCAGGACCCCCTCCCCCAGGCCTGTGGCTTCCGTCAGAGGGAGAGATGCTTCTTGGCTCATCCAGATTTGCTGCGGATGCTGTCGTGTTCATCTCGGTGTTTACACCAACGTCTCTGAGAGCCTCGAGCCTCCAACACAGCCCTCCATCAGCAGGGAGCGTGGAGAGGTCCGGATGCCTGAGCAGCTGCTGGCCCCAGGCTGACCCCCGTGACCCCAGAGTTATCACAGGGATTCAGTGCCGCGGTGGGCCCGAGACCACCAACGACGCAGCCAGGGCAAGGGCGGGGGTGGAGCAAAGAGGGAAACTAGGGGAGGCTCCCTCAGGCCCCTGGACCAGCCCTGGCTCCACACGGGTGCTTAATAAATGCACGCGGCTTGCAGGAACAAGAATGCAAACGTTGGCTAGCATCTCCTGGGCGTGCTACAGACACCACCTCACTTGCCCTCCCCACAGCCCTGGAAGTAGGTACCGGCACCATCCAGATTCTGTGGCTGAGGAAGACCAGGTATGTAGCAGAGATGGGGTAAATGCCTTTCCTGGGGGCGCTCCCCACCTGGGAAGTGGCAGCACTGGGGTGATAATCCAGGCGTGTCAGCTCCAGAACCCCTGCCTCACTCTACAGCCCTGGCCTGAAGACCGCTCGAATTCCCACCAAGCCTTTACATCACCATCTGGGATCCGGAATCCTTGTGGGACCCGAGGAACTGGGAGAGATGGAGGAGACGGTTGGGGGTTTCAGGGTCAGTGGGTAGATGGCCTGTCTTATCCTAGCCCGGGCTCACCAGCCATGCCAGAAGGGGCTTGTCCAAGGCCATGCATCTGTCACCTCCCCTGGGTGGGTGGCGGCAGTAGTGGATATAGAATCCATTGGGTCCAAGCCATTGCCCCAGTAAGGCTGATCCTGCTTGCAATTAAACTCAAGGGATAAATCATAGAATCCTGAGCCAGAGAGAGGTCATGTCCTCTAGCCCTCGGTCTCCAGACACTTGTTTGGGTAAGATTGTTCCATACTATTAGGTTGAACCTATGACATTGGTAATATTCAATTACTTTTGACCAACAAAAATGGCAGTTTCGTATGGTCTAACCTAAGATTGAGAGGGTCGCACTGACCCCAGAGAATTTGCTGGAAAGACCCAGCTTGGAGCTCTGGTATCCTGCTTTACTCCAAGTCCTTTCTCATCCAGCAGCCTATTCCCGGCACAATTTATCCAGAGCCCATTGTGTTGTAAAAGCAGCCGGGTCCCCATCCTGCAGACGTCACCAGCTGAGCAGTATGGATAGGGGACTGGGCTGGAAGTCTGGAGCCCAGTTTGGGCAATTCACCCACCTTCTCTGGGCCTCAGTTTCCTCATCTGTGCCTTCTTGTGGGGTTTTTACCATTAGACAGAAGGATACATGCGAAGCACCTAGTTCCAGGCACCCAGTCAGTGCTCATGCAGTATGTGCTCGGTGAATCTGAGCCCCCAAGATCAACGTTCGGCTCAGAAAGGGTCCCCACAAAGGCGCAGCCGCCACTTGGGCACTGGCCAGCCCCAACCCAACTCCACTGCGGAGGACGCCCTGCAGAAGCCTCCAGCCACTGGTGGCCGCCACTGGTGTCCCCGTCAGCCTCTCTGCCTCCACATCCCCTGCCAGCTCTGTCTATCCTACCAGCCCGCCTGGGTGCTGTTTTCCCAGAAGATTCACAAACATGTTCCGACCTGCTGTTGGGGGCTCGGGGTTCAGGAGACTCTGCCCTCTGCTCTAGCTGCGCCCAAGACCAACTACACAATCCTCCCAGCCTCCCTAAAGCCCACCCGTTATAACATGCCCACACCGTGGCACCCCCCCACTCCATAGCCCACCCACCCCCATGACACCCCACTGCTCTTTGATTTGTTTCGCCCTGGACCCTTGGGGAGGGGTCCCCAGCACTTTCAGTCGATCTGGGAAATGATCCTGGCGGAACGGAGCAGAGTCACCATGTGCCTCAGAGAGAATCAAGTTGATGTCATTTCCCCAAATCAACTCCCCTGAGTCTTGAGGGGGGTCCTAGAACCCTAGGACACAGGACGAACTACAATTTTCCCAAGAGAAACCGGAGGCACAGAGAATTTAGGTGACTTGCTGGAGAGCACACAAAGGTTGGACCCAGGCAGGGGAGATTAAGGGAGCTCTGAGTCTCTCCAGGTCTGATGGTCTGAGGGTCCTTTCTAGGCTGAGGCCTGGAACAGCTTCGCCCAGTAAAAAATAGCGTCAGGACCCAGAGGGAGCTGCGGCTGCGTAACCAAGCTGGGAGCAGACGGTACGCCTCCGAAAATCCAGGTGGCTTCTTCAAAGACCAGAGATTCCTGCTCTCTCAACTCATGAAGGGATTTTAGCCAGATTTTCCCAAAGCTCCCCAGATCCCCGGCTTCCGCACACTTCCCTGAGATACCATAGCACCGGGGTCTCCTCCCGGTCAGCCAGGCCAACCCTTCTGAGTGGGGTGGAGGTGAGCCTGACTCCTGGAAGCTCTGTGTTGGAATGTTGAAGATTTTAAAAGTGAGGCTGTCCTGCTACTTTCAGGGATGTAAAGTAACTCGACGGAGGGCATTGCCGGGGAATTGCTTCCAAAGAGTAACGGATCCGCGGTGAGCACGCTGTGTAGGTTTCCGGAGGTTCCTGGAAGACTTTGCAAGTTGTATCCTGGCCCTGGGGAAGGATTGGGAAATCTCTGCAGGCTCGTTTATGCTAGTTTGGCAAATCCTATTTCCTCCGGGGGGGGTACCAAGCAAACGTCACCTTGGCTAGTTGGGGTTATAGAGAGAGTTGACAGAAACGTAAAAGATCATCTAACCTTCCTCTTAACTTTTACAAGTGAGGAAACGGAGGCCCTGAGATTGGCACAAATGATGCCGATGATGGTGATGTTGTTGTCGGTGGTGGTGGTGCCACAGTTCCTGTCACCCATTTAACTAGACTCCCAAGGGTATGATCTATCTACATCGGCACCCCTTTCACTTGCACAGGGACTTGTACTATACCTCTTGTACAGATGAGAAGAGCGAGGCCAGCCAGTGGCACAGAGGAGGTTCCGAGAGGCCTGCCAGGTCTCTGGTCCTGTGAAGTGCTCTTTCCACCCAGCCAGTCCCTCAAAAAGCCAAAAGACACGATTCTCAATTAGCAGGGCTCAAGTGTAATGACATCCGTGTGAGTCACCCCCAAAGGAGAGGGTCCCTCACTCGCTGCCCAGGATAAGGGGGAGAGTGAGTCACTGCCGGGGCTCCGGGCAGCTGGGAGAGACCCAGGGCTGGAGCTGATGTGGTCCACTGGGACCCCCTGCTTTCCGGGCAGATGTCCATTCAGTGACCTGTGTGCAAATCCTAGTTCTGCCACATATTTGCTGGAGACCTCGGTCACTTAATATCTCTGAGTGTTTCCTCATCCCTCCATACTTCCCTGTTAGATATAAAGATTAAGAAGCAAAAAAGCAGGCCCACCAGCTAGCACAGTGGCGGGCCCACGGTAGACGCGCAATCCATTCTAGGTGCCATGATTGTCACTGCAGGAAACGAGGGCAGCCTGGGGTCTGAATACCATCGCAAGGATGTCCGAGTCGGGGAGGGAGGAGTCGCTGGCGGTGGGAAGTTAGGCTCCCACCCGCTACCCCATTAGGATGAGGGGAGGGGCTTGGTCACCCCCATCCAGCCCTGTCTGGCCCCTGTACCTCCTCCCCGCCCCCCGCCCGGCCTCCCTCAGTGCACATTAAAGGTGTGGTGCCGAGCTGGCCTCCCCGCGAGGAGGAGGAGGCCGCTGATAACCTGGTGGAGGGCGCTATCTGGAGAGGAAGTGGGCTGGAATCGGGGCGGGTTGGGGGGGGGGTCAATGAGGCCCAGTGTCAGGAGGCCGCTTGGAGCCCCAGGGCCGGACCCAACGCCGGGGTCACGTCACCCCGTCTCTGCCACCAGGCACAATTGCATCGCGCAATCCATCACTGACGCCGCCTGGCTTTTCTTCTCCAAGTGCATTACTGCATTCTCATCCTAAAAGATTGGAGCCGGGGGAGGACAGAGTAAACTGTGAGCCCCTCCCTCATCCGCCTTTGTGCCATGAGCCCTCACCTCCAGCCCAGGTCGTGCTGGGCTCTCTCTGGTCCCTTTGCTGCACTTGTACACATGTGTGAGGGTCTGTGTGATAAATACAAAATTGTGTGTGTGTGTGTGTGTGTGTGTGTGTGTGTGCGTGTAAAATCACGCCATGTGTATTTTTCTGCACCTTCCCCATCCCGACCACTCAACGTATCTTGGGCATGTTTCCATAACATATTGAAGTGCCCCATTCATTTTAATGACAGAATACGAGTCCACAAAATACGTGTGCCTAAATTTACTTCCATCTTCCCCGTGGTTGTACCTTCAAGCAGTTTTCAATGTTTGCTTTTGCGAAGACAGCATGTGGCCGCGAAGGGTATCATACACATGTCTCTGAGAACCAGGGCACGTTTTAGCGTAAGGTAGTTTTCTAGAAGTGCAATTACTCCACCACTGTATGTAGGCCTCCCGAATTTTGAGTGGTACTGCCAAAAATGCTCCCCAAGACTTTTTTTTTTTTTTATCAAATTACATTCCCATGACACTCAATGAGGGTAACCATTTTCCCACATCATCACCAATATTATTGGATATTAGCAGTATTGCCATTTTGCCATTCTGATGGCAAAAACATTGCATTACTATTTAATTTGCACTTTTCCATTTACTGCTGTGACTGGACACGTCTCCCCATGTTATTAGCTGTTTGTGTTTGTCTTTCTGTGCAATGCCCTTGTCAATCATTTGGCCATTTGTCTTTAGGTTGTTTAGAAACAGGAAGGACTCCTTACATTTTCTTTGCAGTAGTCCTTTGTTATACAGCTACTGCAACTATTTTCTCCCCGTCTGACACTTTACTTTTAACTTGTTCACGTCCTTCCTGAGGCTCTTATGTCCTTTGCAGGATTAGCAGTGATCCCATCCTTCGCTTCTGGATGTTTAGCCCTCATTTCTCTTGCAAAAAGCTGGTACTCATAGTAACAGTTACCCTTTTATTGAATGCTTGTCATGTGCCAGGCTTTCGGCGGAGGGCTGGAGAGGCACCGCCTGCGTCATGCATGCAAGGTAAGGCCCCGCGTAGTGGGTGCACTTGACGAGGGAGGACTCGGGCTTGAGGAGTCAGCTGACTTGCCAAAGGCCACCTGGCTGAACAGGACTCCAGCCCCCAGAGCCACGACCACTGGCTCTCGTCTCCCCAGCCTCAGCCCCCTTATTGATGTGGCTCAAACCATCCTTGCCTGAGCCCTGATTGGGCATATGGTTTTGACTTTAATATGTTACTATCTATCGGATGTGGGCAAAGAGCAAAGTAGCAACTTGTCCCCATTCATTCATGTATTTGACAAATATCCACTGAGCACTTCTTATGTTCCGGGCTCTGTACTAGGGGCTGGGGACACAGTGGGAAAAAGAAACAGCCCAGCTCAACAGAAGGGACGGCCTGGCCAAACCTCTCCGCATTTTATTTTATCAGTTACTCACTCACTTAATAAATATCCGTGGATCATCTGGGATTCAGGAGGCCCTGCATATTTTTCTTACTCTCAGGTGGGGTGCACGGGGGTGCAGTGGGCCTACTGTTCAAATCTAGGGGCTAGAAACGAGTAAGAAAGAAACAACACAGTCAAGAAAGAATGCCAATGGCAAAAAGCTTGCACAATTCTGGGATTAAGTCTCTTTCCCCGGCGCCCTGGCCTGGTGAGTTAGGCGTGCAGGCAGGCCCCCGGTGCACGCACTCGTACACCCTCACGTGCACATGCCCCACCCCTCCTGTCCAGCCTCTGGAACAGAGGCCGCATATTCTACTTCCCTCTGGAGAGCGGGGGGCTCACAGGCCAGTCGGTCTGTGCAAGCCCAGGTCCTGGTGGCTCATGGGAAAGGCCGTTCAGTCCACAGTGATGAGCAGGAGACTAATTTTAACCGAGAGCTGCAGAGTGACCTTGGCCCAGAGGGAACTGCTCCAGCAGAGGTGCCTCCAGATGGCACCCTTGTCCTCCCAGAAGACCTCAGGCCGAGATTGGGGCCCCGTTGCCCTGCTGCCTTCCCTTCCTCACAGGCGATGCTGTCAGCTCACGGGCAGCTATCCCCTTCACCTCATCAGTCCTCAGTAATCTGCCTTCAGACCCCTTGGGACTGGCTCCCATCAGCCCCGACAGCGCCTGGTGGCCCAGGGGCCAAGCTGATTGCAAAGAGGAGGCAGACGGGCCCTGGGGTGGGCAGGCCGGGCTCCCACACTGACTCCCAGGGGGCCCCAGGGAGATGCTGTCCAGCCTGGGCCCTGACGGGGGGAGGGGCACGCATGTACTGACCTTCTACTGCACGCGTGACCCACACCCGAAGCTTTATGCACATTATCGCAGCTCATCCTCAGCTTCCCTGTGAGCTGGTACGTTTGTGTCCAATTTAAACATGACGAAACTGAGGCTGAGAGGGGTTAAGTAATTTGCCAGGGATTCCACAGCCAGTAAGAGGCAGAGCCAAGAGGTGAAGCGAACGTGGCCTGGTTCCTCCAAAGCCCGTCCTTCCACCGCAGGCTCGGCAAGCGGCCAGGGAACCAGGCCACAGGGGTCTGGGCCCAGCTCACAGATGGGTCTGGGGCAGCTCCAGCTCTGTCTCCAGCAAAGCCGTACCTCCCTCACTCCCAGGAACTCCCGCGGGAGGAAGCTTTGCACAGAGGCTTGCGTCCCGGATGCCCAAGCTTGGCAGGTGACCTCACCTCTCACAGCCGTGGTTTTCTCATCTATCAGTGCAAAGGGGATTCATAACAGAATCAGTTCTGAGGGTTGTCACGTGGGCTAAACGTGGTCTTGTACATGAAGCAGGAGCTGGGCGCTGGGCAGGTAACAAAGGTGGGCGACACTGCCTCAGCGCCCATGCTTGTGACACAGCGACGGATGTGAGACAAACGCTCCCACGAACGAGGCATATTTGAGAACTCTTTGGGAACAGGCTCTCGTCTCCCTTGTCTCTGGATCCCTTCAGGGCCAAGGAGGACCTGCAACGCCCACAAAGTCCCTGCAGGTGCCCGTCAGACCTTTCCATGCACCCACCATCCTGCTCACAAATTTTAACTTTCCCCAAGTATCTCCTGGACGTTCCCTGGTGGCTATTTTTAAGTACTCGGCTGCTGTCAGGCGGAGTTGTTACCCTGTGAATCATCAAGAGTCCCGGCCTCACGCGCAGGGGCTCTGGCCACCTCAGCCCTCTGGGGACCGCAGTTGCTGTCTCCAGGATGAGGTTCCATCCAGCCGGGCGGCCCCATCAGCACCAGATGTTTCTCTTCCTTGCTTCTTTTCCACCAGGCACTCACGAAACCTGCCTGTCATCCTCTGGGAACAGTTTCCTTAACCTTATTAAAAGGGTGGCCCCGCATGGCCGCTCAGCGGGCCCCGTGAGGGCCGTGTCCACCCTGCTCCTTGCTTTCCACCCCGGGGCCGTGTGCTGGGTCCCTTCGGGGCCGGACGTGGGTCCGGGAGCGCAGGGTCGGCGTTCCGACCCCCCTACCCCAGCGATGCAATGGGAGGCAGTACATTCATCCGCGCTGCCTTCCCGTCTCCAGGTCAAGGAGAGAGCAAGGCAGCCACACATCTGAGAGGCTCTGTGAGGAGAGAGGGGCGCCCGAGGCCACGCACAGCCAGGGGACGCCCTCTGTAAGCCGTCAGGTGCAGCACCCTTGGGGCCCCATTCACATGAGTAACGTCTTAAAGGCACTAGACTCTGTGCCCTCAAATGAATGGCTCTTCTGTCACGGTTCAGAAATGAGGTTTGGGGACATCCCTGGCGGTCCAGTGGTTAAGACTCCGCCCTTCGATGCAGGGGGCACGGGTTCGAGCCCTGGTCGGGGAAGTGAGATCCCACACACCGCACCCACATGCCGGTGTGGCCAAAAACGAACAAAGAAAAAAGAAACTGATGGGGCGTCCCTGGCGGCGCAGTGGTTGAGAGTCCGCCTGCCGATGCAGGGGACGCGGGTTCGTGCCCCGGTCCAGGAGGATCCCACGTGCCGCGGAGCGGCTGGGCCCGTGAGCCGTGGCCACTGAGCTTGCGCGTCCAGAGCCTGTGCTCCGCAACGGGAGAGGCCACAGCAGTGAGAGGCCCGCGTACCACAAAAAAAAAAAAAAAAAAAAAAAAAGAAACTGAGGTTTTCCAGGGAGCCAACGAATCCGATTTGGAGAGTTCTCAAGTATTACAAGGATGTCTATTTTCAAAAACCTGCAGTAAACTAACATCTGCCCCCCAGGAAAGCAGGTGAGTTGGGGCGGGCAGAGGAAGGACTGGACCTGGAGGGCCGGGCCCTGGCGTGTGGACCCCGTGTGGCTATATGCATCCTTACCTAGGCCTCAGTGTCCCACTTGTGAGAGGGTGAGGGTGGAGGGAGGGTTGGACTAGATGACTGATTTGCAAAACAGTTTAAAAGCCACACTCTGTTCAAATGACCCTTGTGAGGCAGCTGAGCATGTGAATCTGAAGCAAGAAGGGCTGCCGTGCTTGAAATGGGGGGGCCTTCTCCCGTCCGCCCTCCCTCCCCCACCGTGAGCCTCCTACTCCCGAGAGCCCAGCATGGACGCCCGGGGCTCAGAGGAGCACGGTGTGAAACATCTAGACCAGATTCTTCCTGGAAGAATGGTTAAGAGTGCTGAGTCCTCACTCCACCATTTACCAGCTGTGTGGCCTTGGGCCAGTTACTTACCCTCTCTGTGCCCCAGTCTCCTCATCTCTAAGATGAGGATCATAGGATCTACCTCTCTCTTTATACCCAATAAATGTTGACTGGTCACGAAGGTCTGTTCAGCTCAGATTGTACACATGGTGTCGAGGTTAGCTCTTTCTTTAATCCAGAAGGCGTTATGAGCTCAGCTTGGCTGGCCGTGGGGTGCACCGAACAAGCCTGTGTCAGTTGTCCGTTTTCCCGGATCTGCCTACGAGTCATGGTGGCCGCCGCCCTCAGTTCTCTCCTTGTTGCCTCTGCGGCTGGGTGCCCAGAACAGGATGCGTTTCTTCCCTGTGAACGTGTTGGGGGTGGAGGTCTGAGAGCGTGCCCACGGATGCAGACCCACGGGGGGATGGCTGGTGAGAGCCTTGGACAAGGAAACCCCGAGGCAGTGCTGGGCAGACTCACCCAGGGGGAAAACAGAAATAGAGTCCTTTCCCCAGAATAGCGTCCTGCCCGCCCCCCCACCCCAGACCTCCACCCAGCAGGGGCCTCTCAGCCAGGCCCACGAAGCCCCCACCCCCCCAGCCGCAAACAGCAGAACTTCACAGGCACCGGCCTGAAGAGGCTTGTCACCAGCAAATACAGGGGAAAAAACTCGGGAAACTCAGACATCACAGAGGACCGAGGCCCTGTGGTGTCCAAAGTCACAGAAACTTGGGGTAATACTATTAAAATGACACTAGCCACGCCCCCCCCATTAGGATGGCTACTATCAAGATATCAAGTGTTGGTGAGAATGTGGAGAAATCAGAAGCCTTGTGTGCTACTGGTGGGAGTGTAAAAGAGTGCAGTTGCCGTGGAAAGTGGTATGGTGGTTCCTGAAAACATTAAAAATGGAAGTACTAGATGATCCAGGCTTGGGTCTCAAGAAATATTTGTACACCAGTGTTTATTGCAGCATTATTCACAAAAGCCAAACAGTGGAAACAACTCGTGTCCATCGACAGATGGATAAACGGAACGCAATATATACAATATACAATGGAATATTATTCTGTCTTAAAAAGGAAGGAAATTCTGACACATGCCACAACCTGGATCAACCTCGAGGCCATTATGCTAAGTGAAATAAGCCAGTCACCAAAAGACAAATATTGGATGATTCCACTTACATGAGGTTCGGAGAATAGCCAAATTCAGAGACAGAAAGTAGCATGGGGGTAGCCAGAGGCTGGAATATGGGGAGTTAGTGTTTAATGGCAACAGACTTTCAGTCTGGGAAGATGAAAACGTTGTGAAGATGGGTGGTGGTGATGGTGATTCAACAATGTGAATATACTTGACACTTACTGAACTTAAAAAGTGCCGAAGTTGGTCAGTTTTTTTTTTTTTTTTTTTGCTCCGGACGCGCAGGCGCAGCGGCCATGGCTCACGGGCCCAGCCGCTCCGCGGCACGTGGGATCTTCCCAGACCGGGGCACGAACCCGTGTCCCCTGCATTGGCAGGCGGATTCTCAACCACTGCGCCACCAGGGAAGCCCGGTCAGTTTTATTCTATGTATTTTACCACACTTAAAAAAAAAACCCCAGACAACATGAAGCCTGGGGAAACTTGAGCCTTATTTTTAAAGTACCTAAAGGAGTAGGTAGTGGACCCCTTTGTAAGATAAATCATTGGAGACAGTTGTATCCTTCGTGTAAATCTGGATTATCGCTTGTGAGTTTGCTGAGAGCTGGTCCACTGATTTTCCAGCTTAACTTTGGTTCTTCCTTATTCGTAGACGGGAAGTTTATTCACACTAAATATTTTTGTTTTTAAAACTGGTCAGTTACAAGGATACATTGACACCTACTGTATGTCTTGCACTGGGAAGCTAGAGTGGAAGATACAAAAGAAGAAATAATTATTATATCATGTCTATGTGTCACTATTTGCTATGGGCTGAATTTTGTTTCCCCTAAATTCCTATGTTGAAGTCCTAACTCCCAGGACCTCAGGATGTAGCTGTATTTGGAGACGGACCTTTTAAAGGGGTGATTAAATTAAATGAGGTTATTGGACTGGACCTTAATCCAACACGACTGCTGTCTCTGTAAGAAGAGGAGATAAGGACCAGACACGCACAGAGGGAAGACCACGTGAGGACGAGGACACAGGGAGAAGACGGCCATCTGTAAGCCAAGGAGAGAGGCCTCAAAAGAAACAACTCTCCTGACACCTTGATCTTGGACTTCCAGCCTCCAGAGCTGTGAGAAAATAAATGTCTGTTGTTAAAGCCCCGCAGGCTGCGGGGGTTGTTACTGCAGCCAAATGCACCAACTCAAAGTCTCTTTAAATCCTGAAAACAACCAAACAACCCTGCAAGGGAGTCACTGCTCTTCCCTGCTTGTAGAAGGGGAAATTGAGGCTCAGAGGACTTGAGTTACTAACTCGAGGTCACACAGCTGGAAAGTGCTGGGTAAACCCAGGTCCCTGACTTCAACACCCGGGGCTGCTCTCCCGAAGTTCTGCCCCGAGGGTGGGAACAGTGTGACAGCAGACAAAGAAAAATCCTAGCAACCGATAGAGAACAAAACGCTGAGGGGCACAGTTGGAAGCCCACCCTGGGAGACAAAGAGGACAGGGGACACCCAGTTAAGGCCATTGGAGGTTGTGGATCAGGGTCTTTGAAGGCCTCTCTTTGGGGGTCTGTCAAAATAATAAGAGCTCGGGCTTCCCTGGTGGCGCAGTGGTTAGGAATCCACCTGCCAATGCAGGGGACACGGGTTCGAGTCCTGGTCCGGGAAGATCCCACATGCCGCGGAGCAACTGAGCCCGTGCGCCACAACTACGGAGCCCACGTGCCATAACTCCTGAAGCCCGGGCGCCTAGAGCCCCTGCTCTGCAACAAGAGTAGCCACCGCAATGAGAAGCCCTTGCAGCACAATGAAGAGTAGCCCCTGCTCACCGCAACTAGAGAAGGCCCGTGCGCAGCAACAAAGACCCAATGCAGCCAGAAAAAAAGAAAAAGATAAAGAGCTAAAGTTTCTGAGCATTTACCATAACACAGGCACTGGGATAAACACCCTATGTGTTCTATTTTGTCTAAACCTCAAAACAAGCCTAAAACGTAGGAGTTATTAGTGTGCCCATTTTCCAGATGAAGAAACCGAGGCTCAGGGAAGTCAAGCAAAGTGTCTGAGTTCACACACCCGGGAGAGGAAGCGCTTGAGTTTGAACCCAGGTGTGTCCGATCCCAAAGGTCTTGCTGTAACTCATTTTACAATAGCACTGCAAATGCCCTGGCTCTGGGGAGGGAGGGAGAAGGGAAAGCACAAAATCCATGAGGGGTCCGAGGCTGGGGCGTACTCCTTTCCAGAGCTCTGGTTGGGAGGCAGCAGTCATAGGCTCCACTCAGGCCTGGGCCCCTTTCCAATACTCTCACACGGGCAGCTTGGGGCTGGGAGAATACTACCTCCACAGCCATGAATAGGGGCTGGGGGCAAAGAGCGGGTGCAGATCCAGGGTCCAGCACTGGCCAGCTAAGAGTCTCTGGACAGGCCTGGTGTGTGGAGTCTCTGCCCGTTTCCTCATTTGGGAAAAGAGTTTGGGCATAATAATGGCGACCCCCTGCCCGCCTCTCCCTCCCGCCCGGGGCTGTTTGGGAACGCACTCTGCAAACAGCAATACTATGCAGATGTCTGTCCTCTTTTGCCTGCGCCGCAGCCCCTCCTTGAGGCTCTCCCAGCCCAGCACCCCCCATTCTCTGCTGCCACAGTCCAGCTGGTCTGCTTGGGGCCACATCCGTATCCTGCTACTAATGAGCTGTGTGACCATGGAAACACGGCGTCCGCTCTCTGTTGCCGGTTTCTTTCTCTGTATTCTCACCTCCTTGATTGTCACATGATCAGAGGAGTCGAACGAAACATGGCAAGTTGTTGGCCAGAGGTTCAGGGGGAGGGAGAGAGGAAAGAATAGGTGAGGGATTATACATTCGTCCAAACCCAGAGAATACAACGCAAAGAGTGGATCCCAGCGTAAACTGTGGACTGCAGTTAATAATAATGTGTCAGAGTTAGCTCATCTGTTGTAACAAAGGTACTGCCACTATTGCAAGATGTTAATGATAGGGGAAATTGGGGGTGGGGGCGGGGTGAGGGGTAAATGGGGATTCTCTACACTTTTCATTTATTTTTCTGTAAACCTAACAGCTCAAAAAAGGAAAATCTGTTACAAACAAAACAAGAACATGACAAATGGGGAGCCTCCATGAACAGTGAGGAGCCCTGGAACCTTCCTTGGTGTTACCATCCCCGCCTCATCAGTTTAGGCGGCCGGTCGCCGGAGCCCAGGGCTGCTTCGCCTCCCCGGTGCGCACCCTGTCAGCTCTGGCGCTTTGCAGGGCAACGGCCCTCCCACCCGCGACCCCGACTCAGACCTGGAGGCCCAGGATTTCTGGGGTGAGAGCGCCACCTGCTGGTCCTACTCAAGCTGCCCTAAAAGGCAGTGACGGTCGGGTCTGCGCCCTCGTCCTGGCGGACCCGGGGCTTGACTTTCACCCAGGGCCGTCCGCGAGTCCCTAGCGGCACCACTCCTGCAACCACGAAGGTCATGTATGCCATGTCCAGGCCTGTCACCAGGAACGACACGGGAAAGGTCAGATCTCGTGACTTTATTTCGGAAAAGTCCCAAAGTGCTGGAGCGCAGTATGGGTCAGGTGGGAGCCCGCGGGACTCAGGTCACCTGTGGTAGACTCCTTGCTTTGGGTGCCAGCACAGGAAGCCTTATAGGACATGATGGCAAACACTTAGAGTGTGCCGGACACTATTCTGAACACCTTAGCCGATCATCCTCGTGAAGAACATACGAGGTGGATACAACTGTGGTTCTTCCCCGTTGCGCCAATGAGAAGGCGGAGGCACAGAGAGGCTAAGTAACTCGCCCGGGGACACACAGCCGGAGAAGGTTCGTGCTGAGATTGGATCCGGAGTCCAAGCCGTGACCCACCTGCCAGGCCGCTCTACCTCTAGTTTGCTCATCTGAGAAACGGGCTTGCCGGCCCCTCCCAGCCTTTCCAGCCCACCTGGGGCTGAGGAAGCCGCCGCGTGAAGAGTCCTCGTCAGCTGCACACGGGCCTAGGGCTGCAGCTCGTACTGGCCCTCGGTGGCCGCGTGGAAGTCCTCGAGCACCGACTGCAGGAACACAAAGGTGGGCCGCTCCTCCGGCCGGCTGCGCCAGCACTTGGCAATGACGCTGCTGTACAGCTCGGCTGGGCACGAATCTGGGCGCGGCATGCGGTAGCCGCGCTCCAGACTGCGGATGACCTCGGGGTTGCTCATCCCTGGAGGCGGACGGGGCGCGGCTGAAGGGCGGCAGGGGTCCGCCGGGCGCGGACCGCCACCTCCGCCCCCGCAGGCCGGCTGGTGCCACCTTTACGCATCCCACTCTTTTCTTTCCATTGCTTGGAGAGCAGCTGGAAACGGGGCTGCAGATGATCTCGGTGCGGGACAGCTCCTCCCGGGTGGGACGCTACCTCGCTTACCTGTGACTGCGCAGGTACTTGGTGGACAGGCCCCAGCCCCTCCCAGAGGCTGCTGAGAGGCCCCAGCCCTTCGGGCCTGAGGCTGGGGGGCCAGGGGTTGAGCCTCAAGCTGGGGCTTTGTACCCAAGGTGCAAGACCAAGGGAGGGGCCACCTGCCCTCAGCTGAGGGCCAACTAGTCGGAGGAGGAAACCTGAGTTCAGACCCTGACCTTAACTGAATTCCAGGTTTGGGGGCTCACTGACCTCCGCTGGATGAAGGGGACACAGCTCTTTCGCCAAGAGCAACGTTGAGGGAGGGCGTGGAAGCCCCGCCCCCAGAGTGGCACACTTGGGTTTCTGTTTCAACCGTTGGGGTCCCTTCTGACCTGCAGGGGGGCAACCCCGGGCACTGAAGATGGGCCACGTGCCGTCACAGCCACGTCAGGAGAGCCCTGAGTAGCAGACGAGACGCAGCCGCCTACCTGGGTAGGGCCCACGCCCGTAAGTGATGATTTCCATCAGGAGGATTCCGAAGGACCACACGTCTGCTTTGATGGTGAACACCCCGAAGTGGATGGCCTCCGGGGCAGTCCACTTGATGGGGAACTTGGCCCCTGCGAGAAAGCCACGAGCAGCTTCGTGAGGCCGTGACCGACTGCCCCTGCGCACCCCACAACCTCCTGCTCTTCCTCCCCTCCACCCTGCCCCGCCTGGCGGAGTTAGGGCAGCTGTGCCGGACACAGAGGCATCCAGACCCCTAGGACACATGACCGGGAGTGAGCAGACCCTGGGGGTCCGCGGCATGAAAGGGCAAATACCACCCCCGTCACGCGCTTTGGGTCTTTGCCCAGTGGGCCTCATCGGGCAACCAGCACGTGTTTCCATCCGGGATGGAAGAGTCCTTTTGCACCTCCCATGAGTCTTGTTTACTAACAGGAAAGTCATGTAACTGGTCCCTGCCTTAATCCTCTCCTGCAAAATGGAAATGGTGACGCGTGACTCATATACCTCCTCGGGTCACAGTGAGGAAGGAATTCAAATCGTGCTGCCCAAGAAGCCCAGAGGATGGCTGCAGCCCTGGCCGGCGTCCAGAACAGAACTCATGGCCCTGCCCTTGACCAACCTGCACCTTGCCTGGCTTTATCCCCTGAAGTTCCCTCAGGGAACGAGTCATGTCAATCCTTCTCCCGTATCAACTGATTAATACGCTGAGCTAATATTGCTCACTAACTTGCTTGATGAAATGTCTTTTGATCCTTTCAAATCCTCTTGTCAAGAGGATTTTTGCCAAAGTTTTACAAAGTAAAGTAGAGTGCCTGTGGAGACCCCAATTCAGGTATTAGGCTTTGCTGCTCATAGTCTAGAGCAGTGTTTTCCAAACGGTGTTCTTTGAACCCCTGGTACTGTGGGAGGTTCACAGAAGTTACATGGAAAAAGTATTTGGGATTCCAATTAGTCTGGGAGACCCGAGGTGAGGCACAAGTACACTGTTCCTTAGCTGCAGGACTTCTCAGTGCCTTTAATAGGCTGCTGTGGGCTGGGAGTCTCCAAGGGAGGGCTGGATGGACTGGGTGGTGTCTCCAAACTTACTCCCTCACAGAGCCATTCCTCCTGAGGCACCTGTGCTCCACAGAACACTCTGGGGAAATGCTGGACTAGCTGGGGGCAAGGCGAGAATTGCACGACAAGAAGTCCAAAGGGACTTGGGGAGAGTTGGGAGGTTCGGCTCACCCTCTTGGGAAGTGTACTCATTGTCGATGATCCGGGCCAAACCAAAGTCACCGATTTTGCAGCACAAGGTCTCAGACAACAGGATGTTGGCCGCCCTCAGGTCCCGGTGGATTGAATTCATCTGCTCGATGTACACCATTCCTTCTGCAATCTGAGGGAATGGGCCCCACGGTGAAGGCCAGCGCCCCTCGGGGAGAAGGAGGACTCCGGCCGCCGTCTGCATCAGAGGGAGGGGCCCCGCCCTGCTCACCCACCTCTCCTCTCCTTCCAAGGGTCTGCAGGGGAGGAAGGTGGCAGAAGGCAGGCAGGAGAAAAGGAAGGAAGGGGTGTGAGGGGAGGGGAAGGCAGGGGGTTGGGGAGAGGGTTTCTCTTCCTCAGCAAGTTGCAAGCACTGGTCCTGGAGCAGGGAGCCCTGGATTGCAATCATTGCTTAAGCTCCCTGGGGGAGGGGGTGTCACTGCCCTGACATGGAACGTGAGCGGATGGGTCTCCAGGGCCCCAGGGTTGCGGTGAGCTTTGGGTGAGACCCGGCGGAGGACCTAACCCAGCAGGATCCTGATGGAACGGAGGCAGTGAAAGAAGAGAGTTGTTTCTGTCCCAGATCCCCAGCATTGGGCCAGGAGGAGCTGTCTGTGCTGCTCTTGTGCCATTTAGCCAAAGAAACTAACTCAGGGTTTATTCACCGCACTCCCAATGGAGGGATGAAGAAACTGAGGCAGAGAACAGAGAGCCAATTTACCTCCTCAAAGCCAGCACTGGAGTTGATCCCGCTCCTCCTTAGGCTTCAATTGCACTGGTTTATTCATTCATTTCTATATTATATTATACTTTCATATTTATTCCTTCGCTAAATCGGTCCATCATACACACGTGTTGGTACGGTACTGTGAGGACTATAAAGCTGGATGCCAAATATCTTACATCTGGACAGCATTTAGCAGTATTCATCCCATTAACTAATATGTACTATATTGTGTTCATGTATATATGTACTATATGAGCGGTGTTAGAAATTAAAAAAAAAAAAAAAAGGCCTAAGGCTTCCCTGGTGGCGCAGTGGTTGAGAGTCCGCCTGCCGATGCAGGGGACACGGGTTCATGCCCCGGTCCGGGAAGATCCCACGTGCCGCGGAGCGACTGGGCCCGTGAGCCGTGGCCGCTGAGCCTGCGTGTCCGGAGCCTGTGCTCCGCAACGGGAGAGGCCACAGCAGTGAGAGGCCCGCGTACCACAAAAAAAAAAAGGTCTAGCAGGACCCAGATCTGCTTTCAAGAAGCATCCACCAGGCACGATGCTAGGGGAACACATGACCAAGGTGCCCTCTGCACTTTCTTGACCAGAAAAATTGAATAGAAGTGAGCTTGACCTGGGTCGTGAACATTGATTAGGATTCTGCCAGCTGAGAAGAGAGTCAAAGGCGTCCCGGGCAGAGGGGACAGTATGGGCAAAGGCTACCAGATGTGACAGGACGGGGGGAGCTGCCGTGTGGCTGCAAAGAGGGGCACGCGGGCTTGTGGTTGGAGGGGAGCTTGGCATTTCATGCCTTAGAGCAGGAAAAGGAGCGCCCAGAAGGCGGTGAGTGTGTGTGTGTGAGTGTGTGTGAGTGTGAGTGAGAGTGTGTGAGTGTGTGTGTGTGTGAGTGTGTGTGTGTGTGTGAGTGTGTGTGTATGTGTACGCAGTGAGGTGTTAGCATGATCAGAATGTGGTTTAGAAGCTGCTCACCTGGAAGGTTCTGATTTTCTGGTTTCCTAACCTTCCGATTCTTGACCACACCTACTTATAAACTCAGGTGGCTTTTCACGTCTTTTGCCTCTGGGTGACCCAAGATTTCCCAAAGGATTGACTAAGAGACAGCGGGGGGTGGGGGGGGAGAGAGAAGGAAAAGAATGGGGGAAAAAAAGAGTGGGCAGGCTGATCACTGCGCTGTGGTTTGAAACCGGTCACCAGCGTCAATTTTCCGAGATCACCTCACCAGCCTGTTGGACCCAGCGGCCTGTGCTCGCGTCGTTGGAGAAAAGGGGTGGTGACCTCAGTGCCTGCCCTGATATTAACAGCAGATAACGGTAGAGGAGGAGGGGAGGGGCTGGTGTGGGATGCGGGAGGGTGCCTCTCTGCAGCAGGATGTGTGTGTGTGTGTGTGTGTGTGTGTGTGTGTGTGTGTGTGTGTGTCTCACGGGCTGACCACAGACCGGAGCTGTTCTGCTGAGAGTTCCAGTTTTAACAGACACACACTTGGATCCACCAGATGGGCTTTGCTGCCGGTTAGAAGCCTCAGCTAAAATCCCGGGGGGGGTAGGGGGGGAGGAAAGCTCCCTCCTCTTCCTTTTGCTCTTTACCTCACGCCCTCTGAGTCTACAGAAGGCATTTGTGGGCACCATCTGAGGACAGGCGAGGTCACCACAAAATGGGCCTACCGTGAGACACGGGATTCGTGGGAACTCTCTGGGTCTCCCACACCATCCTTTCCTCCCTCTCGTCCTTAGCAACAGAACCCACCTCGCTCCTTCACGGCTGCCCAGGATAAAGACTACATTTCCCAAGCTCCCTTGCAGTAGGTGTTGGCTGGTAACCGCTGGCCAGGGGCCTGGGAGAGCAAGGGTAGTGGGTGACTTTGAGGATGTGTCTCTAAAGGGAGGGAGGTGGGCTTCTCCCCCGCCGCCCCTGACTTCTTCTCGCTGGCTGAGGAGGACAAGATGCTAAAGTGTGAGCGGCCCCCGTGGGTGGGAAGATGACCTGCTAAGACCTGGAGGGTGGAAGAAACCTGGGTCCTTGCTCTGAGGAGGGGCCCCGCTGCCCACCCCAGACTGCCTACCTCCGGTGTTTGCACATTTAAGCCATGATGACTTTGGGCTCTCTGTCCTTCACAGCCCAGCCTAAATCGAATGGACACAACCTCTGAATAGCTGATCTTGTTAAGCCACGGGGACGGAGGAGAGGGTCTGGGGGCCTGGCCCGCTGCACTCGGTTCTCACAAACCTGCGCCGACATGTCGATCAGCCTTGGGAGGGACAATCGGTTACCTTCTTCCGTCTTCAGGAAATCCAGCAAGCAGCCTGAGGAAAGAGAAGTTGCAGCTGCGCTTGTGCAGAGTGACCCAACCCTGGCTGGGCCGGCCTCTCAGGGTACGGGCTGCCCCCCACCTGCGGCAGGAAGCGGGTGGCACTCTGTCGGATCTCTTGTGCCCAGAGAATAAACCCCCCCACAGCTGCAGTGCCTCTGCTCTACAGAAACCCCCATCTCGGCCCTCACAGCACCCAGGAGGTGCCGATCTGCTACCAGGTGCTCAGAGGACGTTAGGTCTCAGCCAAGTTCGGGGTCACGCAGCCAGGGGACCGGAGCAGAACCTGCTCATCCCCTGCACGACTTTCCAAAACATCTTCCTGCCCCCTTCACCGTTTGTTGGCAGAGATTCTCCCTCCGAGGACCAGGGGCACAAGAAAGCACCAGAATGGAGAGACCCGTCTCCTGGGCTGGTGCAGGGAACAAACGCAGCTTCTCTTTGG
Source organism: Kogia breviceps (assembly GCF_026419965.1). Taxonomy (NCBI): domain Eukaryota; kingdom Metazoa; phylum Chordata; class Mammalia; order Artiodactyla; family Physeteridae; genus Kogia; species Kogia breviceps. Next base: position 111,163,215 of record NC_081317.1, on the reverse strand, counting down.
CTTCTAAGTGTTGGGGGGGTGCTCACCACAGGGGTGGCTAGGAGGCGAGCAGGGCAGTCAGGTGCTCCGCGTGGGCCCCCTTCGTGACAACCTTTAAGGAACTGCATTAGCACAGCACGTTAGGATCTGACCAGAATCGGTGTGTGGTCAGGGTCACAGGAGGGCTGAGAAGGAGCCCCCTGCCCCGGGGAAGCGTGGCCACACCACGGACCTCAGAGGTCATCTCACCCAACCTCTCTTTTCATCGTGTTGTAAAATGCTCATAGGGTTGTAAAACGTTCCCTGGACTAGAACCGCCTCTGGACACCCAGCCTACTGTTCTTTGGACTTTGCCCCGCTCTGTCTTCCCCAGGGGGCATCAAGCAGTGCCAGGCACAGAAGCGCACTCCAAAGATGCTGGTTCAAGGGCTCCTGCACCGAGGACACCGCTCTGTAAGGACCACTTATTCCTCTTGTTCTCATCATCCTTCCCTCCACCCCCTACGCACATGGAACCCCCGAGATCTGAGAGATGTTGGCTAACTGATCCAGCCCATGGCTCAGTGATCTCCTGCGGAGGTCTCCTGGCCAGGCAATCCCATGGCAGCAGATCAGCCTCAGCCTTCTCGGGCCCCCAAGCCTGGACTCCCACCCTCAGGCCTCCCTGCCTCTGTCTGAAGGATGCAGTCCCGGGCAGGGCACCACCTCTGGCCAGGTACTCGGTCACGATGTAGATGGGCTCCTTGGTGACCACGGCGTAGAGACGGACCAGCCTCTCATGCTGGAGAATTTTCATCAGGTTGGCCTCACCCAGGAAGGCCTCCGGAGACATGGTTCCCTCCTTCAAGGTCTTGATGGCCACCTTGATGTTGTTTTTGTAATAACCTGAGCCCCAGGGACGGAGAAGGAAGAGGACATTCAGAACACCCAGAGGCTGTGGGAGGTGATCCCTTAACCAAAATCGACATAAGCTTCCAGGAGCCATCCCTGTTCTACAGATGGGGCACTGAGGCCACAGCCGCCCCCGCCCCGCCCCCGCCCCGCCCCCGGAAGTGGTCCTGGGCTGGAAAGACAGCTCCTGAGGGTGACGGATATGCCTGCTTACTTTGCGGGATGCCAGCTTGTCCCAGCCTCCCCCGCCAGACGGGAGCCCCCGGCAGTGGAGGAACTTACCGGCCTGGGAGCGGGGCCATTTCACCTCCTTGCCCCTACACCCGGGTCTGGGGTGCCTCTCCTGTCCTTCAAGTAGCCTGCCTCCTACCCCTACGTAATGAGTCTCTTCTACCACTTGATAGCTTCAGCGTGGCAGGGAGCATCACAGCCCACGACAAAAGCATAGAGAACGCAGAGGGGGCCTGGGGCCTCCTTCCCCTTTTCTGCGCCCTGGGATGTTTCCCTTACGGCGCCGGCACCTGCACACCCCCACCCCCACCATGAGGTCCCCACCTGCCCTGAAGGCAGAAGGCAAGTCATGACTCAGACTTGCAACAATCCAGGTGGAGATCCTGCCAGGGGCGCCTCAGGCATCAGTCCTGGGTGCCAGAGGATTCGGGGGGTGGGGGGTGGGGTGGCGGCAGGACCCCACTGTGAAATCATGCCCAGAGACGCGGACCTTCCCAGGGATAAAATAAAGCACCTTGTGTTCTGAGAGTGAGTGCCTATGCTGAGCAGAGGAGCGACAGTCAACTGAATTGAAGGTGAGGCCACAGGGGTCCAGAAGTTAAGGGACTGGCTAGTCTCACAGCTGCAAGTGGTGGCTTTGGTCTGTTACCAGAGTCTTGGGGCCCCTGGTTCACCGCTCACCATGGTTCACATTCTGCTGCCGCTCTATGAGTTAGCAAGGCGCTCCAGGTCACACACAAATCAATGGCAAAGGCAGCTGGAGGGCAGCAAAGAACGAAGGAGGGACTGGGCTGAGGGGGTGGGAGAGTTGGATTCTACTCCTGCTTCACCGTCGTGTGCGAACAGCTGAGGGCAAGTCACTTTAGTGTTCTACGCCTCCATTACCTCATCTGTCAAATGGGTATATAGCCGCAGCCCCTTCCCCCTCATAAACCTTTATGGGAAGCATGATGCCCTGTGCAAGTCCGTCCCGAGACTTCTGTGCTTCAGGACGCAGGACAGGGAGCGAGCGGCTCCCGGCCTGACACATACTCACCCATCCAGACTTCGCCAAACTGCCCAGACCCAAGCTTCCTGACCAGCTTGAGAGACTGCCGGGGGATTTCCCATTCATCCCGGGCCCAGGGGTTCTGGAGGGCCAGGCTCACACAGGGTTGGGTCAGCCTCTGGCACAAACCATCCCCTTTCTCTGCATTAGGAAAGAAGAGGTGGGGCTGCGGCCAGACTGGTCTCATTCTCATGGGAGCCATATCACTCCCAGCTGTGTCCCTGCCCTCTATTGCCCACCCTACCCCACCCCTACCCCTCGTGCACACACACAGCTCTCTGCATTCGTTTTGCATCAGGCAAGCAATGCTTTCATTGTCTTGCTGTCTCTAAGACTGAAAATACTTGTTACTCTCCAAGTGGTCCCAGCCAGTTGAGGGGATTAGGGACACAGAATGTGAATCATTACGTTGACAGTTGTCAAGTCCTTAGGTCCAGCCTTGGGATAATCCTCCACCCCTCCACCAAGATGGCGCCAATAATTCACACCATCCTGAGATCTTAGTGATAGATACAGGAGCTCCTCTGGTACAAGCCCCCCATGCCCCCTCATCAGATGCCTCCTCTTACTAGAATAGTGCTGCACCAAAGCCTGCAGGGTGGGGAAGGTGTTTCGGGGGGAGATGTAATAGCCGCCTTCATCCAGGGAGCGGATCTTATAGTGTTTGATCACCTCCCCCTGGGTGGTCACATCCTTCACAGACAGAGAAAAGGCACCTGGAGGGTTAATAAAGACACACACATGAGAAGTAAGGCATAAAGAGGGAAAACCAGGACTGCGGTTTGGGCTTCATTTCAATACCCTGGAAAAAAGTTCCCCCAATTCTGCTCTCCATTTTGACCACTTCCATCAAAAGTTACCTTTTCCTTCATCTCACCCTCCACCCTCCTGGAAGCCTCTCCTCTCAGCTCCAGCTGACTCTGTCCTTGACGCTCCTCCTCAAATCTGCCAAAACTCAGCCAGGGAATCCCAGAACTCTGGAGCAGGCAGGATGTTATCTCAGCAATCAGGCTGTCCCCCAACTTGGGCCCTGGGGCTTGGGGACCCTTTGCCATGGGATAGTGAGAAATATGGAGTTGTTGGAGGGACTAAGAGACTGACTCATTCATTCATTCATTCATTCATTCATTCATTCCAGCTGAAAGGCTGACCCTACCCCACATGCGATAGTAAATTACAGCCCCGAGCACTCCTGTCCATGGGGGAGAACAGAGACACTCCCCAGGGGCTCTGTTCATAATCCATACACACATCTAGGTATTCTGTCTCCTAGATTAATGTAGCAGATGCCAAGGGTTAAGAGAAATTGAGGTGGCAAGAGTTTTCAGCTGAAAAACATTCCACGAACTTGATGGCTTTTATAAAGCGCCTCTGTCCAGCTCTCTGGGCACCACACTACTCCACTCTGATCTGGAAGGTGAGGAAGCTGAGGCCCAGAAGGGGGATGTCGCTTTGCCTGCAGGGCCCTCCGCTGGCCAGCGGCAGGCTTGGGGGATCTCGTGCCCTTCCTCAGGACGCGCCTGCAGCGAGCAGTACCACCCTCCCCCGCCAGGTGTCAGGCTTGGACACCTCTTGTCCTGGGTGTGGGCGCTTGATTTTGCTCTGCGGTGTTTGTCTTCAGGCGTCTTTCCTCCCCCATCAGCCCATCAGCCCATCTCAAATTCCCTTCTCCCCTAACCCTTGGCCATTGCCCCTCTCTTTATTGCCCACCTGCAAAAGGATGCGGAGAAGCCTTGCGCCCCGCGGCGCGCCCTGCCTCCGCCACAGCCCGCCCCACGCGCCCGACCCCAGCCCAGCCCGCACGCGGCAAACTGTGGCCCCGACTTCGCCCCGGGTGGGTGCAACGCGCCCCGGTATCTCAGGAACCAGAGAGTGGCTCTAGTGAGTCCATTCACCCGCGCATCACCCTAGTGAGGAAAGGAGCTGTTCTCCCCACTCCCTCCGCTGCACCCTGCTTGCGAATCCTCTAGATCAGCCAAGGAGACCGGGCTCTCCTCCAGCAGCGCCGCGGAAGCTCTGATTTAGGGCCTCTCTCTCTCTCTCTCGTGTGGGCTCCTCCTAGGGACTGTCCCGAACATCTATTTACAATCTGGCATTCCTTCCTCTTAAAGGGGACTTCAGTCCTTGCGGTTCACAAAATCGGGATCCCCTTGTCCTGTCTCCACGCTGCGTGTGGGCTGCGCCGGGCATAGGCAAAGCTGGGCTCCCAGAGATTGAGATTTCTCAACACTGTAAGGACCACCTGCCCTTGAGCTGGGACACTAGTCAGTACTCACACAGATACCAATTAAATGAAGCTTGAGAAGCTAAGGGATGTCCTGGAGGCCTCTCGGGGCTAGAACTCGCTCCCTGGCTTCTGGGGGCAGTGTTCCTTCCCCATCTCCCCTCCTGTCTGTGGCCTCCAGATGCTTTGGAGTTCGGTGGGGTGTGCGCATGTGTATGCAGGGATGTGTACATGTGCGTGGGGTCCTGAAGCCTCAGCTCCAGCTGGCCAGTCCCAGCCTGGACTAGCTGGGGAGGGGGGCAAGGACAGGAGGAGACACCCGCCACCCTTAGAGACCCCTTCCTCCTTCACACTGAGGTTGAGGACCTCCAGGGAGCCCCTTAGCAACAATTGAAACGTCATTTCCGGGTGAAATGACGTGATGTCTGGGATTTGCTTCAAAGTAAGAGTGGTGGGTGGCGATGTACACAAAACGAGATTAGCTGGGTGGATTCTTGTTGAAGCTGGGTGTTGGGTGCAGGGGCTCCATGATACTATTTGCTTTACTTCCCTATGCGTTTGAAATATTCTACAGCAAACAAAACACTTAGGTCATCTCTAATGATTCCCATATTGTTTCTCGGACATAGGTGCGCTGCTATTCAAATGGAGTAGTGGCAGTATCCTAATATGTATGTGTATATAATTTAATGCATCCATGGGTGCATTTCAGGCAATTCTGCACAGAGCACCCCAACGCGCCATTGCATCCCTCCACCTCCCCCACCTGGTTCTGACCCTTTGAAGGGCGGTGAGCTGCGGGAGCTCCCCTGAGCCTCCAGGGGGTTGTAAGCAGCTCTCTTTGTCCAGCTTTGGCTGCTTTAGTGCTACACTCACTGCAACTCTCAAGCCATGCATGGAGCTGAAGGGTAAGCCAGCGGGCAGGGGAGAGGGGGTGGTGCTCCCACCAGGAAAGCCCCGTCCGTTCTCTTTGCCCCAACACAGGGGCCAGGCTCACAGCCCGGCCACCCTCTCTCCCCTTCACCTCTGATGTCCCTGCCGCCACCTCCTCTCCTGTAACAGGTCCCTCTGTGCAGTGTCCTGATAACAAAGGCTTTCTTCACCCTGCTTGGGAAACTCCCCTCCATCCACCCACGTTAGGCCAGTTGGACACGTTTGAGAGCTTGTGAAGATTTTTGGTGCCCCCCACATGATCTGGGCCCTGACGCTTGTTCACTGTTGGTCTCCAGTGAGTCACTTCTTCCCTCAGGGAGTCAGTTTTCTCATCTTTCAAATGGGGGTATTGGCCCAGGACCTCAAAGGTGGAAGACCAGTGGCAAACGTGTACCAGGAAGCATATATAACAAGGTTCACAGCAGCACGTTCATAACAGCCCCAAGCTGGAAACAACCCCAAGTCCACCAGCGTTAGCGTGGGGAAGTAGCAATAACTTACGGAATATCCATCTACTAGATTCCGTATAGCAGTCAAGGTGAACAGACTGCTGCTAGCCTCAGAAAACACGAGTGAGTCTGTTATGGACTGAAGTGTGTCTCCCCTCTCCCCACAAATTCCTGTGTTGAAGTCCTAACCCCCAGTACATCGGAATGCGACTATCTTTGGAAACAGGGTCTTTAAAGAGGTGATTACATTAAAGTGAGGTCAGTGGGGTGGGCCCTGATCCAGTATGACTGGTGTCCTTACAAGAAGAGGTCATGAGGACAGAGACACACAGAGGGGGCGACTGTGTGAGGACCCAGGGAGAAGGCGGCCGTCGACAAGCCAGGGAGAGAGGCCTCAGGAGAAACCAACCCTGCCCACACCTTGATCTCAGATTTCTAGCCTCCAGAGCTGTGGGAAAACACATTTCTGTTGTTTAAGTCCCCCCAGTTGCTGGTCCTTTGCTTCAGAAGGCCTGGCAAACGAATACAGAATCTTACAGCATTGAGTGGAAGGAATAGGACGCACACAAAAACTAAAACAGTACGATTCCATTTGTGTAAAGGTGAAAAACAGACAAAACACGGGTGGTGAAACTATAAAGAAAGATAAGGAAGGATTTCCATCCAAGTCAGGACAGTGGTGGCTTCTCTGGCGGGGGTGGGGCAGGGAGAGGGCTCTGAGTGTCTGGAATGTTCTCACTCTTGTGGTTACACAGGTGTTTACTTAGCATGACTCTGTGTTTATAATTATGCACTCATTTATGTTTTATGCAGTTTTTAGGTGTGTTTTATACTTTATAGCAGAGAGAACTTTGAGGAGGAGAGACAGAGAGAAAACTAAAGACAGAAAGAGAAAACCCAGTGGCCTGAGGGTGGTGGCAGAAACGTTCTGCTCAGTCCGTGGGTTTGAATCTATGAGTCCCCCAGATCTCAGTGGTCACTGCCCCCTCCTGGTATATCACAAACTTATACCTCACAGGATCCTGGAAGTGTCTGAGTCCCAGCCTCTAGCTGAGATTATGTCTAAGGATTCTTTCAGCTCCCAAATCCTTTGATTCCAGACGTGGCCCTGGGTCACACCCCCTCTTCTGCCCCCGCCAGCCTCAGCACCCCTGCTGACCGAGGCAGTGCGAGACCAGCCCGAGATGGGAGCAGCCCTCGTGCTGGGCACATTTCCAGCGGGGCCCTGGGGGAACTGTCCATGTGTACAGCCTCACGCTCACTTATCAGATACCTATGGGCTGTCCTGGCTGGCCTGATGTGGGAGGGACCCCCCCGGTGTGGACGCCACCAGGTTCTCCTGTCCAGCACCCCACACACCGGCCCCCTCCCAACTCCCAGAAGCAAGGCCGCAGGTGGGGCTCCCGGGCGGCACAGGGAGGGCAGCGGAGGCCCAGGCTTACCTTTGCTGGTTTCGCTCTCTCTAATAAGAAAGGAGCCGGCCTTATTGTTTGGAGCCAGAAGCTGCCTCTCTGCATCTCTCCGGCAAATTGATCTGAAGAACCACCTGGCAAAGAAAAGCACAAAGGCAGACAGACCTCAGAGAGCGGCCACACTCCCAGGGATATTGTCACCCAAGTCCCTTCCCTCCAGAGATAAAGTGTTCCTGTTGCCAGCTTAACCCCGAGCTGAGCCCCTCACATTCTGATACATGAAATGCCCCTCGGTCCCTTTCCCTGCTGTCAGCGATGGACTTGGTGTTTTCCTGAAATGAAAGGAGAGCAGTATTTGATGCCCTTTGTTAATTTTGCTCGGGGACAATGCACCTGACACCTTCCCCCACAGCCCATCCTCCTTGGGGCCGGCTCTCTAGGGCCCCCTGAACACAGGCTGGTCAGGGTGGATGTGCCCTAGCCTCACACTGGCCCAGGGACAGGCAAGGGCCGGGCGTGCTGGGCAAGGAGCCCTCCTGCTGGCGACCGTCGCCGGATGGGAACACCAGACGAGGCGGCAGAGCCGTGCCAGCCCGTGAGTTCGACAGACTCTGAGCTCCTTCAGGGCAGGGGTCACGTCATGATGGGTTTTGCATCCTCCCCGGTCCTGGGCAGAGCTGGGGCTCTGGCTCTGTTTGCTCAGGGCACTAATGCTCGAGGCCCTGGCTGGTGCCTTGTGCAGGTGGGTTATGAGGATGCTGGGGCGGAGCTGTCCCCTAAGGCCCCCATCCTGTGAGCCCCCCGAGGTGCAAGCCCTGAGTCCTGCCCTGGAGGCAGGGGAGGAGGGTGGCTGATCAAGGTGGTGGGACATGGGGTGTCTCTATCAGGTTAGCCAGGAAATGGGCAGCTCCCATTTTACAGATGGGAAGGGTGAGATGGGCTCCCTGAGTGACACCCTCAGTGTCACACAGAGATTTAAACGTTGCTGGGACATTAGACAAGCCTTTCCCAGCAGCACCAAGTCCCCACCCCTCTCCTGCCCCCTCTGTGCCGGGTTCACACCCTGCTCTGCTCTTTAGCTACTTTCTGGCTCTGCCCTGCACAGACGAGAGGCAGCCAGCACACGCCTCTGCTCTGAGGGGCCGTCTGTCCACCTACTTTTCCACTTCCAGGGTCTCTATTCGGGTCACAAAGTTGCTGGGCACGTAGCCTTCTCTTCCTGTGATGAGAGACTTAGCCAGCCACCAGTCTCCAGCTCTAGGTGGGAAAGGAAAACAAAACAGGTAGTGGCTCCCCCAGGCCTCTCTGGGCAGCTCACAGCCCACAGCATCTCACCCCGGGAGGCAGAGGATTCGAGAGGCAGGTGGTCAGGCAGAGGGAGGGAACTGGGGCCAGTGGCTCAGTGATGCGGGGTGTCCAGGTCCTTCCAACTCGCCAGCATCCGATGGGCCCAAGATGCTCCTGGTCCAGGGAAGGAAAGGGAACAACGCAGCCTCCAGGAGAGGTCTGTCTGCATAGCGTGATCCACCCAAGAGGGCCCCAGTCCTCTGGTGAGCCGCCTTCCTCTCGATTAATGGGACACGTTTAGGGTTTGGGGAGTGAGTTTGGACTGGACGGGAAAGACGGAAACGAGGAGGGCTGCGGAGGAGAGGACCAACCGGAGCCCACAGATGGTCAAAAGGTCAGGGTGTGAAGTGTAAACTGTGAAGGCCCTTCACACTTTATCATAGAACATCAAGAAATAAAGGAGCCCTCAGGCTCCACGGGACAAGCCCGACATGCGAGAGAGTAGCTTTAGAGCAGTTTCTGAGAAGAAACCCTGGATAAACTAAAGCTGAATTCACGGGTAGGGTCTCATGCGAGATCGTGTCTGGCAAGGGAGACAAATCTGGACACAACAGACTCCAGCCCAGAGCTGTGGTGGAGCAGCCAGGCAAGCGTTGTGGGCATGAGGAGGGCTTCATGGAGGAGGTGACGTTAAAGGTGGGTTTTGAAGGAAGAGTAGGATTTTGACAGCAGAGCAGGAGGTAGTGAATACGAACCCCTACTACCAAGTGACTGAGCTGGGCTGGGGGGCAGGGCACTGGAGAAGATATTGTAGAGGCAGCCGTGCAGGGTGGCAGGTTGGGGGAAAGGTAGGTGGGCGGGGGCTGGGGTCCTGCAGTCACAGGGACGGTGTCCGGGACCCTTACTCCTTCAGGATCTGCAGCTTCTCCCCCTTCAGCATCTGCAGGTCCCGGTCGTTCACAGCTTTGTAGTCATACAGGGCCACCACGAAGTGTTGCTCTAGGGTGAACAGGGAAGAGATGGTCACTGCTTGGGCTGCTAGAGCGATGGTAGGGGCTGGAAAAATCCCGAAGATCTAGGGAGATCGGCTGTGTGGACCTGAGGGCCGCAGACCCACGTCTGGGAATCATCCCCTATCACTTCGGAGGCCAGGACCCTCCCCTCTCTTCCCCTTCTCCCCCTGCCCTGCCTCTGTTCCAAGGGGAGTAGTGGTTTCGGAACATAGCAGCTGTAACTTTGACCTGTAACGGTACCCAGGGCCCTGTCACAGTGCTCTGGCTTGCAGTACCCGGACGAGGAGCTGCTGCCTGGAACGGACCGGGCTCTGGAGCTTGGCTTATCGTCTTTCCAATGACCACTGCTTTTCTGCACAGCTCTGAAGCCTAGGGCACCTCACTCAGCCTCCCCCCAGGCCTCCTCCTCTCCGACCCTCGAGGGCCCGTCTTCTCCAGGAAGCCGCTCCCACCTCGGCCCCTGTTCCAACTGCACGGAGCTGGGGCCCGGAGGATGTGGCCAGGGGAGCCTCAGCTGCCGAAGCAGCCCCTTCTTACCTTGGTCCGGGTGCGTGGTGTCCGGAGGGGGCGGAGCCAGGTGGTTAAACACGACCTAGAGCGGAAATGCACGTGCTCTGTGTTAGGTCACGGCCCCGAGGCCTGGGCAGGGCAGGAGTGGGGAGACTGCTGGGTGCCAGCCGGAGGGTCTGGGGGAGCCTCTCTGCTGGCCCAGGAGGCTGCACAGGTAAATTCTCCACGTGCTGCCTCAAGCCCCGGGTGCCAGTGCCACCTCCCACAAGCCGGGACCGCCTGCCCAACCACACAGGCGGCTGCAGGAGGGGTATGTGGGGACGCCCCAACTTCGTAAGAGGCAGCTGTGGAACTGTGGGAGGAAGCCGTATCACCCGGGTTAAAATCCTGGTTCTTCTTTTTTTTTTTTTTTTTTTTTTTTTTTTTTTTTTTTGTGGTACGCGGGCCTCTCACTGTTGTGGCCTCTCCCGTTGCGGAGCACAGGCTCCGGACGCGCAGGCGCAGCGGCCACGGCCCATGGGCCCAGCCGCTCCACGGCACGTGGGATCTTCCCGGACCGGGGCACGAACCCGTGTCCCCTGCATCGGCAGGCGGATTCTCAACCACTGCGCCACCAGGGAAGCCCCCTGGTTCTTCTTTAAAAGAGAAATTGTGAAAGAGTATTTGCTCCCAAGGGAAATTATTTTAAAAGCATATTTCCCTCAAACTCAACAGATGTATTCCCAGGTGTGTACCCTGTAGAGAAACCTCTGTACTGGAAGGCTCCCAGAAAAAAAATTAAAAAAATAAAAATCGTTGAAGTGTGAAAATCACCCTTTGACCAAAGATAGACAAATAGACAAACTGGAGCGAGTCATGCAACGAAACCTGGGGCGAGTTCGTGGCTACAGCCCCAGGCATCCCCGTGGATAAAACCCACAAACGTAACGGAGATCCAAAACCCACGTCCAGGAGGAATACGTGCTGTCTGGTTCAAATGATTTAGAGCTCACAACGGGTAAAATCAAACTGAAGAGTGTTTAGAAACACATACATACGTGATCACATGGAAAAAGCAAAGCTAAGGAATGATAAACACTCTCAGGATAGTGGGGCATGGGGTGATGAGGATAGACTGGGGGCAGCAGACAGTCTCAACCGGTCACCTTCTACTTCTGAAGACGACGGAGCTGTGCTGGCTCTTCATTCTGTTCTTTGTTCAACTTGACATATGCGTTACACATTTTTTTTTTTTTTTTTTGGGCCACGCAGCATGTGGGATTCCCCCACCAGGGATCGAACCCGTGCCCCCTGCATTGGGAGCATGGAGTCTTAACCGCTGCGCCACCAGGGAAGTCCCCAAATATTCTTTTTGTATTCCATATTTATTGAACACAATTCTGAAGTAGCATTTTGCAAAATGGCATGTATAGCGTGGTTCCATGGACAATGTAAACATGTAATATAAATAACCCACAGAAAAGGGGTCTGGAGGCAGGAGCTCTGAAGTGCTAACTCCAGGTATCGTTGGGAAGTGGAATAATGAGTATTTATAATTTTTTTTCCATAATTAATAGATATGATGTGACTTTTTAAAAAGTTTAAAACCTTCCGGGCTCTACTACTTATTAGCATATAACGAACACAGTCGAAGTCGGCGTTTTCCCAGTCGATCATTCATTCATTCAACAAACGTTTCATTGCTACCTGCCAAGCCCTGCACTAAACTGGGACATGGATAGATAAGATTTCTCTAAGAAACAGGACTGGCAATCCCCCCTCCCCTCCCCCATCAAGTCACTGTCAGAATAAAGCAACGGCCCGTCGAAGGCGCTGGTGAGGCTTGGGCGACCCAGGCATGACTCCCAACTGCCCCAAACCAAAAGGGGGTAGGTGGCCAGGCGGGGGAGACACGAACATCATCATCTAAAAGTGCCTCTTTGGGAATGCTGCCGTCAAAGGGTGCCAACCGCTTTGTGAACAGACCAGAACTGCAGGACAGGCTCCATGAGGACTTCAGGGCCTGCTGTGGAGAGAGTGCCCCTCCAGTCCTAGGCTGCCTTCTCTGAGGGTGGCAAGCTGCTTGGAATGCCAGCAGCAGTGCCACGAAAGGGACAATGACCATCAGGAACTTCTGGGCAGGGGGTGGGGGCAGCAGATGTTGCTAAATGCCCCAGACCCCCCCCTCAACCCACCCTTTCTTCAAGTTGACATTTTTGATTTCTTTTCCTCTTCAAGGCTGCCCGTGTGCATTGAAAACTGGCTAAGAATTACAGCATTTTTGATTTCCTTTCCTCTTCAAGGCTGCCCGTGTGCAACTGGCTAAGAATTACCGGGAGCCCCCTAGGGGCCTGCATATGGTCACGTCCCCATCAGAAAGGCAGTCTTACTGTACCCATTTTACAGATGCGGCCACTGAGGCACAGAGGAGTTAGGTAACCTACCTGGAAGCACACTGCTCATAGATTTAAGCTCGGCAATCTGGCTGCTAAGCTTGGCACCATGCCACCGCTGCGACGTGGGTCGTGGTGGCAGTAGGAGGGGCCTACTTGTTGGTGCCCTGCGTTGTCTAGAGACGGCGCCGGTGCTGGCTGGAGACGAGCAGCAGCCCCCGAGCCATGCTGCGCACAGCAGTCACTCACCAGGGGCGGCAGTGGCGGGGCCTCTTCGTCCTGGGTGCTGGCCTTCACGGGGTTCAATCTGCTCTTCCCCTTCTCCTTGACCTGCCTTTTGCTGCTCGCCACTCCCATCCTGTCGGAGAGCACACAGCAGATTGGCGAGGTGAGTGCAGAGCCTCCGTGCACAAGAGAGTCCCCCAGACCCCTGCCGGTTGCCGATTAGAAAGGTGGGGAAGCAGGGCGGCAAACATGGGGTCAGAAGGGGCTTGGGTGGGCTAAGCTTGCCTCCATCTTTTTTTCCCCAGAGCAGGAAGAAGTGGCCCAGAGAGGAGAGACTCCTGGGTTTAGGACACAGAGATGGTCTGGCCTGAGGAAACTGCCAGAAACCGCCGGGGTGGGTCCCAGGCCCCTGGGGGTAGGAGCTTTGCCGCCTAGAAAGAGGCTGACCAACGTGTCTGGTGGTCTGGGTTTCAGTCTTCACTTGGGAAAGTCACATTCCCTCTCTTGGCCCATGTCAGAACGTTCTGAGGTTCTTTCCAGCTCAGATATTCAGGTGAGATGCTGTAATTTAGGTCACAAAGATAGTACAGGCATCTAATGCCAACTTTTCAATAATATCGGGGAAACTTCTTGAGAGGTGAGTGAAATACGATCAAGATTTTTCTTGGGTAAAGAATCTTCAAATGACAGATGTGGGAAAGACCCCCGGGGACCACGGCCAAGAGCACCGCCACTGCACCACCACACCCATTCCAGGGGCGGCTGCTCCAGGAGAAGTTACTCTTGACCGGGAACTTCGCCTATCTTGTATCATCCTTTCAAGCCTCTAAAATAAAGGCAAGTAGGAGGTCTGAGATGTTAAGCAGCTGGTTCCCGGTCAAAGAGTTATAACCAGTGCAGAGCCGACCCTGGAGCCCTGGCTGACACTAGACCACCACACTTAGCCACATTTTGGATGACGGATTATGGGGTTGTACTAGGAAGGGCTGCTGAATTTTATCAGGTAACTATTTAATATCTATTTATATGATACTTTTCTTCTTTAATTTGTTGATGTAATGAATTATGTTGATCAATTTTCTGCTACTGAAACATCCTTGCATTCTGGAATAAAAGCTATTTGGTTACAGTGCCTTAGTCTTTTTGATACACGGATGGATCCTATTTGCTCATATTTTATTTTGAATGAAAATCTGTATTCCCGAGCATGATTAGTCTTTAAGGAATTAACGTTAAGATGATTCTGGCTTCATAACATACCGGGGATCTCTTCATCTTTCTTCCTATGATCTTGAATCGTTTAATAACATTGGGGTTATCTGTTCTTTTTTTTTTTGCGGTACGCGGGACTCTCACTACTGCGGCCTCTCTTGTTGCGGAGCACAGGCTCCGGACGCGCAGGCGCAGCGGCCATGGCTCACGGGCCCAGCCGCTCCGCGTCACGTGGGATCCTCCCGGACCCGGGCACGAACCTGCGTCCCCTGCATCGGCAGGCGGACTCTCAACCACTGCGCCACCAGCCACCAGGGAAGCCCTCACAGGTAACTTTTTTTTTTTTTTGTCGTACGCGGGCCTCTCACTGTTGTGGCCTCTCCCGTTGCGGAGCACAGGCTCCGGACGCGCAGGCTCAGCGGCCATGGCTCACGGGCCCACCCGCTCCGCGGCACGTGGGATCCTCCCGGACCGGGGCACGAACCCGTGTCTCCTGCATCGGCAGGCGGACCCTCAACCACTGCGCCACCAGGGAAGCCCCTGGGACTCTTTTAAATAGTAGATCTCTAAATAAATTTCCAGTTTCTTCCACAGGAATTTGTTGCCACTTTTCCTCCTTCTTGCACCACTTTGATAATTTATATGATTTATAGGACATCTTTGATTTCCTCTCCATTTCCGATTTACCATGAAGTTTTACATCGTATTGTTTTGTAATTATTTTCATCTCTTCTCTTTCTTGATTATGACTTATTTGTTGTTCCCAATATAAATTAAATGTACTTTCAATAGTTACAATTTTTAATTGGATAACATTATCTGAAGGTTTCTATGACCAAATAAAGTCTTACCCTAGCTTTAAAATTATGAAAAAGGAGAGTAAAATCAAACCAGCATGAAAGTGGAATAGGAATAGACGTATCATTGGTGACGCATAATAATAAGCATGCAAACAGATTCCAGTACATATGGAAACTGCATATATGAAAACAGTGGCATTTTAATTCAGTGGAGAACTGAGGGTTTATTTTAATAAAAGGTATTGGGGAAATAGCCATCTACCTAGAACAAAATACAATTGGATGCCAATCTCACACCATATTAAAAAAATAAATTCCAGGTGTATTGAAAAAAATATATTAAAAATTAAAAAAATTTTAATTGGAAGAAAATTTAGGAGACTATACATATGACCCAGAGCTTGGAGATAACAACTGACAAAGATGGGATAGCTAGAAGCTGAGAGAGGACAAAAAGGCATATTCATAACAAAAGGACAGGTTCATCAATGTTAAAGGTACTACACAGTAAAAGAAACCATCATGGAGATAAGTAATAGATTGGGGAAAAGATTTGCAAAGCATACGGCAAACGAATGTCCACTTATACACAGAGGTCGTGAAATTTGGCAAGAAGTAAGGGTTTAGCATATAATCTACTCGATAGAAAAATGAGTAAAAATTATAAATAGACAATCCATCCAACACAAATCCAAATCACTAAATAGGCATGTGAAAAATGTTGAAATTACTTACCAATTGGAAAATGCAAATCAAAGTAACAATAACGTTGCATCAGTAAGATTGGGAAATATATAAAAGGAATGGTAATACCAACTGTTGATGGTAAAGAAAAGGAAAATTGTGTTTTCTTACGTTTCTGGTACAAAAGTACTTATTATTGTTATTTCAGCTGTTCTTTCCCACTCCATTTCTAAGATGAAACCTCTGTGAGGTCTGGGATCTTTGCATTATACATTGTTAATCCAAATTGCTAAAACAGTGCCTGGCACAGAGTAAGTGCTTAATAAATATTGAACAAATAAAATATCAAATATTGCCAAACTTTTAGAAAGCAATCTCTCAAGTTCTATTAAAATGAAAAACTACACATACCATTCGATTTACAATCCCACTTCCAAGAATCTCACTGCGTCCTAAGACATCCTTGTATAGGAATATACGAGATACAAACACATTTATTGCCGCAATAGTTGTAGCAACAAAAAACAAAAGAAACTTTGTAACTGCTCACCAACTGGGGAATTGTTGAGTAAACGTGCACTTTAAAAGTCTCTAAAATATTATGCATCTATCAAAAAGAACATGTTAGATCTTTACCAGCGCGGCTAAGAGGAATTGCTACAACATATAGTTAGGTGAGAAAAGCAGGATGCGAAGAAGTGAGGCTGTCCCATATTCGGAAAAACCAAAGAATGAGACAAGAAACCCCTATGTAGGCACGTGCAGGTGTTTTTGTATTACATGGAAATAGGTTTGGGAGGATAAACACGAACGTGTTTACTTTGGTGATTGGTGGAGGAGGTAGAGACAGAAGGGGAGGCAGGGACAGAAAGGGAGGAAGCACGCCCACACCCAACAGAAAAAAAAAAGCAAATTTAAAAAAGTGCATGTGTGGGCGTTAATGCAAAGCAAGACTCCAAAAAGATATTTCCTAAAGCGTTAATATTGTTTATCTCAAGTAATGAAACCTCGTGTGACTTTTACCTTCTTTCTTATGATTTTATATATTCTTTGAATCCTTTAACAGGAAGCATAATCTTATTGGTACAAGCAGAAAATGAACAGAGATGTGAATGACTTGCCAGGGACCAGAGGGGCCGTAAGGCCTGGACCCAGGTCAGCCCCGGCTCTGGAGAATGGCTGTCTGGGCCTCAGGCCTTTCCTCCCTCTCCCAGCCTCCTGGCGCAATGAAGCGTCAGAGGGCAGCAGCTTTTAGAGTTTTCCCGGCTTGGACACCTGCTTCTCGCACCTGCCCGAGTGACCAACCCTATCTGGTCAACCAGACTGCCACCAATTTTAAACTTCCTGGGCAGACCTTTATGTCCACTTAAATAGCAGAACTGAACATCTACATAACTTGACAGGAAGTAAAATTCCTCAGATTAAATCACCACTACTTACACTTCCTCGTCCTTCGACTCCTTAGCAGTGTGTATGCAGATGCTTTTCCATGGGTTTTATAAACACATCGGTTCTCTAGGGCCCCTCCACCCCAGAGGCTCTGACTGGAGCCTGAGTTACCCAGGAAGCCATGTGACAAGCAGAGCTGTGTCGCTGTGCTCCGGGCTGCCACCCCGCTGTGATATGTTAACAGTTTCAGGCTGGGTGGAGCCAGGAAACTAACGCAGCCTCCACGCAGAAGCCCAAGGCAACACGGGCAGCTCCCTGGGTGTTCAGGGGGGCTTTGCTGTGCTTAGAGGGCACTGGCCTCCTCCTGGCAGTGAAGGATGGATGGGAGAAGGATGTGAGTTGTGTGTGTGTGCATGTGTGAGAGAGAGAGTGCACACATGTGCACCTGCGTGTGTCTGTGAGTGCATGACAGAGCAAGCATGTGAATGTGCTTGTGTGTGTGCGTGCGTGTGTGTGCGTGTGTGCGTGTGCGTGCGTGTGTGTGTGCGCACGTGTGTGTGTGTGTGCGTGCGTGTGTGTGTGTGTAGTGCAGGGGGTAGGAGTTAGAAAGAGGAGGGGATGCTGGGGAAGGCGACCTCTGCTTGTTTATTTGAAATGAATTAGACGCCCCTGCGGACCTTGACCAGAGCAGGGAGATCAATGTAGGCCCCAGGCAAGACGCTTAAAACCTGAAACGCAGCCTCAGCCTGGCAGGGGATGTGGCAGAGGCAGTAACT
Organism: Kogia breviceps; assembly: GCF_026419965.1. NCBI lineage: Eukaryota > Metazoa > Chordata > Mammalia > Artiodactyla > Physeteridae > Kogia > Kogia breviceps. The sequence continues at coordinate 111,145,780 of NC_081317.1, read as the reverse complement.
AAAAATAGAGAAACTGGAAACCCTTTATTTACAGTGGCCAGCATTTCACAGGTTGAAAGCGCTTGACATATATGATTCATTCAATATTCATGGAGCAGTCATAGGGTGGCTACAATTACAGTTAAGTCCCCTACACACGAACGAATTCCTTTCCGAGAGCGCTGTCATAAGTCCCAAACAGCCTAGGTACGCAACTAACACAGTCAGCTACATAGTACCGTACTGTAACAGGAATATAATGCTTTTCACACAAATAATACACAAAAAACAAACACAAAAAATAAACATTTTAAACCTTACAGTACAGTACCTTGAAAAGTACAGTAGTACAGTACAACTGCTGGCATACAGGGGCAGGTTCGCATCTTTGAAAGTTCGCAGCTTGATGGTTCGTATGTAGGGGACTTACTGTATTCTCATTTCACCGCTGAGGATGCAGTGGCAAGGTGGCTTGTTAAGGTCACACTGAAGGTGGCAGAGCCAGGTGCTGGAGGGGGTTCTCAGCCCCCACGCTGCCCCTGACTTCCCTGCCCAAAGCAGGTACATGGTGCCCTGCCTGGGGCTCCATCCCCTGGGCCCACAGCTCAGGTTCAGACACACAGCCCCCTCTTCTGTGGAGGCTGCACCTGCCTCCAAAGTCCTCCTGCCTGGAGGAAAAACCTCCAGAGAGCTGCTGGACGGGGGAGGTCCGGGATTCCAGGCAGAGCCTCGTACAGCTGTCTCCCTCCTCTCTGGTTCTGGGGGGATTGGGTGATCCGAGGAAGCTGGGCTCAAAAGCAAGCCATGGATTGACTGTGTGAACCTGGGCAAATCACCTCATCACCTCGGCTCAGTCTCCTGACCTATAAAATTGGGAGTATGAAACTACTCCTTGTTTTCATACATAAAGACTTCCTGAGAAAACATACTCAAAGGTGAATACTGAAGAAAGCCAAACAATGGAATTTCCCCTTTGGGGGTGAAGGGGCAGTTCCGTTTCTGTGGAAATTAAACCAGGTTTCAGTGCACTTTTCTGCTTGCAATGCCCTATCCGTGCGCTTCCTTCATCCTGATCCTGGCTTTATGGAATGCCATATTTTTAGCATGTTTTTAAACAAAAACTAATAACGTGTGTCAATTATGTCTTGCCTATTTGGCAAATCTTTGTCTATTTTTAGCCTTTCCCAGATGTCTTTTAATCATGCACTTACCCATGATTACAGGCGTAATTCCAATGACTAGTTGTGTAAAATTAGGGTGCAAATGCACCAAAACATTAAAACAGTTGTGCAAACACTATCACCCAGATGAAAATGGTTGTGTCCTGCCAAGACTGAGCTGTTGGCAGGCGGGTGGCAGTTCATTCACCAGCGGACGTGCTCAAGTCCGAATTCAACACGTGGAAAATGTTCGGGGATGTTGACACATAATGCACAACTACATAGGTTTTATAGAGTTCAAGGACCAACAGCCTGTACGTAAATCACTGGCTGTCATGCGGACCAGACAAGATGAGGGTCAGAAAGGAACGAGAGCAGAGAGGGTGCTAAATAAATTCTAACTAGAGGATGAACTGGGTGACAGAGGAGAGCTTAATGGTGCCCTAGGCTGCCACTGGGGTCCTTCGGGATTTCCTAACCTTTCCTTTGGGGGTGAGAGCCTGGGTGGTGGTGGAGATGGTAGGTGGGGGACAGAGGCCACCGAGGATGGCGGGCTGTCCTGTGGCCCCGGGAAGTGTTGATGGCTCTGAGTCCCTCCACCTGAACTGGCTGCTCCAGAAGCAGGTTATTTGAGAGACAGGAGGATGATGTGGTGGAAAAAATCTTCTGCATGAAATCAACCCTGGAATGCACATGGTTGCATGACAGCAAAATCAGTTTGACTCTGGTTTACTTTTTTGAATTTAATTTTTAAAATTGAGGTGTAGTTAATTTACAGTGTTGCGACTCTGGTTTATTCTTTTAAATAGCAGGTACTGTCATGTGTTAAGCGGTCCCCCTGTGCCAGATACTGAGCCAGATGTCCCATGAACACCGTCCTGTTTGAGAGAGACCACGGAGCACCGTTGACAAGAATGCTGAGGTCTGAATCCTGGTTTTGCTACTTTTTTTTTTTTTTTTTTTTAAATACAGGGTTGCTCTGGGAGAGTCGTTTTTTATAAATTTTATTTATTTATTTTTGGCTGTGTTGGGTCTCCGTTTCTGTGTGAGGGTTTTCTCTAGTTGTGGCAAGCGGGGGCCACTCTTCATCACGGTGCGCGGGCCTCTCACTATCGCGGCCCCTCTTGTTGCAGAGCACAGGCTCCAGACGCGCAGGCTCACTAGTTGTGGCTCACGGGCCCAGTTGCTCCGCGGTGTGTGGAATCTTCCCGGACCAGGGCTCGAACCCGCGTCCCCTGCATCGTCAGGCGGACTCTCAACCACTGCACCACCAGGGAAGCCCCTGGTTTCGCTACTTTTGACCTGTGTGTCCTTGGGTAAGTTGCTTAACCTTTCTGTCTCTTAGTCTCCAGATGGTAACAGTTCCCACTCCCAGCGTGTGGTAAGGATTAGATTAGTTATTACATGCTACTGGCACATCTTAGAACAGCGCCTGGCCCATAGTGTTTAATAAATAGTTTACTATTATTCCACATATACAAATTATCAACAATAATATTTCCTTTAGTAACTGTGAGATAGGCAGCGCTACCTTCTTTCTACAGATGAGATGGACTTGAGACTTGAAGCCACGTTGAGCTAGTGAGCTGCGGAGCCAGCTTTACACCCACCTCTGACTGGCTCCTAAGTCTGGGATCTGGAAACACTGCCATGTTATTAGCCGAAAGCTCTACCCTCTGACTTAACCTGCCAGACATGGGTGGGCAGCTTCAAGTTGGAACAGGTAAGCCTCTGTGCAGACCCGGGGCCCATCCTGGGTGTTGGGCGTCGTGATGAGACGCCAGCCTCTCACTGGCGAGTTCCTTCTGCCTTCGTGGAACATTTGCCTACTTCCAAGCATTCCGAGGCCTGCCCCCCACGGATCCGCTAGTGCAATGCCCATTTCCTAGATGAGAAGAGTACAGTGATGGGGCCATGACTCTGAACGAAAGACGAGGTCAAAGAACTTGAATTGAAACTTATTTTTCGAGTCTCAAGTTCAGGATAACTCAACTTGAATGAGGCCACATCACCTTTGCCCATATCGCCTCCCCCACGTGTGATCATGAAACAGCTGCAGCGTTGGCTCTTAGAAACTACATTCTTGTGTTCATTCAGCCACTGTCAACCGGGTACTGTGTCAGACACAGCGAAGACACAGAGATGAAACAAGGAAGGCGTCCGTTCTCGGGGGACGATAAGAGGTGAGACATACACTCAAGTCCCAACAATCAGGGTAGGCAGGAGACATACAGAAGAGAGGTCTTGTGAGCTCAGCAAGAAGAAATCACGTCCACCTGGAAGAAAACACTAGCTAGTCCTTAACGGATGGCTCAGATATCACTTTTTTAGATTAAAACTATTTTTAATGAAAACTTTCTAAATATAAAAGTAAAGAGTATAATGAACACCTCCATACTCATCCCCCTAGGTTCACCAATTATCTTTAGAAATTGCTTTCTTGATTGAAGTACTTTAGGTGTTTTAAGACAAATCATTTTATAAATAAAGGATTGAAACTTTGAAATGAAATGAAACTCGTGGCTTGAAACATGCCGTGTCACCTCCACATACTCTGCACGTGTCTTTAAAACATGGAGACATTTTCTCACAATGTCATTATCACACCTAACAAAATGAGCGATAATTCTGCAGTTTTACGTAACATCCAGTCCATAATCAATTTCCCCAGTTGTCTCAAAAATGGCTTCTTGCTGTTGGTTTGTCCTATCCAGGATTCCGACAAGCTTCACACATTAGATGGGATGGTTGAGTCTCTCTCAAGTCATCTTTACTGGAACTGCCCCCCAGCCCCTGCTTAGGTTTGTTTCATGCCACTGAGTTATCATATCCAGGGTGGTGGGCCTGTGGAATGTTCTGCGTGCTGGAGTTTAGAAAAAAAATGCCCTGCGTAATTCCACCAGGGCTGGTTAGTATCTGCCTATAGAGAAATGGTGTTTTCCCAAAGACATCGACGCAAGAACCTTGTTCAGAAAACAGAGTTTTTCCACTGGCTGGATTCTAATGCTAGAATTAGTCAAGAAACCACAGTTAACACCTTGTGCAATGTTTTCAATACTAGTAGAATATTTGCCCAGTGCTAGCATAGGACCCACTGTAGAGTTGTAACTCCTGCCTGAGTATGTCAGGGCCACTGGGCGAGCTAGCAGTGGACTTGGACTTGTGTGTGCCCTTGGTCAAAGTGGTCGCCAACTTAGGCCCAGTGAAGAGGAGACACACATATGGCTATTTCAATTTTGTAAACTGAAAATATTTCTGCACTGGAAATTCACTCCCTGCAATGGTAAAGTTGATCAAAATGATTTTCAGGTGGTAAAACGTTTGAGGGTGCCTAGCAAAACTTCAGGAAGGAAGACAGCCCTCTCGTGACAATGTGTTAAGTAAAATATAGACACATGCTTTCTGTGTCACCTACATTTGATTCTGCTGACATAGGCAAGCTTGAAATTTGTTAGGCAATTAGGTGGAAAATGGCACCATGATGATATTTAAATTCTTGTGATAATTACTAGCTTGTGAATAAAATACTTTTATTGGGAGACATTGTATACATTTATACTAAAAAAAAAAAACCAACAGCCATGGACTTCCCTGGTGGCACAGTGGTTAAGAATCTGCCTGCCAATGCAGAGGACACGGGTTCAAGTCCTGGTCAGGGAAGATCCCACATGCCGTGGAGCAACTAAGTCCGTGTGCCACAACTACTGAGCCCACATGCTGCAATTACTGAAGCCCATGCTCCTAGAGCCCGTGTGCTGCAACAAGAGAAGCCACCGCAATGAGAAGCCAGCGCACTGTAACAAAGACTAGCTCCAGCTCACCACAGCTAGAGAAAGCCCGTGCTCAGCAACAAAGACTCAATGCAGCCAAAAATAAATAAAAGGAAAATAAATTTTAAAAACAAAAAACGAACAAAAACCACACAGTAGTGATAAGTAAAACATGCTACCGATATGTTGAAACAAACAAACAAAAAAACTACTGGTGTATTTGGTACTGATGGGACCGTGGACCTTAATCTACTTTTAAGTTTCTATTTTTTTTTGCACTGATTTTATTAAAAAATTAAGTCATGAGTTCACTTCCTAATGGAGTCAGTTATGATTCTTTTAGCACAGTAGTTCCTAAGCTTGCATTATCAAAGCTGGGAGTTTGCAGCCAGTTTGAGGCCCAGTCCCAGCAGTTCTGACACGTAGGTCTAGCCTGGAGCCCCAGGATCTGCACTTTTTTTTAAAATTTTTTATTTTTTGGCGATATACAGGCCTCTCACTGTTGTGGCCTCTCCTGTTGCAGAGCACAGGCTCCGGACGCACAGGCGCAGCGGCCACGGCTCACGGGCCCAGCCGCTCCGCGGCACGTGGGATCCTCCCGGACCGGGGCACGAACCCATGTCCCCTGCATCAGCAGGCGGACTCTCAACCACTGTGCCACCAGGGAAGCCCAGGATCTGCATTTTTATTTACTGCCCTGACCATGCTGATGCAGAAAGGTTCATCAACCCCACTTCATGAAGACCCTTTCTTTGATTTGGCTGCATTTCTGGAGTATTACTTGCAAAAAGGATTAAAAGATAGTCCTGGGGCTTCCCTGGTGGCGCAGCGGTTGGGAGTCCGCCTGCCGATGCAGGGAACGCGGGTTCGTGCCCCGGTCCGGGAGGATCCCACGTGCCGCGGAGCGGCTGGGCCCGTGAGCCGTGGCCGCTGAGCCTGCGCGTCCGGAGCCTGTGCTCCGCAAAGGGAGAGGCCACAACAGTGAGAGGCCTGCGTAACGCAAAAAAAAAAAAAAAAAAAAAAAAAAATAGTCCTGAAGACCTTGGGTATTTCTTCATATGAGTCCCTCGTAAACAATGCTTGTAGTTTTCCTGCCTGTGATCCTCTTGTCTTTAAAAGGAATGATTTTTTTTGTCCTCCATACACGTGTCCCTTACATATTAATATATTTCTACATAGTTTTTTTGACATGGGGGAAATAACTTCCCTTTCTAGGACAACAACCAGCGTTGCTCTGAAACTGGCCAGTTTGCAAAGCATTTTGACACGTGTATCTCAGGAGCCTCAAAACGACCCTGTGAGCTGAACAGAAACCTCATCCCCGTCCTCAGGAGGCAGAAGACGGAGGTGAAGAAACAGAAGCAACTGAACAGGGATTTGTGTCACATCTCTGACGTGCAGCCTTGTTCTCTCAAGCTGAGGCTCACAGGTGTCTTCCCAGATGCGCGGCTGTTCACGACCTGAATTGCTTTCAGAGGCACCATCCTTCATCAGTCCTTTTGAGCCGCCTCTCCAATGTTTATTATGCACAACTCAGAGGTGGAATTTGTAAACAGAAGGGAGGCTTGTGCAGAGAAGCACCTCTACCAGGCTTGAGGGGGCGGGGAGACATTCCGACTGAAAAAGCTGGCTCACTTTATGCTTGCAAACAGGAAATTGGAAAAGGTTAAAGACAGAAAGAAAAGAAAAGAAAAAAAAAAAAAAGGTCTTAGGTCCCTGACGGTTTTGGGGTTAACTGTAATGTTGTGAGGATCTACAGACATGGATGTCTGGCTAGAGGCACAGAGATCTAAAATTAACTTATAAAACTCTTTGCTGTAGGATTTGCCTATCCCACGGGAGCATGAATACTAATGATTACTAGCACTGGACCTAGTATTCCTTCCTACTCAAGGCTGGACACTCTGCCATGGGCTTTACATAGAGTATATCTAGACCTGACAGTAGACATACTCCTTCCCATTTTATCGATGAAGAAACTGAGGCTCAGTGAGGTCTAAAGACTCGATCAAGACCGTACACTGAGTCAGAGACTAATATATTTTTTTTTTTTTGGTGTGGTACGCGGGCCTCTCACTGTTGTGGCCTCTCCCGTCGCGGAGCATAGGCTCCGGACGCGCAGGCTCAGCGGCCGTGGCTCACGGGCCCAGCCGCTCCGCGGCATGTGGGATCTTCCCGGACCGGGGCACGAACCCGCGTCCCCTGCATCGGCAGGCGGATTCTCAACCACTGCGCCACCAGGGAAGCCCCAGAGACTAATATTTACAAACCAATTCTCTGGCTTCGAAATCTGGCTGAATCTACTGTGTTCCAAAGTATGTGAAGTAATGTAAATGAGACACTTGTGATGACATCTGTGAAAAGCATAACAATGATTAGAAAATTATGTATAAGTAATAAGTGATAAACAAGTAAAAGTAGATTATGGTAGGATTTTAGAACAGGATGCAGGTCTTAGAGATTGTAGACATAGCAGCAAAAGAAAAAGAAAGTAAAGTGAAGTGCTTTCAATAAATAAAGAGAAGTAAAACTAGAAAAAGAACGGGGCACAGCGACCTGTGAGACAACTGACCGCATTAAGTGGTCAAAAAACACGTAATTGGATGATCAGAAAAGGGATGGAAGAGAAAAAAAGTTGAAGAAATGAAAGACGGAAGTTCCAAATTTGATGAAAACTATACACCCGACGATTCAAGAAAGTCACTCAACCTCATGTACGAAGAAAACCACATCAAGTTACATCATGATCAAATTGCTGAAAACTAGTGATAAAGAAAAAGTCCTAAAAGCTGCTAAAAAAGATACATTATAGTTCTAGAAAAAAATCATCGGGGAAAATCTTTGTGATCTTGGCTTAGGCCAAAAAAAAAAAAATCTCTTAGAACTTAAAAGCATGTACTATGAAAGAAAAAATTGATAAATTAGACTTTTCCAAAGTTAAAAATTTCTGCACTTTAGAAGACACTATTAAAGAAGTGAATACGTAAACCACAGGCAGGGGAAAATGTTTGAAAAACATATATCTGGTATGAGAATATATAAATAACTTTTTCAATGCAATAAAAGAAGGCAAAAATTCAACTTAACAAATACTTGAATAAAGAAGATACTATATGATTGGCAAACAAGCACATGGAAAGGCGCTCAACATTATCAATCATTAGAGAAATGGCGATTAAAACCAGCGTGAGATACCCCTACACGCCCCCCAGAACGGCTACGATTAAAAGACCGATCATAGCAGATGTTGGCAAGGATTGGGAGGCACTGCAACTCTCATACAATGTTGACGGCGAAGTGAAATGGAACAGACACTTGGGAAAACAGCTTGGGATATTCTGGTTACTCTATGATCCAGAGATTTCATTTCTAGTTAGTTATCAAAGAGCAGTGAAGATGGGCTTCCCTGGTGGCGCAGTGGTTGAGGGTCTGCCTGCCGATGCAGGGGACACGGGTTCGTGCCCCGGTCCAGGAAGATCCCACGTGCCGCGGAGCGGCTGGGCCCGTGAGCCGTGGCCGCTGCGCCTGCGCGTCCGGAGCCTGTGCTCCGCAACGGGAGAGGCCACAACAGTGAGGCCCGCGTACCACCACCAAAAAAAAAAAAAAAAAAGAGCAATGAAGACATCTGACACAAAGACTTGTGCACATACATTCATAGCAGCTTTACTCATTAGCTCCCAACTGGAAACAACCAAAAGGTCCATTAACTGATGAATGGATTTCAAAAATGCAGTTGTAATTGACCACAATATCTGTAACAACATGTGAATCTCAACAGCACCCTGCTAAGAGAAAGAAACAAAACACAAAGAATATATACCCTCTGATTCCATACACAATCCTCTTTCATATCCATGGGGGGATTGATTCCAAGAGCCCCCATGTTTACCCAAATCCCCCCCCGCCCCCGCCCCCCCCCCCCCCCCCCTCCGTCTCAAGTCCCAGAGTCTGCCCTTTGTATTTACAGGTTTTGTATCTGCGGATCCAACCAACCGCAGGTGAAAATTTCGAGAGAGAAGAGAGGGTACGGGTGGAAGGCAGGTAAGGAAGGGCTTCTGCATCTTTCATAGCGGGAATCAATAGAATTAGCCCAGAGATATATTTAAAATCAAGCACTGGTATTCTTCAAAGTTGTAAAGATAACAAAAAGGAGATTTAAAAACAAAAACTGTTATCATCGCTTATTTCTGGGTTGGGGGCAGTAAGGGCAAACTTTGAATTTTCAGTTTAGGCCCTTTGGAGCTTTCCACATTTTAAAAACAATATTCATGAATAACTTATACAATGATAAAATCCAGTTCAGTAAATGAATGGGTAGACATATTAGTAAAAGAGTTAAAGATCTAACTGACCAAAAATGCCTGGAATACATGATTGTTAAGTGAAAGAGTTTATTGCAGAATACTTTGTATAAAATAATTGTGGAAAAGAAAAAAAAAAGGGGAGTATATAAATATATTTGCAAATGAAAAGAAAATGTCTGAAAGCCTTTGGTATAAATGAAACTGCTAACAGGGGAGCTTCTGGAGAGAGAAATTTGCAAGCAAAAAGATGTTACATTTTTGCTTTACATACCTCTGTGTGGTTTAGATTAAACACAGAACAATATGCTTAAATACATAATACCCTTAAATATTGTTTTTTAAATGTGAAGTTAAAAAAAAAAGGGGCAATTACCTAAAAAAATATGGGACGTGGCCCCTGAGCAACATTCTAAAGGATGAAAGAAGGGACAGAATTCCATCCCTTATGTGTTCAGGCCATGCTTGGAGGACCCAGCCTCCTCTGATGAATCATATTAAATATAGTTGCCTCTTTACACATGTAATTTGCTGGTAGTTATAGGAAATTCAGAAAGTAGAGAGGAAGATAAGAATTACTCACAACACCATCATCCAGAGATAATCACTGTTAGTTAACATTCTGGTATGTGATTTTCCGTTGGCATTTTTAAAAAACGCAAAATCGGTATCATTATCTACATCTTGTTCTGTGACCTGTTTTTAAGAGTGTACCATGGCCACCTTTTCCTGTCGTTACCCGTTTTGCCTGTAGCATCACATGCATGGCTGTGGGGCGTCTTATCGGAAGGTTGTACCATACTTATTTTACCCATTCCTCTGGTTACACACCAAGCTGTTTCCAGTTTCTTAGTATAGAAATAATGCTGCAAAGATGTCCTTTGTTCATGAACTTTAATCCTTGTTCATGTTCCCCATTAATCTTTGTTGAGGTTAAAAATCCTAGAAGTGGGACTGCTGGGCTGAAGAGTGTATCACGTTTAAGTCTTCTGATATAGTTTGCCAATTGTCATTCAGGCATTTCACACAAGTGTACGTGAGTGTGTATTTCCCTGCACTTCCTCTAAGAAAGGTTATTATTCTTTTTATCCTTACTAAGTTACTTTATTTTAAAAAGCTATCTTTTACTTTTTAATCTAATTTTTTATTAAACAAGTAATATACACACGTTGAAAAATCAGAAAATTCAGATCTATATGAAGAAAAAAATTAAAATGGCTTGAAATCCTACCACATATGGAGAACCACCATGAACACTTTGGAGATGAATTTCCAGAGTTTTTACATACACATATACACTTAAGAAAATGGAGCCAGACTGTTTATGCAGTATTATAACGTTATTTCAGTAAACACTATGGTGTAAACTATATATACATAAGTACAGTTTGGGAACCAATAGTATTAATTACATGTCATCTGCAGACTTAACATTATTTAATCACTACTGCTCAAATAAGTTATTTTCAACCTTTGACTATTATAAATAAACCTGTAGTAAACATCCTTATAGAATATATGTTTAGTTGTTGGGCCTATATTTTAAAAGCTATATTTCTAAAAGTGGAATTATTTAGTCAAAGAAGGTACACATTTTTAAGCATCTTGAGCTCTGATGCTAAATTAATTTCTGCAAAGGTAATACTGATTTACATTCTCACAGCAATGAAGAAAGCTCATTTCCCTCATTCCTCGTCAGTAGCTTTTATCAAGTTTCGAAGAAACCTTTGCCAATCTACTAAGTGAAAAGTGATAAACAACATGGCTTTAATTTTCTTTTAATATTTATCATGTATTTATCAGCCACCTGTGTTTCTTATGTGATGAATTGGTTGTTCATATCCTCTACTCATTCTGACATTGAGATGTTTACCATTTTTCTTCATTATATATAGGACCTCTTTATACCATAAATATATTTAATTTATACATTAATTTGTCATATATATTATAAATATTTTTCTCATTTTATCTTTTGCTTTTTAATTTTGTTTGCAGTATTTATTGTGGACAAAAGGTTATCATCTTTATCTAGTCAGTTTACTAATCTGTCTTACCAATCTTTGCTTTTGGTGTTCCTGCTTAGAAATACCTTCCCCAGCCCAAGATTATAGATATATATATATACCTAGGTTAAGGTGTATATATCTATTAATTTTCAGTATTAGTTTTTTCACAGTATTTTATATGCATAAAAAGCTCAGAAACAAATGTAACAACGCTAACACCAAACAGATATTAATATTTTGTCACACTTACTTCAGTTTTTTTCTTCCTCCCTCTCTCTTTTTATGTCACCGATAGAACTAAAGCTTGATCATTATTTTCTCCTTTCCTTGTCTCTAAAGTCATCATTATCTTGAAGTGAATGGGTGTTGTTACCACGTATGCTTTTGTACATTTATAACATACAAATAAACAGCCACAAGCAATATATACCTTTGTATGTTTTGCAAAAAAAAGGCTTCCTAATGCACGTAACCTTTTGGAAACTGGCTTTTTTTTTTTTTTTTTTTTACCCAAACTTGTTCTTGAGATTTGCTTATTTTGCTCTACAGGTCCCTAGTTCTTCGATTTTTAAAAGTCTTATTCCATTAAGTGAATAAGCCTCATTTTATTTGTCCATTTACTTAGTTTTTACTAAGGAGCAGTTGAGTTGCCTCCACTTTTTCACGATGGCAAACTGCACCGTGAGTAGCCCATGTCCCTTGCGCACACGTGTGAGCACTTCTCTGAACAACGCGGCTCTAGTGTGCTGTGAGGACCCACAGGGCCGTCGGGCGAGATCCTTCAGCTTTGTCGCGGAGTGTCCCAGAAAGAGTCTCCAAAGTACCAACTTGTCCTCCCCCCAGCAATACCTCAGAGTTCTCATTTCCTCATATTCTTGCCAAAACTGGCGTTATGAGACATTACTTTCTATTAGTCCGATGGATGAGAAATGGAATATTTTTTAGGTTTTTTTTTTTTTCTCAATTATTTTTGAGATGCTTATTGATTTATATGGGCTTTTCCCTCTGTGTATGGCCTATTTATATCCTTTGATCATTTTGGAAAATGCAGTTTTCTTTTTTAAAAAGAACTCATTTCTTTTTAGTTGTTATTGATCTTTTTCTACTATGGAAGCTATTTAGAAGTGGATGAAATGTTGCTATGGTCCGTAACCAAGATACGTACAAAAGGATTCCCTATCACGTTTGAAGCCACGCACATGAAGGCCATGGCCGAATTCCTTGAACTGGATAAAAGAAATTTAAGAGGCAAGAGAAGTTTGTGTAACATTCAAGTACTGATCAACACCATCATTCAAGCACCTTGTCATGGTTTAATTCTCAGTGTTGTTTCTTCCCTCGGTGCTATGTAAATAAAAGAAAGGCATGTCCTAACCAAAAAAAAAAAAAAAAAAAACCTCATTTCTAAGAGGTATAAAAACTTCCAGTTATAAAATAAATAAGTCATGGTGGTGCAACGTACAGCTCATTACTATGGTCAACAATATTGGATTGCCTGCTTCTGAGATTTCTCCCTTTTGTTCAGGCTCTTAGAGGAAATTCACTTTGCACCGACACCAAGGGAACAGTTTCAGGGCTCCTGGTGCAAACCGTCAGACTGCTTTCCTGGGACGACGTAGGCTGCCAGCGCGCGTGGGAGAGGGCCCACCTGGGGCGGTGTGGCCCTGGGGCACCGGGCAGTGCCACAGGGAGGAGGGGCTCCCTCCTTGCCCGTGAGGATCCCGTTCTCCCAGACGGAGGCCTGTGAGCACGGGTCCTGGGCACACGCTGGGGAGAGGACACCAGAGATGGGCTCTGGAGCTCGGGTGCAGGCTGGCACAGCAGCCAGCCGACGGGAGGCCGGTCAGCGAATAGCAGAGCAAACGGCCAAGCAGTTTTGAGAGAGGCGAGTCTGTGCGGAGAGCCGCGATGGTGTGACGGACTTCCACAGAGGCCCAGGGCCATTCCGTCAAGGAAAGACCTCGCCAGGTGCGAGGTACTGGAGGCAGCTCCCCGAGGTTGGCAGGGCAGGGCGGTGGCAGGAGGGGAGGCCCTCCGGGGGGCTCGGCCTGGAGCAGAGCTGGCAGGGAGGCCGGAGGCGGCGAGGGCAGAGAGGAGGACAGGCGAGGGAGCCGGGCTTCCTTTCAAGAAGCCACATGAACCCCTGCAGGGCTTCAAGCGGACCCACTTACCTGTTGGAAGCATCACGGCAGCTGCTGGGCGGAGATCGTGCAGCGACGCCCGGAGGCAGGGTCGCCAGGTGGGAGACACTGCAGGGGGTGCCGTGAGGGGTAATGGACGAGGGTGTGGAGATGGGGAGATGCCAACCCGAGGTGACGACGATGTGGGAGGGGCTGTCCGTGGAGGGGAAAGGGACGCCCCTCCTTCCCCCCACGCCCCGCCTCCCAGATGTCTGCGCTCAGAATTGCAACCCCGTACCTACCCAGCAGGGACTGGACAGGTTCGTTTTTAAAAGTTGAATGTGCTGAATAAGCGCACATGAAACTGGGTGTTTGATGTCGGAAGCCCAGGTCTGCCAGGAGCACCCGCCGTCTAGAGCCTTGGCTGGAGCCTGAATTCGAAAGTGCTCTGTGCCTCGTTTAGGATAAAGTGACCCCCGATGCCTGCATGAAGCCAAGGGACTGCTCAGTGGCGGGCGGGGGCTGCCACATCCTGGGCAACTGGGAGACATGGGAGAACTGGGATCTAGACATGATTCAACCATCAACCCGCTGTGGACGCTGCATCTCCCCCCACCCTCTCCCAGCCTTGGTTTCCCTGTCTGTAAAGGGGCCTCCGCGGCCGGGACCCATCACTCTCAGTCAGTCAGCCTCTGAGCACGCCCAGCTGCCTCCTCTGGGGCTCGGGGCTGGGCTGCTCTCGCGGCTGCTACAGGGGAGAGGTACCTCGCTGGCTTTCCAGAAGTCACTCTCAGCTGAGAGGCGCCCCTTGACTCAGGATCCAGTTGTTGGGACCTCAGGGAATAGGACCCCACCATGTAACGGGGCCAAAGCTCTGACTGCAGAGCCAGGGCTGTGCTAGCAGCTGGCAGCGTCTCACGGCAGCGGGCTCGACGCACAGGGAGCGTGCTCTTCAGGAGCTGGACGGCTGCCTCCTGACCTCAGAAGGTGCTGCTCATGCCTGGGGAAAGCTCTCTCTCAAATACAACTCAGGAAGCAGGCGGGGCACCGAGGGGCGCGGCCTAGGCTGCAACGGCGGGAGGCTCGAGGCTCTCGGAAGCCTTGGACGCATCGGGAGGGCCCATGATGCTTGGAGGTTGGGAGGGGCCATGATGCTCACAGGGGACAAGAGCCAGAGGCAGGGTGGGCAGAGCTCAGAGAACGAGCTGAACGCGTCACCCCTTGGATTTCCACTTGGATTTCTTGGTAAACAGCTCAGACTTGAAATGGCCAGAACGAGCCCCCAGTTTCCCACCAAGCCTGCCGGCCTCAAAGCTTTCCCATCTCTCTAAACGGCGACTTCAAGGTGTTCACACGCTTTCTCCTACATCCCACAAACCAACCATCACTAAGTTCTGTGAGCTCAACGCACAGCCGGGATTGGACCACTTCTGCTTCCACTGTTGCTGTCCCAGTCTAAGCCGGGACCTTGCAGTGGCCTCCTAACTGGTCTCCTGCTCCTCTCCCCGCCCTCCCACCAGCCCGATGCTGGGAAATGTAGGTCCGACCATGTCCCTTCTCCCCCTAGAACCTTCCAACAGTGTAAACTCCAGTGTCCTGTACAGCAGTTCCTCAAAAAATTAAACATAGAATCAGCACATGACTCAGCAATTCCACTTATGGGTGTATACGCCAAAGAACTGAAGGCACAGACCCGAACATTTACTGTACACCAACATTCACAGCATTATTCAATATGCGAAACATGGAAACAACCCGTGTCCATTGAAGGACAGATGGATAAACAAGGTGTGTATATACACACAGTGGAATAGTACTCAGCCTTACAAAGGAGGGGAATTCGGACACAGGCTACAGCATGGATGGCCCTTGAAGGCCTTGTGCTGAGTGAAAGAAGCCAGTCACAAAAGGACAAGCACTGTAGGATTCCACTTACATGAGGTCCTAGAGTAGTCAAATTCATAGAGACAGAGAGTAGAATGGTGTTTTCCAGGGGCTGGGAGGAGGGGGAGGGGGGGTGGGGAATTAGTGTTTAATGGCGTGTTCGTTTGCTAGGGCTGCCACTCGTCAAACGAGTGGTTTAAACAACAAAAATTAATTTGTCACAGTTCTGGAGGCTAGAAGTCCAAGATCAAGGTGTCGGAAGGCTTGGTTTCTTCGGAGGCCCCCCCTCTTTGGCTTGTGGGCGGCCATCTTCCTCTGCTGTCCTCACATGGTCTCCCTTCTGTGTGTGTCTGTGCCTTGATCTCTTCTTATAAGGATGCAGTCAGATTGGATTATAAAATAATAACCTTGTTGAATTTAATTACCTCTTGAAAGACCCTATCTCCAAATACTGTCAATTCTGAGGTACTAGGGGTTAGGACTTCATCATACGAATTTGGGGGAGGAAGGGGAAGGGCTATATCAAACGGGTGCAGAGTTTCAGCTGGGGAAGATAAAATACTTCTGGAGGACGATGGTGGTGATGGTTGCACGACTCTGTGAATGTACTTAATGCCACCGAACTGTGCAGTTAAAATGGTAAGTTGTATGTTATGTGTGTCCTATCACAATAAAAAAGAGTCCAGAGCCCTTACAATGGCCTCCAAGACCCCGGATCTCCACCCCTCCCTCCCCCTCCTTGTTTCCTCCCGCTCTCCCTCTTGCCCCCTCTGCTCCCAGCGCCCCGACTTCCTTCCTGGGCCGTAAACTCGCAAACCCACTCTCACCACATGGCCTTTGCACTTGATCTTCCTCTGCCTGGAACATCCTTCCCCAGGTGCTGCTCGAGTGTCACCTGATTAGCAGAGGACCCTCCCTGACCTTTGAGAATAAAGGTGAACCCCACCCGCCCCTAGCAGGCATTTCACTCTACTTTACTCCCTAGTCCCGATCACCACCTGACACTACATAGATTTCCTAATTCGTTTAGTGTCTGTCTTCCCCTAAGAGGAGAGGGCTTTGTTTTGTCCACAGATGTGAGTCTCAGGAAAAGCACACAGGTATACCTGAGTGAGAGAACGGACAGCTCCTCTTCTGACATGGCACCCTTCCTATGATAAAAAGACACAGTTGAAGTGTCATCAAATTCGGACCCTGCAGCAGCCCTTGAGGCCTCAGGGTTATTAAATGATGTGCCAGGATGAAAATCTCCCCCTCATTTTGGTCCGCTGTCTGTTCACGTCACCTCATGGCCCAGAACTACTGTCACCACCTTTCCTGAGGTAGCAGGAAGACGAGGGACTTTAAATCACAGCGGATGCATTTCAGTCACAGCTCTGCCTCTTGTTAGCTGAACCCCCCTGTCCCCCTCTGGGGGCCGCTGCGCGGAGCTCGCTCAGCATCTCACATGGGCAGCACTTTATTGAGGCTGCCAGCCAGGTGTTAATGGCAGCCGCTATGTTAAACACACGCTCCTCTCCTCTCTTCCACTTTCTACAGGCTCCCCTCCGAAACTGTCAGAGAGGAAGAAGGTCTCCCTCTGGGTGAACCTGTGGGGCAGCTCATAGCCACCCCTCCTCCCCCAGGGACCCCAGTGTCCTTCCTGAAGGCCCAGCAGGATGGAGTGCTTTTCCCTGTCACATTCCTGGAACTGGCCTGCGATTCCCAGACCCCCCCGTCCAAGTCCTGGAAAGGCTTCCAATGAGCCTCTGAACTTCCCTGAGGTTACAGAGGGTTTAGCTATACTCCGCCAGTCTGAGAAATCAATACCACATCCATCTTTATTCTTCCTTCCTTCCTTCCCTCCCCCCCTCCCTTCTTCCCTCCCCCCACAGTTATGGAGTAAGTTAAATACATGCCATTTCCTTTCTCTCCCACATCCATGGAGTTGTCTGAGTTTAGTTCCTGGGGAAATGGGAGAAGATGGAGAAGTACAAGACCTCCTAGAGTATCTGTCTCTCAGTAGACATTAATAAGTGTCTCCTGAGTGGACCAGGAAGATGCCTTGGGAGGTAAGGTTCATGGGGCAGCAGCTGCCTCTGCTGCATCCCTCGGGCGAGGGAGGGTTCAACCACACAGGTAAGAGAAGCCCCAGTGGGCTGTGTGGTCTGAAGTCATCCACTGTGGCGTTTGCCAATTTTTTTTTTCTTTTCCACTGTGACCCCCGGTTAGAACACACTGTACACCTGCCAGATGGAACCTACCAAGGTGCACATGCAGGCCCCACGCCTTGCAACAAAGGCTCATGCAATATTATTTACCCTTACTTCAAGCAATGCACTTGAGGATTTTCTATTCTATCGTATTTCCCTAAAAAAATTTTTTTTAATTGGATAAAATACACATAACATGAAATTTACCATCTTAATTTTTAAGTGTACAGTTCAGTCACAGGAAAAATATTCACATTGCTGGGCAACCAACCTCCAGAACTTTTTCATCTTGCAAAATTGAAACGTTATACCCATTAAAGAAAAACTGCCCATTTCCTCCTCTGCCAGTTCCTGACAGCCGCCGTTCTACTTTCGGTCTCTAAGAATTTGACTGCTCTCGGGACCTCATAGAAGTGACACCATACGGTGTTTGCCCTTCTGTGACTGGTTTATTTCATTTAGAATAACCTCCTCAAGGTTCATCCACGTAGTGGCATGTGTTTGAATTTCCTTCTTTTTTTAAGGCTGAATAATATTCCACGACATGTATATGCAACAATTTATTTATCCACTCAACCATGCGGCTATTGTGAACAATGCCCCTATGGAAATAGATATGCAAATATCTCTGAGACCCTGCTTTCTCTTCCCCTCTCAACGCCTCTCTGACTTTATCACAGCCCACGAATCACCTGTCATCACTTCTGCTCCCTCAGCCTCGTTCTGCTGTCTTTGCAACCCCCACCTCCCAATCTGTTGACACTTCCTTTAAGATTCGGGGATCCCAGTTCTGGAGCCAACCACACAGTGTCAGAAGCAGCCCTAGCAGGGCCCAGCATGTGGACGTGCCCTGGGACCCAGGCATGCTCTGCTGGGGTTCAACACTAGAGCAAATCCAGGTGGTGGGCGTGGAGGCTGGGATCCGGTAAATTGTGATAGAGTATGAAAGTATTCTATCTGGGACTTCCCTGGTGGGCCAGTGGTTAAGACTCCGCACTTCCACTGCAGGGGGCAAGGCTTCCATCCCTGGTTGGGACACTAAGATCCCTCATGCCACATGGCACGGCCAAAAAAAAAAAAAAAAAAAAGAAAGAAAAAGGAAAAGAAAATATCCTACCAAGGGCAAAAAAAAAAAAAAGAAAGAAAGAAAAGGGAGAATTTTGCTTCAGTCTTTCTTGAATAATTAATTACTTTTTTGGAAAGGCAATCATGCTTTTTGCCCAGAAAAACTTGAAAGTGAATAATCTGGACTCATCTATAAGATGAGCAAAGGCAAAAAAGCCAAACATACTTTTATGAAAGCAAGTTCCTGAATGACTTTATATTAAATAAGTTGAACTTTATAACTTACTTACAATAGTGCCTCAATACATAATAAGCACTC
Source organism: Kogia breviceps (assembly GCF_026419965.1). Classification (NCBI taxonomy): domain Eukaryota; kingdom Metazoa; phylum Chordata; class Mammalia; order Artiodactyla; family Physeteridae; genus Kogia; species Kogia breviceps. Next base: position 111,126,981 of record NC_081317.1, on the reverse strand, counting down.
AATAAATGTCAGTTATTATTATACCAGGGCTTGATAATATATTATTATACAGACCCCCAAACCATCAAGAAATACTTATATTTGTTTATTTAGAAGATTGTGTGATTTGGGGCAAGATTTTAAGATCTCGCTGAGCCTCAGTTGCTTTATCTATAAAATGGGGCTACAGATATGTTTCCTGCTTGCCTTAAAGGATCAAATGAAAATCATTTAAATAATCTGTGAACTTTAAAGTACCATACATAATAAAAATATCTGTTAAGGCCAAATAATAAAAGCTAAAAATTTAGAACTGTCCATCTTCTAGACTATCCACATCCCTACTGGATAACTAATATGTCATCAGGTGGATTTCAGTGCAGTGTTTATTTTTAATTTTATTTTTTTCAGTGCAGCGTTTAGAGTGAAGTCTTTTTTTTTTAACATATTTATTGGAGTATAACTGCTTTACAATGTTGTGTTAGTTTCTGCTGTATAACAAAGTGAATCAGCCCTATGCATACATATGTCCCCATATCCCCTCCCTCTTGAGTCTCCCTCCCACCCTCCCTATTCCCACCCCTCTAGCTGGTCACAAAGCACCGAGCTGATCTCCCTGTGCTGTGCAGCTGCTTCCCACTAGCTATCTGTTTTACATCTGGTAGTGTATATATGTCCATGCCACTCTCTCACTTCGTCCCAGCTTACCCTTCCCCCTCCCCGTGTCCTCAATTCCATTCTCTACGTCTGCATCTTTATTCCTGTCCTGTCCCTAGGTTCTTCAGAAACTTTTTTTTTTTTTTCAGATTCTATATATATCCGTTAGCATACGGCATTTGTTTTTCTCTTCCTGACTCACTGAGTGAAGACTTTTTCATGCTAACGATGATTTTGATTAGGCCACATTAAGGAATGATAATAAGTTCTGGAAAAGAGCTAAGGAAACACCCAACATGATTTTCTGGGGTGCTGGCCCCTGGGTCTGATTGAAGAACTAGTCTTCATCCATCATCCTGGCACCCTGTTTCCATTACGTCCCCCGCTCCTCTGGCCCACAGCACTTCCTACAGCACCAGTCACAGTCCTTTGGGCCTTCTGTTTAATGCCTGCCTTCTAAATTAGACTTTGTGAATGCCTCAAGGGAAGGGTTGTTTTTTTTTTTTTCAATCTTTGTATCTTCAGGACCCATCTCAGCACCTGGGACGTATTCTAATATGCAGTAGAGCTTTCTCTTCTTTTGAATGAATGGATCAATCAGAGAGAACCCAAATATAAGAAAATGCCTACTTATCCACTTCCCCCTAATATCCCGCTGCCATAAAGAGTAATCAGTTTAATTTACCAGGACTATAGTAGAAAGATGCCATTTATACCAAAAGCCAGTGTTATTCTATGTACTGATTATCGATCCCTAGCCAATACTATGGGGTCAACAAGGCACATTGATCTAGTGTTTAATATTGTATTACATCTAAGACGTTCAAAATGAAATAATTTACTCTTTTTTTATTGCATGATTATTTCTGATATTTCAGGAAGTCTTTCCCCTTTAAGGGCTGCCAATTTTCAAGAATAATAAGTGGTTAACTTAGCAGAGATTCTCAGAGGAAGCAAGGAGACCTGAGATTGAATTTTGCCCCATCTTCTTGCCTCCAGGTATGCACGCTTGTGTTTAAGGAGATTCAGGACAGGATTACTAAGAGAGAAAGGAAATCAAACACATTTAGGAAGCCAAAGTCACTTAAGGGTGCCAAATAGTTTGTTGTTACTAAAAACATCTGTTTGAAGAGAAGAGGCCCATTGGTATTCAGGAAATCATGGGTTGAAGTCTCCCACCCGTTGGGTTGAACTGTTGGGTTTGGTCTCTTGGATTTCAAAGTTCCTTTGGCTCCTTAAGCCTTGAGTGATAACATTTCCGTGTGATAAACTCAGCTCCTCTCCTATGGTTAATTAACCAACCACAAATATTTCTGTGTCAGTCCAACTCCCTGGAGAGAAATGCAAGGCCAAAACATTCCCTCTTGTTAAGAACCAAGGATGGCCATAATCATGGCAGAGCCTCTTATTTGAACACATTCGCAGTTGGCTTTGGTTAAAGAAGTCAAAAGAGAAGCAACTCTCTTAACCATAAGGCACTTTAGCGCAATGGGTACGCACACGCCGAGCTGGCAGTGAGACAGGCTTGGGTTCGAATCCAAGGCTCCCCAGATGGGGATCCTGTGGTCACCATTCCCCGCCTAGGCTTCCTGTATGGAGACCCAGATCTTTTGGATTCTTTTATTTCAACCCCAGACTCCCAAAAGGGGGTGGAAGGGAAGGAGAGAGAGAGAAAGAGAGGTCTGTTGTTTTTAAAAACATTTTGGGGGCCACAGCCTCCTTTGAGAATTTGACGAAACTACAGACACCTCCCCCCGCAAACACACTTATGTGCATAAATGTCCAATTGTGTGTTCATTTTCAGGACCCTTCTTCCCCAAAACCCTCACAATGATTCATGGACCTCTGATTAAGAATCTTGGTTTGGACTATGGGACAAATGAGGCCAAAGCCTTGGGTTTTGTTTCCTTATGAGTCATTTCATTTCACAGAGAGGAAAGTCTGTTTTCCGGCCAAAGACCACATCAGTAACCCCGGTCAGCGAATATAGTTGCTGACAACGAGGGAGCTAGATGAGAGGATGAAAACTCAGGCCACTATCACCACGGCTTCAAACACAAGTCCAAGTCCACCCCACTCCACCCCCAAATAAGCATTTCATCTCCCTATATAACTGTCATTCCTCGGAAGGACTAGGAAAGAATACTCTTTGGCTGAGTGATATAGTTCAGAATGATTTTGCAAGCTACATGTTATTTTGTTTTTAATCACAGCCCTCTAGGATGTTTAAAAAAAAAGGGAACTAAGTGTCCAGTTTGAAATAGCGTTAACACAATGAAATATTATGCAGCTTCAGAAATGATCGCTGTGAAGACATGTAGCCATGGGAAAGATGCTTATGTTAAGATGAAAAAAAGAAAGCAAGGAAAAAACCTCCCGAATCCAAAGGTGTCTGTCCCTTATGATTCCAGCAATGAGAAGCTGCATCGTATGAACGAACCAAGACAAGCAAGTCTTGGGTAGAAATCAGAGGTTAGTGGGATTACTGATGGCTCATGTCTATTTCCAAAACTTTTTTGGCATTATATGATTCTTAGAGTTTTAAAGAAAGGAGGTAAATGATAAATCGGTATAAAATCAGCCTATTCTTCCAAGTGGCTGTGGCGGATCTCCTGCTTCTACGTGGCCCGGCCCTTTCTGTGGCTTCCCTGTGAGCGGCTGGAGAGGGAAGGCCCCCGGCGGACCTGGGCAGAGCTCCGCAGACCTCACGGAGCACAGAACCCCAGGCTGCACCTGGAAGAGCCTAGAGAGCGCATCCTTACTCCTAGGCTGGCAAACAGCATGAGGAATTTCATGTCTAAATGTACGTAACCTTCTGCTTTTTAGATTCCCCCCATCCACAAGCAGAGTCAGAAGTAAAGGACACACCCAGGTGACAGACCACTCCCCTGCCAAGCTGGAAATAGACACAGGGTCCCCGCAGGGTCCGCATGGGTCCTGGGAGTTTAGCTACTCTCACAACAGCCGCCAAGAGAAAACCGCCAAGGAACTTCCTGCAGTGCAACCAGCTGGGCGGCAGCAGCTTCATCAATAAGAACTTGACCTTCTTAAGGTCACGGTCAGCACACCAGTCATTAGCATGGAGGCTCCACAGCCCAGCTCTGCCCTCAGGCCTGGCTCACGTCCCTCAGGGGAGCTCCTAACCGCCTCCCTCTCATCTCTGCAGCCCTGCAGCTGGCGGAGGGGGTGGGGTGGGGTGTCGCGAACAGCGAGAGCCGCCATCACTGCATCCTGCGCATGTGGCTTTTCCTTCCCAAAGCTCTCAGCACATGCAGGGCTGCCCCCCTTCTGCAGCTCCCCCGCCGAGGCTCTGCTGGCCCCTAGAGAGATGAGTGGCTACCTCGTCGGATGGCCCCGAAGCCCGTGGCAGGACCTGGGCGACAGCCCCGTCCCAGACAGATCAGATAGGGCTGGGCACCCGGGGTGCACATCTGACCTCACAGAGACTCTCCTCTCCGCGCCCTCGGGCCCTCGCATGAGTCTGGCTTGGCGCACGTGGATGTGGATGCCAGGATGTGGCACCCTGACAGCCTTGACCCGGGGCAGAGGCTGGAATAAGACATCCCAGCAGCGGCCTGCGTGGATTGAGGAGGAGGATCAGATAGGCCGCCTCAAAGGCCCGATTCCCTTGAGCTCCCCACCCCCAACCTTGGACCCAACCCTGGAGAAAGGGGGAGGGTGCTGAGCTCACTGGAGCTTCTTCCACTACCCAGCAGAAACAAAGATGCTCAGACTAGATGTTCTGTTTCTGCACACTGAGCGTGCCTGAGATTCATAGCCTCCCGCATGGGTCCACACTCTGTCCTGACCCCCCCTGAGCCCACCAGACGTCCTTCCAGAGGCAGCAACAGCTTCATCGTAAACTTGCTCAACCCGTGCTGCTACCTTCTGTGAAGCTGGTGTCCTTGTCAACAATTTCAAAGGTTCCCCTTAGCGTCACTGTTCTCACGAGCAGGACAGTCTTCTCCTGCTTCATTTGGGGGCGGGGGGGATGATAAATGAGCCAAATACTTATTCCTGAGTGTTCCCAGGCTGTGCAGCCTTGGGAAGGTAAAAGAGAATAAAGCAAGGAAACAAACTCAGCACTGCGCTGTCCTCCCCTTAGGTTGGCAAGCACAGCATGGGAAAGCTGCAGGGCAGTCTTAAGGCCAGACAGCCAGAAGTGAAGAGGGACGAGGTCCAGCCCGAGGGCCAGGTCAGTCACCGATGATCTGTGTGACCTCATGAAAGGTACTCTGCTCTCCGGGTGTGTGGCTGGGAGTTGGCGATACAACTGGGGCGTGTGAATGGGACCTGGGATGGAGGCCGTGCCACCCAGCTTGAAGCCCAAAGCCCTTTCTCTTAAGCTCCCTGCTGGGCTCCACGGAGGGAGCCTCTAGCCAGGCCCGGGCGGAGGGGAATGGCCATAAGAAGCTCATGAGATTTTAGAGCTGGACCTTCCAGGATCCACAGGCTCTCTCCCTGGGGAGATGGGCATTTCAGGCAGAGAAGAGGATTTAGCAAGAGCTCTGAGTTGTGATGGGCCCAGTGAGCCTGGAGGTGGATGCCAGGGGAGGAGCTGGGGAAGGAGACCCGGACTGTCTGGTCTCTGTTCTCAGGCATCGAGGAGTCAACAGAGATTTTTACCCTGACTGGTGACAGGGCCACATTTGACCTTCAGAAAGACCTCACCGGCCACATGCAGGATGGACTGGCGTGGAAGAGACCGGAAGCAGACAGATGAGCTCCCAGAATGTACAATCATCCAGGCTGGAGTGGAGGGGGGGACCTGAGCTAAAGCGATGGAGACCTGGGGGTGCATCCGAGAAAGAAGTCAGTGTGATCACAGCGCTGCCTTCACACAGGGAAGCCTGGGGGAGCTCTGGCCGTCCTCTGCCTTTGCTACGACTCCGCTTCCCCTGCACTTCAGGGCTCCTTTGTAGGAACAGAGTCTCCTCCCGGAGATGCCAGGGGAGCTGGGCACCTTAGCAGGAGATGGGAGCAAGGACTGGCAGGGCACCCAGGGAGGTCAGACCTGGCCTCTCCTGCGGAGCATGGAGTCAGGCCAAGGAACACCAGCCCCCGAGGACGGGTGGGCCTGGCACCTCCCTCCTCCCCTCTGACTTGCCCACAGCCCCAGTCCCAGCCCCGTGCTCCCACAAACACGCTGGGCCCGGCTCTGAGTGGGGGAGTGGTGGTGGGTGCTCTCGGTCCTCCCAAGACCCACTCAGAGCAGAAGAAGACACGTCTTGCCATTTGATGACAGAAAACATTGTGCGGTAGAAAGTGAGAAGCAGGAGAAGGACCTCGGGGAGGAGGTGCTGCAGCAGCTAGATTTCTCCAGAATGGATGAGGCCTGGAGATCTCTTTATGGGGCAGAAAGGATTCCTTCACTTTTGTTGCAGATGCAATTTGTTGGGCTGGGTGGTTTCTTGGTGTTGTTGACAAGTGTGTGTGTGTGTGTGTGTGTGTGTGTGTGTGTGTGCTTATGTGTCTGTGTGTGCGTCTATGTATGTGCGTGTGTGTATGTGAGAACACCTACATCAACAAGCCCCTTGCCTGCAACAGATCTTCTTTTTCATCTTTCTAGTATAAAATTCTTAAAACAGGGTCCGAAAAGGACTACCCCCCCCCCAAACACTGCACGCCGTCAAGTTCCAGCCTCTTGAGGCTAAAACCTCAAGGGGTCCCCTCTCAGGGGTGGGAGATGGGGGCATGCTCCTCAGTCACTGGGCCCCAGGGACCAGCAATCGACACGCTGGAAACATCTTTTGAGCACCTGCTCAGGGGAGATTGGCTAGGGGCCCCTCCCACCTGCAGTGAACTGAAAGTATTTAACCAAGAGAATTCATCAAAGACCTTAAATAGAAAACTTCTGGCAACATTATACGCCTGGACAAAACCAGCTCCTGAGGCCCGTGTCTCTCTCCAGTCCTTCTTACGCCTTTCCCTTGCCTTCATTGTCAAGGGCCTTTCCGATCAACAGGGCGAGGAGGACCACACGTGGTGGCGGTGACCCTTTCACAGGCAGGCAGCCTCCGCGGCAGTTCTGATGGCACACAGATACGGGAGGAGGGCAGGGTGCACCTCACGAGAGAGTGGCTTTCTGTGCAGGCTGCAAGTAGAGGTTCCACACGCCGGGATGAATGTGGCGGAGCCATCTGCATGGGTGCAGCACATGCCGAGGTGCAGCCACCTCCGTCCACCTGTGCGTCCCTCAGGGGGCCTCGAGGAGAAAGGTGTTAAACCCTCCCGACGCCACCGAAGTGTGACCTTCCTATGAGCAAACGCTGATGCAAGCAAATGAGATCCTCCTAAAGACCCCAAGGAGGGAGACCGTCACAGGGCCTGTCCCCTCGGCTCTGGGCCAGGAGCCTCTCTGCGGGTGTTATTTTCGCTGCCCGTTTGCGAGTTCTCAGAGGGCGCTTGTCTTGGCGACGATGTGGCGTGGGGGACCCTGGGAAGCTCCATCTGACCAGGAGGGGAGGGTGGGAGCGGGCGCCTCTCACTGGCTGCCCAGGTGGAAGCAGCCTCAGCGGGGACCTTCTCAAAACCAGTAGACTGGACCACAGATGAGGAGCAGAAAGTTTTATGACGTGGCTCAGGTTCATCCATTTGACCTACAAAATGTTAAGCTCTAGAAGATTCCCTTTGATTCATTTCTCAGTTGGCCAAATCATGGTAGAATAGTAGAATCAATATTAGATAGAGTGGCTGCAGGCTCGCCCAGCATTCCAATTACAGCTACAGTACCCCCTCTGGCCCCCCCCGGCCTGAGTGAGCCAGAGCCCCCTAACCATTTGCTCCTTTAACCCCTTCCCGTCTGGGCGAAGAACAGACGCCCTCAGGCGACCGACACGCAGAGGCGGGGCCAGATCCAAAGCTGGAGCCCAGGGGCTGTGCGAACAGAGAAGAGAAAGGGAAATCTCTCCCGGCAGCCTCCGGAGCAGCGGATTAAATCTCCACAATCCACCTGATGTACCTGCAACTGTGCAAGACCTGAATAGACGACGAATCATCCCAAATTGAGGAGGTGGACTTTGGGAGCCACTGTAGACTTGGGGTTTGCTGTCTGAGACTGATTTCTTTCTGATCTTTATGTTTATCTTAGTATAGTTTTGAGCACTTGTTATCATGGGTGGATTTGTTTATTGGTTTGGTTACCTTCTTTTTTCAAAATCGTTCTTACTTAAAAAAAATTTTTATTTAAATTATTTTTTCAATTTCTTCTTTCTTTTTTTTCCTCCCTTTTCTTCTGAGCCATGCGGTTTTCAGGGTTTCAGTGCTCCGGTCTCTCACCAGGCTGGAGACTCTGAGGTAACTCTCCTGAGGCTCCTTTTAGGGTGGTGCTGAGTGCGGTGGTGGGTGGCGGTCTCAACAGCATTGCAGCAACGACGCCACAGTGAAGGGCCTGCCTTGTTTCTTACAGGAGCCTTTAGTATGAGTGGAGCACAGTGTGTCCTTGCCAAGCTGGGTGCCTGGGCCTGATTCAGGAACGTTGCTCCCTGGACGGCACAGTCACTGAGATCCAGGCACACAGCTCTCAGCCCAATAAGCTCGACACAGGGGGAGCGCCCCGGGTACCTAGATTCATGTTTCTCAATCTTATTAAACCCATTTCCTCTTTTGAGAAACCAAATCACACTCTCCCTTTTCACGATTTCAAGATAAAAGTTGTGCCTACAAATAAATCTAAAAAGTTCCAAATGTGAAATGTGCCTTTTCAAATTACAAGGACTCCTCTTACACGGAGAAATGATTCTTCCATGAAGCATTGAATAGAATCTAGATGGAAATATTGTGTCCTCCTTAGCTTCAATTCACCAAAGAAATAGGGCTTTGGAGTTTAATTCTTATAACACTGTGATATGCTATTATCAACAAATAAAGAAATGAGTCCTAAGGGTATAAGTCCCCTACTGAGATAGGTGAGGCTGCCAGTATAGTGTGAGGTTCAAACAATTGTTATTTCAGAAAGACATTTGGTGACATGCCTGAGGTCCAACAGCCAGGAAGCGGCAGGACTGAACCTTGAACTTGGGCTCTCCATTCCACAAGCCCAGGCATCCAACCTCTCAGCTATAGGACCTCTCAGCCACGGCTGCTTTGTCTCTCTCCTATGCCCAAGTCCCTTCCCCTGCCTTGTACATACAGCACACTGAGATAAAATTAAATTATCCTTCCTAACCATTGGACTCGGTGAGGCCAAATATTTTGGGGTGGACAGATCCTTTTGGGAATCTGATGAAAGTCATAAATGCTCTTTGCAGAAGAATGCACGCATCCACAAAGTTCAGGGAGCTCACAGGTCCCGTGAAACTTAAGAGGGGTCTGTGGTCTCGAGGTCAGACCTCCTGACTTAAACCATTAAACACGGAGCATCTCATACCCGTGCAGACATGTGAACATATTGGACCATCCCCTGCACCTGAGCGATTCTGAGAGGGTGAGCCTCTTTAAATTCCGTACCCTCGGAGCCCCACTTGCCTCGCCCTGATCCTGGTGCAGCAGCCCAGGTAACAAGGTGTGCAGAGAGGCCAGCAGAGAGTGGCCTTGACAAGGAACTCGAGATAACCTCTTTCTACCCCCATGGTTTTAGGAAGCATCAGGCCTTTGGTGAGGGGGCACCCACAAGCCACACAGTGGCCCATGGGGAGCTGAGGGGCCATGGCAGAGCCTCCATGCTCCAATCATCTTGTTCAATTTAGTTCTCACTTCTGTACCTGGTGCTGGGTGCAACTGTTCCCCCTTTACAGAGAGCTAGGTCATTTGCTCAACCCTCCCAGATCCCCCATAAGTGGCAGAGCCAGGTCCCAGTGCAGGATTGGCTGGCCCCAAGGTCCAGCACCTTCCTGTGGTCCACTCTGCCTTGCAGGAGAAGAACATGCTGAAGACCTACTGACACCCCATCTCCTTCTGCAAGGGCCCCTGTTAAAGTCCCGGTGTGGTCACGGTCCCGGAGTCCACTGTGACTAAGGGGGATCGTGAAATCTCACATGCTTTTCCTCCTTCCAGCTTTCTTCCTCATGTCTTAAGCTTATTTGCATTCAAGAACGTGTCCTTGTTTCTCTCCCTCAAGAACCACTCCACAGGGAATCCACCCGGTGCTAGGCACTGTTCTGGGTGCTGGGACCCAGAGGGACGGGAGGAAGGGCCTGGTCCCTGTCCTGGAGGAGCCCAGGTCCAGAGGGGCAGCAGAGCAGCAAGCCAATAGCCCTAAGCATGTGCTGGAGGCCATGGGGACACAGGGATGGGTCTGGGCACTGGCGACAGAAGAGAAGACAGTGGTGCTGATCCTGAGAATCAGGACAAGCGAGACTTGCCTGGATGGGGAAGGGGGGAGGGGGCCCCAGTCAGGGGGACCAGCAGGCCACGGGCCTGTGGAGGAGGTCCAGAAGCAGTGAGGGGGCAGGACATGTGACAGGGGAGGGACTATAGGCCCTGTGGTAATCTCCGCTCTTTAATTTTCATCTTCATCTAAGTGATGTGATTTTCATCTAAACGCTATCTCCCCACAGCTTCATAATTCTTTCTTCTTTCTCATTTGCTTCCGCAACGTTTCTCTAATCTGGCTGAGATATCACCTTCGAACAAGGGCACACCTGCTCTGCCGGGCCTGTGGGGTGTGGCGTGCGTGCCTGCGTGCGTGCGTGCGTGGTGCGTGCGTGGTGCGTGCGTGCGTGGTGCGTGCGTGCGTGGTGCGTGCGTGCGTGGTGCGTGCGTGCGTGAGTGCGTGCGAGTGTGCGTGCGTGCGTGCGTGCGTGCGTGCGTGTGTGTGTGTGTTGGGGAGGTCAGGCTTCTCTGTCGCCCTGGTACCTTTTCAAACACCTGACCCTTACAAGCAAGGATGCCGCCCCTGGTGGTCTCTTATGGATGTTGCAGATTCTCGGGCAGTGCAGGAGCTGCCTCTTCAAGCGTCCCAGTCCGGCTCTGCATCCCTCTGGAGACGCTCCGCTCACGGGAGAGCGTTGGCCAGCACAGCTCACTGCTGCTTGGCTGACCACAGATTCTGTGGGGATGGCTGAGCTCAGGATGGCAGAGTTCATCAGGTATTCCACGCCGGGTCTGGGCCCTCCCTGGCCTCCACGCTCAGCCTCCTACTTCCTCACCGGTGAGGGGCCAGTTGTGGGTAGCTAGGCATGTGCTGGGGGCCCAGGAGCCTGAACCAGTGCAGTGAGCTCTGCTAGGAGACAGAGGTGGGGTATCGGCCCTCAGTCCCTTGACACAGAGTGAGGGCTCAAAAAATGTGTGCTGCATGAAAAAAATAAATGAATCATAAGACATACCACAAAGAGAAGGAAATAAGGAGCTTTCTGGGAATAAGGTGGGGAGCTGGGAGAGAGGATGGTAAAAAATGCAAGAGGTTTGCTGGGTTCCAGAATGCTCAAAGAGAAGGTGGGACCCCTGGGCCATGGAAGCCAGTTTTCCTAAGCATGCTCAGGTTTTGACCATTTCTACTCCAAGGCGGGATAAGCGTAGTTTTGTTTTGGTTTGGTTTTTTAGCTTTTTACTTTGGAATAATTTTAGGTTTACAGAAAAATTACAAAGAGAGGATAGAGACTTCCCATACATCCTTCACCCAGCTTCCCCTAATGTTGCCTTCTTTCCTAACCATGGTACATTTGCCAGAACTAAGAAAGGCACATCAGTACAATGACAGTCATTAAACTCCAGACTTTATTTAGACTTCACCTATTTTTCACTAATGACTTTGAGGTTATTGTTCCAGAATCCAATCCAGCCCAGATGTGAACTCTGGATTTTGTTGTCATGTCTCCTTCCTCTCCTCTGATGTGTGACGGTTTCCCCATCTTTACTCATTTGTCATGACCTTGACAATCTAGAAGGTCAAATAGTCTGTAGACTGTCCCTCAATTTGGGTTTGTCTGATGTTTTCTTATGACTAGACTGGGATTATGGGTTTGTGGGAAGAATAGCACACAGGTGAAGAACTTTTCTCCTTGCAGACAAAGTTACGCAAAGAATACAGTATGACTTATCCCTGGAGATGTTAACCTTGACTTTGTGGCCAGGATTCTCCACTATAGTGTTACCGCTTTTTTGCTTTCCATACACTCTACTAAGTCCAGTTCTCACTTAAGCTGACGGCAATCAAGCTCCTTTCCGGGAGGAAGGTGTATCAACATATATTATATGGAATTCTCTACAACTACAGAAGTGCGGTGATAATGCTTTAGTTCATTGGTAATGTGGGCAGTTGAGGCTAAACACAGTGGTAAACACAGTTAGGAAATGACTAGAAAAGTTGTCAAAATCCTAGAATTTTTAAAATCCTTTCAAAATATGTCATCAACTGTTCTTTCCTTTTCACAGTTGGCCAAATAGATCTCTTAGCCCAAAAGGCCATCGTTAAACCTATTCCATCACCCTACCCCCAAATGTCTGATAAATGGAAAACCTTATTTAAAAAAAAAAAAAAACAAACCCCAAATGAAACAAAAGCAACAGCCAATCGTTGACCTTGAGCCAGACGCTCCCACGCATCACTGCTGGCCTCCATCAGCTCTGCACCGTGGAACCTTTACTCTCGCTTATAGGGAGGCTCTTGCCTGGTGCCCGCAGCTGCCCTGAATGCCCACGCGTCTCGCCACCACCTGCCCCAGCCTCCTCCTGTCTTTCCTCTGTGGCACATTCACCACCCTTTCCAGCTTAGAAAGCCTGAGAAGCAGAATCTACCCTGGATGGATGAACTTTTATAAATCAAAAAACTCTCTAAAACAGAAATGAACAAACAACAGGGCAATCTGTTCATAGCTGCGGCTCGGATCCTAAGAACGTCTTCTCTCTCCGCTCATAACCCCCATAGCGATGTTTCCCGCCCGGTCTCCCACCCACAGGCCGCCGGGCACTGTTGGCGCCCTTTGAGGAAATGAGATGGTCGGGAAGGCAGAAGATGCGTCTTACCTTGGCAGTGCTCAGCGGCCGCTCACCATAGCTCTTCAGATCCCCGCGCCTTGTGGGGGCCGTGTCCTTCCAGCTACAACCAGCAGCTCGGAAGCAATCCCCAGACAGGAGCCCATCCCAGGTGTCTCAATCGGTTCAGCAGCTCGTAGCTTCCTGCTGGCGATGGCAGTCACCCGGCCGAGGTGGCAGGCTCCCCGGTCTGTGGTCACAGCTGCCCCCAAGGAGCCCCGCCCCTCCCGCCAAGCCCTTCCAAAGCTTCCGTGGGCTCGCTGGGTCCAGGAAAAGCCTGCGAGGAAGGACCACGTCGGTAACCATGCCCCTCGGCCACTGGGAAATTTTCTCATGGGGTTTTGATTTAACGGCACAGATGTTGTTTTTCCTGCAGCAAGCCTGGCAGAGTTAGTAACCTCCACGCTAACTCGGCAAGGTATTTCGCTCTGCTTTGCAGCGTTTGTCCTCAAGGCGGGAAGGAGCTTGGGCTCTGCTGCCTGGTGCCATCTGGGTGAGGAGGGTGGCCATTCTCCCAGGCTTGCTGGTTTTTTCTTGTCTTCCAGATAGCCCGGATGATACCTAGCCTATGGGATACTAAGAGCACAAATGATAGAATGAGTGAGAGGCGGCCCAGAATCAGCTAATTCCCTTGCTTCTGGCACCCTAGCCAGTCCCTGATTTTGATCTCAGAGCCTCTTCAGCTGTGCTATTTCACTCAGCTATGAAAGCTCAGAGGAGCCGAGAATGAGGCAGGTGATGGGGAAGGACCCTAACACCTAGAGTGGTGAGGTGCTGTCCTGTACCACACCGGCGGAGGGACCAGTGGGACCAAGAGGGTTGCTGAGATGACCTCTGGAGACTTGCTGGTCCAGCCAGACACGGTGAGCCACTGGTCACCTGCTTTCTGATGCACAGACAAAAGGGAGCCAATGGCTGGCTTCCTCTCCTGCCTTTAGGTCTGGGAACCTCAGTGGGGGTGCAGCAGGGATAGAATTTAGACAGGTCTCTGCTTCTGCTTCCTGCCCTGGGGTCACAGTCCAGAATTTCAGCTTCCTTACGGAGTTTCTCTCCTTGGATTTTAGGACTAAGACAATAGTTCTCTGTGAGTTCCTGGTAGGAAAGAGCTTTTTGACAGATGTTCATGGCATCAGCAGCAGCAACATGGAGTTCGTGGGTTCTAAGGCTCCTTGGAAACAGTCTGCTTCATTTCTCCCAAAAGGTTTTTTTGAGAGAATCAACGGATTAATGCATAAGAAGTCTCTATTACAGTACTTAGCACGTAGTGAACTCCAAATAACTGGTAGCTGAGGTGGCTATGCCTAATCTAAGTCCCCAAATCTGATCTTTAAAAAAAAACTGCTTTGTCTTCTTCCATCTTTGAGAACAAAGGGCCCAGAACAGAGCCCAGAACCAGCTGTGCTCAGTGAATCATAGGTGTTATTATTTCTGTATTCACTTCCTGACACCTGAGAGTTGGACCTAAACATTTAAACGCAAGTTCAAGGACTCCCAAGCTTATGATTTAAAAGTTACTATTTGAGATGAGATGACTCAGTCTTGTTATTTCAATTCAGTTAACACAACAAACTTTGGTGACGGTTCGCTCTAAGCACGCACCAGAGGCTGGGGATACAGGTATAATAGGCACGGCTCTCCTCTGAGGGACTCAGTCTAAGGAGCCTGGGAAGGGGTCTGGTAGACAGACAAGTATCATGGGATGTGGTAAGTGCAGCCATAGACGCCTCAACAAGGCACAGTATTAGAACAGAGGCAGGAACAATAACTCCATCAGGGATTATTGGGGGATGTTACCAAGGAGACAGCTTTGAACATGGTTTATCACTAAGGATCCTGCAAATTCTCAGAGGTAGACACCTGGGTTGAGTCTTTTACTAACCAAGGGTCCAGTGATGCTGCCTGAATTACATCTAATTTTTTTTTTCCTAATCTGTAGGGTTTGAAGAACTTTTATATACTTGGACCCAAGGATACAGACAATACAGCAGGGAGCAGGAAAGCCATCTTTCTAAAGAGAAAATGCATTTCCTCAAACTCCGACTGATCTATTCAAGGTGAGGGTGAGAGGAGATGTGAGAAGTTTGCAGGGAAGGGAGTTCAGGTAAGCTGGTTTTTACATGATCTGGGAAAAAAAAAAAGCCTTCACCTTTCTGTCCACCCCCAACAGACAGGGGTCGGAAAAAAACCCGAAAATGTATTCCAGCAACCACTCAGAAAAGAACAAGGAAATGACCTTGCTCTTGAGTTTCAGTTGTCTAAGCAGAAGTGAAAGTTACTTTCTGCCACTTTCACCCTGCCAGAGTCATAGAATCCATGAAAAAGGCAGGGGGAGGTAGGGGGCGAGGCAGGGCAGAACTAGGGCAGCAGCGAGATGTGGTAGGTGAGGCTAGGGGTGTCCTTAGCAGAAACTTTTGTTAGAGAACCCTGGAGAGGGCTCCCAGGGCTGCGCTGAGATTAAACACCAGCTCTGAAACCCCCAGCTCGGTGTTCAGCCTCACTGGCTCCCCCATTTATTTTTGCACATTTAAAATGATTTATGCAAAATTCGGAGCTATCCTTCAATGTGTTTGCACCAGCCTTCTGACGTCAGTACATTTCTGAAAAAGTCAAAAGCTGTGGGCAATAGAATATTTGAAAGGAAGAAACATTGAAATAATCCAGTCCAGGATTCACTTAGGAATGGTGGTATGAGAAGCTGGTCAATTTCCCCCTGAAAAAAACAAGTACAAAAACCAGATAAAGTTGTGAAAACCCACCATTTAAAGGCACTGGAACATGACCAAAGGCAGAACAACAAATCGAGAAGTGTTTAATCTTGAAAAACTGCTCTTGCCTCAGAATGGCCGTAAGTCTGTGGTCTTCCTGCTTGGAGTTTCTATCGCTCTCTCCCACGCCTTAGCTTGGGTGATGAGAGCCACAGCTTTACTCGTGGGAATGATGGACTTGTTTGAGGGCTGTTAGTGAAAAACAACAGCCAGGTGGAGGTGACAGATCTGATCTGGAATGGGGAGGTGAAAACCTGCCGTTTGTGGGTTAAAAGGTCATGGAATCAGTTCAAGGCCAAAGTGAAAAACTGCAGCTTTTCTGGCTTGAGAATATAACTTCTGTTCACAGTGGCCTGCAGATCACCCAGGAATGTAATGGGGGTAAATCCTGGAAGTAAGTTAAGAGAGCTCCCAAACGGCTGAAACAATAAACTCCCCACATGTCCCTCATTGACTCCTAAAATACACACGAGTCACAGAGACCAGAAAGAGTCCAGCAAAAAATGAAAACCAAAAGAAACCTAAGGACTGACTGTAGATTTGAATTTGTTCCTCCAACCATACACAGCTTGGGCAGCGGAAGGTAGAAGGCTCACATGTTCAAGGTTGCTGAGCATAACCTCTCTCCAAATTGAATAGTGCACAGGTAGGGAATACCCTCAGGGAGCCAGACTAAAAAACAAAGTAAATTACTAAAAGTAAAAACCACACAGTGATATCAATGGCTGCACACCACGGAGGAGACCAACTTTGCAATTCAATGGCAGAAAAGTTAATAAGGCAAAACACATCTTTCAGGCAAATGAAACAGAATTCAGATATAAAACAGAATTCACTGCAGTGTCCAATTTTCAGCTAGAAATTACTAGACACACAAAGAAACAAGAAACTCTGACCAGAAAAAAAATCAACATTGTGATGCCACATGGACCCAAGATGCTGGATTTAGCAGACAAAAACATCAAAACAGCTCCTATAGTTAGGTTTGAGAAATTAAAAGAAAATATATTCAAAGAATTAAAGGAATTTATGTTAAGAATGTGTCAACAATAAGGGAATCTCAACAGAAAAATGGAAGTTGTAAAGAAGAATCAAGTGGAATTTCTAGAGTTGAAAACTACAAAAAACTGAGGTTGAAAATTTAGTAGATAGGCTCAACAGCAGATATGAGATGGTAGAAGAAAGAGGCTGTGAATTTGCAGATAGAGCAATAAAAGTTACTGAATCAAAACAGAGAGAGAGAGAGAGCAAAAAGAGCTAAGAAAAATGAACAGAGACTTAGAGACCTGGCCAACGATGTAAAATGTTCAAATATAAATGAAATAGGAGTCCCAAAAAAGAGGAAAGAAGAAAAGACACCGAAAAACTATCTGAAGAAAAAATAGTTGAAAATTCCTCGGTGTTAGCGAATGACCCCTAAAGGGTCAGTGCGGTGGTCTGAACAGCAGTTTGGGTGCCCCCCCAAAATGCATCTGTTGAAACCTGATGCCCAACCTAATTGGGAAGTGGAACATTTGGGAAATGATTAGGCCATGAGAGTGGAGCCTCATGTAAACTGGATAGAAAAAAATTCCCCCACTTTTATTTATCTGGAAAAGAATAAGAATTAGTGCCCTTATAAAAGCAGTCTGAGAGAGCTCTCTCCTCTCTTCCACCACGTGAGGCTCGAGCAAAACGATGTGGCCATCAATGAAGCGGGCTCTCACCAGACACCAGATCTGCCGGCACTGTGATCTTGGGCTTGCCAGCCTTCAGAACGGTGGGAACGAAATTTCTGTTGCTTAGAAGCCATCCAGTTTATGATGTTTTGTTATAACAACCCGAACACACTAGCACAATCAGAAAACGGAACGAACCCTGCATAACATACACACAAAGAGAACCATACCGAGACATCACAGTTACAACCAAAGAAAAGAGATTATCTTGCAAGCAGCAAAAGAAAAAAACGGTCCATCATATTTATGGCAACAACACAATTAATGGTTGACTTCTCATCAAAAACAAAGGTGGCTGGAAGGCAGTGAAATGCCTTTTTTTTTTTAACATCTTTTTTGGAGTATAATTGCTTTATAATGGTGTGTTAGTTTCTGCTGTATAACAAAGTGAGTCAGCTATACATATACATATATCCCCATATCTCCTCCCTCTTGCATCTCCTTCCCACCCTCCCTATCCCACCCCTCTAGGTGGTCACAAAACACTGAGCTGATCTCCCAGTGCTATGTGACTACTTCCCACCAGCTATCTATTTTACATTTGGTAGTGTATATATGTCCATGCCACTCTCTCAGTTCATCCCAGCTTACCCTTCCCCCTCCCTGTGTCCTCAAGTCCATTCTCTATGTCTGTGTCTCTATTCCTGATCTGCCCCTAGGTTCTTCAGAACCATTTTCTTTTTTTTTTAGATTCCATATATATGTGTTAGCATATGGTATTTGTTTTTCTCTTTCTGACTTACTTCACTCAGTATGACAGACTCTAGGTCAATCCACCTCACTACAAATAACTCAATTTCGTTTCTTTTTATGGCTGAGTAATATTCCATTGTATATATGTGCCACATCTTCTTTATCCATTCATCTGTCTATGGACACTTAGGTTGCGTCCACGTCCTGGCTATTGTAAATAGAGCTGCAGTAAACATTTTGGTACATGACTCTTTTTGAATTATGGTTTTCTCAGGGTATATGCCCAGTAGTGGGATTGCTGGGTCGTACGGTAGTTCTATTTTTAGCTTTTTAAGGAACCTCCATACTGTTCTCCATAGTGGCTGTATCAGTTTACATTCCCACCAACAGTGCAAGAGGGTTCCCTTTTCTCCACACCCTCTCCAGCATTTATTGTTTGTAGATTTTGTGATGATGGCCATTCTGACCGGTGTGAGGTGATACCTCATTGTAGTTTTGATTTGCGTTTCTCTTAATGATTAGTGATGAGCATTCTTTCATGTGTTTGTTGGCAATCTGTATATCTTCTTTGGAGAAATGTCTATTTAGGTCTTCTGCCCATTTTTGGATTGGGTTGTTTGTGTTTTTGATATTGAGCTACATGAGCTGCTTGTAAATTTTGGATATTAATCCTCTGTCAGTTTCTTCATTTGCAAATATTTTCTCCCATTCTGAGGGTTGTCTTTTCCTCTTGTTTATGGTTTC
Organism: Kogia breviceps; assembly: GCF_026419965.1. NCBI lineage: Eukaryota > Metazoa > Chordata > Mammalia > Artiodactyla > Physeteridae > Kogia > Kogia breviceps. The sequence continues at coordinate 111,108,512 of NC_081317.1, read as the reverse complement.
CTTTGCTGTGCAAAAGCTTTTAAGTTTCATTAGGTCCCATTTGTTTATTTTTGTTTTTATTTCCATGAAATGACATATTTAAAGTGCTAAAAGAACTGTCACCTAAGAATTTGCTATCCAATAAAACTATCCTTTAAAAAATGGAGGTGAAAGAAATACTTTTCCAGATAAATAAAACAGAATTTGTTTCTATCTGACTAATACTACGGAAAACACTAAAGGAAGTCGTTATAACTGAAAGAAAATGATACCAGATGGTAACCAGTTGACAAAGGGAAATGAAAAGCACTGGCAATGGCAAGCATATAAGTAAATTTAAGAATATATAATAATAAAAATATATATATAATGATATATTATCTTTTCTTAACTTAAAAAAAATATGATTGCTCAAAGCAGAAATTATAACATCATACTATGGGTTTGTAGCACATATAAATATATAAGCCAATAATAGCACAGAAGAGGGGGTAGTGAGAAATGGAGCTACACTGTGCAGAGTTTCTTTTTTAAAAAAATTTATTTATTTATTTATATTTTGTCTGCGTTGGGTCTTTATTGCTGTGCGTGGGCTTTCTCTAGTTGAGGCGAACGGGAACCACTCTTCGTTGTGGTGCAAGGGCTTCTCATTGTGGTGGCTTCTCTTGTTGAGGAGCATGGGTTGTAGGTGCATGGGCTCAGTAGTTGTGGCTCGTGGGCTCAGTAGTTGTGGCGCATGGGCTTAGTTGTTCTGCAGCAGGTGGGATCTTCCCAAACTGGGGCTCGAACCCATGTCCCCTGCATTGGCAAGTGGGTTCTTAACCACAGCACCACCAGGGATGTCCCCAGAGTTTCTTTTTGTCACCAAAAAATCAGTATTAATTTAAAGTAGATTGTGATAAACTGAAGAGGCATACTGTAATCACTAGAGCAAACATTAAGGAAAGAAATTGAAGAAAGTTAAAAAAGTAAAGAGGAGAAGTGATCTCAGCAAGTTCGCACACTAGGAAGATCCCATTGCTTGTCCTTCACACACACACATACACACACACACACACACACACACACACACACACAAACTTATTAAGAACTACAAACAGATGAAATAGCATAGCACTGGCAGAGCTCTGAATGAAAGAAAGAACTTGCAGCAACTCAATGGAGCACAAAACCCAAGGATGACTGCATAGAAAAGCGTAGGAGGCATCTTCCTGGGATCACCCCATCCCCCAGTCTGGCACAGCTCAGTGGCGAGAGGGATACCCTCAGCAGGACCTTGCCGCATGGGGGAAGGTAGATCAAGAGGACCACAGCAGCCCTTGTCATGTCACCACTGAGGACTTCCACAGGGTTTGCTGACACTGACCCCAGCAAACGGAGATGCTTGGAATCCATACTGTGTCTCCCTGGAGAAGAAGCCACTGCTGTGCTCCCTGCCTTGAAAGGAGCTGCCATTCCATCGCCCCACCAGGGCCAGAGCTGCCATGTCCCCACTCCATCCTCCCCTCTCCAAAACAGTTGTACCCATGGCCAAGACCCTAGCTCAGAAGCCACTCTGTATACACTTGACATCGGCACCACCAGCACCACAGCAAGTTCACGGTGCCCTGAACCTCAGAGCCATAGTCACTCCATGTGTGCCTGCATCTTGGACACCAGTATCATTGTCACAGCAAGCATGCCTGCCCCCTGGATCTTGAGGCCACAGCCGCTCTGCACATGCCAGACCTGGTTCTATGACCACGGCACACACGACTGCACCTCAGACTCCAGTGCCACCACGGTAGTGAAGATGCCTTGATGCCAAACCCAGCACCGAGAGGGATCTTCTTGACCACAACATCCTCCTGTGAGGAGTAAAGAGAACCAGAGCGTCCCAGCATCCCCTTCTCCGAAGAAGACCCCAGCCAAGTCTCACCACCACCAAAAACAGCCACTGAGTGCTCAGCATGATGGAAAAAACAAAGTATACCACTGTATCATAGAATTTCAGAACAATGAAGTAAAGAGAATACCCATCCACAGGCCTCCAGAGAGAAAAACAGGGGACAGAGGACTGATGACCAAAATACAATAGCTTTGGACTCCTCAGAGTAATCATGGAAGCCGGAAAATAATGGAACAACGTCTCCAAAATTCTAAGGAAAAGTTATCTCCAACTTGGAATTCTGTCTTAAGCCCAACTATGAATTAGGAGTGAGAGTAGAATAAAGACCTTTTGGGGCATGCAAGGTCTCAAAACATTGGTTCCACGTTGCCTTTCTCAGGAAGGGACTCGGTGATGTGCACCATCAAAACGAAAAGAGAAATCAAGGAAGAAAAAGACTTGCGATCCAAGAAAGAGAACAGCCAAGATGAGAGAGGTGAAAGAGATTCCCAAGAAAATAATGAAGCGAAATCTCAAGAAAATAACTGTGATGCAGGCGTAGGAACACCCCATGCATTTTGGAGTAGGTCAGAGGGCTCTGGGGGATTTCTTCAAGAAGGTGATATTATCATACTGCCCAATATGTTCGAATGTATTAAGAAGAGACTTACACAACTAGGGACAACCAGCCTGGATGGATGAATTCATGATAAACATAGAGATAATTAAGCAAATGAAAGATTAAGCCAATTATATCCAGGGAAAGTTTATCATTGTGTTTGAAAAAAAAAAGTATAGTATACTATATGGCTCAGCTGTGAGTAGAATTTATGTAATCATAATACAGACACTGAATACTTATAAAAATTACATGGCTCTACTGGAGAGATGGTGAGATAAGGGTGTGCTGGAGAGATTGAAAAGAGCTAAATTTGCTTCATAATAAGAAATCAAAAGGTCATGTCTGAAACTGAAAAAAATCAAGAAGTAGCAATCTAAACATGCTACTGATATTTGGTGAAACGGGGGTAAATGTCACAAGCATCTGTTGAAATTTCTGAGCGTATGGATTCTGGGGGAAAGAGCAGGCAGCTGGCAGAGGCAAAGGAGCCCTTTTTTCATGGCAAAAGCCTCTCTGAGTCTTCACACTACATACATGTATGACCCTGAGAGACACTAAAACTAGATTTTAAGAAAAAGGAGAAAGAGAGAGAGAGAGAGAGAGAGAGAGAACAGGATGACACAGGTTATGGGGCGGTGGGTAGGGGGCGGGGCAGAGCTTCTGTACTCACAGGTGGACTATTGCCCAGAAGCAAAGGGAGATTCTGGGACGGCAGACCTGAAAAAAATCTTGAGGCAGCAAGGAAACGTGATTTTTAGCAGTCATCCAGAAGTTCACCAAATTGCAGTCTTATCCCTAATCCTTGGGAACTCCAATAGGAAAAGGACTTGTTTTTTTCAGAAATAGCTCCGCTCAAACCTGGAGAGGGTACAGGGCCCATCATTAAGGTTTTGAAAGTCATAACCCCTGGGCCCTAGAGGAGGTGCCTGGAGACAAAAGGACTGGAAAGCACACAGCAATGGCTTCCAAACTTTTTTATTGTGACCTGCAATTTACCTTACAACCCAGTACACACATGTAAATAACTAAATCCAAAGTTTCACCCCAAATTACCTATTCTTACCTTTCATTTATTCTACTGTGTTCTATTCCTATCCCTTCCACTTTCTTCTGTGTGCTTTGTTTTATTTCATTTTTTAAATGCTGCTTTTGACCTACTAAGTTACTACCACTCAGACATCAAGCTTACAAAGCCCAAAACACTGGTGGGAAACATCTCGAAGGGACTTCTGTGAGTCTAGGAAGCACTGGTCCCAGAAGGGAGAGCACAGGAGCAGCTAAGAGTCAAAGTCACAGTGTTATAAACTTGTTGGCTGTGAGATTCTAGCTGCATCACCTAACCTCCCGGGCCTCAACTTCCTTGTCTCTAAAACTAAGATAACAAAACCCAGCTCTTCAGGTTTTGGAGATGACAGGTCTGCAGAGTGCCTGGCCCTCAAAAGGCCCTCAAAGATGTTCTTTGCTTATAAGTCAAAGGCATAATGCCCCAGTAACATAGCTCCTTATGAGCGAGTCCTCACATGTCCTTGAAAGAGCTTACTGGTCGAGACCTTGGCATCTGGAGCAAGACAGTCTGGTCAAACCCTGCAAAAGACATTTAAAGCACAGACGACTTGGGCAAGTTGCCCGGCCTAGCTGAGGACGACAGTAATACCTGTCTCTCAGGGTTTTGTGAGGATTCAACGAGCTGATACAGACAAAGCATTTTGAATGGTTCCTGACCCGTGACTGTCGTGTAGATGTTTGCCAGTATCACTGTGATCGTGTTGGCTGGACACATGAAACCAGTGACAGTGAGACAGGCTCCACGGCTCCAGGGAGGGCATGAGCCTGGATGTGTGGCCTGTCCCCACGGGCAGAGCTGCACTGTGGTTTGCAGTCAGATACTACGCTGACAGTGTTAAACCTTTGCACTTCATTTTCTTAGGATGGCCCGTTGTATCCACTGCCTCTCAGATAAAAATTGGATGTCACAGGAAGGCTCTCCAGGCACTTGTGAGCATGTGCTCTCCCAGCCAGGAACCTCACCGCAAGTTGGTGTTTAAAGGTTCCGTTCCTGGCTAAGGCCCTCCCCAAAGCCCCTGGCCTCACCCTGGAGGTGAGGAGAGCGTGGCTATGTCAGAAAAACTTAGCGCTGGATCCACCACTGACAAACAGTGGCCTTGGTCAAGTGGCTTCAGTCCTCTGATTTTTCATTTTCTCCTTTTCAAAATGGGGGAGCAATCTCTAGTCTGAAGTAGGGCTGTGATTAAGAATAAATGTGAACGTTTGTACAAAGCCCGGCACACAGTCAGAAAGCCCGTTCCCTCTCCTTATTCTGAGTAAGGAGCAGATTCAAAAACCAAGAGCCTCTCTCACCATGACCTTCTCCTGCCTGTCTAAACATTGGGGCACCCCTGGGTGCGAGCTCTGCTGTTTACAAAGCATGTTTATGATCGTGATGGTACTTGGAGTTCTCAACAGACAGCCCAGTGCGAGAGAACTCCTCACCTACTTCTTACAGATACAGGCACCGACTGCCCAATCCACTTGGCTTAGCAGGGCAGCCCCAGGACTCTGGCCCCTGTCCTGCCCTGACTTATTCTGTGCCTCTGGACAAATGGCTGCAGGACTCTGAGCTTCATCTGCAGATTCCAGGGAATGGACTTGGTGATTTCTGAAGTCCTCCTAAAGTCTGTGTATTCTGTACATCTCAGAGTTCTGTGGATGCAATTAATTTGGGGCTGAACTGTGTCCCTCAAAAATTCGTATGTTGAAGCCCTAACCTCCAGGACCTCAGAATGTGACTGTGTGTGTAGCTGGGGCCTTTACAGAGGTGATTAAATTAGGATAAGTTCATTAGGGTCGTCCCCAATCTAATCTGACTGGCATCCTCATAAGAAGTGGAAACGTAGACACACAAAAAGAGACGCAGGCCGTGCGCGTGCACAGAGGGAAGGCCATGAGGACACAGGGAGAAGGAGGCCGTCTGCAAGCCAAGGAGAGAGGCCTCAGGAGGAACCAACCCTGCTAAGCTCTTAACCTTGGACTTCCAGCCTCCAGAACTAAGAGAAAATGAACGTCTGCTGTTGAAGCCACTAGTCTGTTTTGCTTTGTTATGGCCGCGGAGCAGACCGATGTCACTCCTGTGACTTTGCACTATGGACGGCCCCGGGCTAAGCGCCGTTGAGGTTAAGTTGACCACCACTGTCTGAGTCACTAGACTAGACAGTTTGGGGCAATCTGTGGAAGATTCTGGAAGTTGTTGTTTTTAGCTTTGCTTTGGTGTTCGTTTCGCTGGTTTCTATGTGCCTCCCCAGATTTCCCTTCCCTCTTCTTCTGGTAAGAGGGGTGCTGCCCGGTCACGGGGAAGGGCGACGGCTCCTGGCCATAGTAGCCACCTTTCTGACAACAGAGATGGGCCTGCGGAGAGGTCTGGGGCCCCAGCAGGGCCAGCAAGAGCACCCCTGGGGTGGCCGTGCAGATGATGGTAATGACAGCTGACTTCGACTGCACGCGGCTGTGGTCACCTACTGTTTTCAGCCCTGTACAGCTATTAGCTCCTTGAGTTCTCAGACAATTCTATGAGGTGGTCTATTCTCTATCCCTTGAGAGGCTAAGTGACTTGCCTAAGTCACAAGGTGGTAAAAAGGCTGAGCCGGGATGGATACACTTGAGAGTCTGGCTCCGGCGCCCGTGCTCTCTGCTGAGGACACTAAGCTGGGACCACTGGTGGGTGTTTTCTCACTGCACAGAGGAGGCCTGTTTGGAGTCAGAGAGGCTGGGTCATTCGGGGTGATCGTGCGCAAAGAACAAGGCAGCAGACGCGCCATATTTGAAAACCGAATGGGAGGCAATGGGGTGATACTGGCCTCCTCTCTTCTCCACGGGCTTCCTCTGCCAGCACTGAGAGGGGACTGGCCCCTGGGTCCCCTCAAAGCCCCTCAGCATGAGCTGTTCTCTGTGGGATCCTTGGGCAGGTCGTAGGTCACCTGCCCCCAGGCAAGGGTAAAGATCCCCAAACCGACAGCCCCAGGCCCCTCAGTTGCAAAGGGAGATACTGGTATCCACCAGATGACCGGCTTGAGCTGAGAGCAGCTGTTCTGGGAGCTTCAAACCCTGAAGGCTGAGCTGCCGCAAATCAGACTTTCTCTGGAGTTTAAAGAGAGATCGGCAATGTCTGCAGCTTGGCGACTCTGGGCCCTCCCTGGACCCCTGAGGGGTCACCCCTGCCTGCTGTGGCCACCCCTGATGGGACACGGCTGAGTCCGTGGAAGGGCTTTTGGGGCTGAGTGCCCAGGACGGTCCTGGGCCCCATGCTGGACAGTAGCAGAAGCTGAGACCAAGCCTGGTGACTCAGTGGAGCCTAGAGCAGGAGTTCGAAGGCCCAGAGGGAGCAGGGAGAAGGCACAGGCTGCCTGGGTCTTCGGGGCCTCAGGCTCCCAAGAAGGGGAGCGCCACTGTCTGCCCTCAGTACCCTCCTCTTAACTCATTTCTTTCCCCAGACTCTGGTCCTGCCCCAGCCCTGCCCCACATTCCAGCTGAAAACAGTCTCCCAAACGGGACGCACCGGAGTTTCTAGCCTACTTGGGAGCCCAGAGCCAGAGCGGCCTAAGTTCTCGCTGCCCTGCTTCAGCGTCCGAATTCCAGGCCCGGAAAGGTACAGGGTAAGGGACCTCTTGCCTGGCTCTGCCCCTATGTGGCTCACACACATTCCAGATACCCAGGTGCAAACACCTCAGCCCCCTGGGCCTTGAGGGAAGGTGGGGCAAGTTGTGGAATTTTCCCAAGTCATAAATGGAAAGCATTTTAATGTCCCGAGCTCAGCAGCCAGGCTCCCATGCAGGCTGCGGGGCACTTAGGGAAGTGCCCACTCTGTCCTCGGCCTCTCCATCTGCAGAAAGGACAGAGCAAAGTTGACCCTTCGCTGATTTCCTGCAAAAGGAGAGATGGTATAATCTACTACCCTCTTTCAGCTCCTGAGAAAAGAGGATTGATCACACAGGCCCTTTAGTGACAGGGGAGAGAGAGCCCCTGCTGTCTTTCTGTAAGTCAGTGTCAGGGAGGCTAGTGGTGGCCGGACCACGTCCCAGGTGATCTAAGGGAGCCACGTCGACTCGTGCCTACGACGGGAGAGGACAGACGACCCAGCTCTCAAACTACCCACCCCATCACCAGCGGCCCATCTGGGACATGCTGGCATCCCTGGCTTAGTTTGTTTCCTTCCATTTCTTCTCTGGCAGAGGAAACTGGACACAAGGGTTTATAAGAACGTGTGCTCATTCATTCACTCGTTTGTTCACTTATGCAAGCACCGTTGAGTAGTCACCCTCTGTGTCCCAGTCCTGTGCTGGCATTGGGAACATTTCCAGGGATGGAAATGAACAAGACACCACCCCTGACCTCGCAGGCTTGGAATCTATTAGGAGAGACAGACAACACGTTGGTGACCTCAGGGTGAAGTGTCAAGAGTAGCATTTTGTCTCGGGTGACAGGGAAGCGTAGATGAGCGGTACTGATTAAAGTTAAAGGGGTGGTTATTGGGGAGAGGAAAGAGGGTAATAGTATCCATAATACACGTCGGGAAAGATTAGAGAATCGATGTATTCTAGGGCCTGCAAATAGGTACATCAGACTAGATTTATTAACATTTTCTCTACTCCCTTCCAACACTTAAGTAGATCGTACAAGTGTAATTATCTAGCCCAGAGCCTAGTGTTTTACAGGTATTAGATATGTTTGCATGGGCATGTTGGTATGTGAGTGGGTTTTAGAAAGCTAATGGTTCTTCTGAAGGCAAGATGTCTTTTGTAAAGACATAATGCAGAATAAGATGTTTGGGGGTTTTAAAAATATTTATTCAGGGACTTCCCTGGTGGTGCAGTGGATAAGACTCTGTACTCCCAATGCAGGGGGCCCAGGTTCAATCCCTGGTCAGGGAACTAGATCCCACATGCGTGCCACAACTAAGAGTTCACATGCCACAACTAAGCCCCAGCAGACCAAATAAATAAATATTAAAAAATATATATATATTTATTCATTTATTTATTTATTTTGGCTGCACTGGGTCTTAGTTACAGTATGCAGGATCTTTAGTTGCATCATGCTGGATTTTTTTTTTTTTTTTTTTTTAGTTGTAGCATGTGGACTTCTTAGTTGCGGCATCAGGGATCCAGTTCCCCGACCAGGGATCAAACCCAGGGCCCCTGCATTGGATCACAGCTGTATTTTAAACTTGGCTTCTGCCTGATTTCTTTTGGGGTCCATCTCATTCCTCTTAGACTCTGAGTCCCATAAAACTGCATTGTTTGCATAGCTGGACTTCAGTGTAAGAGGGGCCAGTTGAGCGGGCTTGGTTGGGGGGAGGATTTTACAGTTCCTCTGAGGTGCTGTTCTCTCCCAACAGCCAACACATTATTTTTCCCCCTTGGAAAACGTCAAAGATAATCCATCGCCTTCAGCGTACAAGCCCTGACTAGCAAGGATGCAGAAATGCCCACAGGGGAAACTGGCTTGGAAAACTGAAGTCAGGTCCAAGGAGGACAGAGTGGGTCCTACAGAGAGAGAGCATAGTGAGTCTGCCTCACTCAGGGTGCGCCATGGCGGGAGGCACTCGCTGCAGAATTCCCAGCCCCAGGCTGACCTGACCCTTCCTGTGACAGCTAAACCACCTGGCCTGCATGGACCAAGGCCTTCCTGAGGGTCAGGGGGAAGAGTCAGGCTGTTAGTTCATCCTGGCCGTGTCCTGGTCACTCACATAGCTCATGACTCTGGGATGCCAGGCCACTGAGGAAGAATATATCCCACCGTCTCAGTCCATTCAAGCTGTTCTAAGAAAATAGCACAGATTGGGTGGCTTATAAACAACAGAACTTTATTTCTCACAGTTCTGGAGGCTGGAAGTCCAAGATCAGAGCACAAGCAGATTCGGTGTCTGGTGAGGGCCTACATCCTGGTTCATAGCTGGTGTCTTCTTGCTCCGTCCTCATGGGGCAGAAGGAGCAAGGGAGCACTGTAGGGTCTCATTTATAAGGGCACTAATCCCATTCATAAGGGCTCCACCCTCATGACCTAGTCACCTCCCAAAGGCCCCAGCTCCTAACACCATCACAGTGGGGATTAGGATTTCGACATATGAGTCTTGGGGTGGTACATTCAGAGCACAGAACCATTCTGAATATTTTCCTTCCCTTCTCTTTTCCTCCCCCTCCTCCTCCTCCTCCACCTTCTCCTCTTTCTTTTCCCCCGCCCCCCCCCCTCACTCTCTCTCCCCCCGCCCCTTCTCATAAGCCTATGGCATCATCACAACAACCATTTTCAAGGAGGGCTGATTCTGCCTGCTAAACAAATTTTGATCCTATCATGAAGCATTAACCTGAAAGTGACTCACAGGGGCTTCTGCAGAAGTAATTTCTCTGTGTGTTCACCACCTGTCACCCGTCCCTTGGTTTCCCACATCCTTGAGAGCATTAGTAGGCCCATCTCAGGGTGCCTCTCCCTGTCTGCTGCCGCTTCTGTCCCTGGACCAGAAACAGTCCTATAGTCATGAGATGCTAGTCAGGGTAGTGGCAGGCGACCATGCTAAGCGCTGGCTGCATCCCCGCCAGGAAGTGCCCTGAGTCTGTGCCTGAACCACGGGGTATGTGGGTCTGCTCCGTGCTCTGTCCTATTTTCCTAGTGTCAGGTTCCAAACAGAGCTACTTCATGTTCAAGGAAGACAAACAAGGCAGCTGAGACATTCGGGAATCCTGCCAGCTTGATGGTTTCATGTTTACTCATGCTGTGGTTTAGGCTAGAATGAGCAATACGCTCGACCCTTCTCAGATGGGGCACAATCACAGGATCAGTTGGCGCACAGACGTGGTTAAAAAGAACATCATTTATTGGGTCCCTGCTCTGTGCCAAACTTCTGTCAGGCATTTTAGAGGCACTGCTTCGAATCCTCACAACGACCCATAGTGGGAGGTATTGTCACCCTGATGTGTAGGTGAGGAAACTGAGGCTCAAAAGGGTTAGATATTTGCCCAAAGCCACCCAACAGCAAGTGGCAGAGCCAGGATCAGACCCAAGGTCCCCAAAGCCCGAACTGGGCACTCGGTATACTTCATCCCCTCCTGGCTGGTCAGGATGGGGTGGCAGAGAACGTGTGTATCCCATTTGCTTCAACTTCTATGGGGGCAGTCAGTTTGAGTTGATCTGGGGAGAGCAGTTAAGTATAAGGGAGATTAGGGAGGTCTGTCCTTGCAGTACAATTCTTGGAAAGGGGGTGAACATGAAGACCCGCAGACTGGTTTCCCCCAGAATCCCTCCCCAGTGATGGATAACAAGCTTGCCGTTATCTTTTTTTGACTTGGCCCTGTTTCTGCCTCTAAAGCCCATGCTTATGGTCTAGGCTTCCTTAGTGATAGAAAGATCAACTTTATCCCTGTATGTGACAACTTCTCCTGACACCCATCCTTGGCCTCTGTGTCCTTAGAGATTGGCTGGTGGAAATGAAAAGAATAAAGTCATCAGCCACTGGACTCCTTCTCTCTGTCTAGCTGGCCTTGACCCCTTGCTGATCCAGACTTGAAGTACCTGCCAGGCCCTCCCGCTCTGCAGCTTCTGGTCCTGCCTTCTGCCCAGCATGATACGTTCTATTCGGTGGGTGCGGAGGATTGTGGCATCCTGGGTCAGAAGGTGCCAGAGCTTGAACCTCTCGTTCCAGTGATCTGACAAAGGTCTAATTAGTGACAGAGTCAGGACTGGAGCCTGGATCTCCCGGTTCCTATCCAAGGCTCTTTCCATCATGCAAAGGAGGTGAGATGATGCTTAGAAGAATCTAGAAGGCTCTCCTCTGACCATCAGGGCTGCTTCACCGCCATTATTAGTGGCATCATTTCTGCTTTCCTTCCCGAGTTGGGAGTGTCAGGGAGGCCTCATTCCAGCTGTCACTCAAATGTGCTGGTGCTGGGCCTGGAAATACTCTGCAGCATCTCCTAGATGCCGAGTCTTACAAATGTCCATAAGATAAAAGTGCAAACTCTGCAGGACGAGCCACGGTGGAGAGGAGAGTGACCGGGCGACAAGAGTTCACACTTGCGTGCAGCGTCCTGGGCTTCTTAAACAAACCAGCAAGCCGGGCCTGTAATCAGGCCCACCCTCAATGTTTGAGAGGTCCAAAGCCAACACATAAATGGAGGCCCACGCGCTATGTGTCCAAATATTTGAGAGTTGTAAACCAAGCTAACAAACCGTTAGACAATGTTTGTTCTTTCCTCTTGCCTGGACAAACATATCTTTATAACAACCTCAAAGGCAGGTTTCAATTCCAAATCCTTGAACTCCTGGAACGTCAGAGGCAGGGAGGTGAGGACCCAGCCCCACCCGTGGCCTTCCCTCTTTCCTTTCTGACCTGAGGTCCCTTGCGCTTATGCAGGAGAAGCCCCATCCTGAGAGTCCAACCTTCACCCACACTGCAGAGACCAGGAGAGAGGCCTGCACAGGCCCGGATGCTGGCCCTTTGGCCAGGAAATTCCTGGGTCCTGGATGCTTAGAGCACAGAATAAGGAAGGAATGGATTTGGAGTGGGCACGTTCTCTGGCCTCATGGCCCCCTTACCTGGAGGAGACCCAGAGCAGGGCTCTCTAAAGCGTGGGGTCCAAGGCAGGCCCTCTTGCCCATGTATAAGGCTAGTACTACTAAAATGCTTTCCATTGGACAGATGAAGTAACTATAACTAAAACTTGAGTGACGCCATACAGGCACACGCCAGTCACGGAAGAGCTAGGACTTCAACCTGAGCCTGCCGGCCTACGGATCCCCGGCTGTGCCCCTTCCCCCAACACCGCTCTCCCTGCGGTCCAGCATCCCCTGGGAAACGCAGTGAGCCACTCCCTGCCAGACTCTCCACACTTCTTGCCACTAGTAAGATGGAAACAAGCTCTTTATTGCTCTCCTTTCCTCCTGTCTTGTCCCCTCATCCATCCAGGTTTTCTAAGACACAAAAGCCGGGACACCCATCCTTCTTAACCCCCTGCCTTCAGGGTCATGTTCAAAGACCTCACCTTGGCCCGTCATGCCCTCCTCCTGCACTCTTCCTCTCAGCCATGGTCAAGCCCCTTCCGGCCTGAACACACTCTTGCAAATGCTGTTCCTCTCCTGCCACGCTCCTTGTCAGGCCTCCCCGCTGCCTCTCCTAGCCAGCTCCCTCATCCTCCTCAGCCGGGCTTAGACGGCATCTGACACCTGCCCATCTCCAGTTCCCAGGAGGATGCCCTTTGTTAATTACTTCCTACACCAATAAACAGCAGGCACCGCACCCGATACTTAGCACCGGCTGGTACAGAGCGAGCCGCCCATGAATGATCACCGACCCCCCTGGGCTCCCTACAGGATGGCAAGCTGGTCCCCTACCTCCCGTCAGTGCTTCTGCCTGAGTCAACCTCTTCTGAGAGATAAGGGCAGCAAAGAGCCATTATCCTTGCCAACATCAATGCCTCCAAATGACAAACACTTCCTGGATCCACTTAAAATGCTGGGCCCATGATGGAAAAGTCCCCTCCCAAAGGCAGATGGGAAACTAGAGGACTCTGGCCGGGGACTTCGAGTTCTAATTGCCCCCTGGAGCAGGGGAGGGTGTCATCACCCTCCGTGTCTTCCGGAAATAGAGCCAAACAGAAATTTCTTCTTTCCTTCCTTCTCTCATTCAATGAATGGAGACCAAATTTTCTTCACCAGGAGGGATACACAGGAGCCTTAGACAAAGGAGTTTGTCTGCGAGTAGCTTAAAAAGGCTGGTGGGGAACAGGTAAGACTACTTGAGAGAGTGCTTTGTACTGTGGGAGCTGAAGATGGCGGAGACCCATCCCAGGTGTGCATTCTTTGCATTCCCTGGGGGAAAGGCGAGTTCTTACAACTGTCTGCCAGGTCCATGGGATCTGCCAGCACCCCTGCCCTGTTACCTCCCTGGCATCATCTCCCACAGCTCTCGTCACCCACCCCTCACCCCGGCACTGCACTCGCGCACGAGGCACCTCTGCGCAGGCGCGTGTGCCCACAAGGCGCCTTTGCATTGGCTGTTCCCTCTGTCTGGAACACCCTTCCTCCCCTCACCTCCTGACCAACTCCCTCATCTCCTTCAAATCTCTGCTCACAAGTCACCTTATTCATGAGGTCATTCCTGGCCACCGCACATGGATCAAGCGCACTGTGGTTACTGAGGCTGCCTTGCCCGTCGCTTGGAGGGACCACGGGGTCAGTGCGGTGCAGCACAAAGTGCCCCAGATTTGGGGTCAGCCCAGCTGGGTGACTTTGAGTAAGCCCCCTAATCTCTCCAAGTTCGGTGTCCTCACAGGTAAGGTAGGGAGAACAGTTCTTGAGTGCTCTATTTCACAGGACTTCTGTAGGATCAAAAGAGACAATGCCTCACTCATCTTGCCTCTTGAAAACTAAATTGGACCCAATGGACTGATCCAAAAGGCAACTTTAGAATCCGTGTGCTCTCACCAAGTCCAGACTTACTCTCCCAGGCTCGGCCCAATGTTCCCTGATCCAAAGGGCCACTGGAGGTGAAGAGCTCCCAGGTGGCCCGGCCGCTCTGGGCTCCAGCCCAGCCTCACAGCGCCTCATATAAAAGCTCCATTCTGAGCAGGAGACATCAGGTATGTACCCCAAACACGGGGCCATCTTCTCTTTGTCATAGTGTTTCTTGACATTGCTAATTACAAAAACTATTCTCTGCAGAAAATGTAAAAAATTATTGCAAGTCTGCAGAAGAAATGTAAAATCCTCTGTTATCGCACCATCCAGAGAAAAACCACAGCTAATATTTGCATATACCCTCCCAATCTTTTTTCTACACGTATAAAAGAGTTAGATATTATTAGAATTAAAGCTTTCATCATGTCCTATTTACTTTGACATTGGATGTTCCCGTCTTATTTATTTAGCATGAGATCATTAGCATTTTCCTATGTCATCAAATTTTTTTTGAGAATGGCGTTTGGATGGCTACACGCTATCCTGTGCTAGAGCGCGAACTATAACTCAGTTGACCCCGTCATATGCTTAGGCAGTAGACTCGAGACCGTTCCAGCAGAGATCGGGCTCTTCTTCCTCGTCGTGCTAGTCTCTGCCTTGCTGACTCTCCTGGTCCTCATCCAGGCCTGTATGCACCAGGCAGAATGGGAAACAGTGGGCAGAGACCCTGCCTGCCCTGGACAGGCTGCCTGTCTGTGTGAAGACAGAAGACAATGTACTCACAAGAAGCAGGAGCTCCATGCCCAAGGAGGGGCTGGGAGGGTGAAGAAGGGAGGGAGCATTTCCAGGTGGGGTGGGACGGCTCCACTAAGGAGACACCGGAGCATCTGCCACATGCTGGGGCCAGAATACACTGGTGAGCAGCGGGGCAAACGCTGAGTGTTCAGCCAGGGTCGTGTAGCCTAGGACAGCCGGCCCAGGAAGATGCATCAGGAGTTCCTGAGTGGGACCACGCCTTCTGCCTGCAGACATGATTCCTGCCCCTCAAAGCCTACAGCCTCCGGAGGGAGACAGATACTAATCAAATAGCCTCACAGATAAAGATAAAATGACAACCGGCCCGGGAAGGAGAGGATCACCTAGGTTCCCTCAGGAGGCAGAAGCGTGGCCCGCCCCGTGCCGGAGGAGCGGGTGTAGAAGGACCTGGAAGAGCATCGGTCTGGAGAGCAGAGCGTCAAGCTAGACCAGGCCCAAGAGGTAGGCAGAGCCAGACCACACGGGCGCGGTGGCCATGCTGGCTTTTGATCCTGGAAGGGATGGGAGCTGTTGGGGGTCTGTAGGCAGAGAGAAGCCAGGATCGGCTTTCCATTCTGCAGTGTTTGCTCTGGCTATGGAGGAAGAGCTGGCTTAGGGGAGGAGGTCGGGAGCCAAGAGTGGCTGCAGGGCCGTGAGCAAGGGGCTGGTGCTGGAGCTGGGCGAGCTGACGTGAGCCAGGGCAGTGGCACGGGGGGTGGGAAGGAGCAGAAGAATTGGATCCGTATTTAGGAGCTAGAGTCAAGAGGTTGGGTCAATGCTGTGACTCCCCAGAAAACCCCTGTTCGAGTACACTTGCTGCTTTAGCCCCACCAGCCCGTTCGCGTGAAGAGGTGCTCCCATTAGTGGGATGTCTCCTTGGACAAAGTCCTTAGCGGATGTCCTAGAGAAGAGGGAAGGAAGGAAGGGGAACAGGGCCCAGATGGGGAGTTGCAGTGAAGGACACGGGCACCAGGGGGCAGCACAAGGGTCTCAGGCACCGTGTGGGCTGAGTCCCACAGAAAACAAGGCCAGCCACCTTGGGTCAAGTCACTTTGTAGTGTGTACACCTACCCTGGAAATAACGACGCCTGCCCTGCACCCTCGGTGCTGTTGTGAGCATGGCAGATGAGATCACTCTGAAGGACCCTGCAAACCTCAGGAGTCTGGGAGAAGAACTTGGCAGTGTCTAGTTTGCGGCAAGAGCAAGGCAAACTTCCAGCAGTCAGCCCTGGGGGACAGAGGTCCCAGGAGGAAGCAGAACACCCCCTCCCCCCCTCCCTCCCCTACCCCCATCGGAACTGGGGTCCCCTGTCTGCCGTCAGAGCTGATCCTCAAGGCCAAGCTGTGGTTAGTGGGGGAAACACATGGTCTGGGGCAGGCCCCCCTGGGCTGCTCCCATCTGGTCTGGGAGACAGATCTGGAAGAACGTCTGTTTCTACTTCTCCTCTCTGAGCCTCAGTTTCCTCATCTGTAAGCTGGGGATGCCCACATCTGCCCCACCGAGTGGCTGTGACGGTGTTGTGACACGTGCTAGGCACTCAGTATGCGCCTTGCTGCTGGCAGCTGGAACTCAAGCCGCTGGTGGGTGGAGTGTAGGCTCTCAGCCTGCCGATACCGCTGGAAGGGGCTTCTCCTGCCCCTCCACGCAGGCAAACTGCTGACAGTGGCGAAGCCACGTGGCCACGCTTAGAGGAAAACTGCCTTGGTTTCGGTTTTCTGTGTTTTCGTTTTGTTTTGTTTTTTGTGTTTTTAGTCTATTTGGGTTTGGCTTCGTCTAGGGTTTGGCCATCGCGTGTGCTTTGCTTCTACTTGCGGCAGGGCGGCTGCTCGGTTCGGGTCCTGGCCGGGAAGGAGTCGCTGGAAGGGCTTTAGGACCCGGCGCGCGTCTTCTGGCCTGGCGCGTCCCGGTCCGCGGAGCCGCGGGCGGAGAGACTTGAATGAGAGGCTGGAGGGGATCGCGACTGAAAGGCTCGCAGTGGAATAGCTCCGCCGTCGCCAGGCAACCGCCCTGACGCAACGCAAAAAAAAAAAAAAAAAAAAAAAAAAAATCCCTTAAAAAAAGAATAGTGCTGAGAATTCCCAGGAGCAAGAGAGAAAGGGAGGCAGAAGCCGACTCAGCCTCGAAGTGGGGGCCTTGGGCTGCGGACGAGCGGGGAGCCCGCGTCGAAAGGAGGAGGCGGGGACCTCGGTGACACCCCTGGAATGGGCCTCGGAGCGCCCGGGAAGGTGGGTTTGCGGCAGGGCGGGGACGATCCCAGGGGCCGGACTGGGGGTGATGTGTCTGCGGTTGGTGGCACTGCCAGGGGAGCGCACTTGCCAGTCGGGGCGCGGCAGGTCCTTAGAGCTGGCGGTGGCGGGGAGCAGCCCAGTCCGGGGCTGGGGGAGCACGGACCCCAATGCGCCCTGGAGCGGACACCGCCCACCCCCACCAGCCCGCAGGAGATGAGGTCCTGCCTCACCCGCTCCTGGGGGCTCGCTCCCCTCAGGGGGAGCGGGACAGCTCGGCTGGACTCCATCTCCCATATCCTGGCTGGCCCCTTCCAGCGATAAGATCTGGGTGGAGATGTGAGGTTTGAGGTCTGAAAGGGAGGAGCCCCACTCAGTCTCTCCGGGTCTTCTCCCAGACCGCTGGTCACCTCCAAGCCCACGTGGTTCCCCTCTGCCTACTTCAGGCTCAGCGACGTGGTTATTCCTGCCCCGAGGATGCAATCCCTAACTCAGGAGAAGTGACCCAGGGCACTTGGGCCCCAGGGTGCTCTGAAAGGCTGAGGCCAGTGCGATCAGAGGGAACTGTACAGCCAGAAGGGCCCGGGGAACGAGAGGGTCAGCCCTGCATCTGGGCACCCAGGTCACTGGGAGGAGGCGGGAAGGTCTGTGGCCCGAGGCCAGGGGGCAGGTGTCTCTGTGCACCAAGCTGGGTTAGCTGTTCCGCTTTTTAAAAAATCCCTTGTTGCTTGTATCTGTTTTTCACTCCCTGTCCCTCGGGAGAAGATCTGGAAGGTGGGTTGCTTCCAGGTCGGTGGATCGCGGCCACTGTCTTAAACCCACAGGCCCGTTCTCCCGGATTAAGTTTCCACCAGCTCCCAGCGGTTCCTGGTGAATCCCAGGTGGAATGAGCCCAGGTCCCGCCAACAGGACAATCCCCAAAGTGCCCGAGGGAGGCGTGGCTCTAAAGCAGCTTCCTTTCCGGGCGCCCCAGAGACAGTCCTGCCGCCCACCAGGCGGGATGGAGAGAGGGGAGCTGGGCAAAGTCCAGGGAGAGCAGAGGTGGGCTGACCGCATCTGCAGGGTGGGAGCTTCTGCTAGCGGATTTTTAAGGGGCCTGGCAAGGCAGCCACGAGCTGTACTCAGAGTGCATAGCCATGACGGTTCTTCTTTCCTGAGTGCATTTCCCAGCCAGGCACTGCTTGAGAGCCTTCACACCCGCTGGTCGTTTGACCCTCACAATCACCCTGCGAGGGAACATCATACCCCCATTTTGCCAGTGGGTCTCCGAGAGATTCAGTCACTTGGTGCAGCTCATGGGGCTGGTGAAAAGAGCAGAGAGATTCAGCCAACGTGCTGACTTCTAAGCAGTGCTCTCAAAGGAAGGCTGCTTTTGGACATCTGAGCAGAGAGGCCAGAGAGGGGGAAGAAACCAGTCAAACCCAGACCAAAAGAGAGAGCTGGGGGGCGGGGCTTGTCCTGTGACCTGGGAACGTTCCTGGCACCTCGAGGGCCCTGTGGAGCCAGGAAAGCAGCCAGGCTCTGCATTCGACCTGGCTGGCTTCAACCGTGAAGCCGAGAGAGAGAAGGGTCCTCCCTCACCCCCCGTTTCCTCCTTGCCCCCTTGAAGACCCCCAACTTCTCACGCACTCGCTCCTGTCTTGTCCTCCCAATTACATGCATGGATTAGCACTAAGTTAACAGTCCCACCTCCGTGTATACCCGGCTTGGTCTCCTTCCAATATGGACTCTGGCAGGGAAGTAAATTAAGGCAGTGCCTAACTATTGCTGAGAGACATCCACCGAGCCCCAGGCCAACGAGGAAGAAACTGCTTGTCAGGCTCCTCACTCATACACGCAGGCGGGGCTTTCTTTAGGTAAATTTTGCCCATGGACAACTCCCTCAGCCCTACAGGAGCGACTGGAATTCCCAGCACCCTCTGGGAGCTGCGCTCTCCCCAGCCATCGCTCTTTGCCTGCCTGGGGCCTAGAGCTATTTGCAAAGGTGGAAGATGAATGATAATCGGAGCAGCTTGCTCCCTGGTTTGTAGACTAGGTGGGACAGAGTTCTCCCTCAAGAATCGGAGACCCTCTAGGATTAACCAGGATGGCTCTTAATATGCGCCTGTATCCTGGGATTTGGACTGGGGCGAGGAGAAAGGAAGGAAAGGCGAATTCTGGAGAAGACCTCGAGGAGGCGAGCATGGGCTAAATGGATGGCAGTGGGCCTGTGGAGCCGGAAGGATCTGGAGGCAAGCAAGGGGCTTAGAAGGAGCTCTGCCATCACCCTGTAGAGTTTGAGCCGCCACAGGGGGTCAAGTTGCCTACAAGAGTTAGGAAGACTGCAAATGTCAGCTTCTACGTGGCTGGGACAGCTGCCCTGGTGCATGAAAGCCCGGTGCTTCCACACTCTACCCCCCAGCCCCTCCACGCTCGTCTCTGGAGAGGTGTGGGAGCAGAAGGAGAGAAGAGGACAGAGAAATGGAGAGAAGTTACAAGTGTGTGCTGCCCCACTCACGGCTCCTTTCCTCCTGAATGCTACCCGCCGGTCCCCCCGCCCCGGCCCCCCCAGCTATGCTCGCCCATGAAAAACTCCTTAAGGAAGGGAACGCAGAGCACAGCAGCTGGTCTCCCTGCGGGCGCACCCATCCAGGAAGGTAGGGGGGCCGTGAGCTACCCAGCATCAGGGGCCGCTTCACGTCTGGCCCCTGCCCAGCAGCCTTTGCAGAGCCCTGTGGAGGGGTGGGGTTCAGCTTCTCCCGGGGCACAGACTGAGCTCCCGCTTCTTCTAGGCCGTCTCTCCAGTATGGCCAGAAATTCCCCTCGGGTCTCCTGATCCAGATGTGGGAGCTGGTCATGGGTTCCCAG
Source organism: Kogia breviceps (assembly GCF_026419965.1). Taxonomy (NCBI): domain Eukaryota; kingdom Metazoa; phylum Chordata; class Mammalia; order Artiodactyla; family Physeteridae; genus Kogia; species Kogia breviceps. Next base: position 111,088,734 of record NC_081317.1, on the reverse strand, counting down.
AGACTTTGTCCTAGGGCTCGTCCCCTGGGACCTGGAAGGCCCAGCCCAGAGCCGATTTCCAGGTACGTAATGGGTCCAGAAGGTGACCTCCACGGAGGCCACAGCTCAGGGCCCTCTGAAGGCTGAGCTGTGTTTCCTCATTCCAGGAAGCCAGCAGGGCCTGCGTGTGAGCCGGGCACTTCAGCCCCAGAAGGCCAGCTGCGGTGGTCCAGGGTGATGAGTGTGCAGGAAGGTTCTAGATCAGGATCCTCGAGCGGGAGGCCACTTCGGGCCCTGGTCGCCCCTGTCCGTCATCAGAGCTAAAGGGACACTGTCTCCCTCGTCCTGTGAGCATTTCCACGTGCCCCACCCTGAGGACACCGCTTACTGTACAGTGTCCGACGAGTTTAGTCCAAACTCTCAGGTTCTGTTGTGTTGTTGTTTGTTCGCTTGTTTGATGGCTGACAGCTTGGAGAAAGGTGAGAGCAAACCTCCCTATCAGGCCGGATGGAAACAGGCCTCAGACTGAATTCTGCCACACACCTAGACAGCTTTTGAGCACCGTTTACTGGCCAGCGGGTCCAGCGGAGTTCAGACGGCCTGTTCTGCGGGCTCAGTGAAGTCACGGACATCTGTTTCTCGAGGATCCCCGACCATACCTCCCCCCGAGGTCTCACCGGACGCTTGCACTCCGCTCCTTCAAGAGTGTCTCAAAATTCGTTTGGCCCACGTGTCTTGAATACCTCTGTCTTCACCTAGGAAAATGGGAAAATGAGGTTCTAATGTTTACTCTGGGAGTTCTCAAATGTCTGGTGCTGAGGGGTAAGAAAGCCAGCCAAGCGCTTCCCAGAGCCCCGTCTGCAGAGGGGACCCTACACTAGGCTGCCAATGCCAGCCGGGGTTGGGGTGTCCCTCGTGGAATGCGGCTGTTTGCAGCTGGCCCGGTGATACCACACAGAACATCTCATGTCTGTGAAGGGTTTTAAGATCAATCACTGACATCCCGCCAAGGAAGCAAGACAAGGGCCCTGTCCTCAAGGAGTGCAGTGTGTGATCAGAGCTGCTGACGAGAAAAGACCACGCGTGCAGCCCAGAGTCCTGGGCAGACAACAGAGGGATGTCCTGCGCGTTCTGGAGTGCACAGAAACGTGTGGGCCACCTTTAGTGGCTCTGCAGCCAAGGAGAGGTCCAGCCAAGAGCTGTCATGGGCAGGAGGTGACCGTCCTGTTAGAGGCATAACTAAGAATTCACATATACTCTATCTCATCGGATCCTTCCAAGGCTTTGCAGCTGATTCCACTATGCTTCCAAGGTCATAGAATTAGTAAGTGTCCGGGCTGGGCTATCAACCCACGTCCACCAACACCCAGCCCTGCCCCGTCCCTAACCTGCTCCAACTCTTTCTCCGGCTCCTGATTCCCTCCCTCTGTGAAGTGTGAACGCAGGCAGCTCAGCAGTCCAGCTACGTTCAGCTCAACTGGCCTGAGAAGGGAGCAGGGGCACACACCCTACTTCCCGTTCTCCCTGGGCCCCAGAGGGGGCGCAGGGCTGCACTTTGGATGAGCCGCAGACAGAGCTGGGACGGCCCCTCACTCCCACATCCTTACGACGGGCCCTCCCCAAACACAGGGCAACTCTGAGGGCCCTCCAATCCCCTGAGAGGTCAGCACGCCCAAACAGACTATGCAGGTGAGGTGCCCTACGTAAGTGAGTGAAGCTTCTCAGGAAGACCTTGCCAAACCATTGGGCTCTGGAACTTCCGACGCAGAGTAAAACAGAAAGCCAGTCGTCCCCGAAGTCTCCCATTTGAGCCGGAGCTGGCTGCTTCTGCATATTTGAAGTTGGAGCCCGCTATTCTGTGGACTCGGACAGGCCTCACTCTGCCTTGGATGGGGGCCGAGACACATGCCAATTAGGAGACACTTTGGTGGGGCGGACGTACCCCCCAGGGGAGGATGTATAGCCCCAGCGTCTTTAGCTGTGAGATGGTGCCTGCGTTTCGCTCAGCTGTGAAATGTTCCCTGTTCTTAGAGCCAGGGCCCCCACCCGAACTGCCTTCTACTCTGATCTCTGCAAATTCCTTTAAAGGCCACTCTGTGTCTGCTTTCTCCCCACTAATCCCCATCGCCATGGCCTTTGGCCAGAAGAGCCCTGCGGTCACATGCAGCAGTTGGCCGGGCGGCGACAGGCTGCCTCACCCCTCCTGAGCATCTCTGCCTCGTCAGGGTTCTCACGGAGGAGAATCTCCGCTTCGGACTCTGCATTTCCCATGGCTAATCCCCCCTCTCCCCCCGTGGGACCCTCCGATTCTCAGGCACCTTTCTCCCGGCCTGTCAGGGTGGAACAGCCCTTTCCCAGGGCCTCGCGGCTTTGGAAGGGACACGGCGGCGACGCCGGGTGACCCGGCAGCCCCCCCCCCCCCCGCCCCTGCTCCTTTCAGCAAGGCAGTAAATTAGATCCGTGGCTCCTGGGAGCCAGGGAGGGCCTCTTCCCGACCCACAGGGATGCACAACTCTTTTCTTGGCGGTTTTCTCAGCCACCTCTTTCACTGGGCCAAAACGATAAGGGAAGTTCTCCCCATCGCCAGCCTCGCGGCAGGAGGCCTGAGCGCTCTTCTCCGCGGCAGGGAGCAGGGCCCATCAATTATTCAGCGGGGACCGAGCACTTCGCGCAGAGGCCCGAACAAGTATCTTTATAGACTCTTGTCTCACGAGGTCCCAGAGAGACAGAGCAAGGTTTCTAGACAATGGAAGCTGCACTTGGAGTCCCAAGACGCGGGTCTAAGCCCAGCCAGCTCCCCGAACAGAGCTGTGTGACCCCAGGCAGGTCTTGAAACGTCTCTGGTCTGTGATTTCTCTGGGGTCTAACTCTCAGGAAGGCTGCTCCAGCCCAGGCCATCGAAAGTGGGGAAAACGTTTGTAAACTGCAGTGTGAGTTCCTAATGTTCGTGATTCCAGGTGTGGACGTGGGAGCTCCGAGTGATAAGCTGAGGCGTGGCCATCAGCACAGGACGTTGCAAACCGAACTTCACTGGGAGGAACGCCTGAGAGAACGCTGGTGAGTGGGTCCCTGTGCGCCCTGCCCCCTGTGGGTGCGATTTCATGACGAGGTGACAACCCCACCGTGGACTAGGCTCTGTGCTTATTGGTGAGGAAGGAAGTGTCAAGGCCGTTCCACCCAAACCACGCATTTGGCAGGGGGGAAGCAGAGCCCTGAGGGGAAGTGAGTGGCCGCAGTTACTCGGGCTGGAGGTGGGCATGGGGTCCCTGGAGCTGACGCCCCGGTCAGGGGCCCCTGTTTCCCACCCGGGTGGGGCCTCTCCAAAACGGTGGCCCCATTCCCCTTCCCTAGCAGCAGTGCCGGGACTCCTGCAGCAGGCAGTGAGGGAGTGAGGACCGCGGCCCACTGGGCCTCTCACCACCCCCCCCACCCCCACCCCCACCCCCCCCACCCCCCCCCACCCCGGTATAGAGGACTGTAAAATGAGGTGGTGTTTGAACTAGGCTCAGAGACTCATCAGATTCAAACCTGAGGCTACGGGCAAAGGCCAAAACATCAGGTTGAGACCAGTCTCCCCGTCCCCCGCCCCCCCCCCACTCAGACTCGCTAGAAACATTCTGACCTTGAAGCTGCAGGAGATCTTCTACTGGGCAGGAAGCCATCTGGAGGTGTGAATTTGTTCACTAGCGCACAGCACCGCCGTCCTCAGCATTTGTTCACCAGCTCACAGCACCGCCGTCCTCAGCATTTATTGAACGTCTGCTGTTTGCAGAGGCCTGTGCTCAGGACACAAAAGAGAAAGGAATGCCCTTCCCATCGAGGAGCTAGACAGGGGTCAGGGAGCCAGACACTCCCGCGGTTCAAGGTCATACAGGCCAGGGTGCCGTGCGCGTGATGGAGGCCAATGCTGGAAGCAGTCAGAGAATGGCCTGGAAGGGGGGGGGGTATCCTGGAGGGTTTTGGCCAGCCCTCAGATGAGCTTCAAAGCAGAGCTGTAGACCCAGTGGGAAGGGAGTTCCCTGAAGGGCCTGTGATGGACAAAGGGGTAAAACCGACTGCCCAGAAAGCCCTCCTCCTTTCATCCATCCTATCGCTCATTCACTCATCCAACAAGTTTATTGAGCACCTACTATGTGCCAGGCACCGTTCTGAGTGCGAGGTCACAGCAGTGAACAAGAGAAAGTCACTGCGCTCAGGGGACTTACACTCAACCTGTAACATCCTAGTTCTGTGAGTGAGGAGAGCTATGAAGAAAAAGGAAGCAGGGACATCTTAGTGGGCTGCTCAGAGCTGGTCTCTGTGGAGGTGACGTGTGAACGGGTGCGTGAGATCAGGGAGAAGTTGGTTGATGGAGCAAGGCACGAGGGCAGGAGCACAGCCTCAGGCTCTTAGAGGAAACGGCTGGAGTCTCACAATGGTTTGTGGCAGGAGAAGTGATCCAGGCAGCAAACGGGTGGCTTCCAGGAAGTAGAAAGAGGAGGGCTCTCCTGGTGGCAGCTCGCAGCCCCTGTGGGCGTGCCCTCCCCTGAGGGGTACGTCACCGGTGCATGGGAGGAACCCGGGTACCACTCCACTTCCCTCACTAGCATCCCAGAGCACACATGCAACAAAAAAGCCCACCCTCCCACCCACCCCCCACACACCCATCCACCCCCCCCACACCCATCCCTGCTTAGTTTGCCTCCGCCATGCATGCACGGTTTGTACCCAGGGTCCTGTCTCTGCACCATATCTTCCCCATCTCTGGCACTCCCAACACCAGCTCTGACCAAGACCTGGAATAAAGATGAGCTGGGAAAGATGATCTGTGAAGGGCCAGACCAGCGGGTGTCCCCTCCTGCTTCGGTCACCATGGCAACCTCAGAGGAGGCGAGAAAACACGTTCTCTGGCAGCTCCTGGAAGCGCCCTGGTGACCGTGGGCCACAGGGCTGTGTCCCCCAGCCTCTCAACCCCCGTCATTAGGGCTCCCTGAGTCTACAGAACACAGACCGGATTTCACAGCCTCCATCGGCCACCGGAGGTCAGTCCTGAGGCCCAGCCCTGCGTGCTCAGTTTAAGATAAACATCGGGGTTTTATGATTAAATCTAAAAAAGCCTGCCTCGTCCCAGACCTACCGACCTGTCACCCACCTGGAACGAAAAGGGACTTGCTGCTTTAGAAAAGGAAGGAAAAAGGTTCAGGTGTGAGCCATGGCCCGAGCCACGCTGAAAGCTTATAAAACTCAGTGCAGATGCTGGAGCCCTTTCCCCCCACTCTGTCCTCAGCCCCGCGGTGGCTGCAGGGTGCAAGCTGCAACACCTCATTTCAAATGGGGGGCCGGCTGAGACCCAGACGGGCGACGCGAGGTGACTCCCCAAGTCTCAGAGCTCCCGCTGGAGAGGGGCTCTGGTCCCAGAGGACAGACCCGCAGCCCGGGAAGCACGGGTCCCCTTTGTCCTCAGCCCTGGCAGCCCCTGACCCACTCTCAGGTCACGGCCTGTGGGGAGAAGGTGGAGATGTGGGGCCCTGCCGAGAGCTGGCAGGCAGGCCCGGTCCGGCTAAAGCCAGAGTGGGTGCCGTCCCTCCTTTCCTGCAGCCCCTGCTCCCAAGACACTGGGCGGCCCCTGAGCCCTGGGCCCGAGTCCCTGCAATGAGTGTTTTAGGCCTGGTGACACATGTAACGCACCCACAGGGCGGCTCTCTTTGGGGGACTGATGGGTCGGGCTCATCAGTCAGGGGCCTGAGGCCCACAGAGGTAAAAGGTGGGTGAACAGGGGCGGCGACAAGCATGGCAGCGGACACAGAGCCAGCGGCCCTGCGCTCACAGCCCCTGCCCCGCGGAGTGGGCCCCGCTTCTGGGTCTGTGTCCCACGGGGACACTCCTCAGTGGAGCATCGGCTACGCTGTGGCTGAGCCCCTCACACGATCTGAATTTCCTCAGCGAGGCAGGTCTGGCAGGGATGGGATGTCTTAAGGGTCCGTTCCTGCCTTTACCAACCCTGCCCGCGCCCCCTGTGTGTTGCCCACTGCTCGGCTGCTGGGGACCCGGGCCGGCCTGAACAGCGAGCCGGGCCTCACACACGTGTGCAAAGGAGTGTGCGCTGCGTGTATCACCAAGCCTAAACCCAGAGCGTGTCAGCTCATGCACGAGGACCCGCGGGTGGCACTTCTGCGGGAAGGAGCAGCGTACGTGTCAATTTATCCCTGTGGAAAACTGTTATTACATCCTCATCAAGCGTTGCCTGTAGTAGATCATAAACTAAGAAAGATAGTTCCAAGCCTCTCATCACCGGTTGGTTCCCCTGGCAACCAGCCCCCGTCCTTGGGGCTTTTCAAAAGTCACCTCCTTAACACAAACTCAGGTGTAGTAGAAGGGGGCTTCTTATTAATAACAGATGACCCTCTTTCCACCTGAAAGCCCTGGAGCTGTTTCAAGAAGTGGGAACAAAACTGAGATACTCTAACAAAAAATACTCTTATTGCTTTCATCATGTAGAAAATCACAAGAGTTTCAGGAGCTCTGTATCAGGAACCAGGGATGGAGACCAAATACATATTTCTTATTATATTACAATATTACCCTCCCACAGTCCTTCAGTAAGGATGGTTTGGCTAAGATGATGCCACATCCCCTGCACTTGACATCTTCCTCCAAGGCTCAGCGCCCCTCCATCCCGGCCTCACATGCCCCAGACTCAGAATCCTGGGCCTTGAGCATCTGACTGGCCAAGCTCAAGTCTCAGGCTCAACTGTCAACAAATATCCACTGTGTCGTTTTATGTTCTTTGTCCAACACACGCTTATGTTGGTTCCAAGTGTCAGGAACCCGGTCCAAAGTAGGAGGATATATAAAGGCTCTATAATCAAGGTCAGGTGGAACTGCTTCCCAAGGGCCCCGGCTGATGGCCTCAAGCGATCTCATCTGCTTGGCTTCGTTTGCCAGGCAGACCCTCTCCCTGTGGTGAGCAACGGAGCCACGGCCGGCTTCTGGGTGGTTCTGACACAGCCACCCAGGGGGGCTCTGATGGGTCAGTTTGAGTCATGTGGCCACCCTGAGGCGAGAGCCGTGGCTTCCTCACGGGAGACAGAAATGCTCTTTCCAGGGGAGGGAGGGGACACTGGGTAGAAGTCGCCTCACCTCCCGATGGCTGGGCCTGACAGCCTGTGTCCAGGCGCCCGAGGTCAGGGCAGGTCTCGTGAGGACAGGTGGGGAAGCCCAGATCCCCTCTGCTTCTCTGAGCCCATCCAGGTGCGGGGGGCAGAGGCATCCGTGCTCTTTGCTCGTTCATTCACAAACGTTGAAAGAGAGCAGCTTGGCCCTCAGGGCTGGGGGTTCCAGGGTGCAGAGCCTGGTCCTCGCCCTCTCGAAGCTCAGAGTCCAACAGAGAAGACCATGCAGAAGGTTCCTGGGAGAAGTGCTGTGGCCTGAGAGGGCCGGTGAGCCCGGCGTTATGAGCCAGCCTGGAGCCGGGCTGCAGGGTTTCGAATCCCACCTTCGCACTTAGCTCTGTGACCCCGGGCAAGCTACTCAACCTCTCTGTGCCTCAGTCTCCTCATCTGGGTCACAGAGACAAGGATGATATTGCCTCGTGGGGGTATTGTGAGGATTAAATGTGTTCGCGCACATTAGCTCTTAGAACAGTGCCTGGAACGACCCGCTCTGAGTAAACGTCGGCTAATAGTGTCGGGATGACATAATTGTTTGCCCGATGTGGTCTCGTTGCATCCCGGGGGCACACACGGCTTGGGCAAGTCAAGGAAACCCTGAAGGGGAAAATCCCTGAGAACTGAGGCGGAGAAGGGAGGGAAGGGAGGGAAGGGCATTCTAGGCTGGGGGAACAGCTTGTGCAAAGTCACGGGGTACGTGACAGGGCCTGGTACTCGGTGTTGGAAGGATTGCCTGTCATGGAGAAGAAATGAGAACCCCGTGCTGGAAGGAGCAGGCCCGAGCCTGGGGATCCAGACAGGGAGAGAGTGGCTTCGAGTTTCTTAGGAAAACGTAGGGCGAGAGTGAGTGAGTGAGTGTCCCTTGAGAGAGGGACGGAGAGACAGAGAGAGTGAGAGAGAGAATGGGTCAGTGCATCCTTCCCTGCCCTCAGAGCCCATCTAGGAAGTGGGTTCGGAAGTTGTCCAAATGGACAGATTAGGTCATGATGAGACGGGGTGTTGGCCGAATAACTGGGCTGTGCCCGCCTGGCTCCCCCAGCAGCCAGGGGAATTAGCTCATGGCTGGCACGGCGATCTTCGTGGCAGCAACCGTGCGCCCAGAGCGAGCCAGGAGCATGTTTGAACAGCAGTCCTTGTGTGCTGCGTGGGTCCCGAGCGCTGCACGTTGCTGCTGCAGGAAGGCTGACGTGGCCCCAGGGGTTGTCTTCTGCTTTAGGAATTTCGTGTTCCCCTGCAGCCCGGTGGCCTGCCTGGCCGGGCATGCCTGGGCCTGGTCGGATTAGCATCTGGCCCTGTTTTTCCGGATGCCTAAGGCCCCAGTTCTGGCAGCATCCTGTGGCTTCCCTCCTCGGGCTCTCTGCCTTTGCCACGTCCCCAGTGAGTGTCACTTTGTCTAGGGCTTACTGTAGACCAGGCACTGTTAAGGACTCGATATTTGTCACCTTATGTAATATTCAAAATGACCTGTGAGGTTGATGTTATTACCCTGGGGCTGTGGCTTCGTGAGCCAGGGACCTGGGCAGCCTACAGGGCCCTTGAAAATCCTTTTTTTAAAAAAAAATTAATTAATTAATTAATTAATTAATGGCTGCGTTGGGTCTTCGTTGCTACACGCGGGCTTTCTCTAGTTGCGGTGAGCGGGGACTGCTCTTCGTTGCGGTGTGCGGGCTTCTCATTGCAGTGGCTTCTCTTGTTGCGGAGCACGGGCTCTAGGCGCACGAGCTTCAGTAGTTGTGGCTCGCGCGCTCAGTGGTTGTGGCGCACGGGCTTAGTTGCTCCGCGGCATGTGGGATCTTCCTGGACCAGGGCTTGAACCCGTGTCCCCTGCACTGGCAGGCGGATTCTTAACCACTGCGCCACCCGGGAAGCCTGAAAATCTTTTTAGTTAGTACTTTTTAACGAGGCGACCTGATTGCATTTTGCACCAACCCCAGAAAATTACATAGCCGGTCCTGGTTCTTCCCACTTGCCAGGAGAAGACACAGAAGCAGAGTGGTCATGAAGCCACATGCCCAAGATCACAGAACTGGGACCCTGCGGGGCTGACCCCAAGGTCTATGCCCTTTGGAGTAGAAAGAGGCTGACCCGAGTCCCTCAACCTTCCCAGCCTCGATTTCGCCGTTATCGAAATGGGGTGACCCCTCCTGCTTCTCGGGGCAGCTCTGAGGCTGGAGAGGACATGCAGACTCGCTAAAGCTCAGCCAATCAAGGATCAGCACCGCTGATTCTCAGCGCGCTGGCGTTCCCGCCAGTGTTTCCAAGCCATCCTGACGCCTTCTGTGCAGGTCTTCTCTGAACTGATTTAGAAACCACTAATTAAAATAAGCTCCCCCTCCCCCACCCCCTGCCCAGGAGGCAGCTACAAGAAGGCAGTCGTAGCTGTCCCCTCCACACCGCCCCCTACCCTGCGGCACCGCCGAAGGAAGACCCTTCCTAACAGGCCCTCCCTCTGCAGGCAGGGTGCAGGTGGCGGAAAGTGGGGGGGGGAGACAGACGTCCCAGCAGCTTCTTTGCTCACAAATCTCAGGGCTCATCTGCAACTAGATCCTCTCCAAAAAGCTTCGCTGTAAGTAACCAGCGCTCCTGGTCAGTGGAGGACGCCCTGCAGGTTAACGCCACCCCGGCACACTCCACACAGTCTCTGGCACCTCAGCAAAGAGGCAGATGGTGCCTGGGAGGGGCCCCAGACTGCGGCTAATAGGTCTTTAGACTTGGAGAGATTCTTAAGAAGCCTGTGTGACGGTGAGGCTGCAGAGAAGACCCCCATGAGAATACCCCAGATTTGCAGGGCATGCTAAGCCTGCAGAGGGTACCTACAAACCTTAGTTCTGCCACGCCCCCAAACCTAGGAGGTTGGTATTATCACCCCCATTTTACAGGTGAGGAAACTGAGGCTCAGTTTCCTGAGCCTGGCAGCACCTACGGCTGGACCATCTGATCCCAAGTCTAGTGTTTCTGTCTCAAGACCAGCAGTTCTCAACCCTGGTCATCTCAGGTCACTTGGGGAGCTTTAAAACATGCTGATGCCTGAGTCCGGCCACAGACTTACTGAATCAGGATCCCTGGGATGGCCATGGGACTTGTGTTTGTGGAGGTTCCTCAGGGGGTTCTCATGCATGTGGCTGGAGGCAAGAGCTAGGTTTCTCTGCCCTTGGCTGGGGTGGAAGATTTCTTCTCATTCCCGGGGCCAGGCTCAGAGCATGCCTCTGGTCAGATGCCACTGCAGGAAGGGGTTGCAGGAACCATCCAGAAAGACAGCAAGCTCAGCTCTTCTTGAGTAGCTCCAAGCCTCAGTGAGAGAGGAGCCCACAGTCTCCCTGGCGGCCCAGCCTGCCCACATCGGCCCACGCCTGGTCCCCATCGCCCCAGACAAGCAATCAGAACTCTGAGTTTCAGCTTGTCTCCTCAGGCACACACAAGTCGATAAAAATCTCTTCCTTCCCCGCCTTTTCCACACCAAGGGCGGCATCCTCTCCAGGCTGCGAATTTATATTTTGTTCCATGTACGCTTTATCTTGGACATTGTTCCAGACTGATTCAGTCTTTTTCACGGCTGCACGCCCTCAGCACAGATTTTTAAAGCTCACCTGAAAGGCAAGGGCTCCTCTCCTTGGCCCAAGTCAAATGTCTCCTACTCTGATGGCCCATCTCCAGCTACCGGACACCGTGGGATCTGGAGGCTGGGAGCCCGGGGCCTAATTTTGGCTCAGAGCTACTCCTCTGCCTTGTGACTCCAAATTATGGGGCAAGGGCCTGGCTCACACCTCCTCCCTGGGGGTGGGAAGGCCAAAGCGGATCAGAAGACTGCAGACTGCAGCCCCGGCCGCGGAGGCGCTGCTGTGTGGGCATTTTAGGTGAATGTGAGAACCGTGTTTCTAGAAGGTGAGTCACAGCCTCGCTCCGTTTAACAATCCACCCGAGCGCAGGTCGGCTCTCCCTCAGCTGCTGCAGGTTTACTTGCTTCCTCCTCTGATGAGGAGAGAGAGGAGGTGCTGTTCTTGGGGAAGGAAGCTGAGAGTGTGCTGGAGGGCTTGCGCTGAAGGGCTGGAGCCTAGGACGGGCTTGTGGTGGACGGGGCAGGGCGGGGTCAGGGGGGGTGCCTGGACCCAAGGCTCACCTGCGTCTGCATGGGGACCCCCTCCGCCCCTCCAGACAGCCTGCGCTCAGAGAGGCCTGAGACCGGCTCTGTCCTTGCTGATCACTGGGAGCTCTTGGGTGAGTCATTTAACCTCTGGAGACTCAGGCTCCCCGTGTGTAAAATGGGGACAAAAAGAAGTCATTACAGACTTGTAGTGTGGAGTAAATGAGATAATAGAGGTGGAAACACTTCGTAAATGGTGAGACACCGTACAAAGTCGATACTTTTATGATTAACTTTTTTGTATGGACTTAGGGCGTTGAAGTAGCCTCTCTTCCAGTCCTGAACTAGCAGTCAGCAGCCCCGTGTCCGAGCCTCTCTGAGCCTCAGTCCTTCTGAGGCCTCATCAAGGGGAGGGGTCGGCACTGACATCGTTCCAATCCTTCCTGCAGGCCTCACACCAGCGAGGAGCTTCTCACCGCCTGCCCTTCCCTGTGAGGAGGGGGCTCCGTCCCGCATCCCCTCGTCTTCGATCTGCCTCCCCCTCCAGCACTGATAGATCTTCTTGGCAAAGCTGCCTCCAGAGATTCCTGCTAACGCTTGTCTGCTCCTGCCTCTTGCAAAGCATGGCGCCCACGGCGTCTTAAACGCAGATTGTCTGCAGCTGCTCGGGTGGACACAGTGCAGCTTACGCTTCCTCCCTCTGGACTCCAGGAGCTGCGCCCGTCCTAGCGATGCCCTCGGGACCCCCGTCCCCAGCTGGATGAGACCCTTCCGGAGCGGGACCCGACCCTGCCACCCGCCAAGACTCCCACGGTGCCCTCCACGCCCCCCCCCCCATGTCTGGCTGCCCAGGCAGGTTCTAGAATGTCTGTGGCCCAGATCCGAGTAGAAGACGCAGCCAGTGGGGAAGAAGGGCGGACGGGAACAGCCCCGCCTCCCGATGACCACCTCCGGAGCCTGAAGGCCCTCACGGAGAAACTGAGGCTGGAGACCCGCAGGCCCTCCTACCTGGAGTGGCAGGCCAGGCTGGAGGAGCAGGCGTGGCCCTTGCCGAGGCCAGTGGCCAGGCAGCGGGGCCGTGTGGGAGAGGAGCCCTCTCTCCCCCCAAGAGCGCCCAGGGGGCACCCTCCACCTAACGGCTTGGCCAGCCAAGACGATGGGGCCCCGCCCACTGGCAAGCTGGAGGGCTTTGAGAGCATCGACGAAGCTATAGCCTGGCTCAGGAAGGAACTGGTAAGTAAGCGGCTGTCCCTCCAGGAAGGCCCAGAAAAGATGCCATGCTCTCTCTGTCTCTCTGTCTCTGTCCCCCATCTCTCCCCCTCCCAACTGCACATTTTCCTCTTCAGTCAAGGGTGGGCCTCATTACTGTGTGGGTATATGTGGTCCATCAGCCCCCAACCACAGGTCCTTGTGGAGAGCCTGAGCCCGTGTTTTTAATTTTTAAATTTCTATTATTTTGGCCACGCCTTGCAGCATGTGGGATCTTAGTACCCCCGGCCAGGGATGGAAGCCTCGCTCCCTGCATTGGAAGTGTGGAGTCTTAACCACTGGACCGCCAGGGAAGTCCCCCTGAGCCTGTGTTTCGAAGGTGTCCCCCGCCCTCCCCAATGCCCCTCCTGGCATCAGAGTCCCGTCCGCTCCTTCCTGGATTGTGACCGCCCCTCTTCCTCTCTGAATCCCTGTCCCCCTGCCGCCTGCCCAAGCTGCTGGCCGCTCCTGTGGCCCTTCGTTCAGCAGCCGCCCCCCGCCCCCCGGCGCTGCTCTGGGCAGCGGGGCTGCACGGGGCGAGCACAGGGCAGCGCGGGCGCTGCTGCAAGTAGCTCGGGCTCAGCCCGGCAGTGCCCTGCCCACACTGACCGGTGTACAGGGAGCTGCCCAGGGGCAGCGTGGCTGATCAGGCCTGGAGGGGGTGAAGGCTTTGGGCTGAGGCTCGGAGGCTGAGTAGGAAACTGCCCAGAAGTCAGAGCTGGGAGGGCACCCAGGTGGAGCAAGTGTGAGCACTGGGTGTGCGTTGGGAGCGGGGGCCAGCAGCTCGACCTCTTCTCTGCCCACGGGCCCGGCAGGCTCCCATGGGGGGGCGTCGCTCAGCACAGGAGAAGGGGGTTGGCGTGCAGAGCTGCACGCCCCGTCGCCCAGGGGAGAATCACTGGTCCTGGGCGTGGTGGTGTCTCAGCAGAGGCAGGTGTGATGCTAATCATGTGCTTTCAATTCCGGCCCCACCCACCCCGCCCATCACCTGCGGCCCAGGTCACAGCCGCCCAGCCGGGCCACGGGTCAGCCGCCTTCCAGAGCCTCCAGTAACTCCTGGCCCCACAGGGTAGGCAGAGGCCTGCCTGCTTTGCTGGGCAGCATCCTGAAAAATAAATCCCCTTTGGGGCCCGGAATTCCTTGTGAGTTAAGATAAAGAACTGGGGCCAGGAGGGCTCAGGGACTCAGGTATCTGATTGATCAGACATCTCTTTTGGTTTTAATCTTTGATGTTGAGACTGTTTCTCAAAACACACGTCTCCACTATGTGTGTCCTGGTAACTGGAGCGTTAGTTGCTTGCGGAGAAGACGCGGCCCGTGGGGATTCGCGCTGCGTCTCCAGACTCGGGGTGCTCTCGGGGCATGTAAGAGGTGAGGACGGATGGACACGGAGCTGCTCTTTAAATCCCTGAGGCTGCACTGCTTTGATTTGTTTTTCATAAAGAGGAACAAAAAATAGTCCCGTCAATCAAGGATTCAATTTGTTGGCTTTGGGTTCATTTGAGGTCGGATTGCTTCTGGGAGTGGAGGCTTTTACTTTCTAAGTAAGTTCGCATCCCGCTTGGGTCCCCGTTGGGCGTGGAAATCAGAGAAGGCGTTTCCTGGGTGTGAACCAGTAGGGCATTCTCTCAAGTTGTCCCCCACGCCCTCCGGATGAGAGCCGCCCCTCAACCCCGGCTGTATGTTACACTTACCCGGGAAGCCTTGAAACCCCCAAATCCTAGACTACGCCCCAGACCAGTCAAACCAACATCTGGGGGTGGGACCCGGGCGTCAGTAGTTTTTCAAGCTATTTTCAAAGTACAGCCTGGGTTGAGAACCACTGCCGTAGACCTACAGGCCGTGCTCATTTTTCTTGCCAAGCCCATTGCGAGCCAAACAGCACGAAGTGCCCCGGCCGGAGCACACCGGCTGAGGTGAGGAAGGGGGGCCAGGCCAAGGGCACCCAGGGGTGACCTACGTACGGAGTCATACACCGGCAGGGAGAGGAGCGTTAATCGTCAGGACTAACGTGGCTGCCTAGGGCTGTTGTAAATAAGTACAGGGAACACGGGCATTATTAACAATGCTTTACATTTGCATATTCTCCCCCTTTCCGTGCTACTTCTCTGTGCTACCAAAGGTGGGTAATAAGCATGATAATAATAATATCAAGATTTGTTACCAATTGAGTGATTACTGTGTGCCAGGTGTTTCACGTGCATGACTTACCTCTTCTGAGTGTCACATCACCTTCCTATTGCCCCATTTTACAGACGAGGAAACTGAGGCTCAGAGGGGGAATGTAGCAATAAGTGAGAGGGTAGAAATTTGACCAGTGGCCTGTCTGGTTGCCTCGCCCAGGCTCTTCTTAGCCACTGTACTACATAATGTCTTCCAAAGGCAGTTGATTTTGTTCCGTGACTTCACAAAGGTGTTGGCAGTCAGTAGGTGGGACAGAGGGAGAAACAAAATCGAGAGTCCGGCCCTCATGCTGTGGTCTCTTTTGTTCCTACAGCAGACCTGTGCGATCGCTGTTATGTCTCCATTATACAGATGAGTAAACTGAGGCTCGTAGAGTCAGACGACCTGCCTAGAATTATATGACTAGTAAGTGGTGAACTCAGCCTTCACCAGTGAGAGTAGAGCTTTGGGGAGAAAGGCAGGGGGTGAGAGGTGTCCCTCCCACAGGGCCCCATCGGGCAGGCCTCCTCCAGCTGCAGGTAGAGAAACTCTCCAGCTCTACTGGGAAGATTCTGATCTTGTTCAAATGAAGATTCTGATCCTACAGGTCTGGGATGGGGTCCACGGTTCCAAATTTCCAACAAGCGCCAAGGTGTAGCGCTTGCTATACTGCTGGTCCACGGACCGCACTCTGAGAATCAAGGACTGAAAGGCAGGCAAGACTGGGGTCAGAGAACCAAGAAGGGACCTCAGAGGGAACCCCCTAGGGTCCCCAAGCCTGTGCCCTAAACCCCGTCCCTGCTGGAACTGTCCTTCGGGATTGGGCTCAGCCAGTGCGCTCCGGGGATGAAGCCACATCATCCCACACCGAATGGTCCAAGAGCTGAATTAGTTCAGAAGACTTTTAAGTCTGAGGCCAGAGCAGCCCAAACGCAGAGCAGCAGGCAGGCCAACTGAAACGTGAAGTTCTGCCCGCCCCCGAGATTAAAGAGTAACAAAGGCGACCTATAAAATCCTTTGACTGACTTGAAAACAGAGTTGAACATTTGATCAACACGCCCATGCTCCTGTTTTAAGTCTCAGTCAGAACATTAAACTTCACGCCACTGTTTTCCCTAGTTCGTCATCTGTTAACTCATTGAAGGTGTCATTAAAAATTAACCTGTTTTTTAAAAATGGTGATTTCAAAAGTGGTTTCAAATAACCTTTGTTTTATTTTAAGCCCAGAGTCAAATTTTCTCTATACCCGGGCAGGCTCTCTCTACCGATCTATCAGCTTTTCATGTGGCCATGGAAACATTAAAAATCTGTAACTCAGTCAGCTGTGTAGCTGTTTGCCCCATGTGATGCCAGACTCAATTGGCTGGGAGTTCGGGCTCAGTCGTGGGTTTGTGCCCTGAACAGGTCTCTGGCCATCAAGAGCTCCTACCGGAGCAGTTGATGAAACCAGCGAGGTTCTTGCTGTCAACGCTGACCCTCCTAGAGGCAGGTGATGTCGGGTCTGGAAGGACAGGCAGTCCACCCCTGTCTCCTAGGAGGTTAGCTCAAAGGCAGAGAGCGACTGCCTGAATCTTGGCTTATTTCCAAGGCCAGAGAGGGTCCTAGCAGCTCCCTCAGGGTCCACCCTTCCTCTCAGCTTTCACTGCAGGGAAAGCGCAGTCACTCCTGACACCCCCGGGGACCTGCAAGTAGAGGGTTTTCCTTCAGAGTAACACGCTGGGAGTACAAGGAGGGTGGGAACCCCTAAGCCCTGTTAGCACTGCTCCTCCAGCCAGGAAGGCCTGACCTTCAGCTCCCCGTGCATTCAGGAAAGGTGTCACCATCTGGCCACGGCGGGCAGGGCTGCCGCCTCTGTGCCCGGCGGCAGCTTCGGGCCACCTGACTCCCCAGGCTGAGACCCAGCATCGTTTTTCTGGGGAGACCGACTCGGAGCCTAGTGAAGTGGCCCTCTGCAACTCCGCTTGAGCCAGGCTGCTCCTGCTGCCAGAGGCCACAGCCTCCGGCTTTCCACCTTCAGGGTGGCCTCACCAGGTCCAGGTGGCCCGGAGTGGGGCTGGGGCAATGCTTCAGGAAGGGGTGAGCTAGAAAGGACGTGGCCCTGAAGCTGTGGGTCTCAACCCTCTAGCTGAGCCTGAAATTCAGAGCATGTCACAAACCTCTGATTGCGTTTGGCCCCAGAGCTTGCAGCCCAAGAGAAAAAGGGCCACTCCCTTCTGCCTCTCCCTTTAGGCCTGCTCAAACGGTCCCCTTGCCAAAATCTGAAGGATAAAGAAAAGGGAGAAATCGTCTACTTGGCCTGTGCGGTGCCAAAACTAAAACCAAAGCAAAACATTCCAGCTTCCTAAGGCGTTGTCTTTGTGGCGAGAATCCCTGGGCGTCAACAGATATTTTTCTTTTCGCCTCATGCAGGTGTTTGATCCCCACAGACAGAGCCCCCGCCCCCCCACACCGCCAGAAAGGTGTTTATGGTTGTTAGAAAAAGGGAAAGGAAATCTGACAAGTTTTAGTTATTCTAAGGCCTGCCATGGCAGGAGGCCCGTAGCCCTGGATCCAGCTGGCCTCTCCGGGTTAACCCTCTCTTGCCTGTGCTGCCCACTTGACAAGCACGAGACTGGTGTGTCCAGGCACAGCCCTCTGAGGCCAGTGTTATCCACTGCTACTGAATGATAGCGGCCAAATGAGAGTTCACGCTCACTGGGCATCTTCTGATGGGGATGGACGTGAGAGGCGTGCAGGTGATAGCCATGTTAGCCCCGCCCATCGGGGGGAGCATTTTATGGTCCTCAAGGCACGTTTACATACAGTATCTGAGTGAGACGGCTTGGAGGTATTTGCTATTCCCGTTTTACAGATGAGAAGACTGAGGCTCAGCAAGATGATGAGCCTGAGAGTCAGAGAGGTTAAGTGACCTGCCCAAGGTCATATGTAAAGGTGTGGCTATAAGCCAAGACACAGAGCTGCATCTCCTGGCTCTGGACCCAGATCTCTTTCCTTTGTAGTGGGTACAGGTGCTCACATCAGATGTTCAAGTCAGTGGACCCACGAGTTGTCAAAAAGCCTGCATTTGAAACTCTGCTGATTTCAGAACGGTGGGGGGACTTCCCTGGTGGTCCAGTGGTTAAGATTCCAACCCTCCAATGCAGGGGGCGCAAGTTCAATCCCTGGTCGGGGGATCTAAGTTCGTGGTGCGGCCGAAAAAAAAAAAAAAAAAATTCAGGCCTTGATTTTAGAACGGGACACGTGTAAGGGGTCACAGAGAGTTATCAGCAACACCTCATAACAACCCTATGGCAGGGATGGGGGCAGCCATGCCCGGTCCATAATGAGGATAATAACTTGCTCAGAGCTACCCAGGGAGCTGCTGGCTGAGCTGGGGTTTGATGCACAAGAGTTTCTAGCCAAGATGTCACTTTGCCAGAGGCTAGGTCTCCTCGGCCCGGTGGACTTTGAAATTAACCAAGGGGGAAGTACACATCCCTAACTTCCTTAGCAACCAAATCCACGCCTCCAAGGCTCGACTTTAGCCTTCTCCTTTATTCCCATTCCCATTGTCCTGTAATCATTAAAGCCCAGCTCCTCGGAGGGGCACCCTCCCAGCTGTGGTAACTGCCCTCCAGGCTGGTGTGTCGCGACTGCTGGATCAGGCACCCAGTGCATTGGGTAAAACCGCGGATCCCTCCCAGCCCTCTGTGGAAATTCAGATGCCATACGGCTGGGACTTCACATGTGCCTGCAGGTGATTCTAACGTGACGGGGGCCAGTAACCGGTCACAGGTGGAGTCAGCAAAGCATGCAGTTTGTAACTAGATTAGACATCCCGTCAAGTTCTACCTCATCCTGGCTGTGTGAGTTTAGGGAACCCCTTTAGCCTGGCCCTGGGCTTTGTCATTGTAAGGCGGAGATTATACATCCCACCCGGCAGGGGGTTGTGACGGGACAGTGAGGGGGGCATGGAGGTCAGAGAGCACCTGCCGGGCTCCTGAAGTGGGCAGACGCTGGGCATGCACATCCACGTGCCTCTTCTACGGTGGCACTATTGCTACCCCCACTTTATGGGTGAGGAAACGGAGGTAAAGTGGCTCGCCTGTGATCAGCCAGCAGAGCAGGGACCGGAGCCCAGATCTGCCGGCCTCGGAACCCCCGCCGCCCAGCCAGGGGCTCCCGAGGTCAGAAGAGGTGAAGGCGCGTGGTGCTTCACGAGGTTTGGGGCCGTCGAAACCGCAAACGTAGTTCATGAGTTGAGCGGTCAACACGCTGTCTCAACCCCTGGAACTCTGGCTGTCGTTCTCCAGCGTTTCCCGATTCTGCACTCTTTCAGTCACTCTGCTGCCTCGGAGAAGGACACTCGTTATCCTGACACAGAGGGTGGCACACAGGGTCTCGGGACTGTTCACGTCCGAGGTGCCCCTGGGCTGGACTGTCCGTTTCTGAGGGGTGTGTTGTTTTACAGGCTCTGGACCCCCCCTTGCCCCGGGGCTCCTCCAGGGGCTGAAAAGCCGGCACTGCCCCGAGGTGTTGGCCGTGTCCCCAGGCTCAGGCGTGAGCCAGACTCAGCCAGCGAGCTGACAGAAGCCAGGGAAAGGCCACCGGGGCTTCCTCCAGGTGGCTAAGCCCTGGGCAGCAGGGAGATGGTTTCCAGAGCTGCAGCGAGGGTCGGGCACTCCGGGGACACCGCTCCCGGCCGCTGGCAGGGCCAGGCCAGGCCCCGAGGTGCCCAGGAGCCGGGGAGGGACCCGGGTGGCAGGCGGCCCTGGCTTCTCTACCTCCCACGTGGTTCCCCCCAAGGGCGGGCCCCCCCAACCCCCCGGCACAGGGACTGAGGAGGACAAAGCCTCCTCCTGCCAGAGCAACTGCTTCTTGCAGTGCTGGTTACAACTATGGACGGAGCCATCGGTGCTCGAGCAGGAAGGAACCCAAGGGGTGGTGAGCCTTTATTTTTCAGCCAGAGAGGGAGATGGGCGGAGAGGTCTTGCGAGTGTCCACTGGCAGCTGCTGCCCGTGGGCTCCCCTGCCCTCTCTGGCCTCTCCCACGCTCCGGCCGGCGGCCCCACGTCGGTGCTGGACACACTGCATGGCGCTCAGCCGACCCCGAGGTTTCCTGAGCGCCCAGGGTGTGCTCGGACTCACCCCCTAACTCTGGCACGTGAAGGGGACCCAGGTCACGGACACCCCACGGGCACAGCAGACACCCACCTGAGATGGGCTCTGAGTCCAGCCCAGCACTGAGGCTGCTGTGAGGCCCCTCCCGGGGTGAAGCCCAAACCATCGTTCCCCCTAAGGAGGCAGGTTCCAGGGTAACGGAGTGTGAAATGACTTGGGAGAGCTAATGGCCTTGCTCACACTTGCAGAGAACAGATTTGCTTCACTTCCTTTTGAAGGCACAGGTGGGAATCTATATACAGAAACCGCAGGCGCAGGGGCACCTTAATCACTCATAGGAGACCTAGTCCCACGGGGCTCGCTTCCTGACTCTTGGGCAGCGAGGGTTCCTGGCTGCTTCCTGGGCTCACTCGGTGTCAGACGTGAAACTCCCAGCCCATCCGTTTCCAAGCCGGGGAGCCCAGAACCCAAGAAAAGTCTAGAAGTCCCAATACAGGCGCTCCAGGGGTCTTCTGGGGGCTCCCTAAGGGTGCCAGGCACCTCAGCCCTGTTCCATCACATTTGACAACGGCCCCGGCTAGAGCTGATCTCCACGCGATCCTTAATGAAGCGCTACTCCTGCCTGTGCTGGGGGGTGCTCCCTGCAGGTGGAAGTTCAGAAGGCAACCCAAGGAGCTCAAGCCAGAGCAGGAAGTGCCGGGGGGCGGGGCGGGGGTCTTGTCGCTGTCTACTCTCTCGCCTAGAGACACCCTAGCAGGAGAGGTGGGGGGCCAGCCCTCCCTGCAGTCTTGCTTGGGGCTCAGGGGGAATAGCTGTGCTGTGGGCCCCACTCCAGCAGCCTGGCACGGGGGGCACCACCCCGGGGCTAGCTGTTGCCCGGCAAGGCCCCCACTTGCTGTCCAGGGCAGCGGCAGGGAAGTTGGGGAAGTCCCCGGCCCACCCTGCGGGCCTGAACCCGTGGGGTCCAAGCTGAGGACACCCCTGCCTGGGAGATGCCTCCACGGCCAATGCTGAGGTGCTCCGGTGTTACTGGCTCTGTGACTCTGGACAGACCACTTGGTGATGAGACGCCAGTACGGCCCTACCGGCCCAGCCGGCCGCACTTGGTATTGATAATGATGTAAAGGGCGACATAGGTGTCAGGTGTGAGCAATCGCCCCCAAAGTGTGTGGGAAGCATGGGTTGGTGACTAGTTCTGCTCCAGGCAGTTGGGGAACAAAGCAGAATCACACTGTCCTCCAGAACTCCTAAACCTGGTAAGAGAGATAAGAATGTCGTATGGGAAATAAGAAAAAATAACTGACGGCTTAGCCCTGACTATGAAGAATGGATAAAGTGGAACTAATATTTGTGGAACCCCATGTCCCGGACCAAGTGTCTTATATATGTTTTATTTATTTAATTCTCAGAGCAGACATTATTATTATTGCACCCATTTCACAGATGAGGAAATTGAGGCTCAGGCAGCTTGAGCAACTTGCCCAGAGGGGCACCTCCAGTGAGTGGTGGTGAAGGACTTCGGACCTACAAGCCGATGCTCTGTTCATCCTACTCGAGGCCTCTCCCCAGGCCTGGAGGGCAGCCTGGGTGGGAAAGTCAGGGATGGTGTCCTAGGATTGTCCCACCTGTGGAAAATCAAGACCTGGCTCTAGGAGGATTGAACTCATTCATTCATTCATTCGATCAATGCCTTTTTTTTTTTAACTTAAAAAATATATTACTTTATTCCAACTTGTGTTTCCACCTCAGCCAATGCCTTTTGAGCACAAGGCCTGATCTCTCCTGCGTGTTTAACTGTCTGGCGAGGAGACAGGCAATGCCGTGTGTAGGTGTTGCCGTAAGAGTTATCTGTGGTTGGGGTGTCATCCAGCCTGCAGGGATTGGGGGCAAGGGCTGAGCTGGGCACGTGGATGATGGCGTGGGAAGGGGTGGTTCTGGGGGAGGGGACACAGACTCAGCGTGGCTACCACAAGGCGCCAGGGGCTCAGAATGGGAGTTCAAGGCTGGAGAGAGCAAGGGAGCCAGGAGGGCCGGTTGGTTGTACCTTTGACGGGTTTGAAGAAGGGGAGAAACCTGGTCGCTGGCCTCTTGACTGCAGGGCTGAGTGCAGAGAGTGGGAGGGGGGCAGGGAGGCGTGCAAGGATGCTGAGGTGCGGGCTGACAGGTGAACGTGGGTGTGCTCATCTGGGCCTGTCTTTCCCGTCTCTCCCCTCTCACAGAATTCCTTTCTTGGGTGTACGACGTCTAGGGCTCCCTCATGTCCAGGATGCAACCTTAGGAGGTGGGGGGAGGTGACAAGCATCCTCTTTCCACAAAGGGGTCACATCTCCAGCCCCGGGCCGCTCACCTCCTTATAGGCTGGACTGGGCCTGCCTTCATCCATTCAGGCTGCTGCAGCAAACCGTCTCCGACTGGGTGGCTGATAAACCACAGACATTCAATTATCACAGTTCTGGAGGCTATAAGTCTGGGATCAGGGTCCCAGCATGGTCAGGGGAGGGGCCGCTTCCGAGTTAAAGACTTCTCGGTGTGTCCTCACGTGATGGAAAGGGACGAGGGGACTCTCTGCGGTCTCTTTTATAAGAATAGCAATCCTATCATGAGGGCTCTACTGGCGTGACTGCATCACCTCCCAAAGACCCACCTCCTAATACCAACAAATTGGGCTTTAGGGTTTCAACATATGAACTTGAGGGGGACACAAAGATTCAGACCAAAGCAGACTAGACCCTAGAGCCTCTGGGGACAGACCTGGGGGCCTTCAGAATGCACCACCCTGTCCTTCCCAAAGGTCGGCCTCTCCTGTGCAGGTGGCCGTTTGGCCTAGGACCTTCGAAGTTTGAACACTGAAGACTTTATCATATAGTATGTAGAGCTTGACTCTTGCCACTGGGGACGGAGAGTCCCTGCTGGGGCCCGAAGCACCCCCTGCTCTCTGTCCTGGCTCTGGGGCTCTGCTCCGACTTTCCCTCCCGGCAGACAATGGCTCCAGGGGCATCAGGAGAACCCAGATTCAGCCTGTACCTGCCCCAGCGCCAAGACTGGGGCTGCAGAGCAAGCGGAGGCCGCAAAACATGTTCTAGCCTCTGCCTGAGTCAACAGCATCCCCTGGAAATCAGTTCACAAACCCAGTTTGGTTTCTAGGGGGTATTTGAAAAAAAAAAATTGAATTTTTCCCAGCGTCTGAGTCTGCCATGCAGCAGCACGCCTCAGTGGTAAACCTCACGTTCTTTCCTCACAGCACGTCTCTGGCTCTTTCTCGGAGGCCAAACCCAAGATCAAATCATGAATCATGTTTTTTCCAGGCTTCTATCTCTACACAACGCTGACTAAAACAATAACTGGACGTTCAGTTGAGCTAAGTCACGAGACAGGTTCTGAAAACTCCTCCTATGGTCCAAGATTAAGTCTCATAGAGAAGGGAGCATGTTCTGAGGAAGTGGCCTGGATTTTATACCCAGTCTCTCTTCAGCATCCGTCAGAGACTAATTGTGGCTGTTGGGCTGGGATCGCTTAGATTCCAGCCTCAGAAATCGGGATTGAACAGAATGCCCTAGATCACCTTGGGATCTTTGTTTTCCTGTCTGCCTGGACACTGTCCATGCCAAGAGCTGTAAGAAGCAAATAGATCATAAGCAATGCACCATATAAACTGAACAATATTGGCCAAAGAGAAGTAAGAGTTTCACCATGTAGGTCCTTTCTCTCCAGGCCTAGGTGCAGAATGTTGAAATTGGGCAGGGCCTCCCAGTTTTGAGCCTTTATTAGAAAGACTTAGATGCTGGCCCTAAAACTTGGCCCTGGTGACTCGACTATCAACATGAGTTTAATGCTCTCCCTGGCAAAGGCTCAGCTGTGGGATAGGCCGATTTCAATCCCCCCTCCCAGGGTGGCCTGCTGCCTCTGCAGGATAAAGTTACTTGTAGGATTCTCAGAGGCGCGGCTTGTAACTCCGGCAATCCTCTACTTGTGGTATAGTATTCGGTGAAAGGGTGTGTTCCCACGGGGTGAGAAAGCACACACACCACGGGGGTGGCGGCTGACCCGTAGCCCTATTGCAATAGCTGTGCTGTGGTCAGTGTTTGGCTGTAGCCAACACATGTTTGATTCTCTGAGTCAGATAAGAATGGCTCTTAGGAGAGGCTGGTTGTTTCTAAGGTGGAAGGTGAAACCCCAAGGGATCTTGGGGTTTCTGGAAGAAGTAACTAAAGGTGGTAATCAAGCTGCTCTGCAAGAGGAAGAGGGAGCTTTCTTGGGTTTTGCTTGAAGGGATAAGGGGGCGTGGTGGGCAGTGAGACTCTGAGAGTGGGGAGGGGCTAGAAAGGGAGCATCAGGGAGGGGGGCGGTCAGGAAACTCAGGACAGAAGAATCTAAGTGTGTAAGTGGTCTGCTGTGATGTCTCTCTATCCGAGCCCCATGGATCACTAGTGATTTCCTGGAGAATTAAAAGAGGGGCTGACTCCTGCCTCTGCACTGGCTGGAATAAAAACATTTACTGGCTGCAGTAAGACGGTGCAGAGAACAGTATGGCGGTTCCTCAAAAAATTCAACGTAGTATTAGCATAGGATCCAGCAATTCCACTTCTGGGTATACTTCCAAAAGAAGTGAAAGCAGGGACTTGAACACATACTGTGCACCTGTGTTCGTAGCAGCATTATGCACAAGAGCCAAGAGGTGGAAGCAGCCCAGACATCCATCCGTGGATGAAAGGATAAGCCAAATGTGATGTAAACGTTCAGTGGAATATAATTCAGCCTTAGAAAGGAAATTCTAACATGTGCTACAGCGTGGATGAACCCTGAGGCCATTATGCTGAGTGGAATATGGTAGTCACAAAACGGTAAATACTGTACTGATTGCACTTACACGAGGTAATTGGATAGTCAAATTCACAGAGACAGAAAGTAGAGTAGTGATTGCCAGGGGCTGGGGGGAGGGAAAATGGGGAGTTATTATTTAATGGAGACAGAGTTCCAATTTTGCAAGATGAAAAGAGTTCTGAAGATGGTTGGTGGTGACAGCTGCACAACAATGTAAAAGTACTTAATGCCACTGAACTGTACACTTCAAAATGGTTAAGATGGTAAAATTTTATGTTCTATGTATTTTAACACAATTGTAAAAATCCTGGGGGAAGAAAGCCTCTTTCTTAGCCCTGCACATTTTGCTCAGGTTTCTTCGGGGGCTGAGAAAACTCATTTCTATATGGATTTGGCTTGATTACAGTGGAGTTACCTCTTAAGCGGGGACTCAGCTTAGGGTTTAAGGTGTGGAGTCCCCCTTGGAAAATTCCTGTGTGGCTCACAGAGTAGGTGGGAAGGGGGCCAACACTGTTGCTTTTCCTTGTAGCCCTGGAACAAACACTGTGTCTTTGAGCACCAGGTGCAATGTGGATTTACATTCATGAGTCGTAACAAAATACATCTTGCGAGCCAGTCCTAGGGTGGGCTGCTCACGCTGTGATGGGCCCCCAGGACCAAGCTTACTGAGGAAACAGAACGATCAGCCTCTTCTGGTGTTGGCCTCCAACAAGTGGAGGAACATGCATCACCTTCCCCACTGGAAGCCGTTTCCTTCCCCTTATGCAGAGGCGAACGCCTCCAAGCTCAACGGGTATGTGAGGTGTCTCCACCGAGGTGGCCTCTGTCCAGCCCAAGGAACCTGGACAGACGCCTTACTATCAATCCCCCTCCCCCACCTTTCAGCTGACTCTGATGGGTTTTCAACACTGAATTGTCCTCTGACCTTGGACCAGACCTACTGGCCATAGAAAAATGGCCCCTTCCCCCCGCCCCCACCAGGCCTCCCTGCTGACCACATCTCACAGGGACTTCCAGACACCTGCTCAAACCTGAAATTCTCCACCTTAAAAGGATCTTTTCAGATTGAAGATGCAATTCCTGAGGCCAATTCCTTGCTTCAGATCTGAGCCATAGGGTTCCTAGCTTTCAAAGAGATCTATCTTCAAATGACAGGGTACCCCAAAGAGAAGTGGTTCAAGCCCAACTCACAGAAGACCATATTAAATAAAGCAGTGGTGTGAGCTGGCAGTGACTTTCAGACAAACTGGACCCCCATCTCCTTCAGAAGGGCTTAGGCAGCGCTGAGCCCAGATCTAGGCATGGCTGGAGGCTCCAAATAAGTGAATGAGTGACCAGCTGCCCTCCGGTGAGCCCGCCGGCATTGATCTGGCACGATTCGAGATCAGTACAATTTCTGATTGGCGATACATTTGGGTTGTGATGCCCAAGGATTGAGAACTAATGAACAGGACGCTATGAATTTCAACCCCGTTTTGCCATTAAATACTTTGCTGACCCCCAGGCAAGACTTTCTATCTTGGTTTTTCTCACCTACAGACTCTGTATAAAAGAGATCTGTAGGAGTACATCAAAACATGGAAGAGAGAAAACAGAGCAATGAAACGCTTATTGGTGAAGTCGCTCATTTTTCTACCCCGAAATGCACTTGGTTCCAAGGCCGAATTCTTAAGTGTTTAAAATGCATTTAAGACAGACATTCTTAAGAATGCAGACGTTCTTAAATGTTTAAAAAAATAATGTGACAGCATACCCACCACCCAACATAAGATACAGAACATCATCAGTAGAGTTGAAGCCCCTGAACACCTTCCCCGATTTCAGTCCCTCCTTCCTGCCCAAAGGCAACCGTGCTCCTGAATCCGGACAAACGTGATAGTCACTACGCTACAGAAATGACGCCCGAATTTGGTTTTTATCATATTCCCATGCAATTCTTGATACCCTTACTCCATTTATATATAACTGTAAACAATGAGACAGCTGGAAATACCTTTAAGCCAGGACTGACACGCATGTCTTCCGGAAGGATTCTGACACAGTATCTAGCTTAGCACAAAGGATTGTTTGCCAAAACACATCCTTATTTGTCACCTCACTCTCTGTGTCTTTTCACCTCCCTGAGCTGGGAACGGGCTACTCTCTCTAGGTGGACCCCAAACGGTGATGCAAGCCCCTCATTAGGTCTCCTGTTAACGGGCCTGGGCGGGTCCGGGACTATGGAGCTGAAGCACCGACCCCCCCACCCCTCTCCCCGGCCCAGCTCGGCGCTGACGCCTCCCCCGTCTTCCCTTGCAGACGGAGATGCGGCTTCAGGACCAGCAGCTGGCCCGGCAGCTCATGCGCCTGCGCAGTGACATCCACAAGCTGAAGATCGAGCAGACCTGCGACCTCCACCGGCGGATGCTCAACGACGCCACCTACGAGCTGGAGGAGCGGGACGAGCTGTCCGACCTCTTCTGCGACGCCCCGCTCGCCTCCTCCTTCAGTCTCTCCGCGCCACTCAAGCTCATTGGGGTCACCAAGATGAACATCAACTCCCGCAGGTTTTCTCTGTGCTGAGAAGCCCTACACGGGGCGGTGGAGCCGGAACGAGGGTCTGGGAGGTGGACGGTGGGGGGGGGCGTGGGAAGGAAGCTGAGGCCCAGCTAGCCGAGTGGGTCTCCCCGGAGGCAGGGCGTCCCCAGGACCTGTGACGCGTGCTCTCAGGGCCCAGCTGTGGAGCTCAGTGTCCCCATGCCTGGCCCTGGTTTAATACCCAAAGAGCCCTGCAGAAGGGCTGGCGCATCCGCTCTTCAGTGAGACCTGGGTCCCCAGGCCACACGTCTCATCCTCCCCTTAGTGACCCACATTCCTGTTTCCGGAATCACTGGTGCTATGACCTGGGAACCCAGAGGGGGTCCAAAGCTGTGATTCTTGCAGAAGGCTTCCCCAGGGGCACCGACCCCCAGGGGGAGGTGATTAGATGCCAGCCGCGCCCATGTCACTGTTGCTGTCCTCTAAGTCCTGGCTCAAATTCACCCTAAGTGGGTGACTCAGCAGCCGCGACAGGGACCCACCAGCAAAGGAAGACCAAAAGGAATAACGCGTGGCGCTTGGGGAAGCAGTCCCCAGAGCCGCAGCCAGCGCCCTGCATGCGGTCTTCGACCAGTGTGTGTGGCCCCACCAGTGTAGCTGGGGTGGGGGGGCGGGTACACCCGCCCTCTGCTGCCCGCTCTGGCCACACACACCAGTCCCAACCTCCAAAGAGCCCCTCTGCTGCATTGCCTCACCCCTGGGGCGTGCCTAGGAGTGGATTTCCCGGGGGGGGGGGGGCGGGGGGCAGCAGAGGCCTCCTGGTGGATTCCGACGGTGTCACCTCCGTCACCTTCGTGCCCTCCTCAGAAGCTCGCCCTGAGCCTCCACTGAGATTCTGTGCCTGACTCAAACAACTAATTTCAATGGAATCAGACTGTTATACTAACCTGTAGCTAACTTGTCGATAACTGTTTGATTTTTGTCCAAATGGCGAAGCCAGTGGGTAGGTCAAGTACAGAGGTTCAGGGTTTGATTTTAGAAGATTCTCCCTCAAGACGAGTGAGAGGATGGGCAAGGTAAGGACTGAGACCTCAGCAAGTTAGGGGGGTAACCCAGTAGAACGCCCCGTGCCGGGGGGGCTGACCTTTGACCCATCTAGCCGAGCCCTCTGCTACAAAGGGGAGTGAGGCCAGGGGAGGGGAGTGGTCTCCCTCAGGCTCCACGGCTCTTTAGCGGCTGTAGAATATTGATGTGTTAATAATAATCATTATTAATTACGCTACACAGATCACGTATCCATGAACTTGAACTCCAAAGATGGGACTAATGCTTTGCCAAACCCACGAACTGTCAACTGCCACTCTCCACTCACTCAGCCCCGTCACCTTCCATTGTGGACGTGCGGCATCCTGTTGCTCTGTCTTTCACGCTTCGTCTTCCTGTAGAATTTCACGGGGGCCCAGACACACTCACTCACACACCCCATGACCCCCACCGGCGAGCGGAGCGGTTGCTTTTCTCTCGTGGGCCAGGCGTGGGAGTTTGTGGATGATCGGTCCCTCGTTAGAAAAGAATTTGGTGTTTCCTTGTGACTTCCGAGAGCCGGAGGGCTTATGCTTCCTTCAAAGACGGTGTTACCACGTAGCCAAGATCTGTTTTTGCTTCGACGCTCAGCGGTGGCAGAAGTCTGGGGCGCAGAGCGTTTGTCCATGAAGAAGCCCTCAGTGGAAGGCTCGGCCTCCTCGGGCCGGCTCCTCCTCCGGCAGGAAGGAGGGAGGTTTCCTCTAGCTGGTGGTGCCTCTCCTCAGGGCTTCTGTATAAGCACTGCCAGGTCCGACAGAGGCGCGCCTGCCAGGCGTCCTCCGGAAGAGCCCTTGAGGTCCTGGGGTGACCGGCCAGCCCGCACACGCGCTCACTCTTCAGAATGGTGCACGTACACACACTTGAACCCACACAGGCAAGCCCATTCCACAACTGAAACAAAGGCCAAACTGATTAGTTTTCTTTCTAGGAACCAGTCATTACAGTAACTAAAAAAGCTGGGTCCAGCCACAGCTGAGTGATTTACCTGAATTTTGTCAACCCAGTTGAGTTGGAGTCAACTGGGCAATGTAGTTAGTTGCTCGGCTGACCTCATGATTCTTTGAGATCAAGAACACTTGATGGAATAGGTTTTGCAATAGGGCGCACTTTTTGGAATAGGTTAGATGTCTCGGCTATCGTGCTTAGTTCATGCCAAGGGAATTTTATTGGGGGATAAGGGGGGAGGAGGAGTCAGGAAGAGAAGTGCAGGGAAAAGACAGGTGTGTTTTCTTACTCACTGTCCAGTGTCTGTTGGCATCCTTATTTCCACGGTGAACACAGACAAGTAGCCAGGTCAGTTCAGCTTTGTGAAGTCCCTGCCTCCTGTGGGTCAAGAGATGCCTGAGTCAGTCGCAGCCTAACCTGCGTGCCCCGCTCCCCGGGGCAGCCTACCGGCTTGACCACGCGTATACGATACTGTTGCAGTTTTACTCATTATCTCCCCGTCTCCCTGCCATCCCTCAAGGACCCCTGGGTGTAAAACTCCAAGTCTCCATGACACTGCCTGGCAGGGTGATGTCTGACGCCTTCGTGGGCTCAGCAGTGATCACAGGCCTGGGGAGCCCGGGCAAGCTTGAGATGACCTGACCCAGCCTCAGGCCTCCTCCCTGTAGCAATACCAAGTGCTATTACGTAATCGATGGACAATTTATAATTTTATTTTTTACGATTGTTTGTTTCTATATTGCTGTTAGAGAAAGTGAAATTAAAATATTTCAAAAGAATATATTTGTAAAGAGGAGAAATGTGCTTCCTTTCACCTTGTTCCTGTTACAGCACACACAGGGCCAAGCACTAAATTGAAAGAGAAAGAAGCGGGAGGAGGCAGGGAGGGAGGCGTGGCTGGAGGAACAGTCACCCGAGTCACTCTCCTTCCTCTATGGCACCTTCCCCCAAGGAGTGCTGCTTGGTGGAATTGCCATAGGGAGCTTCCCGCTGTGGGCTATGTGAGCTCACGATGTGACATTAAGAGATGCAGGCATTCATTACTCCTGAATTTGACCAAGGCCAGAGCCAAAGCAAATCCACGCTCTCTTACATTTAGCCACTTCCAAAGGTGACTCTGAGTGGATTCAGAATATATGGGTCAAACCCAGAGCACTGCTGGATAGCGGACCCGCAGGACATGTATTTCAAATCACAATTCTATCATCCAAGTACGGGGCTTAGCATTACCGTCCCGTGTGGAGAGCTCGTGTCGGACTTTTTCAACATCTTAAGTGGCCGTGCTCAACGTGAAGCCTGCATGAGGATCACCTGGGAAGCCTGCTGCCAATGCACATTCCCAGGAAATTCCTGGGCTCCACTCAGAGGCTCTGGAGTGCAGCTCTGGCACGGGGCCTAGGAATCTGTTTTTAACAAACACTCCAGGAGACTGACGCAGGTGGTCTACAGACACTTGGAGAAACCTTTAAAGGGACAAAGCAGGCAGGGAAGGCATGTCTTGAATGGCTCCTGTCTCTTATTCCCGGGAGAAGTCCGTGTCTGCAGGTCAGAGCAGGTGTTAGGAATCCCATTCTGTAGAAGGAACAGCTGGAGAGAAGCACTCTAGCCGTTCCTTGAGATCATATCACCTGCTTACACCAAGCGGATGAGTGACTGGGATCTATTTCCTGCAAAGAGCTCCCAGTATGAACTGGCTGCATGGAGCACGGGTCATGAGCTGAGGGACGGAGGGGCACCTGGAGATCTGCCATCACCATCGGCCTTGTAGTTCAAAGGGCACTCGAGAAGCCACTGGGCCTTTCCACCCCTGCAGATGGGACCGCACCCTGTTTTTTCAGCCCCAAGGGAAATGACTCTAATTTGGCCTCCAAACAAGTGAAATACTTTTAAGTGCCACAGAGGAGGTAAAAGGTGACAGCAGTGCCCTCCCTTGCGTGGGAAGGGGGCTGCTTTTAACACGCGGTCAGGGGATGCGAGTGACTTGGACGCCCATGGACAGGGTGACACATGGTCTGATTTGGGATTCACTTTGGGCCCTAGTGTGGGATGTATTTTGGATACTTTGGAGGTAAAGCCAACAGGGTCCACTGGTAGCTTGGATGTGGAGTGTGCAGGAAATAGAGACTAAGGATAGCCTTCTGGCCAGCAGCTGGATTGGGGGGTGGGGGGCTTACTGAGATGAAAAAGCCTGAGGGGAGCACGAGTTGGGGAGACAGGTAGCATTAACAGTGCCGTCTCAGCCGTGTGATATTTAAATGTCTATCGGGCTTCCCTGGTGGCGCAGTGGTTGGGAGCCCGCCTGCCGATGCGAGGGACGCGGGTTCGTGCCCCGGTCCGGGAGGATCCCACGTGCCGCGGAGCGGCTGGGCCCGTGAGCCGTGGCCGCTGAGCCTGCGCGTCTGGAGCCTGTGCTCCGCGACGGGAGAGGCCGCGACGGTGAGAGGCCCGCGTACCGCAAAAAAAAAAAAAAATGTCTATCAAACATTCAAGCAGGAAGTGAGTACGTGGTTGGCTATAAGGACCCAGACTTCAGGAAAAGGCCAATGTCAGAGGCATAAATTTAGGAGTGTGGATTTGGGTGTTGGGATGATATTAAAAAGCACCATACCTGGACAAAGTCCTCTAGGAAGAAAGCGTAGACATAGAAGACGGGGCTAAGTACAGCATCGTGGGGACTCCAGCACCTAGGGGGTCTGAGAGAGAAATAAGAACAGTCACAGGAGACTTAGAAAGACCACCTGGTAAAGTACAAGGAAAACTGGATGAAGGGGGCATCGGGGAGCCTTAAAGAAAATGCTTCAAGGAGACAGTCGTCAATATCAAATGCTGCTGAGAAATCGAGGAAGAGGTGGATAGAGAGATAAACAGTGTTTTCAAGGAAGATGGAGAGCATCTGTCTTTTATTCCAACGGTAATAGCCCTTTCAGTCCAGGGGTAGGGACAAAAGTCCAGTTGTGTGGGTTGAGGAGAAAATGGAAAGTGAAGAAATTGACTCTTTCAAGTCAGTTTGCTGTCAAGAGAGCAGAGAAATAGGAGCTGGACAAAGTCATAAAGTCAGGGAAACAATTTTTGGCTTCCTCAACAAAATAAATACATATTAGAGTGCACTGTATATTAACAATGTATCAAATCATAATACAAATGTATAATAAAGGTGCCAGCATCTAAGACATGCAAATGGCAATAACGTGTTAGGAAGGGAGAAACTGACGGTGCATGAGAGAGAAGAAGGTAATTGTAGCAGTGAAGTTCTTAAGGAGGAGAGAGGGGGCTGGCTGGGAGGGGACTAAAGACACCCCTTCCACTGTAGCGAGAGGGAAGGCTGAAGGTGAGTGGGTTAGGGAATCTCTGGCGGGAAGAGGAGGAGGGTCCCATTGGATCCCTCCTATTTTCTCTGTGAAATAGGAGAGTGACTTGGAGGCGGGGGAATGTTGGAGGTTTGGGAAGAAAGAAGTTTTGAAATAATTCTCTCAGCGAATGGGCATGTTCATTTATTAGGAAGGATAGTCAAGTCACCCAGCAGTGCTGGCTGCCCATTTGAGGCTTGTGGTCGTTCAGTGTGATGCAAATCCAGTGAATGTGGTTGCATGTTTTTTGGGGTTTTTTCTTTCCCTCCAGAAGTGGTCAGATGCCACGGTGCCCACACAGAGCAGGCAGACGGTGGCAAGGGGATGTGTCAGGCAGGTACACGGGAGGACGAGGAAGCGAAAGTTGAAGTGTTTTGCAAAGGAGCAACCGTACTATTGAACCAAGGAATCCAAACCCAGTGAGGAGGGAAGAGGGGACATGAGGACACGGGGGCGGGGGTGACAGCAGTGCTAGAGCGGTGGGGTCCACGGTTGGCGGTCTCGGGGCCATCTGGGGCTCGCTGAGCGACAGGGCTGGCGGAGAAAAGCTGAACAGAAGGTGCTGATCAGAGTATGGGGACAGCAGAGGTGACATTTCAGGGCTGGTGCAGCTTCTTCCTTCACAGACACAGCCTGATGCTACAACAGCTGCCTGGCGGCCCCAGTAAGTGTGCACCTCATGTGCTGGTGGCATCAGTCAATTCTGAGACCGCCCCGGCCCCTGCAGATCTCACCCGTCTTGTTTAGAAAGGGGATTTTACGCTCTGTCGACAGCATTCTCTTTGGCTTCTTGGCAAGAGCAGAGCACCCCCCATTCCGAATGCTCTCTGTCACAGCCCCGAGTCTGCAGTTGTGATGGCCGGAGAAGGAGGACTGGAGGAGGACAGTAGTGTGGCCCTGCCAGGACACACAGGCCGGTACAACCGGGGGCCTGTCTGATGGGGACCGCTCAGGCACACTGAAGCTCTCAGATAAGGCTATTTTTAAATACCCTGTTCGCAGGCTCAAAGCAAACAGCGGTGGAGACAGCTAGGCAGTCTCCGAGGGAAACTGACTCAGGAAGAGAGACCGCAAGCGTTGGGGGGCTCTGGACAGCTGTCACCCACACTCACTGCGAGGAGATAAGTCCGCCGGGGACATTTCCTGACTGGCAGGGACAGGTGCCAGGAGTGGGTGGGAATTCCCTGGGAGATAATCCGGTAAGGCGTGATTCAGCTCTGCAGGACTGGAGTGTTATTTATTTCCTAAACCATTCTGTCAAACAGGGAATCCCTCAATCCAATCGCTCTTCCTCCTGCCCCCTCCTCCACGTGGGGACAACTGGAGCCTGAGAAAGGGCCACTTGTCAGAGGACATCCAGGGTCCCGAGGGACTCTGCCTCCTTCCAGAAAACTCCCCTCCCCGTGGGAGCCGGCCTGGGTACCACCCACTGCCCCGAGAGCCTCCCCGGGATCGGACGCCCCTTCGGGGTGGCACAGGGCTCTCTGCGCTGTCCCATTGCACCAGGCGGGGTGGGCAGACAGTGGAATTGTTCCAGTGTCCCAAGCAGGGGAGGACCTGACCCGGGGCACCCAGGCTTAGGAACCACTGGAAGAGTCAGGGAACGTGATTCTCGGAGCTGTGCTGGATTCCAGCAAGCTCGGCAGGCGTCGTTTGGGGCTTCTGGCAGCACCTGAGCAGCTATTCCCAAGAGGTCTTCTGTCTGCCTGTCTGCCTTCCGCCACCACTGGGTTTTTACTCACACAAACACCCCCTCCCGGAACACTTCTGACACCAGATGTGTGAGTTTCCCACCCCAAACGATCCTGCAGTTCCTCTGCAGACACCAGCTGGGTGTTCTACGACTTAACTCAGTTTGACACAATCCGCACACAAAATGTCGTCTCCTGTATCCCCTGTCCCGCCCGCAGGGCCTCTGAGCTCGGATCCCGTACCCCTCTGTAGCAAAGACAAGACTGAACGAGCCATCATAAAGATGCAGCACGGTGCCCAGGAGGTAAAAAGCAATGCTCTGAAAGCAAGTTTCTGTTAAAAGTTTCCAGCCACTTCTATCTCTAGCAGAGGACACGGTGAGTCTCCCTGAGAAAAACCGTAGGAGTGGTTCCTTTCAGGGAAGTGGGTGAGAGGGGGTCAGCCACCACGCCCCTGGGGAAAGGGAGCCAGAGGGGTGGGCAAGCTGCATCGTGCCAGAAGCCTCCCGAAGAAAACGACCTTGACTCCTTTACAGATTCAAAAGCACCTCTAAGGCCCAAGCCTTACTTCTTCAGGGGAGCACACACGTGCGGGTGGGACGCGCATCCTAGGGGCTGGGACACAGGGAGGAGGTGACGGCACCCACTTTAAGGAACAAAGCAGAGCATGAGGAGCAGCCTCTGGGAGTGATGAGTCTCAGGAAGAAGGGACAGGAGAGCGACTTACCCTGATGAAATGGGGCTGGAATTAAATCATATAAAATAACAAAGGGGGCTGCCCTGGTGGCGCAGTGGTTAAGAATCCGCCTGTCAATGCAGGGGACACGGGTTCGAGTCCTGGTCCGTGAAGATCCCACATGCCGTGGAGCAACTAAGCCCGTGCACCACAACTACTGAGCCTGCGCTCTAGAGCCTGCGAGCCACAACTACTGAGCCCGTGTGCCACAACTACTGAGCCTACGCTCTAGAGCCCGCGAGCCGCAACTACTGAGCCCAAGCGCCTAGAGGCTGTGCTCCGCAACATGAGAAGCTACTGCAATGAGAAGTCTACACATCACAACGAAGAGTAGCCCCCGCTCGCCGCAACTAGAGAAAAGCCTGCACGCAGCAACGGACACCCCTCGCAGCCAAAAATAAATAAATTTTTAAAAATAATAATAACAGAGGAACATGGCTTTTTATGGACCCCAAGCTGCAGGTGGGACACACCGTATGCTGTCAGAGTCGGGTGGTTTTATCACTCAGAGTACGATTTTTTTTTCCTGTTGCAAACAAAGAAGCAGGTCCAGGAGCTGGAGTGGCTGATCACGGTCACCGTCCGGTTGGTGCAGAGCTGAGACTGCACCGCGGTCTCCTAACTCCTCATCCTGGCTCTTTCCAACGCCCTCTCTTCCCTGGAGCCCTCCCACCTCCGAGTTCCCCCTTCCAACTACACAGAGAAGGAGGTCTGAGAAAACAAATCCGAGTTCTTCCCCCTGTAAACAAAAGGCTTTTTTTCACTTTATAATGCGGGCCTATTGAGTTAAGGAAATCCTAAAGTGCCCCCTGCTGGAAAAACAGAGGAATCTACTCACATGTGGAATGTCTTCCAGATACTGTAGCAGCGCCAATAACGTACACCTTGATACTTGCTTGTTTTCTTGACATTTGTGATTGGCATCACTTTCCACGTTTGCTGGAAAATTCAAAGTTCAAATGCTATTTTCCACCACTCAAAAACGGAGCTCTCTAGCGGGAGTACCCTCTCACAATTTAATTAAATTCTACAAATACTTTTAAAATATTTACTATGTGCCAAGCACTGTGCCAATTCTAGAAAAGCAAGGTGACTAGAAGCTGAAGGTTTATACAGCACTTTGGTTTCATTCATGCCATCTCAACTGAAATTCATGTTTTATGTCAGTTGTGGTACCCAATCCTTTATAAAGAAAATAAAATGGCCATTAACTTGAAAATAGGGTGATATGTTTTTAAATCTATTGTTTAATGTGGTGTTTTCATTCTCATTTTTAAAAGTTACAGTTCCTAATTAATGAAGCCATTTTCCTCATTACAACTGAAAACTGAGAAACCCTTACATCTTTCTATCACGAGCCTGGACTGGTCCAGATTGCCCCCTTGTTGGCCTTGCTCCATTTTAAAGCTCTAGCAATCTTTCTCAGCTTGCAGCTAAAATCTGGCTTTCTCTTCAAGAGGGAAATACTTTCTAAGATAGTAACTCATCAAGTAATTCAGTTTGCCTTTTCAACCCCACCCCCTGCTGATCACCTCTCTCTGTCTTTCCTCCCACGAGTCAGAAACAATATGACTGCATTCACAAAATGTTCTCTGTTCCTTATAGTGTAACTTTCCACATGACTAACTGTCCTCAGTTGATGTGTCTCAATTCATTTTATTTTTACAGTCTTGCTTGCTTATTTTTTTCTGCCTCTCTGGGTTGCTCCCCTCTCTAAATGGCCACCTTCCTTTCTAACAACCAGTTCATCTTCACCTTAATTATCCCTGGCAGCATAGCCAGATATAAATTTATAAACACAGCGGGTGGTTATAAAGTGCAGGACAGTCACTTCCCATGGCCTGAGTCACTGGCGCCCTCTGCTGGTGCTTCTTCCAATCGGCTGTGAATAAGGCAAGTCACCTGCAAATCAAGACTTGGCCCTTCCAGGCGTGGCCGACCTCAGTGTTCTTGGTGTGAAGACATCACACCTGGATCTCAGTTAAAAAACAAAACAAAACAAAACAAAAAACCGCTTGTGACACATTAGAGATAGCAGATGACAAGGGAAGACCGGAGCACACAGAGTCCAAGAGAGGAGCCAGAAGGTACGGGAGGTAAACCAAGTGAGACTGTGCAAGTCTTTCCCTTCTCTAGACTTGTCTATTTGAAAAAAATCCCTGAATAATTAGAAATTAAGCAACATACTATTAAATAACCCACAAGTCAAAAAAGAAATCATAATGGAAATTAGAACTATTTTAAGCCAATTGAAGTGGATACATAATATATCAAAATTTATGACATTCTGGCTAATGCAATAATTAGAGGGAAATTTGCTTTGAATACTTATATTAGAAGGAAAGAAAAATATAAAATAAATATTCTAATCACTCATCTTAACTTAGAAGAAAGAGCAAATTAAGCTGGAAGTAAGCAGAGGGAAGAAAAGAAAAACTACCAGCCCCCAAATCAATTAAATAGAAACAGAAAAACAATGAAGAAGATCAATGATACTGAAAGTAAATTAACTGAAAGGAAATTGAATTCTTAATTAAAAGCCTTCCCATAAAGAAAACTCCAGACCCAGCTGGTCTCACCAGTGCATTCTATCAAATATTTAGAGGGAAAAAGAATATGAATTCTCTGCAAACTCTCAGAAAATAAAGGAAGACACACTTTCCCATTCATTTCATAAAATCTTCATGACTCTGATACCAAAACCAGACAAAGACATTATAAAAAAGAAAGAAAATATTATCTCTCATTGAAAAAAAAATACTAGCAAATTCAATTTAGCAATATACAGAAAGCAAGATTTATCCCAGCTATTCGAGGTTGGTTAAGATTCAAAAGGCAATTAATGTAGTTCTCACCATAACAGGATAATTGAAGAAAAAAAGATCATCTCCACAGCTGTAGAAAAGACATTTGAAAAGTTTCTATTCTCATTGATGTTACAAACTATTAGCAAACTAAGAATAGAACACTTCTTCCAACTGATAAAGAAATATTTGAAAAATCTAGAGCTAACAGCATACTTAATGGCAGAAACTGAATCTTTCATCCCCGGTTTGGGGACAAAGCAAGGATGCTGACTCTCATGTCCTCTTTTCCTCAGTGAACTGCCTGCCGATGCAGGGGACACGGGTTCGTGCCCCGGTCCGGGAAGATCCCACGTGCCACGGAGCGGCTGGGCCCGTGAGCCACGGCCGCTGAGCCTGTGC
Source organism: Kogia breviceps (assembly GCF_026419965.1). Classification (NCBI taxonomy): domain Eukaryota; kingdom Metazoa; phylum Chordata; class Mammalia; order Artiodactyla; family Physeteridae; genus Kogia; species Kogia breviceps. Next base: position 111,050,669 of record NC_081317.1, on the reverse strand, counting down.
GTCCGGAGCCTGTGCTCCGCAACGGGAGAGGCCACAACAGTGAGAGGCCCGCGTACCGCAAAAAAATAAATAAATAAAAGGCAGAAAGATTGGAAAGTAAAAAGTGAAACTGTCTTTACTGCAAACTGCATGATCACATATATGGAAAACCCTAAGGAACCTACAAGGAAAGCTATTAGGACTAATAAGTGAGATAACTAATGTCTCAGGTTACAAAGTCAATGTTAAAAAATCAATTGTATTTCCATATACTAGCAATTAGAAGTTGAAATTTTTAAAAATTAGCTTCCAAAAACATGAATAATTAAGTATAAATTTTTAAAATTTGGGGTAAGACCTATTCCCTGAGAAACATAAATATAAAACATTATTGAGAGAAACCAAAGAGACCCCAAATAAATGGAGACATATACCATCTTAATGGGTTGGAAGACTCAGTCTCCCTACCCAATCCATAGATATAACACAACTCCAGTCCAATTCCCAGTAGGCTTTCCTGTAGAAATCAACAAGTTGATTCTAAAATTTGCATGGAAATACAAAGGACCTGGAAGAGCCAGAATAAACTTGGAAAGAAATACGAAGTGAGAGGACCTCACTTTCTGACTTCAAGACATTTTGCAGGGATAGGAATCCAAACAGTACAGTACTGGCATAAGGATAGACTTAGAGATCAATGGACAGACAGAGGGGACAGAAATAGACCCACACACAGATGGTTAATTGAAAATATAGCCTTTTCAATAAACTGTTCAACTGGATGATCATATTATTCACAAAGAGAAAAAGTGAACCCTAGCTTCACTCGACAACATACACAAAAATTAACCCCAAATGAATCACAGACCTAATATAAAAACTAAAATCATAAAACTTCTCAAAGAAAACATAGGTGGAAGTCTTTATGACCTTGGGGTAAGCAAAGATTTTTTTAAGATAAAAAACAGAAGAAGCCCAGACCCAAAAAAATTGATAAATTGGACGTCATCAAAACGTAAAACTTCTGCTCTTTGAGAGATATTGCTAATGGAATGGTAAACCCTGGACTGGGAGAAAATATTCTCAATATATATGACTGATAAAGAACTTTGTATTCAGAAAATAAAAAGGCTTCTTACAACTCAATAATAAAAAGACAACCTACTTTTTTTAATGGGCAAAAAATTTGAACACACCTTTCACGGAAAAAAAAATACAAATGGCCAATAAGCACATGAAAAGATGCTCAAGGCCATCAGTAATCAGGGAAGTGAAAACTCAAACCACAGTGGTACACCACTTCACACCCATGAGAATGACTAAAATTAAAACGACTAGTGACACCAAGTATTGATGATGTGGAGCAAACTCATATACTGCTGATGGAATTGTAAATGGTACAGTCACTTTGGAAAACATTTTGGGAATTCCTTATAGGGTTGAACATATACTTACCATAGGACCTAGCAATTCTAAGGTATTTATCCAAGAGAAATGGAAATAGATGTACACACACAGACTCATATATGAATGTTTACAGCAGCTTTATTCATAATAGTAAAAAAACCGGGGAAAAACCTAAAATGTCCTTTAGTGGGTGAATGGATTAAAAAAATTGTGGTATATTTATACAATAGCATAAATATTTCTACTCGGCATAAAAAGGAATGAACTACTGATACATACAATAACATAGATGGATCTTGAAAATACTGAGCAAAATACGTGAAATACAAAAGAATAGGTGTACAGTTCCATTTACATAAAGCTAGACAAAAGTCTTATTTAATTCATGGTGACAGAAAGCACCATGCGGCAGGAAAGTCACCTGGGGCAGGAGTGGGGATTGACTGGGGGGGAGGTCTAGGGAACTTTGGGGGGTAATAAGGAATATTCTGTGTCTTGAATGTGGTTGTATGAATATATAAGTTTGTCAAAGCTCATCAGAATGGATTTTGGATGCATAATAAATTATACCTGAGTAAATTACACCACAATAAAGTTGATTAGAAAAACACCTAAGCCATCTGGGAAAAAATAAGGCTTAGAAAACACTAACATAACAGATGAAAAGGAAAATCCCGACTTTATGGAGTCCTAGAGACGGGGACCAGAAGGCACAAGAGGTAAAGCAGGTGACATTCTGTGACACACCTTTCCCTCTCCTGGCCTCAGTTACAGCCCTGGTACAGTGGACAGGATCCCGTGTGCTGTGCCCTGTAAGTTCAGTTGGTTATTTCTCTGAATCAGTTGCTGGCCGTACCTACACACAGTTACAATCATCATTACAGAGAGCCTTTCGTAACCACACTGGATTTTATGGTCTGTGGCCGGACCTCTTCACAATCCTCACAGCCCGTCTTGACTTAGGTACTATTGTGGTCTCCATTACTACAGAAAAGGAGACTGAGGCTCAAAAAAAACAGTGATTTTTTTTTTTAAGATCACACGGAAAATGATAGACCTGCGATTCAAGTCCAAGTGCCAAGGAACTCTGTTTTCCAATTTTCCAAACACTCTCACCTCCCTACCCTCTTGTCCCCCAGGAAAAGTAACTCAGTTATTGTGTAATTAATTGAAATCACCAGGAGCAATAACGTATCAATAACAACAGTACCAGATCTAAGAAGCAGAACTAGGATGCAACATTCATTTTCTTCCTCAGACGGGTCCACATGTGTTTCTCAAAAGATGGAATCACTATAATGGCTGATTGTTGTGTTTAATGATGCTTTGTTTATTAGTGTCTCAATTCAACAAATACTCTGTGGGGAAGGCACTGTGAGGAGCAGGGCATTCCGAAGGGATTAAGGCATAGTCCTGGCTTTCCCAGAATTTAAAAGCCAGTGTTACGCCCTGTTCAGCTCAGGACTGTTTTCTCCCGTGTGTGGTCCTAACACCAACAGTTACCGCCTACCGAAATCCCATCAGCTCCCGCGAGACTCACAGAATGGGCGCCAGATGGGGCCATCATGTCCGGATTGTCTGTTTTCCAAGAAGTATTCACGGCATTTTCCAAAGTCAAATGGCGGGATCTGACAAGGGCACTGGGGCCCACAGTAGGAAAGAGCAATTTAAATCAGACCTAGCTTTGCGGAATCTATAACAGCGCTGTTCTGAATAGGGCTTTAAGCCTCCAGCCTAATAGCCCCAAGCTACTTGAGAACTGGTAAAGTTACTTTAGAGTTTTCAGATGCTTTTTAACATAACTGTCAAATGCGATAAGTCAAGCAAACATAGGTTGTTTTTTTTTTTTTGTCTTTCCTTGCATATTTTAAAACAGCTCTTTTACATATTATAGCAGATACCTCAAATTATAAACATTTCTCTGGGAAAGAGGTGGTATAGGTGGGGCACTTTTGTGATAAGCACCACTCCCTTTACTTACGTCCTGCCTTCTGAGGGCAGTGGAAGGAAAGCAGAGATTGTTATTCCTGTTTTCCAGGATGAGAAACTCCACTGTGAAACACCCCTTGGTTTTGTGCATCTCAATCCTTTTTAAAGCTTTGACGTATGCACGCTTCCTTCCCTGATGCCCCATCACACACATTCATTCGAAAAATTAAAGTGAACTACACCTAACTTTTTTCATATCGTAACATGTAAAATTAATAACTTTCACTGCATTTTCTGTATGTGGAACACATAAGGAGCAGAAAGGGTGACACAAACCTGATTTCTGGCTTCCTCAGACACCTGTTGGCCCCCTGTGGGATGCATCCTTGTTCATGGCTCACAGAATAAGCCTAGCTTGCGTCTCACGGTCAAGTGCAGCAAACATCAACCCGTAAAATACTTTCTCCAGTGTGTCATCCTGGTCAGGACTGGGGTGTCCCGTGGTGGTAGGGATTTGTATACGTTTTATTTTCCTTTGACCACACTGCATAGGATGTGGGATCTTAGTTCCCCAACCAGGGATCAAATCATTTCCTACTACCCCTGAAGTGGAAGCACGGAGTCTTAACCTTCCCTGGACCACCAGGGAAGTCCCTATATAACTTTTAAACACAAAATCATTCAATTTTTAAAAACTTTTATTGAAGTAGAGTTGATTTGCAATGTTGTGTTAATTTATGCTGTACAGCAAAGTGACTCAGTTATACACATACATACTCTTTCTCATATTCTTTAAAAAAAAATCCCTCTGTACGAGAACGTTGTCCTCAAAGATGTAAGATCCATGAAAGGCAGGGTCTTTATCTTTTTAGCTTCCTGCTTTATTCCTAGCAGTGAAGACAGTGCCTGGCACACAGGTGTTCTATAAATATTTGCTGAATGAATGACGAGTAAGCTTTCCCTGTCCACATGTGACTGTCCGATGAGCCCTTGTATCAGTTCTTTCACGTGTCCCTGCTCATGTTTATGGGCTGAAGGCCCCTCCCAACTTATCAACTGAAACTCAGCTGCAGCCTCTCCTCCATGAAATGAGCTCCCCGTGCAGCTGTGATCTGAAAATAGTGAACAGCGGGAAGGATCATGTAAATCAAATGCAAATCAAATCAGCAAAAATATAGTCTATTTCATATTGAAATAAACTAAATTACAGAGCTACTACCATGACTTATCAAGGGATATTAAATGATTGAGAAAATAAATCAATAAACCATTTTAGCAGTTTCCAAATCACATATTGATCTTTTAAAGCTTTTGCCATGGTTTTTTTTTGGCTGGCTAGCTATCGCCTGCTAGATGAAACCATAATTGCCTGAACCATAATTTGACTTAGAGAATCTCATCAAGCTGTCAACAACGTTCCACATTCGGTTGATATTTGGTAGGTGACTTTTGTCTTAAGTAAATGTCTCTTAGCATCAATGCTTTAATTTTTGGTGCTGAATCTTCTACTGAACTAAGGAATTTCACTAAAGAATTTCTTAGCCCTTAGAGTCCCATTTGATATTTCTATTTATTTAATATTTCCGTTACCAACTAAGTCATAAAAATGTTCATTGAAATGTCCTATTAAAGAATTGGTTTAATTTTATCAACTTATGTTCACCTGCAACCCACGAAGCTATGTGAACATCAGTCAGCCATATGGAAGGAACTTAAAATCCGTTACGGTTTTTACTTTTCTCATCAAACATGCGTCCATAGATAATTCGTTTAAAAATTAATAATTTGTCTCTTGTACTTGATATTTTATTTTAAATTCTTTATTTTTTTCTCATATATTTATATATGATATATATCTTCATTATTTCCTCATTCTCAATATCTTCTGCTTCTTTCTTATTTCCTGTATTTAGATTTATAAGGGTAATGACTATCATTCATCAAAATAATCTATCAACTTTAATAACTGAAATATTTCTTTCTTGTAAAACAAAACAAAGTTTTGAGGTCTGTTAGAATACTATTTACTTAAGCCAAGTCTCTAATTTAAAAAATTTTTTCTGGGACTTTCCTGGCAGTCCAGTGGTTAAGACTCCACCCTCCCAATGCAAGGCGCCCAGGTTCGATCCCTTGTCAGGGAACTAGATCCCTCATGCCACAACTAAAGATCCCGCATGCCTGAGCGAAAAGATCCCACATGCTGCAACTACAGATTTCTTATGCCGCAACTAAAAAAGATCCTGCCTGCCGCAACGAAGATGCCGCAGCAGCAACTAAGACCCGGTTCAGCCAAATAAATAGATAAATATTAAAAAAAAATAAAAAGACTCCACCCATCCAATGCAGGGGGCACTGTTCGATCCCTGGTCGGGGAAGTAAGATCTCACATGTCACGCGGTGCAGCCAAAAAAAGAGAATTTTTTTCCCAAACATCTACCTGCTCCCATTTCAGTTTCCTGCTCTATAGGAATTGGGTAATTCTCACACTTAGATCTAAAGTCCTCAACTATTTAAGCCCCAAACTCCTTTCCCTCTGTAGATAGTCTAATCACCAAGCAATACTCAGAGTCACAGAGCCAGGCCATCTGTGCCCATGGCCCTTGCTATGGGCACTGTGATAATAGACCAGTGCCAGGTGCCCAGCACCTGGATGTGCCAGCCCCGGGCCTGGTTGCCCTCGGATCTGTTCCTCATCCTTTCCCTGCTCTGCTGTATGTTGAAGGGGCAGCCTGCAGCCTGCAAGCCCCCTTCTCAGTGAGGTCTCCAGTGGGAGGCACCGGTGGGGACGGAAAGGCAGGAGGAGAAGAGAAGACAGGGTACTCCTCTCATCCCTCTCCCCCTCCGCCAGCATCTCCCTCTTGCCTGCTGTGCCAGCACTGCCGTACGGGCCCTCTGTGGCCCAGGTTCTCCCAGGGGACCCCGGCCCCTGGCTCTGGTACTCACCATCACCTCCTTCTCTCTCTCAGCCCAGAGGTGGAGGGCCTTCACACCGCTCCTGGACTTGCATTGTCCCTGGTTGATTCCTGAGCCTCTCCATCCCCTGGGGAACCAATTTCCTGCATTAAATCTCCTTTGCTACCTAGATTTGTTTTTCCTGGTTAACCTTTGGCTGATGTGTTTCAGTTTCAACGACGCGTAATAACAACCCATGGGGAGGCTCTGCCCCTTCCCCCAGTGGCCTTGGGTTCTCCTTTCAACATCTCCCAAGGCTTGGGCCTGCCCATTGCCAGCTCTTGCCAGCTCTGCTTTCAGCAACATCTTGTTTGTGGCTTGCAATCTCGTATGGAGGGAGCATTTAGTCGTGGAAATCTGCAAACACTACGAATCCTGTTCACCTTGCCCATCCGCACTCCACCGAGGGCCAGCTGTTGAACATTCACCAGCACGACGCTGGTGGAGATCTGGGTGAGATCTGCAATGGACACTTGTCCATTAACTGCTGGCAGAGCAGAGGGCTTCTCTGCAGAGGTGGGTTTCCAGCTCACCCCACGTCGCCTAACAGGAGAACGGGCCCCTGCATGAAGACAGCTGTACGTCCCCAGAGAGCCTGTCTAACTGCTGTCTCTGGAGCAGGGCTGACACTAGGGTGACGGGGGGAGGAACTCACCTCGGGTACAAAATTTTAGGGGGCGTCGGGGAAACTGAGTAATCAAGACAACTAGTATTTTCAATGCAGTATTTTTAAAGATCAAAATTAATGCCCCCCACCAAGCCCCATGATGAACAAAATATCAAAATTTTAAGGAAAGATGGGGTTGGACAAGGCTGAGATCACGGTGAGATGAGGAAGGTTAAGTCATGAAAGATTCATCTTGGTTAGATTTTGATAGTTTGTTCACATGGATTGTTCTTGCATTAATTTTGATTTTTTAAAAGGTTCTTGACTTTGCGTTTGACAATGATTTCTTGGCTCTGACACCAAAAACACAGACAACAAAAGAAAAATAGATAAATTAGAGGTCATCAAAACTGAAAATTTTGTGTGTCCAAGGACACTATCAACAGATTAAAAAGGCAAGCAGAATGGGAGAAAATATTTGCAAACTACATATTTGATAAGGGATTAATATCCAGAATATTTAAAGAGCTCCTAAAACTCAACAACAAAAGACCCAACAACCCAATTTAAAAATGACCAAGTGAGCAACTATACTCCAATAAAAATTAATCAAAAATAATAAAAAAATAAAAATGAGCAAAGGACTTGAATGGATTTTTCTTCAAGAAGATATACAAATGGCCAATAAGCACACGAAAAGATGCTCAACATCACTAATCATTAGAAAAATGCAAATGAAAACTGCAGTGAGCTACCACCTCACACCCATGAGGATGACTATTATTTAAAAAAAAAAAAAAAAGAAATAACAAGTGTTGGAGAGGATGTGGAGAAACTGGATTCTCTCATGCATTGCTAGTGAGAACGTAACATAGTGCAGCTTCTGTAGAAAACAGTATGGCGGTTCCTCAAAGATTTTAAAATGGAACTACCATATGATCCGGCAATTGTACTTCTGCGTATATAACTGAAAGAATTTAAAGCAGGAACTCAAAAAGATATTTGTATACTCAGCATTATTTATAAGGGCTACAATGGGATATGCGGTCTATGCATACAATGAATATTATTCAGCCTTAAAAAAGGAAAGGCATTTTAGCACAGGCTACAACTTGGATGAACCTTGAAGAAAGTACGCCCGGTGAAATAAGCCAGATACAAAAGGACAAATACTGTGTGATTCCACTTTTATGAGGTACCTAGAAGAGTCAAATTCATAGAGACAGAAAGTAGAATGGGGGTTGCCAGGGGCTGGGAGGAGGGGGAGGGGGGGATTATAGTTCAGTGGAGAGAGTTTCAGTTTTGCAAGATGAAAAAACCTGGAAATGGATGGTGGTGACAGTTGCATAACAATGTGAATGGAGCTAATGCCAACGAACTGTACGCTTAAAAATGGTTAAGATGGCAAATTTCATGTTATGTGTATTCTACCCCCAATTTTTTTTAATTAGGGGAAAAAAGCAAGGTGCAAACCAGTATGCAATCAGTTACTTTTATGGTAAAAATGTGTGTGTGGGGGGTTAGACTCTAGTACTTTATTTGCTTGGATATGCATTTTTAAAGCTCTGGAAAGATGCATAAGAAACTAAACTTTACCTTGGAGGGGTGGGGTGGGAACTGGGGAGATAGAGGGCAAGGGTCGGTGTGACATTTGTCATGTATCTTTTCTAAGAATTTCTAATTTTATACAAACGGTCTCAGAAATTCCTAGCTGCTTATGGGAAAGCAGAAATCAGATTCGAGAGTTGCCTAATGGCCACGTGGCCGCCTCTGAATGATAACTCTTTCTGGCAGGGTTTACCTTGACCTGCCATTGATCCCTGCCTTGTTATCTGTCTTATCTCACCTGAAACCAACCAGCAGAGCATTTTCCTCTGGAAACAGTCCAGCTTTCTTGAGAGCAGTGGACCCTGAGATCACTGGGACCCTTCCCTCTGGGGGCAGGTCCATCTTTCTGCTGGGCTTTCTGTCACGTCTGTGGATATTCTTTCGTTGGTGATCCTGCACTGGCCAGACCTGCTTGCCAAGCTCTCTGTCTAGCAGGAAGACTCAAGGGCGCCCCCTGCCAGCTTTACTGAGGGGTGACTTCTCTGGGCACAGTCAGGGGACCTGAGGACAGACACCTGCGGGGTGCGCTCTCCCTTCGCCCTTCACCTCTCCTCTATCCTCCCCTGCTCAGGGAGCCCTGGCCCCGAATCTATTCCCCCCGCAGCTACCCACCTGCCCTGGACCCGCCCCTCCAGTCCTGTCCGCACCCCCCGGCCCCCATGCTGGAGCCCTGCCCCTTAGCCCCATCCTGCAGTCAGACACACATAGGTTTGAAATCTGGCTCTGCTGCTTACGAGCTGTGTGACCCTGGGGGCCGGCACCAGAAGCCGGTGTGGTTCTCCCTCTTGAGCTGGTTGGTGGCCACACAGGACTTTGCTTTATAATTATTTATTAAACTGTACATTTTTATTTTATGCGCTTTCCTATATGTATGTTCTATCATACAGTTTCAAAAAAAAAAGCTTTTTAAAAAAGTAAGCCTATAGAAAAAATATCAGGGACTAAATAAAGGCGAGTTTAGTTACCCCCCAGTCCCCACTGCCAATACCATTTCAGTTCTTTCCTTTATCAAAAGTCTTTTCGATTCTCAATTATCACAAATCCCTTTCCCTTCCCAGCCAAGCTCCTAAAATGACTGCTCTGAACCTGTCCCTCCACGTCTCTCTCCCCGTGTCCTTTCCATGAGCCACTGTGGGTGTCGGGCTGTGCCCTGACAGATCTGATCACCCACCACGTTTCTGAGGGGCTGGACCATTGCCAGCTGCCAGGGCCATGGGCAGGGTCTCCTTCCCTACTGCAGGGAGCCTCACCTCCCAACACTAGTCAGCCTCGTCCTGGCGCACAAGGGCACGCCCCAGGTACAATCCCAGGTGTGAGGTTCTGTAAATGGCCCAAAGCAGTGTCACCTGCCCTTGCACCGGAATTATCTGGGAGTAATTCACCCACTTGAGGAAAGACACCCCTTCCTCAGCCCCACCCGTGAAGAATCTGCCAGGAAGAAAGCTCCAGAAAGAGAATCCTTATCCATCAAGCATCTACTACACGCCAGGCACTTCTCCTACACCAGCCTATGTAATTCGTCTCCCAGTCCTATAAAAAGCTGGTGCGGTGATGGTCCTCGTTTTGCAGGTGAGGAAACTGAGGCACAGAGGAGGTGAGTAACTTGAAGTGGGTCACGTGGGCAGGAAGGTGGAGACAGGATCTGAAACCACGACTGTGGGGCCCCCTTGGCCCTGCCTTTCTTGAGACCACTCTTTTCCATACATTGCTAAGTTAGTTTCTGGTAGTTTCTCCAAAATGGCCACGTGCACGCAAATTACCCGGTCTCTTGTTAATTCTGACTCGCAGGTCTGGGGTGGGGCCTGAGACTCTGCATTTCTATCAAGCTCCCAGGGATGGTGCTGCGGTCCATGGACCTCACTTTGAGTAGCAAGACAGGAGAGCAGGCAGAAGCGAGCATAAATGTGACCCAGGGAGTCACTGGGGTCTCCCTTAAGGGTGAGTCAGCTGAGGCGGATGGACTGAATGCTTGGGTCTCCCCAAAATTCATATGTTGAATCCTAACCTGAGATGTGATGGGATGAGGAGGTGGGGCCTCTGGGAGGTGATTAGGTTAAGAGGATGGAGCCCTCACGAAGGGGATTAGTGCCCTTATAAAAGAGACCCCAGAGGGATCCCTCATCTCCACCCTGTGAGGACACAGCGAGAAGACGGCCATCTCTGAACCAGGAAGCAGGGCCTCACCAGACACCAAATCTGCCAGCACCTTGATCTTGAACTTCCAGCCTCTAGAACTGTGAGAAATAAACATCTACTGTTTAAGACACCCAGCCTATCACATTCTGTTATAGCAGCCTCAACGGACTAACACAGGACAGGGAAACGGATGATCCGCCCTCAGTAGTAGGTCCTCAGCCTGGAGGTCCCCTCACCATACTGCCCAGTCAGACGCAAAGCCCAGACCTCTGCCTACTTATCACAAGGACTTGGGACCTTATCATTATATTTGTGATGGTGACCTGTGATCAGTGATCTTTGCTGATATTACTACTATGACTCATTGAAGGCTCAGGTGATGGTTAGCATTTTTTAGCAATAAAGTTTCTCTTAATCAAGGTATGTAAATTGTTTTTTAGATATGATGCTATTGCACACTAAATAGACTACAATATAGTATAAACATAACTTTTATATGTACTGGGAAACCAAAAAATTCATGTGACTCGCTTTACTGCGATAATCTCTCTATTGTGGTGGTCTGGACCAGAAGCCGCAACATCTCCGAGGTCACCTGTATCAGTGTCTCCCCACCTTTTCACCTGTGGCATACAGAGAAGGTGATAGAACTCGTGCCCCATGCTGGAGCACAGGAGATGGTGCTGCCACTGGAGCAAAGTCCTCGCCCGAGGGTCCCCACGGGCCAAGGGCATCAGGGTCTCTGCACACAGCACCCAGAGAGAAGCCCTGGGTGGAGATTCTTAGACTCCCTTTCAGGACGCTCGTTTCCCACACATTTTACTGATGCTCTGCTCATGTGCTTTGTTCACAGGCCCATTTGCAGATTAGTTCAGGGTTCAAGTTGTTCTCTGACCAGAGGTGGGTACCCGGTGACCCCTGCTCCCTGGGACTCGGCCCGTTTGATCTGATCCCAAGTTGCTGGGTCGCATCCACGGCACCTGCCCCCATCCCGTCAGAACCGGTGCTGCCCTTTCTGACCTAGTTATTTGGTCTCATTTCCCAACAACAACAAGCGTGGCCTCCTTCCCTTCCTCTTGTGAAACTAGTTGCACAAAGAATGAGAAGTTGGGGCCTTGCATGTCTCTAAGTTCCTTAGGTATGATTTTTGCCACAAATCACTCCTGCAAACGGGCCCAGCCGGCCTGATGTGCTTTCCGGAACGCACAGCCCACACTTCTCGGCAGATGCCTTTCGAGTCTTGACCACGTGCAGAACTTGCTTCTCTCTTCCGGGGCTGCAAAGGCAGGAACACTGGTGTGGCATATCCTTGCACATCTCCATAGTATGACATGGAGCTGGCACAGAGCTGGGGCCCTCGGCAGCATTGACGGTGCGTAGAATTCCTGAGCCTGCACAAGCTCAGCTGATCGCCGTCTCTTCTCCACCGGCGCAGCCTGCCCCGTCACAAGCCAGGGACGTTTGCCAAGCACAGGTTCAGAGCTTCCTGCCCAGGGATATGATGCTGTACCCCTACACACGGCTCTGGTTTCTGGAAGCACAGGCCCTGCCAGGGTTCCCGCCAGTGAGAATGAAATGTCCATGGGGCCGAGATTTGAAGAACAGTGCATCTTACTCGACAACAGGCCCCAGAGGACCCTAGACAGAGAAGAGTTGCTGCCCTTGGATCCACTGACCCAAATAAGTACTGCGGGGCCTCGGGAGGAGGGAGGATGAGGAGAGACGTCAAAGGGGCCTGTTGAGACGAGGCCAAACACACCGGGCGCCTCAGCGACAAGGTGGCATCCAACCCCCTCTCCAGGAGCACCGCCTGCTTCACGTGCCCCGGCAGTGTTGACCCTGGCAGGAGGGGAGGATGCTATCAGCTCAAAGGTCTGAGCCAAAGGGGCCTATCAAGATGAGGGCCAAACACACCTGCCGCCTCAGCGACAAGGTGGCATCCAACCCCCTCTCCAGGAGCAATGCCAGCTTCACGTGCCCCGGCAGTGTTGACCCTGGCAGGAGGGGAGGATGCTATCAGCTCACAAGGTCTGAGCTTCAAGGCAAGGGCAGAGCGGCTGATAAGCAAAGTGGGGCCTGAGAACCGCGCCCGGCACAGGCACACGATCTACCGTGCTATTCTCTGGCCGACCACAGCTGGGACTGTGGAAGATTGCCCGGCTCAGGCCTGGTACCGCCGGCGCCAGCCCAGCCCCCAAAATGTGCCCCCAAACGGGAGCGGTCTGCATTTTCCTCCAAACGTACACCTGAGGATCCCCTCACACCATGGTTCTCTAGTCTTTTGGGGTAGAGGGGGGCCCTTTGAGAATCTGATAAAAGCCAGCGCCTTTTGCCCTGAAAAACGTAGCATCTAATGTAAGGCTGAGAGTTTGGTTTTCCATCCCTCTGAAACCTGGTTGGTAGATGGGAGGATGGGAAAGCTACTTGGAGTGTGGGGAGAGAGGCTGCCTCGGAGGCCCCAGAGGAGTGGAGGGGAACGGGGAGAAGTGTTAGCTAAGGTTAAACCCTGAGGAGAAAGAAAAGCCGGGAAGCATGGTCTCTCAGGGACGGCTGATGGAGTAAAGGATGCCAGATCCCAAATGGGTGGAGTCAAGATGTTAGCAGAGCATCTTCAGTGTCCCGACCTGATCACCCGGCCAGGGAGAAACCCAGCAGGAGCCCAGGAACGAAATTCATGGGAGGCTTTGGGAGGAAACTGCTAGTCTCTCCTCGCCCTCACGATGATGAACTCAGGGTGCTGGACAACCGTCAAACTTGGTCATTGTGGCAGAGTCACAACGAAGAGTAGCTCCCGCTCGTCACAACTAGAGAAAGCCCGCGTGCAGCGACAGAGACCCAACGCAGCCAAAAATTAATTTAAAAAAACCACAGATTTGCTAACGCTCCCTGAGATCATAAAGCTACAATTTCAAGTGTTGGGTGTCAACCATTTAAAAAGCACTGCAAGCAACGCCGTAGGTGACGCGTGGCAACCACAGGATGGATTTTGAATGCCCTGGCGTTATGCGCAGGCGCCCTTGCGGTCCGGGATAAAATTCCCATTAACAGCAACACACGATGGATGAAAAGAATGCTGCATCTCAAACAAATTGGAAGAAAAGATCGTTTGCTCTTGACTGCTGAACTACAAAAGTCAACGTTCAGCAGTGAATTTGAAGTGTGTGTAACACTCATGAAACATGAAGGTAATGGGGGAAAAGCTCATTTCTTGGTTTATAGATGAACAGATTTGAAGCACATAGCTAATGTTAAAAGTAGGTATTTTACCATCTCGTCCGCAACCCTAAAAGTTAAATGTTTTAAGTTGGGCAGAAAGCAAGCTTTGGGGAGGATCTTCCCTCCCATTTGGAAGAAGAGGCATTGTCTGTTCAACTTAGTCTCAGTATAGTCAAGCATACTTGATGTTAAAACCATAAAACGTGACGAGATCATTCTATTTTCAAAAAAGCAAGTACCCTAATTTATCTTAATAAAATGTGATTAACAAACAGAATTACTATCTTCATGGGTGGCTTATGGAACCAATGCACTGAAGTTAGAGGCAGTTACCATTAGATTAGTCTGAGATTTAGTACCTTTCTTACATTAATTCAAATCTATTTCAATTAGAATCTTAAGGTTATCCAGCAAAAAATAAAGTTTATATTCCCAAACTTTTTTAAAAAAAATCAAACTTTTAAATACATGTAAACTATATCTTACTAAGTAAATATGTGCCAAGGGCTGCTGATAGTAGAGCAGAATTTCATCGTCAGGTAATTCAACACGCTCAATAGGAATTTGACTATGTAAAATTAAGAGGCAAGGAAAGTGTTTACACCTTTTGACTTAGTAGGCATACTTCTGGGTTTCTAAATGAAGCAATAGTGGAATGATTGCATAATTATGGTATTCCACTCAACGAATTATTACAGCTATTTTTTAATGGTAAATATCAACACTACATTTAAGTTACTTGTAACACGTATGGGAAGACCAGATGGGAATATTAAAAAAGCAGCTAGTACGTCAGGCAGCAAAAATTGCAAGTGACTCTTCCAAAACTTTCAGTAGTGTTGTCTTAGCACTAAGTTTATAGTAAAAGAAAAAAATGTGACCATCTAATACCATGTTGTATAAGCATGCGGGGGAAAACATAGGCATACACTGTACTGTTAACATTAGTTATTGATTTGGTTTAGAGGAGAAGACAACTTTTTTCATTATGTATCTTTTAATTTTTAAATTCTTAACAGAAACTTTTTTTTTTTTTTTTTTTTTTTTTGCGGTACGCGGGCCTCTCACTGCTGTGGCCTCTCCCGTTGCGAAGCACAGGCTCCGTACACGCAGCCTCAGCGGCCACGGCTCACAGGCCCAGCCGCTCCGCGGCATGTGGGATCTTCCCAGACCGGGGCACGAACCCGTATCCCCTGCATTGGCAGGCGGATTCTCAACCACTGAGCCACCAGGGAAGCCCCAACAGAAACATTTTTAAATAAAAAAAATTTTTAATGCCTCTTGAAAACACTCATGCCCTTACCATAAAATACAATAACAAATTGGCAATCTGGCCTATATGAGTTAAAAAAAAATAGTATTAGCACCCATCCCCGTCTACAGTAAGTATCCTAAATGGTGCAACAGTATTCGTTGCCCAGAGCCTGCTTCTCGATTTTAAACAGTACATCTTGATGGCAGCCATGGGCTGTGCTGTTTGTGGAGTGACACAAAGGCGTGTCATGGCAATGCCACATAGAAAACACACCAGCAAATCTAGTAACCACACTGGTAGCCTGTAGAAATCTTCAGGAATGAAAAACATCAGAGCAAGGTCAACCTTTGCATTTTTCTTTATTTAAAAATCAAAAAACTATTTTTGTGATGCAACCCACACTTTCCCCTTCTAAGTAGCTTTTCAGATCACTTTCAAATTAACTACAAAAAACCCTTTCTCCCAACAGAAAGGAAGGCTTTTATAGTAACGTATTGAGTCATCTCCTGGGATCCCAAGATATGCACCCGATATTGAGTATCTGGATAGAAGGGGCAACTTTAATTTTAGTCTTAAAGTGCAAAGCTGTCAGTGACTGAGAATCACGTATGTAATTTGAAGGATTCATTTGTTCTTTTATGCTTCTTTGAGGTTCTCCCGGAGGTGCATTTATAGATTTAGAAGGATTAAAGGAAGATATTCTAGAACAAATCCCTCCAGAGGGCCCCAATTACAAGGTCATGTGAGGAACCTGGTGGAAATTCTGGAAGACTAGGGTCTAAGGGACAAAAGGTCATTCAATTCAGTTGCTTCTTCCCTTCACATGGAAGGAAGGAATTAATTTCTGTTCCTTTAAGATAACTGAGAATAAATTAAGGGAACTTAAGAACTGTTTTTCAAACTGAACAATTAGAAATATTGTTTCTAATGAGCTTCAAAACAAAATTATCTACTCAAGTATTCATAACAGCATTTATTCCTAAAAACTGTAAAACGTGCAAGTAACCTAAACATCCCTCAGCTGATGAACTGACAATGTCGTACGTTCACACAACGGAACACTGTTTAGCAATGAAACAAAGCATTGACACATGCTACAACATGGATGAACCTTGAAAACATGAAGCCACTCACAAAAGACCACATATTGTAATGATTCCACTTATGTGAAATATCCAGAACAGGAAAATCCATAGACACAGAAAGTAAATTAGTAGTGGCGTAGGCCGGGGAAGGTTTTTGTGTGAGTTGCTGAAATGGCCTAAGATTAGATTATAGTGACAGTTGCACGATTCTGAATACACTGAAAAATCACCAAACTGCAATCTTTAAATGAGTGAATTTTATGGTATGTGAAACATATATCAATAAAGTTGTAAAAAAAAAAAAAAAAAGACCTTGACACCCGCTGTTTGGTTTTAGCAAATAAAACGTACAAATGTAAGCTTAATTATACTAAGTAGGGAAGGAAACTGTATCAACATAACTATTGAATAATTATCTAGAAGTTCAAATCCAATTACGCCTCAAAAGGAAAAAATTCACGCTTCTAACAAGTGGTTAACAAGTTCCAAATACATAACACTGTCATTAAGCAGATAGTAGAAATGCCTTTTAATCCTTGACAGCTGTGTCCAGGAGATCCATGATTGATTGACTGGAGTTTCACCTTCCAGTGATTTCAGGGGCAGCACATCCTGAGGTAGCTGGAGAAAGTAAGTCTATATATTTAGACAGTAACTGCTTCAGAGGGTTAGCGTAGCTTTTCTGAAGGCTCATCTAAGAGTGTACAGAAAGGCTGTAGTAAGGAAGCTCTCTTTAGAAACTCGCGTTTGGAATTGGTCTAAATTAGGGGGCCGAAGCTGGAGGAGAATAACCGGTGGTCCTTCGAGATTCCCATCTTTATCAATTGAGTCCACCTGAAGGGGTGGAGCCCAGAAACCTGTATATTTAGACAAGCTCCTCTGGAGGCCGACATGGCAGGTAAGGGGTCACAGTCCCGGTCACCACCCCTCAGCTCACCAATAGGAAGGCAATCAAAGTAAGAGGTGCTCACCTTCACCAGTTAGATCATCTCTTTTTTCTTTTCTTTTATAAAAATTTTATTTATTTATTTTGGGCCATGCTGTGCAGCATATGGGATCCTAGTTCCCTGACCAGGGATTGAACCTGCGCCCCCTGAATTGGGAGCATGGAGTCCTAACCACTGGACCGCCAGGGAAGTCCCCTAGATCATCTCTTGATATTCTTAGTTTCCTACCAGTATATCTTCTTACAGACAAATAAATTAGAAGTGATCGTTTTTGACACATTAAAAATCTCTTGAACAGGGACTTCCCTGGTGGTGCGGTGGTTAAGAATCCGCCTGCCAGTGCAGGGGACACGGTTTCCAGTCCTGGTCCGGGAAGATCCCACATGCCATGGAGCAACGAAGCCCGTGCGCCACAAGTACTGAGCCTGCGCTCTAGAGCCCGCGAGTCACAACTACTGAGCCCGTGCACCTAGAGCCTGTGCGCCGCAACAAGAGAAGCCACCGCAAGGAGAAGCTTATGCACCGCAACGAAGAGTAGCCCCCGCTCGACGCAACTAGAGAAAGCCCACGCGCAGCGACGAAGTCCCAACACAGCCAAAAATCAATCAATCAATCAGTCAACAATCAATCAATCTCTTGAACGTTGTGAACATGGGATTAATACATCAGGCATTTTTTTAATGTTCTGATGGGATAGTAAAGAATTCTTTTAAATTGGGAGATTATCTTTGATAGTCTTTGAAATGTAATCTTCAGTCTTAGTCAAGAGAATAATGGAGTCTTAGGAGTGATATTTAAGTTTAATTTTATACATAATCACATACTTCTACCTTCTCGGAAATGGTTGCTTCATCTTAACTAAGGAAGTGGAAAACTATTATGACTTAAGTCTTCCTTCTGTGATTTGTGTGTTTGGACAAGTTTAGGCAGACAGCAAAAGCTCCAGAGGTCCTGCCACCAAACCTACAGCATTGAGGAAACGCTAAAGCCAAGTCAGTTCTCCATGTGGCAGTTCCATATGAGCTGCGAAAACTCAGTCCAGTTAGGGCTTCAACTCCACGTCATCTAGATTCCTCGGGGTTGTTTTGACTTTCCCTGGACAGCCGCCCAAGACTCACGAGCTCTTCCTCCGGCCCCTTCAGTTAACCTGGGCAACTCTGCTCTCGGAACCGTGGAAGTTCAACATCGTTGTCACCAGCTCCGGGAGGTCAAAGTCGTGCTTCCACCCCCAGTCCTTCCGGGCGTTGCTATCATCAAAGTTCATTGGCCAACTATCGGCTAGGACAAGATATGGAAGAGGAGCTTAAGTTACTCAGGCTCTAGATTTGCAAAAAGGTCTAGAACATTTTAAATAAAGGATTATCATCCACGAAAGAAACGTCCTATTTGAAATCCCCCCTTGAGCAGAGCAGAGCAGCTATTACGGGTGCACACACACAGTCACCTTCTTAGATTAGAAGTCTGTCACCTCGGAGGAAAGTCTCATGCAGACTTGTAAGGTGGGACTGCTATGCTCCGATGGCACTCACACAGGGGCACAGTCACAGCCTTTGGGAACTCAGAGCTGCTCTCGTACTACACCTGCTTGTTTTACGTTTAAACTGGCAAATGGTGAAGTGCCGACAAGCTGTTTATTTGGATGGTTCTAGTCCACCCACTTTAGACATCATTTCCCCAAACCGCAGCATCTGCTGGCTCTGGTGCAACAGCAGCTCCTTCTCCAGAAGGTGTCAGGCCCCTTGGGAAGGTGCTGAGCTCTCCTTAGCCTCCTCCGTTTATGTTCTCAAGGACTTGTGGGGCGGACTGAAGATTAGTTTTGGCTTTCAGGGGTTCTGCAATGGTGTACCAACCTATGGCCTGTCGGACAGGATCCACGTTGTAGGTGATCTGGAATTCTGGAACGTGCTTGAGAACCTCCTGGGCCAGCTCCGCGGGGGTGAAGCTCATGGCATTGACATTGTAAGTCCTCATGGAGAGGGACTCTGCCGGGGCTTCCATGACCTCCAGGGTGGCCCGGAGGCAGTCATCAATGTACATCATCGGGAGCCTCGTGCTGGGTTTCAGGTTGCACTCAAATCTGCCATTCTTGACGGCGTCGTGGAAAATCTGGACCGCGTAGTCTGAAAGAGAATCTGGTCTGTGGGTCTTCTCCTAACAAAATGGTGAGTGAGCCTCTTGCATTGAGGCAGTGGTTCTCAGATGTCTTAGTCTCAGGACCTCTTTATGTGCTTAAAAATCACTGAGGTGGCAACATCTACTATATCAGGAATCAACTGAGAATTTAAAAAAATATTTCTGCATTTTAAAATGACAATAATAAACCCACACATTCACATGTATAATATTTTATGTGAAAAAGAACGTATTTTCCAAACAAGAGAAAATTTAGTGAGAAGAACAGCGTGTTTTACATTTTGAAAACCTCTCTACTGCCTTAATGGGCGACAGCGGGAATCTCAGCTTCTGTGTTCAGTCCACTGTGCTACACACGTCTTGTGGCCTCTGAAAAACTCCACGGTATACTTGTAAAGGAGAGTGAAAAGGGCAAATAACATCTTAGTACTGATAGGAAAATTGTTTTGACCTCCTGGACCCCTTGAAAGGGTCTCAAGGATTCCCAGGGGTTCCTAGTGCATACTTGGAGATGTACCACATTAAGGCAAAATTTTTTAAAGTAACCCAAACCAAAGGCTCTTTTAAAATCCCTCAAATCTTAATTGAAGATATTCAAAGAAATGGGAAGATATCCCATGCTCTTGGACTGGAAGAATTAGTATTGTTAAAATGGACATACTACCCAAAGCACTCTACAGATTTAATGCGATCCCTGTCAAATTACCCATGACGCTTTTCACAGAACTAGAAGAAATCATCCGAAAAGTTATATGGAGCCACAAGAGACAGAATTGCCAAAGCGATCCCGAGGAAAAAGAACGAAGCTGGGGGCACAACCCTCTCGGACTTCAGACAATACTACAAATCTACAGCACAAAAAAAAAAACCCTTGGATTTCGTCAAGTATTGTTTACATTGTATCTCAGAAGCCCTCCTATGGGAGGGATCTCTAATGTGGGAGTTACTGAATATAACGCATGCTCAAGTCCAAAGTGATAACAAAAACAGCGTGGAAACAGTAAGGAGGGTCCTCAAAAAACTAAAAATAGAACCACCGTATGACCTGGGTACATATTCGAAGGAAACGAAAACGCCAATTCGAAAAGATACACGCAGCCCAAAGTCCCTTGCAGCACCATTTACAATCGCCAAGACATGGAAGCAACCTAAGTGTCCATCGACAGATGAATGGATAAAGAAGATGTGACACACACACATATATATATATATATACATATGTATATACACACACACACACACACACACAGACACACACAATGAAATACTACTCACTCATAAAAAAGAATGAAATTTTGCCATATGCAACATGGATGAACTTGGAAGATATTTTGCTTAGTGAAATAAGTCAGAGAAAAACAAATATATGATATCACTTATACATGGGATCTAAAAAATAAACAAAATAGTGAATATAACAGAGAAGAAACAGACTCCCAGACACAGAGAATAGACTAGTGGTTACCAGTTGGGAGAGGGAAGTGGGGGGGGGGGTGACATAGGGGTAGGGGATTAAGAGGTACAAACTACTCTGCATAAACCAAATAAGCTACAAGGATACATTGTACAGACAAGGGAATATAGCCAATATTTTATAACTATAAAGGAATAAATACAACCTTTAAAAACTGTGAATCACTATGTTGTACACCTGAAACTTATATAATATTGTAAATTAACTAGTCCCCGGTAAAAAAAAAAAAAAAGAAAGAAAGAAAAAAAGAAAGAAAAGAAAAGAATGAAGTTAACCAGGCCTGGTGCTCCACTCACCACTGAATAATACAGGCTCCTAAACAGGCAAGTAAGTAACCAACTGCACGAGAGATGAGCAGTAACCCACTCTCATTTTGGGGCCAGCTTTTCTGAAATAAAAACTAAGACAATTTGGATAAACAGTAATAAACACAATAACAAGAAGAGCAGGAGCAATGCTTATGTTCTTTCTAAATATGCAACGCAGAGTCCATTTTTATAGGACTCTCTGTATTAAGAAACAAAGGTATATTCAAAGAAAGAGGCTTTTCTTTTCTGGCCGCGCCACGCAGCTTGTGGGATGTTCGCTCCCCGACCAGGGACTGAACCCAGGCCCACAGCAGCGAAAGCACCGGGCCCTAACCACTGGACCGCCGGGGAATTCCCAAGAGGTGATCTCTCATTTGGTGCCTTCTTCCTACATTGTGGGTAACAATCTCGGATGTCGGTCTGACTCCGGCACTGTGGGTGGCCAGTCCCACTGGACTTACAGCATCGGCATGAGTTTAAGTTTAAGTCAGTAGGGTTCAATGAGCTTCTCAGATGCACTTCCCAGAAAGGATGCAAAAGCTCCGGTCAGCATACGACTAAAAAGACAACAGGTCCATCTCCACTTTGCCCAGCCATTAGAAAGCTTATCTTACGTAAAAAAAGAAATCGAAAATAACACTTACCAGTCGTTCCTCCTCCAGGCTGGGAGTCAGCAGAAATGATTCCAGGATATCTCAGGCATCGGAAATCTAACCCATACCGGTAATAATAATACTACAAAAAAGAAAAAAACAACAAACAGAGATCCTGCATGTTGTAACGAAGATCCCACGCAGCCAAATAAATATTTTTTAAGTGAAATAAATAAATAAATAAATCCTCCTCAAGGAAATGAAGACTCTAGAATTGCTAAGAGTCACTTGTTTTTCTTTGACAAATAACCCTGAAGTTTTTGTCTTCAAAGGATCGTCATTCTGGTGATAACATCACTAGGTGACACCGTAAATAACAGGTCAGCCGACAGTAAGGATTTCCAGGCTTTCTTTGGAAGGGAGACCCTGCTGAACTCCACAAGCCCGTCCTGCAGTGCAGGGTCAGGAAGAGTACGGGGAAAGGTGGTGACTGTGATATATGAGGTGAAGGATCAGAAACCGGCTAAAACGGGCTATGGAGTTTACAAAGACAAAGCGTATTTGAAAAATGAAACCAAAAAGATGTCGGAGGTTATTTTAAAATTATCGGGAATCTGAAAGACCAGCGCAGCACAAATAAGATGGGCGGCGAACGAAAGACGGGGTGCCATTCGAGGGGCGTGTACGAAGCGTTGCGTTAGCACGGGACTGAGGACTCCTCTGGAGCTGTCAGTCCTGACCACTTGGCAAACACACTCAGTCCCCGAGCATTTCTGGGGGCAGGGATTAAGGGGGGGGGGGAGGGAGAGTCTCCTCCAAGGATGAACCAGCAGGTGTTTGAGGCAGAAAGAGAAAAGGAAACACTGAGTCATTGTGCCAAGTGATGCTTACCTCGCCCATGAGCTCCGCGTGGACCTTGGACACCCCGTAGATAGTCCTGGGTCTCTGGGTACAGAGATCGGGGGTTGGGTCCCGCGGAGAAGTAGGTCCAAACGCCCCGATGGTGCTTGGCACGAACAATCGCAGCCCGTGCTCCTCGGCAACGTCCAGGACGTTGTGCAGTCCTGAAACAAGCAGGTGCCGTAAGCTGGGAAACCTCTTCCCGAAGAACTGGGGAATCTGGCAGACGGGTCATCTGGGGCGAGATCCAGAGACTCACCAGTGATGTTCACAGCTCTGGCCAGGGACACGTTTGCTTCTCCCACTGCACTGAGCAGGGCGCTGTAATGGAACAGCCAGGTGACGCGTTTGTTCACCACGATCTCCCGCAGATTCTTGTAATCCAGGATGTCGGAATAAATAAACGGGCCTGCAAGGAGCAGTGAAACCAGGAAGGAAAAGAGTTCCGGGCTTGAAAAGCTCAACAGATCTTTTCCCCTCCTCCGCTGACTTTGAATTCCATCGGTACCGACTTGGTAGCAACAACTTGGACACCCCCCAGCATTTTCCTTATGGAGAATCACACACCCCAGCCACCCCACAGCTAACAGCAGCCAATGCTTATACAGGACATACACCTGCTGGGTGCTGTTCTAAGGGCTTTCTGTATAGTTAACTCTCACAGCCTTCGAGGCGGATATTTTGTTGATGAGGAAACTGAGGCTTAGAGAGGTTAAGTAGCTTGCCAGTATCAAACAGAATAAAATCAAGAACTGGAGTAATGACCAGGCAACTGGCTTGAGCTGCCAAACCTATAGGCACACAGAGATTTCACCCTGCTTAAAGGTTTACCTAGGGTTTCCCTGGTGGCGCAGTGGTTGAGAATCCGCCTGCCGATGCAGGGGACACGGGTTCGAGCCCCGGTCTGGGAAGATCCCACATGCCGCGGAGCGGCTGGGCCCGTGAGCCACAACTACTGAGCCTGCGCGTCTGGAGCCTGTGCTCCGCAACGGGAGGCCGCGACAGTGAGAGGCCCGCGTACCGCGATGAAGAGTGGCCCCCGCTCGCCGCAACTAGAGAAAGCCCTCGCACAGAAGGTTAGGACTCTGTGCTTCCAGTGCAGGGGGCACGGGTTCAATCCCTGGTTGGGGAAGATCCCAATGCCACCTAGTGCAGCCAAAAAAAAAAAAAAAGTTGCATATTTTAAAGGAGTAGAGAAATGGGTTTACAAAAACAAAAAACCCACCATGGTATAAAAGAACTATAAATTAAGAGTTCGCCACACCTGGTTAGGCTAGAGGTAGAGCCGCTTTTATGCCAATTTTCCCCACTTTCAGCGAATTACCACTCTTCCCCATGGTAAACAGCAAAAGGCTGACACAGAACCAGGAAGGACTAGAACTATAAAAACATCTCTGAGGTGTAGACAACCTGACTAGAGGAGTCTGGGGTCTTTGTGTGTGTGCACAGCAGTTTAAGAACAAGTCCACGTTGAAATATGAAGATTAATTTCTCCAAAATTTAAAGTTCCTTTTCCTCATTTCAGAACTTGATTTTTGTTTGCTTTCTCTCTGAGCTAAGTTCACTAAAAACTCTGAAAGACAGGAAATCAGTTTTATTCCACAGATACTGCTCCAAATAATATCCAAAGATACTATTCCACAACTTCACGTCAAGGTCTGAAGATCTCTCCTGTCCTTGGATCCCTTGCACAAGCAGTAGCTGTACTGTAGGCGTTTTACAGAACGAATGAGGACAAAACCATGAAACATTTTTAAGTGGCCCAGGTGTGCCTCCAACACTCCTCTTTCTTTAATTCACAAGCCTGGTTATGAGCGGTGACACCGATTCTGGGAGCTGCCTCTCTACCTGCTCTGTGAGCCTCTTACCACTAAGGAAGACGTGCTCAGGGGGCTTCCGAATGTCAGACAGAATCACGTTGTCCTTCCCAAATCGTTTCCTAAAGGGAAAATCAAACACACGAGTGGGTACACCGAGGACATAACAGGTCCTAAGAAAACAGTCTTTCCAACAGGAACTGTCATGCCCCGTCAGCCTCCAAATCCCTCCTCTTCACACCTTTCTTCCCTCTTCGTCCTCAACTCACAGCCCTGCAGTTGCAGCCACACTCAGGGCTGCTTCTCCTGCTTCTACCCCAGCCCGTTACCATCCTGATATCTGTCACCAATTTCTTCCCAGCGACCCGAGTTTCTCCCTTTCTCTCCCCGTTCTTCTCTCCTCTTATCCTTTTATCCCACTCTCCAAATCCCACACTGTTCCTTTTCAGTTTCTACACATACAATACTTCCCTATGCCCCCAAACATCTGAAAAACCAAGTGATTTACTGGGAGGCAGGTCTTCCTTTGCCTAACCTAGAAAAGGCAGAGGGCGAAGGACCGGCCTGGGGGATGCTGAGTCGAGGACCTGAAACAATGTCTGTGATATGAAGAGGCACGATGAAATGCATTCCGAACGGTCACTTACACAGCCCTGAAAAACCAGAATTTAAATTTAAACTTTGAGCGCTCTTACCTCAAAAAGCTAGCAAGCCCCACTCCGAGCTGGCCAAGACCCCCTGGATAAAGAAGAAAAAAGTGAATCTTTCATCTAAATCTAACCAATTCAATGATCCCCAGTATGTAATAATAGAATAAGACTCTACTGGCACTCTTAGCTAACTAGGTAAAGCCCCAGGTTGGCCTGATTGCACTGAATTACCTCCTCGGAGCTATAGGACAGAGATGGGTACAGGTAAGACTCGTTTCAGAGACACACGTGCTCTCCAGCACAGAGTGGCTGAGAGGCAGCCAGGGTACAGGTAAGAGAACAATCACAGAAGAGCAGGACCACCTCCGGGTCAGAAATTTACCACCAGCTTTGCCTTTGTTATTTGAGAGCCTGTGAAAATTATCTGCTACGGGTACCAGAACACTCAAAGCTAGATATAATAGTTTGATATCAACCTCTGCTTGGATTATCCAGAGCACCCTCCTTCCATTAGCCCTGGAGAGGAATAGGAAGGGAGAAAGAAAGAAGGGACAAACCAAGAAGTCACCTGCAAAAAGGGGCAGATCTCTGGATGGGCAAGGAGCTGCTAAGAACATTAAAGATGAGTATATTACAGCATCTTAATTTGGACGCTTACAAATGCCATTGATGGAAATGGGAGAGCTTAGGGGTCTGGGAGCGCATTTAGGGGAATACAGCCCTAAATTCCATTTGGGAGGAAGTAAGAGGCAGGAAGATATGGAGAGCGGGATTTCCTGTAAGCGTGTGTTAACATGGGACTGAAACCAGCCCACTGCCAGTGACACTGGGCCCTGGAAGATGCTTTGTTGGTGCAGGGAGGAAGGAATCAAAACAACACACAGACAAGAAGCTGGGAGAGCCAGGGGGTAAGCGCAGAGGGAACCGGCCTCCCTTGAAACCCAGTTACAGCAGGAGGGGAGGAGGAGGTGCCAGTGAGAGAAACACACACACACAGAGGAATGTAAGAAGGATAAGGACGTGAAGGCAAGGGATGAAACTCTGGCAAACAGAGGACAGTAAAACATGTCAGTCAAATCAGAGGTGGGCTTGAGTCAGCTGGAAGGACTTGCGGACAGACGGTCAAGTTGGCAGTAAGCAGATACAGAGCCAGGTGTCGGGCGGCTACGAGGGGAGAGGGATCGGCAAGCCAGTCTGTGCACAGGGAGCTGCAAGTGTCACGAGGTGGTGGCGAGGAGCTCCTCGGGCCCTGGGCAGGCCCTGCCTATCTCTTCCATACAAATGTGCAGGAACTGCCTGGCCTGAGAAGCCCGGCCAAGGAAAGATGAGCCTGATTCCAGAGGCCACGTTCTGTCCACACACCTTGGCTCCCAGGCCATTTCTAGCAGGAAAGGGGAACTGAGTCCCACAGCAGCTGTTTGGTCCTCTTCAGGTTCCCGGGTCCTCCCTTCAGACAATAAAAGATTTGGGCAGGGAAACCAAGCCCTGGCAACAGCGGCAAAAAATAAGGACAGGGCACTTGCGCTATTTCGGAGGGAGCCAGGAGTGGGAAAGGGAGTTTCTGATTCATAAGTGTTACCTGGCGGCACGGTAGACATTCCAAAAACAAATACACCGCCACACAAAGAAAATAACAAAGCCACAAACGTGGAAAAAAGAAAAAAACCCAACCTGTAATTAAGACGCGCGGTTGGTCTGCTTCAGAGAACGAGGTAGAGTGGAAGTTGGCATCCGCTGGAATCTGCTGAGGGGAGGTGCCCAGAAAACGGCTGGGCAGGACAGGAGCCTGGCAGCCACAGGCCGGTCTCTGCAGCATCTGGCTGGCAACCCGCCGCAGCATCCAAACGACCGGCATGGTCTCTGCAGACACTGTAACACCAAAGGAGCAGAGTTGAGGAAAGACACATGCACCCCAATGTTCACTGCAGCACTATTTACACTAGCCAAGACATGGAACCTAAGAGTCCATCAACAGACGGATATGGATAAAGAAGATGTGGGGTGTGTACAGACACACACACCGGAATATTACTCAACCATCAAAAAGAATGAAATAATGCCATTTGCAGCAACATGGATGGACCTAGACATTATCATATTAAGCGAAGTAAGCTAGACAAATACCACATATCATTTATATGTGGAATCTAAAATACGATACTAATCAACATATCTATGAAACAAAACAGACTCACAGATGTAGAGGACAGACTTGTATCAATAGTTGCCAAGGGGGGAGGGCTGGGTAGGGGAGGGAAGGAATGGGAGTTTGAGATTAGCAGAGGCAAACTATTATATACAGGATGGATAAAGAACAAGGTCCTACTGTAGAGCACGGGGAACTATATTCCATATCCTGTGACAAATCATAATGGAAAAGAATATGAAAAAGTATATATATATATATATCTGTATAACTGAGTCACTTTGCTGTATAGCAGAAATTAACACAACACTGTAAATCAACTATATGTCAATAAAATTTAAAAAAACAAACAAAAGAAGCAGAGTTCAGTACGTAACTGCTTACCCTCCCGACCCCTCAAAACACAAACCCTTGAACCACAACTAACACTTAAGATCGCCAGCTCACGAGCAAAGCCATGTTCTGGATTCATGAATCGAACTAAAGAGACTGTTGATTGCGCAGACAGGAAGCCAGTCAAGAGCCGGCCGTGAGCCCAGCCCTGTGAAAAGGGAATAAACGTCACTGGTGCAAAGTGCAGGCAAACAAAGACTGGCCGAGATCTAGAACTGGAGCCGCACAGTGCTGACATCACCTGGGATCTAAAGTCAGGAGGTTACTGCGTACAGAGCCGTCCACGCCAGGAACAGCATGGATCCCCGCAAAGGCCTCGGATCTTCACAACTGTAATCATCTGTCCACGAACCATCGAGGTGCGAACAGGTCCCCCATTAAGTAACACAGAGCCCTGTGACTCTCGTTCTAACTCAGATGTTACGTTTATTTAGGATGAACCAGAGTAGGAAAGCAGATAGTTAAGGTAAAAGGGGCCCCGGCAATACTGAGTAAGCTGTGACTAATATCTGTTTCACTGCCAACTCTTTAGGAAGGATCATTTAGGAGAGCCATTTTCTCTTCTGTTCCCAGATCATGTAATATTTTATTGCAGTCCCGCTCCCCTTCCTCGTCAGCTTTACCCAGGCGAGCATGTCACAAGAGCAGATCAGAGCTGCTCAGTTCTAACAGCGACCTTCCTGCCCCCAAAGGTCAGGCCTTTGCACTCTGCGCACTGCCCGTGGCCTCCACCTCCGTCAGCTGTCAGATTTCCAACAGCACTGGCGGATGAGCCTTCAGAGCGACCCCAGGGCCCAACCCCCTCACAAAGAAGCGGCCAGATCTTAACCATCTCATATTTTGCGTCATAAAACAAGAAAAAGTAAACCACACTTGGAGACATTTCCCACTTAGGATCTGAACTTAGCCTGGCATCACACTCAACCCAGTGCCTTGAGTAGGTAACAGTCATTCTAAGTTAAAACCGCCAGAGGTGTCAGAAGCTTTCCTGCAATCCCTAAAATCCAGATTGTAGAAAGCAAAAGGGCAAATACAATCTGCTGAAACCCTATGCTCGAACATCCTTTTGTAAGCCACAGAGGTCTTGTTCTTGAGGACACCGAAAAAAAAGGCAGGCAGAGCCCCGATGGCGTCTGTCGGGTCAGGGCCTTGGCCCATCAGGTCCTCAGCCTAAGACGCAACCCTGCCAAGGTCCCGGGGCCCTGCATCCCAGCTAACTTTCCCAAACAAGCAGAAGACAGCCTTCTGAGGACGCATCTCCGGATTGGAAGGGAGGTCACTATCGGAGAGACTCAAGCTTTTCTTCCATCAATCCCTTCAGACCATCTTTGCAGCCACTGCTGACCCCCCGAGACCAGGTGAGAACTTTGATCCTTAAAGTCACTTATTTCAGCAAGCTCGAGAGGATGGCAAGGAAGCCAAGAAGCAGCCAGATTTACCAGAACATCTGAAACTCAAAGACAATTCTCAGTTCCCAAAAGCAAAGCAGTGATGGCCACAGGTGAAGACATTTGGGGTTTTGTTTTTCTTTTAAAGGTTGAAGACACTGGAGTCTGGGCAAAGGGAAACCCTGACGACGTGAAAGAGGGATGTGAAATACATACGACTCAGTTCATCTTCTCTTTCCCCAGAAGGGGAAAGCATGAAGGAGGCACAAATTCCTAATTGAATATAAAGTATTTTAGCTTCACAAGCACCACCCGTTCTCAGGGAACCCAGTTCTTAACCGTCAAGCAGCTCTACTGTCCCTATAATGGGATTGCTTTGATTAGCAGTGCATGTACATTAAAAACAAAACCAAAAAACCCTCCAACCATCTACCGCATGCAGCTTTTTCAAGTCAAGATTATTATCTTCCCGCTGCCAAATTCAATTTAATACTTTTAAGGCAGCAGCTCTCAAATTTTCTGGTCTCTGGACTCTTTTACACTCTTAAAAATTGGGGACTACAGAGAGCTTTTGTTTAAGTGGGGTCTACCTAACAATGTTTGCTGTAGTAGACAGCAAAACTGAGAAACATTTAACCTACGAATGAGTTCATTTAAAACCAATAAACATGTTAAAATAAACATATTTTATGAAAATAATTGTATTTTCCAAAACAAAAAATTTACTGAGTGGCACTGTTTTACATTTGCTTGTCTCTTTGATGTTTTCCTTCATAGAAAACAGCTGGATTCTCACATGTGCTTCTAACTCAATCTGTCTGCTGCTTTGATTGAAGTAAATGAAGAAAATCCAGACTCAAAGCAAAGCAGTGGGGAAAGGAAGCTGTATTTTGAAAGCCTTTTCAGATAATTCTGGATACTCATCTTGGATATCCAAAACTCAACACATGGTAGTTTCTTAAAGGTTAGTTGCAATGTAGAATCTGAAGCCATTATCAGTGAACTTTTGTACCTGCTACATTAAAACCCACTGTTATATCTAATGCTTTGAACACACCTTTTTTTTTTTTTAAAGATTTTTTTTGATGTGGACCATTTTGAAAGTCTGTATTGAATTTGTTACAATATTGCTTCTGTTTTCTGTTTTGGTTTTTTGGCTGCAAGCCATGCAGGAATCTTAGCTCCCGGACCAGGGATTGAACCTGCACCCCCTGCATTGGAAGGCAAAGTCATAACCACTGGTCTGCCAGGGAAGTCCCTTGAACACATCTTTTACTCCTGCATGGTTTTGTAATTTCATACATTGTTTTCTGGAAAATATTGGTTCAGTGAGTTATGCAGAGCTTCCAACTGTTAACACACTTCACTGTACAATACCCCAAAGTCATACAGGTTGATATCACTGATCTCATCAGAAAATTCCTAAGTATTGGGAAGCTGTCAAATTCACGGTAGTGGATACAACTTAACTTGCAACAGCTACCTTGGCAGGCTCACTTGGTTCGTTTTTTTAGAAAATGTATGCCGATTATCTAGGTATGAATAACTATCATTTGTCAGTCATTCTTTCAAGCAAAAATGGTTCTCTATGAAAAACACGGACCAGTTCAGCTCACAATTCAATCACACAAAACGCTTTCTCTCAAGACAACCATCATATTTCAATATGGAACAAGTACACCCCCTTACCACATGACATGTTAAAAAGCTGTCTCTAGGGGCTTTCCTGGTGGCGCAGTGGTTGAGAGTCCGCCTGCCGATACAGGGGACACGGGTTCGTGCCCCGGTCCGGGAAGATCCCACATGCCGCGGAGCGGCTGGGCCCGTGAGCCATGGCCGCTGCGCCTGCGCGTCCGGAGCCTGTGCTCTGCAACGGGACAGGCCACAGCAGTGAGAGGCCCTAGTGCCGCAAAAAAAAAAAAAAAAAAAAAAAAAGTCTCTAGGGTCAAGATTTAATAAAAGCAGTCATTTTTACTGCTTCATAAAGGGCATTCTTAAGTAAAGCTGAAGAATACAATGACTTCTAGTACCACGCGGTGCCACTGCCTTGATTCCTGCAAAGGCACCAGTACTTTTAGCAGGTGTGACTTGTGCACCTTCAGTGCAAATTCAACACAGTTGTTCCAGAATAAACCATGAAATTCAAAAAAGTTATTCCACGCTGAATACTTTGGCACTATTTGTGTTTGCTGTCAAACGTTCACCAAAAAGATATTCTTTGATAATTGCTTTGGCGCTGATACCAGATAAATACAAACAAAATGGCAAGTGCAGCTATGACTACAAATTCTTCCATTTGTAAGGTAAAAATACACTTCTCTGTCAAGATACCAAACTAGTCTTCATGTTTGCAGCTAAATCTTTAATTTGACAAGTTACTGTATTATTAGAAAGTGGCAGTGCTCTTATTTCTTTCAATGCTTTTTCATCCAAACAAGGCTTTATTGTGTGTTTCTCCAGCCACTGCAATTTGATAACCTATCTTAATAGCTTTTTCTTTTCTAGTTTGGAAAGCTGTAACAAATAATTTTTGGCTTTTAAAGAGCTCATCATATCTACATTTAATTCATTCGTTTTATTTTTCTTTAGATGATGAATGGTTGATCTAAGAATAATGCTATTGTGACCAAAATACTATTCAAAAAAACTTCTGTGGCATCAGACACATAAGGTAAATTTCTGACATCTGTAAAACTTGACGAAAGCCTTCATATTTTCATGTATTATTTAGTTCTGCACATTTATTTGGAGTAAATTCCGCTTTTCATGAGTCAGAGAACTCTGTTATGTCGTTGTTTCATTTTTTTTCAGCATTTATACACATGGTATAGCTTTGAGTTGAAAAAACTCGAGTCCTCTAATATCCCCTTTTAAACCATTGATCTATCCTTAAATATAAAAAATATATAAATTAATATCCTTTTATGTTAGAATAAAATATTAAGTTCAAAAGAATTTTTATACCATTTAAAATTTTAGAAAAGTTTTAAAATCAAGACTAAACTTTTTGTTCTTTTTCCATATACCCACAAGACTCAATTTAGGGATTTCAAAGTAATGACTTACTAAAAGAAAACAGGCCCCAGAGATGATAGCAGCTATACCTGCAGGTAGCTAGTAAGAATGCAAAGAAGTACTAAGAACAAACGGAGTTTATCTCTGAAAATGCAGATATTTATACTCTAAGCCTACTATCCTTAGAAGACTCTAGAAACACAAGAGTACACAAGCACACGTCTCATTAGCCATCAGAGGAAAAGCTCATCACAAGCCATTTGGCCTCTAGAAAACTCCACCATACACCTGAGAAAGAATGAAAAAGGCAGCCTCTTAGTATTTTTTTAAAAATAGCCTTGACCTCACAGACCCTACAGAGGTCTCAAGGAACCCCAGGGCTCCCCAGATCACACTTGAGAACAGCTGTTCTAAAGTAAAACTTGCTTTGCCAAGCTAGTTATTAAACTTATGCAGGGGAACCGTCTAAGATGACTGGAGATCAGATGAGCGTCCATAGACCTTCTCCCCTTCTCGCCTTGCTTACTTTAACTCCAAGGGATGAAAAAGAAACCGGCCAACAGACATTCCTCAAATAACGGAGCATCTCCCCTGCCCAAGCCTCTGTTACATGACTCTTCCCACCTCCTGGAATTTACCCTTTCTGCACTTACCACAGCAGAACTCTAAGAAAGCAGCGGCGTCAGGAAGACAGTGGGGTGACAGAGGTACAGACTCAGAGGCCAGCTGGCCTTGATTGCTTGGATGTGGGGCAACTGGAGAAGGAATGGAGAAGAACACAGGCTTCCAAGTTGTGCTGCTGCAAGCACGGGCTTTCTGGAGGAGCAGGTGAAGTAAGAAGACAAACGACCTTGGCTTTGGACATGTTGCTTTTAGGTGCCGGGAGCCAGTATGGCTGTCTTTCCCACTGAGCAGTTCCTAGCAGTGCCTGATGCATGTCAGAACTCAAACACCATGTCAAACAGGGAGACAGGAAGAAGAAACCAAGAAATATCCGGGGTTTGTCTACACCACAATAAACAGAATGTCCCCTGTTGTCAGAAAACATTACTTCTGTTTCTTGGGGAAAAAAAACCTTAACTCAGTTGTGATTGCTCTGAAGACAGATAATTCTGTTTCAGAAATATGAAAAGAAACTCCCATTTGAAATATTGAAAACCAACGAAATAGGCCTTTTCCCTGAGAATGCACCATCAATTTCCCTTAATATTCTTTCTGTCTTGTGTCTTCTCCAAATTTCCAGCTCTAATCATCCCAGCCAAGGAGACAGTAAATAAAGATGTATTAAGTAATGTCTCCAGCACATTAAGCTAAAAGCATACAGCCTCCAACAGATGAATGGATAAAGAAAATGTGGTATATACATACAATGGCATACTATTCAGACTTGAAATAGGAGACCCCGTCCCATGCAACAACATGGATGAACCTGGAGGACATTATGCCGAGTCAAATGAACTGGTCACAAAAGGCCAAATGCGGGCTTCCCTGGTGGCACCGTGGTTAAGAATCCACCTGCCAGTGCGGGGGACGCGGGTTCGACCCCTGGTCCGGGAAGATCCCACATGCCGCGGAGCAACTAAGCCGGTGCGCCATAACTACTGAGCCTGCGCTCTAGAGCCCGTGCTCCACAACTACTGAGCCCACGTGCCTAGAGCCTGTGCTCTGCAACAAGAGAAGCCACAGCAATGGGAAGCCCGCGCACCTTAACAAAGAGTAAGCCCCCGCTCGCCGAAAGCTGCACGCAGCAACAGACCCAATGCAGCCCCCAAAAAATAAATTTATATTTTAAAAAAGGCCAAATACAGTATAATTCCATTCATGAGTTATACCAGTTATCTAAAGTAATCAAAAAATCATAGAACAGGAAGTAGAAAGGTAGTTGCCAAGGGGTGGGAGAAAGGGGGAGGGGACACGAGTATTTAATTAACAGGCATAGCTTCAGTTTTGCAGGATAAAAAAGTTCTAGAGATCCACTGTGAATATACCTGACAGTACTGAACTGTACTCTTAAAAATGGTTAAGATGGTAAATTTTATGTTATGTAATTGAAGCCACAACTTAAATTTTTTAAAAAAAATCCAGCCCCAAGAAATGGTCAGTGCATACATAGACTTCTGAGGAGCTAGAAAATTCGCCCAGTGGAGATCAACGCCACCCCAGAGACCCATCAAACCCCCGTCCCGTCCAAACTCCCCAGCCCTTGTCTCACCGAACCGCCTAAATGGTTCTTTTCCCTCTGCTTATAAACCTGCTGAAACCTATTATTCTCCTCCAACCTTTACCTTTCCTTCCCATCTCAAGGATCTCCAGAGAGTTCCCTGCCCCTCCAAGTGGGGCCTCTTGCCCTGCACCCAGTGGAACTGCTTTCTCCAAAGGTCAGCCACTGCCCAGTTGACAACTTCCTGGCCCCGGGGACTAATTAATAACACTTATAAGCCACGTTTGTAAGGCAGTCTCCGCGTTCCACCCTCCGGTTCATTAAATCATAAAAGCAAACGTGTCCTCTTCACAGTAATGACCCAAGGAAAAATCAGGCGCCTCAACTACTGAGCGCTGACGAAGCACCTGCTTTCCTGAACTCTTACTTAAGCCTCAGAGTAACTCTGAAGCTGGGATCTTTTCTCCATTTTGCAGGAGGAATTCTGACTCGCCCAAGGTCAGGCAGATACTAATTACCAAAAGGAGGGGTTGCAAACCAGGTCCGTTGAGTCTCAAACCCTCCTTCCATCACCCCCACTCTTCTCCCTCAAGAGAAGAGATAACATCAGGTACCTAAGAGAGAGGACAAAGAGGAAACATCCTCGTGGCGGCGCAGGGGCACCTTCCCCGCCGCCCCTCCTCCCCCTCGCCCCTCCCCAGGAGAGCACCCACGAGCCGAGGGCGTTCAAGGCCAGACACGGCCCTCCCTCGCCGTGCGAGCCTGCGTACACTACCTCGCCAGACCTCAAGGTTCCCCATCCTCAGAAAGGGGAAAGTGATCGGACCACCACATTAGAGTGCTGGGAGGATTTAATAAAAAGCAACTTAGAAAAGCACTTAGCAAACTGCCCGGTCAGTGTAAAGACTCCATCCACCAGCTGGTAAAGTCTAGACTTAATATGGGGTTGATCCGAAAGCCAGAAAGGGTCGGGGGAAAAAATCCCGGAGCTCTCAGCGTGAGCTACAGAGGGTGTTAGAGGGAGATCTGGCTTCGCAGAGCGGGCGCCCCCATACTCCCTCCTACGCGCGCCGGCCCGGGAAAGGGAACCCGAGAAGACGCGGAGACTTGGGCCACACGCGGGTCTCCGGCCTCCGCCTCCCAGCATGGCTGGAAAAACCGGTTTTATGAGAACAGCCGCTCCCACCCCTATTCCCTGGCAGCAGTGCCCCGGCCCTCCCCCGGCCTCCCAGGACCGCCGCTCGCGCCCGGGAGCGCAGGGTCTCCAGCCCTGCGCTGCGTCACACCGATCGGTTCAGCGGGGGCACTGACCTTCCGACGCAGCCGCCCAGAGATGCTGATCTGCTGCGGCGCCGGAGCTGGAGCTGCAGCTGCACGTGGCCAGAAGTCCGGGAGCTCGGAACAGAAACCTGAGCTCGGCGCGCGCAGCGCCTTTATAGTCTCTGCGGGCAAACCCGCCCCCCGGCGCACCAATCCCCTTCTTCTGTCCGGGCCGCGCGGGCGTGGGCGTCGGATCACCACGTGGGAGGGCGCCGGTTGCCATGGTAACCCTCCCCGAGGGTCGCAGTAGTGTTCCTGGCGGCGCGCGCCCCTCACGCGGGCTCCGCTTCCCACCCATCTTCGGGAGAGCTCGCGGAAGGCGAGGGACGCATTCGAGGCCAGCGTGCGGCGTCCCCGGCAGCGGCAGAGCCAGCCCGCAGGTCTTCGCGTGGGACTGTCCAGGTGGGGACAGCTCAAGGGCCTCCCAACGCAAGGGGCCCGGCCCCCCCGGAGCCCCAGAGCACCGGTCCGTGCTGGCGTTTAGCGGCTCAGCAGTGGACTTGAGGAGGAATGCGGGACGCCGAAGGGAGAGCTGGAAGGATTGGCAGGGGAAATAGCTCCGGACCAGGGTCAGGAGATACGGTAGGTACAAAGAGACCTTGAGAGGGTCATTTCATCCTGGTTTCCCACATGGGAAACATCGCTGTGAAATTAGATGACCTCCGAGGCCACCGGACCAGCAGTCAGCATCACCTAGGAGCTTGTTGGAAATGCAGATTTGAGGCTGCACCCCGGACCTGCTGAGTCAGGATCTCTGCGTTGGGGCCCTGTGAGCTGTGTTTTAACAAGCCCTCCAGGTGAAGATGATCTGTGCTAAAGTTGAGAAGCGCTGATCTAGGGGAGTGGCTGCAGATTAGAATCACCGGGGAGTTCAGGAACCTCCCAAATAAATCAGAATCTGGTCGGCGGGGGAAGGAGGAGCGGCGGGGGAAGGAGGAGCGGCGGGAAGCCCAGGCATAATTTTTTTTTTTAAGCTTTTCGAGTGATCCCCATGTGCTATCAAGGTGAGAACCAAGTGATCCCCATGAGCTGTCATGGTGAGAACCACGAATATACCCTAGAAGCTTGGTCCTCCTCCAAGCGTGGTCCCCGGAGAAAACAGCCCCCTCCCAGACCTACTAAATCACAGTCTGCATTTCAAGGGGCTCTCCAAGTGGTTCGTGTGCACGTTAGGGTTTGGAAAAACAGCTCTAAGGCCTCCTCCAACATTAAGAATCCATGATTTTATGAAATATGTCTTTCTGTTTTACAGACTCTTAGAAGGCCCCATTTCTTCAACTTTTTCTCATATGACATGATCCTCATTATGGGTCTCCCTAGTGCACTTGAATTTTCAAATTTTAATTAGACTTTTAGCCTCTCAGGAGACCTAAGAGATTATCAAGGCCACTGTGCCCACTTGACAGAGGAAGAGGTGGAGCCCCACCTAGACAGGTGAAGCGATTTCCCCAGAGGCCAGGGGGACCGGAATGCTGCCCCAGGCACTGGGTCACTGCCCTTTCTAATACACCACATCGTATCATTAGGAGTTATTTTTTGTTTTCCTCCAACATTGTGGTGAGGTCGGAGATGGCACTGAACTTGCTTTGAGTGGGTTGCAGACAGGGATGTTTCAGGGTACAGCAACCCACTGAGGATGCTGCTTGTTTGCGGGGGGACGGGGAGGAAGCGTGCCTTCAACCTTTGCTCCTGAGGACAGGGCAAGAAAAAGGCGTGATTACCAAGGGAGTGAAAGGTGACATGGTTTCTGGTGTGGATGAAAAATGTCATCTGCCATATCAGTAAGCAAAGGAGGTTGCAGACATCAAGCCAGCAGCCACCGCTGCCACCCCGGACTGTGCACCCTGAAAGCATATGGGATGGAGAAAATCAGGATATTGGGCTTAGATAGTTAAGGTGCGTTTCAAAGGAATGACTTCAGTGAGCCCAGATCGTTGCATCTTCCCATACCTAGAAAAGTGCTAAATTCATTAACGTGAGATGTCTGTTTTTCTTTAACATGATCTTTTGATGTTCCCACTACCTGGTTTTTGTTGTAAAAACCCCTGTATATCCTGGTTCCTCCCTGACCTCTTCGGAGCAATCCCTCAGAGCAGTCAGAGAGGCTATCTTCTGGGTTTAAGTCCTCAGAAAATCTGCTAACTAAAACATAATTCTCAACTTTTAGGTTGTGCTTTTTTTTTTTTTTTCAGTTGACGGTTTTGGTGGCCACGAAGGGCCCAGAGCAGACGTGTCTTCTTCACTTGAACTCTGCAAGGATCTGGAGCTTCTGGTACCGGCAGAGGCCTCTTTGGTCCATGCACCTCATCAGAGAGTCCAGACGAATTTGGGTGAGTCTTTCCTGGTTCTTGGACCTCCCATTATTGGCTGATGATCCTAGGTTTTATTCATTGGTGTTTAAGCTCTCTGGAGGAGTAGGTTATCCTTGAAACTTAGTTTCAAGAAGAGGTACCTGCGTTATCCTCAGTGAAAGATACTGGGAAGATTTTGCTCCGTTTAGACACTGAGTTGGTTTATCCTCAGTTGAAAGACTGGAAGACTTTGCTCATTTGAAAGACACTGAGTAGGGTTGGCCTGGGTAATTAAGTAGAAGTCTGGCCTATCATTTTTCCCTGAATTGGCTACTTTAATAGAGTTTGTTGAAGTAAAAGCGATCTCAAAAAACCAACCTTGGAATGGGAAACAAAGCTTCCAAGACAAAAGGAAAAGGAACAACAGATTGCCAGCTTCCAACTAATATCCCAGCCAGGTTTATGTACGTACAAAGCTTAGAAGTACCAGGACTTCCCTGGTGGTCCAGTGGTTAAGACTTTGCCTTCCAATGCAAGGGGTGTGGGTTTGATCCCTCCCTGGTTGGGGAGCTAAGATCCCACGTGCCTTGCAGCCGAAAAATTAAAAAACCAGAAGTAATATTGTAACAAATTAAATAAAGACTTTAAAAATGGTCCACTTCAAAAAAAACTTTAAAAAAATTAAATAAAAAATAAAGCTTCACGAGTACTTATTGGGTTGGCCAAAATGTTCATTCATTTTTTTCCGTAAGGTGCCTCTAGTAGTGCTTAGTTGTCTTTAATGTCATTTGAAACAATTTTGTTAGATTGTATTGTGACAGCTGTCGTATCAGAGTGCATTTAAAAACTTATCAAAGTTGATGAATTTTTGTGTAGCCATTTTATATTGAAGATTGAAGAAAAAAACATTTTTGGCGTATTATATTTTATTATTTCAAGAAAGGTAAACAAACACAACTGTAATGCAAAGAAAAGATTTGTGCAGTGTATGGAGAAGGTGCTGTGACTGATCGAACATGTCAAAAGTGGTTTGCAAAGTTTAGTGCTGGAGAGTCCTCGCTGGAAGATGCTCCGGGACGGTCAGACCAGTTAAAGTTGAGAGCGATCCAATTGAGACATTAATTGAGGACAATCAACGTTATACCACCTGGGAGATAGCCGACATACTCAAAATATCCAAATCAGCTGAAAATCATTCACACAAGCTTAGTTATGTTAATTGCTTTGATGTTTCGGTTCCACATAAGTTAAGTGAAAAAAACATTGACCGTATTTCCACATGCGATTCTCTACTTAAACATAAGGAAAACGTTCCGTTTTTAACATATACACACACGCAAAATATTAGCAGCTTGGCTGGGAAGTTCTGATTCATCCACCGTATTCGCCAGACATTGCACCTTTGGATTTCCATTTATTTTGGTCTTTACAAAATTCTCTTAATGGGAAAAATTTCAGATCCCTGGAAGACTGTAAAAGGCACTTGGAACAGTTCTTTGCTCAAAAAGATAGAAGGTTTTGGGAAGATGGAATTGTGAAGTTGCCTGAAAAATGGCAGAAGGTAGTGGAACAAAACGGTGAAAAATTTCTTGGTGAAAGCGGAAAATAAAATGTGTCTTTTATTTTTACTTAAAAACCAAAGGAACTTTTTGGCTAACCCAGTACTTAACTGGGAATTAAAGAAAATCTCACCCTGAAAATGACTGAGATGGGGCTCTTTTATTACATACGCAGTTAACATTTTGCGTGTGTGTATATGTTTTGAGAACTCGGTCTCTGCCATCCAAAAGGTATACGTGTGGTGTACTTTTGGCTGCCAGTAGATTAGACTGGGATTCTGAGCAGTCTTTTGTCTTAACTGTGCCAACTCTCAGGGGCTTTTTACCATTTTAACTTTCCTGCATCAGGAAGTACAGTGAAGGCCTTTACTTTCTTAGACTGTTTTTGGGAATAAACTTTGGATCTTGTTTAGGTGGCAGCCTTCACACTCTCTTGTGGGGAAGCCTCCTGTGTCTTATTGGTTTGAGTCACTGTTAAGATATATCTCATTAATGGCAGATGATGGATCCTTTAAATTGGAAAAACTCTAAATTGATAAATTTTTAGAGACCTCTCATTATAAACAGCTGTTTTATTGGTGCCTATTTAAAAAAAGTGGAAAAAATATATACCTAATGGTTAACCTAAGAACTCCTTTAGTTTAAAACAAACAAGAAAAACCATTTTGGGAATCCTATTTATGGCCTCTTCTTTCCCTCAATGGGTCTTACAGATGCTAATGAAAACATTAGAATAATTAATGTTAATTAGATTGATTAACAGACTAAGAAAAAAAACTGAAGGAAGTCTAGAGACTTTTTCCCAACCAGGTGGAAATTTTAAAGGGGCTTGTCCCAAATGGATAAAGAAATCTTTAGGTGGTTATTTTAAGATGAGAGAAATAAAATGGACATTAATGGGATTAAATCTAAAGGTTCGATACAACACTACCTAAGGTTGGATGGGCCAGAGGAACCCCCTACTCGTCCTCAACATTAAATGGCCCCAAACAAGTCCGCTCGATTTACTCCAGTTTAAAAAACATATATGGCTGGAAGAAAATTATATTGAGATACCTTACCAACAATTACTTGGGACAACGGGCCAATTAGTCAAGTTAAAAGATTGACTAAAGGGCCTGAGTCTCTGGGCTTAACCCCTCACTGGGGACCCCAGAACCTTTTATACAAAATAGATAAAATAAGTAAGGAAAGCTCTAGGAGTCATTGTAAAACGAAGGCTTGTTGATTGAGTCCTAATGGAAACTAAAATATATAGAATTGAGATTAAAGTTTATGTTGTTATGTTGTTTAAAGTTATGTTGTTATCAAACTTTAATTGAGATTAAAGTTTGTAAAAATTGGTATGTTTAAATGGGCTTTATATAAGATGGTTGTTTTGCAGGAAGGGGGACCCCTTCCAGGGCCCGAGAGTGGGCTCTTGTCTAACACTCGGAAATGAATTGTCCCAGGAAACACACATGCTGGCAGTGCAGGAGACCTTATTGGGAAGGGGCGCCCGGGCAGAGAGCAGGAGGGTAAGGGAATCCAGGAGGACTGCTCTGCCATGTGGCTCGCAGTCTCGGGGTTTTATGGTAATGGGATTAGTTTTCGGGTTGTCTATGGCCTATCATTCTGACTCAGGATCCTTCCTGGTGGCGCGAGCATCACTCAGCCAGGATGGATTCCAGCGAGGAGGATTCTGGGAGGTTGGTAGGACATATGGACTGGTGTGTCCTTTTGACCTTTCCCGAATTCTTCCAGTTGGTGGTGCCTTGTTCTGCGTTCCTTACCAGGTTCTCCCGTTTAAGATAACTCATGCAAATGGTTACTGTGGTGCCTGGCGAGGGTGGGTGGTTTCAGTCAGTGTTTCCCCTCACAGCTACATCTCCTTTGCTTAATTACTTGTGGGATAGACATGTTTCACTCGAGAATACTTCCCCAAGTAGATTTGCCCCTCAAGAAATCTTAATGAAACATACTAAAGGAAACTAATAGGGTTGGTTATCTGAGCTCTTTTCAAAAAAAAAAAAAAAAAAATACTGGGAACCAATATTCAGGGGCTAATTAATAGTAGAGATTTTGCTCTGAGTTTAACCTGTGCACTCAGAAAGAGGGCCTTTGTTGACTTGCCTTATGAAAGCTTTAGAAGGCGTGATGAATTAAACCCTAAAGTTCTAGAACGTAAAACTCTTTCTTTTTATTTATTTATTTATTAACACGTTTATTGGAGTGTCATTGCTTTACAATGGTGTGCTAGTTTCTGCTCTATAACAGAGTTAATCAGCTATACATATACATATATCCCCATATCTCCTCCCTCTTGCGTCTCCCTCCCTCCCACCCTCCCCATCCCACCCCTCTAGATGGTCACTAAGCACCGAGCTGATCTCCCTGTGCTATGCAGCAGCTTCCCACTAACTATCGGTTTTACATTTGGTAGTGTGTATATGTCCATGCCGCTCTCTCACTTTGTCCCAGCTTACCCTTCCCCCTCCCCATGTTCTCAGTTCCATCCTCTAGTAGGTCTATGTCTTTATTCCCATCCTGCCCCTAGGTTCTTCATGACCATTTTTTAAAAAATTCCATTAGAACTCTTTTTAAAATTTTATTTATTTTTTGGCTGCATTGGGTCTTCATTCCTGCTCGCGGGCTTTCTCTGGTTGAGGCAAGCGGTGGCTACTCTTGGTTGCGGTGCGCAGGCTTCTTATTGTGGTGGCTTCTCTTGCTACAGAGCACGGGCTCTGGGTGCGTGGGCTCCAGTAGTTGCAGTACTCAGGCTCAGGAGTTGTGGCGTGCGGGCTCTAGAGTGCAGGCTCAGCAGTTGTGGCACATGGGCTTAGTTGCTCCGTGGCATGTGGGATCTTCCCAGACCAGGGATTGAACCTATGTCTCCTGCATTGGCAGGTGGATTCTTAACCACTGTGCTACCAGGGAAGTCCCTAGAACATAGAACTCTTAAATTTTGGTTTAGTTGGATGTCTTCTCACTAATATAGAAAATCAAATTAATGAAAACATAGCTGTGCAAATCAATCTTTTAATATCATTTAGGTGACAGACTGGTTCTTTGGGGAATTAAAAGCAACTGTTTTTGTCTTGCAAATCTCTACAAGACAGAAGTGTTAATAGAGCCCAGGAAGACCTGAGGCTGAACCTAATTAGCTCAATCAGGTAGAACTTGAAACCAAGGGGGCAAAGAAGGAAAAAGTGGCCTTTTAAAACTCAAACCACTGGAGGGCTTCCCTGGTGGCACAGTGGTTAAGAATCCACCTGCTAATGCAGGAAACACGGGTTCAAGCCCTGGCGTGGGAAGATCCCACATGCCATGGAGCAAAAAAAACCTCAAACCACTGGAAAGACTCCCTCAGCCAAAATCTAATTCATAGCCCCTTTAAAAGTTTATTAAGAACAAATACAGGGGCTTCCCTGGTGGCGCAGTGGTTGAGAATCCGCCTGCCGATGCAGGAGACACGGGTTCGTGCCCTGGTCCGGGAAGATCCCACATGCCGCGGAGCAACTGAGCCCGTGAGCCATGGCCGCTGAGCCTGTGCATCCGGAGCCTGTGCTCCTCTAAAAAAAAAAAAAGAACAA
Source organism: Kogia breviceps (assembly GCF_026419965.1). Lineage (NCBI taxonomy): Eukaryota > Metazoa > Chordata > Mammalia > Artiodactyla > Physeteridae > Kogia > Kogia breviceps. The sequence goes on along the minus strand of NC_081317.1, from coordinate 111,007,828 downwards.
ATACAAATCTTAGTGATAAACCAGAATGGAAAAGAATATGAAAAAGAATGTTTATATATGTAAAACACACACACACACACACACACACACACACACACACGACCCCAAATAGCCAAAGCAATCTTTTTTTTTTTTTTTAACATCTTTATTGGAGTATAATTGTTTTACAATAGTGTGTTAGTTTTTCCTTTACAACAAACTGAATCAGTTATACATATACATATGTTCCCATATCTCTTCCCTCTTGCATCACCCTCTCTCCCACCCTCCCTATCCCACCCCTCTAGGTGGTCACAAAGCACAGAGGTGATCTCCCTGTGCTATGCAGCAGCTTCCCACTAGCTATCTAATTTACATTTGATAGTGTATATATGTCCCTGCCACTCTCTCACTTCGTCACAGCCCACCCTCCCCCTCCCCATATCCTCAAGTCCATGCTCGAGTAAGTCTGTGTTTTATTCCCGTCCTACCACTAATCTCTTCATGACATTTTTTTCCCTTAGAGTCCATATATATGTGTTAGCATACGGTATTTGTTTTTCTCCTTCTGACTTACTTCACTCTATGACAGACTCCAGGTCCATCCACCTCATTATAAATAACTCAGTTTCATTTCTTTTTATGGCTGAGTAATATTCCATTGTATATATGTGCCACATCTTCTTTATCCATTCATCTGTTGATGGACACTTAGGTTGCTTCCATGTCCTGGCTATTGTAAATAGAGCTGCAATGAACATTTTGGTACATGAGTCTTTCTGAATTATGGTTTTCTCAGGGTATATGCCCAGTAGTGGGATTGCTGGGTCGTATGGTAGTTCTATTTGTAGATTTTTAAGGAACCTCCATACTGTTCTCCATAGCGGCTGTATCAATTCACATTCCCACCAGCAGTGCAAGAGGGTTCCCTTTTCTCCACACCCTCTCCAGCATTTATTGTTTCTAGAGTTTTTGATGATGGCCAATCTGACCGGTGTGAGATGATATCTCATTGTAGTTTTGATTTGCATTTCTCTAATGATTAATGAGGTTGAGCATTCTTTCATGTGTTTGTTAGCAATCTGTATATCTTCTTTGGAGAAATGTCGATTTAGTTCTTCTGCCCATTTTTGGATTGGGTTGTTTGTTTTTTTGTTATTGAGCTGCATGAGTTGCTTATAAATTTTGGAAATTAATCCTTTGTCAGTTGCTTCATTTGCAAATATTTTCTCCCATTCTGAGGGTTGTCTTTTGGTCTTGTTTATGGTATCCTTTGCTGTGCAAAAGCTTTTAAGTTTCATTAGGTCCCATTTGTTTATTTGTGTTTTTATTTCCATTTCTCTAGGAGATGGGTCAAAAAGGATCTTGCTGTGATTTATGTCGTATAGTGTTCTGCCTGTGTTTTCCTCTAAGAGTTTGATAGTGTCTGGCCTTACATTTAGGTCTTTAACCCATTTTGAGTTTATTTTTGTGTGTGGTGTTAGGGATTGTTCTAATTTCATACTTTTACATGTAGCTGTCCAGTTTTCCCAGCACCACTTATTGAAGAGGCTGTCTTTTCTCCACTGTATATCCTTCCCCCCTTTATCAAAGATAATGTGACCATATGTGTGTGGGTTTATCTCTGGGCTTTCTATCCTGTTCCATTGATCTATATTTCTGTTTTTGTGCCAGTACCATATTGTCTTGATTACTGTAGTCTTGTAGTAGAGTCTGAAGTCAGGGAGCCTAATTCCTCCAGCTCCATTTCTCGTTCTCAAGATTGCTTTGGCTATTCGGGGTCTTTTGTGTTTCCATACAAATTGTGAAATTCTTTGTTCTAGTTCTGTAAAAAATGCCAGTGGTAATTTGATAGGGATTGCATTGAATCGGTAGATTGCTTTGGGTAGTATAGTCATTTTCACAATGTTAATTCTTCCAATCCAAGAACATGGTATATTTCTCCACCTATTTGTATCATCTTTAATTTCTTTCATCAGTGTCTTATAGTTTTCTGCATACAAGTCTTTTGTCTCCTTAGGTAGGTTTATTCCTAGATATTTTATTCTTTTTGTTGCAATGGTAAATGGGAGTGTTTTCTTAATTTCACTCTCAGATTTTTCATCATTAGTGTATAAGAATGCCAGAGATTTCTGTGCATTAATTTTGTATCCTGGGCTTCCCTGGTGGCGCAGTGGTTGAGAATCCGCCTGCCGATGCAGGAGACACGGGTTCGTGCCCTGGTCCGGGAAGATCCCACATGCCGCGGAGCAACTAAGCCCGTGAGCCATGGCCGCTGGGCCTGTGCGTCCGGAGCCTGTGCTCCGCAACGGGAGAGGCCACAACAGTGAGAGGCCCGCATACCGAAAAAAAAAAAAAAAAAAAAAAATTTTGTATCCTGCAACTTTACCAAATTCATTGATTAGCTCTAGTAGTTTTCTGGTAGCATCCTTAGTATTCTCTATGTATAGTATCATGTCATCTGCAAACAGTCACAGCTTTACTTCTTCTTTTCCTATTTGGATTCCTTTTATTTCTTTATTTTCTCTAATTGCTGTGGCTAGAACTTCCAAAACTATGTTGAATAAGAGTGGTGAGAGTGGGCAACCTTGTCTTGTTCCTGATCTTAGTGGAAATGGTTTCAGTTTTTCACCATTGAGAACGATGCTAGCTGTGGGTTTGTCATATATGGCCTTTATTATGTTGAGGAAAGTTCCCTGTATGCCTACTTTCTGCAAGGTTTTTATCATAAATGAGTGTTGAATTTTGTCAAAAGCTTTCTCTGCATCTATTGAGATGATCATATGGTTTTTCTCCTTCAGTTTGTTGATATGGTGTATCACGTTGATTGATTTGCGTATATTGAAGAATCCTTGCATTCCTGGGATAAACCCCACTTGATTATGGTGTATGATCCTTTTAATGTGCTGTTGGATTCTATTTGCTAATATTTTGTTGAGGATTTTTGCATCTATGTTCATCAGTGATATTGGCCTGTAGTTTTCTTTCTTTGTGACGTCTTTGTCTGATTTTGGTATCAGGGTGATGTTGGCCTCATAGAATGAGTTTGGGAGTGTTCCTCTCTCTGCTATCTGTTGGAAGAGTTTGAGAAGGATATGTGTTAGCTCTTCTCTAAATGTTTGATAGAATTCGCCTGTGAAGCCATCTGGTCCTGGGCTTTTGTTTGCTGGAAGATTTTTAATCACAGTTTCAATTTCAGTGCTTGTGATTGGTCTGTTCAAATTTTCTATTTCTTCCTGGTTCAGTCTCGGCAGGTTGTGCATTTCTAAGAATTTGTCCATTTCTTCCAGGTTGTCCATTTTATTGGCATACAGTTGCTTGTAGTAATCTCTAATAATCTTTTGTATTTCTGCAGTGTCAGTTGTTACATCTCCTTTTTCATTTCTAATTCTATTGATTTGAGTCTTCTCCCTTTTATTCTTGATGAGTCTGGCTAATGGTTTATCAATTTTATTTATCTTCTCAAAGAACCAGCTTTTAGTTTTATTGATCTTTGCTATTGTTTCCTTCACTTCTTTTTCATTTATTTCTGATCTGATCTTTATGATTTCTTTCCTTCTGCTAAATTTGGGGTTTTCTTGTTCTTCTTTCTCTAATTGCTTTAAGTGCAAAGTTAGGTTGTTTATTTGAGATGTTTCCTGTTTCTTAAGGTATGATTGTATTGCTATAAACTTGCCTCTTAGAACTGCTTTTGCTGTATCCCATAGGTTTTGGGTCGTTGTGTCTCCATTGTCATTTGTTTCTAAGTATTTTTTGATTTCCCCTTTGATTTCTTCAGTGATCACTTCGTTATTAAGTAGTGTATTGTTTAGCCTCCATGTGTTTGTATTTTTTACAGATCTTTTCCTATAATTGATATCTAGTCTCATAGCGTTGTGGTCGGAAAAGATACTTGATACGATTTCAATTTTCTTAAATTTGCCAAGGCTAGATTTGTGACCCAATATATGATCAATCCTGGAGAATGTTCCATGAGCACTTGAGAAAAATGTGTATTCTGTTGTTTTTGGATGGAATGTCCTATAAATATCAATTAAGTCCATCTTGTGTAATGTATCATTTAAAGCTTGTGTTTCCTTATTTATTTTCATTTTGGATGATCTGTCCATTGGTGAAAGTGGGGTGTTAAAGTCCCCCATTATAATTGTGTTACTGTCGATTTCCCCTTTTAAGGCTGTTAGTATTTGCCTTATGTATTGAGTTGCTCCTATGTTGGGTGCATAAATATTTACAATTGTTTTATCTTATTCCTGGATCGATCCCTTGATCATTATGTAGTGTCCTTCTTTGTCTCTTGTAATAGTCTTAATTTTAAAGTCTATTTTGTCTGATATGAGAATTGCTACTCCAGCTTTCTTCTGATTTCCATTTGCATGGAATATCTTTTTCCATCCCCTTACTTTCAGTCTGTATGTGTCCCTAGGTCTGAAGTGGGTCTCTTGTAGACAGCACATATATGGGTCTTGTTTTTGTATCCATTCAGCCAGTCTGTGTCTTTTGGTGGGAGCATTTAATCCATTTACATTTAAGGTAATTATCGATATGTATGTTCCTATTACCATTTACTTAATTGTTTCGGGTTGTTCTTGTAGGTCTTTTCCTTCTCTTGTGTTTCTTGCCTAGAGAAGTTCCTTTAGGATTTGTTGTAGAGCTGGTTGGTGGTGCTGAACTCTCTCAGGTTTGCTTGTCTGTAAAGGTTTTAATTTCTCCATCAAATCTGAATGAGATCCTTGCTGGGTAGAGTAATCTTGGTTGTAGGTTTTTTTCCTTCATCACTTTAAATATGTCCTGCCACTCCCTTCTGGCTTGTAGAGTTTCTGCTGAAAGATCAGATGTTAATCTTATGGGGATTCCCTTGTGTGTTATTTGTTGTTTTTCCCTTGCTGCTTTTAATATGTTTTCTTTGTATTTAATTTTTGACAGTTTGATTATTATGTGTCTCGGCGTGTTTATCCTTGGGTTTATCCTGTATGGGACTCTCTGTGCTTCCTGGACTTGGTTGACTATTTCCTTTCCTATATTAGGGAAGTTTTCAACTATAATCTCTTCAAATATTTTCTCAGTCCCTTTCTTTTTCTCTTCTTCTTCTGGGACCCCTATAATTCGAATGTTGGCGCGTTTAATGTTGTCCCAGAGGTCTCTGAGACTGTCCTCAGTTCTTTTCATTCTTTTTTCTTTCTTCTGCTCTGCAGTAGTTATTTCTACTATTTTATCTTCCAGGTCACTTATCCGTCCTTCTGCCTCAGTTATTCTGCTATTGATCCCATCTAGAGTATTTTTAATTTCATTTATTGTGTTGCTCATCGTTTCTTGCTTCCTCTTTATTTCTTCTAGGTCCCTGTTAACTGTTTCTTGCAAATTGTCTATTCTTTTTCCAAGATTTTGCATCATCTTCACCATCATTATTCTAAATTCTCTTTCAGGTAGATTGGCTATTTCCTCTTCATCTGTTAGGTCTGGTGTGTTTTTATCTTGCTCCTTCATCTGTTGTGTGTTTTTCTGTCTTCTCATTTTGCTTATCTTACTGTGTTTGGGGTCTCCTTTTTGCACGCTGCAGGTTCCTAGTTCCTGTTGTTTTTTGTGGCTGTCCCCAGTGGCTAAGGTTGGTTCAGTGGGTTGAGTAGATTCCCTGGTTGGGGGGACTAGTGCCTCTGTTCTGGTGGATGAGGCTGGATCTTGTCTTTCTGGTGGGCAGGTCCTCATCTGGTGGTGTGTTTGGGGATGTTGGTAACCTTATTATGATTTTAGGCAGCCTCTCTGCTAATGGATGGGGCTGTAGACCTGTCTTGATCTTTGTTGGGGATAGGGTGTCCAGCACTGTTCGTTGCTGGTCCTTGAGTGAAGCTGGGTCTTGGTGTTGAGATGGAGATCTCTGGGAGATTTTCGCCGTCTGATATTACGTGGAGCTGGGAGGTCTCTTGTGGACTAGTGTCTTGAGGTTGGTTCTCCCACCTCAGGGACACCGCCCTGGTGCCTGGCTGGGGCGCCAAGAACCTTTAATCCACACGGCTCAAAATAAAAGGTAGAATAAATAGAAAGAAAAGAAAAGGAAGGAAGGAGGGAGGGAGGGAAGGAAGGAAGGAAGGAAGCAAGAAAGGAAGGAAGGAAGGAAGGAAGGTGCAGAGGAAGAAAGGGAGGAAGGAAGAGAGGAAGGGAGGAAAGAAGGGGGAGGGAAGAAAGGAAGGAAGAAAGGAAGAAAGAAAGGGAGAAGACAGAGTAGTATAAAGTATAGTTATTAAAATAAAAAATAATTATTAAGAAAAATTTCCTTTAAAAAAAAAAAAAAACAGAAAAATGGGTCGGTCTAACCCTAGGACAAATGGTGAAAGCAAAGCTATACAGACAAAATCTCACACAGCAGCACACACATACACACTCACAAAAAGAAAAAAAAGGGGAAAATAATAGTATATCTTGCTCCCAAAGTCCACCTCCTCAACTTGGGATGATTCGTTGTCTATTCAGGTTTTCAACAGATGCAGGGCACTTAAAGTTGATTGTGGAGCTTTAATCCGCCGCTTCTGAGGCTGCTGGGAGAGACCTCCCCCTCTCCTTTCTGTTCGCACAGCTCCTGGGGTTCAGCTTTGGACTTGGTCCCGCCTCTGCGTGTAGGTTGTCCGAGGGCGACGGCCCTTCGCTCAGAAAGGACGATGTTAAAGGAGCAGTTGATTCGGGGGCTCCAGCTCACTCAGGCTGGGGGGAGGGAGTGGCACGGGGGCGGGGCGAGTCTGCGGCGGCAGAGGCCGACGTGACGCTGCACAGGCCCAAGGTGCGCCGTGTGTTCTCCTGGGGAAGCTGTCCCTGGATCCCGGGACCCCGGCAGTGGCGGACTGCACGGGATCCCGGGAGGGCTGGTGTGGAGAGTGACCTGTGCTCACACACAGGCCTCTTGGTGGTGGCAGCAGCAACCTTAGCGTCCGACACCCATCTCTACTGTCTGTGCCGACAGCAGCGGCTCGCGCCCGTTTCTGGAGCTCCTCTACGCGGTGCTCTTAATCCCCTCACCTCACACCCAAGGAAGCAGAGAGGCAAGAAAAAGTCTCTTGTCTCTTCGGCAGCTCCGCGCCCGCTTCTGGGGCTCCTTTAAGCGGCGCACTTAATCCCCTCTCCTCGCGCCCAGGCAGCAAAGAGGGAGGAAAAGGTCTCTTGCCTCTTCGGCAGCTCCAGACTTCTCCCGAACTCCCTCCCGGCCAGCCGTGGCGCACTAGCCCCCTTCAAGCTGTCTTCGCTCTGCCAACTCAGCTCCCGGCCCCGCCCGCCCCGGCGGGCGAGCAGACAAGCCTCTCGGGCTGGTGAGTGCCGGTCGGCACCGATCCTCTGCGGGAATCTCTCCGCTTTGCCCTCCGCACCCCTGTGGCTGAGCTGTCCTCCGCGGCCCCGGAGCTTCCCCCTCCGGCACCCGCAGTCTTCGCCCGCGAAGGGGCCTCTAGTGTATGGGAGTCTTTCCTCCTTCACGGCACCCTCCCACTGGCATAGGTCCCGTCCCTATTCTTTTGTCCCTGTTTATTCTTTTTTCTTTTGCCCTACCCAGATATGTGGGGAGTTTCTTGCCTTTTTGGAGGTCTGAGGTCTTCTGCCAGCGTTCGGTGGGTGTTCTATAGGAGAAGTTCCACGTGTAGATGTATTTCTGATGTCTCTGTGAGGAGGAAGGAGATCTCCGCGTCTTACTCTTCCGCCATCTTTAAGCCGTCCTCCAAAGCAATCTTGAGAAAGAAGAATGGAGCTGGAGGAATCAGGCTCCCCAACTTCAAACTACACTACAAAGCTAGAGTAATCAAGACAGTATGGTACTGGTACAAAAACAGAAATATAGATCAATGGAACAGGATAGAAAGCCCAGAGATAAACCCATGCACATATGGTCACCTAATTTATAACAAAGGAGGCAAGAACATACAATGGAGAAAAGACAGTCTCTCCAATAAGTGGTGCTGGAAAAACTGGACAGCTACATGTAAAAGAATGAAATTAGAACACTCCCTAACACCATACACAAAAATAAACTCAAGATGGATTAAAGACCTAGATGTAAGACCGGACACTATAAAACTCTTAGAGGAAAACATAAGAAAAACACCCTTTGACGTAAACCACAGCAAGATCTTTTTTGACCCACCTCCTAGAGTAATGAAAATAAAAACAAAAATAAACAAATGGGACCTAATTAAACTTAAAAGCTTTTGCACAGCAAAGGAAACCATAAACAAGACAAAAAGACAACCCTCAGAATGGGAGAAGGTATTTGCAAATGAAACAACAGACAAAGGATTAATCTCCAAAATATATAATCAACTCATAGAGCTCAATTTAAAAAAAACAAACAACCCAATTAAAAAATGAGCAGAAGACCTAAATAGACATTTCACCAGAAAAGACATACAGATGGTCAAGAGGCACATGAAAAGATGCTCAACATCACTAATTATTAGAGAAATGCAAATCAGAACTACAATGAGTTATCACCTCACACTGGTCAGAAAAACCATTATCAAAAAATCAAGAAACAATAAATGCTGGAGAGGGTGTGGTGAAAAGGGAACCCTCCTGCACTCTTTGTGAGAATGTAAATTGGTACACCTACATTATGTAAATGTGTAATAGCCACTGTGGAAAACAGTATGGAGGTTCCTTAAAAAACTAAAAATAAACTGCCATATGACCCAACAATCCCGCTACTGGACATATACCCTTAGAAGACCATAATTCAAAAAGAGACATGTATCACAATGTTCATTGCAGCTCTATTTACAATAACCAAGACATGGAAGCAACCTAACTGTCCATCAACAGATGAATGGATAAAGAAGATGTGGCACATATATACAATGGAATATTACTCAGCCATAAAAAGAAACGAAATTGAGTTATTTGTAGTGAGGTGGATGGACCTAGAATCTGTCATACAGAGTGAAGTAAGTCAGAAAGAGAAAAACAAATACTGTATGCTAATGGCTATATATGGAATCTAAAAAAAAAAAATGGTACTGATGAATCTAGGGGCAGGACCGGAATAAAGATACATACGTAGAGAATGTACTTGAGGACACGGGGAGGGGGAAGGGTAAGCTGGGATGAAGTGAGAGAGTAGTATTGACATATATACACTACCAAATGTAAAATAGATCGCTAGTGGGAAGCAGCTGCATCACATGGGGAGATCAGCTCAGTGCTTCGTGACCACCTAGAGGGGTGGGATAGGGAGAGTGGGAGGGAGACACAAGAGGGAGGGCATATGGGGATATATATATATACATATAGCTGATTCACTTTGTTATACAGCAGAAACTAACACAACATTGTAAAGCAATTATACGCCAGTAAAGATGTATTTAAAAAAACAAATTTTTAAGATTTGTATGTTAAATTTGTATTTAACATACAAATCTTAAAAATCTTTCCCACAAATAGTAAAGCCTTATCACTTGAGCAAATAAATTTTAACTTATTCCAACTGTTATAAATAACTAGTAAGATTATATTGTAATACTTGATTCATAACTGTTAAAATGAAGCTGTGAGTTTTCTAGTTTTGTCTGTTTAAGTCTGTGTACATTATATGAGATGTCTCTACCTCTGGAAAATATTATCAAAATTAGATTTATAAAAGAGCTTTATTTAATTTACTTAAGAGTAAGCACTTACAAACTGAATATATCTAAATACGAGAGAAAATGGCCAGAAAGAATTTCAGGTTCACGTGATCTAGGAAATATTCAGTATTAAATTAACATCTGGTGTTAAAGCTAGCTTAAGCTTACTGGTGTAATCAATATAGACATGTTTTACTTTTGTTGTACCTAGATTTACTGAAGGTCAGTACATTCCTGTTTTTTCTGTTACAGAGCTTGTCAACACCAACAACAAAAAATTAACTTGGTATGGTAATGTTTTCATAAGTTGTAAAATAAAGCTAAATGAGAGAAGAGTTTTAATTTAATTTATTTATTTTAAATTTATTTATTTTACTTTTGTCTGTGTTGGATCTTCATTGCTGCACGTGGGCTTTCTCTAGTTGCAGCGAGTGGGGGCCGCTCTTTGTTGTGATGCGCGGGTTTCTCATTGCAGTGGCTTCTCTTGTTGTGGGGCACAGGCTCTAGGCATGTGAGCTTCAGTAGTTGTGGCATATGGACTCAGTAGTTGTGGCTCACAGGCTCTAGAGTGAAGGCTCAATAGTTGTGGCACATGGGCTCAGTAGTTGTGGCCCATGGGCTTAGTTGCTCCGTGGCATGTGGGATCTTCCAGGACCCACATTAAGGTTAAGATTTTAACCCTTAAAAACCATAAGATTAAGGTTTTTAAGGGTTAAAATTGTAATATGTAATTAAAGCTATAAAGATAATAAGGGAAACATTTCAGTATGCAAGGAAAGTAGGATGTGCGTTTTCAGCAAAAGAAAGTATGAGGAATGGAAAAACATTTTGTTAAAGGGAAAGAATGATTGTGTCCTAGAGCTGGTTGGTTGGTTGTTTTGGATGGGAAAATAAGGGACAAACTAATATGGAAACAGAAAGTGTAGAAGGTTTGTAGAAAGGGAGCTCTGAAAAGGAGTTCTGTACATGGTCAGTCTGGGATTAGATTAAATTTAGTTAGATAAATGAATTTTGTTATAAAAGTAGGCTGATGCAAGACTAGATTTTGTTCCTACCTCTGTTAAGAGAACAAAGTTTTCTTGGAATACTGCTTTTGGTAACAGATTGTGTGAGTTTCTTTGCCTTTAAGTGATCTGTATTTGTTTTTTGAAATCTTTTTGTCACGTTGGTTAAGTGCATAAGTATTGTTTCACAGTGACCTATGATCCTATTGGAACAAGTGTTTTGAAACCTTTTTTATATTTTTGACAAGCTTTCCAAATATCAAATTCTAACTAAAGTTTTTTTGACCTCCAGCTAACTCTGGGATGCTTCAAAGGAACCTTGAGACATCTCAGAGAGGAAAATTAAAGTAATTGGGCTTATTTGGTATATTAAATTACTTGAGAAGCATTGTCAAGTGATTGGAGATAAGCCTTATATTGTATGGATAAATGTCATTAATATATCAATAGATATTCTAAAATTTATATGGAATTCCTAAAAATGTGATATGTCCTGGTATAATGTTTTCAGTCATAATTCTAGTTATTATCTTAAAATGTTGTATGTCACAGAAATATCCAAGTTTCTTGTCAATTGCATTGTAATCAGATCTTTAACCATGCTATTTTAGGTCTTTTGTGGTTATAGACAATCATTGTTTTACTCTGATGCTTTTATAAAATGAAGATATTCAAGAAAATTCATAAAACTTTTTGATAAATATAAGTTTCTGATAGCTTTTAGATCATACCACTAAACTACATAAGAAATTACAGAACTCTGATGGAAAACCTGACGATTCAATCCAGATCAACAGGGATTAATTACATGGGACCAAGTGAACTGATAAATATGATTTATAATTATATGACTTTTTCTGAAATATACCAGCTTTTAATCTTTGGTTTCTAGAAAAACATTTCCTCTTATGCTATGACCTACAATGAGTTGATAAAGTATACCTTGGTAAACAAAAATGAAACAAATATATTTTTTCTCTACCTGATCCTTCCAGAATTTGTCTTCTCCAGCTGACTCCCCTGTGGACTTGATGGTTTATTGCAACCAGATTACAACTAGTTGTACTAATCATTGTTTTAATTTGTTCTCTTTATTTTCAATTTGTTTATGGTTTGTGTCTCTCTCTGCTGCATTATGACTTTATTAATGTTACTATCTGTATTACTTATATCCTGTCTGTTTTATAAGATTGTTGTCTCTTGCACTTCCCAATGTGTATCCAGGCCTGCAACAAAATTAATGATGTCTTGAGAGAGTTAACTCTACATAGAATAATTGTAATTGTGCAACTCTAGGTATGGGAAGAAGCAACAAGGGAAAACATTTCCCAGATCATAATAGGCTACTAAAACAGGTAATCCAGAGAATTATAGATTATCAATAGGGCCTGATCCAGAAAAGATCAGCACATTGAATGGCCTGTCAACAGAATCTTCACTTTATAGCGGAGTAAGAATTCCTAGTGCCTTGGGACAAAATTGTTCATCAAATGCCTCCCAAACGTTGGTTGAATTTATGACCAAGGGGAGGCACTGTGGATGAAAAGTGTTGCCTGCCATATCAGTAAACAAAGGATGTTGCAGCCATCAAGCCAGCAGCCACTGCAGCTGCCCTGCCTGTTCACCCTGAGGGGATTCAGGATGGAGGAAAGCAGTATACTTGTTTCTTTTTCTAGTGGTTGATTTCCATATTCATACTGTTGTGTTCAAAAAAGATGCTTGAAATAATTTCTGTCTTCTTAAATTTGTTGAGGCTCGTTTTGAGACCTAGATGTTGTCTGTCCTAGAGAATGATCCTTGTGCACTTGAAAAGAATGTGTTCTGTTTTGGTTTTGGGGTTTTGTTTTTTTCGGTATGTAGTGTCCTCTAGATAACAATTAAGTCTAACTGTTCTATTGTGTCATTCAGGGATCTCTGTTGCCTTATTGATTTTCCGTCTAGAAGATCTGTCTATTGATGTCGGTGGGGTGCTAAAGTCTCCTACTATTACTGCATTACCATCCATTACTTCCTTTATTTCTGTTAGTATTTGTTTTTTTAAATTGAAGTATAGTTGATTTACAATGCTGTGTTAATTTCTGCTCTACAGCAGAGTAACTCAGTTATACATATATATACATTTTTAAATATTCTTTTCCATTATGGTTTATCACAGGATATTGAATATTCTTCCCTGTGCTATATAGTAGAATCTTGTTGTTTATCCTTTCTATATATAATAGTTTGCATCTGCTAACCCTAAACTCCCATTGCATCCCTCCCCACCCTCTTCTTCCCCTTAGTAAGCACAAGTCTGTTTTCTATGTATGAGTCTGTTTCTGTTTCACAGGTACGTTCATTTGTGTCATATTTTAGATTCTACATATAAGTAATATCATATGGTATTTGTCTTTTTCTGTCTGACCTCACTTAGTATGATAATCTCTAGTTCCATCAATGTTTCTGCAAATGACATTATTTCAGTCTTTTTATGGCTGAGTAGTATACCATTGTATATATATACCACATCTTCTTTATTCATTCATCTGTTGATAGACATTTAGGTTATTTCCATGTCTTGGTTATTGTCGGTAGTGCTGGTATGAACATTGGGGTGCATGTATCTTTCTGAATTATAGTTTTGTACAGATATATGCCCAGTTGGGGGATTGCAGGATCATATGGTAGCTATATGTTTAGTTTTCTCAGGAACCTCCATAATGTTTTCCGTAGTGGCTGCACCAAACTACATTCCCACCCACAGTGTAGGAGGGTTTCCTTTTCTCCACACCTTCTCCAACATTTGTTATTTGTAGACTTTTTAAAGATGGCCATTCTGACTGGTGTGAGGTGGTACCTTATTGTAGTTTTGATTTGCATTTCTCTAAGAATTAGTGATGTTGAGCATCTTTTCATGTGCCTGTTGGGCATCTGTATGCCTTCTTTGGAGAAATGTCTGTTTAGGTCTTCTGTCCATTGGGTTGTTTGTTTTGTTGTTGTGTTGAGTTGTATGAGCTGCTTGTATATTTTGGGAATTAAGCCCTTGTTGTTCGCATCATTTGCAAATATTTCTCTCATTTCATAGGTTGTCTTTTCATTTTGTTTATGGTTTCCTTTGCTGTGCAAAAGCTTGTAAGTTTGGTTAGGTCTCATTTGTTTATTTTTGCTTTTATTTCTTAAAAAAAATTTTTTTTTACATTAGGTCCTGTTGGTTATCTACTTTAAATATAGCAGTGTGTACCTGTCAATCCCAGACTCCCAATTTTTGCTTTTATTTCTATTGCTTTGGGAGACAGACCTAAGAAAACATTGGTACGATTTATGTCAGAATATTTTGCCTACGTTCTCCTATAGGAGTTTTATGATATCCTGTCTTATATCTAAGTCTTTAAGCCATTTTGAGTTTATATTCATGTATGGTGTGAGTGTGTATTCTAACTTCACTGATTTACATGCAGCTGTCCAGCTTTACCAACATCACTAGCTGAAGAGACTGTCTTTTTCCCATTGTATATTCTTGCCTCCTTTGTCAAAGATTAATTAATTAATTAACCCACACACCTATGGTAATAGGTGTGTGGGTTTATTTCTGGGCTCTCTATTCTTTTCCATCTATCCATATGTGTGTTTTTGTGCCGGTAGCATGTGGTTTTGATTACTATAGCTTTGTAGTATTGTCTAAAGTTTGAGAGGGTTATGCCTCCTGCTTTGTTCTTTTTTCTCAATATTGCTTTGGCAATTCTGGGTCTTTTATGGTTCCATATAAGTTTTAGGATTTATGTTCCAGTTCTGTGAAAAATGTCATGGGGAATTTGATAGGGATCACATTAAATCTGTAGATTGCTTTGGGTAGTATGACAGTTTTAACAATATTAATTCTTCCAATCCAAGAGCATGGTGTATCATTCCATTTCTTTGAATCATCTTCAGTTTCCTTTATCAATGTTTTATAGTTCTCAGCATATGTCTTTCACCTCCTTTGCCAGGTTTATTTCTAAGTATTTTTTTTGATGCGATTTAAAAAGGGATTTTAAAAAATGGTTCTGAAGAACCTAGGGGCAGGACAGGAATAAAGATGCAGATGTAGAGAATGGACTTGAGGACATGGGGAGGGGGAAGGGTAAGCTGGGATGAACTGAGAGAGTGGCATGGACATATATACACTACCAAATGTAAAATAGATACCTAGTGGGAAGCAGCCTCATGGCACAGGGAGATCAGCTCAGTGCCTTGTGACCATCTAGAGAGGTGGGATAGGGAGGGTGGGAGGGAGGTGCAAGAGGGAGGAGATATGGGGCTATATCAGGATATATACCTATAGCTGATTCACTTTTTTATACAGCAGAAACTAACACACCATTGTAAAATGGTTATACTCCAATAAAGATGTTAAAAAAATAATAAAGACAAAAGTTACCAATAAATAAGAGATTTTTTTTTTTACATTCCCTTTCTGATATTTCATTGTTAGTGTAAAGAAATGCAACTGATTTCTGTATGTTAATCTTGTATCTTGCTACATTGCTGAATTCATTGATCAATTCTAGTATTTTTTGTGTGGAATCTTTTGGATTTTCTATATAGAGTATCATGTCATCTGCATATAATTATAATTTTACCTTCCCTTCTTATTTGGATACTGTTTATTTCTTTTTCTGATTCTGTGGCTAGGACTTCCAATACTATGTTGAATGGAAGTGGTGAGAGTGGGCATCCTTGTCTTGTTGCAGATTTTAAGGGAAGGCTTTCAGCTTTTCTCATTGAGTATTATATTGGCTCTGGGTTTGTCATAAATAGCTTCTATTGTGTTGAGTTATGTTCCCTCTACACCCACTTTTGAGACTTTTTATAATGTATGGATGTTGAATTTTATCAAATGCTTTTTCTGCATCTATTGAGATGATCATGTGGTTTTGTCTTCTTTTGTAGATATGGTGTATCACATGGATAGATTTGTGTATGTTGAACCATCTATGTGAACTTGGGATGAATCCAGCTTGGTTGTGGTGTGTGATCTTTTTATGTGTTGTTGGATTCAGTTTGCTAATATTTTGCTCAGGATTTTTGCATCTATATTCATCAGAGATACTGACCTGTAATTTTCTTTTTTGATGGTATCTTTGTCTGGTTTTGGTATCAGGGTGATGGTGGCTTCATAGAATGTCTTAGGGAGTTTTCCCTCATCTTCAATCTTTTGGAAGAATTTGAGAAGTCTCAATATAAGTCCTTTGTTTGTATGGCATAATCCAGCTGAGAAGCCATGTGGTCCTGGACTTCCGTTTGTAGAGAGTTTATAAATTACAGATTCTATTTCACTTCTAGGGATAGGTCCATTCAAATTATCTATTTCATTTTGATTCAGTTTTGGTGGGCTGTGTGTTGCTAGAAATTGTCCGTTTCTTCTAGGAGAAATTTTTAGACATATAATTATTCATAATATTCTTTTAGGGTTTTTTGTATTTCTGCCACATTTGTTATTATTTCTCTCCTGTCATTTCTTATTTTGTTTATTTGGGTTCTCTCTCTTTTCTTCTTGGTGAGCCTGGCCAGAGGTTTGTTGATTTTTTTGTCTGTCTCAAAGAAGCAGCTCTTGGTTTTATTGGTTGCTTTTCTATTGTTTTTGGAGCTCTCTTTTGTTTATTTCCTCTAATCTTTATTTCCTTCCTTCTGCTGACTTTAGGTTTTGTTTGCTCTTCTTTTTTGAATTCTTTTAAGTGGTAGGTTAGGTTGTTCATTTGATACTTTACTTGTTTTTTCAGAAAGGCCTGTATCACTATGAAGGCCTTTATCCCTCTAATACCTGCTTTTGCTGCATCCCATAGATTTTGTATGGTTGTATTTTCATTGTCATTTGTCTCAAGGTATTTTTAAATTTCCCCTTTGATTTCATTGTTGACCCATTGGGTTTTTAGTAACATATTTTTTAGCTTTCATGAAGTCAGTTTTTTCCTCATTTCTTTTTCTGTAGTTCTAGTTTCATGCTGTTGTGGTCAGAAAAGATGCTTGAAATAATTCCTATGCTCTTAAATTTGTTGAGGCTTGTTTTGTACCCTAGTATGTGATCAGTCCTAGAGAATGTTCCATGTGCACTTGAAAAGAATGTGTGTTCTATTCTTTTTGGATGTAACGTCCTGAAAATATGAGTTAAGTCACACTGTTCTACTGTATCCTTTTGGATCTCTGTTGCCTTATTGATTTTTTTTGTCTAGAATATCTGTCCATTGATGTGAGTGGGATGTTAAAGTCCCCTACTATTATTATTGTATTCCCATCAGTTTCTCCCTTTATTTCTGTTAGTATTTATTTTATGTATTTGGATTCTCCTATATTGTGTGTGTATATATTGATGAGCGTAGTATCCTCTTTTTGTATTGATCCTTTTATCAATATATAGTGTCCTTCTATAGCTTTCTTTATGGTCTTTGTTTTAAAGTCTGTGTTGTCTGATAAAAGTATTGTGACCCCCGGTTTCTTGTCATTTCCATTTGCATGAAATATCTTTTTCTATCCCCTTCACTTTCAATCTATGTGTGTCCTTTGCCCTAAAGTGGGTCTCTAGTAGGCATCATGTTGTAGGCTCTTTGTTTTTTAATCCAATCTGCCATTCAGTGTCTTTTGATTGAAGCATTTAGTTAATTGACATTTAAGGTAATTATTGATAGACAAGTATTTATTGCCATTTTATACCTTGTTTACTAGTGTATTACGTGTTTCTTCTTTATTCCTTTCTTTTTGTTTTTCCTTTCATGGTTTGATGATTTCCTTTTATTTTATGATTGTGTTCTCTTCTTTTCGGTTTTTGTGAATCTATTGTATGTTTTTGATTTGTGGTTACCCTGTTTTTCATGTTAACCCCTTACTATATCTAATTGCTTTAGACTGACAGTTATATAGGTTCAAGCACAATCTAAAAAAAAGAAAATAATCTACATTTTCTTACTCTCACATTTTATGATTTTGATGTCCTCTTTTACATGATCATGTTTATACTTTTGCTGTTCATTATGTTTATCATCACTTTCCTATAGTTTCTTCTTTTCTATTTAGAGAACAACTTTCAATATTTCTTTTAACGTAAGTTTAGTATTGCTGTATTCTTTTAGTTTTTGCTTGTCTGAGAAATTCTTTATATCTCCTTCTATGTTAAAGGATCATCTTGAAGGATATAGTATGCTAGGTTGCAGATTTTGTACTTTCAGGACTTTGAATATATTTTGCCACTCCCTTCTGGGCTGCAACATTTCTGTAGAGAAATCAGCTGATAGCCTTATGGGGGTTCCCTTGTACTTACTCTTTGTTTTTCTATTGCTGCTTTTAGAATCCTCTTTTTATCTTTAACATTTGCCATTTTAACTCTACTATGTCTTGGTGGAGGTCTGTTTGGGTTCATCTTGTTTGGTACCCTTTGTGCTTCCTGTACCTGGATATCTGTTTCCTTCTTTAGGTTTGTGAAGTTTTCACCCATAATTTCTTCAAATACATTTTAGATCCCCTTTTCTCTTTCGTCTCCTTCTGGAATCCCTATTATGCATAGATTGACATGCTTTATATTATCCCATAGGTCTCTTATACTGCTTTCATTTTTTTTTTCATTAGGCTTTCTTTTTTAAAATTTTTATTGGAGTATAGTTGATTTACAATGTTTGTTAGTTTTAGGTGTACAGCAAAGTGAAGCAGTTAAACATATACACATATTTATTCTTTTTTAGGTTTTTTTCCCATATAGGCCATTACACAGTATTGAGTAGAGTTCCCTGTGCTATACAGTAGGTCCTTATTAGTTATCTATTTTATATAGCATAGAGTATATGTCATTCCCAATCTCCCAATTTATCCCTCCCCCCCTTGCCCCCTGATAACCATAAGTTTGTTTTCTACATCTGTAACTCTATTTCTGTTTTGTAGATAAATTTATTTGTAACCTTTCTATAGATTCCACATATAAGTAATATCATATAATATTTAGCTTTATCTGACTTAACTTCACTCAGTATGACAATGTGAAGTTGTCATACGTCCATCCATGTTGCTGCAAATGGCATTATTTCTTTTTTTAATGGCTAAGTAATATTCCATTGTATATTCATACCACGTCTTATTTATCCATTACTCTGTTGATGGACAATTTAGGTTGCTTCCATGTCCTGGCTATTGTAAATAGTGCTGTAATGAACATTATGGAGCATGTTTCTTTTTGAATTATGGATTTCTCTGAGTATATAACCAGGAGTGGGATTGCTGGATCATATAGCAGCTCTATTTTTACTTTTTAAAGGAATCTCCATGTTGTTCTCCATAGTAGTTGTACCAATTTACATTCCCACCAACAGCGTAGGAGGGTTCCATTTTCTCCACACCCTCTCCAGCATTTATTGTTTGTAGACTTTTTTGATGATGGCCATTCTGATCTGTGTGAGATGATACCTCATTGTAGATTTCATTTTCATTTCTCTAATAATTAGCAATGTTGAGCATCTTTTCATGTGCTTTATAGGCATCTGTATGTCTTCTTTAGAGAATGTCTATTTAAATCTTCCATCCATTTTTTCATTGGGCTGCTTGTTTTTGTGATATTGAGCTTCAAGAGCTGTTTGTATATTTTGGAAATTAATCCCTTGTCAGTTTCTTCATTTGCAAATATCTTCTCCCATTCTGAGGGTTGTCTTTTTGTCTTGTTTATGGTTTCCTTTGCTCTGCAAAATATTTAAGTATAATTAGGTCCAATTTGTTTACTTTGCTTTTTATTTTCATTACTCTAGGAGATGGATCAAAATAGATCTTGCTGAAATTTATGTCAAAGGGTGTTCTGCCTATGTTTTCCTTTAAGAGTTTTACAATATCTGGCCTTACATTTAGGTCTATAGTCCACTATGAGTTTATTTCTATGTATGGTGTTAGGGAGTGTTGTAATTTCATTCTTTTACATGTAGCTGTCCAGTTTTCCAAACACCACTTACTGAAGAGGCTGTCTTTTCCCCATTGTATATTCTTGCCTCTTTTATCAAAGATAAGGTGACTGTATGTGCGTGGGCTTATCTCTGGGCTTTCTATCCTGTTCCATTGATCTATATTTCTGTTTCTGTGCCAGTACCATACTGTATTGATTACTGTAGCTTTGTAGTATAGTCTGAAGTCAAAGAGACTCATTCCTCCAGCTCCATTCCCTGGTGGTCCAGTGGTTACAACTCCACACTTCCACCGCAAGGGGGGCAGGTTCGATCCCTGCTTGGGGAACTAAGATGCCGCATGCTGCACAGCGTGGCCAAAGGAAAAAGAAAGAGAGAATGTGGGCTTCATTTGGTCTTCTGTCTGCTGTTCCGATTGGGTGATTTCCATTATTCTATCATCCAGATCATTTATTTATTCTTCTGCATTATGCATTCTGCTATTCATTGCCTTTAGCTGAGCTTTCATTTTGGCAAGTGAATTTTCTGATTTTTCTTGGTTCCTCCTAATAGTTTCTACTTCTTTTAACAGTCATTTGCAATTGTTTACAGCCTTTCTTTGTTCCTTCAGTATTTTCATTATCTCATTTCTGAACTCAGTGTGTCTTAGACTGAAGAGCTTTGTTTCCATGTTTGTTCCTTTAGGGAGGATTCTCTTGGTCCTTTAACTGGGAGTGGTTCCTCTACTTCTTCATTTTACTTACATTTCTTTTAGTCTGTGAGTTTAGGAGAAACGATTATCTACTGTGGTCTTGGGGGGCTATTTTTATGTGAGAATGTTCCTGTGTAGCTTATGTGAGTTTAATATTTTTAGGGCAAGAGCTGTTATTAGTATGGATAACTGCTGACTCATTCCTCATTGTATGCTTGGCATTATCCCCTCGATGAGGGGTGTGGAGATGCAGTAGCTGGTACCCACTCCTGGAGCCAGTGTCAGTGTCAGGCGCCAGACCCAGGAAGCCAAGGTGGCAGTGGCCCACTCTTAGAGCCTGTAGAGGGGGTGTCATTTTGGCTAACATCATGCATGTGGAAAAAAAGGCTGCTATGGAGGATCCTAACTTCCCTTCGTGCCCTCCAATGATGATGCCTCGACTCTATGTCAGGCCCGGGTTCCGTCTGTGTATACCCTTGGTTGCACCCTCACCACACTCCAGCCCCTTCAGGCTGTCTCCATACAGCCAACCCAGGTCCCTCCACAACCGGGTCTGACCCCCAAACCTCGAGGTTCAGTCACCCACACCTCACTGCACCAGTGGACCCGTGTCTCCATCTGGGAAGCACAGAGCTATGGCAGGGACCATCTGTGCAGGTCTCTGTCTGTCCTGCATACCAGTTGCTGCACTAGCCTCCAAGGTTCTGAAGACGCCCCTCCATTCTGGCTGATTGCCCGCTAGTGATGGAGCTCCTGAGGGTGTGGGAAACTTTCCCTATTCACAGCTCTCTCGCAGGGGTGCAGATCCTGTCCTGATTCCCTTCTTTCTCTGTCTCTTTTTTCTTGTATCTTATCCTGCCACCTGGAGATCCTTCTGATCCTTACAGAAGCCTGAGGTCTTCTGCCAGCAATCAGTAAGTACCGTGTGAGAATTGTTAAACATAGACAAGTATTTTTGATATATTATTGGGAGGAGTTGAACGACACATCCTTCTACTCCTGTGTTAGTATTTGTTATGAGCTGCTCTTGTTGTACACATATATGTTAATGAGTGTGACATCCTCTTCTTGTGTGGATCCTTTCATCATTATGTAGTGTATTTTTTTTTATGGCCTTTGTTTTAGAATTTACTTTGCCTGATGTATTTCTCATTACCGTGTGCATGAAATATCATTTTCCATCCCCTCACTTTCAATCTGTTTGTGTCCTTTGCCCTATAGTGGTTCTCTTGTAGACAGCATATTGTAGGTTCTTGTTTTATCGTCCAATCTGCCACTCTGTGTGTTGATTGGAGCACTTCATCCATTGACATTTAAATTAATTGTGGCTATGTATGTATTCCCACTTTAAAGCTTGATTTCTAGTTACTTTTTCTTTTCTTGTTTGTTTCTTTTTTTCTTTTTCCTTTTGTGCTTTGATAGTTGTCTTTTGTATTATGCTTGAGTTCCTTTTTCTTTGGATTTTGCAAATCTGTTGTGTGGTTTCGATTTGCGGCTGCCCTGGTTTTCAGGTCTGTTAACCCCGTAGCCGTATCCATTTGCTTTCGCCTGATAGTCATATAAGCTCAAACCCATTCTAAAAGATGTGTGTCCTCTTACTCTCCTTTCCCACATTTTGTGATTTTGATGTGCTATTTTACATCTTCATGTTGATCCTTTTCCTGTTCATTGTCGTTAAGACCACTTTCACAAGAGTTTTTCTGATTATTTTTTAATCTATATACGGGCTTATTTAAGTAAACTTCAATCCTTTTATGTATTTACCTTTCCTATTGTGACTTTACCATTCCTCTAGGTTCCTGTTGTTTTCTATTTAGAAAAGACCTTTCAATGTTCCTTTGAACATAGGTTTAGTATTGCTGTATTTTTTTAGTTTCTGTTCGTGTGAGAATTTTTTTTAACATCTTTATTGGAGTATAATTGCTTTACAGTGGTGTGTTACTCTCTGCTTTAGAACAAAGTGAATCAGTTATGCATATACGTATATCCCCATATCTCCTGCCCCTTGCGTCTACCTCCCTCGCACCCTCTCTATCCCACCCTTCCAGGTGGTCATAAAGCACCCAGCTGATCCTCCTGTGCTATGCAGCTGCTTCCCACTAGCTATCTGTTTTACATTTGGCGGTGTATATATGTCCATGCCACTCTCTCACTTTGTCCCAGCTTACCCTACCCCCTCCCCGTGTCCTCAAGTCCATCCTCTGGTAGTTCTGCGTCTTTATTGCCCTCTTGTCCGTAGGTTCTTCGTGACCATTTTGGTGTTTTTAGATTCCATATATATGTGTTAGCATATGGTATTTGTTTTCCTCTTTCTGACTTACTTCAGTCTGTATGACAAGCTCTAGGTCCATCCACATCACTAGAAATAATTCAATTTTGTTTCCGTTTATGGCTGAGTAATATTCCAGTGTATATATTTTTGCTACATCTTCCTTATCCATTCATCTGTCCATGGACACTTAGGTTGCTTCCATATCCTGGATATTGTCCATACAGCTGCAATGAACGTTGTGGTACATGACGCTTTTTGAATTATGGTTGTCTCAGGGTATATGCCCAGTATATGCTGAGTCCTATGATAGTTCTATTTTTATTTTTTTATGGAGCCGCTATACTATTCTCTATAGTGGCTGTATCAATTTACATTCTCACCAACAGTGCAAGAGGGTTTTCTTTTCTCCACAACCTCTCCAGAATTTGTTTGTAGATTTTTTCTTGATGGCCATTCTGACCTGTGTGAAATGATTTTTTTTTTTTTTTTTTTTTTTTTCTGGTACGCGGGCCTCTCACTGTTCTGGCCTCTCCCTTTGTGGAGCACAGGCGCCGGACGCGCAGGCCCAGCGGCCATGGCTCACGGGCAGAGCCGCTCCGCGGCATGCGGCATCCTCCCGGACCAGGGCACGAACCCATGTCCCCTGCATCGGCAGGTGGATTCTCAATGACTGCACCAGTAGCGAAGCCCTGAAATGATTTCTCATTGTAGTTTTGATTTGCATTTCTCTAACGATTAATGATGTTGAGCATTCTTTCAAGTGTTTGTTGGCAATCTGTATATCTTCTTTGGAGAAATGTCTATGTAGGTCTTCTGCCCAGTTTTGGATTGGGTTGTTGTTTTGATAGTGAGCTGCATGAGCTGCTTGTAGATTTTAGAGATTAATCCTTTGTCAGTTGCTTCATTTGCAAACATTTTCTCCCCTTCTGAGGGTTGACTTTTCGTCTTGTTGTTGGTTTCCTTTGCTGTGCAAAAGCTTTTAAGTTTCATTAGGTCCCATTTGTTGATTTTTGTTTTTCTTTCCCTTTCTCTAGGAGGTGGGTCAGAGAGGATCTTGCTGTGATTTTCCTCTTAGAGTGTTCTGCCTATGTTTTCCTCTGAGAGTTTGATAGTGTCTGGCCTTACATTTAGGTCTTTCATCCATTTTGAGTTTACTTTTGTGTATGGTGTTAAGGAGTGTTCTAATTTCCTTCTTTTACATTGTAGCTGTCCCGTTTTCCCAGCACCGCTTACTGAAGAGGCTGTCTTTTCTCCATTGTATATTCTTGCCCCCTTTACCAAAGATAAGGTGACTGTATGTGCGTGGGCTTATCTCTGGGCTTTCTCTCCTGTTCCCTTGATCTCAATTTCTGTTTTTGTGCCAGTACCATACTGTATTGATTACTGTAGCTTTGTAGTATAGTCTGAAGTCAGGGAGCCTGATGCCTCCAGCTCCATTCCCTGGCGGTCCAGTGGTTGCAACTCCACACTTCCACCGCAGGGGGGGGGGCAGGTTCGAACCCTGGTTGGGGAAGTAAGATGCCGCATGCTGCACAGCGTGGCCAAAGGAAAAAGAAAGAGAGAACCTGGGCTTCATTTGGTCTTCTGTCTGCTGTTCCGATTGGGTGATTTCCATTATTCTATCTTCCAGATCATTTATTTATTCTTCTGCATTATGCATTCTGCTATTCATTGCCTTTAGCTGAGCTTTCATTTTGGCAAGTGAATTTTCTGATTTTTCTTGGCTCCTCCTGATAGTTTCTAGGTCCTTTTTACAGGCATGTGCAATTGTTTATAGCCCTTGTTTGTTCCTTCAGTATTTTCATTATCTCCTTTTTGAACTCAGTGTGTCTTAGAACTGAAGAGTTCTGTTTCCACGTTTGTTCCTTCAGAGGGGATTCTCTTGGGCTTTTAACTGGGAGTGGTTCCTCTACTTCTTCATTTTACTTATATTTCTCTGAGTCTGTGAGTTTAGGAGAAGCGATCATCTACTGTGGTCTTGGGGGGCTATTTTTATGTGAGAATGTCCCTGTGTAGCTTATGTGAGTTTAATATTTTGGGGGCAAGAGCTGTTTTGAGTATGGATGACTGCTGCCTCATTCCTCATTGTGTGCTTGGCATTATCCCCTCGATGAGGGGTGTGGAGATGCGGCAGCTGGTACCCGCTCCCGGAGCGGGTGTCAGTGTCAGTGTCTGGCGCCTGACCCAGGAGGCCAAGGTGGCAGTGGCCCAGTCCCAGAGTCTGCAGAGGGCGTGCCCTGTTGGCTAACATCATGCATGTGGAGAAAGAGGCCGCTACGGAGGACCGAAACTTCCCCTCGCGCCCTCCAACGATGAAGCCTCGACTCTATGGCAGGCCCGGGCTCCGTCTCTGTATACCTCTGGTTGCACCCTCACCACACTCCTGCCCCTTCAGGCTGTCTCCGTGCAGGCAACCCCAGTCCCTCGTCCTCTGGGTCTGCCCCCAAAGCTCGAGCTTCAAGCACCCAGCCCCTCCCTGCACCAGTGGACACGTGTCTCCATCCGGGGAGCACAGGGCTGTGGCAGGGACCACGTGTGCCGGTCTCTGTCTGTTCTGCATACCAGTTGCTGCACTAGCCTCCGAGGTTCTCAAGGCCCCCCTCCATCCTGGCTGATCTCCCGCCAGTGATGGGGCTCCTCAGGGTGTGGGAAACTTTCCCTCTTCACAGCTCTCTCGCAGGGGCGCAGGCCGTGTCCCGATTCCCTTCTTTCTCTGCCTCTTTTTTCTGGTATCCTATCCTGCCACCTGGAGATCCTTGTGGCCCTTTCAGAAGTCTGAGGTCTTCTGCCAGCATTCAGTACATACTCTGTGAGAATTGTTGCACATAGAGATGTATTGTTGATGTATTTGTGGGAGGAGATGAGCTCCACATCCTTCTACTCCTGTGTTAGTATTTGTTTTTCGGTGGTCTTATTGGATGCATATATGTTAACGAGTGTGACATCCTCTTCTTGTGTGGATCCTTTCATCATTATATAGTGTCCTTTCTCTTTCCTTATGGCCTTTGTTTTAGAGTGTACTTTGTCTGATGTATTTCTCATTTCCCTGTGAGTGATATCTCTTTTTCCATCCCCTCACTTTCAGTCTGTACGAGTCCTTTGCCCTACACTGGGTCTCTTGTCGGCAGCATATTGTAGGTTCTTGTTTTATCGTCCAATCTGCCACTCTGTGTGTTGATTGGAGCACTTAATCCATTGACATTTAAATTAACTGTGGCTATGTATGTATTCCCACTTTCAAGCTTGTTTTCCAGTTGCTTTTGCATTTCTTGTTTGGTTCTTCTTTTTGTTTTTGCTTTTGTGGTTTGATGGTTTTCTTTTCTGTTATGCTTGAGTTCCTTTCTTTTGGATTTTTGCGAATCTATGGTGTGCTTTTGATTTGCGGTTGCCCTGGTTTTCAGGTCTGTTAACCCCGTAGCCGTATCCATTTGCTTTCGCCTGATAGTCATATAAGCTCAAACCCATTCTAAAAGATGTGTGTCCTCTTACTCTCCTTTCCCACATTTTGTGATTTTGATGTGCTATTTTACATCTTCATGTTGATCCTTTTCCTCTTCATTGTCGTTAAGACCACTTTCAGAAGTGTTTTTCTGATTATTCTTTAGTCTATACACGGGCTTATTTAAGTGAACTTCAATCCTTTTATGTATTTACCTTTCCTATTGTGACTTTACCATTCCTCTAGGTTCCTGTTGTTTTCTATTTAGAAAAGACCTTTTAATGTTCCTTTGAACATAGGTTTAGTATTGCTGTATTTTTTTAGTTTCTGTTCGTGTGAGAATTTTTTTTAACATCTTTATTGGAGTATAATTGCTTTACAGTGGTGTGTTACTTTCTGCTTAAAACAAAGTGAATCAGTTATGCATATACGTATATCCCCATATCTCCTGCCCCTTGCGTCTACCTCCCTCGCACCCTCTCTATCCCACCCTTCCAGGTGGTCATAAAGCACCCAGCTGATCCTCCTGTGCTATGCAGCTGCTTCCCACTAGCTATCTGTTTTACATTTGCTGGTGTATATATGTCCATGCCACTCTCTCACTTTGTCCCAGCTTACCCTACCCACTCCCCGTGTCCTCAAGTCCATTCTCTGGTAGGTCTGCGTCTTTATTGCCCTCTTGCCCGTAGGTTCTTCGTGACCATTTTGGTATTTTTAGATTCCATATATATGTGTTAGCATATGGTATTTGTTTTCCTCTTTCTGACTTACTTCAGTCTGTATGACAAGCTCTAGGTCCATCCACATCACTAGAAATAACTCAATTTCGTTTCTGTTTATGGCTGAGTAATATTCCAGTGTATATATTTTTGCTACATCTTCCTTATCCATTCATCTGTCCATGGACACTTAGGTTGCTTCCATGTCCTGGATATTGTCAATACAGCTGCAATGAACGTTGTGGTACATGACGGTTTTTGAATTATGGTTTTCTCAGGGTATATGCCCAGTAGTGGGATTGCCGGGTCGTATGGTAGTTCTATTCTTAATTTTTTAAGGAACCTCTATACAGTTGTCTATAGTGGCTGTATCAATTTACATTCCCACCAACAGTGCAAGAGGGTTCCCTTTTCTCCACACCCTCTCTGGAATTTCTTGTTTGTAGATTTTTTGATGATGGCCTTTCTGACTCGTGTGAAATGTGATATCTCATTGTAGTTTTGATTTGCATTTCTCTAACGATTAATGACGTTGAGCATTCTTTCATGTGTTTCTTGGCAATCTGCATATCTCCTTTGGAGAAATGTCTACTTAGGTCTTCTGCCCAGTTTTGGATTGGGTTGTTTGTTGTTTTGATAGTGAGCTGCATGAGCTGCTTTTAGATTTTGGAGATTAATCCTTTGTCAGTTGCTTCATTTGCAAACATTTTCTCCCCTTCTGAGGGTTGACTTTTCGTCTTGTTGTTGGTTTCCTTTGCTGTGCAAAAGCTTTTAAGTTTCATTAGGTCCCATTTGTTGATTTTTGTTTTTCTTTCCCTTTCTCTAGGAGGTGGGTCAGAGAGGATCTTGCTGTGATTTTCCTCTTAGAGTGTTCTGCCTATGTTTTCCTCTGAGAGTTTGATAGTGTCTGGCCTTACATTTAGGTCTTTCATCCATTTTGAGTTTACTTTTGTGTATGGTGTTAAGGAGTGTTCTAATTTCCTTCTTTTACATTGTAGCTGTCCCGTTTTCCCAGCACCGCTTACTGAAGAGGCTGTCTTTTCTCCATTGTATATTCTTGCCCCCTTTACCAAAGATAAGGTGACTGTATGTGCGTGGGCTTATCTCTGGGCTTTCTCTCCTGTTCCCTTGATCTCAATTTCTGTTTTTGTGCCAGTACCATACTGTATTGATTACTGTAGCTTTGTAGTATAGTCTGAAGTCAGGGAGCCTGATGCCTCCAGCTCCATTCCCTGGCGGTCCAGTAGTTGCAACTCCACACTTCCACCACGGGGGGGGGCTGGTTCGAACCCTGGTTGGGGAAGTAAGATGCCGCATGCTGCACAGCGTGGCCAAAGGAAAAAGAAAGAGAGAACCTGGGCTTCATTTGGTCTTCTGTCTGCTGTTCCGATTGGGTGATTTCCATTATTCTATCTTCCAGATCATTTATTTATTCTTCTGCATTATGCATTCTGCTATTCATTGCCTTTAGCTGAGCTTTCATTTTGGCAAGTGAATTTTCTGATTTTTCTTGGCTCCTCCTGATAGTTCCTAGGTCCTTTTTACAGGCATGTGCAATTGTTTATAGCCCTTGTTTGTTCCTTCAGTATTTTCATTATCTCCTTTTTGAACTCAGTGTGTCTTAGAACTGAAGAGTTCTGTTTCCACGTTTGTTCCTTCAGAGGGGATTCTCTTGGGCTTTTAACTGGGAGTGGTTCCTCTACTTCTTCATTTTACTTATATTTCTCTGAGTCTGTGAGTTTAGGAGAAGCGATCATCTACTGTGGTCTTGGGGGGCTATTTTTATGTGAGAATGTCCCTGTGTAGCTTATGTGAGTTTAATATTTTGGGGGCAAGAGCTGTTTTGAGTATGGATGACTGCTGCCTCATTCCTCATTGTGTGCTTGGCATTATCCCCTCGATGAGGGGTGTGGAGATGCGGCAGCAGGTACCCGCTCCCGGAGCGGGTGTCAGTGTCAGTGTCTGGCGCCTGACCCAGGAGGCCAAGGTGGCAGTGGCCCAGTCCCAGAGTCTGCAGAGGGTGTGCCCTGTTGGCTAACATCATGCATGTGGAGAAAGAGGCCGCTACGGAGGACCGAAACTTCCCCTCGCGCCCTCCAACGATGAAGCCTCGACTCTATGGCAGGCCCGGGCTCCATCTGTGTATACCTCTGGTTGCACCCTCACCACACTCCTGCCCCTTCAGGCTGTCTCTGTGCAGGCAACCCCAGTCCCTCGTCCTCTGGGTCTGCCCCCAAAGCTCGAGCTTCAAGCACCCAGCCCCTCCCTGCACCAGTGGACACGTGTCTCCATCCGGGGAGCACAGGGCTGTGGCAGGGACCACGTGTGCCGGTCTCTGTCTGTTCTGCATACCAGTTGCTGCACTAGCCTCCGAGGTTCTCAAGGCCCCCCTCCATCCTGGCTGATCTCCCGCCAGTGATGGGGCTCCTCAGGGTGTGGGAAACTTTCCCTCTTCACAGCTCTCTCGCAGGGGCGCAGGCCGTGTCCCGATTCCCTTCTTTCTCTGCCTCTTTTTTCTGGTATCCTATCCTGCCACCTGGAGATCCTTGTGGCCCTTTCAGAAGTCTGAGGTCTTCTGCCAGCATTCAGTACATACTCTGTGAGAATTGTTGCACATAGAGATGTATTGTTGATGTATTTGTGGGAGGAGATGAGCTCCACATCCTTCTACTCCTGTGTTAGTATTTGTTTTTCGGTGGTCTTATTGGATGCATATATGTTAACGAGTGTGACATCCTCTTCTTGTGTGGATCCTTTCATCATTATATAGTGTCCTTTCTCTTTCCTTATGGCCTTTGTTTTAGAGTGTACTTTGTCTGATGTATTTCTCATTTCCGTGTGCGTGAAATCTCTTTTTCCGTCCCCTCACTTTCAGTCTGTACGAGTCCTTTGCCCTACACTGGGTCTCTTGTCGGCAGCATATTGTAGGTTCTTGTTTTATCGTCCAATCTGCCACTCTGTGTGTTGATTGGAGCACTTAATCCATTGACATTTAAATTAACTGTGGCTATGTATGTATTCCCACTTTCAAGCTTGTTTTCCGGTTGCTTTTGCATTTCTTGTTTGTTTCTTCTTTTTGTTTTTGCTTTTGTGGTTTGATGGTTTTCTTTTCTGTTATGCTTGAGTTCCTTTCTTTTGGGTTTTTGCCAATCTATGGTGTGCTTTTGATTTGCGGTTGCCCTGGTTTTCAGGTCTGTTAACCCCGTAGCCGTATCCATTTGCTTTTGCCTGATAGTCATATAAGCTCAAACCCATTCTAAAAGATGTGTGTCCTCTTACTCTCCTTTCCCACATTTTGTGATTTTGATGTGCTATTTTACATCTTCATGTTGATCCTTTTCCTCTTCATTGTCGTTAAGCCCACTTTCAGAAGAGTTTTTTGATTACTTTTTAATCTATACACTAGCTTATTTAACTGAACTTCAATCCTGTTATGTATTTACCTTTCCTATTGTGACTTTACCATTCCTCTAGGTTCCTGTTGTTTTCTATTTAGAAAAGACCTTTTAATGTTCCTTTGAACATAGGTTTAGTATTGCTGTATTTTTTTAGTTTCTGTTCGTGTGAGAATTTTTTTTAACATCTTTATTGGAGTATAATTGCTTTACAGTGGTGTGTTACTTTCTGCTTTAGAACAAAGTGAATCAGTTATGCATATAGGTATATCCCCATATCTCCTGCCCCTTGCGTCTACCTCCCTCGCACCCTCTCTATCCCACCCTTCCAGGTGGTCATAAAGCACCGAGCCGATCCTCCTGTGCTATGCAGCTGCTTCCCACTAGCTATCTGTTTTACATTTGGTGGTGTATATATGTCCATGCCACTCTCTCACTTTGTCCCAGCTTACCCTACCCCCTCCCCGTGTCCTCAAGTCCATCCTCTGGTAGATCTGCGTCTTTATTGCCCTCTTGTCCGTAGGTTCTTCGTGACCATTTTGGTATTTTTAGATTCCATATATATGTGTTAGCATATGGTATTTGTTTTCCTCTTTCTGACTTACTTCAGTCTGTATGACAAGCTCTAGGTCCATCCACATCACTAGAAATAACTCAATTTCGTTTCCGTTTATGGCTGAGTAATATTCCACTGTATATATATATGCTACATCTTCCTTATCCATTCATCTGTCCATGGACACTTAGGTTGCTTCCATGTCCTGGATATTGTCAATACAGCTGCAATGAACGTTGTGGTACATGACGCTTTTTGAATTATGGTTTTCTCAGGGTATGTGCCCAGTAGTGGGATTGCTGGGTCCTATGATAGTTCTATTTTTAGTTTTTTAAGGAACCTCTATACGGTTGTCTATAGTGGCTGTATCAATTTACATTCCCACCAACGGTGCAAGAGCGTTTTCTTTTCTCCACACCCTCTCTGGAATTTCTTATTTGTAGATTTTTTGATGATGGCCATTCTTACCCGTGTGAACTGTGATATCTCATTGTAGTTATGATTTGCATTTTTCTAACGATTAATGACGTTGAGCATTCTTTCATGTGTTTCTTGGCAATCTGCATATCTTCTTTGGAGAAATGTCTATTTAGGTCTTCTGCCCAGTTTTGGATTGGGTTGTTTGTTGTTTTGATAGTGAACTGCATGAGCTGCTTGTAGATTTTGGAGATTAATCCTTTGTCAGTTGCTTCATTTGCAAACATTTTCTCCCCTTCTGAGGGTTGACTTTTCGTCTTTTTGTTGGTTTCCTTTGCTGTGCAAAAGCTTTTAAGTTTCATTAGGTCCCATTTGTTGATTTTTGTTTTTCTTTCCCTTTCTCTAGGAGGTGGGTCAGAGAGGATCTTGCTGTGATTTTCCTCTTAGAGTGTTCTGCCTATGTTTTCCTCTGAGAGTTTGATAGTGTCTGAGCTTACATTTAGGTCTTTCATCCATTTTGAGTGTACTTTTGTGTATGGTGTTAAGGAGTGTTCTAATTTCCTTCTTTTACATTGTAGCTGTCCCGTTTTCCCAGCACCGCTTACTGAAGAGGCTGTCTTTTCTCCATTGTATATTCTTGCCTCCTTTACCAAAGATAAGGTGACTGTATGTGCGTGGGCTTATCTCTGGGCTTTCTCTCCTGTTCCCTTGATCTCTATTTCTGTTTTTGTGCCAGTACCATACTGTATTGATTACTGTAGCTTTGTAGTATAGTCTGAAGTCAGGGAGCCTGATGCCTCCAGCTCCATTCCCTGGCGGTCCAGTAGTTGCAACTCCACACTTCCACCACGGGGGGGGGGCTGGTTCGAACCCTGGTTGGGGAAGTAAGATGCCGCATGCTGCCCAGGGTGGCCAAAGGAAAAAGAAAGAGAGAACCTGGGCTTCATTTGGTCTTCTGTCTGCTGTTCCGATTGGGTGATTTCCATTATTCTATCTTCCAGATCATTTATTTATTCTTCTGCATTATGCATTCTGCTATTCATTGCCTTTAGCTGAGCTTTCATTTTGGCAAGTGAATTTTCTGATTTTTCTTGGCTCCTCCTGATAGTTCCTAGGTCCTTTTTACAGGCATGTGCAATTGTTTATAGCCCTTGTTTGTTCCTTCAGTATTTTCATTATCTCCTTTTTGAACTCAGTGTGTCTTAGAACTGAAGAGTTCTGTTTCCACGTTTGTTCCTTCAGAGGGGATTCTCTTGGGCTTTTAACTGGGAGTGGTTCCTCTACTTCTTCATTTTACTTATATTTCTCTGAGTCTGTGAGTTTAGGAGAAGCGATCATCTACTGTGGTCTTGGGGGGCTATTTTTATGTGAGAATGTCCCTGTGTAGCTTATGTGAGTTTAATATTTTGGGGGCAAGAGCTGTTTTGAGTATGGATGACTGCTGCCTCATTCCTCATTGTGTGCTTGGCATTATCCCCTCGATGAGGGGTGTGGAGATGCGGCAGCCGGTACCCGCTCCCGGAGCGGGTGTCAGTGTCAGTGTCTGGCGCCTGACCCAGGAGGCCAAGGTGGCAGTGGCCCAGTCCCAGAGTCTGCAGAGGGCGTGCCCTGTTAGCTAACATCATGCATGTGGAGAAAGAGGCCGCTACGGAGGACCGAAACTTCCCCTCGCGCCCTCCAACGATGAAGCCTCGACTCTATGGCAGGCCCGGGCTCCATCTGTGTATACCTCTGGTTACACCCTCACCACACTCCTGCCCCTTCAGGCTGTCTCCGTGCAGGCAACCCCAGTCCCTCGTCCTCTGGGTCTGCCCCCAAAGCTCGAGCTTCAAGCACCCAGCCCCTCCCTGCACCAGTGGACACGTGTCTCCATCCGGGGAGCACAGGGCTGTGGCAGGGACCACGTGTGCCGGTCTCTGTCTGTTCTGCATACCAGTTGCTGCACTAGCCTCCGAGGTTCTCAAGGCCCCCCTCCATCCTGGCTGATCTCCCGCCAGTGATGGGGCTCCTCAGGGTGTGGGAAACTTTCCCTCTTCACAGCTCTCTCGCAGGGGCGCAGGCCGTGTCTCGATTCCCTTCTTTCTCTGCCTCTTTTTTCTGGTATCCTATCCTGCCACCTGGAGATCCTTGTGGCCCTTTCAGAAGTCTGAGGTCTTCTGCCAGCATTCAGTACATACTCTGTGAGAATTGTTGCACATAGAGATGTATTGTTGATGTATTTGTGGGAGGAGATGAGCTCCACATCCTTCTACTCCTGTGTTAGTATTTGTTTTTCGGTGGTCTTATTGGATGCATATATGTTAACGAGTGTGACATCCTCTTCTTGTGTGGATCCTTTCATCATTATATAGTGTCCTTTCTCTTTCCTTATGGCCTTTGTTTTAGAGTGTACTTTGTCTGATGTATTTCTCATTTCCGTGTGCGTGAAATCTCTTTTTCCGTCCCCTCACTTTCAGTCTGTACGAGTCCTTTGCCCTACACTGGGTCTCTTGTCGGCAGCATATTGTAGGTTCTTGTTTTATCGTCCAATCTGCCACTCTGTGTGTTGATTGGAGCACTTAATCCATTGACATTTAAATTAACTGTGGCTATGTATGTATTCCCACTTTCAAGCTTGTTTTCCGGTTGCTTTTGCATTTCTTGTTTGTTTCTTCTTTTTGTTTTTGCTTTTGTGGTTTGATGGTTTTCTTTTCTGTTATGCTTGAGTTCCTTTCTTTTGGGTTTTTGCCAATCTATGGTGTGCTTTTGATTTGCGGTTGCCCTGGTTTTCAGGTCTGTTAACCCCGTAGCCGTATCCATTTGCTTTCGCCTGATAGTCATATAAGCTCAAACCCATTCTAAAAGATGTGTGTCCTCTTACTCTCCTTTCCCACATTTTGTGATTTTGATGTGCTATTTTACATCTTCATGTTGATCCTTTTCCTCTTCATTGTCGTTAAGACCACTTTCACAAGAGTTTTTTGATTACTTTTTAATCTATACACTAGCTTATTTAACTGAACTTCAATCCTGTTATGTATTTACCTTTCCTATTGTGACTTTACCATTCCTCTAGGTTCCTGTTGTTTTCTATTTAGAAAAGACCTTTCAATGTTCCTTTGAACATAGGTTTAGTATTGCTGTATTTTTTTAGTTTCTGTTCGTGTGAGAATTTTTTTTAACATCTTTATTGGAGTATAATTGCTTTACAGTGGTGTGTTACTTTCTGCTTTAGAACAAAGTGAATCAGTTATGCATATAGGTATATCCCCATATCTCCTGCCCCTTGCGTCTACCTCCCTCGCACCCTCTCTATCCCACCCTTCCAGGTGGTCATAAAGCACCGAGCCGATCCTCCTGTGCTATGCAGCTGCTTCCCACTAGCTATCTGTTTTACATTTGGTGGTGTATATATGTCCATGCCACTCTCTCACTTTGTCCCAGCTTACCCTACCCCCTCCCCGTGTCCTCAAGTCCATCCTCTGGTAGATCTGCGTCTTTATTGCCCTCTTGTCCGTAGGTTCTTCGTGACCATTTTGGTATTTTTAGATTCCATATATATGTGTTAGCATATGGTATTTGTTTTCCTCTTTCTGACTTACTTCAGTCTGTATGACAAGCTCTAGGTCCATCCACATCACTAGAAATAATTCAATTTCGTTTCCGTTTATGGCTGAGTAATATTCCACTGTATATATATATGCTACATCTTCCTTATCCATTCATCTGTCCATGGACACTTAGGTTGCTTCCATATCCTGGATATTGTCAATACAGCTGCAATGAATGTTGTGGTACATGACGCTTTTTGAATTATGGTTTTCTCAGGGAATATGCCCAGTATATGCTGGGTCCTATGATAGTTCTATTTTTATTTTTTTATGGAACCGCTATACTGTTCTCTATAGTGGCTGTATCAATTTACATTCTCACCAACAGTGCAAGAGGGTTTTCTTTTCTCCACACCCTCTCCAGAATTTCTTGTTTGTAGATTTTTTGTTCATGGCCATTCTGACCCGTGTGAAATGATTTTTTTTTTTTTTTTTTGTGGTACGCGGGCCTCTCACTGTTGTGGCCTCTCCCGTTGTGGAGCACAGGCTCCGGACGCGCAGGCCCAGCGGCCATGGCTCATGGGCAGAGCCGCTCTGCGGCATGCAGGACCCTCCCGGACCAGGGCACGAACCCATGTCCCCTGCATCGGCAGGTGGATTCTCAATGACTGCGCCAGCAGGGAAGCCCTGAAATGATTTCTCATTGTAGTTTTGATTTGCATTTCTCTAACAATTATTGACGTTGAGCATTCTTTCAAGTGTTTGTTGGCAATCTGTATATCTTCTTTGGAGAAATGTCTATGTAGGTCTTCTGCCCAGTTTTGGATTGGGTTGTTTGTTGTTTTGAGAGTGAGCTGCATGAGCTGCTTGTAGATTTTGGAGATTAATCCTTTGTCAGTTGCTTCATTTGCAAACATTTTCTCCCCTTCTGAGGGTTGACTTTTCGTCTTTTTGTTGGTTTCCTTTGCTGTGCAAAAGCTTTTAAGTTTCATTAGGTCCCATTTGTTGATTTTTGTTTTTCTTTCCTTTTCTCTAGGAGGTGGGTCAGAGAGGATCTTGCTGTGATTTTCCTCTTAGAGTGTTCTGCCTATGTTTTCCTCTGAGAGTTTGATAGTGTCTGGCCTTACATTTAGGTCTTTCATCCATTTTGCGTGTATTTTTGTGTATGGTGTTAGGGAGTGTTCTAATATCCTTCTTTTACATTGTAGCTGTCCCGTTTTCCCAGCAGCGGTTACTGAAGAGGCTGTCTTTTCTCCATTGTATATTCTTGCCTCCTTTACCAAGGAAAAGGTGACTGTATGTGCGTGGGCTTATCTCTGGGCTTTCTCTCCTGTTCCCTTGATCTCTATTTCTGTTTCTGTGCCAGTAGCATACTGTATTGTTTACTGTAGCTTTGTAGTATAGTCTGAAGTCAGGGAGCCTGATGCCTCCAGCTCCATTCCCTGGCGGTCCAGTGGTTGCAACTCCACACTTCCACCGCAGGGGGGTGGCAGGTTCGAACCTTGGTTGGGGAAGTAAGATGCCGCATGCTGCACAGCGTGGCCAAAGGAAAAAGAAAGAGAGAACCTGGGCTTCATTTGGTCTTCTGTCTGCTGTTCCGATTGGGTGATTTCCATTATTCTATCTTCCAGATCATTTATTTATTCTTCTGCATTATGCATTCTGCTATTCATTGCCTTTAGCTGAGCTTTCATTTTGGCAAGTGAATTTTCTGATTTTTCTTGGCTCCTCCTGATAGTTCCTAGGTCCTTTTTACAGGCATGTGCAATTGTTTATAGCCCTTGTTTGTTCCTTCAGTATTTTCATTATCTCCTTTTTGAACTCAGTGTGTCTTAGAACTGAAGAGTTCTGTTTCCACGTTTGTTCCTTCAGAGGGGATTCTCTTGGGCTTTTAACTGGGAGTGGTTCCTCTACTTCTTCATTTTACTTATATTTCTCTGAGTCTGTGAGTTTAGGAGAAGCGATCATCTACTGTGGTCTTGGGGGGCTATTTTTATGTGAGAATGTCCCTGTGTAGCTTATGTGAGTTTAATATTTTGGGGGCAAGAGCTGTTTTGAGTATGGATGACTGCTGCCTCATTCCTCATTGTGTGCTTGGCATTATCCCCTCGATGAGGGGTGTGGAGATGCGGCAGCCGGTACCCGCTCCCGGAGCGGGTGTCAGTGTCAGTGTCTGGCGCCTGACCCAGGAGGCCAAGGTGGCAGTGGCCCAGTCCCAGAGTCTGCAGAGGGCGTGCCCTGTTAGCTAACATCATGCATGTGGAGAAAGAGGCCGCTACGGAGGACCGAAACTTCCCCTCGCGCCCTCCAACGATGAAGCCTCGACTCTATGGCAGGCCCGGGCTCCATCTGTGTATACCTCTGGTTACACCCTCACCACACTCCTGCCCCTTCAGGCTGTCTCCGTGCAGGCAACCCCAGTCCCTCGTCCTCTGGGTCTGCCCCCAAAGCTCGAGCTTCAAGCACCCAGCCCCTCCCTGCACCAGTGGACACGTGTCTCCATCCGGGGAGCACAGGGCTGTGGCAGGGACCACGTGTGCCGGTCTCTGTCTGTTCTGCATACCAGTTGCTGCACTAGCCTCCGAGGTTCTCAAGGCCCCCCTCCATCCTGGCTGATCTCCCGCCAGTGATGGGGCTCCTCAGGGTGTGGGAAACTTTCCCTCTTCACAGCTCTCTCGCAGGGGCGCAGGCCGTGTCTCGATTCCCTTCTTTCTCTGCCTCTTTTTTCTGGTATCCTATCCTGCCACCTGGAGATCCTTGTGGCCCTTTCAGAAGTCTGAGGTCTTCTGCCAGCATTCAGTACATACTCTGTGAGAATTGTTGCACATAGAGATGTATTGTTGATGTATTTGTGGGAGGAGATGAGCTCCACATCCTTCTACTCCTGTGTTAGTATTTGTTTTTCGGTGGTCTTATTGGATGCATATATGTTAACGAGTGTGACATCCTCTTCTTGTGTGGATCCTTTCATCATTATATAGTGTCCTTTCTCTTTCCTTATGGCCTTTGTTTTAGAGTGTACTTTGTCTGATGTATTTCTCATTTCCGTGTGCGTGAAATCTCTTTTTCCGTCCCCTCACTTTCAGTCTGTACGAGTCCTTTGCCCTACACTGGGTCTCTTGTCGGCAGCATATTGTAGGTTCTTGTTTTATCGTCCAATCTGCCACTCTGTGTGTTGATTGGAGCACTTAATCCATTGACATTTAAATTAACTGTGGCTATGTATGTATTCCCACTTTCAAGCTTGTTTTCCGGTTGCTTTTGCATTTCTTGTTTGTTTCTTCTTTTTGTTTTTGCTTTTGTGGTTTGATGGTTTTCTTTTCTGTTATGCTTGAGTTCCTTTCTTTTGGGTTTTTGCCAATCTATGGTGTGCTTTTGATTTGCGGTTGCCCTGGTTTTCAGGTCTGTTAACCCCGTAGCCGTATCCATTTGCTTTCGCCTGATAGTCATATAAGCTCAAACCCATTCTAAAAGATGTGTGTCCTCTTACTCTCCTTTCCCACATTTTGTGATTTTGATGTGCTATTTTACATCTTCATGTTGATCCTTTTCCTCTTCATTGTTGTTAAGACCACTTTCACAAGAGTTTTTTGATTACTTTTTAATCTATACACTAGCTTATTTAACTGAACTTCAATCCTGTTATGTATTTACCTTTCCTATTGTGACTTTACCATTCCTCTAGGTTCCTGTTGTTTTCTATTTAGAAAAGACCTTTCAATGTTCCTTTGAACATAGGTTTAGTATTGCTGTATTTTTTTAGTTTCTGTTCGTGTGAGAATTTTTTTTAACATCTTTATTGGAGTATAATTGCTTTACAGTGGTGTGTTACTTTCTGCTTTAGAACAAAGTGAATCAGTTATGCATATAGGTATATCCCCATATCTCCTGCCCCTTGCGTCTACCTCCCTCGCACCCTCTCTATCCCACCCTTCCAGGTGGTCATAAAGCACCGAGCCGATCCTCCTGTGCTATGCAGCTGCTTCCCACTAGCTATCTGTTTTACATTTGGTGGTGTATATATGTCCATGCCACTCTCTCACTTTGTCCCAGCTTACCCTACCCCCTCCCCGTGTCCTCAAGTCCATCCTCTGGTAGATCTGCGTCTTTATTGCCCTCTTGTCCGTAGGTTCTTCGTGACCATTTTGGTATTTTTAGATTCCATATATATGTGTTAGCATATGGTATTTGTTTTCCTCTTTCTGACTTACTTCAGTCTGTATGACAAGCTCTAGGTCCATCCACATCACTAGAAATAATTCAATTTCGTTTCCGTTTATGGCTGAGTAATAGTCCACTGTATATATATATGCTACATCTTCCTTATCCATTCATCTGTCCATGGACACTTAGGTTGCTTCCATATCCTGGATATTGTCAATACAGCTGCAATGAATGTTGTGGTACATGACGCTTTTTGAATTATGGTTTTCTCAGGGAATATGCCCAGTATATGCTGGGTCCTATGATAGTTCTATTTTTATTTTTTTATGGAACCGCTATACTGTTCTCTATAGTGGCTGTATCAATTTACATTCTCACCAACAGTGCAAGAGGGTTTTCTTTTCTCCACACCCTCTCCAGAATTTCTTGTTTGTAGATTTTTTGTTCATGGCCATTCTGACCCGTGTGAAATGATTTTTTTTTTTTTTTTTTTTTTTTTTTTTTTTTTTTTTTTTGTGGTACGCGGGCCTCTCACTGTTGTGGCCTCTCCCGTTGTGGAGCACAGGCTCCGGACGCGCAGGCCCAGCGGCCATGGCTCATGGGCAGAGCCGCTCTGCGGCATGCAGGACCCTCCCGGACCAGGGCACGAACCCATGTCCCCTGCATCGGCAGGTGGATTCTCAATGACTGCGCCAGCAGGGAAGCCCTGAAATGATTTCTCATTGTAGTTTTGATTTGCATTTCTCTAACAATTATTGACGTTGAGCATTCTTTCAAGTGTTTGTTGGCAATCTGTATATCTTCTTTGGAGAAATGTCTATGTAGGTCTTCTGCCCAGTTTTGGATTGGGTTGTTTGTTGTTTTGAGAGTGAGCTGCATGAGCTGCTTGTAGATTTTGGAGATTAATCCTTTGTCAGTTGCTTCATTTGCAAACATTTTCTCCCCTTCTGAGGGTTGACTTTTCGTCTTTTTGTTGGTTTCCTTTGCTGTGCAAAAGCTTTTAAGTTTCATTAGGTCCCATTTGTTGATTTTTGTTTTTCTTTCCTTTTCTCTAGGAGGTGGGTCAGAGAGGATCTTGCTGTGATTTTCCTCTTAGAGTGTTCTGCCTATGTTTTCCTCTGAGAGTTTGATAGTGTCTGGCCTTACATTTAGGTCTTTCATCCATTTTGCGTGTATTTTTGTGTATGGTGTTAGGGAGTGTTCTAATATCCTTCTTTTACATTGTAGCTGTCCCGTTTTCCCAGCAGCGGTTACTGAAGAGGCTGTCTTTTCTCCATTGTATATTCTTGCCTCCTTTACCAAGGAAAAGGTGACTGTATGTGCGTGGGCTTATCTCTGGGCTTTCTCTCCTGTTCCCTTGATCTCTATTTCTGTTTCTGTGCCAGTAGCATACTGTATTGTTTACTGTAGCTTTGTAGTATAGTCTGAAGTCAGGGAGCCTGATGCCTCCAGCTCCATTCCCTGGCGGTCCAGTGGTTGCAACTCCACACTTCCACCGCAGGGGGGTGGCAGGTTCGAACCTTGGTTGGGGAAGTAAGATGCCGCATGCTGCACAGCGTGGCCAAAGGAAAAAGAAAGAGAGAACCTGGGCTTCATTTGGTCTTCTGTCTGCTGTTCCGATTGGGTGATTTCCATTATTCTATCTTCCAGATCATTTATTTATTCTTCTGCATTATGCATTCTGCTATTCATTGCCTTTAGCTGAGCTTTCATTTTGGCAAGTGAATTTTCTGATTTTTCTTGGCTCCTCCTGATAGTTCCTAGGTCCTTTTTACAGGCATGTGCAATTGTTTATAGCCCTTGTTTGTTCCTTCAGTATTTTCATTATCTCCTTTTTGAACTCAGTGTGTCTTAGAACTGAAGAGTTCTGTTTCCACGTTTGTTCCTTCAGAGGGGATTCTCTTGGGCTTTTAACTGGGAGTGGTTCCTCTACTTCTTCATTTTACTTATATTTCTCTGAGTCTGTGAGTTTAGGAGAAGCGATCATCTACTGTGGTCTTGGGGGGCTATTTTTATGTGAGAATGTCCCTGTGTAGCTTATGTGAGTTTAATATTTTGGGGGCAAGAGCTGTTTTGAGTATGGATGACTGCTGCCTCATTCCTCATTGTGTGCTTGGCATTATCCCCTCGATGAGGGGTGTGGAGATGCGGCAGCCGGTACCCGCTCCCGGAGCGGGTGTCAGTGTCAGTGTCTGGCGCCTGACCCAGGAGGCCAAGGTGGCAGTGGCCCAGTCCCAGAGTCTGCAGAGGGCGTGCCCTGTTAGCTAACATCATGCATGTGGAGAAAGAGGCCGCTACGGAGGACCGAAACTTCCCCTCGCGCCCTCCAACGATGAAGCCTCGACTCTATGGCAGGCCCGGGCTCCATCTGTGTATACCTCTGGTTACACCCTCACCACACTCCTGCCCCTTCAGGCTGTCTCCGTGCAGGCAACCCCAGTCCCTCGTCCTCTGGGTCTGCCCCCAAAGCTCGAGCTTCAAGCACCCAGCCCCTCCCTGCACCAGTGGACACGTGTCTCCATCCGGGGAGCACAGGGCTGTGGCAGGGACCACGTGTGCCGGTCTCTGTCTGTTCTGCATACCAGTTGCTGCACTAGCCTCCGAGGTTCTCAAGGCCCCCCTCCATCCTGGCTGATCTCCCGCCAGTGATGGGGCTCCTCAGGGTGTGGGAAACTTTCCCTCTTCACAGCTCTCTCGCAGGGGCGCAGGCCGTGTCTCGATTCCCTTCTTTCTCTGCCTCTTTTTTCTGGTATCCTATCCTGCCACCTGGAGATCCTTGTGGCCCTTTCAGAAGTCTGAGGTCTTCTGCCAGCATTCAGTACATACTCTGTGAGAATTGTTGCACATAGAGATGTATTGTTGATGTATTTGTGGGAGGAGATGAGCTCCACATCCTTCTACTCCTGTGTTAGTATTTGTTTTTCGGTGGTCTTATTGGATGCATATATGTTAACGAGTGTGACATCCTCTTCTTGTGTGGATCCTTTCATCATTATATAGTGTCCTTTCTCTTTCCTTATGGCCTTTGTTTTAGAGTGTACTTTGTCTGATGTATTTCTCATTTCCGTGTGCGTGAAATCTCTTTTTCCGTCCCCTCACTTTCAGTCTGTACGAGTCCTTTGCCCTACACTGGGTCTCTTGTCGGCAGCATATTGTAGGTTCTTGTTTTATCGTCCAATCTGCCACTCTGTGTGTTGATTGGAGCACTTAATCCATTGACATTTAAATTAACTGTGGCTATGTATGTATTCCCACTTTCAAGCTTGTTTTCCGGTTGCTTTTGCATTTCTTGTTTGTTTCTTCTTTTTGTTTTTGCTTTTGTGGTTTGATGGTTTTCTTTTCTGTTATGCTTGAGTTCCTTTCTTTTGGGTTTTTGCCAATCTATGGTGTGCTTTTGATTTGCGGTTGCCCTGGTTTTCAGGTCTGTTAACCCCGTAGCCGTATCCATTTGCTTTCGCCTGATAGTCATATAAGCTCAAACCCATTCTAAAAGATGTGTGTCCTCTTACTCTCCTTTCCCACATTTTGTGATTTTGATGTGCTATTTTACATCTTCATGTTGATCCTTTTCCTCTTCATTGTCGTTAAGACCACTTTCACAAGAGTTTTTTGATTACTTTTTAATCTATACACTAGCTTATTTAACTGAACTTCAACCCTGTTATGTATTTACCTTTCCTATTGTGACTTTACCATTCCTCTAGGTTCCTGTTGTTTTCTATTTAGAAAAGACCTTTCAATGTTCCTTTGAACATAGGTTTAGTATTGCTGTATTTTTTTAGTTTCTGTTCGTGTGAGAATTTTTTTTAACATCTTTATTGGAGTATAATTGCTTTACAGTGGTGTGTTACTTTCTGCTTTAGAACAAAGTGAATCAGTTATGCATATAGGTATATCCCCATATCTCCTGCCCCTTGCGTCTACCTCCCTCGCACCCTCTCTATCCCACCCTTCCAGGTGGTCATAAAGCACCGAGCCGATCCTCCTGTGCTATGCAGCTGCTTCCCACTAGCTATCTGTTTTACATTTGGTGGTGTATATATGTCCATGCCACTCTCTCACTTTGTCCCAGCTTACCCTACCCCCTCCCCGTGTCCTCAAGTCCATCCTCTGGTAGATCTGCGTCTTTATTGCCCTCTTGTCCGTAGGTTCTTCGTGACCATTTTGGTATTTTTAGATTCCATATATATGTGTTAGCATATGGTATTTGTTTTCCTCTTTCTGACTTACTTCAGTCTGTATGACAAGCTCTAGGTCCATCCACATCACTAGAAATAATTCAATTTCGTTTCCGTTTATGGCTGAGTAATAGTCCACTGTATATATATATGCTACATCTTCCTTATCCATTCATCTGTCCATGGACACTTAGGTTGCTTCCATATCCTGGATATTGTCAATACAGCTGCAATGAATGTTGTGGTACATGACGCTTTTTGAATTATGGTTTTCTCAGGGAATATGCCCAGTATATGCTGGGTCCTATGATAGTTCTATTTTTATTTTTTTATGGAACCGCTATACTGTTCTCTATAGTGGCTGTATCAATTTACATTCTCACCAACAGTGCAAGAGGGTTTTCTTTTCTCCACACCCTCTCCAGAATTTCTTGTTTGTAGATTTTTTGTTCATGGCCATTCTGACCCGTGTGAAATGATTTTTTTTTTTTTTTTTTTTTTTTGTGGTACGCGGGCCTCTCACTGTTGTGGCCTCTCCCGTTGTGGAGCACAGGCTCCGGACGCGCAGGCCCAGCGGCCATGGCTCATGGGCAGAGCCGCTCTGCGGCATGCAGGACCCTCCCGGACCAGGGCACGAACCCATGTCCCCTGCATCGGCAGGTGGATTCTCAATGACTGCGCCAGCAGGGAAGCCCTGAAATGATTTCTCATTGTAGTTTTGATTTGCATTTCTCTAACAATTATTGACGTTGAGCATTCTTTCAAGTGTTTGTTGGCAATCTGTATATCTTCTTTGGAGAAATGTCTATGTAGGTCTTCTGCCCAGTTTTGGATTGGGTTGTTTGTTGTTTTGAGAGTGAGCTGCATGAGCTGCTTGTAGATTTTGGAGATTAATCCTTTGTCAGTTGCTTCATTTGCAAACATTTTCTCCCCTTCTGAGGGTTGACTTTTCGTCTTTTTGTTGGTTTCCTTTGCTGTGCAAAAGCTTTTAAGTTTCATTAGGTCCCATTTGTTGATTTTTGTTTTTCTTTCCTTTTCTCTAGGAGGTGGGTCAGAGAGGATCTTGCTGTGATTTTCCTCTTAGAGTGTTCTGCCTATGTTTTCCTCTGAGAGTTTGATAGTGTCTGGCCTTACATTTAGGTCTTTCATCCATTTTGCATGTATTTTTGTGTATGGTGTTAGGGAGTGTTCTAATATCCTTCTTTTACATTGTAGCTGTCCCGTTTTCCCAGCAGCGGTTA
Organism: Kogia breviceps; assembly: GCF_026419965.1. Classification (NCBI taxonomy): domain Eukaryota; kingdom Metazoa; phylum Chordata; class Mammalia; order Artiodactyla; family Physeteridae; genus Kogia; species Kogia breviceps. Next base: position 110,963,768 of record NC_081317.1, on the reverse strand, counting down.
CTGAAGAGGCTGTCTTTTCTCCATTGTATATTCTTGCCTCCTTTACCAAGGAAAAGGTGACTGTATGTGCGTGGGCTTATCTCTGGGCTTTCTCTCCTGTTCCCTTGATCTCTATTTCTGTTTCTGTGCCAGTAGCATACTGTATTGTTTACTGTAGCTTTGTAGTATAGTCTGAAGTCAGGGAGCCTGATGCCTCCAGCTCCATTCCCTGGCGGTCCAGTGGTTGCAACTCCACACTTCCACCGCAGGGGGGTGGCAGGTTCGAACCTTGGTTGGGGAAGTAAGATGCCGCATGCTGCACAGCGTGGCCAAAGGAAAAAGAAAGAGAGAACCTGGGCTTCATTTGGTCTTCTGTCTGCTGTTCCGATTGGGTGATTTCCATTATTCTATCTTCCAGATCATTTATTTATTCTTCTGCATTATGCATTCTGCTATTCATTGCCTTTAGCTGAGCTTTCATTTTGGCAAGTGAATTTTCTGATTTTTCTTGGCTCCTCCTGATAGTTCCTAAGTCCTTTTTACAGGCATGTGCAATTGTTTATAGCCCTTGTTTGTTCCTTCAGTATTTTCATTATCTCCTTTTTGAACTCAGTGTGTCTTAGAACTGAAGAGTTCTGTTTCCACGTTTGTTCCTTCAGAGGGGATTCTCTTGGGCTTTTAACTGGGAGTGGTTCCTCTACTTCTTCATTTTACTTATATTTCTCTGAGTCTGTGAGTTTAGGAGAAGCGATCATCTACTGTGGTCTTGGGGGGCTATTTTTATGTGAGAATGTCCCTGTGTAGCTTATGTGAGTTTAATATTTTGGGGGCAAGAGCTGTTTTGAGTATGGATGACTGCTGCCTCATTCCTCATTGTGTGCTTGGCATTATCCCCTCGATGAGGGGTGTGGAGATGCGGCAGCCGGTACCCGCTCCCGGAGCGGGTGTCAGTGTCAGTGTCTGGCGCCTGACCCAGGAGGCCAAGGTGGCAGTGGCCCAGTCCCAGAGTCTGCAGAGGGCGTGCCCTGTTAGCTAACATCATGCATGTGGAGAAAGAGGCCGCTACGGAGGACCAAAACTTCCCCTCGCGCCCTCCAACGATGAAGCCTCGACTCTATGGCAGGCCCGGGCTCCATCTGTGTATACCTCTGGTTACACCCTCACCACACTCCTGCCCCTTCAGGCTGTCTCCGTGCAGGCAACCCCAGTCCCTCGTCCTCTGGGTCTGCCCCCAAAGCTCGAGCTTCAAGCACCCAGCCCCTCCCTGCACCAGTGGACACGTGTCTCCATCCGGGGAGCACAGGGCTGTGGCAGGGACCACGTGTGCCGGTCTCTGTCTGTTCTGCATACCAGTTGCTGCACTAGCCTCCGAGGTTCTCAAGGCCCCCCTCCATCCTGGCTGATCTCCCGCCAGTGATGGGGCTCCTCAGGGTGTGGGAAACTTTCCCTCTTCACAGCTCTCTCGCAGGGGCGCAGGCCGTGTCTCGATTCCCTTCTTTCTCTGCCTCTTTTTTCTGGTATCCTATCCTGCCACCTGGAGATCCTTGTGGCCCTTTCAGAAGTCTGAGGTCTTCTGCCAGCATTCAGTACATACTCTGTGAGAATTGTTGCACATAGAGATGTATTGTTGATGTATTTGTGGGAGGAGATGAGCTCCACATCCTTCTACTCCTGTGTTAGTATTTGTTTTTCGGTGGTCTTATTGGATGCATATATGTTAACGAGTGTGACATCCTCTTCTTGTGTGGATCCTTTCATCATTATATAGTGTCCTTTCTCTTTCCTTATGGCCTTTGTTTTAGAGTGTACTTTGTCTGATGTATTTCTCATTTCCGTGTGCGTGAAATCTCTTTTTCCGTCCCCTCACTTTCAGTCTGTACGAGTCCTTTGCCCTACACTGGGTCTCTTGTCGGCAGCATATTGTAGGTTCTTGTTTTATCGTCCAATCTGCCACTCTGTGTGTTGATTGGAGCACTTAATCCATTGACATTTAAATTAACTGTGGCTATGTATGTATTCCCACTTTCAAGCTTGTTTTCCGGTTGCTTTTGCATTTCTTGTTTGTTTCTTCTTTTTGTTTTTGCTTTTGTGGTTTGATGGTTTTCTTTTCTGTTATGCTTGAGTTCCTTTCTTTTGGGTTTTTGCCAATCTATGGTGTGCTTTTGATTTGCGGTTGCCCTGGTTTTCAGGTCTGTTAACCCCGTAGCCGTATCCATTTGCTTTCGCCTGATAGTCATATAAGCTCAAACCCATTCTAAAAGATGTGTGTCCTCTTACTCTCCTTTCCCACATTTTGTGATTTTGATGTGCTATTTTACATCTTCATGTTGATCCTTTTCCTCTTCATTGTTGTTAAGACCACTTTCACAAGAGTTTTTTGATTACTTTTTAATCTATACACTAGCTTATTTAACTGAACTTCAATCCTGTTATGTATTTACCTTTCCTATTGTGACTTTACCATTCCTCTAGGTTCCTGTTGTTTTCTATTTAGAAAAGACCTTTCAATGTTCCTTTGAACATAGGTTTAGTATTGCTGTATTTTTTTAGTTTCTGTTCGTGTGAGAATTTTTTTTAACATCTTTATTGGAGTATAATTGCTTTACAGTGGTGTGTTACTTTCTGCTTTAGAACAAAGTGAATCAGTTATGCATATAGGTATATCCCCATATCTCCTGCCCCTTGCGTCTACCTCCCTCGCACCCTCTCTATCCCACCCTTCCAGGTGGTCATAAAGCACCGAGCCGATCCTCCTGTGCTATGCAGCTGCTTCCCACTAGCTATCTGTTTTACATTTGGTGGTGTATATATGTCCATGCCACTCTCTCACTTTGTCCCAGCTTACCCTACCCCCTCCCCGTGTCCTCAAGTCCATCCTCTGGTAGATCTGCGTCTTTATTGCCCTCTTGTCCGTAGGTTCTTCGTGACCATTTTGGTATTTTTAGATTCCATATATATGTGTTAGCATATGGTATTTGTTTTCCTCTTTCTGACTTACTTCAGTCTGTATGACAAGCTCTAGGTCCATCCACATCACTAGAAATAATTCAATTTCGTTTCCGTTTATGGCTGAGTAATATTCCACTGTATATATATATGCTACATCTTCCTTATCCATTCATCTGTCCATGGACACTTAGGTTGCTTCCATATCCTGGATATTGTCAATACAGCTGCAATGAATGTTGTGGTACATGACGCTTTTTGAATTATGGTTTTCTCAGGGAATATGCCCAGTATATGCTGGGTCCTATGATAGTTCTATTTTTATTTTTTTATGGAACCGCTATACTGTTCTCTATAGTGGCTGTATCAATTTACATTCTCACCAACAGTGCAAGAGGGTTTTCTTTTCTCCACACCCTCTCCAGAATTTCTTGTTTGTAGATTTTTTGTTCATGGCCATTCTGACCCGTGTGAAATGATTTTTTTTTTTTTTTTTTTTTTTTTTGTGGTACGCGGGCCTCTCACTGTTGTGGCCTCTCCCGTTGTGGAGCACAGGCTCCGGACGCGCAGGCCCAGCGGCCATGGCTCATGGGCAGAGCCGCTCTGCGGCATGCAGGACCCTCCCGGACCAGGGCACGAACCCATGTCCCCTGCATCGGCAGGTGGATTCTCAATGACTGCGCCAGCAGGGAAGCCCTGAAATGATTTCTCATTGTAGTTTTGATTTGCATTTCTCTAACAATTATTGACGTTGAGCATTCTTTCAAGTGTTTGTTGGCAATCTGTATATCTTCTTTGGAGAAATGTCTATGTAGGTCTTCTGCCCAGTTTTGGATTGGGTTGTTTGTTGTTTTGAGAGTGAGCTGCATGAGCTGCTTGTAGATTTTGGAGATTAATCCTTTGTCAGTTGCTTCATTTGCAAACATTTTCTCCCCTTCTGAGGGTTGACTTTTCGTCTTTTTGTTGGTTTCCTTTGCTGTGCAAAAGCTTTTAAGTTTCATTAGGTCCCATTTGTTGATTTTTGTTTTTCTTTCCTTTTCTCTAGGAGGTGGGTCAGAGAGGATCTTGCTGTGATTTTCCTCTTAGAGTGTTCTGCCTATGTTTTCCTCTGAGAGTTTGATAGTGTCTGGCCTTACATTTAGGTCTTTCATCCATTTTGCGTGTATTTTTGTGTATGGTGTTAGGGAGTGTTCTAATATCCTTCTTTTACATTGTAGCTGTCCCGTTTTCCCAGCAGCGGTTACTGAAGAGGCTGTCTTTTCTCCATTGTATATTCTTGCCTCCTTTACCAAGGAAAAGGTGACTGTATGTGCGTGGGCTTATCTCTGGGCTTTCTCTCCTGTTCCCTTGATCTCTATTTCTGTTTCTGTGCCAGTAGCATACTGTATTGTTTACTGTAGCTTTGTAGTATAGTCTGAAGTCAGGGAGCCTGATGCCTCCAGCTCCATTCCCTGGCGGTCCAGTGGTTGCAACTCCACACTTCCACCGCAGGGGGGTGGCAGGTTCGAACCTTGGTTGGGGAAGTAAGATGCCGCATGCTGCACAGCGTGGCCAAAGGAAAAAGAAAGAGAGAACCTGGGCTTCATTTGGTCTTCTGTCTGCTGTTCCGATTGGGTGATTTCCATTATTCTATCTTCCAGATCATTTATTTATTCTTCTGCATTATGCATTCTGCTATTCATTGCCTTTAGCTGAGCTTTCATTTTGGCAAGTGAATTTTCTGATTTTTCTTGGCTCCTCCTGATAGTTCCTAGGTCCTTTTTACAGGCATGTGCAATTGTTTATAGCCCTTGTTTGTTCCTTCAGTATTTTCATTATCTCCTTTTTGAACTCAGTGTGTCTTAGAACTGAAGAGTTCTGTTTCCACGTTTGTTCCTTCAGAGGGGATTCTCTTGGGCTTTTAACTGGGAGTGGTTCCTCTACTTCTTCATTTTACTTATATTTCTCTGAGTCTGTGAGTTTAGGAGAAGCGATCATCTACTGTGGTCTTGGGGGGCTATTTTTATGTGAGAATGTCCCTGTGTAGCTTATGTGAGTTTAATATTTTGGGGGCAAGAGCTGTTTTGAGTATGGATGACTGCTGCCTCATTCCTCATTGTGTGCTTGGCATTATCCCCTCGATGAGGGGTGTGGAGATGCGGCAGCCGGTACCCGCTCCCGGAGCGGGTGTCAGTGTCAGTGTCTGGCGCCTGACCCAGGAGGCCAAGGTGGCAGTGGCCCAGTCCCAGAGTCTGCAGAGGGCGTGCCCTGTTAGCTAACATCATGCATGTGGAGAAAGAGGCCGCTACGGAGGACCGAAACTTCCCCTCGCGCCCTCCAACGATGAAGCCTCGACTCTATGGCAGGCCCGGGCTCCATCTGTGTATACCTCTGGTTACACCCTCACCACACTCCTGCCCCTTCAGGCTGTCTCCGTGCAGGCAACCCCAGTCCCTCGTCCTCTGGGTCTGCCCCCAAAGCTCGAGCTTCAAGCACCCAGCCCCTCCCTGCACCAGTGGACACGTGTCTCCATCCGGGGAGCACAGGGCTGTGGCAGGGACCACGTGTGCCGGTCTCTGTCTGTTCTGCATACCAGTTGCTGCACTAGCCTCCGAGGTTCTCAAGGCCCCCCTCCATCCTGGCTGATCTCCCGCCAGTGATGGGGCTCCTCAGGGTGTGGGAAACTTTCCCTCTTCACAGCTCTCTCGCAGGGGCGCAGGCCATGTCTCGATTCCCTTCTTTCTCTGCCTCTTTTTTCTGGTATCCTATCCTGCCACCTGGAGATCCTTGTGGCCCTTTCAGAAGTCTGAGGTCTTCTGCCAGCATTCAGTACATACTCTGTGAGAATTGTTGCACATAGAGATGTATTGTTGATGTATTTGTGGGAGGAGATGAGCTCCACATCCTTCTACTCCTGTGTTAGTATTTGTTTTTCGGTGGTCTTATTGGATGCATATATGTTAACGAGTGTGACATCCTCTTCTTGTGTGGATCCTTTCATCATTATATAGTGTCCTTTCTCTTTCCTTATGGCCTTTGTTTTAGAGTGTACTTTGTCTGATGTATTTCTCATTTCCGTGTGCGTGAAATCTCTTTTTCCGTCCCCTCACTTTCAGTCTGTACGAGTCCTTTGCCCTACACTGGGTCTCTTGTCGGCAGCATATTGTAGGTTCTTGTTTTATCGTCCAATCTGCCACTCTGTGTGTTGATTGGAGCACTTAATCCATTGACATTTAAATTAACTGTGGCTATGTATGTATTCCCACTTTCAAGCTTGTTTTCCGGTTGCTTTTGCATTTCTTGTTTGTTTCTTCTTTTTGTTTTTGCTTTTGTGGTTTGATGGTTTTCTTTTCTGTTATGCTTGAGTTCCTTTCTTTTGGGTTTTTGCCAATCTATGGTGTGCTTTTGATTTGCGGTTGCCCTGGTTTTCAGGTCTGTTAACCCCGTAGCCGTATCCATTTGCTTTCGCCTGATAGTCATATAAGCTCAAACCCATTCTAAAAGATGTGTGTCCTCTTACTCTCCTTTCCCACATTTTGTGATTTTGATGTGCTATTTTACATCTTCATGTTGATCCTTTTCCTCTTCATTGTTGTTAAGACCACTTTCACAAGAGTTTTTTGATTACTTTTTAATCTATACACTAGCTTATTTAACTGAACTTCAATCCTGTTATGTATTTACCTTTCCTATTGTGACTTTACCATTCCTCTAGGTTCCTGTTGTTTTCTATTTAGAAAAGACCTTTCAATGTTCCTTTGAACATAGGTTTAGTATTGCTGTATTTTTTTAGTTTCTGTTCGTGTGAGAATTTTTTTTAACATCTTTATTGGAGTATAATTGCTTTACAGTGGTGTGTTACTTTCTGCTTTAGAACAAAGTGAATCAGTTATGCATATAGGTATATCCCCATATCTCCTGCCCCTTGCGTCTACCTCCCTCGCACCCTCTCTATCCCACCCTTCCAGGTGGTCATAAAGCACCGAGCCGATCCTCCTGTGCTATGCAGCTGCTTCCCACTAGCTATCTGTTTTACATTTGGTGGTGTATATATGTCCATGCCACTCTCTCACTTTGTCCCAGCTTACCCTACCCCCTCCCCGTGTCCTCAAGTCCATCCTCTGGTAGATCTGCGTCTTTATTGCCCTCTTGTCCGTAGGTTCTTCGTGACCATTTTGGTATTTTTAGATTCCATATATATGTGTTAGCATATGGTATTTGTTTTCCTCTTTCTGACTTACTTCAGTCTGTATGACAAGCTCTAGGTCCATCCACATCACTAGAAATAATTCAATTTCGTTTCCGTTTATGGCTGAGTAATATTCCACTGTATATATATATGCTACATCTTCCTTATCCATTCATCTGTCCATGGACACTTAGGTTGCTTCCATATCCTGGATATTGTCAATACAGCTGCAATGAATGTTGTGGTACATGACGCTTTTTGAATTATGGTTTTCTCAGGGAATATGCCCAGTATATGCTGGGTCCTATGATAGTTCTATTTTTATTTTTTTATGGAACCGCTATACTGTTCTCTATAGTGGCTGTATCAATTTACATTCTCACCAACAGTGCAAGAGGGTTTTCTTTTCTCCACACCCTCTCCAGAATTTCTTGTTTGTAGATTTTTTGTTCATGGCCATTCTGACCCGTGTGAAATGATTTTTTTTTTTTTTTTTTGTGGTACGCGGGCCTCTCACTGTTGTGGCCTCTCCCGTTGTGGAGCACAGGCTCCGGACACGCAGGCCCAGCGGCCATGGCTCATGGGCAGAGCCGCTCTGCGGCATGCAGGACCCTCCCGGACCAGGGCACGAACCCATGTCCCCTGCATCGGCAGGTGGATTCTCAATGACTGCGCCAGCAGGGAAGCCCTGAAATGATTTCTCATTGTAGTTTTGATTTGCATTTCTCTAACAATTATTGACGTTGAGCATTCTTTCAAGTGTTTGTTGGCAATCTGTATATCTTCTTTGGAGAAATGTCTATGTAGGTCTTCTGCCCAGTTTTGGATTGGGTTGTTTGTTGTTTTGAGAGTGAGCTGCATGAGCTGCTTGTAGATTTTGGAGATTAATCCTTTGTCAGTTGCTTCATTTGCAAACATTTTCTCCCCTTCTGAGGGTTGACTTTTCGTCTTTTTGTTGGTTTCCTTTGCTGTGCAAAAGCTTTTAAGTTTCATTAGGTCCCATTTGTTGATTTTTGTTTTTCTTTCCTTTTCTCTAGGAGGTGGGTCAGAGAGGATCTTGCTGTGATTTTCCTCTTAGAGTGTTCTGCCTATGTTTTCCTCTGAGAGTTTGATAGTGTCTGGCCTTACATTTAGGTCTTTCATCCATTTTGCGTGTATTTTTGTGTATGGTGTTAGGGAGTGTTCTAATATCCTTCTTTTACATTGTAGCTGTCCCGTTTTCCCAGCAGCGGTTACTGAAGAGGCTGTCTTTTCTCCATTGTATATTCTTGCCTCCTTTACCAAGGAAAAGGTGACTGTATGTGCGTGGGCTTATCTCTGGGCTTTCTCTCCTGTTCCCTTGATCTCTATTTCTGTTTCTGTGCCAGTAGCATACTGTATTGTTTACTGTAGCTTTGTAGTATAGTCTGAAGTCAGGGAGCCTGATGCCTCCAGCTCCATTCCCTGGCGGTCCAGTGGTTGCAACTCCACACTTCCACCGCAGGGGGGTGGCAGGTTCGAACCTTGGTTGGGGAAGTAAGATGCCGCATGCTGCACAGCGTGGCCAAAGGAAAAAGAAAGAGAGAACCTGGGCTTCATTTGGTCTTCTGTCTGCTGTTCCGATTGGGTGATTTCCATTATTCTATCTTCCAGATCATTTATTTATTCTTCTGCATTATGCATTCTGCTATTCATTGCCTTTAGCTGAGCTTTCATTTTGGCAAGTGAATTTTCTGATTTTTCTTGGCTCCTCCTGATAGTTCCTAGGTCCTTTTTACAGGCATGTGCAATTGTTTATAGCCCTTGTTTGTTCCTTCAGTATTTTCATTATCTCCTTTTTGAACTCAGTGTGTCTTAGAACTGAAGAGTTCTGTTTCCACGTTTGTTCCTTCAGAGGGGATTCTCTTGGGCTTTTAACTGGGAGTGGTTCCTCTACTTCTTCATTTTACTTATATTTCTCTGAGTCTGTGAGTTTAGGAGAAGCGATCATCTACTGTGGTCTTGGGGGGCTATTTTTATGTGAGAATGTCCCTGTGTAGCTTATGTGAGTTTAATATTTTGGGGGCAAGAGCTGTTTTGAGTATGGATGACTGCTGCCTCATTCCTCATTGTGTGCTTGGCATTATCCCCTCGATGAGGGGTGTGGAGATGCGGCAGCCGGTACCCGCTCCCGGAGCGGGTGTCAGTGTCAGTGTCTGGCGCCTGACCCAGGAGGCCAAGGTGGCAGTGGCCCAGTCCCAGAGTCTGCAGAGGGCGTGCCCTGTTAGCTAACATCATGCATGTGGAGAAAGAGGCCGCTACGGAGGACCGAAACTTCCCCTCGCGCCCTCCAACGATGAAGCCTCGACTCTATGGCAGGCCCGGGCTCCATCTGTGTATACCTCTGGTTACACCCTCACCACACTCCTGCCCCTTCAGGCTGTCTCCGTGCAGGCAACCCCAGTCCCTCGTCCTCTGGGTCTGCCCCCAAAGCTCGAGCTTCAAGCACCCAGCCCCTCCCTGCACCAGTGGACACGTGTCTCCATCCGGGGAGCACAGGGCTGTGGCAGGGACCACGTGTGCCGGTCTCTGTCTGTTCTGCATACCAGTTGCTGCACTAGCCTCCGAGGTTCTCAAGGCCCCCCTCCATCCTGGCTGATCTCCCGCCAGTGATGGGGCTCCTCAGGGTGTGGGAAACTTTCCCTCTTCACAGCTCTCTCGCAGGGGCGCAGGCCGTGTCTCGATTCCCTTCTTTCTCTGCCTCTTTTTTCTGGTATCCTATCCTGCCACCTGGAGATCCTTGTGGCCCTTTCAGAAGTCTGAGGTCTTCTGCCAGCATTCAGTACATACTCTGTGAGAATTGTTGCACATAGAGATGTATTGTTGATGTATTTGTGGGAGGAGATGAGCTCCACATCCTTCTACTCCTGTGTTAGTATTTGTTTTTCGGTGGTCTTATTGGATGCATATATGTTAACGAGTGTGACATCCTCTTCTTGTGTGGATCCTTTCATCATTATATAGTGTCCTTTCTCTTTCCTTATGGCCTTTGTTTTAGAGTGTACTTTGTCTGATGTATTTCTCATTTCCGTGTGCGTGAAATCTCTTTTTCCGTCCCCTCACTTTCAGTCTGTACGAGTCCTTTGCCCTACACTGGGTCTCTTGTCGGCAGCATATTGTAGGTTCTTGTTTTATCGTCCAATCTGCCACTCTGTGTGTTGATTGGAGCACTTAATCCATTGACATTTAAATTAACTGTGGCTATGTATGTATTCCCACTTTCAAGCTTGTTTTCCGGTTGCTTTTGCATTTCTTGTTTGTTTCTTCTTTTTGTTTTTGCTTTTGTGGTTTGATGGTTTTCTTTTCTGTTATGCTTGAGTTCCTTTCTTTTGGGTTTTTGCCAATCTATGGTGTGCTTTTGATTTGCGGTTGCCCTGGTTTTCAGGTCTGTTAACCCCGTAGCCGTATCCATTTGCTTTCGCCTGATAGTCATATAAGCTCAAACCCATTCTAAAAGATGTGTGTCCTCTTACTCTCCTTTCCCACATTTTGTGATTTTGATGTGCTATTTTACATCTTCATGTTGATCCTTTTCCTCTTCATTGTTGTTAAGACCACTTTCACAAGAGTTTTTTGATTACTTTTTAATCTATACACTAGCTTATTTAACTGAACTTCAATCCTGTTATGTATTTACCTTTCCTATTGTGACTTTACCATTCCTCTAGGTTCCTGTTGTTTTCTATTTAGAAAAGACCTTTCAATGTTCCTTTGAACATAGGTTTAGTATTGCTGTATTTTTTTAGTTTCTGTTCGTGTGAGAATTTTTTTTAACATCTTTATTGGAGTATAATTGCTTTACAGTGGTGTGTTACTTTCTGCTTTAGAACAAAGTGAATCAGTTATGCATATAGGTATATCCCCATATCTCCTGCCCCTTGCGTCTACCTCCCTCGCACCCTCTCTATCCCACCCTTCCAGGTGGTCATAAAGCACCGAGCCGATCCTCCTGTGCTATGCAGCTGCTTCCCACTAGCTATCTGTTTTACATTTGGTGGTGTATATATGTCCATGCCACTCTCTCACTTTGTCCCAGCTTACCCTACCCCCTCCCCGTGTCCTCAAGTCCATCCTCTGGTAGATCTGCGTCTTTATTGCCCTCTTGTCCGTAGGTTCTTCGTGACCATTTTGGTATTTTTTTTTTTTTTTTTTTTTTTTTTTTTTTTTTTTTTTTGTGGTACGCGGGCCTCACTGTTGTGGCCTCTCCCGTTGCGGAGCACAGGCTCCGGACGCCCAGGCCCAACGGCCATGGCTCACGGGCCCACCCGCTCCACGGCATGTGGAATCCTCCCAGACCGGGGCACGAACCCGTGTCCCCTGCATCGGCAGGCGGACTCTCAACCACTGCGCCACCAGGGAAGCCCCATTTTGGTATTTTTAGATTCCATATATATGTGTTAGCATATGGTATTTGTTTTCCTCTTTCTGACTTACTTCAGTCTGTATGACAAGCTCTAGGTCCATCCACATCACTAGAAATAATTCAATTTCGTTTCCGTTTATGGCTGAGTAATAGTCCACTGTATATATATATGCTACATCTTCCTTATCCATTCATCTGTCCATGGACACTTAGGTTGCTTCCATATCCTGGATATTGTCAATACAGCTGCAATGAATGTTGTGGTACATGACGCTTTTTGAATTATGGTTTTCTCAGGGAATATGCCCAGTATATGCTGGGTCCTATGATAGTTCTATTTTTATTTTTTTATGGAACCGCTATACTGTTCTCTATAGTGGCTGTATCAATTTACATTCTCACCAACAGTGCAAGAGGGTTTTCTTTTCTCCACACCCTCTCCAGAATTTCTTGTTTGTAGATTTTTTGTTCATGGCCATTCTGACCCGTGTGAAATGATTTTTTTTTTTTTTTTTTGTGGTACGCGGGCCTCTCACTGTTGTGGCCTCTCCCGTTGTGGAGCACAGGCTCCGGACGCGCAGGCCCAGCGGCCATGGCTCATGGGCAGAGCCGCTCTGCGGCATGCAGGACCCTCCCGGACCAGGGCACGAACCCATGTCCCCTGCATCGGCAGGTGGATTCTCAATGACTGCGCCAGCAGGGAAGCCCTGAAATGATTTCTCATTGTAGTTTTGATTTGCATTTCTCTAACAATTATTGACGTTGAGCATTCTTTCAAGTGTTTGTTGGCAATCTGTATATCTTCTTTGGAGAAATGTCTATGTAGGTCTTCTGCCCAGTTTTGGATTGGGTTGTTTGTTGTTTTGAGAGTGAGCTGCATGAGCTGCTTGTAGATTTTGGAGATTAATCCTTTGTCAGTTGCTTCATTTGCAAACATTTTCTCCCCTTCTGAGGGTTGACTTTTCGTCTTTTTGTTGGTTTCCTTTGCTGTGCAAAAGCTTTTAAGTTTCATTAGGTCCCATTTGTTGATTTTTGTTTTTCTTTCCTTTTCTCTAGGAGGTGGGTCAGAGAGGATCTTGCTGTGATTTTCCTCTTAGAGTGTTCTGCCTATGTTTTCCTCTGAGAGTTTGATAGTGTCTGGCCTTACATTTAGGTCTTTCATCCATTTTGCGTGTATTTTTGTGTATGGTGTTAGGGAGTGTTCTAATATCCTTCTTTTACATTGTAGCTGTCCCGTTTTCCCAGCAGCGGTTACTGAAGAGGCTGTCTTTTCTCCATTGTATATTCTTGCCTCCTTTACCAAGGAAAAGGTGACTGTATGTGCGTGGGCTTATCTCTGGGCTTTCTCTCCTGTTCCCTTGATCTCTATTTCTGTTTCTGTGCCAGTAGCATACTGTATTGTTTACTGTAGCTTTGTAGTATAGTCTGAAGTCAGGGAGCCTGATGCCTCCAGCTCCATTCCCTGGCGGTCCAGTGGTTGCAACTCCACACTTCCACCGCAGGGGGGTGGCAGGTTCGAACCTTGGTTGGGGAAGTAAGATGCCGCATGCTGCACAGCGTGGCCAAAGGAAAAAGAAAGAGAGAACCTGGGCTTCATTTGGTCTTCTGTCTGCTGTTCCGATTGGGTGATTTCCATTATTCTATCTTCCAGATCATTTATTTATTCTTCTGCATTATGCATTCTGCTATTCATTGCCTTTAGCTGAGCTTTCATTTTGGCAAGTGAATTTTCTGATTTTTCTTGGCTCCTCCTGATAGTTCCTAGGTCCTTTTTACAGGCATGTGCAATTGTTTATAGCCCTTGTTTGTTCCTTCAGTATTTTCATTATCTCCTTTTTGAACTCAGTGTGTCTTAGAACTGAAGAGTTCTGTTTCCACGTTTGTTCCTTCAGAGGGGATTCTCTTGGGCTTTTAACTGGGAGTGGTTCCTCTACTTCTTCATTTTACTTATATTTCTCTGAGTCTGTGAGTTTAGGAGAAGCGATCATCTACTGTGGTCTTGGGGGGCTATTTTTATGTGAGAATGTCCCTGTGTAGCTTATGTGAGTTTAATATTTTGGGGGCAAGAGCTGTTTTGAGTATGGATGACTGCTGCCTCATTCCTCATTGTGTGCTTGGCATTATCCCCTCGATGAGGGGTGTGGAGATGCGGCAGCCGGTACCCGCTCCCGGAGCGGGTGTCAGTGTCAGTGTCTGGCGCCTGACCCAGGAGGCCAAGGTGGCAGTGGCCCAGTCCCAGAGTCTGCAGAGGGCGTGCCCTGTTAGCTAACATCATGCATGTGGAGAAAGAGGCCGCTACGGAGGACCGAAACTTCCCCTCGCGCCCTCCAACGATGAAGCCTCGACTCTATGGCAGGCCCGGGCTCCATCTGTGTATACCTCTGGTTACACCCTCACCACACTCCTGCCCCTTCAGGCTGTCTCCGTGCAGGCAACCCCAGTCCCTCGTCCTCTGGGTCTGCCCCCAAAGCTCGAGCTTCAAGCACCCAGCCCCTCCCTGCACCAGTGGACACGTGTCTCCATCCGGGGAGCACAGGGCTGTGGCAGGGACCACGTGTGCCGGTCTCTGTCTGTTCTGCATACCAGTTGCTGCACTAGCCTCCGAGGTTCTCAAGGCCCCCCTCCATCCTGGCTGATCTCCCGCCAGTGATGGGGCTCCTCAGGGTGTGGGAAACTTTCCCTCTTCACAGCTCTCTCGCAGGGGCGCAGGCCGTGTCTCGATTCCCTTCTTTCTCTGCCTCTTTTTTCTGGTATCCTATCCTGCCACCTGGAGATCCTTGTGGCCCTTTCAGAAGTCTGAGGTCTTCTGCCAGCATTCAGTACATACTCTGTGAGAATTGTTGCACATAGAGATGTATTGTTGATGTATTTGTGGGAGGAGATGAGCTCCACATCCTTCTACTCCTGTGTTAGTATTTGTTTTTCGGTGGTCTTATTGGATGCATATATGTTAACGAGTGTGACATCCTCTTCTTGTGTGGATCCTTTCATCATTATATAGTGTCCTTTCTCTTTCCTTATGGCCTTTGTTTTAGAGTGTACTTTGTCTGATGTATTTCTCATTTCCGTGTGCGTGAAATCTCTTTTTCCGTCCCCTCACTTTCAGTCTGTACGAGTCCTTTGCCCTACACTGGGTCTCTTGTCGGCAGCATATTGTAGGTTCTTGTTTTATCGTCCAATCTGCCACTCTGTGTGTTGATTGGAGCACTTAATCCATTGACATTTAAATTAACTGTGGCTATGTATGTATTCCCACTTTCAAGCTTGTTTTCCGGTTGCTTTTGCATTTCTTGTTTGTTTCTTCTTTTTGTTTTTGCTTTTGTGGTTTGATGGTTTTCTTTTCTGTTATGCTTGAGTTCCTTTCTTTTGGGTTTTTGCCAATCTATGGTGTGCTTTTGATTTGCGGTTGCCCTGGTTTTCAGGTCTGTTAACCCCGTAGCCGTATCCATTTGCTTTCGCCTGATAGTCATATAAGCTCAAACCCATTCTAAAAGATGTGTGTCCTCTTACTCTCCTTTCCCACATTTTGTGATTTTGATGTGCTATTTTACATCTTCATGTTGATCCTTTTCCTCTTCATTGTCGTTAAGACCACTTTCACAAGAGTTTTTTGATTACTTTTTAATCTATACACTAGCTTATTTAACTGAACTTCAATCCTGTTATGTATTTACCTTTCCTATTGTGACTTTACCATTCCTCTAGGTTCCTGTTGTTTTCTATTTAGAAAAGACCTTTCAATGTTCCTTTGAACATAGGTTTAGTATTGCTGTATTTTTTTAGTTTCTGTTCGTGTGAGAATTTTTTTTAACATCTTTATTGGAGTATAATTGCTTTACAGTGGTGTGTTACTTTCTGCTTTAGAACAAAGTGAATCAGTTATGCATATAGGTATATCCCCATATCTCCTGCCCCTTGCGTCTACCTCCCTCGCACCCTCTCTATCCCACCCTTCCAGGTGGTCATAAAGCACCGAGCCGATCCTCCTGTGCTATGCAGCTGCTTCCCACTAGCTATCTGTTTTACATTTGGTGGTGTATATATGTCCATGCCACTCTCTCACTTTGTCCCAGCTTACCCTACCCCCTCCCCGTGTCCTCAAGTCCATCCTCTGGTAGATCTGCGTCTTTATTGCCCTCTTGTCCGTAGGTTCTTCGTGACCATTTTGGTATTTTTAGATTCCATATATATGTGTTAGCATATGGTATTTGTTTTCCTCTTTCTGACTTACTTCAGTCTGTATGACAAGCTCTAGGTCCATCCACATCACTAGAAATAATTCAATTTCGTTTCCGTTTATGGCTGAGTAATATTCCACTGTATATATATATGCTACATCTTCCTTATCCATTCATCTGTCCATGGACACTTAGGTTGCTTCCATATCCTGGATATTGTCAATACAGCTGCAATGAATGTTGTGGTACATGACGCTTTTTGAATTATGGTTTTCTCAGGGAATATGCCCAGTATATGCTGGGTCCTATGATAGTTCTATTTTTATTTTTTTATGGAACCGCTATACTGTTCTCTATAGTGGCTGTATCAATTTACATTCTCACCAACAGTGCAAGAGGGTTTTCTTTTCTCCACACCCTCTCCAGAATTTCTTGTTTGTAGATTTTTTGTTCATGGCCATTCTGACCCGTGTGAAATGATTTTTTTTTTTTTTTTTTGTGGTACGCGGGCCTCTCACTGTTGTGGCCTCTCCCGTTGTGGAGCACAGGCTCCGGACACGCAGGCCCAGCGGCCATGGCTCATGGGCAGAGCCGCTCTGCGGCATGCAGGACCCTCCCGGACCAGGGCACGAACCCATGTCCCCTGCATCGGCAGGTGGATTCTCAATGACTGCGCCAGCAGGGAAGCCCTGAAATGATTTCTCATTGTAGTTTTGATTTGCATTTCTCTAACAATTATTGACGTTGAGCATTCTTTCAAGTGTTTGTTGGCAATCTGTATATCTTCTTTGGAGAAATGTCTATGTAGGTCTTCTGCCCAGTTTTGGATTGGGTTGTTTGTTGTTTTGAGAGTGAGCTGCATGAGCTGCTTGTAGATTTTGGAGATTAATCCTTTGTCAGTTGCTTCATTTGCAAACATTTTCTCCCCTTCTGAGGGTTGACTTTTCGTCTTTTTGTTGGTTTCCTTTGCTGTGCAAAAGCTTTTAAGTTTCATTAGGTCCCATTTGTTGATTTTTGTTTTTCTTTCCTTTTCTCTAGGAGGTGGGTCAGAGAGGATCTTGCTGTGATTTTCCTCTTAGAGTGTTCTGCCTATGTTTTCCTCTGAGAGTTTGATAGTGTCTGGCCTTACATTTAGGTCTTTCATCCATTTTGCGTGTATTTTTGTGTATGGTGTTAGGGAGTGTTCTAATATCCTTCTTTTACATTGTAGCTGTCCCGTTTTCCCAGCAGCGGTTACTGAAGAGGCTGTCTTTTCTCCATTGTATATTCTTGCCTCCTTTACCAAGGAAAAGGTGACTGTATGTGCGTGGGCTTATCTCTGGGCTTTCTCTCCTGTTCCCTTGATCTCTATTTCTGTTTCTGTGCCAGTAGCATACTGTATTGTTTACTGTAGCTTTGTAGTATAGTCTGAAGTCAGGGAGCCTGATGCCTCCAGCTCCATTCCCTGGCGGTCCAGTGGTTGCAACTCCACACTTCCACCGCAGGGGGGTGGCAGGTTCGAACCTTGGTTGGGGAAGTAAGATGCCGCATGCTGCACAGCGTGGCCAAAGGAAAAAGAAAGAGAGAACCTGGGCTTCATTTGGTCTTCTGTCTGCTGTTCCGATTGGGTGATTTCCATTATTCTATCTTCCAGATCATTTATTTATTCTTCTGCATTATGCATTCTGCTATTCATTGCCTTTAGCTGAGCTTTCATTTTGGCAAGTGAATTTTCTGATTTTTCTTGGCTCCTCCTGATAGTTCCTAGGTCCTTTTTACAGGCATGTGCAATTGTTTATAGCCCTTGTTTGTTCCTTCAGTATTTTCATTATCTCCTTTTTGAACTCAGTGTGTCTTAGAACTGAAGAGTTCTGTTTCCACGTTTGTTCCTTCAGAGGGGATTCTCTTGGGCTTTTAACTGGGAGTGGTTCCTCTACTTCTTCATTTTACTTATATTTCTCTGAGTCTGTGAGTTTAGGAGAAGCGATCATCTACTGTGGTCTTGGGGGGCTATTTTTATGTGAGAATGTCCCTGTGTAGCTTATGTGAGTTTAATATTTTGGGGGCAAGAGCTGTTTTGAGTATGGATGACTGCTGCCTCATTCCTCATTGTGTGCTTGGCATTATCCCCTCGATGAGGGGTGTGGAGATGCGGCAGCCGGTACCCGCTCCCGGAGCGGGTGTCAGTGTCAGTGTCTGGCGCCTGACCCAGGAGGCCAAGGTGGCAGTGGCCCAGTCCCAGAGTCTGCAGAGGGCGTGCCCTGTTAGCTAACATCATGCATGTGGAGAAAGAGGCCGCTACGGAGGACCGAAACTTCCCCTCGCGCCCTCCAACGATGAAGCCTCGACTCTATGGCAGGCCCGGGCTCCATCTGTGTATACCTCTGGTTACACCCTCACCACACTCCTGCCCCTTCAGGCTGTCTCCGTGCAGGCAACCCCAGTCCCTCGTCCTCTGGGTCTGCCCCCAAAGCTCGAGCTTCAAGCACCCAGCCCCTCCCTGCACCAGTGGACACGTGTCTCCATCCGGGGAGCACAGGGCTGTGGCAGGGACCACGTGTGCCGGTCTCTGTCTGTTCTGCATACCAGTTGCTGCACTAGCCTCCGAGGTTCTCAAGGCCCCCCTCCATCCTGGCTGATCTCCCGCCAGTGATGGGGCTCCTCAGGGTGTGGGAAACTTTCCCTCTTCACAGCTCTCTCGCAGGGGCGCAGGCCGTGTCTCGATTCCCTTCTTTCTCTGCCTCTTTTTTCTGGTATCCTATCCTGCCACCTGGAGATCCTTGTGGCCCTTTCAGAAGTCTGAGGTCTTCTGCCAGCATTCAGTACATACTCTGTGAGAATTGTTGCACATAGAGATGTATTGTTGATGTATTTGTGGGAGGAGATGAGCTCCACATCCTTCTACTCCTGTGTTAGTATTTGTTTTTCGGTGGTCTTATTGGATGCATATATGTTAACGAGTGTGACATCCTCTTCTTGTGTGGATCCTTTCATCATTATATAGTGTCCTTTCTCTTTCCTTATGGCCTTTGTTTTAGAGTGTACTTTGTCTGATGTATTTCTCATTTCCGTGTGCGTGAAATCTCTTTTTCCGTCCCCTCACTTTCAGTCTGTACGAGTCCTTTGCCCTACACTGGGTCTCTTGTCGGCAGCATATTGTAGGTTCTTGTTTTATCGTCCAATCTGCCACTCTGTGTGTTGATTGGAGCACTTAATCCATTGACATTTAAATTAACTGTGGCTATGTATGTATTCCCACTTTCAAGCTTGTTTTCCGGTTGCTTTTGCATTTCTTGTTTGTTTCTTCTTTTTGTTTTTGCTTTTGTGGTTTGATGGTTTTCTTTTCTGTTATGCTTGAGTTCCTTTCTTTTGGGTTTTTGCCAGTCTATGGTGTGCTTTTGATTTGCGGTTGCCCTGGTTTTCAGGTCTGTTAACCCCGTAGCCGTATCCATTTGCTTTCGCCTGATAGTCATATAAGCTCAAACCCATTCTAAAAGATGTGTGTCCTCTTACTCTCCTTTCCCACATTTTGTGATTTTGATGTGCTATTTTACATCTTCATGTTGATCCTTTTCCTCTTCATTGTCGTTAAGACCACTTTCACAAGAGTTTTTTGATTACTTTTTAATCTATACACTAGCTTATTTAACTGAACTTCAATCCTGTTATGTATTTACCTTTCCTATTGTGACTTTACCATTCCTCTAGGTTCCTGTTGTTTTCTATTTAGAAAAGACCTTTCAATGTTCCTTTGAACATAGGTTTAGTATTGCTGTATTTTTTTAGTTTCTGTTCGTGTGAGAATTTTTTTTAACATCTTTATTGGAGTATAATTGCTTTACAGTGGTGTGTTACTTTCTGCTTTAGAACAAAGTGAATCAGTTATGCATATAGGTATATCCCCATATCTCCTGCCCCTTGCGTCTACCTCCCTCGCACCCTCTCTATCCCACCCTTCCAGGTGGTCATAAAGCACCGAGCCGATCCTCCTGTGCTATGCAGCTGCTTCCCACTAGCTATCTGTTTTACATTTGGTGGTGTATATATGTCCATGCCACTCTCTCACTTTGTCCCAGCTTACCCTACCCCCTCCCCGTGTCCTCAAGTCCATCCTCTGGTAGATCTGCGTCTTTATTGCCCTCTTGTCCGTAGGTTCTTCGTGACCATTTTGGTATTTTTAGATTCCATATATATGTGTTAGCATATGGTATTTGTTTTCCTCTTTCTGACTTACTTCAGTCTGTATGACAAGCTCTAGGTCCATCCACATCACTAGAAATAATTCAATTTCGTTTCCGTTTATGGCTGAGTAATATTCCACTGTATATATATATGCTACATCTTCCTTATCCATTCATCTGTCCATGGACACTTAGGTTGCTTCCATATCCTGGATATTGTCAATACAGCTGCAATGAATGTTGTGGTACATGACGCTTTTTGAATTATGGTTTTCTCAGGGAATATGCCCAGTATATGCTGGGTCCTATGATAGTTCTATTTTTATTTTTTTATGGAACCGCTATACTGTTCTCTATAGTGGCTGTATCAATTTACATTCTCACCAACAGTGCAAGAGGGTTTTCTTTTCTCCACACCCTCTCCAGAATTTCTTGTTTGTAGATTTTTTGTTCATGGCCATTCTGACCCGTGTGAAATGATTTTTTTTTTTTTTTTTTTTTTTTTTTTTTTTTTGTGGTACGCGGGCCTCTCACTGTTGTGGCCTCTCCCGTTGTGGAGCACAGGCTCCGGACGCGCAGGCCCAGCGGCCATGGCTCATGGGCAGAGCCGCTCTGCGGCATGCAGGACCCTCCCGGACCAGGGCACGAACCCATGTCCCCTGCATCGGCAGGTGGATTCTCAATGACTGCGCCAGCAGGGAAGCCCTGAAATGATTTCTCATTGTAGTTTTGATTTGCATTTCTCTAACAATTATTGACGTTGAGCATTCTTTCAAGTGTTTGTTGGCAATCTGTATATCTTCTTTGGAGAAATGTCTATGTAGGTCTTCTGCCCAGTTTTGGATTGGGTTGTTTGTTGTTTTGAGAGTGAGCTGCATGAGCTGCTTGTAGATTTTGGAGATTAATCCTTTGTCAGTTGCTTCATTTGCAAACATTTTCTCCCCTTCTGAGGGTTGACTTTTCGTCTTTTTGTTGGTTTCCTTTGCTGTGCAAAAGCTTTTAAGTTTCATTAGGTCCCATTTGTTGATTTTTGTTTTTCTTTCCTTTTCTCTAGGAGGTGGGTCAGAGAGGATCTTGCTGTGATTTTCCTCTTAGAGTGTTCTGCCTATGTTTTCCTCTGAGAGTTTGATAGTGTCTGGCCTTACATTTAGGTCTTTCATCCATTTTGCGTGTATTTTTGTGTATGGTGTTAGGGAGTGTTCTAATATCCTTCTTTTACATTGTAGCTGTCCCGTTTTCCCAGCAGCGGTTACTGAAGAGGCTGTCTTTTCTCCATTGTATATTCTTGCCTCCTTTACCAAGGAAAAGGTGACTGTATGTGCGTGGGCTTATCTCTGGGCTTTCTCTCCTGTTCCCTTGATCTCTATTTCTGTTTCTGTGCCAGTAGCATACTGTATTGTTTACTGTAGCTTTGTAGTATAGTCTGAAGTCAGGGAGCCTGATGCCTCCAGCTCCATTCCCTGGCGGTCCAGTGGTTGCAACTCCACACTTCCACCGCAGGGGGGTGGCAGGTTCGAACCTTGGTTGGGGAAGTAAGATGCCGCATGCTGCACAGCGTGGCCAAAGGAAAAAGAAAGAGAGAACCTGGGCTTCATTTGGTCTTCTGTCTGCTGTTCCGATTGGGTGATTTCCATTATTCTATCTTCCAGATCATTTATTTATTCTTCTGCATTATGCATTCTGCTATTCATTGCCTTTAGCTGAGCTTTCATTTTGGCAAGTGAATTTTCTGATTTTTCTTGGCTCCTCCTGATAGTTCCTAGGTCCTTTTTACAGGCATGTGCAATTGTTTATAGCCCTTGTTTGTTCCTTCAGTATTTTCATTATCTCCTTTTTGAACTCAGTGTGTCTTAGAACTGAAGAGTTCTGTTTCCACGTTTGTTCCTTCAGAGGGGATTCTCTTGGGCTTTTAACTGGGAGTGGTTCCTCTACTTCTTCATTTTACTTATATTTCTCTGAGTCTGTGAGTTTAGGAGAAGCGATCATCTACTGTGGTCTTGGGGGGCTATTTTTATGTGAGAATGTCCCTGTGTAGCTTATGTGAGTTTAATATTTTGGGGGCAAGAGCTGTTTTGAGTATGGATGACTGCTGCCTCATTCCTCATTGTGTGCTTGGCATTATCCCCTCGATGAGGGGTGTGGAGATGCGGCAGCCGGTACCCGCTCCCGGAGCGGGTGTCAGTGTCAGTGTCTGGCGCCTGACCCAGGAGGCCAAGGTGGCAGTGGCCCAGTCCCAGAGTCTGCAGAGGGCGTGCCCTGTTAGCTAACATCATGCATGTGGAGAAAGAGGCCGCTACGGAGGACCGAAACTTCCCCTCGCGCCCTCCAACGATGAAGCCTCGACTCTATGGCAGGCCCGGGCTCCATCTGTGTATACCTCTGGTTACACCCTCACCACACTCCTGCCCCTTCAGGCTGTCTCCGTGCAGGCAACCCCAGTCCCTCGTCCTCTGGGTCTGCCCCCAAAGCTCGAGCTTCAAGCACCCAGCCCCTCCCTGCACCAGTGGACACGTGTCTCCATCCGGGGAGCACAGGGCTGTGGCAGGGACCACGTGTGCCGGTCTCTGTCTGTTCTGCATACCAGTTGCTGCACTAGCCTCCGAGGTTCTCAAGGCCCCCCTCCATCCTGGCTGATCTCCCGCCAGTGATGGGGCTCCTCAGGGTGTGGGAAACTTTCCCTCTTCACAGCTCTCTCGCAGGGGCGCAGGCCGTGTCTCGATTCCCTTCTTTCTCTGCCTCTTTTTTCTGGTATCCTATCCTGCCACCTGGAGATCCTTGTGGCCCTTTCAGAAGTCTGAGGTCTTCTGCCAGCATTCAGTACATACTCTGTGAGAATTGTTGCACATAGAGATGTATTGTTGATGTATTTGTGGGAGGAGATGAGCTCCACATCCTTCTACTCCTGTGTTAGTATTTGTTTTTCGGTGGTCTTATTGGATGCATATATGTTAACGAGTGTGACATCCTCTTCTTGTGTGGATCCTTTCATCATTATATAGTGTCCTTTCTCTTTCCTTATGGCCTTTGTTTTAGAGTGTACTTTGTCTGATGTATTTCTCATTTCCGTGTGCGTGAAATCTCTTTTTCCGTCCCCTCACTTTCAGTCTGTACGAGTCCTTTGCCCTACACTGGGTCTCTTGTCGGCAGCATATTGTAGGTTCTTGTTTTATCGTCCAATCTGCCACTCTGTGTGTTGATTGGAGCACTTAATCCATTGACATTTAAATTAACTGTGGCTATGTATGTATTCCCACTTTCAAGCTTGTTTTCCGGTTGCTTTTGCATTTCTTGTTTGTTTCTTCTTTTTGTTTTTGCTTTTGTGGTTTGATGGTTTTCTTTTCTGTTATGCTTGAGTTCCTTTCTTTTGGGTTTTTGCCAGTCTATGGTGTGCTTTTGATTTGCGGTTGCCCTGGTTTTCAGGTCTGTTAACCCCGTAGCCGTATCCATTTGCTTTCGCCTGATAGTCATATAAGCTCAAACCCATTCTAAAAGATGTGTGTCCTCTTACTCTCCTTTCCCACATTTTGTGATTTTGATGTGCTATTTTACATCTTCATGTTGATCCTTTTCCTCTTCATTGTCGTTAAGACCACTTTCACAAGAGTTTTTTGATTACTTTTTAATCTATACACTAGCTTATTTAACTGAACTTCAATCCTGTTATGTATTTACCTTTCCTATTGTGACTTTACCATTCCTCTAGGTTCCTGTTGTTTTCTATTTAGAAAAGACCTTTCAATGTTCCTTTGAACATAGGTTTAGTATTGCTGTATTTTTTTAGTTTCTGTTCGTGTGAGAATTTTTTTTAACATCTTTATTGGAGTATAATTGCTTTACAGTGGTGTGTTACTTTCTGCTTTAGAACAAAGTGAATCAGTTATGCATATAGGTATATCCCCATATCTCCTGCCCCTTGCGTCTACCTCCCTCGCACCCTCTCTATCCCACCCTTCCAGGTGGTCATAAAGCACCGAGCCGATCCTCCTGTGCTATGCAGCTGCTTCCCACTAGCTATCTGTTTTACATTTGGTGGTGTATATATGTCCATGCCACTCTCTCACTTTGTCCCAGCTTACCCTACCCCCTCCCCGTGTCCTCAAGTCCATCCTCTGGTAGATCTGCGTCTTTATTGCCCTCTTGTCCGTAGGTTCTTCGTGACCATTTTGGTATTTTTAGATTCCATATATATGTGTTAGCATATGGTATTTGTTTTCCTCTTTCTGACTTACTTCAGTCTGTATGACAAGCTCTAGGTCCATCCACATCACTAGAAATAATTCAATTTCGTTTCCGTTTATGGCTGAGTAATATTCCACTGTATATATATATGCTACATCTTCCTTATCCATTCATCTGTCCATGGACACTTAGGTTGCTTCCATATCCTGGATATTGTCAATACAGCTGCAATGAATGTTGTGGTACATGACGCTTTTTGAATTATGGTTTTCTCAGGGAATATGCCCAGTATATGCTGGGTCCTATGATAGTTCTATTTTTATTTTTTTATGGAACCGCTATACTGTTCTCTATAGTGGCTGTATCAATTTACATTCTCACCAACAGTGCAAGAGGGTTTTCTTTTCTCCACACCCTCTCCAGAATTTCTTGTTTGTAGATTTTTTGTTCATGGCCATTCTGACCCGTGTGAAATGATTTTTTTTTTTTTTTTTTTTTTTTGTGGTACGCGGGCCTCTCACTGTTGTGGCCTCTCCCGTTGTGGAGCACAGGCTCCGGACGCGCAGGCCCAGCGGCCATGGCTCATGGGCAGAGCCGCTCTGCGGCATGCAGGACCCTCCCGGACCAGGGCACGAACCCATGTCCCCTGCATCGGCAGGTGGATTCTCAATGACTGCGCCAGCAGGGAAGCCCTGAAATGATTTCTCATTGTAGTTTTGATTTGCATTTCTCTAACAATTATTGACGTTGAGCATTCTTTCAAGTGTTTGTTGGCAATCTGTATATCTTCTTTGGAGAAATGTCTATGTAGGTCTTCTGCCCAGTTTTGGATTGGGTTGTTTGTTGTTTTGAGAGTGAGCTGCATGAGCTGCTTGTAGATTTTGGAGATTAATCCTTTGTCAGTTGCTTCATTTGCAAACATTTTCTCCCCTTCTGAGGGTTGACTTTTCGTCTTTTTGTTGGTTTCCTTTGCTGTGCAAAAGCTTTTAAGTTTCATTAGGTCCCATTTGTTGATTTTTGTTTTTCTTTCCTTTTCTCTAGGAGGTGGGTCAGAGAGGATCTTGCTGTGATTTTCCTCTTAGAGTGTTCTGCCTATGTTTTCCTCTGAGAGTTTGATAGTGTCTGGCCTTACATTTAGGTCTTTCATCCATTTTGCGTGTATTTTTGTGTATGGTGTTAGGGAGTGTTCTAATATCCTTCTTTTACATTGTAGCTGTCCCGTTTTCCCAGCAGCGGTTACTGAAGAGGCTGTCTTTTCTCCATTGTATATTCTTGCCTCCTTTACCAAGGAAAAGGTGACTGTATGTGCGTGGGCTTATCTCTGGGCTTTCTCTCCTGTTCCCTTGATCTCTATTTCTGTTTCTGTGCCAGTAGCATACTGTATTGTTTACTGTAGCTTTGTAGTATAGTCTGAAGTCAGGGAGCCTGATGCCTCCAGCTCCATTCCCTGGCGGTCCAGTGGTTGCAACTCCACACTTCCACCGCAGGGGGGTGGCAGGTTCGAACCTTGGTTGGGGAAGTAAGATGCCGCATGCTGCACAGCGTGGCCAAAGGAAAAAGAAAGAGAGAACCTGGGCTTCATTTGGTCTTCTGTCTGCTGTTCCGATTGGGTGATTTCCATTATTCTATCTTCCAGATCATTTATTTATTCTTCTGCATTATGCATTCTGCTATTCATTGCCTTTAGCTGAGCTTTCATTTTGGCAAGTGAATTTTCTGATTTTTCTTGGCTCCTCCTGATAGTTCCTAGGTCCTTTTTACAGGCATGTGCAATTGTTTATAGCCCTTGTTTGTTCCTTCAGTATTTTCATTATCTCCTTTTTGAACTCAGTGTGTCTTAGAACTGAAGAGTTCTGTTTCCACGTTTGTTCCTTCAGAGGGGATTCTCTTGGGCTTTTAACTGGGAGTGGTTCCTCTACTTCTTCATTTTACTTATATTTCTCTGAGTCTGTGAGTTTAGGAGAAGCGATCATCTACTGTGGTCTTGGGGGGCTATTTTTATGTGAGAATGTCCCTGTGTAGCTTATGTGAGTTTAATATTTTGGGGGCAAGAGCTGTTTTGAGTATGGATGACTGCTGCCTCATTCCTCATTGTGTGCTTGGCATTATCCCCTCGATGAGGGGTGTGGAGATGCGGCAGCCGGTACCCGCTCCCGGAGCGGGTGTCAGTGTCAGTGTCTGGCGCCTGACCCAGGAGGCCAAGGTGGCAGTGGCCCAGTCCCAGAGTCTGCAGAGGGCGTGCCCTGTTAGCTAACATCATGCATGTGGAGAAAGAGGCCGCTACGGAGGACCGAAACTTCCCCTCGCGCCCTCCAACGATGAAGCCTCGACTCTATGGCAGGCCCGGGCTCCATCTGTGTATACCTCTGGTTACACCCTCACCACACTCCTGCCCCTTCAGGCTGTCTCCGTGCAGGCAACCCCAGTCCCTCGTCCTCTGGGTCTGCCCCCAAAGCTCGAGCTTCAAGCACCCAGCCCCTCCCTGCACCAGTGGACACGTGTCTCCATCCGGGGAGCACAGGGCTGTGGCAGGGACCACGTGTGCCGGTCTCTGTCTGTTCTGCATACCAGTTGCTGCACTAGCCTCCGAGGTTCTCAAGGCCCCCCTCCATCCTGGCTGATCTCCCGCCAGTGATGGGGCTCCTCAGGGTGTGGGAAACTTTCCCTCTTCACAGCTCTCTCGCAGGGGCACAGGCCGTGTCTCGATTCCCTTCTTTCTCTGCCTCTTTTTTCTGGTATCCTATCCTGCCACCTGGAGATCCTTGTGGCCCTTTCAGAAGTCTGAGGTCTTCTGCCAGCATTCAGTACATACTCTGTGAGAATTGTTGCACATAGAGATGTATTGTTGATGTATTTGTGGGAGGAGATGAGCTCCACATCCTTCTACTCCTGTGTTAGTATTTGTTTTTCGGTGGTCTTATTGGATGCATATATGTTAACGAGTGTGACATCCTCTTCTTGTGTGGATCCTTTCATCATTATATAGTGTCCTTTCTCTTTCCTTATGGCCTTTGTTTTAGAGTGTACTTTGTCTGATGTATTTCTCATTTCCGTGTGCGTGAAATCTCTTTTTCCGTCCCCTCACTTTCAGTCTGTACGAGTCCTTTGCCCTACACTGGGTCTCTTGTCGGCAGCATATTGTAGGTTCTTGTTTTATCGTCCAATCTGCCACTCTGTGTGTTGATTGGAGCACTTAATCCATTGACATTTAAATTAACTGTGGCTATGTATGTATTCCCACTTTCAAGCTTGTTTTCCGGTTGCTTTTGCATTTCTTGTTTGTTTCTTCTTTTTGTTTTTGCTTTTGTGGTTTGATGGTTTTCTTTTCTGTTATGCTTGAGTTCCTTTCTTTTGGGTTTTTGCCAATCTATGGTGTGCTTTTGATTTGCGGTTGCCCTGGTTTTCAGGTCTGTTAACCCCGTAGCCGTATCCATTTGCTTTCGCCTGATAGTCATATAAGCTCAAACCCATTCTAAAAGATGTGTGTCCTCTTACTCTCCTTTCCCACATTTTGTGATTTTGATGTGCTATTTTACATCTTCATGTTGATCCTTTTCCTCTTCATTGTCGTTAAGACCACTTTCACAAGAGTTTTTTGATTACTTTTTAATCTATACACTAGCTTATTTAACTGAACTTCAATCCTGTTATGTATTTACCTTTCCTATTGTGACTTTACCATTCCTCTAGGTTCCTGTTGTTTTCTATTTAGAAAAGACCTTTCAATGTTCCTTTGAACATAGGTTTAGTATTGCTGTATTTTTTTAGTTTCTGTTCGTGTGAGAATTTTTTTTAACATCTTTATTGGAGTATAATTGCTTTACAGTGGTGTGTTACTTTCTGCTTTAGAACAAAGTGAATCAGTTATGCATATAGGTATATCCCCATATCTCCTGCCCCTTGCGTCTACCTCCCTCGCACCCTCTCTATCCCACCCTTCCAGGTGGTCATAAAGCACCGAGCCGATCCTCCTGTGCTATGCAGCTGCTTCCCACTAGCTATCTGTTTTACATTTGGTGGTGTATATATGTCCATGCCACTCTCTCACTTTGTCCCAGCTTACCCTACCCCCTCCCCGTGTCCTCAAGTCCATCCTCTGGTAGATCTGCGTCTTTATTGCCCTCTTGTCCGTAGGTTCTTCGTGACCATTTTGGTATTTTTAGATTCCATATATATGTGTTAGCATATGGTATTTGTTTTCCTCTTTCTGACTTACTTCAGTCTGTATGACAAGCTCTAGGTCCATCCACATCACTAGAAATAATTCAATTTCGTTTCCGTTTATGGCTGAGTAATATTCCACTGTATATATATATGCTACATCTTCCTTATCCATTCATCTGTCCATGGACACTTAGGTTGCTTCCATATCCTGGATATTGTCAATACAGCTGCAATGAATGTTGTGGTACATGACGCTTTTTGAATTATGGTTTTCTCAGGGAATATGCCCAGTATATGCTGGGTCCTATGATAGTTCTATTTTTATTTTTTTATGGAACCGCTATACTGTTCTCTATAGTGGCTGTATCAATTTACATTCTCACCAACAGTGCAAGAGGGTTTTCTTTTCTCCACACCCTCTCCAGAATTTCTTGTTTGTAGATTTTTTGTTCATGGCCATTCTGACCCGTGTGAAATGATTTTTTTTTTTTTTTTTTTTTTTTTTTTTTTTTGTGGTACGCGGGCCTCTCACTGTTGTGGCCTCTCCCGTTGTGGAGCACAGGCTCCGGACGCGCAGGCCCAGCGGCCATGGCTCATGGGCAGAGCCGCTCTGCGGCATGCAGGACCCTCCCGGACCAGGGCACGAACCCATGTCCCCTGCATCGGCAGGTGGATTCTCAATGACTGCGCCAGCAGGGAAGCCCTGAAATGATTTCTCATTGTAGTTTTGATTTGCATTTCTCTAACAATTATTGACGTTGAGCATTCTTTCAAGTGTTTGTTGGCAATCTGTATATCTTCTTTGGAGAAATGTCTATGTAGGTCTTCTGCCCAGTTTTGGATTGGGTTGTTTGTTGTTTTGAGAGTGAGCTGCATGAGCTGCTTGTAGATTTTGGAGATTAATCCTTTGTCAGTTGCTTCATTTGCAAACATTTTCTCCCCTTCTGAGGGTTGACTTTTCGTCTTTTTGTTGGTTTCCTTTGCTGTGCAAAAGCTTTTAAGTTTCATTAGGTCCCATTTGTTGATTTTTGTTTTTCTTTCCTTTTCTCTAGGAGGTGGGTCAGAGAGGATCTTGCTGTGATTTTCCTCTTAGAGTGTTCTGCCTATGTTTTCCTCTGAGAGTTTGATAGTGTCTGGCCTTACATTTAGGTCTTTCATCCATTTTGCGTGTATTTTTGTGTATGGTGTTAGGGAGTGTTCTAATATCCTTCTTTTACATTGTAGCTGTCCCGTTTTCCCAGCAGCGGTTACTGAAGAGGCTGTCTTTTCTCCATTGTATATTCTTGCCTCCTTTACCAAGGAAAAGGTGACTGTATGTGCGTGGGCTTATCTCTGGGCTTTCTCTCCTGTTCCCTTGATCTCTATTTCTGTTTCTGTGCCAGTAGCATACTGTATTGTTTACTGTAGCTTTGTAGTATAGTCTGAAGTCAGGGAGCCTGATGCCTCCAGCTCCATTCCCTGGCGGTCCAGTGGTTGCAACTCCACACTTCCACCGCAGGGGGGTGGCAGGTTCGAACCTTGGTTGGGGAAGTAAGATGCCGCATGCTGCACAGCGTGGCCAAAGGAAAAAGAAAGAGAGAACCTGGGCTTCATTTGGTCTTCTGTCTGCTGTTCCGATTGGGTGATTTCCATTATTCTATCTTCCAGATCATTTATTTATTCTTCTGCATTATGCATTCTGCTATTCATTGCCTTTAGCTGAGCTTTCATTTTGGCAAGTGAATTTTCTGATTTTTCTTGGCTCCTCCTGATAGTTCCTAGGTCCTTTTTACAGGCATGTGCAATTGTTTATAGCCCTTGTTTGTTCCTTCAGTATTTTCATTATCTCCTTTTTGAACTCAGTGTGTCTTAGAACTGAAGAGTTCTGTTTCCACGTTTGTTCCTTCAGAGGGGATTCTCTTGGGCTTTTAACTGGGAGTGGTTCCTCTACTTCTTCATTTTACTTATATTTCTCTGAGTCTGTGAGTTTAGGAGAAGCGATCATCTACTGTGGTCTTGGGGGGCTATTTTTATGTGAGAATGTCCCTGTGTAGCTTATGTGAGTTTAATATTTTGGGGGCAAGAGCTGTTTTGAGTATGGATGACTGCTGCCTCATTCCTCATTGTGTGCTTGGCATTATCCCCTCGATGAGGGGTGTGGAGATGCGGCAGCCGGTACCCGCTCCCGGAGCGGGTGTCAGTGTCAGTGTCTGGCGCCTGACCCAGGAGGCCAAGGTGGCAGTGGCCCAGTCCCAGAGTCTGCAGAGGGCGTGCCCTGTTAGCTAACATCATGCATGTGGAGAAAGAGGCCGCTACGGAGGACCGAAACTTCCCCTCGCGCCCTCCAACGATGAAGCCTCGACTCTATGGCAGGCCCGGGCTCCATCTGTGTATACCTCTGGTTACACCCTCACCACACTCCTGCCCCTTCAGGCTGTCTCCGTGCAGGCAACCCCAGTCCCTCGTCCTCTGGGTCTGCCCCCAAAGCTCGAGCTTCAAGCACCCAGCCCCTCCCTGCACCAGTGGACACGTGTCTCCATCCGGGGAGCACAGGGCTGTGGCAGGGACCACGTGTGCCGGTCTCTGTCTGTTCTGCATACCAGTTGCTGCACTAGCCTCCGAGGTTCTCAAGGCCCCCCTCCATCCTGGCTGATCTCCCGCCAGTGATGGGGCTCCTCAGGGTGTGGGAAACTTTCCCTCTTCACAGCTCTCTCGCAGGGGCGCAGGCCGTGTCCCGATTCCCTTCTTTCTCTGCCTCTTTTTTCTGGTATCCTATCCTGCCACCTGGAGATCCTTGTGGCCCTTTCAGAAGTCTGAGGTCTTCTGCCAGCATTCAGTACATACTCTGTGAGAATTGTTGCACATAGAGATGTATTTGTGGGAGGAGATGAGCTCCACATCCTTCTACTCCTGTGTTAGTATTTGTTTTTCGGTGGTCTTATTGGATGCATATATGTTAACGAGTGTGACATCCTCTTCTTGTGTGGATCCTTTCATCATTATATAGTGTCCTTTCTCTTTCCTTATGGCCTTTGTTTTAGAGTGTACTTTGTCTGATGTATTTCTCATTTCCGTGTGCGTGAAATCTCTTTTTCCGTCCCCTCACTTTCAGTCTGTACGAGTCCTTTGCCCTACACTGGGTCTCTTGTCGGCAGCATATTGTAGGTTCTTGTTTTATCGTCCAATCTGCCACTCTGTGTGTTGATTGGAGCACTTAATCCATTGACATTTAAATTAACTGTGGCTATGTATGTATTCCCACTTTCAAGCTTGTTTTCCGGTTGCTTTTGCATTTCTTGTTTGTTTCTTCTTTTTGTTTTTGCTTTTGTGGTTTGATGGTTTTCTTTTCTGTTATGCTTGAGTTCCTTTCTTTTGGGTTTTTGCCAATCTATGGTGTGCTTTTGATTTGCGGTTGCCCTGGTTTTCAGGTCTGTTAACCCCGTAGCCGTATCCATTTGCTTTCGCCTGATAGTCATATAAGCTCAAACCCATTCTAAAAGATGTGTGTCCTCTTACTCTCCTTTCCCACATTTTGTGATTTTGATGTGCTATTTTACATCTTCATGTTGATCCTTTTCCTCTTCATTGTTGTTAAGACCACTTTCACAAGAGTTTTTTGATTACTTTTTAATCTATACACTAGCTTATTTAACTGAACTTCAATCCTGTTATGTATTTACCTTTCCTATTGTGACTTTACCATTCCTCTAGGTTCCTGTTGTTTTCTATTTAGAAAAGACCTTTCAATGTTCCTTTGAACATAGGTTTAGTATTGCTGTATTTTTTTAGTTTCTGTTCGTGTGAGAATTTTTTTTAACATCTTTATTGGAGTATAATTGCTTTACAGTGGTGTGTTACTTTCTGCTTTAGAACAAAGTGAATCAGTTATGCATATAGGTATATCCCCATATCTCCTGCCCCTTGCGTCTACCTCCCTCGCACCCTCTCTATCCCACCCTTCCAGGTGGTCATAAAGCACCGAGCCGATCCTCCTGTGCTATGCAGCTGCTTCCCACTAGCTATCTGTTTTACATTTGGTGGTGTATATATGTCCATGCCACTCTCTCACTTTGTCCCAGCTTACCCTACCCCCTCCCCGTGTCCTCAAGTCCATCCTCTGGTAGATCTGCGTCTTTATTGCCCTCTTGTCCGTAGGTTCTTCGTGACCATTTTGGTATTTTTAGATTCCATATATATGTGTTAGCATATGGTATTTGTTTTCCTCTTTCTGACTTACTTCAGTCTGTATGACAAGCTCTAGGTCCATCCACATCACTAGAAATAATTCAATTTCGTTTCCGTTTATGGCTGAGTAATATTCCACTGTATATATATATGCTACATCTTCCTTATCCATTCATCTGTCCATGGACACTTAGGTTGCTTCCATATCCTGGATATTGTCAATACAGCTGCAATGAATGTTGTGGTACATGACGCTTTTTGAATTATGGTTTTCTCAGGGAATATGCCCAGTATATGCTGGGTCCTATGATAGTTCTATTTTTATTTTTTTATGGAACCGCTATACTGTTCTCTATAGTGGCTGTATCAATTTACATTCTCACCAACAGTGCAAGAGGGTTTTCTTTTCTCCACACCCTCTCCAGAATTTCTTGTTTGTAGATTTTTTGTTCATGGCCATTCTGACCCGTGTGAAATGATTTTTTTTTTTTTTTTTTTTGTGGTACGCGGGCCTCTCACTGTTGTGGCCTCTCCCGTTGTGGAGCACAGGCTCCGGACGCGCAGGCCCAGCGGCCATGGCTCATGGGCAGAGCCGCTCTGCGGCATGCAGGACCCTCCCGGACCAGGGCACGAACCCATGTCCCCTGCATCGGCAGGTGGATTCTCAATGACTGTGCCAGCAGGGAAGCCCTGAAATGATTTCTCATTGTAGTTTTGATTTGCATTTCTCTAACAATTATTGACGTTGAGCATTCTTTCAAGTGTTTGTTGGCAATCTGTATATCTTCTTTGGAGAAATGTCTATGTAGGTCTTCTGCCCAGTTTTGGATTGGGTTGTTTGTTGTTTTGAGAGTGAGCTGCATGAGCTGCTTGTAGATTTTGGAGATTAATCCTTTGTCAGTTGCTTCATTTGCAAACATTTTCTCCCCTTCTGAGGGTTGACTTTTCGTCTTTTTGTTGGTTTCCTTTGCTGTGCAAAAGCTTTTAAGTTTCATTAGGTCCCATTTGTTGATTTTTGTTTTTCTTTCCTTTTCTCTAGGAGGTGGGTCAGAGAGGATCTTGCTGTGATTTTCCTCTTAGAGTGTTCTGCCTATGTTTTCCTCTGAGAGTTTGATAGTGTCTGGCCTTACATTTAGGTCTTTCATCCATTTTGCGTGTATTTTTGTGTATGGTGTTAGGGAGTGTTCTAATATCCTTCTTTTACATTGTAGCTGTCCCGTTTTCCCAGCAGCGGTTACTGAAGAGGCTGTCTTTTCTCCATTGTATATTCTTGCCTCCTTTACCAAGGAAAAGGTGACTGTATGTGCGTGGGCTTATCTCTGGGCTTTCTCTCCTGTTCCCTTGATCTCTATTTCTGTTTCTGTGCCAGTAGCATACTGTATTGTTTACTGTAGCTTTGTAGTATAGTCTGAAGTCAGGGAGCCTGATGCCTCCAGCTCCATTCCCTGGCGGTCCAGTGGTTGCAACTCCACACTTCCACCGCAGGGGGGTGGCAGGTTCGAACCCTGGTTGGGGAAGTAAGATGCCGCATGCTGCACAGCGTGGCCAAAGGAAAAAGAAAGAGAGAACCTGGGCTTCATTTGGTCTTCTGTCTGCTGTTCCGATTGGTTGATTTCCATTATTCTATCTTCCAGATCATTTATTTATTCTTCTGCATTATGCATTCTGCTATTCATTGCCTTTAGCTGAGCTTTCATTTTGGCAAGTGAATTTTCTGATTTTTCTTGGCTCCTCCTGATAGTTTCTAGGTCCTTTTTACAGGCATTTGCAATTGTTTATAGCCCTTGTTTGTTCCTTCAGTATTTTCATTATCTCCTTTTTGAACTCAGTGTGTCTTAGAACTGAAGAGTTCTGTTTCCATGCTTGTTCCTTCAGAGGGGATTCTCTTGGGCTTTTAACTGGGAGTGGTTCCTCTACTTCTTCATTTTACTTATATTTCTCTGAGTCTGTGAGTTTAGGAGAAGCGATCATCTACTGTGGTCTTGGGGGGCTATTTTTATGTGAGAATGTCCCTGTGTAGCTTATGTGAGTTTAATATTTTGGGGGCAAGAGCTGTTTTGAGTATGGATGACTGCTGCCTCGTTCCTCGTTGTGTGCTTGGCATTATCCCCTCGATGAGGGGTGTGGAGATGTGGCAGCCGGTACCCGCTCCCGGAGCGGGTGTCAGTGTCAGTGTCTGGCGCCTGACCCAGGAGGCCAAGGTGGCAGTGGCCCAGTCTCAGAGTCTGCAGAGGGCGTGCCCTGTTGGCTAACATCATGCATGTGGAGAAAGAGGCCGCTACGGAGGACCGAAACTTCCCCTCGCGCCCTCCAACGATGAAGCCTCGACTCTATGGCAGGCCCGGGCTCCGTCTGTGTATACCTCTGGTTGCACCCTCACCACACTCCAGCCCCTCCAGGCTGTCTCCGTGCAAGCAACCCCAGTCCCTCCTACTCCGGGCCTGCCCCCAAATCTCGAGCTTCAAGCACCCAGCCCCTCCCTGCACCAGTGGACACGTGTCTCCATCCGGGGAGCACAGGGCTTTGGCAGGGACCACGTGTGCCGGTCTCTGTCTGTTCTGCATACCAGTTGCTGCAGTAGCCTCCGAGGTTCTCAAGGCCCCCCTCCATCCTGGCTGATCTCCCGCCAGTGATGGGGCTCCTCAGGGTGTGGGAAACTTTCCCTCTTCACAGCTCTCTCGCAGGGGCGCAGGCCGTGTCCCGATTCCCTTCTTTCTCTGCCTCTTTTTTCTGGTATCCTATCCTGCCATCTGGAGATCCTTGTGGCCCTTTCAGAAGTCTGAGGTCTTCTGCCAGCATTCAGTACATACTCTGTGAGAATTGTTGCACATAGAGATGTATTGTTGATGTATTTGTGGGAGGAGATGAGCTCCACATCCTTCTGCTCCTGTGTTAGTATTTGTTTTTCGGTGGTCTTATTGGATGCATATATGTTAACGAGTGTGACATCCTCTTCTTGTGTGGATCCTTTCATCATTATATAGTGTCCTTTCTCTTTCCTTATGGCCTTTGTTTTAGAGTGTACTTTGTCTGATGTATTTCTCATTTCCGTGTGCGTGAAATCTCTTTTTCCGTCCCCTCACTTTCAGTCTGTACGAGTCCTTTGCCCTACACTGGGTCTCTTGTCGGCAGCATATTGTAGGTTCTTGTTTTATCGTCCAATCTGCCACTCTGTGTGTTGATTGGAGCACTTAATCCATTGACATTTAAATTAACTGTGGCTATGTATGTATTCCCACTTTCAAGCTTGTTTTCCGGTTGCTTTTGCATTTCTTGTTTGTTTCTTCTTTTTGTTTTTGCTTTTGTGGTTTGATGGTTTTCTTTTCTGTTATGCTTGAGTTCCTTTCTTTTGGGTTTTTGCCAATCTATGGTGTGCTTTTGATTTGCGGTTACCCTGGTTTTCAGGTCTGTTAACCCCGTAGCCGTATCCATTTGCTTTCGCCTGATAGTCATATAAGCTCAAACCCATTCTAAAAGATGTGTGTCCTCTTACTCTCCTTTCCCACATTTTGTGATTTTGATGTGCTATTTTACATCTTCATGTTGATCCTTTTCCTCTTCATTGTCGTTAAGCCCACTTTCACAAGAGTTTTTTGATTATTTTTTAATCTATACACGGGCTTATTTAACTGAACTTCAATCCTGTTATGTATTTACCTTTCCTATTGTCACTTTACCATTCCTCTAGGTTCCTGTTGTTTTCTATTTAGAAAAGACCTTTCAATGTTCCTTTGAACATAGGTTTAGTATTGCTGTATTTTTTTAGTTTCTGTTCGTGTGAGAATTTTTTTTAACATCTTTATTGGAGTATAATTGCTTTACAGTGGTGTGTTACTTTCTGCTTTAGAACAAAGTGAATCAGTTATGCATATAGGTATATCCCCATATCTCCTGCCCCTTGCGTCTACCTCCCTCGCACCCTCTCTATCCCACCCTTCCAGGTGGTCATAAAGCACCGAGCCGATCCTCCTGTGCTATGCAGCTGCTTCCCACTAGCTATCTGTTTTACACTTGGGGGTGTATATACGTCCATGCCACTCTCTCACTTTGTCCCAGCTTTCCCTACCCCCTCCCCGTGTCCTCAGGTCCATTCTCTGGTAGGTCTTCGTGTTTATTCCCCTCTTGCCCGTAGGTTCTTTGTGACCATTTTGGTATTTTTAGATTCCATATATATGTGTTAGCATATGGTATTTGTTTTCCTCTTTCTGACTTACTTCAGTCTGTATGACAAGCTCTAGGTCCATCCACATCACTAGACATAACTCGATTTTGTTTTCGTTTATGGCTGAGTAATATTCCACTGTATATATATATATGCTACATCTTTGTTATCCATTCATCTGTCCATGGACACTTTGGTTGCTTCCATGTCCTGGATATTTTCAATACAGCTGCAATGAACGTTGTGGTACATGACTCTTTTTGAATTATGGTTTTCTCAGGGGATATGCCCAGTAGTGGGATTGCTGGGTCCTATGATAGTTCTATTTTTAGTTTTTTAAGGAACCTCTATACGGTTTTCTATAGTGGCTGTATCAATTTACATTCCCACCAACGGTGCAAGAGGGTTCCCTTTTCTCCACACCCTCTCCGGAATTTCTTGTTTGTAGATTTTTTGATGATAGCCATTCTGACCCGTGTGAACTGTGATATCTCATTGTAGTTATGATTTGCATTTTTCTAACGATTAATGACGTTGAGCATTCTTTCATGTGTTTCTTGGCAATCTGCATATCTTCTTTGGAGAAATGTCTATTTAGGTCTTCTGCCCAGTTTTGGATTGGGTTGTTTGTTGTTTTGATAGTGAGCTGCATGAGCTGCTTTTAGATTTTGGAGATTAATCCTTTGTCAGTTGCTTCATTTGCAAACATGTTCTCCCCTTCTGAGGGTTGACTTTTCGTCTTGTTGTTGGTTTCCTTTGCTGTGCAAAAGCTTTTAAGTTTCATTAGGTCCCATTTGTTGATTTTTGTTTTTCTTTCCCTTTCTCTAGGAGGTGGGTCAGAGAGGATCTTGCTGTGATTTTCCTCTTAGAGTGTTCTGCCTATGTTTTCCTCTGAGAGTTTGATAGTGTCTGACCTTACATTTACGTCTTTCATCCATTTTGAGTGTACTTTTGTGTATGGTGTTAGGGAGTGTTCTAATATCCTTCTTTTACATTGTAGCTGTCCCATTTTCCCAGCACCGCTTACTGAAGAGGCTGTCTTTTCTCCATTGTATATTCTTGCCTCCTTTACCAAAGGTAAGGTGACTGTATGTGCGTGGGCTTATCTCTGGGCTTTCTCTCCTGTTCCCTTGATCTCTATTTCTGTTTTTGTGCCAGTACCATACAGTTTTTGTTGGGGTTTTGTGGGTTTTTTTTTTTTTTTACCATGCTCTTTCGATTACAGTAACTTGTAGTAGAGTCTGAAGTCAGGGAACCTGATTCCTCCAGCTTCATTTTTCTATATCAAGACTTCATTGTCTATTCTGGATCTTTTGTGTTTTCATACAAATTTTCAAAAATTTTTTTCTAGTTCTGTGAAAAGTTTCAGTGGTACTTTGATAGGTTTTTCATTGAATCTGTAGATTGCTTTGGGTAGTATAGTCATTTTCACAATATTGAGTCTTTCAACCCAAGAACATGCTATTTCTCTCCATTTATTTGTATAATCGTCAATTTCTTTCATCCGTGTCTTATTATTTTCTTTATACAGGTCTTTTGTCTCCCTCTGTATGTTTATTCCTAGGTATTTTATTCTTTTTTTTTTTGCAGTGGTAAATGGTTTTATTTCATTAATTTTTCTTTCAGATTTTTCATCATTAGTGTATAGGAATGCAAGAGATTTCTGTGCATTAATTTTTTGTCCTGTAACTTTATCAAATTCATTGATTAGCTCTAGTAGTTTTCTGGTAGCGTCTTTAGGATTCTCTATTTATAGTATCATGTCATCTGCAAACAGTGACAGCTTCTTTTCCAATTTGGATTCGTTTTCTTCTCTGGTTGCTGTGGCTAAAACTTCCAAACCTATTTTGAATAATAGTTGTGAGAGTGGGCACCCTTGTCTTGTTCCTGATATTGGAATGGTTTCAGTTTTTCGCCATTGAGGACGATGTTGGCTGGTTTTGTCATATATGGCCTTTATTATGTTGACGTATGTTCCCTCTGTGCCTACTTTCTGGAGGATTTTTATCACAAATGGGTGTTGAAATTTGTTGAAAGCTTTCTCTGGATCTATTGAGATGATCATATGGTTTTTCTCCTTCTATTTGTTAATATGGTGTATCACATTGATTGATTTGCGTATATTGAAGAATTGTTGAATCCCTGGGGCAAACCCCACTTGATCATGGTGTATGATCATTTTAATGTGCTGTTGGATTCTGTTTGCTAGTATTTTGTTGAGGATTTTTGCATCTATGTTCCTAAGTGATATTGGCCTGTAGTTTTCTTTCTTTGTGACATCTTTGTCTGGTTTTGGTATCAGGGTGATGGTTACTTTGTGGAGTCAGTTTGGGAATGTTCCTCCCTCTGCTATATTTTGGAAGAGTTTGAGAAGGATAGGTATTAGCCCTTCTCTAAATGTTTGATAGAATTCGCCTGTGAAGCCATCTGGTCCTGGGCCTTTGTTTGTTGGAAGATTTTTAACCACAGTTTCACTTTCAGTGCTTGTGATTGGTCTGTTCATATTTTCTATTTCTTCCTGGTTCAGTCTTGGCAGGTTGTGCATTTCTAAGAATTTGTCCATTTCTTCCAGGTTGTCCATTGTATTGGCATACAGTTGCTTGTAGTAATCTCTCATGATCCTTTGTATTTCTTCAGTGTCAGCTGTTACTTCTTTTTTTTTTTTTTTTTTTTTGCGGTATGCGGGCCTCTCACTGTTGTGGCCTCTCCCGTTGCGGAGCACAGGCTCCGGACGCGCAGGCCTAGCGGCCATGGCTCACGGGCTTAGTTGCTCCGTGGCATGTGGGATCCTCCCAGACCAGGGCACGAACCCGTGTCTCCTGCATCGGCAGGCGGATTCTCAACCACTGCGCCGCCAGGGAAGTCCCAGCTGTTACTTCTTTTTCATTTCTAATTCTTTTGATTTGAGTCTTCTCCCTTTTTTTCTTGATGAGTCTGGCCAATGGTTTATCAATTTTGTTTATCTTCTCAAAGAACCAGCTTTTAGTTTTATTGATCTTTGCTATTGTTTCCTTCACTTCTTTTTCATTTATTTCTGATCTGATCTTTATGATTTCTTTCCTTCTGCTAACTTTGGGGCTTTTTTATTCTTCTTTTTCTACTTGCTTTAGGTGTAAGGTTAGGTTATTTGAGATGTTTCTTGTTTCTTAAGGTAGGATTGTATTGCTATTAACTTCTCTCTTAGAATTGCTTTTGCTGCATCCCATAGGTTTTGGGTCATTGTGTTTTCATTGTCATTTGTTTCTACGTATTTTTTAATTTCCTCTTTGATCTCTTCTGGGATCTCTTGTTTATTAAGTGATGTATTCTTTAGCCTCCATGTTTTTGTATTTTTTTACAGATTTTTCCTGTAATTGATATCTAGTCTCCTATTGTTGTGCTTGGAAAAGATACTTGATACAATTTCAATTTTCTTAAATTTACCAAGGCTAGATTTGTGACCCAAGATATGATCTATCATGGAGAATGTTCCATGGGCACTTGAGAAGAAACTGTATTCTATTGTTTTTGGATGGAATGTCTTATAAATATCAATTAAGTCCATCTTGTTTAATGTATCATTTAAAGCTTGTGTTTCCTTATTCATTTTCTTTTTGGATGATCTGTCCATCGGTGATAGTGGGGTGTTCAAGTCCCCTACTATGATTGTGTTACTATCAATTTCCCCTTTTATGGCTGTTACTATTTGCCTTATGTATTGGGGTGCTCCTATGTTGGGTGCATAAATATTTACCATTGTTATATCTTCTTCATGGATCGATCCCTTGATCATTACGTAGTGTCCTTCTTTGTCTCTTGTAATAGTTTTTATTTTAAAGTCTATTTTGTCTGATATGAGAGTTGCTACTCCAGCTTTCTTTTTATTTCCATTTGCATGGAATATCTTTTTCCATTCCTTCACTTTCAGTCTGTATGTGTCCCTAGGTCTCAAGTGGGTCTCTTGTAGACAGCATATATAGGGGACTTGCTTTTGTATCCATTCAGCCAGTCTATGTCTTTTGGTTGGAGTATTTAATCCATTTTCATATAAGGTAATTATGAATATGTATGCTCCTATTACCATTTTCTTAATTGTTTTCGGTTTGTTATTGTAGGTCTTTTCCTTCTCTTGTGTTTACTGCCTAGAGAAGTTCCTTTAGCATTTGTTGTAAAGCTGGTTTGGTGGTGCTGAATTCTCTTAGCTTTTGCTTGTCTAAAGGTTTTAATTTCTCCATCTAATCTGAATGAGATCCTTGCTGAGTAGAGTAGTCTTGGTTGTAGGTTTTTCCCTTTCATCACTTTAAGTATGTCCTGCCTCTCCCTTCTGGCTTGCAGAGTTTCTGCTGAAAGATCACCTGTTCACCTTATGGGGATTCCCTTGTATGTTATTTGTTGTTTTTCCCTTGCTGCTTTTAGTATTTTTTCTTTGTATTTAATATTTGGTAGTTTGATTAATATATGTCTTGGCATGTTTCTCCTTGGATTTATCGTCTATGGGACTCTCTGTGCTTCCTGGACTTGATTAACTATTTCCTTTCCCATATTAGGGAAGTTTTCAAGTATAATCTGTTCAAATATTTTCTCAGTTTCTTTCTTTTTCTCTTCTTCTTCTAGAACCCCTATAATTCGAATGTTGGTGCGTTTAATATTGTCCCAGAGGTCTCTGAGACTGTCCTCAATTCTTTTCATTCTTTTTTCTTTGTTCTACTCTGATGAAGTTATTTCCAGTATTTTATCTTCCAGGTCACTTATCCGTTCGTCTGCCTCAGTTATTCTGCTATTGATCCCTTCTAGAGAATTTTAATTTTAATTTATTGTATTGTTCATCACTGTTTGTTTGCTCTTTAGTTCTTCTGGGTCCTTGTTAATCGTTTCTTGTATTTTCTCCATTCTATTTCCAAGATTTTGGATCATCTTTACTATCATTATTCTGAATTCTTTTTCAGGTAGACTGCTTATTTCCTCTTCATTTGTTAGGTCTGGGTTTTTACCTTGCTCCTTCATCTGCTGTGTGTTTCTCTGTCTTCTCATTTTGCTTAACGTACTGTGTTTGGGGTCTCCTTTTCACAAGCTGCAGATTTGTAGTTTCCGTTGTTTTTGCTGTCTGCCCTGACTGGCTAAGGTTGGTTCAGTGTGTTGTGTAGGCTTCCTGGTGGAGGGGACTAGTGCCTGTGTTCCGGTGGATAAGGCTGGATCTTGTCTTTCTGGTGGGCAGGTCCACATCTGGTGGTGTGTTTTGGGGTATCTGTGACCTTATTATGATTTTAGGCAACCTCTCTGCTAATGGGTGGGGTTATTTTCCTGTCTTGCTAGTTGTTTCGCATGGGGTGTCAAGCACTGTAGCTTGCTGCTCATTGAGTGGAGCTGGATCTTGGCATTGAAATGGAGATTTCTGGGAGATTTTTTCCATTTGCTATTACGTGGAGTTGGGAGGTCTCTGGTGGACCAATATCCTGAACTTCACTCTCCCATCTCAGAGGCACAGCCCTGACGCCTGGGTGGAACACCAATCGCCTGTCATCCACATGGCTCAGAATAAAAGGGTGAAAAAAAGAAAGAATGAGTGAAAAAGATAAAATGAAATGAAATGAAATAAAGTTATTAAAATAACAAATTAAAATTTTTTTTAATTTTTAAGAAATAAAAAGAAAGAAGAGAGCAACCAAACCAAAAAATAAATCCACCAATGTTAACAAGCGCTAAAAACTATACTAAAAAAAAAAGAAAAAGAAAAAAAATGGACAGACCGAACCCTAGGACAAATGGTAAAAGTAAAGCTATACAGACAAAATCACATATAGAAGCATACAAATACACACTCACAAAAAGAGAAAAAGGGGAAATATATACATATTTATATATCTTTGCTCCCAAAGTCCACCTCCTCAATTTGGGGTGGTTCATTGTCTATTCAGGTATTCCACAGATGCAGAGTACATCAAGTTGATTGTGGAGATTGAATTCACTGCTCCTGAAGCTGCTGGGAGAGATTTCCTTTTCTCTTCTTTGTTTGCACAGCTCCTGGGGTTCAGCTTTGGGTTTGGCCCCGCCTCTGCGTGTAGGTCGCCTGAGGGCATCTTTTCTTCGCTCAGACTGGACAGGGTTAAAGGAGCAGGTAATTAGAGGGCTGTGGCTCACTCAGGCCCGGGGGAGGGAGGGGTATGGATGCGCGGTGAGCCTGCGGTGACAGAGGCCAGAGTGACATTGCACCAGCCTGAGGCGCCCTGTGTTCTCCTCGGGACGTTGTCCCTGAATCATGGGACCCCGGCAGTGGCGGGCTTCACAGGCTCCCAGCAGGGGAGGTGTGGATAGTGACCTGTGCTTGCACACAGGCTTCTTGGTGGCTGTAGCAACAGCCGCCTTAGCATCTCATGGCCATCTCTGGGGTCCACGCTGATAGCCACGGTTCGCACCCATCTCTGGAGTTCCTTTAAGTGGCGCTCTTAATCCCCTCTCCTTGCGCACCAGGAAACAAAGAGGCAAGAAAAAATCTCTTGCCTCTTCAGCAGCTCCAGACTTTTTCCCAGACTCCCTCCCGGCTAGCCATGGCACACTAGCCCCCTTCAGGCTGTGTTCATGCCTCCAACCCCAGTCCTATCCCTCGGATCCGACCTCCGAAGCCCAAGCCTCAGCTCCCAGCCCCCACCCACCCTGGCGGGTGAGCAGACAAGCCTCTCGGCCTGGTGAGTGCCGGTCGGCACCGATCATCTGTGCAGGAATCTCTCCACTTTGTCCTCCACACACCTGTGGCTGCGCTCTCCTCCGTGGCTCTGAAGCTCCCCCCTCCGCCACGCACAGTCTCCGCCCGTGAAGGGGCCTCTAGTGTGTGGAAACCTTTCCTCCTTCACGGCTCCCTCCCACTGGTGCAGGTCCCATCCCTATTATTTTGTCTCTGTTTTTTCTTTTTTCTTTTCCCTACCCAGGTACGTGGAGAGTTTCTTGCCCTTTGGGAGGTCTGAGGTCCTCTGCCAGCGTTCGGTAGGTGTTCTATAGGAGCTGTTCCATGTGTAGGTGTATTTCTTATGTATTTGTGGGGAGGAAGATGATCTCCACATCTTACCCTTCCACCATCTTGAAGCTCCTCCCATCTGAGAAGTTGTTTATCTTTCCTTCTATTCTAAATGATAATCTTGTTGGGTAGAGTATCCTAGGTTGCAGGGTTTTTTCCTTTCAGGCCCTTGAATATATCTTGTAACTCTCTTCTGGCTTGCAAAGTTTCTGTAGAGAAATCAACTGATAGCCTTATGGGGGTTCCCTTTTAAC
Organism: Kogia breviceps; assembly: GCF_026419965.1. NCBI lineage: Eukaryota > Metazoa > Chordata > Mammalia > Artiodactyla > Physeteridae > Kogia > Kogia breviceps. Next base: position 110,920,045 of record NC_081317.1, on the reverse strand, counting down.
TGACTCTGTGTTTTTCTCTTGATGCCTTTAGAATCCTCTCTTTATCAACTTTTGTCATTTAAATTATGATATGTCTTGGTGTGGTTTGGGTTCATCTTGTTTGGGACCCTCTGTGCTTCCTGTACCTGGATATCTGTTTCCTTTAGGTTTGGGAAGTTTCAGCCATAATTTCTCCAAATACATTTTTGATCCCTTTTTCTCTTTCTTCTCCTTCTTGTATTCCTATTACGTGCACATTGGCATGGTTTATATTATCCCATAGATCTCATTTGTTGTTTTCATTTTTTCCATTTGTCTTTCTCTCTACTCTTCTGATTGGGTGATTTCCATTATTCTGTCCTCCAGACCATGTATTCATTTTGCTGCATTATTTAGTTTGCTCTTTATTGCCTTTAGCTCGGTTTTCATCTTGGCAATTGGGGTATCTAATTTTGATTGGCTCCTCTTTATAGTTTCTAGTTCTTTGTTACAGTCATCCACATTTCTACTGATAGTCATTCTTAATTCCTTCAACATTTTTATTACCTCCTTTTTGAACTCAAGGCCTGGTTGACTGGAGAGGTCTGTTTCATTGTTTGTTCTTTCAGGGCGCTTGTCTTGTTCTTTTAATTGGAAGTAGTTCCTCTGCTTTTTAATTTTACTTATATTTCTCTGACTCTATGAACTTATGAGAAATAGTTATTGACTGTGGTCTCGAAGCACTGTTTTTTATGTGGGAGTAACCCTCTGTAGACTGTGAGTCCATTATTTTGTTGTGAGGGCTGTTTTGGGTATGGATGCTGGACACCTCTTTCCTCAGGACGTGCTAGCCCTTGTCCCTTGCTAGGGGGGGATGTTTGGTGTTGTGGTGACCAGAGCCTGCCCTGGATGTTGGCCAGGGCCTTCTCTTTGCTCTGTGGGTGTTACAACCCCATAAGATGCAGGTTCTGCTGCCCAGTTGTCAGAGTAGAAGCCACATAAGCTGCGGTATGAGGTAGGCGGGCTGCAGTGCTCCATCTCAGAGAGGAGCCTCTGTGTGTTCTTCCCCAGGAGCTGTCTGCCGGGACGAGCGACTCTGTGATGCCACCTCCCACCAGGTTCATGTGCCCACAGAGACCACTGTTGCTGGCCCTGCCCTTGGGGCCACCTCTGCTGTGAGAGCACTGGCAGTTGGCTCAGATTTCAGCCTGGCCTCCACATACGTGTGCCCGCAGAGTTCATCGAACCTGCGGCAGCTGGAGCCACTGAACCGCTGTGAGCGTGCTGACAGTGAGGCTGCTTGCCCGGTGCACGCCCCTCCTTCCCCACATCGAGAATGGAGTGCCTGTGGCAGACCTGTGCTCCATCCTGTGTGCATTGCCAGTTGCGGCCTGGGCCACACTCAGGCCCTTCAGGCTGTCTCCACATGGTCAAGCCGAGTCCTCTCCCGGGGTCTGTCCTCAGAAGCCCAGTTTCAGCACCAGTTGCTGTGCACACAAGCAGGGGCGTGCATTGCCCTGGGAAGCGCAGGTGGTGTTTCAAGGGCCATCTGTGCTGGTCTCCGTCTACCCTGTGGGGCCTCAGACCAGCTCATGCACTCTCCTCCCAAGCCTCTGAATCTCTTTATCTGTCCCGACAGTCCTCCCAGCTGGTAAAGGAGGTTTCCAGGGTGCGGGAGCCTTTCTTCTTTCACAGCTCTCTCCCAGGGGCACAGGTTCTGTCTCAATTCCTCTTCTCTCTTTTCCATTTGTCCTTCTCAGTTATGTGGGGATCTTTCTCGCAGCTTGGGGTGTATGAGGTCTTCTGCAGGGGTTCAGTAGGTGTTCTCTGAGAAATGTTCCACGTGTAGATGGATGTTTGATGTATTTGTGGGAGGAGGTGAGCTCTACATCCCTCTGTTCCGCCATCTTGATCTTCTCCCCAACAAAAATTCTTCACTATAAGTTGGTTTGGGCATAGTATTTAATAAGACATAAGGCAGTCTCTATCTCTTTCTCCTGAAATTTCTGACTTCCTGTCATTGTGATGGTTAATTGTCAGTGTCAACTTGACTGGGCCACTGGCTGTCCAGATATTTGGTTAAATACTATTCTGGTTGTGTTTCTGAGGGTGTTGCTGGATGAACTTAACATTTGAGTCAGTAGACTAAGTGAAGCAGACTGCCTTCTCCAATGTGGGTGGACCTCATCCAATATGGTGGAGGCCTGAATAGAGCAAAAGACTGAGTCAAGGAGGATTCAGTCTTTCTCTTTGACAGTCTTCAAGCTGGGACATCAGTCTTCGCTGGCCTTTGGACTCAGGCTTGGACTGGAACTCACATCGTTGACTCCCCTGGGGCTCCAGCTTGCAGCTCTTGGGACTTCTCAGCCTTCCTAACTGGTGATTTGATTCCTTATAATAAATCTCCACATAGATAGATAGATGATAGATAGATCCTATTGGTACTGTGTCTCTGGAGAACCCTGACTAATACACTCATTAAGTGAACCTGGCAATTCTGGCAGATAGGGAAGTCACCCAGATCTGGGGCAAATCCCAAAACAGAGTTAGTGCCAGAAAATACTTTCTTAATTTAAAAAAAAAACTTAATATTTACATCATTTTTATTGAAATATTTGTATTTATGAGCAGAGTCAAATCTCTATCAGGTCAAAATGATGGAACAAAGAGTCCTGTATCACAGAATAGGAAGCCCCCTTTTTTATTTAGGGAAAGGATCTCTGTTGAGTGTGTGTGTCAGAACAGAGTCTGCAAAAGAAATGTTTCTTTTGCACAGCTTATTTGTATGGTAATTGTGAATACCATGCACCTTTATGGAAAGATATTTATGAGTAATTCAGAAAGAATCAAAACAAAATTGTCACTTGGGTAACTGCATTTTAAAAAGGTAAACATGAATAAAGACTAGATAGGAACAACAGAATAATTGTTGTGAACAATAAATATTTATAAAAGTTTCCTCTGACTTTGTTTTGAACAGTACATGACAATTTTTTAAAATAAAGAGAGCCTTTGGGGTAAATGTTGAGTATTGAAAACAAAGATTTGACTTCTGCTCTCTACCCAAATTCTGTAATGTCCATAAAGGAATAAAAAATTATAAATATATCTCAATAAATAGAAGAGGAGAAGAAATGTTGGCAGGAAAGGAAAGACAATATCTTGGAAACTGAAAACTGGATTGCAGATGACTTCTTTGTCAGACCTAAGAAAACCAAAATTAGTCTAAGCTTTTACGTGGGAAAAGATGAGAAGTAAGCAGAGTTCACAAGACCCCTAGGAAGTTACAGGCCTTGGAGGTACCTGGCACCTCAGAAGGCAAATGGGGTAAAAATATAGAGGACTGGTTAAATGTTTTTCAAACAAAAAATTGGGCCTTGGACATCCCCTTCCCCACTCCACATAGCCAAACAGAAGGCCTGGCCCTCACGGGCACAGCGAACACTTTGACGTCGATGCCTGTGTCACATGGCCCCAAGCGGCAGCTTCTGTACAGTAGCCAGGATTTGCTGCAAAGCCTTCCCTTGGCCTTTGAGGTCCCCTCAAAACTGGCAGCCTTTCAAGGCACCTGGGAAATGGGTCAAACAGTATTCCCATGAGTGAATGTGCCGTCTGTGAAATCAGAAGAGGCCTAACAAGGGCTGGGTCTCTTTCTTCATGCAGGAGATGCAAGCTTGAATAAGTTAAGGCCTTTGCCTTGGGGTGCCTCAGCATGCATGGCCCTGACCACTGGACCTCCAAAAACCTCGCCAGTGTGGCCGGCCCCAGAATCTTCGCATTTATTTCCCCTCCCCTGGAGTGCATTAGTCTTATCAAGGCACCTGGAGTACTTACCACCTTTGCTCCCTGAGTCTGAAAAATTGATTCATCAACATAGTGAATCACCCTCATGTTCTAAAGCAGAGGTCTGCAAACTTTTTTAGTAAGGGGCCAGATTGTAAATACTTTCCATTTTGCTGTAATTGGGACTCCTGCTCAGTTGCAGTAGTTCACCATCATCTACTGTAACCCATCTGGATTGTTTTAAAGTCTATTTTGTCTGATGAGTATTGCTACCCCGACGTTCCTGTCATTTCCATTTGCATGAAATAACTTTTTCCATTTCCCACTTTCAGTCTATGTGTGTTTTTTGACCTGAAGTGAGTCTCTTGTAGGCAATCTGTTGTAGGTTCTTGGTTTTGTTATCCAACCTGCCACTCTGTGTCTTTTGCTTGGAGCATTTAATCCCTTGACATTTAAATTAATTATTGATAGGGAGGTACTTATCACCATTTGAAATCTTGTTTTCCAGTTGTTTTTGTAGTGTTTTTTTCCCTAGAAGAAAATCCCCTTTTTTTTTTTTTTAGAAGTATAGTTAGTTTACAATATTGTGTTAGTTTCAAATGTACAGTAAAGTGATTCGGAGATAGACATATAAAAATATGTATATAATTTTCAGATTCTTTTCCATTACAGGTTTAATATTACAAGATATTGAGTAGAGTTCCCTGTAGGTCCACAGTAGGTCCTTGTTTACCTATTTTATATATAGTAGTCTGTATGTTAGTCCCAAACTCTAAATTTGTCTCTTCCCCCCTCCTGCTGTCCCTTCGGTCATCATAAATTTTTTTTTCTATATCTATGGGTATATTGATGTTTTGTAAATAAGTTCATTTGTATCATTTTTTTAGATTCCACATATAAGTGATATCACATGCTGTTTGTCTTTGTCTGACTTACTTCACTTAATATGGTAATCTCTATGTCCATCCATGTTGTTCTAAAAGGGATTATTTCATTATTTTACATGGCTGAGTAGTATTTCATTGTGTATATGTACCACATATTCTTTATCCATTCATCTGTTGATGGACATTAGGTTGCTTCCATGTCTTGGCTGTTGTAAATAGTGCTGCTATGAACATTGAGGTGCGTGTATCTTTTCAAATTAGAGTTTTCTTCAGGTATATGCCCAGGAGTTGGAAATGCAGGATCATATGGTAGCTCTATGTTTAGTTTTTTAAGGAATCTACATGCTGTTCTTCATAATGGCTGCATCAATTTGCATTCCCACCAACAGTGTAGGAAAGTTCCTTTTTCTCCACACCTTCTCCAGCATTTATTATTTGGAAACTTTTTGATGATGGCCATTCTAACTGGTGTAAAGTGATAACCTCATTGTAGTTTTGATTTGCTTTTCTCTAATAATTAGTGATATTAAGCAGTTTTCAAGTGTCTGTTGGCCTTATGCATTTCCTCTTTGGAGAAGTATCTAGGTTTATGCCCATATTTTGATTGGGTTGTTGTTTTTTGATATTAAGCTGTATGGGCTCTTTATGTTTTGGAAATTAATCCCTTATCATAGCATCATTTGCAAATGTTTTCTTCCAGTCCATAGGTTGTCTTTTCATTTTGTATATGGTTTCCTTTGCTGTCAAAAAGCTTTTAAGTTTAATTATATCCTTTTTGTTTATATTTGGGTTTTTTCCCATTATTCGAGGAGATGGATCCAAAAAGATATTGCTAGGATTTATGTCAAAGTGTGTTCTGCCTGTGTTTTCCTCTAGAGGTTTTAGAGTATCCACTCTTACATTTAGGTCTTTAATTCATTTTGAGTTTATTTTTGTATATGGTGTTTGAGAATGTCCTAATTTCATTCTTTTACATGTACGTGTCCAGTTTTCCCAGCACCACTTATTGAAGAGACTATCTTTTCTCCATTGCATATTCCTGTCTCCTTTGTCATAAATTAATTGGCCATAAGTGTGTAGGTTTACTTCTGGGCTTTCTGTCCTGTTCCATTGATCTATCTGTCTGTTTTTGTGCCAGTACCATTCTGTTTAGATGACTGTAGCTTTGTTATATAGTCTTAAGTCAGGGAGCCTGATTCCTCCAGCTCCATTCTTCTTTCTCCAGATTGCTTTGGCTATTTGGGGTCTTTTATGTCTCCATACAAATTAAAAAATTTTTGTTCTTGTTCTTTGAAAAATGCCATTGGTAATATGATAGGGATTGCCTTAGGTAGTATGGTCATTTTAACAAAATTGATTCTACCAATCCAAGAATACAATATATCTTTCCATCTGTTAGTGTCATCTTCAATTTCTTTCATCAGCATCTTAGCTTTCAGAGTAATTTTAAGGTCTTTTGCTCCCTTAAGTAGGTATATTCCTAGGTATTTAAAATAAAATTCAAAAAAAAAAAGAAAGAATGATTAAGTCTTACTAAGTGTGGATATTTTATCCTAGGAATACTCTTCTGCTTTTTATAACACCATTCTGCCTACCAAAATACAAAGAACAATGGCAAACAATCTTACACATAAATTGTACAGAAGTCAAAAAAATTTTTTTCCATTTTAATTTTGGTATGTTTTTCTGTGGGTCTGTTTGGGTTCATCTTGTATGGGACCCTCTGTGCTTTCTGTACTGGATATCTGTTTACTTCTTTATGTTTGGTAAGTTTTCAGCCATAATTTCTTCAAATACATTTTCAGTCAGTTGGCATGCTTTGTATTATCCCATAAATGTCATATGTTCCTTTCATTTTTTTTCATTTCTCTTTCTCTATACTCTTCTCATAGGGTGATTTCCATTATTCGGTCTTCTAGAATACTTATTTGTCTTGTGTTATTTATTCCCTTTATTGCTTCTAGATTGGTTTTTATCTTGGTTTTTGAATTGTCTAATTTTTATTGGTTCATCTTTTTTTATTTATTTTTTTTTTTTTGTGGTACATGGGCCTCTCACTGTTGTGGCCTCTCCCGTTGCGGAGCACAGGCTCCGGACGCGCAGGCTCAGCAGCCGTGGCTCACGGGCCCAGCCGCTCCGCGGCATGTGGGATCTTCCCGGACCGGGGCACGAACCCGTGTCCCCTGCATCGGCAGGCGGATTCTCAACCACTGCGCCACCAGGGAAGCCCATATTGGTTCATCTTTATAGTTCCTTGTTACAGTGATCTGCATTTCTATCATAATCCTTCATAAATCTTTTAGCACTTTTATGACCTTCATTTTAAACTCAGCATCTGGGAGGCTGATGAGGTCTGTTTCATTGTTCTTTCAGGGGATTTCTCTTGTTCTTTTAATGGGGAGGAGTTCCTCTGCTTTTTCATTTCACTTAAATTTCCCTTTTTCTATGAATTTAGGAGAAACAGTTATCTACTATGGACTTGAAGCAGTGTTTTTATGTCAGAGCATCCATGTGTAGAATTTGAAATTCCACTTGTTCATTGCTGGTATGTAGGAAAATGAGTGGCTTTTGAAAATCAATCTTGTATCCTGCAACCTTGTTGTAAAAATTGCTTGTAAGTTCCAGGTTTTTTGTTTCAGTTTTTTTGTTGTTGTCAAATCTTTCTTAATTTTTGCATAGGTTATCATGTCAGCTGAAAACTATGACAGTTTTGTTTCTTTTTTTTTTTTTTTTTTTTTTTTTTTTGTTATACGCCGGCCTCTCACTGTTGTGGCCTCTCCCGTTGCGAAGCACAGGCTCCGGACGCGCAGGCTCAGCGGCCATGGCTCACGGGCCCAGCCGCTCCGCGGCATGTGGGATCTTCCCGGACCGGGGCACGAACCCGTGTCCCCTGCATCGGCAGGCGGATTCTCAACCACTGCGCCACCAGGGAAGCCCGACAGTTTTGTTTCTTCCTTCTCAATCTGTGTACCTCCTATTTCATTTTCTTATTGCATTAGCTAGAACTTCCAATATGATGTTGAAAAGTAGTGGTGTGAGGGACATTCTTGCTTGTTCCTGATCTTAGTGGGAAAGCTTCCAGTGTTTCACCAATAAGTATAATGTTAGCTGTCAGATTTTGTAGATGTTTTTTATCAAATTGATAAAGTTCTTCTCTAAGTTTGTTGAGAGTTTTTATCATGAATAGGGGTTGGTCTTGTCAAATACTTTTTCTGAATCTACTGATATTTTTATGTGACTTTTTCTTCTTCATGATGTTGATGTTATAAATTACATTATTTAATTTTCGAGTGTTCAGCCAACCTTGCATACCCAGTAGTTAATGAGTTTTGTAATATTTTTCTTTAAAATTTTAGGATTAAAAAAGTTCTTTGTTCTGCTGTTACCTGCCATTTATTGGAAAATGTAATCTATTTATATTTAAAGTAATTACTGATAAGGCAGGACTTCTGCCATTTTGCAGTTTGTTTTCTGTATGTCTTACAGCTTTTTTTATCCTCATTTCCTCCATTACTACTTTCTCTGTGTTTAACTCATTATTTGGAGTGACAACTTTTGATTTCCTTCTCATTTACTCATTTCCATTTCTATAGCTATTTTCTTTGTGGTTACTATGACCATTACATATAGCAACCCAAGGTTATAACATTATAATTTGAATTGATATTAACTGAAATAGTGTACAAAAACTCTATTCCTATGCAGCTCTCTCCCCTACCGTTTATGTTATTGATGTCACAAATTATCTTTATATGCTGTATGCCCAATAATATAGATTTGTAATTATTTTTATGCCTTTGTTTTTTAAACCCTGTAGAAAATAAAAAGTTGGAGATACAAACCAAACTTACAATAATATTGATTTTTGTATCTACTCATTTTTTACATTTATTTCTGCATATGAGTTTAAGTTATTTTCCATTGTTGTTTCATTTCACCTTAAATGAATTCCTTCACTATTTCTTGTAGACCAGGTCTACTGGTAACAAGCTCCCTGAGTTGTTTTTTATTTTTTAATCTGGTTATATCTTAATTTCTCCCTGATTATTGGAGGACAGTTTTTCCAGATATAGAAGTCTTAGTTGATGACTTTTTTGTTTCAACATTACAAATGTATCATCACACTGCCTTCTGGCCTCCCTGGATTCTAATGAGAGATCAGTTGATAATCTCATTGAGGATGATCCCTTGTATGTGTTAATTCTCTCACTGCCTTTAAGATTCCCTCATTGTGACTTTCAGTAGTTTGATTATGGTGTGTTTCAGTGTAGATCTCTTTGACTTTAAAGTACTTGGATGTTTTTGAGGTTTTTGAATTTGAAGATTCATGTATTTCTTCAAATTTGGGAAGTTTTCAGCCCTTAGTTCTTCTAATAATCTTCCTGCTCCTTTCTCTCTTTTCTCTTTTGGTTTGACTCCTATAATCCATATGTTGGTTCACTTGATGGTGTCTTATAGGTCTCTTAGGCTGTTCCTTTTCTTCATTCTTCTTTTTTTTCTGTTCCCCATACTGGATTTTGAGGGCATTGTATATCACACTTGACTATACTGCTTAGACCGATTTACTGTGTGGTATCCCATCAATCTGCTAGTTCTGAGTGGATAGAAGAGTAAGAGAAGGATCTGCAACAAGTCCAGGATGCAGTGCAGGCTGCATTGCCATTTACAGATATAGTGATATTTGAGGTGCATATAGCAAATAGGAATGCTATATGGAGTCTCTATCAAGTTCCAATAGGAGAGAACAATCCAGAACCCTAGTATTTTGGAGCAAAGCAAGGCTCTCTTCTCCAGATTACCTTTCTCCCTTTGAGAAACAGCTTCAGGCTTCCTATTAAACCCTGGTCAAGATGGGCCATAGATATCAAGAATTCATGCAAGCTGAGGCACCCGTAATGAACTGGTAGTTATCTGACTTACCAAGTTGTCAGGTTGGGCATGTCCAGCACAATTCGTCTTCAAGTGGAATGGTGCTAAGATGGGGCTTGAGCACTAGAAAGGTTCAAAAGTCTCTAGAAAGATGCATGAGCAGTTGTTTCAGATCCCTTTGACACCCATTTCTGCTGCATTGCCTTAGCTCTCCTTTAGACTTCTGAGGAATTCCTTATGACAGGTTAACAGAGGAGGAAGAATATTGGCCTACGAGGAGAAATATTTCCAAATATCAAGAGATATTTGCCCACTTTTCTGATATAGAGGTGGCCAGAAGTACAGATCTACATGGATTCATGGTCAGTGTCTAATGGTTTGGCTGGTTGGCCAGGGGGATTGTAGAGAACAAGATTGAAAAATCAGTGTCAAGGAAATCTGGGGAAGAAGTATTTAACTAGATCTCTGAGAATAGGTACTGAATAGGAGGATATTATTGTCCCATGTGAATGTTCACCAAAGGGCATCCACTGCAGAGGATGTTTCAGTAATCAGGTGGACAAATTGACACATTCTGTGGATCATAGAAGTTATGGACTGGTTGGCCTTTTTCTTCAGGCATCCTTGTTCTTACTTAATGGAAATAGATATAAAGTAGCCATGGTGTCGGAGGGAGGCTCTGCATAGACTCCGCAACATGGACTCCCTCTGATCAGTTGGGCACCACCGCTCTGACTTCCTAACATACCAAGAACAAAATCTTATGCAGACCTCTTGGTATGACACCCTTCTCTGGGTAGCCCAGCCTGCCACCTGGTAACAGGTTGATTACATTGTACCTCTTTTATAAGGAAGGGGAAGCAATTTGTCATCACTCAAATAGACCTATATTCTGTATATAGATTTGCCTTCCTTGCCTGTAAATATTTCTGGCTATCTCTGGATAGAATGTGTTATTTACTCTCATGGTATTGGTTATGTGTTGAGCTGTGTTCCCCTCAAAATTCTCTTGAAGTCCTAACCCCCCAAATGTGATCTTATTTGGTAATAGGGTTATTGCAGATGTAATTAGGTAGGTTAAGATGAGGTCATTAGGGTGGGACCTGACCCAATATGACTGGTGTCCTTATAAAAGGGGAAATTTGGACTCAGACGTACATACACATGCTTCTCATCCCCAAAACTTTGAGATCTGCTCATTAGAGATCTTATTTACCAGAGGAGGAGTATGCCCCCAAAGGATATAGTAATAGTTTCACTGATTTGGAAATTAAGGCTTCCACTTGCCCATCCTGGGCTTCTCATGCCACTAAACAGGCAAAGTGTTTCGCTCTTTGGTTGAAATGACTGATCTTGATTACCAAGGTAAAATTGGATTGTTATTATACAATGAGAGCAGAAAGGATTATGCCTGCAGACTAGGGAATTCTCTGGGCTATCTCTTATTCTGACAACATTCACTATTAAAACTTATTGAAAATTCGGGACTTCTCTGGCGCCCTAGTGGTTAAGATTCTGTGCTTCCAATGCAGGGGGCGCAGGTTCTACCCCTGGTCAGGGAATAAAGATCCCCCATGCCGCACATGGCCAAAAAAAAAATTAAAAATTAACAACAACAACAAAAAGGCAACAGATCTGATTATAAGATCTTCAGCTAAAGAACCCAATAGGTTGATGTTTGGATTGAAGGTTAGGGTAACATGAAATTGGTTGTGGAAGAAGGAATTATAGATGCCAACTGCAAACTCATGATCAGTTACAAAAGTGACAACTATAGTAAGTATGCATATTTTCTTCATTGATGTCTGTGTGTTCTCTCTCTTTCTCTCTTCTCCTTTCACCTTACTAGTCTAAACTGTTTATAGTGGTTAAAGTTTCAATTTCAGGTTTCAGGTCAGACTGTACTTAATTTTAAGGATAATTAATATTTCCTAGTAATGAATACCATGAGTGTTGCCCAGAGAGTGATACAGTGAATATACAATGATTTTCCATCTCACAAATTTAGGTAGAAGCTAACAGCATCTGTTCTTGTTTGTAGAATAGCTATATATTGTTAGATGAAAGCATAAAGTTGTTATTGCTGAATGGAAGGTTGACTACATCTAGAAGAATGGACACAGATGCAGAATAGCCAAGGGTGGACTGTGCTAGTTTATAAGATATTTACGCTTCTAACCCTCTTGTGTTAGTCAGGTTTATGTGGAGAAACAAAAACAATATTTGTAAAGCGATTTATCATAAGAACTTGGTTCACATGATTATAGAAGCTGAGCAGTCCTATGCTCTGTTGTCTGTAAGCTGGAGGCCCAAGAAGGCTGGGGGGTAGTTCCAGTCTCAGTCTGAAGCCTGAGAATGAAGAGAGCTGATGGTGTAAGTCTCAGCCTGAGGCCAGGAGAAGACACATGTCTATGCTCAAGAGGTCAGGCAGAGAGAGTGAATTCTCCCTTTCTTCACCTTTTTGTTCCAGTTAGGCCCTCAACAGATTGGATGATGTCCACCCATATTAGGGAGGGTCATCTGCTTTACTCAAGTCTGTTGACTCAAATACAATCTCATCTGGAAACACCCTCACAGGCACACCCAGAAATAATGTTTAACCAAGCATCTGAGCACTGCATGGCCTTGTCAAGGTGACTTTTGAAAGTAACTATCAGTCACACACACCCTTATATATTCTGCTTTGTGATGATGGAGATGAAACTCTTCAAGCCATGTTTCTGTTGATAGACAGTTGAGTTGTTTCCATCTTTTGGCTATTGTGAATAATACTGCAGTGAACATTGGTGTGGAAGTATCTGAGTCCCGGCTTTCAGTTCTCTTGGATATATACCTAGGAGTTATCAGCCAGGTCATGTGATACTCTTTATTGAACTTTTGAGCAACCCCCAAACCATTTTCCACAGCACCACCTTACGTTCCAACTACAAGTGCACTGGGGTTTCAGTTTCTCCACACCTGTGCTAACACTTATCTTCCTTTTCTGTTTGTTTGTTTCTGTTTTTTACTATAGCCATCCTAACTGGATGTGAAGTGGTATTTCATTGTGGTCATAATTTGCATTTCTCTAATGACTAATGATTTTGAAAGTCTTTTCATGTACTTATTGACCATCTGTATATCTTCTTTGCAAAACTGTCTATTCAAGCCCTTTGTCCATATTTGAATTGGGTTGTTTGTTTTCTGTTGTTGAGTTGTATGAGTTCTTTATATATTCTGAATATTGAACTCTTATCAGATATATGATTTCAAACATTTTTCCCATTCTGTGGATTGTCTTTTCATTCTCTTGATAGTGTCTTTTGATACACAAAGGTTTTTAATTTTTATGAAGTCAGATTTATCGATTTTTTCTTTTGTTGCCTGTTCTTTTGGTGTGATATCCAAGAAATTATTGCCAAGTTAAATGTCATTAAGATTTTGTGCAGTTATCTTCTATGAGTTTTAAAGTTTTAGCTCTTAACTCCGGATTTGATTTATCAAAAATTGAACTTTTGTGTGTTGTGTAAGAGAAGGGTCAGATTTATTCTTTTGCATGTGGATATTCAGTTTTTGTTCCACCATTTTTGAAAAGAATATCCTTTCCTCCCATTGAATGGTCTTGGTATCATTGTAAAAAATCATTTGCCCATACATACAAGAATTTATTTCTGGGCTCTGTATTTGATTCAGTTTGTATTTTTGTCTTTAAGCCATAAAAATACTCTGGCGATTACTATAGCTTTGGGATAATTTTTAAAATGTGGAAGTGTGTGTCCTCCAATTTTGTTCTTCTTTTTCAAGATTGTTTTGACTATTTCAGGTCCCTTGACATTCCATATGATTTTTACAATGGATTTTTCTATTTCTGCAAAAAGTTGTCATTTGGATTTTGATAGGATTATCTTGAATCTGTTGATAGATTTTCATCTTAACAGTATTAAGTCTTCCAGCAAGTAGGATATCTTTCTATTTATTTATATCTTCTTTAATTTCTTTCATCAGTGTTGTATAGTTATCAGTGTAAAAATCTTTGGCCTCCTTGGTTAAATTTATTTCTAAGTATTTTTTCATTTTTATGCCATTGTAAATGGAATTATTTTATTAAATTCCTTTCAGATTGTTCATTGCCAATGTATAGAAATGCAACTAATTTTTGTGTGTTGAATTTGTATCCTGTAACTTTGGTGAATTCTTTTTTTAGCTCTAACAGTCTTTTTGTTTAATCTTTAGAATTTCTACATATAAATTCATGTCATCTGCAAACAGAGATCATTTTACTTCTTCCTTTCCAATCTGGATGCCTCTTATTTATTTGCTTACCTAATTGCAATGCTAGAATTTCCAGTAAAATGTTGAATAGCAGTGGTTAAAGTGAGCATCCTTGTCTTGTTCCTGATATTAGAGAGAAATATTTCAGTCTTTCAACCTTAAGTATGAAATTAGGTATGGATTTTTCATTAAAAGAGCATTGAAGAACTGCTGTCTATTCCTAATTTGTTGAATGTTATCATGAAACTGTGTTGGATTTTGTCAGATGTCTTTGCTGTGTCAATTGAGATGATCATGTGGTATTTTCCCTTTTTCCTATTGATGTGATGTATTACACTGATTTTTTTATGCTGAGCCACCCTTGCATTCCTGGGATAAATCCCACTTCATCATGATGTATAATCCTTTTAATATGCCATTGGATTCAGTTTTTTAGTATTTTTGCATCTATATACGTAGGGAATCTGTAATTTTACTTTCTCATTATAACTTTATCTGGCTTGGTTTTCAGGGTAATGCTGACCTCATTAAAATGTGTTAGGAAGTGTCCCTCTTGCTCTTCTATTTTTTGGAAGAGTTTGGAAGGGATTGGTATTAATTCTTTAAATGTTTGAAAGAATCCAACAGTGAAGCCATCTGCTTTAATGTGCAAATCCGTATTGACATATGATTTTGTGCATCTTTTCATATTCTTATTTTGCATCTGTATATTGTCTTTTTTTGTGTGTGTGTGGTACACGGGCCTCTCACTGTTGTGGCCTCTCCCGTTGTGGAGCACAGGCTCCAGACGCACAGATTCAGCGGCCATGGCTCACGGGCCCAGCCGCTCCACAGCATGTGAGATCTTCCCAGACTGGGGCATGAACCCATGTCCCCTGCATCGGCAGGCAGACTCTCAACCACTGTGCCACCAGGGAAGCCCCCATATATTGTCTTTAGTGTGGTGTCTGTACACATGTTTTCCTCATTTTTATTTGAGTTATTTTCTCATTTCTGAGTTTTAAGAGTTCTTTGTATATTTTGGATAAATTCCTTTATCAGATATATCTTTTAAAAAATTTTTATTGGAGTATAGTTGGTTTACAATGTTGTGTTAGTTTCAGATGTACAGCAAAGTGAATCAGTTATACATATATCCACCTTTAATTTTTAGATTCTTTTCCTATATAGGCCATAACAGACTACTGAGTAGAGTTCCCTGTGCTATACTGCAGGGTCTTATTAGTTATCTATTTTATATATAGTAGTGTGTATATGTCAATCCCAATATCCCAGTTTTATCCCTCTCTTCCTTTATCCCCTGGTAACCATAAGTTTGTTTTCTATATCTGTGACTCTGCCTCTATTTTGTAAATAAGTTCATTTGTACTATCAGATATAGCTTTTGAAAATAATTCCTCCCCATCTGTGGCTTGTATTCTCATTTTCCTGACAATGTGTTTTGCACAGCAGAAGTTTTTGATTTTAATGAATTCCAGCTTATCAATCGTTTCTCTCATAGATCATGCCTTTGGTGTTGTAACTAAATTGTCACCCCCATATTCAAGTTTATCTAGGGGTTCTCCAATGTATAGGTGTTTTACATCCTTGGTTAAGTTTATTCCTAGTATTTTCTTTCTTTTTTTTTGGATGTGATTTTATTTTATCTAATTTTTTTTTTTTTTTTTTTTTTTTGCGGTACGCAGGCCTCTCACTGTTGTGGCCTCTCCTGTTGTGGAGCACAGGCTCCAGACGCACAAGTGCAGCAGCCATGGCTCACAGGCCCAGCTGCTCCACGGCACGTGGGATCTTCCCGGACCAGGGCACGAACCCGTGTCCCCTGCCTCGGCAGGAGGACTCTCAACCACTGCGCTGCCAGGGAAGCCCCTAAAAAAAAATTTAATACATCTTTATTGGAGTATAATTGCCTCACAATACTGTGTTAGTTTCTGTTGTACAACAAAGTGAATCAGCCATATGCATACATATATCCCCATATCCCCTCCCTCTTGTGGGAATGGTTTTTACTTTGTCTTTCTGGTATGTTATTGTTAGCGTAAGGAAATGCAACAGATTACTGTGTATTAATCTTGTATCTTGCTACGTTTCTGAATTCATTTACTAGTTCTAATAGTTTTTGTGAGGAGATGTTAGGGTTCTCCATATAGAGTATCATGTCATCTGCAGATAGTTACAGTTTTACCTCTTCCCTTCCAATTTGGATACGCTTTATTTCTTTTTCTTGACTGATTTCTGTGATTAGTACTTCCAATACTATGTTGACTAAATATGGTGAGAGTGGGCATCCTTGTCCTGTTCCTGATTTAGTGGGAAGGCTTTCAGATTTTCACCACTGAGTATTCGTTTGGCTGGAGGTTTGCAGTAAATGACTTGTATTATGTTGAGATATTTCCCCCCATACCCACTTTGGTGAGAGTTTTTTATCATGAATGGATGTTAAATTTTGTCAAATGCTTTTTGTGCATCTGTTGAGAGGATCATGTGTTTTTTATCTTTCCTTTTGTTAATGTGGTGTATCACATTGATTTGCATATGTTGACTCATCCTTGTGCCCCTGGAATGAATCCACCTTGATCATGGTGTATGATCCTTTTAATGTATTGTTAGATTAGGTTTGTTAATAGTTTGTTGAGGATTTTGCATCTATATTCATCAAAGATATTGGCCTGTAATTTTCTTTTTTGGTAGTGTCTTTGTCTGATTTTGGTATCAGGGTGATGGTGGCTTCACAGAATGAATTTGGGAGTGTTCCCTCCTCTTCAATTTTTGTAATAATTTAAGAAGGATAGGTTTAAGTTCTACTTTGTATGTTTGGTAGAATTCCCTAGTGAAACCTTCCAGTCCTGGACTTTTGTTTGAAGGGAGTTTTTTAAAATTACAGATTGTATTTCACTTCTAGTGGTCAGTCTATTCATATTATATGTTTCATCTTGACCCAGTTTTGGCAGGCTGTATATTTCTAGAAACTTCTCCATTTCTTCCAAGTTGTCCAATTTGTTGGCATGTAATTGTTCATAGTATTCTCTTTTGATTTTATGTATTTCTGTGGTATTCATTGTTGTTTCTCCTTTTTCATTTCTCATTTTATTTGAGTCCTCCCTTTTTTCTTCTGGGTGAGCCTTGCTAGAGGTTTGTCGATTTTGTTTGCCTTGTCAAAAAGCCAGCTCTTTGTTTTACTGATCTTTTCTATTGTATTTCTGGAACTGTATTTAATTTAATTCCTCTCTGATCTTTATTATTTCCCCCCTTCTGCTGACTTTGGGTTTTGTTTTTCTTTTTCTATTCTTTCAGGTGGTAAATTAGGTTGCTTATTTGGGGTTTTTCTTGTTTAGTGAAGAAGGCTGGTATTGCTGTGAACTTCCCTCATTGAACTTCTTTTGCTGGATCCTATCAATTTTATAAGGTTATATTTCCATTTTTTTTTGTCTTGAGGTATTTTCTGATTTATTCTTTGATTTTATCATTGAACCATAGGTCTTTTAGTAGCATGATTTTTGCTCTCCATGTTCCTTCTTTTCTCATTTTTCTTTCTGTGATTGATTTCTAGTTTCATACTGTTGTAGTGAAAAAAGATAATAGTCTTGAAATAATTTCTATCCTCTTAAATTTGTTGAGGTTTGTTTTGTGGCCTAGTTTGTGGTCTATGCTAAAGAACATTCCATGCAGACTTGAAAAAAAATGCATATTCTGTTTTTTCTTTTTTTAAAAATTGGATGTAATGCCCTGTAGATATCAATTAAGTCCAACTGTATTGTATCATTTAGGACCTCTGTTGCCTTTTTGATTTTCTATCTAGATGATCTATACATTGATGTCAGTGGGATGCTGATGTCTCCTAATATTATTATATTCCTGACAATATCTCCCTTTCTCTGATAATATTTGTTTTATATATTTAAGTCCTCCCATGTTGGGTGCATGTATGTTAACCAATATAATATCCTCTTCTTGTATTTATCCCATATCATTACATAATATGCTTCTTTTTTCTTGTTTTTTAATTGATTTTTATTGGAGTATAGTTCTTTTTTTCTTTATAACCTTTTCTTAAAGTCTATCTTGTCTGATATGAGTATTGCTACCACTGCCTTCTTGTTTCCATTTGCATGAAATATGTTTTTCCATTCCTCACTTTCCATCTGTGTGTTTTTTGCCCTGAAGTTTTTCTCTTTTAGGCAGCCTATTGTAGGCTCTTGTTTTGTTATCCAACCTGCCACTTTAAGTCTTTTGATCAGAGCATTTACTCTTTTGACATTTAAAGTAATTATTGGTACATATATATTTATTGCCATTTTAATCTTTGTTTTCCAGTTGTTTTTGTAGTTCTTTTTTGTTCATTCCTTCTTTTTGTTTTTCCTTTGTGGTTTAATGATTTTCTTTTGTACTATGCTTGAGTTCTTTTCTTTTTGGTTTTTATGAATCTTTTGTATCTTTTTGATTTGAGGTTATGATGGAGTTCAAGTATGTTGACCCATAATTATATCTACTTGTTTTAAACTGATAGTCATATATGTTCAAACACATTCTAAAAAATCTACATTATTATACTTCCCTCCCACATATTTTGTGATTTTGATGTCCTATTTTAAATCTTCACACTTATACTTTTGCTGTTAATTGTGGTTATAATCACATTTACAAAATTTTTTTGATCTTCAGTCCTTTTATATATTTACCTTTCCTGTTGTGTTTTCCCTTTCCTATAGATTCTTCTTTTCAATTTAAAGAAGACCCTTCAATATTTCTTGCTGGGTAGAGTATCCTAGGCTTCAGATTTTTTTCCTTTCAGGACTTTGAATATATCATGCCACTCCCTTCTGGCCTGCAGACTTTCTGCAGAGAAACAGCTGATAGCCATATGAAGGTTCCCTTGTAATTGACTCTTTATCTCTTGTTGACTTTAGAATTCTCTCTTTATCTTAAACTTTTGCCATTTTAATTATGACATGTCTTGATGTGGGTGTGTTTAGGTTCATCTTTTGGGACCCTCTCTGCTTCCTGTATTTGGACATGTTTCCTTCTTTTGGTTTGGGAAGTTTTAAGCCATAATTTCTTCAAATATATTTTCAATCCCCTTCTCTCTCTCCTACTTCTGGAACTCCTATTATGCTTTGTATTATTCCATAGATCTTATAAGTTGCTTTCTTTTTTTTTTTTATTGGTCTTTCTGTCTGCTCTTCTGATTGGATGTTTTCCATTATTCTATCTTCCAGGTTACTTATTTGTTCTTCTGTGTCATGTAGTTTGCTCTTTATTGCTTCTAGATTGGTTTTTATTTCAGAAATTGAACTAATTTTGCTTGGTTCATCTTTGTAGTTTTCAGTTTCTTGTTACTGTGATCTGCATTTCTATCAATAATCTTTCTTAAATCCTTTAGCATTTTTATTACCTCCTTTTAAATTTGGGATCTAGTAGACTGATGAGGTCTTTTTCATTATTCTTTCAGGGGATTTCTCTTGTTCTTTCAATTGCAAGTAGTTCCTCCGCTTTTTCATTTAACTTAAATTTCCCTTTCTCTATGAATTTAGGAGAAATAGTTATGTCCTGTGGACTCAAAGGGGGTGTTTTTATGTTGGAGCATTCACGTGTAGAATGTGTGTGTCCAGTATTATTGGTGTGAGGGCTGATTTTGATTTGGATGCGAGTTGCATCTTTCCTCAGAGTGTGCTAGCCATTATACGCTTGATGGGGGTGTGATTGGTGTTGTGGTGTGTAGAGCCTCTGTTGGATGTGATACAGGGCTTCCTCTTTCCTCTTTCATTGTCACTGCTCTGCCCTGGCTCCGCCTGGATCACACCTCAGGTGCCCCAGTCTGTATCTGCATAGCTAGATCGAATCTTTGCACTAATCTCGTTTGAAGCTGTGGTGTGGATTGAATGGAGATGGAGTGTTCACCCCTTCAGATTGAGAAGTGTGGTGAGGCAGCAGCTGCCAATGCAGTGCTCTCTCTGCCCTGATTGTTAGCAAACCAGTATGCGTGCACTCCTTGTGAGTAGAGCCTAGGCTTCTCCAGCCCTTCTATCTGTCTTAGCAGGTTTCCCAGAAGGCTAGGGGGCTTTTCTCTTCAGTGCAGGACTCTAGGTCTGGGATGCCCAGGTTTTGAGTCCAACTGCTCCCTCCCCATGGCGAGTGTCCACCATGTGGACCTTCTCTTCCTTACAGATTTCTCCCAGGGACACCAGTCCCAAACTCATGCCCGTTTTTTTCCCTTGCAACTAGGATATGTGGAGATCTTTCTGGCAGCTTTAGTTGTATAGGAGATCTTCTGCCAGTTTCCAGTTACATTTTTGTGAGAATTGTTCCACATGTAGATTTTTTTTGATGTGTTTTTTGGGGGAGGTGAGCTTCATGTTCTCTTTCTCTGCCATTGTGATCCCCCTCTTAATGGTATAATGATTTTTTTTCTTATAAGAAATGTATTTAGTAGAGTTTTTTCTGTATAATATAAAAGGATTTTGATTAACTTAGTGCTTTAATTATATTAGAATGCATTTTGAAATTTTTATCTCTGAAAGGCCATAACAGATACTTTATGGAATTCATGTATAATTTTTAATATTCATGATAACACTATATATTCTGGTTGCAACTAGTAGTACTATTCCTTTTTTTTTTTTAACACACACACTGTATTTTATTTTTACAAGAGATAAATAAACTGACACCAAGCATTGTAAATGGATGACCATAACAAAAGCAACAATGATTGCAATTTAAAAACACGAAACACACTCATACTATGTCATAATATTGACATTCAGTCCAATAATCCTCCACTGTAACAGCTCCTTTACTTTTCAGTGAAAATTGATTTGTATATTTTTTGCCTCTGAGTCCTTCTGGGATTTTTTTCTTTTTATTCAAACAGAAAGTCACAAAAATTATAATCAGCCTCATCAGTTCACTCAGTCCCATGTAATTAGTTTTTTTTCATCTTGATCTTTTGTTAGCACTTTTATGAATTCATCAGTTTTCCATTAGAGTTCTGAACATGCTTATTCATTCAGTTCAGCAGTATAGTCAGTTACCAGAAACCTGTACTTGTCAGAGTCTTTTCCATGAATTCCTTGAAGATGAAACCCTTTTATAGGAACATTTTTGCAAAAGCATCAGAGTACACCCAGAACTGTCTGTAAATGACAAAAGACTTAAAAATGACCATGGGTAAAGATTTGATGAAAGTTCATAATAACACAATTGACAAGGAGATTTAGTTATTTCTGAGATATACGTTTTAAAGTAATAACTAGAATTATTACTTATAACATTATACCAGAACATATAAGATTTTTAGAAATTTCATGTAATGTCTGAAACATTTATATTAACATATTTCCATACAAATAACCCCAAAAAAGTTTAGTATTAGTTGTTTTTTTGTTTGTTTTTTAATACTGCTGGTTCTTGTTAGTCATCCATTTTATACACATCAATGTATACACGTCAATTCCAATCGACCAATTCAGCACACCACCATCCCCACTGCACCACGGTTTTCCCCCCTTGGTGTCCATATGTTTGTCCTCTACATCTGTGTCTCAACTTCTGCCCTGCAAACTGGTTCATCTGTACCATTTTTCTAGGTTACACATACATGCATTAATATACGATATTTGTTTTTCTCTTTCTGACTTACTTCACTCTGTATGACAGTCTCTAGATCCATCTACGTCTCAACAAATGACTCAATTTTGTTCCTTTTTATGGCTGAGTAATATTCCATTGTATATATGGACCACAACTTCTTTATCCATTCATCTGTCGATGGGCATTTAGATTGCTTCCATGACCTGGCTATTGTAAATAGTGCTGCAATGAACATTGGGGCACATGTGTCTTTTTGAAATATGGTTTTCTCTGCATATATGCCCAGTAGTGGGATTGCTGGATCATATGGTAATTCTATTTTTAGTTTTTTAAGGAACCTCCATACTGTTCTCCATAGTGGCTGTATCAATTTACATTCCCACCAACAGTGCAAGAGGGTTCCCTTTTCTCCACATCCTCTCCAGCATTTGTTGTTTGTAGATTTTCTGATGATGCCCATTCTAACTGGTGTGAGGTGATACCTCATTGTAGTTTTGATTTGCATTTCTCTAATAATTAGTGATGTTGAGCAGCTTTTCATGTGCTTCTTGGCCATCAGTATGTCTTCTTTGGAGAAATGTCTATTTAGGTCTTCTGACCACTTTTGGATTGGGTTGTTTGTTTCTTTAATATTGAGCTGCATGAGCTGTTTATATATTTTGGAAATTAATCCTTTGTCCCTTGATTCGTTTGTGAATATTTTCTCCCATTCTGAGGGTTGTCTTTTCGTCTTGTTTATGGTTTCCTTTGCTGTTCAAAAGCTTTGAAGTTTCATTAGGTCCCATTTGTTTATTTTTGTTTTTATATCCCTTTCTCTAGGAGGTGGATCAAAAAGGATCTTGTTGTGATTTATGTCAGAGTGTTCTGCCTATGTTTACGCTAAGAGTTTTATAGTGTCCAGTCTTACATTTAGGTGTCTAATCCATTTTGAGTTTATTTTTGTGTATGATGTTAGGGAGTATTCTAATTTCATTCTTTTACATGTAGCTGTCCAGTTTTCCCAGCACCACTTACTGAAGAGACTGTCTTTTCTCCATGGTATATCTTTGCCTCCTTAGTCATAGATTAGTTGACCATAGGTGCGTGGGTTTATCTCTAGGCTTTGTATCTTGTTCCATTGATCTATGTGTCTGTTTTTGTGCCACTACTATATTGTCTTGATGACTGTAGCTTTGTAGTACTGTCTGAAGGCAGGGAGTCTGATTCCTCCAGCTCCGTTTTTTTCCCTCAAGACTGCTTTGGCTATTCAGGGTCTTTTGTGTCTCCATACAAATTTTAAGATGATATGTTCTAGTTCTGTAAAAAATGCCTTTGGTAATTTGACAGGGATTGCATTGAACCTGTAGATTGATTTGGGTAGTATAGTCATTTTCACAATATTGATTCTTCCAATCCAAGAACATGGTATATTTCTCCATCTGTTGGTATCATCTGTAATTTCTTTCATCGATGTCTTATAGTTTTCTGCATACAGATCTTTTGTCTCCCTTGGTAGGTTTATTCCTAGGTATTTTATTCTTTTTGTTGCAATGGTAAATGGGAGTGTTTGCATAATTTCTCTTTTAGATTTTTCATCATTAGTGTATAGGAAGGCAAGAGATTTCTGTGCATTAATTTTGTATCCTGCAACTTTACCAAATTCATTGATTAGCTCTAGTAGTTCTCTGGTGGCATTTTTAAGATTCTCTATGTATAGTGTCATGTCATTTGCAAACAGTGACAGCTTTACTTCTTTTCCTATTTGGATTCCTTTTATTTCTTTTTCTTCTCTGATTGCCGTGGCTAGGACTTCCAAAACTATGTTGAATTATAGTGGTGACAGTGGACATCCTTGTCTCATTTCCTATCTTAGAGGAAATGCTTTCAGTTTTTCACCATTGAGAATGATGTTTGCTCTGGGTTTGTTGTATATGGCCTTTATTATGTTGAGGTAGATTCCCTCTATGCCCACTTTCTGGAGTGCTTTTATCATAAATTGGTGTTGAATTTTGTCAAAAGCTTTTTCAGCATCTATTGAGATGATCATATGGTTTTTCTCCTTCAGTTTGTTAATATGGTGTATCATATTGATTGATTTGAGTATATTGAAGAATCCTTGCATCCCTGGGATAAATCCCACTTGATCATGGTGTATAATCCTTTTAATGTGTTGTTGGATTCTGTTTGCTAGTATTTTGTTGAGGATTTTTGCATCTATATTCATCAGTGATATTGGTCTGTAATTTTCTTTTTTTGTAGTGTCTTTGTCTGGTTTTGGTATCAGGGTGATGGTGGCCTCATAGAATGAGTTTGGGAGTGTTTCTTCCTCTTCCTTCCTTCCTTCCTTCCTCCTTCCTCCAATTTTTTTGGAAGAGTTTGAGAGGGATGGGTGTTAGCTCTTCTCTAAATGTTTGATAGAATTCACCTGTGAAGCCATCTGGTCCTGGACTTCTGTTTGTTGGAAGATTTTTAATCACAGTTTCAATTTCATTACTTGTGATTGGTCTGTTCATGTTTTCTGTTTCTTCCTGGTTCAGTCTTGGAAGGTTATTCCTTTCTAAGAATTTGTCCATTTCTTCCAGGTTGTCCATTTTATTGGCATAGTGTTCCTTGTAGTAGTCTCTTAGGATGCTTTGTATTTCTGCTGTGTCTGTTGTAACTTGTCCTTTTTCATTTCTAATTTTATTGATTTGAGTCTTCTCCCTTTTTTCTTGATGAGTCTGGCTAATGGTTTATCAATTTTGTTTATCTTCTAAAAGAACCACGTTTTAGTTTTATTGATCTTTGCTATTGTTTTCTTTGTTTCTATTTCATTTATTTCTGCTCTGATCTTGATGATTTCTTTCCTTCTGTTAACTTTGGGTTTAGTTTGTTCTTCTTTCTCTAGTTCCTTTAGGTGTAAGGTTAGATTGTTTATTTGAGATTTTTCTTGTTTCTTGAGGTAGGCTTGTATAGCTATAAACTTCCCTCTTAGAACTGCTTTTGCTGCATCCCATAGGTTTTGGATGGTCGTTTTCATTCTTTTGTCTCTAGGTATTTTTTGATTTCCTCTTTGATTTCTTCCATGATCTCTTGGTTATTTAGTAATGTATTGTTTAGCCTCCATGTGTTTGTGGTTTTTATTTTTTTTCCCCTGTAATTCATTTCTAATCTCATAGCATTGTGGTCATAAAAGATGCTTGATATGATTTCAGCTTTCTTAAATTTACTGAAGCTTGATTTGTGACTCAAGATGTGATCTATCCTGGAGAATATTCTGTGTACACTTGAGAAGGAAGTGTAATCTGCTGTTTTTGGATGGAATGTCCTATAAATATCAATTAAATCTGTCTGATCTATTGTGTCATTTAAAGCTTCTGTTTCCTTATTTATTTTCACTTTGGATGATCTGTCCATTGGTGTAAGTGAGGTGTTAACGTCCCCCACTATTATTGTGTTACTGTTGATTTCGTCTTTTATAGCTGTTAGCCGTTGTTTATGGATTGAAGTGCTCCTATGTTGGGTGCATATAGATTTATAATAGTTATATCTTCTTCTTGGATTGATCCCTTGATCATTACGTAGTGTTGCTCCTTGTCTCTTGTTACATTCTCTATTTTGAAGTCTGTTTTATCTGTTATGAGTATAGCTACTCCAGCTTTCTTTTGATTTCCATTTGCACGGAATATCTTTTTCCATCCCCTCACTTTCAGTCTGTATGTGTCCCTAGGTCTCAAGTGGGTCTCTAGTAGACAGCATATATATGGGTCTGCACTTTCTGGACTTGGGTGGCTATTTCCTTTCCCATGGTAGGGAAGTTTTTGACTATAATCTCTTTAAATATTTTCTCTGGTCCTTTGTCTCTCTCTTCTCCTTCTGGGACCCCTAGAATGCGAATGTTGTTGCGTTTAATGTTGTCCCAGAGGTCTCTTAGGCTGTCTTCATTTCTTTTCATTCTTTTTTCTTTATTCTTTTCTGCAGCAGTGAATTCCACCATTCTGTCTTCCAGGTCAATTATCCGTTCTTCTGCCTCAGTTATTCTGCTATTGATTCCTTCTAGTGTAGTTTTCATTTCAGTTATTGTATTGCTCATCTCTGTTTGTTTGTTCTTTAATTCTTCTAGGTCTTTGTTAAACATCTCTTACCTCTTCTCGATCTTTGCCTCCATTGTTTTTCCGAAGTCCTGGATCATCTTCACTATCATTATTCTGAATTCTTTTTCTGGACGGTTGCCTATCTCCACTTCATTTGGTTGCTTTTCTGGGGGTTTATCTTGTTCCTTCATCTGGTACATAGTCCTCTGCCTTTTCATCTTGTCTTTCTTTCTGTGAATGTGTTTTTTGTTCCACAGGCTGTGGGATTGTAGTTCTTCTTGCTTCTGCTCTCTGCCCTCTGGAGCACTATTCCTTCTTTAACAATGTTTCTTAAACTATGTTGACATATATATTTATTTATATGTATGTGTGCACACATATTTCAAAGGCTCTGAAATATCATAATTGAGCTCTCCAGTACAAGCAGAGCTGTCTCGACAAAGTCCAAAATGGCATGAGGGAACCAGTATTATGATTTTTAATTTTAAGTTCCACATGTACATTGGTGGTATGCAGGAAAATGATTGACTTTTGTATATTAACCTTGTCTCTTGCAACCTTACTATAATAATCACTTATAAGTTCCAGATTTTTTGTTGCTGTCAGTTCTTATGTTCTGCATGGATTATCATGTCAGCTGCAAAGTAAGACAGTTTTATATCTTTCTTCTTAGTCTGTATGCCTCATTTCATTTTCTTATCTTACTGCATTAGCTAGGACTCCTAATATGATGTTGAAAAGTAGTGGTTTGTGGGGACATCCTTGTCTTGTTCCTGATCTTAGTGGGAAACCTTCCAGTGTTTCACCAACAAGTGTGATGTTAGCTGTAGGCTTTTAGTAGATGTTTGTTCTTCTCTACGTTTGTTGAGAGTTTTTATCATGAATCAGAGTTCATTTTTGTCAAATAGTTTGAATCTACTGATATAATTATGTGATTTTCCTTCTTCAGCCTGTTGATGTGATGAATTACATTAACTTGCAAATGTTGAACCAACCTTGTGTACCCAAGGCATCATGGGTTTTTAAAATTTCTTTTCTTTAAAATATTAGAATTAAAAATATGTTTCTTTGTTCTGCCATTACCTGCCTTTCATTGGAAATTTTAATCTTTTTGTATATAAAGTAATTACTGATTGGACTTCTGCCATTTTCCAGTGTTTTTTCTGTATGTCTTGTAGCTTTTTGTCGCTCATTTCCTCCATTACTGCTTTCTATTGTGTTTAGTTCATAATTTGGAGTGACAACTTTTGATTTCATTTCTTTTTCTACAGATATTTTCTTTGTGGTTACTATGTGTGTTACATAGAGCAACTCAAAGTTGTAACATTCTAATCTGAATTGATATTAACTTAAATAGCATACAAAAACTCTACTCCTATGCAGTTCTATCCCCCATCCTTTATTAATGTCACAAATTATATCTTTATACATTGTATTCCCAATAATATAGCTTTATAATTATTTTTATAGCTTTGTTTTTTAAATCCTGTAGAAAATAAAAAGTTGGGTTACACCCAAAATTACAATAATATTGATTTTTGTATTTGCCCATTTTTTACACTTAACAAAGATATTTATTTCTTCATATGGGTTTAAGTTATTGTTTAACGTTCTTTCATTTCACCATGAATGTCTTCCTTCACTATGTGTTGTAGACCAGGTCTAGTGGTAACAAGCTCCCTAAGTTTATTTTTTTTAATCTGGGTATATAATAATTTTTGGAGCACAGTTTTTCTGAATATACAAATCTCAGTTGACAAGCTTTTTTCTTTCAGCATTACAAATGTATCATCCCACTGCCTTCTGGCCTCCCTGGATTCTGATGAGAGATCAGTTGATAATCTCATTGAGGGTCCCTTGCATGTTGATTTTCTCACTGCTTTTAAGATTCCCTCATTGTGACTTTCAGTAGTTTGATTATAGTGTCTTTCAGTGAAAAATCTCTCTGAATTTAAAGCACTTGGATGTTTTTGAGTTTTTTGGATTTGTAGATACATTGTCTTTCTTCAAATTAGGGAAGTTTTCAGCCCTTAATTTTTCCAATAATCTTTCTTCTCCTTTCTGTTTGACTCCCATAATCTATATGTTGGTCCACTTGATGGTGTCTCATTTCTCTTGGGCCTATTCACTTTTCTTCATTCTTTTTCTTTCTGTTCCTCAGACTGGATAACTTAAATTTTCCTGTCTTCATCTTTGCAGATTCTTTCCTCTCCCTGATCAGATAATTTGTTGAACCCTTCTAGTTAATTTTTCATTTCAGTTGTTGTACTTTTCAGCTCCAAAATTTCTGTTTGGTTCCTTTTTATAATTTCTTTTTGTTGGTATTTGCATTTTGATCATACAGTTTCCTGATTTCCATTCTTTCTTTGTCCATGTTTGTCTTCAGCTCTTTAAGCCTATTAAAAAGTTATTTTAGTCTTTTTTCTAGTATATCCAATGTCTGGAATTTCTCAGGGATAGTTACTTTCAATTAATTTTGTTCCTTTCAATGCATCATACTTCCTGTTTCTTTGTATGCCCTGTGATTTTGTTGTTGTTATCAAGAACTTGATGTTTGAATATTATAGTGTGGTACCACTGGAGATTAGATTCTTGCCTTTCTCCAGGGTTTGCTAGGGGCTTTATGTTTGTTTTATAATTATTGAAGGCTGTAGTAGTCCATTTTAGTTACTTTTACAATCTGTTTTTGAGAAGATGTACTCCTTGTCATGTGTTATCACTGAGGTCTGTGTTCCTTTAGCTCACGTTCACCTAATGTTTTGACAGAGATTTCTTTGAATGCCAGAAGCTTAAAAAAATAACTAAAAATAAGCAAACCAAAAAGAAAAAAAACCTTTTCCAGTCTTTGCAGATCCAGTTCTGTGTTGAGGCCCTCCTTTAATACCATGCTTGCCCTGAACCTAGGGATAACTGTGAAGTGAAAATTTGGGGTCTCCTCAACACTTTTCTAAATATGTGTCTTAATCTAGGCATGCATCTAGCCTATATTACCTAAATCACCCCATATACATGTTTTTGTTTTTGTTTTTGTTTTGGCTGCTTTAGGTCTTTGTTGATGTGCACGGGCTTTCTTTAGTTGCAGCAAGTGGGGGCTACTCTTTGTTCGCGGTGTGTGTGCTTCTCATTGTGATGGCTTTTCTTGTTGCCGAGCATGGGCTCTAGGCACATGGGCTTCACTAGTTGTGGCTTGTGGGCTCTAGAGCACAGGCTCAGTAGTAGTGGCACATGGGCTTAGTTGCTCTGTGGCTTGTGGGACCTTCCCAGAATAGGGCTCAAACCCGTGTCCCCTGCATTGGCAGGCAAATACTTAACGACTGTGCCACCAGGGAAGCCCTACATGAGTTTTTTGAATGTCTTAGTCTCCCAAAGAATGTCCCCCAGCTTTTCCTCCCATGCTTTAGGTATCTTGACTGTTATATATTTTGACTGTAACATTTTCCCCCAGGTGTTTGTGGGTTGTTAGTTCTCCTTACAGTATTTTCAGTCAAAGCCAACTACTTTTCCAGCCTGAGTTCTGAGTTAGGTAAAACAGAGATGAACACCTTCTGTAAGTCCTTCAGGTATCCTTTAGACAGGTTACAACAGACATAAGCAATAATTTGTGACTAGAGTCTGCTCTCCTCCTTCAGAACCAGACAGTAGGTGCCTATAACACAGGCTAGCACTGTTTCAAGACTGCCCTATGCTGGAAAGGGGGTGGGACAACAGCAAGTAAAAATGCCACAGATATTTCCTAAAGTTTTCAAGTTGCCTTTTTTTTTTTTTTAAGTTCAGCATGTTCTTGGTTCCTGTAAATCTTTGACTATTTTCCAGAGTTCTGACAAACTTGGTTTTGCAGTTTTTTTCTTGATGTTTCTGTGTGGGCATAAGAGGTTGGATCTGCCTACTCTGTCAATTTGCTGATGTCATACTATATGCTTTTTCAATGGTTTACTTTTTCCTGAACATTAAAGTAGTTTAAAAATATTTAAAAATCATAAATTGGTTTATTAAACTCACAATATTACTTTATTATAAAAATTTATTATCTTAATCATTTTTAACTGTACCATTCAGTATTGTTAAGTATATTCACAACAATATATTTCCCCCTCACCAAGCCTCTGGCAACCACCATTCTACTTTCTATTGCTACAAATTTGACTACTTTAGATACCTTATATAAGTGAAATCATACACTATTTGTCTTTTTGTGACTGGTTTATTTCATTTAGCCTAGTGTCAAAGTTCATCCATGTTGTAGCAAGTGACAGGATTTCCTTCTTTTTAAAGACTAAATAATATTCCATTGTATGGCTAGACCACATTATCTTTATTCGTTCATCTACTGATGGATATTCGTGTTGTTTCCACCTCTTGGTTATTATGAATATTGCTGCAATGAACATGGGTGTGCAAATATGTCTTAGAGATCTTGTTTTCAGTTTGTTTGTGTATATACCCAGAAGTAGGATTGCTGAATCATAAGGTAATTTTATTTGTAATTTTTAAAAACAATTTTAAATTTTCTTGAGGAACTGTCATAGTGTTTTCCATAGTGGCCCCACCATTTTACTTTCCCAGCAATAGGACATAAGGGTTCCAATTTCTCCACATCTTCAATACTTGTTATTTTTTGTTTTTCCTACAATGGCCAGCATAATGGGTATAATATCTCATTGTGGTTTTGATTTGTATTTCTCTGATGACTAGTGATGTTGAGTATCATTTCACAGCCTTGTTAGCCATTTGTACATCTTCTTTGGAGAAATATCTATTCAGGTCCCTTGCCCATATTTTAATCTCATGATTGGTTTTTTGTTTGTTTTTGAATTGTAGGAGTTCTTTATATATTCTGGCTATTAACCCCTTTTTAAATATATGATTTGCAAATATTTTCTCCCATGCATGTTGTCATTTAAGTCTTTTGATTATTTCCTTTGATGTGTAGAAGTTTCTAGTCCAATTTGTGTATTTTTGCTTTTGTTGCCTGTGCTTTGGGTGTCATATTCAAGAAATCATTGCCAAATCTAATGTCATCAAGATTTTCCTGTGTTTTCTTCTCGGAGTTTTATTGTTTTAAGTCTTATGTTAAAATCTTTAATCCTTTCTGAATTAATATTTTTTGTATATGATATAAGGTAATTGTCCATCTTCATTCTTTGTCATGTGGGTATCTAGTCCCAAGACCACTTTTTGAAGAGACTGTCCTTTCCCCATTATGTGTTCTTGGCACCCTTCTTGAAGATCATTTGAAAACATAAACAAGGGTTTATTTTTGGACTCTCTCTTCTGTTCCATTGGTCTTTATGTCTGTGTTTATGCAAGCACTACACTGTTTTGATTACTGTAGCTTTGTAACATACTGAACCCTGACTGGTACACCACTCCTGTTTCTTAACATTTCTGAGTCACTTTGTTTTAAATCTGTCTGTTGTATGCAGCCAAGTTGGCTTTTGCTTTATAAGTCAACTTGAATATCTTTTCTTTAAATATTAATAGGTGAATCAAGACCACTCATTTATTGATATGTCTAATGTTTGATTTTGTCATATTGTTTTCTTATACTTACTGTGTCCATTGTTATATTTACTGTATTTATTTATGTTGTTTCTTTGGAGTTCTTATTTCCTTGGGTATGAAAAGATTGGAATTTTTTCCAAGAGAGAGCACTATAATACTGTTTATAGAGGTGGTCATAGATACCATTATCCTAACTTTTTGAAATTTGATTTGTTAGATTTAAATGTCTTTGACTACTGTTATTTAAATGACAATCAATGAGCTTATTTTACTTTCTCCGTTTTTTTCTCTTATTTTAAAAAAATGCAGTTTCTACATTGTCAAAGTACATAAACTCTACATATTCTGCCACCACTGTCTCTACCTTTGTCATAGTCTTGGATCTACAGTTACAATATATTTACAGCTGTAGTCTATAGTTTTCCATCATCTTTTAATTGGATAAAACTCATTCTTCCACCAATTTCTCAGGAAGCACTCTTAACTACCATATTCCCTGAGTTCTCGCATACTTAAAAACTTTTTCAATAGCTTTGATTCTAAAAGTACAGGTTAGCTGAATATAAAATCCTGGGGTTATCCTTTTTCTTTGAATTTCTTGAAAATGCTGTTCTCCTTGTTTTATTTTGTATATTGTTGTTGAGAATTCTAATGGCAACCTGGTGGGGTTTTTCTTTTACCATCTTTATTTGAGTATAATTGCTTTACAATATTGTGTTAGTTACTGCTGTATAACATAGTGAATCAGCTATGTGTATACATATATCCCCATATGCCCTCCCTCTTGAGTCTCCTTCCCACCCTCCCTATCCCACCCCTCTAGGTGTTCACAAAGCACTGAGCTGATCTCCCCATGTGATGCAGCTTCTTCCCACTAGATAGCTAATTTACATTTGATAGTGTATATATGTCAGTGCTACTCTTTCACTTCATCCTAGCTTACCATTCCCCTCCCCCATGTCCACAAGGCCATTCTCTACGTCTGCATCTTTATTACTGTCCTGCCCCTAGTTCATCAGAACTCTTTTTTTAAGATTCTATATATATGCATTAGCTACAGTGTTTTTCTCTTTCTGACTTATTTCACTCTGTATGACAGTCTCTAGGTCCATCCACCTCACTACAAATAACTCAATTTCGTTTCTTTTTATGGCTGAGTAATACTCCACTGTATATATGTGCCACATCTTCTTTATCCATTCACCTGTCAATGGACACTTAGGTTGCTTCCATGTCCTGGCTATTGTAAAGAGTGCTGCAATGAACATTCTGGTACATGACTCTTTTTGAATTATGGTTTTCTCAGGGTATATGCCCAGTAGTGGGATTGCTGGGTCATATGGTAGTTCTATTTTTAGTTTTTTAAGGAACCTCCATAATGACTATATCAATTTACATTCCCACCAACAGTGCAAGAGGGTTCCCTTTTCTCTGCACCCTCTCCACCATTTATTGTTTGTAGAGTTTTTGATGATGGCCATTCTGACTGCTGTGAGGTGAAAGCTCATTGTAGTTTTGATTTGCGTTTCCTTAATGATGAGTGATGTTGAGCATCCTTTCATGTGTTTGTTGGCAATCTGTATATCTTCTTCGGAGAAATGTCTATTTAGATCTTCTGCCTATTTTTGGATTGTGTTGTTTGTTTATTGATATTGAGCTGCATGAGCTGCTTGTATATTTTGGAGATTAATCCTTTGTCAGTTGCTTTGTTTGCAAATATTTTCTCCCATCCTGAGGGTTGTCTTTTCATCTTGTTTATGGTTTCCTTTGCTGTGCAAAAACTTTTAAGTTTCATTAGGTCCCATTTGTTTATTTTTGTTTTTCTTTCCCTTTCTCTAGGAGGTGGGTCAAAAAGGATCTTTCTGTGACTTATGTCAAAGAGTGTTCTTGCTATGTTTCCGCTAAGAGTTTTATAGTGTCTGGCCTTACATTTAGGTCTTTAATCCAATTTGAGTTTATTTTTGTGTATGGTGTTAGGGAATGTTCTAATTTCATTCTTTTACATGTAGCTGTCCAATTATCCCAGCACCACTTACTGAAGAGTTTGTCTTTTCTCCACTGTATATTTTTGCCTCCTTTATCAAAGATAAGGTGACCATATGTATGTGGGTATATCTCTGGGCTTTCTATCCTATTCCATTGATCTATATTTCTGTTTTTGTGCCAGTACCATACTGTCTTGATTACTGTAGCTTTGTAGTATAGTCTGAAGTCAGGGAGCCTGATTCTTACAGCTCTGTTTTTCTTTCTCAGGATTGCTTTGGCTATTCGGATTTTTTGTGTTTCCATACAAATTGTGAAATTTTTTGCTCTAGTCTGTGAAAAATGCCATTGGTAGTTTCATAGGGATTGCACTGAATATGTAGATTGCTTTGGGTAGTATAGTCCTTTTCACAATGTTGATTCTTCCAATCCAAGAACATGGTATATCTTTCCATCTGTGTGTATGACCTTTAGTTTCTTTCATCAGTGTCTTATAGTTTTCTGCATACATGTTTTTTTTCTCCTTAGGTAGGTTTATTCCTAGGTATTTTATTCTTTTTGTTGCAATGGTAAATGGGAGTGTTTTCTTAATTTTACTCTCAGATTTTTCATCATTAGTATATAAGAATGCCAGAGATTTCTGTACATTAATTTTGTATCCCACTACTTTACCAGATTCATTGATTAGCTCTAGTAGTTTTCTGGTAGCATCTTTAGGATTCTCTATGTATAGTATCATGTCATCTGCAAACAGTGACAGCTTTACTTCTTCTTTTCTAATTTGGATTCCTTTTATTTCTTTTTCTTCTGATTGCTGTGGCTGAAACTTCCAAAACTGTATTGAATAATTGTGGTGAGAGTAGGCATCCTTGTCTTGTTCCTGATTTTACAGGAAATGGTTTCAGTTTTTCACCATTAAGAACATTGTTGGCTGTGGGTTTGTCATATATGGGCTGTATTATGTTGATGTAGGTTCCCTCTATGCCTACTTTCTGGAGATATTTTTATCATAAATGGGTGTTGAATTTTGTCAGAAGCTTTTTCTGCATCTATTGAGATTATCATGTGTTTTTTTCCTTCATTTTGTTAATATGGTGTATCTCATTGATTGAGTTGCATATATTGAGGAATCCTTGCAATCCTGGGATAAAGCCCAATTGATCATTTTGTATGATCCTTTTAATGTGCTTTTGGATTGTTTGCTAATATTTTGTTAGGATTTTTGCATCTATGTTCATCAGTGATATTGGCCTGGAGTTTTCTTTTTTTGTGACATCTTTGGTTTTGGTATCAGGGTGATGGTGGCCTTGTAGAATGAATTTGGGAGTGTTCCTCCCTCTGCTATATTTTGGAAGAGTTTGAGAATGATAGGTGTTAGCTGTTCCCTAAATGTTTGATAGGATTTGCCTGTGAAGCCATCTGGTCCTGGGCTTTTGTTTGTTGGAAGATTTTAATCACAGTTTCAATTTCAGTGCTTGTGATTGGTCAGTTTATATTTTCTATTTCTTCCTGGTTCAGTCTCAGAAGGTTGTGCTTTTCTAAGAATTTGTCCATTTCTTCCTGGTTGTCCATTTTATAGGCATATAGTTGCTCATAGTAATCTCTTACGATCCTTTGTATTTTTGAAGTGTCAGTTGTTACTTCTCCTTTTTCATTGCTAATTCTACTGATTTGAGTCTTCTCCCTTTTTTTCTTGAGGATTCTGGCTAGTGGTTTATCAATTTTGTTTATCTTCTCAAAGAACCAGCTTTTAGTTTTATTGATCTTTGCTATTGTTTCCTTCTTTTTCATTTATTTCTGATCTGATCTTTATGATTTCTTTTCTCCTGCTAACTTTGGGGTTTTATTGTTCTTTTTCTAATTGCTTTAGGTGTAAGGTTAGGTTGGTTTGAGATTTTTCTTGTTTCTTGAGGTAGGATTGTATTGCTGCTATAAACTTCCCTCTAAGAACTGCTTTTGCTGCATCCCATAGGTTTTGGGTCATCGTGTTTTCATTGTCATTTGCTTTTTGTATTTTCTGATTTACTCTTCGATTTCTTCAATGACCTCTTGGTTATTTAGTAGTGTATTGTTTAGCCTCCATGTGTTTGTATTTTTTCATTTTTTTTCCTGTAATTGATATGTAGTTTCAGAGCGTCGTGGTCAGAAAAGATATATGATACGATTTCAATTTTCTTAAATTTACCAAGGCTTGATTTGTAACCCAAGATACAGTCTGTCCTGGAGAATGTTCCATGAGCACTTGAGAAGGAAGTGCATTCTGTTGTTTTTGGATGGAATGTCCTATAAATATCAATTAAGTCCATCTTATTTAATGTGTCATTTCAAACTTGTGTTTCCTTATTTATTTTCATTTTCGATGATATGTCCATCGGTGAGAGTGGGGTGTTAAAGTCCCCTATTATGATTGTGTTACTGTTGATTTCCTCTTTTATGGCTGTTAGCATTTGCCTTATGTATTGAGGTACTCCTATGTTGGGTGCATAAATATTTATAATTGTTATATCTTGTTCTTGGATTGACCCCTTGATCATTATGTAGTGTCCTTCTTTGTCTCTTGTAATAGTCTTTATTTTAAAGTCCATTTTCTGATATGAGAATTGCTACTCCAGCCTTCTTTTGATTTCCATTTGCATGGAATCTTTTTCCATCCCCTCACTTTCAGTCTGTATGTGTCCCTAGGTCTGTAGTGGGTCTTTGTAGACAGCATATATATATACAAGCCTTATTTTTGTATCCATTCTGGCAGTCTGTGTCTTTTGGTTGGAGCATTTAACCCATTTACATTTAAGGAAGTTATCAATATGTATGTTCCTATTACCGTTTTCTTAATTGTTTTGGGTTTTTGTAGGTCTTTTCCTTCTCTTGTGTTTCCTGCCTAGAGAAGTTCCTTTAGCGTTTGTTGTAAACCTAGCTTGGTGTTGCTGAATTCTCGTAAATTTTGCTTGTCTGTAAAGGTTTTTATTTCTCTGTCAAGTCTGAATGAGATACTTGCTGGGTAATCTTGGTTGTAGGTTTTTCCCTTTCATCACTTTAAATTATGTTCTGCCATTCCCTTCTGGCTTGCAGAGTTTCTGCTGAAAGATCAGCTGTTAAGCTTATGGGGATTCCCTTGTATGTTATTTGTTGCTTTTCCCTTGCTGCTTTTAATATTCTTTCATTTTTGATAGTTTGATTAATATGTGTCTTGTTTTGTTTCTCCTTGGAGTTATCCTGTATGGGACTCTCTACGCTTCCTGGACTTCATTGACTATTTCCTTTCCCATGTTAGGGAAGTTTTCAACTATAATCTCTTCAAATATTTTCTCAGACCCTTTTTCTTTTCTTCTGGGATCCCTATAATTGGAATGATGGTGCATTTAATGTTGTCCCAGAGGCCTCTGTGACTGTCCTCAATTCTTTTCATTCTTTTTTCTTTATTCTGCTCTGTGGTAGTTACTTCCACTATTTTATCTTCCAGGTCATTTATCCATTCTTCTGCCTCAGTTATTCTATTGATTCCTTCCAGAGAATTTTTAATTTCATCTATTGTGTTGTCATCATTATTTGTTTGGTCTTTAGTTCTTCTAGGTCCTTGTTAAACATTTCTTGTATTTTCTCCATTCTATTTCCAAGATTTTGGATCATCTTCACTGTCATTACTCTGAATTCTTTTTCAGGTAGACTGCATATTTCCTCATTTGTTTGGTGTGGTGGGTTTTCACCTTGCTCCTTCATCTGCTGCAACCTGATTTTAAATGACTCTTTGCCTAGAGGCCCTGGGGATTTTTACCCCCTCTTCATATGTAAAGTGTAATGATTTTACTAGGATATGTCTTGAAACTGACCAGTCTGGATCCAAGTCTACTCAGACTTTCTCTTATTTCTGGAAACATTTCTTGGATTATAGGTTTAAATATTTGTCTTGTTCCATTATTTCATTTTTCTTCTTCAGGGACTCCGATTATTCATATATTGGCTCTTCTCTAAGTGTCCTCTATGTCCATCACTTTCTCTCTCATCCTTTTTGCTTACTATTTTTATTTTCACTCTTGGCCTTTCATACTTTTCTTCAACGTTTTTAAATAAATCTTCAGTTGAACCTATTCTCCCTTGAGTAATCTCACCTTCAAAATGACTTTGTCTTTATTCCTCAAATTCTTTCCTGAGTTCATTTAACTCTTGTTTTCTACCTTCCTGTTTCATTTTTGGTTATTTCTGTTTTGAGTTTTCTGATTTCTCATTTGACTTTTTTTTCCATATCATATACAGAAATTTTGTTTAAAGGTATTTATTCCTTTTGGAATGTGTGTTAGAGTTTTATTTTGCTTAATGTTTTGTTTACTGGGGGATAATTTTCATCAGCTGAAATATTTTCTCATTTTAATTTTATACCTTTGCATAGGTACTATTTTCTGTCCACTTTGTGCTTTTAAATTTTTTAAAAATGATTTTACGGCTTCCCTGGTGGCACAGTGGTTGAGTCCGCCTGCCAATGCAGGGGACACAGGTTCATGCCCCGGTCTGGGGGGCTCATGAGCCATGGCCGCTGAGCCTGCGCTCCACAACGGAAGAGGCCACAACAGTGAGAGGCCCATGTACCGCAAAAAAAAAAAAAAAAAAAAATTTAAGCTTACAAATACGTTTTCAGTCTTTCCTTTTCCTCTATAAGCTCCATAGTTTACAAGAATACAAAGCTCCATAATTTACAAGAATACAGACTTATTTGGTAGAATGTCCCTCAATTTAATGTTTGCCTGATGCTTCCTCATAATTAGATTCAGGTTGTGCTTTTTGTTTTTTGCAAAAAATGCTGTAAGTGATGCTGTGTTCTCAGTGGATTCTATCAGAAGGCACATGATGTTGATTTGTTCCATTACTAGTGATGTTAATTATGTTTGGATTAGGTGGTATCTACCAGGTTCCTTCACTGTAAAGTTACTGTTTTCCTCTTTGTAACTGGTATTTTATGGAAAGATACTTTGAGACTATATGCTTTTGCTCAAACTTTCACCTGCTAGTTTTAGCATCCACTGACAGTGATTCCCTAGATCAGTTATTACTAGTGACTAAACAGTGATTTTCTAATGTCATCATTCTTTCTATATTTCATAGTTGGCATTCTACCCTAAGGAGGAGCTTTGCCTTTTCTCTCATTGATTTATTCACATCAATACATACTGAATAAATAGTACGTGTAATATATACTCCTAATTCTTGGGAGATATAGGTGAAAAGTATTTAGGTGGAAAGGTCTTGATGTCTGCAGCTTACCCTCAAATGTTTCAGCAAAATAATAGTAATCATACATACACACACACACTCAAGGGTGTTAAAGCAAATGTGAAAAAAAATGTCATACTGTTCACCTAGATTGAATATTTAAGGAATATCACTGTACTATTTTGCAACTTTTTTGCAGATCTGAATTTTTTCAAAATATAAGGTCCAAATATATATATAGCAATTTTAATCAAGACACTGCCAAACCTTCACAAATATTTGAAAAAAAGTCAGCCTATAGATTTAATTTAGTGCATTTGAATGTATTCAAAGTTTATTACCATTGTCTATAGATATTTAACACTAGCATCTGTGCAACAGTCCTCTGAGGCAGAGGGAGAACATGACACATAAATCTCATACACTAAGATAACAGTACCATGTTTGACAGGTTTGTTTGATTCAGTAAACCAAGCTTGACAAAGCAGCCAACTCAAGATAAATGATTCCAGTCTTAGGACATAAGTGAACTTACCACTTAAGGAAACATTACAAATAATATTAAAATGTTACACAGACTTAACAGAAGTTCAGGATTTCCCCTATATGCTGACAGATTCATCACGTAGAAACCTGTACATTACAGTACTCTGAGGTTTTAGCAAAGCATACATTACAGACCCATTTGCCATACAGTGCAGTTTTATTGTGTTAGAAATGAATAATAGTGCACTTATATCCCAGAGTCACATTCAAATATATCAAGAGTACAATTCAAATACATGGCTACTGAAGAAATACATACTTTTTAAATTTTAAATTTATTTTAAAAAATAACTAAGTTGTGCAAGTACAACACTTTCAGTGTAGATGATAATAGATCTATAAGGATTCTAAAAAGCAGAACTCAGGGTGTATTTGTGTAGAAGAATCCACCTCTCCAAAAATACATGCATTTGAAAAAGTGAAGCAGATGTCTTGGGCAGACAGACACAGGCAGTGTTGCACAACTTGTTTTTATTACAAATCACAAATATATTTAATCTGTATACTCACAGGCAAACAGAATGGCCCTAGAAGACAGTAAGCTCTCATCATGAAGTATTTTTCTCGACAATGTAGTATCTGCAGTGAGCCCCGTTATTTTTCATTAATTAAGCAGAAACTACAGTTCTGCACTGTAGTTCAAAAATAGGACATTAGTTTATTTTAAAGGGAATTTAGATTACAAGTTCAGACTTTCTAAAACCTAGCCCTAGAGTTTCTGGGCTTTTGGTTTAAAGGAAGAAAATGCTGTGGACACTAGATTATAAGGACTGAGTGAAGGCAGAAGTCGTTTTATTCAAGAAAACAAAAATTAGCATTTCATACCATCTGAGAATATTAATGTAGAAACCAGTCTTTTCCTGTTTTTTGTTAATACGGTGAATTACACAAAAATACTACCTATAATAACTTATTGTACCAGCTCTGGAGGGGGAAGATCTGAGCCATGTTAAAGAATAAGAAATAATTAATCTTTGTCTTGAGGTATAGGATAAACTTGTATCAGAGGTACTGAATGAATGACTTCATTCTCTCATACATTTCAAAGCTTCCAGAACCAGGGGACTAACTGTTCTAAATATTGCCCACTTTTTGTCCAGGAAATACCTCTCTGATAAAGAGTGCTCCTAATAGACTCATGTCATTTTAATTCATTAAATCTGGATATGGGTAAATACCAAAACTGTGTCTCAGGTTAAGGTCTGATAGTGAGTGAACCTGATGACTTGGTTAAAACTGACAATTAAAACAGCTAATCTTGAAACCAGATAACTTTAAGAGTTACATCTTAAGCAGATTATTTTTAAGTGCAGCAAAATATTCCCCCTGTTTTTCACTTCAAGAGACAATTACTGGTCAAATCTTTTCCATGATATTGACTTTTTAAATTTAACATAAATACTGACTGAATCAAAGACTAAAATCTCACTAAATTTTCATCCTTTAAAATGAAAAGCAGTGACATATCACCTCTACAAAATCAGGCTTTAGAATTCAAAGAAAAGTTTTTAAATTCTCCATACGGATCTTAAATGACTATCTATCTGTTGTCTTCCAAAGTTTTCCCAAAAATCACTTTAAAAACTTGCTTCAAAGGCCTAATTTTTCTTAGAAATAAAACGAATTTATAGGTGTCTTAAACCTGTAAGGTTTTATAATTTCTGCTTGTTTTCTTCCCATTTAATAAAATCAAAATGAAAAATTCAAACTACTGAAAAGCTTTAGACCACCCAAAAAGTTTCAGCATTTTTATATAACCAAACTATGTTCTTCTGATTTTTAAAAAATTATTAATTTAAATCTAAGGATCCCTGTACAGTAGCAATATTTTAAAAATATTCTTTGTGGGGCTTACTTTTTTGCATTCCAAAAATGTAAACCAGCCTTCACAATAATGATTATATCTCACTTTATTATTGGCTTGTAATAGGGTAATCTGCATGCTCACTAATTCGGCCATCATTCTCTTCATTAAAGTTTTTAAAGCCATATTTAGCAAAGACAATTCTCCAAACTTAACCTTTAATAACTAGCTTCTCATAAGTATATCCACTGTAATTATTCTTTTCATCCAAAGGATGAGTAACTTAATAGTATTACTAAAAACTCTCTTCAAATTATATTGATAAAGCACTTGTCTTTGACAGAGTTCTCAAGCTTGGGGAAACTTTAGTATTTGCCTTATTAGATGACACCTTTGAAAGTGTACTGATATCAAAGTTTGTTTTTACACCCTGTAAACTGAACTGAGGTTTGGACAATCCCTAATTATAAATTAACACTAAAACACAAACTTGTCCAAACAGCTTATGACTGCTGTCTCAATAAGAGAAAGAAAAAGAAATTGAAACATTATACTATTACTGTACTCTGGCTCACATGTAAAATGTTCATCAGGAAGACAGGTATAAGTTAATGGCATACAATTTCTCCATGACCAAGCCTAATAAAAAATCCCTCCTAAGTTTCCACCCACAGAAGCCTTATGGCCAATTAATATTACCAGTGAGAGTCACTTCTAAAGAATCACTAAAAGAAAATCTCTATATGGTTTTCCTTATGGGTCCATTAACTGAGGAGAAAAAGGCTCCTTCTTCAATTTTGAGGATCCATAAAATGCTAGGGTGTTTCCTCTTT
The DNA here is from genome assembly GCF_026419965.1 of Kogia breviceps. Taxonomy (NCBI): domain Eukaryota; kingdom Metazoa; phylum Chordata; class Mammalia; order Artiodactyla; family Physeteridae; genus Kogia; species Kogia breviceps. Next base: position 110,878,788 of record NC_081317.1, on the reverse strand, counting down.
TAAAAAAATACAGACATTTCACACAACACACAGATATCTACAGCAAGAAAGTACATCTTCTTTGCTCCTTGCCTTATTAGCCTTTAGGTGAGGGCTTTAATGCCCCAAGATTCGTAACTATAGCCAACAAAACAGGTCAGAATAAAACTGGGCTTAGAGGAGAAAGCAGACAAATTTACCAAAAGAGAGCTCTAACTGTGGATTGCTGTCTAGCCTTTTGCTACAAGTCTGAGGAAACAGGAAGAAAAAAAAAAGTTTGGGCAACTGGAGATAAAAAGTGTTTGCCACTTTCTAAGGCTTCTAAATGTGGACACAGATTTTGCTACAGTCGATTTTGAAGAATTAAAATTTTAACTCAGTACATAGCCCTAAAGCAGGGTTCTGTTTTGGTGTGTTTTACAATGAAATGGTTATATATAGATGGGATGGAAACGGTATTAAAGACTGCCCTTCAACTATCCTTTTAAAGGAGAACTAGAATTGACAGTATCTGTTAAAACGACCTGTGCCACAAAACAAAATTGTATAAGGAAAGCACCAAACCACAAACTTTTAGAATTACAGGCATAAACCAGCATAGCACATAAATATAGGCATCATTGTTTCTGTAACATTGAAACATTTCAAATTGGCTTCTGAAGTTTAAAACATAGCTGCATCATGTTCATAAACTTTCACCTCCACTTAAATTATTATTTGCCTAACATATAATGAACAAATCAGCAGAGTCAAGATAATGTTCAAAAGGCTCAAGACAATAAGAAAATTTTAACCTTAGCATTAGTAAACTCTTAGAATATTTTAAAATAAAATAAAACACAATAAAACACACATATCCGTACATAAACCAGTGCAATAAGAACTACAGACAAGGGCAGTGCATCTCTGGTTTAAGGAAACCGTATTTGTAGCTTAATCATTAACAAATTAACATCTATTCTAAATGACGGTTTAACGTTACATCCAGCATTTGACACATATTTAACGTGTGTCAAAACCCTGAAAAACCAATTCAACACTAATGATAGCTTAATCAGTAACAAATTCCTACTTTATTTCTATATTGCACATATTTTAGTGTCACAATAAATTTACTTCTTAATGTAAATATCAGCGAACTATAGCTGTTGCCCTTGTAAAAATAATTTACCTTGAATAAATATTCAGCTTTTGCTTTCTTGACAAATCAGAATGAGGATGAATTCAGCTCTGTCAGTCCAAAACTATTTGAAAGAGAATGGCTTTTTTATGTGGCAAAGATATTGGAAATGGCATGTTAAACACAAAATTATTCCTTTACCAACCATTTCAGGTTTGAAAAATATTTCGATATTTGGAGTGATTCAAAGTCTGATCCTTTTTTTAAACTAACAGACATTCCCTAAGAGATTAATCATATTCTTGACTGGTCTGGAGCACTGTTTGGAAAGTGGATGCAGAGAAAAGCTTAGGGGAAATGGCATATACACAAATGGCATTAAATAGGTCACTTGCTTCATGTAAAATAAAATGACTAGCACCTCCTTCCTGCTCCCAAAGTGAAGAGGCCTAACAGGCCACATGAAACATGAATAATTACAGTAAGTTCCATTCATAAATTTTTGAGGAGTCCATTATATTAGAAGGTTCTCACATCTAAAGCCTTAAGTTTAAGGCTACTGTGTGAAAGTGAACTGAAGGGCAAGGGAGACAGAAATGGGATACCAGTTGGGATGGTCCTCCGAGGGCTGCAGGGGATCTGGAATTCAGGGGCTCTCCTGCATCCCATCCTCAGTCTCCAGTTCTGCCAACTGCCGCCTAAGGATATTTACTTTTGCTTGTAATTCCTTGTTATATTCAATGATGTTAACCATTTCTTCATATGCTTCATCCAAATACTTGGAAGATCTGTTCCAACGCAGAAAAATACCTATTGAATCCACAAAAGGAAAACAGAAGGGAAAAAGATACACACAATGGTTGTGGTTAATATATAATCCCATGCATTATAATCCTTCTCATTTTTTCACAATTCACATCTGTGTTTTATTATACTCTAAAATATACAGCAATCTTGTGGTATTGAAAGAGTAAAACTGAATACAGTATTCAAGAAGTCACTCTGAGGGAACCCCCACATAAGGTTAACAGCTGATTTCTCAGCAGAAACTCTACAAGCCAGAAGGGACTGGTATGATATATTTAAAGTGATGAGAGGGAAGAGCCTACAACCAAGATTACTCTACCCGGCAAGGATCTCATTCAGACTCAATGGAGAAATCAAAAGCTTCACAGACAAAAGCTAAGAGAATTCAGCACCACCAAACCACCTCTACAACAAATGCTACAGGAACTTCTCTAAGAGGGAAACACAAGAGAAGAAAAGGACCTACAAAAACAAACCCATAACAATTTAAAAAATGGTAATAGGAACATACATATTGATAATTACCTTAAATGTGAATGGATTAAATGCTCCAACCAAAAGACACAGGCTTGCTGAATGGATAAAAGAACAAGACCCAGAGACGGCTTAAAGATGGCGGAAGAGTAAGACGCGGAGATCTCCTTCCTCCTCACAGAGACATCAGAAATACATCTACACGTGGAACTTCTCCTATAGAACACCCACCGAACGCTGGCAGAAGACCTCAGACCTCCAAAAAGGCAAGAAACTCCCCACATATCTGGGTAGGGCAAAAGAAAAAAGAATAAACAGGGACAAAAGAATAGGGACGGGACCTACGCCAGTGGGAGGGAGCCGTGAAGGAGGAAAGACTCCCACACACTAGAGGCCCCTTCGCGGGCGAAGACTGCGGGCGCCGGAGGGGGAAGCTCCAGAGCCGCGGAGGACAGCTCAGCCACAGGGGTGCGGAGGGCAAAGCGGAGAGATTCCCGCAGAGGATCGGTGCCGACCGGCACTCACCAGCCCAAGAGGCTTGTCTGCTCGCCCGCCGAGGCGGGCGGGGCCGGGAGCTGAGGCTTGGGCTTCAGTCGGATCCCAGGGAAAGGTCTGGAGTTGGCAGAGTGAAGACAGCTTGAAGGGGGCTAGTGCGCCACGGCTGGCTGGGAGGGAGTTCGGGAGAAGTCTGGAGCTGCCGAAGAGGCAAGAGACCTTTTCCTCCCTCTTTGCTGCCTGGGCGCCAGGAGAGGGGATTAAGTGCGCCGCTTAAAGGAGCCCTAGAAGCGGGCGTGGAGCTGCCGAAGAGACAAGAGACTTTTTCTTGCCTCTCTGCTTCCTTGGGTGTGAGGTGAGGGTATTAAGAGCACCGCGTAGAGGAGCTCCAGAAACGGGCGCGAGCCGCTGCTGTCGGCACGGACAGTAGAGACGGGTGTCAGACGCTAAGGTTGCTGCTGCCACCACCAAGAGGCCTGTGTGTGAGCACAGGTCACTCTCCACACCGGCCCTCCCGGGAGCCCGTGCAGTCCGCCACTGCCGGGGTCCCAGGATCCAGGGACAGCTTCCCCGGGAGAACGCACGGCGCGCCTTGGGCCTGTGCAGCATCACGTCGGCCTCTGCCGCCGCGGACTCGCCCCGCCCCCGTGCCACTCCCTCCCCCCAGCCTGAGTGAACTGGAGCCCCCGAATCAACTGCTCCTTTAACATCGTCCTGTCTGAGCGAAGGGCAGTCGCCCTCGGACAACCTACACGCAGAGGCGGGACCAAGTCCAAAGCTGAACCCCAGGAGCTGTGCGAACAGAGAGGAGAGGGGGAGGTCTCTCCCAGCAGCCTCAGAAGCGGCGGATTAAAGCTCCACAATCAACTTGAAGTGCCCTGCATCTGTTGAAAACCTGAATAGACAATGAATCATCCCAAGTTGAGGAGGTGGACTTTGAGAGCAAGATATACTATTATTTTCCCCTTTTTTTTCTTTTTATGAGTGTGTATGTGTGTGATGCTGTGTGAGATTTTGTCTGTATAGCTTTGCTTGCACCATTTGTCCTAGGGTTAGACCGACCCATTTTTCTGTTTTTTTTTTTTAAAGGAAACTTTTCTTCTTAATAATTATTTTTTATTTTAATAACTATACTTTATACTACTCTGTCTTCTCCCTTTCTTTCTTCCTTTCTTCCTTCCTTTCTTCCCTCCTTTCTTCCTTCCCTTCCTCTCTTCCTTCCTCCCTTTCTTCCTCTGCACCTTCCTTCCTTCCTTTCTTGCTTCCTTCCTTCATTTCTTCCTTCCTTTCTTCCTCCCTTCCCTCCCTCCCTCCTTCCTTCCTTTTCTTTCCTCTCTATTTATTCTACCTTTTATTTTGAGCCGTGTGGATTAAAGGTTCTTGGCGCCCCAGCCAGGCACCAGGGCGGTGTCCCTGAGGTGGGAGAACCAACCTCTAGACACTAGTCCACAAGAGACCTCCGAGCTCCACGTAATATCAGACGGCGAAAAATCTCCCAGAGACCTCCATCTCAACACCAAGACCCAGCTTCACTCAAGGACCAGCAAAGAACAGTGCTGGACACCCTATCCCCAACAAAGAACAAGACAGGTCTACAGCCCCATCCATTAGCAGAGAGGCTGCCTAAAATCATAATAAGGTTACCAACATCCCCAAACACACCACCAGACGAGGACCTGCCCACCAGAAAGACAAGATCCAGGCTCATCCATCAGAACAGAGGCACTAGTCCCCCCCAACCTGGGAATCTACTCAACCCACTGAACCAACCTTAGCCACTGGGGACAGACACCAAAAACAACAGGAACTACGAACCTGCAGCGTGCAAAAAGGAGACCTCAAACACAGTAAGATAAGCGAAATGAGAAGACAGAAAAACACACAACAGATGAAGGAGCAAGATAAAAACACACCAGACCTAACAGATGAAGAGGTAATAGCCAATCTACCTGAAAGAGAATTTAGAATAATGATGGTGAAGATGATGCAAAATCTTGGAAATAGAATAGACAATTTGCAAGAAACAGTCAACAGGGACCTAGAAGAAATAAAGAGGAAGCAAGAAACGATGAGCAACACAATAAATGAAATTAAAAATACTCTAGATGGGATCAATAGCAGAATAACTGAGGCAGAAGGACGGATAAGTGACCTGGAAGATAAAATAGTGGAAATAACTACTGCAGAGCAGAAGAAAGAAAAAAGAATGAAAAGAACTGAGGACAGTCTCAGAGACCTCTGGGACAACATTAAACGCACCAACATTCGAATTATAGGGGTCCCAGAAGAAGAGAAAAAGAAAGGGACTGAGAAAATATTTGAAGAGATTATAGTTGAAAACTTCCCTAATATAGGAAAGGAAATAGTCAATCAAGTCCAGGAAGCACAGAGAGTTCCATACAGGATAAACCCAAAGAGAAATACGCCAAGACACATAATAATCAAACTGTCAAAAATTAAATACAAAGAAAACATATTAAAAGCAGCAAGGGAAAAACAACAAATAACACACAAGGGAATCCCCATAAGATTAACATCTGATCTTTCAGCAGAAACTCTACAAGCCAGAAGGGAGTGGCAGGACATATTTAAAGTGATGAAGGAAAAAAACCTACAACCAAGATTACTCTACCCAGCAAGGATCTCATTCAGATTTGATGGAGAAATTAAAACCTTTACAGACAAGCAAAAACTGAGAGAGTTCAGCACCACCAAACCAGCTCTACAACAAATCCTAAAGGAACTTCTCTAGGCAAGAAACACAAGAGAAGGAAAAGGCCTACAAGAACAACCCGAAACAATTAAGTAAATGGTAATAGGAACATACATATCGATAATTACCTTAAATGTAAATGGATTAAATGCTCCCACCAAAAGACACAGACTGGCTGAATGGATACAAAACCAAGACCCATATATATGCTGTCTACAAGAGACCCACTTCAGACCTAGGGACACATACAGACTGAAAGTAAGGGGATGGAAAAAGATATTCCATGCAAATGGAAATCAGAAGAAAGCTGGAGTAGCAATTCTCATATCAGACAAAATAGACTTTAAAATAAAGACTATTACAAGAGACAAAGAAGGACACTACATAATGATCAAGGGATCGATCCATGAAGAAGATATAACAATTGTAAATATTTATGCATCCAACATAGGAGCACCTCAATACATAAGGCAAATACTAACAGCCTTAAAAGGGGAAATCGACAGTAACACAATTATAATGGGGGACTTTAACACCCCACTTTCACCAATGGACAGATCATCCAAAATGAAAATAAATAAGGAAACACAAGCTTTAAATGATACATTACACAAGATGGACTTAATTGATATTTATAGGACATTCCATCCAAAAACAACAGAATACACATTTTTCTCAAGTGCTCATGGAACATTCTCCAGGATTGATCATATATTGGGTCACAAATCTAGCCTTGGCAAATTTAAGAAAATTGAAATCGTATCAAGTATCTTTTCCGACCACAACGCTATGAGACTAGATATCAATTATAGGAAAAGATCTGTAAAAAATACAAACACATGGAGGCTAAACAATACACTACTTAATAACGAAGTGATCACTGAAGAAATCAAAGAGGAAATCAAAAAATACTTAGAAACAAATGACAATGGAGACACAACGACCCAAAACCTATGGGATACAGCAAAAGCAGTTCTAAGAGGGAAGTTTATAGCAATACAATCATACCTTAAGAAACAGGAAACATCTCGAATAAACAACCTAACTTTGCACTTAAAGCAATTAGAGAAAGAAGAACAAAAAACCCCCAAATTTAGCAGAAGGAAAGAAATCATAAAGATCAGATCAGAAATAAATGAAAAAGAAGTGAAGGAAACAATAGCAAAGATCAATAAAAGTAAAAGCTGGTTCTTTGAGAAGATAAATAAAATTGATAAACCATTAGCCAGACTCATCAAGAATAAAAGGGAGAAGATTCAAATCAATAGAATTAGAAATGAAAAAGGAGATATAACAACGGACACTGTAGAAATACAAAAGATTATTAGAGATTACTACAAGCAACTGTATGCCAATAAAATGGACAACCTGGAAGAAATGGACAAATTCTTAGAAATGCACAACCTGCTGAGACTGAACCAGGAAGAAATAGAAAATATGAACAGACCAATCACAAGCACTGAAATTGAAACTGTGATTAAAAATCTTCCAGCAAACAAAAGCCCAGGACCAGATGGTTTCACAGGCGAATTCTATCAAACATTTAGAGAAGAGCTAACACCTATCCTTCTCAAACTCTTCCAACAGATAGCAGAGGGAGGAACACTCCCAAACTCATTCTATGAGGCCAACATTACCCTGATACCAAAACCAGACAAAGACGTCACAAAGAAAGAAAACTACAGGCCAATATCACTGATGAACATAGATGCAAAAAGCCTCAACAAAATATTAGCAAACAGAATCCAACAGCACATTAAAAGGATCATACACCATGATCAAGTGGGGTTTATCCCAGGAATGCAAGGATTCTTCAATATACGCAAATCAATCAACGTGATACACCATATCAACAAACTGAAGGAGAAAAACCATATGATCATCTCAATAGATGCAGAGAAAGCTTTTGACAAAATTCAACACTCATTTATGATAAAAACTTTGCAGAAAGTAGGCATACAGGGAACTTTCCTCAACATAATAAAGGCCATATATGACAAACCCACAGCTAGCATCGTTCTCAATGGTGAAAAACTGAAACCATTTCCACTAAGATCAGGAACAAGACAAGGTTGCCCACTCTCACCACTCTTATTCAACATAGTTTTGGAAGTTCTAGCCACAGCAATCAGAGAAGAAAAAGAAATAAAAGGAATCCAAATAGGAAAAGAAGAAGTAAAGCTGTCACTGTTTGCAGATGACATGATACTATACATAGAGAATCCTAAGGATGCTACCAGAAAACTACTAGAGCTAATCAATGAATTTGGTAAAGTTGCAGGATACAAAATTATTGCACAGAAATCTCTGGCATTCTTATATACTAATGATGAAAAATCTGAGAGTAAAATTAAGAAAACACTCCCATTTACCATTGCAACAAAAAGAATAAAATATCTAGGAATAAACCTACCTAAGGAGACAAAAGACTTGTATGCAGAAAACTATAAGACACTGATGAAAGAAATTAAAGAGGGTACAAATAGGTGGAGAAATATACCATGTTCTTGGATTGGAAGAATCAACATAGTGAAAATGACTATACTACCCAAAGCAATCTACCGATTCAATGCAATCCCTATCAAATTACCACTGGCATTTTTTACAGAACTAGAACAAAAAATTTCACAATTTGTATGGAAACACAAAAGACCCCGAATAGCCAAAGCAATCTTGAGAACGAGAAATGGAGCTGGAGGAATTAGGCTCCCTGACTTCAGACTCTACTACAAGGCTACAGTAATTAAGACAATATGGTACTGGCACAAAAACAGAAATATAGATCAATGGAACAGGATAGAGAGCCCAGAGATAAACCCACACACATATGGTCACCTTATCTTTGATAAAGGAGGGAAGGATATACAGTGGAGAAAAGACAGCCTCTTCAATAAGTGGTGCTGGGAAAACTGGACAGCTACATGTAAAAGTATGAAATTAGAACACTCCCTAACACCACACACAAAAATAAACTCAAAATGGGTTAAAGACCTAAATGTAAGGCCAGACACTATCAAACTCTTAGAGGAAAACATAGGCAGAACACTATACGACATAAATCACAGCAAGATCCTTTTTGACCCATCTCCTAGAGAAATGGAAATAAAAACACAAATAAACAAATGGGACCTAATGAAACTTAAAAGCTTTTGCACAGCAAAGGATACCATAAACAAGACCAAAAGACAACCCTCAGAATGGGAGAAAATATTTGCAAATGAAGCAAATGACAAAGGATTAATTTCCAAAATTTATAAGCAACTCATGCAGCTCAATAACAAAAAAACAAACAACCCAATCCAAAAATGGGCAGAAGAACTAAATAGACATTTCTCCAAAGAAGATATACAGATTGCTAACAAACACATGAAAGAATGCTCAACCTCATTAATCATTAGAGAAATGCAAATCAAAACTACAATGAGATATCATCTCACACCGGTCAGATTGGCCATCATCAAAAACTCTAGAAAAAATAAATGCTGGAGAGGGTGTGGAGAAAAGGGAACCCTCTTGCACTGCTGGTGGGAATGTAAATTGATACAGCCGCTATGGAGAACAGTATGGAGGTTCCTTAAAAAACTACAAATAGAACTACCATACGACCCAGCAATCCCACTACTGGGCATATACCCTGAGAAAACCATAATTCAGAAAGACTCATGTACCAAAATGTTCATTGCAGCTCTATTTACAATAGCCAGGACATGGAAGCAACCTAAGTGTCCATCAACAGATGAATGGATAAAGAAGATGTGGCACATATATACAATGGAATATTACTCAGCCATAAAAAGAAATGAAACTGAGTTATTTATAATGAGGTGGATGGACCTGGAGTCTGTCATACAGAGTGAAGTAAGTCAGAAGGAGAAAAACAAATACCATATGCTAACACATATATATGGACTCTAAGGGAAAAAAATGTCATGAAGAGATTAGTGGTAGGACGGGAATAAAACACAGACTTACTGGAGCATGGACTTGAGGATATGGGGAGGGGGAGGGGTGGGCTGTGACGAAGTGGGGGAGTGGCAGGGACATATATACACTATCAAATGTAAATTAGATAGCTGGTGGGAAGCTGCTGCATAGCACAGGGAGATCACCTCTGTGCTTTGTGACCGCCTTGGGGGGTGGGATAGGGAGGGTGGGAGAGAGGGTGATGCAAGAGGGAGGAGATGTGGGAGCATGTGTGTATGTATAACTGATTTAGTTTGTTGTAGAGGGAAAACTAACACACTATTGTAAAACAATTATACTCCAATAAAGATGTTAAAAAAAAAAAAAAAAGAACAAGACCCATATATATGCTGTCTACAAGAGACCCACTTCAGACCTAGGGACACACAAAGACTGAAAGTGAGGGGATGGAAAAAGATATTCCATGCAAAAAGAAATCAAAAGAAAGCTGGAGTAGCAATACTCATATCAGACAAAATAGACTTTAAAATAAAGACTGTTACAAGAGACAAGGACACTACACAATGATCAAGGGATCAATCCAAGAAGTTATATCAATTATAAATGTATATGCACCCAACGTAGGAGCACCTCAATACATAAGGCAACTGCTAAAAGCTATAAAAGAGGAAACTGACAGTAACACAATAATAGTGGGGGACTTTAACACCTCACTTACACCAATGAACAGATCATCCAAACAGAAAATTAAAAAGGAAACACAAGCTTTAAATGACACAATAGATCAGATAGATTTAACTGATATTTATAGGACATTCCATCCAAAAACAGCAGATTACACTTTCTTCTCAAGTGCATATGGAACATGCTCCAGGATAGATCACATCTTGGATCACAAATCAAGCCTCAGTAAATTTAAGAAAACTGAAATCATATCAAGCATCTTTTCTGACCACAATGCTATGAGATTAGAAATCAATTAAACACGAACACATGGAGGCTAAACAATACGTTACAAATAGCCAAGAGATCACTGAAGAAGTCAAAACATAACTAGAGACAAATTACAATGAGAACATGACCATCCAAAAAACCTCTGTGAGGCAGTAAAAGCAGTTCTAAGAGGGAAGTTTATAGCTATACAAGCCTACCTCAAGAAACAAGAAAAATCTCAAACAATCTAACCTTACACCTAAAGAAACTAGAGAAAGAAGAACAAACTAAACCCAAAGTTAGCAGAAGGAAAGAAATCAAAGATCAGAGCAGAAGTAAATGAAATAGAAACAATGAAAACAATAGCAAAGATCAATAAAACTAAAAGCTGGTTCTTTTAAGATAAACAAAATTGATAAACCATTAGCCAGACTCATCAAGAAAAAGAGGGAGAGAAGTCAAATCAAGAAAATCAGAAAAGGAAAAGGAGAAGTTACAACAGACACAACAGAAAAACAAAGCATCCTAAGAGACTACTACAAGGAACACTATGCCAATAAAATGGACAACCTGGAAGAAATGGACAAATTCTTACAAAGGTATAACCTTCCAAGACTGAACCAGGAAGAAATAGAAAATATGAACAGACCAATCACAAGTAATGAAATTGAAATGGTGATTTAAAATCTTCCAACAAACAGAAGTCCAGGACCATATGGCTTCACAGGTGAATTCTATAAAACATTTAGAGAACAGCTAACACCCATCCTTCTCAAACTCTTCTAAAAAATGGCAGAGGGAGGAACACTCCCAAACTCATTCTATGATGCCACCATCACCCTGATACCAAAACCAGACAAAGATACAACAACAAAAAAAATTACAGACCAATATCACTGATGAATATAGATGCAAAAATCCTCAACAAAATACTAGCAAACAGAATCCAGCAACACATTAAAAGGATCATACACCATGATCAAGTGGGATTTATCCCAGGGATGCAGTGATTCTTCAATACATGCAAATCAATCAATGTGATACACCACATTAACAAACTGAAGAAGAAAAACCATATGATCATCTCAATAGATGCTGGAAAAGCTTTTGACAAAATTCAACACCAATTTATGATAAAAGCGCTCCAGAAAGTGGGCATAGAGGGAACCTACCTCAACATAATAAAGGCCATATATGACAAAGCCACAGCAAACATCATTCTCAATGGTGAAAAACTGAAACCATTTCCTCTAAGATGAGGAACAAGACAAGAATGTCCACTCTCACCACTCTTATTCAACATAGTTTTGGAAGTCCTAGCCACAGCAATCAGAGAAGAAAAAGAAATACAAATCGGAAAAGAAGAAGTGAAACTGTCACTGTTCGCAGATGACATGATACTATACATAGAGAATCCTAAAGATGCTACCAGAAAACTACTAGAACTAAGCAATGAATTTGGTAAAGTTACAGGATACGAAATTAATGCACAGAAATCTCTTGTATTCCTATACACTAATGATGAAAAATCTGAAAGAGAAATTAAGGAAACACTCCCATTTACCACTGCAAAAAAAAAGAATAAAATACCTAGGAATAAACCTACCAAGGGAAACAAAAGACCTGTATGCAAACTGTAAGACACTGATGAAAGAAACTAAAGGTCATACACACAGATGGAGAGATATACCATGTTCTTGGATTGGAAGAATCAATATTGTGAAAATGACTCTACTACCCAAAGCAATCTACAGGTTCAATGCAATCCCTATCAAGTTACCAATGGCATTTTTTACAGAACTAGAACAAAAAAATCTTAAAATTTGTATGGAGACACAAAAGACCCCTAATAGCCAAAGCAGTCTTGAGGGAAAAAAACGGAGCTGGAGGAATCAGACTCCCTGCCTTCAGACAGTACTACAAAGCTACAGTCATCAAGACAATATGGTAGTGGCACAAAAACAGAAACATAGATCAATGGAACAAGATAGAAAGCCCAGAGATAAACCCACGCACCTATGGTCAACTCATCTAAAACAGAGGAGGCAAAGATATACAATGGAGAAAAGACAGTCTCTTCAGTAAGTGGTGCTGGGAAAACTGGACAGCTACATGTAAAAGAATGAAATTAGAACACTCCCTAACACCATACACAAAAATAAACTCAAAAGGATTAGAGACCTAAATGTAAGACTGGACACTATAAAACTCTTAGAGGAAAACATAGGAAAAATACTCTTTGACATAAATCACAGCAAGACCTTTTTTGATCCACCTCCTAAAGTAATGGGAATAAAAACAAAAATTAAAAAATGGGATCTAATGAAACTTAAAAGCTTTTTCACAGCAAAGGAAACCATAAACAAGACGAAAAGACAACCCTCAGAATGGAAGAAAATATTTGCAAATGAATCAATGGACAAAGGATTAATCTCCAAAATATACAAACAGCTCATGCAACTCAGTATTAAAAAAACAACCCACTCAAAAAATGGGCAGAAGACCTAAATAGACATTTCTACAAACAAGATGTACAGATGGCCAAAAAGCACATGAAAATCTGCTCAACGTCACTAAATATTAGAGAAACGCACATCAAAACTACAATGAGAAAAAAAAAAAACTACAATGAGGTATCACCTCACAGAAGTCAGAATGAGTATCATCAGAAAATCTAGGAACAGGGCTTCCCTGGTGGCGCAGTGGTTGAGAGTCCGCCTGCCGATGCAGGGGACACGGGTTCGTGCCCCGGTCCGGGAAGATCCCACATGCCGCGGAGCGGCTGGGCCCGTGAGCCATGGCCGCTGAGCCTGTGCGTCCCGAGCCTGTGCTCCGCAAAGGGAGAGGGCACAACAGTGAGGCCCGTGTACCACAAAAAAAAAAAAAAAAAAGAAAAAAAAAAGAAAATCTAGGAACAACAAATGCTGGAGAGGATGTGGAGAAAAGGGAACCCTCTTACACTGCTGGTGGGAATGTAAATTGATCCAGCCACTATGGAGAACAGTACAGAGGTTCCTTTAAAAACTAAAAATAGGGCTTCCCTGGTGGCGCAGTGGTTGAGAGTCCACCTGCCGATGCAGGGGACGTGGGTTTGTGCCCCGGTCCAGGAAGATCCCACATGCCATGGAGCGGCTGGGCCCGTGAGCCATGGCCACTGAGCCTGCGCATCCGGAGCCTGTGCTCCACAATGGAAGAGGTCACAACAGTGAGAGGCCCGTGTACCGCAAAAAAAAAAAAAAAAAAAAAAAAAAAAAAAAAAAAAAAAAAAAAACTAAAAATAGAATTACCATATGACCCAGCAATCCCACTACTGGGTGTATACCCAGAGAAAACCATAATTCAAAAAGACACATGCACCCCAATATTCATTACAGCACTATTTACAATAGCCAGGTCATGGAAGCAACCTAAATGCCCATCAACAGATGAACAGATAAAGAAGATGTGGTACATATATACAATGGAATATTACTCAGCCATAAAAAGGAAGGACACTGGGTCATTTGTTGAGACGTGGATGGATCTAGAGACTGTCATACGGAGTGAAGTCAGAAAGAGAAAAACAAATATCGTCTATTAACGCATATATGTGGAACCTAGAAAAATGGTATAGATGAACCGGTTTGCAGGGCAGAAATTGAGACACAGATGTAGAGAACAAACGTATGGACACCAAGGAGGGAAAGCGGTGGGGGTGTGATGAATTGGGAGATTGCGATTGATATGTCTACACTGATGTGTGTAAAATGGATGACTAATAAGAACCTGCTGTATAAAAAAATAAAATTCAAAAATTCAAAAAAAAAGTCACTATGTACATTCTCATTAATTCTTCAAAAACCCCACAAAATTATGAAATAGATCAAAATCCTGTTCTCTGATATATTCAGGAATACAAACTGATCATTTACAATGGGATAAACTTTATAGTTTCACAATACAAATCTTTCTTTCTTTCTTTAAAGTATTACAGAACTTTACCCAGACCTGTAAGACCTACCTGTGTGAAATCACTTTCACTGGAAAAGTGGCAGTTACAGCAAAAGCAGAACTACGCAAACTGTTATTTAAAAGCCTGAACTTCAGCACTCTCTCTCCCTCTCTGTTACTTACGAGACAGTCTTCCAATTCTGTAGGCAACTGCTTCTTTCCCCAAATAACAATAATTATCCTTTTATTATGGAGTAAAAGACATTTTCTCCTCTACAAAGATGTACGTTAATAATATCAGCCCAAAGTAACGGCTTAAAGATACTCAAGCCAGGAGGCACAAACACCTTCCAGGCTGCAACAAGTCAGCAGCTGGCAAGTTCACAAAGGTTTTATGATTAGAATACTTTATATTAGAATACTTTCCATAAACCAAACTACCATGCATCCTAGAGAGTCCTTCTGTAATGTGTCCAAATGCTAGATAGAAGAAGATAGAAACACAGACTAAAGACTGACCTGTGTTGATTTTTCTATTAAATGAGCTTATTTTTAAAATCCTGTTCTTCAGTACAGGAATTACTTAATATTAGTGGTTGACTACGATGGCTACAATGTAGTTATAAACAGCAGAGAGACATTTTGAGGCCAGAGTAGTGTCATTATACAATCCATATACTTACCATGAGAATATTTTACCTAACATTAAGATTTATTCCAGTTCTAAGTTGAGGAGGTACTAAACATACAGAGAAACCCCTTTCTTAATGGAGTAGGAGGAACTCATTCAGAAAACAAAAAAATTTTCTTCTATCACATAATCCCTAAACTGTCAATGAGGTTTGGTAAAAACAAGTTAAATCGTCCTTTAGGCCATCGGACTCCCAATTTTGGCTTTCCTCCCAACTAACTAGATTCTCGTTTCAGTTATTAAACATGACAGTGGCTTTTAGGTAAATTGTCCCAGAAGTCTTAAACAAGTAGTACAGCTGTAATCTCTCATTTAAGAGATCACCTGTCCTGCATCTGTGACTATCTAAACACTCAATAAGCAAAGGAGAAGTTCTAAGCAGCCCCAAATTCCCAAAGCACTAAAGCTCAGACTCAGAGACCCTGGAGACTGAGGCCACTTTCCCACCATTATAACTAGGGGACACCTCGACTGATAAGATAAACTGAGGAAGAGGAAGCAGCTAATGACAGATATGCCAAGTGGAACAAGCCGTGAGAACTGATGGCCGGAGAAGTGACAGAAACAGGCTCGGTCTCAAAACAAGGAAACAGAGCAACCTGAGACCCTTTTACACACAACGGGCAGTTTCCACACAAGAAGTGCCCTTGAGAGCATAACGTATTAGAACACAGTATGCTAACTGACATTTATAGTACTTCAGTTTACCAAACAGCTATCATTCCTGTGTGTATGCCTTATATTGTTTAATATAAACATAAATGAAAATGTACTTACCACCTTCAAACTGGTTAAAAAGAAATTAAATGGTATTTTATAGTCTTTGTTTAATGAATGGATAATATGTGTTAGATAGGTTTTGGTTATTTTTTAAAAACAAGCTTTAGTATTTAAGGGATAAGCTTCAGGAATCTGAAAAATTAATGCAGGTAAAACACTTTCTTTAGAATAGACATGAAAATTAAGCCTGGATTACTGTTCCACACAAACAGAATATCTGTATTACTGCACTGATGGATGGCATTTATGTACGTTTTATGGAATCTTACTAGAATGACTAGTTCATTACCCCTTCAACAGCCTTCAACAGAAGAATCTACCTAATGACTACTTAATAAAGCAAACAGAAACCATCTCCTAGGAGCTTACAGTTTATTTCTGTCCCAACCACCTATCACTTTTCTACACAAAATGTAATGTACTTTTCCTTAGGATGGCCTATCAAAGGGGGGAAAAGCAGAAAATAACAAGCATTGATGAAGATATGGAGAAACTGGAGCGAATGTAGAATTACCATATGATCCAGCAATTCCACTTCTGGGTACATACCCCAAAGAATGGAAAGCAGGGCCTCAAAGAGATGTTTGCACGCCTATGTGCCAAAACGTGGAGGCAACCCAAGTGCCCACTGACGGATGGATAAACAAAACGTCACGCACACACACAACAGAAAATTACTCAGCCTTAAAGAGGAAGGAGATCCTGTCCCATGCTACCACATGGATGAGCCTTGAGCACGTTAATTATGCGAAGGGAAATAAGCCGGTCACAAAAGTACAAATACTGTATGGTTCCACTTATATGAGGTACCTAGAGTAGTCAAATCCAGAGACAGAAAGCAGAAGGGTGGTTGCCTGGGGCTGGAGAGGGGCACTGAGTTTTTTATGGGTACAGAGTTTTAGATTTACAAGATGAAAAGTTCTGGAGACCTGTTTCACAGCAACATGATATACTTAACCATACTGAATTGCACATTCAAAGATGGTTAAGTTGGTAAATTTTGTTTTTGTCACAATAAAAAAAAGTAATGTACCTTCTTATCTTGAGAAAATATCCGATATAAACAGCAGTATCCATGTACTCATATACCCATAGGCAGTCAAGAGAACATCCTGGACTATATTAATAAAAATTTTGCAAAGGATGCGTGGCTTACCCTCCCACAGCTGAAGACTCTGTGGAGCAACCGAAGGCCAGATGACAAGATTGTTGGCTTCAAAGAGAGGGTTGGTGAACTTACTCAGTTCACTGGGCCGGTTGACCCAAGACCATAGAGACATCGTTTTCTGCTGTAGCTTCAACTTACATCTGATCAAGAAAGAAAACTGCCATTAAAGCAATTGATTTATGACCATAGAGACATTGTTTTCTGCTGTAGCTTCAACTGACATCTGATCAAGAAAGAAAATTGCCATTAAAACAATTTATGACAACCACTTTTAAATGCTCCTTCTAATAGGACAATTTCTTTTCTCTGTATGTTAGAAAGCAGAACACGAGACTTTTAGCAGAGGAACAAAATGTTGTAAAATTAAAATATTTGTCAGCATTTTTAACTGTCAACAACATCAAAACAAAGACTGTTTTGCAGGCTTCCAAAGCTGGCAACAAAGAGTTAATACACCAAGAAGATAAAATAATTATAAATATATATGTATGTTGCACCCGAGCCACAAAACATATGAAGCAAAAACTGACATAATGGAACAGAGAAACAGACAATTCTCTAATATAGTTGAGGATTTCACTATCCCAATAACTAGACAGAAGATAAATAAGGAAATACAGGACTTGAACAAAATGTTAAGACAAATATAGAAAACTCTACCCAAGAGCAGAACACACATTCTTCTCAAGTGGACAAGAAGCATTCTCCAGGCCAGACCACGTGGTAGGCCACAAAACAAAGCTCAATAAATTTTAAAAGACTGAGATCATACAAAGCATCTTCTTCAACCACAAGGGAATGAAGTTAGAAATTGATAACAGAAGAAAAACTGGAAAATTCATAAGTATGTGGAATTATATAACACACTTTCAAACAACCAATGGTTTAAAGAAGACATCACGGGCTTCCCCAGTAGCGCAGTGGTTGAGAGTCTGCCTGCCGATGCAGGGCACACAGGTTTGTGCCCCGGTCCGGGAAGATCCCACATGCCGCGGAGCGGCTAGGCCCGTGAGCCATGGCTGCTGAGCCTGTGCGTCCAGAGCCTGTGCTCTGCAATGCGAGAGGCCACAACAGTGAGAGGCCCGCGTACCACAAAAAAAAAAAAAAAAAAAGACATCACAAGAGAAGTTAGAAAATACTTACAGACGAATGAAAACAAAAACACAACATGCTAACACAACTCCAGTGAAAGTAATGCTCAGAGGGAAATTTATAGCAAGAACCTATGTTAAAAAGGGAAGATCTCAAATCAATAATCTAACTTTACACCTTAACGAACTAGACAAAGGAGAGCAAACTAAGCCAATGCTTGCAGCAGGAAGGAAAAAATCAGATTACAGAGGAGACAGACAAAAAAACTTTTTTAAAGAATAACACCAATGAGACCAAAAGTTGGTTATCTGAAAAGATCAACAAAATTGTTCCTCTGGATAGAATGACAAAGAAAAAGGAAGATGCAAATAACTAAAATCAAAAATGAAAATGGAACATTACTACTGAACTTACAGAAATAAAAAAGATTTTAAGAAAATACTATTAACTGCACACCAACAAATTAGATAATCTGGATGAAATGGACAAATTCCTATAAACACAAAAATTACCTAAACTGACTGAAGAAATTAAAAATCTCAACAGACCTATAACAAATAAGAAAATTGACTCAGTAACAAATAATCTCTCCACAAAGAAAAGTCTAGGACCAGATGGTTTCATGGGTAAATTCTATCAAATATTTTTAAAAAATGGACACCAATGCTTCTCAAACTCCCCAACGAATAGAAAAGGAAGGAATATTTCCTAACTCATTTTATGAAGCTATTATCACCCTGATGCCAAAGCCAGACAAGGATACAAGAAAACTGTAATAGGCCAATGTCCCTTACAAATATAGATGCAAAAATTCTCAACAAACTACTAGCAAACCAAATACAACAGCATATTGAAAGGATTATATACCATGACCAAGTGAGATTTATCCTAAGTATACAAGAGTGGTTCAACATAAGAAAATCAATCAATGTAATACACCACATTAATAGAACTAAGGGAAAAAAAACACATGATCATTGCAATTAATGAAGAAAAAGCAGATGACAAAACATCTTTTCATGATAAAAACACTCAATAAATTAGGAATAGAAGGGAACTTCCTCAACATGGTAAAGGGTACTTATGGAAAAAAACACAGCTAACATCATACTCAACATCACACTCATGTGAAAGACTGAAAGCTTTCTCCCTAAGATCAGGAATAAAACAAGAGTGCCTGCTTTCACCACTGCCATTCAATGCTGTACTGGAAATTCATTAGACATGAAAAAGAAAGAAAACACATCCAAAGTAGAAAGGGAGAAGTACAATGATTTCTACTTGCAAATAACATGATCCTATGCATAGAAAATCCCAAAGAATACACACACACACACACACACACGAACTACTAGAGCTAATAAATAAATTTGGCAAAACTGCAGGGTACAAGATAGACACACAAAAACAGTCATGTTTCTATATGCCAGCAGCAAATACTCCAAAAAAATTAAGAAAACAATTCCATTTACAACAGCATTCAAAATATTAAAATACCAAGAATAAATTTAACTGAAGAGGTAAAATATCTGTATACTGAAAACTATAAAATACTGCTGAAAGGAATTAAAGACCTAAATAAATGGAAAGACATCCCATGTTCATAGACTGGAAGACAACATTGTTAAGGCAGTAATAACTACCCAAAGTGATCCACAGATTCCAATGCAATCTCTATCAAAATTTTCTTACAACTCAACAATAAAAAGACAAATAACCCAATGAAAAAATAGGCAAAGTATCCAAATAGATATTTTTCTGAAGAAGTGATACACAAATGCCCAACAAACACATGCAAAGCTGATCGACACCACTGGTCCATTAAGGAAATGCAAATCACTGTAATGAGATTTACACCACTTTACACCCACTAGGATGACTAAATCAAAAGGGCAGACAATAAAAAATGGTGGAGATGTGGAGAAACTGGAGCCCTCATACATTGCTGGTGGGAATGTAAAATGGTGCTGCCACTTTCTTTCACAGCACCTCAAAATGTCAGTTACCATATGACCCACAATTCCACTCCTAGGTTTATATCTAAGATAAATGGATATATATCCACACAAAAACTTGTATACAAATGTTTAATGCAGCATTATTTATGGTAGCCAAATGATGGAAACAACCCATTCTACATGGATGAACCTTGGAAATATGCTTAGTGAAAAGCCAATCATAAAGACCACATATTGTATGATTCCATTTATATGAAATAGTCAAACAGGCAAATTTAAAGACTAAGAGCAGATTTGTGGTTATCAGGGGCTAGGGGATGGAGGGACGGAAAATGGATAGTGACTGGTAATGGATATGGGGTTTGTTTTGGGGGCGATGAAAATGTTCTAAAATTAGTTGCAGTGCTAGCTGCACAACTCTGAATATACCATTTTTAAAAAATCACAATAAATATACTTTAAATGGCTGAATATTATGGTAAATGCATTATATCTCAATAAAGCTGTTTTTAAAAAATGTTACATCTTCCCTTTTAACTGAAGTCATCTTTTACCAAGAAGTTTCAGTGGTTTTTAAAGATTTTTTAAAAATCTTATTAGGCTAGTTAATACTCCAATCTCAGGGTTCAAGTAATTTCAGACTTTGTATTCATAACAAATCTTAAAAGTTCTTATTCTTTTGTATGTAATATTTAAAAGGGGAAAAAAAGGATGGTCATTGCTTTCTCTTAGGTCATCTCTTCTAATTAAACTCTATTCTGACTAGCAGAATTCTAGAACAGAGATGAATAGAACCCTAAAGTCAGGAAGCATTAAACTTGTCATCTATTATTAATAAGGAAAAAAAATAGGAAAAAATTAATAATTTATGATCTATTTGGATTAACTACGTGTTACAGAATAGTTTCTGGGGTGGGAAGGGAAATATTAATGGCGTCTCCATCACAAATCAATCCAAATCCTACTTTTTGGAAGTAGGCCTGTTCTCTTGGCATAAGTAATAAATTCAAGTATAATAATATAAGTATAATCATTTCTAGAAAGTCAACTTAAAATGATACTAAAATACCCAAAGTAAATTGCATTAATTGAAAAAACTGAGGTACGATGTTCAAAGATTCATTTAAGCCTAAACTATGAATGAACAGCTCAGGGACAATCCCAACCACCCACCCATCTGAAGGTTTTCACAAAGGTTCAATTTTGCAATGCCAACATAATGTAATAGGGAAGAACAAATCTGGCTCCATACTGGATCTGTTTCTTTTACTTCAACCTTTGTACTCTACTGCTTTTGCTACAAGTTAATCACTAAAGGAATGTTGCTTATAGCTTAAAGAATACATAATGGCCCATCTGGGGAACCCTGTCTCCCATCCTGAGCAGTAAGCTAAAACACTTTTGTTTAGCTCCCAGGAATCATCCTGACCAGGCCCACCTGTGAACAACTGCAAGGAGGAAGAAATGAATGCATCCCCTCCAGAGTCTGGCAGGAACCAGGAAACATTTGCAACAACTTATCACCTTGTGTTTTTTTTTCTTTTTATTTTTTAACTTTACCTCCTTACCTCTCCCTCTTTGTTTTATAAAAGAAACTAGCATCCAAACCCAGCCAAGATGGTTCTTTGGGACACTAGTCCACCATCTTCCCGGTCTGCTGGCTTTCTGAATAAAGTTGCTATTCCTTGCCCCAACACCTCGTCTCTCAATTTATTGGCTTGTCGTGCAGCAAGCAGTACAAGCTTGGACTCGGTACCAATAAGACATTTTATCTTGAGCAAGTTAGTCCTGTCCCAACTCCATATATAATCAGAGAAAACACTTAGAGCAAATACCCTTGGGATACAGTGCAAATTATAAACACATCCATTAAATCAGTCAAACTGATCATATGAATCACATGTGGCTGCAGTAACTATAGCCAAAGCACAGTGAGAAAACTGTGGTGGCACAGAACTTTCTAGAGCAAATAGTTCTAAATTTTTCCCTACTTCTGAAGACAAGAATCTGTAAGAAACTCTAAAATTGAAATATTTGCCAATTCAGCTTTAAGTAGAAAAACATGTATTGCCCTATGCTTGAATTTCAAACAGGTAAAGATACAATAATTCTATTCATTTATGAAAACGGTTAATTGTTTAAATTTATTATTCAACTAAATGATGCCAGGTACCAGCCAAGTGACAAACCCTGCCTCCCACCCAGAGGAAGACTTTAGACTGTACCCAAATGAGAAGATTACCAGTTAAGCATCTTTAATGATCATTCTGATATGAATCTTCTAATTAAACCTATAAACTTGATGGTGTCTGGGTTATGAAGTAAGATTGTCACTCTGGGCCTGAGGACAGTTTCTTGGTATAAGAGAGAAAAATCTAGAGCAGGAGTAGGAAGATCTGTACTACAGCCATACTTCTGGTGACCAACAGGCTGTGTGTCCCTGGACAAGTCATTCACTTCTCTGGACATTACCTTCCTAATCTATAAAACTGGATGAAGGGTAGAATTGAATTATATGTTAAAGCTTCTTCCAGATGTAAGATACTATGCTCCTATATAAGGAAAGTAACATTTTAATGGTTGCTCAGTTATTCAAAGCTTTTTAATCAGTGTATGGACTACTTTTAATCAAATAGAACAAAATCCAGGATATGCTCTCACCTAGCATGTGATGGGCTCACAATAAATTACATAATGTAATTTATACTAACTGTAACCTCTACCATCTTAGAAATAACATTAATGTAGAACCAAATCCTGGTCTCTTTTAGGAAATGACCAAAACAGCTAAAAATAAAATGGCCCCCGTGTGAGCAGTGTACCCACCTTTCACTTTCATTGTTGCCCAGAAATGTTCCAAACTGTGAGGCATATGCATGCTCAAAGAGCATGATGAGGAGATTCTCATTAAATTCAAATGAACAAGGGAACTGACGAAGTATCTGCCACACACAGTCCAAGAAGAGAAGAAATACAGGCGACTCCCACTTCTGCTTACTATTACAATAGGCCGACTGTGCACAGCGCTGTTGGAATGGGTGACCAGCCTAAGAGAAAAGATGGAAATGCAGCAATCATATCCTAGTGAGATCACATTGTAGCACATTATTAACAAATTTCACACAGTTGCAACAGAACTATTAAATGGAACCATCATATAATTTGAGTGGCTGCTCCTTAATGATTTCTTGGTTTAAGACAATCTGCAGCAACTAAGGAAAAAGACAAGATTTCCAAATACTTAACAAGGGTATATATACAGTTAGCCATAACATTTGCAGTTGGTCTTGGAATATCAAATAGAAGAATAATGAACTTCAGTAATAATAAGCATAAAATAAATCTTTCTAGGTCTGTAAAATGTGGAGCAAAGTCAAAGAACATAAGCTCTTCAGGTATAAAACAAAGGACAGCTATCCCCTTCTATCCATCCAACGCACTGTAGACTACTATAAGCTACAGAAGCCTCACCACTAAATGCAGAAAGATATGGGGTTCTCATAGACAAATTTTTATCAGGTTACTCCTGACAGTAAGTCTTTAATTACATGTGAAAAAAAGTTACTGTCATGAAGACATCTGTATGAATACTTTTATATTAGAGACAAAGCTGTCTTTAGTTTCCCCCTTCCCCAAAAAAGAACTAGAAGAGTCTGTCATCTACTGACCAAAGGAAATTTAAGAATCATTTGGCTCTCTGGCCCACCCAGAACCTGAGTACTGACGTTATCCCCCCAAATCACACCCTTCTAGGTATTTCAGACATGCTTTATCTTTGGGTCCTCGTGCTATTTTATCTGACAAAGATAATGCCAGGAACATGAATGGGATTTTGATGCCCATGAAAATGGTATTATATAAATAAATCAATCATACTCATTTGTTTGTTTGCTATGCATCACAAGGAATGTAGCTGAATAAGATCTGTGCCAAATATTTAGGATGTTCTGACTTAAACAGAGATAAAGGTCAGCTGTCAGGGTGGGCAGACATGGTAAACATAACAGCGTTAACACATAATAAATCTGAATTGTAACTAGAAGGGCCAGAAGTGATTTTTCTCCAGAAATACTTCCTTTCAAGATATATCTAAACATTTGTTTTCAATCACAATTACATACTAAGTTACATGGTGTGTATATATATATATATATATATATATATATATATATATATATATATTTAAATTAACCTCTGGCCTGAAGGATTTCCATCTATTTTATGAGATCTTTATTTTAGCTGTCCTTCAGCATTATATAGGACAGCACTGTGTTGTGTCCTAGGGATAAACAGCTGAAGTGGGCAAGGGTCCCTGAACTCAAAGAAGTCACTATATCTGAGTCTAGTTCAGAAAAACAAGGTCTGAGGAAAATGGATCAATTTTATCTGTGAAGGAAGTTAAGGTCCCAGAGTCTTCATGAAAGTAGAGCTATTTAGCTGGATCTCACAGGATGAAAAGGATCTCACCTGGATGAGGAGGACGGCAGGACAGATGAGCAGAAGGTAGAAAGCACTAAAGCACATGCCTTGCACTTACACGTTCCCACTCCTCACTCCTCTGTGAGACAAGGCCATGTTGTACACATTCTTTGTGTTTCCCCTTTAGGTAACAAGGTACAACTAATAACGTTTGCTAGGGAATGAAGTGCCAAATGAGCAACATAAGCAAGGAGGGAGACAGAAATTGAGAGCCAGTAAAGATTACAGGCATTTATTAAGAGGAAGAGAGATTAACTGTCCCCCAGAAAATTAAACATCTGAATCAATCAGAATTTCATATATTATATCCATTCACACAAACCAGGATCAAACATCAATTATGAGCAGTTCCTCTGTGGACAAAATAGCTTTTCTCACCTGAAGCCACTCTCTCTCTATCAAGGCCTCAAAGCCCCGGATGGTCCTGCTTCTTGGTTCCAAGATGATCTGGGCCAGGGAGGTAACCTGGAGTGTGGAATCCGTTCCTTCTGTTCCATGAATCAGTATGGATGCTCCTTCCCTGGTAGGAAAATTCAGAGGACAAATGGGACACTCCTGACATGGTCAACCAACTCTGTTAATAATAAACATTTCTTGAGCATAACGCTTGAAAGTCTTTTGCATTCTGCTCTGTCTTGTAGGTTTAGAATCTAAATGAGGTACATGAAGACAGCTTCCCTTGGGGAAAATATAAACCTATAAGTCCCAAATTTCATAGGGCAAGAACCCATTTACATTATAACAAATTTCATAAAACCGTTTCCTGAATGTTTTCTTCTTTTACAAAACCAGAGAGCAGACCTCATCACATTCACTAGATGCTGACCTTTTCTGCTTTAATAGTTAACTAAAGCCTTTTCTCATCAAGCCTAGAAACACCCACTTAAAGTTATTTTTCTGTATCTCTGTGACCTTGATTCTACCTTTCCACCATCAGTTTACTGTAAGGATGCCTTCATAAACCATAATGAATCTGGGAAACAAGTCCTAAACCACAGTTTGAGAAACATGAAAACAGGAAGAAAAATTTTTAAATATTATATATAAAAGTGTCAATCTAGGGACTGCCCTGGTGGCAGAGTGGTTAAGACTCCATGCTCCCAATGCAGGGGGCCCAGGTTTGATCCCTGGTCAGGGAACTAGATCCCACATGCATGCCACAACTAAGAGTTTGCATGCCACAACAAAGGAGCCCACGTGCCACAACTAAGGAGCCAGCAACCCACAACTAAGGAACCCATGAGCCACAATTAAGGAGCCCACGTGCTGCAGCTAAGGAGCCGGCAAGCCACAACTAAGGAGTCCGCCTGCCGCAAATAAGACCCGGCGCAACCAAATAGACCCACTGCAACCAAATAAGTAAATTCCTTAGGGGGAGAAAACAGTGGCAATCTAGAAAGTCAGTGGCAATGATACCACTATACACTCTGTAGGTGGTGCATTATTCTAAAGAGTGGGAGGAAACACCAGAAACTAAACTAAATTTTCTCCCCTCCCCTTCTTCTACCTCTTTTTATTGAAATGACAGTGAGGAAATTATGGAAAAAAGGAAAATAAGCTCACCACTTTCCCATAAAAGTTTTATGTTTGGCTACTGTTAATTCTTTCCTCATGTACAGATATACTTTACATAGCTGTAACAAAAGGTTACTTCTTATTATTTCTACTTTTATTATAAACATTTTCCCATGTTTCTATGTCATCTATAAAAGTATTGTATTAATGGTTACATAATATTCTATTAAGAGATGAACTACAATTAACTTAATCCTATAGTTGGACATTCAGGTCACTGCTAATTTTTGTTACACTTTAGATGGTGTACTTAGCTTTTTGTCTTTTGCTGAATTATTCTAGAGTTCTTAATTTGAAAATAAGACTCCCTGACATTCACCTATGGTTAGGTTAACAACCCCATTCTCAGGATGAAATCTAATGACTGGGCTGAAGAGTATGAGCAAATGTTTTCAGGCTTTTGATATATATTAGCTGTATATCTTAGTTATCTGTGGTATACACTAAATTTAATTCAATTAACTTAAGGTCTACTTTTACATTTTGAGCGTTGTAAGGGCAGGTTTTTATGGAGGTATAACTAATGAGCTAATATACATCAAAAAAGGGAACTCAGGGCTTCCCTGGTGGCACAGTGGTTGAGAATCCACCTGACGATTCAGGGGACACGGGTTCGTGCCCCGGTCCAGGAAGATCCCACATGCCGCAGAGCGGCTGGGCCCGTGAGCCATGGCCACTGAGCCTGTGCGTCCGGAGCCTGTGCTCTGCAACGGGAGAGGCCACAACAGTGAGAGGCCCGCGTACCACAAAAAAAAAAAAAAAAAAAAGGGAACTCAAACATGGCAAAATAAACCAAAACCTTCAATTGTCCTAGGGGTGTGGAAGTCCCTGTTTGTTTAAGGTAGCCCAAACTAAACAAAGGTGGAGATAGCAAACACTGTTCTGCCCCTGGGATTACTTTCACCTGCATCACCTCTTATTATGGCTGAAAACTTAGACAAGATGGTTATAAGGGTTTATGACAATTCATGTTTCATAAGCAAACAAAGCCTCTGTACTCATCATGTAATGGGAAATATTTTAAACTTAGGTTAAAAAAACCCACCCCCTTAATACATACATCTCATCATTCTGTATTATTTATTTTTCTGCCAGAGAACCTTGGTCGTTAACTCCCATATTTTATAAGATAAATGGGCTTCCCTTTTTTTTCTTTATTTTTTTGGCTGCATCAGGCCTTAGTTGCGGCATGCAGGATCTTTTCGTTGCAGTGCAGGCTTCTCTCTAGTTGTGGCATGTTGGTTTTCTCTCTCTAGTTGTAGCACGCAGGCTCCAGAGTGCGTGGGCTCTATAGTTCGCAGCACATGGGCTCTCTCATTGAAGTGCGCGAGTTCAGTAGTTGCGGCATGTGGGCTTAGTTGCCCCACAGCAAGTGGGATCTTAGTTCCTCGACCAGGGATCAAACCCGTGTCCGCTGCATAGGAGGGTGGATTCTTTACCACTGGACCACCAGTGAAGTCCCTACACGAGGAATCCCAGGGAATCCTGATTCATGGCACTTGGTGCTCCTGTGGTAAGTTGCTAACTCACCACATGATCTTAAGCAACATGTTCTATTATCAATTTCTCATTAATTATCTTTAAAATTACATATATATTTCTCTAATTTGGAAGCATCAATAAAACAAATGAAAATCTCAAAGAAAAGTGCCATCCAACTATGTGGTGACAACACTTCTACCTACCTACTGTTTCAGTGGGAATCCCCTTCTTAAAAAGGGCATGCTAACAGAGGGCAGACAGCGGAAGGAAGAAGAACTACAATCCTGCAGCCTGTGGGACAAAAGCCACATTCACAGAAAGAAAGACAAGATGAAAAGGCAGAGGGCTATGTACCAGATGAAGGAACAAGATAAAACCCCAGAAAAACAACTAAATGAAGTGGAGATAGGCAACCTTCCAGAAAAAGAATTCAGAATAATGATAGTGAAGATGATCCAGGACCTCGGAAAAACAATGGAGGCAAAGATCGAGAAGATGCAAGAAATTTTTAACAAAGACGTAGAACAATTAAAGAACAAACAAACAGAGATGAACAATACAATAAATGAAATGAAAACTACACTAGAAGGAATCAATAGCAGAATAACTAAGGCAGAAGAACGGATAAGTGACCTGAAAGACAGAATGGTGAAATTCACAGCTGCAGAACAGAATAAAGAAAAAACAATGAAAAGAAATGAAGACAGCCTAAGAGACCTCTGGGACAACATTAAACATGACAACATTCGCATTCTAGGGGTCCCAGAAGGAGAAGAGAGAGACAAAGGACCAGAGAAAATATTTAAAGAGATTATAGTCAAAAACTTCCCTACCATGGGAAAGGAAATAGCCACCCAAGTCCAGAAGGCGCAGCGAGATGCATATAGGATAAACCCAAGGAGAAACATGCCGAAACACATAGTAATCAAACTGGCAAAAAGTAAAGACAAAGAAAAATTATTAAAAGCAGCAAGGGAAAAATGACAAATAACATACAAGGGAATTCCCATAAGGTTAACAGCTGATTTCTCAGCAGAAACTCTACAAGCCAGAAGGGAGTGGCATGATATACTTAAAGTGATGAAAGGGAAAAACCTACAACCAAGATTACTCTACCCAGCAAGGATCTCATTCAGATTCAATGGAGAAAACAAAAGCTTTACAGACAAGCAAAAGCTAAGAGAATTCAGTGCCAGCAAACCAGCTCTACAACAAATGCTAAAGGAACTTCTCTAAGTGGGAAACACAAGAGAAGAAAAGGACCTACAGAAACAAACCCAAAACAATGAAGAAAATGGTCACAGGAACATACATAACAATAATTACCTTAAACGTGAATGGATTAAATGCTCCAACCAAAAGACACAGGCTTGCTGAATGGATTAAAAAAAAAAAAACCCATATATATGCTGTCTTACAGAGAGATCCACTTAAGACCTAGGGACACATACAGACTGAAAGTGAGGAGATGGAAAAAGATATTCCATGCAAATGGAAATCAAAAGAAAGCTGGAGTAGCTATACTCATAACAGATAAAACAGACTTCAAAATAAAGAATGTTACAAGAGACAAGGAACAACACTACATAATGATCAAGGGATCAATCCAAGAAGAAGATATAACTATTATAAATCTATATGCACCCAACATAGGAGCACTTCAATCTATAAACAACTGCTAACATCTATAAAAGAGGAAATCAACAGTAACACAGTCATAGTGGGGGACGTTAACACCTCACTTACACCAATGGACAGATCATCCAAAATGAAAATAAATAAGGAAACAGAAGCTTTAAATGACACAATAGATCAGATAGATTTAATTGATATTTATAGGACATTCCATCCAAAAACAGCAGATTACACTTTCTTCTCAAGTGTGCATGGAACATTCTCCAGGATAGATCACATCTTGAGTCACAAATCAAACCTCAGTAAATTTAAGAAAGCTGAAATCATATCAAGCATCTTTTATGACCACAACGCTATGAGATTAGAAATGAATTACAGGGGAAAAAAAGTAAAAAACACAAACACATGGAGGCTAAACAATACGTTACTAAATAACCAAGAGATCATGGAAGAAATCAAAGAGGAAATCAAAAAATACCTAGAGACAAAAGAATGAAAACACGACCATCCAAAACCTATGGGATGCAGCAAAAGCAGTTCTAAGAGGAAAGTTTATAGCTAAAGAAGCCTACCTCAAGAAACAAGAAAAATCTCAAATAAACAATCTAACCTTACACCTAAAGGAACTAGAGAAAGAAGAACAAACTAAACCCAAAGTTAACAGAAGGAAAGAAATCATCAAGATCAGAGCAGAAATAAATGAAATAGAAACAAAGAAAACAATAGCAAAGTTAATAAAACGAAAACGTGGTTCTTTTAGAAGATAAACAAAATTGATAAACCATTAGCCAGACTCATCAAGAAAAAAGGGAGAAGACTCAAATCAATAAAATTAGAAATGAAAAAGGACAAGTTACAACAGACACCACAGAAATACAAAGCATCCTAAGAGACTACTACAAGGAACACTATGCCAATAAAATGGACAACCTGGAAGAAATGGACAAATTCTTAGAAAGGTATAAGCTTCCAAGACTGATCCAGGAAGAAACAGAAAACATGAACAGACCAGTCACAAGTAATGAAATTGAAACTGTGATTAAAAATCTTCCAACAAACAGAAGTCCAGGACCAGATGGCTTCACAGGTGAATTCTGTCAAACATTTAGAGAAGAGCTAACACCCATCCTTCTCAAACTGTTCCAAAAAATTGGAGGAAGGAGGAAGGAAGGAAGGAAGGAAGGAAGAGGAAGGAACACTCCCAAACTCATTCTATGAGGCCACCATCACCCTGATACCAAAACCAGACAAAGATACTGCAAAAAAAGAAAATTACAGACCAATATCACTGATGAATATAGATGCAAATATACTCAACAACACATTGAAGGGATCATTCACCATGATCAAGTGGGATTTATCCCAGGCATGCAAGGATTCTTCAATACACGCAAATCAATCAATGTGATACGCCATATTAACAAAATGAAGAAGAAAAACCATATGATCATCTCAATAGATGCAGAAAAAGCTTTTGACAAAATTCAACACCATTTTATGATAAAAACTCTCTAGAAAGTGGGCATAGAGGGAACCTACCTCGACATAATAAAGGCCATATACAACAAACCCACATCAAACATCATTCTCAATGGTGAAAAACTGAAAGCATTTCCTCTAAGATCAGGAAAAAGACAAGAATGTCCACTCTCACCACCTTATTCAACATAGTTTTGGAAGTCCTAGCCACAGCAATAAAACTACAAGAGCTAATCAATGAATGTGGTAAAGTTACAGGATATGAAATTAATGCACAGAAATGTGATGAAGAATCTGAAAGAGAAATTAAGGAAACACTCCCATTTACCACTGCAATAAAAAGAATAAAATACCTAGGAATAAACCTACCAAGGGAGACAAAAGACCTGTATGCAGAAAACTATAAGACACTGATGAAAGAAGCTAAAGGTCATACACACAGATGGAGAGATATACCATGTTCTTGGACTGGAAGAATCAATATTGTGAAAATGACTCTACTACCCAAAGCAATCTAAAGATTCAATGCAACCTCTATCAAATTACCAATGGCATTTTTTATGGAACTATAACAAGTAATTTTAAAATTTGTATGGAGATACAAAAGGCCCCGAATAGCTAAAGCAGTCTTGAGGGAAAAAAACGGAGCTGGAGGAATCAGACTCCCTGCCTTCAGACAGTACTACAAAGCTACAGTCATCAAGACAATATGGTAGTGGCACAAAAACAGAAACATAGATCAATGGAACAAGATAGAAAGCCCAGAGATAAACTCACGCACCTATGGTCAACTAATCTATGACAAAGGAGGCAAAGATATACAATGGAGAAAAGACAATCTCTTCAATGAGTGGTGCTGGGAAAACTGGACAGCTACATGTAAAAGAATGAAATTAGAACACTCCCTAACACCATACACAAAAATAAACTCAAAATGGATTTGAGACCTAAATGTAATACCAGACACTATAAAACTCTTAGAGGAAAACATAGGAAGAACACTCTTTGACATAAATCACAGCAAGATCTTTTTTGAGCCACCTCCTAGAGTAATGGAAATAAAAACAAAAATTAAAAAATGGGACCTAATGAAACTTAAAAGCTTTTGCACAGCAAAGGAAACCATAAACAAGACCAAAAGACAACCCTCAGAATAGGAGAAAATATTTGCAAACAAATCAACAGACAAAGGATTAATCTCCAAAATATATAAACAGCTCATGCAGCTCAATATTAAAGAAACAAACAACTCACTCAAAAAATGGGCAGAAGACCTAAATAGACATTTCTGCAAAGAAGACATACATATGGCCAAGAAGCACATGAAAAGCTGCTCAACATCACTAATTATTAGAGAAATGCAAATCAAAACTACAATGAGGTATCACCTCACCCAGTTAGAATGGGCATCATCAGAAAATCTACAAACAACAAATGCTGGAGAGGGTGTGGAGAAAAGGGAACCCTCTTGCACTGTTGTTGGGAATGTAAATTGATACAGCCACTATGGAGAACAGTATGGAAGTTCCTTAAAAGACTAAAAATAGGGCTTCCCTGGTGGCGCAGTGGTTGAGAATCTGCCTGCCGATGCAGGGGACACGGGTTCGTGCCCCGGTCCGGGAAGATCCCACATGCCACCGAGCGGCTGGGCCCGTGAGCCATGGCCGCTGAGCCTGTGCGTCCAGAGCCTGTGCTCCGCAACAGAAGAGGCCACAACAGTGAGAGGCCCGCCTAGCACACAAAAAAACAAAAAACTAAAAACTAAAAATAGAATTACCATATGACCCAGCAATCCCTCTACTGGGCATATACCCAGAGAAAACCATAATTCAAAAAGACACAAGCACCCCAATGTTCACTGCAGCACTATTTACAATAGCCAGGTCATGGAAGCAACCTAAATGCCCATCAACATGATGAATGGATAAAGTTGTGGTACCTATATACAATGGAATATTACTCAGCCATAAAAAGGAATGAAATTGAGTCATTTGTTGAGACATGGATGGATCTACAGACTATCATACAGAGTGAAGTAAGTCAGAAAAAGGAAAACAAATATCGTATATTAATGCATGTATGTGGAACCTAGAAAAATGGTACAGATGAGCCACTTTGCAGGGCATAAGTTTAGACACAGATTAGAGAACAAATGTATGGACAGCATGGGGGGAAAACTGTGGTGCAGTGGGGATGGTGGTGTGCTGAATTGGGCGATTGGGATTGACAGGTATACACTGATGTGTATAAAATTGATGACTAATAAGAACCTGCTGTATAAAAAAAAAAAACTAATACTAAACTTTCTTTGGGTTATTTGTATTGAAATATGTTAATATAAATGCTTCAGACATTACATGAAATTCCTAAAAATCTTATATGTTCTGGTATAATGTTATAAGTCATAATTCTAGTTATTACTTTAAAATGTATATCTCAGAAATAACTAAATTTCCTTGTCAATTGCATTATTTTGAACTTTCATCAAATCTTTAACCGTGGTCATTTTTAAGTCTTTTGTCATTTACAGACAGTTCTGGGTGTATTCTGATGCTTTTGCAAAAATGTTCCTATGAAAGGGTTTCATCTTCAAGGAATTCATGGACAAGACTGAAAAGTACAGGTTTCTGGTAACTGACTATACTGCTGAACTGAATGAATAAGCATTTTCAGAACTCTAATGGAAAACTGATGAATTCATAAAAGTGCTAACAAAAGATCAAGATGAAAAAAAAATTACATTGGACTGAGTGAACTGATGAGGCTGATTATAATTTTTGTGACTTTTTGTGTGAATAAAAAAATGTTATAAAAAAAGGTAAATGATCTGTAACATGCTTGCAAGCATCAAAAAGTAAGACGAATTAATGGATAGATAGGATGAATAAATGGAAAGAGACGTCATAAAAAAAAGAACGATGCATGTATGAAAACAGGATCCTAACATCATCATTAATTAAATTGTTCCATCATATCTAAGAATGCATGCTACTGTCTATGTAAATTTTTTGTAGTCAATATCCTTTTTTCAAAGCTGAGAACAACTGAATCTTCTTGATGCCTTAGGAAATAACAAAAGTAGGCATTTTCTTTTTGGGTTTGATAATTTAGCCAATTATCTCGCCGGTATCTGTGAATGTGTGGTCGACACATTAACAATTGCTGTCCTGATTATACTGTCTAATTTATGTTGAATCTAAAATTTTTACTTACTCACAGAGCTTCATATAGTACTAAAACGTCTACCTCAAGCCCAAGTAACAGCTTCTGGATTGTCACTTATGACCTGTCTTTGTGGAAATATTAGAATTAACCCCTCAGTGTGCTGGGAAAACTGGACAGCTACATGTAAAAGAATGAAATTAGAACATTCTCCAACACCATACACAAAAATAAACTCAAAATGGATTAAAGAACTAAATGTAAGACCAGATACTATAAAACTCTTGGAGGAAAACACAGGCAGAACACTCTTTGATGTAAATCACAGCAATATCTTTTTCAATCCCTCTCCTAGAGTAATTAAGATAAAAACAAACTGACACAGCAGTGTAAAGCAACTATACTCCAATTAAAAAAAAAAAGAAAAACAAAATAAACAAATGGGACCAAATAAACTTAAAAGTGATCTGGCTGCCAATGCAGGGGACCCAGGTTCGATCCCTGCTCCAGGAAGATCCCACATGCCACGGAGCAACAACTACTAAGCCTGCGCGCTCTAGAGCCTGCGAGCCACAACTACCGAAGCCGGCGTGCCTAGAGCCCATGCTCCACAAGAGAAGCCACCGCAATGAGAAGTCTGCACACTGCAATGAAAAGTAGCCCTCACTTGCCACAACTAGAGAAAGCCTATGTGCAGCAACAAAAACCCAACACAGCCAGAAAAAAAAAACAAAACTTAAAAGCTTTTGCACACAAAGCAAACCAAAAACAAAATGAAAAGAAAACCCACAGAACAGGAGAAAATATTTGCAAACAAAGCAACTGACAAGGGATTAATCTCCAAAATATACAAACAGATGATGCAGAAAACAACCCAATCAAAAAATGGGCTTAAGATATAAATAGACATTTATCCAAAGAAGACATACAGATGGCCAAAAAGCACATGAAAAGATGCTCAACATCACTAATTATTAGAGAAATGCAAATCAAAACAACTGAAGTATCCCCTCACACCAGTCAGAATGGCCATCATCAAAAAGTCTACAAATAATAAATGCTGGAGAGAGTGTGGGGAAAAGGGAACCTTCCTACACTACTGGTGGGAATATAAATTGATAACAGCCACTATGGAAAACAGTATGGAGGTTCCTCAAAAAACTAAAAATAGAGCTACCATATGATCCCGCAATCCCACTCCTGGGCATATATCTAGAGAAAAACCATACTTCGAAAAGATACATGCACCTCAGTGTTCATTGTAGCACTGTTTACAATAACCAAGACATGGAAGCAACCTAAAGGTCCATCAATAGATGAATGGATAAAGAAGACGTGGCACATATGCACAATGGAATACTACTCAGCCATGAAAAGGGATGAAATTGGGTCATTTGTAGAGATGTGGATGGATCTAGAAACTGTCATACAGAGTGAAGTAAGGCAGAAAGAGAAAAACAAATATAGTATGTTAACACATATGTGTGGATCCTAGAAAAATGGTACAGATGAACTGGTTTGCAGGGCAGAAATTGAGACACATATGTAGAGAACAAACGTACGGATGCCAAGGGGAGAAAGTGGCAGGAGTGGGGGTGGTGGTGTGATGAGTTGGGAGATTGGGATTGACAATGTATACACTGATGGGGATAAAATGAATGAAAAAAGAATGAAATAATGCCTTTTGCAGCAACATGGATGGACCTAGAGATGATCATACTAAGTGAAGTCAGACAGAGAAAGACAAATATCAAATCATATCACTTATATGTGGAATCTAAAAAAAATGATACAAATGAACTTATTTACAAAACAGAAACTGATTCACAGACTTAGAAAACAGACTTATGGGTTACCAAAGGAAAAGGCGGGGAAGCGATAAATTAGGAGGTTGGGATTAACATATACACACTAATATATATAAAATAGATAATCAGCAAAGACCTACTGTAGAGCACAGGGAACTCTACTCAATACTCTGTAATAATCTATATGGGAAAAGAATCTGAAAAAGAATAGATATAACTAAATCACTTTGCTGTACACCTGAAACTAATACAACACTGTAAATCAAATATACTTCAATTAATTAAAAAAAGGAATTAACCACTTAGGAGTATAAAATAATTTTATGACTCTAGAAACTTTTATTTTGTAATTATTTTCATATTTGTTTTTTTTAATTGTTTAGAAATGAATAACAAAATATGTTTCCCCCTCCAAAGTCTAGCTTTAATATGATATCAATATGTTTTTTCTGGCAAACAAATAGATTATTATTTTAAATAACTCAGTTGATAGGAAGATATCTTTGGAAGCTTTCCTTGTGTACATATACTAGCACCTAGGAATTAAATACTGGTGTCATGGCTAGGTTTAGAATTTGACCCAAAATAAGCATGCAAAATGCTTGCACTAAAAGAAAAATCCCTTTGATAAACTGAAAAACATTATAAAGTCAGTAACTACCAGTGAAATTATCTGTTGTTCTTCTTAGTTATAAGTATTTCTCATTTTATTCAGAGATGTATGTTTTTGTTGATGAAATTGTTGGTGTAAAAACATTTAAAAATTAACCCCCCAAAAGGCAACTGGGGTCACATCTGCCCTATTTTATAACAGCAGCCTAGATTTTTTTTTTTAATATAGAAGGATAATGTTATCAAAATATTTCGTGTTCCATCTTGCATAAGAGTGGGGCAATTTTTCATGTGTTCCTATAGAAAAAGTTGTTAGCATATATTAATGTGTTCCCAGAGCCTTCCTTCAGCTTTCTGAAGCAAACAAGGAGTCCCTTCTGAAATAACCAAGGGATGGGCATTTTTCCCTCACATCCTTACTGGGTACTTTGAAATAGATTTGTTCTCCCAGCTAGAAGTTTGTATGTTAACCATCCCTGATGTTACTTAAACCAAAAACAACAAAAACAACCAAACAAAATAGCATAGAAAATACCAAAGCAGAACAACAGCCATTTAAAGATCCAGGAAAAGATCCAGAGACATACACTCAGGGGTTACCTGTGTTATTCCTTAATTATTTCTTACAAAAAGATTGGAATCTCAGCACTGCCACTTGGGCTGTAATCAGTACAACTCAGGCAACTTACTCTGATTTTATTTTTCCTTATCTATAGAGGTAGGGTAATAATACATAACAATTATTGTTTGGAAGCTTAAATGAAATTATATATGTATAGGAATTTGAGACATGACTGAGGCAAATCAACAAAGAATAATGCAGGTAGACTTAGAGGTTCAATCCAGGAAAGAAAGAAAAAAGGTGACTGAGGTGGACATGTGGTTTATGAAAAGCAACGTGCCTGTTGATGTTTGAACTGTTCCTTGAAGACAAGGCTTTTGTTCTACTTGAGATACAGAAGGACAAAAATCAAGGAGAAACAGTTCAGTGCTCCTTGGACTGCTCTGGCCATTACTCCTGGCAGGGCTTCAATACCAATTGAATGTGACGGTAACAGTCATTTCGAAAACAGGAAGGAATAAAAGAGACAATGGAAAGAAATTAAATTTAAGGCATTCTTTTAAAAATCTGGTTTGCAGAAAACCTCCTTTCAGTCTTTGTCCTGTCTGCTTTCAAGTGGAGTAAATGATGCATTATCGAGGAGACATCTATTCTCTGTGGAAGCTAATGAAGACATTAGAGTAGAGATGGACCAAGACAAGGACTTGGCCAGCTCTTCTAGCGCCTGTTGCAGCATCCTGTGTGAATGCAGATCAGGGTTCTCATTGAAATTCATGTTTATGTGGGTTCATTTTTAAGCAAAGTGTTCTCTGTCTTTGAATTGGCTTCTAGGAAGTTCAGCACCCCCCTCCACCCCACTTTGCAAGTGTATAAGATTTTAAAATGACTTCCCCTGGTTGTGCAGTGGTTAAGAATCCGCCTGCCAATGCAGGGGACACGGGTTTGAGCTCTGGTCCCAGAAGATCCCACATGCTGCAGAGCAACTAAGCCTGTGCGCCACAACTACTGAGCCTGCGTGCCACAACGACTGAAGCCCACACGCCTAGAGCCTGTACTCCGCAACAAGAGTAGCCACCACAATGAGAAGCTGCGCACCGCAATGAAGAGAAGCCCCCGCTTGCGGCAATGAGAGAAAGCCCACGTGCAGCAACGAAGACCCAACGCGGCCCTAAATAAATAAATAAATATATTTTTTTAAAAAAAAGGTTTAAAATGAAAAATAAAACAAAATAAAAGGGCATTCTAAGCTTCTGCAACAATTTATATCAATCCTTTTGCCCCTGTTCAAGTCTTCTGCCTCAAGTCTCAAGGATTAGCAACTTTCAACTGAGTGAATAAACTAAAATCATTTCATATACTTCATATCACTACCATCCAGTTTTCTCAACGTGAGATCCAGATATAACTGCACATATCAAGTAGTTTGTAACAAGATAGCTGAGACATTAGAAAGCATCATTTACTGTGTAACAAAATTACATGTTTCCTTTCATTGTTATTTCAAAAGTTCCTTGAAGGCCAAGTTTGGCCCTCTAAGGAGAAATAAGATAACTTCTTTTCATTCTTTTTCAGTCTAAGAAAAGGAAAATTGGTAGATTCACATTTTAAGGATTTTTATAGAAAAAAAATAGGTCCTTTAGTACTTAAAAAATTTTTGTCATGGAAGACATGTATATGTATATGGTTCACATTCATTCAATAAACATTATCAATTAAATGCCAGACTCTACACACACACTTCACTGACACTGAATGGCGTTGACTATCTTCTATAGTTATTTATAAAATGATATGAACATAAGATACAGACAGGCATGAACAGTAACATAATACACAACCACAGGTCTGGATGGAAGAGAAGTCTAGTTGGTATAAGTGCCCCGCTCCAGAACCCGGAGACGCACTTTACCTGTCAAGACACTGAGCTGCCAGACAGGCAGTTGTCAGAATCTCTTTGATGTGAGTCAGCCAGTTGGAGGCCTCCAATCTACTGAGCCATCGGTCCATGTTATGTGTTTGGTCATTACAAGCTTCCACGAGTTTGATTAAGCTCTCCTGAAGAATGTGATACCTTTCAAAAACAAGAAAATGTTAAAAAGAAGAAAGAAAGAAAACAGAACATAGAACAATGAAGGAAGAAACCAAATCAAAAACTCAGCCTCCAATATATATCCAAGGGCAAAAGCAGCTCAAAATACTATAAAAATATTTACCTTGCTATATAATAATTTATAGGGCTAAAGACTGAAAAACTAATATTTAAACATGATTGTGAAATGCTTAAAATGCCTGCGATGGTAAACTCTTCCTCATCTGAACAGATTAAACCCAGTTTGCATAACTGAATTATCTGACTGAGGAGAGGGCCACAGCACTGCTTTTTGTGACAGGTCACAAAACAGCACCACTAACATCTGTGTCCCGTTCCCACAGAATCAACTATGGACACCTGTACTGTCAGCAGGGATGCCCAAGGCCAGCTCAGATCGCACTGTATTAGCTCCAACTCCCACCCACTCACCCACCCAGAAGCAATTATAAACCACTAACTGCAAGCATAAAGGAGATGTAACAGGTAGAGGAAACAAGGTGTGAAAATAAGTGCGTATCAGGGAAATTAAATGTCTAAGTCTTTTTGACTTAGGAAAATATAATTATGCGTAGCATATCTTTTCATTAAGTTTGGTGACCACTAATCTACAAGTAGAGGAGCAGACCTCATGGTGATGAAATTTCAGAGCTAACAGAGAAAAAATGCTATCTGATCAAAACTCACTTCTGAGCATCCACCATAAGTTTTCTGCTTATCTTATAAAACACAAGAACAGGATATCCAGCCAATTTTTGACTCACGTTAATATGAAGGTTCATTTCAAAACTTGTGATTTTTGAACAGCTAAGGGCTCACCCACTCTATCTTCAAATAAGAGTCCAGTACTGTCTCCCGAATCTTTTACCTCTCAATGGACTTATGAATCCGCCTCCACTGGGGATAATGAGCTTCTTGTTCAAAGCCACCGCCTTTGGCTCTAGCTTGCTGAGCTATGTTTAGAGGTCGGGTGTCAATGATGTAGCCACGCTTTCCTGCCCTGAGGGTAGCATTTATCAGCTTCTCATCTTCTTTGCACCGTCTCCCATTTGTGCCAGTGAGTGGCTGACCACTTCGCATAATAACCTACAAGGACAACACAGTCTAAAATTTAACAGTAGCTGCTTTTTAAAGTTTCTGAAAACAGAAATGAATTAGCTATATTAAGAGTATCTCAAAAAACAATTCTGTGAAGAGTCCTGTACCACAGTGTTCATTGCAGCTCTATTTACAATAGCCAGGACATGGAAGCAACCTAAGTGTGCACTGACAGATGAATGGATAAAGAAGATGTGGCACATACATATAGTGGAATATTACTCAGCCATAAAAAGAAACGAAATTGAGTTATTTGTAGTGAGGTGGATGGACCTAGAGTCTGTCATACAGAGTGAAGTAAGTCAGAAAGAGAAAAACAAATACCGTATACTAACACATATATATGGAATCTAAAGAAAATGGTCATGAAGAACCTAGGGGCAAGACGGGAATAAAGACACAGACCTACTAGAAAATTGACTTGAGGATGCAGGGAGGGGGAAGGGTAAACTGGGATGAAGTGAGAGAGTGGCATGGACATATATACACTACCAAATGTAAAACCCATAGCTAGTGGGAAGCAGCTGCACAGCACAGGGAGATCAGCTCGGTGCTTTGTGACCACCTAGAGCAGTGGGATAGGGAGGGGTGGGAGGGAGACACAAAAGGGAGGAGATATGGGGATATATGTATATGTATAGCTGATTCACTTTATTATATAGCAGAAACTAACACACCATTGTAAAGCAATTATACTCCAATAAAGATGTTAAAAAAAAAAATTGTGTGTCACTTCAGAGATGAATTTGATCCTAAAACAAAGAAATGTTTCTATGTATTGACAAGTTAATCATTATAAAACAAAAACAAGACTTGCACTTTTACACGATTTTTCTTCCTATCTCAAAATACTTTCACATAATAAATTATAGTTCCACTTTAAGATCAAATATTACAATTCATTTAGTAAGTGAATTCATTATCCAGCAGATCTGGGCCTGTAATTAAGATAATGATAACAGCCTACACACCAGGAAACTTTGGCTTCAACTACATAAACTTAGGGTTGGCAGGTCTTCTCAAGAATTATAAAGAGAAAAGGCACCGATGGTAAAATTTTTAAAAATTATGTACTACTATTCTTGTTTTGGGAACCACTTTCAATATCTTGAAAGCTACTTATTTATTCTTTATTCTCCAGTGGCCTTCTTCCAGTAATCCAGGACTTAACCACTTGTCTCCAAAGACCCAAAACTACATATTTCCAAGTCTGCTTTTGAAACTTTTCTCAAGAAATCAGTATCTGTTATACTGATCTATTCCCTGGCGAATGGTTTAGAATTATCTCAAGCTCGTCCCACAATACAGGGGTCCCCAACCCCAAGGCCGCAGACCAGTACCAGTCCACAGCCTGTTAGGAACCAGGCCGCAGAGCAGGAGGTGAGTGGTAGGCGGGCGAGCGAAGTTTCATCTGCCCCTCCCCATCACCGCATTACTGCCTGAACCAGCCCCCCACCCTTTCCGTGGAAACACTGTCTTCCATGAAGAGTCCCTGGTGCCAAAAAGGTTGGGGACCAGTGCCATAATACATAATGTTATCTTAACCACCTTGAAATTTAACATAAGGAAGGTCATCCAGAGGATGACAATGGCTAACTCTCAGACTGCACTTACCACGTAACTGGACACAATATTTTATGAGTTGTTAAAATGCTTTATGGTGAACCCTAGTGACGAGAAATACTGCTGAGCAGGCAAGATAAGTGACCTGATTTCTAGAAATCCCTTTATCCTAAATATCTACATTTGACTTACTACCAGGGGAAAAAGGAAAATGGAAGATAGCTATAATTTACCCACTCATTTACTATTGGATTCAAAATGAGAAGCAGAGTTTACTGACAAAGAGAAAATAAAAGGAGAGAAATAAACTTGGAAAATATTTAGGAAACGAACATAGACTGAGCACTTGCCTATTCGATTCCTGACTCCTGTGTTTATTTAAGTTGTGACTAATGACATGCATCACTCTTTTCCCTTTTGAAAATAAAAACGTCTGTTCAATTTACCTTTCACAGGAAAATCTGGTGAGAACAATTATAATAAAGTGTCATACCATTATTCTGCTCAGAGAAATTTATTTTTCTACCTAAGAGTGTTAGTTTTAAGTATCAACTAAACATTAGCTCCCTTTGTACTGAGTCCTAAAGATAAACTTCTCTGGGCTTTTCTAAGGTTAAGCAGCATCATGGAAAGAATTCAAAGTCATATCCTGATCACAGAAAACACTCTACGCCTGATTCCCGGAAGCTTAAATAATACGAAGTCCCAGAAGGAGAGACTAATCACTTCAATGAACAGGTACACAGAAAAAGGGAACATTTCTAAGAACCTCAAACCAAGCCTTCCAGTCGATTAAGCAGCAGAACTTATGTTCACTTACCATTCCATTTTTTTTATGATAGTAGCTGAGTACTGGGAAGCGTCCTCCATGTCGAAACGCAGCTACCTTCCGAAGAGCTTCATCATCCGTGGCTTTGGGCACTATGACAATTGGTGGGTAAGAGGGGCAAACAGCAAATTCCTTATTGACATAGCTTAACCTCCATTCACTGGTCTGAAAAACACAAAATACTTCAAAGCTAAGCAAGTATCTCAATGTCACAAAATAATCTGAAAAACTTTTAAAGGAGCTTAGAGATCAATTTTCATACAGTGAAGAAGCCATGTCACAGGAATTTAATAGAAGGATACCTAGCCCATACTTAAAATACTTCCACAGAAAAGGAGCTCCACTCTTCAGAGCCAGCTTCCTACAGTGCTACGTATCCCCAGTTCCTAGAAAGGTCTTCCTCCTATTGAGCAAAACTTATTGCTCTGTAACTTCCTCTATTGTTTTTTACTGTGATTTCAGTACAAGTTCCCCATTTCATATGACATCGTATGGAATATATGAAAGACAGTTGTTTCTCCCTTAGTCTTCTATTCTCCAAGTTAAATATATTAAGTATATTTATGAATATCAGGGCCAACATTATCTCATTCATTCTTGTCTTGATACCATTTACTTTGTTAATGGTACTCTTAAAGTACAGCAACAGGAAGACTAAAACTCCAGATGATGCTTAACCAGAACAGAACACTGCCAATACCTACATCAAACCCCTTGCTCATTTCTGTTATTTAAAAAAGGAGAAAAATGAGGAAAGACTGTTAACATCTTTCTTAAAGCAATAACAACTTAATACTAAGAAAGATTATACTTATAAGTCAATGAAATAATTTCAAACTCAGTATGCTAAGAACCAAAAGTACACAACATAAAACTATCAAATGACAACTTATTTCTAACATCAAAAATGAAAACCCCTGCGAGAAGATGGCGGAAGAGTAAGACGCAGGGATCACCTTCCTCCCCACAGATACATCAGAAATACATCTACACGTGAAACTTCTCCTACAGAACACCCACTGAACGCTGGCAGAAGACCTCAGACCTCCCCAAAGGCAAGAAACTCCCCACGTACCTGGGTAGGGCAAAAGAAAAAAGAATAAACAGAGACAAAAGAATAGGGACAGGACCTGCACCAGTGGGAGGGAGCCGTGAAGGAGGAAAGGTTCCCACACACTAGGAGCCCGTTCGCGGGTGGAGACTGCGGGTGGCGGAGGGGGAAGCTTCGGAGCCAGAGCCGCGGAGGAGAGCGCAGCCACAGGGTGCAGAGGGCAAAGCGGAGAGATTCCGCAGAGGATCGGTGCTGACCAGCACTCACCAGCCCGAGAGGCTTGTCTGCCCACCCAACGGGGGAGGGCGGGGCTGGGAACTGAGCCTCAGGCGGATCCCAGGGAAAGGTCTGGAGTTGGCAGAGTGAAAACAGCCTGAAGGGGTTAGTGCACCACGGCTGGCCGGGAGGGAGTCCAGGAGAAGTCTGGAGCTGCCGAAGAGGCAAGAGACCTTTTCTTCCCTCTTTGCCTCCGGGTGCGTGAGGAGAGGGGTTTAAGCGC
Source organism: Kogia breviceps (assembly GCF_026419965.1). NCBI lineage: Eukaryota > Metazoa > Chordata > Mammalia > Artiodactyla > Physeteridae > Kogia > Kogia breviceps. Next base: position 110,834,801 of record NC_081317.1, on the reverse strand, counting down.
GCCTCTTAAAGGAGCTCCAGAAACGGGCACGAGCCGCGGCTGTCGGCAGGGACAACAGAGACGGGTGTGGGATGCTAGGGTTGCTGCTGCCGCCACCAAGAGGCCTGTGTGTGAGCACAGGTCACTCTCCACACCGCCCCTCCCGGGAGCCCGTGCAGCCCGCCCGTCCCCGGGATCCAGGGACAGTTTCCCGGGAAAACGCACGGTGCGCCTCGGGCCGGTGCAGCGTCACGCCGGCCTCTGACGTCGCAGGCTCGCCCCGCATCCGTGCCCCTCCCTCCCCCTGGCCTGAGTGAGCCAGAGCCCCCGAATCAGCTGCTCCTTTAACCCCGTCCTGTCTGAGCGAAGGGCAGACGTCCTCGGACGACCTACGCGCAGAGGCGGGGCCAAGTCCAAAGCTGAACCCCAGGAGCTGTGCGAACAAAGAGAGGGGGAGGTCTCTCCCAGCAGCCTCAGAAGCAGCGGATTAAAGCTCCACAGTTAACTTGAAGTGCCCTGCATCTGTGGAAAACCTGAATAGACAGCGAAATATCCCAAGTTGAGGAGGTGGACTTTGGGAACAAGATATACTATTATTTTCCCCTTTTTTCTTTTTGTGAGTGTGTATGTGGGTGCTGCTGTGTGAGATTCTGTCTGTATAGCTTTGTTTTCACCATTTGTCCTAGGGTTAGACCGACCCTTTTTTTTTTTGGTTTTTTTTTCTTTAATAGAAATTTTTCTTCTTAATAATCATGTTTTATTTTAATAACTATATTTTATCCTACTTTATTTTGTCTTCTCCCTTTCTTTCTTCCTTTCTTCCCTCCTTTCTTTCCTACTTCCCTCCTTCCTTCCTCCCTGCCTTCCTTTCTCCCGTCCTTTCTTCCTCCCTCCCTTCCTTTCTTCCTTCCTTCCCTCCCTCCCTTCCTCCTTCCTTCCTTCCTTCCTTCCTTTCTTGCCTTTCTATTTTTTTCTCCCTTTTATTTTGAGCCATGTGGATTAAAGGCTCTTGGCACTCCAGACAGGTGTCAAGGCTGTGTCTCTGAGGTGGGAGAACCAACCTCAGGACACTGGTCCACAAGAGACCTCCCAGCTCCACATAATATCAAACAGCGAAAATCTCCCAGAGACCTCCATCTCAACACCAAGACCCAGCTTCACTCAAGGACCAGCAACGAACAGTGCTGGACACCCTATCCCCAACAAAGAGCGAGACAGGTCTACAGCCCCATCCATTAGCAGAGAGGGGGCCTAGAATCACAGTAAGGCTACCGACATCCCCATACACGCCCCCAGACGTGGACCTACCCACCAGGGAGACGGGATCCAGCCTCATCCACCAGAACAGGGGAACTGGTCCCCCCAACCAGGAAACCTGCTCAACCCACTGAACCAACCTCAGCCACTGGGGACAGCCACCAAAAATAGATAGAAATTCGAACCTGCAGCCTGCAAAAGGGAGACCCCAAACACAGTAAGATAAGCAAAATGAGAAGACAGAAAAACACACAGCAGATGAAGGAACAAGATAAAAACACACCAGACCTAACAGATGAAGAGGTAATAGCCAATCTACCTGAAAGAGAATTTAGAATAATGATGGTGAAGATGATGCAAAATCTTGGAAATAGAATAGATAAATTGCAAGAATCAGTTAACAAGGACCTAGAAGAAATAAAGAGGAAGCAAGTAACGATGAGCAACACAATAAATGAAATGAAAAATACTCTAGACGGGATCAGTAGCAGAATAACTGAGGCAGAAGGACGGATAAGTGACCTGGAAGATAAAATAGTGGAAATAACTACTGCAGAGCAGAAGAAAGAAAAAAGAATGAAAAGAACTGAGGACAGTCTCAGAGATCTCTGGGACAACATTAAACGCACCAACATTCGAATCATAGGGGTCCCAGAAGAAGAAGAGAAAAAGAAAGGGACTGAGAAAATATTTGAAGAGATTATAGTTGAAAACTTCCCTAATATAGGAAAGGAAATAGTCAACCAAGTCCAGGAAGCACAGAGAGTCCCATACAGGATAAACCCAAGGATAAACACCCCGAGACACATAATAATCAAACTGTCAAAAATTAAATACAAAGAAAACATATTAAAAGCAGCAAGGGAAAAACAACAAATAACACACAAGGGAATCCCCATAAGGTTAACATCTGATCGTTCAGCAGAAACTCTACAAGCCAGAAGGGAGTGGCAGGACATATTTAAAGTGATGAAGGAAAAAAACCTACAACCAAGATTACTCTACCCAGCAAGGATCTCATTCAGATTTGATGGAGAAATTAAAACCTTTACAGACAAGCAAAAGCTGAGAGAGTTCAGCACCACCAAACCAGCTCTACAACAAATCCTAAAGGAACTTCTCTAAGCAAGAAACACAAGAGAAGGAAAAGACCTACAAGAACAACCCGAAACAATTAAGTAAATGGTAATAGGAACATACATATCAATAATTTCCTTAAATGTAAATGGATTAAATGCTCCCACCAAAAGACACAGACTGGCTGAATGGATACAAAAACAGGACCCATATATATGCTGTCTACAAGAGACCCACTTCAGACCTAGGGACACTTACAGACTGAAAGTAAGGGGATGGAAAAAGATATTCCATGCAAATGGAAATAAAAAGAAAGCTGGAGTAGCAATTCTCATATCAGACAAAATAGACTTTAAAATAAAAACTGTTACAAGAGACAAAGAAGGACACTACATAATGATCAAGGGATCGATCCATGAAGAAGATATAACAATTGTAAATATTTATGCACCCAACATAGGAGCACCTCAATACATAAGGCAAATACTAACAGCCATAAAAGGGGAAATCGACAGTAACACAATCATAGTAGGGGACTTTAACACCCCACTGTCACCAATGGACAGATCATCCAAAATGAAAATAAATAAACACAAGCTTTAAATGATACATTGCAAAAGATGGATTTACTTGATATTTATAGGACATTCCACCCCAAAACAACAGAATACACATTATTCTCAAGTGCTCATGGAACATTCTCCATGATAGATCATATCTTGGGTCACAAATCTAGCCTTGGCAAATTTAAGAAAATTGAAATCGTATCAAGTATCTTTTCTGACCACAACACTGAGACTAGATATCAATTACAGGAAAAGATCTGTAAAAAATACAAACACATGGAGGCTAAACAATACACTACTTAATAACGAAGTGATCACTGAAGAAATCAAAGAGGAAATCAAAAAGTACTTAGAAACAAATGACAATGGAGACACGACGACCCAAAACCTATGGGATACAGCAAAAGCAGTTCTAAGAGGGAAGTTTATAGCAATACAATCATACCTTAAGAAACAGGAAACATCTCGAATAAACAACCTAACTTTGCACCTAAAGCAATTAGAGAAGGAAGAACAAAAAAACCCCAAATTTAGCAGAAGGAAAGAAATCATAAAGATCAGATCAGAAATTAATGAAAAAGAAATGAAGGAAACAATAGCAAAGATCAATAAAAGTAAAAGCTGGTTCTTTGAGAAGATAAATAAAATTGATAAACCATTAGCCAGACTCATCAAGAAAAAAAGGGAGAAGACTCAAATCAATAGAATTAGAAATGAAAAAGGAGATGTAACAACTGACACTGCAGAAATACAAAAGCTTATTAGAGATTACTACAAGTAACTCTATGCCAATAAAATGGACAACCTGGAAGAAATGGACAAATTCTTAGAAATGCACAATCTGCCGAGACTGAACCAGGAAGAAATAGAAAATATGAACAGACCAATCACAGGCACTGAAATTGAAACTGTGATTAAAAATCTTCCAACAAACAAAAGCCCAGGACCAGATGGCTTCACAGGTGAATTCTATCAAACATTTAGAGAAGAGCTAACACCTATCCTTCTCAAACACTTCCAAAAGATAGCAGAGGGAGGAACACTCCCAAACTCATTCTACGAGGCCACCATCACCCTGATACCAAAACCAGACAAAGACGTCACAAAGAAAGAAAACTACAGGCCAATGTCACTGATGAACATAGATGCAAAAATCCTCAACAAAATACTAGCAAACAGAATCCAACAGCACATTAAAAGGATCATACACCATGATCAAGTGGGGTTTATTCCAGGAATGCAAGGATTTTTCAATATACGCAAATCAATCAACGTGACACACCATATCAACAAACTGAAGGAGAAAAACCATATGATCATCTCAATAGATGCAGAGAAAGCTTTTGACAAAATTCAACACCCATTTATGATAAAAACCCTGCAGAAAGTAGGCATAGAGGGAACTTTCCTCAACATAATAAAGGCCATATATGACAAACCCACAGCCAGCATTGTTCTCAATGGTGAAACACTGAAACCATTTCCACTAAGATCAGGAACAAGACAAGGTTGCCCACTCTCACCACTCTTATTCAACCTAGTTTTGGAAGTTCTAGCCACAGCAATCAGAGAAAAAAAGGAAATAAAAGGAATCCAAATAAGAAAAGAAGAAGTAAAGCTGTCACTGTTTGCAGATGACATGATACTATACATAGAGAATACTAAGGATGCTACCAGAAAACTACTAGAACTAATCAATGAATTTGGTAAAGTAGCAGGATACAAAATTAATGCACAGAAATCTCTGGCATTCTTATACACTAATGATGAAAAATCTGAGAGTGAAATTAAGAAAACACTCCCATTTACCACTGCAACAAAAAGAATAAAATATCTAGGAATAAACCTACCTAAGGAGACAAAAGACTTGTATGCAGAAAACTATAAGACACTGATGAAAGAAATTAAAGATGATACAAATAGGTGGAGAGATATACCATGTTCTTGGATTGGAAGAATCAACATTGTGAAAATGACTCTATTACCCAAAGCAATCCACAGATTCAATGCAATCCCTATCAAATTACCACTGGCATTTTTTACAGAACTAGAACAAAAAAATTCACAATTTGTATGGAAACACAAAAGATCCCGAATAGCCAAAGCAATCTTGAAAACGAAAAATGGAGCTGGAGGAATCAGGCTCCCTGACTTCAGACTATACTACAAGGCCACACTAATCAAGACAGTATGGTACTGGCACAAAAAGAGAAATATAGATCAATGGAACAGGATAGAAAGCCCAGAGATAAACCCACACACATATGGTCACCTTATCTTTGATAAAGGAGGGAAGGATATACAGTGGAGAAAAGACAGCCTCTTCAATAAGTGGTGCTGGGAAAACTGGACAGCTACCTGTAAAAGTATGAAATTATAACACTCCCTAACACCACACACAAAAATAAACTCAAAATGGGTTAAAGACCTAAATGTAAGGCCAGACACTATCAAACTCTTAGAGGAAAACATAGGCAGAACACTCTATGACATCAATCACAGCAAGATCCTTTTTGACCCATCTCCTAGAGAAATGGAAATAAAAACAAAAATAAACAAATGGGATCTAATGAAACTTAAAAGCTTTTGCACAGCAAAGGATACCATAAACAAGACGAAAAGACAACCCTCAGAATGGGAGAAAATATTTGCAAATGAAGCAACTGACAAAGGATTAATATCCAAAATTTATAAGCAACTCAGGCAGCTCAATAACAAAAAAACAAACAACCCAATCCAAAAATGGGCAGAAGAACTAAATAGACATTTCTCCGAAGAAGATATACAGATTGCCAACAAACACATGAAAGAATGCTCAACATCATTAATCATTAGAGAAATGCAAATCAAAACTACAATGAGATATCTCACACCGGTCAGACTGGCCATCATCAAAAACTCTAGAAACAATAAATGCTGGAGAGGGTGTGGAGAAAAGGGAACACTCTTGCACTGCTGGTGGGAATGTAAATTGATACAGCCACTATGGAGAACAGTATGGAGGTTCCTTAAAAAACTACAAATAGAACTACCATATGACCCCACAATCCCACTACTAGGCACATACCCTGAGAAAACCATAATTCAAAAAGAGTCATGTACCAAAATGTTTATTGCAGCTCTATTTACGATAGCCAGGACATGGAAGCAACCTGTCTATCAACAGATGAATGGATAAAGAAGATGTGGCACAGAGGGGGGAGCGAGAAGATGGCGGAAGAGTAAGACGCGGGGATCACTCTTCCTCCTCACAGATACATCAGAAATACATCTACACGTGGAACTTCTCCTATAGAACACCCACCGAACGCTGGCAGAAGACCTCAGACCTCAGACCTCAGGCAAGAAACCCCCCCACGTACCTTGTTAGGGCAAAAGAAAAAAGAATAAACAGAGACAAAAGAATAGGGACGGGACCTGCACCAGTGGGAGGGAGCCGAGAGGGAGGAAAGGTTCCCGCACACTAGAAGCCCCTTCGCGGGCGGAGACTGCGGGTGGCGGAGTGGGAAGCTTCAGAGCCGCGGAGGAGACCACAGCCAACAGGGTGCGGAGGGCAAAGCGGAGAGATTCCCGCACGGAGGATCGGTGCCGATCAGCACTCACCAGCCCGAGAGGCTTGTCTGCTCATCCGCCGCGGCGGGCGGGGCTGGGAACTGAGCCTCGGGCGGATCCCAGGGAAAGGTCTGGAGTTGGCAGAGCAAAAACAGCCTGAAGGGGTTAGCGCACCACGGCGGGCCGGGAGGGAGTTCGGGAGAAGTCTGGAGCTGCCGAAGAGGCAAGAGACCTTTTCTTCCCTCTTTACCTCCTGCTGCGCGAGGAGAGGGGTTTAAGCGCGCCGCTTAAAGGAGCTCCAGAAGCGGGCGCGGAGCTGCCGAAGAGACAAGAGACTTTTTTTTGCCTCTTCGCTTCCTGGGGCGCGAGGAAAGGGAATTAAGGGCACCACATAAAGGAGCCCCAGAAACGGGCGCGAGTTGCGGCTGTCGGCGCGGACAACAGAGACGGGTGTGGGGCGCTACGGTTGCTGCTGCCGCCACCAAGAGGCCTGTGTGCGAGCGCAGGTCACTCTCCACACCGCCCCTCCCGGGAGCCTGTGCAGCCCGCCAGCGCCGGGGTCCAGGGATCCTGGGACAGCTTCCCCGGGAAAACGCGCGGCGTGCCTCAGGCCGGTGCAGCGTCACGCCGGCCTCTGCCGCCGCGGACTCGCCCCACATCCGTGCCCCACCACCCACCGCCTGAGTGAGCCAGAGCCCCCGAATCAACTGCTCCGTTAACGCTGCTCCTTTGACCCCGCCCTCTCTGAGCGAAGGGCAGACGACCTCGGACGACCTGCGCGCAGAGGCGGGGCCAGGTCCAGGGCTGAGCCCCAAGAGCTGTGCGAACAAAGAGAGGGGGTGGTCCCTCCCAGCAGCCTCAGAAACAGCAGGTTAAAGCTCCACAGTCAGCTTGAAGTGCCCTGCATCTGTGGAAAACCTGAATAGACAGCGAAATATCCCAGGTTGAGGAAGTGGACTTTGGGAGCAAGATATACTATTATTTTCCCCTTTTTTCTTTTTGTGAGTGTGTATGTGGGTGCTGCTGTGTGAGATTTTGTCTGTGTAGCTTTGTTTTCACCATTTGTCCTGGGGTTAGACCGACCTTTTTTTTTTTTTTCTTTAATAGAAATTTTTCTTCTTAATAATTATTTTGTTATTTTAATAACTGTATTTTACCCTACTTTATTTTGTCTTCTCCCCTTTCTTTCTTCCTTTCTTCCCTCCTTTTCCTATTTCCCTCCTTCCTTCCTTCCTCCCTTCCTCCCTTCCTTCCTTTATTCCCTCCTTCCTTCCTCCCTTCCTTTCTTTATTCCCTCCTTCCTTCCTCCCTTCCTTTCTTCCTCCCTCCCTTCCTTCCTTTATTCCCTCCTTCCTTCCTCCCTTCCTTTCTTCCTCCCTCCCTTCCTTTCTTCCTCCCTCTCTTCCTTTATTCCTCCCTCCCTTCTTTATTCCCTTCTTCCTTCTTCCCTTCCTTTCTTCCTCCCTCCCTTCCTTTCTTTATTCCCTCCTTCCTTCCTCCCTTCCTTTCTTCCTCCCTCCCTTCCTTTCTTTATTCCCTCCTTCCTTCCTCCCTTCCTTTCTTCCTCCCTCCCTTCCTTCCTTTATTCCCTCCTTCCTTCCTCCCTCCCTTCCTTTCTTTATTCCCTCCTTCCTTCCTCCCTTCCTTTCTTCCTCCCTCCCTTCCTTTCTTCCTCCCTCTCTTCCTTTCTTCCTCCCTCCCTTCCTTCCTTCCTCCCTTCCTTCCTTTATTCCCTCCTTCCTTCCTCCCTTCCTTTCTTTATTCCCTCCTTCCTTCCTCCCTTCCTTTCTTCCTCCCTCCCTTCCTTTTATTCCCTCCTTCCTTCCTCCCTTCCTTTCTTCCTCCCTCCCTTCCTTTCTTTATTCCCTCCTTCCTTCCTCCCTTCCTTTCTTCCTCCCTCCCTTCCTTTCTTCCCTCCCTTCCTCCTTTCTTCCTTCCTTTCTTGACTTTCTACTTTTTTCTCCCTTTTGTTTTGAGCCGTGTGGATTAAAGGCTCTTGGCACTCCAGCCAGGTGTCAAGGCTGTGTCTCTGAGGTGGGAGAACTAACCTCAGGACACTGGTCCACAAGAGACCTCTCAGCTCCACGTAATATCAAACGGCGAAAATCTCCCAGAGATCTCCATCTCAACACCAAGACCCAGATTCACTCAAGGACCAGCAACGAACAGTGCTGGACACCCTATCCCCAACAAAGAGCGAGACAGGTCTACAGCCCCATCCATTAGCAGAGAGGGGGCCTAGAATCACAGTAAGGCTACCGACATCCCCTTTCCCCCCCCGCAGACGTGGACCTACCCACCAGGGAGACGGGATCCAGCCTCATCCACCAGAACAGGGGAACTGGTCCCCCCAACCAGGAAACCTGCTCAACCCACTGAACCAACCTCAGCCACTGGGGACAGCCACCAAAAATAGATAGAAATACGAACCTGCAGCCTGCAAAAGGGAGACCCCAAACACAGTAAGATAAGCAAAATGAGAAGACAGAAAAACACACAGCAGATGAAGGAACAAGATAAAAACACACCAGACCTAACAGATGAAGAGGTAATAGCCAATCTACCTGAAAGAGAATTTAGAATAATGATGGTGAAGATGATGCAAAATCTTGGAAATAGAATAGATAAATTGCAAGAATCAGTTAACAAGGACCTAGAAGAAATAAAGAGGAAGCAAGTAACAATGAGCAACACAATAAATGAAATGAAAAATACTCTAGACGGGATCAGTAGCAGAATAACTGAGGCAGAAGGACAGATAAGTGACCTGGAAGATAAAATAGTGGAAATAACTACTGCAGAGCAGAAGAAAGAAAAAAGAATGAAAAGAACTGAGGACAGTCTCAGAGATCTCTGGGACAACATTAAACGCACCAACATTCGAATCATAGGGGTCCCAGAAGAAGAAGAGAAAAAGAAAGGGACTGAGAAAATATTTGAAGAGATTATAGTTGAAAACTTCCCTAATATAGGAAAGGAAATAGTCAACCAAGTCCAGGAAGCACAGAGAGTCCCATACAGGATAAACCCAAGGATAAACACCCCGAGACACATAATAATCAAACTGTCAAAAATTAAATACAAAGAAAACATATTAAAAGCAGCAAGGGAAAAACAACAAATAACACACAAGGGAATCCCCATAAGGCTAACATCTGATCTTTCAGCAGAAACTCTACAAGCCAGAAGGGAGTGGCAGGACATATTTAAAGTGATGAAGGAAAAAAACCTACAACCAAGATTACTCTACCCAGCAAGGATCTCATTCAGATTTGATGGAGAAATTAAAACCTTTACAGACAAGCAAAAGCTGAGAGAGTACAGCACCACCAAACCACCTTTACAACAAATGCTAAAGGAACTTCTCTAAGCAAGAAACGTAAGAGAAGGAAAAGACCTACAAGAACAACCTGAAACAATTAAGTAAATGGTAATAGGAACGCACATATCAATAATTTCCTTAAATGTAAATGGATTAAATGCTCCCACCAAAAGACACAGACTGGCTGAATGGATACAAAAACAGGACCCATATATATGCTGTCTACAAGAGACCCACTTCAGACCTAGGGACACTTACAGGCTGAAAGTGAGGGGATGGAAAAAGATATTCCATGCAAATGGAAATCAGAAGAAAGCTGGAGTAGCAATTCTCATATCAGACAAAATAGACTTTAAAATAAAAACTATTACAAGAGACAAAGAAGGACACTATATAATGATCAAGGGATCGATCCATGAAGAAGATATAACAATTGTAAATATTTATGCACCCAACATAGGCGCACCTCAATACATAAGGCAAATACTAACAGCCATAAAAGGGGAAATCGACAGTAACACAATCATAGTAGGGGACTTTAACACCCCACTTTCACCAATGGACAGATCATCCAAAATGAAAATAAATAAAGAAACACAAGCTTTAAATGATACATTATACAAGATGGATTTACTTGATATTTATAGGACAGTCCATCCAAAAACAACAGAATACACATTTTTCTCAAGTGCCCATGGAACATTCTCCAGGATAGATCATATCTTGGGTCACAAATCTAGCCTTGGCAAATTTAAGAAAATTGAAATCGTATCAAGCATCTTTTCTGACCACAACGCTATGAGACTAGATATCAATTACAGGAAAAGATCTGTAAAAAATACAAGCACATGGAGGCTAAACAATACACTACTTAATAACGAAGTGATCACTGAAGAAATCAAAAGAGGAAATCAAAAAGTACTTAGAAACAAATGACAATGGAGACACGACGACCCAAAACCTATGGGATACAGCAAAAGCAGTTCTAAGAGGGAAGTTTATAGCAATACAATCATACCTTAAGAAACAGGAAGCAACTCGAATAAACAACTTAACTTTGCACCTAAAGCAATTAGAGAAGGAAGAACAAAAAAACCCCAAATTTAGCAGAAGGAAAGAAATCATAAAGATCAGATCAGAAATTAATGAAAAAGAAATGAAGGAAACAATAGCAAAGATCAATAAAAGTAAAAGCTGGTTCTTTGAGAAGATAAATAAAATTGATAAACCATTAGCCAGACTCATCAAGAAAAAAAGGGAGAAGACTCAAATCAATAGAATTAGAAATGAAAAAGAAGATGTAACAACTGACTCTGCAGAAATACAAAAGATTTTTAGATATTACTACAAGCAACTCTATGGCAATAAAATGGACAACCTGGAAGAAATGGACAAATTCTTAGAAATGCACAACCTGCCAAGACTGAACCAGGAAGAAATAGAAAACATGAACAGACCAATCACAAGCACTGAAATTGAAACTGTGATTAAAAATTTCCAACAAACAAAAGCCCAGGACCAGATGGCTTCACAGGCGAATTCTATCAAACATTTAGAGAAGAGCTAACACCTATCCTTCTGAAACTCTTCCAAAAGATAGCAGAGGTAGGAACACTCCCAAACTCATTCTACGAGGCCACCATCACCCTGATACCAAAACCAGACAAAGACGTCACAAAGAAAGAAAACTATAGGCCAATATCACTGATGAACATAGATGCAAAAATCCTCAACAAAATACTAGCAAACAGAATCCAACAGCACATTAAAAGGATCATACACCATGATCAAGTGGGGTTTATTCCAGGAATGCAAGGATTCTTCAATATACGCAAATCAATCAACGTGATACACCATATCAACAAACTGAAGGAGAAAAACCATATGATCATCTCAATAGATGCAGAGAAAGCTTTTGACAAAATTCAACACTCATTTATGATAAAAACCCTGCAGAAAGTAGGCATAGAGGGAACTTTCCTCAATATAATAAAGGCAATATATGACAAACCCACAGCCAGCATTGTTCTCAATGGTGAAAAACTGAAACCATTTCCACTAAGATCAGGAACAAGACAAGGTTGCCCACTCTCACCACTCTTATTCAACCTAGTTTTGGAAGTTCTAGCCACAGCAATTAGAGAAAATAAAGAAATAAAAGGAATCCAAATAGGAAAAGAAGAAGTAAAGCTGTCACTGTTTGCAGATGACATGATACTATATATAGAGAATACTAAGGATGCGACCAGAAAACTACTAGAACTAATCAATGAATTTGGTAAAGTAGCAGGATACAAAGTTAATGCACAGAAATCTCTGGCATTCTTATACACTAATGATGAAAAATCTGAGAATGAAATTAAGAAAACACTCCCATTTACCATTGCAACAAAAAGAATAAAATATCTAGGAATAAACCTACCTAAGGAGACAAAAGACTTGTATGCAGAAAACTATAAGACACTGATGAAAGAAATTAAAGATGATACAAATAGGTGGAGAAATATACCATGTTCTTGGATTGGAAGAATCAACATAGTGAAGATGACTGTATTACCCAAAGCAATATACAGATTCAATGCAATCCCTATCAAATTGCCACTGGCATTTTTTACAGAACTAGAAAAAAGAATTTCACAATTTGTATGGAAACACAAAAGACCCCGAATAGCCAAAGCAATCTTGAGAACGAAAAATGGAGCTGGAGGAATCAGGCTCCCTGACTTCAGACTATACTACAAGGCCACACTAATCAAGACAGTATGGTACTGGCACAAAAACAGAAATATAGATCAATGGAACAGGATAGAAAGCCCAGAGATAAACCCACACACATATGGTCACCTTATCTTTGATAAAGGAGGCAAGAATATACATTGGAGAAAAGACAGCCTCTTCAATAAGTGGTGCTGGGAAAACTGGACAGCTACCTGTAGAAGTATGAAATTAGAACACTCCCTAACACCATACACAAAAATAAACTCAAAATGGGTTAAAGACCTAAATGTAAGGCCAGACACTATCAAACTCTTAGAGGAAAACATAGGCAGAACACTCTATGACATCAATCACAGCAAGATCCTTTTTGACCCATCTCCTAGAGAAATGGAAATAAAAACAAAAATAAACAAATGGGATCTAATAAAACTTAAAAGCTTTTGCACAGCAAAGGATACCATAAACAAGACCAAAAGACAACCCTCAGAATGGGAGAAAATATTTGCAAATGAAGCAACTGACAAAGGATTAATATCCAAAATTTATAAGCAACTCATGCAGCTCAATAACAAAAAAACAAACAGCCCAATCCAAAAATGGGCAGAAGAACTAAATAGACATTTCTCCAAAGAAGATATACAGATAGCCAACAAACACATGAAAGAATGCTCAACATCATTAATCATTAGAGAAATGCAAATCAAAACTACAATGAGATATCATCTCACACCGGCCAGATTGGCCATCATCAAAAACTCTAGAAACAATAAATGCTGGAGAGGGTGTGGAGAAAAGGGAACACTCTTGCACTGCTGGTGGGAATGTAAAATGATACAGCCACTATGGAGAACAGTATGGAGGTTCCTTAAAAAACTACAAATAGAACTACCATATGACCCAGCAATCCCACTACTGGGCATATACCCTGAGAAAACCATAATTCAAAAAGAGTCATGTACCAAAATGTTTATTGCAGCTCTATTTACGATAGCCAGCACATGGAAGCAACCTAAGTGTCCATCAACAGATGAATGGATAAGGAAGATGTGGCACATATATACAATGGAATATTACTCAGCCATAAAAAGAAATGAAACTGAGTTATTTGTAATGAGGTGGATAGACCTGGAATCTGTCATACAGAGTGAAGTAAGTCAGAAGGACAAAAACAAATACCGTATGCTAACACATATATATGGAATCTAAAAAAAAAATGTCATGAAGAGATTAGTGGTAGGAGGGAATAAAACACAGACCTACTAGAGCATGGACTTGAGGATATGGGGAGGGGGAAGGGTAAGCTGTGACGATGTGAGAGAGTGGCAGGGACATATACACACTACCAAATGTAAATTAGATAGCTAGTGGGAAGCTACAGCATAGCACAGGGAGTTCACCTCTGTATTTAGTGACCACCTAGAGGGGTGGGATAGGGAGGGTGGGAGGGAGGGTGACAAAAGAGGGAAGAGTTATGGGAACATATGTATATGTATAACTGATTCACTTTGTTGTAAAGGAGAAACTAACCCACTATTGTAAAACAGTTATACTCAAATAAAGATGTTAAAAAAAAAAAAAAAAGAAGAAGATGTGGCACATATATACAATGGAATATTACTCAGCCATAAAAAGAAATGAAACTGAGTTATTTGTAATGAGGTGGATAGACCTGGAATCTGTCATACAGAGTGAAGTAAGTCAGAAGGAGAAAAACAAATACCATATGCTAACACATATATATGGAATCTAAGAAAAAAATGTCACAAAGAGATTAGTGGTAGGATGGGAATAAAACACAGACCTACTACAGCATGGACTTGAGGATATGGGGAGGGGGAAGGGTAAGCTGTGACGAAGTGAGAGAGTGGCAGGGACACATACACACTACCAAATGTAAGTTAGATAGCTAGTGGGAAGCTGCCGCATGGCACAGGGAGTTCACCTCTGTGCTTTGTGACCACCTAGAGGGGTGGGATAGGGAGGGTGGGAGGGAGGGTGATGCAAGAGGGAAGAGATATGGGAACATATGTATATGTATAACTGATTCACTTTGCTGTAAAGGAGAAACTAACACACTATTGTAAAACAGTTATACTCAAATAAAAATGTTAAAAAAAAAAAATTACCAGGCCAAAAAAAAAAAAAGAAAATCACTTAAAGACTGTAAAAAGCTTTGCACAGCAAAAAACATAATTATGTGTATGTATATTTCAATATATTCCTATAAATCAGAGTTGCCCTAACATGCTGGCCATGGCTTGTAGTATCAGGAGGATAAACCAAAGCATGTTTGATAAGTGTATTTTTTTTTTAAAAATCCTTTTACAAGATACAATATCATATTTTTTAATCAAATTTTTTCACTGTTCAGTTATTCACATTACTAATTTAAGAGAGTTTCTAAAAAATTATATTTTAAAAAGGAAGTTACCTGTTTCCTGCTCACCCATCATCTAATTCCCTTTCCCCAGAAGCAACCATTTTCAACTCTTACAGCTTTGTTTTGTTTTGTTTTTTATATTTTTGGCTGTTTTTCACAATTAGGTATTACTTACTTATTTCCTACTCCAGATAATGCTATGATTCTTCATTGATCTGCAATACCACTTCTGTCAAATGTTAACTTTCCACACATTGGCCTCTCTATTCTGTCCCACTTGTCTAGCTGCAACAAGTCCATCCATGGCTTTTAGAATAAGCTTTGTATTTAGTAGGCTAAGTCTCCTAGAATCCTCTTCCCTCCTTGTTCTTCAAAAGAACCTTGGTTCCCCCTTGATCCTTTGCTCTTTCATGTAACTTTTATCAAATTCCACTTAAAAACCCACTAGTGTTTTAATAAGATGGCACTGACTTTGTAGATTGATTTGGAGACATCTTTATCATATTTAATATCCTTATCTATGAGCATAGTATCCCTCCACTTTTCAAAGCTTTCTTAATTTTTCAATAAAGTTTTAAAATTCTCTCAATAAACATCTTTCATATCTTTTCCTAGATATACTCCTAGGAACCTTATATTTTTATGGCATTTTAGTTGTATGTCTCAAAATTGTGTTTGGTGTAGAGAAATGCCTACAATTTCAAGATTCTTTCAGTTTCCTATGTAGAGAAGCATATAATCAACAATTAAGAGCAGGGACTTCCCTGGTTGTCCAATGGTTAAGACTTTGCGCTCCCAATTCAGGGGGACAGGTTCAACCCCTGATCGGGGAACTAAGATCCCACATACTGCGTGGCCAAAAAAACAAAACAAAAAAACCCAACTAATAGCAATTTTGCTTCTTTCATTTCAATCCTAATACCTTTTATTTTTCCTCTTGTCTTCCTGAGCCAGCTAGGAGTAGCGATGGCAGGGATCTTCGTCTCACTCTTGAACTTAAAGGGAATAATGAAAGATTTGCTTTTTGTATATTTTTGCTTTTGTAGCTACTCTGTATCAGATTCAATAAATTCCTTTCAAATCCAACTCTGCTAGGAGCTTTTATCATAAGTACATGTTTAATTTTATCAAATTTTTTTCCTCTTTAAATTTTGTTTCACCATGTATGTAATTTGTCTTTTCTCTTTGGTTAATTTTGTGATATTCTCTCTACCTTACTGTTTGATAGCTGAACTCAATACATCTAAGTAAAAATTTCCTTTT
The DNA here is from genome assembly GCF_026419965.1 of Kogia breviceps. Taxonomy (NCBI): domain Eukaryota; kingdom Metazoa; phylum Chordata; class Mammalia; order Artiodactyla; family Physeteridae; genus Kogia; species Kogia breviceps. The sequence continues at coordinate 110,818,687 of NC_081317.1, read as the reverse complement.
GATTATCCTACATGGTGTTTGCTGGGATACCCCTGTGCATCTTTGCAGTCCATACCTTCCTCTCCACACCCAATACTAGGAAATCACTAATCTGCTTTCGGTCACTTTTAGTGTCTTATCTAAGAAATCTTTGCCTAATCGATGGTCATGAAGATTTTCTCCTGTGTTTTCTTCAAGAAATTATATACCTTTAGCTCTTATGTTCTGGTCTATAATATATTTTGAGTTAATTTTTATGGATGGAAGTAAAGGTCTAGATCTATCTTTTATCAGTCCAATTGTTCCAATGCCATTAGTTGAAAAAAACTCTTCTTTACCTGTAGAATTGTCTAGGTACCTTTGGCAAAAATTGACCACAATGGGAGAGTTTATCTCTAGACCCTCTATCCTGTTCCATGGATTTATATATCTATCCTTAAGCCAATATACCACATCCTCTTGATTACTGTAACCTGAGAGTAAATTTTGAAATCAAGTAATGTAAATAATTTAGCTATTTTTTTTTCAAAGTTGTTTTGGCTATTCTAGTAACGCTGCAGTTCCATTTACGATAGCCAGGACATGGAAGCAACCTAAGTGTCCATCAACAGATGATGGATAAAGAAGATGTGGCACATATATACAATGGAATATTACTCAGCCATAAAAAGAAATGAAATTGAGTTATTTGTAATGAGGTGGATAGACCTGGAGTCTGTCATACAGAGTGAAGTAAGTCAGAAGGAGAAAAACAAATACCGTATGCTGGAGCTTCCCTGGTGGCGCAGTGGTTGAGAGTCCGCCTGCCGATACAGGGGACACGGGTTCATGCCCCGGTCCGGGAGGATCCCACATGCCGCGGAGCGGCTGGGTCCGTGAGCCATGGCCACTGAGCCTGCACGTCCAGAGCCTGTGCTCCGCAATGGGAGAGGCCACAACAGTGAGAGGCCCGCGTACCGTGAAAAAAAAAAAAAAAAAAGCACCATATGCTAACACATATATATGGAATCTAAGGAAAAAAAAGGTCATGAAGAGATTAGTAGTAGGACAGGAATAAAACACATACCTACTAGAGCATGGACTTGAGGATATGGGGAGGGGGAAGGGTAAGCTGTGATGAAGTGAGAGAGTGGCATGGACACATATACACTACCAAATGTAAATTAGATAGCTAGTGGGAAGCAGCCACATAGCACAGGGAGATCACCTCTGTGCTTTGTGACCACCTAGAGGGGTGGGATAGGGAGGGTGGGAGGGAGGGTGACACAAGAGGGAAGAGATATGGGAACATATGTATATGTATAACTGATTCACTTTGTTGTAAAGCAGAAACTAACACACCATTGTAAAACAGTTATACTCCAATAAAGATGCTTAAAAAAAAAAAAGGATAATCTTGGCAATTTCTACAAAGACATCTATTGGAATTCTGATAGGAGTTGCATTGAATCAATAAATCAATTTGGAGAGAATTAACATCTTAATGAGAGGTCAGCAAACTATAGTCCACAAGCCAAATCCAGTCCCCTGCTTGTTTTTGTAAATGCAGGCATACCTCAGAGACATCGCAGGTTTGGTTCCAGACCACTGCAATGAAGTGAATATTGCAACAAAGCGAGTCACAAATTTTTTGCTTTCACAACGCATGTATAAGTTATGTTTACACTATACTGTAGTCTATTAAGTGTGCAACATCAATGTCTTAAAAAATAAAATGTACATACCTTAATTTTAAAATATTTTGTTGCTAAAAAATGCTAACCATCATCTGAGCCTTTAGCAAGTCATAATCTTTCTCCTGGTGGAGGATTTGAAATATTTTCAGAATTACCAAAATGCAACAGAGACATGAAGTAAGCAAATGCTGTTGGAAAAATGGCACTGAAAGACTTGCTTGACATAGGATTGCCACAAACCTTCAATGTGTAAAAAATGCAATATCTGAAAAGCACAATAAGATGAAAACGCAATAAAATGAGGTATGCCTGTAAGATACTATTGGAACATAGCACCACCCATTCATTGATATATTATCTATTGCTGTTTGCATGCTGTAACAGCAGAGTGGAGCAGCTGCAGCAAAGATTTCATGACACCCAAAGCCTAAAATATTTGCTATTGGGTCCTTTACATAACTCAGCCCATTACTGATCTTAACCATATTGTCTTCCAATCCATGAACATGTGTTTCTCCTTTTATTTAGATGTCCTTTACCTTCTCTCAGCAATGTTTTGTGTTTTTCAGTGTATAGATCCTGCCCTTTTGTTAAATTTGTTACTATTTTATTCATTTTAAGATTGCTTATTGCCAGTTAGATTTTGTACACTTGTATCGAGCAACCTTGCTAATAAACTTATTAGTTCTAGTTATTTTATTCATTTCTGCTCTTATTTTTATCATTTCATTCTTTCAAGTTACTTTGCTCATTTTTTTTCCCAGTTTCTTAAGTTGGAGCTTAAGTTGGTGATTTTAGACCTTTCTTCTTGTTTAATATTAGCACTTTAACATTGTAAGTTTCTCTCTTAACATTGCTTTAGCTATATTCTACAAATTTTGATATTATCATTCAGTTCAAAATATTTCCTAATTTCCTTTCTGATTTCATCTTTGAGTTACAGATTATTTACAAGCATTTTGTTTAATTTAGAAGTACTCTGCGTATTCCTCGATACCTTACTGTTAACTGATTTCTAATATAATTACTTTGTGATCAGGGATTATATTCTGTATGGTTTCAATCCTTTTAAATTTATTGATATTTAATAGCCCAGCATATGTTTGCTCTTAGAAAACATACCATGTGCTCTTGCATGTTGTTTATTCTGCCGAAGTTGGGAAGTAGTATTCAATGAATGTCAGAGAGCATTGTTCAGATTCTCTGTCTCTACTTGTTTTGTTGTTTTGTTTTAGTTTAGTTGTTCTATTATTTGCTGAGAGGGCAGTATAAACAATCTACAATCATCACAGAATTGCTTATTTATTTATTTCCATCAATTTTGGCTATCAGGCATAAATATTTATTTTTATATATAAATCATTATGTTGTCCTGATGAATTTTATTATTATGGAATAACCCTCTTTATTTGATAATATTCTGTGTCTTGAAGGTTTTTTTTAATCTGGAATTAAGAAAGCTACTTTTTTATACTTATTATTTTCATGGCACATTTTCCCCATCCATTTATTTTCAATCTGTCTCTTTATATTCAAAATGCATCTCTTGTACACAGCAATATTTGCATCTTGCTTTTCTTCTTCTTCTTCTTTTGGCCACACCACGCAGCTTGAGGGATCTCAGGTTCCCCTACCAGGGACTGAACCCGAGCCCTCAGCAGTGAAAGTCTTGGAATCCTAACCACTAGGCCACCAGGGAACTCCCTTACTTTTTTTCTTTAATTCATTCTGACAATCTCTGCCTTTTAATGGGAGCATTTAGCACATCAATATTAAATATTGATACAGCTGGATTTTAGTCTAGCATTTATTTTGTTTGCCCCTTCAGTTTTTATTGCTGTTTCTTCTTTCCCACTTTCTTTTGAATTCTTTAAATTCCTTTTAGAATTGCACTTTAATGTATTAATCTTTTAATTATACCTCTTAACATTTTTAAGAAGTGACTGCTGAGGACAGTGGTTCTCAGCTAGGGGTGATTTGCCCCAAGAGAACATCTGTCAATGACTGAAGACTACTGGGGTTGGAGGAGAAGAATGCTACTGGCATCTAGTGGCAGGCCAGGGATTCTGCCGAACATCCTACAGTGCAGGACAGCTTCTCGCAGCAAAGAATTATCTAGCCCAAATGTCAACAGTGCCAAGTTCGAGAAACTCTGCTCTAGGGATTATAATATATATTGTTAATTTAAATATTAGCCCACATTACGTAGTATGTAAAAACCTTGAAGCTGTATTGGTCCATATCCATTCAGCCACACCACACCCAGTCATTTTTAATGACATAGTTTCCATACGTAATATGTCTACATACACTATAAACACCACAAAGGCAATGCCATAGTTTGTTTTTGTTTTCTTAATAAATTATTTATTTATTTTTGGCTGCATTGGGTCTTCGTTGCTGTGTGCGGGCTCCTCTTTGCGGTGGCTTCTCTTGTTGCGGAGCACAGGCTTCCATAGTTGTGGCACACAGGCTCAGTAGTTGTGGCGCACGGGCTTAGTTGCTCCGTGGCATGTGGGATCTTCCCGGACCAGAGCTTGAACCCATGTCCCCTGCATTGGCAGGTGGATTCTTAACCACTGCACCACCAGGGAAGCCCCCAATGCCATAGTTTTTGCTTTAAGTAGTCATACATATTTTAAAGACACTAAAAAGAAAAAAAATAGCTTGTTATATTTACCTAGAATTTACCATTTCCAATATTCGTCAATCATTTTGAATATTCAGGTTTCCCTCTGGTATTATTTCCCTTCAGTCTGAAGAACTTCCTTTATCATTTCTTATAGTGAAGGTCTCTTGGTGACAAATTCGTAGTTTCTTTTTATCTGAAAATGTTGTCTCACCTTCCTCCTTGAAAGATACTTTCACCAGATACAGAATTCAGGGTTGGTAGGTTTTACTCCTTTCCACACTTTAAAAGTTTTGTCTTCTAGTCACCATGATTTCTGATGAATAGTCCACGGTCGTTTAAATTGTCTCTGTGTATGTAATGTGTTGTTTTTATCTGGCAGCTTTCAAGATCTTCATGTTATCATGGTTCATTGACAGTTTGACTATGATGTGCCTAGCATGATTTTCTTCATACTTATCCTGTTTGGGGCTTGCTGAGATTTTGAATTCAGAAAATTCACCAAATTTTTTGTTTCTGAACATTATTTCTTTAAATATTTTTTCTACCTATTCTGTCTATTCTCTCCTGAATCTGTAATTACACATATACTAGACATTTTGATATTGTTCTACATGTTCCTGAGGCTCTGTTTATTTTTCCATAATTTCTTTTCTCTCTTATTTCTCCAAATAATTTCTATTGCTCTGATTTCAATTTTACTGTTTCTGTCGTCTGTCATTTAGCCTAGTGAATATTTTATTTGATACAAATTTTTCCAAAAATGCTGAGTTCCATTTGACTCTTCTTAATGTTTTCTATTTCTCTGCTGAGGTTTCCTGTCTTTTCTCTCATTTTAAGCATAGTTTCCTTTACGGAAAATGGGAAGTTTAAACAGCTGCTCGAAAGATCTTGTATGATCACCTGAACATCTGAGTCATCTTGGGGTTGGCAATTGCTGATTGTCTTTTGTTTTTTGCAAAGAGCCCAGCTTTTTGTGTTACTAAAGAGGTTTAGTCAAAAAAAAACCAAAGCCCATGTCATCATCAGACTCTTCAGATTTTTCTTACTTTGCTTCCACTTTCTTCTCCTCAGCTGGGACAGCACTGGGGGAGGGGGCAGGACCTCCTGCTGGGGCAGGTCCACCTGCCCCCACATTGCAGATGAGGCTCCCAATGTTGACGCTGGCCAAAGCCTTTGCAAACAAGCCTGGCCAGAAAGGTTCAGCATTTACACCTGCTGCTTTAATGAGGGCATTCATCTTATCCTCCAGTGACCGTCACCTCCAAGTAGATGCAGGCGAGCTCCGAGACGGAGGCAATGCAGCGGGTGAGTGCTAGGCAGGTGCTGCCAGGAGAGATGCTAGTCACCGGATGAAGTGAGGGCCGCACCCCAACGCGGCCTTAGCTTCCTCGCAAGGACCAAGCACCTTAGCGGCAGCTGAGGAAAGGGAGCTGTCTTTTTTCTTGAGAACGGGTCATAATATCCTGGCTCAACTTTGGACTGTGTCCTGGACATTGTGAATGTCCAGAAACTGCATTCTATTACACACCTTTGAAGAGCGTTATGGTTCTGTTTTACAAGGAACTAGCTTGTTCAGACTTAAACTGCAAACTCTGTAACATCCGAGGTGCACGGCAGCTCAGACCTTAGCTCTGACTGCTCCCAGTCTGTCCCATGCAATCATGGTTCAACAGTCAGCCAGAGATTTAGGGTTATATACAGAATCAAGGTTCCCCTCCTCTGGCTCTCTGGTTCCCCAAGCCCTTCCCCTGGTTCCTCCCAGGAACCAGGGGAAGTTCCTGGTTCCAGGTTCCAACTAACCACCAGAGAGAAAGTGGGCTTTTCACCAGAATGTTAGCTCTCCTATACCATCAATGCCATAACTTCACTGACCTCAGGACAAGGCCCACAAAATAGGAAATTCACTGTCATTCACTTCCTCTCAGTTTTGACTCCCCTCTAAAATATGCTGATTTCTGTTCACTTACCAGAGCCTCCAAGAGGTAGTCTTCTGTATTTTATTCATAGTTTGTCATTGTATATCTGCAGGAGGTCTTGTCAGATAGAAGCTACTCAACCATTACCTTATCATCATCTTTGTTGTATATAATTTCTGAAGTAGTAGATTGGGGCAGTACAGATATACTATATATGTGTATTTCAGTAAAGTATCTGAAATAATATTTCATGATATCCTAGAATAAAAGCATGTAAAAAGGGGAGGAACTCTTAAAGATCATTTGTCCAATACTTTCATTGTGTAGACTTGGAAACTAAGTCCCAGAAAGTCAAGCAGCCAACGTATCTGGGATGCAACATAAGGTATCTTGATAGCTAGTTTTAGTACTCTGTCTTCTCAACACCATACATCTCTTTTGGATATAATAGAGAAGGGGCTGGCTAATACTATTTAGAAAGTTTTTTAGATGGTCAAAAAACCTTACTCAACGAATACTGACTGACTAAGTGATATATATCTACCTGGCATAGGAGTCCAATGATGCACAGAAGGCCTTATTGTCCTTCTGTCCTATCCTGCACACATGCACACATTCTTACATTCATTCACTCAACAAATATCTACTGCTTGCCAATCATGTGCTAAGAATACAGTAGATACCCTGAGAAAACCATAATTCAAAAAGAGTCAAGTACCGCAATGTTCACTGCAGCTCTATTTACAATAGCCAGGACATGGAAGCAACCTAAGTGTCCATCAACAGATGAATGGATAAAGAAGATGTGGCACATATATACAATGGAATATTACTCAGCCATAAAAAGAAATGAAACTGAGTTATTTGTAATGAGGTGGATAGACCTGGAGTCTGTCATACAGAGTGAAGTAAGTCAGAAAGAGAAAAACAAATACCGTATGCTAACACATATATATGGAATGTAAAAAAAATGTTTCTGAAGAATTTAGGGGCAGGACAGGAATAAAGACGGAGATGTAGAGAATGGACTTGAGGACACGGGGAGGTGGAGGGGTAAGCTGGGACGAAGTGAGAGAGTGGCATGGACACATACACACTACCAAATGTAAAATAGATAGCTAGTGGGAAGCAGCCACATAGCACAGGGAGATCAGCTCGGTGCTTTGTGACCACCTAGAGGGGTGGGATAGGGAGGGTGGGAGGGAGACGCAAGAGGGAGGGGATATGGAGATATACATATATGTACAGTTGATTCACTTTGTTATAAAGCAGAAACTAACACACCATTATAAAGCAATTATACTCCAATAAAGATGTTAAAAAAAAAAAAAGAATACAGTAGAGAATAAGAATGACATGTATGTTTCCTACCGTCCTAAAGTTTATATTCTAGCAGCTTGTATCCTAGACCAGAAGAGAGACAATAAACCAACAATTAATAAAAAGCTTTCACATTAGTGACCTCCTCCTACTTGAAGCTCACTCTTCCCTTGGCTTTTTCCTCCACTCATCCCTTACATGGTTCATCCTTGGCCCCCTACTTTAGATGCTTTCCCTCGGCAATATCAGCTTCTCCCATGGTTCCCACAATGCATACATTGATTACGCTCAATATTTCATTTTTAACACAGATCTCTCAAATAAGCTCTAAACTATCTATTGTACATATTCAATGACATGTACCACACAGGCCCTTTGAATTTGCCATCCCCAAAACTGAACTCAGCTCATTCCCTGTCAACACATTTCTCTTTCTGTCTTTTCCATCTCAGTGATAAAAAACCTAGATGCCACTGCCTGTTTTACCTCTCACATCCAGGGAGTGGGTCACCAACTCCTTTTAATTCCACTTCCTGAATAGTTCTGTACTATAACCACTCTGCTACTGATCCAACCATCTTCTTTATATTATTACAGTATTCTATTAAGCAGTTTCTCAGCATTTTGCAACAGAACTGACTTTCTATAACACAGATCTAATTCATTTCCCCTGTGCCTTGTGGAAATTTTGTCAGCACTTATTTTATTGTATTCAATTACTTAATTATTAGACTTTGAACAATTAGAAGGAAGGGACCATGCTTTGCTTATCTAAAATTTCCATAATCTAGCAATAGTAAGTAAATACCTCAAATCAAGGATTGAAGATGTTCTCATTAAATTTGTGGATTACAAAATTTGCAGGAATATAAAACAGAAATTCAAATATACAAATTGCTTAAATAATTAGCTAACCCCAAAAGGAAATGCCTATGAGGAAAAAAGTGTTGAATATAAGAATGAATGAATGGACAAACAAACAAAAAGGCAAGGAGGATCCCTTAATAATATATGTATAAGGATGAAGGAATTTTAGTTTATTTCATTAGTAATTTAATTCAGAAAAAGGCCAATGCAACTTTGGGGTACAGTAAAGTATCAGTAATAGTTCCAATCTATGCTAAATGTTACGGGTACCATGTTTTAAGAGAATCAATGACAAACTAAAGGCCTTGCTGAGGAAAGCACCCAGGACAGGGTGGGGCCCTGAGTTCAGTATTATGGGAAAAGGCTGAAATAAATACTGATATTTAATCTGTAGAAGAGGAAACTTAATGGGGACATAATAGTTCTTAATTTGAAGAACAATTCATAGTAGAGGAATAAGACAACCTGAAAAACACAAGCCAACATCAGAAACATGGGGTCTAAGTACAGGGGAACTTCAGCTTGGTATTAGGACTGTTCCCATCTGGGACGTTACTGTGTGATTTTGCAAATTCTCTTGCACTAGAGATTTCAAGCAGAAGCTGGACAACCACATCGTGGATGTGTTAGCACAGAGGATTTCTGCACAGGAGAGGAGACTGATTTGAATGTTGGCTTGTTGAATGTAGACTTAGACTGGTTCACTTATGGCACCTAACTACAAGATAAATCATGAGCAAGTCATTTATACAGACTTTTTGGATAACCAAGAAAATCATTCAGACATCTCCCTCCCAGATCAAATTCTGACTGCCATTTTCCACCGAGGAAGTAACTAAGGATTCCTCTAAGGTAGCTGTTAGCTAGTAGTTAACTGATACAAAAGAAAAGCATCATGCATTTGAGAATGTTTACTATGCAGTTTTTAATGCTATAAAGACCCTGAATATAAATGTAAATACAGGTAGTTATCCACAAACTACATAAAAATGTTCCATACACAGGAATGTAAAATTCCCCTTCCTTTCTCACTCTGCTGCTATGGACATCTTTGTTCTTTAAATTACATGGCACGCTGGTCCCTACTTCTTGATCCTCCTAGGACCCATTTACAGAGGTATGTTGGAAAAAGAAAAGTAGTAAAAAAAAAAAAAAAAAAAAAAAAAAAAAAAAAACACCAACTTTTTTTTTTTTTGAAGACCAACAGCATCTATTTATTGGATAACTGCAGCTTCTTTCCTAATGAGATACAGCCCATTCCTTTTTTCGGGTATTTGTACATTTCAGCCAGTTAGGGGAGAAGGGGAAGGAACACTCAGTGACAGACACAGATGTTTCTTTTTTGGTGAAAGCAAAAAACCTTTATAAGCAACATCCCACTTGTAAGTAAAACTGGGATAGAAAAATCCTGACTGTTTTTTCTTTTTTGCAGTACACGGACCTCTCACTGCTGTGGCCTCTCCCATTGCAGAGCCCAGGCTCCGGACGTGCAGGCTCAGCGGCCACAGCTCACGGGCCCAGCCGCTCCGCGGCATGTGGAGGATCCTCCCGGACCGGGTCATGAACCCATGTCTCCTGCATCAGCAAGCGGACTCTCAACCACTGCGCCACCAGGGAAGCCCAACTTGATTGTTTTTAATCTGGCATTTATGTATATCTTCTCATTTCATATGTACAGTTTATTTGGGTACTATTACCGTCCACTGGCAGAACACTTAACAGTAAAAACAAGTATCAGGATGGAAAAAGTATTAATAAAAGCTAAGAAAAAAATGGCTTCAGGAGGGTGGGCAGCAGTAGAAGCAGAAAGTGCGCAGGAAGGTCCTGCCAATCTTCCAATCTTCCAGAAAGAACACGTGGATCTAGTACACTGGTCTTAGTAACCCAAATTATAAAATCACAAAAATCATCCCACAAAAACAAATTGATACATGGTTCTCTAGTGCTCTCCTAGATACACAGTGGGTTCAACACACTTTTGGGAGATGGCTCAGAACCTAATTACTGTATATAAAGCTGTTTTCTAGGGAGACACTTTTAAAACACCCCCAAATTAAAACATGTCAGGACTATCTTTATGAAGATCTTAATGTTCTATCAGTAAATCCAGTAGAAGAAATATTACTTAAGCTGCAGCACTGGGAACAAATTATGCAAATCTCTGAACGGCAAAGGCTGCAGCACTAATAGCTAACAGATACTTCTTTTAGGCATGGATAAGTCAACTGCACCTTATTACTCTTCAAAAAGGAAGTGATCATTTTCACAAGTAAAGTGCTGGGTTATTTCTCATTACCCATAGTTCTCTCAAAAGTTACTCACAGCTGAAGAGTAGAGTTCAAACTCTTGCTCAGGAAGGAAAGAATGCCAGCCATCTTCTATCACTTCAAACATGGGCCGGTAAAAGAAAGGGTACATCAGAGTGATAGAGTCCAGGGTAGATAATGCCTCGGGGAAAAAAGAAATAAAAAAAGAAAATTGGAACATATAACAATTTTAAACACTTTCTAATTGCCAAATTGGTATTAAATACGGCCTAATAATGATGGACACCCAATATATTTCTCTAACATGGTATTTATCACTAGACACAATTATACCTTACTGAGGCTAACTACCATGCTTTCAGCCTCTAACAAAGTTTCTGGCACATAACATACACTCAATTAGCATTTGCTGAATGAACAAAAGAACAAAACAATGTGCACACCTACTCAGGAGAAAAATGAAAAAACTCCTTGAGACCATTTAATAAGCCCTAATAAAAAGGTCCAAATATTTCTGGGGATCAGAGAACAGGTTTTGGTTAGTCAGTAAGGCCTTGGCTCAAAATCCAGTTATTAACTATATATAAACATATGTAAATTATTTAAAATCATTGTGTGTTGGCAATTGTAAAAAAGCTTAGTAGCCAAAGAGTCAGAAGGGAGTCAGACTGCTGGACTCAAATTCCAGATGCCAATGCAAGTGTTTAAGTAATGTAACCACCCTACGCCTCACCTTCCTTAGCTGTAAAATAGAGGAAATAACCTCACAGGGCCACCTCACAGTACCTACCTCTTAGGGCTGCTGGGAGCATTAAGAGAGAAAATGTATGTAACAGGGCTAGAACAGTGCCTGGCACATAATAAACTCTAAAATAATTTTAGCTGTTAATGCTCCACATAGCCTCCATCGATGTGAAATTTCCTCCCTTCCTAGAGTGATATGGTCAGGTATCCTCATACCTTTATGCTACACTGACCCAAAACCAGGGCAATAACTCTGTGGTCCCAAAATGAGCTTATTGCCATCTGAAATACTTGAATTCTGGTGACAACACCAGGGAAACCTGACTAGATGGAGGAACTGAGAAATGGAACATCACCTGGCAGGTTCACCTTCTGATGGGAGTTTTATAAAGCATTTCTATGAGTGGGGAAAAAAAGGCAGCAAAATCAATTAGCATAATTCAAACTGCAGTAATTTTGGAGACACTCGGCTGGAGCGGGGGAAGAGGGCTCAACATCATGCTAACATCCCCAAGCTCTCAGAATAAAGCTACTTCCTTTAAGGTCAGTAGAACCTTTATTTTATTTTATTTATTTAATTTTTAAATTTTATTATTTAAAAGATACTCTTTGCAATATTAAAAAAATTTTTTTTCAGCTTTACTGTGGTATAAATTGACAGTTTTATTAAACTGTAAGATATTTCAAATGTACAAAGTGATGATTTGATACACATGCACATCGCGAAAGGGTTTTCCCCCATCGAGTTAATTAACACATCCATCACCACACATATTTACCTTCTGTTGTTGTTTATGAAAACACTGAAGTTCTACTCTCTTAGCAAACTTCAATTACATAATACAGTGTCATCAACTATAGTCCATGTCATACATTAGATTCTCAAACCTTATCTCATAAATAAACATCTGTAACTTTTACCAACCTCTCCCTATTTCACCCACCTCCAGCCCTGGGAAACCACTTTTCTACTCCCTGTTTCTATGTTTGCTTTTTTTTTATTTTTTAGATTCCACATATAAGTGATACCATGCAGTATTTGTCTTTCTCTGTCTGGCTTATTTCACTTAACACAACGCCCTCCAGTTTCATCCATGTGGTTGCAAATGGCAGGACTCCTTTCTTTTTTAAGGCTGAATAATATTCCTCTGTGTGTGTGTGTGTGTGTGTGTGTGTGTGTGTGTGTGTGATTTCCCTATTCATTCATCCAACAACAGACACTTAGGTTGTTTCTATACCTTGGCTATTATGAATAATGCTGCAGTGAACATGGGAGTACGGATATCTCTTTAAGACAATGATTTTGTTTCCTTTGGATATATACGGAGAAGTGGGATTGCTGGATCATATGGTAGTTCTATTTTTAATTTCTTGAGGAACCTCCATACTGTACTCCATAGTGACTGGTACAACCATTATTTTAAATGCATGTCAGCAACCATTCTGGCAGGCAATAAGCACTCAGGCTCAGGCTTGTCATGATTACATTTCATGTCATTAGAGACAGAACTTTTCCTTTAAACACATTAATGCTCAAAGAACTAAAGTCATCTCAACCCTAAAAGGCCATTGAAACTATATAGAAAATAAGATTCATCTGACTTCCTGCTATAAGTTAGAAAACCAAGCACTTGCCAGTTATTCTTCCAACGGGATTCTATTTAGGGCAACAGAATATATTTGGGTATATGGATTTTGATAAAGAATAGTTCAACTGTGCTTTATAAGAAATGCAGTTATTACTACCAAATTATGTCAAGATGTATAGAAGAAGGGAGGGAAACTGGATGCCAGGAAAAGGCTAGCGGCCAAGTACACTATGTGTATTTACTATGTTGTTAAAACAATCAACAGAGCATTCATTTTCTAAGGTCAAATTACTTACGGCTTCTTTTCAACCTTAAGGGCTTCTACATAATCAGTCAGTTTCTACAGAGCTTTAGGTAATATGTGTAGCTAAATAAATAACTGATTAGTGTCAGGTGCCAAGAAGTTAAGTAAATGCAATCAGCAAGTGGGGTAATAGGCTGTTTCTTCACCACAGGCAACTTCACTAACACCCACCAGCTATCTTACAAGTTATAAAAGGGATAAGAAAAAGAAAAATGTGGACAGCTCAGTGAAAATCCAGCCCCACAACTGAAAAAAAACACACGTTCAACTGAAGTGGGTGAGTGGCATTCCCCAGACCAAATAGCAGGACAGCATTTCCCTTTAACAGCCTAGAAGCCACATTGCGTTTCTCACTCATGTCAGCACATTCAGCCAAATCAACATTACTGTGCTATTTCCAAATGATGAATATGTAAGACAAACAGTTCAGCTCATCTTCTCATTTCCTTAAGTAAAATTTAGCAAAAGCAGAAAGAAAAATGCTACATGCCATTTTCTCAGTACCACAACTGTGGTTCCTCTATTTCTCTGTTTTTGTTTAAAAGCCAAATGAGATCCTACAGATTTAAGCCTTTCTGCCCCCTTTAACAGTTAAGCCAATAGCATTTATTTTGTCTACAAAGCCCAGATCAGTCACTCAAAGACAGAAGGAAAAAAAAATCAGTGTGTCTCTATAATTACCTAGAAAATACTGTAAACATAAAGTTAATTGCTATAATTTAGTGGCAATGATTTAAAATAAATCAACTTAAAATCTGAGGGTATACCAAAAGCGTTGGTTAAAATGGGAAAGAAAACAGTGTGAGCTCTTCAATTTAAATATTATCCAAGTAAAATTTCTATTATTTGTAATCTGAACAGATATTCAATATCATTTCTGTAAATATAAAACAAATACATCCTGTCTTAAGCAAACGTAATATAATGGAAATTCAGATTTACTAAAAACAAACAAAAGACTACAATCTTTGTTGATAATTACTTGCTTTACAAAAGAAATAACGTTTTTAAAAAGTCTCAGCATTTATATACACACAATGGAATATTATTCAGCCTTAAAAGGGAAGGAATTCCTGTCACATGCTACAACATCGACAAACCCAGAAGAATAAGCAATATTAAAAACTGCTGTAAGTCAATAAAATCTTTTTACATTCTTATAACAATGACTCAGGGTGAGGCGCTTCCATTCAGTCTTCAATATTTGAGTCACAAGCATGACTAAATATCTAAAAGAAACATATAGGGGCAGGACAGGAATAAAGACTCAGACGTAGAGAATGGACTTGAGGACACGGGGAGGGGGAAGGGTAACACGGGACGAAGTGAGAGAGTGGCAGGGACATATATATACTACCAAAGGTAAACTAGATAGCTAGTGGGAAGCAGCCACATGGCACAGGGAGATCAGCTCAGGGCTTTGTGACCACCTAGAGGGGTGGGATAGGGAGGGTGGGAGGGAGACCAAGAGGGAGGAGATATGGGGATGTATATATATGTATAGCTGATTCACTTTGTTATAAAGCAGAAAGTAACACACCACTGTAAAGCAATTATACTCCAATAAAGATGTTAAAAAAAAAAACATAAGAGCTACAGTGAAGCAGAAAATAAGGTTCCTTTTAATGATTATTTATTTTCATCACATTTTCCTTCCAAAATACTTACCTCAATGGAACTGGCTATATTCAAACATTCCTCCATTCCAGGAATATCCAACTGAATAATTCGAAAATCCTTACATTTTATGATGATGGTACCCAGCGGTCCCACAAACCTATAAAAAATTATAAATTATGCTTAGGGACCTATATACTCCCAACTCAAAGTATATGATTATTTCTTTAAAAAGAGGAGGTTAGTTATAATCACCATCTATACAGGCAGACCTTCTTTTATTGCACTTCACTTTACTGAGCATCGCAGATATTGCGTTTTTGAAAGATTGAATGTTTGTGGCAACCTTGTGACCAGCAAGTCTATCGGCGCCATTTTTCCAACAGCATTTGCTCACTTCATCTCTCTGCATCACATTTTGGTAATTCTTACAGTATTTCAAACTTTATTATTATTATTGTTGTTGTTGTTATTATATTTGTTATGGTGATCTGTGATCAATGATCTTTGATGTTACTATTTTAATTGTTTTGGGGCAGAAGTAACCACGCCCATAAGTTACAGTGAACTTAATTGATAAATGTGTGTGTTCTCTGACTGCCCCACCAACTGCCCTTTCCCCATCTCTCTCTCTCTCTCCTCAGGCCTCCCTATTCCCTTAGACACAAAAATATTGAAATTAAGCCAATTAATAACTCTTTAATGCCCTCTAATAGCTCAAGTAAAAGGAAGAGTCACACATCTTACTCTGACATCAAAAGCTAGAAAGGATTAAGCTTAGTGAGGAAGGCACGTCAGAAGTCGAGACAGGCCAAAAGTTATACCTCTTATGACAAATAGGTAGCAAGGTGTGAATGCAAAGGAAAAGTCCTTGAAGGAAATTAAAAGTGTTACTCCAGTCAATACATGAATGATAAGAAAGCAAAACAGCCTAATTGCTGATATGAAGAAAGTTTTAGTGGTCTGGATAGAAGATCAACCAGCCACAACATTCCCGTAAATCAAAGCCTAATCCAGAGCAAGGCCCTAACTCTAATTCTCTGAAGGCAGAGAGAGGCAAGAAAGCTATGAAAGAAAAGTCTGAAGCTAGCAGAAGTTGGTTCATGAGATTTAAGGAAAGAAGCCATCTCCATAACATAAAAGTAAAAGCAAAGCAGCAAGTGCTGATGTAGAAGAAGCAGAAAGTTATCCAGGAGATCTAGCTAAGATAATTCACGAAGGCAGCTGCACTAAACAACAGATTTTCAAGGTAGACAAAGCCTTATATTGGAAGGAGATGCCATCTGAGGACTTCCGTAGCTAGAGAGAAGTCAGTGCCTGGCTTCAAAGATTCTAAGGACAGACGGACCCTCTTGTTAGGGGATAATGTGGCTGGTGACTTTAGCTGAAACCAATGCTCATATACCATTCCCAAAGTCCTAGGGCCCTTAAGAATTATGTTATATCTACTCTGCCTGTGCTCTATAAATGGAACAACAAGGCCTGGATGACAGCACATCTGTTTACAACATGGTTTACTAAGTATTTTAAGCTCACTGTTAAGACCTATTGTTCAGAAAGATTCCTTTCAAAATATTACTGCTCATTGACAATGCACCTGATCACCCATTATCTGATGGAGACATACAATGACTTTAATGTTGTTTCCATGCCTGTTAACACAATGCCCATTCTGCAGACCATGGATCAAGGAGTAATTTTGACTTTCAAATCTTATTATTTAAGAAATATATTTCAGGGACTTCCCTGGTGGTTAAGAATCCGCCGCCAATGCAGGGGACACGGGTTCGAGCCCTGGTCTGGGAAGCTCCCACATGCTGCGGAGCAACTAAGCCCATGCGCCACAACTACTGACCCTGCGTGCCACAACTACTGAAGCCCACATGCCTCGAGCCCATGCTCCGCAAAAAGAGAAGCCACCGCAGTGAGAAGCCAGCACACCACAACAAAGAGTAGCCCCACTTGCCGCAAGTAGAGAAAGCCCACACGCAGCAACAAAGACCAGATGCAGCCAAAAATTAATTAGTTAATTTTTTTAAAAAAGAAATAGATTTCATAAGGCTATAGCTGCAATACATAGTGATTCTTCTGATAGAACAGGGCAAAGTAAATTGAAAACTTTCTGGAAAGGATTCACCATTCTAGATGCCATTAAGAATATCTGTGATTCATGGGAAGAGGTCAAAATATTAACATTAACAGGAGTTTGGAAGAAGTTGATTCCAACCCTCAAGGATAATGTTGAGAGGTTCAAGACTTCAATGGAGGAAGTCACTGCAGATGCGGTGGAAATAGCAAGAGAACTAGAATTAGAAGTGGAGTCTGAAGGTGTGAATGAACTGCTGTAGTCTCATGATAAATCTTTAATGGATAAGGAGTTGAACAAAGTGTTTTCTTGAAATGGAATCTAGACCTGATGAAGACTGTTGAAATGACAACAAAGGATTTAGAATATTATATAAACTTAGCTGATAAAGCAGCAAGAGGGTTTGAAAGGATTCACTCTGATTTTGAAAAAAGTTCTACTGTGGGAAAAATGCTATCAAACAGCATTGCATGCTACAGAGAGATTGTTCTTGAAAGGAAAGAATCAATGTGGCAAACTTCACTGCTGTCTTATTTTAAGAAATTTTCACAGCCACCTCAACCTTCAGCACCCATCACCCTGATCAGTCAGCATTCATCAGCACTGAGGCAAGACCCTCCACCAGCAAAAAGATTACAACTCACTGAAGGTTCAGATGATGATTAGCGTTTTTTAGCAATAAAGTATTTTTTAATTAAGGTATGTACACTGTTGTTTTAGACATAATGCTACTGCACACTTAATAAACTACAGTATAGTGTATAATAACTTTTACATGCATCGGGAAACCAAAAAATTCACGTGACTTGCTTTATTGTCATATCGGCTTTACTGAGGTGGTCTGGAACTAAACCTGCAATACCTCCGCTGTGTGCCTGTATTCAGCTTTCTTCTCTCCTAGTAATCTAAATAAGGAAGAATCAAGCCTGCATCATTAAAATGTGAACCACAAATAATTTTAAATATATGTATTTAAATTTTTTTTCAAATATATAAAGTAATTCATGCTAGGCCAATTCATTTAATGGAGATTATTAGGGGTCTTACTTCTAATAATAGGAAAAACAGATCTGTAATTAATGTATTAAGTGTTTGTGTAGAGATATTTCCAAAGCATAGAAAAACAGTTCATTTCAGATTTTACTTACTTCCAAACTTACAACAGTTAACCTGAAAAATAAACATCTTTTTTTCAGTCTATAAAACCTATTAACTTGCAATATCTATTCTAAGTCAAGTAAAACTTCAGAGTAAATGCCACATGTAATCATAAATTTTGTATCAGTAAGTTTTGAACAAATTTAATTTTACCTTAGTCGGGATTTTTGTCTTCCTTTTTTTTTTTTTTCTTGTCTGCACTTGCTGATAGCTCTGATTTTTCTTTTGCTTTGCCACTGACTGCCCCAATTCTCTCCCATTAATAATTCTGAGTATTCCCTAAACTAAGAATTCTTAGATTGATCTAAAGCGGATAATTTTATTTATACTGTGCCTAGCTTAGGAATACAACTCCTACAGCTACTCTTCCCAAATTCTACTTCAACTGTAAATACCCCCATGCCCAACATCACTGCACTGTGAATTTGGATAAGCAAAAATTATCAACATGGGTCAAATCCTAGCAAAGAAAATTCCACCAGATATACACAACTAAACAACACAGTGGAATGCCTCTTATGAAATGTATTTTGAAAACTCATACTCTTGGCACTTCCATTGCTGGCAAAGTTGGAATAACAGGAACCAGATTTACCCTCCTACCTGAAACAACCAAAATAACTGGGCAAAATATAAGGAAAGACTGTTTTCAAGACACTGAACATCAGACAACAAAGAATAGAGCTCTCTGGGAGATGGGTGAGTCCAGTGACTGCCCCAATTTACTGTTTTGAGATTTTCCAAGTTATAGTGAAGGGAGAGTCAAACTGGGTGGGGTTGAGAGTCTGAGGAGACCACCTATATTAGGAAAGAAGGAAATTAATGAAGAAAATTTGGGTCTCAAATTAGTGACCTCAGATTCCACTATACTAGAAATAGAACAGCAAGTTAAATCCAAAGCAGAGAAAATTAAATAATAAAGATAAAAAGAAAAAAAAATAATGAAAGAAGAAAAGATTCTAGGGAAAAACAATGAAAGCAAAAATGATTGTTTCAAAAGATCAATAAAAGTAATAAAATTCTAGCCAAACTGATCAGGAATAAAGAAAGTCACAATTTACCAATGTCAGAAATGAGAGAGGTTACAATCACTACAGACTCCACAGACATTAAAAAATAATAAGGGAATATTAGGAACAATTTTATGCCAATAAATTCAACAAGGTAAATGATATGAACAAATTCCTCAGAAGACACAAACTACTAAAGATCATTCAAGAAGAAATAACCTGGTTAGATCTATATCTACTAAATAAACTGAAATTTTCAATAAAGTCTTCCCCACAAAGAAAACTACAGTCCTGGGTGGCTTCACTAATGAATTCTATAAAACATTTAAGGAAAAAATACTATCAAGTCAAGACACACTCTTCCAGAAAACTGAGAAGAGGCAATTACTTCTCAATTCACACCTAAAGCCCAGCATTTCCCAAATACAAAACCCAAAAACATTACAAGAAAACTACAGATGAATAACCCTCATAGACATAGATGTAAAATTTCTAAACAAAACATTAGCAAATTAAATCCAACAATATATAAAAAGGATAATGGGGCTTCCCTGGTGGTGCAGTGGCTGAGGGTCCGCCTGCCGATGCAGGGGACACGGGTTCGTGCCCCAGTCCAGGAAGATCCCACATGCTGCAGAGCAGCTGGGCCTGTGAGCCATGGCCGCTGAGCCTGTGTGTCCGGAGCCTGTGCTCCACAACGGTAGAGGCCACAACAGTGAGAGGCCTATGTAGCACAAAAAAAAAAAAAAAAAAAAGGATAATGTATCACAAGCAAATGGGGTTTATCCCAAAAATGCAACGGTGGTTTAACAAAGTAATTTACCATATTAACAAACTGAAAAAGAAAAACAATATGCTCATCTCGATAGATACAGAAAAAGCATTTGACAAAATCCAACAGCTATTCATGATTTTAAAATGAAACAAAACAACCCAACTTTCAGCAAACTAGGAACAGAAGTGAACCTCTTCCACCTGATAAGAGCATTTACAAAAACAAAAAAAACCAAAAAACTCTACCACTAATAGCATACTTAATGAGAAAGACTGAATGCTTTCTCACTAAGATCAAGAATAATACAAGGATGTTCACTCTCACCACTTATTTTCAACATTGTACTGGACTTCCCTGGTGGCGCAGTGGTTAAGAATCTGCCTGTCAACACAGGGGACATGGATTTCAGCCCTGGTCCAGGAAGATCCCACATGATGCAGAGCAACTAAGCCCATGTGCCACAACTACTGAGTCTGTGCTCTAGAGCCCATGAGCCACAACTACTGAGCCCGTGCGCCACAACTACCAAAGCCCACGTGCCTAGAACCTGTGCTCTGCAACAAGAGAAGCCACCGCAATGAGAAGTCCACGCACTGCAACGAAGAGTAGCCCCCACTTGCCGCAACTAGAGAAAGCCCATGCACAGCAACAAAGATAGAATGCAGCCAAAAATAAAATAAAAATTTTTTTTTAATGATTAATACAAACAAGTAATTGGAAACTGAATTTGAAAAATATCACTTGAAACAGCATAAAAAAATATGAAATGCAGAGGAAATTCTGACAAAAGATATGAAAGACCTGTGAGTGAAAACTGTAACACATTGCTGAAAGAAATTTGAGATCTAAATAAGATAGAGAGATTTGTTCGTAAGTCAGAAGACTCAATATTATAATAGCCTATGTTAATTCTCATCAAGTTCATTTATCAACAGGTTCACCACAATTCTAACAACAGACCTTTCTTAAAAAGAAATTGACAAGCTGATTCTAAAATTCATATGGAGGAATTCCATGGCGGTCCAATGGTTAGGATGCCGTGCTTCCACAGACAAGGGTGCGGGTTCAAACCCTGGTCAGGGAAGATCCTGCAAGCTGCATGGTGCAGCCAAAAATAAATAAATAAATAAATATTTTTAAGATGCATATGGAAATGCAAATGACCTCAAATAACCAAAACAACTTGGAATAAGAACAAAATCAGACAGCTAACACTATATAAAGACTTAATATAAAAATAAAGACTGCGGCAGCAATGGCATCAAATAGATCAATGGAATAGAGAAGAAAGTCTAGAAATATATTCACTTATATATGGACAAAGGTGTGCAAAGACAATTCATTGAAGAAAGGGCAGACTTTTCAAGAAATGGTGCTACAACGATCAGATATCTATATAAAAAAAGAATTTGGATCTGTACATGAACCATATACAAAACCAACTAAAAATGGATCATATATCTAAACCTAAAACTATAAAACTTCTAGAAGAAAACATGGGAGAAAATCTTTGTGACCTTTGGTTAGGCAAAGATTTCTTAGATGTCACAACTCCAGTCTATAAAAGAGCTAATAAACTGTATGTCTTCAAAATTTTAAATGTTTACTCTCTGAAAGACACAGTTAAAGAGAATAAAAAGACAAGCCACAGACTGAGAGAAAACATTTGCAAATCGATAAAAGACTTGTATCAGAATATACTTAGAAAAAAAACACCTCAAAACTCAATAAGGGAAAGGATTCTGAAAGATAGTGAAATCAGAAGCATTAGGAATCTGTCTTCCCATGTAGATAACAATTGCACTGGCAGAATCTCTTTGCTGTACCTATTTCGGAACTCTGACGTCTATTAAAGGCTTGCAACTTCTAGGGAAAGACTTGGATAATAAATTGCAGTTAATTTTGGATAAATTCAGCTCTTAGCAAAATAGTAGCTACCCATTCCCCACCCCCACCCAAGTGACAGGCAACTGTGTATATGTTACTAGAGCAGCTTGCACACAGTTTATAGGAGCCAGGGTGGGCAGGAAGGACCCTGTCCTCCAAATATTAGGGATCTGTGCTGTGATTGTTGATTGCTGATTCTGATCACAGAGGTGCAAAGAGGGAGGCAGCCATTGTTGCAATTCCTCCCACTGTTGCAAGCTGCCTCCAGCCCCCAATTGGTGACTTTCAGGGGATTTACAGGGTCAGCTCTCTTCCCACTCCTCTTCATTTTTTACTTTTCCGCATTCAGGAACCAGACATTAAAGATCAGGACATTTGAAAACAACTGTATATATAGGAAAATTAGGAAGTGACTGTGACTGCACATACGCAGGCTCAGAAAAGACCTGAGAAAGTCTTAAGTTTACACCTCAGGCTGATCCTTGGCATAGAGACATCCTACAGCAGTCAAAATAACAAAAATAATAAACAAAAGAACCCCCCCAAAACAGCAAACCCTGGGGAAGAGGGAGAATCTGTTTTCCAGAGTTACCACATTATTAGATCTAAATGTCCAGTGTTGAGCAAAGAAAAAAAAAAAATCACAAGGCAGAGGTATCATCAGGAAAGCATGGCCCATGCAAAAGGTAAAAAATAAACAAACAGAAACTGTCCCTAAAAAAGACTTGATGGAAGATGATATCTTAGACAAAGACTTTAGCAGTCTTAAAGATGCTCAAAGAACTAAAGGAAGATATGGAGAAAGTCAAGAATATAATGTGTGAACAAAACAGCAATATCAATAAAGAGATAGAAAACCTAAAAACAAAGAGAAATTCTGGGGCTGAAAAGTATAAGAACTGAAATCAAAAATTCACAAGAGGGATTCAAAAGCAGATTTCAGCAAGCAGAAGAAAGAATCAGCAAACTTGAAGACAGGACAATGGAAATTATCAAGTCTGAGAAACAGAAAGAAAACAAGATTAAAGAAAAGTGACCTGTGAGGTACCAACAAGCAGACCAACACACACACAGTGGGAGTCCCATAAAGAGAAGAGAGAAAGAAAAGGGCAGAGACGATATTTGAGAAAATAATGGCTGAAAATTTCCCAAATTTGATGAAAGACAAGACTATAAACATCCAAAAACCTCAATGAACTCCGAGTAAGCTTAACTCAAAGAGACCCACACCAGGAACTCAAAAACTTTGCAGCTGGAAGACAGTGGGCTGATATATTCAAAGTGCTAAAAGGAAAAACTGTCAACTAAAAATCTGATATCCAGCAAAACTGTCCTTCAAAAGTGAGGGAGAGGGCTTCCCTGGTGGCGCAGTGGTTGAGAATCTGCCTGCTAATGCAGGGACATGGGTTCGAGCCCTGGTCTGGGAAGATCCCACATGCCGCGGAGCAACTAGGCCTGTGCGCCACAACTACTGAGCCTGCGCGTCTGGAGCCTGTGCTCCGCAATGACAGGCCGCGATAGTGAGAGGCCCGCGCACGGCGATGAAGAGTGGCCCCCGCTTGCCACAACTAGAGAAAGCCCTAGCATAGAAAATGAAGACCCAACACAGACAAAAATAAATAAATAAATAAATAAATTTTTTTTAAATGTGAGGGAGAAATTAAGACATTCCCAGACAAACAAAAGCTGTGGGAGCTTGTGAGCACTAGACCTGCTCTGCAAGAAATACTCATGGGAATCCTGCAAGGTGAAATGAAAGGACACTAGACAGTAACTTGAAGCTGAATGAAGAAATAAATATCTCAAAAAGGTAAAAAAAAATAAAATTAATTTTTTTTTAAAAAGGCAATTATAAAAGCTAGTATTGGGACTTCCCTGGTGGCGCAGTGGTAAGAATCCGCCTGCCAATGCAGGGGACATGGGTTCGAGCCCCGGTCTGGGAAGATCCCACATGCCGCAGAGCAACTAAGCCCGTGTGCCACAACTACTGAGCCTGCGTTCTAGAGCCCGTGTGCCACAACTACTGAAGCCTGCACACCTAGAGACCGTGCAACAAAGAGAAGCCACCACAATGGAAAGCCCACACACCGCAATGAAGAGTAGCCCCCACTTGCCACAACTAGAGAAAGCCTGCGTGCAGCAACAAAGACCCAACATAGCCAAAAATAGTTATTTCTTTTAAAAAACTAGTATTATTGTAACAATGGTTTGTAAATGCACATTTTATTTTCTACATGATTTAAGAGACTAATACATTTAAAAGAATTATTAGATTATGTTTTCAGGCCCAAATACATAAAAATGTAATTTTATGACATCAATGGAAAGCAGTGGGGACAGAGCTATAAAGGAGTAGAGTTTTTGTATGTTTTTGAAGTTAAGCTGGTATAAATTCAAATTAGAGTATTATAACTTTAGGATGTTAAATGTAATCCCCATGGTAACCACAAAGAAAACAGCTACAGAATATACACAACAGTAAATGAGAAAAAATTTTAAACATTTCATTACAATAAAATCAACTATGTGCAAAAGACAATAATGAAGGAAATGAGGTACAGAAAAGCTTTAAGGCATAGAGAGAACAAACAGCACAATGACAGAAGTAAGACCCTCCTTACCAATAATTACTTTAAATGTAAACGGATTAAACTGTTAAAGGATAGACATTGGCAGAATGGATAAAAACATATGATCCAACTATAGTCTGTCTCACAAGAGACTCACTTGAGATCCAAAGACACAAACAAGCTGAAATTGAAGGGATGGAGGAAAAAGATATTCCAAGCAAACAGTAACCAAAAGACAGCAAGGAAGGCTTTACTAGTATTAGACAAAATAGTCTATAAATCAGAAATGGTTATGAGAGACAAAGACATTACCTATTAATAAAAGGTTCAACACAGCAAGAAGGTGTAAACATTTACACATCTAATGACAATCAAAATATCTGAAGCAAAATCTGACACAAGTGAAAGGAGAAATAGACAGTTCTACAATAATAGTTTGAGACTTTAATACCCCACCAGATATACATATGGAAACAGAGGACTTAATACAATAAACTAACTAGACCTAACAAACATAAACACGCTACCCAACAACAATAGGATACACATTCTTCTCAAGTGCACATGGAACAATTTTCAGGATAGACTGTATGTTAGGCCACAAATCAAGTCTCAACAGATTTTAAAAGACAGATATAGGGCTTCCCTGGTGGCGCAGCGGTTGAGAGTCCGCCTGCCGATGCGGGGGACGCGGGTTCGTGCCCCGGTCCGGGAGGATCCCACGTGCCGCGGAGCGGCTGGGCCCGTGAGCCGTGGCCGCTGAGCCTGCGCGTCCGGAGCCTGCGCTCCGCAACGGGAGAGGCCGCGACAGTGAGAGGCCCGCGTACCGCAAAAAAAAATAATAATAAAATAAAAATAAAAGACAGATATAGAGACCTCCCTGGCAGTCCAGTGGTTAAGACTCTGAGCTTCCACTGCAGGGGGTGTGGGTTAGATCCCTGGTGTGGGAACTAAGATCCCAAATACCGCGAGGTGCAGCCAAAAAAAAAAAAAAGATATCATATAAAGTATCTTCTCTGACCACATGGGATGAAGTTAGAAATCAGTAACAAAAGTAAAATTGAGAAATTCACCAAATTATGGAAATTAATACACTTTTAAACAAGCAGTGGATCAAAGAAGAAATCACAAGGGAAATTATAAAACACAGACAAAAAAATGAAAACAAAAACCTGACATTACAAAACTTATGGGGCACGGCAAAAGCTGTATATGTTATATATACATATATATGTAACCACCTGCTATATGATAAATCAGTCAAGGATGGGTTGCTAGATGATGGTTTTAGGAAAACTGGCTTGCTACATGAAGAAAAACAAAGTTGGATTCTTATCACACTTGAAACACAAGGTAGAATCCAAATGAATTAAAGACCTAAAAATGAAGGGTAAAACTATAAAGCTAAAATGGAAGAAAAGTAGAATATCCTAGTAATTTGGGGATAAGGAAGAACTTCTTAAGACTTAAAAAGCACAAACCATAAAGCATCGATGAATTTTGTATTAAAATTAGGACTTCTGTTCCACAAAGGGCACCACACAAGAGTTAACAAATGGGTGAGAGATATGGAGAGGATATCTGCAATGTCTAAGCGAACAATTAATACCTAGAGAGTATATAAGGAA
Organism: Kogia breviceps; assembly: GCF_026419965.1. Taxonomy (NCBI): domain Eukaryota; kingdom Metazoa; phylum Chordata; class Mammalia; order Artiodactyla; family Physeteridae; genus Kogia; species Kogia breviceps. The sequence continues at coordinate 110,792,662 of NC_081317.1, read as the reverse complement.
CTGGTGCCAAAAAACAAAACAAAACACCAGAAAAAGAAACACCAAGGAAATTCACAGGCAATCCACAGAAAGGGGAAAAATTTGTAATGATTTGCTAAGAAATCATTGCCCTTCTACAGTCCATTTTCTGCCAGCCACCAGAATCATCTTCTAGAAGTCTACTGACTGCTACTTCCACGCTTTCAACTCTCCGAGGCTTCCCATGAAAACCATCCCAATGGCGTAACAGGCCCTGCACCATCTGGCCCCTGCTTATCCCTCCAACCACGTTTCTGCCGTCTCCCTAGTCCCCCTAGCTTCTACCCCATGCTCACTGCCCTCCTGCCACACCTGCCTCTTTGTTCTTCCTCCTACATGCCAGGCATGGTCCTGTCTCAAGTCTCTGCCTTTGCATTCCCTTTGGCTGGAATGCTCCTTCCTCCAATATTCACACTGCAGGCTTCCTCCCTTCATTAATTCAAATGTCATTTGTCTTCTCAAACATTCTTTCTAAATACACTGACTCCAGGTATTCGCTATCCTAACATCTTCCTTTATTTTCCTTCCTGGCATTTATTACCTGACGTTGTTATATATTTATTTGTTTTTTTTTGTTTTTTGGGGTTTTTTTGTGGTACGCGGGCCTCTCACCGTTGCGGCCTCTCCCATTGCAGAGCACAGGCTCCGCACGCACAGGCTCAGCGGCCATGGCTCACGGGCCCAACCACTCCGCGGCATGTGGGATCTTCCCAGACCGGGGCATGAACCCGTGTCCCCTGCATTGGCAGGCGGATTGTCAACCACTGCACCACCAGGGAAGCCCTATATTTATTTGTTGATTTATGTGAATGTCCATCTCCTCCACTAGTACATAAGCTCCTCATCTGTCTTAGTCACCATTGCATCTGCACAGCCCAGACAGAGCTCAGCATATAGAAGACACATGGAAGTAACTCTTTTTTGAAAGCAACAACTCAACAAACTCTGATCTGACCACCTAGCTCTTTCATTATATCATGCTGCTTCCCAGGAAAAAGATAAATGTGTACAGTTTGTCATTTCTCCCCTAACAGATTAAAAAGTACTTATCTTAAATACTTGTTTTAGCCCAACCAGGCCCAGCATGTAGTAAATGCTAGATAAATACGATGAAATGAGAGAGTGAAAAGCAACCACAGAAAGAGGTAAGGAAGAAAGAAAAGAGTTGGTGGCATGGAGAAACTCTAATTTGTATTCTATGGCACCACTGACCATTCAGTGGTTAATCCTTTTATTTCCTATGTGCCTATCTGCCCATGCCACAGTTTTGAAGGCGATAAAAATTAACCAAATTCGTGTCCTGGCTTCAAGGAGCTAACATATATGTAACTATCAAAATACAGATTGTAAAATATACTTATGAAAGAGGTATAATTAAGGAGCTATAGGATTTCAAGGTGACGGGAATTACTTCTCATTGCGGGATTAACATAAGAACCTGTGAAAGGGGTGGCAGATTGAAATGGTTAAACTGAATATTGATAGATGAGTAACAGCTGAAAACTTTTACACAGGAGAAGGTGATCTCAGGAATCTAACAGGAGCCCTCTGCTTGAAAAAATAAATTTATCACCACTTCACCCGTTTTAACTTCTACTATTAGAAAGTATTTTCTTTTAAGACATAACCTCTCTAGGAATCTTCTTAATACTGTAACCAAATTGTCTTGAGAGGTAATAGAAAAAGCTGTTGTCATTCATTTATACTTTAGTGTTCACCGGATAACCAATTTACCTTCTTCTGGCTAGAGTAAGTACAAAGCCATCGGGGAAATGATAATTCTGACTGCAAAGAAAGTATAACTTTTTGTCTCAGGCACTACCCTGGAAAGACAGAATCTGGGGTGCAAAATAAGAGGTTAATTAATTAATATCTTTGTTTAAGAGCCTACTCTGTTCTTTCCAAAAGCCAGAGTAAAAATAAATAAAAGACATTATAATCTCCCATAATGGGAAGTCTTAAATTGATGACCCAAAAGGTAAGAAATAAGGAGAAATATGATAAACTGAACATTTCTGAGAGGAGGGGAAAAGGTTTTGTGGAATTTAGACACTACATACTCGAAAGTGGCAAGTAAAGACTTTACCTAAATCACATTCAATCACAACTTCATTAACTATGATGGACAATTAACATTCAAGGAATATGACGGTGCAAGGAAAAGAAATTTTAAAAGAAAACGTTGCATATCCCCCCACATGGTGTTATGTACCAAAAATAATAATCATGATAACAACCACGTGATAACCCAGCCAGACTGAATGGAAACCAGGTATCTCATTTGGATGTTTTTCTGCTTTCTAAAACTCAAACCCTCAATCTAGGCCAGAGGGGGCTCGATTGGGCGATGGGACGCATTTCCGCAGACCTGCACCTGAGAACCCCAGGTTCCCCGCGGAATAGGGGGTGGGATGGGCACTCACCGCTTGTCGATGGCGTCGATGTTTGAGTGGAGGAGCCAGAGCTCCTCCGTGTTGTCCTGCCGGGAGGACAGGATCAGGTGGTGGCCAGTAAGACACAAGGTCCCCTCGACGGCCGGGTAGAAAGGCCGGTGCAGCACCACATTGTCCACCCGTGGGGTCTTAATCAGCTCCGCAAACTCCATGTTCCCTAGCGGCCGGAGCCAGGGGACTGCCGAGTCCCGGAGGGGCGAGACGGTTACGCCGCCGCTGGGCTGAAGGGAATGACCAGGCACTGGGCAGGCAGAAGGGGCGGGAATGCGGGCGGGGACGTCGTGCCCCGCCCCAGGCTGGGGTGGGCGCGGCGAGGCCTGTGGCAACCGTCGCAGGCCCCGGGAAAGCCGGAGCTGGACCTGGGCTGGACCAGGCCGGGCGTCGCTCCCTCACCGTTCGGTTCCCCCAGGCCCAGGACTCGGGCAGAGAGAACGCTCCGCGACAGGCCCAGCCGCCGCCGCCACCTGGGGACCCGGCCTCGGGTGGGCAGGCTGAGGGGACAAGGAGCAGGCCGCCGCAGAGCCACTTTCCACGTCCGAAACGCTAGGGACTCCTGGCGGAAGTAGCTACTCGCAGCCGGAGCCTAAAGCAACTCCGGACGGAAGCGGCAGGCTCGAAACTCGGAAGACTGGGAAGTCCGTTCCGGAAGTCGGTCCCCGCCTAGGTCCGATGAGAATGCTTCCGGAAACCCAGCGGGAATCGAAGATTTGTGTTCCTAGCAGGAAAAAGCTCTACCTGCAAGCCAACCGCCGTACCGGCCACTCCTACAAACATTCAGTTTGAGAAAAGGCTGGGGAAAAAGGGACAAGAGGTCCCTGACCTGCCTCCCTCCACTTGAGCAGTAATTCCTCTTCAGAGCGTGGGGCTGCCGTAAATTTTGGCGATTTTCATCCATTGGCCGTGAGGAGATGACACGTGGGATTGAGTCTGTGATTGTAACCCCACAGAAGCGCCAGGTGTAAGGGAGGGACACGGCCGGACACCGCAGACGCCCAGAGGGCGAGCGCCAAGGTGCTGTGACCTTGAACAAGAAAGAGGAAAAGCATGCAAACACCTATGAGAGGGACCTAGGTAGAAATACGTACAGTGCACCGAAGAGGAAGTGACCAATCCTATACTTTGCGGAAACTCAAGTGACGCGCTAAAACACAGTTAATCTGTAGCAGAACTGGCTTCAGTCTAGGTCTATGAAATTCAAGGAATTGGGCGTTGGTCACCACCGCACGGCCTCCCCATTAAATACAATCCAACTGAACTACTTCCAGACACCTAAACTATGCCAGAAATTTACCTGGTGTCTCCCTCCCCTTTTAAACTAATATTTTCATACTAAAATAGGGCATTAGAGGGGAAATATGCAAGGGCTTAAGTCCTAGTCTACTGTCACTTCGTTAACCTTTGAAATCTTCACCGTCTTGTACCTAAGAACAGCGAGTTGGCTTAAGTCTTAGAGCAAAGACAAAATAAATTGCCTGAATTCTCATCAGATCACCCAACACGTGTCCCTGCTTCTGTCTTTGTCCTTCCTAAAACGTTCTCTTTCTTAAAACAAAGCCCTTTATGAGATTGTTACAGCTGAGAGTCCAGTTTTATGTTGATTGTCTACAATAGAAAAACAAGAAGCATCAGAGAAGAAAGAATGAGAGGAAACGATTTATAAAGTTTTGTTTTTAATTTTGGAATTTTTGTTGTCCTTCCACCATGTGGTTCATTATAACAATTACCAATCGTGGAGGGGAGAATTGACTACTAGAATGAAGAATTAGGGAAGGTTTTATAGAGAAGGTATCATTTGAGAGGAGGACCTTGAAGGATGAATTAAGATTTACACCCTGAATGAAGTTTAGCCTAGATAGCTGTCCAGTTTAATGATGTCTTCTCAAAGTAGAGAAAAATTCTTCAGAAATGTCATGACCTTTTTCTTTTAATTTTCCTGGAAAAAAAAAAAAGCCTATGAAAAGACCATTGTGTCATTACATTTTAAAATGGTTAATATTCCATAAAGGCATAAACTCTTTTTGCCAATGAGAGAAAAATTGTCAATATCATGTTGGTTTGTTATAATGAAGTGCCAGAAACTATTAGAAAATTGCATCTTCTCTGGATTGAAACTCCAAGCATAGAAAGCCCTTGAGATCTGAAGAAAACATACATTCAATTGTAAAGAAGAAAGGTGGGCAGCACAATAGCTTAACTTACCACATGAACAGTAGATGGCAGTAGAGTTCAACAGTAATGGGATAGGCTTTCATTCTATTAAAACAATTAAGTGAAGCTGTAGTCAAACAAGTTATTACCCAAGCTGCCCGGATATAAGGGTCTCAGAGGATTCTGATAAACCAAATAAGATGATGTCATTTATAATGTACATAAAACACTCCACACCTGACAGATATTGTCGTCATTTCATGCGTAATAAATGGCACTGACATGTAAACATCTAGATGTTGTTCTATCAACCAGTCAACTAGCATGTATTAACTGCCTACCTGGTCATCGCCACTGTGGAGAATGGAAACAATAGATCTGACATGGCCCTTGCCCGCAAAGAGTAATAGCTAATTTGGGGAGGCCAACACACCGCACATAACGAATGAACAAAATAAGAGAGTAAGTGCTAAATGATGAAGTACAGATTTACCATTAGACCTTGAGGAGTTAGTAGAAATGAAGGTATTTTGAAAACAGTAGGTCAACAATTGCCAAAAGTAGCAGGAGCATCTCAGGTGGAGAAGATAGTGCCTCTGTGTGCCATTGACGAGCAGCTATTCTCCATGTGCTTTGTAATTATGTGTTGACTGTAGACAGCTGAGACGAACTGATAACCTTGTGCTGTGCCTTTCTTGTGTTCTCCATCCCCTTCACCCCCACGCAAATCGATCTCTAAATTGTTGATCATATCTTCTAACAGCTCTTGAATTCCTCCACTTCTCTCCCTCCCCAGGGCCACTGACATAGCTTGTACCATCATTTCTCACCTACTGTTACTTGACAGGAGAAGCTTCTCAGTTGGTCACCTTTCTTCTGGAGAGGTTCTCCTCCAGCCCACTTTCCACTTGGCAGTTAAAGCCCTCTTTGCTGTTCCAAATTGCTTTTTTCCTTTCTTAACTTGTAAGTCCCCTTGTGATTTAGTCCCTTTGTGATCAGCACCCTAGACCTCATCTCTCCTACTTCTCTCTACTCAACACAGCAGTCCCCAACCACCGTTTTCATGCCAACCATCCTTAAATAGCTCGCTGTATCCTTTTGAGATTTTGCACCCATTTAGAACCTTGCTACCGAGTGGAAGTGTAGAACAGGGACCAGCATCATCAGCATTCCCTGGGAACTGCATTAGAAATGTTCTGTTCCAGAGCTACTGAATCAGAATCTGCACTTTAACAAGACTCCTAGATGATTTTTGTGCACATGAGAGTTTGAGAAAGCGCTCAAATCTGACTGTTCTTTCTGCCTGGTATACTCATCTCACTCCCAGTACCTTGTCCCTGACCTGCTAATGCCTATCATCCTTCAGATTTCATCTCAGATGTCACTACTTCTGGGAAGCCTTCTCTGACTTCCCCTCCAAAACTATGGGCTCCATGTTATAAAGGTTCCACAGCACTATGTATATTACTATTATTATAGTAATAACATTTCACATTTTTGAGTGTTTACTCTGTGTTCCAGACATTGTGATAAATGCTTTACAAGCATTGGCTCATGTAGTCCTCCCACAATTCTTTGAGGTCGGTTAGTATTCTCCTTTTACTGATGAGGAAACTGGGCCCAGAGATCTTAATAATGTTTCCAAGGTCAGACAGCAATAAGTGGTGGAAGCAGGATTCGGAATCAAGTAGTCACGTGCAGACTCTGTGATCTTCATCACCATGCTACGTGGCCACCCAGGAGATCTGAGCCCACTTTGGTCACTCTCTCTGATTTCCCCTCTTCAGCTGTCTTGAAATAGACTCCTTATGTGTCCACAACAACATTCCACTAGACAGTAAGCTCCTTGAGAGGAAGGACCATTTCTTGATTGCAATATGCCCAGCATCTAGCTTAGTGCCAATACATAGTGGCCACTCAAGGTATATTTGTTGAATACATACTCTGTATTTTACTTAACATATTCCACCCTGACCTCTCCTCCACCCCCCAATCTGAGTGACTTTAGATATTATTGTGGATGCTTAAAGCAGTATTTTGATGAGAGCAGGAGGAGGGTGGTGTTATATTGTTCCCACCTTGCAGGTGAGGAAATTAAAGCAGATGAATAACTTCCCAGTGACGATGATATCTATCATTTCTTACGTTTAGTCACTGTTTTACAATTTACACGTTTTCTAATATTCTATCACATATGGCTCTCAGTACCCTGGCAAAGCAGATAGGAGAGGTATTGGTCCCAGCTCAGAGAAGAATGGAGGCTCAAAGTATGCCGACGTCCTTTCAATGACAAACCAAGCAGAGAAGCAGAAACCCAAAGGCAACAATTCTGAGTCCCAAACCCAGGCCTTTGCTAAATTAAATTAGACTCACTTGGCATTGCTTTTATCTGTTAAGATTCTGAAATGTGAGTGTTGGGAGTAGACAGCCATTCTTAAGTAAGAAAAGGAAGGCTGAGGTTTCACTGCACACAGCAACAAAAGGAAGCCTCGGTGACAGTGATATGGTCCATAGGTCTGTGTTCAGATACTACATTCTAATAGGAACATTCCTGTGTCTCAATCACTGAGCTGCTTCCTTTTTTTAGACCAACCAGAAGCACAGGAACCCAGCGCTTTAGAAAAAAGTGGCAAACTGGAAGGAAGAGGAGCTGATTTATTTTATTGCACATAAAATAAATCAGCCCAAACAAAATTGCTTGAAACAACACCCAGTAGTTGATAGCTAGAGCTGGAGTAGTGGGAAGGAGAATGGGAGGGGGAGTGAGAGCTGCCCAGTCATCTGTTTCTGTGGTCTCAGGCTCTCTCACTGTGGTCTCCTTGGGAGTTGATTCTGTATTCCTGCTAGTACATCTGTAATAGGGAAGAATAAATCTGACTCCATATTAGCTCTGTTTCTTTTACTTTAATCTTTGTATTCTATTGCTTTTGCCACAAGTTAGAATGTTGCCTATACCCTGAAATATACAGGATAGCACATTGTGAAGGCTCTGACCTTTAAAGGTGTACACTTTTCTATTCGTATAGAGATAAAAAGTTGTAGAACAGAGAGTAACCTCTGTCTTGCCGAGGTTTACAGGAACATGGTGATCAGACCTACAGGGACAGCTCCAAGAACAGAGGATTCTGACACCAAGAAGTTTGCAGCAATCAACCATACCTCCTCCCCTTTGAGTATAAGAGAAGCCCGAATTTTAACTGGGGAAAGATGGTTCTTTGGGACACTAGTCCACCATCATCTTGGTCTGCTGGCTTTTCTAATAAAGTTGATATTCCTTGCCCCAACACCTCGTCTCTCGATTTATTGGCCTGTCATGAGGCCATCAATATGAGCTTGGACTCGGTAACACAGCGGCCTTAGCACAGGCGGGCTGCATACATGGCAGCTGAAGGTCAAGAGTGAATATTCCCAAGAGCAAATAAGAGCTGCATCAACTTTTATGACTCAGACTCGGATGTCACATAATGTCATTTCCACTGCACTCTGTGGATCTTAAACAGTCACAAAACCCACTCAGTTTCGAAGGGAGAGGACACAGTTCCCATCTCTCAATAGGAGCGGTGTCAGAAAACATCTGCCACAGGGGTGCAGTTGATAGTGGGAAACATATATGTATGAACTCAACTTCCCCTGTGCACACGGGCAGCTGGAAGGAGGAATAAAGAGAATACTTGGAAAGAGAGAACACTCTGGTAAAGTGCTTTTCTGCTCATAGCCATAATGAAGTGAGCTAAGACTCTGCAATTACATATAATTGGATGTAATTAAAAGAAAGAGACACGTCTAAAATAAAGGCATAATTAAGAAGTAGAAAAATTTACTAGGTGGGAATGTCAACAATGCAAATTCAGTGAATACTGTTGGGGTTTATTTTATTGTCACTGAACCTAAATCAGGATCAAGGTCCAATAAAGTAGGGAAGCAAGTCTGCTCTCAGCTCTTTAAGTCACACTTCCCTAGCCTCCCATTCCTTCTTTCCCCACACGATTTAGGGGAAGCTTTGTATACAAGTTTAAGTGCGACATACAGTTTTGTTTTCAACCCTTTAATTTGTTTAATAGACTATGATACCTGTTCCAATATCCCTTCCTGTCATCCCTAACTTTCCTTCCTTTGTCTTTACTCCACTGTCCTTTCCTTCTCATCTTATTCTGCTTTTCTCTCCCCAATCTTTCTTCTCAGAGATGACCACCTTAAGAAGAACTGCAAGTATCACTCCAAAGATGACTCAGTAATTACAAAAAGAACAGCACGTCTTTATACTGGAGAGATCTGGTGATCATCACCATGACCAAGCGTTAACAGTGCGACACCCAGATATTCTGTGCCTCCTGATGAGAGGCAAGGTCAGGTTCACAGCACCACCTGGGACATGTTCTTGCCAGACACACTTAACTCAAATCTAAAGGAAAACATCAGACACATCCCCAGGGTGGAATATTCTACAAGGCAATTGCCCTGGATTCTCCTAAAAATTCAGTGCCACGGAAAGCAAAAGCAAAAGGCAAGAGAACCACCCCAGATTCAGAGGTGAAAGGGATATTACAACCAAACGCAAGGCAGAAACTTGATTAAATTCCTGATCCAAAGAAAAAATTACTGTGAAAGGCATTTTGAGGGGAGTGTGAATATGGAATTTATACTAGATGATATTATTGAGTTAATGTTAGTTTGCTTAGATGGGATCATGATCGTGTGGTTGTGCAGGAAAATGTCCTTTTTCTCAAGAAACGTGTGCTGAAATATTTAAGGACGAAGTGTACGTATACATACATGTATATAGATACATATGTACATACACATGAAGTATGTACACATACACACAGAGGATAAAAATGTCCCTTTTCTCAAGAAACGCATGCTGAAATATTTAAAGACGAAGTGTACGTATACATACATGTATATAGATACATATAGATACATATATACATACACATGAAGTATGTACACACACACAGTATGAAAACGTGGCATTTATTTATTATTGATAATTGGTTGATGTAGGTGAGGGGTTTAAGGATGTGTAGTATACCGTTTTTCCAACTTTTCTATACCTGGAAATTTTTTCAAAGTTAAGACTGAAAAAAAAATCAAAATTCTAAAAAAACCCCGCCAATTATGACACGCTGAAATAGAATGGGCAGTAAGGCAAGTTCTGGCATTTGACAGCTAAACACAAGAACGCACTTGGAACCGCGGTTTAGCATCATGTGTGGTCTGGAGTGGCCTGGATTGGCAATTCAATTTTAATGTGCCCTGACCCAAGGAAGCATAATTGCTGATCTTTCTGAGGAGGTCTAGATTCCTAAAGCTCACCAAAGACCAAAAGACTTGGCAATAGTTAACTACTGCTCTGAGCTTTATTGTTTCATTGTAAGGGGTTACTTGTAGGAATTCAAATATGAGCTGTTAAATCATACATTCATAATTTAAAGCCCGCACAATGTAATCTCTTCACCAGTCAGAACTTCTCTACATCTGACCATTTCAAATCCCCAAATCCAACTTGTGACCACAGTTTCCTTTACATGACTTTCACTCACACTAAATCTGCGCTGCTCAGGTTGACTTCAAGTCTCTACTAGCATCCCTTAGGGTCACTTCCTTCCCTGCCCAGGCCCCATCCACTGGTCAGTAATTTCCACCACACTCTCCAGCAGCCTTAACTCCACCTGCATGAAGGAAAGGATTGCGTTTCCTTTATCCTTGTAGCTCCAGCGATGGGCATGCAATAAATATTTGACAAATACATCTGAATGAAATTGAATTTTCTAATCCAACCCTCTCATTTCACAGATGAGGAAATTAGGCTCAGAGATTTGAAATCACTGATCTAAGATCACATGGCTAGTTAGTGGCAGATTGGGCACTAAAATCCATTTTCATTTTTTCTTCCAGTTGTACTGAGATGTAATTGATCTACAGCACTAGAGAAGTTTAGTTGTGCAGCATAATGACCTGACTTACATATGCATGAAATAAGTACCACAATAAGTTTAGGGAACATCCATCATCTCGTATAGATACAAAATAAAAGAAATAAAGAAATCTTTTCCCTTGTGATGAGAACTCTTAGGATTTATTCTCTTAACAACTTTCACATGTCACATACTGCAGTGTTAATTATATTTATCGTGTTATATATTATATTCCTAGTACTTACTTATAACTGGGAGTTTATACCTTCTGACCACCTTCATCCAATTCCTCTTCCCCCCACCCCCACCTCTGGTAACCACAAATCGGATTTCTTTTTCTGTGAGTTTGTTTGTTTCTTTTGTTTTGAAGTATAATTGGTCTACAGCACTACATTAGTTTCAGTTACACAACATAGTGATTTGATATTTCTATACATTTCAAGATGACCACCAGGATAAGTCCTGTTACTCTATGTTACCATACAAAGATATTGCATAGTTATTGACTATATTCCCCACCCTGTATGTTTCATATCCATGACTCATCTATTTTGCAACTGGAAGTTTGTACTTTCTAACCTCCCTCACTTATTTCTTTCCTCCCCTACTCCCCTCCCCTCTGGCAGACACCTGTCTGTTCTCTGTATCTATAACTCTGTTTCTGTTTTGTCATGTTTGTTCATTTGCTTTGTTTTATAGATTCCACATATAAGTGAAATCATACGGCACTTGTCTTTCTCTGACTTATTTCACTTAGCATAATACCCTTTAGGTCCATCCATGTTATTGCAAATGGCAGAATTTCATTCTTTTTTACAGCTGAGTAATATTCCATTTTATAGATATACCACATCTTCTTTATCCATTCATCTGTTGATGGACACTTAGGTTGCCTCTGTGTCTTGACGATTGTAAATAATGCTGCAAAATCCATTTTCTTTTAACTTTCTGGTCAATGTTCTTTCTACTGCCAATGCTTTCTTTGCCGTCACTTATTTAGTCTAGTTTAGTCGTCATTTTTTGAGATAAGATAAATGAGGAACAGGGAAAGAATGAAGAACCAATTTGTCTAAAAATACCAAATAATGGCCCAGGATATGTCTCCCACAGTCTGGCCTCTGGGTCTGTGTTTCCTCCAATTCCTCATCCCCAGGGGAGTAGAGGTATATGTGATTAGACACAGGAAAGAAGTTCACTCCTCTGCTGGTTTTCTGCTGCTTTTTTTTTTTTTTTTTTCGGTACGTGGGCCTCTCACTGTTGTGGCCTCTCCCGTTGAGGAGCACAGGCTCCGGACGCGCAGGCTCAGCGGCCATGGCTCACAGGCCCAGACGCTCCGCGGCACGTGGGATCTTCCCGGACTGAGGCACGAACCCGTATCCCCTGCATCGGCAGGCGGGTTCTTAACCACTGCGCCACCAGGGAAGCCCTCTGCTGCATTTTTAATCAGTTCCTCCCTGACAAAGAGTATCTTGTCCCTTGATTCACTTTGACTTTTTCTCCTTGGTTTCAGTGTGTGTGTGTGTGTGTGTGTGTACCTCAGGTTTTTGCTTTTAAGGAGCAATGAACATCTATTTTTCTCAACTCTCAATTTGAGAACATCTCCTGTCTTAAAACTTAAGAAGACATTCTGGGGCTTCCCTGGTAGTGCAGTGGTTGAGAATCTGCCTGCTAATGCAGGAGACACGGGTTCGAGCCCTGGTCTGGGAAGATCCCACATGCCGCAGAGCAACTAAGCCCGTGAGCCACAACTACTGAGCCTGTGCGTCTGGAGCCTGTGCTCCGCAACAAGAGAGGCAGCGATAGTGAGAGGTCCGCGCACCGCGATGAAGAGTGGCCCCTGCTTGACGCAACTAGAGAAAGCCCTTGCACAGAAACGAAGACCCCACACAAACAAAAATAAATAAATTAAATTAATTTTTTTTTTAAAGAGGACATTCTGTCATCATCAGTATCAAAGATAAACAAAACCAGATACTAGTTAAAGTGGTAAGGGCAATTTTTTTTTTTTTTTGCGGTACGCGGGCCTCTCACTGCTGCGGCCTCTCCCGTTGCAGAGCACAGGCTCCGGAAGCGCAGGCTCAGCGGCCATGGCTCACGGGCCCAGCCGCTCCGTGGCATGTGGGATCTTCCCGGACCGGGGCACAAACCCGTGTTCCCTGCATCGGCAGGCGGACTCTCAACCACTGCGCCACCAGGGAAGCCCGGTAAGGGCAGATTTTAATCAGGAATATAGTATTGCAATAGGGAAGAGGGTCCAGAGTGAATTGAACTTCGATTTGTTCAAAAGTGACTGGGTGTTTTAAAGGGAGAATGAGATTATTTCCTTAATTTCTCTTTCTAATATTTCATTGTTAGTGTACTGAAATGCAACAGATTTCTGTATACTAATTTTGTATTCTGCAACTTTACCAAATTCATTGATGAGCTCTAGTAGTTTTCTGGTAGCATCTTTAGGATTTTCTATGTATAGTATCATGTCATCTGCAAACAGTGACAGTTGTTACTTCTTCCTTTCCAATTCTAATCAGGCCCTCTGAGCTGCGTTCTTCACTAGGCCTCAGCCTTGGCCTCTAAAAACTGCAAACCTTTAGCATAAGTGACTTAATCCACTCGCCTCTCCTTACCCCACACACATTAAAAGCCTTGAATAACACTAACATGATCTCTAACAGCTCAAGGCCACAGCCCTAGGATGAACCTAGCCACCTTGAAGCACTTGCCTGAAAAACCTCAAACCTACCGAAAGAATTTACTCTTTGTTCTACCCAACACCTGACGATAGGCCCTGACCTGACATTACAGAACATTTACTAAAAAGAGCCTAAAACTATGAACACTTCCTCTGTCCCTTTGAGATGTATATGTATCTCCTACAACTCAGGAGTGAATTTGTCAAGGACCTGAAAGCCATTCCTTTCAAATGCAATCCTCGGGAAGGATAGGGCCCCTGTCTGCCAGTCTGTGGGAAGATACAATCCTAACTTGATAGTAATTGCCATCTTACAGACACAGTGGCATGATGGCTGTTCGAACTGTGTCCTCCAAAATTCATATTTTGAAATTCTAACCCCCAGGACCTCAGAATGTGACTGTCTGTAGAGACAGTGTCTTTTAAGAGAGGATTAAAGTTAAATGAGGTCTTTAGGGTGGCCCTAATCCAATATGTCTAAAGCCTTTATAAGAAGAGAATATCAGGGACTTCCCTGGCCATCCAGTGGTTAAGTCCATGCTTCCAATGCAAGGGGCATGTGTTCGATCCCTGCTCGGGGAGGTAAGATCCCACATGCTATGCGGCATGGCTGAAAAATTTAAAAAATAAAGAGAGAGAGAATATTAGGACACAGACACACAGAGGGGAGGCCATGTGAAGACATGGGGAGAAGACAGCCGTCTACAAGCCCCAGAGAGAGGTCTCAGGAGAAACCAACCCTCTGACACCTTGATCTTGGACTTCCAGCCTCCAGAGCTGCGAGAAAATAAGTTTCTGTTGTTTAAGTCTCTCTGTCTGTGGTACTTTGTTATGGCAGCCCTAGCAAATTAATGTAGATGGTCTTCTATTTATTTTTTTTTTTAAAAACCTGTATGTAACCAAAGATTCAGAAATAATTGACACGGCGGCTTCCCTGGTGGCACAGTGGTTAAGAATACGCCTGTCAATGCAGGGGACACGGGTTCGAGCCCTGCTCCGGGAAGATCCTAGATGCCATGGAGCAACTAAGCCCGTGTGCCACAACTACTGAGCCTGCACTCTAGAGTCCTCAAGCCACAACTACTGAGCCCACGTGCCACAACTACTGAGCCTACGTGCCTAGAGCCCTTGCTCCACAGCAAGGGAAGCCACCACAATGAGAAACCCACGCACCGCAGAAAAGGGTAGCACCGCTCGCCGCAACTAGAGAAAAGCCTGCGCTCAGCAACGAAGACCCAACACAGCCAAAAATAAATAAATTTATTTTTAAAAAAGAAGAAGCAAGAAAGAATTGACATGGTCAACCCAGACAACTCTGGTCTCCCTCACTCCTCCATCGTGGTTCTTTAGGTGATGCTATAGCAGAAACTAGTTGAGGCACCTCCATTATGTTAACGCTCATTCGGCCCTTAATTCTTTCTGCTCCTTCAAAAGTTCTCCTACAGATGTTTTAACCCCCTCTCTTTCTTGCTTAATTGCACTCTGAATATGATTGCCCTCTAGCTAAAGTTGTATTATGCACCTGATGTTTACTTCTCCAAGACAACACTCCCTAACACTCCTTTCCTTTGTGACCATCCTTCATTCCAGAAAGAAGGTCATGACCACCAGAACCTGTTCTGGAACCACCTGACACCAGCCCTAATGATCTCAATGTCTCCAGGAGGAAAGAAGAATGCAAGACTACATCAGCCCCAATCCTTATCTACAGCCTTATTTTTCACCCTAAAACTATAAGACCCCTTCCTATTTCCCAGGAAGGGGGGCACAGTCTTGAGGGTGCTGGCCTTCTGTGGCCCCCTTTGCCTGGCAAAGGAATAAAGCTACTCTTTTCTACTCTTCCAACAGTGAAGGTGGGGCGAAGGTAGTCACTGAACATTTACTATGTGCCCAGCCCTTGTATACTGTATATGTTTCCTATGGCTGCTGTTACGCATTACCACACGCTTAGTGGCTTAAAACAGCACACATTTAAAGCAGCACAGTGGTGCAGTGGAAGCATGCTGGGCCCATAACCCAGAGGCTGATGGATTAAAACCATCCTCTGCTATGAGGTTTTACGCTTGCTTCCTTTTTTCTAAACTTTTGTCCAACTAGGGTATGAGCACAAAAATCAAATCAACTTCTAGATCTTCCAAAGCAGTATATATACACGATGGAATATTACTCAGCCTTAAAAAAAGAATGAAATAATGCCATTTGCAGCAACATAGATGGATCTAGAGATTACCATACTAAGTGAAGTAAATCAGACAGAGAAAGACAAATATACGCTATCACTTACATGTGGAATCTAAAAAAAATGATACAAATGAACTTATTTACAAAACAGAGACAGACTCACAGACATAGAAAACAAATTTATGGTTACCAAAGGGGAGGGAGTGAGGAATAAATTAGGAGTTTGGGATTAACATATACACACTACTATGTATAAAACAGATAATCAACAAGGACCTACGGTATAGCACAGGGAACTCTACTCAGTATTCTGTAATATCCTAAATGGATCCTAAAAGAATCTGGAAAACAATAGGGCTAATAAGGTATATTTATATAAGATATATGTATATAAGGTATATGTATATGTATAACTGAATCACTCTGCTATATACCTGAAACTAACACAACATTGTAAATCAGCTATATCCAATATAAATTTAAAATGTTTCAGAAAGACAAATGCTCTATGATATAAGCAAGGTGGAGATAAATATTTTTAAAAGACAAATGCTTTACAATATCAGCAAGGTGGAGATAAATAAACACAGGGATCTTCTGAGTAGAGAGGTGGAAAATAAGAAAAGGGATATCCGGGCTTCACTGCAGGAAAAAAGAGAAAATACAACATTGGAACTTCCATCACAAAGATGTAACTTAATTATAATATTTACATTGTAATAAATGGTGTCCTAAAAAAGGAGAGAAAGCAAACTTTTCTATTCCAATCAAAAGTTAGGAAGGTCTTCCAAAGTTGGATGTCTTAATTGTTAAACAGAACGTAGTCTTCGTTTAGTGTTTTCTCATTTCTAAAAGGACTGTGCATTGTAATTTAAATCTTTCTATAACAAAACAATCTTTAAGTTCTAGAAAATGGCTTATTTATCTATCTATTTACATATATTATATTTTATACGTTTGATATTTCAAAGAGTTGGAACAGTCCCTCACAGTTGGTAGGAATGGGATTCATCTTGGGTTCTGAGTTTCTGTATTTAGATGGGGTTGCATTTACAAATCAACCATTAATACTTAGTCTCTTACTAGCAGTCTCAGATTACATTTATCTGGACCCAAATCCTAAAATCCACCCACCATCCTAATCACCCATCTTTATTTAGGTCCCACCATCCTGGAAGAGTCAGGTATAAAAGAGTGAACAGTAAATAGTAGATCCTCAGTGATGAAGCTCACTGGGGAAAAGCTGGTGTATGAGAGCAGGGGAAGTGCAGTGAATAAAGCACTATAAAAAAAGAATAAAGGTCATTTTTAACCTTTTGTATTATCAAAAGGAGTCAGGGCTGGGGTGGGTAGCAGACATTAACCAAAGGTATGAAAGCAATCTGTTAATTACTTGACATTTCCTTTGCCCCTAAAGTTGAACTCACCAGAGTTCGTAACACACTCATTTAGTGCCCATTTTCCATTGTATCTTCCTTTTATGCTGTTTGAATCTACAGAAAAAAAATTTAACCCTATCTCAAACTAATCACAAAAATAAGTTCTAGCTGAAATAAAGCTCTAAGCGTAAAAAAAAACCCCACAAAATTATTGCCTTCCATTTTTAGCAATACGGCAGACCACAAACCCTAATAACACTTTGTGTAAAACACCTATAATTGTCTGTTTTTTATTTTATTTTTTTATTTTTATTTTTTTTGTGGTACGCAGGCCTCTCACTGTCGTGGCCTCTCCCGTTGCAGAGCACAGGCTCCGGACGTGCAGCCTCAGCGGCCATGGCTCACGGGCCCAGCCGCTCAGCGGCACGTGGGATTTTCCCGGACCGGGGCACGAACCCGTGACCCCTGCATCAGCAGGCGGATTCTCAACCACTGCGCCACCAGGGAAGCCCTGTCTGTTTTTTAAAAAACAAGTATTTTAAAATTTTTTTTTAAAAACCCAACATATTATTAAATGTATAGCTGGCCTAGCAAAAAAGTAAAAGAAAATTCTCAAAGGCCAAAAATAATGGAAATCATGAATTCAGCAATGTGAGCAAGGATCAGAAGCAGTTACTGTTCAAGGAACATCTGGGGGCCTGGAGTTTCCATTTAATAACTTGGTTGAGGGGAAAGGAGACAAAGTCTAGTGCCTACACAGGTGGTAAGTCTACCGTCTGGAGACCTTCATTATTTGGGACCCTGAAAGCCACATTTCATTGAGTAATCCAGGAAAAAAATCCTTCCTCTCTTAAGGAGATAGTAAGGAATCTTGTCTCTCTCTCTCTTTTTTTAAATTAATTAATTTATTGATTAATTAATTTATTTATTATTATTATTATTTTGGTGGTACGTGGGCCTCTCACTGCTGTGGCCTCTCCCTTTGCGGAGCACAGGCTCCGGACACGCAGGCTCAGCGGCCATGGCTCACGGGCTCAGCCGCTCCGCGGCACGTGGGATCTTCCCGGACCGGGGCACGAACCCGTGTCCCCTGCATCGGCAGGCGGATTCTCAACCACTGCGCCACCAGGGAAGCCCGATTAATTTATTTTTGGCTTTGGTCTTTGTTGCTGCACCCGGTCTTTCTCCAGTTGCGGCAAGCAGGGCCTACTCTTCGTTGCAGTGCGCGGGCTTCTCATTGTGGCTTCTCTTGTTGCAGAGCACAGGCTCTAGGCGTGCGGGCTTCAGTAGTGTGGCTCGCGGGATTAGTTGCTCCGCGGCATGTGGGATCTTCCCGGACCATGGCTCGAACCTGTGTCCCCTGCATTGGCAGGCAGATTCTTAACCACTGCACCACCAGGGAAGCCCGGAAACTTGTCTCTCTTAACCTTACCTCTGAGTGATGGGGAGACAAATATATTTAAGAGTTTGCACTTCACCCTCACACAGGTTTAGGGCCGGAAGGTAAACTGTCTGAGAATCCTGGGAACACCAAACTGATAATTTAGTTTTAAGACATCCTGGATTGATCATATATCAGGTGCCTGAAAAAGCAAATGTAAATATTTGCTCAAAGAATACACCTCAGACTCAAGTCAAAGAAATGTTACAGAAGGGTTCCATGGGACACAATCTCACAATGACAATTTATAAGACACAAGAGGAAACAAGTCACAATAGCAGGAGTTGGGAGAAAGAGGAAACAGTAGAAACATTCACAAAAGACTGAAGATATTGGAAAAGAAAGTAAAGTAAATATTTTAATATGTTTATAGAAATAAAAGGAGGTGTTAGAAGCATGACCTTAGAATATCAAATAAGAATGAATTTTGCAAGCTTTACAAGCAATAACTTAGATCTGTTGTAATCTGTACTTAACAATTAGTGCCCAGATAACTGCAGAGTATCTACTCAATTGTCTACGAAGACATGCTAAGATCTGGCCACAAAGTCTTATTTAATGCTTAGACCAATATAACATTTTATATGCACTCACCTTAGCAAACAACCTGATGTAAACAACCGAATTCTGCATTAAAAATCCTTCCCCCAAGATCCTCCTGGAACCTGTTATTTGACCATCTGCTATACATACCATAAAATTTTGACAAGGCTCAATTCTGTTGCCCCTTTGTTTTAAACACTTTTGGAGGTCCAACAGAGATCACCCAGAGCCTGCCCCTCAATTCTGGACCAGTGGACATTTTGGCAGCATGAGGAAAGGTCTCTGTGCCTCTTAACCTTCTCACCTGAGAGACCATTACTAACTGGAGAGTCCACATTGTTGCAGTGATTGGGGACCACTGAGTTATATCACTTGTCAAAACTCTTACAGGTGGCTGTGAGATTGTTGAAGGTGAATGGTGAGTAGGTGACAGTTCATCATATGCTCTTTCTACTTTTGTATGCATTTGAAAACTTCCATAAAGACTGAAAAAACAGATTCTGCTGCATCTGTAGAACACTTCTCTCAACAACAACAAACTGTACATTCTTCACAAATGCACATGGAATATTCTCCAGGATATACTGTGTGTTATAACATAAAACAGACCTTAATAAATTTAAAATGATTAAAATAAACAAGTATGTTCTCTGACCATAATGAAATTAAATTAGAAAGCAATAACAGAAAGTAATTTGGGAAACTCACAAATATGTGAAAATTAAAGAACATAATCCTAAATAACCAATAGATCAAAGTATAAATAAAAATGAAAATTTTAAAATATTTTGATATGAATGAAAATGGAGATACAGCTAAGGCAGTGTCTGTAGGAAAATATATAGCTGCAAATGTCTATATGAAAAAAGAACAGATTTCAAATCAATAACCTAACCTTCCATCCTAAGACACTGGAGGAAAAAAGCAAACTAAAATTGAAACAAGAAGAAGGAAGGAAATAATAAATATTAGAGCAGAAATTAAAGAAATCAAGAAGACAGAAACAATAGAGAAAAATCAATAAAACCAAAAGTTGGTTATTTAAAAAGATCAACAAAATTAACAAAAATTGGCAAAGAAAAAAAGGGAGAATATTCAAATTGCCAAAATCAGAATGAAAGAGTGGATATTACTACCAACCTTACGTAAATAAAAAGGATTATAAAGAAAAACTATGAACAATTGTATGCCAATATATTAGATAACTTATATGGAATGGGCAAGTTCTTAGAAAGACACAGACTGCTGAAAATGACTCAAGGGAAAATTTAAAAATTTGAATAGACCCATATCAAATAAAGAGATTAAATTAGTAATCAAAAAACTACCCACAAAGAAAAGCTAAAGCCCAGATAGTTTCACCGGTCAATTCTACCAAACATTTAAGAAAGAATTAATACCAATTCTTCACAAACTCTTCCAAAAAATACAACAGAATACTTTCCAACTCATTCTGTAAGGCCAGCATTACCCTGATACCAAAATCAAACAAAGACATCACAAGAAAAGAAAACTACAGACGAAATTCCTTTGTGAATATCAATGCAAAAATGCACCCTCAACAAAATGCTAGCAAACCAAATCTAGCAACATATAAAAAGAATTACAAACCATGACCAGGTAGGATTTATCTAAGGAATGCAAGGTTGATTTAACACCAGGAAGTCAATTAATGTAATACACAATGTCAATAGAATAAAAAACAAAACCCACATGATTATCTCAATAGATGCAGAAAAAGTTTTTGACAAGATCCAACACCCTTTCTTTTCTTTTAATAAATTTATTTATTTTATTTTTGGCTGTGTTGGGTCTTTGTTGCCATGCGCAGGCTTTTCTCTGGTTGCAGAAAGCAGGGGCTACTCTTTGTTGCAGTGCACAGGCTTCTCATTGCGGTGGCTTCTCTTGTGGAGCACGGGCTGTATGCATGTGGGCTTCAGTAGTTGTGGCTCGCAGGCTCTAGAGTGCAGGCTCAGTAGTTGTGGCGCACGGGCTTAGTTGCTCCGCAGCATGTGGGATCTTCCTGGACCAGGGCTCGAACCCGTGTCCCCTGCATTGGCAGGTGGATTCTTAACCACTGTGCCACCAGGGAAGCCCCAACACCCTTTCTTGATTAAAAAAAAACACGACAAAAAACAAACAAACAAAACCACTCAACAAACTACACAAAGAAACTTCCTCAACCTGATAAAGGGCATCTGTGAAAAACCCACAGCTAACATCATACTTAATGGCTCCAAGAGATCAGGAATAATATGAAGTGCTCTTGCCACTTCTATTCAACATTATTCAATGAAAGGTTCTAGTAAGGCAATTAGTCAATAAAACAAAATAAAATCATCCAGATTAGAAAGGAAGAAATAAAATTACATCTATTTATCCTTGACATAATCTCGTACAGAGAAAATCCTAGAGAATTCACACACACAAACCCACAACTATTAGAATAAACAAGTTCACCAGGATTGTAGGATACGAGATCAAACACACAAAAATCTTTTGTATTTCTAGATGCTTTCCATGAACAATCTGAAAATAAAATAAACAATTCCATTTACAATAGCATCAAAAAAAAATACTTAGGGGGCTTTCCTGATGGCGCAGTCGTTGGGAGTCTGCCTGCCGATGCAGGGGACGTGGGTTCGGGCCCTGGTCTGGGAGGATCCCACATGCCGCGGAGCGACTGGGCCCGTGAGCCACAATTACTGAGCCTGCATTTCTGGAGCCTGTGCTCCACAATGGGAGAGGCCGCGATAGTGAGAGGCCAGCGCACCGCGATGAAGAGTGGCCCCCGCCTGCCACAACTAGACAAAGCCCTCGCACAGAAACGAAGACCCAACACAGCCATAAATAAATAAAATTTATTAAAAATCACACTTAGGAATAATTTGAAAAAAAGAAGTATAAAATTTATATTCTGAAAGCTGTAAAACATTGTTGGAAGAAATTTTTAAAGATCTAAACAAATAGAAAGAATCTCATGTTCATGGATTGAGAGCTTTAATATTGTTAAAAAGGCAACATTCCCCAAAGTGATCAGGTTCAAAGTAATCCCAATTGAAATCCCAGCTACCTTCTTTGTAGAAATTGCCAATCTGGTTATAAAATTTATATGGAAATGCAAGGGACTCAGAATAATGAAAACAATCTTGAAAAAGAAGAACAAAGTTGGAGGGTTCACACTTCCTAAATTCGAATGTTACTGCAAAGCAATTGTTAGCAAGATAGTGTGATATTGGCACAAGGATAGATATACAGATCAATGGAGTAGAACTGAGAGTCCAAAACTAAACTTATGTGTCTATGGTGAATTGATTTTCAACAAGGGTGCCAAGACCATTCAGTGGGGAAAAATATACATTTACTTATTTATTTATTTATGGCCACACACAGCATGTGGGATCTTAATTCCCTGACCAGGAATCGAACCTGCGCCCCCTGCATTGGAAGCGTGGAGTTTTAACCACTGGACCACCAGGGAAGTGCCCAAGAATATTCTTTTAAACAAACAGTGCTAGAACAACTGGATAGACAAATGTAAAAGAATGAAGTTGGACCCTTACCTCACACCATATATAAAAATTAACTCAAAATGAATCACAGAGCTGAATGGAAAAAACTAAAATTATAAAACCCTTAGAAGAAAATATAGAAGCAGAACTTCATGATGTTGGATCTGGAAATGGATTCTTAGATATGACATGAAGAACATGAGCAACAACAATGAAAGATAGATAAATTATGAGGCAGGAGATAGATGGGCCCCAGGCTGAACATCTGGAATTTGTCCCCTGTGGACAGAAACTCCATAACCACAGGATAATTGAGAGAGGAGGCTGGGCCTTGCCCAGATAAAAGATAAGACACCACATATTTCTCATTCTCAAAGTCAAGGAGACCTTTCCATTTATAAAGGTCCTTGGAGGTCAAAAGGGGAGTGATGTCAAGCTACCCATAGGCCTTTTCGCTGGAATCCATCTTGGGTGAGAGATGCATGTGCACACATGGGAAGCTCCTGAAATATACCAAATACGGACTCAGAACCTGTCAAATCAAAATGATTGGCCAAAGGAAACCTGGAAGAAATGCCCATATAAGTGATTTAAACTACCACAAGGGCGCAACTCTCTGAGTCTGCCCGTGTGTCTATCCACACATACTGTACTCTTTTTCCTCCTAATAAACACTCTACTTGTTTCACTACTTTCCATCTTTGTGGAAAGCTGCATCTTTTCTGCAAAGCTGAAGGGCCAGGGCCTTGTCACTGGCCAGTGGTCTAGTGGCTAGGATTCAGTGCTTTCACTGCCATGGCCCGACCTCAATCTCTGGCCGGGAACCAAAACCCTGCTTCAAGCCACTGCAGGCTGAAGCCACCCGAGATCAATTGGACCTCGTCAGAATTAAATACTTTTGAGCTATAAGGGACACTATCAAGAAAATTAACAGACAAGCCACAGAATGGAAGAAAATATTAGCAAACCATGTATTTGATAAGGGATTATATGTAGACTATAGTTTTAAAAACCTTTTACCAATAAAGGATAAAAAGGCAATCCAATTTTAAATGATCAAGGATCTGAAAAATATCACTTCTCCGAAGAAGATACAGAAATGGCCAAGAATCACATAAAAATATGCTTGAAATCAGATAAATGTAAATCAAAACCACAATGAGATAATACTTAAGATGGCTAGAGTCAGATAATAAGTGGGAGGATATAGAGAAATTAGAATCTTCATACGTTTCTTGTTGGAATGTAAAATGGTACAACCACTTTGGAAAACATCCTGGCAGTTCCTCAGAAAGCTAAACACAGAGTTACCATTTGACCCTACTATCCACTCCTACAGAAATGAAAACATATATCCACACAAAAACTTGTAGAAGAGTGTTTATAGCAGCAATATTCATACTAGCCAAAAAGGTGGAAACCCAAATGTCCATCAACTAATGAATGGATAAGCAAAATGTGGTACATCCATATGTCGACTGAACATAAAAAGCACAACCTAAAAGGGGAGAATTACGTTTTATTTGGCAGACTTTCTGAGGACTCAAGCCCAGGAGGCAGCCTCTCATATGGCTCTGAGGGACTGTTCCAAAGAGGTAAGGGGGAAGCCAGGACATATAGGGGGTTTTGCAACAAAAACCAGGTGGTCAGAACATCAAAAGATTACAGTTAATTAAAGAAAACCAGACATTCCAAGGAAGATGCAAGAGTCTGGGTTCACTGAAACCATTGCTTTGATGTGCACCTTAACTGTATAGGGCAAGTCTCCTGTCCTTTCCCACCCTGAGTCCCCTCAGGGCTCACCGTAGCAGGCAGCTTTAGTGGCTGATGGCGTGATGGCTGCAACATCTTCTGTTTGCTGATATGGCAGGCGCATTCTTAGTCCACAAGTAGGGTAGGATAGGATATTGTTTAGCCATAAAAAGTAGTGAAGTACTGATACACGCTACAACATGGATAAACCTTCAAAACACCACACTAAGTGAAAGAAGCCAGTCACAAAAGACCACATATTATGTGATTCCATTTATAATTTGCAAGCAGCTTTTGGCAGGAAAAAGCTTTGGGCAGGAAAGAGGTCTCTGCAGGAGGCCCCCCCTTTGTCTTGTCACTAATCTGAAACCAGACACCTCCATGCCCTACTCATCGCTGGCCCCAGCACAGCTTTCAAATCTGTTGATTACACAATACTTCATCTAACTTGTTGGTTATCTCCGTAGATCAAAGAAGTAGAGATGAAGAATAAGGATGTAACAGATGACCAGATCTCTTCTCTAGCTTCCCATTCCGTAATCTCGCAAAGAAACTGTGTGAACAAGACAGCATCTAAAGAAAGATCAGGAGGAGTCGACAAGCCTGCACTGAAGCCTGCCACACAGTGGGTGATGAAGAGGACTCGGACCCCCCATCTCAATGATTCACTGATATTACTTCCTGTTTCCCTTTAAAAGTTTTCATGGCTGGGCAGAATGTTGAGAGGTGGTTTGGGGGTATATTGAGTCCACCATCTCCCCAGCTTGCCGGCATTCTCATTAAGAGTACCTTTCCTTTCTACCAACATCTGTGAGCATTGATTTTGTAAGCAGCAAGCAGCGGGACCCGATTCGGTAACAAAATGTCCAGAATAGAGAAATCTATAGAGACAGAAAAGAATTTTGGTGGTTGCTTAGAGCCGGGGGTATAGGAGGACTTGGAGGCGATCGCTAAAGGATGTGGAATTTCTTTTTTGAGGTGGTAAAAATGTTCTAAAAATCGATCATGGTGATGGTTGCACAGCTCTGTGAATATACTAAAACCCAGTGAACCATACAGTTTCAATGAGAGATTTGTGTGGCATGTGAATTATATCTCGACAAAACTGTTATGAGGAGAGGGAGAGAGAGGGAAAAGCTTTGGGTAAGGGCAGAAAAGCAAATTAATGTAGGGTTAATGCTTAATCTGTATTAAGCCATGTTTCAGAGAATATGGTCTAAACCTGCATGTCCGGTAGAAATGTCAGAGATGTTGGAAATATTCTGTGCTCTCCACTAACTACACATGACTACTGAGCAACTGAACTGTGTCTAGAGAGACTAAGGAACCGAATTTTCAAATCTGTGTATGTTGGCACACGATGCGTTGTTCTGTTCTAAGGAAACAACTCTCTCACCAAAGAAACTCCTGATTTTTACATGATCATACATTATGTGAAAGATTCTTACAACTAATCAGAAAAATGGAACCAGTGTACCAGTTAGCCCATACAGAAGGCCATGGCCTTCATAGGGATAACTTCATAAGACCAAAGTAATTGAATTCCAAGAGGTATTTAAATTTAAAGGTGTGAAAATGCCCAAAGTCCAGAAGGTGCCTGAAGTCACATTAGGAACTACTGTTCCACCTACAGCTACTCCCGTCCCCCTTTCCATGCCTCCTGCTGTGGACTGAATGTGTCACCCAAATTCCCGTGTTGTGTTCTAATGCCCAGTGTGATGGTATTAGAAGGTGGGCCTTTGGAAGGTGATTAGGTCGTGAGGGTGAAGCCTTCAAGAATGCGGTTAGTGCTCTTATAAAAGAGACCCCAGAGAGCCCCTAAGTTTCTTCCACCACATGAGGTCACAGCAAAAAGGCACTGGCCATGAACCAGAAGGAGGGCCCTCACCTGACCAGGTTGCCACCCTGATCTTGGACTTCCAGCTTCCAGAAATATGTGCAATAAGTGTCTGTTGTTTATAAGCCACCCAGTCTGTGGTACCTTGCTATAGCAGCCCGAACGGACTAAGATACCACACAAAGGAAATTCCCCTCACCAACCTCTATAACTGTGACAGGATACCAGGCTCTGATCCTTTCTCAAAAATCTCTTACACAGATGGGTCTCTGCCGTCAACTAACACATGCCCGCTGGAAGCCCACCTTAATGAAAGAACAAGTTGTAATATATAAGCCTTGGTCATGAGCAGAGTTGGGGCTATTTTTAAATCTAATTAAGAGCCCTTAAATTTAAAAAAAAAGTTTGTATTAAATTTATAAAACCTACAACACTAGCCAATCCATGCTGTACCAGATGATTACACCCCTAATACAGCTCCCAGAATGGTTCAGAAATGCACGTGGGAATCACCTGGATAGCCTGCCTCCCCAGAGCTTAGCAAGGGCAGTTGGAGTCTTTCAAATTCAATGCAGCTCCTATTTTGATGGTTTCTGGGAGTTACAAAGAACATAAATAAACAAGATAAAGACTCTCAGAGACTCCCCAAAGAGCAAAAACATTTAAGAAATTATGTCAAAACACCTAATGCTTTAAACACGCTGGCCCGTTAAGAAAGACTCTTTGGCCATGAGAAATAAAATGTGCAATTTCCGGGAGAGAGTCAAGCTACAAACTATGTACTGTAACCACCTATATGTGTATTTCAAATAGTTTAAAGAAATCGGTCTTCTAGAAACTGAAGTATCCAGTAGTTTCCTTTTTGGAAAGGGAAATCGCCAATAAGAAGACTTAAAAAGTTAACACAGTTATTAAAACATGGATCAAAAGGTATATTTTTTCAAAGCAATGTGAATATACTTAACATCTATAGCTGTACATTTCAAAATCGTTAACATAGTTTTTAAAAAGGTATATATTACCCTAACTAGTAAAAATTTAAAACAATTTTAAAGTAATGTCTAAATAAGTCATTAATAACAGTGTAAAAAATATTCCTGTTTTCTAATACTAAACCATTTCTCTCTAAAAAATGTTTGGATCAGAAAAGGAAAAATGCCAGATTAGTTTAATAACATAGCAGTTCCTGTTGATAAATTACAAGGAATAAATAAATGCAAATCAGCATTTGGTCAACAATTACTCATCAGAGAATGATTCCACAAACTCCTTTCTGTGTTCACATTTTAAGTAAAATAAGAGTTTTAACATTACTTAGTAAAAATAAGTACAAGAAAATTATATAAAAATCTACATCTCAAGTTCACTTAGTACTCCTAATCAATTATGAATTTTCATTTAAAAAAGCTATACATCTCTCTGATTTTATCAGTGTGCAATATAATTTAAAGGTAACTGTTTATGCAAGACTTTGAAATTATTATCCTACCACAAGCTTAACTAAATAAATATCCTAAATTCCTTATAGTTATCAGGTTATCATTACTTACACGAACTATTTAAGACTGCAAATATAAGCATGAGTATTTAATGAGAGTTACAATAACTAATGGTTTCATGTAAACCCCTGCAAATTATGTGAACCTATAGAATCACTCCATTTCTGCCTGGATACGTTTTCAAGTGTTGTCTTTCTCTGACAAATTTTTAATAATAACAGTGATTATATTTTTTAAATGTCAACTAAACTACATTTCCTAAGATCCCTAACTGACCTGAGACCTTTAAGTGCCAACTGAGGAAACTGGGGAGTAATCTCTGCGTATCTGGAAATTTTCCAAAGAAGGAATTTTAAATTTATAAGGAAAGAGAAAGTAAAGTACATGCTCATGTGGTTTTGGCTTATGTATTCTTGTCATATAAACACATATATCTTTGTGACACTCATGAAGATAGTAAAAATCGATTATAAACATTGCCTAATAATATGCTAGGTAAGATGGATTATGGGTATAAAATTAGAGTTTCAAAGGGTTAAATAATGTTGGCCTTTAAACATTGTTTGGGTACAAGGCCATTAGGAGCAAGGCATAGAGAAACCCTGAGGAGTAAGATGTGATGGCCTCTCAGAGCCCAGGGAGGGGTCCCCGCCGCTGCAGTGGCAGTGGTGCAGCACCTGTACTGGTCTAGCCCTGGGGCCTCTCAGGGGAGCGCGGTGCCCACCGGAGCACGGTACCCACTTCGTCGCAATGAATGAGTTAGCAGCACGCGGCTGATCCAGCCGAGGACTGCGCGCTCCCAGCGGCGCGCTGGCTCCTTGTGCCCCGCGGTGACACGTGATGCGCTGTGCGCTGTGCCTACTGCATACCCTGGGGTGTGCTCGGGCTTCTCGAAAGGTCTGCTAACTTTTTTACAGACTCGAATTCAGCTCTTGGATACTCCCCACTTTATGCAAATTCCTAATGGCGGTGGTAATATTACCTTCAGACATCTATTAGGCTAGGGCTCCCCCTCGTGGTGCAGGGGTTAAGAATCTGCCTGACAATGCAGAGGACACCGGTCTGGGAAGATCCTACATGCTGCAGAGTAGCTAAGCCCGCAAGCCACAACTATTGAGCCCACGTGCCACAACTACTGAAGCCTGTGCACCTAGAGCCCGTGCCCCGCAGCAAGAGAAGCCACCGCAATGAGAAGCCCGTGCACCACAACAAAGAGTAGCCCCTGCTCGCCACAACTAGAGAAACCTGCGCGCAGCAATGAAGACCCAGTGCAGCCAAAAATAATAAATAAATAAAAATAAATAAATTTATTTTAAAAATAAAAAATAAAGTCCACAGTTTACATTAGAGGTCACTCTTTGTGTTGTACCGTCTCTGGGTACAACACAACATATGACATATGTCCATCATTATTGTTTAATACAGAATAGTTTCGTTGCCCTAAAACCTCCCTTTCTCTACTTTTTAGTTTAGTTTTGTGTGTGTGTGTGTGTGTGGTACGCGGGCCTCTCCCTGTCGCGGCCTCTCCCGTTGCGGAGCACAGGCTCCGGACGCGCAGGGTCAGCGGCCACGGCTCACGGGCCCAGCCGCTCCGCGGCACGTAGGATCCTCCCGGACCGGGGCACGAATTCGTGTTCCCTGCATCGGCAGGCGGATTCTCAACCACTGTGCCACCAGGGAAGCCCCTTTAGTTTAGTTTTAATTGCCCTTTCCAAAATTTAGCCCCAAATTGAGAACCTGTCGAGTTGTTTTGGAATTCCCACCATCTTTGATTTTTTTCCCAAAATGGCCACTAGGTGGCGCCAAGACACTTAGTACACATATCCCTGACTCGGCACATACACAGGCTAGAAAGGCAAGAATTAACACCTAGGTACAAACAAACTGGTGTGGAAATTGTATTAAATCTTCACTTATATAAATAGTTGTCTCACCTGCAACCAGCATAACCCTAGAATATCTGTAAAGGGGTGGCAAAGACATCAAGCTGCACTGCTCAGGGCCATGTGAATCAGGTCCCCTGTACCTATGGACTATGTCCTTCCAAGAGGGTGTTATTTTCACTGGGTGAAGGCACTTCCTCATCGCAGAGCACCCCTTTACCCTGTTTCAAAGACATTAGTACAGTATGTCGTTCATTCCAGCCTGGAGAATACCTTCAGTGCATCCCACAGACATGGCTCTCTTTACGGAACAAGTTCTTTTCAGCTGTCAGGCAAGCTACAGAGGCCACTGAACAATTTTACTATCCATATCTATATCCACATTTCCAAACGTGGAAAAAGTGATCCGGATCTGTCGAAACCAAATTGGCTAATCTAGTTTGTGAAGCTGACACGTCTCGGGTCTTTCATCTTTCGTGACCAGGAGAATTCATTCCTCTGCACAAGAAAAATACTGAATCCTTATGAAATAGCTCCTGCACGGCCTCTGCATTTTAGGATTATATCCTCTTTAGAGGACTCCACTCGGGGTAACCATACATCCTTGTTTCCCCAGGACAGCTCCAGTTTATGCTTGTGGTCTGTAATGGTTAATTTTATATGTCAGCTTGACTGGGCCACAAGATGCCCAGATATTCAGTTAAACATTATTTTGGTGTGTCTATGAGGGTGTTTCTGGATGAGATTAGAATCTGAGTCTATAGACTGAGTAAAGCAGACTCTGCCCTTTCAAAAGTGGGTGGGTCTCATCCAATCACTTGAAGGCCTCAACACAACAAAAAGGTGAATAAGGCACAGTTCTCCCCCACTCTCTCTCTCTATTTCTCTCTGTCTCTCTCTGACTGTTTTGGCTAGACGTCAGTCTTCTCCTGCCTTCAGACTGGAACTTACACTGTCTGCTCTCCTGGTTCTCGGGCCTTTGGATTTGAACTGAAACTACATCCCCACCAGTCCTGGGTCTCCAGCTTCATGACTGCAAATTTGGGACTTCTCAACCTCCATAAGAGTATAAGCCAATTGATAGATAGATAGATAGATATAGATATAGGTATAAAATTCCTATTGATTTTTTTTTTCTGGAGAACCCTGTCTAATACATTGTCCCAGTGTAACTATTCATACCAACCCCCTCACTTTACTCCCCACAGTGTCCCAGTTTGGATGGCCCCTCTCAGCTGTTAGATTCTGACATTGTCCACTTTGGTAAAAGCCAGACTGAGCTGGTCACTGTTCTCATCAGCAAGTTGCCACTATCTTGCCCCTTACCCCTCACCGAGGGCCATGCCATGAACTACAAATTGGAGACAGGAGGTACGCCCAGCAAAAAGAACATTCAGATCCCAGTGAAGGACATGTTAAATCTACACTCAGGTGCTGCTAACTGCACAGGGAGTAGAGCTGTGAGTACCCACCAGAGAGCAAGTAAACTCTGGGTCCCAAAGGGAAGACTCTTGCATGGCACAAACTTCAGGTCATTTAAAACCAAACCTCTTCGGGCTTCCCTGGTGGCGCAGTCGTTGAGAATCCGCCTGCCGATGCAGGAGACACGGGTTCGTGCCCTGGTCCGGGAAGATCCCACATACCGCGGAGCGGCTGGGCCCGTGAGCCATGGCCGCTGAGCCTGCGCGTCCGGAGCCTGTGCTCCACAATGGGAGAGGCCACAACAGTGAGAGGCCCGCGTACCGCAAAAAAAAAAAACCAAACCTCTTCAAGATGAATTCCGTCAGCGTGCAAGCGTAGGATCTACCAAGGTTGCTGGACCAAGATGGTCCAGGACAGAACTGTCGTAGGTTACAGACAACCTAACAGAGGCGACACAAAAGATATTCTATGTTTGGAGCATTTCTGTTCTGAATATTCCATCTGCTGCTACTACATGATATTCTCTCACTTATATCTAGTCTTAATTCTGCTCGTATGTGTAAAGCCTCAAATTGGGATGCCCGCCCACAGGTAAAAATTCATAAAAAGTGGGGATTAAATGCTAAATTCGCAAATGATGGCTGGACTCTATTAAAGATAACGTCAAGGACGTTCATTGACTATCTCAGTGAAGGCAAGTGGATATATACTTTTAAAGGATGGCTCTTCAAATTTTCTAGAGGACACTGTAAGTGTTCCTGTGTGTGAAAACTTTGTAGTTATCAAGCGGTTATATGTTACCCTTTACAACACTGGCCTTGACAATAAGACAACTAAGGATTATGGAGGTTACGAATTTTGGGGCTTCCCTGGTGGCGCAGTGGTTGAGAGTCTGCCTGCCGATGCAGGGGACGCGGGTTCGTGCCCGGGTCCGGGAGGATCCCACGTGCCGCGGGGTGGCTGGGCCCGTGAGCCATTTAAAAAAAAAAAAAGAATTTTGTCCGTGTGCTGCAGCTAATAAAAGGCAGAACCAGGATTTGATTCAGTTCCGTCTGGCTCCCAAATCTACCAGCTATGGGCTAAACATTCCAGATCCTTCTATTTTTTCTTATAGGATGTGAGTTTGAATGCTGTTGCCATCCTGGTCATGTGCTCTGAATGTTCTTGAATAACCTCTGTCTGCTTAAATTGTCCGTCCCAGAACTGACGGTGCTACTCCACGGAACGTTCTTTGCAAAACACAGCAGCCTTCCATCACAGGCTGTGTCTGCAGGGTCCCATCCAGCCCATCACCAGCTTCCCACGGACATACATCTTCCAAGCCTCTGCAGGTTACGATGCTGTTCTGAAGACATTTTCCCCACATCCTGTGCTCACTTGTGCCATTGACCTAAGTATATATAACCTTTCACACGTATCCCTGTTAAGCTTCACCTTTTTTTTTTTTTTTGGCTGCTCCGCATGGCTTGCAGGATCTTAGTTCTCTGACTAGGGATTGAACTCATGCCCCCTTCCGTGGAAGCTCAGTCTTAACCATTGGATCACCAGGGAAGCCCCAGGCCTCACCTTCTCACTTGAGCCCAGCATATCAACCTCGTGAGATCTTGTGGGATCCTGATTCCACCATCCAGTCACTCCCAGCTCTCCCCCACCCACCAGTTTCACCAACATGTCTGTTGTGCGCTGTCCTTCCTTCACTAGTCCATGTGACATACTAACTGAACGTCAGCCGTGGCTCAGCACCATTCTAGACGGTGGGAACACAGAAACAAGAAGGCAGACCCCTGGCCCTGCGGAGTTCACGTGCTGGTGACGGAGACAAACAATAAAGAGATTGAGAACTGGTAAGGAGAATGCCAGGTACTGAGGAAAGTTATAAAGAAAAATAAAGCATGACATGGGGTTGATGGGATGTGCCATTGTAGATCTAGTGGCCAAAGGAAGTGATGTCTGTGCAGAGTCCTGAGTGAAATAAAGGAACGAGCAGTGCAGTCATCTGGGAGAAGAGCCTTCCATGCAGAGGGAACGAAGAGCGCGTGCAGAGGTCCGGAGGCAGAATGTGCCGGGCCGGTGGGGCTGGAGTGTAGGGCCCTCTCGGCCGGGGGAAGGGATTTGGATTTTATTCTGAATGAGGTGGAAAACCATGGGGGGGCTCAGAGAAGACATGCAACACGGTCTGATGGATGTTTCTTTTTTGTGAAATACACATAAAATGTAACCATCTTAAGTGTACAGTCCAGTATGCTCACGCCGTTGTCTACCATCACACCATCCACCTCCAGAACTCTCTGCTTCTTGAAAAATTGAAACTCTGTATCTATTAAACAACTCCCCGGTCCCCCAACCCCTCCAGCCACTGGTGACAACCATTCTACTTTCTCTCTTTATGAATTTAACTATACTATGTACCTCATAAAAGTGGAATCTACAGTATCTGTCCTTTTGTGATTGGCTTATGTCACTTAGCATAATGTCCTCAAGGTTCATCCGTGTTGTAGCTTGTGTCAGAATTTCTTTTCTTTTTAAGGCTGAATAATATTCCATTGTACAAGTAGACCACGGTTTGTTTATCCATTCATCCATCGATGGACACTTGGGTTGCTTCCGCCTTTTGGCTATTGTGAATAATGTTGCTATAAACATGGATATACAAATATGTCTTTGAGTCCTGTTTTCAATTCTTTTGGGTATATACCCAGAAATGGAATTGCTGGATCATATGGTAATCCCACGTTTAATTATTTGAAGAACTGCCATACAGTTTTCTACAAAGGCTGCACCATTTTACATTCCCACCAGTAGCGCACAAGTGTTCTCATTTCTCCACATCCTTGTGAACACTTATTTCCTGGTTTTTTTTTTTTTTGGTGGGGGGAGATATCACCTCGTACCCATTAGCCACCCTAATGGGTATGAGGTGATATCTTATTGTGGTTTTGATT
The DNA here is from genome assembly GCF_026419965.1 of Kogia breviceps. Lineage (NCBI taxonomy): Eukaryota > Metazoa > Chordata > Mammalia > Artiodactyla > Physeteridae > Kogia > Kogia breviceps. The sequence continues at coordinate 110,759,045 of NC_081317.1, read as the reverse complement.
TGTATTTCCCTAATGATTAGTGATGTTGAGCATCTCTTCATGTACTTATTGGTTGTTTGTATGTCTTCTTTGGAGAAATGTCTATTCAAGTCCTTTGCTCAGTTTTTTTTTTTTTGTTATTGTTGTTGTACGCGAGCCTCTCACTGTTGTGGCCTCTCCCGTTGCGAAGCACAGGCTCCGGACGCGCAGGCTCAGCAGCCATGGCTCACGGACCCAGCCGCTCCGTGGCATGTGGGATCTTCCCAGACCAGGGCACAAACCCGTATCCCCTGCATCAGCAGGCGGACTCTCAACCACTGCGCCACCAGGGAAGCCCCTTTGCTCAGTTTTTAATTGGATTATTTTGTTGTTGTTATTGAACTGTAGGAGTTCTTTATATATTATGGATATTAACCTTTTTCTCAGATATATGATTTACAACTATTTTCTCCCATCCATGGGTTGTCCTTTCATTCTGTTGATTGTATATTTCAATGCACAGGTTTAGATTTTGATGTAACCCAATTTATCTATATTTTTTTCTTTTCTTGCCTTTGGTATGATATCCAAGAAATATCTGATGTCATGAAGTTTTCCCCCAGTTTTCCTCTAAGAGTCTTTTTTTGTTTTGTTTTTTTTTTTTTTTTTTTTGCGGTATGCGGGCCTCTCACTGTTGTGGCCTCTCCCGTTGCGGAGCACAGGCTCCGGACGCTCAGGCCTAGCGGCCATGGCTCACCGGCTTAGTTGCTCCGCGGCATGTGGGATCTTCCCGGACCAGGGCACGAACCCGTGTCTCCTGCATCGGCAGGTGGATTCTCAACCACTGCGCCACCAGGGAAGCCCTCTCTAAGAGTTTTATAGTTTTAGTTCTTGTGTTTAGGTCTTTGATTAATTTTCAGTTAATTTTTTATTTTTGATATGGTGTAAGGTAAGGGTACAGCTTCATGATTTGCATGTCAATATCCAGTTTCCCAACATCATTTGTTGAAAAGATTGAGTGGTCTTGGCACTTTTGTCAAAAGGCATTTGACCATATATGCAATGGTTTATTTTGCCTCTCTATTTTGCTCCACTGGTCTATATGTCTGTCTTTATACCAGTACCACACTGTTTTGATTACTGTGTCTTTCTAGTAAGTTTTGAAGTCAAGAAGTGTGAGTCCTCTAGCTTTGTTCTTCTTTTTTAAGATTCTTTTAGGTATTTAGAGTCCCTTGAGATTCCATATGAAATTTAGGAGAGATTTTTCTATTTCTTCAGAAAAACATTGTTGAGATTTTGGATAGGGATCTGTAGATCACACTGGGTCATATTTAAACACTATTAAACCCAACCATACAAAATTTCCAGGATGTAGCAAAAGCAGTTCTAAGAGGGAAGTTCATAGTGGTACAGGCCTTCTTAAAAAAACAAGAAAAATCCCAAATAAACAACCTAATCTAACACCTAGAAGAATTAGAAAAAGAAAAACAAACAAAACCTAAAGTCAGCAGAAGGGAGGAAATCATAAAGATCAGAGAGGAAATAAATTAGAGATTAAAAATAATAGAAAGAAAAATAAATAAAACCAAGAGCTGTTTTTTTGAGAGGATAAATAATATTGACAAACCTTTAGTTAGGCTCACCAAGAAGAAAAGAGAGAAGACCTAAACAAAATAAGAAACAAAAGAGGAGAAATAACAATTGATACTGCGGAAATATAAAATTATAAAAAGAAAATATTATAAAGTTATATGCCAACAAATTGGACAACCTAGAAGAAATGGAAAAGTTTCTAGAAACATACAGCATGCCAAAACTGAGTCAAGAAGAAAAAGATGATTTGAACAGACTAGTCACTAGAAGTGAAACAGAATGTGTAATAAAAACAAACAAACAACTGCCTGCAAACAAAAAGTCCAGGACTGAATGGCTTCACTGGGGAATTCTACCAAGCATACAAAGAAGAAGTGATAGCAATCCTTATCAAATGCTTCCAAAAGATGGAAGAAGAAGGAACACTCCCAAAGTCATTCTATGAAGCCACAATCACCCTCATACCAAAACCAGACAAAGATAGTAGCAAAAAAGAAAATTATAGGCTAATATCTTTGATGAATATAGATACAAAAATCCTTAACAAAATATTAGCAAACTGAATCTAACACCACATAAAAAGGATCATATACCATGATCAAGTTGGATTCATTCCAAGGTCACAAGAATGGTTCAACATTCACAAATCAATCAGTGTGATACCCCACATCAACAAAAGAAAAGACAGAAACCACATGGTCATCTCAATAGAGGCAGAAAAAGCATTTGATAAAATTCAACATCCATTCATGATAAAAACCCTTATGAAAGTGGGTATACAGGGAACATATCTCAACATAATAAAAGCTATTTATGACAAACCCATAGTCAATATAATGCTTGGCAGTGAAAAGCTGAAAGTCTTCCTGCTAAAATCTGGAACAAGACAAGGATGTCCACTCTCACCATTTCTCTTCAACATAGTATTGGAATTCCTACATAGTATTGGAATTCCTAGCCACATCCATCAGACAAGAAAAAGAAATAAAATGTATCAAAAGTGGAAGGAAAGAGGTAAAGTTGTCATTATATGCAGATGACATGATGCTCTATATAGTAAACCCTAAAAACCCCATGCAAAAACTATTAGAACTGACAAATGAATTCAGCAAGGTAGCAGAATACAAGACTAGTATACAGAAATCAGTTGCATTTCTTTACACTAACAATGAAATATCAGAAAGAGAATGTAAAAAAACAATCCCTTTTAAAATCACATTTAAAAGAACACCTAGGAATAAAACTAACCAAGGAGGTGAAAGATTTATACACTTAGAACTATAAAATATTAATAAAGGAAATTGAAGATGATTCAAAGTAATGGAAAGATATCCATGCCCTTGGATTGGAAGAATTAATGTAGTTTAAATGACCATACTCCCCAAAGTAATCTATAGATTTAATGCAATCCCTATCAAATTACCCATGACATTTTTCACAGAACTAGAATAAGTAATCCTAAAATTTATATGGAACCACAAAAGACCCAGAATTACCAAAGCAATCCTGAGGAAAAAGAACAAAGCTGGAGGTATAACTCTTCCATTCTTCTGACAATACTGCAAAGCCACAGTAATCAAAACACATGATATTGGCACAAAAACGGACATATAGATGAACGGAACAGAATAGAGAGCCCAGAAAGAAACCCACACACCTACAGTCAGTTAATCTTTTTTTTTTAAACATCTTTATTGGAGTATAATTGCTTTACAATGGTGTGTTAGTTTCTCAGTCAGTTAATCTTTGACAAAGGAGGCAAGAATATGCAATGGAGAAAAGACAGTCTTTTCAACAAGTGGTGTTGGGAAAGTTGGAGAGCCACATATAAATCAGTGAAGTTAGAACACTCCCTCACGCCATATACAAAAATAAACTCAAAATGGTTTAAAGACCTAAATATAAGACAGGACACCATAAAGCTCCTAGAAGAGAACACAGGCAAAACACTGTCTGACATAAATCACAGCAATGTTTTCTTAAGTCAGTCTCCCAAGGCAATAGAAATAAAAACAAAAATAAACAAATGGGACCTACCCTAATTTATAAGCTTTTGCACAGCAAAGGAAACCATAAACAAAACAGAAAGACAACCTATGGACTGGGAGAAATTATTTGCAAATGATGTGACCAACAAGAGCTTAATTTCCAAAATATACAAACAGCTCATACAACTCAATAACAAACAAACAACCCAATCAAAAACACGGCAGAAGACCTGAATAGACACTTCTCCAAAGAAGACATACAGATGGCCAATAGCCACATGAAAAGATGCTCAACGTTGCTGATTATCAGAGAAATGCAAATCAAAGCAACAATGAGGGGCTTCCCTGGTGGCGCAGTGGTTGAGAGTCCGCCTGCCGATGCGGGGGACACGGGTTCGTGCCCCGGTCCGGGAGGATCCCACGTGCCGCGGGGCGGCTGGGCCCGTGAGCCGTGGCCGCTGAGCCTGTGCTCCGCAATGGGAGAGGCCACAGCAGTGAGAGGCCCGCATACCAAAAAAAAGATAAAAATAAAAATAAAATAATAATTAAACCCCAAGCTCTCAATGTTTCTGAATCAAATGGAACTTACCCTGGAAGGAAAATGCATGAAGCTGAGTCCATGGGGCAGGAACTTCAGCACAACGGGGAGTTCTCTGTATTAACTTGCAGATAGAATACAATTATTAACGGATAAATAAGGAAATGTACAACGTTGAAGCTTACATATGTATTAATAAAACACAAGCATACCTGCCAGAAGCTGTTTAGAACTTCAAACAATGAGAGATTTATTATTTATTTTGTGTGTGTGTGAAGTATTTTACCAGTGACATTATTCAGAATTTCTGGCACGTGGTGATCTAAAAATATGAAGTGACTTCTGGTCGGTATTATTGTGTTGAATTACAAACGATGTGTCCCTTACTGCCTGCACCAGGACACGCTGCTTCCCCAGCTCTGCCCTCTGTTTGCAGCTGACTTAAGAGAGGCAGCCTCAGTGCTGCAAGGTTACACATCTGACTTCATTTAAACGAACAGTCTCGAAGTTGAGCGCTTTTATTTTAGGTATAGGACCTCTCAGCGGGGAAGGGGAAAACGAATGGAAAGTCGCTGAATCCCTTTTCTCAGATATCAGTGCTTAGGATTTTTAGAGCATGTTTTATAAATTGAGAATTTGGGAGCAACACTGGACAACAGCTTTTTCAAGTTCCAGGACAGTGTTTGGCGCGCCCTCTGGTGGATAGTTTGAAAATAGAAAGCTCAGATACTATATAAATTAATAACAGCTTACGTTTACATTGTTTATTAAGTGCTCTGCTTCTGGCTAGGCCTTTTGCGGGCATTATCTCATCCTTACAAATGACTATAATTAGGCATCTGATTCCAATTTCACCAATTATAGAACTAAGAGAGGCCAAGTAAATTAACTACAGCTACCCAGCTAACAAGTGGCAAAGCTGGGATTGAATCCAGTTTTGTCTCATTCCAGAGCCCGAGCTGTTAACCACCACGGACTGACTTGCTACCAGCTCCACATCTTAGAGCCTGGGGGCTTGAGGAGTGCCTGCCCCAAACTGTGCTTCCAGAACTATAGCTACTTACACAGTTGTGGGAGTGTTTGATGTTCACTGAAAGGTTGTGATTTGCTCTCAAAAAAATCACTGTGGCTTGGTCTGTCACTCCTCTCTTCATATATTCTTGTTGCCTTTGTGTCTTAACATGCTCTGGCCAGTTCATGGCAATGGACTTTGGTGTCCAGCAAAAGTAACTCTCAGACTTCAAAGAACGTTAACAATATACCTCATCTGTGAAGCCTCAGCAATCTCAGAGCCATAGAATTGAAGCAAGCTGGTCCTGGGGGCAGATTGGGGTGATCCAGTTTAGTGGTTTCACAAGGTGGGGATCTTGAAACCCTGTGGAGGAAGTTTTGGTTGTCACATGTTTGGAGGGGGCTGCTGATGTTTAATGGGAGAGACGCTGGATGTCCTGCAATGAATGCCCAGAACAGGTCACACAAGGAGTTTACCCAGGTCCCTTAAGACTTTCCAACATCCTGCCAGACATTCTGAGCTAGAACATCTGCTTCAACATTTCAAGATCCGGGATATCTTTTCTGTGACATTTAAAAAATGTTTTATTGGAGTATAGTTGATTTAAAAAGTTGTGTTAGTTTCTGCTGTACAGCAAAGTGAATCTGTTATACATATACATATATCCACTCTTTTTTAGATTCTTTTCCCATATAGATCATTACAGAGTAATGAGTAGAGTTCCCCGTACTACACAGTAGATCTTATTAGTTATCTATTTTACATATAGTAGTGTGTATACGTCAGTCCCAATCTCCCAATTTATCTCTCCCCCCCCCTTTTCCTCCTTGGTAACCATAAGTTTGTTTTCTACATCAGTGACTCTATTTCTGTTTTATAAATAAGTTCATTTACACCATTTTTTTTAGATTCCACATATAAGGGATATCATACGATATTTCTCTTTCTCTGTCTAACTTACTTCACTCAGTATGACAATCTCTAGGTCCATCCATGCTGCAGCAAATGGCATTATTTCATCTTTTTTATGGCTGAGTAATATTCCATTGCATATATGTACCACATCTTCTTTATCCATTCCTCTGTTGATGGACATTTAGGTTTCTTCCATGTCCTGGCTATTATAAATAGGGCTGCAATGTTTTCTGTGATATTTCATCACTCCCACATCCCATGTCATCACAAGGAATTATTTTGACACTGCACTTACACATACGGCCTGGATGATTTGCAAAGAAGTGATCCTTTCTTATTTTGCTCTGCAATCTATAACTTAGCTCGGCATCTTACCTCTATTTAACTTAAAGTATTTTCCTCTTTCTCCTGCCACGTACAATTCAGTCAGCTCTGTTAATATTTAGCACTAACTTTTATCCCTTTGTCTAGCTGTTCTTTGACTTTCTCATTTGCTGTCCTTCTAGGAAATGACTCCTGATCTTTGACTTTTTTTTTTTTTTTGGCCGTGCTGTGAGGCTTGTGAGATCTTAGTTCCCTGACCATGGATGGAACCCAGACCCCGACAGTGAGAGCGCCAAGTCCTAAACACTGGATTGCCAGGGAATTCCCATCTTTGACTATTCTTTTCTTTTTGGCTGTGCCATGCGGCATGCAGGATCTTAGTTCCCTGACCAGGGATAAAACCCATGCCCCCCTGCAGTGGAAGTGCAGGGCCTTAACCACTGGACCACCAGGGAAGTCCCTGACTTCTTAAATCTTAACTTATTCATTATAAGTAGGGGCAATAAACCATTTCCAAATGTCTTGCAGTCTAGTTCTGTTAAAAATATAGTGTATTCTATCAAACTCTTAGAGGAAAACATAGGCAGAACACTCTGACATAAATCACAGCAAGATCCTTTTTGACCCACCTCCTAGAGAAATGGAAATAAAAACAAAAATAAACAAATGGGATCTAATGAAACTTAAAAGATTTGCACAGCAAAGGAAACCATAAACAAGACGAAAAGTCAACCCTCAGAATGGGAGAAAATAGTTGCAAATGAAGCAACTGACAAAGGATTAATCTCCGAAATTTATAAGCAACTCATGCAGCTCAATAACAAAAAAACAAACAACCCAATCCAAAAATGGGCAGAAGAACTAAATAGACATTTCTCCAAAGAAGATATACAGATTGCCAACAAACACATGAAAGAATGCTCAACCTCATTAATCATTAGAGAAATGCAAATCAAAACTACAATGAGATATCATCTCACACCGGTCAGAATGGCCATCATCAAAAAATCTACAAACAATAAATGCTGGAGAGGGTGTGGAGAAAAGGGAACCCTCTTGCACTGTTGGTGGGAATGTAAATGGATACAGCCACTATGGAGAACAGTATGGAGGTTCCTTAAAAAACTACAAATAGAACTACCATACAACCCAGCAATCCCACTACTGGGCATATATGCTGAGAAAACCATAATTCAAAAAGAGTCATGTACCAAAACGTTCATTGCAGCTCTATTTACAATAGCCAGGACATGGAAGCAACCTAAGTGTCCATCAACAGATGAATGGATAAAGAAGATGTGGCACATATATACAATGGAATATTACTCAGCCATAAAAAGAAATGAAACTGAGTTATTTATAATGAGGTGGATGGACCTGGAGTCTGTCATACAGAGTGAAGTAAGTCAGAAAGAGAAAAACAAATACCGTATGCTAACACATATATATGGACTCTAAGGGAAAAAAATGTCATGAAGAGGTTAGTGGTAGGACGGGAATAAAACACAGACTTGGGCTTCCCTGGTGGCGCAGTGGTTGAGAATCCGCCTGCCGATTCAGGGGACACGGGTTCGTGCCCTGGTCCGGGAAGATCCCACATGCCGCGGAGCAACTAAGCCCGTGAGCCATGGCCGCTGGGCCTGCGCGTCCGGAGCCTGTGTTCCGCAATGGGAGAGGCCACAACAGTGAGAGGCCCGCATACCGCAAAAAAAAAAAAAAAAAAAAAAAAAAAAAAAAAAAACAGACTTACTCGAGCATGGACTTGAGGATATGGGGAGGGGGAGGGGTGGGCTGTGACGAAGTGGGGGAGTGGCAGGGACATATATACACTATCAAATGTAAATTAGATAGCTGGTGGGAAGCTGCTGCATAGCACAGGGAGATCACCTCTGTGCTTTGTGACCGCCTGGGAAGGTGGGATAGGGAGGGTGGGAGAGAGGGTGATGCAAGAGGGAGGAGATGTGGGAGCATGTGTGTATGTATAACTGATTTAGTTTGTTGTAGAGGGAAAACTAACACACTATTGTAAAACAATTATACTCCAATAAAGATGTTAAAAAAATAAAAAAATTTAAAAAAAAATAAAAAAAAATAATAAATAAATAAATAAATAAATAAATCTAAAACTATTATTGAAAAAAATCTGTTCATTTTATTGATGAGTAGTATTCCATTGTATACATACATGACAATTTGGTTATTCCTCCACCTATTGATGGACACTGCAATTGTTTCAATTTGGGGGCTATTATCAATAAAGCTGCTATAAACACTAAAAAAAAAATAAATAAAAAAAATTAAAAAATAAATAAATGCTGGAGAGGGTGTGGAGAAAAGGGAACCCTCTTGCACTGTTGGTGGGAATGTAAATGGATACAGCCACTATGGAGAACAGTATGGAGGTTCCTTAAAAAACTACAAATAGAACTACCATACAACCCAGCAATCCCACTACTGGGCATATATGCTGAGAAAACCATAATTCAAAAAGAGTCATGTACCAAAACGTTCATTGCAGCTCTATTTACAATAGCCAGGACATGGAAGCAACCTAAGTGTCCATCAACAGATGAATGGATAAAGAAGATGTGGCACATATATACAATGGAATATTACTCAGCCATAAAAAGAAATGAAACTGAGTTATTTGTAATGAGGTGGATAGACCTGGAATCTGTCATACAGAGTGAAGTAAGTCAGAAGGATAAAAACAAATACCGTATGCTAAGACATATATATGGAATCTAAGAAAAAAAAATGTCATGAAGAGATTAGTGATAGGACAGGAATAAAACACAGACCTACTAGAGCATGGACTTGAGGATATGGGGAGGGGGAAGGGTAAGCTGGGACGAAGTGAGAGAGTGGCATGGACACATATACACTACCAAACGTAAATTAAATAGCTAGTGGGAAGCTGCCGCATAGCACAGGGAGATCAGCTCGGTGCTTTGTAACCACCTAGAGGGGTGGGAGGGAGGGAGATGCAAGAGGGAAGAGATATGGGAACATGTGTATATGTACAGCTGATTCACTTTGTTATAAAGCAGAAACTAACACACCATTGTAAAGCAATTATACTCCAATAAAGATGTTAAAATATATATATATAGTGTATTAATATAAAATTTGAGGTATAGTAAGGCCAACAGGCCAAGAGATGACTGCCATTGAAACGATAGCTTGTTACCCACAGTTCCCAAGAGGGGGTGCACCACGCCGTGGGGGTGGGACACACAGGGAAGCACCAGGGTGCGTCAGGAGGCAGAGGAAGCTAGGGGGAAATGTGGGCAGGAGTCTTCACTGTGGTTTCTATGGGAAAGAGCAAGGGAGGCAGGGGAAGCAGGCTTAGGACTGGCTAGTCTGGATCATTTCAGGGGGCTCTGGGGCATTGGGGCTGTCCCTAGTGGTCCGGTACCTGGCTCTGGGATGATGAGGACAGGGGGATAGTGGCCTACTGGGAACGTGAGAGCCTGAGAAAGGAGGTGGCTGGGTTGTGGGCTCTGAACTGGTTGGTTTGAATTTTTAAATCCTGCTCTTGGGAATTCTCTGGAGGTCCAGTGGTTAGGAGTCCTGCTCTGGGGCAAGTTGTTTACTGTCTCTAGGGACAGGCTAGCAGCCCTGGGAGGTATAGTCTCTCCAGGAGCAGCAAGGCCCCAGATGTCAAAGCATCAGAATACAGACAATAAAAGACAGGTTTAGTACACTGCCCAAGCCTTTACAGATTAAAATACATATTACTGGTTACAATCTATTCAGTTGAATTCTCCACTTAAATTACAATTAGGGCATCAGAGTGGTTTTTTAAAATTAAGTCTATAGGTGGTTATAGCTACAATTTTCATTTTAGAACAGCAAAGAAGATGTGACAAATGTTTATTTCAAAGCAGGACATAGGGGACTTCCCTGGGGGCCCAGGTTCAGTCCCTGGTCAGGGACCTAGATCCCACATGCATGCCGCAACTAAGAAGTCCGCAGGCCACAACGAAGATCCTGCGTGTCTCAACGAAGGCCCAGCAGAGCCTAAATAAATAAATATTATAAAAAACAAAACCCAGAAGAAAACAGGACATGGGATCGATGAGGCTGGGAGCCACAGATGTTTTACAGATGAGGAAGCTGAGGCCCAGGGATCCCAGGTGGCTCTGCTAGGGTGCACAGTGGGTTACAGGCAGGGCTGGTGCCAGGCACAATCTCCTGGTTCCCCAGGGCTTTCTTTGGCAGTAAGCAGCCTCAGTTGAGTAAAAGCTCTAAAAAAGACAGTATTAACGTGTTCTGCAAATACCCTCGATAAATACCTAAGATAACGCTCTAGTGGGAAGGCCAAGTGTAAATGACGAATTACAGCGGAAACGTGCCAACAAAATCGAGTCTGCGTTTCGTCTTTTGGTAATACTGGGGAGACAGAGCACCTGTGTTCCATTTGCTGCATCCTCTCTGCTTTCTCTTGCTTCCTCTGCTTCTGTGTTGGTCAAACAGAAGCAGTGGTTCACTCTGCCTTTTTGACCCTCTTAACAGCCCAACTTTTCCATAAAGTCTTTCCTGACCAGCTAACAGTGAGACCATCATGATCTCCCAAAGACTTCCCAGGCCTGTGGACACCCTACGCCAGTGCTTCTCACGTTTTTCTGCCAATGCTCTGGGGAGCCTGTGAAAATGCAGAGTGGGTGTTTCTAACAAGCTCCCAGGTGAGGAGGGCCCTGGCAAGGAGAGCACACCCAGGCCACCAGGACTCTCAGGCGACATCTGTGGTTTACCATCGCAGGCATCCGAGCAACTTTTGAAAAATACAACTTCCCAGCCCCACTGCAAAGCTGTATCGTCGTAATCTCTGAGAGCAGGGCCTGGAATATGAATTTTTAGAAACTCTCCAGATCACTCCGATAACTAACCAAGTTCAGAAAAACCATCTCCCTATCACAACCACTATAAAATGTTGACCTAATGTTTATGGGAACTACACAGACCTTATAACTTAATCTGAAACTGGCTTTGGAAGTAAGCACCTTGCAGGCTGCTGAGAACCTAGAGTGATAGTGGTGTTTTTTTCAGGCCAGATTCCAAGAACTGTACCTTCCCACACAATTACAGGACCAAACCAGATGGGGAAATGGTCTAAAACAGTCTTGTGATGTTAATACCTTATTTACATGTATTTATACATCTCTTAAGATGATCACAGTAGTTGCCAGGACCCAAATTGAAACATTTTACAGCATTAGAATTTAGAAACTAAGGCATTGATGTATATTTCACCAGAAGCTCATATTTGCATAATTCTGACTGGCCTGCAATTTCTTTTTTTTATATATATATTTTATTTTATTTATTATTTACTTATTTATTTTCGGCTGCATTGGGTCTCCGTTGCTGCACGTGGGCTTTCTCTAGTTGCGGCGAGCGGGGGCTACTCTTCGTTGCGGTGCGCAGGCTTCTCATTGCGTGGCTTCTCTTGTTGCGGAGCACGGGCACTAGGCGCGTGGGCCCCAGTAGTTGTGGCAAACGGGCTCAGTAGATGTGGCTCACGGGCTCTAGAGCGCAGGCTCAGGAGTTGTGGCGCACGGGCTTAGTTGCTCCACAGCATGTGGGATCTTCCCGGACCAGGGCTCGAACCTGTGTCCCCTGCATTGGCAGGTGGATTCTTAAGCACTGCACCACGAGGGAAGCCCAGACTGCAATTTCTTAAGTCTATCTCTGTGTCTTAAAGGCTTGAAGTAGCCCTGGCATCGGGCCCAATCTTACAGAGGGAAATGCTTTTTTTTTTTTTTTTTCTTCATTCAGCCAACATTTATTGGGTTCTTACTTATTTGACCACTATTATACTCGGTCCCGGAAGTTAATGATAAACGTGGCACAGCCCTGACTACATGGCTCTTACAGTCTAGCACAGGGCTCAGCAAGCTACAGCCCATGGGCCACATCCACCCTCATTTTGTAAAGAAAGTTTCATTGGAACAAAGCCACACCCACTTATCTACCTGTTGTCTATGGCTGTTTTAAAAAACTAGCTTTGTTGAAATATAGTTCACATACCATAAGGTTCACCCTTTTACAGTGTACAATTCGGTGGTTTTTAGTACATTCAGATCCTGAGTATGTGTGCTGATACATTCTCCCCTCCCACCAGCCCCTGGAAGCCGCTCATCTATTTTCTGTCTCTATTGATTTGCTTATTCTGGACATTTCACATAAATGTAACCATACAATATACAGACTTTTGTGCCAAGCTCTTTTTCACTTAGCATCGTGTTTTCAGGGTTCATCCTTGTAGCTCATGTCAGTGGCTCTTTATATGGCTCTCTGGCAGCTTCTGCACTGTACTGGCAGAGCTATGTAGCTGGGACAGAGACTCCACGGCCAGCAAAGCCTAAAATATTTGCAAACATTTATTAAATATTATCAAGGGAGTTTGTGACCCATGAGCTAATGTGGGAAAAAAAGACATTGTAGAATCAGAGTTGGATAAAAGTTTATGTCAGCAAGTGCCATCCCTCACTTAATTCTGGAATCTCTTCATTGGCCCCTGTGCTGGATGTCTTAGTCTGCTAAAAGGACATCTGATAGATTCTTTTTTTTTTTTTAATTTCTTTTTTATTGAGGACACATTGGTTTATAACATTCTATAAGTTTCATGTGTAAAACATTATACTTCTACTTCTGTGTACACTACAGCGTGCGCACCAACAAAAATTTAGTTTTCATCCATCACAGAGGGAAATTCTTCAAATAGTCTCTTCCCCACCTCCAGAGAAGGTGGAAGAGGGTGTGAGGGAGAAGAACAGTGGAGAAAACCCCCCAAATAAGAATGCTGCTAGGGCTTCCCTGATGGCGCAGTGGTTGAGAGTCCGCCCGCCGATGCAGGGGACCCGGGTTCGTGCCCCGGTCCGGGAAGATCCCACGTGCCGCGGAGCGGCTGGGCCCGTGAGCCGTGGCCGCTGAGCCTGCGCGTCCGGAGCCTCTGCTCCGCGACGGGAGAGGCCACAACAGTGAGAGGCCCGCGTACCGCGCAAAAAAAAAAAAAAAAAAAAGAATGCTGCTATACTCCACTCAGTGCTCTGTGGTGACCTAAATGGGAAGGAAATGTAAAAAAAAGACTGTATTTATATATATATATGTATAACTGATTCACTTTGTTGTACAGCAGAAACTAACACAACAGTGTAAATCAACTAAAAAAAGAATGCTGCTGTAGACTGAATGTTTGTGTTCCCCTAAAATTCATATGTAGAAAGCCTAACTCCCAATATATTTGGAGATGGGCCCTCTGGGAGGTGATTAGATCAGGAGGGTGGAGCCCTTTTCCCTCCCCGACGACGACGTGGGGACACAGAGAAGTTGGCCATCCATGAACCAGGAAGCGGCCTCTCACCATACACCGAATCTGCTGGCACCTTGATCTTGGACTTCCCAGACTCCAGAACTGTGAGAAATAAATTTCTGTTGTTTATAAGCCACCCTGTCTATGGTACTTTATTACAGCAGCCCGAATGGACTAAGACAAATGCCCCTCTGAGCTACAGAAACACTTAAATTTCTTTTCCAAAAGAGCACTGGAGAGAACCGCAGTGATGGACTTTGCCTGCTGCAGACAGAGCTTACACAGTCTGACAAAGAAATAACGCTGAGGCCCGGATGCGAAGATTCAGACAGGTCCTCGGGCTGCTGAGAAAACTTTGGAAATGCCTCTGGTGGAGGCTAGGAGCTCCAAAAGGCAGGGTCTTTTTTCCCGCCCAGCACGCCATATAGTGAGAGGTGCACGATGTCTTCGGGCCCAAATGTGCCCCAGAGAGATACACCTCCAATTTCAGATGACAAATTGTAACAGGGAAGAGCTAAATTGGACTCCATGTTGCATCTGTTCCTTTGACTTTAACCTTTGCTTTCCGTTGCTTTTGTTATTATAATCGTACAGAGTGGCCTGACTCGGAACCCTGCCCCTCTGCCCGACTGTTAAAGTGCCTTTGTTCCGCTCCCCGGGAGACTACCTGACCCCGCCCGCTTGTAAATGGCTGAAATGAACACATCCCCGCCCTCAGGCTGTCCGTTCCGGGAGAAGTTTTGCAAGACTGATGGCCCTTTTTACTTTACTTCCTCACCCCCCTCTCCCTCTCTGATTCTATAAGAGAAACTGGCCTCCAGACCCCGATAAAATGGTTATTTGCAGACTTTAGTCTGCCATCTTCTTGGTCTGCCGGCTTTCCGAATAAAGTGGTCTTCCTTGCCTCGACACCCCGTCTCCGATTCATTGGCCTGTCGAGCGGCGAGCCGAGCGAGCTTGGACTCGGTAGCAAGTGAACGTTCTCGGGGTGGGTTGGGGGCGGGTCATTATGCTCGCCCGGGGGCTGCGGAGGACTTCACGTAGCCGGTCCCTGCGAGGGCTTGACCCCAGGCTCCACGAGGCAGGGCCGGGTCTGTTTGGTTCACCCCATCTGCCCAGCACCCAGCACGGTGCCTGGCTCGTGGCAGCTACTCAGAGAACACTTACGACTGATGGACTAACTTGAGGGTGAAATGCTTTTCATTTCCAGAAGTGCCTTAGCCTGATACGCCTCCTCACTCCCACGTTCTTCTGGCGTCGCCTTCACAGCCACGTATTGCTTTTAGGTGACTTTGAATTAAGTGTGTCTTTTTACTCCAATGCCTTGACATCTGGGGCCTTGCTGACCCAGGAAGGACCCTCTCCCGCCCCCAGCGCCAGCCAGTTCTTGGGCAAAGTAAAGGAATTGGGTAGGTGCTCACCTTGCATGTGCTAAACCAACCAATTCCAGCGCCCTTCCCCAGCCACCCCCTTTAACCGGCGCTCACACTCTGGGCCACGGTCCCCCCGTCCTAATCACCGGAGGCCCAGGTACCAGACGAGCAGGGATAGCTTTGGGCCCCAGAGCCCGCTGAAATTATTCAGACCAGCCGATCCTAAGCCTGCTTCCCCTGCCTTGCCTGCTCCTCCCCGTGAAAACCACCATTGCCCCTCATTCCCTCAGCCTCCGGACAGACCCTGGTGCTTCCCCGTGTGGTTCGGTGGGTGCGGCCCCCTCCTCTTGAGAACTGTGAGTCATAAACTACGGTGTCAGTGCTGAGTCTTCTCCTGACCTGTTAGCCTTACCATACCCGAATCATAATAAAACCCGCATTTTAGGGCTTCCCTGGCGGCGCAGTGCTTGAGAGTCCGCCTGCCGATGCAGGGGACACGGGTTCGTGCCCCGGTCCGGGAAGATCCCACATGCCGCGGAGCAACTAAGCCCGTGAGCCGTGGCCGCTGAGCCTGCGCGTCCGGAGCCTGTGCTCCGCAACGGGAGAGGCCACAACAGTGAGAGGCTACGTACCACAAAAAAAACAAAACAACAACAAAAAAACCCTGCATTTTAAAAGCAGACATATTGTGAAGTTGCAAGATATCAGACCCATGCATGTTCAAGTGTAGGTTGCAGGACAGCTTCCACTACGTAGAATGAGTATCTACTGTGGATCAGAAATAGTGCAGCTTCTTGAAGCTGTGTGTGGGGCTGTCCCAGGCAGGGTTCAATCAGTGCAGCAGAGCTGCCAGATTCTATATCTCGCTGCGTATCCTACCAGGGTGCTGGTATGGCAGATTGCCTGGAGAGAAGGGGGTGTGGCCCTCTGCAGCCAAGGGCAGGGGTGTTTGCTGTCTAATGTAAGAGAGATTCACGTTTTGCCCTGTGGAGCAAAATTCCGAGCAGCTTCCTGCCCTTTGGAAATGACTTGGGCTCAGGAAGCTCCTTCCCCGTTAAGCCACCTGTTCCTGTGCAGGCAGCACTGGCCCCGTCACAGCACCCTCTGGGAACGGGGTGGGGGAAGACAAGCACAGATGCTGATACCCTGGGTTCTGCTGTTGCTGTGAGCGGTAGGATGCTTTGTCTCTGACCCAGAAGTCTCATGTCTCGCACCAGCAAGCAGAACACTGGCAGGCTAACTCACTAGCTTGTGAGTAGGGTAAATCTTAGACACCCCCCCACCCAGTTGTTGGCCCTCCCTGCCCAATACCAGTCTCCTGGGTCAAGGGCAAGGGGTCTTGCTCCTCCATCTGTCACTGTCAGTGAAGGTGTTCTCCTTGAGGACCGGCTCTGTGTCCACCCCTGAAGGGACAGGCGTCAGGAGGAGTCAGAGCTGGGCTGGCTGTGCTGACCCAAAGGAAGGGTCACTGACCACTGGGCCACAGAACCCGCCCGCCACCGAGCCAGGTGACAGAAGACACTCCCCTGGAGCCAGCCCCGCTATTAGCGTTCCCATCACAAAATGCCACAGACTGCGTGGTTTAAACTGCGGAAACATATTTTCTCAGTTCTGGAGCCTGGAAGTCCCGGGTCAATGTGTTGACAACTTCAGATCCCGATGAGAGCCCTCTTCCTGGCTTGCAGACGGCCACCTTCCTGATCCGTCTTCATACAGCCTTTCCTCTGTGTGCGTGCGGGGAGAGAGAGAGAGAGTGCGCCAGTGTCGCTTCCTCTTTTTATTTTTATTTATTTTCTATTTTTTAACTTTTTTTTTTTACTTTTTGGCTGCGCCACCCGGCATGTGGGATCTTAGTTCCCCGACCAGGAATGGAATCCGCGCCCCCTGCAGTGGAAACGCGGAGTCTCAACCGCTGGGCCGCCAGAGATGTCCCTCTTCCTATTCTTACAAGAACACCAGCCCTACTGGATGAGGACCCCATCCTCATGACCTCATTTCACCTTAATTACCTTCCTAAAGGCCTCACCTCCAAATATAGTCACATTGGGGGTTAGGGCTTCAACATATGAATTGGGGAGGGGGGATGCAATTCAGTCCATAGTAGCCACCAAACAGCTGTGAGGTAATTCATTTATACTAAACTTAAAACATGACCGGGCTTCCCTGGTGGCGCAGTGGTTGAGAGTCCGCCTGCCGATGCAGGGGACGCGGGTTCGTGCCCCGGTCCGGGAAGATCCCACATGCCGTGGAGCGGCTGGGCCCGTGAGCCATGGCCACTGAGCCTGCGCGTCCGGAGCCTGTGCTCCGCAACGGGAGAGGCCACAACAGTGAGAGGCCCACGTACCACAAAAAAAAAAAACATGACCAAGCATCTTAAACCATCTACCTGGGGGAGGAGGAGCAAAAGGTAAATAAGGCCATAGATATTTTACTGTATTTGTCTTTATTTCATTTTAAAATTGTGGTTAAATAGACATAACCTAAAATTTACCATTTTAGTCCTTTGTAAGTGTCCAGTTCAAATGTCATTAAGCACATTCACCTTGTTGTATAACCGTCAACGCCATCCACCCACAGAGCTCTTTTCATCTTCCCGAACTGAAACTGCGTGCCCATTAAAACTAGCTCCCCATCTCCTCCTCCGTCCAACTCTTGGCAACTCTACCCTCCTCTCAGCCTCTGTGAATGTGACTTCTGTAGGACCTCATGTAAGGGGCACGTACAGTACTTGTCCTTTTGTGACTGGCTGCTTTCACTTACCATAACATCCTCAAGTTTCACTTCTGTTGTAGCCTGTATCAGAATTTCCCTCTTTTTTAAGACTGGCTTTTTATTTCTAATAACGGCGTGGCCCTGAATGTATTATAGGCAGAAGAAAAGAAAACGGTAAATAAAGAAAGACAGAAGATGAGAAGGGTGAGGGTCGTGGAGGAAGGCGGGGCAGGACAGAGGGAAGGTTCACTTTGGAGCCAAGCAGATCTGGGTTCAAACTCTGGCATTTCTGCTGCATGATTTTTGAGTAATTCACGTCCATTCCCTCCCCCAGCTTCCTCCGATGTGAAATATAGTTAGTGATGCCCCTTTGTGAGGATCACTGTGTGTGTCCCACAGAAGAGAACCCACATTTGCTGAGTACTTGCCTTATGCCCTCCTCCATGTTTGGATCCCTGGAAAGGATTGTCTCACTGAAGGGAGGGTTTGCCCTTGTTTTCTGCAGGAAGAAACAGAGGGGTAGAGAGGATATGTGACCTGCCCAGGATCCCCGAAATGAGGAGAGAAAGAGCTGTCATTGGAACCCCACATTTTCCTGGCTCCCAGCCCCCCTCCAAGGGCACCAGGCTGCCCTGCACACCACCCTAGGCAAAGCAGGAATGTGCACCTGTGCTTTCCTTTTCCCCTGGAGGGAGAGGCCCCACCCACCTGTCAAAGGGAAAGGGGCACCGGTGGTAGTCAGCTTGAAAAAGAATGGAAGGATTCCATCACTGTGGGGGCAGGGGGGAGCTTGGTAGACAGGGAGAGGCGGCAGGTAGCTGCCCCAAAACCTATGAGAGGGAGTCTCATAGGGGAGAAGGGCATCCAGGATGCAGGATTAACACCAGGAAGGCTTGTGAGACTCGTGACAACTCCAGAAGCTGCACAGAGATCCTTGGTTAGCTGGGTTCAGTCTTGCTTGGAGGTACCAAATAGATGGCGTCAGTTAAGACCTTCCCAAATGCCAAAGGACAGAGGATTCTGAGCAGGCACTATCCCGGGCTCATACTCCGCAGGGGAGAAGTCAGGGAGGAAAGGCACGGAGCGCCTTGCTGCATGTCTGGAACGCTTTCTCCAGGGCAGCAGCAGGGAGCTGGCGTCTATGTGTGCTTTCCAGCGTACATATAGGACTTCGGGTGCTTCACACAGACATCTGCTCAACGATCTCAAGCACCTGCCAGCCATGGAGTTTCAGCTGCGTTTCTTATATAAGCAGAGGGGGTTTTTTTAATTCCTGTTACAAATCACTGAGTGACAAAAGCACAGATTCTTTCTGGGACTGCGGAATGCTGGCCATGTTAGCCAGAGGCTGCTATCTAAGGAAAACGTTCTGCTGGGGTCTTGCGGACAACATGATTTCATGTGCTCATTTGTTTCACGCCCATGTTTTAAAATAATTCTTTTCAGCTGAAAATGTATCTTCACCTAACATAATAGATGGACGTTGTGAGCAGGTTACATTCCCCAGTGACGTTAGTATATGGACTGCCTGTCCTCCAGAATCCCACCCCCTCTTTCCTTTCTGCTTTTCTGTCTTTGTCTGGCACGAAGGAGGAAAATTTGAAAAGAATATTACCTGTATAATATACCTCTTACTCACCTCCCTTTCCCCAAACTTTTTACAGGAGAAGGTGGAGAATCTTTGTACTCAGGTCCTTACCTGTCCCCACCTCTCCATCCCCCCAGGCTTCCCCCAACTCAAGCACTTGTCTTCTCACGCCTGGATCATTACAATATCCCCACCCTCTCCTACTGGTCCTTCGGCCTTCAGTTTTGCTCTATAATCCATCCTCCCCACTGCAACCAGAGTGATCGCTCTAAAACTGCACACTGGGTCCTCCTGTTTCACCCTTCACTGACTTCCCATTGTTGCAGGATGCATCCAACCTCCTTACCAAGCCATTCACCTCTCACCCTTCACCCTCCTCCATCTCTCCAGCTGGTGTCAAGCTGTTCTACTCATGGACATGGCTTTTCTATCTTCCCGAAATGCTGTTGCCTTCCTTGCCCCGCTGGCAAACTCCTAGTCGCTCGTTGGAATGTGGCTCAGGCATCACTCACTCTTGGAAATATCTCAGGTCCACCCAAGCAGAACTGATCACTTCATCTGAGGCTCCTCCACCAAGCATGGACCTGCCCCCGGGAGCCTCCAATGTCACCCCTGCCTGACTGAGCATCTGGCTACAAGGACTGACCTTCCTCTTCTTCACAACTCCAGCACACCAGTCCAGTGTTTGACTCAAAGCAGACTCTTTAAAAATGTATGTTGAAAAAAAAAGAAAGAAAAAAAGAAAGAAGAAAATGGGCTTCCCTGGTGGCGCAGTGGTTGAGAGTCCGCCTGCCGATGCGGGGGACACGGGTTCGTGCCCCGGTCCGGGAAGATCCCACGTGCCGCGGAGATGCTGGGCCCGTGAGCCATGGCCGCTGAGCCTGTGCGTCCGGAGGCTGTGCTCCGCAACGCGAGAGGCCACAACAGTGAGAGGCCCGCGTACCGCAAAAAAAAAAAAAAAGAAAGAAAAAGAAATGTATGTTGAATTGAAGAGCTATATTGAAGAAATTTGGCTGGCTGGTGGCAATGGTCAATCCTACCCTCTATGATTATTGGAAGGGTCACTCCAATTCAACAAACATATATGGACATTCACTCTGTGCCAGGTGTTCTTCTGGGCACTGAAGATACCCAAGTGAACAGAATATCATTCCTTCAATTAATGAGCCTAGAGCTAATGAAGGCAAACCAGCAAGGAATATTCCTAATACAAAATGATTGGTACTGTACCAGGGGTAAGAGCAAAATACTATGCCAAAGGTCCTCAACATGGCTATACAACCAACTCTAGGGAGTTTTACAAAAATATGCAAGATGCCAGTTATATTACGTACCTAAAATAGTCAATCCCAGGACTTCCCTGGCGGTCCAGTGGTTGGCGCTCCACGCTCTCCCTGCAAAAAATTAAATAAATAAAAATAAAATAAAAGAAGTCAAACACATAGAAGCAAAAAATGTAAAGGTAGTTGCCTGGGGAAAGAGGAAATAAGTTGCTAGTCAACATGTATAAAATTTCAATTATGCAATATAAGTTAGCTCTAGAGATCTGATATTTGTTGTACCTATAATTGAAATCATACAATTTGTACTCATTTCTGTGTGGCTTCTTTTTATTCACCTTTTTGCTCAGGAGAGTTTTCCATGCTGCTATGTGGCAGTATTTGTTCATTCTTATCACCATAAAGTAGTCCCTAGAGTTAAACACTCATTCTACTGTGTTCCAGTGTTTGGCTACTATGACTCGTGCTGCTGTGAACATTCTTGTGTCTTTTGGGGAATACAGGTACATTTTTAAAAAATAAATTTATTTATTTATTCATTTATTTAATTTTTGGCTGCATTGGGTCTTCGCTGCTGTGCGCGGACTTTCTCTAGTTGCAGCGAGCAGGGACTACTCTTTGTCGCGGGGCACAGGCTTCTCATTGTGGTGGCTTCTCTTGTTGCAGAGCACAGGCTCTAAGTGCACGGGCTTCAGTAGTTGTGGCACACGGGCTTCAGTAGTTGTGGCTCACGGGCTCTAGAACGCAGGTTCAGTAGTTGTGGCGCACGGGCTTCAGTAGTTGTGGCTCGCGGGCTCTAGAGCACAGGTTCAGTAGATGTGGCGCACAGGCTTTGTTGCTCTGCAGCACGTGGGATCTTCCTGGACCAGGGCTCGAACCCATGTGCCCTGCATTGGCAGACGGATTCTTAACCACTGCGCCACCAGGGAAGCCCCATGTACATTTTTATGTAGAATATACACCTAGCAATAGAAATGCTGGGTTATAGATTATGTACATGTTCAGCTTTATAGATAATGTGAAATGTTTTTTTTCAAAGTGCTTGTACCAATATATATTCCTATCAACAGTCTATGAGAGTTTCAGTTCCACATCTTCTCCAGTACTTTATATGTTCTGTCCTTTTCATTTCAGCCATTCTGGTTGGGATCAGGTGGCATCTCATTTTGGTTTTAATTTGAATTTCCCTGATGGTAAATGAATTTTAGCCCCTTTTTATGGGTTTATTGGCCATTTGGACGTCCTTCTTTTGAAGTGAATGTTCATGTCTTTTCTGCACTTTTTCTATTGAGTGATATTCTTATTTCTTATAGATTTGTACGATTTTTTTCTATATGTTCTAGATAAGAATTTTTGTTTTGTATACGTATTACAAATGTCTTCACCTATTCTATGAGTCACATTTGACTCTCTTATGGCGATGTTTGATGAACAGAAGTTCTTAATTTTAAAGTAATCTAATTTATCTATTTTTTTTCCTTTATGGCTACTGCTTTTTACATCCTGTTTTAAAAATCTTTATGTACTTTAATGTCATGAAAATGTTCTCCCATTTTTTCCTAAAATCTGTATTGTTTTACTTTTCATGTTTAGATATGCAATCCACTGGGAATGGCTGTTTTGTTTGGTGTGAGGTAAGGATCATGATTAATTTTCTCTCATATGGAGATCCAGTTGATCCAGCACCATCTATTGAAAAGCTCACCTAATGATTAGAGAAACACAAATCAAAATTACAATGAAGTATCATCTCACTCCAATCAGAATGGCCATCACCAAAAAGTCTACAAATAATAAATGCTAGAAAGGGTGTGGAGAAAATGAAACCTCCTACAATGTTGGTGGGAATGTAAATTGGTACAGCCACTATAGAGAACAGTATGGAGGTTCTTTAAAACACTAATAATAGTTACCACATGATTCCTCACCCCCACTCCTGGGCACATATCAGGAGAAAAGCATAATAAGAAAAGTTACATGCACCCTAGTGTTCATTGCAGCACTATTTACAATAGCCAAGACATGGAAGTGACCTAAATGTCCACTGATAGATAAATGGATAAAGAAGTTATGACATATATATGTATATATATATATATATAAATGGAATATTACTCAGTCATAAAAACGAATGAAGTAATGCCATTTGCAGCAACATGGATGGACCTAGAGATTATCATACTAAGTGAAGTAAGCCAGACAAAGACAAATATTATATGATAATGCTTATATGTGGAATCTGAAAAAAAAAAGCAATACAAATGAACTTATTTACAAAACAGAAATAGATCCACAGACATAGAAAACAAACTTATGGTTACCAAAGGGGAAGGGATAAATTGGGAGGACGGGGTTAACATATACACACTACTATACATAAAATAGATAACCAACAAGGACCTACTATATAGCACAGGGAACTATACTCAATGTTTTGTAATAAGCTATAAGGGAAAAGAATCTGAAAAAGAATATATATATATACACACACACACACACATATACATATATTCATACATATATGTATAACTGCATCACTATGCTGTACATCTGAAAGCAACATGACATTGTAAATCAACTATACTTCAATTAAAATAAATAAATCAATTTTTTTTAGAAAAGAAAAGATCACCTTTCTCCACTCCACTTCAATGTCACCTTTATTGTATTTCAGGGGACCATATATGTACCAGCCTATCTCTGGACTCTCTATTCTGCCCCAGTGGTCTACCTGTCTATTCTTGCACCAATACCATATTTGTCTTAATTACTACAGATTTCAACAGGTCTTAATACTGGCAGTGTAAGCCCTCCAGATTTTTTTTTGAAACTCCCCCGCTCACGCGACAAATGAGGAACAAGGTGAGATTACCCACGATCATCACCTCCACTCCACATTATCCTGGCTGCTGTAGACCATGCAATAAGGCAAGGGGGGAGAAGGTTCTGTTATCATCCCATTTTACCAGATGGGGAATCTAAGGCAAAGAGATGTTAAGTGACTTACCCAAACCAAAGACACAGCTCGTAGGAAGTCTTAGAATCTGATCTCAACAAGTCTGGTCCTTGAGTCTATATAGACTCTATTTTTATTTCTGTGATATGCTGCTTCTCAATATTAAATCTTCATTTGAAAGTTAACTTTGGCAGCAGTAGGAGGGCGGTTTGAGCCTGTGACGGGAGAAAATGCAGACAGAGAGATGGCTTAGGAAAGCATCAGTGGCACATTTCTGAAACAGAGCAACGGCAACGGGGAATGGAGAAGAAGGCGTGGGTTTGGCCGACATCACTGAGCTATGAGGACAAGATTCAGCAGTTCACTGAGTCGAGTGACGGCTGACAGTAGGAGCAAGAAAAGGCGGCCAATGACTAAACCCTGCCTGAAGGTTGTACTGTTTCCTTACACAGCACTTTGCTGGGGAAAGGACACAAATATACCTATGCTTAGCTTCGTAGGTGTAGGAGCCCTTGGGCTTGCGAAGACAGGGATTTTAAGTTACAACAATGAAAACGACTCAAAGTTCAAGTTTATGTAGTGCAGTTCCCCAAAAGTCCCCAAGTTATTTCTAAACCATGGCTCCAACCTCCCTCTCTATTTCTCTGTAGCCCCATCCTTCATTCCTTCTCGTTTTTCTTTCTCCCTTATTCAATTTAAACGCAGAACAGTTCAGCCATTGTTTTTTGTTTGTTTGTTCTGCTTTCTGAGTTTTGTTTTTGTTTTTTTGTTTTGTTTTGTTTTGTTTGGCTGTGCCACGCAGCTTGCAGGATCTTAGTTCCCCAATCAGGGATTGAGCCCTCGCCCTGGCAGTAAAAGCATGGAGTCCTAACCCCTGGACCGCCAGGGAATTTCCTTTTCTTGTTTATGATGCCCCCTGGATATCAGCATCCACTGTCAACAGGCTTATCAAAGACAGTTTTCTCTCCAAGAGGATTCTGGTGCCAGGTGTTAGGAGCCCACGTTTGTTACTCCATTACAGAACATCTGGTCTTTCATTAGATATAAATTCGACTCTAGAGAGGTCCAGCCTGGGACCTGATGTCCTCAACTATGAACGGTAATATTCATGTGTGGACTCTGTATTTTAATTTATAAACCAAAACCTAAATACAGAGCTCTTAAACATTAGCATGAGTTGACAATCCCTTGGGGGAGCTCATAGAAATGCAGGGTTTAAGGCTTCAGTATTCAAGACTACTTTAGTAGGTTTGGAGTAAGGCCCCAAAATCTCCCTTTCTGGCATCTTATACTCAGCCCGTATCCCAGACAGTTTTGAGAAAGGTGGCTCCGGCACCTGGCTCAGAAACAAGGCTTTGGTGGGTGTGGAAATGCTCTGGTACCCCACCCACAAGGCAGCCAGCCTGTTTCCACTGCCCAAGAACAACTGGCCTTGGATAAGCATAGACATAGTGGATCACTCTCCCAACAACCCTATGTAATAGGTACTATTATTATCCCCTTTTCACAGGTGAGGAAACTGAGGCTCAGAATCACTCACTTGCTGCAGGTTTCACAGCTAGTACTCAGCCATTCATTGACTCACTCATTCATTTCTGCACCACCGTACGCTCCGCACTGTTCTAGGTGCCAGCAGGTGACAGAGCAAGAATATGAACTCAACTCCGGACCCATGTTCTTCACCGCAATGACATTATTTCTTCCTAAACATTGTTCAGACGGCTTATAGACCGTGGAGGCTGTGTACAATGATACGGCAGAGGATGCAGGTAGGAAAGAGGCTTCATTGCACTGGGCTAGTGCCTGTGGGGTCTTGTGGGCCTGCAGGGGGCATCCGTGGGTATAGAGGCATGAGGAGGGGACCCTCCAATCCTCCAGATCTGGGAGAACTGGGATTGAGGAGAGAGGGGAGTTCCTGTTCAAACCTGTCCACCTTCCCGGAACTCCTCTTCCTCTTCCTTCCTCTTCTCCTGTCCTGGCTCTTCCCTACCCCCTTCCATTTCCTCTCTCTTCTTCCTTCTTCAGCCTCACCTTCCCTTTCCCATTTCTCCCTTGATCTCCTCTCCTCTGGCTCTCTTGCTAGGTGTTCCAGGAGGTCTGGGTTCCGGGGAACGTGTCTCCTGGGAGGTCCCCTTCTCTGGGAGGATGCTCACAGATTCGGTCCCACCCATGGACCCCAGGACTGGTTGTGACAGGAGACAGTGCGAAATTGCTCAGCCATTTCTCACCTGAGCTCCACTTGGGTTCAGGGACCATCTAGGGGGCTATGAGAACCTGAGGGGAAATGAAGTCTCTGCCCCCAAGACACCAAGGACACAAAACCCAGAGGGGGAGGATGAGACATTAAAGAAAGTGGGAAAATGTTACAAAAGAGATACAAAGGGATTCCACCCAAATGCCTTCTCGATCTGTTGCCTTTTCTACATTCTTACCACCACTGCCTTGGTCTTTTGTTTACTTGGATCCTTGCTCACCTGGTTCATTGCAGGGGCCTCCTTTAGACCTGCCTGCACCAGCACCACCTGAAGGGCTTGCTGAAACATGAGGGTGGGGCCCCATCTCCGGGGTTTCTGATCCACCAGGTCTGGGTTGGGGCCTGAGAACTGGCATTTCTAATAAGTTCCAGGTGACCCGCTGTTGCCACCCAAGCACCCCACTTAGAGAATCTTCTATCTTCCCTAGCAGAGCCACTTGCCGACCTGCTCTCTGCTGCCTCTGGGCCTCTGAGACTTGTCTCATGCTGTTCCTGCTCCCTGGGATGCCTTCCTCACTCTCTGGCCACCTCCTAGCAATCTTCAAGACTCCTTTTAGGGGCTTCCCAGGTTGCGCAGTGGTTAGGAGTCCGCCTGCCAACGCAGGGGACACGGGTTCGAGCCCTGGTCCGGGAAGATCCCACATGCCGCGGAGCAACTGAGCCCGTGCGCCACAACTACTGAGCCCGCACTCTAGAGCCCACGAGCCACAGCTACTGAAGCCCACGTGCCTAGAGCCTGTGCTCTGCAACGGGAGAGGCCACCGCAATGAGAGGCCTGCGCACCTCAACGAAGAGTATCCTCTGTTCGCCACGACTGGAGAAAAGCCCGCATATAGCAACGAAGACCCAACACAGCCAAAAATAAAAAATAATTTTAAAAAAAAAGACTCCTTTTAGCTCTCCCTGCAACCCTTCCTCCCATGCCTCTCCCCCCACGCATCCCAGCACCCTCTGCTTTCAGGCATCCGTCACGTATCACACTGGCGTGTCTTCTTTTCCTTTCTGTCTGCCTCTCCCACTAGACTTCCAGCTCTCCAAGTACAGGGACTGAGGCAGGAGAGAGACGGGCTCCAAGCTAGACACTTACAACTGGCCTCCTGTTCACGCTTCCTGGGGTGAGAAGAAGATGGCCTCCAAGCCAGACATTCATTACCAGTCCCCTGTTTACATTTTCTGAGGCAAGAGACAAATGGGCTCTGGACTGCATATGTATGACCGGACTCCTGTCTATATTTTAAGATCCACACTTCGATATGAGAAAACAACAACAGGAATAGGGTAGATAACCGGACACTGGACACTTTTATGGCAGGGACAGAGAGGGGCTAAACCCTGTTAAAAAATCAAGAGGTCATACATTTCCCATCCTTGGGGCAAGGGAAACATTGCACATGTGCAGAAAGGCTCCTTGGGGGTCAAAAAGGAGGGGCACCACCCCATAATATGTGATGCTAAGGCCGTCCATAGGCCTCTGGGCTAAAATCCATCTCGGAAAAAAAGTTGCACATGCATGTTGGAGAGGGTCCTAGGGCAGGTCAGGTGTGGAAAAAGAACCAGGTAACTGGCCAAATGTAAACAAAGACCCAGAAGAACTGCCCTGTGTAAATGACTTAACCGTCTCTTTACTGAGCTCCTCCTCATTACAGGGGATGCCCACACCCTTTCTCTCTGGGTGTGCATCTCTGCCTTGCTTCTATCTTAACTAAACAAACTGTTTCTCTATGTGCTCTCCCACTTGTTGTGCTATGTCTCTAATAATAAATTAGGTACCTGTTTTTACAGTTTTTGCCTCCGTGAGAAATGCATTTTTCACTGGGGGCAAGAGCCAGGGGGTGTGGCGGCTAGGATTCCTGGCTTTCATCCAGGCTACCTGGGTTCAGTTCCTGGGCAGGGAAGTAAGATCTCGCTTCACACCACCACTCACTGCTGCCTCTCCGAGATCAGGACGAGCCCAGAGGAGTGTCTTGGAGTGGGCACTTCATACATGTGTCCAGACTGGTCCTTTTCTGTCCCATCTTTCTCTCCGGGCTCCCACGGGGCATGTACTCTTGTGTTTATCTGTCGATCCAGGGCACCAAGCAACAGTAACCCACAGAGCTGTGCGCCACTCTCCTTCTGAAGTATCAGCCCTGAACCATTTTTGGTCTAGTCTCAGTGAGATCGGGCCCAGTGTCTGAGCCTCTGCCTTTGTGTGAATTCCCCTCCCAGCCTGCTGTCAGTTCACCTGCCTGGCACTGCAGGTCCCTTCTAGAAGCCACAGCAGATATCTTAGAATGTGCCCCTATGTTTCTGATGTGGCAGCATTTCCAAAAGCAAAGCATTTCATTGGGCTTCCCTGGTGGCGCAGTGGTTGCGAGTCCGCCAGCCGATGCAGGGGACGCGGGTTCGAACCCAGTCCGGGAAGATCCCACGTGCCGTGGAGCGGCTGGGCCCGTGAGCCGTGGCCGCTGAGCCTGCGCGTCCGGAGCCTGTGCCCCACAACAGGAGAGGCCACAACAGTGAGAGGCCCGCGTACCACACACACACAAAAAAAGCGCAAAGCATTTCAGCTTAGTGAGCCCTCTCCATCAGGCCAGCTAAACTCAGTCCTGTGGCCCTAATGAAAATGGGGATTTCAGAGAAGACAGGGGAGGGGTGAGCTGCATGTGTTAAAAACAAAAAAAGGCCAAAATCTTCTCCTTAACCTTTTCAGCAGCACAATAGCAGCAGGCACTATGTTAAAGTCTTGGATAATTCAATCTTAATTATATGATATGCAGAGACAGTACTAAGTTTACAAATCTGCCAGCAACACTAAACACATATGTCTTAGGAAATGTTACCCTTTCCCTTGCTTATGTAGGACTAGGAACTTGGGTAGTTGTGCGCAGTTAAGAGGGAGTGACCAACTGGTGATTCAGAGGAATCCTCCCGAGACAAGGAAGCCCATGGAAACAGCAAGTCTGGCTGGGAGGGTGAGGGGCACCCGACAGCTAGACAGGCAGCATGGAGCCCAAAACTGTGGATTTGATCCATCACAGCTGACTATGATCCAGAAAAGCAGGTCAGGAGAGCCAAGAGGCTTAACATGGATGCCAATAGGCCCTTGGCAGCTTTGAGAAGAAAAACGCTGTGGGAGAAACACAAGTTCCTCCCAGTGCCTCGAGCCTTGGTGGGTAAAGCTGGTGTGGACCTTGGGATCCAGCAGTTCACAGGGCTCCCAACCCGGGTCTCCACTCATCAGCCGGATGTCATTGTGTAAGTTACCATGGGCGTCCCTTGGCATCTTCCTTGCAGAACAGGGGAAATACCTCCCTGTGGGAATCATGTTGGATGTAACGGACATAGCACATGTGCAACCACAGGCAGATGTAGGTACTGCAGTTAATAACCATTCATTTCCTTCCTGGCCTCCTTTCTTCAGAAGAGGATGAAATGCTTTCACTAAGGTCATCTGTGATTGATACATTTCCTGGCCCGCGGAAGGTCGGTGGAAGGTCCCTATCGGCTCCAGGAAGGAATGAATAACTGTTTCCTACTAAATCAAAAAACCGAAAGCACAGAGAGGCTAAGTAAGTTGGCAAAAGCACAGAGTAAGTAGATAGTAAGCTGGACTTTAGACCTAACAGGCACCCAAATTCAGCACAGCTGAATTCAACATGAGAGAACAAACTACGGAGTGAGGCTCTGTCCCTTGATCTTCATTCTGAGGTTGCACTATTTTACAAGAATGTGTATTTCAAAGAGGATTAAAAGAAACACCCAGAGAGCTGAAGGAGTGTGAATGCCTGATTACAGTCTTCTTTGGATAAAAAAGAAACTTTGCTTTTGTGGTATGTGTGTTTAGGCAGATTAAATTCATGTTTGATTACAAACCCCAGGGTAGAAGGAAAATAAATATGTTCATGAAGACTAGGAGCTCCCAAAGGGAGGAAGAGGAAAAAATCATTAGTTAATACCCTGATGTCAGCTGTCTTTAGGAGAATCTAGCTAGATCTCACCATGGCACCCCTGTGCTCAGAGATCCTCTGTGGATGGCTCCCCATTTCCCCAGAATACCCATGACCCTCCTATCTGAAACCAAAATATTTTCTCTTCCACCTTCTTCTCTTGTACCCTCCCCTAAGTCACACCGCAGAGGGCTTACCGTGCCCCGAACACCTTCTGAGCTTTGCTCCCTGAGGGTCTTTGCCCCTCCCCTTCTTTACCTGTTGGGAAATGCTAATCAATCTTTAAAGCCCAATTGAAATAGCTAAATCCTCTCTAAGTCCTTGCCTAGCACCTTGGCGGGGAATGATTGCTTCCCCTGCAGCTCCAAAGCACTTGGTAGTTTTCTTGTTCCATTCATTGAAATCTGCCTTTTAATAAAATGACATTTATTTGTGAACATGTCTGGCTTTCCCTCTGAATCTGTAAACGCACTCTTGGTCCCCCACCTACAAGGCCCCGCACATTATAAGTGTTCAAAGAGCGTTAATTGATGGAAAATGATTTCAATAGAGGCCCAGATGAATCGGGTATGGATCAGTCATGCAGTGGGGTCATGCGTTTAACAGATACAGAAGTATAGCTATTGGCATTTGCATTTGCGCTACCCTGGCGTGACCACAGCTACTCACGGGACATTCCGTCCGCTTTCACGCATCTCCCCGTCTCCTTGCCGTGGGTCAGGTGGGACCGTGCATGTATTTAGCCAATGGGATGTGACCACAAGTGATTCTACTAAAGCAATGAAAAGCCCACGTGTGATCCTCCCAGGCTTTCCTCTGCTGCTGTGGTGACCGACACGGCCGTGGGGTCCAGACAGTGCAGCTACCAAATGGCAGTGCCTCCTCCATCACCTGGATGCCTGAGTGACCCACGTGCAGCAGAGGGATGGCGCATAGGTTTCCAAAATGAGAACTAAAGCTTTGTTGTGTTAAGCCCCTGGGATCTTGAGCGAAACACAAAACAAAGATGTCAATACCTCCTGTGGAGTCTACTGCGACCGTGAAATGATGGCACAGAACCTGACACAGTCTTTGCATATAGTAAATACCTGCTCAGTACCAGCTCCGTCTCCCCTTCTATTCTCCCATGTGGTGACCTTTAAACTTTCCATTGGTAGATCCAGTTATGAAGCAGAGTGGAAGTTGCGATGGAGCCCAGAACACGTGATGTTGCACCGGCTCTAAGTATGGCCCAGATGAGTGGTCTCGGACGAAACTCCAGGAGGACCAGCGCGAAAGCTGTGAGCCTCCAGCATGGATGTGGAAGCGGGGAACCCAGGGGTGCCCCCAGTTTGGTATTTTGACTTCTGGCTTGTTTGCCCTCTCTTACATCATGGAAACAATGAATCTTGCCTGGGTGGGGCGAGAGGGCAAGGCAGACAGAGGCATTTCTGGGTGTCCAGTGTGATGGACAGGGCAGAGAGCTAGGGGGCTGTGTCTGGGGTTAAGAGGTTGTGAAAAGAGGTGAGGCTTAGGAGGCTGCCGGAGAAAGAAAAGTGTCACGTTTAATCCTATTTATCCTGTGGGCGTTTTCCCAAGCCAGACAAAGGACGTCGTATCTGATGCCCGGTCCCATACAGACATCCAGGACCGTCTTCGTGTTCTCTTTATACTCTGCCACACACTTGGCTGCACAGATTTTAAGAAAGACAAAGGTTGTTTTAATAGCGTTAATGAGGGGTGATGGGCAAATCATAATCTTATAACCAAAACGGTTCACTCATTTGTGTCAGTTATTGAAAGCAAAGACTCTTTGGGAAGTAAAGAAGAAAAGGATTTGAAATTGCTTGCCACCTACCTCCTCCGCAGGAGAGCTGTGAGCATTAATGAGGGAACATCTCAGTGCTGTGATCACCCTGGAAAGAAACTGCTTTGCCAGTTTCAAATATTCCCGTGACTTGCTTAGGCAGAGCTGAAGGAATGATGGGGGTGGGAGGCTGGCCACTACATGTGGTGGTTTTCTTCTGGGGCTCCCAAGTCACTTCAGAAGCAGAACGACCACTGAGAAAAAGCCCAAGGAGAATGGAGCACATATTCTGGATTCTTTTTCCCACAATGCACTTGCCTTGCCAGGGGACCCTGGTCTCCATGAAGTGCCTTGCTGTGACTTCACGTGGCTTCAGCGGCCAGCTTTTAGACAGCTTTGGAGGGACACATTCAGAACTTGCAAAAGCTTGTTGGAAATGTAACTGAATAAATACCATTAGCATAGTAATGAAAAGAAGATAAAGCATAAAAAGTTTGCATCCTCTTCCTTGCCAAACAGCTCAAAATGCTTCCAAGGGAGGATTTCATTGGTGGAGAGCTGTGTGTATAACTACTGGAGTGAAGTCGGGTGGCAGAAAAGAATCACCGTAATAGTAACTGGTTTTTCTTTGTAAAGCAGTTTAGAACTCACAAAGCATACTCCATGCACTGTATCTTCTGCAATCCTACAACACCGAATTCAGGTAAGCAGTGAACCTGATCATGATTGCCTCTATGTCATAGGTGGAAACAACCACTCTCTCCAAAGTGAAAAATCTGAGCAAAATAGCTAATTAAGTCTTCTGGTTTCAAATCCCACCCCCCCCCCCTTTTTGTCCTACCAAACAAAAAAAGAAATATACCAAAATAAAAAGCAAAATACACCAAGAAGAAGAATAAAGACACATACTCAATGATTTAAAAGAAAAACAATGTTAGGAGTGATGGGGAGAGGCTTTATAGAGGTTTAAGACGTGATTTTTAAACAAATTTTGTTTGTTTTTTTTGCATAAGGAAACTGATATATTTTGGTGGAAGAGAAGGGAACGCAGCCTTTTTTCATGTGCAAGAAGAGAACATGGGGTCTCTAGAAGCAGGAGAGAACCTAGTGCTTTGCTAATCTGAAGATACAATGAAATCTCTCTTGGTGCCAAGAGAGGGCACTTGGATAAATTACAGTAAGTCCCCTACAGACGAACCTTCAAGTTGTGAACTTTCAAAGATGCCAACGTGCGTTCCACCCACGTCAGGTGTGGGTGACCTTGCAGCTTGCCCTCCGTCTCCTATTGCTGACGATCCTTCAGCTCTACCATCTCCCACCTGCTCTGCCTCCTCCAGTGAGTAACTCTTCTCTCCCGTTCACTCCACGCCGGCCCCTGGATGCCAGCTGTTGTGCTGTACGACTATATATTTCAGGGTGCTGTACTGCAAGATTAAAAATGTTGTCTTTATTTTTTGTGTTTGTTTTGTATGTATTTTTTGTGTGAAAAGTATTCTAAACCTATTACAATACAGTATTATATAACCGACTGTGTTAGTTGGGTACCTGGCTAACTTCGGTGGACTTACGAACACATTGGACTCTCGCATGCACTCTTGGAATGGAACTCGTTGGTATATAGGGAACTTACTGTAGTGGAAAAACCTCAGAGTGCGTGATTAGTTTAAATTTGACTCAAGAAACCTTTAGAAACCTGCATAAGTTTCTAAGAAGGGTTGTGACAGGAGCAAAACGCTTGAGGGAGATGATTCTGACAACACATCCAGCCATGCAACAGGAGGAAACAGGTGTGTAACTGGGAGATGTCATGGAGAGAGAGGTGACAGAATGCACCCACAGGAAGACAGACAGGAGTTGCACTGGTCTTTAGAGAGGTACCTGGGGTGGAGGAAACCGTATTGGAGACTGACAATCAGAGTCACTTATGATGAACCCACTTGAATGACAAAAACCTCATGCTCTACTCCCCTGCTCTCATGCACATCTCCAAGATTCCAGATAGACTTTCTAGGGGTTGGATGTGTACTGGAAAAGGCACTGCAGGTGATTCTGACATGGGATACAAAAAAGGATGAAAAATCAGACCCCAGTCCCAGGAGAGTTGAGGTCTAACACGTGAGTAGCTAGATAGTGAACCAGAACTGCACGATGCTGGGCCATGTGGTATGATGGAGGTATGCAGAGAAATCTCTGGAAAGTCACGTGAAGGAATGATTCACCCCACATAGAGAAGAGAAGGGTCACAAAAGGTATAGATGAGTCGTTCTCATCCCTGTCTGCACATTTCAAAACACCAGTGAAATCAGGCTCTCCGTGGGGTGGGACTTGGGCAGTAATATATATATAGATATATCTATATATATCTATATTATTTATTTATTTATTTTGCGGTACGCGGGCCTCTCACTGGCTTTGGCCTCTCCCGTTGCGGAGCACAGGCTCCGGACGCGCAGGCTCAGCGGCCACGGCTCACGGGCCCAGCCACTCCGCGGCACGTGGGATCCTCCCGGCCCGGGGCACGAACCCGCGTCCCCTGCATCGGCAGGCGGACTCTCAACCACTGCGCCACCAGGGAAGCCCAGACAGTAGTATATTTTAAAAGCTCCTCAGGTGATTCTAGTGCAACTGGGGTTGAAAAAAATAGTTGTTCGATATCAAAGTTATCCCAACCTTTGTACAAGGAGTAGATGTTTTCTAGGCAAAAAGAGTAATGGAATTGCTAAAGGCACAGAGATATGGAAGGAGCATGTTTGGAGAATGGAGAAGAGTCTAGGGTGGCACTTTGGTGATGTGGAGGAGATACTGGAAAGGTAAGCTGGGGCTGCATCGTGAAGATGCTTGCAGCCGTGGAAGAGGAGGAAAAGGAGACAAAGAGGGAGGGGGAGGAGGAAGAAGATCATCCTCAAAGTATTGACAGAATGTTTTTCACAAGAGTGATAAGAGAGATCCATTTTATAACAACTCTAGAGGGTGAAGATGGACAAAAAGAGGCGTAAGGATATCTAACTTTTTCTTAATTTCTCTGGGCCAGGGGAGCCATTTTTGCCTGTACTATAGTTGTGATAAAGCAATGGTCAGTGAGTCTTGGAAGGTAATGTGCTTGATAGTCACAAAGATGAATGTCTTCATTCTCCATCAAGTTATTTTTTTAGTAGAATGAAAAGTGTCAGGGCCCACGTCCCTACCAAAGTACCAGAGTGTGAGGTTTTTCTCCCTTCCCCCTCCTCTGAAGATTAGAAGTGATTTCAAGATTGCCAGTCCTTTCAAATTTAAAAAGAGGAATTTAACCCCTCTGCCCCAACTCTTGGTAACAATTTCACGCAGTGCATTCATATCCTACAAACTTAAAGGCAGGCCTTTCAAAGGCAGTCTTAGACAATGAGGCAGATCTTTGCCCCGGGGTCCATTGAGTC
Organism: Kogia breviceps; assembly: GCF_026419965.1. Classification (NCBI taxonomy): domain Eukaryota; kingdom Metazoa; phylum Chordata; class Mammalia; order Artiodactyla; family Physeteridae; genus Kogia; species Kogia breviceps. The sequence goes on along the minus strand of NC_081317.1, from coordinate 110,724,108 downwards.
TTCCCTTTTCTCTGTCTTTCCAAGTGGCCTTAATATTACACTTAATATTAGCTTTTACTGAATAATTTTATTTCTGTTTTGAAATTTAAAAGTTGGTGAATAAAAGTTCATATTTAACCCTTTTAAAAACCTTTCAATTACGTTTATTTTTACACGTACGGTCTTGGATCGTGTGCTTTTCTTCTTTCCTCTCCTGTGAATCCTAGCCGTTAATGAGAAGTACACAAACACAAACAATTTCCAGATGGTCGTAAAAGTGTAACGGTGGGTAGGAACACTGAGGACCTGAGGTTTGCAGATCCTTCTTCAATGCACCCTTCAAGTATTCGTTGAACACCCACTGAATACCCGCCGTAGATCAGGCCCCCTGGGTTGGGGTGGGGGACACAGTCAGTCCCTGGTTCCATCTCATCTTCCTAATAACTGTAAGATATAAGTAGGGGACAAGATTATTTTTACATAATGAAACTGGGGCCCAGCAGGGTTGAGGGCACAGATGGAGGCTAAACAAGTGTGGATCCCAGATCATTCTATCTTTGGAGTGGTGCTCAAAGCAAATCCTTACATCATGTGACATGTTTCAATAGCACCTGAGTTACCGCCGAGGTAGTGGCAACTAATAATTTACGTTACTATAATGGAAAAAGTGACATTTCTATTATGCATTATTGTTTTGAGATTTTAAAACATGGACTGAAAACAATGATAGAACCTGGTAAAGCAATTATTTAACATAGGGAATTAAATACTTCATCCCTAACTGTTGCCTGTTGGAAAAGAACAAAATGTTTTAATAAGACACTTTAATAAATATATTTTTTAAATTTAATGTTTTAATAGAACATTTTCCTCAAAAATCCTTTTATAATTACAAACCCTAAAAAGTATTAATTGATCCAAGGACTATTAAATTCCATATAGTTTGTATTTATATTTTTAAAATTTTAAGTAAGAGCACTGATAGCAATGAGGATGATTTTTTATTTTCATATATTAACTCTCTTAAAACTTTGAAGTACCTTGAAATTATTAGACACTAAAATATGAAAATTCTAGACTACAAGGAATCTTTCTGGCTTAACCCATACCAGTGTTTTATACCTTAAAAGAAAAAAATTTTTTTAACCATATCCTAAGGGATCCTGTAATTCTTTATATCTCAACTCACTCCTGAGCTTCATTTTTTAAAAAAGCAACAGCACGGCTTCCCTGGTGGCGCGGTGGTTGAGAGTCCGCCTGCCGATGCAGGGGACGCGGGTTCGTGCCCTGGTCCGGGAAGATCCCACGTGCCGCGGAGCAGCTAGGCCAGTGAGCCTGCGTGTGCGGAGCCTGTGCCCCGCAACGGGAGAGGCCACAACAGTGAGAGGCCAGCGTACAGCAAAAAAAACCCCAACAAACCAGCAACAGCAAAATTTCTGAGCTATTGAATAGACACATAAATAGTTACACTTTCCCTTTTTACTCACTGCTATGTTCTGTTCCTTCGCCATGCAATGTCTTCCTTTTTCCATTGGGTAATAGTGGTGATTCTGATAATTTCCTTAAATAAACTGAGGTAGCTAAAGTATACTTCATTAACTTCATGTTTTATGTTTTCAAAGTTGAAAGTTTACCCATGTGGGGCTTCCCTGGTGGCGCAGTGGTTAAGAACACCTGCCAATGCAGGGGACGCACGTTCGAGCCCTGGTCCGGGAGGATCCCACATGCCGCAGAGCAACTAAGCCCGTGTGCCACAACTATTGAGCTTGCACTCTAGATCCCGCGAGCCACAACTACTGAGTCCGCGTGCCACAACTGCTGAAGCCTGCGCGCCTACAGCCCGTGCTGGGAAGCCCCCGCTCACCTGCAACTAGAGAATGCCTGCGTGCAGCAACGAAGACCCAACACAGCCAAAAATAAAAAAAAAACAAATAAATAAATTAATGTTTTAAGAAAAGAAAGAAAGTTTACCCGTGTGATACTAAGGACTCCACCCCATTTCTTACCTCAGCTCAGACCAATTCTCTTGTTATTCCACTTTGCCTGCTGGGTATACTGCAAAGAGCATGAACTCTTGCAGGCAACTTTCAGACGAACTCAAAATCCCAGCTTCACCACTTATTGGCTGTTAACTTGGGGAAATCACTTAACTTCTCTGCATCTAAGTTTCCTCTTGGGCAAAATGGGGATAATTTCTTGTCTTCAGGAGGGTGGTAAAAATTAAATAATAATGCATGTTAAACCCCTGGCCCAAAGCTTGGTACAGAGCAAGTTCTTAATTGAGGTGAGTTTCCCTGTCTCTGCTTCTGGTAAGCAGATAAACAAAAAGACAAACAAAACCCTTCTTACCCTGGACACTGGGTAAGGAGCTAGGGCTAGGAGCTAGCTCCTTTTTGGTTTTAAGCCACAAATCACATCCACAGGCTCTTCATCCTGAATCAGACATTTTCAAATGCACATGCCATGAAAGCTGGGTTCTTATTTCTATTTCTCTAGAAAAAGAGCAGCTATATTAATTCTCTTCTCCTTTGTGAAATGCTAGCTTTCACTTCATAAAACAGAACCTTAGGAGGTTGGATTAAACATCTGAAAAGTCAGTTGGGTTGCAATTTTAAGCTCATTTAAGTAAGTTAAAAATATATTTTATTATTTCTTTCTATAATAGTGAACACTAACGATGGATGCTCTTATCAGTTGGGAAACCAGCCATGGGTATAAATGTTAAATCTGTTTGTTCTGGACTTTTATGGGATTTTCCCCTCTCTTGGGAACCCAACCTTTCCGTGGTTTACCCTGTAATGTTCTTCCCTGACTTACTCTGCCTCTGCCCCAACCATGATTGATTGGCCCGGGAGAGGGCACCCAGAAGCAGAGCCAATGAGTTTGTTTTCTAGGATTTGGGGCCTCAAAACAAAAGAGGTCAATTAGCATTTCTCTACTGACACAAACTATAAGATGTGAAACTTGAGAATCACAGTGGACATATTTCCCACCCCTTGGATAAATCTGGTAAAACAAATAGGGATGAAAGATCTTGCATGTCTCAGGCACCAGTTGCTACACCCTTTCCCAAGTGAATTTGTAATCCTCCAGTTAGCCATCCTTGGGAATCTGCTTTTCTTTATTCCCAAGATAAAGTATTTTGATTGTGGAAGTGGGAGAGGAGAAAAGGAGGAAGGGAAACTAAGTTTTCTCTCCTTTGAGAAAATCTTCTCTGGAGGTAGTTGGTTTTATTTATTTATTGAATTTTTGAATTTTATTTTATTTTTTTATACAGCAGGTTCTTATTAGTCACCTTAGGGAAAGGCAGAGGCAGGCAGGAAGTAGAAAGAGTCTATCAAATCTCCAGGCTTGTGTTTCAAAAAGTCTAATTCATTAAGGATGATAGAGTCTGAGGTAGAGAGGGCCTGCCCAAAACCAAAAAGAAAAAATTCCCATTTGGATGACAGAATCGAGGACTGGAGTGTTGGATAGAGTCCTCTCTGTCATTACCCTGGTGGTGGGGGGGGCAAGATGTGCTTGGGACATGGGACCATGGGCACGAAGGGATCATAGCCTTAGAGACCCATCCTGATGCCCCAACACGGCTTGAAAGCAGTTGGCCTGAATGTACCCAGCCCTTCTTGGCCCGAGATAAGGCTCTTACCTCTGCATGGAAGACTGGCTGGTGGTCAGGAGTTACCCCATTCTAGGCTGTTATGGGCTAAGTTGTGTCCCACACCCACATTTATATGCAAACTTAACCCCCAGTACCTCAGAGTATGACTGTATTTGGAGAGAAGGTATTAAAGAGGTAATTAAGGTAAAACAAGGTCATAGTGGTAAACCTTAATCCAATCCTACTGGTGTCCCTATACAAGAGGAGATTAGGACACAGACATGCACAAAGGGAAGACTTGTGAAGACATAGCAGGAGACAACCATCTAGACAACCATCTAACCAGCCCAGGAGAGAGGTCGTCAGGAGAAGCCAACCCTATTGACACTTTAGTCTCGGACTTCTAGCCTCCAAAACTGTGAGAAATAAATTTTTGTTGTTTAAGCCACACAGTTCGTGACACTTTGTTATGACAGCCTGAGCAAACTAATACACACTGACTCTACATGTGATCTCAGAACCTTATCACATCCATCCCTGGGAGGACCACTCCAGGATGACCAAGGCAGAAAACCTGCCAATCTTATAGGATTAGGGCTTGGAATAGAAACTCAATTGTTTAATGGAGAATAAAACCTTATTTCTTCCACACCAAAACTTGAGCTCTATGATTCAAACTTATTACTCACACTATTTTGTTTCATGTTGATTTTGCTGCATTATATTTGAAGGATCTGATTTTATTTCTACTATTTATTATTCATTCTTTTTAATGTGTCTCTCTTAGAACTCATTATTTTATGACCCATTGTGAAGTTGTTCAAAAATCACCTAGTACATTTCTCACTTCCTTTTTTTCCAGGAAGCTTGGTTATAGTAAAATTTGTTCCAAACTGTATATATATACATATATATATATATATATTCTCCATAGGAAATCTTCACAAAGAAATTCCACTACAGAGACAAGACTTGGGAGAAGGAATTGGAAACCAGATCCCCCAGTTTGCAGCTGATTCAGCTGATGGAAGCCGGAATAAACCACCAATAAATAGTGAGAACAATGGAAAAAGCTTGGAGACTTTTGTGATTTTTATCAGCAGATGGCAAGTGTAATTTAATATAGACAAACTAATAATTAATTGGGGAGCAAGGAGGCCAGTCCAGTGATGTGCCTAGGCAGAAAATAATCCTCTAACACAGAGATCAAGAAAAGGATTTAGGGATTATTCTTGAAAAATCATTAAAACTCTCAGTCTAGTGCGTAGTTCTGGGAACAAAAGCAAACACAGTGTTAGCGAAGAGAAAGCACAGAAACTGGAGGTGGCAACTGTTAGTTTGAAAAGGACTTTTATCTAGTCAGGAATCTCACCATGTTAGCCATTAGGATGCAAGAAGGTGACAGAAGAAGAATAAAAACTCAAGAATCAAATGTATTCACTTACATAAGAGGCACATGAACTCAAATACCTCCAAGGACCAAGCAGGTGAGTAAATGTGTGAGTTTTCATGGTAAGACTTCAGGGAAGGGTGGGGACTGGGTTAGAATGGAGGGTGCTTAAAGGCTTTTAGATTCACCTGTGTGAGCACACCTCCTCCCTAATCCGAAGGTCCCTGGAGGATAGGGCTGTGTCTTACTCAGTCTTGTATCCTGCACTGCATTAAGCATAGTACTTTGCCCCATGAAGATTGGTTGAAAATGTTGCAATGAAGAAGCAGCTCTATGCCACACATAGCAGAAAATGCTGCTGACAGTTGCTGCGTCTGTTCCTCACTGGCTGCTGTGTCTGAAGTTGCTTGTCTAAAAGAGCTTGTGAGTGGGCCTGAAAGCCCACTCTGTGCCTGGCTCAGCCTCACAGTACCTGATTTGCATGCAGTGTGTAAATTATTTCTGTCTCTGTTATGTATAATACTGCGTTTTCTCTCTTCTGTCAGCTCTTCCCACTTAGCTTGGCCTTCCTTCATCCCAGATTTTCCCCTTTCCTTTTTTAGCAACATAAAAAGGAATTTCTCAGTTGGTTTTTCCTTTTCTGTCTTCTCATCCTGTTTTGTTTTGCTTTGTACTCTTTCCTTTTTCTCATTATACCTATGCTACAAAAGATGGGAAACAAAAACCATCTCAATGAACTATGTCCTCAGGGCTTGTGATATTCTTGTTAGCAGAGTTTGTGTTTAACTGAAATTCTACTCTTTCAAATGGCACAATCCTTTTATGGTAGGTAAGAGAAATAGGTTAACAATTAAGAAGTACATTAGGCTGATCTTAATGTTTATTTATATTTTTTTGACATTCACTGATATATACAAAAAACCTACGACATATATATGTAAATTAGAAAGCATAATAATAAATGAATAGCTATGAACCCACCTCTTAAGAACTAGAATGTTAGAAATACAGTTAAAGCTTTTGTATTTTACTTAGTGTTTCTTTGGCGCCTACCAATCCTGCCTTGGGACCATTACTATGAGCATAAGTTACAAGTGTACAGTACTCTGGATGCACAGTGTAATGCTTTTGTCAAAATATAAAATAAGGACTTCCCTGGCGGTCCAGTGGTTAAGACTCCACATGTCCAATGCAGGGGGCATGCGTTCAATCCCTGGTCGGGGAACTAAGATTCCATATGCTGTGGGTGCAGCCAAAAAAAAAAGAAAAAGAAAAAGAAAAAGTATACATATATATACACACACACACATATTATATATATAATATATAATTTTTATATATATATATATATATATATATATATATATATATATATATATATATATATGAAATAGGAGTCTGAGTTTTTTCTTGTATTTGTCTCCTCTGCTCCTTCCAGATTCCATTGCTGAGGCCCAGGCTGGAGACATTCATCTAGACCATGACACCAGCCCCTTTACTCCTCTCTCTGTCTCTGTCTTCAACCAGGGTTGAAACTTCAGCTGGATGATGGGGCAAGCCAATAGGGCAGTTGTGGATGGGGAGATTCAGTCTATTAGAGACACGAACAAATTTGAACCAATTAGAGATATGGTGCCAATTAACTGAATTTTTATACAACTCTAAATAACCAGCGAAGTGTGAATTGATTCTATCTACCTGCTACATTAGTTTTCTATTGTTCTGTAACAAATTACTACAAACTGAGCAGTTTAAAACAACACAGTTACTCTCCCACGGTTTCTTGGGGCAGGAGTTCAGGCACAGCTTGGCTGGCTCCTCTGCTCAGCTCTCACATGGCTGTGATCAAGGCGTTGGCTGGGCTGCATTCTCATCCGGAGGCTCAACCGGGGAAGGATCTGCTGCCTAGCTCAGGTTGCTGGCAGAATTTGTTTCCTTGTGGTTTTATCACTGAAGGCCCTAGCTTCTTGCTGTCTGTTAGTATGAGGCTGTTCTCCCATCCTAGAAGTCACCTTGCCACATCCAGCCCACAAGGGGAGTCTCCAGCTTCAGCCTGCTGAGATGGAGTCTTATATAATGTAATGTAATCCAGAAGAGTGACATCATGTCACCTCTGCCACATTCCATGGGTTAGAAGCAAGCCACAGTTCTTTCCACGTTCAAAGGGATGGGATTGCACAAAAGTGTGAACACCATGAGACAAACCCTTGAAGGTCATCTTTTAGGGTCTGTCCACTGCATATGACTAAGTAGACAGTGATTTGGAGCAGGAAAAAAAATCCTAGTCAGCCATATATATATATATTTTAAAGTCTCTTCCCAAAGATTATGTGTGATTATAATTAACTGAAAGTTGGCTTTCCATGGAAATTTTAAAACCAAAGAATGCATTGCGTAGTGCTGACTGTTTGGAAGGAGTGACTTATTTTAGCATCTAAAATTTAAATCCTTTAATGTGTTCCCCCCAAAGTTCTTTAGTTTAGAAAGTCATAAAATAGAACTGATAAAATGCAAGAGAACTATATACAGAAGGGACTATTTTGCCAATTTTTTAAAGGACAATTGATTCTGTTTGGGCTAGGAAAATTTCATCTGGTTATGAATATGACTTTTATCAAAAAGAATGTTAGTTTCTCCCTGTCTGCACTAATAAAGGTTGAGCCAAAAAATACTGGTTTGTAGAGATGCCAATTAATTCATCAGCTTAGGATACCCGAATGTTGTCAGCTTTTGCTCTAACTTCTACACTTTCATCAAAGCTGTTTGTCTAAAACAAAAACTTAATTTTGTCATTTCTCTGAATCAAAGCCTCTGATGATTTTCCACTGCCCTATACGATCAACTTTAAAGTCTTACACCTGACATTTATGTATCTTCAAAAATGACCCCAGTCTACCCTTACCATCTTCCTCTTCTTTCACACTTCTACCTGCATCTGATGCTGTAGGCACACTGAACAGTTTCAAGGGCACCAGAGCTCCTTCATGGTGCTGCCTCTGTGTCTGTTATGTCCTCAACTTGGCATACGTCCATCCCCTTCTCTGGGAGTTCTAGAGACTTTGCTTTGTTCTACTAGATTCCTTGGGCAAAGTGCTTAATACTTAGTAAGTACTCAATACATATTGCTTGAATAAATGAGTCTCAGATTATTCTTATTTAAAATGAGAGATTGGATGAAATGATGGTTCCTTATGGCTCTCTTTTTAAAATAATTACATGAACTTAGACAACGTAAGAGTACATATAAATAAATTAAAATTTGTGATTGAGATTCTAAATGCTACAGGATTTCAGAGGAAGGAGGTAGCATTCTGTGTTGGAATAATCAAGGACATTTTTTGCTGAAGAAGGTGGGATTTGAAACAGGTGCTGAAAGATGAGAGTGGTTTTGAGCCATTGCTAGCATGATACCTTCTTCATAGTAGGTCTTCATTAAGTTTATTGATGTGAATTTTTGAATTGAATGATAGACAAAGTGGAGGTAAATAGACTTTGTGAATGAAAAAAACGACGAGATCAGAAGCTCTAGTGCAGGAATGAGCCAGATATGTGTGGACAATGAGAACATTTTCCTGATAAGGGTGTGTTCAGTTCAACAGTGAAGATTAATTTTGACTATGTAGGTTGGGAACAAGATTATGGAAGATCTGAAAACTAAGGGGTGCAGACTGAATTTTGTACTGTAGTAAATAGTGAGCTATTACATGTTTTCACAATAGCATGATAGAATTTTAGGCTTGTTAGCCTGGTGATGGTAAGCAGGCTGGGTGGGAAAACAAGAGAATAAAGTCATGGAGATTAGGTAGGAAGTCTCAACTTGGATAAAAGTCATTCCTTATATTTTTTACACCTCTTTATGATTTAGAAAGCATCCAATAAGCCTATGAGAGAACTTCTCACAACAAGCCTCAGAGGAAGGTAGGGCAGATATTAATATTCTTATCCTATATAGAATTGAGATTCAATCTGGATTTGTCCAAAGTCACAGAAGTGGCAAATAGTGTCCCTGGAACTCAAACCTATTTTGTGCCTTTTTAATCTCTAAGACCAGTATCCCTGTCATTAAGAAATAGAAATGAAAGCGTCGATATCACAATAAGCTTCTGGGGGAATCAGTGTACTCACTGTTTTATCCATCAGAAAAGTAAACCTGAAAGCGGAAGTAACTTGCCCAGGTGACACAGTAAGAGTGGGAATTCAGACTCCGGGCTGTGTGACTGACGGTTCCATCATCCAATTTCCGGTATGAAAGGCAAAGTCCACAAGAAACCTGCACGGTTGCTTAATCCCACAGTGCTGGAAAACCAGAGGAAATATGGTAAAAAAAAAAAAAATCAATGAACTAGGAGCTTGGGAACGTCGACATTTTATTCTCCCTGGTTTTATGGCTGAGGAACTGAGGCTTAAATAAGAAACTACCTTGCCCCAAATCCTCTAGCTAATGACAGAGCTGGGATTTAAATGCAAAGCTCACCTTTTTGACTAACAAAACAAAACAAAACAAAAAAGCCCAAAACTTTTATTTTAAAAAAATGAGGGGCTTCCCTGGTGGCGCAGTGGTTAAGAATCTGCCTGCCAATGCAGGGGACACAGGTTCGAGCCCTGGTCCAGGAAGACCCCACATGCCGTGGAGCTACTAAGCCCGTGCGCCACAACTACTGAGCCTGTGCTCTAGAGCCCGCGAGCCACAACTACTGAGCCCGCGTGCCTAGAGCCCATGCTCTGCAACAAGAGAAGTCACTGCAATGAGAAGCCCGCGCACTGCAACGAAGAGCAGCCCCCACTCGCCACAACTAGAGAAAACCCACACGCAGCAACGAAGACCCAATGCAGCCAAAAATTAAATAAAATAATAAATTTAAAAAAAGGAAGAGCCAGAGAAAGGCATAATTTAATTATCACTTGAAAATATATGACACACACACACACCCCCCACGCCAAACTCACACAGAAGATTGTAATTGGCTTGAGGTCATGGATGTTTATATCATTATTTGCTCTCCAGGGTGCTTAAAACAGTCTTGAGTAGATTGTAGGCACCCAATGTACACTCACTAGATGGAATCTGTCAGCAGGATAGAGGGGATTCTGTATAAGGATGACTAAAAAGACTGGAACCCCAAAGTCCGGAAGGATGAAGGTTGAGATCTGATGGAACTCAAATGTAGCAGAGTCCCCTCTCCCCCTTAAAGCTTTTCTCTGTGCCTCCATCCATCACTGATTTCCTCTTTCTCCTTTCTGATTGCCCCAAGTGCTTGGGCACTTGATCACTCAGTTTTGCACTTCATTCTGCTGCACTGATGGCAACAGCGCCCCCTGCCTCCTGTATCAACCCAACTTTCTAGTCCCCCCATCCCTCTCTCTCATCCTTGTTCTCCAGCCTGATTGCTTGTCTATGCAAATCCTTGTCTCTGGACTGCCTGATGCCCTGACTAGAGCCGGTGGAATCCCTGCCTCACACCAACCTGTATCTAGATCCTCTTTGCTCATTGCTCCAACTTTTGGGGTTAATTCTCCCTCCCCCCCCAATGCCTTCTTTAACTCTTCCAGCTCTTCTCCTCCACTTCCTCTAATCCTATATTTCTTATAGAAATATAAGAAAATTCAAGAAGGGTTTAAGTCAATTCACAGATGACAGAGTTCTTAAAGACAGAAACATTTACAAAATACTCCTCAGTGGAGCTGCTGTCCAAAAATACAGAAGTGCCTACCCCTTCATTCCTACCTGTCTCTGCAGCCCTGCATGTGTGTGCACACTTCAAAAATAAAACCCTCCCTCAAACATTTATTGCCTTTCTCCCATCCCTCCCATTTCTTCCTGCCAGTACCACCATCCTATAGGTATCACTTTAATTTTTTGGAAAAATACAAGCAAATAAGAATAGATAACCTCATCCCTTCCCCTTCCTTACAGAAAACATAGCAAGCTGTATTGTTTTGCACCTCACTCTTTTTGGAGAACAAAGTATACTGCAACTCTTTCTATATCACTGAAAAAGAAAAGTGTAAATTTACAATATCACTGCATGTATTCTGGAGTGTAGATATGCCACAATCTAACTAATTTAACTAGTCTCCTTTTGGATTGACACTTCATTTTCTTTCTCTCCCATCTTTTTTCTTGCTATTATAAACAATGCTAAATGAATAATCTTGGCCACATGTAATTTCTGGCATGTGCATGTTTATCTGTAGGATAAATTCCCATAAGAGGGACTGCTGTCGCAGGGGGTGATTGCATTTGCAATTTTGATAGATAGTGCCTAATTCCCTTCCATAGAGGTTGTACCATTTTGTAGCACTAGCAGGAATGTGTGAGAGGGCTTGTTAAAATTTCAGTTGTTAACATCAAATATAGAAATGGAGCTTCTCAGGATAATGGGTTCTCTGTGCTTACTCTGCAGTGCTCAAAGAAGTCCTATTTCTATAGAAGACAATTGGATACGAGGAATAGAATTGATAAGGATGACATCCACCTACTGGTTGTGAGGCTTTACCTAGGCTCAAATTAGGAAAATCTTGTGAAGAATGTAGGAAGCCCCTTTGCAATGCTTTTGCCGGGGCAAATCGTCGTGTTGGAATTCAAGTGTCCTGTCTCTCAGATGTGTATCAGCATCTTACATAATAGGGTCCCTCCAGTGACTAAACCAGTAACACTGACTTCATTTCGAGGGGCCAATAGCTGTCTGGCCCAGGGCAAGGGTAGAGTAAGTGGTTTAGGCTTTAGAGTCTAATCCATGCCTACCCTACCTCCTAAGGGTGAGACTCTGGGTGTCATGAGGCTGATTCAAGCCTGTTTTCTAGACCATTAGAATGGGGACACTAATGTCCATGCCTTTTTGGACTGTTGTAAGATTAAATGGAATAATGTTTGGGATCGTGACTAACGCACAACAGCATTCAACACTTAACTTTCCCTCTTTACCTTTCTGAAAATAACAGAGAATTGGGACAAAAAACCCCGAAGTTCTCTCTAAACAGCCAAAATGTATGCCACAATTTCCGTATATTAAATCTGTCTCACTTTACTCATAGAAGAGGCTCTAAAAATCTATTTACTATTATTTTACATGTTATTCCAACATCTTTTGTAGTTTGTCTTCCCAGCCTATATCCGAGTGAAAATAACTGGGGCCAAAGTTGTTAACTGACTGAATGATGAAAAGCAGAGTTTGAAAAATGGTTATTTAGAAACAACAATAACAACAAAAGTGACCAGTAGGCCTGGGTGCCTCTTTAGCCCATAGACAGTCAGAGCCTCTTAGCATAAGGCTACCTTAAGGGCAAATCATCAAGAAAGGGTTAATTGGTGTGCTGGTAAGAAAGCAGACCAGTGGGCAATGCATTTCTTTTATTCCCTTCCCCACCCCCGGTTTACTAAAGAATTGAGATATCTCTGTAATATATCAATTGAGTTTTATGAAGATTTACATCATAAAATGTAAAGTAATGCAATGAAAGTCACTTCAAAGGGTACATTTCAGTTACGTGAAAAATTGATTAATTCACTCATTTAACCAATATTTATAGAGTGCTCACTACGTGTTCAGGACTGTGCTACATGCTGGAATGGCTTGGACATCTAATTGCCCCCAAATTCTGGGTTAAAAAAAAAAAGTACCATTCATAGCACAGTCCAAATTTATGTTAACCTTGCAATGAGTCTTCATGAGAGGTTTATTATCATTGATTTCAATTTTAGAAACTCCTGGGTTCTACAAAGTATCCCTTCCATAGAAGGCAGAATGGTAAAATTGTTGAAACAGCAAATGTAAAGTTGAAATCACTTGACAGTCTGTGAATCTTACATATCTACTTTAAACTTCAATTGTGATAAACGCTTTTGACTTAGCCTCATTTGTCTGCCTTATATAGTGACTGTAATTTACTTAGCTAATTTCACTAGTAGATTATGTTCTTTCAGGGCACAGAGAAACAGAAAATTGTAAATATGTCATTGCTGCTTGCTTTTTTATCTCATTTCATAGGCTCGCAGGCTCAAAGAGAGAAAATGTATTTAAAAACAAATTAATTGCATCTATTTCTTAGAAGTATCTGAAAATGCTTCCATTTATTAGAGATAACAAATCTACTGGATTATAGAATTTAAGTAACTATATGTTGGCATATGTGAAAACATAGCAATAACAATAATAGCAATAGTAATAATAATAATAGTTATCATTAATCCAGTACTTACTACCTATCAGGCATTGTGTTGAGAGATTTGAATAGACTACGATCTTTAATCTGTCCAACAACTTTTAAAAAAATAAATTTATTTATTTATTTTTGGCTGCGTTGGGTCTTCGTTGCTGCTAGCGAGCTTTCTCTGGTTGTGGTGAGCAGGGGCTACTCTCTGTTGTGGCAGGCTTCTCATTGAGGTGGCTTCTCTTGTTGTGGAGCATGGGCTCGAGGCACACGGGCTTCAGGAGTTGTGGCTCACAGGTTCTACAGCACAGGCTCAGTAGTTGTGGTGCACAGGCTTAGTTGCTCTGTGGCATGTGGGATCTTCCCAGACCAGGGCTCGAACCCGTGTCCCCTGCATTGGCAGGCAGATTCTTAACCACTGTGCTACCAGGGAAGCCCCGCCGAACAACTTTTCAAAGAAGCCACTGTTATATTCCCATTTATATAATGGAGGAAACTGGGGTTTAAAGAGGTGAACTATCTTGTTCACATTATTCATGTTATTATTTTAGTGGAACTGGGATCCAAACCTGGGCAGTCCTACTCTACACCTATGCCATCTTTTAAAGGTGTTATTAACTCAAATTCAGTAAAGAAAGAGGCAGAATCTCATCTAAATGCAGAGTAATCCTTACCCGCTGGCTATAAATTTTACGCCCATAGGAACAAGGACGCTTAAATTATGGTGTGAAGTAAAAGGATACCCTTATGTGACATGTTTCCAAAAGTAGATTTTGGATTATTTCTTCCCCCCCTCCCGCCTCAAATGGCAAAGGTAAAAATTCTCTTTGAGTACTTTCTGTAATAGTCTTTACAGGTTTTAGCTTGGCATAAATACCCATGAAAAGTTGTGTACCAAAATATGGAATCCTCACCTTGCCCTGCCACCCCCAAAATTTAACTAGGAGCTATGGTGCTAAATATTTTATATCTCAAAATAATGATACTGAAAATTTCAAAGGCATCTTTCTTCCATGAAACCTCAATGCCATACAAATATTACCTAATTTGTCCTATTTGAAGGAAAATTATTGGCATGATTAGAAGGTTTTACTGAAGGAAGAAGTAGACAGAATCAGAAAAATGACCACAAAAATCCAGAGAGGTCAATGAGAAAATTCAGGGTTAGAAAATTTTTTCTCTTAACTCCAAAATGTTCCATTCACCTGATCAGTAACAATTGTGACCATGTAGCTTTCTCTTTCTGGCTTCAAATATACTTTCACTAGAAGATCATTGTAATTCAAATCCATTCAGTGCTGCTTCACTTTTGTAAATTGTTAGTTAAGTAGTATGCCCTGCACTTATTTTAATGATATAACACGTTGATAACATTTTCACTTATTTAAAGCCATGTTTACTGACAGATCCTTAGCACCAAAAAAATTATAAAAGGCAATTTTCACACATCCAAAAGCTTGAAGAAGTAACTGACACAGCTTAAACCCTGGATAATTCTGAATTTTCCAAATGAAGGTCACAGAATTGAAAAACTGCATACTTAAAAGTTGGGGCTTCCCTGGTGGCGCAGTGGTCGAGAGTCCGCCTGCTGATGCAGGGGACACGGGTTCGTGCCCCGGTCCGGGAAGATCCCACATGCCGCGGAGCGGCTGGGCCCGTGAGCCATGGCCGCTGAGCCTGCGCATCTGGAGCCTGTGCTCCGCAACGGGAGAGACCACAACAGTGAGAGGCGCGCGAACCGCAAAAAAAAAAAAAAAAAAAAAAATGGTAGAAATACATTTTAATGGTGAAGAAAATACACTCAAGGTCACAATATGCGAATTCAATCTTCGCTGTAATTTTCAAGACCTAATCAGGCTGGTTATCATTGGATTTTTGCCTGCACTTTTCTTAAGGGAATGGTGAAAACTTTATTGCAAAAGATGGGAAAGTTATCAGTGACAAGAAACTCGGGGTCAAGAGAGGTAAAAGAGGAGGGAGTTGTCTAAATAGAAGTGAGAATCAGTTAGTTGTGTGTGGTAATCTAAACTGACTTATACAATTTCTAAAGACCCTCAAAATAAGAAAAGGAGACAAATTTAAAAGAAAAAAATCAAAAAAGGAAAAGAAACAGCCAAAGAGGTGAGACACAGCCATTTTGATGGGGGGGGCATCTAACTACACAATGAGGTCATCCTATCTCCCGGAAGTGACACGTAATCACCTGCTTTGCACTAGCTCCGCCCCTTCCCTCACAGGTCCCGCCCCTCCGCCAGCAGCCGGGAGGGTGTTAGGGGGCGTTTCTCCAGGAGGAAAGCTGTGAGCTGCGACGCTGAGGAAGGGGACCCCAAAACGTCTGGCACTGCCCCCTCCAGGGATCACTTTGGACCGCCTCACTCGGCCCAGCGGGATTCAGAAACGCCGAGGGGTCAACCTGATGGGTTTCGGGGTCAACGGAAGAGGGGAAGGGGAGCCCTGGCGGGGTGAACCCCCCGGTCCCCCGCCCAGCAGCTGAGGCACAGGAGGGCGGCCATCTTGGCCGGGAGGGTAGGGCTGGGGAGCTGGGGGCGCCGTGCGATTGGGGGGCTCGCCCGGAAGTGACGCCAACTACCCGGAAGCGGAGGGGGTTCCCTGGCCCACTCCCCCCTCGTTCGTTTGCTCCCCCGCTTCCTCCCCGCCCCCCTTCCTCTCCATTCGTTTCCCCCCCCTTTCCCTGCCTTCTCCCCCCCCCACCCGTCCCTCCCCCCCCAACCTCCGGAGCTGGGAAGAGAGTCAAGATGGCGGCGAAATCCGATGGCGGTGGCGTGGGGGTGGGCTTCGCCCAGCTGCACAACCTGGACGAGGCGGTGGGCAGCGGCGGCGAGGAGGACGGGGAGCCCGGGGGAGGCGGCTGCGGCGGCGGCGGCGACGGCAGCGAGCCCGGCGAGAGCAGCTCGCTGCACATCTGCCACTGCTGCAACACTTCCTCGTGCTACTGGGGCTGCCGCTCCGCCTGCCTGCGCTCCCTCCTGGGCAAGAAGCCGCGCCGCAGCGCCGCCGCCGCCGACGGGGGGGACCAGCCGCTGCAGCCGCCCGCGGCCGCCGGCCGCCACCCCCCGACGCCCTCGGCCGAGCGGCCGCAGGTGGAGCGGCCGTGGCTCGACTGCCTGTGGATCGTGCTGGCGCTGCTAGTCTTCTTCGGGGACGTGGGCACCGACCTGTGGCTTGCCCTCGACTACTACCGCAAGGGGGACTACGGCTACTTCGGGCTGACCCTCTTCTTCGTGCTGGTGCCGTCCCTGTTGGTGCAGAGCCTGAGCTTCCGCTGGTTCGTGCAGGACTACACGGGCGGCGGGCTGGGCGCCGTGGAGGGGCTCAGCAGCCGGGGCCCCCCCATGATGGGGGCCGTCTACGGCCATGGCGCGGGGGTCCCGGCCACGCCGGGGGCGCAGCGCCTCTGCCGCCTCTCCGTGTGGATCTGGCAGACGGTCATCCACCTGCTGCAGATGGGGCAGGTGTGGAGGTAAGAGCACTGCGGGGGTGGGGGCGGGGGCCTGGCCAGCTGGCCCTGCAGAGGGCCCCGCGGGCGAGGCCGGAGCCCTCCGGAGTGCGCTCCGCCCTCGAGGGGCCCCGCAGGTGGGCCCCTCGGACGGGCCTGGCACGGGGTCTTGAAGGAGTGCTTTGCCACGCACTTCCCCTGGCGTCTCAGAAAGACCTTCGTGCGGTCTGGATCCCTGGCCACGCCTTTTGGCCCTGGGAGGCCCAAGTCCCGCTGTATGTCTTCATCCCTGGTTCGCACTTAGCGGAGACCCTGCCTCAACCTCCCTCCCCTCTGTCTCTGTAGATCTCTATATTCCCGTGGTCCCTTTTCCCTGTATCCCAAGGTAACCAGGCGCTAGCGCTTTTTATCTGCACCCTAGCTCGCCTCCTGGGGGAACCTTCCTTCCTCCAGCCGGTTTGCACTCGGTTTTGTGCCCCGGTGAGACACCTTCCCCTCTTTCCCCGTCTTCTCTCCGCAGTGGCCTGTATGGGCCACTGTGCAATCCCCCTGGCTGACTCTCCTTTCAGTGCTCGTTTTTCCACGCCCCCTCCCCCCTTCCTGCGACCCCATCCCCTGCAAAGGACTCCAAAGCGCTGCTCTCCTTTTAGGAAAAATGACTTTTTTGCTGGATTAGACGTGCCCTTTTCTTAGTAACAGGTAAAATTGTATAATATGTGATAGGTGTAAGCGTTTGTTTTTAATTCTCACCTCCGAAAATCACTTAGCCACCTGGACATCTCTTCCGGTGGAACGTTGTTTTTGGTAGCCAGGCCAGTGCGCAGGTGATTTATGTTTACACAAGCCCCAAGCTTAGCCCTGGGGCTCTTTCCTGTCTTGTAAATTTCCCGTGTGCCAGGTGAATCCCTCAAAAACCACTTGCAGATTTTTTTTTTTTTTAATAGCCTAACTGGCTAAACTAAGGAAATGATTCCATTAAAACGTTGGTAAATCTGTGCCCTCCCACTTAAATCAGCTTGAGTGTATTTTGCAAACAGTGAGTTGTGGGTAAGAGCATTTGCAAGAAAAAAACTCTTACTGAAGAGAAATTATACAGAGCTCCCTCAGGTACGCTGCTTCTGTGAGAAGACGGTTTGCCTGCACTGCTCAGGCACCTGCTCCTAGGAGGAGATACTAGGCGCTCATTTACTGGTGTGTACTCAGGTTAACTGAAATAAAGTTCAGCGTGTTTTGAATTGTTTGTCTAGGTCTCCGTTCAGAATTTTAAATAAAAACATTTCAGAAAGCATGGGGATGAATTAAGTCGAATCACGAAAGAGCATGCAAGAACTTTGTCCTGCAGAATTTACATGCAAATTCAGGATAGGGGACATGTGAGTGGTTCTTGATTTTCCTGGTCCTCTCAGGGTTGTTTACTGGTGTTCCTAGATTGAACCAAGCAGCCTTTTTTCCTAGCTCTATTTGTCTGCAGATAATTTATTTCCTGCTGATAGGTTTATAAGAAGAGAGGGAATAAAATGGAAAAAAAGGTGATTGATTAACTTTTAGCGATTATGAGCCTAATATGGGGTCAAGGAAAATTTTGACATATGTTTTGAATTTGAAATCGAAATCTAAAAACTCCCCAATCCATACTGAGTCAAAGATAGTGTGTTTAACATGGGGGATACCTTTTTTTGGTTTCTTGCAGGTTGGTAAGATGCAAAGGTATGAAGGGGAGAGGGACAAAAAGTATGGGGAGAGATTTTGAAATAGTAGTAAAATTTAACAGCATCTAATTAATAAGTAGGCTTGTACCGAAAGTCACCTATCTCTCCATGTTAGACGTGGAGATGTGGGCAATCAAAACCTTGGTGTCAGGTTAAAATTCCTGAGAGAATTGTTTCTAATGTAATCCATCCTAGATATTTATTAGTTGTAAGCTTTTGGGACATACTGAAATTGGAGTTCTGTTTCACAAATTTTTTAGGCAGAATTATCCCCCGCCATTGACCTAAACCTTAATTGTATTTGGCAAAGTAGTAGAAGTCCCGGTTGTGGACAAACTGAAAAGTACATTTTAAATATGAATTTAGCTTTTATAATTGTTTAAAACAGGGTAGTGTATTTTTCCAGATTTTTATTGAACTTTCAGAGTCTGTAGTGGTAAATATATATATATATATATTTTTTTTTTTTTGAAAAGATGCCTGTGATTTTACTATGTCTAAATTTTTTGGTCCTTTTTCAACTTTAGAATATATGTCTAAATAGTTTATAAAGTTACGGTATTAAAAGACATGCTAATTAATCTAAGTAATTTATTCCAATGTACTATACTTCAAAAGAAATATTTACTGAGGAAGGATTTTATTTTTTTTCAGTAAGCTTGTTTTACTTGAAATATTCCAGGAGCAGGGTCTGCTCTTTAAATACCTGCTAGGCATGTGGCTTGCATGGAAATAATTCATAAGTAAAAGCTTTGGAGAAAGGTATTTATTCTTGTTTTAATCTCTTGGCAAACTGGTCAGTGTGTATAAACATACATCATCTCAGTTTTTTCCTGAGATCTTTTGGGGTTACAGTTTGTTCCCTTAATCATATTTGCTACTTAAATTTTATTTCATGTGGTCATGTGACATAAAGGTTAAGGTCTAAGAATTTGATTTGGGCCACATTTCTAAGAGATATTGGTGAAGTATGTTGTCAAAACTGATTGTGTTAAACTGTGAAGTGTGTCTCTTCATATATATTTTTTTAAATGTAAAATAATTTGACTCGCGTGAACAAAAGCACAGTGCTTATTTAAGAAAAATTAGTTTCTATTGACATTAAGGTGGTAAATTTCTATGCATGTTGCCTTCCTATCAAGATGGAAAATACTTGACATCTCTTTGACCAAATGACTTCACAGAATGTAAGAAAATATTTTTGGCTGGGCCAGAATTGGAGCATGGAAGAATAGTTGCCTGTAGGATGATTTGGCTTCATGAACCTTGTTTTGCAGAGCACTACTGTGTGATTAAGGTCTGTTTAATGCATGCTTTACCTTCCCTAATTAATTACTTAACGTGGAACTTACCGTCTACCTTTATGTGCTCTGTTTTTCAGGTGCTTTTCCCAGGGATAGCGGGTCTGTGAGTCACCCATACCAGGAATAGGGGTCTCACCGGGCTTCAATTTAGTATAATGTGTTGCTATTAGAAACTGAGATCATTTCCTTCGAGGGTGAGAGCTTAGAAAGAGGTTTGCATGTTGCATTTTCGTGTGTCAGTTTTTTCCGTCAGTGTATCGGCTTTTCTTTGCTTTCTCTGCTACTTTTAGGGGTGCTTAGTGTGTTGGCAGTTCACTGCAGTCAAGAAGCAAGTTCTTTGCCTAAAATTTCATGTAATGTCATGATGTTGCAGCCAAATCATTCATCTCCCTTTTTATGTATTTATTTTTATGGGTATGTTTTAAAGATTTAAAAATTTTAATTAAGATTAAAATCTGAATTTTATCTGCCATTTTTAAAGTGAACAAGTCAGCTGTTCTTTATCTTGGGACATGAGGTGATGGAGAGGGTTGCCTTCAAGTGAGAGGAAGGAAGGGGTGTTTCACCTGCGTAATGGGGTCATCAGTCTGTAAACAATCTAAAGCTTTGTTTTACCATTTTTTCCATTTCAAGACTTTGATGTAATATAGGGACACAGCTCTCTCTAATCAGCAGCAAATGTTGCTGGGCTGGTGAAGATGCTTTTTTAACTTATCTCCCCCACACCCTCCCTCAGTGTAGGGATACTTGGAAAATTATGGGGCTTTGTTCTTATTGAATATTTTAGAATAGCAGTTCTTAACTCTGGCTGAGAATAGAACCTAGTACAGCTTAAAAAATGCCTGAGCATTGCTGGACCTGCTGAGGAAGAATCCCAGGGTGGGACCCAAGCAGTCTTATTTTTAGAAGCTCCACAGGTGATCAGACGGGCAGCCAGGCTTGAGAGGCACTTTTAGAATTGGGTTTCAGGCTTATTCCATTTCGAGATTGTTATTGGGTTTGTGTTCTTAATAAATAGGATGGAACAGTTGGGAATGGAATGCTTTGGTATTGTGAAGCTTGGTTCCTGGACAACACCATAACGAAACGACTTTACCTTGGAAACATGAGTGTCTAAATACAGTACTTGGGGCTGTCTCAAGTGTATGCACTTACAGTACTCAGTGTTTTTTTCTTTGAGCCTAAGTATGGATCTTATTCTAAAAGGATTCCTAAATTCAAAGCGTTCTTCAATAAATGTAGCCCACTTCTCTGCCTTTTATGTGATTCAAATAACATGTTTATGATTGTGTTGCATATAAAAGGGAAATTAATTTTGAAATGATTCTCTTAAGTAGGCTTGAGGTAAACAACGCGATTACAAGAGGTGTTGGACTAAGTGATCTGTAATGTCCCTTTAGCGCTAAGATGTTGTGATCTAGGAATGGAAATGTTACCTTTCAAATAAGGAAATTCACTTGTGGGGCCAGGATACGAGTCCTAGTCACGATAAAAGATTGTATATGTGTATTTGTGTGTGTCCGTGTGTGTAGGAGACTTTATATAGTATCGGCTTATTACTGGATGAGAATCTCTATATTGTAAAAATCTTTTTTTTTTTCCCCATTTTGGTCCATATGTTTAATGGAATTCTGGTTCAAAAGAAACTCTGGGATTTTTTTGAGGGAAACTTGAAGAAAATTGATCAGAGAAAAGTAATGTGTTTGAGTAGTCAAAGAAACCTTTCAAGATTCAAAAGACGAATGTGGAGAAAAATGTTCCTCTGTCAAGAAGTGAATGTGCTATAGTGTCAGTAATTAGATCAATGTGCCACTGGCAGAGGAATTAAGCAAATAGGTGTTTAAGCAGAGTAAAGAGAGAAATTGACAGGTTTGTGGGAATTTAGTAGATAGTAAAGGTGGCATTCCTAATCAGTGAAGGAAAGAAAGATTATTTATCAAATGATATTGAGGCAATTGACTGCGCAGTTGGGGGAAAAATAGCTCTCTACCTTACATAAGCAAAAATGCTAAAAGAATTAAAAGTGTAAACATGAAATATTAAATTGTAAAAACACTAGAAGAAAATGTAGGATAATAATTTTATAATCGTGAAATGGGCAAGATGCTTTGATACCATCAAGGAGAAAAGGGACAAATTTAACAACGTAAAGTCTCATCTAGTTACTCCCTTCCTCCTCCCCCTATCTGAAAAATCATGGAAATACATGATGAGTTGTGAGGGTAGAAGAGTTTATATTTAGACAACGAGCTACTTATCTAAAGGAGAGCGGGTATGAAGAAAGCATCTCTGAAGATTATTTCTCATTTTTGAGTGAACAGAAACAGTAAAAACTTGACATCTATGGTGAATTTTCAAGGGAAGGTGATGAAAAAATGGCACACTTTGAGTAAAATTGCAAACAGTGCTGAAGGATAGTATTTCCAGAATGATCTAGAAATGAAGCACCAAATTTGTATTGCAGAAGGCTAGCATTCCAGAAACCTAGTAGGCACATGTCAGAAATCGTGAACAGTTCATTTCTGCCTTTTAACATCATTTGCTTTGCTTTTACAAACTTTATCCCTAAGGCCAATTAGTTAGCATTATGTAATGGATAAATTCTGGAGAGTTGGAAAGACTAGGCCAGATGCAAAAAGAAACAAACTGTCTCATTGTTGCTATTTTCATCATGGGTTGGTTTGATTTACAGTGTGCTTGTGGTTAAAACTTTATTCCTTGTGATACTCTGTTTACCTAGTTCCCAGTCAGAAATTGTGAATTTCAAAGAATTTTTTAAAAATCATGAAAATATAGCCTCATTTAAAAAGTTCACTGACTTGTTTTTTGCCGAAAGACAATCCACTATTTACCACTACTGGAGATACTCACAAAAACAAGACAAAACAAAACAAAAACAAAGAAAAACATCACAGGACACAGCAATAGTATAAAGGGAACATTGGAGTTAAGAAATCAGGTTTATCATTCTGCAAGTTCAAAAAAATCTCTGGCCTCCATTTCCTCGTGTTTATCAAATAAGGAGTTAAATTGATTGATCTTTCAGGTCCCTCAATTTTAGAAAGTCTATTATGCTATAGGTATTAGCACTTCGAAGTTTTAAACAAGGAATTTCAGACTCTAGTTTGAACAATTAAAATATTAAAAAATGTGGGTTTCTCAGGAACTGCTTTGAAGTCCTATCATGTATTATTTTGACTTATTAATTTAAAAAATTTTCATTACTTGTAATCATTTTGCTACCTATAGAGGCATTATGTATATATTGCTAGCTAATGTTAAAATTTATAGCAGATAAGACTTTCTGAGAGACTTGGTATCCTGGTTTATTAGCTACTTTTGGGAACTTGCAATTTCAGCTAAAATTACGTTAAGGTGTCTTTTTATAATCCTGTGTTTAAAATTTTTTACTGTTAGGTTAAGCTAAAGCAATGCATATATCTAACATATATTTTGGAGGTTTTTCTGAGTCGTTTACCTAGATTAATTTCTAATTGGGAAGGAACCTCAAAATCTACTGCAATTTATCGTTTAATATGTATTCTCTAACTCTGAAGAGTTAATGTTTGTAAAATTTTTTTTTTAATGATAGCTTTCTTGTCAGTTGTGAGCTGTTTTAGGAAATGATTCTAAGTGAGCTTTTTTTGTGTTTTGTATTTTATTAGATTAAGGTATAGGTAGTTTCTTGGTTTAAGTTGAATTTGGGGAAAAGACGTGATTTGCTTGAAGGATTCAGTGAATATTATTATGACAAGAACACATTTGTACATAAAATTCAGCTTTAGATTTTTCTTTTCTGTATATCTAATGTGGGTAGATCTTGGTATATTGCATTACTGTATTTTAATATACTTTAAAACAAATGACAGTATCCTAAGGTATTTTGCATATTGCTAACAAAAAGTGTCTTTACGTGTATATTGCTTTTATCCTGAAATATCAAACAAGTGGTTTTAAAAATAACTTTTGTTTTGTATGCAATATTTTGGTCTTTTTTCTTTTTTTTTTCTTTTTTCTTTTTAATTGTGAGAAAGCTATTTCTGTTTTATATTGGTCATTAATATACAGAGCATGGATTATATGTCCATCAAATCATTTCTAGGAAGAAATTTGAATATTCAGTTCACAGAAAGGTAAACATATCAGTTTTCTTCACAACACCCTGGGAAAGGAGGAAGAGTTGATAGTTATTATTTACCCTGGCCAGATGCTCTCAAAGAATCATAGGTACATGAAGTAGAAAGTTTCTCTTTCACCATTATGTCCGCTTTTTCATTCTCTCTTAAAACATACTGTACACATGAAGAAAGATGGCAGAGGTGAAGAAGACACCAAATTCATGGCTTGGAAAGGCTGGTGATAAAATAGAGCTGGCAGGAAATTAGGAACCCAGGCCCTTCCACACAGCAGACGCTTTCTGCTTTCTCTCCTTGGCTGTGTTTCTTAGAGTGGTCAGAGAACCTCTTGTATTAGGATAGGCCTGGCGCTTGTTAGAATGCAGATTTGTGGGTCTACTATGGGCTTAAAGAATCAGAACCTCAGGGAGTTGGACCAGGGAATGTGTATTTTTGCTGTCTTTATTATGGAAACTTTTAAGCATACAGGGAAATAGAGGAGTATATTGAACACTCATTACCAACTACCTGGATTCTGTAATTAACATAGATAGCTTTATGTGTGTTTAACATGTATCATGAGGTTGCACCTCTCCATACTTTGCCTCAAATACTAAATAATTAGACTAATTCTACATAGCTATAATACTATTATCCCATCTTAGAAAATTAATGGTAATCCCATAATTATTCCATAATTCAAGAAAATCATCTAATAGTTGTTTCATGTTCAGATTTGTTCATTTGTCGCCAACAATGTCTTTTATAGGTTTTCTCCCTCCCAACACGGATTAATCAAAATTGCTTAATCAGCATTGCTTTTATGTTTCTTTAATGCTAGAACAATTCTTAAATTTTTCTTTTCTTCATGATGTTAACTTTTGCAGAGTCTGGGCCACTTCTCCATAGTTTGGATTGCCTGATTGTTTCCTCCAAGTTTCATCTGCCCTCTGTATTCCGGGTAAACTTGAAGGTGCTTCTAGGGGCTTGATTATATTCAGACTACATGCTGTTGTCAGAAGTACTGCTTTCCACTTCATATTTGCATCACATCACATAACCTGATTCATCTCACTGTTCGTGATGCTAAGTTTTATCTCTTGGTTAGGGTTCTGACTGCCAGATTCTTCTGTGTAAAGGTACATTTTCCTCTCTGCAGTCAGTAAGAAACTTGTGGAGTAAAACTTTTGGCAAGGTGTCAAGGCCTATTTCCTGGCAACCTTTTACCTAATAGTTTTCGTGGCCATTGAGAGTCCTTGGCTGAATCAATTATGAATTGCTGGGGGGAGGTGGGATGTGTATTTTAAACAAGCTCCCTAGTCGTTCTTAGGCCTCTAAAGTTGGAGAGCTATCGCTGGACTGGTATCAGGACCTGAGAGTTAAAGAAAAGAAATTCTGTCTTGAAGGAGTTACTATGAATCTAGGCACTGGTGGGTTTTCAGCTGATTGTCAGTAGACAGAGTTTAAACTTCATGTTAGTTTTGGAGGAACAAATTTGAAATATGTCTCATGTGTTCTCTGTATGTAACAGCAATAACCTGATATAAGGGCTAATATAACAGGTTAGAGTGTATGACTCAAAGGAGAGTGGAGGATGCATAGAAATTACTAAGGTGGAAAGGACACTATATTAGAAATTCATTTTTTTTTTTTTTTACAAATGTTGTCTCGTTTAAATTTTTGTAAGTTTTTTTGGTGCCCATTTTCAGATGAAGAAATGGGTTTAGAGAGGTTAAATAATCTGATAAGTCACTGGTAACTGGTGGAGGAAAGTTTTGAAGCCAGATCTCACTGACGGGAAAATATATGCAGTTTTCTATATGTTGTAAGGATCCGGAGCCTCTTCTCACTAATTACTTTGCTTTACTTTGGGACTTGGTTCGCTGTCTTGGCTTATTGAAAGTGGAGGAATGATATCCTTGAACCACTGGGGCCTCTTGATGTACACGGTGAGGTTCTTTGAGACCTCTGATTTCAACTCTGGTGTATGAAACTCTGCAGACAAGTTGCACCCATATGTTGATTCTCTGTTTACCTGTTGGAAGTACCAAGAGTAGTAACTCTTTCCTTAAGGTTATAGAGCAGTTGTTTTCAAACTTGACTGTGCTTTGGGGTCACCTGGGGAGTCAGATATTTGGGTTCTACCATAAGAGATTATGATCCAGTAGGTCTGGGATGGGCCTTAGAATCTATTTTAAAAAGCCTTTGTTTTCAGAAAGATCTCCAAGCAGTGCAGACAGGGATGAGAACCACATTTCTATAGGATGATTTCTACCAGTATTTACAGCAGTAGTTCTCAGGGAGAAGGAGTTTATATTAGAATCACTTGGGAATATTTTTTTGTGTGTGAACTTGAGCACTAGGCGTATCAGACATAGAGGGGTGGAATGAATAAAGGAAGCTCTGATGATGGTTTTAATGGAACACCAGTATTTATTTATTTATTTATTTTAACATCTTTATTGGAGTATAACTGTTTTACAATGGTGTGTTAGTTTCTCCTTTACAACAAAGTGAATCAGTTATACATGTACATATGTTCCCATATCTCTTCCCTCTTGCGTCACCCTCCCTCCCACCCTCCCTATCCCACCCCTCTAGGTGGTCACAAAGCACAGAGGTGAACTCCCTGTGCTATGCGGCAGCTTCCCACTAGCTGTCTAATTTACATTTGGTAGTGTGTATAGGTCCCTGCCACTCTCTCACTTCGTCACAGCTTACCCTTCCCCCTCCGCATATCCTCAAGTTCATGCTCTAGTAGGTCTGGGAACACCAGTATTTAAACAGTCTCTGATCGGGCCTTACTCTTAGCTGGAATGGTTGGTGAAAGTGTGTATTAATCAAGTGGTAGCTATATTTGCCATATACTATGGCATATGGGTTATACTTATGGTTTAGAATACTGTAAAGGCATTTTACATTAAAACTGTACAGCATATAATTGAATATTCTTTTGATTCAGAGGCTTCTTTGGAAGTTTGAAGTACTTCAAGGTCATTATTAACACAAATGATCACTGTTGGTGCTCTAAAAGTGCCAGGTTAGAGGCATTTCATTATGTTGGGAAAATTGATATTCAGTGCAGAGTGAATTTCATGTCTCAAATTTTCAGAAATGTTATATTTGTTAAAATTGGTGCCAAGGATAGGATTCCTAAAAAGAAACTGGTGAATGAAAGGGGAGAAGTGTCCTAATAGGTATTAAATAGGTGTCATTGGAGACAGGAATGAAGGAAGCAGAGAAGAAAAACGATCTAACTACATTTTGCTGGATGGATTCTCAGGGAGGAATAGCTAGGGGAGGGGTTGGGAAGGGGTTTTACAGTCTTTACTCTTCCCTGCTGTAAGATATTTAGTACAGTGGATGAACAGGGACCCCTGAAATCTACACACACCAAAATAACATCCTTTGAGCTCCATCTAGGTATGTACTGTGGCAGTGGTGAGAAAACCCAGGCTCCTTGTAACTCCGAAGCTCAAGGTCAGAACTTCTAGGAGAGATAACAGCTGGCAGAGAGGGGACACAGGATGTATGGGCAGGCACACCGTACACTGGGTTGGATCCTCTGTGATTCTGGATAAAAATGAACAGAACTCCAGATCTGTCATTTTGCTTGGTTATAAGGATCGCAGCTTTTGAGTAGTAAACTAAATAGTAGTTATAAATAGCCCTCTGTGTTTAGGATGCTGCCATTTTGCCTTCTGTAAGGCAGTTTTCATTAAAGCTGACTCTGAAGGAAAAGATATGCATTCCAATAGAGGAATTTTGTATGCAAAACTTAAGCAATCTCAAATGGCTTTGCTTAAACCTAGCGCGTGATGGCGCGTTTTGGGGTTGGAAGAAAAGAGAAGCTACACGAAGGACTTTTTACTCTGTTCACAAATTAAACAAAAGTTATCAAAACGAAGCTGAAGTTAAAAGCAATTACATTGTAAATTTGGAAAAATAGAGAATTACAGCATGTTTATAGCATTTGTGGACCGTGTTTTCCACTCTTTGATAGGGACCACATAACTTTTAGGTAGTTTTCAAGATGTAGTCTAGGATTAAATGAGATGGTATTTGTCAGGCATGTTACAAGATTTTGAATAGGGCCTTGTGAGATTGGAATGTGTCGTTCTGTCTATTTATTTGGCATCTGCAGTTCACTCTCTCAATTCGTGGTATAATCACGTCTACCATAATGTGATGTTCCTGAAAACCCTCTCATTCTGTAAAATCACGCAATAAAAACAACACGGCTGTGGGGAAAATAGGATTAAGGCTAGACTACTTAAAACCATGTGACTTTGTAACCAGAATACTTAACAAAACAATGACAATCCAAATAAAAATATTAGCACCGTCGTATCGGGGACATTTGCACTCAGCTTCATATCCCGATGGTTCAAGGCCTTATTTTATCCTGGCACATGTTTTTCCTTCTTTGATATGTAGATTCTTGTAGGTATTAGCTTCTACTGGAGGAGATTTTCACCAAAATTAAAGCTCTGGTCCAGGGTTTAGCCTTCATGTGTGCCCACAGCATCACTAGGTAGAGGAAAGCGTAAGGAATATGGAAGACACTAAACCAGCCACCACTGCTTGTACCAAAGGAAGGTATTTTGGTAAGAGTCTCGCCGGTTTTCTTATTCTTGTTTTTTCCTAGGTCTTTATTATTCGTGAAAAATCTTGCCCTTGATAGCTTCAAAACATTAACATGCTGGGAAGAATCACTTACAAACCAAAACTATTTCCCCATTAAATTATTGTCGTTCCCATTTTGCCAGTCATGTGTGAAGCAATCCATGTTACAGGAGCGTGCATTGTGGCATAACTGACATGTTTTTGAATCCGTGATGGTGTCAAGATGCAGCTCTTGGAGTTGTCAAGGTTCTATTGTTTTGTGAAGTTCTAGTTTTGGAGAGAGTGCAGTGTTTCAAGGTTAAGTGAAAGTTATTCTTCTCATGCTTTGTTGGCCTTTATATACAAAAAGAAGTGAAAGAGGGGCTATTTCAATCCACTTTTAAATTTCTGCTTCTGTAACATAGTCATTGGATGGAATGAGCTAATAATGTCTCAATGCCACATCAGGCCTTGAACTACATATATGGAGCAGGAATGGCTTTAAATTTTGGCTCATTTGAAATGTAGTTATAGTGAGGCTTTAAATTAAAATTCATCTGAGTGTACAGTCAATGGAAAAAAGAGCAACAGTAGCCAGGTGTCGAGGGAAAAACTGATGGGTAGAACAAACAGGGCTTTCAGCAATATAAACAATCTATTTTCATAGGGTCTTTTGTTTTGTTTTGTTTTGTTTTAGGATTGGGAAAATGTCCACATTAAGTCTAAGTTAGTTAAATGTGAAAGGCAGCAAATATACAATGTGTATGTTGAGTATTACAGTGTTTCTCTTCACTAACTGTAATAACAAACATTTCAGTGGCTTAACACAAGAGGTGTATTGTCTTCTGTGGGTGGTCCTGGCTGATCATGGCTTTAGCATCCTTTAGGGACTCAGCGCCCTCAGCATTCAGCCAGAGAAAGGAAAGAGAATGTGGAGAAAGCATAACTGCTTCTTAAAAGCCCTGGCTTGAAGTGACTCACATCACTGGTGCTATCATCCCACAGGGAGAACAGCCCTGTGACTACGCCCATATAAAGGGAAGCAGGGGAATGTGTTCCTGCCCAGGGAACAACTTTGTGCTACAGAAGAGGGAGCTTGTGTTTTATTGACTAGAGACTGAGGAAGAAACAATTCTCTACTTAGATCAGGTATTCTCCGGATTAGATTAAGGGAGAGAGGGTGTGTGTGTGTGTGTGTGTGTGTGTGTGTGTGTGTGTGTGTGTGTGTGTGTGTGTGTGTGTGTGTGTGTGTGTGTGTGTGTGTGTGTGTGTGTGTGTGTGTGTGTGTGTGTGTGTGTAATGTAAATTGCTATTGATTGGAGCATAAAAGAGACAATTCCTTTTAAAACTTTGATTTATATTTTAATTTAATATTTTAGGATTTGCTAGCCATGTCAGGTGTCTCATTTTACTTTAAAAAAAATCTTTATTGGAGTATAATTGCTTTACAGTGTTGTGTTAGTTTCTGCTGTACAACAAAGTGAATCAGCTTATATGTATACATATATCTCCATATCCCCTCCCTCTTGAGCCTCCCTATCCCAACCCTCTAGGTGGTCACAAAGCATCGAGCTGATCTCCCTGTGCCATGCAGCAGCTTCCCACTAGCCATTTATTTTACTCTTAAAAATGTCAAAACTGTTCTTAGCCTGAGTGTCATACAAACACAGGTCAACCCTATTTTAACTGGTCAGGTAAAACAAGTAACTCTATTTAAATTAGCTTTTAAAAGTAACAACTACATTTAATAATTTTAAGTGTGATCTGTGCTAAATATACTAAATTAAGATATAATGAAATGGTACAACTAGAGTTTTGAATAATTTTTCTTCAGATGAAATTTCATTGAGGTAAAAATGGCCTTCATAGACTAAATAAAAAGTACTGTAGCCTTGTCAGTGTTTCAAGTCTTAAAAGAAATAGTTCATCTGGTTTAGGACAGTTTGGGATCTTGACATGTGCTCACAGAGGTTGTAACTTTAACAAAAGTGTGTCCCATACTTAGGGAACTTGTTGGCTTCTATTCCCAAATAACTGCCCCCCAAAATCACTCCTTGTTTTTTGTCTTTTAATCGTACAGGCCACCAAATAAATACATGTGCAAAATTCATACCTAAATTTGGAGATTTACACTAAAACTTTGTTAGTAAAACAGATTGGATTCTCTTTGTTTTGTGTGTTAATAATCACTGGGAATGGATTAAAATTATCTAAAAATTCCTTATAAAGGTTTTAAAGCATCTAAATATTTAAAGTAAAGCTGAAACTAAAATGTTTTCATCAAAACACGTCGATATGTTTTATGAGTTCTTCTAGAAATCATAAAATATTAAAAAATAGAGACCTGTTAGTCTAGTAGTGAAGGTTTAACGGTCAGCTGTTATAAGATGCTTGTTCTGTTAATTCCAAATATAACTTAGGTTACATTTTCTGGTATTCTTAATTGGCTTTTAAAAAGTAGGTTACTAAAGCATTAAAATAATAAATATACGTATTTATTTAGAGGCTATTTAATAATTAAAGTTTCTCTACATAATATTACCATCAGTTGAGACTGTACCAGGGTCTAGATGAGGATCCTTTTTTTTTCTTACAAAGCCAAAGTCTGTGACCTGTATGGCTAATACATAATTAATATCTTCTCAGACAATTGTGCTTGAGAGATAAAACAGCAAATTATAATTAGAATAAAAATCAGACACTGAAACCTTTAATAGGAGCTGTATGGTGTTACAGGTCAAATGTGCACTACTTGAGATAAAATTTTTTGCCTGGTTGATCTTATTAATACAGTTTTAATACTTTTAGTGCGTTTACTTATGTTGTCTGGTGCTGGCTTCGTCTTTCACTCCCAATATTGTATCTGTTGCGCCCAGACAACAAGCAGACGTGGCTCCTCAGTGTCATAAGAAGCCACTGGTGACACTGTCTGAGCTTGATCAAAATAATGACTGTTAGGTCCAGGGATTCCAGAATGTAATACTGCTGCAGATGTTAAAATGCTTGCACTGTGTTCAGAAACTTATTCATAAGCCTTTTCAGTTTTCAGTCCATAAGCCCACTTGGGTGAATGCTCCGAAATCTTACTTAGTGACGTTGTAGTAATATTAATCAACACAGATTGTAGGACTTCTCAAGACCAAAGAAAAAATGAATTGCTAAACTTCACGATAGTTACTCTTGGTTGACATAGATACAATCTTAAATAATAGTGTTTAAAAAATCCAACAGGGGGCTTCCCTGGTGGCGCAGCAGTTGAGAGTACACCTGCCGATGCAGGGGACACGGGTTCGATCCCTGGTCTGGGAAGATCCCACGTGCCACGGAGCAACTAAGCCCATGTGCCACAACTACTGAGCCTGTGCTCTAGAGCCCACGAGCCACAGCTACTGAAACCTGCGTGCCTAAGTCCCGAGCTCTGCAACAAGAGAAGCCACTGAAATGAGAAGCCCGCACACCGCAACGAAGAGTAGCCCCCACTCTCTGCAACAAGAGAAAGCCTGTGCACAGCAATGAAGACCCAAAACAACCAAAAAATATAAAATAAGATAAATCATTTACATAAAAAAATACAAAAAAAATTCCAACAAATAATACGTCACAGTAATTAAGATGGCTCCTAACTACATCTGAAAGTAGCATGATATTGTAAATCAACTATAATTTTAAAAAAAGATGGCTCTTATCAAAAAACCTGAAAATAACAAGTATCGGTGAGGATGTGGAGAAATTGGGACCCTTGTGCACTGTTGCTGGTAATGCAAAATTATGTAGCCATCATGGAAGCAGAATGGTGGTTTCTCAAAAAATTGAATATAGAATTATAAATGATCCAGCAATTCCATTTCTGGGTGTCTACCCTAAAGAACTGAAAACAGGAGCTTGAAGAGATAGTTGTACAACATGTTCATAGCAGCATGATTCATAGCAGCCAAAAGGTGGAAGCAGCCCCACTGTCCACAGATGGATGAGTAGGTAAAATGTAGCACAAACGTGTAATGGAATATTATTCAGCCTTTATAAAGGATGGATATTCTAACACACGATGCAGCATTGGATGAACCTTGGTGACATTATGCTAAGTGACATAAGCTGGTAAAAAAAAAAAGACAAATACTGTATGATTCTACTTTTATGAGGTAACTAGAGTAGCCACGCTCATAGAGACAGAAAGAATGGTGGTTGCCAGGCCCTGGGGGGAAGGGGAATGGGAAGTTAGGTAGTTTCAGGCTGGGAAGATGAAAAGTTCTGTGGATGGATGGATGGTTGCCCAGCAGTGTGAATGGACTTAATGCCTCTGAACTGTGCACTTAACAACGGTTAAGATAGTAAAGTTTATGTCATGTGCATTTTATCAAAATTCAAAAACATCAGCAGACCCTTCAGATAGTTTCATTTCGTCATAGTCCTACTTACTGATTAAACACAGAAAACAAATGAACAAACAAAATCTTTTTCTCTTCCTTGCCCAGTACTGTTGTCAATTTAAAAAACAAATATTATTATGTCCCCACAGCCAATCCATTTGGATCAAGGCATACCTCTTTTTTTTTTTAGTAAATTTTTTAATTTTTTTTTTTACTTTTGGCTGCATTGGGTCTTCGTTGCTGTGCGCGGGCTTTCTCTTGTTGCGGAGAGCGGGGGCTACTCTTCGTTGTGGTGCGCGGGCTTCTCATTGTGGTGGCTTCTGTTGTTGCAGAGCACAGGCTCTAGGCGCATGGGCCTCAATGGTTGCAGCACACGGGCTCAGTAGTTGTGGCACGTGAGCTCTCGAGTGCAGGCTCAGTAGTTGTGGTGCGTGGGCCCAGCCGCTCCGCGACATGTGGGATCTTCCCGGACCAGGGCTCGAACCCGTGTCCCCTGCACTGGCAGGCGGATTCCCAACCACTGCGCCACCATGGAAGCCCCAAGGCATACCTCTTACCAGTGTTCTAGCCACACTGTGCAGGTGGGCACCGGCTTCAATTGTGTTACCTAAAAATAGTATTTTTACATGGGTCCCTTCCACTTCTACAGCACAGTGTAACCATTGTGCGGTAAAAAGTTAGTGCTGGTGTTGGTCTTCACAGTGATACTCAAAGTCTCAATTGGAAAGTGAGAACCCAAGTGTTTTTAAATCTGGAATGACTCCAATAAAGGATGGGTAGGTAGTATTTTAAATCAAAAGAGAGCTCTTCCAAGTTCTCTCTCCTGCAGCCTGACCCCTGGTGATGAGGCACTGCCTGTAAGGAGGGCCAGAGAAGCCCAGGCCTTCAGACCATGCCTTTTGGAGGCCAGGTGCTGGGTCTCAAGCCTGCCCCGGACCAGCTGTTAACTGGTTACAGTTATTTAACCGCTCTGTTCTTGGGTTTCCTCACAGGTAAAATGGGGCTTATTTTGGGTAGAAAGATCAGGAACAGCTTTGTGGAGGAGGATATTACTACCTTATAGGGTTGTTTTGAGAATTAAGACTTAATACATGTAAAGTCTGAGAATAAAGCTTTGATACACTTACTTACTAAATGTTAGATATTAACAGCTTCTTCTACCTGGCCCACAGTATTGAAAATTGTACCAGGCATTGATAAGGTTCTACCTGGCCAAATTTTCTTTCTTTATTTAACTGTTATCCAACCCTCTTTCTACACACAGAAATATGCCTTGCTTAGGCGTTCAAAGTAAATCCTCCAAATAAAAATGTGATATTGTTAAAGCAGTTAGAGCTGTGTATCTGTTAAATGATCGTAAGTTCTCATTGTTAGTGAAACCAGGGAGAAAACTATAGTCACTTTGTAATTTATGTATTGATAAATGCTTGAATAAAAAGTGGATTGTCCATGTTCAAAAATACATTAGGTAGGCAGTCTTTTGAAACAGTCTTGTCTAAATGTCAAAACGTTATTATCTAGCACCAAAAAAATCTAAAATGTTTATTTGAGCTTTTTTAAGGAAAACAATGTTATTATGAAATATGCATGTGTAAACTTTTGGTGGATAGAGTTTACCACCCTTTAGTTGATAAGGAAAATATTACGTGTAAATGGTGTAACTATGCAACAATTCTTTAAAATCCCCTCAGTAAAGAAAGATGTTAACCAGCCATTTTACACCCTTTCCAAACAACATTGACAGATCTTAGTTCTGTGAGCCTGTCAGCAGATCAAAGACCTTCAGTGGTCCCTGTTTGTTCACAGAATGTACCCCAAACTTCTAAACCCAAAGTGCGAAGTCCATGGTTCCAGAAGACTTTTCTAACCCCATATTTCATTACCTCATTACTCCACTATCCCATTTTCATAATGAAACATTCTTACAACATTATTTCAACTAAACTATTCTCATGCTCTTTATTGTTTGTCTCCGTGCAACCTTGTCTCTATTGCAACCTTGCAAACAACCTTAGCAATTTGGGGAGACGTTTGCTGGTGACCATTTCCCAGGGTCTGGTTGTTTCAGGAGGTGGTTTTAATCTCTTGCCTGGGAAATGTTACACAAACTGGAAGTATGTAGAGGTTTATTTTAGTCTGTTTTCTATGTGTGGTAGCTCAAGTCCAGGTGGGAATTGGAAGATTAATAATCAGTTACTTGCTTTTCATAAAGGAGGCATCTGTCAACGTGTAGTCCAGCTGTTAACCTTAGATGTGTCTTCTCTAGCTAGATGCCTGTTCTGTGGGTGACTGGTCTCCTGTAGGCTCAGGCAGAACCAAAACCAGTCCAAAATTGGAGAATTAAAGAGCAGGGGAAGAGTTCACTTGGTACTTTAGCAACTGTCTGTAAGTGCTTTGTCTCACTCCTATTTACACCCCAAATTACAGTAAAACTAGAAGTTTTTTTGTCTGATCCAAGCTCCTCTCCCATTTCTTATTTTTTTCCCTAACCTCTCTGATGTTTCTACTTAAAAACTTGGTATTTTTTAAAGTGATTTCTCCATGGTTGGGATATTTTGTATCCTTTTTTTTCTCAACTTTAATGTATGTGTATAACAAGTTCCTTTTTGATTGGAATTCAGGTTGTACTCTTCCCTAACTGCCTGATGACCACCTGAAGCCACATAAGGAAGACTATTTAATGAAGTCATCCATTTTTACTCGACTAATTTGGGGGGCCCGTTTGTAATTTTCAAAGTTTCATAATATTATATTATTAATCCTTGAGGTTGTTACAGGTCGATCGACGCCAGAGCTGATAAACTTTTGAAAGATTAGACTAGACGAGGCTGAATCATCGTTGAGCATGTGAAATTACTGATTTGACTGGTATACATATCTGTGGTCTGTTTTTGGTGATTTTGCCTGTCGTGATGTTCATTAGGATAACCTGTCTCTCTGTAGGACGGTTTCCTACTACTTCTGCCTGTTGGCTGGAAGACCTGGCTTCCTCCTGGCCTCTATGGCTCGGTACCCTGCTCTCTGTGCTGTAGTCAGCTCTCGCCTCTGTTATAAAGCCAAGCGTGATGGGATCAGTTCTGTGTAGCTTACAGTTAAGAAGGACCTCAGACTTCAGGCTTTCTATGTCAGAGAGGCCTCAGCCGGGCAGTACCTTAACACATTTTGTTAGTTTCCTCCTAAGGCTGCTTTGACAAAGTGTCACCAGTGGGGTGGCTTACAACAAACAGAAATTTATTCTCAGCAGTTCTGGAGACTAGAAGTCTGAAACCAAGGTGCCAGAAGGGCTGTGATCCCTCTGAGACCCTGGCTAGAATGCTTCCTTGCCCCTTCCTAGCTTTTGGTGGTGGCTGTCAGACCGTGGCATATTCCTTGGCTTGCAGCTGCATAACTTCATTATCTGCCTCTGTTGTCACATGGCATCCTTCTCTCTCTGTGTCTAAATTTTCCTTTTCTTATAAGGATGCCAGTCGTATTGGACTAAGGCCCAGCCTACTCTAGTATGACTCTTATCTTCACTTATTATCTCTGCAACTACACTGTTTCCAAATGAGGTCACATTCTGAGATACTGGGGTTAGTTAGGACTTCACATGTTTTTTCGGGACACACAGTTCAACCCGTAACATCCACGATTTTTTCTTTAACCTAGTAGCTTTGGAAATTCTCTTTCGTGGTTGACCCAACGTCACTCTGACTAAAAATGAAGGCAGTTTGACTGGGTCTAGTAACCCTTCAAACAAGGAGATAATGTGTTTGTGAAAATGTGCTGTAATGAAGATTATGAAAAAGGTAAAACTACAGCTTTGCCATGGGGTAAGCGAGGGTCTTTGAGCCGGACTGTTCTGTGTGATGTTATACGTCCTGTTCCACCTAACGTCACACTGTAACAAATGGAAACACCGTGGGGCTTCCTTATGCATCACTTTAACCCTGCAGATAACGCATTTTTCTCAGTTCCGTAGTGCCATAGGCTTAGGTTTGGGAACAGATCGCCGAGTTCTCAGAGCCTTGGTTTGCCCCTCAGTGGAGTGAGAACTCTACCTCCAAGGTAGGGTTTTCAGGGTTTGGATGAGTCGATGTTGGCGTGGCGCCGGGCACACGTGGCGTGCTCGCTCCGTGGGACTTGCCCTCTCTCCCTCTCCATCGATCTTCTCGTAGTCTTGGCCACGGTGAGAGTGGCTGTCGTTGGAGCAGCTGCAGTGCGTCACGCTGCCAGCAGTAACATCTCGTGCCAGTGGTGCCAGACTTTGCCCAGTGCTGAGGTGTCTAAGAATAGTGGCCGGGAGGATGGCCGGAGGAGGCCTCTCACTCGGATGTAGAGGCTTTGCGGGGGCTTTCTCTCCGAGGGATGCTCATGCTTTGTTGAGGGGCACTGACCGCTGTGGGTCTGAGTGCCAGCGGGTGCGGTGCCGTGGGTGCATCGAGTGCTCCGCATCTGCCTTCTCACCCAGAGTTTTCAGTAGTCCGTGGGTTTTGGGGCGGCGGGGAGCACTGTGGGGCGGTATCTTAATGCTTCGGAAAACAGTTTAATATGAAATTTAGCTTGACATAGTTTTTTTATTTAGAAATAAAGGGACATTGTAATAAAAACACCAGTTTACCAGTATATTTGAACCAGTTTTTGCCCTTTGAAGCATCAATAACACGCTTAAGTGTTCTTTGGAGGGGAATTTATTCTTGACATAGTAAATATGTTCCATCCTCACTTATCTGTTTTGTTAGGCCATTTACTCAGCTCACCTGCAGTTTCTGATTCTGAAAACTGGAAATGATAGTACCTATTATACCAACCTTAAAATTATTATAAGCATCAAAACAGGATATAGGCATATGCTGGTCAGTTGGACTAGGGCATTTCTCAGGTTGATTTCAACTGTGAGATTCTTCAGTTTTTTGAAGTTGGATAACTTGTAAAAGTGCTTGTGTAAAACAGTGATGATAATGGCCGTTTGGGAACGCTCGGCACACAGGTTGGCAACTTGTAAAATGAGTTTTACTCTCACAGAATAGTGCGCGAGGCAATCTCTCTCAGAGGTCAGAAATTAGTATTAATTTGTCAGGCTTTAAATGCAAATCAGCATTCCTCTAATTCTTTGACAAGGATAAACTTGCAAGCCTGTATTTTTGTACTTGCATTATGCTATTTGTACAGTCAAGGAAAGTTCACGGGGCTTCCCTGGTGGCGCAGTGGTTGGGGGTCCGCTTGCCGATGCGGGGGATGCGGGTTCGTGCCCCGGTCCGGGAAGATCCCACATGCCGCGGAGCGGCTGGGCCCGTGAGCCATGGCTGCTGAGCCTGTGCGTCCGGAGCCTGTGCTCCGCAACGGGAGAGGCCGCAACAGCGAGAGGCCCGCGTACCGCAAAAAAAAAAAAAAAAAGTTCACGAAAAATGCTGAGTAGTAGCACGGTTGGGACTGTTGACACTGCAGGAGGTATAGTGATGATGTTGAGGTGTCATTGGTCTGGTAGGAGAGGGAAGCGTAGTGAACAGGGTTTAAAAATCATAAGTTGCTTTCAAAGTGAAATGATTATCTTCAAGTAGATAATCAGAATCAAAAAAAATTTTTTAGAACCTACTACAGGGGGACCTGAGGAACAGATTTTGTAAATGCTTTCTATTTCCTTTTTTTCCTCCTGTATTTTTGTAAAATAAAATTTCACTTACCTGTTTTAGAAAGGGCGTAGGGGGATCCTGATAATTATAAATTACTTTGGAATTTTAGTTAAATATTCTCCTATCCACAATGTGGATTGGGGGCGTTTGAGAAAGTGAAAAGATCCTTTGGTTGTCCTTTCTCTTTTGCTTCCGTGGATCTCGAGGAAGGAGTTACTGAAGAGAGCTGTAGGACTTGTCAGGAGACCTCAGGTGAGAGCTGGAGTTGGGGCAGTGCTCAGGGCAGGGTCTCCACGACGAAAGGCAGTGTAGCCTCTCAGTGGATTAATGAGCCACCAAGGGAAGGCATGTGTGTTCCTTGCTACAGTCAGAGCCACTTTGTTCTTTGGATCAAAGGAAAGAACAGAATGTCTAATTATAATAATCTTCTAATAATTACAATATTTTACATTCATTTTCTTTTAAAAATCTATTTGAGTAACTACTAGCCTTCAGAATATGTTGGAAAATAGTATTTAGGCAGCAGCTGGCAGCTACTAGTGTTGGAGTCTGTGCAGTGCTCAGCTCGTAAAAGATTTCATTAGTTGGACATATACTTTGATTTCTTTATTGCCGCACAAGTACATTCTTTTGAGCAGCTGCTTTGGAAGGGAATGTACAATAAACATTTCTACACTTGTGGGTTTTGTTGGAGTGTCACTTGCCATCTGGTAGAGAGAGGGGTGGCTTACTCGTAGAGAGGAAGTGTCTGGAATCTCTGCATGTTCTCCTAATGCAATTTCAGGTCCCCTCCGGTACGCAGGCCTCTCACTGTTGTGGCCTCTCCCGTTGTGGGGCACAAGCTCCGGACGCGCAGGCTCAGCGGCCACGGCTCACGGGCCCAGCCGCTCCGCGGCACGTGGGATCCTCCCAGACCGGGGCACGAACCCATGTTCCCTGCATTGGCAGGCGGACTGTCGACCACTGTGCCACCAGGGAAGCCCTCAGGTCCCCTCTTAGTTTGTCATTCACTGAGAGGAGATCATTGACAGCTGTAGTTATTTTGTTCCCTTAGATCCTTAAGAGAATAGGATAGAATAGGATAGAATTTATAGAAATGTTTTGAATTGTACCTGGTCAGTAGTTGTTTTAATCTGAAAGAGAATTTTTTATAGTGTTTATTGAAACTTAGTATATTCTAAACAAAAAATATATTGTAAACAAGTCAGACGAAAATACTGATATCTGTTAAAAAATGTAAAAGAGCTCCCCTCATCCCAAATCACCAACAGCAGAAAGGTGCCACATTCACCACCACCCCCTTTTTTTCCCCTATGTCCCAGCAATTAACTAACTATCAGAGTG
Organism: Kogia breviceps; assembly: GCF_026419965.1. NCBI lineage: Eukaryota > Metazoa > Chordata > Mammalia > Artiodactyla > Physeteridae > Kogia > Kogia breviceps. The sequence goes on along the minus strand of NC_081317.1, from coordinate 110,684,477 downwards.
ATACCTGAGCAGAATTCTTCAAGTCGTGACTTGTGGTCGTGTCATAACCACACTGCTTGCTGTTGATAAGAGCGATCACACATTAGTTCTCTGGAGGCCGCAGGGGCATTAAGGGACTGGTGGAGGTGGGTTGAACAAAGGAAAATCCTGCTTCAACAGAGAAGTGGGCAGGAAGGGTCACTGTTCAGGAACTTACTCATATTTGGAATAACCACCGTCACAACGACTGACTTATGTTGAGGGTCTCCCACGGGCAAGGCATTAAGCGCTTACATACATCTTACTGAGTGCTCACGGCAACCCTGTGAGGTGAGTACGCTTGTCCCCGTTCATTTTCCAGACATGCAGATGGAAGCACAGAGATGGGAGTGGCCCAGCGTCAGACAGCTTAGTGACAGGTTTGAATTTAGCCAGTCTGGCTCCAGAATCACGTTCTCACAATGTTCTGCCATCTTTTGGAAACACACCTCCGTTCTCTGGAAGCTGTTATATTTTAAAATCATACCTTTTGGTCCCCAAATGAGGCAAATGGAAATTATAGATATGTTAATGACATAAATAGCAGATGAGAAAGTTGGTATAATTAATTAAATCTGTGACTTGAAACAATCCCACTCTTGTGAAGACTTGCAGGAATCCTCCTGGTTTCGCTTGTTAAAGTAAATGTTTTCCCCCATGAGTCTTCTGTAGTGTTTTATTCTTGTTGTTTTTCTTTGGGGCCTGCATGCTTTCTGGCTTTTGCTCCTGCTGAGTAGGCAAACGTATCTGGAGACAGCCATGGAGTAAAGGAAAAGAAAAGCTTTGCAGTTTAAAATTGATTTATGGGGAAGCTTCTTCTGTGGTTTAAAAAAAAGGACCGCCCCCCCAAATCCTACCCTCCTTTCTATATTAATCATCCCGTTACAGTAAGTAAACCAAACTCATTTTATTTGGGGGGCCGGCATAAATGTGTCAAAGCGCTCAGAACGGGGAGCTCAGTGCCACTGTGATGATCATGTGATCGCCACGAGAAGTTATTGTTGAGAAAATGTACTTGTGTGGATGCAAAATGTGGAGGGAGACCCCCCTGATGATGGGTAGTCTGACCTAAAGTATGTGCCTTAGTGAAGGAATGGTATTTTGCGGGATGCAGCTCCTTAACCTCTGGTAATTAGTAGTGAAACAGGCAATATTTCCTGGGCTGATTTTTTTTTTTCTCTCAGCCATTTTTTGAATTAGCTTGGTTTCTGTGTGTATGTGTGCACATGTGTGTGTGTATATACATGTCCTTAATTCTAGTACCAGCAGAGTTCTTAATGGCATTTTTCTTTTCTGAGGTGCCTGGTGTTCAGTTGATCTCTTTGGTGACCCGTACTCCAGCAAATCCTGTCTTCTTTATGCGGTCTGTCCCTTCACCTGACAAAGCATGTTACATTTATGACAAAATAGACTTCAGGAACTCAAGAACAATGTATGTAAAGAGGACAAAATATTTCCTTTTTCTCTTGCTTTTTTTTGTAATTTCTAAACCAGTTAGAGTCAAGAATTCAAGGTTGCTCATCTAAATCCTTAAGTTGGAGTAGCCATTGTGAAGGCTGATAGAATAGAATATCATTTAGATTATTCAAACCTAGGAATATTTTCTAACATTGCAAAGACTTAAAAAAACAAACAAGAGTTGAATGCCCTGTGTGTTCAGATGCTATTGTTTTTCCCCTCTTAGATTTTGCTTTTAGCGCTTGAGATGATTAGAATGTTGGCTGACAGCAGTTATTTTTAGCAGCGTTAGCTATATTGACATCATAAAATTTACCCGTTTGAAGTGTTTAATTCTGTGCTTTTAGTGTATTCACAGAGTTGTACAACCATCCCCACAATCTAATTTTAGAACATTTTCATCCCTCCGAAAAGAAACCCTATGCCTGTTGTAGCCACTCCTCCTTCTCCCTTTCCTGCAACCCCTGGGAACCACTGACCTACTGTCTCTATAGAGTAGTTGCCTATTCTGGACATTTCATATAAATGGAATCATACAATATGCAGTTTTTTCTGAATGGCTTCTTTGACTTTTACATAAAGTTTCAAGGTTCATCCCTGCGGTAGCCTGTATCAGTACTTCATCCCTTCTTATGGCTGAATAATATCCAGCTGTATGGATATACTACATTTTGTTTATCCATTTATTAGTTGATGGACATTTGGGTTGTTTCTCCTATTTGACTGTTTAACAAATAGTGCGGTTAAAATTTGTGTGCAGGTTTTTTGTGGGGGCTGTTTTTATTTCTGTTGGACATACACCTAGGAGTGGACTTGCTGGGTCCTATAATAATTCTGTGTTTAACATTTTGAGGTATTGCATAGGGTAGCAAGTTAGCACTGTATTTTTTGTTCAGTACAAGATATTATCTAATAATCAGGAGCTTAAGTCACCCTTGTTTAAGGCTACCCTGGGGTACTAGTTACCTAACCCAGACCTAACATCAGATCCAGCTAGAAGCTGCAGACTTCATTTTTATGTCTGTACAGGAGAAATTTTATTACACACATCTGTGAGATCACATAGACTTTTATTTTTTTGCTTCCTCTTTGTTTCTATATTGAAAAAATAGAGTGGTAAAATACTTAACATAAAATATGCCACTTAAGATTTTTATCATTGTGTTAAGATATGCATGAAACATTGTTTTGACCATTTTTTAAGTGTAGTTCAGTGATATTAAGTACGTTCACAATGTTGTGTAATAATCATCACCATCCATCTCCAGAACTTTTTCGTCTTCCCAAACAGAAACTCTGTACCTATTCAACAATTCCCCATTGCTTCCTTCCTAAGCCCCTGTTCTACCTTCTGTCATTGTTTGCCTGTTCTAGATACCTGATATAAGTGGGATCATACATTTGTCCTTTTGTGTCTGGCTTATTTCACTTAGCTTGTTTTTGAGGTTCATCTGTCTTGTAACATGTATCAGAATTTCAATCCTTTTTAAAACTGGAAAATATTCCATTGTACGGATATGTACCACATTTTGTTTATCTTTTCATCCATTGATAGACATTTGGATTGTTTCCACTGTTTGGCTTTTGCACATAATGCTGCTGTGAACACTGGTGTACAAATAACTGTTTGAGGCCCTTCTCTCACTTTTGGCTATAGGTGTGGAATTGCAGGATCATATGGTAATTCTGTGTTTAACTTTTTGAGTAACTGCCAACTGTTTTCCTCAGCAGCTGATGCAAAAGCGTTCCAGTTTCTCCACATCTTTGCCAACACTTGTTACTTTCCTTGTTTTTTTCATTAAATTCATCCTGGTGGGTGTGAAGGGATCTCACTGTGGTTTTGATTTACATTTCCCTCATGACTGATGATTTTGAGCTTGCTGGTTGTCCATTTGTATATCTTCTTTGGGGAAATGCCTGTTGAAGTCCTTTGCCTATTTCATTGGCTTGCTTGTCTCCCTGGCAATCACTACAGGTTCTGTTACTCTATTTTCAGTATTGTTGTTGACTGAATAGTAGTGTTAATGTTTTTTCCTATCAAATATTAGATTAAATAAATAGTAAGTACTACATGTAAGATTTTTTTAAAAAATTATTTATTTTATTTATTTATTTTCGGCTGCATTGGGTCTTTGTTGCTGTGCGCGGGCTTTCTCTAGTTGTGGCAAGCAGAGGCTACTCTTCTTTGTGGTGTGTGGGCTTCTCATTGCGGTGGCTTCTCTTATTGCAGAGCACGGGCTCTATGCACATGGGCTTCAGTAGCCGTGGCATGTGGGTTCAGTAGTTGTGGCTCGCGGGCTCTAGAGCACAGGCTCAGTAGTTGTGGCGCTTGGGCTTATTTGCTCTGCGGCATGTGAGATCTTCCTGGACCAGGGCTCAAACCCGTGTCCCTTGCACTGGCAGGCGGATTTTTAACCACTGCACCACCAAGGAAGCCCTACATACAAGATGTTAATAAGATTTGGTGCTGTGTGATCTTTATAGCTTAAGGCCATATTTTTGGATTTTTTTCCCTCTGCATAAATGCACCTCTGAAATAACCCAAGGCAGTGGTAAATATGATTTGATTTATTGTTTTATAGTTCTGCATCTACTGGCAAAACTGAAATATAGCTAGAAATTTTTAAATCTAGTTGATAGATAGTATGCATTTATAATCAGCTTGCAGTATGGCATCACTTGGCAAAACATTAGACAGTGACCACTGCATGTGGCTTTTGAAGACCTTACTGCCCTCTTATGTAACATGAGACAGTATAACACAGAGTGTATTCAGAAGACAAATTCTAGTATTATACATGAACTAAAAATGACCATTTGGACAAAAATTTGAGGCCCTTGGTTGCAAGAATATATAATGTTTTTCTGCTCTTCTTTGTCTACTTTTGTCCCTGATCAGTCATTTTAATACTGGATTGGAATTCATTGTTAATTTTTCAGGAGTGTTACTTAGGAGTTAACTTGTTGCCTTTATTCTGAAGACTGAGTTGGGGAAAATAATAGAAAACAGTTGGTAATAGGTTATGTTTTGTACGAAGTGAACCTGAAGCTTGCTGTGACCGTAGACGGCATGCCATCTTCTCAGCTGTACCTCATTGCCCCTCACTTTGCTCGTCCAGGCTTCAACTTGAAATGTAATTTGGTTCAATTTCTCCACAGAAGCATACGAGTTAGTGGGTCTGCACTTCTCTGCTTAAGATAGTAATTACCAGGGGAAAGGTTGGATTACTTACTATACATGTTGCTTCAGGGGGATTTTTTTTGGACTGAAGGTATGTCCTAACCCTTTTGGCACCTCTGGTTCTTTCGTGACACATTATCTCCTTTGAACACCCCATTGGGGAGGTAAACAAAACTTTAATGACATGAAAATGTTTCATAAGTAAGTGACGGTGGTGATCTAGGAGCCACGGCACAGAGGTCCAAGGCTGGTGTTGTTTCTAATGTTTCATATCTGACAAGTGGATTTTAAGAAATAGTTGATTATGTGATTAGAGAAGAGCAGTGTAGTTAGAAACTAGTGGATAGAAAAAAAGGAGGGATCCTAAGAATGAAAGACGACCCTGACTTTTATGGCATGTATGTGTGTATTTATTTACTATACGTGGACCGTATATTCCTTATGTTTTGATGTTTGGTTTATTTGAAAAGAACAAAGCCATATACCTGTTGAAACAGTGACTTAAAACAAGACTGTCTTGAATTTTCATTTCATTTCATTTCATTGTATTATTTTTACTTTTCCTCTCAAACCTTTCATTTTCCCCATAGGAATCCATAGGAGAGAAGACTTAGAACAACATAAATGTAGGAGCAGTAAAAACCAAGGGGAAAAGGCTAACGACAGCTCTGAGTAAGTGCTGGGAAAAGAGGCTGAACACCAGGGGTGGAGAAAAGGGAGAAGTCTAGCAAGTGCCTGGAGTAATTGCCCTCATTCTGGCATGGCTGCTATGACACACAATTGCAGAGTTTGATATTGTAAAGGATCAGAGAACTGTTGGCTCTGCTTGAGGCACTTTCAAACCTCACTCGTGTACCGGAATTGAAGTGTAGAAGCCTGCGGGAAGGTTGGCTTTCTGGCTGTGAATAGGCCACCTCAGTAGGGGAGCAAGTAGGAAGCAGTGCTGGCTTGGTCACGCTCTTTCTTCCCGTTACAGAGGGGAGATGGTAAGGGGGGACCTCAGATGAGAGTCGCTCCTCCGGACACTTACCTTCACATTACCATTCAGGAGCCTGTGTCTGTAACCTACCAGAACAGTGGGGCCGAGGAAGGCTTGTCTCCCCCCGCGCCCCCTGCTCCTGCTGCCACGCAGCGTGTGGGATCTGAGTTCCCAGACCAGGGATCAAAACCACCACCCCCATGGGCTTCCCTGGTGGCGCAGTGGTTGAGAATCCACCTGCCGATGCAGGGGACACGGGTTCGTGCCCCGGTCCGGGAAGATCCCACGTGCCGCGGAGCGGCTGGGCCCGTGAGCCATGGCCGCTGAGCCTGCGCGTCCGGAGCCTGTGCTCCGCAACGGGAGAGGCCACAACAGTGAGGCAAAAAAAAAAAACAAAAACCACCACCCCTGCAGTGGAAGTGCAGAGTCTTAACCACTGGACCGCCAGGGAAGTCCCAGGGTTGCCTTTTTTATGTTTGTTTGTCCTTCTGTTTTGCGTGCGTTTTTCAGAGAGAGCTGGGCCAGGGACAGCAGAGAAGATTTAGAAAGAAGTAAAAATTAAACCCTTCATTTAACTCTGTGACTGTGGGTACCTTGGACATCAGTGAACTCTCTCTGCCTCAGTTCCTCAACTGTGAAATGAGGTAACATAGGTAAAATAAGTGAGTTAATGTATCTAAAGGGCTGAGGCACTGCCTAGCACAAAATAAGTACTACAGAAGTGGTGGTGATGTCAGAAACTAAAAAAAATGAGTAACAGACCATGTAAACAACAAAATGACGTGTGTTCTATCCCACCTGAATAAGTACCACTACCAAATTCAGTATTCATGTGTTTTGTTACTCACTGTGCGTTTTTAGAGTTTTGCCCTCAGATTTTATTATGGAACTTAATTTTATCATGGATGTCTATCTCCAGTAGATGCGGGACACAGTTAAGACACGGTATGTGCGGATTTGGGTGGATTTTTTGAGCTCTTTATACTAGGTAAGAACTCAGAAAATGACAGTGGAAACATAAAAAAGACAAAGTCTCTGATGTGCCAGTTGCGTTTTTCCTGCAACAGTAATTATTTATTAGAATTAAGTGCATATGGAAATAGACTTAGTAATACATTATCTTGGGTAGTAAATGCTGTGCAGTGCTTATACTTTATATGCAACTGTAACTTTAAAAGCACTATATTTAAAAAAAACTGTATTTTTAAAAAAGTTTGAAAGAATGGTAATTATTAGGACTGACCCTCACAGAGTATGATTTAATGTGTTCAAACAATTTTTAAATTATTTGTTGGTTTCTTGATCATTTTAAATGTCCTTGGTTTTATTATAAAATAATTTTAGGTTATGATCACTTGGCTTTGGTATGGTATTGTATTAGTAAAGGGTTCTAGTCTCCTTGTTTTCATGTAAGGGGAAACAAATTGGGTAAAACAAACCATTTCTCTTTAAAGAAGAACTGTTTCCTTTTTCCTAAAGTGATATTTTTGGAGGCCCATGGTCCAAACAGATGAGCTGGACCGAGAATGAGATCACTAATGAATGCATGAAAATGTCTCTGAGGTCTTACATGCTTGTCCTACGGAGTTCTGCTAGGACTTGGCCATTGGATGTGGCATCTAAGTAAATGGCTAGTGGTTTGTGGTTCATTGCAGAGTTCTGTCTCTGGATCCCAAGTGTCAGCCAGACAGACCACCTGAAAACTTTGAAGTTCAGTGCGTCACTGGGTTAATCAGTAGGCCTTTTTTAATGTCTTAAAAGTTTTGGAAAGTCTAAAGTCACACTTTTATATAAGCCAAAAGCAAACAAATAAAATGAGTTTCTTATATTGTACTTTGTGGAGAAGAAAGTATGTTCTGTAAATTTTCACTGTCAGTGTCAGTATAAAACCATTTTCATATTCTAATTGAGCTGCCTTTAAGTGAAATTTGAAGTGAAACTATGTACTACCTGATTATAGTAAAAACAATTAGGATTTTTTTTCCCCTTCCACAATTGGTCAGGAGCATTCTACTTTCAGTCGTGACCTTGGTGAATCTTTATTCACCATTTAGAATATTAAGGCCATAAAGCTTCAGAGAGTTCAGGATATATTACGGACTAGGAGAGGGAGACTTATTTTCTGGGTTTACTATGTGGTAGGCATATATATTCCTCTTTAATTTAATACAGTCCACTTGCATTACCTGCTTTTCCCTCCTTCCCTCAACTTTTTGTACCCTTTACTCTTGGATTCATTTCTCTGTTCATTCTTTTAAAACACTCTAGAGGCTTCCTTTTTTAGTTTTCTTTTACAATTAGGAAGGTTCCTGACTTGGAAAATTTTAAAAAGGAGTTTTTTTTTTTTTGTTTTGTTTTTTACCTTGGGCATATCACTTAAATTTTCTGAGTCACTCTTTTTATATATAAAAAATGATGGAGTTGGATTACTTTTCAGATATGGCATTCTGCAGAGTAGGATAAGATGAGATTGATCCTTCCGTAGTTTGCTTTCTTTTTCCTTTTCATTTATTCAGCTTCATGTATTTGCCATGACCTGGATAACTAAGTACAATTCCTTTTTACAAAGGCCCTTTATTCTTTACTTTCCTTCTTTGTTGGTTAAGCCAACCAGAATTTTGAGTCACAGGTACTTGATGATATAGTTTAATAAATATTTTACCATTATATAAATATATTAAATATTAAACTCTTGAAAGATCTGTGATAGTTTCTAAAGTGATTGACTAATCAGTAAGGTTTATTAAGGGCTTAAAATGCTCCCAACATTGTAAAGAACTGTGGGGGCCCCTGAACGTGTTTACATTATAATTGGAAAAATAAAAACATCTGCAAGAACAGTCAGGTGCTAAGTCTTGCCCTCTGGACTAAGTGCAGTCTCAGTCTAGAGGGAGTTGTGTGCTGTGCATTATGGGAGTTGCTGGCAGTTTCTGGCAGAAGAATCATGGGGTCCATCCTAACCGTGGGACTGGGTATTTTGGTTACACTTTTCAAGATTTGCAAATTTCAGATGGGCAAAAGGGTTAATGCCATCCTAGGTTTGTAGGGACATCCCTGAACAAAGGCACTGGGCAGGAATTAGGCTGCGGTGGGGTTAGGGGAGGGTTACGAACAGCTTTGGGATGTGGACACTGAGTAGACAGACTCCTTTTGGAGTGGAAGCTGTGTCAAGGTAGGTGGTGGTGGAGAGTTAACGTTAAATCCCAGCCACAGGAGTTTGGATCGGAGGTGGGTAGATCTTTGAAAGTCTTTGTTTTTAAAAATGAACATAAAGAAGGGACCTTCTATTTCTTCTAGCCTGTAGATCTTGTTGCTTGTTGATTTGATGCTTAGAGCTGCTGTAGTTATCTTATAACCCTGCGAGGGTTGTGAGTTCCACCCCTCAAAGATATCTTGATTTCTTGAATTTAATTTCTCCTAGGTACTCTGCCTAGATCAGGTCCTATTGGCAGTTTTGATTTGGTTTTGCGTTTTAATGAGTTTTCTTACCTTCGCTGTGTTCTAGTATTTTAGAGTCTTATAGTTGAAAGTGTCCTTGGGGGTATTCAGATCTACATTCTCAACAAGTACAGGAATCATACCCTTAGTTTTTCAAGTAATTGTTACGTTTCTGCTGGAGCGCATGGACCATTTTTTAAGACAACTCTTCCATTGGTAGATTTCATTCCTTAGGTTAAAATCTGCCTTTCTCAGCTTTATCTGGATAAGGTCTAATCCTTTTTTAATATTCCAGCCCTTCAGGTATTTGAGGACAGTCATGATGCCCTCTTCTAAACTTTCTTTTCTCAGTCTAAATATTGTACTTTCTCTTACTTTATATTTCAAGATTCTGCACCATTATTCTTGCCCATCTTTCACGTATTCTGTGTCTTAGTGAAGACCCCGAATTGAAAATAATATCCTTTTAAAACAATTACGATGTTTTTATAGAAGTAAGCAAAAGGAAACCCCTTCTTATTTGGCTTCAACAATAAGGAATTTACTGTTTTCAGTTGGGAGATGTACCTTTTCTTCATATCTGAACATTCCTGAAATGGAGACATTTTGAACATTTAGGTGAATAGCATATCGATGTAGTTGACAGCACCCCCCTTCCTTGATGACTTATAAAATAGTGATTCATTCTACCATTGCTGTATCTTATATTTGATGAAACATGTTATTATCTCAAATAGCAGGAGGTCTCATGGAAGAGTAGATTCACAATTGGTTATTTTTTTCACATGGATTATATCACGGACTCAGTGTGGCAGATAGACTTGTCTTACTCTCAGAGTTACAAGATAGTTGCAGAAGTTCTAAACATCAGACCTCTAATCAACAACATTTAGACACTAGAAGAGAGAAGATCCCTTCTTTGTGTTCTTTTGTGCGTGCGTGCGTGTGTGTGTGTGTGTGTTCATTTTTAAGAATAAGCAGAATTTCCTGAAGTACCCTTTCCTAGGTCAGAATTGTCACATGCCCATTCCTAAACCAATCACTGACAAGAGTTAGAAGTTACCATTATTAGCTCAGTGGTTCTTGGTCAATGAGTCTCAAACTTGTGTGCACCAGAATGACCTGGAGAAGTAAACACAGATTGGTGGGCCTTACCCCTAGATTTTTTGATTTAGTACCTTTGGATTGGGGACTGAGAATTTGCATTTTCCACAAGTTTGTGGGTGATGCCAGTGCTGCTGGTCCAGAGAGTGGAGATGGGCCCAGTCCCCGTTAAAGTGCATGGCCAACTGATATCCGGACAAAATCGGGGTTTTGTTAGCAAGAGGTGAGGCGGGGCAATGTGAGGTAGGCAGTTATCCATTTCTGTCACAGTCTAGATCGGCATTTCTCCTAGATGTTGTAACACCCTGAAGTGTGGTTGTTACTGTGTACAGAAGATATTATTAGTAAACTAAGATTTGAGAATGACTTACTTAAATCATACGGAGTAGATCAAGTAGATTGAAGATAATGGTTGTTACTCTCTGACATACTTTCTTGAGGGAGGAGAGACCAGGATGGCCATTCAGTGAGGGCACAGAGAATATAGACTTTTGGTAGTATCAATATATAGTGCCTGTTAATAATAGCTGACAATGATAGTTAATAGTGTATTAACTACATTTAAACATCACACTGATTCGTTAGATAGGGACTGGTAATATCCACATTTCACACTGAGGCACAAAGAGGCTAAGTAATTTGCCTGGTGTCGTAGAGCCAGTTAACAGTAGGGTGGGGCTTCAGAACCCTGCAGTTGGGCCTCACAACTCCGTACTTGTAACCATATGTTCTACTGTCAGCTGGGGCCTCTCATGCAGGAAGGGGAAGGCTTGAGAGGTTTATTTTATATTTTTGGCTTGTGTCCGTATGGTGAGATCAGTGTGGTGGTAATTATTCTTTCCCTCCATATTCCTGCCTTTTCTCCTGGCTCATCTCTACCTGTGTTTGTGTAGTTGATACATTTGAGCATAAGTGTAGGACTTAAAACACTGTGTTAGCAATGTCTGCCCACTTTTTGCCATCTATATATTTTATAAACCTGCCTTCTTTGTCTTTTTGCACGTACTGGGGAGAAAGATAGTTGTGTAGATAGGATTGATCACAGAGACCTATGGTTAAATGCTAAGTTTTCTCCCGTCGCGGAGCACAGGCTCCGGACGCGCAGGCTCAGCGGCCATGGCTCACGGGCCCAGCCGCTCCACGGCACGTGGGCTCCTCCCGGACCGGGGCACGAACCCGTGTCCCCTGCATCGGCAGGCGGATTCTCAATCACTGCGCCACCAGGGAAGCCCCAAACGCTAAGTTTTTGTTGTTTTTGTTGAATGTTATGGTGTGGAGGCTAATTATCTTCATAAGAGCAGTTTTGTTGGTCAGTCTTTATGGCAAATAATGAACTGAATACAAAGGTTTTTAGCTGCTTCAGAATTGTTGGGAAAGCTAAAGAAACTCTAGGCCAAGCTTCTAGGCACAACTCCCAAAAGCAGAGTGAAAAACTGAGCTGCCTCATTGCTTGTCATGCCCTGCTTAGCACTTTAGGCTGAAGCCATACTGAACAACTGGCCATGTTCTCTCACTTGTAGGTCTTTGTGTTGGCTGTTCCCTTTCCCTGGTACACTCAATCCACATTCTCTTGGCAAATGCTTCCCATCCTTCAGATCTCATTGCAAACTTTACTTAATGTTTCCTGATCCTTCCGTCTTACTGTCCCTCAGACAGTCCAGTGCTCCTGCGCGGTGCCCCCATCGCACCCGGTATCCCCCTGTCCTGGTACCTAACCGTTTATTATTTTTTGTTGGTCTTTCCCCACCCATTGTGTTGTAGTGCATTTGTGATGCTTGAATGTAGAGAGTTGAACGGTTCAGATTTTAAATGTCACTAATTACTCATTTGAAGCTTCGTTATCAAGAAATAGATGCCAGTCACTAAGTTCTAAGTTGTAATTTCTAATTTTCATAATTATAATTGACTTGACAGATTTTTGCTTTGGTTTGAGTAAAAACACCCTTTATGGCATATCTAATGTAACTTAATGGAGATTGGACAACTGATCTGTTAGCTAATAGTTCTTTGAAGTTTGGAGACTATGAATCTGAGAAGTTTGTAACTAGATGAAACTAGACTCTTAAAAAATAAACTTTTAATTTTTGAATAATTTCAGCTTTACAGAAAAATTGTAAAGAAAGCATAGAGAGCTCCCATATACTCCTCACCCAGTTTCTTCCGTCGTTAACATCTTACATTATCATGGTACATTTGTCCAAACTAAGAAACCAGTGGTGTACATTACTATTAACTAAATTCCAGACTTCATTTGGATCTCACAAGTTTTCCTATTTGTATCTTTCCTCTGTTCCAGGATCCAATCCAGGGAAGCAAATTGCATTTTGTTGTCACATCTCCTTAGTCTCCTTTGAGCTGTGACAGTTTCAATCTTTCGTTTTTCGCGACCCTGACAGTTTGGGGGAGTACTGGTCAGGTGTTTTGTAGACCGTTCCTCAGTTTGGGTTGGTCCGATGTTTTTGTCGTGGTTATCCTGAGGTGATGGATTTTGGGAAAGAATACTAGACTTTTTTCAAGAAGGAGTGAAATGCCCTTCTTGACACATTGTATCAAGGGGCTCTGATGCCTGCACTACATCATGGGTAAGGTTAACCTTCATCACTAGTAAGGTGGTGTTTGCCATGTTTCTTCACCGTCAGGTTACTTTTTCTCTTTGGCCGTTCTATTCTTTGGAAGCAAGTCACTAAGTGGCCCACCCTCAAGGACTGTGTGAGCACATGTGCATGGGGGCATTAAGCTCCCCCTCCTGGAGGGGGCAGTGATGACATGTTATTTAGAATTCTGTAAGCAAGATTTGTTTCTTCTCTCCCCACAAATAAATATTTAGATTCATCACTGTGCAGTCACTTTGCAAGTATATTGATGACAATTTTTTTAAACATCTTTATTGGAGTATAATTGCCTTACAATGTTGTGTTAGTTTCTGCTGTATATTGATGACAATTTAATAGACACTTAATGGGTCTCTGCTATGTGACAGGTACTGTGCTAATTTAGGGGGAAGTATTTTTAAATTCTTTGGAGTCACATGCCTCTGTGAGAAACTGGTAACTGCTATAGACTTTCTCTCCAAAAACAAAAGATATGTGAAATTTTGCATACAATTTTAGGGGTTTCACAGATCTTTGACTTCATTTAAGACAGTCTCTGCCTTCCAGTAATTCAGTTCAGCTGAGGAGACAGGCAGGCAAGAAAATAGAATATGATGTGTTGCTTGCTATCAGGGAAATTTGAGTTAAGTGTTTTGAGAACACAGTTAAAGGAGTAGTTTTATTTGGGGTGAGAGGCTAGGGAAAGTTACAGAGAGGAGATGCCATTTGAGTTTGGGCTTGAAGAATGAGAAAGTTAAATGAACAAAAGGTTGGAAAAACATTCTAAGCAGAGGGGACACGAGGAGCAAGACCTATGCAGAAATGCATGGTGAGGATTTAGGCCTTGCCACTGTATGGCTAAAGTGGGAGGTAGGTGGGCTAGATATAAAATTGGAGTGGTCAGAGAAGCTCTAGTTGGGAAAGAGACTTGGGTAAGTTTCTGTTTATAAATCTTGAAATGTTTAAATGACTGTGTAATGATTTTGTCCACAAATTATTTTCATCTTCAGTTTTATGGCTCAGTAATTTACTACTTCACTTGCATCATGCATGTACGATTAAGGAGTGAGTAGGAGGTGAAGAAATGCAGACCACTTTCTCAAGATGTTTGGATATAAAGGGACTTGAGGAGGGAGAGAGCTAGAAGAGATCATGGGGTCCAGAGAAGTTTTATTCAAGTTGGGAGAGACTTGAATGTATTTAAATAAAAGAAAGGAGCCAGTAAAGAAGGAAAGAAGGTGATTGAAATAGGCTGCTCAAAAGGTAGGAGGGTTGATCCTACACCGAACTGACACTTGGCATCAGGAAAGAATGGGTAAATAATCTAATTTGTAATGAATGGCTTGCTGGCTTATAGGTGGATTTGGGCTGCGGCCTGACCTACTATCTTGCTGTTACTGTATTCAGTGAGTTCATTTAATTCCTTTTCTTTGCTAAGTTCTGGTGATAGGAGAAGGTATCAGAGAGTCCATGCCCTTGAACTTAGTTGAGGTCATTAAGGATATAGGACAGATATATGAAAGGATCAAACATAAATATAGTGGGGAAAATGAAGTTGGGGTCTGTGGTAGTTTATCTTGATCTAAATAGTTTCTCATTTAGAAGTGAATTCAGCTGGTTCTACACTTAGTAAATCCTTGCTGGGCATTTTTCTTTTACTCTTAGATAATTTTAACTATAAACTATGAAGAGGATTAATTTTTATGGTGACCTGTTTTCTTTGTTTTAATTTAGGCCACAATGTTAATCGCTAGTTTCTAATCTGATAGATACTATTTATAAAGGAATCAACTTATGAGGGAAATTATTCCTAAATAAAGAATTAAAATTTAGCACATGTTTGAACATAGATTGACCCTATGCTTAACAAAAGGAGGTTTCTTGGTTGTGGTTATAATGCCCTTTGGGCATGGTATTAACTGACTTAAGAAATTAAAATGAAACTTCATTAGGCGGCCGTTACTCTTGCATTTATATTCTTTCTGCTCTGAATCCTTAGTGAAAACATATGCTCTTTAAATACTCAAAAATTGTATACTGGTTTTATTGTTACAAACCTGTGTAGTATTTTAATGACAAACTTTCACTTGCAAGAAACCTCTTTTGTGAGGGATTCTTGAAAAGAAATTTTAATAAGATTATATAATTAGTACTAATAATGGACTGAAGCCTTTAAGGTCAGTATAGTTTATGCTTCTAGACTCAATTCATTCAGCAAAATATGTGCAGAAGCACCGTGTACATAGCAGGGGATAAGAAAATCATGGTTTTATTAAGTTTTGGGGAAGATCACCGCGGAGTGGAGTGGAGCGGAGCAGAGCGGAGATTGATGGGAGATTTGAGCACATGTGGGGAGGCCGGTTAGCCTTGCGTATCCGTAGTCTGCAAGGGGTGGGGATGGGTGCTTTGTGAGGATTCAGTATTAAACTCTCTACTCTGAGGAATCACTGAAATAGGTGGAAAACTGCATACTTGTGTAAAACAAACAGCATGTGCCTCTTTTCAGAAGTGTAAAGCTTTAGATCGTATGTGTAGTTCTTGAATCTCATTTAAGGATCCTGAATTCCACTAAGGATCTGTATCCTAAAGTTAGTACACGATTCTTGTGAAGTCTTTCATTTTTTTTTCCCTCGGAGAGGGCGGGTGTCCCTTGTTTATTTGATTTTTTTTAAATGAAACTTTAATGTTCAAATTATAAAGTCTTTGGTCATACTGATTTAAAAACAGATTTTTCTTTTCAGTTTTGAACATATCTGACTACCACTCTGGAATACTTGACCCTTAATTAACGAGTAGGGCAGGGAATTCAGTCGGCCCAGCTGTTAGGTAGTGCTATTTAAAATTTGGAAGCCTGAAGCGAGACAAGGCTGAGGCGACTATAGCCCAGCCAGGCAGCCTCTTTTTGAGGAATAAAATACGCTTGTTAAATGAGCGCAGTTCCAGGGAGTATGTGGAAGACTGGAGAAGCAGGTGCCAGTAGTTGGGGGCCTCAGGATGAAACCATGGGCCTGGCCAGAAGAGTCTTAATTGTTTTCATCTCTCACTGCAGCTCAGATGAATATGAGGCTGTGCCTGTAGAAATCGTTTGTATTCCCTATTTGTCTTTCCCTTCCAGGAGGAGCAGAAACTTTATATAGCAGGTTTATAAGAATATGGTAAGAAAATCTTAGGGTTCAGTTTTGAACTTCTCTTACTGAGAAGACTTGAGGAGAAGGATTGAAGCAGTCAGTGGAGAGAAAAGAAGACAGAGGGGGTGTCCTTTCATTTTCTCTTAAAGAATGGCATGATAGGCCATATTTATAGGCAGAGAAGGAACCAACAGAAAGGAAGAGATTACATGTACTTTAGAAACTCTTTTAATTTGCAAGAAAACTGCAAAAACACGCTGACTGATACCCTCCCGGAGTTAGCCAGCTGCACGGTTTGAGGGCACAGTCCCCAAGACAGCCCTTACTTCTGACACCAATTGTGAGTTCATGAGTTTTATTTTATTTATTTATGTTTAAAATTAATCAATTAATTATTTTGGGGGCTGCGTTGGGTCTTCGTTGCTGCGCTCGGGCTTTCTCTAGTTGTGGCACCGTCTCATGACGGTGGCTTCTTCTCTTGTTGTGGAGCACGGGCTCGAGGCGCACGGGCTCAGTAGTTGTGGCATGCTGGCTCAGTAGTTGTGGCTCATGGGCACTAGAGTGCAGGCTCAGTAGTTGTGGTGCACAGGCTTAGTTGCTCTGCGGCATGTGGGATCTTCCCGGACCAGGGCTCGAACCCATGTCCCCTGCATCGGCAGGCGGATTCTTAACCACTGGGCCAGCAGGGAAGTCCTAGTTCATGAGTTTTAAATTACATGTCATTCTGAGTGATGAAATCTTGTGCCATACAGCCAGGGACACGAAGCATCCCTTTGTCCAGTGTATCCCGTCTGTTAGTCACTCAGTAGCTGTCTTGGTTATCAGACCAGCTGTCGTGGTATCCCAGGGCTTATGCTCATGGGATATGACCCTTATTTTACTTAGTAATGGCCCCAAAGTGCAAGAGTAGCAATGCTGGCAATTCGGATGTACCAAAGAGAAGCCATAAAGTGCTTCCTTTAAGAGAAAAGGTGAAAATTCTCAACTTAAGGAAGGAAAAAAAAAATCATATGCTGAGGTTGCTAAGATCTTCAGTGAGAACAAATCTATTTGTGAAACCGTGAAGAAGGAAGAAATTCTTGCTGGTTTTGTTGTCACTCCTCAAACTGCAAAAGTTGTGGCCACACTGCATGATAAATACTTAGATAAGGGACTTCCCTGGTGGCACAGTGGTTAAGAATCTACCTGCCAATGCAGTGGACACAGGTTCGAGCCCTGGTCTGGGAAGAGCCCACATGCCATGGAGCAACTAAACCCATGCGCCACAACTACCGAGCCTGCGCTCTAGAGCCCGTGAGCCACAACTACTGAGCCTGCGTGCCACAACTACTGAAGCCGTGTGCCTAGAGCCAGCGCTCTGCCACAAGAGAAGCCACTGCCATGAGAAGCCTGCGCACCTCAATGAAGAGTAGCCCCTGCTTGCCGCAACTAGAGAAAGCCCGTATGCAGCATCGAAGGCCCATTGCAGCCAAAAATAAAA
This sequence comes from Kogia breviceps, assembly GCF_026419965.1. Classification (NCBI taxonomy): domain Eukaryota; kingdom Metazoa; phylum Chordata; class Mammalia; order Artiodactyla; family Physeteridae; genus Kogia; species Kogia breviceps. Next base: position 110,667,100 of record NC_081317.1, on the reverse strand, counting down.
AAACCAAAAACTATTAAAAAAAAAAAAAAGTTAAGATGGAAAAGGCATTAAATTTGTACAATATTTTGAGAGAGACCACAACCATATAACTTCAATAAAAGTATATTGTTACAATTGTTCTATTTTATTGTGTTACTGCTGTTAATCTCTTACTATGCCTAATTTATAAATAAAACTTTAGTATGTATGTACAGGAAAAAATATTGTATATATAGGGTTCCATACTCTCCGAGTTTCAGGCATCCACTGGGGTTCTTGGAACATATCCCCTGCGGATCAGGGGGGACCACTGTGCACAGTTAACAGTGCACATCTTTGTTATGGTTAAAGGAGGTAGACAGAAGAAAAGAGGGGAAAACAGTAAAGGACTTCAGGTTGGAAAGAATTTTCAGTGATCATTCTGTTCAACTCCCTTTTTTTAGCTAGTCAGATATTCCAATTTAAGAAACAAGGTGGAATCACGGAGGAAGTAACCCAATATGGAGGATGTGGGTGTAGAGAAGGAAGTCCTACCTAATTAAATTCACCTTCACCTTGTTTTCTACAAAGGGTTTTATATAAAGGATGAAACAGCAGTGGGTTTTTAAAAGATTTAAGCATAGGCATTCTGGAAATATTTTCATCTCATTAATTTTTTATATAGCTTTTCATGTTACAAAAATGTGATGTGTATTGGGTTGGCCAAAAAGTTTGCTTGGGTTTTTCCATAAGGTGTTACGGAACCCAATACTTACTTCAAAAGTAGAAGCCATTCTGGACATGAAATGTACAGAGCAAAAATTTCCCATAATTTCACCCTCACAGAAATAACACTATTAAAAGTTTGTTGAGTGACCCTCTATATTATTCTTATTCACTTTTATTAAAAATGGGAGTATACTATACATATCATGTTACAATTTTGTATTTTAACTTAACATCTTGCATGCCTTTCTGTATCAGTATATATAGCTCTGATTATGTTAAATGTATATGTAGAATTCCATTGTGTTGTACATTGTGCCATAATTTAATTCCTTATTGAAAATATTTAGTTGATTTCTGATTTTTTTATGAATACAAAAATTATGCATATGAATACAAAACGTTCTTCAGTAAACTTCTTGATACATATTTACCTTTTGTACTTGTGTTAGTATTTAGTAGGGTAAATATTTCTGTATCTCATGATACAAACATAAAATAGCACTCTCAATAGGTACCAATTTGCATATCCTTCAAAGGAGTATTATCAGTCTTTTAATCTATCTAGTAGCCAAAATTTATATATTAATTTGTAGTCCTTGTTGAATTCAAGTGGCTTTTTTAATGTTTTCGCTCAGTGAATTTTGACAGAGTGAGTACTCCCGTGTGAGCAGCCTCTAGATCAAGAAACCCGAACCACAGAAATACCCTTGGTGACCCTTTAGTCACTAAAACCGCTCTTCATCTCAACTTAATATTTTTCTGTGTTCTTACTTTTTTACTTCATCTGTCAAGGCCTGGAAGACGTTTATTAGAAACCTTTAGTGATGGATGATTTTATGTCCATTTCTCCTTTGTAGTATTAAATGTGTAATATGCACCTATTTAAATTTTTAACAGTTTCATTGACGTATAATTGACTTACAGAAAACTACACACATTTGAAGTGTATAATTTGATATGTTTTGAAATGTATATCCTCACCCTTGGGATCCACAATTAAGATAACCAACATATCTATCACTGCCCGTAATTTCCTTGTGCACCTTTGTAACCCCTTCCTGTCACCAAGCAACCACCTATCTGCTCTTTCACTATAGATTAGTATGCCTTTTCTAGAATTTTATGTTAATGAAATTATACACTATGTTTTCGTTTCTGTTTGGTTTCTTTTACTCAGCATAATTATTTTCAGATTCATCCATGCTGTTGTGCATATTAATAGTTCATTCCTTTTATTGCCCAGAAGTATTCCATTGTAGAAACCCTAGTTTGTCTATCCGTTCATCTGTTAATGGATACTTGGGTTGTTTCCAGTTTGGAGCTGTTACAAATAAGCCATGAACATTTGTGTACAAGTCTTTGGGCTTTTACTTTAGGTGGTAAGTACCTAGTTGTGGAATGGCTAGATCATATGGGTGGTGTATGTTTAAGGTTTTAAGACATTGTTACTGTTTCCCAAAGTGCTTATACCATTTGGCGTTAACATGAACTGTGTGAGGGTTACTGTTGCTTCATATCCTTGCTGGATCCGTTTGCTAGGGCTGCCATAGCCAAATACCATAGACCGAGGGCCTTACACAATAGAAATTAATTTTCTCGTGGCTCTTGAGGGTGGAAGTGCAAGATCAAGGTGTTGGCAGGGTTGCTTTCTCCTGAGGTCTTTCTCCTTGGCTTGTAAATGGCTGCTCTGTGTTGCCTCTTCACATGGTCTTCTCTTTGTAGTCTTTTTTGTGTGTCTAAATTTCCTCTTCTTATAAGGACACAGGTCAGATTGGATTAGAGCCCACCCTAACCTCGTTTTTAACTTAATCATCTCATTAAAGACCCATGTATTCCGAGGTACTGGGGGTTAGGGCTTCAGCTTATGAAGTTTGGGACACACAATTCAGACCATAACACTTGCCAACAGTTGGTATGATGAATTGTTGTGATTTTAGCCTTTCGGAGAGACGTGTAGTGGTAGCAGTCTGCATTTCTCTAATGACTAATAATGTTGAGCATATTTTCATCTGCTTATTGCCATCCATATATCTTCTTTGGTAAAGTATCTGTTAAAATTTCATGCCCACTTTTAAATTGGGGTTGTTTGGTTTCTTACTGTTGAGTACTGAGAAATGTTTATTTTGGATACAAGTTCTTTATCACATACATGCTTTGAAAATATTTTCTCCCAGTCTCTGGCTTGTCTTCTTGTACTTGTAACAGTATCTTCTAATGAGCAGAAGTTTTAAATTTTGATGAAGTCTCTTTTATTAATTTATTCTTTTATGGATTGTACTTTTGGTATTGTGTTTTAGAGATCTTTGCCAAACCCAGAAACACAAAGATTTTCTTATGTGTTTTCCTCCAGAAGTTCTACAGTTTTAGGTTTTACATCTAGGTCTATGACCCACTTTAAGTTACTTATTGTATATAATATGGAGTATGGATTAGTTCTTTTTTTTTTTGTATCAACATCCAGTTGTTCTAGTATCATTTGTTGACAAGGTTGTTCTTCACTGAATTGCCTTTGCACCTTTGTTGAAAATCAGTTGACCATAAATGTGTGATTCTATTTCTGAGCTCTGTTCTGTTCCATTGATCTTTTTGTGTATCTTCATGCCAATACCACACTTTCTTTATTACTGTAACTTTAAAAATTAGTCTTGAAGCCATGTACTGTAAGTCCTCAAATCTTCTTCTTCCTGAAAGCTGTTTTGGCTCTTCTTGGTCTTTTGCATTTTCACATGCATTTTGGAGTCAGTTTATAAATTTCTACAAAACAACGTGTGAGGGTTTTAATTAGGATTGTGTTGAATTTGTAGATCAGTTTGGGAAGGATTGAAATGTTAACCATATTGAACCTTCTGATCCAGTAACACAGCATAGTTTGCCATTTATTTAGGTAGTCTTTAATTTCTCTCAGCATTATTTTGTTGTTTTCAGTGTAAAGTTCTTGTGTGTCTTTCATCAGATTTATCCCTAAGTATTTTATATTTTCTGATAATATTATTTAATGGTATTTTGTTAATTTCAATTTCTGTTGGTTTGTAGAAATACAATTGATTTTCATATGTTGATGTATCCTGGAACCTTGTTAAAATTAGTTTTAGTAGCTTCTTTGGTAGATTCCATGGGAATTTTCTATATAGATGGTCATGTCAGCTACAAATACATTTTATCTCAGCGTACCTTAAAGTTGATCTTTTCATTGTTTGTTTTGTTTCTTGGCCTTTTCAGCAAGGAAAATCATTATCTTTAGTGTTGGGAAATTTTTCTAACACTACTCTTTTAATCTTTTTTTCTCTTTCTTTCTTTGTAGTGTCAAACCTAGCGGTTAGTATTCTAGTGTATGAACAAGGAAGGGCTCTGGAGATGAGGGCTTTTATTTTTCTTGTGGAGTCAAAATAGAAGGTAGTTTTTTGGTATATGCTCTTCCCAGTCTCTTGATTGTTTTTAATAGTTATACTGTGTCAACATATTATATAGCCATTAAATATTATAATCTCTCTTTTAACTTTCATTTAATCTTTGTTCTGCAAGTATCCATACAGTTAGTTTATGCTCATAGCAGTCTTTATATATGTCTTTGTAGTCATTTTAGTTTTCTAAAGCTTATTTTCTAGTCGATTACTCAGGAAGTTGATGACAACTTTTCTTGAGTTCTTTGCAGTGATAACTGTTCCCTTAATACTTGAAAGTCACTTTTGCTGGATATAAAAATTTTGACTTGCATTTTCTTTCCTTTATTATCTTAATTATGTTTTTCTGTTTTCTTCTGTCATAAAATATTGCTGACAATATCAAATGATATTTTCCTCTATGAGTCATGTGTTCTTTTTGCCTAGAAGTCCCAAAGACTTTTCTTTGAAATCAGTAATTTTTTAAAAATTTATTTCTATTTTATTTATTTTTGGCTGCATTGGGTCTTTGTTGCTGCTCATGGGCTTTCTCTATGTGTGGCGTGCAGGGGCTACTCTTCGTTGAAGTGCGTGGACTTCTCATTGTGTTGGCTTCTTGTGGAGCACGGGCTCTAGGCATGCAGGCTTCAGTAGTTGTGGCATGCGGGCTCAGTGGTTGTGGCTCGTGAGCTCTAGAGTGCAGGCTCATTAGTTGTGGCACACGGGCTTAGTTGTTTCCGCGGCATGTGGGACCTTCACGGACCAGGGCTTGAACCCGCGTCTTCTCCATTGGCAGGCAGATTCTTAACCACTGTGCCACCAGGGGCGCCCAGTGTTTTTTTGAGAGTATGTCTGGTGTTGTTCGTTTGGAGTGAATAGTCTCAGATAAATGGTATGGTCTTTCAATATGTAGCTTTATATCATTTTTTGTTCAGGAAAATGTTCTTGTATTATAATTTTCAGTATTTGTTCTTTTCCATTGCTTTGTTGTTGTTTTAGTTAGAGACTCCAATTTTCTGTTAGATTTTCCTTTCCTATCTTTAATATTTGTTATGTTTCTCTTGCATCCTTTTTATTTATCTCTTCATTTTCTTTTATTTAAAAAAATTTCTCCTTTTAGCCATCTGTTTCTCTTAAAAGCATTTTTGTGTTTACTTGCTCTTGTCTTCTAAAATAATGTTCATTTCTAAAATGGTGTTTTCTTTTATTTGTTGTTCTTCCTTGAGGTTTCTGAGTCACCTCTTCTGTGAATTTAAAATAAAATCTGATAGTCATTCATGCCTTGTATCATTTTGATATCTTTTATCTGGTTCTGAAATTGGGGGTGGGCGTGCTTTTATTGTCTGTTGGGGATATTTGCTGTTCATTATCTTTTCTTTACAGTAATTTTGTATGGCATGTGACACCAGTAGGTTCTGTTGCTCATTTTTATGTGAAGTTAGTTTTCTCCAACTCTTTAGAAGGAGGATTAGTTTAGTTTGTTTTCCCTCCTCATAGTACTCCTTCTTTTGTGGTTTTTGCACCGACCAGCTTGCTTTCTGAGATTTTATGGTTCCTCTCTCCCAGTTTTACCTAGACCTGTTCTTTCTTTCATCTTGTTGTCCCTGTTTTGTCCAGTTTTGATTCCACTCACTGCATTTTCTCCTCAGTGTGGGTGCTTGTCCTGGAAGGGGGGGTCCTGGAGGGTCAGTTTCAAGGGTCCATGGAGGCACACTGATGCAGCCCTTTCAGACCTGCATTCACCTGCTATTGGAGTGGGCAAAACCTGTTTTAGCTGCTCATCTGATATTGGTCCATTGTGCTTTCCAGTGGGGCTGGAAACTTGAGGGTTGTGGGGTTTCTTCTGTTCTGCCAGCCCGCAGACATCCCATTGCTTTTCTCTGCTTTCTTCGGCTCAGTCATCAGTAATATGGTCTTATGGCTGCTGGTGGTTTGTCCTTGCCTGCTTGTGCTGTGGAGTTTGTGAGGATTCTTGTCATTGAGTTATGTCATAAATGTTGTCTGTGAGCTTTTGGTTTTGTTACCTAAACTGCTTTTATAGTCTGTCTGTTTTTATATTTCATTTAGAGAAAATTCTAGTTTTCTGTACAGAAAAATGAATTTTTTCTTATTTCACAGAGAAAAGGATCTGCTTTTATGAAGTAACAGCCTTGTGAGGAAGGCCAAGAGGGTAAATTGCCAGTTAAAACTTAGCAATTTGTGTTTAATATTTAAGGTTAATGCATTGTTTTATTGTGAAATCACCATAGAATGGGTTAGAGTACTAATTGCTTTTATTAATCACCAACAAGTAACTAAAAATCCAGAATGTGGCAGCCAGCTGACTATATATTAGTATGTTATTGGAAATTTGAATGTGAGGTTAATTTTTTATTATCAGCTAATAAGTGATACAGGTACTTCAGTGTAAAAAAAAAGTGCTTCTTCCTTGGGATATAAGTTATTTTATATGGTTTTGCCTATTTTGAGAATATAAAACACTTCAAGTAAAATTAGTCATTTTTGAAGACTCAGAGAACTGAGAACTTATCTCATTGTCCTCCCTATGACATCAATCCTGATTTTCCCTTTTTCATCAACTTGAAGACCCCCTTGGTTGTAATTTTGATTTTGATTTTGATTTTTTTTTTAAACTGGCAGCTTCCTGTGTTATGTAGAGCAGGGGAGGGCCCAGAAGGGAGAACTAAAAATTAAATGAGATAATTCTGCTTCTGCATACCTTCTCAGTTTAATTATTTCAGTAAGAATCTGAAATCAAATATAGAATGGAAAATGAATGTAGGAAAACCATCTGAGAACCAGTAGTATAGTTTAGACATCAAATCATAGCAATCTTTCAGTAGCAGTTTGGGTACCTATGACATTCTGTATTGAATAATTGTTTTGAATAATAAAGAAACTTGCTTGAAAAATGTAGTTTCTTTTCTTATGTTAGATATATAACCAGTGTTCTGTTCCTCAAATAAAATAAATTCTGATTCTAATTCTTGGTTATTTATACTAATTGGAGAAGATGGTGGGAAAGCCGTACCTGCCAATGTTTTGACGTGAGATCTGTCCTAAGTATAGGTGATTCATTGTGGGAAGTACGTGCAGGATCTCCTTATGATCCTTGCATTTATAAAATTTTTCTGGAATGGATTTTAAGGGCAGAGTTTTAGCAGGTAGTCAGTTTCTAAGGCAGAGGCAAGTGTTTTAAGAATGTTGTTTGAATAAAGTGATAAGAAGAGCCTACCTGACTGACTGCTCTTCTGTCTCCGAAGATGGAAGGGGTTGCTGCTGCCGCCTCAGGAAGGGCGGTTAGAGAGAAGGGGTAGTGCGTTTACCGTGGGTCAAGGGAGAGTTGTTTCAAGAAATAAGATTTTGGACTTAAAGTCTTAGTTTTTTGGTATGTTTTATATGTCAGCCTTGTTCCAGTATTTCTTTGTTAATTATTAAGATCTTAGAATTCTTCTACAATTCAGAAAGCCTGAGATTTAAGAGGAGATGATAAAAAGGAAAAAAAGACTGGAAGGAGATTCAGAGCTAACCTGTTTTCTTCTTATTTCAGTTCAGCAAAATCTCTCTGCTGCTTGTGCTTCTTACATATGTTGCTCACCTTGTAGAATGGTATTTTTCCATTCAGGAAAAATATTTTTTCCTTATTCCATTTGACCCAGAAGAGCAGGTTTTAGACCATCTCCATGCTCTCCTTTTCTTCCAGAAAACTAGGGGTGGCTGAGATATGGTGGCAGTTTGCTTGACCCTCCCCTAGAGTGGCGTAGTAGAGAACCTAGTCCTAGATAGTGACTTTAAAGAGACATTTATGAAGTCTTGTGATGTGAGGGCTGCTGTCTCAGTTTGAGAGAGAACTTCTCCTAACTGTTCTGGCTAGAATATGCAAATGAAGAAAGGTTTCTATTAGCCTTGACCCCCTGTAGTCTTTATAATTGTTTCTTTTTTATTATCTAGCATGTATTGGTTTCTTGGAAGAATTAAAGCACAATTTCAATAGACATTTCCTCCCTGCATACAGCTCTTTGAGAAAACTCCATGGTAGAACGGTGGCTCTGTCCTGCTGCATGGTTTAGCATGGCCATGGGTTGACTGGGCTGGATGGAGCTAGCAGCAGGGCTTATTGTGCCCTGCCCGGGTTTCAGAAATATCAGAGAGGAATGTGGAGACATTTACGTTTTTTACTTAGGTCTGAGCCTAAAGGATGCTTTCGGGGAAGAATAGGTGATTTGAGGATGAGGCTTTTTGATAGAAGATCAGGGCAAAAGGTAGGAGGCCAGGTCAGGAATGACCTCATAGGCAAATTCTGTTAGTGAGGGGAAGTCATTGCTGGGTTTACAATAGGAGATGGCATGATCTGATTGGGTCCGTGATATAATGGAAGGCGTGGAGTTAGTGCTTTCGGAGTGTGGTCCTGGCGTAGCAGCATCCCATCACTGGGGTGCTTGCTAAGAATGCAGATTCTTGAGCCCATCCCGGACCTGAATCAGAATCTCTGGGGTGGGCCCAGTCATGTTGAAGTTTAAGGCCCAAGTATTAGAAAAAAAAATGTGGCTCTTTGGATCAGTAGTGCTAGGAAGTAACGCTAGTTATGTAATTGAGTACTCTGTTTTAGAGATTCTTTCTCCTGGGCAGTTCTTTTTTGCTCCGGTAATCCTTATTTGTAGCTATAATTTCGATGGAAAAAAAAAAAAATCCAGAGACTTGATGTTGTATTAAATTGAGCGTTTATGTTTTCGGGTTCCACTTGGCAAACAGCTTTCATTTTCTATAGCTTTACAGCTTTCAGCCTTTCTCTGTATTTGTTATATAGATGGGATAAGGATACGCTCGTTCTGTTTCCTTTAGATTCTTAATCTGGATTATGCCTCTTTAGATTTCTGTGCGGAAATGTGTGCGTGATTTTAGGAATTGAAGTTTACTTGAAAGGTATAAGTAAGATACAAAGAAGAGAGTAGTGATTAAAATAGAGAATTGATGGAAAACCTTTTATTGAGTTTTTCTTTTAAATTTATGGAGGGAAAATTCCTTAGAAACATAAATTTCATGACCTAACGAAAGTTAATAGTTAAAAATCATTTCGGAATGGTTTAATGGTATAAACTACCTTCAGAGGGTCAACAGGGACTCACAGTCTTCCTTCACCTGTGTCCCTCAGCCGCCGGCTCTCTTCCCCTGAGGCGTCGTTTGCCTGTACACACGCGCGCGCACACACACGCATACACACACATAAATATATTACCATTAAAATGTATTTATTTTTTGCATACTATATACAGTAGCATACTATACCTTTTACGATGGACAGTTACAGTTTTTGAAATCTTTTGCTGTTGCTGCCGTGAGTAATATGGTAAGTGTATATGTATACCACACGTGCATACACATAACACATCTACTCTTCACGCACGTGTTAATATATCTAGAGAATAAGTTTCTAGAAGTTAACTAGCTGTGTCAAAGGGTATGTGCATGTGCAGTTTTGATAGCTATTGTCAAATTGCCCTCCATAAAGGCTATTTACACTAGAGCAAGGTACTAGCATGGTAGGTCTTTAAAGGGAAATTCAGGGTTCCTCTTTTCTAGTACCAGTTTGAACTCCCGCCAGCAATGCGAGGAGGTGCTTATTTCTCCACAGCATCACCAACAGATTGTTTTGAACTTTTGCCAACGTGGTTTTGGTAAAAAGTAATTTTTCAGCAGAGTTTAATTGTGTATAATGTTGATCATCTTTTTATTTGTTTGTGTTCCTTTCTGATGAATTGCTGATAGCTTTTGAGTACACCTCATTTACTCAACAAATATTCTTTGAGGAACTTCTGTCTGGTACTTTGTGGGCCTGGGAGATACCAAAATGAAAAATTTGTTGTGGGGTTAGTTTTTGTTTTTAAGACGGGGGACACTTTGAAATGAAACATGCTGAAGAAGACAGGACGGGAAAAGAGTACCCCGGTATGCCTGAAGGTACACGAAGCGAAACGACTGGTTGATAGAGGATTTAGGGAACCAGGAAATGCCTATTTAGTTGAGATACATTGTGTGTGATGTCATGACATCATTTCTGGGTCTTCTGCTCAGAATTCAGATAGTTTGACTACAGAATCTACTCTTTGGGAACACATTTGTTTTCCACATGATTAGTGGTAACATTGCTGCAGTGAAGTGGAATATTAAGAAAGACGGAAGGTTCTGATGATGTTATGCTGATTCTAGTAGGTGTGTACATACATGGATCCAATGTTCTTTATAAAGGCCCCTAACTTTACTTCCCATTACCATGTCACTTTCACATTGCTTCTCCCTTTGTCTGGATGTCCCATGGCTTGTGATGGAAGGTCCACAATCTACCTTAGTCTGAAGGGGATACATATAATGTTTCATACAGGGTTCTCAGTGACTGTCCTGTAGGCAAAGTGCCCAGAGCAGAGCTAGATCAGAGCAGATCCCAAGTAGGTAGGAATGAGAACCAGTTGCAGAGTAGCCAAAGAAAGATTTTTTTTTTAAGGACCAAGTATTAGCCATAGTGGGGAGGGTCCTAGTCCCTTAGCCTAAAGAATTCCAAGGAGACCGTACCATTTAGGTTCAGACTTTGAATGACCCTTTCCTTTGTATATCAGTGCCCTTGGCACTGTCTCTGTGTAATGTCCAGGCCCTGGTTTTTGCCCCAGATCCTGATGAATCCAAGGAACATGGATGGATACTGCGAGGAGAGAAAAGAGAAACCCTGAATTTCCTTTTAAAGACCTTCCATACTAGTACCTTGCTCTAGTGTAAATACCATTGTAAAATGCTTGTTCTTTGGGAAACTTAAAAACTTGAGATGCAGGTCTTGATTAGAAAGTGAAGAGGAACTGAATTTTAACTCTTTGCTTAAAAATATATCATTTTGGAAGCATTGAAAATAATTAAACTTTGAGAGTGAACAGTTTAACAGCAACCAAAAAATAAATTAAAAAGTGAAACCACCCAACAGATACAAACTACTGTGCATAAAATAGATAAGCAACAAGGATTTACTGTACAGCACAGGGAACTATATTCAATATCTTGTAATCACCCTATAATGGAAAAAATCTGAAAAATATGTATAACTGAATCACTTTGGTGTACACCTGAAACTAACACAATATTGTAAATCAGCTGTATTTCAACAACAACAAAAATGACACCAGCTGCTCAGTAGTTTTACTTTATCTTAAATGCTAAATGCTAGTCTGAAAATGACTTACTTGTCTTTTTTCTAGAAGTATATGTTTTGAATATGTAATGAGATTTCTTTTTCTGTGGCTTTGAAGAATTAATTTTACTACTTTATTGTCAGACCTTTCATGTAAGAAGTGTGATCAGGGCTTTCCCATGTAATCTGGCACAAGAATGAAGATTGACACTTAAGCTTTGTACCTCAATATCCCTTTTCCTTATCCCCTTTTATTATATATCAAGTAGATGAGATTTTTTAAAGTGAAGATTGAATTGTTTTCTCACATTTATTGTGAACTGGCAGAAAAATGGAAAGGATCATTCTTTGAGACAGTTCACTTGGCTGGAGGAGAGGAGAAAATATTCCTCTCTGTCTTATTTTCCTGTCCTCCTTTTCACCTCAATTAAAAAAATTAGGTGCAAATGCAAAATTCAAAAACAATAAATTTAGGATGAATTAAAATTCAGGTAGAATTAAGATACTGTAATTAAATTATGTAGCATTTGACACTAAATGTATGTAAATTTTCTTTTTTTAAATTTATTTATTTTTGGCTGTGTTGGGTCTTTGTTGCTGCGCGCAGTGTTTTTCTAGTTGCGGCGAGCGGGGGCTATTCTTCGTTGTGGTGTGCAGGCTTCTCATTGCGGTGGCTTCTCTTGTTGTGGAACATGGGCTCTAGGTGCGTGGGCATCAATAGTTGTGGCTCGCGGGCTGCAGGCTCAGTAGTTGTGGCACATGGGCTTAGTTGCTCCGTGGCATGTGGGATCTTCACAGACCAGGGCTCGAACCCGTGTCCCTTGCATTGGCAGGCGGATTCTTAACCACTGTGCCACTAGGGAAGTCCCTATAATCTTTTTAAAAATGGTATTTTATGGTGTTTATGTCCCGTGAATATTCTTATTCAATTTCTAGAGTCAGTTATTAACTCTCGAAGAAGAGATGGTTTGGGCATCTAGTGGGCTTCCTGTGGAAATGGAAAGCAGATCTATATGCTTGCTAATATTTAAAGTCAGGGATGAACCACTCAAGAAATGTTTGATGATCAGATATTTTTTTAAAGTCGCATCAGTGGACTTTAAAAGTCACTTAAATACCTGATTTTGCAGCGATAAACCTTTTTAGCTTTTAATACCAGTATTTTCCACAGAAAGGAGAGAGTCTCTCTCTCTCTCTCTGCCCCCTGCTGCCACTCCCCAATAATCTATCTTTCTAAGTTGAGAAATCACTTGGCAAATGAAGAGGAAGTACTCCTTGAAGGCAGAAATTTATCTTATTCTCACTTTTGAATTGTGGTATCTGTTTTAAAGCACAGATACGATAGGAAATACTCACTAGGGTGACTGTCCTTAAGGAAAGGTTAATCTGTGGTGTGCACTCTGCTGTAGAGCAGGGAAATGTGCATGACACAGGAGCTTGCTTTCAAATAGGTTAACACGAAGAGCTTCTGCATTTAGAGTGATTTAATTCTGAAGGTTAGAAGAGACCTCAGAGATCATCTAATTTAGCCAATCCTCCTAATTTTATAGACACAGAAACTGAGGCTCAGAGCGCTTAAATAGCCCATGCAGGCAAAGATGGCATTGTAGCGAGAGCTCCTCGCTTGTAGCGCACTGTACAGTGCTTGAGGGGTGGGGCAGAATCCCCCTGAAATTGACCTGTGTGCTCTTCACCTGAGAACTCTGCATTACCACCTCACAAAGCGGGGCTGGTGAGAATAGAAATTTTAGGTAATAGTAACGTTTTTGAATCATTTCATGTGTTCACTGTACATTGAACTCCTGAAGGATACCTGCGCTGTGGCTTTGACTTCGTTCCACAGTACAAAGTAGTCATCTTTGCGCTGTTCATTCCTAATTCGTTAAAAATACTCAGTTTTATACCCTCTTGAATTAAAAAATGGTGTTTTACGTTTCCAAGTAAATAGCTGTCTTTTACTAGCCTTTTGTTGTTAACTTCCAGTTCCCTTGCAGTTTGGCTAGCAGATTTGGCTTGTGTCGGTTTTTCTTTTGGAATATGTTGAGATTTTCTTCATGGCCTAATATGTGATCAGTGTTTGTGAATATTCAAATGTATATGTGGAAAGAATGTATTCTCTGTTACGTACACGTGTGTGTGTGTGTGTGTGTATAAAATGTAGCTTATTAATGGGTCTTTCAAATCCTTTACGTCCTTACTTATTTTTTGCCTGCTTCATATTTTGATTTCTCAGAAGGGTTTTGCTATAGTCTGAATGTGTCCCCCGCCAGATTCTTATGTAGAAGTCTAGCCCCCAAGGTGATGGTATTAGGAGGTGGATCTTTTAGGAGATGATCAGGTCATGCGGGCAGAGCTTCCATGAATGGCATTAGTGCCCCTATAAAAGAGGCACTCGAAAGCTTCCTTGCCCCCCTCTGCTACATGAGTCTGCCAGGTCTGCCCCTGGGAAGAGGGCCCTCACCTAAACATGCTGGCATCCTGATCTCGGACTTTCAGCCTCCAAGCTGTGAGAAATAAATTTCTGTTGTTTATAAGCTCCCCATTTATCCAACTTACCCATTGGTATTTTGTTACAGCAACCCTAACGGGCCAAGATTTGTTAAAGCCTCCCTCAGTGAGTGTTAATTTGCCAAGTTTTGTGATATTTTTTACCAGAGCTGTGTTGGTGGGTATATAAAATGTATTATTTTTATCTTCTCAGTGGATTATTCAATTTATTATGAAATATTCCTTTTTGTCTTGTTTATTGCTTTAAGTTCTACTATGAGACTAGTACTGATACACGTATTTCTTTTGGTATATCTTTCTCCCCCATCAGTCCTCTGCACAGATGAACCCTTCATAGACCCAGCCTGGTGACCGTACAAAACCTTCTGTCCCTCTCTATCCCTCAAGTCTGCTGGCGTCTTATCCGCATTGTGTCTTACCTTTATACCACTCAAGTGTTTCCTGATGTGCTGCTTATGGTCTGCCTCCCGCTACGAGAGAGCAGAGGCGGTACTTGGTCCCATCCTCCCACCCCCATCTTTGTCTTAAACATCTTGCAGAGTCCTGGCACATAGTGGGCATTTTATGAATGTTGAATGAATGAAGGGGGTAATGGTTAGCATAAGAAGTGGTCAGCAGGAGGCCTTCCTGATGTTGGAGGGTGGCTGGTATGTTTAAAAGCACGAGTTTGGAGGGGGTGCAGTTGTGGGCGATGGGGCTGTGCACTGACCGTAGCAGTGGGTGGCTGACGTTAGGGGCAGAAGGGGTGACTGGAGCCCCGGACTTGAAAGGCCCCATGGCTGGGATGGGTTATCAGTGTGGGCGTTGAAACCCCTGACAGAGGTCACAGGAGTCCTTTGGCTTTTATCGCAGGAAGGTGAAGGAAATGTTCAACTCACGGGTGCTGGGCTCCCTGAGCTCCTGTGCTTCAGACCGTCTGTGGCCCTTAGTTTTGGAGGAACTCCTGGAAAGGAGGTTTTGATGTTCTCGGTCGTAGTTTCTTCTTCTTGGAACTAGAGAGGTGCTGGTCTGTTGCCTTCTACCGTGGAATGTGGCTGCGGGAAAGTCTGAGGCCAGCCTGATTTCTTTTCCTCCTGGTGGGAATTGCTTTTTCTGCCTGCATGCTTGAAGAAGTCTTCAGTTATAGCCTGTCTTTTCCTTTCTTTTGAGTTGAGAGCAGTGTATGTGAAAGAAGACTAAATGCAGCTGCGTTAGGTAATTGACCTGTGAGCCCCCTTAATTAAATCTTAAAGTGACAAGAACTCTTGTGTTTCTGAATATTTATTCCTTTACTTGTACGAGGCTCCTGGGCATCAGCAGAGATCAGAAGAACTATTCTAGGGGTGGGCTGTGTCTTCCTGCAGTCACTCAGCTCTCCAGGCCTCCCATTGGATGGGCTCTGATTGTGACCTGAAGCCCACACTGGCTGTGAACCAACAATTGTATTTCAACCAAGTACAATCAACATGATTCCATTCTAGAATTAATCCCTTCAGTCTGTCTAATAGGGCTCCCCAGTGTTAGAATCCGATTTTTCTCTAACAGTAAGACCTTTGGTTAGTTGCACACCTTCTGAAATTGCACCCAATTGGGCTTAGAATCTAGGAGGACTTAGGACCCTAGAATTTCTTTCGGGGCTGAGAGGCAGCAGGGTATAGTGGATGGAGTACGGGCTTTGAAGTCAGCCCACCTGAGGTCAAGCTGCAGAGGTGCCTCTGATTAATTTGATTCAGCACGAGTTGCTTGGCATAAGGGGATAGTGCTTGGATGTTATGAAGAATGCAGATAATATTTGTAAACTGTGTTGCACGGTACCTGCCATAGAGTTGCTTAAGTGATCGTAGTTTTTATCAGTATTTTGTTAATTTGTGTAGCTGTTACGTATTGAGTTTTAAGGACATTTAAATTTGGACACGTTAAAACTAGTTAGTGCTACTTCTAGATGGCTAGTCTTTTATGTTGGTTAGTGTTTTTCCTTGATGTAAGCAAATTACTGTAGTCAAACTCTAGTTTGTTAACCTGTGTTAATTGGCATTAAACTTTGAGATGGCATAATAGTTGGCCAGCTCCCTGTTTTATCTCCTGCGCACTTGGGGCTCTTAAGCTTATGGCTTTAGGAAAGTGGCCTCTTTTATCTCAGGTAATCTTTCTTCAGCCCCTCACAATAGCAACACCCTCAAGCTCGTTTTGAGCACAGTGTTTTTTTTTGTTGTTGTTTTGTTTTTTTTTGTTTTTTTTTTTGTTTTGTTTGTTTTTTTTTGGGGTACGCGGGCCTCTCACTGCTGTGGACTCTCCCGTTGCGGAGCACAGGCTCCGGACGCGCAGGCTCAGCGGCCATGGCTCACGGGCCCAGCTGCTCCGCGGCATGCGGGATCTTCCCGGACCGGGGCACGAACCCGTGTCCCCTGCATCGGCAGGCGGACTCTCAACCACTGCACCACCAGGGAAGCCCTGAGCACAGTGTTAAATCATTGACTGGGGCACTGGGGATAATCTTAAGTATGACTCTTGACAAGTTAGGTCATCATAGAAGCCAAAGGAGGACAGTTTGCTGGTGTGTCTTGACTTGGATCCTCTTCTCTCCATCCTTATAAGACTAGCTATTCAAAAATATTTTTAGCTGCCTCCCTGAGACCTGTATTCATCGTTGGCCTCCCAGTCTGAGCATATCCCCTATTGGTCCTAATAGAAAAGAAGGTTAATTTGCTATGCCTAGCGCTTTACAAAGTATTTTTATTGTCATTATCTCAGTTAATTCTCACAGCAGTCCAGTGAAGGATCTTCCTTTTTTTTTTTTTTTTTTAAACGGTACGTGGGCCTCTCACTATTGTGGCCTCTCCCGTTGCGGAGCGCAGGCTCAGCGGCCACGGCTCACGGGCCCAGCCGCTCCGCGGCACGTGGGATCTTCCCGGACCGGGGCACGAACCCGTGTCCCCTGCATCGGCAGGCGGACTCTCAACCACTGCGCCACCAGGGAAGCCTCACTTTATTTTTTTTTTTATTTTTTTTTTATTTTTTGCGGTATGCGGGCCTCTCACTGTTGTGGCCTCTCCCGTTGCGGAGCACAGGCTCCGGACGCACAGGCTCAGCGGCCATGGCTCACAGGCTTAGTTGCTCCGCGGCATGTGGGATCTTCCCGGACCAGGGCACGAACCCGTGTCTCCTGCATCGGCAGGCGGATTCTCAACCACTGCGCCACCAGGGAAGCCCGCCTCACTTTATTTTTAAAGAGAAAGAGAATAGGGCAGCAACCCATGAACCTTAATTAGAAAAAAAAAAAATTCTGGCTGCTGTATTGTTTTAGTCTGTTTGGGCTGCTGTAATAAAGTACCACAGACTGGGTGGCTTCTGAACAACAGAAATTTGGTTCTTACAGTTCTGGAGGCTGGAAGTCCAAGATCAGGGTGCCGGCATGGTTGCGTTTTGATGAGGGTCCTCTTCCTGGTTCATAGTGGGAGCTTTTTCCTTGTGTCCTCACATGATGGAAGGGCTGAGGGAGCTCTCTGAGGTCTTTTTTTAATAAGAGCACTAGTTCCCTTCATGAGGGTTCCACCCTCGGGACCTAATCACTTCCCAAGGGCCCCATCTACTAATACTGTCACCTTTGAGGGTTAGGGTTTCAACATCATGAATTCTGGGGAGACACAAACATTTAGACCATAGCGTATATTAATATAGGGGGATAAGGGTGGAAGCAGATCAGTTAGCAGTATGGCTTGGCTCAAGATGGTATCAGTGGAGCTGGGACGTGTTCAGATTCTAGGTCTATTTTGAAGGTAGAGCTAATTGGGTCTGCTGATGGATGCGATGGTGGATTTGAGGAAAAGAGAGTTGTCAGGGGTGATGCTAAGGTTTTTGATGAGATGGAGCTGCCGCATACTGAGCTGAGGAAGACTGTGCAGAGCAGGCTTATAGGGAAATCAGGGATTTGGTTTGGGACATGCAGAGGCACCTGCTTGACATCTAAGACAAGGGATGGGATGGGTAGTTGTGATCTAGGTGACAATTCAGGGCTCTGATCTAGGCTGGAATGTAAAATTTGGAGTTTTCAGCACAGATGGTGATTCAAGTCCTGAAACTGAAGGACTTTCCCAAAGGAGTAAATGTAGACATTGAAGCCTGAGAACTGAACCCTGAGGCACTTCTAACTTTCAGAGTTAGGGAGACAAGAGGAATCCAGCAAAGGGCAGTGAGAAGGCCTGGCCAGTAGGGTGGAAGGAAAACCAGAATACTACGGTGTCTTGAAAGTCAAGTGTGGAAAGTGTTTCATGGAAAAAGATTCATCATCTTGGCTAAATAATATGAGGACCAAGAATTGAGTGTTAAGTTTAGCCGTGCAAAGATAACTGATGACCTTGATGAGAAGTTCCTGCGGTATGTTAGGGGTGAGCACCTGGTGTGTGAGCTCTGGAGGAGATGGGAGGAAGGTGATTGGAGGCGGTGCGTGTAATGGGGAAAATTGCAGCCTGTTTGTGTGCTTGTAGAAATGATCCACAGAGAGGAAAGATTTGATGAAGCAGGAGAGAGGGGAGCTAGAGCTAGAGCTAGAGCTGCAGCCTCAAGTTGGTAAGAGAAGGGAAGAGGTCAAAGGCTGAAGCGAAGAAATGGCAATTAACCCAGACCGACGGGAGGGAGAGGAGAGTATGTGGGCAAGCCGCAAGTCAGTGGGTAGAGGGTACGGGGAGATGGGTCTGTTGGTTTCTGTTTGCTGAGCGAAACAGGAAGCAGCAGCTGTCAGCGGAGAGTGAGGACTGGGGAAGAAAGGTTTTCAGGGTTGCAGAGAGGGAGGGTGTGAAATAATTACCTGGGAAAGTGGAATCAGTGGATTAAGGGAATGTCGTTTGATTAAGGGGCAGCTGTAAGGGGCCATTTGAAGTTAGTGGTGGAGGTTTTTCTCCTACCATGTTAAACTGTTCTTGGGCTGGCATGAAGTAGGCAGAAAGTTGCGTATAAGTTTGGGTTTTTGCTAGTTGGGGTACCATTGAGATGAGAGAGGGGAGGGGCAAGAGTGTGTTCAAAGGGAGTGATTACAATGATGGACTGTAAGGTCTACACTAGGATGTGAGGATCAGGACAGGGTATGGATAATGAAAAGGTGGTAGGATCAGTGAGTTGAAGGATCCATCAGGGTTGAGGAATTGTTGGCGCTGGCATCTCCAGGAGGAGGTAAGCAACAGTCAGGACCACTGCGGTGGAAGATTCGGTGGTGGGCGTAGGGTGTTTGAAATTGGGATGACGGGAAAGGTTGCAATTGTTTGGTAATGACAGAGTTTAGGGTATGATTAATAAACTCAGTAGCTTGTTTCCATCCTTTGCATATTTCCTATTTTTAATAGGAAAAACTCAATAAAGCATTTAGATTCCCTTTTATATATTAACTTCATTCTGGCTAATTTGTCCTGTATTAATTGGTACAGTGTTAAGGCTTTAGTGATCGCTTAACCGATATTTTCTTTTTTCCTCCATTGATAAATCAAACATCTGCCATTTTGTGTATGAAAACCGAAATAGAAAAATGCAGTCTAATTTTAGTATGAGCTATGCATGGAAGTAGCCATGTCCTCCTTAGTTAATCGTATTGAGGTTTCAAGATAAGTTGAATTTTTTCACCAAACTTAAAGTGGCTAACGTAAAGTCAGGGGTAAGACGACAGTACAGTAGCTCTGTGGTAGGCAGAATCGTGATCTTCCAATGGTGTCACATCCGTACCCCGGGAAGTCTAAGTATGTTACCTCACATGGCCGAACGGCCTCCACAGATGTGATTAAGTTAAGGATTTGGACGTGGCATGGTTCTCCTGGATTAGCTGCGTGGCGTGTGTAATCTAAGGGTGCCTGACGAGCGGAAGGAGGAGGCTGGGGGGTCCGAGGCAGAGGGCTTTGAAGACGCTGCCCTGCGGCTGACACTGGCTTTGACGATGGAGGGAGGGGCCGTGAGCCTGCGAATGCGTGTGATGCAGCCTCTAGAAGTTCTCCTAGGGCCTCCAGAAGGAGGCGTGGGCCTTGAACTCAAATCAGTATGACTCCGGCGTCTATAAAACAGACTAATTTGCAGGCCAGCTGAACTTGATCGTAGCCTGATGGGGTGGAGTATATTGTATCTAATTAAGCAGTGGGACTGTCAGGCGGGCAGTTGGTTAGTCAGGTAACGGAGGCAGTTGTTCTGTTTATTCAAATACCCGTCGGAGTAGCCCCGTCTACTGCTCAGTTGTACTGGAGCAATAGCCCTGTGGTAGAGAGTGATACACAAGACTGGCTACCCTGATGCTTTTAAATATATTAGATAACTGTTTTAAAATATATATATTAGACAACATTATATAGATAATACCTATATATCGATAATGTATGTATTAGATATATTAGATATTCTTTTGCTTAGATTTCTGTGCTCACTAAACAAATGCTTGATTATAATTTGGCTTCCTGTGCTGCATGTCTACATGGAAAGAGCTCAGTGAGCAGATGCTTCAATTATCTGGTTCCCTTTGATTAATATACGGGTTTCCAGTATGGTTTGTCTGTGGACAGGCGTGGGTGAAAACACGTTGGCCAGAGGGCTCTCATTTCTCTTGGTGCCCTTGGCTGTTGTAATTTTCGCTGAACTTGGCTGAATTGGTCTTCTGGTTTTAGTTAGTCTGTTGAAAGTCAGTCGGTCCCTGGGAGATGGCTGGGCTCGATACACCTAGCGATCCTTTTGCTGACCCTGTGAGGATTGGTCTCTGGATCTTGAAAATTTAACAAGCTAGTATAACCCCAGAAGGCTTGTGTGAGACATAAGATGTTTGCCCCAGGTGGCACAGCCCTGCTTCTTCAAAGCTGAGAGATAAACCAAGAGTGAGCTTTGTTTAAATCTGAATTTCTGTAATTGAAAACCAGGAAAGAGGCAAACACGTGAGTTTTCAGAATCAAGATAATTGCAACACCTGGATAGGTTGGAAAAATAGGCCAAAAGTAAGGTGAAATATATCATAACCAAGTGTAGAGTTTTGTACCATATCATTTTTTTTTTTTTTTTTTTTTTTGCGGTACGTGGGCCTCTCACTGTTGTGGCCTCTCCCCTTGCAGAGCACAGGCTCCGGACGCGCAGGCTCAGCGGCCATGGCTCACGGACCTAGCCACTCCGCGGCATGTGGGATCTTCCCGGACCGGGGCACGAACCCGTGTCCCCTGCATCGGCAGGCGGACTCCCAACCACTGTGCCACCAGGGAAGCCCCGATATCATTTTTTAAAAAATTCAAAGTGTTGGTTGTAAGAAGATAAAGTTTATTGGAAGCCAGGAGAAGGATGGTACCAGAGAAGCAACATGATGTTAGATGGTATTGATAGAAGTGTAGTATTAAGCACATGGGAGGTAATTAGCGTGTTGTACTGGTACAAAACATTTTAAGAGGATCATGGGCATTTTATGAGGGCATTGGCAGACTGCAGAGGGATCAAGATGGTAACCATGTAGATCTGAAGTCAAACACAGTCAGCCCTCTGTATCTGTGGGTTCTGCATCCACAGGTTCAACCAACCTTGGGTCAAGAATATTAGGAAAATTCCAGAAAGTTCCAAAAAGCAAAACTTGAATTTGCTGCCTACTAGCAACTCTTCATATAGCATTTACATTGTATTAGGTATTATGAGCCATCTAGAGATGACTTAAAGTGTATGAGAGGATGTGCATAGGTTCTGTGCAAATACTGTGTCCTTTATATAAGGGACTTGAGCATGTGCCGATTTGGGTATCCATGGGGGAGTAGGGGGAGGGTCCTGGAACCAATCCCCCATGGATACCGAGGGACAGCTGTAGACAGAAATGGGAACATTTAACCTAGAGAAGAAGTTAGGGTTGAGGAGGAGGTGAACATAATAGTGTTTTGCATATACAGAATTTGTAGCACAGTTAAGGAACAGGGATTTCTCCAGTTAGATCTGGAGGTTAGAACTAGTGCCAGTAGGTAGATATTAACTGAAAGACAAGTTTTTGATGCCATACACACGTAGTAAACGTTGGATCACCTATACATATCCCTGCCCTTTCTCCCTCCCTTCCTCCTAAGGGAACCTTGATTTTGTCTCTGTAATCTACCCTCTCTGTAGAGGTTTGTCTTTCAAGAGAGGCAGACCCCAGCTTCAGGGGGGCAGATCATGATTAGTCTTAGCCAATCATGATAGACCCCTTTTCCTTATTGGTGACTGGCCAGATGTAGTTGTGGTCAGTAAGATGTGTGCCAGCGGTCTTCAGACACAGGCATTCCTCTCTGATAAAAAGATTCAGTAGGGAAGAAATAATCTTCTTACACTGGACATTGTTATGTCTGCATGTGAAGCCTGGAATGATGGGTGCCATCTTGAAACCATAAGGAGCTAAACCAGTGAGCTCGTGGCAGAGTGAAAAGAAGAATGTAGCCTTTGGTGACACTGAACCACTGAAATAACAAACCTTGGCGAGACATGACCTTAGGACTTCTTATTATTGAACGATAAAAACAGATGAGTTAATTAATATATCCGGATATTGCTGATTTTTCCTGAATTGTATAGGACCAAAATGATGCCCAATAGAGCTGCTCTGAAACGAGAAAGATTATTTTCCAAGGAAGCAGTCTTTTTGTCTTTGGAGATACTTAAGCAAAAGTTGAGTGAACATTTGATAGACTTGGGATTCCAGCACTGGTGAAAATTTGGACTAGTTGACGTTAGCTCCTTCCTGATTAAAAGATTCAGGCTTTACTGTTCTAAAAACAAAATAAGGAAGCAATTCGCAGTTCAGACAGAAGAAGTTGGGACTCACTTAGCTTCTCCATTTGGTGCCCTCTTAGCTCTCCTAGCATTTCTACTGCCCTGAGGGATGAATGGGGAACATTGTTTCTCATCATCCTGGATAGCCCATGATCTGCTGCTTTATATCGATAGCTTCCAGAGGGAAGGAAATAGAACACAATTGTGTTTTAGTGTAAAAGGTCTTTTCTGTTGTTTAGATGCACTGATTTATGGAGAGAAGAAAGTATCTCAGTAGATATTAGAAGTTTTGTTTTATTGTAGTAAAATCTTTTTAGCTTAGTTTTTTTCCTTTTGGAAAATGGACCACTTACTCCAGTGTTATTAATAAGAGGATGTTGTAGAGACACAATGAAATGATAATACATTGGAAAATAGTTGTAGTGGTAGGCATTTATTAGACACGTTTTCTGCTATTTGAATAGTTTATGTCTTTATTAAATTGAGGCCAAAATAAGTAGCTCATTATTAAATTGATATCCCTGAATTTCAAGATGGTAGTGAGAAGCTAAGTGATTTTAAAAACAGAAATGAATACAAATGACTCTACCTTTATTCATTATGGACATTATCAGAAACACTAGAGTTAAGTCCTTCTCAGTGTTTAACTGGATTGTCGTATTGTATTTTAGAAATAAAGGCCAAAAAAGGTTTTAATTCAGGTTTCAATTTCTAACATGACCCAAAGGTGGTATAGAGAGAGAGGATTGTCCACATATAATTGTGAAATTTCTTTTTGAACTTAGTTTTTATTTTCTCATAAAGCGTGTTTGGCTTATGCTATCAGGAAAAGTAATGAACGTTTATGGTTATGTTAAAAAAATGACAATCTTCTCTTACACATTACCACAACATTTCAGAAGCTATAAGAATGACTCAAGAGTAGACAAGTTTGATTTCTGGAATTGTGACATAACTGGTAGTTTTGGGAGCTTCTCGTTTTTCTTCTCATTCTAGACTTCTGTTTAACTTTCCCAACACCCACTCTGATATTAAAGCTTTCTCCTGTCCAACCCCGATTCCTCCCTCTCCTTGCCTAACAGGATATTTTGGAACCACGGCTAACCCTGGGCACTTAGTCAATAAGGGAAAATTTGTCTGTGGTCCTTTCTGTCCCTCTTTACGTTGCAGAGCTCAGATAAAATATATAGGGCTCTTGTCTTCCCACTCTTGGGCAGCCGTATTGATCTTTCTTGGGTCCTGATGACTGCACATCTTCTTCACGTGCCTTTCACCAGAACATAGCAATTCTGTGTTTCCTGCCTACTGTGCTCCTGTCTGTTCGGTGCTGATTAATCTCATTTTCAGCCAAGAACTGAGTTAATAGATGTTAGCTTGTTAACCCTCCGCCCCTTTATTTAAAAGCAAACGGACCTGGGAATGCCTGGAGATGCATTTTGGCCTTGATCTGCCCTGTGAATTGTGCCATGGCGCCAGCGTCCTCTGTGGGCGCCTGCTGCACTGAGAGGTGGCGCTTCTCCTGCCTTTCCCCCACCCTCGCTGCTGGGAGCAGTGCTAGTTGCCCCGCGTCCTGTCTTCAGCTCAATACGTAGGGCTGGCTTCCTGGGCCAGCGACCTGTGCAGTTGAACAGGGCCCCGCACTTGGCTTAATGTTTTCCTGTTGCCATCCTGAAATTCTTAATTTTTTTTTTTTATAAGGGCCCTGCATTTTTGTTATGCACTAGGCCCTGGAAATTATATAACCTTCTCATCAATAAACTTTGAACTCATTGCCTGCTTTCTCTCCTCCATTTACTTCCAGCTTTCCCTGTGGGCTCTCTGTGCTGCCTCATAGCTTCTGCTCACGCCACTTACTTCACCCCCCACCCCATGTACGACTACCTCACATAAATGGAATCTGCAGGAAACAAAGTCTGAATTACCTAGTAACTGTCTAGCTGGTATCTGTCAAGGCTACCTGTTAAGATCCTCACAGCTGTTTTTTTGTCTTTTGTTTTTTAACATCTTTATTGGAGTATCATTGCTTTACAATGGTGTGTTAGTTTCTGCTTTATAACAAAGTGAATCAGCTACACGTATACACATATCCCCACATCCCCTCCCTCCTGTGTCTCCCTCCCATCTTCCTTATCCCACCCCTCTAGGTGGTCATAAAGCACCGAGCTGATCTGCCTGCGCTATGCGGCTGCTTCCCACTAGCTATCTATTCTACAATTGGTAGTGTACTGTATGTCCATGCCACTCTCTCACTTCATGCCAGCTTACGATTCCCCCTCCCCGTGTCCTCAAGTCCATTCTCTATGTCTGCGTCTTTATTCCTGTCCTGCCCCTAGGTTCTTCAGAACCTTTTTTTTAAGATTCCATATATATGTCTCACAGCTGTTTTAAGGTTAGTCCCCTTGGGATCCACAGTATCATTCCATTATGTTTACATTTTCATTTGGGTCCTTTAAGTCCCTCACTATTAATATTTTTAGCATTTAACTATATACATATCTAATATTGTGGAATATAGTCTGCTTAAACCAGTCTGATTAGAAGAAAACATTTATTCAGAAATACGGAGAGAGGTGACATTATTAAGAATCCGAATACTTGCCAACAGATCAGGACTCCAAGCTAGTCAGCTGTGTTTGAAGGATTATGTAGTATAATGTATATGAACGTACTTTGTAAACTCTAAATTTTTGCCAAGTGCCAGTTTTCTTAAACATAATTGTTTATCACCCTTTGTATTGTTGATGGGAATGTAAACTGGTAGAGCCACTATAGAAAACGATGTGGTAGTTCATCAAAAAATGAAAAATAAAATTACCATATGATCCAGCAATTCCCCTTCTGGGTGTGTATACCCCAAAGAATGGAAAGAATCTTGAAGAAGTATTTGTACACCCATGTTCATAGTAGTGTTATTCTCAATAGCCAAGAGGCGGAATCAACCAAGTGTCCATTGATAGATGAATGGACACGCAAAATATAGTTGATAGGTACGAATGAATATTATCCAACCTTAAAAAGGAAGGGCACAAAAAATAAACACGTGAACCTGGAGGACTTTATGCCAAAGTGAAAGAAACCAGACACAAAAGGGCAAGTACTGTATGATTCTGCTTATGTGAGGTACCTATAGAGTAGTCAGATTCATAGAGACAAAGGAGAATGGTAGTTGTTGGGGGAAGCGGGGGAAGGGGAATGGGCAATTACTGTTTAAAGGCTGCAGAGTTTCAGACAATACGAAATGAATTGTGGAGATGGATGGTGGTGGCAGCACAACAGTATGAATATATACTTAACTGCTGAACTGTACACTTAAAAATGGTTAAGATGGTTAAAAAAAAAACTTAGTTGTAAATTTTATCTCAGGGGCAAGAAAGGAAAGTAATAATCCTCATCAAGCTGGGGAGTGAGGAGTGTGTGGAGAAAGAAAAATGGCAGAATGTTGATAGTTACTGAAAGTGAGTTGAGGATACATGAGGGTTCATTGCACTAGTCTGTTTACTTCATATACATTTGAAATTTTCCGCAGTGAAAATTTTTTAAATGGTTGCCATTCAGTTTAGAAGACCAAATTTATTCATCAGGGGATTCTAGTGGCTGCTGCAACCCTCCATAACGATGGAATTTTCCAGTGATGAGAGAGGGATATGGCCGGTGAGGAATGGAAGAAATCGTGAGGCTTTCTGACTTAGAAGAATGATGTTGCTTTTCACAGAGAAGGACATTGAAAGGGGTGTGACTTCAGAGGGCAAGAGTGTCTCATAGGAAGTTCTGAGTCCCTCTTATTTGCTTTCCTTTGACTAGAACAGTTACTGACTGAGGCCAGGAAGACACTAAACTTTTTAATTGTGCATTAGTGCTCTTAATGACTGTTTACCTTCTTCTTATGAGCCCAGACCGGGCTGTAGTTGTTGCCTGTGTTGTTGGGAATTACAAAAAAAGAATGACACAATTACCTGACACTGTAAAGTTACTAGTAAAAACGTGAATGGCCTGTACTTCATTGGACGTGGACTTGTCATAGACATCTCTACATTAAGACAGTGTGGTTCTGTTTTCCAACACAGGCACTTTTTTCTGTTTCAATGCCAAACACAGGCACTTTCTTTCCCATCATGGGCAGAGTGACCACCCAGTTATAAAATGTTGCAGCTATGAGTCTGATCGTCCTTTTAGATAACACAGTCTCTCTTCACAGCGCTGACGCATCTCAAAGAGGTAGAAACCTTTTCACCTACTTCTAAGAAAACTAGACATCAGAAAGCAGAAACATTCTGATATGTATACACATTAAACTTCCAAAATGTACAAATCCGGTCTTCTAGCCATTGTAAAACGGGATGAAGGAGAGGAGAATGTTTTTATCATTTACATTTAAATTTTATAGAGTTCTCACTCTTGGTTATAAACGATACATAATGTGGGGAATTTGGTACAAGAACAATGAAAGTACATTTTGTTTGCTCTGTATAGAAAATATCTAATTAAGCTTAATTGTATGATGGGCTGATTCTGGGCACAACTCAGATCATTCTGTAGACATAAAGAAAAGGCTTGCAAAGAGGTAAAATATCTACAGCTCGTGGTAAAGGAAGCATATTACTTTCTAAAATAAACAAATCTTACATCTCTTTCTAGATCAGTACCAACAGTTCTAATAGAATGTGGGCAGAACGCTTAAATGTTGAACCTAAGAAATTTGACATCTTGCCCCACCTACCAGAATAAGGTGAAAATACTCGCTGCTTATTTTCATTTACTAGAACATAAGTATGTTGATTGATTTCCTGCTCAAATCTATAAATGTGGTGGCCATTGACTTTTAGCATTTGCTAAAATTATCTGAAATGAAAGGAATAGCATATTCTACAGCGTTTCAAAATGAATAGCCCATACATACATACATGTAAAGGGAAGCATACATACAATAACTTGCAGGGTATAATGGCTAGTTAGTGTGGGATGGCATCAGCTTGTATTCTTTGTAACAGAGTAATCATACTTTTCAATTAAATGTGTATTTTACCTGGATGTCTGTTATCTAATCTTAATCATTTCAGTATGGGAGAGCTAGACCACTGCCATGCACCCAGCTACTGTGGTAAGCACAAACGAATGGCGTTGTAATCTGAACATGTGTTCGCAGACTGATCAAATTATATTAGGGCATTTGTTTAAAGGAATTTCTTGCTTGAGTTTGTACCTGTTCCATCACTGTGAGAGAGAATAAGGCATAAGATAAGGCAATTTTAAATATACTGCTAACAGGGAATCTTATTAAATATGCTTGCTTTCCTGTACTGTTGTAATTAACTTTTCGTCAATGTGTTTTCTTCCAAGACTGATTTGTCCACTGTGCGTGCACATTTTGAATACCTACTGTGTATAAAACATTAAGCTAAATACTGAGAGAAGTGGAAGATACAAAAATCAATGACAGCTCATGTTTTCAAGCTTAGGATAGAAGTCATTTCAGAAGCTGAACCGTCAGTTGAAGACTGAAAAGGTGCTACCTGTTAGGAGTACATAGGGAGCCTGTTAAGAGAGTGTGGGGGGAGTAGAAGTCAGGCTGCAAAGAGCTAGGGAGTTAAGGGTGAGAGATGAACACAGTCCCTGGTGCACTTAGGATAAAGCCACAGCCCTCATCGGGCCACGCGAGATGGCTGGCCTGGCTGGTGCCTGTGTGCTCTCCGTCAGGGCCTGTTGACACACTGCCCTTCTTTCTGGTCCTCCCGAGTCGCCGTGTTCTCTGCTGTCCAGCACGTTCACATATCTGGTTCCCTCTGCCTGGAATGCCACTTCTCTTGTTCTTTGCCTGGCCAATTTCTGCTCAGCCTTTAGATCTCATGAAATGTCACTCCTTCCAAGAGACCCCGCCGTTGCTGCTATGTAGGACCACAAATACACAGGTCGTGCGGAATGGCAGCCCAATCTAAATTAAGCCCCCCTAATGATACTGTTATAGACGCCAGTGTTTTTCCTTTGTGTCAGTTAACATTTTGAATCCATACACGTATCAGTAGTCACTTTTCAGGAAATATTTTTGAGTGAATGAACAAATGTAGATCACTCTTCAAAACTGGCATTTTGGCAGTAAAGAAAAGAGGAGGAAGGACATTCTAAGGTCAGTGATGTGTTCAAGGAAATGGATCGTGCCTCAGTCTCAGGATCCTGCCTCAGTCTCAGGATCAGGAAATCTGAATGTGTCTGTCGGCAAAAGGAAAGGAACCATTGGAGGGAAAACAGAAGATGTAAATGAAGGATTAAAATTCCACAGGAGCTGTGTGATAGAGGAAGAGTTTAGCCTTAGAAAGAAGAAGATCCCTGTGTACCCTTAGATAGGCGAGAGAGAAGGGTTTGGAAATTGTAATCTATTAGTGAGGGCTCAAGTAAAATTAATATTAATCTGCTGATGATTTCCACAGCACTTTCAATTATAGTGGCCTAATATCTAAAGAAAAATGCAGGTTGAAAATGTTCAAAATTGTGTACGTGCCAGTGGTTACGCACCATGGCTTCCAGTGAGAAATGATGCGTCGTGACTGTTAGGCCCATTTGCTGTAAACTTTTG
Organism: Kogia breviceps; assembly: GCF_026419965.1. Classification (NCBI taxonomy): domain Eukaryota; kingdom Metazoa; phylum Chordata; class Mammalia; order Artiodactyla; family Physeteridae; genus Kogia; species Kogia breviceps. The sequence goes on along the minus strand of NC_081317.1, from coordinate 110,638,077 downwards.
AGGGTGGAGGCTCCTGCAAGTGCCAGCATCTAGTTGTGCCAGGGTAGACGTGCCTCCTGGACCTGCTGAATAATTTAGGGATTCTGCCTCTGGTTAGTGCTGATTCGGAACAAATGTGAAAAGGATTATAGAGTTAAGACCATTTTTAAATGGACAAATATTTTTTTTAGCATTGTTTGTTTCTGCCTAGGAGGCTGATTTTCTTCCGTGATGTCTTACTGGGAAGCCTGACCAGTTTCATGTATTGTTTATAATAGTGGGTACCACATAATATAGCAAGACTGTAATTTTTTTAAAAAAATAATTAATTGATTTATTATTGGCTGCGTTGGGTCTTCATTGCTGCACGCGGGCTTTCTCTAGTTGCGGCGAGCGGGGGCTACTCTTCGTTGCGGTGCACGGGCTTCTCATTGCGGTGGCTTCTCTTGTTGCAGAGCACGGGCTCTAGGCGTATGGGCTTCGGTAGTTGTGGCACTCAGGCTCAGTAGCGGTGGCTCGGGGCTCTAGAGCGCAGGCTCAGTAGTTGTGGCGCACGGGCTTAGTTGCTCCGTGGCATGTGGGATCTTCCCGGACCAGGGCTCAAACCCTGCATTGGCAGGTGGATTCTTAACCACTGTGCCACCAGCGAAGTCCCAAGACTGTAATTTTGAAGGAGCTAAGTTTGGAGTCTAAGATCACTGGAGAAGTCCAAAGCAACAACACACTTTTACTGGACTGGCACCAGCTCTCGGATGGGGAGGGTATGGTAAAACAATCAATGACTGACTTTGAGGCACACGTACACTGAGCTATTGGATAGCCCATTAGGTCCTTAAAAGTAAACTCAAAACCTTGCAACCTGCCCCTGGTATATAGGAGTCGGGAGTGAAAGTGTGCTTTGCCTGCCAGAATGTGGTGTGCAGATTTAAGAACATTGGAAGAAGCAAGCGATGGCCAGCTTCAAGAAGCACAGTGCCCAGGACCATGTTGACAGTTTATATCCGGAGTGATAGCTGAGTGCCTCTGTGGTCTTCAACAATTCTCACATTCACAGGGTGGCTCGCAAGACGTGACTCAAGGCTGTAAATTCTTTTCCATTTTGAGAAATTATTAATCCATAGCCTTGAAATGCTGAAATAGGAAAGCATCCTTGAAAAACATTTTAATTGTAATTATTACATATATGACAAAAATACTTTATAAGTAGACAGTCCTTCTCCCCATTCTTACATGTTTTTAGAGTTTCTTAGATAGCTTTTCATAATTTTCGTGTTTTTCCCTTTCTTACTCATACTGCACGCCTTTTAAAAATTATTTTTGAGGGCTTCCCTGGTGGCGCAGTGGTTGAGAGTCCGCCTGCCAATGCAGGGGACACGGGTTCGTGCCCCGGTCTGGGAAGATCCCACATGCCACGGAGCGGCTGGGCCCGTGAGCCATGGCCGCTGAGCCTGCGCGTCCGGAGCCTGTGCTCCGCAACGGGAGAGGCCACAACAGTGAGAGGCCCGCGTACCGCAAAAAAAAAAAAAAAAAAAAAAAAAAAAAAAAAAATATATATATATATATATATATATATATATATATATATATTTAAATGAACATTATATTTCTGTTCAGCAATGTCATCTATGCACTTAGTAATACAGGTATTCCCCAGTTTTCAAAAGTTCGCTTTATGCCACTTCGTTTTTAAGAAAGTCCTACTTTAGTGCCTGTTTTCACTAACCAGAAGAATTCTGAGGAGGATTTTTGCTTTTATGAAAAAAGACAAAAAGCAAAATAGGATTCAGTGTCTGTTTTCCAGCTAGCTGTGAGAGAGGCAGTGCACGCCCAAAGCAGGTAAAGCGGCCCCACTGAGCTCCTTCCCCAGGAACCGCACTCAGCATCCAGCCGCCATAGCTTTGAAATGTGTGAGCATCTGTAATTTATCTCAATTTATTTTGTGCATCCGTTAGCAAGATTGCTTCTTTGCTCTATGCCATTTTGGCTTATGAAGGGTTTCATAGGAACACTGTCCTTTCAGATAGTGGGTGAAGCCTGTATATCTAGGGCACCTCCCCACAGCTATATGAGATGACACATAATTTTTTTGAAACAGCTTCCTTTTGACCGACGTTAGGATTGTTTTCCAGATTTCTTTCTTTCACTTTTTGTATATTAATATTACTGGTGTAGTATTGTCATTATTAAATAGTCTCCCTGTACAAATAATTTTCCTTACATGAAAGAAGAAGTGTAAAGGATCCTAGTCCCAGAAGTCAAATTTGTGGGTTAAAAGCATTTGGGTTTCTACATTTCTATAGATATTGCCATTGTTCTACAAAAATTTAGCACCAGTTTACACCTCTCCCAATGGTAAATTTGAGTACTGCATCCCCCAGATTCTTGATAATCATTCTTCATCTGTTAGTATGTTTTAATTTGCATTTCTTAAGTTTTGAGTGAATTTGAAGGTATTTTCATATGTTTACAGATAATTTTTATTTCTCAGTGAATTGTCTATAATCATTGCCCATTTTCCAGTGTATTGGCTTTTTCTTAGCAATTTGTAAAAACTGTGGATATTAATATTTGATGTAAATATTTACCTTGGTTTATTTGTTTTTGTTTATAATTGATTTTTTTGTTTGGTTTGTCTTTTGTAAAATCAATTGTAACTTCTCTTTGACTTCTAGTTTTTCTTTATATCATAATTAAAGTCTTTCCTGTGTTTCAGAATTTATTTAAAAAATTTAAGTATTTTTATAGTCTCATGTTTTAACTTTAATTGTGGTATACCCAGAATTTGTTTTGGCTTAAGAAATGAAGGTAAAGATTTGGCCTTAAGTTTTCCAAATGGCTAGAGTTTGTCTCAATGTCATTTTTTGGAGCATTTTCCCTTCTTCCTATAGAGTCCTTGAATTTGAGATTTTCTGACTGATAAATGTATTGTATTTGTAGTAACATCTAAACTAAGGGACTGATTTTTATGAGAATGTATTTTACATTGGATGCTCTTGAACATATAGGCATTGTTTTTAAAGAAGTTTGATTCTATGATTTGTTGAAATTTATTTAAAAAAATAAATTTATTTTATTTATTTATTTTGGCTGCATTGGGTCTTCATTGCTGTGCGCGGGCTTTCTCTAGTTGTGGCGAGTGGGGTCTACTCTTCATTGCGGTGCACAGGCTTCTCATTGCAGTGGCTTCTCTTGTTGCAGAGCATGGGCTCTAGCCGTGTGAGCTTCAGTAGTTGTGGCGCACGGGCTGAGTAGTTGTGGTTCACGGGCTCTAGAGCGCAGGCTCAGTAGTTGTGGCGCACAGGCTTAGTTGCTCCATGCATGTGAGATCTTCCTGGACCAGGGCTTGAACCTGTGTCCCCTGCATTGGCAGGTGGATTCTCAACCGCTGTGCCACACCAGGAAAGCCCTGTTGAAATTTATAATTAACTTACTGGCACTCATTGATTTTATTAAACGGGAGACCTCAATGTATCAGTCTTGAAGTGACAAATGGAGTTTTATGATTAATATAACAAGACTGAGTGTAAAATTACTTGCCTTAATAAGCTAATAAAGCATGTCTTCTGAGTATTAAAATCTCACTACTTTATCATTAAAGGTCTTGACCAAAGTGAGAGTAGTGAAAATTGTGGAATTCAAAGAATAGGGTCAAATATTTGTTGTTCTTGCATTCTCTGTGTTGGATGGATTGGTTCAGGGAATATGATAGAACTGTAACTTGTATAACAAAACATACTGTGATTGAAGCAAAGCGGGGAATGAAACTGTGAACATAGTATGGACGAGGATAAAAGTTACTTAAGGGAAAGATCTGAGTTTTGGAGAGGCAGCTACTTTTCGTTTTTTGCCAAAGAATGCTAGCAAATATGAATTGAGAAGAACTGTGGGTTCTCTTTGTTGATGTAAGACACAGATTTGGAATTTACAGAGAAGTGAATGTTTTAGGCTTACAGCAAAAGTGAATCTATCAGTTATTTATGTCTTCTTTGAAATTTATTGCAACTGAAAAAAGCAGGGATCTATGACATACATGATACATTGACTGTTTACAAATCAGACCAGCATGCAGTTTTCCTTGATGAAGATTTGAATGCATCACAATATAAAACTTACAGAATCATCTTATGAACATCAGTGGTAAATGAACTTCAGAGCTTATTGATTTTGTTTTTAGTATTTTCACTTGAGGCAAGCCATAGCCTAAACCTAGATATGACTCAAAACAGTTCTTTTCTTCTTTATTCTAAATACTTAAGTGTAAATTACAGTTTATTCCTCTAAAGTGTGGTTCTGAGACCTAGAAACTTCAGAGTCAAACCATTTAACTTTGTACCAGTTGTCCAGATATTAAACTTAGTTGGAACTCACATGAAAAATGAAGGAAGATAAGCTAACTCAGATGTGTTTATAGACCCTTGATTTAAGACAGAGCTTAAATTGAATCATGTGTTTATATTTTGATATTTTTTGGCAATGTACCATATTCCTACACAAAGAATTTCATTGGTATAGATCAAGCAGAGAAATGAAAAACATTGAACAATGTTAGTATAGACTCTAGTGGTAATTTATGTATTTTATTTAATTTAGTGGACATGTATGAATGGTATAAAAATTTATGAGATACTTGTCTTCATTACAGTATAGTTAAGGCCAACTCTTTAAGTAACTTTGGCAGCAGAATTTCTGATTTTAAATTGTGGCTTCAGGTGAATGAAATACTCTTCTATTAAGTGATTTGAAAGTTTCTTGGCTGACATAACCTTACAGAATAGTCTGAGATGTTTATACTTGGGGGTTGAAACCACCAGTGCTCTCCAAATGAAGGATAATTAATTTCCAGGATTGATGTAGGGTTTTGAAAACACAAGCTTCACGTGGAAAGAGACCAGCTGGTGACTGGCGTTCACTTGCAGCATGGGCGTTGGGCTTCTGAGTGGGTTTTGTTTCCAGTCCTACAGCCTCATTCAGCTGTCGTGTGATACATACTGATCTCCTCCTCTCATGGAAACAGCAATCCTTTTCTTCTGTCCCCTTAGCATTATAGCCCAGACCCGAGACAAAAAGTTAGGAAATAAAAGGCTAGGACCCCACTCGCTGAGGTTTGGAACCATCTTTCATATTCAGCATTTGACTTCCAGTGCTTCGAAACATTCGATATTTGTGGAATGAGTGAATGCTCACTTTGTAGAAACAGGTTAATTTTCACTTGCTACTAGCATTACTGTTGGAACTAGGAGTTCTAAGTACACAAAATGTGTTTCTTAGGGCCAGATCATTGTTCTGGTTCAGCGTTACACTTTACTTTCTTGCCTTGGTTTATGTGTGTAAAGAAGTGCTACGTTGCTGTTTAACATCATTAGCTTTATTCACGATACTGTTATATTTAACTCTGTAAGAAATAAATAAATGTTTCATAATCTCAGGAGATGAATAAGCTATTACTCTGGCTTTGTTGAACCACCTTGGAATTAAATTGTCGTTATTGTTACGCCCAGCAAGCTGACAGGCTAAGAAGAGCACACTTTCTATATAAAGGTTGTGGTACTCTGGATGGAAATGTGCACATTTTCATTTTTCTGAGATTAATAATGCCTTCTAATGTGTTACATTTTAGTGTCATGTTCGAGGTTTCATTTCATGACCATTTGTTCATTCACATGTATTTTTATTTTTAGCTCTAAGCGAAAGACATGAGGCCTAAGACTGAAATGAGGTTGTTTTGAGGCCATCTGATTTCTGGCTAGAAGGTGTGCGATCGCCTCGTCCTGAAACCACTGCAGACAGAATGGTAATGGCAAAGCCTGAGACAAAGAGAGGCCTTCATGTTTTTCCATGTCTCCTCTCCTACCCCAATTCCTTTCTTTTTAAACTGAAAATTTTAAGTTGTGAACAAAAGGTATTAAACAACATGCTGCCATTCTAACTAAACTGGTTCACGTGTTTAATAACAAAAGGATTAATTATATAAAACTACATATTAATTAAACCTTTTAGACTTGTTTAAACATAACTTTAAAAAAAATGAGCTCTTGTGAGCTACTTAAGTAACAACAAAATATTTATTATACGAAAGCACCTGAGCCTATTAGGTGTTTGCACATTGAAATAATGTTTTTCCTTTGAAAACCAATACAGCTTGCTCTTAACATGGACTACGGGCTTAATAAGGTTTTCAGAGTAGGAAGTAAGGATTCTTGCCACAGCTTTGCTTTTCTGTCATAAAGAATTTTAATGTTTTATGTATGTGTGTGTTTTTTGCTGTTTACTTTTTAAAAGGTAAAGTGCCCATTAAGAATGTTAGTTGTATCAGTTAAACTCTGCTCTAATTATTACATGTATCTTAGTTCCAAATATATTTTATAGTTGAAGATAACAGCACTCTGTTATAGTAAAACATTTTTCAGGGCGTGTAGTGGCTCTCTTTATTTATTAAGTTTATTCCAGCGGACCATGTCCTGTTAAATGTGTTGATACAGCGGTGCTTATAAGGCGATCACTATCCCTCCACCCCTCCACCCCCCGCCCCGAACAGAATTTCAGTAGATTCTTTGCTCAAGTTCAAATTTTATACTAAGCCACTTTTTCAGAAGAAGCGGCTCTTCATATTATTTCATTTCCTGTACTACATGTAACAGTATTAATAGCACAAATAATATTATAAATGTACTTATATATTAGTCTAAATTATGCATCAGTTTGTTTAATTGATGAGGTGCTGAGAAAATGAAATTGTCATCCTATTCCAGAGAGTCATGCAGAGGGCAAATGCTGAGGAACTGACAACAATACGAATTATTATTATTTTTTTAAGTCATGCTTATTTTCATGTTCTCTTCTAGAGGCTCAGTTGTAATATAGTTCTGAACATCACCTCATTTCCTTACAAACAGTGTTTTCTTAAAAACAGTATTACAAATAGTATTTTACTGACAGTGTTTTCTCAGATGTTGAGAGTGACTTAAAATTTATAAAATATATTCTTCTTATTCATGTATGTGACTTTCTGTGATAATAGACTTATTCACATGTTATGTAAATCCAGGCACTGTTTTGGTTGACCGGAGTGCAATGACTATACATCTGCGACCTCCATTTATACTTAGATAATTCAGCCTGGCCTTGTTCTAAAGAAAAGCAATGTACAATAGGTTGTTGCCTTGTTTTATCTTATCTCTTAATTTGTTGTTTTACTCTTCTTTTGGAGATCTGAACTCTGAACTCCTGATTTTCTATGGAAAAATTAAATAGGCTGGTCTAAATAGCATGGTTTTTAAGCCTGTAAGTTAGAAGAATTGTTCATATAGTTCATTTTTGTGTATTAATGTTTTAATGAGAATTACTGATTATTTTTATTTTTAGAAATTCTCATTTCTTGTATTTTCCCAGACAAAATTGTTTTTCTTTTTCAAATAAAGCCTATCTAGATTGACCCTTTTTGAGGTTACAAGAACTTGGAAGGTCATCTTATTTCATGTGCTAAAAGTTAATGTAATAGAAGCACAGAGACTTTAACCACTGCTAACTGGCTAAAACATAGTTTCTAAAGGTATGAGTTACGTAAGAATGAAATCAGTAATTTCATTTATGCATCTGAATGTCTGTTACCTTAATGGTAGCTTTTCAAAGAAAATAAAGACAAATCTAATACCATCTTAAAGCCTGAAGCTGTAAATATGAAGATATTTTGACCCAGTAAATATTTAAATAGGTAATGTGTATGAGTATAGTTTAATATTTATTTTGTTATAAGTAAACTGCCGTGTTATTAAGCAAAACTTTAATATTAGACTTACAAGCGTATAACTGTAAATGAGAAAAAAATTGACTTTAAAATGTTTTGAAAATTATGAAAGTAAATATTGACCTTTTCTAAGAAAGTCTTTTTTCCTTTTGACATTGTTTAATTTTTTTTCCTTTTTGTTTTTTAGGTTTGCAATTTTTTTTGGTGATGGCATGTTCAGACTCTTGGATCCCTAAGTTGAATATGTTGGAAATATTTAGGAACTCTGGAAATTGTTGTTTTTGTATATATAATGACTTTCTAAGTGAACCAATAGATTTAATAAAAAGTATATAAAAGAATAGGCATTATAATTTTGTATTTCTAAGTTAGCATGCATGTCTCAAATTCTCAGCTATCATTATTAGTGTCATACTCTGGAGACAGTTATCTTTTGAAGATTTGGGGGCTCTCATGGACCTCATATTTTCCCAGGCAGTTTATGTAATCAATCCTCCCATGCCAATTTGGTCAGCTTCTTTGCCTGCCTACCTTGTAGCGTAGATCAGAGGTAATTACCTAGATCAGAGGTAATTCTTGATCATGAGGAGAGAAGATAAAATAATCATCAGGTGAGTGCTCACTTCGGCAGCACATATGCTAAGATTCGAACAATACAGAGAAGATTATCATGGCCCCTGTGCAAGGATGACATGCAAATTTGTGAAGCGTTCCATATTTTTTTATTAATTAAAAAAAATCATCAGGTGACAGTCCTAAAGGTAGTAATTACAGAACTTCAACCTGGAAATGGCCTCAACATGGTCTATATCAGAATATGCAAATTCTATCCGATATATCCAAATACATTTGTGGCAAAATGCTGCCAATTTTCAAGTTAGATATTATTATGTGGGACGGAAGTGCCAATGAGGAGGGAAAGGAGCTGCTCAGTTCCACCTCCTCCTCTTTCCCTGTTGTCGAGTGAATAAATTTGGAAAGGAAAATGCCAAGAGGTAGACTGTGTGAATGAAAAGAAGGAACAAAACCTGACTTTCCAAGAAGGACTGTTTCCCTTAAAAAATTGAAAGTTGCCTGTATTCTATGTACACTGTTTTAAAACTATAGGCTACTTTCATGTAGACCCAGAACGTGAACTAGGTCATTCTTGACCCTGGAAATGGGTGGAGAGGTATTTGACAGGAGAGTCAGTGCCTGGGGGACTGGAGTTCCATTATTGGTGGTTATCTTCTCTGGCCTGTTCCTGCTGGGATTGGGAACTTGAGGAACATTCTGGGTGGGTAGTTATTTTGATGGTCAAATATGATTGCCTCCCTATCCTTTTGACCAAAACTGGAGAAAGATTGATTTTTTTTTTTTTAAGACATTATTCAGAGCAACTTGAAAAAGGATTAAAGGGAAAGGATAAGTAGAATTCAGGGAACTATAGAGATTGAGTGGGTAGCTCAGTAGGATGTTAATTATTTGTTTATTGCAAGTTTTATTATTGGTAGATTATCCAGTAATACAGAAATTGGTGTAGAACGAAAGTTTCCATAACATTTCTATTAGAAGGCATTTAGAAGCTAAATAAACTACCCTGTAACCGCACCCTCCCCCCTTCTCCCTTGCTTTACTTGGTTAAAGAGGAATTGGCTGATATATACTTAATAAATGGCACAAGGAAAACATCAGATAGATTTTTTAAAAATCAAGTTATATTTTAATCTAAATGTGTTGCCTATTTAGCTGCCTTCCCATTACAACTGGCTTTTACAAAACTCTCTTTCTGTGATACTTTTGTCAATAGAGGTGTTTCCTCTTAGCCAATTCTAGCTACAGTATTGACCGGGCCTAGGCATTTGATATACCCTAAAGGAATTAGGCAGGAAAAAACTTGGTCCCTACTGGAATGAATATTTTAAAGACCTTCTTAGATTCTGTGAACACCGTGAGTACAAATGAAAGAGACCCAGGAGAGGGGAAAACTTAAGAGCCTAAAAATAAAAATGATGGTGGGGATGGGGGTGGGGTGGTAAGCTCTTCTATAACTAAGCTAAGGTGCACTAAGGGCAGGGAATTAGCTTCCTGGAGGTTATGAGGTAGCGTGTGAAATCCCTTGGACAGGAGGCATTCCGAGGTTAATTTGGGTACTTCACAGCGGCATGCCCCGCAGTATTTTAAGGATAGTGGCAGGTGATCTTGGGAAATATCAGTGCATTTCCTGACAGTGAGTTTGATTTTATTCTGGTGTGTTATGAATGGGCATGTAGCTCAGAGATTAGCTTACTTCAAAATCAATATCTTAAATATTAGAGAAAATATTATAAAAATGGGTCTTCGTCCCTGCTGTATAACTTTAGAAAATAATGCAGAATACTGAACATAGTAGAGGATTGATGGCATGAGTATAATCAGTATTTGATGGTTGCTTTCTAGAAACTTCTAAATAAAACCTAAATTTGTTTAAAGTCGTACTACAGTAGCATTTCTAGTGTGTATGTCTCATGGGAAGGTCTCTACCTTCTTGGATCACTGCACTTCACGGCCTTGCACTCACTGTGAGGATTCAGAAATGGACTCAATTACCCCGGGATGATTAGATCTTTGGGTACAATCAGGACATAGGGGCACACAGAGAACGTGAGCCTTGAACGATGGCTACTTGTATTTTGGAAGCTTTAAACCCCATCTTGAAAACCGGCAGAAAGCTATGGATCGTTTCCCCAACAAAACTGCAATTTCTGAGGGTAGAGGGACGGCCCTTGGTTGTCATTCAGGATGCCCTGATCTAAAAGACCATCTTCATTTTACTTCTGACCTTGCTGCAGCTTTGTTGTCACTGTCCATCTGTAGTTCTCTGTCACCTTTGAATGGAGCGCCAGATCCTGAAGGACGCTTACTGCCTTACACACTGAACTGAAGCCACAGTCCAGAGCTTTGTGATGTCATGGAGCAAAAACTCTGCAAAGGGCTGCCCCAAAGGTGCAAATGGTAAGAATAGGGCCTGAGGCATGGGACAGCCCTCCTATAGGTAGTACCTACCTCCTACTGGTTTAGGGGCATTTATTTCATAGTCAGTTGAAGATTAATGTTTCGTTTTTTTAAAATGAGAGTATTTCTCCTAAAATTTTTAATCATTATAAAGGTGTCCTACCTAAATGTAACTTTTTTTCTCATGTTTTAGGATATCACATTCATGGTGTGAAATGTGTACTTCAAATTAACATAATGACTGGAAATTCGGGATTCTGTTATTTTGTGACTCTGAAATTTGTAGCACATTTTCAGGAAAATTGTTGAGATTCCTAGATATTTTGTTCTTTATTCCTTTCGAGTTGCCTGCGTGTGTGATTATTTCTGAATTTTATTAATCTATTTGTAACTTTAGAGAAAACTGCCTTCAGTTCATATTTTGACACAGAAGGGGATGCTTTGATTTATCTTATTAGAAACGTGTTTTGACAAAAAATTCCATTTCTCTAGTCTCCATTTTGGAATCTCAGATCAACTGCTTGTTATGGCATTCATTGGGACTTTTCTGCAAAATACAGCTTCACGGAGAAGGTCATCCTTGAAAAATCAAGAAATCTGAAGGAAGTAATGTTGGGGCCGAGTAAGAAAGATGGAAGATCCTCATCAGATTACAGCACAGCACGCTCTGGAAACATCTTAGACTTCACTGCTTTTGTACGTGAAACATAATTTGAATGTCTTTTATGAATTGGACCTGTAGACAGATAACATATATCTTGAATGTAAGAAAAACACAACTCTAGCCTCTAAAACACTGCCGTCAGTACAGTCGACTCTTGAGCGTTCACACTGGTGGAGGGAGCCTTGGTCCTTCAGCTTGACTAAAGTTAGACATCATGTGTTCCGATTCAGAGGTGTTTCTGTGTTCCTTTTGGAATATAGTGTTTGGACTTTTACAACATGTGCCTCCCAATTTCACCTGCCCTGAGAGAGGAGCCTGAGTTCATCTGTGCCCAGATGCCTGGTCTCCATCCTTTTTTTTTTCCGTACCGTTGACCTAAATGTGGGGAAAGCGTTGAGCACATAGGATTCCAAAATTGATCAGAATCTGTTAAATCTATCCACTTCTCCTTCCCAGGTAACTTTATTCCATTTGCTTTTCAGCTCTTCTAAATGTTGCCCAATTGTGGCCCCTTTGTCCTAGGTCAGAGGATAGAATTATAGCAGCACCGTCCGGGCTTCTTCCCTCTTGTTCTGTTTTGTTCTGCCTGTGACGGGAGGTTTCCGTTGCTTTCCTCTGAAGGAGTCTACTTGTGTCCTTGCATTTCCATCTCCCTCCCTGCCTGCGGGGAAATAGAATAGATCCAGACTTAGCAATCTTGGCTCTCTAAGGTTTGCCTATAAGAGTTCATAGTATTGTATTTAAAATAGAGCTTTTTAGCCGTGGTGTTGACAGGTGTCTCCATTGGGCGTCTACTCTGTGCTGATGCTCAGCTGGGTGTGGCTGTCCGCTCTTTCCCTCACCACCCAGGCCCCTTGAGGCCAGGAGTGAACCCTCACCCTGCCTCGGGCACAGCATGAGCCAGAAGTGACTTCTCTGTGAGCTTGCCTAGGCCCTGGAGTCACGAGTTTATGAGCTAGTTGAAGAGATCCATATGTTTTCCCCCAGATGCTAGTAAAACAGATCATGTGCAGAGAAAATGATCACGTCAGTGAGATTTTTGAAAGCAAGATTTGTCCAAAAATATGCCAGATTTGGGGTTAACCTACATGAACCCACATTGACCATCCAGGTATGTCTCACTTTAAAAAAAACACAAAGTAACATAACCCTTAGAAAATATTACCAAATTATCCTGACATTTTCAAAATGTGATAGTACTCTAAACAGTTTTTTTTTTTACAAGTAGCTTTCAGAAACACGTGCAAATGTGTTTTGTGTAAAGGAGTATATACTGTATATAATATTCTGACTCTTGCTGTAATAAAATTAAACAGTCTCATTATTTAAAGCCTAAGAGTTTGAAATTATTTTTTTGAGTAAACTTTTACAGCATACAATACTATGTTTCCTTCTCATGGAATGTACAAATATCCGTAGAAGCTGCTCTTGTGTGTTTGTTTTCCGCATATTCCGCATAAAATAAAAATATTGTAAACAGGGTCCATGTCTCCAGTTAGAGTTTCCAAACTTTTGGCTGTAATTACCAAATGTTTGGGATTGGGCTGGCTGGAAATGCGTATCAAGTATTTCTGTGTATGCAGCAAACTTTGTCCAAATAAAGTAGCTTTGTACTCTGTAGGAGCTTTTAGTAATGATACTTTTGTTAAATAAAATATGTGAGTTAAAGGAAAGGACATGAACAAAAAGATCTGTAAATGTGATGGTCTAAATTAATGGTTTGTGACCATTTTCTATCCAAGTTAACAGCAGTAGCAAGTCAGTAGGAATGGGGTGGAGGTGGCATTTGTAGTTTGAAGGGAGAAGGACGATCCCCATCTGGAATTAGCAGTGGTGTGGGTCAGTGTGTGTAAGCTGTGACCCGTGGACCCTGAATGCAATGTCAAGCTTGGTACTAGAAGTCTATCCTCACAGTTCCTGAACGAGCAGCAGGGGAAGGGTGTTGATCTGAGGCAAAGTAGGAAAAAGAAAAGCAAAGACAGTGTAAGGACTTCAAAATATTTTTTCAGTTAAAAAAAAAAAAATGTCCGTTAAACTTTTATGCCCTCCTGTCTACTGTATGCCCTTATTTGGTGAAAAGGAAAAGCTTGCCATCCCAAGTTAGTTCTCTAAAGATATTAAAAAATTTTTGTATTGGTCTGTGAAATTGGAAGGCTGGGAGCTGCTACTTCTTGGAATGTTAATTCCAATATTCTGTGCAATATTAGCATATTAAGGTCCCAGTTGTATATCCCACAACCCATAACTCATAGGACACCGATTAGGGTGCCAGAGAACAGTTTGGGAAGGTGTAGATAGATACATACTTCAGCACTGCTGTGTCATGGGGGTCATTTTCATAACCTTATTATGGGTAGCAGTTAAAAGGATAGCTGGTATCCTGTGTCAACCAGTGGTTGTCTGGAAATCTCTCAGACAACTTGCCAGTAGTTTTGTGTGAAAATGAACTGATAATGCAAAGATCTGCTACAATACAAACTTTGAGGAAATCCTTTTTACTGCTTTGCAGATGATTTTTCAACCTGTGAAATAGTCACCAGCATGCAGGAAATTCTACACGAATATGACCAGGAACCATGCAGTGGTTATAACATTTTAATTTCTGCTTATCTCTAATATTAAAGTTCAAGATTGAATAGTCTTGTGTGACCAGACTACTTTTATTAATTAGCTTTAAAAGAACCGGAGAAGAGAATCCCGGAGAAGGAGCCACTAAGGATGACTCCGAGATGTGTTTGGGCTGTAGGGTGAACACCTTCATCTTCCCCCACCGGAAGGGCGTTTTTCAGAAAAGTATAAGCCACACAATACCAATTTTTATGTCTCGTCTACTTATGTGCTAGCCACTCTGCTAGGTGACATACATATGTGTGTGTGTGTGTGTGTGTGTGTGTATATATATATATATATATATATAAAATGTGTGTCAAGGAGCAAATTTCCAAGAAAGATACTGAGATTTCTTCCTTTGGCAGCTTTAAGATGAAGGTCGGTATCCTTCCTGAACAGGTGCTTATAGGCAAGTTCAAACGAAGTCAGTGATCTCTAGTCATGGTTTACAGTACTCCAAAGTACCTCCCTTTATCTCCAGGGATGTTGCAAAATTCTCACTGAGTTGCTCGTTAGGGAAAGCTTGTCATATTCTATGTTAAGTGTTTTCCTTAGAGACTTTTTCTTAGGAGACCCAACTTTGAGTTATTAAACCCAGGGCTATGATGAGTGAGGCAGACACCTGCTTTCTGTATTCACTGGAACTCGAAAGCAAGAATGAAATTACTAAATAAGATGAAATTGGTTTGAGAGATATTTTGGACTTCATTTGCTGTATGCAGTACGTCCATTCCCAAGGGTGGAAAACAGCAAGAGTTTTAAATTTCTCAGTACTGGAAGGCACTACTTTCCCATTAAAATTCTGGATTAAATATTTTGAGCATTCTTAATTTTGTAGCAGAGAAAGGATAATTGATTGAAACCATTTCACCTCAAATATGACCCCCAATTTTGGTAGATCTGCAGTTTTGTATTCTGAAGAGAAAGCACACGTTTCTTATTATGGGCCTTTGATAACATAGATGTAAATCCGGAATTTAGTTTTTTTCTCTCATCAATATCTCAGTCTTGCTCCAAACCAAGTAACAGTTTTAGTCAAATAATACCACAGGAACTTTCCCTTAGGAATTAGGACTTTCTTTAGCTCTTGAGTTACTCTCAGAGGCTTCTCCAGGCCCCATTTTGACCTTAGAAAACCACATCACAGAATGAGTTATGCAATTTTCAAAGCCCCATTTGCAGAATCTGCTAGCAAATGTTAAAATATTCACATCATTTTAGGCTAGTTTTCCCACTTTAAAAAGGGAGGGGTTATTCTTCCTAAGTACCAGGCTAAAGACAGGTGAATGGGTGGTTCTTGGATCTCGTTTGGGACCCCCCTGGTTCTTGCTGGCCCTGATTCAGCAGGACTCCCCCTGGTGTTGGGGCTGAAGGCCATGGCTGGATTTTAGGAGGTCTGAGGCAGGTGTTGGAGCATGGCTTTTCACATCTACCACCATAAGCAGTTCCTGTTTGCTTGTTTTATAACATCCTTCCAGGAAGTCATTGTAGCAAATTGTTGTTTCTCCCTGCCTCTAGATTATTTAGATTAATGTGGTTAAATTGAGATTAAGAAGTAGAGTTAATTCAGTGGTTGCCATTTCCTCTAAAAAATTGCCATCAGCTGCTGATCTAGAATTCCACCTTCCATGTCCTAAATTCTGATCAAAAAATTATCAATTTGGTCTGAGTACCGTGGAAAACTTTGTAATAGCCCTTTCTCTTATCTTTCCATTCTTGGTCTCCTGCCCCGCAGATCTTTCTGGCTCACTACCAACTTTTGGTAGTGAAGTTGATGAGCCCCTTAAGGATTTGAAATTTAGAGCAAGAATCAGAGGTGATAGGAGGGAAGTGGCACAGGGATGGGTAAAAGTTCTTATTAAAGTGCAGCAAATACTGGATTAGGATACAGTTATCACTGGTTTATCAGTATGTGTTTATGGCCAAACAGCTCAGAGCTGAGTACTGCACCTTAACTCTTGCCTCTTCCAGTTCTGTTTTTGTCCTCATCGTCCTCCTGCTGATGGAGACTTGAATCCTCATAAATGAAATGTCTGAGCACTGGATTACCCTGGTGCCCAGCCGGGCATCAAGTGGGCAGAGTTTCTGCATCCTTAGCCGAGTCAATGGAAAGGCCACGTTTCTCAACAATTGGAAGTTGTCGCTTGCCAGTCTTGTTTCCTGTTTTTTTCCCCACCTCTTTCAGTACGAGAGTCTCCAGCAAAATCATTTCCTCTTAAAAGCTATTCCCGTAGGGGATTTTGAGAAGCGCAGTACAGTTTGGACATGGTACCTAAGTAAGTCAGTCATTCCTCCAACATACTGGACGCTTACCGTGTTCTGGTCTCTTGGAAAACAGAACACGCAAAGCGTGGAGTTTACATTCTGGCAGAAGTAAACAGACACAAGTAAATTATCACACTGTGGAATAAATAGAAAAGAGAGAGAATGTGCTGAGGACCCTGGTGAGGGGTGGAGGGGTAGGTGTCAGTTTTCAAACAGGGAGATCAGAGGCGACCTCCCTGGAAAGTGTGATTTGGGAAGGACGATGTTTGTAGTAATTGGAGCTGAGCAACTGGTTTATCTTAAGGAAGAGAGAAAATATTGAAACATTTCCAACAATTGTGTATGGCTTTTCTTGCCACTCCTTGATCTATGCTAGAGGCTTGCACTGCATCTAAGACCAGCTGTGCACATTCTTGTTTCTGCCACTGTCATTCCTTTTGCCCAGAATCTTCTTTCCCAGGATCCAGCCCAGAAGGCATCTACATGATGTTATTTGTGGAGATAGGCAAGGTCATAACAAGCTGGACTGCATGGCAGAATCTGACACTGAGATTGCTGAGGGCCCACTAACAAAGGATGGGCTTTTAGAGGGGGCCCCAGGGGCCACATATTTTGCAAGGGGGTTAGAAGTACAGGCCAGGCTGAGCAAGGTCAAACTCAAGGGTGGTGAAAATGAGACAGATCATGGAGGACCCCAAATGCCATGGAGGGAGTAAGGGTTCGGTTCTACAGGCATCAGGGGACCACTGCTGTCCTCTGGGGCTTCTCCCATGTGGGATTTTCCACTGAGTATAGCAAAGATTCATTGGCTCTTGGGGGTTCGCAGTTTATAATCTCTGGCAAGTGAGGAATGGAGAAGGTGGTTAGTAGTAATTTCCTCTCTTCCATCTCTCAGTACCTGTGTTTCCAAAAGCCTATAACTTTTTCTTCTCATAAAAAGCATATGATTTGTAAAAATTTCAACTGGCATAGAAAAAGAAAAAGCAGAGCTCACCATCTCACTGCTATTAATATCCTGATCACCGTCAGTTTAGACTTCTTTCTTCTCAGGAGTATACAGTATTTGCTAACAACATCCTTTGTAATGGGTGCTCCATGCAGATTTAACCAACACTATTGCTGGAAGTTGAGTGGTTTACGATTCTCATTATTCAGGTTCTTTTCAGTTTTCACCCTTATAAACTCAGTTTCAATAAATAACCTTCTGTATAGTATCTGCGCTAACCCAATCATCTCCTTGGTGTAAATGATGGACAATTCCAAAAATGGGGATGCTTGCAACTGACATACAAGATATTAGGATTTTGTGCTGTAAGATGATACCTGGGAGCAGACTGTGTGTGTGGGTGTGTGGGTGGGTGGCTGCGTGCGTGCGTGCGAGTGCGTGTGCGTCTGCGTATGTGCGTGCGTGTGCGTGTGCGTGCGTGCGTTCGTGCGTGCGTGCGTGCCTTGCGTATGCGTGCGGGCATGTGCGCGTGCCTGCTCTTTCCTGTGCACCTCAGCGACGGCTTACGTCTTCAGACCTGCGTGGTGACAGCAGCAGGTGGGTTGAGGGCGGTGGCGCGGAGGGAACCGCGTCTCGTGTCACCTCGCGGTGGGGACACCTGTGGCTCACGACGCGCGTCTGCAGCCGCTTCCAGAGCCCTGACTCGCAGGCCGCGGCCCGCAGAAGCCTTGGGTATGTAAGTGCTTAGCCCGTATCGTAGCCGGACTCGGGACTTTCTAGCTTCTTCCCATGAAGCTCCTTTGATTCCACGGTTTACCGTTCTCATTAGGCGGATCAAAGAGACAACATATTTTCCTAGGAAGTTGAACATCCTACCGCGAAGCCCCGATCTATTTCTCAGTGTAGAAGTCTTTAGGAGAGTAACGCACACTTAAATGTGTTACTTTATTTCTTTCTGGGAAATGTCCCCTCTGGAGGTGGTCGAATTGGATTACTCTATGGGTCTTCTGTCTATGCCATCCTCCACAGCCACTTCTCATCTTCAAGGTTTCTAGATGGTTCCTAGATTGAGCCATTGTGCACTAGACAAAATGAGCAGAACTCAAGGAGTCCAGGACTCAGAGCCCTGTTACATGGAGGGTTTGGCTTAGGGTTGAAGTCATAAGGTCTATTCCTTCTTCTTAAAAATGGGTGCTACTGGGACTTCCCTGGTGGCGCAGTGGTTAAGAATCCGCCTGCCAATGCAGGGGACATGGGTTCGAGCCCTGGTCCGGGAAGATCCCACAGGCCGTGGAGCAACTAAGCCCGTGTGCCACAACTACTTAGCCTGTGCTCTAGAGCCCATGCTCTGCAACAAGAGAAGCCACCGCAATGAGAAGCCCGTGCGCTGCAACAAATACCTGACGCAGCCAAAAATAAATAAATTTACCAAAAAAAATGGGTGCTACTTAAAAACCATAGCTGTGTCACCTGTTCTGCTCATCGGGCAGCCCCGTTGGTGTTTACCACTCCTTTCCATCTCAGGGCCTTTGCCGTCGCTGTTCCCTTTGCCTGGTAACGTGCCCGCAGGGGCTCACAGAGCTCCCCGCCTTGCTTCCGTTAGCTCTCTGTAAATTGTCTCCTCATCAGATGTGCAAAGCAGCGTCTCTGGTATTAGCTCTCTTATTTCCTGCTAGCAGCTATCGCAATCTGGCATGAAAGACTTGTCTCCTCCACTAAGCCATAAGCTCAGAGAGGGCAAGGTCTTTGTTTTGTTCCTGGATGTTTCCTCAAAACTAGAACGACACCTGACATATGTTAGAAACTCAGCAAATACATAGTATGTGAAGGCGTGAATGAATGAATCCCCCACTGCTCCCACTTTGGGAGTTGTGAAGAAACTTGGAGCTTTTAAAGGCTCTGGAAGAAAGCAAAAGGCTTACAAAAAAGTCCCAGCTGCCGTAGAGGAGCCTCGGGGCAGGGTCCCCAGGCGGAGCGGCCTGGCCAGCAGGTCGCTCTGCCAGGCCGGTCCGCTTCCGGCCCCTTCTCTGCCTGAATGTTCCCTTGCAGCCAACAGTCCCCCAGCTGGATGGTGGCGGTGCCTTTAGAAAACGTTTTAATGGATGACTGCATTCAATAGATACTTTCTGGGCAGCAGCCTATGGTGCCAGGTATCGTGCTGGAGGCCAGGGTTACAAAAGTCATCTGGACAGACTCACTGAGCCTGCAGTTTTTCAGGGTGTGAGTTTGGTTGGACAAGACTGCCCTTCTGCCCTCCTCACACTAAGAGAAGAGCTCTGAGGGAGGGCAGTTTTGTTCAGCGGGAGGGGGGCTGTAATGTGGAGCCGGGTGTGCATGAGGAGGTGGTGGCTGCCCATGTGGTTGTGTGGTCCTTGTGCAGGAGAAGGGCACAGGTGGGAGGAAGACAACATGACCGGCCTCAGGGTTTGCTTCGACCCCCCATCCCCCAAGCCAGGGGCCCAGGGGAGAGGAGGAAGCTCGCAGTATGGCTGTTTTCTCCTGCGAAATTCTTACGCCCACCACTTTCCAGCTTATACTTCTACAGACGAAATTCTGAAGCTAATAATGATTTTAAATATTTCTATGGGTGAATGTTCTAGAAAGTTCCTAGGCCAGAAAGTCTATTTAAAAATGACTTTCGAAACTATGAATTTGTATTTCTCCTCCCACTTAAGAGTCAAGAGGAACAAAGAAGACTGTTCCTCCAACAATATGAATAGACTGAAATTTAAGGGAACAGGATTTCTAAGTGATTTTGCTCACTTGTTCAAGCATAAGTAAATAATCAATCCTTCAACTACTCTAAAGGAGGTAACTTGAACTTTTCTGTAAGGAATCTTTAACTGAAAAGGAACGTAGTACAAACATGCATGACCATGGAATCCAAACTGTAAGTGACTCGGAGATGAGCATGGAGACAGAATTTCTGTCTTCTAGTTAGGAAATTACTGAAATACTGTTCTCCGGTATTTAGACATTAGAACACATAAAATTCTAAGGATGAGAAGTACACATGACATTAATAGCATCAGGAAAAACCATAGACAGGTAAAAATAGGACCTCATTTTCATCCTGTCCGCTGGGTCCTCTAGATCACATTCCAGCTTTCAGAAATAACACCCAGCTCAGTCCTTCTCAGTGCGTGTGTGTGTGTGTGTGTGTGCGCGCGTGCACGACTTGGGTACCTAGTTCAATTGCAGATTCGGATTCATTGTTTCTGGAGTGGGACTTGAGATTCTGCTTTTCTAACAGGCTCCTTGGTGAAGCCAGTACAGTTGGTCCACAGATCACACAGAATAGCAAGACTCTTGCTTACCAAGAACTTTCACAAGCATTTGTCCATGGAAACTTTGTAACTACCCTGTGAGTTGAGCAATGCTGGTGCGGCCTCCTTTTACATATAATAAGACAGGTTCCAAGAGGTAGAGTGGCTGAAGCTGTGTTAGAACCCAGGTTTTCTAACTCCTCATGGAGTCTCTTAGGCTCGTTCTAATTTAGTTGTTGCATCATGAATATAGAACAGGGTGGAACAGGGCGGGGGTGTGGAACTAAAATACCATTTTTGGAAACCCAGTAGAGAAAATAACGCGGAATTTTATTACAACAGTGGTGTCTCCTGAGGTCTCCTGAGCGGCGCTGATGGACTAGGGGGGTATCAAGGTCGTCATGTGTGAGTTCTTAGACTTGACATTGGTAGGCAACAAGGAGACACAGCAGATGGCGAGCGCCCTGATGGTGACAGACTTAACTGTCTTTGGGAAAACCGGATTTACCTTGACTAGAGGCTGCCTTCCACATTCCAGATGGAAGTAGAGCTCTAGGGCTCAGTGGCGTTGATTCAGGGAGCACTGTACTTGTCACATGGGGCAAAGGATGTGCAAATCCTGTGCAAGTGGGCTCAGTCTCACTCAAGATTTGCTGACAGGAAACACAGTGTCTCTACCTCAGCTAGGTTGTAATTGGTCTTAAGATAACTTTCAGTAAGGTCTTGACTATGCTTATTCTTCATATGGATTATGCTGAGAAATCACTAAATATTGTCAAACAGAGAAAGATACCTGCGTGGAAACCCATTGTGGCCTCTGTGAGCCTCGGGTCTTGGGCCCCAGCTGGCAAGAGGAGGCCGGCTGTCCCTGGGTCCATGAGACTGGAGGCCAGTGACTCTCATACGGCCTTTTACTTTCACGAGAACTATTTTCTAGGGAAAGTCTGCTTTATTATTGATGTTGGTCCATCTTCTTTCCTTTTCCAAACTCTCAGGCATTTGCCACTGAGCAATCCAGTGGTGGCATAGAAAGATTTGATTCATTTGGCATCTGTTCAGCTCGAAAACACGAGTGCCTTGATTTTGCAGTGTTCTAATGGTGTCTTGTTATAAACATAATACACGTTCACTGCAAAAATTTTGGAGATTAAAGGAAAGTACAAAGAAAAAAAACACTATACTCCTACCACTCGGTGATAACTATTGTTACCATTTTGGTATCATTCAAGAACATGTTTTAACAAATTGACACCATTAAAGGTTTTTTTTTAACTATTAAGTTTTGTAACCTATTATTTCACATAAGAATATTAGAATGATTGTTTTCCCAAATTTTGAAATATTATTTAAGAGGGGTTTTTTTTTGGACTAGTTGGTATTCCATCACACGCATGTACCCAGTCATCCCTTATTGATGAACATTTAGTTTGTTTCTTATTGTTTAATCTGTTATGCTGCAAGGGAGATCCTTGTACTAAATCTTTATACACATCTCTGGTTCTTCCCTTAGGATAAATACTGAGAATTGGAATTACCAACTCTAATGATGTATTTAAAATATTTGTTGGATGATTGATGCCTCTTGATAAATATTAACAAAGCATGGTCCAGAGCAGTTGTCCGGTGTATAACTTTAACTAACATGCACTCTGGCTATTTTGGGGCATTGTTTTTAAACTTTACCTCTTTGACTGTCTAAAAAGGTATCCTTTTGTTTTACTTTGCATATATTTGATTTTCACTAAGATTGTATTTCTTACATGTTTTTTCTTTCGTGAAATGCCTCTTAGGTCCTCGGCTCAGTTTTCTCTTGGAGTTTTGTTGTTTTTTTTTAATGATCCCTGAAAGCTCTGTATATCAGCATATTAACCTTTGTCACTTGTACACATATTTTCCCTCATTTGTTATTTAAGTTTGTTTATAGTATTTTTGACATTTAGAAAAATTTACACTTTTACTTAGTCAAATTTTTCAGTCTTTTATTTTCTGCTTTCTTCTGCATTTATACTTTAAAATGTCTTTGCAGTCCTGAAATAAAATGACTGAAGTTAGTTTTAATTGTAGACTTAATTGGAAGACAGTGGAATTAGGAATTGGCAGCAAGCATTTTGAGGAAAATACAACCACTAATTAAATGGGAGCTAGTCTTAACCAGTTGTGTACATCAGAATCACCCATTATGGCTTTTAAAAATTTACCAGTGCCTGAGTTACACCCCAGAGCCACTGAATCTGAAGCTTAAAAAAAAGTACCTTACACAAGTCCACAGACTTAGGAGCAGAGCCAAGTCACATGTGATTCCCACCCCCCCCTTGCCTTGAGCATTAAATTTTATTAGCGTAGTGGGTGTGTTTTGTCTTACCCTTTACAGTCTGTTAATAATGAAGATCAGAGTGCTTTCATGAAGAAGGGGATTCAGAGCAGAGTGCTGGGGAGCCCCCTACAACGTTATGATGGGTCTCTGGAAGCACCAGTCTCCCAAGTCCACACTTAGTGCACATGCGTGTGATTATTTCCAAGCTCCATGGCTGACCCACACGCTTGCCACTACAGTATGGCAAGTGGACTTTTTTTTTTTTAATTGGAAGAGATAATATATTTACAAATGTAACCTATCTGAGGAATACATAGAACGTAATCTATTTGAAGAATATCTAGAATATATTAGAAGATATACTGTATTCACAATTTATAAATGTAATACCTCACATTTATATGTTTCTTTTAACCACGATTCGTTATTCTTTCATATATGGTAGTATCTCATTTGAAATGGGGTGTAGACCTTGCAAATTAGTGTTTACAACTCGGGAAAAGAAAGTCAAACCAAAAATGGCCAGTTTTATATCTCTGAACAGATTTGAATTATGCTCATAAATCAAGGAGTGAAAGTACACTCCTGTAGCCTGGAGTTGTCTCATTAAAAGGTTTTATAAGGAATTTGCCCACAAATCAACCTATGTATTTTTAGTGTCCACCCCATAAGTAACATCCTGCATTCTAAAGTGGAGGCAATGATAACAGTTTTCATGAGCCGTAGTTAGGAATCGAAGCGTGTACACCAAAAACACTACTGAAAGATAAGCCACAGACTGTGTGCAGATATCTGTAGGGCATGTAACTAACAGACGATTAGTATTCAGAACTTATAAAGAACCTCATTTAAACCAACAAGGGATAAAGACCCAATTTTTTTAAATGGGCAAAAGATATGAACAGAGAGTGTCTAGGCAGGAAATCAGAAGACCAATAAATACATTAAAAGATGTTTGATCTCATTAGCAATCCAGGAAATGCAAATTAGAAAAAAGAACTTTGGGTTCACGTCCATCATATGGCACAACATGTGGGCACAGATGTCAAGCGACAGTAACTCGCATTGCTGGTGCACCGTCTCAGAGAGCAAGTGGGCAAGGCCGTGGGTCCCTACGGCACAGCAGCCCCGTCACCAGGAATGCTTTTCACAGCCTTGTTTTTAATGGCAGGAACATCAGAAATAACAAAAATATCCATTAAAAGGAAAGGGGATAGTCATTCAGTGGAATACTGTACAGCAACTCTGTACTGTACAGAACTGCATTTGTATCCTAATGGCTAAGTCTGAAAAAAAATGTTGAGTGAAGAAAGCAAACACAGAGTATCTACAGTATGAAACCATTTGTATCACATTTTAAAACATGCCAGACAATGTTTATTTATATATTATATACATTTACATATATATGTGCATGTATTTATATGTGTGGGGGTACATATATGTATCTAGCTTATGAATAAATGTCTATCTAGCAAAAATATTAAAATAATGCCCGGGAACAATTAACAGCAAATTCCTGCAGTGGTTATGGAGTGGAGAAAAGTACAGAGAGGCTTTCAATTGTATGTTAAGTGATTTGTCTCTCACAAAGAAAATGAAGCTATTCATGCAGAATGTTAAGTTTTGACAAAGTTGGGTGGGTATATAAGTGTTCCTTGTATTTTTCTCTTTTCTCATGTGCTTGAAATATTTCATTTTTAAAAAGCACTTAGCTCTAGCCTGGCACTCAGTGAGCATGTAATAAATATTCCTTCCGTCCCATTCAGAAGGTTTCTAAGATTTCCTTCTTCCTGACTAGTCAAATTCCATTCCCTCCATCTGGCATTCCACATCAGACAAGGTCTAAACCCCCTGATGAGGCACTATGACCCTCCACTCCTGGGTCCCAGACGATTTCTAGCCTTTACTTTAGCGCTTCCCTCATTGGGCCTGATGTTCCAGCCATGGGGTCCCAAGTTATGCTTGATGCTTTCCTGCCCCTTTGGCTTGGCCTGTGTGGTTCTCTTGGCAGGAATTTCCTTGTCACTTTTCCCTAGCTATACTAACCCAACCCCCCTTCCTTCCATGCATCCATCCATTTCTCTATCCACCCACTTCCATCTATCCATTCATCCAGCCACCCACCCGTCTATCCATTTATTGAGCCTCTTTTATGTGCGAGGCACATACAGCCTACCCAGATTTACTCTGCCACAAATAA
This sequence comes from Kogia breviceps, assembly GCF_026419965.1. NCBI lineage: Eukaryota > Metazoa > Chordata > Mammalia > Artiodactyla > Physeteridae > Kogia > Kogia breviceps. The sequence goes on along the minus strand of NC_081317.1, from coordinate 110,613,113 downwards.
TCACAACTTTCACAAAATCCTCTAAATGCCTTATACCTCTAAAATGGTGTTTATATTACTGTTTATTTTATTTTACCGAATTAGGCACCAAATGGCAGGTACCATCCTATTTATTTTTAATGTTTTGCACTTGTGAGCAAGTACAAAAACATGCTTATGCATTTAATATCGTATAATATCATTAAATATACTTGAAGAAATAAACAAATTTCAGATTGTATGTCCAAAACGTTGAAAGCAATGTTAACGTTATGGTTTAGTCCTCCTTGCTCGAATCTAAGTATTTAGTGTCTTCAGTTCGTTGGATTTAGTGAGCGTATCACGCCCTCACTTCCGTCTGTCACCTGAAGGAAGGAGGGACATTCTTCCTGAGCCGTTCTGCCTCCACATTTACTGAGAACCCGACTCCAGGGCACCAGGCATAATCTCACCTCTCTAGGGACTTGGCATGAAGTTAGGAAAGGAAGATGGTGCCAGAGAAAATTAGTAACAGGACAAGGCAGTGTGAGGTGTGGGTCAAATCAACGGTGTTGGCATCATGACCTGAAGCCGTCCTTAATGAAACACCTTGTTTTATGCTTGGCTGTGTAAGACTGGATCTGAGACATTTATTCTTTTGCAAAGGGATCTGGGTCAGAATTATCATTTTATGTCAGATGGGGCTTCTGTAAAATCCTTGCTTTTGGCTCAAGTAGATATTTAACAACATCCTTATTATATGTAAGCTGATACACAGGTGTGGATTTGAAGTTGTCTTCTGATACCACAATTTTATGAGGTGTGAGCCTGAAATCTTTCTGACCTCACACTGAATGGAATTTTCTTAGCACTTTTTCAAAACAGGTGTCTGTGAATTCTGAAAGCTACTAATGTTCTTCGCACCCCTTCCTTTTCCAGTGCACTCCCAGCAAACAGTTTCCAGTCTAACTGTGGCTAACTTTATGTTTCCAACACCCAGTCACAGGTTGGTTGGTTGTTTTTGTGGTTATTCTTTACCCAGGGAGGCTGTTTGAAACTCAGAGTTGGAAGGAGTCTTTCCGGGACTTTGCTCTTGCCAGAAAGAAGTCTCTCCTCTGCCTTCTGTGTCAGCTTCAATCTTTCTAGTGATGGGAAACTCATCATTTCTCACTGTTGATGACCTCACTGTGGGATTGAACTCCACGTTGTCAAACGTAGTGGAGGGCTGGACTCCCCCCAGCCGTGGTGCCCACGTAGCATTCCAGGGAGACCCTGTCCTCCTTGCAGGGTTCAGGATCTGCTGGCGGATCCCAGTCTTTTGGAACAGTGGGTCTATTGCAGCTTGTTTTGAGTCATGGCATTAGTGGAGCCCTGACCGCAAGAATGCCCGTCCTGTTCATTTCCATTAGTGTGAATGACGCGTCTGGCCTCCGCAGCGGCAAATGATGGGATCCAACTTTGGCTGAGTAGGGGAGGGGTGGGAAGAATGAGGGTGAAGGTATAGGGAGAATTTGGGTGCCCGAATACGGATTGGACAGGAGACAGATGACCAGGGAGAAGCTGCAGCGGCCCTGACAAAGTCACGCCAGCAGGAGCAAGCTCTTCAGAGTTGCAGGTGTGCCCCTGGAACCTCCAGGCATCCCGCGGCCTGGTCAGCGCATCTGATTGGCTGAGACCGAGTTACGTGTCCTCTCCCCACGGCTTGTTCCCAGCGGAGGAACTGGATGGAGCTTTCCACCTCCAGCGTGGGCAGCGGCCACCACCTGCTACCAAGACCGCTGACACTGGAGGCTAGGGGCCCAGCCAATGGGGAGAGGGCTGCTGGACTGCCAAAAACCAACCGGGGTTCCTTTTCAGTAACAAACTTTGATGAAGTCCTGAAGTCACCGTAATGAGTATGACACCGTCTAAAAAAGAAGAAAAAAATAAATTGGTTTCCTCTTCCCTGTTCTTTGCTTTAAGCTTTGGCATGTCTGTTTTATTGTCCAGAGAGGTAAATGTGAGTCTGTAACGGAACCAGTGCCAGCTTGGCCCTGCCTAACAGGGTCCAGAGACCGTCTGCCAAGGCCAGGCCGGTGCTGGCAATTAGGAGGTATGCTGCAGAACGTGAGCAGGTTCCTCCACGGCTGCAGGCTTCTCACTGGTACAGCACCATCCCTCCCCTACTGGGTGATCTCAAAGCGTGGTCAACATTGTCGTTGGAATTTAAGTGTTGGATGTGACCTTCGTAACACTCAGAAGCGTGTTTTCTGTGTCTCTGGGCTGTGTGAGGTGGGACAGAGCCCCTAGAGGCCCAGCAAACCCAGCCCCTGCTGCCCTGGCACCCCCGCCACTCGACTGAGCCCCTCCTGCCCTGGCTGCGTCTTGGCATGTTTTCTGCCTCGGTTTCCGCTCTCCCCCCGCCTTGATTCTGAGCCTTCTGACCACACATCTTTCTGCTCTGGGCCTCCTAGGCGTTTGATTCGCCAGTTTGACCCAGCAGAGAGGTCTTCAGGTGGGACAGGGATGGTGACTTGGATTCTAGACAGCGTCCAGTTCCCTAGTCTTGATTCTCTAAGGAATGTGGACATAAATAGTACATGCACTCTTCGGCATGTGTTTAAAAGGCCATCACTGTAAGCACAACTGGGGCTTAAAAGCTTAGAGTAAGTAATGGATTCACAGCCAGCTTGAGTGAAAGCATGGGGGCTGGCTGCTGGGTAGTTAACGGCCACAGTTGACTGAGTGGAAGGATCTTCTAGACAGGAGTAATATTTAAACTACCGTAAGACTTGTAAGGCCCCTGAATCAAATGATGCTCCCTCAGGCTGGGGCCCCTGCTGGGCCAGGACAACCCTTTAGTTGCAGGACTGTGATTAGTTCTGGGGCCCCAGGCGTGGGGCAGGGTGGCAGGAAGAGCGCTTGGGGTGGTAGTTTACCAGGCAGGCGGAAAAAATATTGGTTCAGAGTCACTATCAGCCCTGCTTTAAGACAGAGGTGCAGTCTGTATTCCCTATGCTGCTTTTCTGGGGAGCTGGGATTTTAAAAAAAATTGGGTTTGTTATTCTGTTTCGATGGGTGAGTTGGATTGTATCACCAGCGGACACATTGGCGGTTTTCTCTTATGCCGTCCTATTCTTCTCGCCCCAGTTAACACACCCCGCCTGCCCCGCACAATGCTGTGTGATATCGTGGAAACCACGATATAAAAGTAAAGTGGCCCTGAGGGTGCTTCCCTTCCGGGGATGTTGCGAGGACTCAGTAGGATGACACAGGTGACAAAGCATCTAGCGCTGTGCCAACCACTTCAGTCATATCTTGGGAGACGGTGCTGATTATAGTCAGAGCAAATTGTTTTTCAGATCTGAACACTGGTCGCAGACAAGTCCTCAGAGGTCAGCTCACTAAGTCCCTGTGCTGCCCTGACATGGACACGGAGGTCCCATAGCTACTGCATGGAAGAGCGAGGACCAGCTCCCACACAAAGTGTTTCCCAGCCCTTTCCCTCTTCAGTGGCGTGCAGGATCCTTTCACAAGGAGCCCCATACTTAGACGGAACATAAGACAAAGACAGAGGTTCCAGTTATAAAGGGCTTCCCTTGCATTAAAATGGTGCAAAAGCCACTTAATTATCTTATCACTAAAATATTTCCAGATGCAGATATTGCCCGGAATCTTTTCATCTACATATTTTTCATCTTCTACACTTGAGTCTATTTTTTATTTTTATTTTTATTTTTTTCTTGCGGTATGCGGGCCTCTCACTGCCGTGGCCTCTCCCGTTGCGGAGCACAGGCTCCGGACGCGCAGGCTCAGCGGCCATGGCTCACGGGCCCAGCCGCTCCGCGGCATGTGGGATCTTCCCGGACCAGGGCACGAACCCACGTCCCCTGCATCGGCAGGCGGGCTCTCAAGCACTGCGCCACCAGGGAAGCCCGAGTCTTCATTTTATATGAGGCAGTAATTCTTTAAATATCAGATTCATGTATATTTTTCTTTTGCTTTGAAATTAGAGTGGTCCCTTCATGAAATGAAGTCTTCTATGTCAAGATCTTAATCGGGAGAATAGGATCTGTCCATAAATCTGAAAGTCTTGTCTGGTAGCCCTTCAAGCCCTGCCACCACCGTACATTCAGGTTTAGATGGAATTCCAGGGAGGGAGGATGAGAGAGGTGGAGCTGAAGCCTTCCATGCTTGTAGGATCAGCCATCCTCCAGTCTCCAGCCCCTACTGGGGCTGGAGTAGTAATGCCCATTACTATACCAGGTGCCTCCTCAAAAAGAATGTCCCTGCAACCCCTGCTGCCGCCACCATGACAGCACACCTAATAGGCAAGGGAAGGGCAAACATAACTGCTACTCTTCATTGGTCTCCTTCTATGGCCTGAGCCTTGTGCTAGCCAATTTCCTATATCATCTCCATTCATCTTCCTGACTCTGTGAGACAGGTGTGAATTCCATTTTTAAGATGAGGAAATGGAGACCCGGAGAAGTTAACCTGCCTGAAATCACAAACGTAGTAAACGGTGGAGTCGGGATTCCAGGCCAGTCTTGTCTTTGTTGAAAGGCCATGCTTCTCGAGAAACGAACAGAAGGCTTCTCTTGGTTGACCATGGTCAGGCACATATGTGGCTCCAGGTTCTGCACTGTAAACGCTGCCCTCTGAGCTGCTCAGGCAGCGGACGGACGTGCCACCATTTCTTGACACTTTCAGGTAGGGTCAGACAGCCCCACCCTCTCCCCCTGCCCGAGTCCCACTCCTCTTGTAGTTGGGCGTGACTTCCTGCCAACCTGGGCAGTGCCTGCTCCTCCCTCGGCCTGGGCCCGACAGCATCTCCCGCTGGATGGCAGGAAGCACGTCTCGCTCCCACTCTATCCCTGTAGTGCCCAGTACCTAGTGAGCTCTCATAAGTACAGCATCTGTTGGACGAGTAGCCAACGAGGGTCTGGCCAAGGGAAAAAAAAATCGCACGGAAATGTTGAGCTGGAGTGGGATTTAGAGCCTCTCTCACTTTACAGATGTGCAAGGTGTTCCCATGGATAGGGTGGGCGGAGCTGAGCCTGCTGCCCTCTCTTCTCAGGACTCCTGGCACAGTGCCCCTCCCTGGTCTCAGGCTCAGCACGTGGCTTCAGCGCCCCCAGTGCTAACGTTCTTCACCGGCTCTCTCTGTGTTGTCCTTGTTTAAAAGTACAGTGCAGGGCTGTGTTTGTCCAGCAGTCTGTGTGAAACCCAGGCAATCGATGCTGTGGGAGTTCAGAAACAATACACAGCCCTCCCGGCTGGGTTGGCAGAAACCACTTCCTCCCAGTAGCCCAGGTATAATCTCCAGAGGGCGAGTTTGGGAGTCACCCAACCCCATCCCCCATCCTGCAAACCTGGGCTTCATTTTCTGGTTTGAGGGACTTTGTACCGGGTCACAGTCTCTTAGGTTAGAAGGGGAAGTCAATTTCCATTTTCCTCCATTGTCAGGAACTCGGATACAAGGAGGATGAAAGCAAGTTCCAGGTCCAAAGAAGGATAACAACCGCATGTTAATCCATGCAGCTTTCTCCGTATCCCTGCTTACACCAGAGCCTACAGAGGCACTGATTATTTGTTGCATTCCTTTTGTCTTAAAGTCATGGTTTGACCTCCAGACTGTCCAACTTCAAGCAAAATTGTTTGTGTTTTCCTGAATTTAAACAATACCACAGTAAAAGGAACACGGTCTTTGGTTAACATTCAGCTTCTCCCTGTCCCAGGGAGCCTGCCGGCTTATGCTGATAAACAAAGTGAAACTACGTGACTACCCTTTCCCCAGAGCTGTAAATGTCATGAAAACCCTTCCCGTTTACCGTGGGGCCACTTACTCTGGTTTAATGTAAAAGACTCCACTATGGATTTAGGTTTTAGAAATGAAGGAGTTCAACTTACATTCCAGTCATGCAGGAAAAATTTCTAAAATGTTAAACACTTATACTAACGTGTAGTATGTTGTTTCTGTACATAGTTCGGAAATTGGTGTTGGGTATACTCTGTCTCATCAATTAAATGCAAAGACCATATTGAGAAGAGAGATTGCTGATAAGGGTGCTTTGGGCTACAGGTACAGAAAATGCACTTCAAAGTAGCCTGTGTAATAAGGAAAATGTGTCATGTCATTTAACAAGAAGTCACTAGGTAATGTTACCCTAGGATTGGTTAATTCAGTAGCTCAAAGATGACATCACAGACCCAGCCTCCTTCCATCTTATTGCTCCGCCATCCTCAGAAGGTCAGGCTGGGTCCCACTGGGGCTGCAAAATGGCTTTCAGTGATCCCAGTGTAATATCGCGATATGACAGTGGCCAGAGGAAGAAGAAAAGGTCTCTTTACACATGCCTCTCTTTAAGAAGTAGGAAACCTTTTCATACTTGCCCCAGTGGGCTTCCACCATGTCTCATTGGCCAGGATCCATCATGCTACTGTGCCTGAAGTTAATCCCAGGAGGGATGGGGTTGCTGGGATTGATGCAGGCACATTGGAATTCACTCCGAGCCTGAGATCTGCCGCTTTCTCTGAGGGGAGGAAAAGCATCTAGGTCAGAGTTCTGCTGGCAAGGAAGGAGGGGAGGAAGGAGGTGGGTGGTCAACCGATAATGGCAGCCCAAAGTGCTCTTCATAGAGACGCTGTCGCGTGCCTCCTCGGAGGGTAGGTTCAGCGGTCTTTGGACAGTGCAGCCCCGCACTGATTTTACAAGGTTTGGTAGGGAGGAAAAGAGGCAGCTAAAGAGAAGGACTTCCAGACCCTGGAACGGAGGGTGGCGAGGGCAAGACAGAGGAGAATGAGCGTGTGTTGGGTGGAGGGTGTTCCACTGGCCCACACTTCAGCCCTGAGTGAAGGCAGACGCCTGCAGGGGGCAGCCTTGCCACGGAGCCACTCGCTGGTGATCTCGAGGAAGGGCAGGCCCGAGCCCCGTGGGACGGGACTGGCCAAGTGACCTGCGAGGCCTCTGTTCTGTTTCAGATGTTTCTGGCGTTAAGTCTTCTCAGAGGATGCAGGCAGCAGCCGCGCCACTGCCTCTGTTGGTAGCGGAGCAAACTACTGCACTGACTTTTTATTTGAAGTCTCCCCTTTCACCGAGGAGGCAGCAGGATCTAGAAAGGAGATGCTATCAGAGTGGGACACCGGAGACCTGGATTATATTCCTGCCTCCCCTGGGGATTTACTTTGTAGCTGAGGTAAGTCATTTAACCTCTGCATGCGGCTTTTTAGTGTGTACAGCTCGACTTGAGGCCATTGAAAGCTTTTTACTCTTTCTGACATTTCAGAGGTGTCGGTCTCCGGTTGCCTTTATGTGGGCCGGGCAGGATATAGTGTCTTCATCCCATTAGGCTCCTTTTCAGTGACTGCACTAGTAAAGTGACGGGACACAGATTCTGGTGAGCACCTCCATGTTTGATGCCCGCCTCTGCCCAGGGCTGACAGTTACCGGTAACAACGGTAACAGCTAGCACTGCTCGAAGACCTACTGTGTGCCAGGCTTATCTGCAGCCAGGGATTTGGGCTCATTAGTGCTCAGACTTCCAGAATACTCCATAGATCAACCAAATTAAACCTCTGTGTTCTACCTGTAGTGTGATTTTTTTCCTCAAATACCTCATTTATATTTAAGCAAACATTCATAAACCGCCGAGGCAGTACATTAGCGCGAGTCTGGGTTAGGGACATGCGTTCCACTGTTTTTTTTTTTTTCAACACGTTTGGCTTCTGCTCCTTATTCTTCCCCTGAGGGAATATGGACAGCTGTGGTGCCCTGAGCCTTACTGAGGGTGTCCCCCAGGGGACCCAGGCCCGCCTGGAGACTTGGTTCTTTCTGTTGGAGCTGCTGAGACTTCGGTGAGCATGAGAGCCCCCCGGGGAGTCTGTGAAGCCCCGGGTCCGCACTGCATTCGGACCCGGTAGATTTGGGGTGAGGCCCAGGAGCATCTTCCCAGCTCCCCAGGTGATGCTGAGGCAGAACATCCGCGGATCCCGGTTTGGCAGACACCAGTCTTGCTGATGTGCAGAACAGCGGCCCGCGGAAGCCACCGAAAAGACCTGCCAGAACAACTGGGCTAGGACAGACCCAGTAACTTAATTCTCCAGAGAGGTGGGCGCTGATGCGACCGGCAGAGGGGCGAGGGCTGAGCCATCTTGCCCCGCACGCCCGCCTCTGGAGAGACGGTTTGAGCTGAGCTGGGAAGGAGGCGGGGGAAAGATGGCAGGAGGGGGAGGCCACTGCTGTCCCGGGTCCACACCAGCAGCCCACGGGTGAGAGTCTTTGAGGAGAGGTCTTGGGTGGCTGACCTCTCTCCAGAAAAGAGGGCCTACTAGCAGCCCGACCTCTGGCAGTCTCTTTCCTGGGCACCACGCTGGGTCATGATCCACGCTGGCACCCCCCCCCCATCATTGTCAGCTCCACTCTTCCACCCCGGGCCACTGTCGTTCTATAGAATGAGGAAAGCTAGCTCTTCTCATGGGATTGGTTTGAGGATTAATGCAGTCACCACACACACACACACACACACACACACACACACACACACACACACACACCCCTTTCACGTCTAACATATGTGTGCTTAGGCACTCTCCCCAGGCCAGGTCCCCTGCACAGGGCTGTGGGCTCCTTGAGAGCAGGAATACACGTTGAATCGAACGAACCAGGCTTGTTGCTGGGGATACAGAGACAGGAAGATGTGGCCCCTGCCCTAAACAGCTCACCTGGCACAGGGTGCGGGGCACGGAGGTAAACTTGTAAGGGTTGTGGGGTGAGGTGAGTACTGATGCTCGTAGAGCTCGGTGCGGGCTGCTCTTCTGGGATGACAGAAGGCAAGGCAGTGCCTGAGGGTCAGGAAAGCCAGAAAGGAGCGCTTGGAAGAAAGAGAAGGAGGTGACCGTGGGGACAGGGCGGTGAGGCCATCCCCAGCAGAGGCAGAGCTGGGAGATGAGAAACAGTTTAGGGGTGCAGCTCGGGGCCCCAGACCCCAAAGGCTCTTTTCTCAGGCAAAGGCGATGGGGATTTGCCTCGTAGATAGATGAGGAGCACCCCCTGGATTGCATTACCCGGCAGATGCTTCATCTCGGGTCTGAGCCCGTGTTTCCTTAGGAGCTGACCGATTGTGAATTGGTGAGGAAGACGAAGGGTGTTAGAGTTCTCTCCCATTTCGTGTGTGAGTAACTGCCCCTTCCCTCGAAGCTGGCAGCAGTCCTCATACTGACAGAAAGGATGGAGAACCTTCTCTGAGTCTTGGGAAATAGCTAAACTGTTACTGGCAAGTGCCTCTTTGTAAAAGGGGAAAAAATAGATCCCACACATTAACTCTGAAAGCTGGTGAAGTCTGGTAACTTACTTCAAACAGATTTGGACTGAATCAGAAATACGCCAGGCTGGCGGGTGGAGTTCTAAATTTATACCTTCATCTCACCATTAAGATCGGGTAGATGTTTCATTAGCGTGAGGTGCTATGTAAACATGAAGAACTTTCTGAATAAATATTTTCTCTTTTTCCCCCAATCAGGATATGCTCTCTGGTAAATAGTGCAATTCTTAGAGACAGGAGAGTTTTATTTTAAAATGATGGTAGTGTAAATCCTACCTAAATTCTGGGAAGAAGTGCTAAGTGATCCAGCCTCGGAGCAAGATAGTAGCTTCGATTTGTGCAAAGTCGAGCACGGCTGAAATCGTATGTGGTAAATTGCTCTGAGCTCTTGAGGGCACAGTGCACACAGATGGTGTTCTGGCCAGATTTCCAGCTCCCTTGGTTTGGTAAATACTGATGGTCGAGGCCATAGTTTAATTAGGTCAGTAAGCACTGTTTGTGGGTAGACAAAACTGTAAAAATCCAGAACTGGAAGATTCGCTGGCAGTTAACACTGTGTAACTTACTACTCAGTGTGTGTGTGGAAACTGAGGCTCAAAGAGGCCTGGGCAGGGCCACATGGTGAGACCAGGCAGAGACAGGACTAGGGAACCCCACTGAGGACCACCTTTGCACCAGATTCCTTATTTTTTTTCTTTTGATGTTATTTGTTGTAAAAATATGTTATTAAAGGAGTTTTTAAAAAACTTATCTTCCTACCTCAAAAACTTTAAAATATCGATATGTATTTCTACATTTCTTTACAAAAATTTAAAATGTGTAGTTGCAGTCATAGTAGGCATACAAATTCTGTGTTCCCCTTCTTAATTAATATAATACAAGTCACTTCCCTTTACAATTGTGTCTTGTTTTTTAACATTCATTTTATTTATTTATTTGTCTGCATCGGGTCTTAGTTGCGCCATGTTGGGGTCTTTGTTGAGGCGTGTGGGATCTTTGGTTGCGTTGCGGGCTCTTTGTTGTGGCGTGCGGGCTTCTCTCTAGTTGTGGTGTGCGGGCTCAGTCTTCTCTCTAGTTGTGACGTGTGGGTTTTCTCTCTCTAGTTGTGGCACTCAGGCTCCAGGGCTCATGGGCTCTGTAGTTTGCAGCACATGGGCTCTCCAGTTGAGGCGCTCGGGCTCAGTAGTTGCGACACGAGGGCTTAGTTGCCCCGAGGCATGTGGGATTTTAGTTCCCCACCAGGGATCGAACCTGAGTCCCCCTGCATTGGAAGGCAGATTCTTCACCGCTGGACCACCAGGGAAGTCCCAGTTATGTGTCTTTCGTAATTACTTTTATGACAGTTTACCAGAGCGCCATTGATACTGAACATTTCCTTCTTGTTTGGCCACTTAGATTGTTTTCAGATTGTTAACGTTGACATCTAATGCGGGTGTGGACATCTTGGTGCGTTTGGCTTTCTCACATTGAACAAGTTCCTCGCCTTCTTCCCCCATGGAAACAGTCCCAGGCCCTGAAGGGGAAGCACAGGGTGAAAGGGAAAGCTTTGACCAGAGCTTGGGGAGAGCCCGCCCAGGAGCGCAGTAAAAGCACACAAATAAAGCCCGAATCCCGGTGAGGATGCTACAGCCCGTCAAATCCCACAGAGATGACATAAGAGAGGTGATGACGGTTCAGGCCTGTGTGCTCAGGGGCCCTCGGGGGAGGGCAAGGGGGAGGCTCTCACCCCGGTTTGCAGGGGGAGGAGGAGCAGGAGGCTGGGGAGAGCGCTGTGATCACCCCTCGTCCCCACCCTCAAGCTGCACTTGGACCTCCCTGCCAGCCTGGCGTGGGGGTAACGGCAGGGGCCGTAGGCAGCTAGGCACCCCCCGTCCACCGGCCACTGAGTCTCCAAGGGGGAGCTGCTGAGATTGGCCTCGTTCTGCAGTGGGAGCCGGCCAGTTCCAGGGCAGGGAATTCGGAGATGTCCGTCTGCCCCTGGCTTTGTAGAGAGGGCCGGAGCCCGGGAAGCCTTGCTCACTTGCTCCCGCTCTCTTTTATGGGAAGGCCACCCCCAGGGACCGCTGTTATCCTTTCTGGCTTCTTCAGCTCCTTTTCAGTCCTTGAACCCTGAGTTATCAGAGCAGCAGCACGGCCCAGTCCCTGTTCAGGAAAGTGGGATGTGTCCACTAAATCCTGGGCTTTGTCAGATTGTGGCAGAGCGTCCCAGTCCAGAGGGACTCAGGAAAGCGGGGGTGCCGAGGGCGGAAGGGAGGCTTGGGGGGCCACTCTTGGAGCAGAGCGCCCTTCTTTGACCTTGTCCCAGGTTGCAGGTTGAACCCACGTGACTTCAATTCAGATTTGGAGATTCACCAGCCATTTGGACTGTGCCCCTTCCAACTTTTCCGGGCTCTTGCTCCTGCCTTACGGTGAGGTGTGGACGGGTGGCATGTTATTATTTGAGCCCCATCCCAAGATGAGATGTTCTGGACTCCCGCTTGTCAGTGAGATCTTACAGAGAGTGAAGCTGCGCTTTGCAGATGCCCCTGCAAGCAGGGCTGGACAAACTTTTCTGTGTTCAGAGCAGAAATACCCTCCCCAGATTTCCTACTCCCAGCTGCCTGATCCTGGCCACATGGTAGCATGTTCTGGCGGCACAAGAAGCTGTCTGTCAGCAGAGCCCAAACTGCCCTGCCTTGACTTTTGACTCCCCTCCACCTGAGGTCCCTGGCCATTCGTTCCTTCCAGATCTTAGCAGAGAGGGCGGGCAGGCAGGAGCATCCTTAAGTGGATCCCCTGAACTGTGCACAGCCTCTCTGGTCTGTTGGTGCCCCATCTGGCCTCAAAGGACCAGAAGCATGTGCTTATGCCGCCTTTGACTGCGGCAATAAGGCTGCAGCCCGACTGACACCGGGGAAAACAGTGGGACTAACATTGACTTCTAATGAACTGTTGCAAAGTAAGCCCCCTACTAATTAACGCACGTTAAAGCTTCTCTCTCTCCCCATTAAGCTGACAGGGCTTATTCTTGTTTACATCTTCTTTGATTGTAAGCTTCCCTTTCAACTTGATGGTCAGAACTCGGGGTAGAGAGCCGTGGGGAAAGGAGGGAAAATCCAGGCTGAGCCACGTTACCACTGAGGGCTCATCTCAGCCTGCTGACATGGGAATTTCTGGGATGGAACAGCCCCAGGAGAGAAGGCAAGGCAAATGCATTTAATTTCTCGTTTAAAATGCGTTAAATGCCCACAGTTTTGATGTGTGATCAAATCATATTTGAAATACACTGGGCCAAACGTATTTGTGATGAACTGCTGTGCAGATAATGGAAATCATTTCAACAAAACTCTCATCCATGCTAAGACCTTAATCAAAGGGTAGCCTATTTGACATTGGATCACAGAGAACTGTGTAATTCTGCCCCTGCAGGAATAGATTTATTCCATTTGAGTCATTATTGCATTAGGAAGCTTAGGTCATGCTAAAGTTACAGTCCATCTTCTGGATTTCTGTGGGACCTTCGCTTTTCTCAGTAATCTTAGTTTTCTCAGAATTTGGTCTTCTGTGCATGGAAACTATGCCATTTTGAGGTAGATAGCCTAGAAAGTAGGGGCTACCTCCCCTGGTTCCTTATGTTGCTTTTACCTAAACTTCATCCTTTCAGCTTTACCAAAAGTTTTCCCGTGGAGGGCTTTGTCCCAAATAATTACAGACCCCTGAGTTTCCGTCATGATTATTTACCATTGATGTGTCCTGTACATTTTGTCATTTTATTATACGTGTCTTATTCAACGAGCCTTAGTTTCCTCCTGTGTAAAATGGGGATGATAATAGATCCATTCTCCTTCCCAAAGAGGTTGGCAACACAGACGGGCAAACAGAGCCTGACCGGCTGGTGTAAACTGCCAAGAACAGCCAGACACTGGTCTCATGCCGTTCCCTCGGAGTTCTTCTCTTTCTGACTAGGTTATATGCTTTCTGGGGGCAGGGGCTGTCTGGCTCCTCCCCCAGATTGTTTCCTGGCACGAGCCAGTGCTCAGCAGAGACTTCTTGGCCGGCCAGCTGGACAGAAGTGGGTTGTGCAGACAGCTCTGGAGAGCAGCCAGGGAGGCTTGCGGAGCTCGTCCTCAGCCCGGCAAGCTGGGGACAGACTCGACCCAGTGGCAAGCACTGCCTTTACATCTCCAACGTTTCGATCATTACATTTTGCTGGGAGAAATAGATAAATAGTTAAACTGCTAAAATGAGCCCGATAATCAGGTCAGTGGAATTGCAAGCGATATCTCGTTTGACGTGTTCTGATTTCTTTTTTTCTCCTTCCTTACCTTCCTCCTAAAATCTGTCCTTTCTTATAAAGAGAGAAATCCCTGATTTGGCATATGCTGTAGCTTGGACAAATTGTGTGAGAAGATACCTCTTTTTGTTAGTTTGCTTAGGAAGCTGTCTTATTATGGGGATGAAAATGACTGGAGAGGCCGGGCTCTTCTAATTAGGCAAAGAACAAAAAAAAAATGTCAATTACAAAATGCAAGTGGGCATTTTTTCTTGCTTTTTGATGTGGGTCTCTGCAGATATATCAGGGTGTTGCCCATTTGAGGAAGGACGCTGATCTCAAGCGTGTGCTCTCCTTTGTGGGTATTTGGGTACCTTCTGGAATTTTTTTACCTTATTGGTTTTTTTTTTTTCTTTTTTCTTTTTGGCTGCACCATGCGGCATGCAGGATCTTAGTTCCACGACCAGGGATTGAACCCGTGCCCCCTGCATTGGGAGCGCAGAGTCTTAACCACTGGACCACCAGGGAAGTCCCCCTTTATTGGTTTTTTATTACAAAATGTTACCTGGTCTTTGTAACAAAATTCAAAGATGTGTATAAAGTAAAACCACATTCTCCCCTTTCTTCCTTGCCCCTCCTCCTGCTCCAGCCTACCTTCCTGTCCGACAGGTGACAGATGTTAACTGCTGGGGTGACATGGACTTCCACACTGTTTATGCTTAGTCAAACTCATATATAGAACACAGATTTTATTTCACAAAAATAACGTAATAGGAAACATATCACCTGCAATTTGCTTTTCTCACCGTGGACATATCTCCAGTCAGAAATACAGATCTATTCAATACTTCCTTATTTTTAAAGGCTGCATTTATTCCATTGTTCGACATAACCTAAATCAAACTGTTTGATGATGTGCCAGAATGTATTCATTTATTTCCCTGCTGATACATATTTAGGTCGCATCCCCCTAACCCCTTCCTTCTGCCGTTGCTGACCAACAAGGAGAAGCCGCCCACGCACGGCTGTATACACTGGGTGTCTGCTCAGAGGTCACGTTTTCTGCTGGGGAGAAGGAGTTCTCTTCCTGTGAGCGGTGGCTGGAGATCGGCCCCCGGCCCTCGGGTCCTGCTTCCTGCCCTGGAGGAGCAGCGTGCAGGCTGCAGAATGGTTGGAGTTTTAAGGCCCACCGGTGCCCTGCTTCTCTGCCTTGCTCACTTTCCCCTGTGGCCTTGGTTCGGCCCATGGGTCCCTTTGCCTTGGCTGTCAGCTGAGGTTGGTTGGAATAGACCGCTCATGGGGACGGGGCCGCCTCAAGGAGGGGATGTTTGCCTTGGGGGCTGGATGGCATCACTCTGAGATCCCACCTGTAGGGCTGGCTGAACGGGCACCCCCTTCCTCTCTCAGCATCCTTGGTGTGCCAGGAACCTCCAGATGGGCTCTTAAAAGCCAACTGCTAGGGGCTTCCCTGGTGGCGCAGTGGTTGAGAATCCGCCTGCCGATGCAGGAGACACGGGTTCGTGCCCTGGTCCGGGAAGATCCCACATGCCGCGGAGCAACTGGGCCCGTGAGCCATGGCCGCTGAGCCTGTGCGTCCGGAGCCTGTGCTCCGCAACGGGAGAGGCCACAACAGTGAGAGGCCCGCATACCGCAAAAAAAAAAAAAAAAAAAAAAAAAAAAAAAGCCAACTGCTAGGACCTCCCTGGATTGCCATCGAGACCAGCCTGGACCTCTCTCCTGGGGGCAGCCTCTGTCAGGCACAGGGGACCTTGGGCCAGAGAGGCTGGGTGAGTCTGCACTAGTCAGTCATGAGCGCCCATCAGCGCCGTGCCTAGTGGGCCCGCAGAGCTGGAGGAGAATAAGCAGGGGCCACTTCAGAAGACACTGAGGTGGGGGCTTTTGTTAGAGAAGGTGGGTGTCAAGCCAATGGAAAGGAAGAGCCAGCACGGGGTGAGCTCAGAAGCCTGTTCCAGGAAGGGTATAGGGCGTGCAAAGGACCTGGGGCGGGGAGATCCTTAGGCTGGGAAAACAGGGCAGCTCTAGGACCTGGCAGCAGGACAGGGCACTGTACAGTAAGTGAGGAACACATGCAGAGGGGCCCGATGGCCAGCGCGGCGTGCCAGCAGGCCTGGGTCACTGTCAGGGTCCCAGTGCACGTCCCACCCTGACGCATTGTCTGGTGTCAGACTTCCTCTAGGACGAAACTCCTTCATTTGGGGGTCTTGGGGGTGGCGTTAGAGAAACGCACGCTGCTGGCTCTGAGGTGAGAATGCTGAGCGCTGGGGGGTTGTCACAGTGCGAGGAGCTCCGGGCACACTGGCGCCCCTGCTGTGGGGTCACGGGGGTGGGCGTTGCGGCCGCACAGGCACTGGGGATGGACTGCTCGTGGGGGTGGTGCCTGGCGGAAGGAGCGTGCGGCAAAGTTCCCGGGCTTGCGAGCAGGGACAGGTGTGGGGACGGTCACGAGAGCTCTCTGGGCGTCTTTTCCTCGTCTGTGAGGTGGTGACAATGATCCACAGGCTCTCAGTGCCAACTGAAGTTGATGATGTTGATAAAGGCTCAGGGCGCAGAGTAAGAAATTCAGCCAGTGTCAGCTCTCCTTTCCCTCTGGAATTCCCTCCCCTACTTTATCCTTCCAAATGAAGTTTTAAAAATAGGTCTGTCTTCCCAGTAGACTCGGCGAGACTCAGTAAATCCTAGAATAAGGTACCAAGGGAGGTTGTAGAAAACCTTTCCCCAGAGAGCTTTAACAACACAGCTGTCTGGGATGGCCCGGGGTCAAGATCCAGGTCAACGGTGAGGCCCTTCCAACTGAGGGTAAGTGCTCTCCTCACTCCTGACCCCCTGCCCACCCAGATCTCACCCCCGACCCCCGGGGCCAGCTCGAGCCAGCGCACCTGGACACTGAGGCTGCTCCCAAGCTCAGCTTCTCCCCTGTGAATCCTCTGGGGTCCTGATTCTGAGGAGCAGAAAAGGCTGAGCGTGCGAGGGTTCCCCCTCCTGTAATTTTAGCAGCAGCAGACTCTGTTGGCGTTCACACTGACACAGATTGGAGTGGTTGCCATGGAGACCAGAATCTGTGCCCAGATTCGCTCTGGAGCTGGGAAGATGGTGCAGGGTTCCTACTTTATAGAGGGGGATGCGGGGAAACAGCCCCAGGCTCTTTCCTTGGCTGATCTAGCTGCTTCAGCCAAAGGGGACCCAAGGAGGCCTGGGCCTGGAAGGTCACCTCCTCCTCTGGGCCCTGCCCGGTGCACAGTGTGGCGCTGGGCCTTCACCCACCCAGGGCTGCCCGTCTTCCTCCTACACTCTTTTCCTGGCATGCAGTGAGGATGAGGACGAATGGTTTATACTGGGGGGGTCTGTGGTCCCTTATCCAGAATGCTTGGGGCCATTCATGTTTGGGATTCAGAATTTGGGGTTTTTGAAAGGTGACATGGTGCATGTGTGTATATCGCACAACTCTTGAGTGTGAGGTTCTGGGCAGCACCTCGTAATCAAACCCGTGAATGTTTCCCCAGCAAAGCACAAGAATGTGTAAGCGTGTAAAGATTATAAATAACCTGTCAGTTGGGGGCAGATCTCGCCTCCAGGAATTATGAAAAAGCTTTCGGTGTTTCAAGTTTTTTAGATTTTGGAGTTGTAAATGAGAGATTGTAGTTCACAACTATTTCTGCTTTGCCAGCACTTTCACATTTGTCTTCTTGTTTTATTCTCCTGCAACCCTGGGTATTACTCCATCTATTTAACAGATGATAAAAGTGGGTCTTAGGATAAGGGACTTGTAAGATCACAGAAAGCGAGTACTGGTGTCAGGATTCAAACGTGGGACACACAAGTCCAGATTCCAGGTTCTTTCAGTTCTTACCAGATTTTATGGAACTTGGTTGAGAAGCGCTTTGCTTCTGAATAACAATAACAATAATAATAATGGCACTGGGATTTCCCTGGTGGCGCAGTGGTTAAGAATCCGCCTGCCAATGCAGGGGACATGGGTTTGAGCCCTGGTCCATGAAGATCCCACATGCCGCGGAGCAACTAAGCCCGTGCGCCACAACTACTGATCCCGTGCACCTAGAGCCCGTGCTCCGCAGCAAGAGAAGCCGCTGCAATGAGAAGCCCACACACCGCAACGAAGAGTAGCCCCCTCTCGCTGCAACTAGAGAAAGCCTGAGCGCAGCAACAAAGACCCAACGCAGCCAAAGATAAAAATAAATAAATAAATTTATTAAAAAAATAATAATGGCACTTAATTAAGAGCTAACATTGATAAAGCAGTCAGGACAAGCTGGCTGTTGTGCAGAAGGCTTTTGTGTGGCGTCCTCAAGCAGCCCAGCAACTACCCTGTGAAGGGCGCTTAGACTGAGTATTTGTGTCCACCTCAAATTCATATGTGGAAATCCTAACCCCCAAGGTGGCCATATTTGGAGGTGGGGCCTGTGGGAGGCAATTAGGTCTTGAGGGTGGAGCCCCCAGTAATGGGATTAGTGCCTCTATAAAAGAGACCCCGGACAGCTCTCTCGCCCGTTCCTCCGTGTGAGGACACAGCAAAAAGATGGCCGTCTATGAACCAGGAAGCGGGTCTTGATCTTGGACTTCCAGCCTCCACGACTGTGAGAAATAAATGCCTGTTGTTTATAAGCCGCTCAGTCTGTGGGATTGTGTTATAGCAGCCTGAATGGACTAAAACAGAGGGGTGTTATTCAGTAGCGTGGTCAGCGTGGGCCTCATAGGAAGGTGACCTTTGAAGGCGGAGATGGAGTCAACCCTGTGGAGTCTGGAGGAGGAACGCCGCAGGCCTGTGCTTTCCAGCATGGTAGCGGGTGGCTGTCGAGCCCTTGAAACGTGGCCGGTGCAAATGAGATGTGCTCTAAGTGTCCCATACACGCCAGATTCCAAAGACTTAGAAGGAAATTCAAGAATATGAAATAGCTCACGAATAATTTTTATATGGGTTACATTTCAAAATGATAGTATTTGGATATATTGAGCTAAGCGAAATTAATTTTATCTTCCAGAAAACCTTTTTAAGTGTGGCTATTAGAAAATTTAAGTTTGCATACATGAAATGTAAGTTTAAATTACAAGTGTGTGAAAACAATTATATGTGTGGCTCGCATTTGTGGTGGATGCTGCTGTGCTAGGCAGGGGCAGCCGCGAGTTCGGGGACGGAGAGAGGGCCCGTGTGGATGGGCACAGTCGGGGAGGGAAGGGGGGCAGAGGCTCATAGGGTTTTGAGTAGAGAGGTGATGTGGGCCCGATGATACCCCGTTGTCTCTGCTTGAGCTGCCATAACAAAGGAACACTGGCTGGGCCGCTTAAACAACAGAGTAATTCTCTCGAAGTTCTGGAGGCTGGAAGTCCAAGATCGAGGTGTCGACAGGGTTGCTTGGTGGTGAGACCTCTCTCCTTGGCCTGTAGGTGGCCACCTCGCTGTGTCCTCACATGGCCCTTCCTCTGCACACATCTCTGGCGTCTCCTCCTCTTCTTGTAAGGACACCAGTCGTCATGGGTTATCACCCTTACCACCTGATTTAACCTTAAGTACCTCTGCAAAGGCGCCACCTCAAGATCCAGCCACATTGGGGGTTAGGGCCTCAATACACCTGGGGGGACACATCTGGTCCATAGCACACTCTCAGCAGCTGTGTCCGTTCCGCCCAGACAGCATGAGGGAAGGTCACTTGTGGGCAGGACCCTCCTTGGCTCTTCTCCCGTCCCCAACGTGGGCACTCGGTCAGCCCTAAAACCTCCTTCCCGCAGCTGTGGGCCCTGGACACCCCCAGAACCTTCTAGGAAGCTCTCCATGGTGCTTCTCAAAGGAGGCAACCTTCCTGAGCCCCCCTCTTTGCAGACGCCCAAAGCCCAGGACCCCCTCTAACCCCCTCGGTCACCCTGAGGGGGAGCCATCATCCCCGGCGGTTCCCAGCGGTGCTTGCAGAAATGCAGCAACCCGTCCGGGGTCACACAGTGAGAGGCTGCCCCTCGGCCCCTCGGCCCCCGAGCCTGTGCTCTGGCCACTGCTCGATGCTGCCTGGGCTTCCCGGCAGCTGGGCGTAACTTTCTACCCTTTGAAGCAACAAGGGAGTGAGACTCCCACTTGTGAAGAGGACGTTCTCACCCCCGTGGCTTGGGAGGCGAGGTTGCCATGGATGAGCGGGTGCTCTTCTGCCCTTCCACTCACGGGCACATTGAGGACCCGGGTCCTGGCTGGACTTAGCCGGATCCATCCTTAGCCCACTCGGGCTTTCACGGGGTGCCTGCCTGGGGCTTGGGATACTTTACTTCATTATTGTGTTTCAGCTTCAATTTGTAGCTTAGAAAATTGAATCTCACAGAGGCAGAGACCAGGTCACAAGGCCAGTGAGACTCTCACCCAGCTGCTGGTCTGATCCAGTCTGTGTCTCTTCCTAGTGTCCATGCCACTGTCACTCCTCAGCTGGTGGTGTAGAGAGCAGGCCTGTGACCTCATGGTCAGGACATCTAGGTTCAAGTCAGTTTTTACAAAAACTTAAAAAAAATTTAAATTGTAAATACACGTAACAAAATTACCATCTTAGTCATTTTTAAGTGTACAGCTCAGTAGTGTTAAGTAGTTTCACATTGTTGTAAACCAATCACCACCACCCATCTCCGGGACCCTTTAATCTTTCAAAACTGAAAGTCCATGCTCATTAGACACTAACTCCCCGTTTCCTCTCCCCAGAGTCTGGCAACCATGCTTCTACTTCCTGTCTCTCTGAATTTGACTACTCTAGGTACTTTGTATAAATGGAACCATATAGTATTTTGCATGTGTGTGTGTGATTGGCTTCTTTTACTTAGGTTCGTCCACAGCGTAGCCTGTGTCAGAATTTCCTGCGTTTTTAAGACTGAATAATATTCCATTGTGTGGCTAGACCGCACTACGTTTATGCATCCGTCTCTCGATGGACACTTGGGTTGCTTCCACCTTTTGGCTCTTGTGAATAATGCCGCGATAAGCACGGGTGTGCACGTGTCTCTTGGAGATCGAGTCGCTTTGTGGAATTGATAAACCGGGAACAGTAGCGCCTGCTTCTCTTACGTACCTCCCTGCGTTGTTTGGAGCACAAAGTTGTGGTCGTGTGTGGAGTCCTTTGTGAGTGCAAAGGACTGTCTGACGTGGGGCGTTCATTACAGCCCTTCCCATCACCAGCCTTGACTGGCAAGAGCCAGCTTTCACCAGGAGGAATCAGGCTGGGAACATTTCCCCTCATTCCAACCCTGGGAGGAAACTGACCCGGACCCTGGCAAAGCGGTCGGCTTAGAGGGCGGACTCGGGCCCAGGTGCGTTGTCTATACCCAGTCTCTGTTTATTTCTCGGACAGGATAAAGTAGGGGGACCTTGGCTCATTTCTAACCAAGGGACCCATGGCTGGTGCGGGCCCATCATATTCCTCCCAGAGCAAGGCTTGGCGGTGTTCCCCCATCCCACCCCCCAGACGTGGTGGGCTACCTTGTGGGGTCCCCTGAAGGGCCGGGGCAGCCTCCTCTCCCCTCCCCACCTCGCCCAGTACCCCGGCTCCCCAGAATGGTGCCACCGGCCGCGTCTTGTGGGCCGTTTGGAACCTCTCCTGTCCCGAGGCTCGGCTCCGAGTCCAGGGCCGGCCCACCGCCCTGTGGGAAAACGACTGTGGTTTCCGCCGAAGCTCCGGCGGTTCTTCCTGCCGCTCTGTCAGCCTTCCTCCCTCATCCTGCGTCTCAGCATTGTTTGTCCTCATCCTGCTCCCAGAAGACCGCTTCCTACAGATGCTCCGGCATTAGAACTTCATTCCGGAACAGTTCATTTTCGCCTCGCTGGGGCCTGGCGTGCGGCCTCCACTTGGAAATTTCTCCTTGGGGGCCGGGGCCCCGAGGCTCACCCTGGGGAGCACATACACTTTGCCGTCTTTCCGCCCATCTCCCCCAACTGGACTGTGAACTTCCTGGGGCAGGGGTGGTGTGCTCAGACAGTGTTTGCTGAGGGAACGCAGGTCTAGGCTGTGTTCTCCAGGGCAGGGCCTGTGAGTCAGGAATCACCTGCACTTCTTTATCCGTCCCCTGCATCCAGCGTAGTGCCTGGTACACAGCCAGGGCCCGGGAAGTGATTGAGTGAGTAGATGAATATGCACGGATGAATCATGAGGCCGCAGGCTCTGTCTGCTCAGGCGGGGCTGGGCAGTGCTGCAGGGCAGGTCTCAGATGTTGTATCTGGCAACTGACAGTGGGCCACGGGCTGTGTGGGTGCCTCTGAGGTCGGGGACACCCCAGGTGGGAGAAAGGGCGTAGCTCCTGCTAACCGGAGTTGTGCGTGCCCTGGCTCCGTTCTTTCTGCGGCTGCTGGAGCCGGTACAGAGCAGACCCGTGGCTGTGGCCGTGAACCTCAGAGACGGGACTTTGAAAAAATATCTGGCTCCCTATGGCCCCAAGAGTAGGCAGACCCGCCTCTTTGAAGTCTTACCTTCCTGCTCAAACACCCTAAACATCTGAAGTTCCTAACCTTCCATGATGTCCCTCGAATCTATGTTTTAACACTTTTTTTTCCCCCCTTCCAATTCTTTTCTTCAGACCAGCCAGAGAGACCACTGGGTGTTTTCCGTGTCTCTGGCTTGTTTCCTGGCAGCAATCTAGAACCTACTGCCTGCACTCTGGGCCTCTTGAACGGGCCACAGAGCCCGGGTCACCTGCCTGGGAGCGGCTCCTGAGTGGCTGCCGGACAGGACTGTCTGCCTCAGGGCCTGTTGCTTTACTCTGAACTCCGAGGTCCACTTCGGCCCCTCTCCATTTGCCGTGGGCCCAGCAAAACAGCTTCTTGGCAAGGGTTTCTACTTCTTAATCTACCTTCACAACCTGTGACTGAAACTCTGTACAATGCGGGCCTCAGAAATTTAGTGGCACCTTTTAATTCTCTGTAATTGATGAAAAATTTTGGTCTGGAAAGAAAAGCTGGCTTTGGGATTGATTTTCATCAGCTTAATTCATCTTCGGCATTGATCGTTGCCTACGTTAGAATGAAAGGCTACATCTGGGCTGTTCCAGATGGACGGGGGGGGGTGTTATTACAGAGTGTCTACAATTGGGGGCAGTTATGGGACCACTGTCACCTTTGGGCACATCTCACTTCCTCCCTCGTGCAGCAGTCCTTCCTGTATGGGTCTCCTCTCCCATGTTTGACTATGGATCTTTGCAGGCAGGAGGCATCTCAGAATTACCCTTCTACCCCCCGCCCCCAGACCCAGCACGGTACCTGGCACAGAGCTGGGGCTCAGCCAGCATGTGTTAAGCACATTTGTTTAAACACAGCCTCCAGAGTTCATTACAGTCCTTAGGTATTGCTCTTCGGCAGGGAAAATCCCAATATTCAAATCGTGCAAGCATGCATGAATTCCGTAGGAAACTGGGGTTTGGGTAAAGGTACCCGATATCAGTCGCACAGCTGATGCACGATTACTCTTCTCAGGAGAATACCGACAGGACCCTGACTTCAGTCACAGGTTCTTGTAGCACAAGGTGGCCCCGCTAGCAGGCAGCTCCTGGCACAGTTCACATATCTGACCACAGATACAATGCCTCTGCCGCCCGCGTCCCCCTGGCCACCTCCACACCCTCATGCTGTTGCCTGACAGGTGTGGCCCGCTGGCCTAGTGCCCAGAGTGCGGGGGCAGCGTGGGCGTCTGGGCAGACTTGGAGTTCCCTTCCTTCTCTCTCCCCCCAACATGAGACCCGCGCTGGACTCTTGGATCCAACCGTGCGGGGCCCACCGAAGGGACCCAGGGATCGTCAGATTCAGCCCTTCTGATATGAGAAGGGGGCTCTTGTGCTCAGAGGGGAGGTGACTTGGTCAAGATCACCCTGGTCCAGGTGTCTGGGATTCGAGGGAATCCAGGGAAGGATGCAGGTTCAAGCCACATATGCAGGTGTATTCTAGAACCTCGAGCTACCACGCCAGGCTCTCGCCCTTGCCCTGCTGAGACAGTCAGAGCCACCCCTCCGCAGCCGAGTGAGTCAGACGCCAGCCTCTGCTGCGTCTCCGCTCTCCGCCGGCCTCCGTCGGCGCCCTAAGCCACGGCTTCCACAGGCCTCTCTCCTGCTGGACAGGGCAGCGCCATGCAGCCCCGTCCCTACACTCCCCCTGGCCTGGGGTCTTGTCCCTCTTTCCTTGCAGCTTCTGCCCACACCTGCGCAGCCCCATCTCGCTCCATGGCCTCACAGCAGTGGGAGGTGAGGGAGAACTCGTAGCTCCTGCCTCTGGGAGCTGAGGGTCCAGGGAAGAGGCCCCAGGAAATAGGCAAAGGCAGAGCAGAGTGACGAGCCCCAGACGGGAAGCAGGCCTGACACGGACCCAGGGAAGGGCAGTTTCATTCCACGTGGAGGCCTGGGGAGGCTCCCTGAGAGGTGCCAGCTGAACTGAGCGGTGTAGCAGGAGAACCTGCAGGGGCGGGAGAGGCAGCCCTGGGCTCACCCCGGCCTGAGGCCGCTGGAGCTGCCGGGTGTGGGGCGGCAGTGGCCAGACATCCAGACCGTGAGGACGCTGCAGGCCCCAGGAGCCTGGGGGCGGGGGGACAGGAGGGCTCAGCTGGTCTTGGGGACAAAGGACCGCCCTGCCTGGAGGGTCCTCTGTGCTGTGGCGAAGGGCGGGAGGCTCCTGCCGGGACCCTCAGCGGGAGAGAGCCCTGCAGGGAGGCGGCAGCCCCCCGTGTGCCTCAGTCTGTGTGGGAGGACAGGGGCCTGGGTTCTGGGGCCCTGTGTGCTCACACCTGTGGCTCAGGTGTACCTCTCGTGCTTCCCCAGGGCACTGGGGGTGGGAGGTTGGGATTTTGAAGACCTGGATGCGTGTCCTCAGTGAGCCTCTCTGAACCTCAGCTTCCTCATCGGGAAGATGGCCACATTGATTATAGAACTTTGTTTTAAAAATTGGACTGGTTGGATAGCGTTAAAGAGTTTTGATTGTGGTAGATTCCACGTGACATAAAATGTACCATTTTTAAGTGTACAGTTCAGTAACGGTAAGTATATTCACATTGTTGGATAGCAGGTCTCCAGAAATTTTCCATCTTTCAAAACTGAAACTCTGTCCCCATTAAACAACTTCCCATTTCCCCCTTCTTCCAGCCCCTAGTAAC
Organism: Kogia breviceps; assembly: GCF_026419965.1. NCBI lineage: Eukaryota > Metazoa > Chordata > Mammalia > Artiodactyla > Physeteridae > Kogia > Kogia breviceps. The sequence continues at coordinate 110,588,478 of NC_081317.1, read as the reverse complement.
CACCATTCTACCTTCTGTTTGTACGAATTTGACCTCTTTAGATACCTCACGTAAGTGGAATCATGCAATACAGTCGTCCCACGGTATCTGCGGTGGATTGCTTCCAGGACCCTTGTGGGTACCAAAATCTGCAGGTGCTCAAGTCCCTCATATAAAGGGTAGTGGCATTTGCACATAACCTGTGCACATCCTCCGGTGAACTAAATCGTCGCTAGATTACTTACAACAATACAATGTAAATGCTATTTAAATTGTTGTGGAACCCTTGGATACAGAGGGCTGATGGTGTTTGTCTTTTTGTGACTGTCTTGTCTCACTTAGAATAATGTCCTCAAGATTCATCCATATTGTACTGTGTCACGGTTTCCTTCTTTTTAAAGGCTGAATAATATTCCATTGTACCTCAGTTTGTGTGTGTGTGAGGATCAAAGGGCCGTGTATGAGGAAGTGACGTGTGAACTCTGAAATCTGTGCGTGTGTTTTAGGGGAAAAGCTCTTCCCGGAGTTGGCCTCGTTAGATTGTGGGGTTTGGGGCTGATTTGAGCTGAGCCCAAGAAGTAGCAAGGAACAGAGGGAGGGCCTGCAGAGGGCCACACCGTGACCAGCACGGTCTCGTTTGGTAACTAAGAGACAGCCCGGGCAGTGTCATCGCTGTTGGATAGGTGTGGAAACGGAGGCTCGGAAAGGTTAAGCCAAGTTCCCAAAGGGACAGAGCCAGTAAGTAGGCAGAACTACGCGTAGAATCCCTGTCATTGTCAGTGCAGCGCGCTGTGGCTTGTGTGCAGAGAAAAAATGGTTTATGTTTATGCGGGACAGAAATGTCAGTGTCTTCCTAAAGATGCCGTAGAAATGGTGGGAAACGGGGAAATCGAGCAGAGAAATTGGAGGTTGAAAGTAGTCTGGGTACAAGGAGTTAGGTACTAAGGGCGGCTTTAGAAGAGGGATCAGGGACAGAGGACTCTGCAGGGTGCTGGGATGTGCCTGCCGTGGGCAGAAGGTGAGAAGCAGAGAGAGCTGCTCCGCAGACAAGCACAGCTACTGACTGCTGGAGAACCCACTGGGAGGGCACACCAGCGGGAGAGGCGGGGCACGCTCGCAGCAGGGAGAGCCCAAGTCAGGGCGCACGTGGGGGAATCCACACAGCCGGCAGTGGGGCACCACAGAGAGCAGGAGCAAAACGTGGGGGCAAGATGGCAGGGACCTCGGAAGTATGAGACCCCCTCTCTACCAACTGCATTGCCCTTTTATAGCTGGATAGACAGAAGCCGGAAGATGACTTACCCAAGAACCCAGGGCTCCTGACCCCAAATTCAGTGCTCAGCCCTGACATGTTGCCATGTTCGCTGGGCATCTAGTACGTGTTTAGCTGCTAGAGCATATACACAAGAGCTTACTATGTATTTTAGGACAGCTGCTGGGAGCCAGATGAGAGCTGTTGGAAGTTTGTGGAAGCAAGTCCAGGTTCAAGGCTGATACCAGGAATGACTTCAGGGAGAAGGTGGGACTTGAGGAAAAGGCAGAATTCGGGTGGAATGTGAGGAAGGAGGAGGTCATTCACAAGCCAGGAAGGAATAAAAACGCTCCCATTAGCTGCGGAGAGGAAGGGAGGATGTCAGCTGTGATGGTTTCTGACGCCAAAATGGGCAGAGTTGAGTGGAAGCTCGAGGGAAACATTCTCAGGCAAATGTTCCCTTATGAACTGTCTTGGGACAAAGCAAAGAGGAGGAGAGCTGGTGACATCAGACTTGCACTTACAGAATCTCAAGAATGGTATCTGTATTTATAGGCTTTTATTTAATGGGTGTTAGGGAGAACATCCTGCAGCTAGCATGCCAAAGCTGTGATTTCCTAGGATGACATGAAGTTTATTAAGTAAAATGCAAGTAGAGTTAAAGGAAAACAATGTAGACACGACAGCAGTGGGTGTGGCTAATCTGGTGCAAATCAAGGTCAGGGTGCCCAAGTGGCTGGGAAACACCCAATCAGAGGATAAAGTCACACCGGAGGCAGAGTCGGGTAAGATGACGAAGCCTTTGGACAGTGGGGTACACCAAGAAGCTTGAGGATTACGTGATTAAAAAACAAAACCCTTGGAAAGTTCTTCCTAAGGATTAAGGGCAGGGGCTTCCCCTGTGGCGCAGTGGTTGAGAGTCCGCCAGCCGATGCAGGGGACGCGGGTTCGTGCCCCGGTCCGGGAGGATCCCACGTGCCGCGGAGCGGCTGGGCCCGTGAGCCATGGCCGCTGAGCCTGCGCGTCCGTCCGGAGCCTGTGCTCCGCAACGGGAGAGGCCACAACAGTGAGAGGCCCGCGTACCGCAAAAAAAAAAAAAAAAAAAAAAGTTATAATTATCCCTCCTTCCACATATATATTCCCACTTAGCATGTCTCTTGTCTTTATGATAATGATTTTTGTTGTTCATATCCTTTTAGCAAATAGGCAGGAAGTGAAGAAATATTTTTAAAGTATTTCCAAGACTTTATTACAAGAGTAACAAAGAAGACAGTCGTGTACGTTATGCTTCCTAATATTAACTATTGAGATCTTTGTCACCCCTCCTGTCTCCCGTTCTACTTTGTCATTAACTCTACTTGCATCAGAGTTTAGGGCTCAGTTTTATGCCCAATGACAGTAAGAATCCTTAGTCTAAGGTACACAGATTCATAGATCCTATCCCTTCCTTAATTGGTTTCTATTCTTTTATAAGTTACTTTATTATTTTTGTGCCTTCTTGTGATCTGTCTTTTTGGGAGTGGAAGGCGTATAAATACCTGGAGAGAAAAAGGAATGAAGGGATGGAGGATGCAAGTATTTGAAATGTAGAGGGAGAACTGATAGAAGTTGACGTGTTTATATATTTCTTAAGATGGCAGAAAACGGAACGTTGAAAGAGGTAAAAGTCGAGAACAAATCCTGATGATTCTTGCAATATCCTTTTGACTAAGCAATTTATTTTCTTCCCTACAAATTGTTACGCTTCCTTTCCTGAAAGATGGAGGGTTTTTTCTCCCCTTAGCATGATGAGAAATTAGGATGCATGAGATCAGAGGACAGTGGGTCACCACCACAGGAGATAGGGGAGTACGAGCGATAATGGCCAACTAATTTTTTAATAGTTATCCACATGTCTCGACAGAGATGAATAGGGATCGAAAGGGAAGCTTTAACTGTTCTTTCCTAGTTGGCAGATTAATGGGGAGGGAATGCGTCTCAGAGAGTGAGCGGGGTTGTGATGGGGGGGCTGGGAGGGGGGGAAGTGCCCTGAGGATGGAGGGAGCCATTTATAGGAAAAGAAATGGGAAACAGGGCAGAGCGGAGGAAGAGACCGGAGGGCGTGAAGAGGCCACCGTGTAGGGAAGTGAAGTGTGAAGGAGATCTAACCCAAAACACGGTGTAAATGGAGGGGTTGATGGACATTGATATAAAAGGGAACTTTAGAAGGCTGAGCGAAATTGAGGGATGGAGCAAGGCACTCAGTAAGCTTTTTGTCAGACCCCACGGCAAGTTCGAAAGATTTTAAGGAAGAAGTTCGAAGAGAAAGAGATGCAGTCACTAATCCCTAATTGAAAGAGAATGGGGACGTCAGTTAGGTCCAAATGTCTGGCAGGACAGCCGCTAAGGGGGAGAGTTGATCAGAGGTGATCATTGAGTATCTGTGGCCAGGTCCACATTGCAGCTGGGGAAGGGTGGGGGGTGGGCAATGTGCCCCAGATTTGCACTGAGCCAAATGTCTCTGGGGACGTTCCTGGTGTGGCCCCTGCCCCACACGTTCAAATTGGACTCTGACTTGTACATATGCCACCCCAGCCTGGCTCGCCATATACTGTGCACATAGTAAGTGCTTCTGGGAGTAGGCTAATGTTGGATGCTGTAATAGATAAATGCCAGAGTGTCAGTGGCTTAACAGGATTTAAATTTATTTCTCGTCCACATAGGAGTATAGTGGCGTAATTCGTGGCAGCCTTCCATGGGTGATTCAAGAACCCAGACTACTCACTCTTCCATCTTCAGGGGTGCTAGAGCCCTTCTAGCCAGTGAATGGGGAAGAACGATGGACAGCTACCCATGGGAGAGTTTTATGGGCCAGACCTGGAAAGGATGCTCACCTCCACACACTTCCCATTGGCCAGAACTCAGTCCTGTGGCCACGCTGACTGCTAAGCAGGCCAGGAAATGCAGTCTGACGGCATGCCCAGGAAGAAAGAGGGAAACAGTTTTGGTAAATACATAGCTGCTTATATCATAGTATTAAAAAAAGGTTTGTTCCATAAAGTAAATGAAACTCACACTTTAAGACCATGTCTCATTAGAGGAAAATTATGTTTATTCCTGTGGGATTCTTTGCTCTTTTGAAGAACTCACTGAAATTGCCTTAAAAGAATCTCTATCTGTAGTGCATTTAATCAGTTGCTCGATTCCCATTTTGTTTGGGTCCCATGCTGTACCAAGCACGTAGAGGAGAGGTGGTATTGAAGAAATGACTCCTGACTCATGAAGCCGGAGACCTTGGTCTCCGCACATGTGATTTATAAATTCTTACTGGGGGATTGGGGGAGGGTGGGGCTAAGTGAAGGAACATAGAAATCAAGACATCAGCCTCACTGGAGATCGGATTCTGCCTGTAAACATTTGGCTCACAGATCACATGTTCACCCCCTGGGTCTCTCAAGAAGCCCAGCAGCTCCTCCTCACCCTCCGGCCTTGGCTCCCCAGATTTCCTGGGGTACCTTAGTTGGTGTTGCTTCCTGAAACCCACAGCCCAGCCCGTGGCAGGCACCTCGTATGCCCCGGGCAGGTGAGGCTGGGCAGGAGTCAGGATGCAGGTGGGGAGGAGAGATGCAGGCAGCCTCTCCTCCCACCCTGTCTCACCTCCAGATCAGATCTAACTTGCTGTCTGCTGTCAGGTCTGCTTTCTCTCGGCATCCTGGTTCTCCCAGCCTGTCCCTGCCGTGAAATCCTGTGTTTTCAGATTGCTCTCCCCTGGTGTATTAGCCTGCTGCTGTCCTGGTTTCACCCTGTTACAATTCCTGCCTGCTCTTCAGAGGGCCGAGCGCAGCTGAGGGACACAGGCCAGGGAGCTAAGGGCAGCAACATCTAGTGCCGGCTGCGTCCTCGCATGACCCATGCACAGCGGCTCAGACTCAGGTTCAGGGCCTCAGGGGAAGTCCTCGCTCGGCTGGCCAACGGCTGTCCTCCCGCCCCCCCCTCTGCCCAGCCTCCTCCTCCTCCTCAGACTGTGGGCCAAGGAGGCTGAATGGGCGTACTCTGCCCTCAGCCGCCGGCTCCCCGCTGGAGGGGACTGGACTTGGAACCCTCCTTCCTCTCCTGGCCTCCCTCAGCACCCTGGACAGGGCCCTTCCAGCCCGGATAACCTCGTGTCTGCTGCGTCTCCATCTCCCGCCTTGGGGCTGGAGTTCTCTAGGCAAGACAGCCCTTCAGGGTGTGTTGAATGAGAGAACGGATGAGTGGATCTGCACAGAGGGAGGGTGGGGAGAGGCGTCTCTTCACCTCCCCAGACCTGGGGGTGGGCCCGATGGGCCTCGGCTCCTGCCAAACGGGACCGTCAGATGGTGGCCCCTAGTTACCGTCGTCACTGGTTCGGAATGTTTCAGATGGGCTCTCCGAGTGGACCCCTATTCTGCTTTAGCCTTGGCGAAGAGTCTTCACCAGCCACGGTTTGAACGTGCTCCTGTAACCCAGCTGTTCCACTCGGGAACCAGGAAACTGGCCATTTCCACCCCCTCCCCTAGGCAGCCGTTGCCGTCAGAACGTGGCTTTTGCACCTGACTCCAAACCCCGGCTTGGACACTGGGGATAAGTTTTCTTCTCCTCTTTGAGTTGTTATTTCCATATCTGTAAAACGGAGATAATCATATACACTATTCAGCGTTGTTAGCAGGTTGGTGTCAGGATTAAGAGAGGTATTCCCTGATGGCACATGTATTGTCATTGGAATTATTTTTAAATGCTTCTCCTTGACCACAAGCCATCCTCAGGGCCCAGTGCATGGTGCAATAAGTATTTATTGCCAGAGAGACACCAAATTTAGCACTGGGCACAGGGTAGGTAGACAGTGAATAGTGGCAGTTCCTGCTTTTTCTGTCTCCCCCCCCCCCCCCAGAATGTGAGTCCCTTTGTGGGCAGAAGGTATGGCCTCCTGTTTGTCATCACTTTGTAACCTCTTCAATCTGTAACTGAGAAAAAACCCAAACAAACAAATAATCATTTAGAAGCAAGCCCCTGGGTACTGAAAAATCCAGGGCAAGCGCTTTCCACCTCTACCCTTGGAGAGCATATGTGGAGCACCCCCAAGTCATGCCCACTTCTGGCGCCATGGAGGCCCCGCAGGCTTACAGAGAAAGCAGGAGGTCTAGACACAGGCGCTGTCTGGGGAAGGGCTGTGGTAGAGCGGGGGTGGTGGTGGTGGTGGTGGAGGGCTGCCAGTATTGCCGTCTCATAGCTGTCCCTCCAAAGCCTTGTTCGCAGCCACCACCGCCCAAAGCCATTGGGAACCTGAGTGACCGTTCTCACCTTTGGGATGGAAGCCAGCCCCCCTCTCCAGACCTGCGCTTGGGAGTGGACTTTGCCTGGGATTCTTCTCCTTAATCACCCACCCACCCCCCTGCTACCCTCCCCAAACTCTGAGCTCTCCCCGGGGCTTGTGGCTGCAGGGTGGAATGGCAGCCACCGTACCATGCCATACCATACCATACCATACCATACCATACCATACCATACCATACCATACCATACCATACCGTACCGTACCCAAAATGGGAACACTAGAAACACACTTACATCAGAATGATTTTATTTTTTGAAATGAATTTTTTCTTTTCCTGAATGAATTTTAACCTGGGCCTTATCATCTGCACCTGGGACTGTCTGAAAGAGGATTCCTGAGTTGGGGGATAAATCAGACTAGGGAGACATTTTGTGAAATGCTTAAGATCCATCAAATCACCCACAGTGACACCACAATAGCTTAATAAAATGCCACTGTGTGCATTACCTCACTTAATCCTTAACGCGCTCTAATAACATACTGTTGTTACCACGGTCCGTGTCCTGGATGGGGTAGCACGGCTGGTTGCGGGGGATGGGGGTGGGGGACTGGACTTCGGGCTCTTGCCCGTGGGTTGGAGCGCGGGCAGCAGTGGAGATGCGGGAGAGGCAAGGGACAGGCGGCGTGCTGGCCACGCCCTACCGGGCGGTCCCCGGCGGCCCCTCCTCCTGGGCTGGCAGCGGCTTCCGCTCGCCTGGAAGAGGAGCCGTGTTTCTCTCGCACGCAGAGCCGGGTTTGTAAACAAACACTGGGGCGGGCGCCGCCGCCCGCGCAGCAGATGGCTCCGCAGCTGCCCGCCCGGGCGGTCCCTCCCTCTCACTGCGACGCCCGCCCACGCGAGGGGCCGGCGGCGCCGCCCGGGGCCCGAGGCCCAGTGGACTCCGTCCCATTTCCTTCCGAGAAGAAGCTTAAGCCAGGGGCCTGTGGGACGCTCATGCTATTTATTTCATTCATTCGTTGGTTCGTTCATTCATTCATTCATTCAATAAAGATCTACAGTATAATATGAAGGGACCAGTGCAGGGACCAAGGTGGTCCCTGCCTTCACCACACTGAAGTGAGATGGAGAAGTAGACAGGTCTCGCAGTGCACCGTGGCGAGTGCTATGATAGAGTATGGACACTGTGCGAGGTCAGAGAACACTAACCTGCCATTTAATGGATCCAGGAAAGCTGCCTGGAGGAGGTGCTGTGGAGCTGAGAAAGTGAGCAGCAATTAGGCAAAGTGGGAGGAGGATGGGGAAGAACTGTTCCAGAGGGAGGTCAGGGAGCTTTCCCAACATTTGCAAGGAGAGCCGTGGGAGGAGGAACTAGCTTGGGAGGAGCTGGGCTTGTGCCCGGGAGCAGGAGGGAGCCGGTCAGGGTTTGATGCACAGGGCGAGACCCTTCTGGGTCTGTGTCCTCATCCCATAAAATGAGGGGGTTGAACTCAGTCTGAGAGGTAGTTCCCAAACAAGGCTGGCGCTGGCGTGTCTGAGAAAAATTCAAGTTCCAGGCCGCACCCCCGGCCCCTCCAATCAGAGCCTTCTGGGACGGGGTTTGCAATCTGTATTTTTAGCAGTCTCTCCAGGTGACTCCTGGGGAAGGCTTGAGGTCCAGGGGTCTGAGGAGGCGGCAGGTGTGGGGCGAGTACTCACAGTGTTGGACGAGGGTGACCTGTAGGCGATCCATGGGCGGAGTTCTGGTCCTCCCGGCGCTCAGCTCCTGAGGCAAGTCACAGAGCGGATGGTGTCTGTCCCGAGAGCATCACCGCTGGGCCGGCGCTGTGGATGAACGGGCGGAAGGAGCGGGCTGGGGCCCCAGCTCTCGCTCTGGGCCTCTGCTCCATCAACAGTAAAATGGGGATGATGATACCGGCTTCATGGGAGGATCGGGGAGGATCCAATATGGTAAATGAGCCCAAGGGGCCTGACCAGAGAGAATGCTCTTGACTGTGTGCCCAAACCTTGGCTGATTGTCAGCTATGCCAGTGATTCTCAGACTCTGCATCTGACCTACACCTGACCACCTGTAGGAGCTTTGAAACATGCTGGCCCCTGCTCTGAGATTCTGAGCCAGCAGAAGGACAGGCCTTCTTAGGCTCCATAGATGATCCTGGTGCCCACCAACGTTCAGGAGCACTGAGCAAACTGTCATTCATTGAAGGAGTGCACTGAGCTCGCTCTTAAGTGTCTGTGCCTTAGGTCCACCCAGCGAGGGCACCGAGGAGAACAAAAGTATGAGTGGTCTGAACCCATAAATCATACCAGGTCTCACTGTCTCACGGTTTCTGGCTACTGAGTAACGGACAGCTCTACAGTGGTGGTTCTGGGTTCAGCTCTCAACTCTGCTGCATACTAGATGGGTAACCCTGGGTAGATTATTTAATGCTCTGTGCCTCAACTTCCCCACCTTTAAATACGTTTAATAATACATGTCATAAAGTTTTAATGTAATTAACTAAAATGATGCACCCAGAGTACGTAAATCAGGGCCTGGCACTGTATAAGTGCTACCTGTTGTTATTAATATCTGCAGAGCAAATAACCAAATGCGAGTCAGTTATCATTTAATTTACCATTTTGGGCAAAGATTCTTATCTTGCCCAGGCCCCCCTAGAATCCATCTTCTTCTCTCTAGGCACACGGCTGGCCTGCTCAGCTAGACCACATTTCCCAGCCTCTCACGGGCACACCGTGGCCGCGAGACCAAGTTCTCATCATGGACCCGGAGCAGAATTCGTGCTTGCAGCTTCCTCACGTGGGAAGGACATGTAGCCTTTCCACCCTTCCTCTCCACTGGCTGGGAAAGGCAGCAAGTATAGCAACCTTGGAAGCCATGGGTTGAGAAGGGCACAGCTGACCCATTAGCCAGTCTTGATAGGATGACTTCTTATTTTATTTTTTACAATCAAAAACATTTTAAGCATAGAATTTAGTGGTTTTGTCACTGATTCCAGAACATTTTCATTATCCCCCAAAGAAACCCTGTCCTCCTTAGCAGCCACTCCCCTTTTCCCCGCTCCTCCCAGCCCCTGACAACCACAAATCTACTTTCCGTCTCTGCGGATCTGCCTGTTACGGACATTTCATATAAGTGGACTCATACCATACATGGTCTTCTGCGAATGGCTTCTTCCACTTAGCATAATGTTTTCGAGCTTTGTCCATGTTGTAGCGTGTATCAGTACTTCATACCTTTCGTGGCTGAATGCTGTTTCGTTGCATGCATGTAGTACATTTTGTTTATCCATTCCGGAATTGATGGACATTTGGGTTTTTTCCACTTTTTGGCTATTATGAATAATGCTGCTGTGAACATTGCTTATGCGTTTTTGTGTGGTGGGTACAGAAGTAGGAGTAGAGTTGCTGGGTCACATGTAACTCTAGGTTTAACTTTTCAGGACCTGCCAGGCTGTTTTCCAGAGAGGCGACACCCTTCTACATTCTGATAGAACTTCCTGGAACACAGCTGCCTATACCCCTGGACTATCACATGCAAGAGAATCCAAATCATATTTTGTTTGAGCCATTGCCTTTTGGGGTGTCTTTGGTATAGCAGCTCAACTGTCACCCTAATGTACCATCCCACTGAATCTCCAACACAGCTGGCCTGGTATAAAACCTACACATGCGGAATGGTCTTGCATTAAGGTGGGAGAATCCCACAGTCCATGCATCCATTCATTCGTTTGTCTCTTCATCCATCAAAACGTTTTGAGCTCTGAAGATTTGCCAGACGTTATGAACCGGGGTCCCTGCCTTCGAAGATCTCACAGTCTAGCTAGAAAGCCAGGCAGGCAGTTTGGCCACCAGGATAGACGCTGGGCATGGAATTCAGGCAAAACTGGGTGGGGTCCAGGTTCTGCCTCACTTGCTGGATGAAGGGTTCTGAGCAGGTTACTTCAGCTCTCTGAGCCTCACTTTTCCTCATCTGTAAAGTGGGGATACTAACACCTACTTAACAGGGAACTCGGGCCGGTTAAGAACAATGTGTGCTAAGCGGCGGGCATGAGCTAGTTGCTGTCAGTGGTTGCTTTTAATAACCCCTCACTGTGGAGGGCACAATGGGTTCTCCTCCAGAGCTGGGGTCAGGGGTGGGGGGCAGGGAGCGGGATCCAAAGGGCTTCACAGCGGAGAGCACAGTGCAACTGGATCTGAGAGCTGGGGAGGGGTTTGCCAGGTTGAGGGGGTGTGCGACGGGCAGAGGGGCCGCTAATGCAAAGACGGAGAAGTCTGGAAGTTCACGGCCTGGTTGGAGAACAGTTCGGAGCCTTAAGTGGGTAAAAAGCAGAGTCTGCTTCCCTGCACTTCCACCCCAGCCCTGCCGCCCCTGCTGTCCAGCCCTGGCCTGGCCCCAGGGCCTCTGCGGCCTCTGCTCAGGAGGCCTCGGTTTCCCACCCCGCACCTCGCCCTTGAGCCCTCTTCTCTCCTCCCCCCTCTGGAGACCCGAAACTCTGCTCATTCAGATGCGGGCTTTAATCAGAGCTTAAGACCAGTCGAACCCCCAAGGATCCTGGTTGCCTGACCTAATTTTTGAAAAATCCAGTCTCCATCCGGGTTTGGGGGCTGTCAGTGCTTTCTTACTGCACTGGGGACAAAGGAGTGGGGTTTTTCCATTCGCATGAAAGTCAGGAAGAAGACAATGATGTTGACAGCTGTATTAGTATTAATCAAATAGTTTCCTATTGGATCACTCAGGGTGGTGGGGTGGGGAGAGCACAGTAAGAGGTAACGGGGTCTAGACTGCGATCCTGAGTCTGTGAGTCATTCTCAGCCAGTTTCCTCTTCTGAAAAATGATGGACTCGTCTGGATGCGCTCCCAGGGTCCCCCCACCTGACAGCCTGAGGCTCCATGAAGGGACCCTAGGCTCTGCCACCCAGCTCACCATCACTAGGAGCACTGGTCCTGTGATGAACTCAGCCTTGCCGTCCCCCGGGGTGACCAGGGCGAGTCCTTCACTGCCCTCTGTTCTTCCCAGGAGTGGCCTGAGGATCGCAAGCAGGTGTGTGAACCAGCCCGGCCTTGCCCCTGGAATGGAGGCCCGGGGGAGCATTTTCCTGGAAGAGAGTGGGCCTCGGGCCTAGTGTGGCCTGGAGGCCCAGGTCTAATGAGTCGGCTCCTTGAGCCAGAGAGCATGTGCCCCCTCAGAAGGGCTGTGTGTCACTGTCATTTATTGCCTACGTTTTGATGCTCTGACATCTGGGACCTCGCTGACCATAGCGGGAGCTCCCCTCCCAGGGGTAGCCCATTCGTAGAGATAGTGAGTAGCTCACCTGCCGGTGCACTTTTCAGATACGGTCCCCGCTGCCGCCACCTCCTTTACCCAGCCCTCACGTTCCAGAGCACCGTCCCCCTTCCTTAATCACCCCAGGGCCGGGTACCAGACAGCTAGGGGCAGCCCTGTGCCCAGCACGCACTGAAATGATCCAGACTGGCTGACCCTGAGCCTGCCCACCCCGCCTTGCCCTTCTTTCCTGCAGAAACCACAGTAAAGCCTCTTGATACAGTCCCCCACTCCTGCTGCCTCCGGGCTGACCCTGGTGCTTCCCAGAGCGGCCCCTCCTATTGGACCTATGAGTAATCAAGTACCTTTTCAGTGCCAGGCGTCTGTATTCTGTCGGAAACTCACATTTTCCAAAGCACTGTATTTTAAAACATGGGCCCCCTGCAACGACGTTCACATCTTCTGTGCTTCCCACGCCTCCAAGCAGCAGAGTTCCTCTCTGGCACTCAGCTCTCTGGGAAGCCAGGCAACCTCAGGACCTCCTGGTGTCTGCTGCGGCCGCGCCAGGCCGGCCTGCCCCGAGGCAGCCTTACCCGCCCATCCCTCTGGGTCCAGAGGCTAATAAGTCAGTGCGCCGTGCCGGGTGGCCCGTGTGCTAGTACCGATCTCAGGTACTAAAGATGAAAGATTCATCCAATTCGACTGAAGGACACTTCCCCCTGCCAGGTGCTCATGCTGTGTGTGCTGTTGGAACACAAATAGAATGAGGAAACCATACTCCTTGCTCTCAAGGAGCTTTCAGTCTTGGAATATTCTAGAATGGTGCATGGGAATAAAATAAGCCAGGAGGATGAAGATGGTCGTGTGGAATTAAGGCAACAAACATGTGACAAGACGCCACCTCCACCCATTTTGTTCAGGGCCTCACTCCCCCGTCTGCCAAACAATTTTTTTTATTTGGCTCAAAGCAACTTTTTTGCTATTGGTCAAGACAGAAGTTGTTTACATTGACTTCCAAAATACGCGTTTAAGAGAAATATTTAGGTATTGAAGAGGAATGTTAGGGTTGAAATACTTAAAGGAACAGTGTCATGCATGACGATAATTACAAACTACCGTAGAAATACCCTTAAGTAACGTGTGAAGAATAGAGTGAACTTTAGTATGTGAAAACTGTGAAAAAGTGTCAGCTACATTCATGAAAAATTTCATATATATGTTACCCATTCATCTGTATCTGTTGCCATCTTCAAAATTTATTACGCACTGACTCCGTTGTGGTTCAATCAGCCCAGACAAAGCAATTTTAAAGCTGTTTTCTTTCGTTTCATTCATTTAACAAGTGCTTATTGTATGTTCATTATCTGTAAGATGCTGCATGTGCTCTGGGCTGTGATTCAGATCCATGCATTGCGTCCACAAGACCCCACCATTTAGTGGTAGAAGGTAGACGTGAAAGAGTAACAGTTTTTAAAAGCAATTAAGAAGCTCAAGGCGCAGCTGTAGGGATGGGGCAGAGCTTCGTGGAGGGATGATGTTTGACACGTGGGCCTTGGCGGCTGGGCAAGGTGGGGACTGAGGATTAGGAGGGGAAGAGGGTTGGAGGGTGGGCGGTGTCTGGGGAAGGGAGCTCAGAAGCAGAGAGTGATGTCTAAGGGCTTGGGCATTGGGGTCAGTCGGGCCTGGGTCCTTCCTCCGCCCTCTGAGCTCGGGGACCGTCACGCTGAACGAAGCTACCGTGGGCTCCTGAACCTCCCTGCCGGCTCTGTGACTTGGGAATTCGCTGAACGTTCTTGCCCGTGTGACATGAAGACAGTAGAAGCTCCTACCTCATAGTGCTCTCACAGGATGAGCTGAGGTGGTGCACGTGAAGAGGGGAGCCTGCTGGACACGTGTCGCTTCTCGTTGTATGTTCGTTCATTCATTCATCACTCAGTGGTCGAGCCCCTACTGTGTGCCAGGCTCTGTGTGGTTCACAGCAGTGAACAAAGCAGACAGAGATCCCTCCCTTGTGGAGCTTCCATTCTGGTGTGCAGGGGAGATGGAGAACATGAGCAAGAAGGAACGTGTGTAGTGAGTTAGGCAGGGGCAAATGTGACAAAGACAAAGCAGGGGATGGAAGAGGGCGGGTGGGGGGAGGATGCCATGTAGGGGAGTTGATGTTATTTTTGTTTATCGTTTCATTGGGATGGAAAACCGGGTCACAGGGAGTGGGGGTGAGTAGCAGGCAGGTGCTTGTGAGATGGGTTGGGTCTCTGGGCGCCGAGGGAGGCTTTCGAGCGGCGTGGGGCTTCGGCTCCTTGTTCCAGGCTTGAAGGGGGTGGGGCCAGGCAGTGGGGAGGCCGCAGCCGTGGGAAGGGAGAGAACAGGAGCGTGGGAACCGGGCTTCCGAGAACAAGGCCCCAGATCTGGGCTGGTGGGCACCGAAGTTGGGGGAAGCCACCTTGCCTGTGGGCTCCTTGGCCGGGTCTGGGCCATCCTGGGCCGCGAGGGGTGAGGCCGGGGGTGAGCCAAGAGGGGTGAAGCAGGACACAGAAAGCTTCCTCTTCCCAGCTAACCACCTGCCTGGAGCCTGGGAAGGTGAGAGGGGCAGGAAGGTAGACACAGGAGGTCGGAGGGACATGAAAAAGCGGTTAGTGTCTCCCTCTTCCATTGAGAAAAGCGAGTGGGTTTGCGAAGAGTAGGAAAAACCGTCAGGTTTCCCCCAGATCAACCGCAGTATTCACTGTTGCCACGGGTGTGGCTGCTTCTGTGGACCACTGGGTTCTGGGACGCGGTGGTCTCAACACCCCGTCACGGGAAAGCTGGGGTCTGACTCCGGCTGTGAGAGATGCCTTTATGAGGCTGAGCCTGTCGGCGGAATTGCCTTTGGGGGAGCTGTTCGTCTCTCAGCCGTGAGCCGGGTTATTCGCAGAGAAACTGCTGCCCCCTCTTTCTCCACTTCCCCAGGGAACTCGGGGACCATTTACCCAGCAGTTCTCAGAAGAGCCTTGTGAGCTGCTGGCAGTCGGCAGCAGCTCCGTGGTTCAGCGTCACGGGGAGTGGAAGGGGTCTGGGGAACCAAGGAGCTTGTGGGAGATGAAAATTTCAACAGTGTAAGTGAAGAGCTTCCCAGTAAGCGCATAAATAAAAAGCAGGCAATCCCCTGGGAATAGCAGTCAGGCTCCGCTTAGTTCTGCCTTCCCAGGGCTTGATGGAAGTGGCAGGAGGCCTCCTTCTGTTTTTAACAGAATCACCTCCATGTAAGGTTACTGCCTGAGCTACAGAGCAGAACTCGGGGCAGGAGAGCTGTGAATCCAGGGTGCGGCCTGGAGGCAGGGCCTGGAGCTCTCAGGGAGGGTGAGCCCTCTTCCCACAAACGTCCAAACAAAAGCCCTGGATGTGCCCCCTCGGGCTGCCCTCTGGCTTTCCCCTTTCCATTTTAATTTTTTAAATTTTACATTATTTTTTGTCTGCACCACACGGCATGCGGGATCTTTGTTCCCGGACCAGGGATTGAACCCAGGGCCCCTGCATTGGGAGCGTGGAGTCTAACCACTGGACCTCCAGGGAAGTCCTTGGCATTCCCCTCTTACAGAGGAGAGCGCAGGCCCGACCCCCACCCAGGCCTCTGCTAGCCCATAGGGCCTTTGCATGAATTAGGAAGTGGGCCCTACCTTGAGTAAGTCTTGTAAGTTATGTACAAGGTGGTCCAGCCCACCGCTGCCTGGGGAGCTCTCAGGGCCCGGTGGGCAGCAGCCGCGGCAGCCCCCGCTGCTGGCTTCACACACAGGCCAGCAACATCACACCCTATCCATCCCCCCCAAGCCCGCACCTTCTTTCTACCCACCACCAAAGTGAGGCAACCGTTCCATGTTGTTCTATCAGAGAGAGCAGGAATTGGGCTTCCTGAGGGGGCAGGCAGGAGAAAGAAGTGACTTCAGGTCACTCCCAGAGCGTAGTTGGGATGTGGTGCCATGACGTGGGCACGTACTAATGAGTGTTCCAGGTGGATGTATGTAGGAGGGCTCTTTCTCCTGCTGCTGTGGGATTCAGTCAGAGGCCTGGAACCACAGTGCCCACCCACACCCTCTTTAGATAACTTGGTTTGTGTTTACAGTGTAAATGGCACACCACCCCAAGGCATTACATCGTTGGGCAGTGCACAACCTGAACACCTGTACCTGGGTGACATTTTTGTCCAGGGCACACAGCTTCATACTCAGGCCTCATGGCTTCTAATGGTCATCAGTGGGGAGTTAGTAGTTAAGACTGAATTCCTTGAGCAGTCTTCCTCCTCCTCTGATCCTGCTCAGCATTCACTGCCCAGATGTTGCTTGCCTTGGACATGGGAAAGGCCACGTCTAGTGGAAGAAGGAGGATATGGCTCCCCTCACAGTGCCTTCTTTCTTGTGGAAGGAAGTTCCATTCCCTTAAGCTGCTAACGTCACTAAAAGATGTTGATTTATAAGATATCATTGCTGGGTGCTGCCTACCCAGCAACCATGACAGTCTGTGTTCTTGGAACTCGGACCCTTTGATTCCCTGTTCACTATTCCCATCCTATTTTATTTCTCATAAAACAGTATTGTGGCAACATGACAGAGAATTTAAAGAGGAAGAAGCATCCGTCATAATTCCACCTTTGTAGCACAGTGGTCCAGCGGCTCTTTCCCTTTCCCGTGTTCCTGCCGGGGCTTGCCCGTGTGCACGTGCATTTGTGTGTGTTTGAGGATGCTTTTAAATCACTGAATTCTAGGAAGCTGAAGGAACTAGAGAATATCTCCCTACACTCCCTGCTTAGGTGGGGTGTGGGGGGTGCCTCCTTTCTCCTGGGGTGGGATGTGTTTGTTGGAGAGAACAAAAGAAGAAAAGTGTTTTGTGGACGTGGTGTGTGTGTGTGTGTGTGTGTGTGTTTTTCTTCGCAAGGCAGAGCTAGTGAATCTTGGTCCCCGTGGGCATTCTCAGGAGCAGAAGGCTAGAGACAGAGTTGATCAGTGAAAGTCGCTCCAGAGAGAAGGAGCCATTGATAAATTCGCGCATGCCCAGGGGGTGGTTGCAGCGCCTATGTTTGTGGGAGCCCACGGCGGGGTGGGGGGCGGGAGGGGAGCAGGGGGACCGGGCCGGGCTGTGGTCCTGCCTGGGAGATGCTGCCGCCTGCCGTCCACTCTGCGCTGTCCAGGGACGAGGGAGAGGTCCAGCTCCCCAGAGCCAGCTTTCGTTCTGATTAGTGCAAGAGGATCAGGGATTGATCTCTGCCCGTGCTTGACGGGCCCACCCAGGTCCATGGGGGGCGGCGACTCTCGGGAGAGCGAGAAGTGTGCGGGGCCGCAGAGCTCGGGGTCACTTAGAAATCAGGTGGGCCCCACCTCCCGCCCTGCCCCTCCTTTCTTCAGAGCAGAGGAGAACGAGGCCCCGAGGGGGAGGTGGTGTATCCAAGAGGACACACTGCGCCCATCCCAGGTCACCGCAGGGCAGGGGAAGGGCCAGCCTGGAGTCAGCCCCCTGGACGCCTCTGCAGGGCCCACCCCTCATTTAAAGCCTCCTCAGTGCTGCCACCAAGCGTTCTGAGTCTCGGCCCCAAATGGCCCTGATGGGTGAGTGACAGTTTTGTCTGCGCGGGTTGAGCCGTGGGGGTGCTGGTGTGAGGGGGCAGGTGACCATCTAAGGATGGTTTTAAGTTTTGAAGGTGGGAAATAGCACAGAAGGCTTCTGTGCTGATGGGACTGGTCCAGGAGAGAGAGCCATGGTGGCGCAGGAAAGGGTGGGGACAGTTGCCAGGGAACGTCCCCGAGCGGGTGCTGGGGAGTGGGGCACGGCTGTCCGTCCCTGGGGACGGGAGGGAAGGTGGGAGACAGGGCGTGTGTGAATGGTTGCAGATGTGATGGAGGGAAGGAGAGGTCGTTCTCCTGGAAAGAAAAGGATCTTCGGGACTTCCCTGGTGGCACAGTGGTTAAGAATCTGCCTGCCAGTGCAGGGGACGTGGGTTCGAACCCTGGTCCAGGAAGATCCAACATGCCGCGGAGCAGCTAAGCCCGTGTGCCGCAACTACTGAGCCTGTGCTCTAGAGCCCGTGTGCCGCAACTATGGAGCCCACGTGCCTAGAGCCTGCACACCGCGACAAAGAGTAACCCCCGCTCGCCACACTAGAGAAAGCCCGTGCCCAGCAATGAAGACCCAACACAGAGAAAAATAAATAAAATTAAATATTTTTTTTTTAAAAAGGAAAGAAAAGGATCTACGTTTGTTCCTTCTTCCCTGATCGTGTCCTTCCCCTTCCTCCGTTGCTTTGCTGGGGATCCCAAAAGTCAGGGTGAATTTTTATTATAAAGGGAACTCTTCCCACCTCTGTTTCTCTCCCTCCCCTCACTTTTCAGCCTCTGGGATTCAGCTGAAGACCTAAAAATATGTTTCTGTCGACACACGTGTCTTTTCCTCATGGTTGTTCATAGAGATGCAGGCTGGCAGAGCTGGGGGGACCTCCGAGGCCACCCGTCCGGTTCCCACTCCCTTGTTTTTACAGATGAGGCGGTCATGGCCTGGAGGGACCAACTGACTCGCTCCACATCTCTGATGCGGACGCCGCTATTGCTGAGCTCAGGCATAATCTCAGCGTGAGCAGATGGGGGGTCGGGTGCTGTACCTGGCACGCTTCTCTGTGTTGCTTAGACCGGTGTCACAGGATCAGTCCTGAACGAGGCCTGTACCACAGAGCCTGTGGCCCAGACAGTGGATGTGGAGCTGGCCGCTGCAGCCCAGCTCTGGCGGGAGGGTGGGAGGCTATTCCTGGTACTCCTTTGCACCTAGTCCTTTCTGCAAGTCGGAATCCCGAGGAGTGGAACACACCGTTCACGGTCACAGAGCAGCTAGCAGCAGACATCTGATCTCCTGGTGGTTAAAGCAGGGGCCCTGGGAAGGCAGCAGATGATGCATAGGTGGTTCCCATTTGGTGATGGTAAACAGAGGCATAGAAAAGGAAACTGTCCTTTCAGCCCCTCTGCGAGGGCAGGTGGGCAGGAAGATGCAATCCGTCTGTGCTTGCCTGGTGTCGCCTCTGTTTGCCCCTTGGTGATTCTTGAAGGGTCTTTAAAGGCAAATAGAAAAAGACGGTAGAAAAATCTGCCCATCAGATTTGGGTAACCTTTTCTTTTTCTTTCTTGTGTCTCATCCATTACTAGAGGAAGGTATTAGCCATACCCTTTGGGTTTTATCAGCCGGGTGTTTCCCTCGGAGTCCCCCTCTTGAGCCCCTGGGGGGTGGGGGTGGGAGCATCCAGCACCTGCACAGGTTCCTGCCTCGCAGAGGTGGGTCTGAGCGCCCAGGCTGCTTTGTTTGGTTTCCTTCTCTCTTGTTTAGCCTCCTCCCCTCGGGTTTCCTGGTAAAGAACTGGTGGTGGTGGTGTCGGCAGATCCCGGGAGCCTGAAAGGCTTGGGTCCTCAGGCCCTGGACGGTGCTGTCCTGCAGCCCCAGCGGAGAGGCCTGGGGAGGGGAGCTGGGGAGGCGGGGTGGGGGCAGCCAGCCTCAAGCCCGAGGCTGTGTTCGCAGCGTCTGGTTCTGCTTCAGGCGTCCATCTCTCTACAGATAAACAGACTAACAACGCACAGCACCAGCTCAAGGAGAGCTCTGAGCCCTCTGCCTGATTGTGTCCTGAGACACAGGGAAACAGACCGAGGTTCTGTCTACTCACCAAATAAGAATGAAACGAGGCGGTGGGAGAAGCCAAGGGAGGATTTCACGAAGCCAGTAGGTCTGTTCTAGCCATTTAAGACTTCTACAAGAATCAGCTGCCTCGTAGCACGCCAGAGAACAGCGTGCCCATCCCGGGGAGGGCTTCTGAGCTCCCCAAAGCCCAGACCCACCTACCCTCCCCAGAAGAGCTTCCTGCCGCCAAGGCCGGCCACTTCTGCAGGGTGACCTCCAAAGTGCCGGCCAGGGCAGCCGTCACAAGGAACCTGTCCTGACTCATTCCCAGCAGATGCCCTGTTGATCCCATTGATAAAAGCTGGCAGCTACTGCCACCGCCGTGTGCCCGGGCAGCCAGCCAAGCCCCGCTTCATTCACTTGACAGGCGGCCGGGCTGGGGGTGTGTGTGGTAGGGAGGTACAGGGGGACCCGGGCCGCGGAGGAACGGAGCAGAGGCCAAGGTCGGCCCCAGGACTCGGTGGAGCCAGGAGGAGCTCAAATCCTGAAGGCCATGGGCATTGAGTGAGTCCAGGAGTAACCCAGAAAGGGAGCCCACCCCCCGTGGCATCTTCAGCCTGAAGGCGCCCTCTGAAGACTGCCTGGATCAGTTATTCGCAAACCTCGGGGCTCATCCGAATGCCCTGGGGTGCTTGAAAAAATACAGATTTCCCAGTTCTACCTAGAAAATCAGACACTTGGGAGTTGGGCCCAGGAATCTGTATTTTAAACACATTCCTCAGGTGTTTCTCAGGGGTGCCTGCAGTCCTGGCCTGGCCTTTGGCGACCCTGGAGCTGGCTGGCTACGCCCCCGTCCAGGCACCAAGGCGGGACTCCAGCGGAAGCCAGCTCAGAAAGCTAGAGGACTGGACAGGAGTGCACTTTGGGGACCTGCAGACTGTTCGGTTTAGATCCTCAGGCATCTCGCGGGGGCTGTCGGAGGGTAGATGTACAGACCAGCCCGGGCCTGGAAGGCTGGGCTTCAGGCACTGCCTGTAACTCTGTCACATCACCTGGTTTATTATTTTACACACAGCGCTCAACACTCTCTGAAATTACCTTATAACTTGCTTACCCGCCTGAGCAAGTAATTAGTTGTCTGTCTGCCGCCATTGAAATTGTGTTTCCGTGGGTTCGTCTGTTTCGCTTACTGCTGTCTACCTCATACCCAGAAACAGGCTGGCACATCACTGGGCCTCCATTCCTGCTTGTTTGTTGACTTGACTTATGAGGTACAGGAGGCTCTCAGGAAAACCCCCCAAATCGTTGAGGTTTTCAGGGAAGCCCCTGGTGTTCCGGGTCCCATTTTCCCTCTTTAGCCCCGTGACTTCCTCAGGAGTAGAGCAGGAGGGTGTCGGGGAGGATGGAGCATGTCGGCTTGTCTCAGAGTCAGGACGTCCCACTAGGGCCTGGATGGGGGTGTGTTTGTTTGATTGTTTGCGTTTAAAGGGAGTCTACCTGCAAATGTCACGTGTGTCTCAGGCAAGTCTAGATTGAGCAGCATTCCCGGAACAGATAGACATGGCTCAGGCCCTGTCCACAAGCCAAACCACCAGGCGTGTGAAGAGAGCTCTGTGGGTTTCTGCAGGTCTGAATCCATTTCATCAGAGGGATGCAGGAACACAGGCGGGCAGGGAGCGAGAAGGCAAAGGCTTCCATGGAGACAGTAGTTCCTTTTCCTGCCAGGGAGGAGCTGAACTTCCTCTCTGACTGATCCACTCTAAACAGTGTGTTTTTTCAGAACTGCAGGCAAATAAAATTGAAAAACAGGGACAGGATGCTGCTTGCTGATGGCGTGTCATGACCAACTGGTAAGGCTTCCAAGGTCAGCCCTACCATCCATGTAGGCGCTGATTTTCCACATGACTGAGTGTCACCAGAGCAACGTGTGACCTCTGGCTACTGCTGTGACCGTGTGTGTGTGTGTGTGTGTGTGTGAGAGAGAGAGAGAGAGAGAGAGAGACAGAGAGACAGAGAGACAGAGAGAGACAGAGACAGGGAGAGACAGAGAGACAGAGACAGAAAATCACTTTGTTATTGCAGAAAAGGTAGTCCTGTTCATTGTGGTCAAGAGAACACAGGCTTTGGGGTCCAACAGGCCTATGCTTGAGAACTTCTTAGGAAGGCAGTTAACCTCTCTAAGGATAGTTTCCTCATCTGTAAAACTGGTGCTTTTACCACTAGTCATGAAGTTGTCATAAGGAGCAACTGAGAAAAGCATCATTCACTTAACAAAGTTCCTGGGACCATGTAGTTCTATCACAGCTGTGGTTGTGGCTGTTGTGTGTGTGTGTGTGTGTGTGTGGTAAAATACACACAACATAAGAGTTACCAAATTAATCATGTTTAAGTGCACAGCTCAGTGGCATTAGGTACATTCATATCGTTGTGCAACCATCACCACCATCCATCTCCAGAACTTTCTTATCCTCCCAAACTGAAACTCTGTCCTCAGATAACTCCCCACTTCCTTCTCCCCCCAGCCCCCAGCAACCCCCATTCTACTTTCTGCCTATGAATCTCACTACTCCAGCACCTCATATAAGTGGAATCATGCAGTATCTGTCCTTTTGTGACTGGCTTACTTCACTTAGCATAATGTCCTCAAGGTTCATCCATGTTGAAATGTGTCAGAATTTCCTATTTAAGGCTGAGTAATATTCCGGTGTGTGTAGACCACACTTTGTTTATCCGTTCATCCATTGATGGACACATGAGTTGCTTCCACCTTTTGGCTATTGTGAATAATTCTGCTATGTATGTGGGTGTGCAGGTATCTCGCTGAGACCCTGCTTTCCATTCTTTTGGGTATATACCCGGAAGTGGGATTGCTGGATTATATGGTAATTCTTTAACTTTTTGAGGAACTGCCATATGGTTTTCTACAACAGATGCACCATTTTACATTCTCATCAATAGTGCACAAGGGTCCCAATTCTCCGTATTCTCACCAATACTTATTTTCTGTTTGTCTGTTTTTAATAATAGTCACCCTGTGGCCGTTGCTTTTTAACTTAGAAGTCTTGAGACATATTAAATGTTTCTATTCTTCCGGTTTCCTTGGTGGTGTCCACTGAGCCACACCAGCATACTGGATGTGGTGGAGACCACAGAAATTCAGTAAAGAAGGGGAACAGGAAAAAGCTGGGGGGAGCACTTCGTAATTCATCAAGAGCTAAGGATCATCTCTTTTGTGGTGTGTGTAGAAGGTGGACGCCCTGTCAGAGGCGTGCCAAGTGGACTGGGCATCGGTCTGGGAGGAAGAACTAACATGTGTTAAGTGCCAGTTGGCTGTTCGGCCCAATGTGGGGCATTCACTCTTCCTGGTAACGCTGCTTGGGAGGAGGTGTTGGAAGCTGCGGCCGAGCAGGGGCTCCCGCGGCTGGGGAGCAGCAGGGCTGACACTTGAACCCGGGTCCGGGGACTCCACATTGGTGCCGAGGAGGCGGCCCTCAGCCCTGGCGTTAACGTACGATGTGGCCTTAAAACCAGTCGCGTCTCCCCGCCCGGGGCCTTGCCTCCCCCGTCGGCGACGTGGGCACGGGGCGGAGGGCCGCGTGAGCCCCAGGTTCTCCGCTTCTGTGGGGCTCCGCCCTCCATCTGGTCTCGGGAGGGTCGGGCCTGGGGGCAGCTGGTCGGACAGGTGGAAGCCTCATCAGTTGGTCATGACACGCCATCAGCAGGCAGCCTCCTGTCCCTGCTTTTCAATTTTATTTGCCTGCCGTTCTGAAAAAACACACTGTTTAGAGTGGATAAGTCAGAGAGGAAGTTCAGCTCTTCCCTGGCAGGGAAAGGAACTACTGTCTCTGTGGAAGCCTTGCCTTCTCGCTCCCTGCCCGCCTGCGTCCCCACGTCCCCCTTCCCTGCGGGGCGCTGAGCGTCGAGGGCTGCACGTGTGTTTGCGGGTGTGTGTGCTGGGTGGGGAAGGCCAGCTGACGGGGAAGTCACAGTGAGGACCACCAGAGGAGCCTTCTGGACATGTCCACGGACTCTGGGCGGGCAGCGAGGGCTCTGCTTTCTGTGTCAGCTGGAGACGTAGATGCTAAGTGGCCGCAGGCTGGTGGCCCCCGTCTCCCAGACCCCGTGCTTCTCCCCGTGGCTAGGATGATGGGGATGGCTAGACCAGCGGGGCAGTCCCTGTGCGGCGCTGAGTGCTATAGACGAGTCACTTAGTGCAGCGCTCCCAGGAACCAGCTCTGCGAGGTGAGTAGTCATAATATCTCCCTTAGAGAGAAGCTTAGCATAGCTAGTCCCACCGACATAGGAGGTAGGGGCTGGGATGGGGGTACCTGCCCTTCCTCACCTCCTGGAGTTATTGGGACAATCAGAACCGGATGGATAGAATTAACATTTATAAGAGTGAGTTTAGGGTGGAAAATATAATGCAAAGAACAAATAAGATGTTTCCATGGGGAAGCAAAGGTCTTTGGAGTTGAGGTTAGAAAGCTAATGTCTTTTAGCAAGTTGCTCATCTTCCCCAAGCCTCAGTTTCCTCATCTGTAAAATGGGAAAACCATCACCCCATGCGCTTACAAGACAGAGTTGGTGGCAGGGTGATGTGAGAGAACATTTGTAGATGTGTTTGATAAGCCACAAAGCACACTCCATGCTGGCTGTGGTGACAGAGAGAGGCCTAGGGGCTCAGGCCATCGGGGGTGGGGGGGAGTTCATTCATGGGGTGGAAGTTTCCAGGGCTGTCTCTGTCTAAAGGAGGACGCATTCAAAGGTGTACAAGATCCAGTCTCTGCCTCAAGGGACTCTGTGGATGGCGGGATAAGAGACCAGGGCATGCATAACCAAAAATTAGCTCCTCAAGCCAGAGAGTGGGAAGTTTCTTAAAGGCAGAACTTCCGGAGAGCCCTAGGTAGGTGAAGGGAGGAGAAGTCAGGGCAGGCTGCATGGAGGAGGTGGGCAGCCTGGGAGGGGGAGGCTTGATTTCCCATTTCCAGTTTCCACGATGGCCTGCCTGGGAGACTCCCCCACCCTGGCTTCCCATCCTCGCCCCACTGCCAGTCCTCCCGCTTCGAGCGTTGGCCGTTTTTCTTCTTCTCCCCTTTTCTTCAGCAGAAGCGCATTGGGCATGGATTATTTATGACAATTAGGTTAATATTTTATATTTTATAGGCTTAAATCTTTCATCGTCTCATAATGCATGGAGTCCCTGGGGAGCCAGCGTGCCCTGCGCACCCCACGGAGGTCCCCCCTGAGAAGGAGCCCCTCTGGGCGGGCCTGGGCCATCCCGGGCTGCTCGGGGCACTGCGGCGCCCAGGGGCCTGGCAGCGTGACCCACAGGCTGCGTCCACCCCTCGACTGCAGCTTGGCAGCCGGGCTGCGCTCAGGCCGGGCTAGCTGGCGGGGCGGCCAGTCTCCTCCACCCACGTTCACTGAGTTCCGGGGACCCGGCAGGGGGAGGCACGTGTAGGGCCTTCTCGGGGCCCGAGTGCCAGGGGCGTCCGGCATAGCTGCCCCACTTCTGCAATGGCAGGGGCCGCGACGGGACTGCGCTGGGGACCCCGGTGTCAGTGGTAAGCGGACAGGGTGGTGCGAAGTGAAAAGGGCAGGGTGCCCGTGTGTCTCAGATGCTTCCTGTCGGTAAAGAGACGGGGAAGTCAGACAGTGTGTTCCTCTTTGCTTATGTGGACACGAAGGGCTTCTACAGGGCTGGAATGTGGTGCTGGCCTGTGGGCCCTGCGGGGGAGGTGGCAGGAGGGCCGTATACACACGTATGTGTAATTTCTGTGTTTATACACGTACTCGTGTGTGTGTGTATATATATATATATATATATATATTTGTATATCTATAATTTTTGGAACAGTTTGAGTATATTAAAGCCATCTTTCATGTCTCATTCCACCAATGGTGTGAGGCCCCAAGGTCTTGCCTGCCCTGGCCTGGGCGCTTGGAGGTGGGCTTGCCCTCAAGCCCCTGCCAGTCCCCGCCTCCCGGGGCTCCGGCCCTGCTCCCTCCTCCCCTGGGCGCCAAGGCCCCTCACCGTGCTCTCCTTCCCAGTGCTCCGCTCCTCCGCCCTGTCCTCAGGTCCTGGCCGGCTCCCGCTCTGGGACTGGTATCTTCTACCCCAACTCCCCTGCTCCCTTGTCTCGTCCGGCCCAGCTGCTCAGCTGCTCTGTCCAATCCGTTTGCTCTGAGATGTTCGTAGCCGATGATGACGTGTGTCCGCCAGACCACGCCCCTACCCCCAGAGCCTGACAGCAGTGCGTTCTCGTGGGACGAGACTCGGAAAATGTCAAACCTCGATTTCTGAATGACCCCCAGCCTCCTACCCAGGGGTCATCGACTTTCCTTTCCTTTGTTTTGTTAACATTTGCATGGTCAGCGTTATTTTCAAACGCTAAGTTGATATCGTGCTCTCCCTACACTTTTCTGCCCCTGAACGTTCTGTTATAAGCATTCTCCCAAGTTTTTATGAACACCTTCATGAAAAACATTTCTAGAATTTATTATAGAGACGTACCGTACAGAGAACTGCTGCCTAGTTTCTAAACAGCATTTACGCTCCAGCGCCGGCTGGGGAAGGGGCTTCGAACTCCGATGAAGGGACAGAATGTGCTGATGTCCGTAAAGAACCCAGCGCGGATGTCCAAGATGACACAGAGGGCCCTCATGTGTCCGCCTGACCAACACACCCACCTGAATCTCGGAGGCCTCTTCAGGCCCCCAAATTCCGAGGTTTGGTTTTCTCTGTGAGCAAGCGACACATGTGACCGGTGATCCCCTTTAGATGGGAGGACAGGAGGCTGCTGGGCCAGGAAGGAAGGGAGGGAGGGAGGGAGGTGGAAGGGCAGTGGAAAGGGGGGCTCCTTTGCCTGCCGGCCGCCCACCCTGGGCTTCTCATTGCAAAGCCTTGGCCTTCCTAAGGAACTGCCTGGGGTTACTCTTTCTTCATACTTCTTCCCCTCCCTCAACTGAGGGAGGTGGAGGACTGGCTGGATGGAAAACAAGGAGGGAAAAGGTGAGCGATTGTTGAAAGGTGGGAAATGGAGGCATGAATAATTCAGTGCATCAGCCGTTAGCAAGTTATGCTTTCAAGGAGTGAATGGGGAGCTTGTTCTGCTAACGGGCTGCCATCCTTTTGCTCTTTGGAGAGCAGCTTCCCTGAGTTCGTGGACTCGGGCGTGAGCACCCCAGTCTGCGTGCTGAGTGGGAGCGCACACACAGGGAGGGCCTGGGACCGCCGCTCGCTCATCCACAGACATGCGTTCAAGCACCCGCTGTCCCGGCTGCTGTGCTGGGGAAGGGGTGAGTACAAATGAGAGCTGGCACAGATCCTTGTGGAGGACAACGTGCGGTCCTCAGGTGACCTCTCCTCCCCTCGTACCCAACAGTCTCTTTCCTCCTGCTCACCGAGGATGAGTCTCTGCTCCAAGTGCTTTGTTGGCACCAGCCACGTCCCTGTCTGGGTTCCACTGTCCTCATCTGTAAAAGGACAGAGGTACACAGAGGTCCCTTAACATCCTTCCAGCCCATAAACACTCATCCCCACCCCCACAGGGAGTGTCTGGTGAGAGGGGAGGGGTGGGCTTGGCCCGACCATAGTGGTTGCAGGGCCCTCGAGGCTGCGGAGTTCTGCTTGGTTTCACTGGCCGGTCACTCCTTGTCACCCCAGGTCCTCAGTCTCGCTTCTTCGGTGGTGCCTCCCCCTGCCTTTTTCATCCACACCTCGCTTCTTTTCTATTTCAGACCTGTAAGGTAGATCTGCAGTGGGTGTTTGTGACTTGAACGCATTTGCATGTTTCCTCCTCTTGGCTTTTCGTTGGTAAAGTGGAGTTGAGTGGTGAGCTGTCTCTTTTCTGGGCCTCTATGGCAGTTACCACCCTTCACTCTTCCTTCTGCTGAAGTCTCCTCCGGTCTCACTGGCTCCAGCTGGGCTCTGGTCCTCCCTGAACCCGTCGCTGTGGCTGGATCTGAGAGACCTGCCCTCCCTGGAGCGGAGAGTGTGTGTGAACTGAGAGCTGGGGTTTCGGGGCTTCCATGGTGGAAAATGGGTGAACGTAACCAGGTAGCTAAAGCTACAGAAGCCCACCTAATCCCCTCTGACCAAACTGAACAAAGCTAGTTATTTCTCCAAATCCCTGAAGGATGAAAGCCACTTAATTTATTGAACGACTCAAATTACTTCTCTGAGTGCCTGAAGTGTATTCTTCCTCTCTCCCCTCCATTTATTAGTGTCCCCTGCACAACAAATATTTCCCTGCTTCCGAGTTTAATTGTACTTTAAAATACCCGTGTCACCTTGGGTGAAGAATCCCTAAACCTCATAGGGATGCGGATCCCTTATCTATAAAATGAGAGGGCTGTGGCCTAAATTAGAGATTTTCTAACATTTTAAAAGCAGAGGCATCTTTTTCTCAAATTAAATCTGACACAAAGTCCCAAAATACAAAACAGATACCAATAATGTTCTCATAAAAAAAAGGTCCCCACCGTAAGACTTTTAGAATATTCACTTTTTATCAGATCAGTAAATGAGAAAAATGGGTCCATCCTGACAACACTCATATTTGAAATTAGGGACTGTAGTTTACACACCAGTCTTGGCATTTAATCATGTCCATTGTGTGTATGTGTAACACAGTCTTAAGAAAATCCTCATCAGCTCAAATCAGTAGTTGTAAGAGTTTTCTAACAGCTCAATTGATAATTGTTGAGCTGTTTCATCTTGAGTGAAACAGATCCAGAAACGTGATGGAGGGTATTGCATAATTTTCTTTTCACAGTAGACTCTCTAACCGATGTCCACTCCTTATCATGCATGTGAATGCGATACTGATCCAGACAAAACCCCACAGAAGGCACCAGCATCATCTATGGAATGATGAGAGCATGATGGATTGCGTTTTCTCTGAGGCTGCACAGCTGCCTCTTGTGCTGAGTCTGGAAGGTGTTTCAAGCTTATACATGCCTGGCGTTCGCTGAGCGCAGCCCATGGGAGCCTTCGGAGTGCCCAGGCTCCTGCGTTTAACAGGGCTGGGTGTGCCCAGCTCCGCGCTCACCAAAGACCTCTACACGGACACGGCCATGGTCCAGGGAGTTCACACATGAGGGGCTTCCGGGTCCCACTGCACAAATGTGACATAAGCCCAAGTTAATGGTATTGGTGGCCTCTGAGGTATCCAAATTTGGCACATAACTTAGAACATTAAGGTTGCTTATCTTGTGGTTTGAAAACATAGTTATATCGACTTAATGAGACTTGCCTTCAACTTCTTGAGAGCAATGTTTCCCAACTTTTATCGTGTGCCAGGTTGAGCGTGCTAAATTTTCAAAACGTAGCGTGCAGTCGCCTGGAGGATCTGGTAAAGTTCAGATCTTGGGCCGCGCCCACAGTGATTGTGACTCAGCAGGTCTGCGGGAGCCTGAGAATTTGCATTCTTGACCGGCTCCCAGGTGATGGCTGACGCTGGCCCACAGTGAGTGGTGAGATTCCAGTTCAACAGCTTGAAAATGACCTGGTCAGAGATCTCTGTGGGGTCCTTCTAACTTTAAACACATATGACTCGTCGAGGTGGGACACAGAGGGTATTTCGCTAGGTCCCCCTCCTTTCACAATTCCAGCACAAATGACCACCTAGGAGAGCAGACTAGAAACTTTCTGCAAGTTCTGTAAGATCTGAAATGCTCTTCTCTCTGCCAGTGAGGAAGGGGCTTTCACAGGTAACTTTTTTTTTTTTTGCGGTACGCGGGCCTCTCACTGTTGTGGCCTCTCCCGTTGCGGAGCACAGGCTCCGGACGCGCAGGCGCAGCGGCCATGGCTCACGGGCCCAGCCGCTCCGCGGCACGAACCCGTGTCCCCTGCGTCGGCAGGCGGACTCGCAACCACTGCGCCACCAGGGGAGCCCTCACAGGTAACTTTCAACCAGACACAGAGGAGCACTGGATGCGGAGTCAGACCTGCCTCTCTCCTTGCCGGGAGCTGCGGCACTCCGAGGAGACCCCTCAGCTGCCCGTGCTCGGTGCCCTCGTCTGCAGCATCAACTGACGAATCTCCTCCTGCCTTCCCCGCAGGAGGATGGATCTGAAAGTGTTTTGTATGCAGACCTACCACTGTCCGTACGCCTGTGAGGAGCCCTTACTATCAATATCTGTGAAGCCCTTTCTCCTGCTATTTCTGGGCAGCACGGGACACTGCAGGCCTCTGAATTCTTTCTTCATCAAGAACCCCACGATGCAGCTCAGGTTCCAGACGTTTAGCTGCAGAGCAGAACTCACTCTCAGGCCTCTGGGGTCCCTCTCCAGGCTACCCTTCGTGTGGATGCACGGAGCCCAGCTCACCCCACCTGATCCTTTGCCCCGGGGAGGGGGGGGGTCAGACAAGCCTGTGTGGGTGCTGAGATCCAGCCTCGTGCTCCACTGCTCGTGGAGCCACACTCTGCTCAGGGCCTGAAGCAAAGGACCCCGTCGGTGTCTTGGTCTCCTGGCTCCTGCGGGCTGGCGAGGGGCGGGAGTGGCCGCAACGCGGGAAGATGACCCGATGGTACTGCTGATGCTGGCGGTGACGCCGATGGTGCGAGCTGGAAATGGGGTGCTACGTCATCGCTGTCATCGTTGTCATCATCATGCGAGCGGCCACCAGGCTGTGGGGCTGGGCACTGGGCCGCACGTGTCATGCTTTGTCTCTCGACCTCAGGGCAGCCCCTGAAGGTAAGTGTCATCATCCCCACTTGACAGATGAGGAGACTGAGGCTCAGAGAGGATCTGTAACTGACCCGGAGTCACGCTGCTACTAAGCATGTACGGATCTGAAACTCAAGGGTCCGTGAGGCACCTGCTGGTGGCCAGCACATCAGCAGCGCCCCCAGGAGAAGCCTGCGTTGGTTCATTACTGCAAGGGAGCAGGCCAGGCTGGGCTGGGGTATATGGAGATGAGCATGCTGAGGCCACTTAATGTCACACGTACACCCTTTCCATCTGTCAGCCCTGTCCCCATCAAAGGCCAGGGGACGGGGAGGTAAGAGGGTAGACAGGCCTGGCAGCCACTGGCCTCCCTGGGTGCTGGCACCCTTAGGGGCTTGAGCTCAGGGCCCAGGTCGTCTCCCGTTCCGTCCGGTTTGAAGCTGCCATCAAGCTGACCTTGCTGAGATGCGCACGGCCCCCTTCCTGGAAAGCCTCCTAGGGCTCCCTGTTGCGTGTAAGGTCAGAGCCAGGCTTCTCAGCCCAGCGTGAGGCCTGAGTCTCTGGCTCGCTGGCCCTGCGCTCTATGTGGCCCCGTCCCACCTGGAGCTTCCTCTTGTTTCCCATAAACGTCCTCAACGTTTTGCCTTTTGGCCTTCGCTCATGCTTTCATCTCTGCCCTCAGTGCCCTTCTCTGTATTTCGTTGGGGCAAGTCCTCATCCTGCAAAGCTCAGTTAAATTTCCTGGACTCCATACCGTCTTCCTTGACCTCTGAGGCCCTCCAGGCTTCCTGCTTCTCTCCTCTGGCCCCCTTCAGCTCCTCCTCTGTTACCCTCACCTTGCGCTCACCACGTTCCCTAGTCTCCTTTCCTCCTCCACCCGGGTTGTGTGCTTGTCGAAGGTGGGAGCTTTGATTTGGTTGTGGTCCTGGACAGTGATCTGCAGACAGCTGGCACTCAGCACGTCCCTGTGGCAGAAGTGACGGGCAGTGCTAGGGTGGCAAGCACACTGCTCTTGGAATTTGAGGATCTGGGCCTAGTACTGGCTCCCTGTGTGGGTCCGCGTAATTCACCCACAGAGGGCGCTTTCTGATGCAGGCGTTCGCAGACTGCTCTTTGAGCGGCTCTGGGCCGGGTGGACTTCGGGGCAGGTCCTTTCTGTTTTTTTTGTAACTGAAGTATAGTTGGCTTACAGTATTGTGTTAGTTTCTGGTGTACAGCAAAGTGATTCCGCTGTATAGATATATAATATATATATATATAATTTTTCATATTCTTTTCCATTACAGGTTATTACAAGATATTGAATATAGTTCTCTGTTCTATACAGTAGGACCTTGCTGTTTATCTCTTTTATATATGGTAGTTTGTATGTGCTAATCCCACACTCCTAATTTATCCCTCCCCTCCCTTTCCCCTTTGGTAACCATAACTTTGTTTTGTATGTCTGTGAGTCTGTTTCTGTATTGTAAATAAGTTCATTTCTATCATATTTTAGATTCCACATATAAGTGGTAGCGTATGATATTTGTCTTTCTCTATCTATTTTACTTCACTGAGTATTGTAATCTCTAGGTCCATCCATGTAGCTGCAAATGGCATTATTTCATTCTTTTTTTTATGGCTGAGTAGCATTCCATTGTGTATAAATACCACATCTTCTTTATCCATTCCTCTGTCGATGGACATTTAGGTAGCGTCTATGTCTTGGCTATTGTAAATAGTGCTGCAGTGAGCATTGGGGGTGCATGTATCCTTTCTAATTATGGTTTTCTCCAGATACATGCCCAGGAGTGCAATTGCTGGATCATATGGTAGCTCTATTTTTCATTTTTTGAGGAACCTCCATACTGTTCTCCATAGTGGCTGTATCAGTTTACATTCCCACCAACAGCGCAAGAGGGTTCCCTTTTCTCCACACCCTCTCCAGCATTTATCGTTTGTGCACTTTTTAATGATGGCCTTCGTGACTGGTGTGGGGTGACACCTCATTGTGGTTTTGATTTGCATTTCTCTGATAATTAGTGATGTTGAGCAGCTTTTCATGTGCCTCTTGGCCATCTGTATGTCTTCTTTGGAGAAATGTCTATGTAGGTCTTCTGCCCATTTTTTGACGGGGTTTTTTGTTTTCTTGTTATTGAGTTGTATGAGCTGTTTGTATATTTTGGAAATTAAGCCCTTGTCAGTCACATCATTTGCAAGTATTTTCTCCCATTCTGTGGGTTGTCTTTTCATTTTTTTTTTTTTTTTACGGTTTTCCTTTGCTGTGCAAAAGCTTATAAGTTTGCTTAGGTCCCATTTGTTTATTTTTGCTTTTATTTCTATCGTCTTGGGAGACTGACCTAAGGAAACATTGCTACGATTTATGTCAGAGAATGTTTTGCCTGTGTTCTCTTCTAGGGGTTTTATGGTGTGCTGTCTCCTATTTAAGTCTTGAAGCCATTTGAGTTTATTTTTGTGTGTGGTGTGAGGCAGTGTTCTACCCTCATTGATTTACATGCGTCTTTGCCAACACTGCTTGACGAAGAGACTGTCTTTTCTCCATTGCATACTTCGAGGCAGGTCCTTCTGAGTCTGAGGGGCTAGCAGAGCTGTGAGGGGAAGAGGGGGCTATGGAGCAGTGCCCACAGTGGGTGAGGTAGGAGCCACCACCATCGTCACCGTCATGATCGTAATGATCACCGTCATCATCGTCACCATGATGATCACCGGCAGCGTCACCAGCAAAGCCACCACCACTCCTCAGTGCTCACTAGGGGCCGTGGCTTGTACTAATGCCTCTATGGACATTATCTCCTTCAGTCTTCTCAAGAGCCTTGTGAGGTGGGTCCCAGGAGTGCAGGAGGGGCAGGGTTCAGAAGGGCGCCTGGCCACGCCCTAGAGCCAGACCCTGGGTGCCCGAATCTGTGGATGGCTCAGGCGCCAAGCCATCCTGCTGCGGAATGAGCCTGCGCCTCCTCCGGTGAGCCTGGAGTGAGCATATGGGGTGCTTGCCCCTTGATATCCATTCCTTTGCCCAGCGCGTCTCTGTTACAGGCCGTCTTGGTACCAGATGCCAGGTTTGAATTTGATCCCGGCCAGCATTTTTTTTCCATTTTCACAAAACAAAGATTTCAGTTTGCCTTTCCTCAACCTCTCCCTCCCCAGCCTACATTCCTGTGGAAATGGCGTGTGCGTAGCTAGCTGAGCCTCAGGCCAATTTGTGTCTTCGTGCTCAGCGCACACACTCCGTCTTCCACACCACAAACAGCTTTGCTCGGGAGAAATATGTTTTCCCTCTGCAAAACTGCCATTTTAGGCCAACACATAGAAGGCAGAAAGAGACTATTTCACTTTTTCTTCCCCTGGAAGAACCCACCAAGATGTTGTTTTCCCTTGCTTTTTCTGGCGGGGAGATATTTTTTGACAGCTTTCGTTGCTATCTGGCTCTCAGCCCTACGTCTAGTGCCAAGTTGTGAAGGAAGCAAAGGAAAAACGAGATGAGCAAAGGCGAGATTCTGCTAGAGGGGCACCAGAACGCTGGAGCTCAGGAGTTACAGGGGACCTCGTGGTAAACCTGTCTCCTGACCCCCCCACCAGGAGCTCCCTCTCAGAAGCCCTGGATGGGGATACCCTTATGGCAGGGCACGGGCTACCTGCTGGCGGTCCCGAGGTGCACTCGTTCAACACACATCCTCCCACACTTTCCTCCTACAGGCTGGAGCCTGGGGGCCAGGTGCTTTGGGGTTACAAAAATGAATCAGTCGTGGACTCTGCCTCCATTCTTCCTAGTCTAGTAGGGAGTGAAGATTTGTATATTTATTTACTGTGACATTGAGTAGAAATGAGATGTATTGACTGGGAAGTGTGAATAAAGTCCTAGTTTCACATGTGAGGTTCATTTTAGCCAGGGAGGTGAGGGGGCTTTGGGGGAGGAGCTGGCACTCAATCTGAGCGTGACTTTCCAGCGGGGTCCTTGCAGGTGCCCTGGAATTGGCTGCTGTGAGCCTCGCCCTCACTTGCCCTCCTTCTTCTCCCTCGCCCAGCTCGGCGTGAATCCCTCCTTGTGTGTGCGACAGGTCTTCAGGTGCTGGCAGACAGCTGCCGAGTGTTCCTGAGGCTCCACTTTTCTGGGCTCGTCTCCTGAACCCCCACAGCCCTGTGGTTCTGTTCTCATGGCCCATCTCCATGGTGGGAGTGGAGTGGTCCTTTCCACCATGGAGCCGGCTTCCCGAGCCAGGAGCCCCTGTGGGCCATGCTGGTCTTTGCAGGGCTTGTGTGGTCAGACCTCATCGCTCTGCAGCCTTCTAGATGCCAGAGAAGCCACGGGGCTAGCACAACGCAAAGGAGCCATCCCGTGAGACCCAAGGCAAGAGCGCAGCTGGGCCCTGGGATCGCCGTGGATCAGGAGGTGGATGTCCAAACGATCCCAGGCACTTGCCTCCACCTCCCCCGCTCAGCATTTTCTCTTTCAGTGCCAGATTCTGTCGGGCTCAGTTTGGGTCAAGTGCTCTTCTGGTGACAGGGAGGTGTCAGGGGAAGGGCCTCTGATTGGCCTGAGCCAGTCCGTCTCTGGCCCAACCAACGGCAGCCAGTGGACAGGGTCATCTGCTCAAGGCTGGCAGGGCCCGCCCCATGGCGGGGGAGGGGCGGTTAGAGAGGCGGGAGGGTCACTGTGAGCCGGGGAGGTGGCCGCTTGGCGTCCCCTATGCCAACTCTGCTTTTACCAGTTGTGCCTGGGTCTCCATTGTCTAGTCTTTGAAATGGTAACGAGACCAACTACTCCATAGCGTTCTTGTAATAATTACCTGGGACAGCACTTAGAGCGTTGCCATAGCCCTGGCACGGGGCTCACATCTATTAAACGGTAGCGACCTGTGTGCTGGATGATGGGTCTGAGGGAGGCTTTCCCTGGCTCGTCTCCCCGTCTGGGGGCTTTCAGATGAGGCTATTGAAGTAGGGAGGCTTCAGTACCATCCCCACCTCCACGCCTTGGAGATCGTTGTTATGGCTGGTTAGCTGTCTGTGCCATGAGTCTTCTGATGTGCCCGGCAGGGCCCGCTTCCCTCCTGCCCGACAGGAGGCTGAGCCAGGGGAACCTGGTCCTGTCCTCAGAACCACAAGGACATTAACTGAGTCATCTGTCCACGCCCGCAACCCACTGCCCCGCCAGAAACATCCCTTCGACTTTCAAGGTCTCAGGTTCTAAGGGACCCTTGCAGGTCATTGCTGGTGGACTGTCATTCAGGCACAAGCCATATTTCTCAAGAGGAAGGTTCTATTTTACTGGGGCTTGTCACTAGGATTATTTTTTACTTTTGAGTTGATTAGGATATTCAGTCTGCGGATTTCTGGGTGCCTCCTCCCCGTAAAATACCTTATTGGTGCACAAAGGACTGCGGCTACTAGGTGTTAGGAGAAAAAAAACACAATGGCCCCCGCAGGGTTCTTGCTTCAGGCAGTCTGGAAGGACCAATCCCGTGAGGCCGACGTTATCAGGACAATTGTCCTGGCGTGGCTGGATTTGGGACCCTTCCGGAGGACCTGTTGGCATCCAGATGGAAAGGGAAAAGGGATGAGGGCATTTCAGGCCAGGGGACGGTATGTGGAGCCACTCAGAGAGGGAAATGAGCCCAGCTCGGGCAGGAGAGAGAGAGGGAGCTGGCTGGGCTGGGGCGGAGATGTGTGCAGCGCGAGCTGAGACAGGCACGGGGTGGGAGCCCGGATTACTGCAGATCATGACTAGCAAATAGAGAATGGTCTTAATTCAGCGAGCACTCGGGAGCCATAGCAGGTTGTGGAGTGACGTGTGTATGTGGCTTGGGTGTTATTATTGCTGCAGATTTGTGTGTAGGACGGACTGGTAGACCAGTTAGACCAGCGGTCCCCAACCTTTCTGGCACCAGGGACTGTGTAAGACAATTCTTCCACAGACCGGGGTGTGGGGGATGGCTCAGGTGGTCACGCAAGCGACGGGAGTGACGGGGGGCAGAAGATGAAGCTTCGCTCGCCCGCCCTCTGCTCACCTGCTGTGCGGCCCGGTTCCTAACAGGCCCCGGACCACTACTCCGGGGGCTGGGGACCCCTGAGCTAGACTATAACAATCGTTCCAAAGTGGATGGAAAATAGCTCCAACCAGCATGGTGCAGCAGAGTGCAGTAAGTCAGAGGGAGAAAAACAAATGCCGTATGCGAACACATATATATATATATATGGACTCTAAGGAAAAAAAATGTGTCATGAAGTGATTAGTGGTAGGACGGGAATAAAACACAGACCTACTAGAGCATGGACTTGAGGATATGGGGAGGGGGAAGGGTAAGCTGTGACCAAGTGAGAGAGTGGCAGGGACATATACACACTACCAAATGTAAATTAGCTAGCTAGTGGGAAGCAGCCGCGTAGCACAGGGAGATCAGCTCGGTGCTTTGTGACCACCTAGAGGGGTGGGATAGGGAGGGTGGGAGGGAGGGTGATGCAAGAGGGAAGAGATATGGGAACATGTGTATATGTATAACTGATTCACTTTGTTGTAAAGGAGAAACTAACACACTATTGTAAAAGTTATACTCCAATAAAGATGTTTAAAAAAAAACAAAAAAAAAGAAACCAAAGTGGATGGAAAATAGCTCCAACCAGCATGGTGCAGCAGGGATGAAAAGGAAAGGATTAGTCCAGGAGCAGTTTTTTTTTTTTTAATTAAAAAAAATTTTAAATTGGAGTATAGCTGATTTACAGTGTTGTGTGTTTCTACTGTACAACAAAGTGATTCAGTGGTACATATACATCTATCCACTCTTTTTTAGATTCTTTCCCCATAGAAGCCATTACAGAGTGTTGAGTAGAGTTCCCTGGGGTATGCAGTAGGTCCTTCTTGGTTACCTGTTTTATATATAGGAGTGTGTCCTGGCTCTTAAGGAGCTCACAGCTGAGAAAGATGGAGAGACACGTACCAGCGGCCTCCCAGCCCAAGGGTCACTACAGAGGGTTCAGATCCCACCACTTCCACCCAGCAGCAGGGTGACCTTGGGCAAGCCACTGGGCATGTCAGAGCCTCAGTTTCTACATGTGTAAACAGGGAGAATGACAGTCCCACCCACAGGGCTGCTCTGACGATTGATGGGCTGGTACATGGGACGAGCTTTGCCCGATGCCCGACTCTTATTAAGTGCTTGCCATTAGCATAATCATTATTAAGGAGAAACGTTATCTAGTGTACTGAGCGCTAAATGCAGCCTGCAGGAGCGCCTGTAAGATTGGGTAGCTGAGTAGGCAGGGAGCACAAAGCCGGAGTCCCTAGAAACGAGAAAACATGGTGTCAGCTCATCAAAGGTCCTGTGGTCTCGTTCACTGCTGCTGGGAAGGCAGAAACAGCGCAGCCACTTCGGAGGACAGTTTGGCAATTTCTTACAAAACTAAATATATTCTCACCATACGATCTAGCAACTGCGCTCCTTGGTATTTACCCAAAGGAACTGAAAAGTTATGTTCACACAAAAACCTGGGCATGGTTGTTTAGAGCAGCTTGATTCATAATTGGCAAAACCTGGAAGCCACCAAGATGTCCTTCAGCAGGTGAGTGGGTACATACACTGTGGTCCATCCAGACAATGGAATGCTATTCAGCAATAAAAAGACATGAGCTCTCAAGCCACTAAGAGACATGGAGGAACCTTCAAAGCATCTTACGAGGTGAAAGAAGTCAACCCGAAGAGACTACATATTGTTTAATTTCAGCTATATGAGATCCTAGGAAAGGCAAAACCATGCAGGCAGTAAAGAGACCAGTGGTTGCCAGAGGTTGGGGGGAAGGAGGGATGAAGAGGTGGAACACGGGGGGTTTTAAGGGTGCCGAGACGACTCTGCATGATACTGTAATGGTGGACACACGTCATTGTACATTTGTCCAGACCCACAGAACGGACCACACCAAGAGTGACCTCTCATGTACACTGTGGACTTTGGGCGAATACGGCGTGTCAGTGTAGGTTCTTCCGTGGTACCAAACGGACCACTCTGGTGGGGGATGGTGATGGTGGAGGAGGGTGTGTGTAGGGGAGCAGGGACTATTATGGGAAACCCCTGTACCTGCCATTCAGTTTCACTCTGAACCTGAACCTGCTCCATAAAATAAAGTCTGTTATTTTAAAAATAGAAGAAAGGAGTGTGGCCGTGCAGAAGGCCAGCCCTCACTTTAAATAGTGAATTGACGAAGCAGTCGTTGGAGCACTGACGGTTCAGAGGCCGCAGCGTGGAGCACAGGGGACGCAGAGAGGAGGGTGGGCCCTCAGGAGCCGCTCTCACTGTGCTGGTGACGCCGCACCGAGGGGGCACCATGATATAGGGGCGCGGGGAGCAGCGCCTGGAAGAAGGGGGCTCCCAGCGCAGCCTCGGGGGGCTGTAACTGGGGGCCTCGAAGGCAAGAGGCGCCGGACGGAGGGGTTGTTCTCAGGGTGTGCCACATAGCGGCCAGTGACACCGCCCGAATGCCAAGTCCTTCCTCTCCTTCCGTTCTCACTGCACCGCGTCAGGGACGCGTGAGTCCCGTGGCACAGGTGAGGAAGCCGGTGAGCCCTTGAGCCTCTGACCCAAGTGAGCTGTGCGGTGTGACCTGGGCCGGTTCACCACGTCTCTGAGCCGTGGTTACCTTGGCTTTAAAATGGGGCCAATGCCTGCTTTGTAGAATTGTGGTGAGAATTAAATGGGGTAACAGATACGAATGTTCTAGATCTGTGCTGGCCAATAAAATATGACGTGGACCAGAAATGCAAGCCACGTTCGGGATTTTACATTTTCTGGTAGCCACATTCAAAAAAAGTAGAGAAGTAGGTGAAATTAATTTAAATAACATATATGTAAAATGATGTTGTACTTAATCCAATGTGTAAAAAAATTATCATTTAAACGTAATCAGTATAACATTTGTTCATGAGATGGTTACACTTTTTTTGGACTAAATCTTTGATATCTGGTGTGCGTTTAGTGCTCACAGCACATCTCAGTTTGGACCAGACACCTTTCCCAGGCTCACTGGCCACGTGAGGCCAGAGGCTGCCATACTGGAGAGTGCAGCTGTTCATAAATATACGCAGTTTATATTTCTCCCTCTACAGTATCACAGTCCAGAGCTTCGCTAATCACTCATCCAGTCACACTCTATCTAGCGTGTATTGGTACTATTAGATCAAGAGCTCTATTTCATGCACCATGATTGTATATTCATAAATTCTAACTCATGAATTCACAAACTTGCAATCACAGGCCTGTGAAAACACAGGAATTAGGCTTTTGTTCCCGAAGCAATTTGTGTTCACCTCTTTGGGAGTATTCACCAAGCTGGGCAATGTGTTCGAGCTAGTGTGTGAATCACTGTCTCCCCTGACACTGCCCCAACCCGAAGCCTCTTGGAGGGAAAAGATGTGTCTCTCCTGCATCCCTCCATCTCTGCACCAACCCCTCCCTGCATCCAGAGTGTCTAGATCCTAGCCGGCCCAAGCAGGTTTTCAATAGGCATTTTTTGAATAGACTCCATCAACCAAAGTATCAGTTCCTTTTAGAAGCGAAGCATATTGTAAAGAAAAGGCTCTAAAGTCAGATTATGTAAAAACGTGTTGAAAGGCAGCAGGGACATCAAATGTAACCAGTGGATTGAAGTTTCTTTTCGAGTAGACCTGAATCTGGCAGAGGTGAGTGCAGGGTGCCAGCAGATGGGTGTGTATTTGGGAGATGAGGCAGGAACAAAAGTGTCTGGAAATCTGTCGCGGGCATTTGAACTTCTGATGAAATGAATTCTGTCTCACCTCTGTGTGACACACTCCAGTCAGCTCAAAGGTCTTATAGAAGGTGGGAGCTCCCTGTTTTCCCTGTTCATGTCAGAGCCCTCATCCGGGGACATCTGACCCCTTGACGCCTCCTGCACCTTCGGTTGCCGGTATCCACGGGGACTCAGAGACAGCCATGCTAGGGAGCAGGCTTTGACCAGCTTAGTGGTGACCGTGCGGCGGGGCCAGCCATGGCTGCTACCCCAGGGAAGGAGGGACGGCCCAGTTCTGGGCGTTCCCAGGGGTCAAAATGCTCATTCTTTGCAGCTGTCTGCTCACCTGTACTGTCCCTTTGAGACGCATTAATTCCACACTCTCCTCCACATGCTTAGGGCTGCCGCGGGGGCCAGCAGAGGAGGCACCTGCTAGCAGGTAGTGGAGATGTGGGAGGGCACCTCATAGAAGCCTGGGTGATTTGGCCTCATGGACAGAGGTGGGATAGTCCTGGCAGGAATGA
Organism: Kogia breviceps; assembly: GCF_026419965.1. Taxonomy (NCBI): domain Eukaryota; kingdom Metazoa; phylum Chordata; class Mammalia; order Artiodactyla; family Physeteridae; genus Kogia; species Kogia breviceps. The sequence goes on along the minus strand of NC_081317.1, from coordinate 110,548,162 downwards.
AATCCTGGTGAGCGAGGCATGAGGCGGGGCTGAGGACAGCCACATACCTGGTGTACGTTAGTTCGTTAATTCCAGTAACAAATTTATACTACCATTTATCGAATGTTTATTATGTACCAGACACGTTACTAAGCGCTTTACATGGATTACGTCCTCTGATCCTTGGAGCATCCCTGCAACAAGGGTTCTGTCGTATCCCCGTTTCACTGATGAGGAGACAGACTCAAAGGTTGGGTAACTTGTCCCAGGCCACCAAGATGGGCAGGGGGTTTGGATGTCAAGGGGACAGGGATCAACAGCCCAATGAAAAAGGGTGAACATTTGGACAGAGAGTCAGAATACACCCCCCCACACACACACACACCTCTTAATAGGCATGTTGTCTGCAACAAGGCAACAATAATTTATCAACATTTCATGAAATCTCTGGGAGAGGGAATTCCTGAACCACTTCTGTGGAGCCAAGGGTGGAAACTGGAAATTAATTGCACGTGATCTTTCATGACTACTTTACGATGCGTAAACGTGTTTGGTAGAGGACTGTGTGTGCGGCAATGTGTACATTGTAATGTAGGTGAAGATACAGTCGCGAGGACTTTCCCAGGTTTGATTGCAATCATGATTCACCCTGTAAGATTTTAAGTTCCCCTTCTGCAAATGTCCCCACCTGCCCAACCCACCTAGCTGGGGAAAGACGATTGCCTCGGTAGTGAGAGAAGGTCTGGAGTGACAGGCAGGCCTCGGGAGGGGAGCAGTGCTGCTCCAGGTGATGCAGAGGCAGGGGAGAAGTTCTCAGTGGAGGAAGGCTGTCTGTGGAAGGGGCGCCTTTGGGAAACGGTAACTGAAAGAAAAGCAGCTCTGAAAGAGACTGAAGACATCTTCTCTGGGTGTGGGTTTCCTCACACACACCCCCGCCCCCGATAGAACAGGGGTGGCCTAGAAGATCTTCACGCCCCTCCTGCTGCTCCCATCCCCAAGGGACCATCTTAGAGTCTAAGACAGAAAGCATCTCTTTAGAAAGTAATCACCGCCGGCTGACATCACATGCCCATCCACCGCAGCCGCCTGCCCCAGCCTAGGACCCGCGCGTCCCCTGCCCCCTGCAGTGTTTTTCAAACTGGGGCCTATGGACCACCAGCATCAGATGCCCTGGGGGGGGCCTGTGAGGCACCCCAGCCACCCGCCGGGAAAGAGCGGGGTGGGTCAGGGGTCTGCAGGTGATTCTGGCACGCGCTGGCTCAGAGAGCAGCGCCCCCCAGTGGCGGCCAGGGCGAGACTCGGGGTGGGGGGTTGCTGCGCGACCCGGGGAAACGCGCGCCACCAGCGCCGTCCTCTCCGCCCCGGCACTTTCTCACCACAGCCCTGACTCACTGATTGAGACAAGTTCCTGCCCCTGTTTTTTGTTCAACACATCAGAAGCTGAGTCTGAGCCTTTGGTCTGGAGCTTGAACAAACTGAAGCTGTACTGTCAGCGCCCACGCGGCTGCGCCAGTGGAGAGGGAGTGGAGGAGCGGTGCTTCCCTCCCTGGGGCCTGGGGATGCAGGAGCTTTGGGTTAGAGATGCCTAGCTGCCGCCCTAGGACACTGAGAATTTTAAGAGGTGCCTGATGAAGTAAATATTAATTAAATATTAAGAACAAATATAGAAATGGAAATGATTGCTCTGTTTTTGTAGGCTGTGTGGTATAGTTGAAAAAACTCAGGTTTTAGGGATAAAAAAACTCGGGTCTTTGTTCTACGACTTAACCACTGAGGAACCTTGGGACAAATAACCCCTCTGAGCCTCAGTTTTTGCATCTGTATAAGGGGAATAATCAACCTTAGTTGTGTTGTAAGGACTAGAGAAGAAAACAGGTGGAAGCATGTCAGTCCTCCTCTGCTTCCACTGCCCACTTCACCCCTTGATTGATGACTCAGTCTGGCTTTTTTTTTTTTTTTTGTGGTATGCGGGCCTCTCACTGTTGTGGCCTCTCCCGTAGCGGAGCACAGGCGCCGGACGCACTGGCTCAGCAGCCATGGCTCACGGGTCCAGCCGCTCCGCGGCATGTGGGATCTTCCCGGACCGGGGCACGAACCCGTGTCCCCTGCATCGGCAGGCGGATTCTCAACCACTGCGCCACCAGGGAAGCCCAGTCTGGCATTTTGATGCTCAGTCTTTGTCCCATACACTGTATCCAGGACCTGACTTCTGGCATTTGTCTAATGTCATCATGTGCTCTTGTACTTGGAGTGGACCTTGCCTTGGACCCAGCAGGACCACTCGGGCACTTCTTATCTGCAAGAGTTTTGGCTCATTGAATGCGGAGGACAAATACCTGAGTCCACAGTTAAAAGTGCTGCTTCTCCTAATGATGGCCATGCTAACCTGGGCAGGACGGTGGGCTTGGCATGACCTGCAGGCCTTTCCCAGGAGTGCTCATGGGAGCACTATTCTGCAGTCCCTTTTTCTAGACTTGTGCTTTTGGCCCCCTACTGTCTGTTCCATGCATAATCACACGAGTAAGAAGGGTTAGATTCTCTAAGAGAGGGACCGTTCTGTCTAGGACACACTGCCTGGACAGGGCAGGGGCTGCTTTGGTTTCATTTCTTGAAAAGTTCCCCAGTGGGCTGTAGGCTCCTCAAGGCCAGTGCTTTGTTTCTTTTCTTCGTCTTCTGCAGTGTCCAGTCCAGCGTTCAGCCGGAGGCAGGGGCTAAGTAAATGCTGTTGGGGACACAGAAGCAGTTGGTCAGGGTTATTTATTTGCTTGAGACTCCATTGTGTCTTCTCTCAGAGGCTGCAGTGTCTTAGGACACAGAATCTCCAGGCTGAGTTTGTAAGAGAGCCTCTTTCCCAAGGAAGCTGTTAGATGGAGGTTGGTTAAGGCCTGGTGAGACCAGAGCTTGATGTGTCTTAAAACCAAGCATTTGTCCACTAGGCTCCCTCAGGTCCTTTATAAAAGGTTAGCCTGAATCCTCCCGTCCCACCGGCAGATCTCATCATGGTCCTAAGTCGCTCACCTTTACATAGTACCCACTGCGTGCCAGCCGCTGTTCTAAGCACCCCACGTATATTAACTCTTCAGATCCTCACAGCAGTCCTGTAAGACAGCTACCCTTATTATCCCCATTTTACAGATGAGAAAACTGATACACAGAGAGGCCAACTACCCGCTTAAGGTCATACAGCAAATTTTGGGGAAGCATACTTTTGTAAAAGTCTTGAAAATATATACTAAATCCTCACATGAGGAATAAGTGCAAAGTTGGCCTGAGAAACTAGCCCATAAATGCCAATCAAGGGCTCCTTGGCTGGGATTGCAAGGACCAAGGGGAGGGGAAAGAGTCCCTTAGGGGCTGGAACATTCCTCTCTCGGAAGCAACCAAAGGGCTTCTCCCTGTCCAAGCCATACCTCATAACACTTCACAGGCTGCAAGCACATGGCATCTGTCTTCTCGTTTGATTCTCACAAATACCCTATGAAGCGCAGGCAGAACCATCCCCATTTTACAGGGGAGGTCCCAAAGAGCCTGGCGCAGGGCTAGGTACAGAGTCGGGACTCAGTTCTTACTTGCCGAATTAATTCTTGAATGAGCTGATATTTGGATGACTGGACGATGGTGAGCTTCTGTGAGGATGGAGGAATGGCAGGGGGGTGGGCTGGGGTCTCTGCGTGGAGGCGGGGGGGGGCACACACAGTTGCATTTGGGGACCTGTTAGAAGACAGAGTCTGTCGTGAATCACACAGTCAGTCTCGAGTGTATCTGTCACCGCCAAAGGCAAACACATGGCTTTGTTTATTTTCGTGTCCGTCTACTCCTCGGGGGCCAAGCACAGGGCCAAAGTTAAACGCAGGGTTTAACCTCCTGCGTTAAACTGCATTAAGCGGGGCCAGTCCTCGCCTCCCCCCAAGAGCCCAAGCTCAAGTGCCAAGACCTTTACATGAAGTCCCCTCTTCCTCTCCCCAGCCCGGAAGTCCCCGTGTCGCAAGGGTCAGGGCAGATGCAAGCCCTTCTGAGACGGGCCAGGGCACCGGGGCTGGGCAGCCGGAACGTGGCTCGTTGTTTCCTGTCATCTGCTCTGACCGGGCCTGGCTCTTCGCCGGAGAGGCAGCCATGCCCCGCCTGGGGGAGGAGAGCCATCGTCCCTCCTCACCGTTGATTTCCTAGCGGTTGCTCCTCCACTGTTTATGCTTCCGCCCAGCTGGGAAGTGAGCCCAAAGACCTCTGATCGTATTTCCCTTTTCTCGGTTCAAGCTTAGAAGGAAGTGAAGCATTCGCGGAGGTCACAGCTTCTGAGCCCCACGGGTGCCCAATCAATGCTCACACTCCTAGCCGGAGGTTGGAACCAATGAACTACGTTAGCCTTGCCCCCAAGAGCTGTGTGTGCAGGCTCAGCTGGGGCCTCTTGGGGTTGCAGCCACGGCCTCAGGCAGCTGTGTCCTGGGGGCCAGAGCCTGCTGCCACCTGCTTACCCCACCACTTGGTGGGATCCGTGCCCTGGGGCTGGGACTGGGTATAGCTGGAGCACCTTCCATGCATTCTCGTAGCCCGTTTCCCGAGTCCCTTGCCGCCTTTGACTGATGCCAGGGAGCCCTGTCTCCACCCCCAGAAGAGAATGCCCAGCAGTCCACCTCCCCTCAGGCAGCTGCAGCTCTGGGAAGCTGGGATGGAGGAAGTGCCACTTCACTTGGTCTGGAAGTCCAGGGGTGAGGGATCTATGCGTGAGTGTGGAATGACTGTCCGACCACGGTCTCCTCATTTATCTTTGGTGGCGGTCTTCAAAACCCACTTAGAGAGGAGACAGAGGGTGAACCAGTGCCATGCAGTTCCCATTCACTTTGGCCCTGTGCTAGGCCCCCGAGAAGTAGAGGGACACGAAAATAAACAAAACCATGTGTTTGCCTTTGGGGGTGACAGATACACTCAAGTCTGTATGATTCATGGCAGACTCTGTCTTCTAATAGGTCCCCAAAATGCAACCAGGAAGAAGGAAAGGGGGATGCAATTTTAACTGGGGATAAGAGAGGGGCCGGGGCCCTGAGGAATGGGGCTGAGCCTTGAGGCTGAGGACGACTTGAGAAAGTGGCTGTGCAGTGAAGCCCAGGCAGATGGGCAGCTGAAGACAAGCATGGCAGCTGGAGACCCTTCGGGAAGCGGGAAGCAGTCTGCTGAGGCTGTGGCATGGGGTGGGGGACAGCAGGTACGGTCACTAGGTAGCCTGTGAGCGATTTACAAGGGAGGCTGAGGCCAGGGTGAGGAGTCGGTTTGAGTCTTCTTTCTCGGCACTGGGGAGCTATTGAATGTTTGAGGCAGGAGAGTAATGGGCCACGTGCCAGGAAGCGTATTTTGGTGCTGTGAGCATGGGTGTGTAACTCTGACAAGAATGGTAACCTTTGACAGATAAGCGTGCGTCTCTCCCAAGTGTATTTGTGAAGGATGCACATGTGTCATGACCTGGAATATAGTGGAAAGTCCTGGTTTTTCCACAGACCAACTGGATGGGAGCTCTCAGCTCCCGCCTTCATGTGCCTTGTCCCCCTCCCTCTGGAGACCCGCATCTTATGGAGAGAAATACCAGCCTAGAGTCCCCGTGGTGGAGGCATCTGTCATCGGTCTCCCCCTCCCTGCCGCCGCCCCCACCCCGAGTTCGTGCAGGGGAGGAGGGCCCCGAAATGCCGCCTGACACACACCTCTGCAGGTGAGCAGCTGTGCCCAGGCATTCCATTCAGGAGCAATTTAGACATCCAGGTCTCATCCGGGAAGACAGGTATGAACCAGGCTCCTTGCGATCACCATGGTAACCGGTCACACGTCTCAGCTGGTGGCAGGAAGGGAAGGAGCCAGGAGCTGAGTCACCCTGAGGGGGAGGCCGTGCCTGGATGGGGGTGGGGGGATTAAAGTCAGACAGATGGAGGGCCTGCTGACAGCAGTGCAACCCTGTGACATCCGGAGCTTCTCCAGTAGGAGGGCCGATTAACTCTCGGATTGTCATGTGTCCATAGTTTGAAGAGCTGGCCCAGAGGCCTGGGGACAGGTCTAGCAGAGGGCACAGGAACAGGAGAAATAAGCTGGTGGTCAGGGCCTCTCTCAACCTGGCATCAGCCAACCTTCTCCTCTTCTCTTGGACGCTGTCTGCTACCCACCATCGCCTTAGGGAACTGTGATCCGGTCCCAGCAATCTGCTTCCCATCCCGGGAAAGATGGGGCATCCACTCCTATGGGTGCCTCCTGGTGCATCTGCCTGAAAGGCCGTTTCTTCCCCTGGGAACTCCCAACCCTCTCTTCAAGACCCAGGTCAAATGCTTTCCCTCCAGTGTTTTGTAATTCTCCATCCTTAACCTCTCCCAGGGCACCTGTCACCTGGAGTTACTGTGAGGGGGTCGGATGCCCACCAGAAGGTCAGCCCCTAGTGAGCAGGCGCGTGCCCTGTCGGTCTCTGGGTGACGGGATCCAACAGTGTGCGCCTACGGTAGGCTCAGCGGATGCTGCTTGACAGAGTGGATGAATTAGTGTGGTGATGTGGGTAGACAAGCCTGGCAGAATCGGAGCTGTGCCCAAACGATCTGCAAGCAGAACTTGGGTCTCCAGTCTGAGCTGCTATTGTGGTTAGTTAGGAAGGGGCTCAAAGCACTTTACAGTTTGCACAGCTTATGCAGCTGGAATGCTGCAGCTTCATTTCTGTTAAGCAGGTTGTGAAAGCCTGGGTGCTGTCCTGGCCAAACTGGGGTCCTGGGTTGTCCCTTCAGTATACATTCGTATCTCTAACTGTCCATTGGTCTCTCTCTCTCTCTCTCTCTCTCTCAATCATCTGAAAGGTGACTTGCTCTCTCTCTCTCTCTCTCTCTCAATCATCTGAAAGGTGACTTGCTCAGGATTTGGGCGCTGGAGCGTCTGAGAGGAGATGGAAACTAGGAAGAAACTGGGAAACTAGAGGAAGAGAAGGGTAGATTGGCTCTGGGCCTTCCGGGCTGGGCTCGGGAAGAGATGAGGTGGTGGTAGGAACGATGTGCTGTTTCCGAGCTAAGGTGTGGAAGAGAGGGGGCACCAGTGGGGCTCGGACGCCGGCCGCAGAAGGCTAAGGCGTGGGGACGAGGGCTTCAGGGGAACGATGCCATTCACGGCCGTGACAAGGGAGGCGGGGGCTCTCGAACGCCCCCGCCGAGGGCTCCGCGCATCCACGGCCAGCCCCCGGGAAGCGCTCTCGGGACGCGAGCTGGGACTTCCTGGTAACAGCCCTGGCGACACCGGGCGGGAGTGTGCAGGCAAAGGCGCCGGGCGCCTAGCGGAGCCGGGAGGAAGGGCAGGCGGGCTCCCGGGGCGGAGGGGCTCGGGAGCGAGCGGGATGCTGGCGCCCCGCGCGCACACTCACCCGGGGTCGCCAGCCTGGGCGCGCGACGTCACCAGGGTTCGCGGCGCTGACTTGCTTGTGCGGACCGCAGACTCTCCCCACCGGGGCGGGGTACGAAGGGGACGCGGTGGGGGCGGAGGAACGTCCCACCTGGGAATTGGGCTCTTTGTGGAGCGTCTCTCGCTTTCCCCGTCTCCGGGGCGCGAGGCCCTCGGAGGCCCGGCTGCGTGGAGTCTGAGGAGGCGCCCGGAGGAGGGCGCGTGGGGCGGAGAGGCGAGGCCAGTGGGCTGGGGCGGGATGTGTGTGCGGGAGGCAGGAAGGGCAGGATGTTGGCGACGGATGCGCCGAGAGTCCCGAGGGTCCAAGTTCCTCTAGCCTCCCCAGTTGCTGCCGGCCCAGCAGCCCGAGATGTAGCGAGAGAGGCCAGAGTCGGCAGGGTTGCGCCGCCACCCACCAGCGCCCAGCTGGCTCTCAGAGCCGGTCAGTCTCCCCCCTTCCTCTCTCCTTCCTTTCCTCACCCCTCCGCCTCATTCCCTTCGTCTCCCTCCTCCACCCGCCTCCCCAGCTTTCTCTGCGCCCTCCTTCCTTCTCGTTCTGAGCTCAGCCAGTCTCTGGAGGGGCTGGCAGTGGGTCTCAGGTTCATCAAGCCCTGCGGCCTGCCCGAGGCTGGAGAAACCCAGCGCCACCTGGCCCGGCGCCCATTCCCAGCTTCAAAGACACTCAGCAGGGAGACATCCGTCTTTGCCAGACCTGACTGAGTTTCTCTGCCAGCTGCTTCCACGCCTTCCCACCGCCAGCCCCCCACTAGGCACCCCTCTCTAATGTGGTGGGGTTTCTAGCAGGTGTGGGAGTTACCGGGCAAAGAACGGCAAAGAAGCCCCCAGTCCATTTAGAGATGTCCGTGTTACTATAAAGACCCCGCACCCTCCCTAAATCCAAAATCTGGACAAAGGCGGAGAGACCCTTTTCACAGATAGTTGGGCATTCTGGATAAATAAGGTGCAGCAGGAGGGGATTTGAGAGCCTTGCTAGGAGGAACTGGGGGGAGGTTGAAACTGGAACTAAGGGGATTTGGATTCCCTCGAAAAAGAGAAAGTGTATCGCTTTGTGCATTTCCCCAGAGTGAACACACCCAGGTAGACCGCACCTAGATCAAGCCATTACCTGCGCCTGAGAAGTGCCCCACGTCTTCTTTCTAGCCCCAGACCCGGGGTAGCTGTGGTCCTGGCTTCTCTCGTGGATTCTTTTTGTCTGTTCTAGAAGTCTGTAGGAACGAAGTCATACAGTAGAGGTACTTTTCAGGCCTGGCTTCTTTGACTCAACATTCTATGTGTGTTTGGGGAGGGGTGGCGGGGTGCCCATGTTTGACTGTGGTTGCAGGTGGTTTGGAAGTTGGGTGTCCTTCCTTCCTAACGGGACAGATAGTTTTTCCATCCAAGAGAGTGGAGGGGCCGCAGGGGGCGTCTTTCTTGTCTTGGATTCATCTTCCTGGGGGCTTTTTCTCACTCTCTCCTGGGCCTTTCTTCTGCAGGAATCAACTTTCCTGTTGCCCACTGGGTAGAGGCTTTACCCAAGATCCCTGCCGAACAGCCCACAATCCTGACACCTGAGTTTCTCCTAGCAAATTTCCATTCCTTTCTGCAGGAAAGGCTTTGGGCTGAGACTAAAACTGGAAAAGTGATCCTGAAGGAGATGTTCAGGTGAACCCGTGTTCTCCGAGGCTCCAGGAGGGAACCAGTGTGGGAGGGGGGAGGGCTCCAACCTTCACTGAAGCATCTGCAGGGGCCAGTGTGTAATTAGTACCCTTAGGAGCCGCAGGGGAGTTTCCTGCCTTCAAGGAAAGAACATTTGCAGGCCTACACAGGTTAACAGCTTCCCTTTAAATATTTTCCTTTTGTGGTGAGCTCCGTGCCTGCTTTTGAAAACGTGGTCATTTTTGAAAACAAGAATCAATTCTCCCAGAAGGGTTGTGAAGGGCTGCTACACTCCTTGGGAGCCTTTTCTTCCTCACGCATAATGAAGATTGAGATTAGGAAGGCAGGACACATGCTTAGGGGCTCTGAAAATATGGATTATGCAAATGAGCTATTTAAGGACCTTTAAAAATGCTCCCGCGGTCCCAGAGTATTTACTGGCTGTTAGAAAATGGGGATTGTCTAAATGGGCATTGGGGGACCTTTAAGCGCTTAGATTATGATGGATCTGGAGAGCCGAACAAATCCCTTCTGGTCTGTTAGGCCTGTCTGCTGGGTGAGGAAAGGCATGTTTGGACAAAGCTGAGGTTTCACGCGGTGGCTGGGGATGGATTGGGGTCTGTCCTGCAGGCCTGGATGTTGGAGGAGGAGGAGATCGGACGCTGGAGGAGATTGGTGGCCTCACAGGGAGCCCCCCACATGAGTGGCTTGGGTACAGGTGGGCTGGAAGACAGAGCCATGGACAGAGTGACTCCAGAGGTTCTTCTGTGGCCCCCAGACTTCATATAGCAGATCCCTACTACCTAAGTAACCCTTCTGAAGTACGTTTTGATTTTTGTTTAACTCATTCTGCAAAGCAAAGGCAGAGCATCCCCATAAATATGCGAGCACTGGTTTCCATAGGCGTTGTGGGGACTGCTCTGTCTGCACTAGTTCTGGATTAATGGGTGGTGTTGGTTCCCATCAGCAACACAGATTCGGGGCCAGATCTAGGCACTGTGGCATCACAGAAGCGGGGGGCGGGCAGATATTAAATGATCTCTCTGGATGGATCTGTGGCGACAAATTGCTGGTGTGAAAGTCAGTCCTTCGCTGTCTGGAGCCTGCCTCTGCCAGGCAGACCCAGACAGAGCCCTCAGGCAGGACTATGCATCTCCAATAAATACACACGGCCTTGTTTCCTGATGCGTCACTTTTGTGGCCTTATGAGTCTATATCCCAGGAGGTCATTTTGTGAAATGCTGTGGTAAATCCTTCTCCTCCCCTTCCTGTCCCACAGACGCCCTTTCCTCTGCTCCTCCTTGACCGAGAGACTCCTGGAAAACCTCACGGTGGATGGGTCAGTCTTCTCAGTCTCCTCCCTCTGCATTTACCTACTACAACTCTCAGGAGACGTTGGGCAGGTCCTTTAACTTCTCTGAGCCCTGTTGTCTTTCTCCACAAAACAGAGGTATTGATGGTACCTGCCCTCGAGGGTCACTTGAGGATTAAATGCCTGGTGTGGAGCAATACATGCTAGCTTGGAAGCCCAGGTTCCCACTGACTTGGCCCCCCAACCTGCTGTGTGACCTTGGGAAAGTCACTTCCCCTTTCTGGGCTTTTTAAAATCTTCAAGCTGAAGGGAAAGGGTGGTCTACAGGTATGTAAGGACTCTTATAGCTCTTATAAGCCCAGATACTGCAACTCAGCAAGGCACCACCTCTTTCCTGGGGGCCAAGGGATGTCAGAGAGGCCTTGGATGAAGGATGCTCTGGGAGGGCAGAGGATTATTAGAATGGAATTGCATTTATTACAGCAGCTGATTAGACATGGCCTGACATGAGGCAAAATGTATTCGTTTGTGGTAGTTAATGAGCTGCTAATGTATTTACAGTGCGTTCCTGGGGAGTGCTATTGACACCAAGAGAAAAGGGGGGACACACTAGATTGGAGGAGAAGGAGTGAATGGGGGGGAGGCACGTAAGCTGGGTGGGTGGTGCGTGGGTGGAAGACAAGTTGAGGGAAGGGGGTGTCTTTTCCGTTGTCTACGTTTCTCCAGCTCTTCTCCCTCCCTGGTGGTCCTGGAAATCCTTAGGTAGACTATGAGTGTAGTTTGGGGCTACTGTGAATAATATTGATAATAATAATCATAGCAGCAGGAACAATCACCCTAATAACAGACAGCCACTCACAGCTCTTGAGCTCCTATTATGTGCAAATGGTGTTGTGAAGACTTTACATTTATTCAGTCATATCGTCCTCCTCATGAAATAGGTGCCGTTATTATCCCCATTTCACGGATGAGAAAAGAGAGGCCCAGAGAGGTTTAGTAACTTGGCAGGTGAAATTTATCTGCACGGCAGTTCTCTAGCAGCTGAGATCCTGTAGAGGCTTGGGCCATGGCCTCCTCATGTGTCGCCCTGCCGGCAGTCAGGGTTGGGGTATTGGGGTGTGATGGGGGGTCCTGGGACCTGGAATGTCAGGCCAGGGGTGGCTCCTGTGGGGCTGGCCCTAGCCATAGTTGAATCCCTTCACCATGTGCTCTGGTAGGGGCTTCAAGGCCCTGCCCGCCGTGTTCCAGATTCTCCTCACCAGGGTCATCAGTGAGCGTGAAGATCGCGCTAAGGCTCTTGTCCCTGACATCCGATGGTCCTGAAGCTGGCAGCGTGGTGCCCGGCACGATGGGGCCTGAACCGTTTTGTCGCACACGCCGGGATAGGGTGCTGCTCCCCTGGAACCAGTGCGGCCCCTCAACCGGGCACTTCTTCCCTTCCAGCCTCAGTTTACCCTTTGCCTCGGCTGCTTCCTTCCCCTGGAATGTTCTTCCCCGGCCACTCTCACTGCTAGCCAGCCTCACTCCCTCCTTCAGGTCGTTACTCAAATGTCTCAGCCAGGCCTTTCCGTCCCTCTGGCTCCAGGTGTTCCCTGTCCCCTCTGCTTTATTCTCCTCCCTACACTTACTGCCCTGCGTACCACTTTTTTTTTTTTTTTTTTTTTTTTTTTTTTTTTTTTTTTTTTTGTGGTACGCGGGCCTCTCACTGTTGTGGCCTCTCCCGTTGCGGAGCACAGGCTCCGGATGCGCAGGCTCAGCGGCCACGGCTCACGGGCCCAGCTGCTCCGCGGCACGTGGGATCTTCCCGGACCGGGGCACGAACCCGTGTCCCTTGCATCGGCAGGCAGATTCTCAACCACTGCGCCACCAGGGAAGCCCCGTACCACTTATTTATTTACTATCTCCTTCCCAGCCAGGTTGTAAATTCCGTGAGGCTGCCGTCTGTGTACCCTTGTTCTCTGCTGTCTCCTTAGCACCCGGGACAGGCCTGGCACTTATTAAGTGCCACAAATATCTGGTGAGTGAATGAATGAATGAGCAGATGCAAAAACGAATGCAGACTTGCAGGACCTGCGTCATCCTGGTGCGCACCTGCTTTCCCGTCTCATCCCCTGTGCCCTTCTGGCGAAGGCACCTTGGCTCTGTGGCTGCAGGACAGGAGGCCGCCCCCTCCCAGGGCCCCGCCCGGCCCTGCCTGGGAAGGCGCTCTGGTGTCCCCCGAGGCTCCCACTCCCTTTCTCTTGGTTCCTGTGGGGTCCCCCACTTGCTTGTGTGTTGGCACTTTTGTCCTTGTATTGTTGTAATGGCTTGTTTCCATGCCAGTCTCTCCCAGTAAGGGGAGGCTTCCCTGAAAGGACTGTGGTTTTGGTTTTGGGGAAGGAACCCGAGTTTTGAGCCAGAGTTCAAATTCCAGCTCTGCTAGTGACTGCTGTAGGACTTTGGCAAGTCACTTAACTGTCCCGAGCCTCAGTTTTCTCATCTGTCAAATAGGGATAATCGTCTTGACTTGATGTGGTTGCTGAGCAATGTGAGACAAGGTATACAGTGTCCTTAGCAAAATGCTTGGTGTATGGTGGGCAGGACATGGCTTAACAGGGGGTTTGAGTGAAAAATGACCACATCACTAAAGCCAGATTTCAGCTCCCACTCTGGTGGGAAGCTTCTGCTCTTGGACCTCCTGGGAATGTCTGGTTTAAATTTGTGTCAGTGTCATGGAAGAAAAAAAGGGAAGGAGGGGCCCACTGTTTTAGACTAAAGGACAATAAAGAGGCCTGACAATAAAATGGAATACATGAGCCTTGATATTGGGCCAAGAAAAAGGTTATAAAGGACATTTTGGGGAAAACTGGTAATTTTAAATATGGGTTAATTTATTTGCTATTATTGAATCTTAAATATGCTTCTTGGTTGGGATTTAAAAAAGGAGTGTTTAATGAGCGCAGATTGTGTGCTAGGCATTATGAAAACATTTCACACGTGTTCCATCACCCCCATGAGGTAGTTCTTATTATCCCATTTTATAATGTGGAACTGAGGCTTAGAGAGGGGAAATCATTTTCCCAAAGTTACACCACTACTAAGTGCCTGGGACCAGTTATTATTATTATATTTTAATAAACGTTTTATTTCAGAACAGTTTTAGATTTACAGAATTATTGCAAAGGTGCTACAGAGAGTTCCCATATACCCCATACCCAGTTTGTCCTGTTATTAACACTTCACATTTGTATGGAACATTTGTCACAATTGATGAACCAATATTGATACATCATTATTAACTCAAGTTCGTACTTTATTCACATTACCTTAGTTTTCTCTGATGTCCTTTTTCTCTTCCAGGAACCCATCCAGGACACCACATTACATTTAGTCATCATGTCTCCTCAGACTTGGCTAGACCGACAGGTTCTCAGACTTGTCTTTGGTGACCTTGACAGTTCTGAGGAATGCTGGTCAGCCATTTTGCAGAATGACTGGGACCAATTCTGAACCCAGATTTGTCTTATTCCATAACTCACGCTACTCCCATCAGGCCCTATCTCAGAACCCCTTACACGACTTTAGACAACAGTTTAAGAGGAATAATCCTCCAGGCCCTTGCTCTTTTTGAGCTCGGAGGTCCTTGCGCACCTAAGCCGGTTTCCGTCAGCTTGGGGAGCCCCCCGGGCCCCGCTGTGGCTGCTGGCAGTGGGGTGTGACTGGAGCAGCTTGGCCTGTGGCTCACCCAGGGCGCCCGGCGGCACCTCAGCCCAGACAGACGTGCTGCGTCCGGTGTGGAGCCCTGGTGGGCTGAGGACAGCAAGTGGCGAGGGGCGCCTCGCTGAGGAAGAGGGAGTCAAAGCCCTGGGGTGGTTTGCAGGGTTTCCGTGGACCGCCCCCATGCCTGAGAGCCTGCGCCAGCCTTTGGCCTTTGGGTGCAACCGGAGCCGAGTGGGCGACAAGGCCGTGGTGGGGGCGGGGGATGTTGTGGAGGGCCGGGCAAAAGGGGGTGGGCTCAATTCTGTAGATAGCGGGAGCCACTGAGGGCGTTTGAGCAGGACGGGCGCCGTGAGAGTGACACGCGAGCGTGGTTAAACCAGGCCGCTTCTCCCCAGGTGCGTCACAGTGCGTGCAGGAGCCGCGTGGCAGGACCTGGTTGGTGCTGGGCTGCGTCGTCCTGCTCCCGGGGCGAACGCAACAGTCAGAAATGCACTCCAGTCTCTGAATAAGGCAGACACGTGCGCCCCTCTCTTCTCTCCCAGGCGGAGCCCGCTCAGCCCTGGTTGCTTTGCTCTTGGGTCCTGCACGGCCCAGCTCTGCCATCCGTCCCTATGGTCTCAAGCTCCTTGCCTGCCCGTTGCCTCCTTCACCTGAGTTTTACCTCTTCTGCCTCCAGGGAAGGGGAGCAAGGGGGCCTAAAAGGAAGGCAGGGCCTCCAAAGACGGCCCTCTGGTACCCCCGGTGCAGACGTGGCCACCCTTGCATCCACACGAGTCGATGAGATCTGGGTGGACTTTTATCCTTTTGTTTTGTTTTGTTTCCTGCTTCTTTCACCAAGTGTGCTTTGTTTGGGGGAAAGGAAGAGCTGGCTCCATCAGCCCATCTTCCTCTGTGGGTTTGGTGTAATCTGTTCTGCACCCGACTCATCAATATTGAGGGCAGTGATGCTGATAGCTGGGTGGAAACTACAGCTTTATTAACAGTTAACAGCTTTATTTCTTTGTGCATGTAAAAGGCTGCAGGGGAGGTCTGACCCGATGGAAGGGAAATATTGGCTTTCAGGCATCAGATGACCATCGAGCTCACATCCCAACGTGCCAGACCCACAGAAGCTGTCACGGTATCTCTTGGTCTTGAGGCAGGCACAGAATAACCAACGTAAGATGCATTTGGCGGCAGGAACAGAATAACAAACTAACAGAGGCTTAATGACAAAGGCATTTAATTATCTTACGTAACAGAATGCTGGAGATGGGCATTTCTAAGAATGGTCTGCAGTTCGAAAATATTAGGAGGTTGGACCCCTGTCTCTGCAACTCTCCTAGCCTGTCCCTCATGCTCATAAATTGGCTGCCACAGCTCCAGGCATCAGAGCAGCATCCCAAGCTGGATCTAAGGGGACAGGTATAAAATGAACCTTTTCCTTAGCAGCTCTTTCCTCTTACTGAGGAGCAAAATCCTAACTAGAAGCCACCTAGCAGAGTTCTTCTCAGGGTTCATTGGCCAGAATTTTGTCATATATCTGCTTCTACACTAATCACCAGAAAACGGATACAGGATTAATTGCTTGACTTAAACCAATCATGTTCATCCCCTGGGTTAGGGGAGGAGCCTACTTTCACCACTTTGCAGCTGGATCAGAGATGAGCTTCTATAAACTAAGGGAGAAGAGGGAGATGGCTGCTAGATGGGTAACCTGCAGAGGCAGCCACAGAAAACCCCATACCCAGCTGGACAGGGATGTCTGCTTGTTCTGTACCGTCTTCAGGGGAAGAAACCCTGCAGGTTCTGTTGGTATTGTACTGCCAGGCTCTCTGTGAGCTCTGAGCATTTACACTGTGCTCTGTGCCCTCGGCTTGGAACACCAGATCCACTCCCCTGGGGCTGGCCTGCATCAGTCTGCAGGCCCCGAGCTCGCAGAGAAGTCCCGTTTTACTCAGCTCCTGGGTCCCTCTGCTGTGTCCCCAGCGCTCTGGACATCCACGCGTGCCGTGCTCCATACCACTTGGTGGCTCATCTTTCTGTCTCCCAACACAGAACATACATTCTGGGAAGACAGAGCATCTTGGTCACGTTGGTGTCTCCAGTGACTGGCTCTGTCGCAGGCATCCAACATACAGGTAAGGAGTGAACAGTGAAACTTGTGATACTGTTCCTCCTGCCCCAGTTTCCCCCAGGTGGGCACTGAATGAATAGATGGATCAAAGTCCCGCTGCCAGGGCTGCTTCGCTGGCTCTCCTCCTGTTTTCTCCTCTGCAGGCTGTTTCTTATCCCACTCCCTAGGGAATCCATCATTCCATCAATCTGTCTTGCCTGTTTTTCTTCTTTCTCTCTTTATTTTTTTTAAATTTTTAAATTAAAAAAAATTTTTTTTTTCGGTATGCGGGCCTCTCACCGCCGCGGCCTCTCCCGTTGCGAAGCACAGGCTCCGGACGCGCAGGCTCAGCGGCCACGGCTCACGGGCCCAGCTGCTCCGCGGCACGTGGGATCTTCCCGGACCGGGGCACGAACCCGTGTCTCCTGCATCGGCAGGCGGACTCTCAACCACTGCGCCACCAGGGAAGCCCTCTTTCTCTCTTTAATTGAAAATATTTCTTATTATAAGTTATAGTGTCCATTGTAGAAACTGAGAAACACACATATGCAGAGGCAGAAAATAAAATGTAATCTCATGGTTCAGAAATAACCACTGTTAACAGTTTGATTCATATCTTTTAATATCTGGGCTAGCATATACATATATGTTTAAAAGTAGGATTAGGGGGACTTCCCTGGCGGTCCAGTGGTTAGGACGCCGCGCTTCCACTGCGGGGGGCACGGGTTCCATCCCTGGTCAGGGAACTATCCCACAGACCGCATGGCGCAGCCAAAAAAAAAAAAAAAAATTAGGATTATAACATATGTTTTTCCTTAACCAACATGTTACAGCGTATTTCTGTGTTAATGCACACCCGTATCATCATTTTTTATTGTGGTAAAATACACATGATATAAAATTTACCATCTTAACCATTTTTAAGGCTACGATTCAGTGCTGGTAAATACATTCATATTGTGCTCCCATCAGCACCATCGAGCTCCAGAAGTTCCCCATCATCCCAAACTGAAACTCTGTCCCCATTAAAAACTAATTGCCCTCCTCCCAGCCCCTGGCAACCACCGTTCTACTTTCCACGTCTATAAATCTGACCTCCCCCAGGTCCCTCATGTAAGTGGAATCATACAGTATTTATCCATTTGTGCCTGGCTCATTTCATTTAGCATAATGTCCTCGAGGTTCATCCACGTGGCAGAATTTCCTTCCTTTTTAAAGCTGAGTGATAGTCTACTGTATGGATAGACCACATGTGGTTTATCCATTCATCCATCCACGGACACTTGGGTCGCTTCCACCTTTTGGCTGTTGTGAGTACTGAGGCTGTGAACACAGGCGTACAGATATCTGTTTGAGTCCCTGCCTTCACTTCTTTGGGAGGTATACCTGGAGGATGAATGACTGGGTGCCACACGTCACCATGATTAATGACAGCAGAGCATTCCATTGTGTGGATTAGCAACAGGTTCACTTAAGCAGTTCTCTGTTCCTAGCCTGGTAAGCAGTTGCCACTTTTTATAAACATCAGACTAATGAACATCCTTGTCAATACATCTTCACCCTGCAGTGAACTTTTTAAAGTAGATTTGAGCATTTCACTGCCCTGGCCTAAGACTCCCAGGTTTCCTCCTAACACACAGGCTTAACTCCATTTCACTGGCTCAGGGGGTGCGGCCCTCGCGTCCTGGTCCCAGCTGACACTACCCTCGCTCGCCCACTCATTACTCAACGCCTGCAGTGTTCCAGGACTGCTGTGCCCTGATCACCCAGCATCCTTCCCAGTCTCCTTGGAACACGTGGCCGTCACACTTTCCACCAGGACTTGAGAGCCCTCCCAAGGTTCACCTCGACTATATCCTCCCCTGTGAAGTTCTGGCTCTCGCCATCACAGCAGAATTTACCACACCCGTCTCTGTGCTCCCAAAACTCCTCGCCTGCCTCTGTTAGAACATTTATTACATGTTGACGTAACTATTTGTTGATGGAGGTAGCCTGGGAGAGCAAAAGAGGGAAAGTTTTGTAGTCTAGCAGACCTGCTTCAGAATCCACGTTGCGGTACGCGGGCCTCTCGCTGCTGTGGCCTCTCCCGTAGCGGAGCACAGGCTCCGGACGCGCAGGCGCAGCGGCCATGGCTCACGGGCCCAGCTGCTCCGCGGCATGTGGGATCCTCCCGGACCGGGGCACGAACCCGTGTCCCCTGTGCATCGGCAGGTGGACTCTCAACCACGGCGCTACCCAGGAAGCCCCAGAATCCACGTTCTTATAGCAGCACCTGGGGCAGGCTGTGTGCCTTCTCTGAGCCCCACTTTGCTCATTTGTAAGATGGGGATTATAATTCCTACTTTGAAAGGAATATCTGAGCATTCGAGATTATGAAGGGAATCCACAGTGCTGACACAGACTAGGTATTAGAGTATTAGTGTCAGGATGGTAGCTGTGATGGCAAGGCTGTTGGTGATCATATGGTATTGGTGTTGGTGATGATACTGGTAGTGCTGATGGTGGTGGTGATTCTGGTGATGGTGGTGACGATGAGGGGGGTGGTGACAGCGAGGATAATGCTGTGCTTGTCCTTCGGTTAGAATGTGAACATTACCTGGGCAGGTGCTGTGCAGCTTCATCTCTGCTTCCTCAGTGTCTTGCATAGAGCAAATACATAGTAAAGAGTACATCAGTTACTTCAAGGCTGATTTGCTCTGCCAGGGGCTGCGGTACCCTTCCCGAATTAACCTGTTCGGTCCCAGCCGAGCCTCCTTGGGGTCCTCCCTGGCTGTGAATCTTGTGAGCTGAGGCAGCACGGGGGGTGGAGCCTCCACCTTGGAGCTACAGAGTTGGGGTCTGCCCTCAGCACCGTCCTTAGCCGGGCCAGTCACCTCCCTTTTCTGACCTTCAGAGCCCCCACGAGGCCCTCCCGTTGAAACCCCTGGTTTCCATCCAGAAGTGACTTGCTCTGTAACTGTGCCCAGATTATTTCCACAGATGAGTTTTCCATCCCAGGTGGAATAGGCACCAGCACCCGAGGATGGAGACTGCACCTCGCTTCCCCTTTGCCTCCTTTTCCCGGCACTCCAGGCTCCCAGCGTGCTGGCCACGTCTTGGCGCTGAGGGGGGTTGGTGGGGCTGGGTGGGGGGTCACAGCACTCACCATCCCTGAACTCACACGTCCACCGTGGCCTGGGCTGTCCCGTGGTCACCGGTGAGGCGGGTGCGTCACCTGTCAGGGACGGTGCTGGGTGGGAGGGGAGACAGCCTTCGGGATGTGGACGGTTCCTACACCTCCGTCCTTTCCACTTGCTACTGATACTGGACAGACAGTGTGTATTCTCTGCAGTTCTTTTCTCCTACCTTCTTCCCCTGGCGATGGAAAGAACTGCAAACACTGTGAGCGCTTGGTCTTTGTAAGGATTATTCTTTTTTTTAACATCTTTATTGGAGCATAATTGCTTTCCAATGGTGTGTTAGTTTCTGCTGTATAACAAAGTGAATCAGCTATACACATACATATATCCCCATATCTCTTCCCTCTTGTGTCTCTCTCCCACCCCCTGTATCCCACCCCTCTAGGTGGTCACAAAGCACCGAGCTGATCTCCCTGTGCTATGTGGCTCTCTCTTCCCTCTGTGAACCCTATAATGAGAAGGTTAGTACATTTGATATTGTGCCTTCACCTGAGGGCACCAGGGCAGTGAGGCTGTACGTGGGCTCTACTGTTCTTTCTCGCAGAGCTTCAAACGCGCCTCTTGGCTTGATGACTCTGGGAAAAATCACTTCACCTCAGTCAGTCTGTTTTTTCTTCTATGACTTGAGCGTGTTGGATGAGGTGTTCCCTGAGGTTCCTCCGAGGACAGAGCTTTCTGGCTGTCCTACCACATGGACATCTCTATTAACTAAACCCACGGAGGGATCAGACAATTTCCTCTCTCATATTTCTCTGAATCCTCTGAATTGTCCGTTTATAATCCACGTGAGAGTTCTCTAGGTTGGCCTTAAATCTTGGGGTCCTGGGAGAAGCCTTCTTGACCCTGCCCATGACTTGCATAATGGCCTGGAGCTGAGCGTCTCATGCTGTCCCAGGAGTGACTGGTGGGGCTCCATCTGCACACATTGATTCCCCCGCATCCCCGTCTGCAGGAGGAAGGCTAGTTACTTTAAAGCTTCCTCTCAACTCATTTATACCAACCAAACCAGGTGTAGAACAAGACTCGTTTCTCCATCTCCTTGGGCTACCTCACTGTTTGGTCACATATGGAAAACAGCTTTTTTTTTTCAGAACTTTTAATTAATTTTGTCATCTAGGAAGAGACTGTTTGCCCCCCATGATGGTGGCCCAACTCTTCTCTTTTGGAACAAGAAAAGGGCCATCGATTTCTTTAAGCATTTTTGTTCTGGAAATGAAAAAGCATAAATAAAGATAAAGCGCTCACTGATAAGTCCTCTGCCCAGAAACAATCTGTCAACATTTTTCCTAGTTTTATTTTCATGTTTTCATTCACATTACTGAGATCATACTGTAAATACAATCTGCATGCTGGATTTTTCTCTTAACATCATGTTATGAGCATTTTCTCATGTCAGTAAAATAGAATTTGAGTGCTTGCCCACGACTTCGTAGAAGAGATGAATCATAAGTTAGCCATTTCCTCAAGGTTGGATGTTGAACTTGGCCTCCAGTTTCATAAATGATGCTATGAACTAACTGAAATTTCCCTTACTTACTGTTACTTAAGTGTGTTTGAAAGAGTAAGACAGCTGGGCTTAGGAAGGGGAAGAAAAGTGTTTCTGTTACCTTCCAGTCGTGGAGTGTAGGGTACCCTGTAATTTACGTTTATTCTTTTTTAAAAAAATTAATTAATTTATTGGCTGCATTGGGTCTTTGTTGCTGCGTGCGGGCTTCCTCTAGTTGCGGTGAGTGGGGGCTACTCTTCATTGCGGTGCGCGGGCTTCTCATTGTGGTGGCTTCTCTTGTGCCGAGCACGGTCTCTAGGCGTGCTGGCTTCAGCAGTTGTGGCGTGCGGGCTCAGTAGTTGTGGCACATGGGCTCAGTGGTTGTGGCTCGCGGCTCTAGAGCGCAGGCTCAGTAGTTGTGGAGCACAGGCTTGGTTGCTCCACGGCATGTGGGATCTTCTTGGACCAGGGCTCGAACCCGTGTCCCCTGCACTGACAGGCAGATTCTTAACCACTGCGCCACCAAGGAAGCCCCTATGTTTATTCTTAGAATGATCATGGGAGCCAGGTTGTACGTATGGGAAACGGAGACTGCGAGAGATTTAGGAATTTGACTGTCAAGTCACACAGCTAGTTAGCAGCTGTGTGGGATTCGACCTTGAGCTTGTCTGCCTGCAGAGCTGCCTTCTCCCTGGCTGCCATACTGCTTGGAGGTAGAAGGGGCAGAGTCTGTGGGGTCTGGGCTGCAGGGAGCTGACGGGCCTGCCACCAAGGAGTGTTCAGATCTTAGCTGTTGGGGTGCTTGTCTGCGAGGGCCCAGGAGCCCTGGAGCCCCTGGGGCAGTGGAGGAAGTGAGTGCCCAGCTTGATGAGCTGGGGAAGGTCAGTCCACGGGGGCGTAGGGCTGAGCATCTGCCGAGGTTCCCAGCCTGCTTTGCAGAAAACCAGCCCAGGTCCCTGCATCTTCAGCTTCTGCTCCTGTCCACCACTTTCCTCTCCCACTCCTAGTAAATCTGAATCACAGTGTTTGGCTTTGTACTCATGAATTTTAAGTGGAGTTCTAACCAGGCCTGTCAATAAGATGGAGAAGGGCGGGTGAGAAGGAAAACTGAATTCTAGGAATCTGGACTATTTTTAAACGCATCCTTGTTATTCTAGATCTTGCAGGTCATTGGTACCAGAGAAGAATTTTGCAGACCTGACAGCTGGTGTTAAAACAATTAGGCTCAAAATGACAACCAAGGGATATGTGTGTGTGTGTGGGGGGGGGGCACCACACTTCTTCTTTCTCCTCCTTGAATCGTGGGGAAGCTTTCCTAGGCATGTCTTGAGTGGGGCCAGCTGGGTTGGTGGGAGGATGAGTGATTTGGGGAGTGAGCTCCGGACTGTGCTTTGGGGGGAAGTGGTGACACCCCCTCTGTCGCACACACAGATGTCACCCCAGACCTGTGCTCCCCTCCCTGGCCTCAGCCTTCTCTCCCATAAACTGCAGGGCAGGGTGTGGAGGGGGGTAATTAGGACCTCTCTAAATTCCCCTTCATCTCTAGATCTGGATCCTGTGATTGGGACCACAAATGCCTCTTGGCATGCTATTTTATGGTCACTGTGAGTCCCTGTCCAGCCGTCCCCGACATTCTGCTCTGACAGTCTATGGCTTGGCCTCTCGTTTACCGAATTCTCTGGGATGGACAAGAGACAGCTTTGTCTAGCTCCTTATCCTCCATGACGTCCATCATTATCTGGACACAACGTGTCTTTTAGTTTCATTTCCCCCAGCACTTCCCAGGGTTCTCCAGAGAAACAGAACCAATAAAAATAGAGATAGAGACGGAGTCCGAGAGATAGTTATTATAAGGAATTGGCTCACACAGTTATGGAGGCTGATGAGCCACAAAGTCTGTAGCTGGTAAGCTGGAGACCCAGGGGGGTTGACGTGTAATTCCGGTCTGAGTCTGAAGGCCCAGGAGCTGGTGGTGTAGTTGCAGTCTGAAGGCTGGCAAGCTCAAGACCTGAAGAGCTGATGTTTCAGTGTGAGTCTGAAGATGGGAAAAAAAGAGTCATCCCAGTTCAAAGGCTGTCAAGCAGGAAGAATTCTCTCTAACTGGGGAAGGGTCAGTCTTTTTGTTCTATTCAGTCCTTCACCTGATTGGATGAGGCCCACCCACATTAGGAAGGGCAATCTGCTTTACTCAGTTTACTGATTCAAATGCTAATTTCACCCGGGAATACCCAGCATAACGTTTGACCAAATGTCTGGGCCCCTCATGGCCCAGTCAGCTGACACATACAATTAACTATCACACCCACCCAATATTCTTTACCCAGCCATACTCTCATGGCGTTTCATGCCCCCCGACAGATGTTCACGTTCACAGGCTATTGCGTGTGCTATCCCCTCCTCCTGGAATGGCCTCCTCTCTGTAATTCTCTTCTATAAGAAGAAATTCTACCCATGGTGCCTTAATTATTTTTTTAAGCAGTAACTCACCAGCTAGAAGGAGAGAGCAGGGTTTGTGATATTCTGAGGTGGCTGAAAGCATAGACTCTGTGTTCAGAGCCTGGCTTTTCTGCTTACTGGCTCTTCTGGCTTTGGGTTAATTTGTGCTCCATCTTCTTGATCTGCACAGTGGAGATAATAATAGTACTTACTTCACGGGGTTGCTGTGAGGATTGAGGGAGCCAAAACATGCAAAGCTCTTGGAACGGCATCTGACTCACAGAAAAGATGAGATACTTACAGGTGATATTGTTGTCGCTGCAGTCCCTGGGCTAAGCAGGTGCCTGACATATACTGGATGCCCCGAAAGTCCTTGTTGAGTGGAGTCATTTACAATAAAGTATATATAGAAAACATGAAAGTCAGTATAGATGTTGTGGTTTGAGAGAAAAACTATGAAGGCATGGGGTGTCCTCCTTGGAGAAAAAATGCGTACGATTAGAAAGGTCATGGTGAGTGCCTCTATGTGTGTGTGTGTGTATGTGTGTGTGTGTGTGTGTGTGTGTGTGTGTGTGCGCATCTGTCTGGTTGGTGGGGAAAGACTTTGCTTTTTTTCTCTCCCCCTCCCCTAAGGCCAGTCCTTTTCTCATGGACAGAAGCTGTCTTTACACAGCCACATATGCACGATTCTGTTGATACCACCTCTGCGTACAGAAGACAAAAAGCCAAGAAAATGGGGATGGGTGGGTGTCATGTTTTATTCTTCTTCAAAGAGGAAAATTGCAAAGGAAACCTGTAATTGGGAAAATTTTATTTCGTGCTCTCAGCAGAGTAGAGATGTGTTCCGTTCCTTCACACTTAACTTCCACCAAATACGAAGAACGTAAGAAAAAAGTAGAGTGTATAGAAAAGCAACTCAAAGCCTCTTCTCACATTAGCTGGAGGCCATCAGAAAATATTGTCAGGAGAGGACAGAAATCACTGACAAAGGAGGAGAGTGAGCTTTGGAGCTTTAGAACTTTGGAGACCCAGCTAAGGTAAAGCTTAGTGTGCCCACTGGGCCCCTCACCCCCGGAAGTGCCCCTTAGTAGGACAGAGAGAATCACAGTGAGTTACAAAGGTATATTTTAGTCAATATCTGTGAAAAATATTATTGATCTGAGAAGGTGACAATAGATAATGATGAGCAAAGAAAAACATTAAATTTTCTAGGCATTGCTTCCTTTAAAAGTTCTCTCTCCGTTTAGATTTATGTGGATCTGAAGCATAGAATCCCAGAACTTAGTCCTGAAGGAGTTTTTGAGAGGATCTGTTTCAACCTTCATGATCATGTAGGTAAGGAAACTGAGGCCCAAGGGGGTGACTCACCTGAGGACACATGGCCGGTGTAAATTGCAAATCTTTCATTGATCCATCACGTTCACCCAGTCCTCAGCTGACTGTGTTCAGCGAAGAGACGAGATACTGTCAGAAAGATTCCAACACTTGGAGCCAAACCAACTCAGGGGAGAGTATGAGGTCTGTGGGCAATGGATGAATGGCGTGTGAATGTGCACGGACGCGTAACCTCTCAAGACTTCACCAAACGGTAGAATAATATGCTGATTCCTAATCACTGGGACCCTGTCATGATGGTCCAGCAATATTGCCCCCGGCACCATAGTCCCAGTGGACACCAGCCTAGGAGGAGAATTGACTCTGGAACAAACTAACTTTTGTCCAGTTTATAGGCTGTGATGGTTAATTGTATATGCCAAATTGCCTAGGCTAAAAGGTGCCCAGACAACTGGTAAAGCATTGTTTCTGGGTGTGTCTGTGAGAGTGTTTCCAGAGGACACTAATATTGGAATTGGTGAGCTGAGAAAAGCAGATGGCCCTCCCCCGTGTGGGGAGGCCCCATCCAGTCCACTAAGGGCTCCAATGGAACAAAAAGGCAGAGGAAAGGCAAATTCACTCTCTCTGTTGAGCCGAGACCTCCATCTTCTCCTGCCCTGGGACATCAGCGCCCTCGGGTTCTCAGGCCTTCGGACTCGGACCGAAGGAATTACACCACAGGCTTTCGTGGTTCTCCAGTTTGCAGGCAGCAGATCATGGGACTTCTCGGTCTCTGTAAGCACGAGAGACAATCCCCTCTTCTGTATCTCTGCCTATGTCCTACTGGTGTGTTTTCTCTGGAGAACCCTGGCGAATCCAGAGACATAATTCCACCAGATCTTCACAACTACCCCTGCAGTAGGTAAAGTGAGTCATCCCCCACCCCAGACCCAATCACAGAGCTCAGCCCCCTGCCCTGCTGCATCTCACAAGGCGTGTTGCTGGCGCTGAATATCATCCAGGCTGGAACAAAAGTCATTCCCACGAGTGTCTCGCGAGGTAGCTGGGATTTGTGGTAGACATGAGGAGAGAGAGAAAGATTGGAGCAAATGCAGATTAACGCTCCCAGCCCAACTCAGAGTCCTGACCTCGTTGGTACTGCTATTCCCACGAAGTCCCCTGAAGCCTGACAGCCTCTGCAGGCAGAAGCCTGGCTTGATCCAGGGGGTCTTCCCCGGCATTGAACGTAAACATGTAGGTCACTGTGCGTAGCTGTCTTTGCCAGAGACCAGGTCTAGGGGTGCAGTATTTTGGTGGTGATATGAAGGGGGGGAGGTAGCCCTTTCCTTGGGGTATGGGGACCTTAAGGCCCTCAACAGTGGGGCCCATCGTGAGGAAGCATCTTGAGAAAATCCCAAGGATATTGATCATGGGGGACATGGGATGCCCCCAAAGCCTGTCTTTGAAGGAACTAGATGACTGGAAGGACCTTGCTGGGGCCAACCTGCTCCCCATACCTGGAGGAGGGACCGCAGTCCTGGTGGGCTTATTGCTCTCCCATTTGTAGCATCTCCATTGAAGGAGGCTCCCCTTCCTCCGGTAATTTCACCCTCTGGTATGCTATAGCCTCCAGTGAGGCAGCTTTCCTGATCTCTAGTTCAGCCTCGCGAATTAACACACCAAATTTAATAGCTCCCAAATTGATTTTTCTGACCTCCTGCCTCTTATACCAGCATACACTGGTAGCAAAGACAAAAATGCTTTCCTGTCTATACATCTTGCACGGTCTCCGCTTGAAGAGGCAGATGGCTGCTTACAATGTGGGTCTAGCCTAAGTCCCCCTTGTTGGCGGAATTTTCTCAGACAATGCTGTCTAAATACAAGGGAGGCCTTGCCACCAGACTCGTGAATGTAGCTCAGGGGTTGAACGTACCTCTAACAATGGCCTTGGCAAAGACGTGACTTGTGATAAAAGAAGTTTGTTTTCTGTACATCACCATTTTCTTTTCCCTACCCCTTTGCTTTTTTTTCTGTCCTCTTCCTGGGCTAAGAGGGGGGAAGACATCATGAGCTTTGGAATTAGACAGATTTTTATTTGCATTCTGGCTCTACCATTTATTAGTTCTCGAGCTCAATTTACCAAAGTCCTCTGAGTTAGTTTCTTTATCTGTAAAATGGGTATGATTTTTCTCTTCTCTAGTTGTTCTGCTGATTAAATGGAGTAATAACATGTCTAAGTGGAGAATAGGTACTTAATAAATACGTCTCCTTCAGCCTCTGAGGCACCTTCATATGGAGATAATGTGGAAGTAACACATAGGTCATTTCTAACTCTAATCTTTGAGCCTAGCTTCCAGATTTGGTTCTTAGAGTAACGGTGACCTTGTGACCAGGCTGAGGACAGTCAACTCATGCCCCCCCCCCCACATCTGCCTTCCGTCTGGCAGGGAGTCTCCTGCAGGTTTCCCACAAACCCTGAACTTTGAGCCCAAGTCCTCCAGTTGCGTCCTACCTGGGAAGCATCAAACTCCAAGAGGCTTAGCCGAGTGCCACCCTCAGGAGTAAGCCAGGAACCAGGCCTGGGGAACTGGACCAGTGCGGACAATGCGGTCACTCAAAAGGACAGTGTCTGGAGGTGTATGACAAGCTCAGGCTTGAGTCAGATTGGTGCGGATTTCCCTGGAGCTCCCAGGTTGTGATGTTGGTGGGTGGCCACGTTGCATCAGGGGTGCTTATAGAGGGACCTCAGCTCCCAGCTAGGGCTTGAGGTCAGGGCCCAGGGGCTGGCGGGGCTTACAGGTGCCCAGCCAAGGAGAATGCAGTTTCTAGTGTTTCTGGCTGCAGCAGATGAGTGGAATACCAAGCGTGATCTAGGCCGTGTGACGGCGGCCGACCCAGGCTGGGTGAGTACGGGGGTTTGCTGAGCTCAGAGCTCACCCCAGACACAATCCTGACAGCCTGGGGTGGCTGAGGCTGCAGATTGGAGCTTGTGTAGGGCTGAGTGGGGTGGGGAGCCCGAGACCCCCTTTGCAAGGGCCTGGCTTTTGGATGATTGAAACTCCAGTGGAAACATTCCAAAGGACCACAGAGGAGGAGCCAGGGTGTGTGAATGGGTTAGGAGTCAGGTGGGCTGGGGGCAGGGCTGCTCCGTGACAACAGGACTCCCCGGCAAGGAGTGGGACCAGGCCGAGGCAAGGAGGGAGGAGCAGGGCTAGGGGAAGACACAGGGGGCAGCCCCTCAGCCTCCCACCTCCTCTGCAGCCCCTCTGCCCTCCCTGCGTCAGGAGCTTCAGTTGCAGGGGTACCTGCTCCTGGAACCTGAGCTTTGAGGTGTGTCCCCTTTGAAGACTCGGGCCCCTCACAGCTCACCCTCCACCGGCTGGGCCGGGGCCCCCTCCCCACCTCAACAGCTCTTTCCCACCCCCTTGCTCTCCTTCCTTCCTTTTATGACGTCACCTCTCGCCACTGCCCTCACACCCCATCCCCTCCTGCTGTCTGCTCCTCTGCTTCCTGACTGCAGGGCTGCTGCGAGGGGTAGGTGCTGATTGAGATGGATGGATTCGTAAGAGGCGTTCAACGTGACTAGAATAAAAAGCACCACAGCCTCGCCTGGACGCGAGGGCATGCGGCCAGAAAGTAGCATCACTCGGGAGATGAGTTTACGACTGCAGCTTGTCCTTAAAATAGCATGTGCCCCTCCACGTTCCACTTTGGTTTCTATTTATATAAATGTAGATACACGCACAATGACATTTTTAAACAGAATCTTTTCTCGATTTCCCGCCTACCCTCTTCTCTTCCTTCTTATTTGTTGAGACCAGGCACCAATTTTTAAAAGAAGTGTAAGGATCCAAGGTCACTGGGGAAAGGTGACATTCTCCGACCTTCTGAGGTGGTTTTCAGCTTCAGGTCAGCATGAGGGTAGCACCATTCAGGAACTTAGGGGAGCTGAGCTTGAGAGCACCAATATCCATTTGGCGATGCTCTCCCAGGGGCTGTGGGTGTGCCCCAAGGACCAGTCACAGCATCAGCTGTCCTCTTGGAGACTTGCTCTCCAGATACAGAGTTGACTTGCTTGATACCCAGTCGCTGCTGGGTTAGCAAGATGGAGGAGGTCAGGACACCTGTTCAAGGTCATGTGCAAGTGGAGGCTTCCCTCCCAGGTCCTTCCTCCTGATGTCCAACCTAGGCCTCACTTTATGTTGAGAACAAGAGGGATGAGAGTTCCCTTTAACACGTCAGATTTATTTTAAAGGTTCACAGACTGCTACTCACTCAAAGTTGAACCCCAAGTTTAGAGTTTCTCAGTATTCAAAGAAATCGAGACCTTTGAATACGGAGAATTATCAGTGCCAGTGAATTATCGAGAGAAGCACACCTGCCCCTCTAGGCAAGGAGGGAGCATTAGGGGCTAGTTAGACTCAAGATCCCCAGCATACAATCAGAGGGGTGGGTTAGATGAATTCTTCATTATAATAAGTAGCCACTAAAATCTGTTGGTCTGTGGTGTGTGTGTGTGTGTGTGTGTGTGTGTGTGTGTGTGTGTTTATGGTTAAATGCAGCTATAGAATTTACCACCATCTATTAATTTTTTTGGTGAGCTCTTTGAGAAATAATCGATAGCTGAACAGCAACAGGCTGGGAGATGATGATATCATCACTTGCTATTAATAGATCTCCATTCCCTGAAGAGTGCAGATCTTGATATTTAGATTGTGAAGGCCTGTGGTAGGACTCCTGCCCAATTCTGTGCTTCCTGCTGTACCCATCATATGGCTGTCTCATGATATCCGTTGTCAACCACCTGTTTATAAACAGGAAGCTGAAATACGGAGCCAAGATCTAAGTGGAGAATGGAATTACCCAGTTCTATTTTCCCACTAGGCTTTACTATATCTATCTATATCTATGCCTACATATGTATGTATGCATATATTTGGCAGCAACACCAGAGAAGAACAGTGTTTGAACCAATTCCAATCTAGCTGTATGGTCAGGAATAAAAAGAAAAATGCCATCTTACACAGGATGAGGAAAGAAAGTTGAGTCAATAGAGATAGATATTGAAGATAAATTACTGAAGACAGTAATCCTGCAGCTCTACCGTTAATGAAATTTAGACTAGAAACCATGATTCTACTCTGGTCTGGGTCTAGAGGTTCACTGACTGCTCACTTAAGTCCAGAGAAAACCTTTCTGGAACCTTTGTGTGGAAGGCCCCTTAGAGTCTGCTTTTATGTTGATTTGAACTGTTGTTTTGCTGCACATTGGGGCCTGTAGCAATCATGAGGACCCAGAAAAGATAGACTCATCTTGTCCAGATCTTAACGTCCAAATTAATCTTGAAATGGAACCTGCTTCTTCGAATCCTCTGAATCAGAATGATCCCCAGGCCAGTCTGTGAGCAAGATGGTCAAGGAAGAACCAACTAGAACTTGCAAGGGGAAAGAGGAGGGCAACTTTAGCTAGAACAAATCTTTGAACTCTGAGGGCAAGTATGAGCTGCAGCGGGTTGTGACCATGGACGGTTCCGGTTTGGACCGGGGAAGGCTTTCCAGCACCATGGTCAGCACCCCCTGGTGTGAGAACAGCGGCCAACTATCCTGCCTCTGTTCGCCACTGTCTCCCAGCCACACTGGCTTGTGACCCAGGAGAGCTACTGGTGGAGGCGGGGCGGGCGGGGAGGGTGAGGGCGCAGAGCAGATTTCTCAGGACCATGGCCAGAGGCAGCCCCACCCCAAAAGCCCCTGGATACCTCCTTTGTACTGGAGCAATTCTTTGCCAACACTGCACTGAAAATTACTGTGTGTATAACCACTACCCATCCAGAGACCAGGCTGTCGCAAAACTTAATGTGTGTGTGTGTGTGTGTGTGTGTGTGTGCGCGCGCGCGCGCGTGTATAAAGGGTCTGTCACCTTTACAACCTCTCATGTGAGGTGGGGAGTATCATGACTTTAATCAGCGTTTTACAAGGAACGCCACTGCTTTCTAGGAGAGAATGATAACCTCCTGTAGGTCACATTGTGCAGTGGTGACCATAACCTGATCTCCCAGTTTGTGATCTTCTGTGTAGATCATCTGATCGCATGAATACCGACTGATCAAGACTGAATCATGACGTTTCATCTGATGCCATCACATGTAGCAAACGGAAGTTAGTGAAAAGATACCAAGAGGGAGGGACTGGCTTGGCTAGGTTGCTTCTCACATAATCTCTGCCAGACCACTTCCCATTCATAAGGAAGCACTCTTTTTCTAATAGTCTGTAACCTAGACAGGATATTTACATTTGCATCATTACAATATTATTAATAATACTTTTCTAGCACCACCTGTGTGCTAAGCACTATTCTAAATGTTTTACCTGTATGATCTCATTAATTTTCATAACTTCAGTTCTGTGAGATACCGATATTGGCCCATTTTATGGATAATTTAAGACTGAAACTGAGAGGCTAAGCGACTGCTAAATGTGACCTATCCATCAGACGGTGGAGCCGGGATTTGAACCTGTGCTTCCAGCCACTCTGCTACATTGAGAGCTGTTATTTTAGCCTCCTCTCTCTTCCCTGTGACTTCTTTCGATTACCGAAATGGATTTGGTGTTTAGAGTTGTATCTAATACAGGTATCGGTGATCTCATGTTTCACATGGCTGTGATCTGGGCTTAGCCAAGTTTCAGCTAACTTGTACGTCCAGTTGTAAGTCACTGTGTAGTGACCCCTCTGGCTGTCTTGTCTTTATCACAGACGGTTCCACCAAAGGAATGATGAGAAGAGTATTAACCCACGTGCAGTTGTCAGACTTGGTGGTTCACTCTTCATTTCGCTTAATCCAAGCAAATGAGTCAGTTATTCACTCTTTCTGTTTAACCACTGGGTTCTCTGGGTGGTTGCACCCACCTGGATATTGGCCCTGTTAGGCATTACCCAACTCCCTATGTAATATAACCTTCCTGGAGCCCAGGCCCCTTACTAGGCTGTAGTCTTGTCTGTTTCTTGGTACTTAACACCGGTGTTGGATCAGCAGAAGAATGTAGCTGGGACCCAGTGGGGTTCAATGACTGTCAGGGTTGAATCTCACTGCCAATGTCAAGTAAACCCTCCACGTCCAGGGTGGTGTCCTCTGTCCCTTCTGCGAGTCACCTAGAACGCTGTGACTTTTTGTCATCGGAAAACACTCCACAAGTCACTGCACGGAAGGGTAACTTTGCAACTTCAGTCCACAGCAGGGCCTATGGCAGATTGTAGACCTTGAAGTCAGAGAGCCATGGTTCTCTCTTTTTTTTTTTTCTTTTGCAAGTTTGTTTTGCGAAGAAGAATTGGGACCAGTAACTCTCTCTGACCTCTTTTCTTCCTTTGGCATCCTAAGTTGGTGCCAATTTCTGTGACTGTGATACATTTTACACCTCTTGGCTCTGAGTTACTGATGGACCTCAGAACAGGTCCAGATCATTCCCCTTTGTATGTAATACGTAATGCATTCGATACCGTCCGCTCCTCAGCAGCTCCCGTGTCTGTGTGCACCTTGCATGGAAAAGCAGAAAAGGGATGGGGGGGAAATGGAATTGAGCTTCGAGTCCCTGCTCCTTCAGATTGTGGGTGACACTTGCATGACAGTGGGGTTCTCAGCTCTCCGGGAAACGATGGTGGTGCCTATAGGTCTACATAATGTCTATAAGGCCTGCTGGGGATTTCCAAGCAATGAAAAGCAAAAGGTTCCAAAGGAGACCAGGATTCACCAAACAAAATCACTGGATGTCTCAGGGAGGTTGACTGGGTGTATTCATCTACTTGCTTATTCAGCAAAAATTTTCTGGGCACCTCTTTTGTGCCAGGAGCTGTGGTAGGTGATGGGGAGACAGTAGCAAACAAAACAGATTAAAAACTCATGCTCTCATGGAACTTATATTCTAGAGGGGAGTCAGATGGTAGGTAAAATAACTAAGAAAAATGTTAGACAGTGACAAGGAACAAAAAGCAGGGGATTCATATATGAAGTATTGTTGGAGGGAGTGCTGAAATTTTAGATGGGATAGCCAGAGAAAACCCCATTGAGAAACTGACTTGACTAATATTTTAGTGGAAAAATTGAAATACACTCCAAAGTAGAGAAGATAGCATCATTCACTTTGTGTACCTGTGACCCAGAGAAGGTGGTTCTCAAGTAAAGACCTGAGAGTAGTGAGGAGTGAAGCATGCAGATGTTGGGGAAAGAGTGTTGCAGGTTCCTTCAAGGCCCTGAGACAGGAGCTTGCCTAGAATGTTTGGGGAGCAGCGAGAGGCCATTGGGGCTGGATGGGGGAAGAGGACACGGGAAAGTAGTGGGAGGTGATGTCAGAGAGGAAATCGGGCCCATATCATGGGGGAGGAGAGGCATCTTGGGAGCCGTAGTAAGGACTTTGGATTTTTTAAAAAAAACTATATTGTGACCACCTAGAGGGGTGGGATAGGGAGGGTGGGAGGGAGACGCAAGAGGCAGAGGATATGGGGATATGTGTATATGTATAGCTGATTCACTTTGTTATACAGCAGCAACTAACACACCATTGTAAAGCAATTATACTTCAATAAAGATGTTAAAAAAATAAAAATGTACACCATGTTGTACATTAGATACTCAGACCTTATTCATCTTACAGCTGAAAGTTTGTACCATTTTACCAACTTCACCCTATTTCCCCCACTCCCTAGTCCCTGGAAACCACTATTCTACTTCTATGAGTTTTATCTTAATTCTTAATTTTTTTAATATTAAGATTCCACGTATAAGTGAGATCATGCAGTATTTGTCTTTCTCTGCTGGCTTGTTTCACTTAGCATAATGCCCTCAAGGTCCATCCATGCTGTCACAAATGGTAACATTTCCTTTTTTCTCATGGCTGGGTAATATGACATTGTGTATATACTCACCACATTTTGCTTATCCATGTATTTGCTGATGGACGCTTAGATTGTTTCCATATCTTGGCTATTGTGAATAATGCTGTGGTGAATATGGGGTGGGTACAAATATTTCTTTGAGGTCGTGATTTCATTTCCTTTGGACATATACCCAGAAGTCGGATTGCTGGATTGTATGGTAGCTCTATTTTTAATTTTTTGAGAAACCCCCATACTGTTTTCCATAGTGGCTGTGCCAATCTACGTTCCCACCAACATTGCACAAGGGATCCTTTTCCTCCACATCCTCGCCAACACTTGTTATTTATTTGTTGTCTTTTTGATAATAGTCTTTCTAACAGGTGAGAGGTAATAGGTCATCGTGGTTTTGATTTCCATTTCCCTGATGAATAGTGATGTTGAGCATCTTTTCATATACCTCTTGGCCACTAGAATATCTTCTTTGTAAAATTATCTACTCAGTTCCTTTTCCCATTTTTTTTTTTTTTTTTTTTTTTTGCGGTACGCGGGCCTCTCACCGCCGTGGCCTCTCCTGCTGTGGAGCACAGGCTCCGGACGCGCAGGCTCAGCGGCCATGACTCACGGGCCCAGCTGCTCCGCAGCACGTGGGATCCCCCCGGACCGGGGCACGAACCCGCGCCCCCCGCATCGGCAGGCGGACCCCCAACCACTGCGCCACCAGGGAAGCCCCCTCTTCCCATTTTAAAATCAGATTGTTGTTATTTGTTTTGTTTTGCTCTTGAGTTGTATGTGTTCTTTATATACTTTAAATATTAATCCCTTATCAGATTTATGCTTTGAAAATTTTTTTTCCCATTCCATAGATTGCCTTTTCATTTTGTTGATGGTTCCCTTTACTATGCAGAATTAAGGTCTCTGGATTTTGATCTGAGTAAAATAGGGAGTCGTAGATTTTTGAGGAGAGAAGAGACAGGACGATTTACCTTTTAACAGGATCCCTCTCATTTCAGTGAAGATAGACTGTGAGGACAAGGGTAGCAGTTCTTTCCTGCAGGGACAATCCATTGCATGGCAGTAATCCAGGTGAAGGAGAAGGGGATTGGATTAGGGCAGTCACGTGAGGGCTGGTGAAAAGTGGTTGAATTATGAATATACATTTGAAGTCTACAATAATAATAATTGATTGGATGTGGGTGGTGTGAGAGAAAAAAGTCAAGGCTGACTCCAAGGTGTGGGACCTGAACAGCTGGAAGGATGGGTTTCCCCATTTTCTCAACTGTAAATTGGTGGTGCTGCTCTTATCAAATGGATCATTGAGAGACTTTGAGTGAATTGATGAACTAGTGATGCCATTTTAGATTCCTCAGACAGAAGGCACCTCTTCCGGAAATAGTATTGTGGCACCTAATTGTTCACCTATACATATATGTGTTTCTCTGTCGTATTTTGGAGTTTCTTTAAGATTTAAAGCTGCTTAAACATTTCTTCCTTAATACATAGGTAGTGTTTGTAGTTTACTATATAACATGTGCTCAGCTAAGCCCATCACATACATTTCACTTAATCCTTAAAGTAAACCTGTGAAAAAGATCTTAGTATCATTACTTTATAGATAAGAAAACTGAAGAGAGGTGAGATGAAAAGGAATGCTACCATATACACACTGCTATATTTAAAACAGATAACCAACAAGATCCTACTGTATAGCACAGGGAACTCTGCTCAGTATTCTGTAATCACCTAAATGGGAAAAGAATTTGAAAAAGAATAGATACAAGTTTATGTATGACTGAATGACTTTGCTGTACACCTGAAACTAACACAACATTGTTTATCAGCTCTACTCCAATATAATAAAATAAATAAATACCTTGCCATATTTGCTTTATCTAAAAATAAAAAGAAATTTTAAAAGGACTATTGTCCACATTCACTCAGCTCATATGTGGTAGAGCTGCAGTTTAAGCCCATGTGTGTCTAATTCTAAAGCTTTTTCTCTTAACTGTTCAGTCTGCTGCCTCCCATTTCCTTTTCTTTCTCAAAAACCACAAGGCCCTCTCTTGTTGATCAGAGTTCAACCACCTCTTTGTAGCAGAAACAATTTTTAAAGCTTCTCTGTAGTACCAAGATTTCGAAATATAAAGATGATGGTGGTCCTTTTATCTTTAATATGAGTTACAAAATTTTTCCCAGTTGGTTGTTTGCCTTGATTTTATGGTATTTTTGTTTCATGAAAAAATTTATTTAAAGACATCGCATTTGTAGATCCTTTTTATGGTGTGGAGCATAATGTCATATTTAGCAAGGCTGTCTGAATGATGAGATTATGAAATATTTTCCTAATTCTAACATAATTTCATTTTATGTTTAAATATTTGATCAATCTGAAATTTACTTGTTGTATGTTGTGAAGTAGTATCCACTTTTCACTTTTCCAGAAGTCTAATGATCTGTGTTACCATCATTTATTGAGTAATCCCTCTCCATCCCCAACTGACTTGAAATAAATGCCACCTTTGTGGCAATATATCCCAATATGCTTTTCAGTCAATTTCTGGCCTTTCTAATCTATTCAGTAGATCTGTCTGTATCTTAAGTATCAGGACTACACTGTTTTAACTATTATGTAGCTTTGTAATTTTTTTAGCTATTAGTAGTCTCTTATTACTCCTATTTTTTCAGAAATTTCCTAAGTATTCTTTATGTTTATTTTTCCATGTGAATTTGAGAACCTGCTCATCTAGTTAATCTGTTGGTATTTTTATTGGAGTCAAGTTTTCAGATTAACTTAGGGAGAATTTAAAATTTTTGCGACGCCTTTGCGTTTGTTTAAGTCATAGTCGAGCTTTAATATTTTCTTCATACACATTTCCTGGTGTGTATTTTATCTTTTGTGTTACTGTTATATGGTACTTTCTTTCATTCACTGGTTGTTTTCATGTGGAAAGCTGGTAATTACTGCTTATTAATTCTGTGCTCAACAACCTAGTTGGATTCCTTTACTTATCAGTTGATTCTCTGGAGTTTTCACCTGAAAATTGTAATAGTTTTACCTCCTCCTTTCCAGTTTTTATATTTCTTTCTTTCTCTGTCTCTAGTTTGAGTTCACTAGTACCTTCGGACCAATGCTAAAAATTTGTATTGCTAATAGGCATTCTTGGGATACTTCTAATGTTTCCCAGATAAGCATGATGCAGCCTTTTGAGTTGAGAGGTGTGTGTGTGTGTGTGTGTGTGTGTGTGATTGTGTATGCAAGTTAAGAATTTTATTGTATTTTAAGGTAAAAGAAAGAGTTTTATTTTGATTGAGAATGGATGTTTAATTTTATAAAATGCCCTCAGTGTCTATGGAGATGATCATATAATTTTTCTCTCTTGATCCATTAATATGGAAAGTTATGGTAATAGACTTCTTAACACATCCCTATGTTTGTAGACTACATGACTCATCTGAGACAATGTCTTTTACTGTCCTGCTGGATTCTGTTTGCTAATATTTTATTTAAGAGTTTGCAATACTTCTAAGTAAGATTGGTCTATAGTTTTATTTATGTTTATGTCTTTCTGGTTTTGTCGTCAGCGATATATTGGTTTTATTAAAAAAATTAATAAGCTTTCCTTCTTTTTCTGTGTTCTAGAACAGTTTAACTAGCATGGCAGCTGTCTGTTTCTTAAGGATGAGATAGAATTTTCTATAAAACCAGTTAGGCCCAGTTCTTTTAGTGTGTTCAGCTCTGGAACAACTTTTTTTCTATGATAATTATTTGCCTTACCTCTTCTATCTTTCTAAAGATTGGTTTTGGTAATTTGTACATTTCTATAAAATAATTCATTTCATTCAGGTTTGCAGATTTAGCTGGGTAGAATGGAGCAAATAAGTCTTATATGTTTCCTTGAATAACTTCTGTGATTGTTTCCCCATCCCATTTCTTATTTTGTGCATTTGTGCTCTCTTCCCTTCTTTTCTTGATTATGGTAGCTAGCAGTTTATTTTATTTTTCCTCAAAGAAGCAGTTCTTGAATTCATGTACCATTTTAAAAATTGTTGATTCATTAATTCTTTATCAATATTAATTCTGCTTTTACTTTGCTTAGGTTTATTTTATTACATTATTTTCTTCTCCAGATCCACCTCAGAGCTTACATTTGCACAGTACTATTTACAAATTGCAAGACATATTCATATATATTCTTTCATCTGATTCTTACGAACCTATAAGGTAATTGGCATGTACCCCCATTGGACAGATAAGAAAACAGGCATAGGGAAGTTAAATGGCTTGCCCAAGGTCACACAGCTGGAAAGGAGCAGAAATGGGGTCCAAATGGGGCCACCCCTCCCCAGGGGTGTTTTCCCAGCCTGTCGTTCCTCCCCAGGGGCTCTTTTCTTCGCACCCTGTCCTTGGACCTGCAGTCACGGCCCCACTGCCCACCCCCCCCACCAATACCTTCCCGTCGTTGTGCTGAATTCCAGCCTCTTTCCGCCACTTCAGCAGCATGCGGAGGGGTTGAGAAATGCCAGGGGCTCTAATTCCAGCCGCAAATCAGTTTCGGATTCTTTTCTTCACTTGCACCCAAATCCCTCCCTGTAAGCTCATGAAACTGACTCCAGAAGGATCTCTCCTGGACTGTGGCCTTTTCCCCAATACTAACTTGACAGCGAATAGAACATTTTCCATATTTTTCTCTTCGTCACAATAGAGCCGCTAAAATTCCTTCTCAGCCTTGGGGGCGGATGAAGCGGAGGTTCAGGGCCCATGTATGGAGGCATGGGGCAGCAGAGGTAGGAGAGGCAGGTGCTTGTGAAGAGCACCGCGCGTCCGGCCTCACAGTGGTGCGGCGGCACCTGGCGAGCGGGTGTGCCTGGCCCTTTTGCATACATTGTACAAAGGCATCTTAGACAGGGGAGCCGGGACACGTGGGACGTCTCCCCAGAATCCCTTCTTTCTTGTAAAAGTAAATGTTGCGTTTGCTCTCTTGGAGATGATTTTCAACTGGGAGAAATCAAAGGGAAAGTGCAATTCTCACTGTATCTTTTATTTATCTTTGCTCTGCTGCCACATATTAATTTCGCCTCCTGCCATTTGCCTTTGAAAAAGAGCTGATCAGAGAGACATAAAGAGTTGAGTTGACATGTGCAGACTTCACGGGGACAAAATGATTGCATCTCCACTTGAAAGCCCTTTACTCGTGGCAGCCTTGCCGTGGGACAGCAACTAAGGCTTCTGTGTTGACTATGGCCTTCAGTGCACAAAAGTTGGTTTGGATGGGATGAGCCTTACTCTGTATAGGCTTAGCAGCTAGCCTTATTCCACGCCAGAAGAAGCTTTTTCTAAACAATTAGTCTTTGGAATAAAAGCACAGTTCATGGATTTACCCATTTTTTCATTAGCCATCCTTTGGATTTGAGATGTGACATCTCTGCATAATAATAGGTCCTATTATTAACCATGAAATGGTAGCACGTCCACTGGAGAAAGAAGGAATAATCAAAGAAAGACTTAAACTAGAGCATGAAGGATTAAACTTAGTTATAAGGAAGAAATTGCTAGACACGGAGGTAGGCAGCCACTGGAACAAGTTATAGAAGGCAGCTGGGCAATGTCACTGCCTGGACATCTTTAAAAGAAATGTTATATTTTATTACTTGGGAAAGTATAGTCAATACTAAATTGGGAGGTTTATTCTAGATCCCCTGTGCCTGTAATCTAGAAATTTTTAGATTTAGGGTTAGAAATGCTAGACTCTCTTTTGCTCTTAAAGTAATGATACTTCTATCCACTCCCCCTGCCAGTGGGGTTCAGCAAGACCTGGCCACTTCCTGAAACCCCTTCATCCCTTCGCAAAGCCTTGTCCTCCTCACCCGCACGTCTGATCTGTCACCAGGGCTTGCTGGCTCTGTCTTAGAAATGTCTTCTCTTCTTGGTTGGTCCTTCTTTGCTGTGCCCGCTGGTGCCGTGCTGTGCCTCGATTCGGAGCACCCCAGGCCCACCTGCAATACTGCCATGGATCCCAAACCACATGGACAATTGATGGACTTGATCCTGCCGTAGGAGCTCTTAACGATTTCACTCTCAGAAAATTGATTTACTTCCGATGTCTGCACTCAGACCCACATCCATGAGCACACGGGTCTATCTCCAGGTTTGCGGTTTGTGCGTGAGCTGTGGCTTTGCTCTTTACTCATGCATCCTCTTCCCTGGGCCTACCTGACAGTGGATGAACGGTAGCAGATGACAAAGGTTTTGGGGGGAAATGGGATAGGAATTTAAAGGTGAAAAAGGTATCTGCATTCATCTGGTATTTTTCTCCCTATGAACTTACTTTTAGGATCTTTTTTTTTGATGAAACAACTTATGGGGTACTGCTGCCACCCAGAAGTATCCCAGGCTCTAGACCCTCCAGCCTCAAGGTGGCTACAGAGACAGGAGTCTTTGCAGAGGACCTGGCTGGCTGGGGAGGAGACTGTCGGGGGGATTGGGTCTGATGTGGTGACACTGGTGCCCCGTCCCGTTGGGAGTCACCTGGGTTCCAGACAGCCCCCCAGGAGCCAGGAGCACGTGGCTGCTGGGTGGGGCTGAATGTACCTGGGGCCACCAGGTCTCCTGCACCTGTCGTGTACCGTTTTCTGCAAGTACAAAGAAACACTCATTAGTTTCCTTTATCTGTTACTTCAGCAAATGCGTAATTGAGTCCCACTGGGCCCTGCAGCGGTTGAGGGGACAGACGGGGTGAGCGGGCCTCAGCCCTTCAAGGAGCCCTTCCTGGTGGGAGAGGGTGGGGAGAGGGGCAGAGTCAAGATACGCTCCCCGGGGAGACCCGCAGGGGAGGACAAGCTCTTTTCCAGCTGGGGATTCAGAGAGACTGCAGAGAGGAGGTTGAAGATGGGGCTGGGCCCTGATACTCAGGGGGTACCTCGATAGGAGGAGGGGAGTGGCGGGAGTCCCAGGCCAGGGGAAGGTCAGAGGGCTGGGTGTGGAGGTGGGGGCCCCGGCCGGGGCTGGGCTTGGCAGCAGGTGACCCGCCCAGAGGGGACCTTCTCTGTGGGGTGAGAGCTGTGGCTGAGAAGGCAGCAGGACGATGTTTGGGAGACCTGAAATGTCTAGCTGAGGAGTGTGGCCTTGCTCATAGGCCGTGGGAGCCCCCTCATTTCCTAGTGGCAGGACAAGGCTGTACATCAACCTTTGGGGGGTCGGGGGAGAGTTGTCTGGCTACCTCTGGGGCCGGGGAGGGTGGCCGGTGGCCACGGCCCCGCAGCTACACCAGTGCGCTGAGCCTGGGATGCTGATTTGGGGTGGGGAAGCCTCAGCAGCCCGTGCATGTGGGCTTGTCCACGCAGGCTTAGGATGAGCGCCTTTGTCAAAGCAGAGAAGCGATGCAGAGAGGAGGGGAGGGCCCAGGACAGAGCTGGGCAGGCAGGGCAAGAGCAGCCCATTTCCTTCTGTGTTAGGGTCAGAGGCTAACGCTGCAGCTAACGTAGCCACCGCGGGCCCGGTGCATGGGGTGCCGTGCTTTCTTTCTTTGGAAGAGAATGCATGAGTCCCTAATAAGAAGCTCATAAAATACACCTATTTCCTATTAAATCAAGCTTTTATAAATTGTTCAACCCCCCCCCATATTACATGCATTATTTAATTTGTTTGAGATGGAGTTTATTTCCCAGGATGTATAAATCCATGGAAATTTATTAAGTTTTGACAAGAGTTATTGAATGTTATATTAAGTTTTTCAAATTGGCACATGTTGGAGGGCATAAAAATTATTAATTAATGCATAACATTAAATACCAATAAATTGCATGGTGTATTTATGAACTCTCTTTGAAGGTCATGAAATATGCATATCAGGCAATAAATCTATTCTCTCCTATAAATCTGTTCTGAATTGGGGCGAGTCACGGTTTGGGTGGTAGTGGGGGAGAGCTAGGCGTCGCTGGATGTCCCTGGGCCGCCAGGTGGTCCACGGGAACAAGGGACCAGTCTCCTTCGTTTCCATCACTCCCTCTAATGGAACGGGAAGCAGGCTCAAGTCGGGGGGCCCTTTAGGTTTCAGATGTGGAATCAGAAGAGAGAAAATCTGGAAGTTGGAGAGATGCAGGTGACAGTTTCTGCCCCCAAAAGCTATGTCTTCAGTCCTCACCTGCATCACTGTCAGCTGCCGAAATAAGAGTTGCCATTAGTTAAGGGCCTGTTGTGTGTGTTCTGATGGCACTTTTCAAAAACTCACGCACCTCGTCCTAAGGGGCCAACCGCAGAGGTTAAGCGCCTTTCCTAAGTAACTCGCTCATCCCAAAGCCCCACCTCCCCATCCCAGAGCCTGCCTCAGTCATAGACCCTCAGAGACAGAGGGACTCCAGCCCTCACGCCTTCTTCTGAGAGTGGTGACGAAAGCGATGGTTATTTTGGGGGTGCACAAGCCCAGCTGTCCCGGTGCCGTGAAGGCGGTTGGTGACGATTGGCTATGTCTGCGTAGGATCAGTTGTTACGTATTTTGAGTCACATCCAGGGTTGTCATTTAGTCTGATCCCAGATTCCCCCGATGATGGGGGCCTCACCCCCTCTCCCAAGGCCCGCGGACGGACTGCTTGTATCATTAGCCACTCTCTTCTTTCTTACCCTGCGCAGCAGGTTAGATCATTTCTCCAGTGAGCCTTCACGTGTCTTCTTCAGGCAGGCGCCAGAGGGCAGTGTGGCCCGGGGTGGGGGTGGGGG
This sequence comes from Kogia breviceps, assembly GCF_026419965.1. NCBI lineage: Eukaryota > Metazoa > Chordata > Mammalia > Artiodactyla > Physeteridae > Kogia > Kogia breviceps. The sequence goes on along the minus strand of NC_081317.1, from coordinate 110,506,045 downwards.
AGACCAGAGGCAAGGGTTCTAGACTCTGCTCTACCACTGTCAGCCAGGTCACTCTCCCCAGGCTCCGTCCGGCCTGGACAGCCTCTGTGGTGCCCGGCAGCCTTGGGGGGCTGCTCCTAGTGGGAGCTTCCACGAGACGAGGTCTCACGGCAGAAGCAAAGGGTCCTGCATGTGAGCTCAGAAAAGCTTAGCAGCTTTGTGACCTCGGGCAAGTCACTTGCCCGTTGACGTCTGTTGCCTTTGGGGGGCATCCTTCGACCCTAGTAGTCATTCAGCGTCTCGTGGCCCAGGCCTCAGGAGGGCGGTGGGCTGAGTGACACAGGCAGGGGAGTCGGCACTGCCCGGGGTCTTCGAGCTCAGACACTGGCGGCGTGTGTGTTCAGACTCCCCGTGTCCACACACCCGCTCCTCGCTCAGGCGGGTCCTCAAGTTAACTGGCGCCCGGCAGCTTTCGGCGGGGGGGTGGGTGCGGGGGGGCACGTCGGTTTGGGAGGGATTAAAGCAAAGGTGTCTTAGGTAGCCTGCTGTGAGAGTGAGACAGAGGGCTAGAGACAGAAGCAGAGGCAGAGACCAGGAGTGCGAAAGTTGGTGGGGGAGCCGCTTAGGAATGGGGGCCGCTGAGCCTCTTCAGTGACGCGCGCTCCTTCAGCAAACGCTTGTCGGGCCTCCCATGCCAGGCCCGAGAATGCAGGGGAAGAGGCACGGTTTCCTCTGCTGCTCAGCCTGGACTGGAGCTGGCCGCCCTCGTGGGGCAGCCGTCCCCTCCTGTCCCCCTGCGCTCACTGCTGGGCGCCTCCTGGACACTGCTAACCGCTCGCTGGATGAACGAGAACAGGACGGTGTCCAGAGAGCAGCTGGCCGTCGGGTGGGGACGGCCCGAGTGCACGTTCATTGCCCCAACAGACCAGGTGTGCTGCACGGTGGTCACCTGCCGGCTCCTCTGGCTCTCGGGTCCCGGACCAGCTGCCGTTCGAGGCCCCCCGTGGCCTCCCCATGGCGGCTTCCCACGTGCGGATCCCCTCGTTACACGGATGATAGAGGACAACGTGGGCCCTTCCCTTCTATCCTCTCATCCGACAAGTGCATTTTGCCATTCCTGACCTCATAGATCCTCCCACAATGTGGGGGCAACTTCCGGTGCTTCCCTGTTCCCCATGAAGGAGACTCAGAGACTGAGTGGATAGCCCGTGTGAGCCAGCGGGGCTTTGAACCTAAGTCTCCCAGCGGGACATGGTGGAGGCGGTGAGGCCTGAGCAGAGACAATCTGCTTGCCCTCATCTCCCGGCTGGGATTTGCATCCTGGCCTCCTGACTCCCCGACCAGGGCTCCTACAGTGGGCTGTGCCTCCCTGTCTTGAAAAGCTCGCTGGATCGGATTCTGTGCCTTTTCTGCAGCCCACAGAGGAAGGGTGGGCTGAGCAGAGAGCTTTTCCTCCTTCCAGCCGTGCGCCCGCATTGGGCTGGTGGCCAGGGCGTGGGAACACCCCCCAGGGGGAAGACGCCAGGTCCTGCCCACTCAGGGCGTGAAGGGTGAGAACACACTGCTTCGCTGTGTCCGCTTCTCAGCGCAGCTTTGTTTGAACCTGCCGTTTCAGAGAGCTGGGGGATCCGCCAGAGTTGCTTCCTTTACTGGGCGGCTGTCGGCCGACACTGCTGTGCTCTTCCTGCTGGAAGAAGCAGGTCTGTGGCTCCTCTGAGTGTGAGGTCATGTCAGCCACACCCCTGTGCGGCACTCTGTCGGGGCAGCTCAGGGGCTCTTTGCCAGCACGTGGCTACTGGTCCTCTCTGGTCCCCTGTAGCTGTTGACCCACCTGTGGGGGGCTTCCTCAGGTCAGGATGGGACCACTCGACGGAGGGAGAAGCTGAGGCTCAGAGAGGCCAGGCAGCCCCCCACTCGGGTCACCTGCCACCAAGTGGCAAAGCTGGGTTTTGAACCCGAGTGCTGTTTTAAATTTTTTATTTTTTAAATTGTGGTGAATTACACGTAAAATGTGCCATTTTAACCACATGTCAATGTGCATTTCTATGACATTAATAAGTACCTTCACATGGTCGTGCCGTCACCACCACCCACCTCCAGGATTCACCTACTCAATGGAAAAGCTTGTATGCACTAAACAGCAACACCCCGTCAGTCCTAGTCAGCTCAGGCTGCTGTAACAAAAAAAACATAGACTGGGTACTTTAAGCAACAGACATTTACTTCTCACAGTTCTGGAAGCTGAGAAGTTCAAGATCAAGGTGCCAGCAGATTTGGTTCCTGGCGAGGGCTCTCTTCTTGGCTTGCAGGCGGCCGTGTTCTCGCTGTGCCTTTCCATGGCCCTTCCTCAGTGCGTTCACGGAGGGAGAGAGAGCTGTCCTCCTCTTCTTTTAAGGGCACTGATCTCATCATGAAGACCCCACCCTCATGACCTCATCTAGACCTAGTCACCTCTCAAAGGCCCCACCTTTTAATACCATCGCACTGGGGGCTAGGGCTTCAGCATATAAAGTTCGGGGAGCAAACACCATCTTCCCTCCCCCCATGGACCCTGATGCGCTGACATCGAATTCTGTGCTCTTTCCTCTGTTGCTTGGTACAGATGGAGCCTTCTTCTATGGAAGCAGCTCTTGGAGAAGAAATAGGATCTCACTCAGGTGACATTTCTTGGCGAGAGGGAGAAGTGCAGAACGAGGCTGGAAGTGAGACCATTTTCTAGACACCCTAGATGGCAATCCAGCTCTTCACCTGGCACCTCTCCCTCGCCAAAGCTGGGGATGAGGGTGAAATAAATAATTTTTTCGGCAAAGGCCCGAGCCCAGGATGTGGCTGGGCTGCCCTGTGACCAGGGTCTGGCGGGACATGTGGTCCACGTGTCGGGCTGAGGAGGGGGACCCTGGCCTCTCCTGGGATATCTTCCTCCCCCGAGCTGGTGGTCACCACTCTGTGCTGCCCACGCGCTGTTTTGAAGAGAAACGCGGGAGAGGGTCCAGCAACGCTGGTCCCACTGTGTGACTGTGGGAAGGTGCTGTCCTCTCTGTCCATCCATCTTCCTATCAGTAGAAGGCCTTGCTCATCCCACACTCCTAAGGAGACGTGTTTTACTCTAATTCCCGGCTTATTTGTTAAAGTTAGAAACATACAGCACAGCGTTCTCTTAAGACTAACATAATCAGAGTCCACTAGCATCCGTGGAGCCCCAACTAGCTGCCAGGCCCTTCCTGAAGTACCTGCTCCTCCCTCCTGCCCTCCTGTCTCACAGTGGCACCTGGGACATAATGGGAAGCATCAGTGGGCAGTTGGAAAGATAGGGGTTCCAATTTGGCTTTATCGTTCACTCACTGTGTGACCTTAAGCAAATGGCTTCACCTCTCTGAGCTTCAATTTCCTACTTGTAAACAAAACAGAACAAGAAAAGGAATGATAGTAATATCCAGAAAACGGAGATCCCTTTTGGAAAGCACCTAGTCATGGTACCAACACAAAGTGGGCACTCGAGAAATACCAGTAGCCTTACACCTTCCCTGGGCCTCAGTTTTCTCATCAATGAAGTGGGAATTTCAGAGGGAGTTTGGAGAGACTGAGTGTGGCAAGAGCGTGTGGCAAGTCTGGTACACTGAGGCTCAGCTAATATCGCTCCTTCCTCCCTTTGCAGTTTGGAGCCCAGCAGACACGGACCCTAAAAGTAGGGGATGCTTTGCAGGCTTCCTGGGCAGGGGCATTGTGAGGACTGTCCCGGGAGGAATGGCCCCGTGCCGTGTTCCTCCTCCACCGCGGTTTCGTTACGCTTGGTGCTGTTCACTGAGACGCCGGGACGTGCGTGGCAGTTAGTAACGGGTAACTTTAAATTCTTAGCTTAGAACATGGGTCAGGTTCATTCTTTCAGAAAAGGTGTTCCATCCGTTCCTGCTCATTGGTTCTCTGGTCCTGTGGTGTGTGTCCTCAAGGCATATACTTCTGCAGTAGTAGTACCCTCCTGACCCAGAAGAATCTAATCTGAAGCTTCATCTATTCGGCATGTTCTCAAGGAATGAGAAAGAGAAAAACTACTACTGAATGACCAAATTAACTGCTACAAACTCACGTACAAAAACTTCGGAAGATTCCTCCCAGAGGTTTGCCAGACTTTCCCTTGGGACTTACAGAGTGTGACTCTTGGCATAGTTCTCTTTTAGGGTGTGTGTGTGTGTGTGTGTGTGTGTGTGTGTGTGTGTGTGGTAAAATACACACAACATGAAATGTACTACTTTAACCACTTTTAAGAGCACGGTTCAGTGGCATAAAAGACATTCACATTGTTGTGTATCCAAGTCCAGAACCTTTTCATCTTCCCAAACTGAAACTCTACCTAACTCCCTAGTCCTCCCTCCCCCGGCCCCTGGAAGCCCCCATTTTACTTTCTGTCTCTATGAACTTCACTACTTTAGGTAGCTCCTAAAAGTGGAACCGTACAGTGTTTGGTCTTCTGTCACCGGCTTGTATCACTTAGCGTAACGTCCTCAAGGTTCATCCATGTCGCGTGTGTCAGAATTTCCTTCCTTTTTAAGGCTGAATAACCCCCTGTTGTGTGCATGGACCACATTTAATTAATTGGTCTGTCACTCCCAGTGCAGTTTTAACGAACTTGCTCTCTTCCCTCCGTGCTGATACATCCCAAGACCATGTGACTTGACAATAACCAGTGGCCCCTTTAGAGTTTACAAAACACTTTTACGTGTATGTTCCGTCCATGTCCTATCTACTCCGTAAGGCAGACAGAATCCTGAAGGAGGTTAAGTAATTTGCTCAAAGTCCTACGTTAGTAATTAGCAAAGCACACACTCAAACTCCGTCTAATGTCAAACTCCAAATTCCATGTTATGTCTCCTAGAAAGCTCTGTCCTGTTGAGGCCGGGCTCATATTCAAAGTATCGAACAAACCGTGAGGCACAGCCATCAGCTGACCTCCTCAGGAGGGAGATCTCCCCGGGGCCCCTGCTGTGCCGGGATGAACCCTAGGGCAACCAGGGGCCGGCGTGTTCAGGGTGTTCCAACCAATGGCTACTCGGTGCAGAGATATTTAACAAATACTCCAGGCCCGTGGTCCGGAGACACACCAATGATCGTCACTCCTGGGATTGGGTTCTCGTGGGATTTACAGAGGTGGAGGGAGTGTTGTGAGGAGAAGCGGCTGATAAATCCATTTTTGGAAATCAAGAACGGAAATTGTGGCCCCGAGAAGTGTTTCCTTTATTGAATCTGTCACCCAGTGCAAGAAGTGACGCAACTGCTTCTTCTTTTTTTTTTTTTTTTTGCGGTACGCGGGCCTCTCACTGTCGTGGCCTCTCCCGTTGCGGAGCACAGGCTCCGGACGCGCAGGCTCAGCGGCCACGGCTCACGGGCCCAGCCACTCCGCGGCACGTGGGATCTTCCCGGACCGGGGCACAAACCCGCGTCCCCTGCATCGGCAGGCGGACTCTCAACCACTGCACCACCCGGGAAGCCCTGCTTCTTTTTTTTTTAACTTCATTTTGTTTTTGAAGTATAGTTGATTTACAATGTTGTGTCAATCTCTGCTGTGCAGCAAAATGAAGATACTTGCACCCCTCTGTGCACAGCAGCGCTATTCACAATCGCCAAGACATGGAAACAACCTAAATGTCCATCAACCGAGGAATGAATATAGAAAATGTGGTACATAGATACCATGGAATTCTACTCAGCCGTATAAAAGAACGAAATAATGCCATTTGCAGCAACATGGATGGACCTAGAGATTCTCGTACTGAGTGAAGTAAGTCAGACAGAGAAAGGCAAATATCATATGATATCACGTATATGTGGAATCTAAACTATGACACAAATGAACCTACCTACAAAACGGAACCAGACTCACAGACATAGAGAGCAGACTTGTGGTTGCCAAGGGGTCGTGGGGAGGGAAGGACTGGGAGTTTGGGGTTAGCGGATAGGAATGTTTCTGCTTGGGTGACTTATTCCCACGGTGGGCTCCATGCTGGCGCCGGGTCTGAGGAGGAGCACGTGGGATGCCGGGGCCGGGGGGCGGGCAGCCAGCACCCCGACATTAGTGTGGCTGGCACACGTCCCTCCCCGTTTGGGACCTCAGCTTCCCCACTGGCAAGAGGGGGTACCGCCAGGGTCCGCAGAGAAGAATGTGGAAGTGAAGGTAGTTAGGACTACCAGGCAGGGGGGCCTTGACTTGGGTCCCTTTTAGTCCCAAACCACAGACTAATTTTAGGAAGTTGCTTACCTTTTCTTGGCCCAAGAGAAGGTCTCTTTCAATTTTCACATTCTGCGACTCTTTGGAATATTAATCTCTACTCAATTCCAAAGTGTATTAAGCCTGCTCACAGTTGTACAGGAAAAGTCAAAGAATACAGAATAAAATCCCAGTTACAAGAGACCAAAGAGGAGATGTGCCAGGGTGCCTGAGTTGAATGGGGCTACGCTTGAGAGCTCCGTTTATCACTGAGCTTTCCGGCAGCTGAGGCAAAAAGGGAAACATGTCACACTCTGTGATCCAAGGGTGCTTCAGAGGGAGAGACATCTTCCTGGCACTGAAGGGGTTTATTACCCGAGTCCTCATATCAAAGGCCCAAACAACAAGGTCTGGCTGAAATTTTGTTACAAATGGGCAGCTTTCATTTTGCTCCCTCATAAAATCTGAGGGCAAAGACATTAACTTTTATCCCAGGGAAGGCCTTCCTATAGTTAAAATAATGAACTCTATGTATGTGACCTGACTTAAAATTGAGGCCCAACAAATGAATTAATAATCCATCTTGATGAGGGCCAGCACGGAGAATCTACAGGAACGAGCAGTTAACAGACTGTATCTTGCAAACATCAGCGTCTTGGTGAGCTTGGGGCAATTCTGAGTCCCGGTCGTTTTGTGTTTACATTCTCTGGGGTGGGTCTGTTATGTTGTTAGCTAGAAACTCTGTGCCTTGGCACCAGGCAGCACAGGTACGTGCCGACGCTCCATAAATATTTGTGGAATCATACGTTAGGTTCCAGACAAGAATTCAGGCCACAGAGGGTCTGAGAGAATGTTTGGTTCGATGCCCTCATTTTCCAGACAGGAGTCTGAGGCGCGGAGGGCATCTCGACCTGCTGGGATCACGTTGTGTTATCCAACGTGGTGGTTTTGGGTCCAGCACACAGGCTTCGTCCCCCAGGCCCCGCTCAGCACTGTGTTGCTGCCAAAGCCTGGTACCCTGAACTTTTAGGATGGCAGTTGCTTTTGTACAATGCGGGAACTTGTCCGGCTCCCTCCTGCTTGATTCAGAGGGAGACCATTCATCTACTAATCGATATAATCCAAACCTGGTTTGTGTAGTAAACCTATTTCACAGATGAGTAAACTGAGGCTCAGAGAAGACAAATGCTTTGTTCACGGGTCATGCTTCCAGTAGGCATGGGCGGAGGGGTGTCCCTAGATCAGTGGAACTTACACTTGATTGTACACACCAGTCACTCAGGGATCTCCTTGGAATGCAGATTCTGGTTCAGGAGATGTAGGGCCTGAGATTCTGCATTCCTAACCAGCTCCTGGGTGATGCTGACACTGCCGGTCCTAAGACCACGCTTGTGTAGCCGGGCTCCAGACCGGCGTTTCTCAGGCTTGGCTGTGCATCGTAATTGCCTGGGGAGCTTTGTACACGAAGGGGCCTGTACCCCACCCCCGGAGATCAGCGCGCAGCCCGAGCACAGGAAGTGTTCCCTGGCTGATGCTAACGTGCAGCGATCGTTTAAGAACTGCTGCCCCAGCCCAGCGCTCCTCGAAACGTCAGAGCGCGTCAGAATCGCCTGGAGGGCTCGCTCAAACCCAGGTTCTTGAGCCCCGCCCCCAGAGATGCTATTCTGGAGGTTCCGAGAGCAGGGCCTGAGAACTCGCATGCCTAACGGATGTCTAGGTGGTGCCACCCGTGCTGGTACAGGACTGTGCTCTGGGTGGCAAGGTTGTACCCGCCAGCGTCTCAGAGGGTGGTCCCTGGACGAGCAGCGTCCGCAACCTGTGGGAACTTGTTAGCAATGCAGGTTCTCGGGCCCCACCCCAGACACATTGAATCCGAAGCTCTGTGGCTGGGGTCCAGCAGCCTGTATTTTAGCAACGCTCTCCTCACCCCCCAGGCAATACTGATGCACTCTGAAGTTTGAGAGCCCCCGCTCTGGACCTTCAGGCACCATTTGCCCCTGGAAAGGATCCCGGCTCAGTCTGCTGAGCTTGGGCTGAAAGGTGAGCTTGGTGCCCTGGAGGAAGCCTAGTACTCGGGGTGCTGGAGATCATTCCTTGGTGCCCAGGGAGCCGGGCGGCCCACACCTGCTGGGCGTGAGGCGGCACCACGTGGAAATCAGAAGTGCCTCTGCTTGGCCCAGACCAGATGCATCACAAGCTTCTCTCCATCGAGTGAACTGTCAGAAGCAGGAACATCTGTTAAATTGTTCTCACTCTCATGTTCTGTGCGGAGTAAGAGTTAAATTGCCAAATGCTCTCAGAGAGCCTTCTGTTGCCCCGGCAACACCCTGCAGCTGCCGGAAAGGGAGAGATGGTGCCTTCAGGCCCCAAGCCCTCACTCCCCCATGTCTCAAGTGGGCTGTTTGCTGTCCTGCTTTTCCTTCTGGAAAGAGCATCATCCAGAAGGGCTCCCCCAGGGCCCCTGAGTGCCTGCGATTATCACGTAAGATGACCAGAAAGCCAGAAGGACAGCCGTATTCGTGTACTCTTCCTCCCTGCGTCCATACAGCAAGTGATCCGTGTGCACAGGCGCTGTGCTAGGTGCCAGCGGTCCACAGCGAGCCCGGCAGCTTCTCTTGTAGGAGTGTCTGTGGGCCCTCAGAGCCCTCAGGGACCACGGTGCTTGGGGAGGGGTGTGCGTCATGACGGTTTTCCTGCCCCGAACGTGGGAAATCTGGGGTCCTGTGACTGGGAACTGTTCCTGCATCTGTGCCTTCGTGCCTCTGGGGCTGAGCTCCGGCCCTGAGCAAGGCTGGGTCTTCAGGACAGGCCTGGGGGTTCAGCGTGCTCAGTCCTGCAGAGCTGAGAAGACCGGGGTCCTGGGAGCCCCCTCCGGAGGCCGTGGGGTGGAGTGTTCAGAGAATCAGCCACTAATGTCTCCCACAGCTGCCTCTCCATGCAGGCTGTCTCCTGGGACACATGGATGCAGCCCTGCACCGGGGAGGTCGGTTGGGACAGTGAATGCAGCCCAGGCACCCAGGAGAAGGTTCTCAGAGTTCACAGACCGCAGGTGGTACCCTGGGCTGATGCCTGAGGGCTGGGGACGCCCTCCCGTCTGTGGATTCTGGGTGGCTGGGATGCCCCACCTGGGGTACCAGCCACACTGGGCTCTTCCAGCACCACTGACTCTGCAGCCACTGAAGGTTGGGGGTGGGAGCGGAGCGGGGGGGGTGGAATTCTAGGATCGATTGCATCTCTGCTCTGTACCACTCACTGTGCTGGATGGTTCACACACTGCTCACAGCCACCCTCTGAGCGGGTACTACGTTGCCCGTTACAGAGACACAGAAACGAAGGCTCAGAGAGAGAGCCAGTAACTCCCCCAGTGGCACGTGGCTGTGAGCCAGGAGGTGAATTCCCGACTGACCCCAAAGTTCATTTTCTACTCATTTCATTCACTGGATGAATGCTTAAGAGCCTGCTTTGCAGCAGGCACTGTTTTAGGCGCTGGGGACTCACACCAAGCAGAACTCCCTGCCCTCGTGCCACGATCATCCTAGTGAGGGCAGACTGACAGTGAACAGGTGCCTAAGTGACGTAGTGGGAATAGGAGAGATAGTAAAGACGGCTTAGAGAAAAGTAAAGCAGAAAAGGGGACGAGGCGTGTTTGGCGGGGGGTGGGGGCCAGGGTGCTGCTCTTTTAAATGGGGTGGTCGGGAGAGGCCTCGCTGATAAGCAGGCCTGAAGGGGAGAGCTGTGTGTGCCTCTGGGGAAAGAGCGTTGCAGGCAGAGAGAGCAGGTAGTGCAAAGGCCCTGAGGCAGGAGCAGGCTTGAGAGCACCTGGGGGACTATAGCCAAATGAGTGAGGGGGAGAGGTGGGCAGGGACACGAGGAAGCAGGGGGCTTTTGTTGAGTCCGTGGCCGTGCCTCTGAGTGAGTAGGAGGCTGTACTGGGTATTCAGTCTACTGCAGGGGCCCAGGGTGGTTGCAGGGGGACCAGTGAGGACGCCCAGGCTCAAAGGGCAGTCGTTACTTGGAAATTCAGACAGGGGCCAAAACAGATCCTATCTACTTCAGAAACAGGATATCAGCCTAAAAATGGAGCAGGGGAGATAAGTGCTATTGAACCAAATCCCCTTGCAAGCTCCAAAGAGGCAAAATATAAAAAAGAAATGATACACGTGCACCCTCTAGAGAAAGTCCTCCCTGGCCCACAGCTTCGGAAGGAGGCAGTCAAGCCCTTCTCCCTCTTAGAGCACCAGGGGACATCCCTCTGAGGGTTGCTACAGCCAAACTCCAAACCCCTCAGTGGCAAATCGGGCTGAAAAGAGAGTTGAGGGGCTGCAGAAATGTAGCAGGAGAGACTCTATCACCCAAGGCGGGTTGAGGAGCTGAGTCGCATTGGGCGATTTAATAACCTCTCCACTGTATGATAACATTATGCCTCGAAAAAAAGCATTTAAGCCTACTTATGGTTTGCATTTTCTTACCTCTTAAAAAGGATTGAAAATAAGTCCCCTCCGTGCTCTCAGGAGGTACCCCCTGCTCGCCACTTGGGCGCCAACCCCCGACCACCAGAAGTGAAGGTGGCAGTTAAGCCAAGATCCTTCGTTGTACTTCAGAGAACAGTGCAGGCAGGGCAGTATTTAAGGGGGAAGGTGCTTGACACTCTCCCCTGGATAAAAGGTACAGCTTTTACTCTAAAAAGGTGGTGTGTAATTAGACATGCATTTGTATCTGATGAGTGAGAAATGCCCCCATTTTATCACCAGCGAAATAACTATTCTTGTGGCCCTTGGCCTGGTGAGAGGCCCCAGCCACAGTCCCTGGCCTTCCTTTTCTCTCTCGAGACACCCACCCTCTGACGTTAAAAAAGTGAAAAGAGGCAAATCGGAGTACACGTTTCCTGTTTTCCAACCCCCTGGGCCAGGATGGTCCTGATGGTACCCTGGAGCCGTTTCCACCCTCCATCCAGGTGGGTCCGTGTGCGTGAGGCTCTGCCCGAAGGGACAGTCTTGAAATTCTCCTGGATTTCTTCATTCATTCACTCATCGGAGGCTTCCTGCTTCTCCCTCCACGTGCCGGGGGTGTCTGGATTCCGGCTCATAGCGAGTCCCGCCCCTGACTCCCGTTTCTGCTGCCGGCCCCGGCCAGGCTGGTAGGAAGTCACACAGCTCTCGGTCTAAAGGCCGTCCTGTGTCATGACTTCTGGCCTCCCCACCTGCCCACTGTCAGCTCACGGCGCCGACCTCTCTTGTCTAGGATGTGGCCAAGAGCCAACTGGCTGCCCCATGGCATCCAGCTTCCCCGCCGGTGGGCACACAAAAGCCAGAGCCAGCTTCTTCATTAGCAGATTGGATCTTGCCACTTCGCTGTTTAAATCGTATCATTCTAAAGCCTTCCCTTTGCACTTAGGAAAAAACCCACCTTCTTGTGGGGGCTCATGGGCCGCCTCCGCTTTCCTCTCTGACCTCGTGTCCCCTGCTCACCGTGCCTCAGCCGTTCCGGGCACCGGGGCCCTCGCCCTGCCCGCAGCGTTCTCACCCTGGACCTCAGGTCTCAGGACACGCGTCCCTTCCTCAGAGAGACCTTCTTATTGGTCAGTCCAACCTGGGCACGCCCAGGCGGCCCCTGTCACATGGCCCTAGTTTTGCTCTCTTGATGCCAGCTGTATCCCAAGCGCCTAGAACAATTCCCGCTGCGTATCAGGCCCTTAAATACTGTCTGTTGAAGGGGTGAGTGGTAAAATGGATGGGGGAGTGAGAGTGAGTGAAAATTCAGGCCTTGGGACTTGACGCAGCTTTGACGTCAGACGCGAAGTTCTGATTCTCTGTGACCTTGGACAAATCCTTTGACACCTCTGAGCCTCTGCTTCCTTACCTGTAAATGGAGGACAGCCCTCCCTCCTGGACTATTTTGGGGATGAAATCAGATAATCATGCCTCCGTGGAAATTCACAGGTTTGCTTTCCCTTCCCCTCCGGCAGGGGTGTAGGGTTACTCCCTGATCAAGGGAAAGGCCTCAGCTCACACCTGAGTCTGCTTCTCTCCTGCCTCTGGGAGCATGTGCACCCTTTCCCCGGGACTGGGCTGTCAAGGGTATGCCTCTAACACTGCGTGATAGTCATGGGTTAATGGGGTTGAGGCTCCCCTTGACATCCTGGAAACTATGCCTGGACCCACCTGCCTGGGAAGAGATGTGTGTGCACTCCCCAGCAGGAGGCAGCCTGGACCTCGGGCAGGTTGAAGACAGGGCCCAGACGACGTGAGGTGAGCAGGGCGCCAGGGCACAAAGTAAGGAGGCCGTCACTCTTGGGGCTGTGCAAGGGCAGGGTCGCACCTGAGAGCGGGGGACACCTTGAATTCTCTCCCTTCACCCCTCATGGCTCCAGCCATTTGTCTGGAAGGGACCCTGAGAAGGACCTCCCACCCATTCCTGCCCCCGGAACACGGGGTATCCAGCTCCGTAGATGGTTGACTCTTCTGTGTCTTCCTCCTGTCTTCTCTGAACTGGGTGGTACGGGCTGAATGCTTGTGTCCCGCCCAAAAGTCATGTGTTGAGGCACTAACTCCTAAGGCAATGGCATCCTGATTTGGGAGGTAGTGCGGTTTAAGTGAGGCCATGAGGGTGGGGCCCCCGTGACGGGATTGTGTCCTTATAAGAAGAGGAGGAGACCAGAGCTCTGTTTCTCCACCGTGTGAGGACACAGTGAGAAGGTTGCCATCTGCAAGCCAGGAGGGGAGCCCTCGCCAAGACCTGAGTCTGCTGGCACCTTGATCTTGGACTTCCCAGCTCCCAGAACGTGAGAAATGATGTCTGCCTGGTGTTTAAGTGCTCCCCACAACCGCAGTCTACGGTATTTAGTTAGAGCGGTCCCAGCTGACGGAGACGGTGGGCAACATCAGTCTCCCTATGATGTCGATCCATTGCTCCCTGCCCTCCGGGGTCACAGGGGACAGGTGGCAGCACACGGAGCCCAGTTCCCCTGTCATTTCTGCAGTCTCCATGCCAAGCTCACTGCAGAGGGGTGAGAGGAGAGGCACCGGAGAAACCCTTCAGCCATCCTGGAGGGTGGGGAGAGCCACGTGGACTGTCCTTATCCCTGCGTGAATCCACGTGCAGGAGCCCCGGAGCAAGTGGCGCCCAGGGTGACCAGGAGAGGTGGTCGGAACTCAGGGCATCAGCACCCCACTTTCTGGCAGCAGGAGCCCTGGAGAGGGGTGTCCTCCAGCCTCCAGGAAGTTTGGGGCCCCTCCTCGGGCTCACTGTTTTCCCGTTGAAGCATAGACGTGTCTTTTGCACAGACAGAGGGACCCGTTTCCCAAAGCAGGTGCTGCTCCCAGGCCTGGCTGCCCAGCCCTCAGGGCAGGATGCCCACAGCACAGTGAGCATTCCTGATGCCTCCCCTGTGTCCCGTCTCCAGGGACTCTCAGGCTCGGTGTTACCTTCTCAGCTGAGCGCCTCGTGCCTTGTGGGACAGAGACGAAGGAGTGAGTCAGCCCGTGCAAAGATGAGAAATTGCAGCTGAAACGGTGCTGCCTTTTGTCAGCTAGTGACCGGCCTGCTTCTCCATCTGGAAACGGAGAACGGGGGTAGGAGTGGCCTCAGAGCTAACCACCCCTGCTCCTGTGACTCCCGCCCCTGACAGCAGCGGGCACGCTCCTTCCCAGGTGACAGACGCCTCCGAAACTGCCCGTCCTGCCAATGGATATTCGTGTCTTGGGATGACCCCTGCCCAGAATAACTCTCCGTGGGCCCTTCTGGGAGAATGGTGTCACCCACCAGGCAGCTCGTTGTCACTTTTGATGTAACCACATGAAGCACAGTGAAAACCAAGATGAACGTCCTAATCACATAATTACATTAGTGACGGCTCCAAAGAGTCAGCAGGCTCCCCGAGTCCCAGGGTTCGGTCCTGTTTCCCAGGCTCCTCACAGATGGCACGTATAGAACATTCCTTTTCCAGATGACTTGCCTTGGTTATCATCCAGGCAGGGGAACTGAACCTCATGGAAGGGCTGTGCAGAGTCCATTTGGAGACTCTTTTGAGATTCAGGGATTAGATAAGCAGGGCTAAGAGCCATTTAGATCTTCTAGCCTGACGCGAATGAGGGAAACTGAGGCCCAGAAAGGGTGAGTGACTTACCCAAGGTCACACAGCACATCCCTGGACCAACAGATTTTACAAATCACCATGACTTCTTCCACTTTTTTTGGTCTAGTACATACAGGAAATGTCTGTGTTTAATTACGAATCTATAATAACTTTTTTTTAGGAGTTAAAAAATCAGCTTAAGAAAAGAATAATATATTGAGGTTCATTCTGAGATTAGGTATACTTGTCGGCTCTTCATTTGGTTTAGTTCGAGTTTCTGGAGCAAACATGACCAATTCTGATCTGAATGGATTTCCTCAGTCTCCAGTTTGGCTGGTTCGGAGGAGGGAAGGAGGGGCCTGCCCTGGGTTGGGGTGAAGGTCCCCCTTGGCGAGCCCCACCCTCCCCCGGCAGTGGGACTGGATGCCAGGGAGTGATGGAAACACGCCACAGAGGGAGAGTGGGCCTCGGCAGGTGGAGTCTCCATCTGTCCAGCCGCCCGTCTCATCTTTTCTTCCTGTCGGTGACTGCGGCATCGGTACCCCGGGGCCTGCCTGTCTGTCTCCTGGGAGGCCGCCAGACGTTAACACTTAATCCCTCAGTTGCCGGGAGCCTGTCACTGCCAAGGGGGAGTGATCGGGGTAGGAGACACGCAGGGGACCTCGGGTCTGCTTCTGGAAGCTCCCTCCAGGCCTGCGATGCCCAGCTGAGTGGAAGGACCTGTCTGGAAGGAATGGGGTCTCCCTTCCCATGGGGACGCAGCTGTGAGAGAGGCCTCACCTGTACCCAAGAAGCCGAAGGCAGTTTAATTCCAAATTCGGGTCCAGTCTCTCTCCCCACCCGCCGGTGGGGTGGAGGTGGTGTGGGAGATGCAGAGGGGGCAGCGGCCACTTTGTAGCGGTTGTTGGCTGTGGCCCCTTTCTTTGGCCCCTGCTGCTTTCTCCTGGGAAGCCTCCCGCCTGGCTGCGGACCCCTCACTCCCTGGGGCTTGCCTGGCCTCTCGGCGCCACGGTGGGAGGAGCTGTCCTTCCAGTGGTGTCTGCGCTTCACTGTGCCTGGGTGTCCCTCCTGCCCTCAGGTGAGCTCTCTGCCCCTTGGGAGATGTCTCCTCCGGGTGTGGGGCAGGCTCGCTCCTGCCTCGCAGAAAGGGTGGAGCTGGCGCCCCAGGGCCGAGAAGATGGACCCCAAGTCAGGGCTAGAGGCGTGACAAGCTGCCAGCGTCCGCCGCTACCATCCACCCAGGTGGGCGGTACGGCAAGTAAAGGGGAGTGAAGCCAAGCAAATGACCACTGGGTTGAGGGGGGTGATCTGTCCCCCAGGCCCCAGAGGAAGGTTCTGTGGTTTTCCTTTCCAGCCAGAGGCAAATTGTGAGAGTAACACGGTAGCCCAGCCCTCCTGCCCGCCCCCTTCCCCCCATAGCACCTGGCCCCAGAAGAGGCCCCGCGAGGGGAGGCAGAAGACGGCAGAGAAATGCGGGCCGGGCACCAGGAGACCTGGGATGCATCCCAGCCAGGCTCTTCTCTTGGAGCCTCAGTTTTCTTTGTCCGTAAAGGAATTGGTTGGATTTCTGCCCCTTCTGCTTCTAACTTTCTGTTATTCTTGCAAAGCGAGACAGGATGTGCTACCTCCTTTGGCTTAAGTCAAAGGAATGATTGTCTAACAGCAGGAAGGGGACCGGAATTTGAACCCCCGAGTTCAGAGCCCCTTCACCCACACTCTGCACCCGCCCACCTCCTTGCCAGACGACCACAGGGCCGGCAGTCACCCAGAAACCGTCAGCTGAAGGAACAGACAGAGATGCCCCTTCTCTAGGGACGGTCCTAGGACTCCATTAAGTTTGCCAGGACTTCATGACAAAGTGCCACAGACCGGGGGCTTAAACAAGAACTTATCTTCTCATCGTTCTGGAGGTTGGAAGCCTGAGATCAGGTGCCAGCGGCGCTGGTTTCTGCTGAAGCCTCTCTTCCTGGCTCGTGACTGGCCGCCTTCTCCCCGTGTCCTCACACGGCCCTCCGTCTGGTCTGGGTGAGCACAGAGGGCGAGATCTCTGGTGTCTCCTCCTCTTCTTATAAGGACTCCAGTCCCATCAGGTTAGGGACCTCACTGAACCTTAACCACCTCCTTCACTGGCCCGCCTTCAGATGCAGTGGGGGTGAGGGCTTCGACATGTGAACCGGGGGTGGGAGGACACAGCTCAGTCCCTGGCCGCCGCCTCCTTGCTGTGTCCTCACATGGTCACCCCTTAGTCTGTGTGTTACCTGTGCCCTAGTCTCCTCTTCTTACAAGGACACCTGTCACATTGGATTAAGGTCCACTCCTGTGGCCTCATTTTACCGTAATTTCCTCTTTAAAGATCCTATCCGCAAATGTACTCACAGCCGGAGGAGTTAGGACTTCAACGTGCACAGTTCAGCTCATAGCAGAGCCCTAGGCAGACATTTCGGGGAGTGACTTCCCTGTGGACAGGGTGATAGTGGTCCAGGGTGGTGACGATGACGGACGGAGCTCCGGGGAGGTCATGGGAGCAGGGAGCCAAGCCACGAGGCTGCGGAGGGTGATCTGGGAGACGCCAAAGACCAGCCTGGGCCGCTGTGCCTGACCTCAGGTCTTGGTGGGTGAAAGTCAGTGAGCCAGCCTCATGGCCTCCGTGTCCGCGTCTGCAGAAGGGGAACGATGCAGCCCACCTTGTCTGTGTCACAGACGCAGAGGAAACGGGACCGGGCGATGCACCACGTACGCCGGTTGCTCTGTCTGCTTGGGGGAAACACGTGTCTTTTGGGTTCGAGGATGCGTTTTTGTGGCTGGTCAGATGGACTTTTCTCTACAGAAAGGTGGCTTTGGAGCAAGGCCAGGCCATTCTTCGCCTAGAAGGAGGGAGGGGGGGCGGGGGACGTGGCCCATGCTGCGACCGCGGCGGGAACCCTTTGGGACGCCAGGAGCCATCGTTCCTTTTATTGGAAATATTTCTCTCCCTTGTTTGGAGGGATAGTACCTTAAGCCGCTGTCATCTTAGTGTGAATGAGCTTGATCATTTTTTCTCTTCTGTGACAACAGGCATTTGAGGAACACGAGCCCCGACTCTGGGGGAAGGGGGAGGGGCCGGGAATGAGGAGGTGGGCTCCCGGCTGGCCTCTGGGGGCTGCTGCAGGGGTTCCAGGAGCCTCGCTAAGCCACGTCCGTGGGGAATCGGGGCAGCAGTGATCCAACGAGCCGCCGAAAGGCCAGCTTGAACAACTGGGTGACTCTGCCGGTGCTTTCCCCGGGGCAATCCGCTGCTGAGCCCTCCATTGATTTAATCACGACCCATTCATTCATTCACTCACGGAAATGAACTGAGCACCAGCTGCGAGCCTGGCCCCCTGTGGCCCAGTCCTTGTTCTAGGGGCTCACGGTCTCATGAGGGAGGCAAAGGGAAAACAAAACAAGCAACACAAAATTACGAGTACGTTAGAGTGTGCTGAGTGCCGAGGCGACGGGCGCTGGGGCGGGAGGGGGACCAAGGGTGCCACACACTCCCCAGGGGAGCGGAGGGGAGGGGAGGAATCGGACAGAATTCCCCAAATGGACGTTTGGGCTGGGTATTGAATAATGAGCCGTGAAAGGGAGCAGGGCGTCCCAGGAGGCCACAGAGCGTGAACAAGGGAGTGAGGAAGGGTTTGGCCCCGGACGTGTTGGGGGGGAGGGTGTCCTGGGATGGCCAGGAGGGAGGTGCTGGGGCAGGTGGCTCAGGAGTCAGGAGCCCACTTCCTCTCTGCGACTGCAGGGGGGATGGGACGGGGGAGTCTCAGCCACCCCAGCCCGACCTGCTTGCTGGCCTGGCGGGCCTGCTGTTCTCAGACAGCTGTGGCATCAGTGCCGGGCTCTGCCCAGCCGGACTCTCTGCAGGGCCAAGAGGGGCAGGGAGGTCTCACCTAACTCTCGTGAGGTCCAGGCAGCGCGAATCCAGTGAAAGCTGCTGACTGACAGCTGCAAGAGACTAGCACCCAAATGGGGGGCCTGCAGCACTGACCTGGTCACCCCATTCAGCCAGCCTCAGCCAGAGCCTGCTGGATGCCTGCCAGGGTCTGGGCTGGCTGCTGCAGGGTCACAAGCATGCGAGACGGGGCCACTAAGCTCCTGGAGCTTATAGCCGGTGGCCCAGGGATGGTACCAGATGCAAAGGGGTGGGCACGGTAAGGTGGGCTCAGTGACCCCATGCAGTCCCCGTCCCGGGCCCCTTTCACTGTGAGAAGGGCCATGGATCTGTGTAGGGCTGGGCCCAGCATCATGGCCCCACCCTCCTGCCCAGGGGCCACTGTGCCCCTCCCAGCATTTTGACAAGTCATCCACGTTGAAATGAACATGCCGGGCTGCATGGAAAGAGGAGGTGGCCGGCGGGGGCAGAGACCAGGAGCTCATCCTGCCTCTGTCACACTGAACCTTGGACAAGCCTCTTTGCACCCCAGTTCCTTCTCTATATAAGGGGAGCCCCAGACTAGCTCACTCCATGTCTGGCATCTCTCTGGGTGTGTGTCAGGGAAACGGGAGCCACACGGCTCGGGTTCCCCTCCCACCTCTGCCACCTACCACTTGTGTGACCTTAGGCAAGTTATCTGACTTCCTTGTGCCTCAGTTTCTTCATCTGTGAAGTGGGACTATGGTAGAACCTACCTCACAGGTCACGTTAAGTGAATTAATACACACAAGGCACTTAGACCTGCATCTGACATAGGTCTCCCCTCAATAAATGTTAGAAGGCAGAGAGAGAGAGAGAGAGTGAGAGAGACAGTCTTGAAAAAGAATGACAAAGCTGGAGTAATTAAACTTCCTGTTTTCCAACCTTACTACAAAGCTATAGCAAACAAGATAGTGGTGCTGTCATAAAGGTAGACGTGTAGGTCAATGGGACAGAATTGTCCAGAAATAAATCCTTACATTTATGTGCAGTTGATATTTGTCAAGGGTTCCAAGACAGTTAAATGCGGAGAGAGTATTCTTTTCAGCAAATGGTGCCGGGACAGCCAGTTCTCTACAAGCAAAAGAATGAACTTGGGCCTTACTTTACCTCTTACATAAAGACCAACTTCAGTGGATCGTAGGCCTAAACATAAGAGCTATAACTATAATACCCTCAGAAGAAAACACAGAAGTAAATCTTCATGACCTGGGTTAGGCAAAACCTTCTTAGATGTGACACCAAAAGCACAAGCGACAAAAGAAAAAATAGACAAATTGGACTTCATCAAAATTAAAAACTTTTGTGCTTCAGAGGACATCATCAAGAAAGTGAAAAGCCAAGCTATAGAATGGGAGAAGATATTTGCAAATCATATATCTGATAAGGGACTAGTCTCTAGATTACATAGAGAACTTTTACAAATCAGTAATAAAGAGATGAATAAGCCAATTACTAAAAGGACAAAAGATCTGAATGAACGTTTTGCCAAAGAAGATATACAAATGGCCAATAAGCATGTGAAAAGTTACTCAACGTCATTAGTCATTAGGGAAATGCAAGTGAAAATCACAAGATACCACTTCACACCCATGAGGATGACTAAAATTAAAGACAGCTAATAACAAATGTTGGCAAGGATATGGAGAAATTACAGCCCTCCTGCATAGCCGGTGGGAATGTAAAATGGCGCAGCCACTCTGGAAAATTGTCTGGCAGTTCCGCAAAAAGTTAAACCTCGAGTTACCATATGACCCAGCAACTTCACTCCTAGTTCTGTACCCAAGAGAACTGAAAACACATGTCCACACAAACATTTGTACATGAATGTTCACAGTAGCATTATTCATAATAACCAAAAAGTGGAAACAACCCAAATGTCCATCAACCAATAAATGGATAAACAAAAGGTAGTATATCCATGTAATGGAATATTATTCAGTAATAGGACTAGAGTCCTGACACATGCTACAGTATGGATGGACCTTGAAAACAGTGTGCTATGTGAGAGAAGCCAGACACAGAAGGACACATATGTGATTCCATGTATAGGAAATGCCCTGGGTAGGCAAATCCATAGAGACAGAAAGGAGACTAGTGCTTGCCGGGGGCTGTGGTATGAGGGGGGCGGGGAGTGAGTGCTCATGGGTCTGGAATTTCTTTCTGGGATGATGGAAATGTTCTGCAATTAGGTAGCGGTGCTGGGCTGGCCTGGAGGCAGGTGAGGCTGAGGCGTGGGGTGGGAGCTCTGGAAAGGCCTGAGACGGGCTCACAGAGGCAGCGGGAGGTCATGCTGGGGAACTGTGCTGAGCCCAGAGGAGAAAGACACACGTGTACGTCTGGCCCTTCTCCTTCTTCCCAGCCACCCAGGCCCAGCTCCAACTGACGCTGAAGCTGCTCCCAGTTTCTTAGGGGCTGGATGCCCGCTCCTCGCTCTGACCCCCTCCCAGGGCTCAGGCTCCCCACACCCAGCTTGGCTCGGTAAGGAGGAAACCTCGTCCCTCCAGTCAGCTCCCCACCGAGGCCCCCTCCCACGCACGGCCCACTTTGCGCCGGACCAAGCAGCAGTGGACCACGGAGGGGCACGGGGCTCCCGGACATCCCAGCACGCGCAGGTGTCCGTCGGGGGCCCCTGCCCAGGAAGCGCTCCACAGCCTCCTCCCTGAGGACATCACCCGAGTAGGGAGCACCGGTCGGGCTGCATGTCCCCAGGCCTGCCCCACGCCCCCCGGGGGAAGGTCAGTTGTGGTCCCAAATGCCCATTGATGGCCAGTAGATAATGGAGTGAGATGAGGGGTGGTAAAGGCCACGTGGCCAGGCTTCTCATTTTACAGGTGAGGACGCTGCGGTCCTGAGAGGTCGAGGGACTTGTGTAAGGAGGTGGAGAGGCCGGGGCACAAAATCAGAAGGGAACCGTGCGATGTGTAATACACAAGAAGCTACTGCTGCTAAATTTGGCGCTAAAACCAAGTTCCTCGGTGATGAGCCCCCGGTCATCCCGGCTCCCCGCGTGCCTGCCCAGCCTGCAGACCGCCCCCCCCCCCCCGCGTTCCTGCAACCCCTGCTCGAGCCCGTTCCCCTCTCGGAGCTGTGGACCGTCTGTTCCTTCCGCATGGCTGGGCCCCTGGCTCCACGCCGGCCTGTGCTCCGCGCTTGCGCGCACGCGCCCACGCGCACTCTGCCGTCTCTATCCCTCAGCTTTGTTCGTGCCAGGCACTTACCACCCCGGGGATGATGTTACATAATTATTTGCTCCTTTATTTATTGTCTCCCTCCACCTGGAACGTGAGTTCGAGGGCTGGGGCCTGAGATGCCGTGTTCTGCAGGCTTCCCGAGTACCTGGTACAAGGGACTGGCCAGGGTGGCTGTCCCCGAGGAAGCTGGTGGACTCCGGTTGGGTAGCTCGTGGCAGTTTTGAAGACACCGTCACAGGGAGACAGTAGAGCACGCTGCTGAGGTTCTGGGGCTGAATCCCAGCTCCGTCCTTGCTGTGTGACCTTGGGCAGGTAACATGCCATCTCTGGGCCAACCTCAGGCTGCTCACGTATAGCATAGCACAATAATAGTACCTGCCTGATGGGGCAGCTAGCTATGAGGGTTGTGCAAGGTGGCCCATGGGAAACTTCTAGCAAACTGCCTGCCTCATAGAAAATGTTCAACAATTACTCATGGGCAGCCTTGGGAGGGGAACGGTTTGGCCTGCGAGCGAAGGGTCTGTGGTGCTGTTCAGCTGTATCGTATGCTCTTGCATCTCAAGTTCTGTTCAGAACGTGCTGAGGTCCGAATTAATGAATAATTAAGCATTCTGTGTCTGAGGCTAGGCTTTATAGTCTTGTTACGTATTCTTAGACCGAGACTTGTACGGACTTATCACTTTCTTCATTTGCACCTGTAGGAAATCAAAAGAGAAGCCACAAGAGACCCTTATCCCCATTTTATGGATGACGTGATTGGTGCTTAAGATGTGGATGTGATCCTGGCCATCTCAGGCCTGGTCGGCGGGGATGACAGAAAAGGCCTGGGCCCCTGGGCCCCGTTGTAGCCACCTTCTGCCCTTCCTGGGGCTGCTGGCCCAGGGTGGATGCTCTCCGCTCTCACAGGCTCCTAGGAGGAGCGCTTGCTGCGTCCTGGAGCCCCTGGGGGCTGGGGCATCGGAGACTGGGCTGGGAGGGTGCCCTGTGCCACACTGGCTTCAGGGGGCACCCTTTTAGCAGGAAGTGGAGGGTCTGGGGGCTGAGAGCAAAGAGGAGCCCCCGTACTACCCACTGGCCAGGCCGAGGCCACCTGCAGGAGGCAGTGGAATCCCACCCTCCCCTGCTCAGAAGCTGTCCCTTCTTCTCAACGTTCACCTCCTCTGGTCCCAGCTACCCCGTCCCCATCCTTCCTACCGTCTGTCCATCCGTCCATCCATCCATCCATCCATCCATGGGCTAGGGAGGATGGAAAGGTGAGAACAACCCAGCTCGTGACCTCAGAAAGCTCCCCATTTCAGCCCCCTGGGTTATCTCTCATTAGAAAGATCCAGGAGAGGGCCATGGTGGAGGAGCCGTAAGCTCAGCCTGTGCACCCTGGGTCAAGGCAGGCGACACTGGGAAAGGGGCGTATGGCCTGTAGAATGGGTCCCTTTGGTATCTGAGGTTCTTCCCAGACTTCACCTTCCTCTTGGAACCTTCCCCACTCCCCCACATTGGGCTAGGAGCTCCTCTTCTGCGCTCAGAGCCCCTCCTGCTTCAGGGTGCAGTCCGTAGCCTCTGGCCCCTGACTCTGTGTCATTGGGTGAGTTATTTATGCCCACGTGTTTCAGTCTCTTCATCTGCAAAATGGGGGTAACAATAGACGCACCATGTTCAGTAGCACCGTTCCACTCAGCATCAAGTGCCCTTGCCTGTCTCCCTGCTGGATGGGAGCTCCTTTGGGGCCGCATCGCACCCGGCTCTGTGTCCAGCATGTGGGAGGCCCCCTGAACTCCTGTCAGGTGACTGTTCCATGAACGACGTGCCTTCCCGGCCACAAGAACAAGAGGTCAGAGCCGCAGGGAGGGGACTGGGCCCAGGGCCGGCCCCCCGCGCTTACAGCCTGTGCCCTGTGCTGCTGGGGGGCCACTGCCTTCTGCCCTGACTGCAGGGGAGACTCCAGACCACTCCTGGCTGGAACCTTAAGGAGGCGATGAGGAAAGGTCAGGGCAGGCGTGTCGGAGGGATCGGCGAGTGTACACAACCGGAGAGAGAAACCAGAGAGCCATTGTGTTGTTTATTATTCTTCTTAAGCCCCATCTGGTGTGGGCCTGAGAGGTAGTGCCACCGCCTGAAAGCAGGGGATCGGGTGGGACGGACCCAGAAAGGCCCCCCGCACCCCGGCAGGTGATCTGAGCTCGAGGCCAGACGCTGCCTCCCAGCTCACCCTCCCCGAGCCCAGGTGGAAACGGCCAGCTCTCAGCCTGCCTACATATATGAGGTGTTGACCCTGGCTCTGTGGCCTCGTCCCAGGCACTGCAGCCGTCACCAAGATGGGCCTGGCCCCCTGCAGGCCGTGGAGCAGTTAGAGAGAGTCTGCACGGCTGCCCCCTTGGACGTGGAGATCTGGAAAGAAGTTAGAAACGATCATTCAGCTCTTTACGGATGGGGAGGCTGGGGTCGGGTAAGGGGAGCAAAGCCCCGTGCCAGGCTCTAAAGCCAGTCACCTGCAGAGGCAGCCCTGGCTGCCAGGCATCCTGACTCTCGGCCCAGTGCTTTCCTACACCCACTGTGTTCCCAGCAGCTCACTGGGACACCGTCACGGAGAGAGCAATATGAGTGTGTCTCACACAGCGAACTCTGGCCTGGGTGCCCTCTCTCGTGTCTGACTTTGGCGGCCTCCCGGGGAGGCTGGGCTACCAGGGCGTTGGTAAGCAAGCTGGGCCTGGTCATCACCTGGAGACGGGCTCTTAAGGTGTGGAAACGTCACTGGCCTCACTCCTGGTGCAGGGCAAACTCGACCAAATGTCACCTTCTATTCCTATTTCTAGCCTGCTTCCCTGAAAATCTCCAGGAAACAGCACACGTGATGTTGTCTGGCTTCCCAGAGTGGGGATCGGGACCTGAATACAGAAGTGGGCTTGGAGGGGCAGAGGCTGCTCTCCCGGGCAGCCCTGAGCCTCTCCCATGCAGGAGAGCAGCCTGCAGGGGGTTGGTGGAGGGTGCCCAAGAGGAGATGGCCCAGGTCCTCCAGGGTGGCCACTGAGCTGGAAAGATCTCTGGGAAGCAGACCAGGCCCTATGGGGCCTGTGAGGTCAAGGTAGTGCCACGGCTTGAGAGTTCATCTGGTCGTATCTGCTCATTTCACTGAGAAGGAAACAGGGGGGAGGAACGTCCCCAAGGCCACAGAACCAGGACATGGTGGCAGCAGGACACAGCAGAAGAGCCTTGAAGCCAGGGTCAAATCCATCAGTGAGTGGTCCCATGGCTTCCTCCTCGATCCATCCCTCACTCTCCAAGGGCAGCACTCACAGCTGGAAGGCAGTTCCCAGAGCCTAAACCACTAAGCGCGCCCAACACCGGTGCAGAGGTTGTATCTTCCGTGGGTCAGAGAGGCAGCATGGTGCAGAGGAAGGACACTCGGGCCGGGTCCCCCGTGCCTGGCGCAGTGCCCGACATGCAAGAGGGGTGTACATTGGAGAGGGGGCTGGATTGCAGCAGCGAAGCCTTCCTCAGAGTCTGAAAGGGACAAGTTCAGGGCACATGAAAGGACAAGATGGCCCACAAGGAGAATAATCCCCAAGAGGTAGTATCAGGAAACCAAACCACCTCTGTGAACGTTTCAGATAAGTTCGTTTTGCCACAGACCCAGTATGGGCTAGAAAAGGGGCGATGGGACGTGTGAGCCACACCCTGCACGAGAGGCTCATGACAAAGGCACAGGCGTGGACTCCTGCCAAGTCCTCAGGGTTCCTCAGGGCCGCTGCCCCGGGGAAGGCTCATGTTCACACGTTGATCGCGTGATTCAGAGCTCCAACCGAAGTGCACGTGACTTTACTGTGGGCCACTGGATCCCCCTCGAGGTCGTGAGGTACTTTGTCTTGTTTCTGTTTTCAATTTTTAAATTTTTTAAAAATTAATTTTTATTGGAGTCTAGTTGCTTTACAATGTTAGTTTCTACTGTACAGAAAGATGAATCAGCTATACGTATACATATGTATGTGTCTTCTTTGGATTGCCTTCCCATTTAGGTCTCCACAGTGCATTCAGTAGAGTTCCCCATGCTATACAGTATTTTCTCATTAGTTGTCTATTTTACACATAGCATCAATAGTGTATATGTGTCAGTCCCCATCTCCCAGTTCCTCCCACCCCCTTCCCCCTTGGTATCCATACATTTGTTCTCTACCTCTGTGTCTCTGTTTCTGCTTTGCAAATGAGATCATCTATACCGTTTTGTAGATTCCACCCATATGTGTTAATATACGATTTTTGTTCTTTTTGTTTGTGAGGTACTTTGAACACACACTAACGTGTCCTTTGTTTGGGCGGAGCTGACCTCCTCCCAAACTGCTCAGGCAGCTGGGTGCGGACCGGCTGCCTTGGATTGAGCAAATCCGTTGCACCAGGATGCAGGCATCCTGTGCAACAGCACTGGCTGGGCTGTTGTCCGAGTGTTCAGTTCTAATCTGGGGGAGGGTGAAATGGGCTTTCCCACAGTGGGCACTGCAGTGGTTCCAACTCCAAGCAGAAAAGCACAAGAGTGGTGCCAGTGATGGGCTTGCTCTCTTGGTTGGAAAGAGTCTGTGCCAGCTGGAGAGAGGAATGCAGTCACGTATTCATCCAGGACTGGGGACTTAGCTGGCCAGAGAGGGAGACTTGAAGACAAGTTAGGGGTGGGTGGAAGGAGAGCAGGGAAGAGGACCCCAGGTTCTGCTCTGGGCTCCCGCTCCCGGACGCCCCCAGTGGAGGATCCAGGATGACTTGAGCC
This sequence comes from Kogia breviceps, assembly GCF_026419965.1. NCBI lineage: Eukaryota > Metazoa > Chordata > Mammalia > Artiodactyla > Physeteridae > Kogia > Kogia breviceps. The sequence goes on along the minus strand of NC_081317.1, from coordinate 110,479,915 downwards.
TTCAGAAGAGGGGGGCTTTCCTTACACCTGCCCCGGAAGGTTGTTCTATAAACTTCCTAAAGCACAAGGATTTTACTAGCAGCCTGTCCGGTCGGTTTGTTCATTCATGAGACATACACCAAACGCCCACCGAGTGTCTGGTAGTGTGCCGTGCACCAGGTATGCAAAGATAAACCCAACCCTCAAAACTTTGGTCTTGGGCTTCCCTGGTGGCTCAGTGGTTAAGAATCCGCCTGCCAATGCAGGGGACACGGGTTCGAGCCCTGATCCGGGGAGATCCCACATGCCACAGAGCAACTGAGCCCGTGTGCCACAACTACGGAGCCTGCGCTCTAGAGCCCGTGAGCCACAACTACTGAGCCCGCGTGCCACAACTGTTGAGCCCGCATGCTACGGCTACTGAAGCCCAAGCGCCTAGAGCCCGTGCTCTGCAACAGAGAAACCGCCGCGATGAGAAGCCCGCGCACCGCAACGAAAAGTAGACCCCTGCTCCCGCAACTAGAGAAAGTCCGCGCGCAGCAACGAAGACCCAACGCAGCCAAAAAAAAAAAAAAAAGAAAGAAAGAAAAAACAAGCAAAAAATCCCCAAAACGTTTGTCTCTGTCCTTCTGGGAGTTTATAAGGGGGAACAAAAAGCATTTCTCCGACATGTAGGTTTGCAAAGGTGTTTTGATTTCTTAAATCAAGTTTCTTGCAGAGCCTCAGAGAAAGAGCAATAGCCCGGGCCCCACTGTGCCGGTGGGAAAATGAGGCTGGTGGGGAAGTTTCCGCCCACGTTCTGCTGTGCTGAGCCCTGGGGTGTTGTGGGATGCTTAGGCCACCTGGCCACCAAGACCCTACATCCAGGAAGACTACCAGCGGCACCCACTGCAGCCACCTCCCTTCCCTGGAGCTGTGTGGAGCTCTTCTCTGCTATCTCCCCTGGGCCCGGCAAAGCAATGCCATTTCACGCCTGCTTTCTCGGATGCGTGCCCCAAGCTGGCCACCACTGCTCAGCTGATGTCAGATGCTGGAGAGAAGGGCTAAAAATAGCTCCGATTTGATGCGCTGCTCTTGGGGGCTGAGCTGGCAGCTGGCCCCTCCATCTTTCCTACATGATGAAGGCATCTCAGCTGGAGTTGGGGGGGGCGGGGGGGGGCGAGAGTGTGAGGTGGGGAATCAGAGGGGCTTCTGGGCCAGCCTGGCAGTGGAAGGTTGCGGAGTCCATTCTCAGACTCAGAAAGAGCCCACGGCCCACAGCCCGGGCTGCGTTCGTGCACTATTCCAGCTTGGAGGCCCCTTGAGCCACCCAGACCTGCATTTGGGTGGTTTGAGGGGGTCCTCGGCTACGACTCGTGTATGGACACACACATGTGTGTGCCCAAGTGGACACCGGGTACACCGCGCCGTGCCTCCGATATATTGAGAAGACACTTCGAACCCCTGTGAGCCTCTGAGTTGTGAGCCTCTGCCGCCTGACAGCCCTGTAGCTTTGCTTCTCTCTGAAACTGTCCAGAGAGGGGCGAAAAACGTTATCGTTGTAACGTTATCCGGTCAGGCTGGTTGGTAAGTTATCTCTTGTCTCCAACCCAAATCATTCCTGATTTAATTGAGCTCCTTGCACCCATTCGGGTCGTCTGCCTCGGGGAACATGTATTTTAGGTATTTGAAGGTAGTGTTGCATCTCTTTGGTCAAATGAGACTGTCAGAGTAGGGGATAAATTCGCCTTAGCAGCCTCCGATTGGATGTTTACTATGGTGGCCTGGGGGCGGCGGCTGTACACACAGACGTCCCTCCTGGGGGTTAAGATCTAGCTGGAGAGGCATCTCTGTACGTTAAGTGACTCCAGTACAGCGTGGGCTGCGAGGAGAGCTGTTATAGGGGAGGGGAGGGGCTTCTAGGGGTGGAAAACAGGCGTGTTTTCCAGCCACACAAATCGAGGCTGAAATTTGGCTTTCCAACTTGGCATGCTATTTAACCCCTCTGAGCCTCAGTTTGCTGATGTGTAAAATGGGGCCAATAATCCAATTCATAGAATTGTGGAAAGAAGTAAGTGAACTGAGGAGAGAGGGACTGAGAGAAAGATAAGGAACAGGAGAATATCGTGTTCTGGGTTAGGAGCACCCTCTCTGGAGTCCAGCGGCCTGGTATGAGTCCCGGTAGCGACGTCCTCAGGTGCTTCCGTTTCTTCGTCTGTACGTGACTGTAAGGTTCTCATGTTAAATGACTTAATACATGTAGAGAGTTTACACTGTGTCTGGTATGTAGGGAGAACCCAGTAAATGGAAGCTATTACTATACTGAGGACCCAGTATAAGGGGAGGATGGGAGGGAAATACTTTGACGTAGGCAGGGAGTAAGGCACGTGGGGAGAGCTGGGCCTTGCCCCGGGGTGGCTGCTTGGGCGTGGAAACAACAGAAGCAGAGACACAGAGATGGGCACATGCTGGGAAGGTCTGGGATGGGAGGGCCATCAGGTGTGGCCATGGGTCGGGGGCAGGTGTGGGACGGGGGCAGGCAGGAGACTGGCCTGGCTGCACAGCCAGCAGGGAGCCACCCGGGTTAGTGGGTGGCTAAATGAGTCCAGGTTAGCCTTGATTTCCTCATCTGTAATATGGGGATGGCGATAAAAATAACCTGGCAGATGCCTGCAAGCTGAACCCTGAGCCTGTCTGCGACAGCTTGGATGCTGGTGCCCCTGAGATCTGTGATGGTTTGGAAGAGCTTGAAGGACTTTTCTCTGTCCTGACCCGGGACCACAGGGAACAGACGCGGGCGGGGGTTCCTACCGGGGCACAGAGTCTACGTCACGCAGGCGGGAGCACAGCCTTTTTGCCATAGCAGCCTTGGAGCCCCTGTTAACGCCTGGTGACCCAGCTCAGCAGTCCTCAGCGGGTGACAAGCCCCAGACTGACAAGGTTCCTGCACAAGCCCCATGCAGCCTGGGACCCTGAAACCTCCCCCACCCCCCTTTTGGGCCACTTTCTTCTACAGCCACTGCATGGCCACCTGGCCCTAGACCCCTGGGATGTGGTCAGCAGTGGAAAGGACACAAGGGGGGAGCCCCTCCACCCCTCCAAAGATGGACCAGACGAGAGTGCAGATCACACAACATCACAGTAGCCCTCAATGCCTTTGCTGCGACCACAAGTCAGGATTCCCGAATCAATCAGGCACAGGTGGAGGTGAAGCGGGACAAGTGTGAACAGGGCTGGGCGCTGCGCACGTTCAGATGTCAGTGAGCCCTTGGGTGCTCTGGTGGCAGCTGGCCCCGCTCGGTCCTTGGTGTCGGGGGCAGGATGTTGTCCGACTGGTAGCTGCAGTGCCCCATCCTCTCCAGGGTGGGTTCCCAGATACCAGGAAGTGATGCGCGTTTGGCTTTCCCTCTGCATCCTCTGTGCCTGCCGTGATGGCAGCGAATGGTCGGGCCAGGCAGGGACCCACCCCCTCGGGGATCTGGGGTTGGATCACGTTGACACAGGCTTGTGGCCATGGGCTACGGGTGTCTCTACAGGTGGAGCCCTGGACACGTGCAGTGTGTTCGTGTCCGTGGTGGTTTGTGCATGTGTGTCTGTGTGGCGTTTGTGTGGAGTGTTCTTGTAGGTGGTGTGTGTGTGGCTGTGAGAGTGTGTTCCACGCCCACCCAGGACAAGGGTCAGATGCCCCTGGAGGTCTGGCTGCTTCTATTTAAATACAACAAAAATATAGAGGTACTTTAAAAATTGAAGTAGAGTTGACGTACAATATTATATTTGTTTCAGGTATATAGAAGGGTAATTCGATATCTTTACAGATTATACTCTGACCAAAGTAATCATAAAGTATTGACAGTATTCCCTGTGCTGTGCGTTGCATCCTTGTGACTTATTTTATACCTTGCAGTTTGTCCCTCTTAATCCCCTTCACCTATCTCGCCCCTCCTGTCCCCTTAAGGGAGCTAATTTAAGTGGTAGGTATGTTTTTAAATTTCAGTTTCCAACTGTTCATTAGTAGTCTACATATTTAATTTTTATATGCTGACCTTGTATCATGAGACTTTGCTTAACTTGCCAATTAGTTCTATGAGCTTTTTTTGTATATTTCTTGGGATTTTCTATCTAGACAATCATGTCATTTACAAATAGGGACAGTTTTACTTTGTTCTTTGCAGTTTGTATATACTTTCTTTTTCCTGACTTATTGTACGGACTGGGACTTCTAGTACGATAGTACTTCCTATTCTGTTGAGTAGGAGTGGTGAGCTTAGACATTTTTGTCTTATTCCTGATCTTAAGAGGAAAGAATTCAGTCTTTTTATCATTAAGTGTGATATTAACTGTTAATTTTTTTTTTTCTTTTGGCCGCACTGCATGGCATGCGGGATCTTAGTTCCCTGACCAGGGATCAAACCCACGCCCCCTGCGGTGGAAGCGCGGAGTCCTAACCACTGGACCACCAGGGAATTCCCTAACTTAATTTTTATAGATATCCTTCATCTATGTCAGGTTAAGGAAGTTCTTTTCTATTTCTAGTTTGCTGAGAGTTTAAAAAAAAATGGATGTTGAATTCTGTCATATGCTTTCTTTCTGCATCAGTTAATGTGATATGTGGTTTTTCTTGTTAATATCATTGACTACATTTATTGATTTCTGAATATAGAATCAGCCTTACATTTCCAAGATAAACTCCAGTTGGCTATGGAATATCATTCTTTCTGCATATCACTGAATTTGTTTTGCTAGTATTTTGTTGAAGATATTTGCACCTATGTTTATAAGGGATATTATCTGTAGTTTTATTTTCTTGTATGGTATGTGTCTGGCTTTGATAGAGTAATGCTGACCTCATAAAGTGAACAGAGAAGTGTTCCTTCCTCTTTTATTTTTCTGGGGAAAAAAAGTGTGTAGAATCGGGCTAGTTCTACTTTAAATGTTTGGTAGACTACTTTTTTTCTTAAAGCAGATTCTCTAAGCTTCAGGCCCCACAAAACCTAGACTCAGTCCTGTTTGGGGCTTTGAGGATGAGTTGCTGTCCACAATCGGAGATTTCAAAATGCTGCTTCTGAGGGTGTCATAAGAAGCAGCAGGGGGCCTGTAGGTCCAGACAGGTGAAATTATTCAGCCTCCTGCTTTTGCAGAAATCACTCATTTCCCTTAGATTTAGGCAGAGCTATAGCTGACTCCCAATGGGGTAACACGATTTGGGCAAGACCTCTGATTCGCCTGAACCATGATTGACTGTGTGACTTTGGGGAAATCACTCATCCTCTCTGAGTCTCAGATGAACCAACAGGAAAAAGATGACAAATGTGTCTCCTTCACAGCGCTGCTGGAAAAGTGAAAATGTGCTCAGAAAACTATAGAGAGTTCTCCTGGAGGTATAAGGAGCTTTAAACAGTTCCATGGTTTACAAAGTAAGGGGAGGAGATAGACTTGGAAGGAGAATAGGGTGGACCGAAGGAAAGACAAGAGGAGAGCCCCTTTGGGAGGGGTGGGGCAGTAACAGCTGCCGTCCTTGACTTCTGGCCTTCCATCTATTCTCACAGGCATTACATCATTTGAGCCCTGAGACCCTCTAAGGGGACATGATGGCTTGCCTCTATTTGTTCAACATGTTCTAGGGTCCTACTCTGGGCCAGGCATTGTATAGATGAGGACACCAAGGCTACATGAGGGTAGGAAATGTTCCCCAAGGCAACACAGCCAGTGACAGAACTGGAAGAGAGCCCAGGTGTTGGGGGCAAACAGTATTTTTCCACTGTAGTGAGGGGAGCAAGCTGGACTAAGTTTAAGAGAGAAGGGACAACTGGTCTACCTCTGAGGGGGTGTGTGGGTAGGAGCTGAGAAGCACTGGCCCCAAAGCGGACTGCTGGGCTTGAAGCCCTCCTCAACCCCTTACTTAGCTGGGTAAACTGAAGCACATTTCTTAATCTCAGTGCCTCAGTTTACCATATGTTGAAGTGAGGGTAATAGTGCATCTACCTCATACATTTGTTGGAAGGATTAAATGAGCTAATAAGTACAAAATGCTCAGAACAGTGCCTGGTACATATGAGTGCCACATAAACACTGAGTATTATTTGTAAAGATGCTAGGCCATCCTTAAGGCTCTAGGAAGCCACAGAAGGACGGAGTTAACAAAAGGTAGGCAGAAGCTTAGAGATCCTCCCGTCTGCCCTCTGTTTTGGATGAATACAGCAGGCCCGGCCTCGGGGGTGAATTGCCCAAGGTGCGGCCCTGCAGACCATAGGCCAGGCCCAGCTTTCCTGAGTCCTCACTCCATGAGGACACGCTGTACCCCTGCTTTTAGATCCGTGCATTTCATGATTCTTAGGAGAGAACGGTGTGACAGGAGGCTACACAAAATCCAGGCGGAAGCCAATCAGGAGGAGGGGGGTTGCATGTCTTCTCTCCCGCACTACCTTCCTGGAGGAGGTGAGCTTTCTGGAACCTGCCAGGGAAGGGGAGAAGGTAAGGGAGCAGCGGCCCACCGTGTGTCGCCTGCAGATGCCATGCTTTCCCGTGGGGACTCGTCACCTCTGGGCCTGCCCCTCGGCCTCGCCTGCTGCCCCCTGCACCCCAACGCTGCCGCGTAGGAAGGTGCAGGCCTTAGGGGGCCGCTGGCTGGGGATGAGATCACCGCGCGGAGCAGCCTTCCTGCGTGGCTTAGGGTCTGGCGCCACCTGGTGGCCACGGGCCAAGGCTGTCTTTGCACAGGGGCTGAAGGCTTAGCAAGAGGCCGCTGGCTGGGCGGGCCCAGAGGTCACCTAGACCCACTCTGGCCTTTACAAGGTCTACTGGGAACCCAAGGACTTAAGGATAGAAGAGAAGGGTGCAGGAGCCAGAGGGGGTGGGATAGGTAGAAGGCCCTTGATTGGGAATTTTGAACTGGACTCTGATTTACCTCCTACTCCACGGTGGGTGACTGTGTGAGCTGGGGTCCCCGGGAGGCGTGATCTCCAGTCTGCGTCTTGGACTTGATCCCAGTGCACTGTGGGCTCCTAGCATCTGTTTGCTCGTGGGTGGGGAGAGGCTCTGGCTTCGCCCACTCCCACCCTCACCTACTCCCGTATTGGGGGATGCTCTCACCGAGGAAACGCAAGCTTGGTCTCTCTGGCAGATGTTATGGTTGAACCGGCACTGCTGGGCTCGCTGTCTCCCACTGCACTGGCCACGACAGGCAAAGGGGCTTGTGGCTTGGGGAGCGTGGGGTGGGGGGGGCAGGTCAGGTTTCCCCCCCTACCCTGGCAGGGCAGACCTAGGTGCATCTGAGTGCCGCCGTTACCTTGGCCTGGGACCTGGAAGCGTAGGCTTGGCTCTGCTACATAATCACTCCTCCACCCTGAGCCACCTTCTGAGTCTAGGAGAGGTAGAGGCTGTGGTCTGAGTGTACCCCTGAGAGAATATAGATCTGTGGTCTGGCCCCTGTGGGAGTCTGTGGCCCGCAGTACTGTGCGTTGCAGGTGCCACATCTGGGCAGAGCTGAGTTCTGGAGCACAGAGACCGCATCTGACCTGGGAGACCCGCGGCACCAAGGCTTCGCCGGCCACAGGGCAGTGCTGGGCGCCGGTGCGGAGCCTCTGGACCCGAAGCCCTGCTTCATCACCCCCACCCGTGCGCCCTCGTCTCCCACTGCTCTGCCTCCCGGGCCGTCATCCAATCTGATTCATCTGACCCTCCCCTCTGCCCTAGATTCAGAGTCTGACTTCCCAGCGCCTCCCAACTACTTGTGACCACATGTCCTTGGGGCCGGCCTCCCACCCAGGCTCTCCCTACCGCCAGCCACCTCATCTAGTCGGTCTTGTCTTTCAGGCCCCAAATTCTGATGTAGTTTCCCTCTCCTTTGTCTCTTTCTTTTCCCATTCTCTCCTGCAGAGCTCTCTCTGTCTCTTCTCTCTGTGTGTCTGTCTCTGTCTCCCTCTCTATCTCTCCGTCTCTGTTTCTCTCTGTGTCTCTCTGTCTCGCTGTCCCTGTCTCCGACTTTGTCTGTCTCTTTCTTTCTCTCTGTGCCTCTGTGTTTCTGTTTCTGTCTCTCCCTATCTCTCTGTCTCTGTCTCTCTGTCTCTGTGTCTCCCTGTGTCTGTCTGTGTCTCTCTGTGTGTCTGTCTCTGTGTCTCTCTGTCTCTGTCTCTGTGTGTCTCTGTCTCTCAGTGACCCCATAGCTTTACCGGTCAGGTACAGCAACCTCCCTGCCCCTTTCTTAGCCCCTCCCCTGGTCCTTTGATTTGGGGAACTTACAGATGGAGGCCCAGAGAGAGGCAATGACTCATGGGAAGTGGCACAGCCAATAAATGACAGAACCTGGAACGGAACAGAATTCAGGGCCCTGTTTCACTTCAGAGCTTCAGTTCCCCCAAGTGTTAAATGATGACAACCAGACCTGCCCCACAAGGCACGGCAGGGCCTCCGCGAGATGCCGGCCTGCAGTGCCTGGCGAGGCTGGCGCCCCCGGCCTCTGCACGCTGGCCCCGACACCGTCCCCGCCGCGGTGCCTCCCTCCCCTTAGTTTTCTGCAGTTTTCTCCGCTCACTCCAGGGAGTGTATGTGCAGAAAATAAGGTGTCCATCCCAGCCCCCCGGGTGGGTCTTTTCAGAGGTCCAGTCCCTTAAAGGCTCTTAGGAATCTAGAGAAGGGGTGTCGGATGGGCTCACTGTCACCAGCACGGGTGGTTCAGGTCACACCGATGGTTCGGGTGGGCTGCTTTGTGTCCCGATGCCCACTCTGGGGGACCCTGGCCCACTCGTTCCTCTGTGGGTCCGGTACACGATTAGCGCGCAGGAGGGAGGCCCAGTGTTTTGGACCTGGAGAGGAGCATCAATTACAGTTTGAAAATATCTTACGAATGTATGTTTTTGCGTCTTTGCCTCTAAAGCATGGGCTTCTCTAATGTCGCTGCAGGGTTCTTGGGCAACGCCCACTTCTCCCTTTGCTCCAAGGGGCCGGGGGTGGGGGTATCGAGCCCCTCCCTGTGAGCCTCTCAGAAATTCGGTGTAAACGTGGGCATGAGCTGCCTTCGCCGCGTTGTGACAGTGCTGTCCTGCAGGGCTCTGAGCGCGGGGGCAGGAGTCCACAGGCACTGGGGAGATGGCGTGAACAGAAACAAGCTCAGGTGTCCGTGAGAGACAGAGAAGACATGGGGGTTGCGGGGAGAGAGACCGGGCGGTGGGACAGGAGGGGCGGGCAGGACCGGAGGGGCGGGCAGGACCCCGTGAGCCGAGGGAGGGGCTCGGATTTTATTCTGAGCGTGATGGGAAGCCATGGGAGTGTTGAAAGAAGGTGGTGACGTGATTGCATTTGTGATTTTCGTAAAGCACCTTGGCTGCTGTGCAAAGAATGGGTTGTTCTGGGGCAAGAGCGGACCCTGGGAGACCAGTTAGGAGGCTTCTGCTTCCATCCAGGGGAGAGGGGTAGTGGCGGGGACCAGGCTGGCGGCGGTGATGGGGACAGAGAGAAGGGACCCTCCAGCAGCCCCAAGTGGGCCCCTGACGGTGCTTGAGGACAGTGGGGACTCTGTAGGGGGTCAGCGATGCTCTCAACCTCTGTGATTCCGGCTCGGCGGTTTAAAAGTCACAACGATACACATTCCCAGGGGACGGCCAGGGACGCAAGTGTGGTTCTGTCCTGTCGTCTCTGACCTCAGTTTATGGTGCATATTCTTGATCCTAACCAGGCCCGCAAAGCTGTGCTTTCTGAGCCTTGCTTTTGTCCCGGCACTGCCGGCTCCTCTGGGCCTGGCCTGGCCCCAGAGGCGGCTGGCTGGGATGCTACCTTCCATCCTCCCCTTGACTGTGGCTTGGAGACAAGCTTCCAAAGTTTAGGTGAAAGTGAGGCAGGCCTGGGGGCTCTCTCACGTGGACCTGGATACATGCCCAGCACGTGGATTATCTCCCCGATCTTCCCCCCAGCCGTGTGATGCTGTGATTCTGCTGTGTGAAAGAAGAGTAACGGGGACACAGAGCTGGGTAATTAGTGCAAGGTCCCACAGTGAGCAGATGACAGAGCCAGGATTTGAACCCAGAGCCTGTGCCCTCCGCCTGCACCTGTTCCCTTTGCCCCTGGTCCCTCCCGGGTGGAGTGGGCTCAGGGGTTTGTGTGACTGAGTCCTGGGCTGCACCTGGACGGAGGCTCCATTGCAGGCCGTCCCTAGTGTGGAGGGACGGAGGCTCCATTGCAGGCCGTCCCTAGCGTAGAGGGGGCACGCACGAGCTTTGGTGTCCAACAGCCTGGGGCCGGCTCCTGGTTGCTCCGCCATCCGGGTCTGGAGCCTGTGCAAGTGAGTCCCGCCTGTCTGTCCTACGTGGGAACTACACCTGCCTGTCACCTGGGACCCAGGCAACACGCAGTAGCCAGCCAGCCAGTGATACTTAGTAGGAGCTTCATAAATGCTAATTCCCTTCCCTCCTCCTCCAGAGAGGTGAAAGCCCTGCAGGAAGGTTCCCCATGGGACCCTGAACTTGAGCCAGCCCACCTGCCCCCTGAGCTCACCTGTGATGCTTCCCTGGCAGGCCTGTGAGATCACCTGGTCCCACTCTTCCATTTCTTATTTTACAGATGAGCAAAGTGAGGCCAGGGAGGGGACAACTTGCCCGGGACCCGTTCCCTGGCCTGCCCCCCACCCCACCCCACCCTGAAGCCTCAGCACCCCGTCTGTGGTCCGGCAGAACCCCTGGAGCTGGTCCAAGCACCCGGAAAACCTCAGCGCCAAGGAGGGGGTGCTGGTCTGTGGGGACAGCCTGAGCCTCCCACAGCTCCCCCGCCGACCACGCTCTCTGTGTTCTGTCCGTCTCTCGGCAGGTATATCCGCACCATGTACCTGGGGATTCAGAGCCAGCGGCAGAAGGAACACCAGCGACGCTTCTACTGGGCTATGATGTACGAATATGCAGACATTAACATGCTGCGCCTCCTGGAGACCTTCCTGGAAAGCGCCCCCCAACTGGTGCTACAGCTCTGCATAATGATCCAGAAGAGCCGCGCCGAGACGCTGCCCTGTGAGTCCCCTCCCCCGCCCCGGGGCTGGGGGCGTCGCCCGTCCTGACCCCGAGAAATCACAGGATTTCTGCGCCCCTGCGTGCGAGCCTGCCCCACCGTCATGGGAGCAGAGCAGAGCCGGGTCTCGGTGTCCCTGGAGCAGCAGGGCGGAGGGCCCTAGTCTCCCAGTCCGGGGGGAGAGGCCCCTTGTCTTGGCGCTGGACTGAGCCACGGTGTTTGCTTATATGCCGGATGGGGAAGATGCCTTAGGACAGCACGTGCCCAAGAGGCTAAATCATGTCAGGCGGCATTAGCAGTTTCAGACGTGTTTAAGCTGCGGTGCTCTTGCTTCAAACCCATGTATGAAATGTAGAAGCCCCACTTATAAAACAGGCTCAAGTAGCTCTGTTCTAGGCAGATGGGGATGGGGGTCCAGAGCCCAGCGTACCCAGCCCACCGGCCGCACCTCCCCACTCCTGGCCCCTGTGGCCCCAGATGGTCTCTGAGCGCCCAGAGCCCGGTCCGGACAGCACTGGTCTCTACAGCAGCGGGAAGCCTCCGGGGGCCACCTGACTGCCCAGGAAGCCCTTTCCACATTGGCCTCCTCTGGTCAAGGTGGAGTCTCACCCCAGGTTGCCAATGTCAGGGCAGACCCCAGGTCAGACCAGCCTGCAAGTGTCATTGTCATGTCAGAGCCTATTTTAGCAGGGCTGGAGCTCCAGCAGGGGAGAAGGTCTAGGGTGAGGAGGGGCTGGAGATCACAACAGCTGGGGGAACCCTGGGGGCGTTTTGCCCGGGGAAGACTTGAGCTATGCGAATTTCAACATTTGAAGGGATGTCAGGGAAGGATGATGGTTCCAGAGGGTCTGGAGGGAGCTACAGGGAGAACGTTATCGATTCTGCATGTGGGAGACATTTCAAACAGCAGGAGCCATCCAGTGATGGAAAGACTGCCTCAGGAAGTAGAGAGTTTCCCGTCATGTGGGATATTCAAGCAGAGCTGTTGCCGCAGGCACTCAGCCCAGAGGTTCCTGACTTGAGAGGGCCTTGAGCACGTGTGATCCGGAGCAGCGAGGCAGCTGGGGCAGAGGGCCTCTTCTCCATGCCCACCTCTCCCTGGCCAGTGGGGCCTGCTGGCCTCCTGGGTCCTCACCTCTGGGCCCACAGCTCCCCAGCTGCTCCAGCGGGCCCTGGGTGCCACCAAGTTCACGAGCACCTGTAGGGGGGCTCTCCAGCGGGACACACCCTTGCCCCCACGTGGCCCCAAGCGCTGGCCTTTCATTGAACTGCTGTGCCTCTTTGGTGCAACGGGGGAGATGGCAGCCGTACCTAATTTTGGGGGCGATGCAATGATGTACGGCACGTAGGACACTCTGTTAGACCGTCCAGCTCTGCAGGCATCTAAGGGGGTGTGTTTCGCGTTGCCAGGGAAGCGGCGTGGGCAGGCTCCTCGGGAGGTCCCCCACCTTCCGCCCCGTGGGTCACGCTGCCACAGCTGCCTTGCTGAGCCCGCCCTTTCCATGATCACTGCTCAGGTTATAAATGCAGAGAGGCTGGATGTGAAGTCCCCAGAGAGGAAACTCGAGGGGCAGCCGATGTTGCTTCCTAGGGGTCCTCCTGACGTGGGAGCCCGGGCGGCCCAGGTCGGCGAGGCGAAGGGGCCGCCGGGCGGGCCTTTGTGAGCAGGAGCCTGGGAGTGACAAGAGCCAGGCTACGTTGGCCTGCGGAAGCGCCCCCTGGCGCTTCTGCCCACACGCCCGTCTGTTCGTGCCAGCGGCTCAGAGGTTGGGGGAGCACTTCCCTGCGTGTTTGGTGAGTGGAATAGTTATCTCTCGAAATAGACTCGCACAGGTAAATACATTTGGGGACTGCTGGGCCCGGCAGAGGTCAGTGGCAATCTTTGCTGTTGGGATGTGAGTCCCCGGGATGAGGGTCTGCAGGGCTGGCTAGGGTGACGGGAAGGAAGGAAACCTGCCGTCACTGTCATGGAGCATAGACTGTAAGCTCTTGGCCTGTTCCTTTTTCCTCTTTTTTTTTGTTTTTTAATTCCAACCCTTTATTTTATTTATTTATTTATTTGGGGGGCACATCGTGCGGCGTGTGAGATCTTAGTTCCCCGACCAGGGATTGAACCTGTGCCCGCTGCAGTGGAAGCACGGAGTCTTAACCACTGGAGCCAGAGAAGTCCCATGTTCCTCTTTCTAAACGTCTAGAATATCTGCTCACCACTGGACCCGTGTGTTATGGTGGTAGATGCCTTCCCTCTCTTTTCCCGTAAAAAGCTGCATGAAATGTATGCCCTTTAAAGAAAACCAGCTTAAATATTAGAAATTGGAGGAGAGGAGAGAAAGTCTGTGAGCTTGGAAGGGACGTGTTGGCGACTTGGACTCTGTGTGAGTTCTCAGAGGGCGGTGGCCTGGAAGGATGGGGCGGCTCCGCCTGCTGCTTGACAGCTGTGTGACCTTCAGCAAGTTACCGAGCCTTTCTGTTCCTCGGTTTTCTCGTTTCTGAAATGGGGATAATATTGGTACCTACCACAGAGGGTTGTTCTGAGCATTCTTGACGTGATGAATGTCAAGGGCCTCGGGCCACGTCTGGCCATTTTGTGGTTAGTGATGGTCGAGCTTTTACGGCGGATGCACTTTCTGAATTGGACCACGAGTTGCTAGTGAGATCACGGCTAACTGGCCTTGTTTGGTGGGCTTTTGGTGACACCTGTCCACTCTATACTGTTAACGCTAGTAGATGGTTAGAAAGGTCACTATTGCTGTAATAGGGGAGTTTTCCATGGATCTTGCCCAATGCCAGCCTCTTCTACTTTTGCTACTTTTGCCAGCTATCCACCTTGTATTCCTCTTTTATCACTGGGTTAGCAGTGTGGTATTTGGCCTGCAAGATGGATTTGTATCCAATTTACCCACAAACAAACCAGACTCAAGTCAAAATATAATATCGGGTTAGCCAAAAAGCTCATTCGTAACACCTTAAGGAATCTTACGTAAAAACCCGAACGAACTTTTTGGCTAACCCAATAGTAATAGTAATAATAAATCATGGCAGTCTTATGCTAGAGTCATTTGGGTACTTCAGCGGGGTCTTCGTTAAATCTGGTGTCTTGAAAGTTTAAATAAAGATTTAAAAGGGGCATGTTATCTGATATGCCATTTACACTAGTAGTGAGTCTTTTGTCTGCTGAAAGCTTCACGAGGCTTCTCGGCCGTGACAAGAGTTTGGAAAGCAGTCCTGAATAGTGAGAAAAGCCCGACAGAGCTGCGTAGAAATTCCACCTCCACCATTTATTGGCTCTACGACACGGGGCAAGTTAATTTCCTAACTGGGCTTCTTCATCTGTAAAGTGGGCATAATAACCACTTTTGTTGTGAAGGTCTAATGAGCTGCACTTACCCCTCTACAGCACCTTGGCTGGCATATTACGGGTACTTGATACAGTCTGCCATTCAACAAGATGCACTAAGTTGGGAGCCATACTACGTGCTCAGGGTAACAGGGAACATAACAGATGTGGTCCAGGCCCTCAAGAATCTTCCGTTCTCTCTTGGGAGACATAACAGAAACAGCTAGACAGCTAGCACGCTGTGGGAAGTGCTTTAAGCAAACAGTCAGGGTGCCAAGACCACAGTACATGGGGTGGGGTGCGGGGTGAGCTTATTTGGGCAGGAATGTCAGAGAAAGCCTCTCCAGAGAGTTGACATTTCGGCTGAGTAAAAACAATGAGGAGGCGCTGACTATGGGAGAAGCAGATACAGCCTTCCAGGGAGAGGGAACGGCATACATAAAGGCCCTGAGATAGGAAACGCCTGGCTTGTTCTAGGAGATGAAAGGACTCAGCATAGCTGGAGGTTGGCGGTCTGGGGAAGGAGAGTGATGTTGGGGGGGATGGAGAGGAAGGCAGAGGCCTGACAGCTTGGGTTTATACCAAGTGCCGCGGGGAGGGTTACGTAGGAAATCTTTTAAAGATTCCCTTTCCTGCTGTGCAGGGAGGAAAACAAGAGCTGAGCCAGGAACGCAGGTTAGAGGCAGCGGTGGAGGTCCAGGGGTGAAACGACGGGGTTGGAGTGTTTGCGGGTGGAAGCCAAGTGCACAGATCGGAGGGCTGCTCTGGAGTGGAAATCAACAAGACTCAGCAGGCCTGGTGCAGGCAGTGCTAGAAGGAGGCCTGGGGGTTTCTAACAAGGTATCAACATACCTTGTTAGAAAGGTGGAGGACACTCTGCGGGGATTGGGTCTGGGGGATTGGGTCAAGAGTTAGTAGCTGTCACCTTTCCTGGCTTTTGGGGTTTTCTGACGCTTCCACGTGAACATTGGCAGGGGTGGGCGAGTGCCACTGGCTACGCCCACACAGCACCTGAGCCTCCTTTTTGGGCTGAGCTCACCGTGAGGAGTTATCCTTACAGGGCTCCGATGACCACTTGTCCGTGGCCTCACGACCCCACTTGTCAGGCACCGGCTCTGCTGTAGGCAAGATGCTGTGTCAGGAATGGGTTTGCAAAGATACCTACCCTTCGCTAGCTGTTCTTAAACACCAAGCCCTTAAACATGGGTTTTCTTTTAAACTAACGTTGAGCTCTAAGATCCAAATAGGCCTCTTGTCTTTCCACCCCTTTGGTGTTAACCTCCCTAATAGTTTTCTTCTTTCTTAACCTCACTTGTCAGCTCCTCTTACATCAGAAGCCCACCAGTGACGTGTGCCTTAGCTTCACATGTGCTCCTTTCTCCAGCAAGAGAGCGCTGCAGAGAGGCAGGTGTTCGTCCAGTTTCTCTGCTCCCGTCTGTACCTTTTTCTTCAGCTGCCACCCCAGGAGCTCTTCCTCCTTTCCAAGGAAGCATCAGCTCCCTCTCCGGGCTTCCTCTCCGGACCAGGTTTCCATTCTGCTTGAGGACTAGGCTTCCAGGTTCCGGTTCTCAGGGGAGCGAAGGCCAGGGTCTGCTTCTCAGCCGTGAGGTTGGTTAAACGGCCCTCCCTGCCTTCCCCTCCCCACAGTGAAGGACGTCCATGTCTCTCCCCTTGGGAGATTTCTTTTCTCTCATGTGAAAAATGCTGTCCTGTCTCTCCAGTCCCGCTCATATGGACATTAGCTGTTACCCTCCAAGTCTGGGACACAAAAGTTGGCTACTTGATCATTGAGCATTTTGGTTACACTTAGGTGACGCTGCCCCCCAGAAAGTGATGGTGATCTGGTTGTGTGGCCCATGACCACAGATCTGTGTTCTACACCAGGCCTGTGAATTTCTTACTCACTTTCCTCATTACCAAGAAGTGAAGTTTGTTATTGAAACAACCATTTCACTGCATCAAACACATCAGATAATGAATCACCTTGTGCAGAATTACAGGGGGTTTCGGTGCCCCCCGATCCCCTATCGTGTGAGCCACCGCCTGACTTAACCCTGGTGGAGTAACCCCCTTCTCCCTGACTCCCCCCTCCCCGGCCCTCACCCCCGCCCCGTGCTGAGCTGGAGCCGCGAGCTCTGAGAGACGCTCTGGGGTTTCAGACCAGGTTGGTACCAAGATCTTCCAGCCTCCGATCTCAGCATTTCCCGGTCTTAGCCTCCAGGATAGATAGGGGAGAAGATGTGCACTTCCCTGTCCATGCTCTTCCCCTGGCTGTCTTGCATCTTCACCCGTAACTGCAGTGAAGAGGGGCACGCCTTCCTTCTCCCCCCAGAACACAGACTCGGCCTCTCTGTTTCCCCGGGGGATGAACTCTCCCCAGCTCTGCTTCGGTCTCCTTCTGGGAGGCTGCCCCTCCTTCTTGCCCGTCGGATACCCGCCTGGCGTCTACCCACAGGGTGTCCTGAGTAGCCGGCTCCAGCTCACAATTCTGCTTCAGCTCCCGGGGTCCTGAGTCCACTGTGCTAGAACGTGGCAAGGGATGCTGGGAAAATCTCTCCCATCTCGTCTCTGAGCCTGAGTCATATGAGTGAGGGCAGGAGGGACTCCTGAAGTCCTTTCAGTCTGGCAGGCTGTGACTCTAAGGAAGAGAAAAGTGGGGGAATCTGAGCAAGAATCGGACAGGAGCAATGTTTAATTATTAGGCTAGACATTCACATTAGAGACAATCGCAAACTCAAGGCCTCGTGGGAACTCCCAGCTCCAGGAAAGACGGCAATTAAATGATCTTCAAAAGATCTTTTCTGTTTCTTAAGATTTCCAAGGAAAGAAGGCCTACAGATTTCATGAATGATGTCTTCCTGTGTCACACACCTCTCGCTCCCGGGGGGTAGGTGGAATGGAAGAGACGCCGAGAAGGAAATGTGGGGGGAGTCCCTGTAAGCTGTTCTCCTTCCTGTCTGAGCCTCACCTTTTTCATCTGTAAAAATTAAAAAGGGATCCTTTCCATTCTAGACACAATTGGAGGTGTTAGGTGGGTCAGGACAGCAAGAGGAGTCCTAGGGGTGAGGCAGTCACTCCGTGGCCAAGCTGGGGTGAGGTTTGGGTCTGACGCTGACCAGCGGAGAGCTGAGTCCTTTCTCAATTCCAGGCCCTCTTGTGCGTTCAGACCCCACCTGCCCCAGGCTGCCAGACCCTGGGGTTCAGGAGCCTGCCCGCTGCAATACCTGCCCACCTGTGACCGCATGGAGCCCATCCCCACCTCCTGCTGTTCTTGGGGACCCCATCATTCCCTTCAACCCCCCCCACCCTGCCCCAGTAATAGCCAAGTACTTTGAGGCCTTCTCTGCTTGTCCCTCCGGTAGTATCCTGAGACGGTCACCTAGAAGAAAAGGGGCTGCCTCCTGTTTTGGGTGGTAGAATGCTCCTGGTGTGGACCTGGCTTCACACTCTGATTTGCACTTAGAAGCTGCATCAGTCCCGTAAGGCCCTTAACCTCTTTGAGCCTCGGGGTTCTCGTTTGTAAACCATGGATCGTAACTCCTGCCTCAGAGGGGTTTTGTCAGGAGCAAGTGAAATACATTTGTTTGTGTCACAAAGGGGGCCCCCTGGCAATCACCCATCCGAGGCCCGCATTGCTGCCCTGCTCAGTGAGGCTCTGGCTGGGCGACGTCACCTGCTTGGCAGCTCTGCTTCCTTCCCCAGGCTGCTCGCCTGAGCTGCCGTGGAGCTCAACAGCGGTCTGAGAGCCCTCCCCAGCCTCCTGACACAGTCCCTTCCAGGGCTCCAGGGGCCGCTCCTCCTGGCTAAGCAGGCCAGGACCGTGGAGAGTGCTGGTTCTAGCCCAGCACAGTGCTGAGGGCGCAGCAGCAGCAGCAGCAGCAAGGTCAGCCTGCGATGGCCAGTCTCGCACCTCTATCCCCGCCCCCCATTTCTCCCGCTTCTCCCTCCTCCCCTCCCTTCAGTCCCTGGTGCAGGAGTGGGCGGGGCCCCTGCCCTTGGCCCAAGCCCTTCTTCTCCCAGGATTTCTCTTGCGGTGGTCAGATCATGCGGTGACCTGTCAGGGAGACGCAGAGCCGGTTGGCTGGAGGAGCGGTTCGCGGGGGAGGAGGGGGGATGTGACAGGAGAAAAGGTGGGAACTCCAGCTGTGGGTGCCGGCTTCTAGCCGCCCCCCTTGCCCGTTAATTTGGCTGGGATCTCTGACGCATCACTTAACCTCTCTGAGCCTCGGTTTCTCCTTTTTAAGTTGGGAATAATCGTACCTGCCGTAATCTACTCAGAGGGGATGGGTGGGGACCCTGTGAGATTAGAGGGGAAGGCACCTGGGCACTAGGGGTAAGGGTTCCACATGCGGTTACTTTGTGTCTCGGGTGAGGGAATGACTTTGGGGTTTAGATTAAATTATATCATTGTAGCTTAGAACCCCAGCAGGACCCTCCTGTCCCCCAACTTACAAACCTGGGACCCCAGGGCCCTGCAAGGTGAGATTGAGCTGGAGATGCTCTTGCCCCCAGCGGCAGGCCTGCTTCTCTCTTGGGAGGGCATGATTGCATGAGAAAATCAGTTAGGTTAGGCCTTTGTCAAAATATCATAGGTAAGTCTGACGGTCAACGGTAATACATCACACAGGCTCCCTGAGCACGCCTGGCCCTGTGCTAGCCTCTGGGGGAACAGAGGTGAGCCAGGCAGGTGGGTCTCTGCCCTTCGGGGGCCTACATTTTAGTGGAGACAGGCAATAACAAGTAACACATGAATAATACCATTTCAAATATAACTGAGTCTATCTATGTGTGTATGGGGCAATGAACATGTAGGCACATCTTTAGTGCTATAGAATACTGTATGTATACACTCTATATATTCACCATGCATGTACATTGTACTATATACATTCTCTGTCTCTGTCTGTCTCTCTCTATATATACACTATATATAGATATATAAATATATAGGATAGTATGCAAATACATCAAAGATGTACATATATCAACTATATATTGAATATCCCAAATCCACGTGTTTACGCATGGGTCACAAACAATAAACTAAGGCCCAGTCTGCTTGTACCAAAGCCCATGCTTTCCAGGGCATCTCACGGCCTCTGTTAAAATGCAGTCAGTCTGGGAGCATCAGGGCATTGAGATTGGTTGGCTGTTTGCTCCTCAGTGAGGGTGGATTTACTGGAACTTTCCAGGGATAGCAGACGGATTTCTTCACAGTGTGCTTCAGGCCCACCAGGATCCAGACATCCGCGAGGCTTGTGCCAGAGCAGCTGAGTGGCTGACATTTGTTCTAGACTCTCTAAAGTTTGCCTTTATCTGGTTGGCTGTGAAGATGGTATTTGGATAGCTCTGACAGCATCTTAGAAAGAAGAGGCAACCGAATCAGAGGGCTGGATTTAGCTTTCCTCCTGCCCGGTCCTTTAAATACCAGTATCTGACCTTGAAGCTCCTTGAGAGGGGGGCTGTTGCCTTCCCCCATGTTCCCAGAGTGACCGTCAACTCATGGTCAGCTGCTTGGAAGGGACTCATTGTCTAGGTATCAGACCGCAGAGATGCTGTTCTCATGACCTCTCCCAGGGTCGGCAGTCTGTGCCCCGAGGGCCTCTTTCAGGATACTGAGCGCTTCTCAGGAGGAACTCTAGAAAGCCTGAATCTCCAGCTCTTTGACACATGCAGGTTCACAGTTTGTTTTTAACTTGAGAACATTGAGGAAATAGGACTAGGAACCCCATCACAGGGTTTCTCATTCTCAGCGCTAGTGTATCTGGGGCCAAATCATTCTTTGCTGTGTATTGGGGAGCTGTCCTGTGCTCTGCAGAAGATTTAGCAGCATCCCTGTTAGGACAGCTGTGGACCGTCTCGTGAGAAATATACCCACACGGTTTTGCACATAGTTTCAGAAGGACCTGACCAATTGCTGCGCTGCCCTTGGGAGCTCACGTGCATCACGGTACGAACGAACTTAAGGAAAAAGGGGACGAGTAAGAGAGAAAGTGTACGGAGGCGGTGGGAGATGCTAAGGCGGGAAATTAAGCCTGGAAGGTGAGGGAGGCATTGGGGGCTGCAGCTTTCAGTGTGCTGGCCAGTGACGGCCTGGCTGAGAGGCCGAGCTCTGGTAAAGGCCTTAGTGAGGTGACACTTGGGGGCCTGGGGAAGGGCCCCCAAGGTGGAGGACAGGGCCAGCGCACATGCCCTGAGGCGGGACTGTGCCTGGACCACATGGGACAGAGGGGGAGCGAGGAGCTGGCATGAGGTGACCTTGGAGCAGGAAGGGGCCGTCTCATGTAGGGCCCAGGATGAAGGCCTGGTGCCATGAGAGGGAGTCAGGTTTGAGGCCGTCGGAGAAGGGAGGTGGGGAAGGGCGTGGCTGGGGACTCGATGGCATACACTTGTATCTCCAGGCAGTGTCACGAGGGGCCCTACAGGCCTTGTAAGGACCATGGCATTAACCCTGAGCAAAGCGGTGTGTCAGTAGGAGAGGCTGGCCGCGCCGGGTTTAGAGGCCAGAACCATTGCCCTGGCTTAAGACAACTTAGGTCCATTTCCTGCTGCTGCGCGTCTGTCACAGGTCACTGCGGCGGGGGTGAGGGGGCACGGCCTTCCTCCTGGATGTCACACACACACACACACACACACACACACACGATTCTGCTCGTGTGCCAGTGGCTGGGACAGGTCACAGGCACAGCTGAGTTCAGCAGGGCAGCAAGGCCTTTCCTCCCTGGGAAAAGGTTGAAAGTCAGGCACCGCTGACAGGCCGCCATGCCTGGGAGGCCACGAGGAGAGACGTACCTCAGCTTAGTCACTTTGGCGGAATTGCGAGTGGCCTGTCGGGACAAGGGCGGATGCAGGGCAACCCACTAGGGGGTCCTCCCAACAATCTGGGCGAGAGAGATGAAAAAGAGGTGTCACCACCTCTGCACTTACTGGCAGGCTCAGGGAGGGCCCTCCAGGGTGGGTCCACGGCTTTGCAGGCCTACAGATGGGCCATCGGTGCTCACAGAGATGATCAGAGGGGCTCGATAACCAAATTGATAAGAAATTGATGTATAAACATGAATGCTGGGCTTCCCTGGTGGTGCAGTGGTTGAGAGTCCGCCTGCCGATGCAGGGGACACGGGTTCGTGCCCCGGTCCGGGAAGATCCCACATGCCGCGGAGCGGCTGGGCCCGTGAGCCATGGCCGCTGAGCCTGCGCGTCCGGAGCCTGTGCTCCGCAATGGGAGAGGCCACAACAGTGAGAGGCCCGCGTACCGCAAAAAAAAAAACAAAAAACAAACAAACAAAAAACCTGAATGCTAATTCCTTCACTTGTGAATGGGAAGACACACCTTTCCGGTGATTCAAAAGAGACTCTGAGTTTTGGAGTTAGGTAGCCTGTGTTCAAATCCCGGTTCTGTGATTTCTCAACTACTTGGTATGGAAAAGTGGCTTAGACTGTGAGCCTTCATCTCCGCATCTTAAAATCAGCCTCAGATACATTTATAGGGAAGAATGATCCGGCTGGGGGTGTCACAGCATAGAGTCTGGGCCAAGGCAGCCGTTCAGCAGAGGGGGTATTATTGTTATTGAAACTCATTAGAGATTAGCAGGTGACATAATGAGCCTGAATTCAGAGCCAACAAGGAGATTTGTCACAGAAAGCATGGTAAGACAATGCTCTGTAACAGAGCCGACTGCTGTGGTGTTCAGCTTTGAATTCTTTGCCCCTTGGACCATCTCCCTAATGTTAAGGAGCATTTTCTTCAGCCAGGGTAGGGTATAATTTCTCAGACGTCAGCTTTCCTGAAGTATTCCAACCCTCCCTTCCTTCCTGTGTTTACCCCTCGCCACTCTGACTGGCCTCGGGTTTTTTTTCAGACTCCCTCAGCCACCGGTGTGTCTGTCCTGAGGGTTTCATCCACAGTGATGGATGCCATCTTTTATTTCGGCCCTTCCTAAAGGTCAGTCTGGAAATGTCAGGAGTGTCTTAAGGTGACCCCATGTGGTAACCTCACGTGGGGATCACACTCTCTCCAAATACAGAAATGGGACTAAAGTGAATATGTCAGTGCTTGCAAAAGTCTACTGCTCGAAGAAAACTGTTAGACCTTGAATTATTTACCGTGGATGTATTTTCAGTGTAAGTTGAAAAAGGAGATTGGTTTCTTTGTTGCTGCCACATCAGACTTACAGAATATAATTCGGACCGATTGCCAGGCAGGGCATCTGATTTGCTTAGAAGTGTGGAGGAGAACAATTATGAGGCTCCTCTAATTTGCAACCAAGTTCAGCAAGCTTTAGGGGTGTGCTGGTAAATGCTTAACAACCAGTTCTTAGCCGGGTTGGAAGGAACCCTAACTTGTAGCATTTACCAATTTCTGTGGTGCAAATATTCCCACCACACCTATTTCAGGCCTCTCACATGACACCAGCCAGCCCACAAAATTCCTGCCAATTTGACAGTTGGATCTCAGAAGCCAGGATGACTGGCCCCAGCATATAGACCGTGAGTGAGGGGTGAGATAATCCCAGGGGTCGGTGGTTGCACTGTTGCTTACTCCTGTGTGACCTTGGCCAAGTTACTTGACGTCTCTGAGCCTGGTTCACAGATGGCATCCTTGAGGCTGGTTTCCTTTCCCTGGCGGCCCGGGTGGGAAAGTACCTTTGTATCATCACTCCCTTGCTGTGTCTCCTGGGTGGAGGTTAGTACAGGAGACAGGCAGTGATGCTTAGAGAGCTGTGCCCACAGCTGCCTTATCTTTTTCTGAGAGCATTTCTAAGCACGGACTGGGCTTTTTTTAAATGTAGAAAGATGGGTGAAGTTTGATGGGTGGAAAGAGAAGAATTGCCCGTCTAATAGGAGCTCAATCTGGAGAAAATAGACAGTGGAGAGAGGCAGATGTTGACCTTGACGTGTGGATAGACAAACAGCAACTTGCGCCTGTTTCTTGGTTTGGGGAATCTCTGGGGGACCCGCCCATGGGGGTACAATGCCATATAAATTAGGTGAGTCAGAACGGGAGTGTGGCCACGTCCACATCTCTTAAATTCAGATTCAGTCTCCTCATCTGTAAAATGAGGATCACAGCCCAGCAGGGAAAGGATGCCATAAGTGGGGACTAGCTAATGGTCAAGTGTGAAAGACAGCGTAGATCCAAATGGCAGAGGTCAGAGTCCGGGGGAGGTGCGTGGACCCAGCCCTCTGAACGCCACCCTGAGGAACTGGTCGCCAGCCTCACCGAGAGCTCTCGGTTGTGACTCGGGGGTCAGGAGTGAAGGGAGGTGGGTGAGTTAAGGGAGCCAGGAGGTTACCCTCGAGAAGGTTGGAGAAGGGACGGGAGAGGCGGGATCTCACGGCAGACGGTGCAGGGTCCAGGGAGCTGCTCTTTGTAAGCGGCGGCACTTGCCCACGGAGACACGCCGATAGGAAGGATCTGGGAGCTAGGAGTCTGCACAGCTGACTTCCTCCGGCCCCCGCTCTGCTCTGCTCTGCTCAGCGCCCCATCCAGTCTCTCCTCCTTGAGTGTTTTCCAGTGTGTGGTTTAGCGGTGGGACCAGAAGGGAGCTCTTTGTGGCAGAAGGGAGAACAGGGCAGCTGGTGACAGGGCCGGGCATTCGCCGCCCCCCCTCTGGGGGACAAAGTCCAGCAGCGGACCCCGCTCGCCCTGGCTCACAAAGAGCCCTGGGGCCGACCCAGGCGCCCCCGCGGCTTCTCAGAGACTCCTTGAACCCGCAAGCGGCGTTCTCCCGGCGAGACTCTCTCGCGATTTGGTTTCTCCTCAAGTCCCCTTTCCGGCTCCCATTCACTGGGCTCCAGCGCTGCTCCGCTCTGGTCCACCCGGGCCGTGGCCCTGCTTCTTCCTGCGAGACTGCAGCCTGCCTACCTCCCCCTGATGATGGCCCTCCTGCCGCCCCGGCCCCTCGCACGGCATCGCACCTTTCCTCCTGGCGCCTCCGCACCGTCCGCTCCCCACCCCTCTCTGGTTTTAGGGTCCCGGCCTTCCCCCAGACACCCCGTCGCTCTGCTTCTCTCGTGGTGGGACAGCCACACTCATTCTTTGCTTTGTTCCCCAACTGGCAACAGTGCAACTGACAGGGACCCCTGGATATGGCAGGGACGCCACCAAATTGGTGGTGTTGGTGACTTCCCAGAGGGCTGCCCCTCCCGACGGCCTCCGACTGCATCCGCTGGTCTTACGGTGTGGACTTCCTGTTTCTGGAAACCTCAGCCCCCGGCTCTGGTGATCAGAGCCCCAAGGCCCCTGACCCAAGCCTTTCTCAGGGGGTGGCCCCCACGAGGCTCTGGCTTAGTGACTTCCCCGATGGTGGGGCTGAACCTGGGTCACCCAGTGGGCCAGCTGCACTCCCCCCTCCCTGGTCTGCAGCAGAAAAAGCGAGCAAGCCGTGAAGGTCACTGCCCAGAACTCGCCACAGCCGGACGTGGAGTGTTTTACAATTTCCAGTCTGATCTTTGCAATGCAGAGAATGATGGAGCTGTAGGTGAGAGGAATCATAAACGTGCCCAGGCCTGTCTGAGAATTTCACTGGGGGCCACGAGGCTGCTTCCACAGCCGGTTGCTGTGGTCCTGGGGTCTTGACCAGGATAATGCATTGACATTTGGGTTGACCTCGGGCCAGACAGAGATCTTCCAAGTGGGCCACTGCAGGAGGAAACCCCTGCACTTCCTCCCCCTGTAATAATATACGCTGCAGGCCTTTGAAGATTAATCACTGAACAGAGGGAAAGGGATCTCAGTTAATTCTGCTGGAGTCATCTCTTTCTTTGTGGCTTGAATGTTACTTTCCTGAGGAAGGTGGAAGAGAATTCAAATTTGGTTTTCAGCTCCATAATCAGGGGCCTCTCTCAGATACCTGTAGGTACTACACCTCCCGTCCACTCTTGGCAAAAGATTCAAATCCTTTACAGCCGGAGTGCCCGGTCCCTTCTAAGGCCAAATCTGGAGGGTCCATTAGTACAGCGGCTACTTTCAAGGCCATGGAGTCTGAGTTTGAATTCCAATTCTACTTCTTGATAGAAATATGATTTTTGAAGAATATCTTGTTCACCCAAAAAACTGAATTGGAACACCGTATTAGTTTGCTAGGGCTGCTGTAATAAAATATCACAGACTAGGTGGCTAAAACAACAGACATGTATTGTCTCACAGCTCTGGAGGCTGGAAGTCCAAGATGCAGGGTCGGCAGGGTTGATTTCTCCTGAGGCTTCCCTCCTTGACTAGCCAACGGCCATCTTCGTGCTGTGTCCTCACGTGGTCTGTCCTCTGCGAGCACATCCCAGGCATCTCTGTGGGCTCGGCTCGAATGATCTGTTCTCATAAGGACAATAGTCACTAGGGTGGATCAGGGCCACCCTCATGATCTCGTGTTACCTTAATTGCCTCTTTAAAGGCCCTATCTCCAAATGCAGTCACATAGTAAGGTCCTGGGGGTTAGGGCTGCAACATAAGAATTTGGGGGTGGGAGAGGTGGGGACATTGCCCATAACAAGTGCCTACATCACAAGGTTCTTCTAAATAAGATACATGCTCAGTGAATCATGGTGTGTGGTTTCTCTGGGATAGCCTCTGTTTCCTGTTGGATGTGTGGGTTTGAAGTGGGTGGTCTGTGAATCTCCAGAGGATGTAACGTTCGGCGATCTACAGCTTCACCATGTCGGGGACAGATGAGGCAGAGAGGTAAGACGGGAGCCGGACATCAGCCAGCCCACAGGCCCCCGGCCGAGTGTCAGCTCTCAGTCCTCCATGTGACTGTCTCCCGAGTCCCCCTTGTAACGTAGCAGTGATGTCTCGTGACGTTTGGGGAACATTCCTACCACATCCTAGAGAGAACTTCCAGAAGCGCCGACCATGGACTGAGGCAGTGTGTGTGTCGGCTCAGAGGGGAGTGATTTCTGCAATACCCTGAAACCACAGGCACGGGTCTGGAAGTGGCGTAGGTGACCCAGAAGATAGATTGACGACGAAGGATTGAATTTCGCTTCACCAATGTGGTCAGTGGACGTTTGAATTCCTGTTTGCTCATTTGGGGCATGGAGGGGGCTACCGTCACAGCACACCGAGCGATGAAACCAGGACGGTGACAGCAGAGGGGCTGTCTTGCTTCCGCACCCCAAGTTTGTTCGAGAGCACACTCAGAGTTAGACTGGATTAGACCACGCTTCGGCAAAAGCTAACTTCTTATTTCATGAGCTTGCGCTTTTCTGCAAACAGGGGAAGTAATACCTTTTGCTTTATTAGAAGAAACAGAAAAATCCAGCCTTCTTTCCATTCAGCTGCTGTAGAACTCCACCTGATGACTGAGGGTCGGGAGCACCTCTGAGATGTATCACTTTTAGCATCAAGAAATGGGTTCACCAGGAGAGGGGTAACGTCACAGAGAAGCTTTCCGAGGATGCTCCAGCGTTGGTAATAAGCCTGGCCCAGACGATCAAGATGACTGCACATTCCCTGCCGTCCAGAAACCTGTAGCCTAAATCACGTGACTCCCAAGGGAACCCATTCCCCTCCCTGCCCCAGCCTCAAAAGAACACGAACACAGGATGCTCTGAAAGGTTAGCTTAGCCACTGTGACATGGTCGCAAGAGACCACATGGCTTCAGCAGAGGCTGGTGGAAATGCCCTGTGTGTACAAAGGGCAAAGCCGGACACACATGAGTATTGTGTTCAGAACTTTCCAGAAAAGTGAGAGGAAGATCATCAGGTGTTTTCAAGATTGGCTTCTGTGGAGAAATTGGGATTGTTTCTTCCCTTTTTATTTTCCACATTGGCTGTGATTATTGCAAAAGCAACGCAAACTTACTGTCACAGTTAACCTTCCGGGCTTTTTCTGTGCTCTGCCAACACACCGGTTTTTGGCATCAGACTCTCACGTTCTGCAAGCTGCAAACTGGTGCATCTCCCTGAAATGTTGGAAGGGAGGTGCCGGTGGGATGGGTGGGGAAGGACAAATGCGTGGGGTGGCGGGGGGAGGGAGTGACAGAGGACTTTGATCCTTCACTGAGGTTCAAGTGGAGAGGTGAGGAGGGGCCGGGGAAAGACCAGCAGGGGGCTGGAGCTCTGGGCCAGCTTCATGGGTCCCCTGATGAATGAGGCTCCTGCATCTGACCTTTGGGCTTAAGAGAGAAAGCGACCAGGTCACTTTGATGTCAGCCTGGAAGGACGCTGCAGGGGAATCGCGCTCTGGGGTGAAGGTGGCGAGTTTGATTAGGAGACGGTGGCCCATGCGGTTGTGTTCAGGACTCCAGCTGAGTTTAGCTGCATTTAATTCTGAAATTCTGGGAGAGAAGAAAAACGAAAGAGGCGCTCGATGGACTGAGTGGAGATAATGCTTGAAGGAGCAGAGGGGCAAGGGAGTCTCTTGCTCCAGAGGAGATGGTACGACGATGACTGACTCATGATTGCCAGCTCATGGGTGGATTTGGAGAGACTCCAGCCACTGTTTATTGTGTTTAGATTGATTGAGTTACAGATATCACATAGGCAGTGTCATAAATAAAATTGCTCTACCGTCCCTTGGGATCAGACACGTTCACTCGCTCGTTGAGGAGACGTGTAGGTAACGATGTGCAGAGGCCAAAGCTCACTGGGCTAGGCTTGTGCCCCCCCCAAAGCCCAAGGTACACTGCTCGTTGCAGGACAGAAGCAGAGAAAGGCAGGGCCTCGCCAGTCAAGGCCTCAGGGAACCTGGAGCAGTGGCTGATTGGAGAAGGCAACAAGGACTGCGGGGGGGCCATGAGAGACAAGAGTGAATGAGAAAGCAGTCAGAGAGACACAGGCTATCCCCGGGTCCTTGACCAGGGTGGCCTTAGGGAGCGGATGGGGAAATGCCCGATGGAAGGAGATCCCCCTGCGGGCTCCTTGGCCCTGAGTGAGCTGACAAGAAGGTGAAGGGTGACTCCAGAGCCTTCTCAGAGCAGAACAGTTGTGCGGCTTGGGGCGGTTGGTAAGCTCGCGGTCTTCACAATCGGTGATCCCTCCTGCTGGCTGCCCTGAGAGCACAGCCTGCTAGTAACAAGGACACCGGCCCCGCCGTGAGCTCTTGATCTCTTACGACGGAACACACGGGGTCCCTCCCACAGCAGAGGTGATGAGCCAGCACAGAGGTCCTGGCTCTCCAGCCCCTTGACAAAGCACGCCACCCTCAGCTTCACCCTTGAGCCGTGGATCTCCAAAAGTTCTGGGCTGGGTCGTTGACACCAAAGCTAGATTTCACAAGCTGTCAGCTTAGGGAGCAGCCGTGGCCTCCAAGTTGGGGTCCTGATTTTGTGTTTCTTCCTCCCTCCTCCTTTAGATCATGGTGTGTGTGGGCGTCTCCTCAGCTGGCAGCCCTGCTGTGCCCGGCGGTTGAGGTCCGCGGTTTTGACTGTGTGGGTTTGTGTCTTTCCGGCAGGTGTCTCCTCTGTGACTTCCCTGATGTCCCTGGCTTGGGTGCTAGCCTCCTATCACAAGCTGCTGCGGGACTCCAGGGACGACAAGAAGAGTATGAGCTACAGAGGGGCCCTGATCCACCTCTTCTGGCGCCTCTTCACCATCTCATCCAGAGTTATCTCTTTTGCCCTCTTTGCTTCCATCTTCCAGCTCTACTTCGGGATCTTCGTGGTGGTTCACTGGTGCGCCATGGCCTTCTGGATCATCCATGGCGGAACAGACTTCTGCATGTCCAAGTGGGAGGAGATCCTCTTCAATATGGTGGTAGGGATCGTGTACATTTTCTGCTGGTTTAACGTCAAGGAAGGGCGGACTCGATATCGAATGTTTGCATATTATACGATAGTCTTGACCGAGAACGCTGCCTTGACGTTCCTTTGGTATTTTTACAGAGACCCGGAGACCACTGACTCCTTTGCGGTGCCAGCACTGTGTTGTGTCTTTATTAGCTTTGTGGCTGGGATTGCACTGATGCTCTTATATTATGGTGTGCTGCATCCCACGGGGCCGCGAGCTAAGATCCTGGCCAGCTCCTGTTGTGCCGAGCTGCTCTGGGGCATCCCTCTGCCCCCCGATGTTGAGCCCATGGCGCCTCAGACCCCTGGGTACCGGGGGACCCAGGTCACGCCTACCAGAGCCGTAACGGGACAACAGGAGGATCTCACGGCTGACACTTGCTTGCCCGTTTTCCAAGTGAGACCCATGGGGCCCGCTACCCCGTTGGGGCGTCCTTACCTCCCAGAAGGGCCCCTCATTAAGATTGACATGCCAAGAAAGAGATACCCAGCTTGGGATGCTCATTTTGTAGACAGGAGGTTGAGAAGGACTGTTAACATTCTGCAGTATGTCACCCCCGCCGCGGTAGGCATTCGGTATCGAGACGGACCGCTCCTTTACGAGTTGCTACAGTATGAGTCTTCACTCTAAGAGCATCTTGACCCAAGTTGAGAAGGGGACCTTAAGTTTGGTTTGCGGTAAACACCGCTTGCAAGAAATGTAACTCCTCCCTTCCCCCAGTACACAGAACTACCACCACCACTACCACCACCACCAATGCTACAAAAAAAAAAAAAAAAAAAGAAAATAAGTCACAACCCCTTCAGATAAGCTTTCTTTCCAGTCGCTGTATGTATACAAAGATATTCTCTATGTTTTGTAAGTAAAAACAAAAAGAAAACCTTTCTTTTGTTTTTTACACATAAGTAACAGTATTGAAAAAAATCCCACACTATGGTTCATAAGGTGGAGAAGGAGGAGTTGTCTCCACTCCAAAAGAAAAACAAAGTTTTATACCTTACACCAAGTGTAGATCATTTACGGGATTGGTGCTGATTGAAAGAACAAAACAAAACAAACACAAACAAACAAACAAACAAAACCTTCAACTGCCTTATGCCCTTAGGTGCTGAGTTTCATTAAGTACTGTCACGTTTTCTCATGCAAAACTCCCTGGTGATTTTTGCACTGGGAGAGGGAAAATTAAACAATCAAATGAAACCAACCTAGAAACGAAACAAAAACCAACCAACAAATGAAACACAAAGCAATCATTCTTCCTATCTGATTATTTGTATTGAAGAAAACAAATTGACCAAAAGCAAAAGCATAGAAACCCCTCCCTCTTTTTGGTTTCTCTCCCCCTTCTCCCGTCCCTGCCTCCAACTTCTCAGCCCCTTCTTGGAGCCAAAGGGCCATTTGAAATTCCGATGGTTGGAAAAGCTCCTTGAAGGCTGACTAGGTGCCATTTTAGCGTTCACCTATTAAGAATCACATTTGTTTCCTGGTGAAAAGCATAACAGAACAAAACAAAAACCACCCTAATAATTCGATAAGAAAAGGAAATTCTAAAGCAAATTAAAGGAGATTTCCATATATGTAATTAAAGAGAATCAGTAATAATAAAACTCAGCATAGTAGCAAAAAGAATGACATCAATTTAAAGGCACAATACTTAATCAGTGACTGGCAAAAATGATTTGTTCTGTCATTTTAAGGCCGTGAAAGGTATACATTTATCCCATGTGATATTGTGTAAGGCCTCTTCTGTTTCCATTTGGTGGGAAGCCTTAAATTGATCTGGAAAGAATTCTTCATTTTTCGTTTGTGCTTTTTAAAAATAGTAACACAAAGAGGAAAATTAGAACATAAAAAATAAGTTAAATTGTTAATAACTGACCCATTTCAAAGACTGTTTGGTGCTTCTGTCTTTCACCATTGTGGTTGGCTGAAAGTTATTCAGCTCACTTGGTGCATCTGGGTTGAGTGGGAAATTTTTGTGTGTGTCGTGTGTGTGTGTGCGTGTGCGTGCGCCCGTAGCACACATATGTGTGTGTGTGTGTGTGTGTGTGTGTGTGTGTGTGTGTCTGCTGCAAGGTCTTGCCAGAAATGTAGAAAAAACAATATAAGACAGACTCTGGGTATGGCTGAGGTGGAGTGTAAGGGGCTGGGAAGTGGGGAGCAGGGGGAGGGGATGTTGCTTTACCTTGAGCCCCTGTATGAGGGCAAGAGTCACACCAGAAGCATACTCTGGGTCTCAGAGGCTGTGTCATTTGGGTGAAGATTTGATTCAATTATTTATTTCCTCATTGTACCAAGTTGAATTTCTGGAGGTGTTGCGAGTATGTTCAACATTTTTTAAATGTTATTTTTCAAAGTATTGCTCTTGTAAGGAATATTCTGTTCTAGGGCATCGTTTCAATCCCATCTTATCTCTACTTGGGCACAAAAAAAAAAAAAAAAAAAAAAGGAAAAGAAAAAAATCACAAAAAGAAAAATAATCTCCACAAAAAAGATATATATATATATATACAATATATATATAAATCTCTCTATATATACACACAATATTTTTAAGTAAAAATACTGTTAGTCTTTGTTGTGTGTAGCTGCGATTTTTTTTCTTAATTCCAGATATAACTGTTTAGGGTGCAAGACCTCACATTGAACTACTCTTAAGAGAAGTTCAAAAACTGAGGAAATTTTTTTTTTTTTATGTTTGTGGGGTTCTTTTAAAAGTATATATTATTCAGAGAGGTTTCTCCTTTCCTCCCTTCATTGTTTATCTAAACCTGTACAAAACAAAAGCAAAACAAAAAAGCCCCACGAATTTTAAATTTCAGTTGGGTTGTAAAACTGGATTCTCCTTTCTTTGTTCAGACCCCTTTGATTTCCTTGATTATTACTAAATTTGCAGTGCCGTCCTGTCCCCTCCCTCCCCCAACGCGGCTGTCCCCTGGGGTTCTCCCTGGCAGCGGAAAGGAGGGCGGAGGAGGGGCAGGAGGGCACGTCCAGGAAGCACTCCGCACAAAGCACACCCAGGAGTGGCGAGGACCAGCCCCGCCCGCCTCTCCCCACCCATCTGAGGGCTGGGGCCCCTCGGCGATTAATTGGGAGTTCCAATCTGGTGAGAGGTGCTTTTCCTTTTTATTCTGCTTCCCTACCAAGGGCTTAGCTCGTGGCTTACTCTGCAGAGGCTGGAGGAGGTGAGGCCATTTGAGTGGTCCTTGATGCTGTCCCCTGTGCGTCTCTCTGGGACCTCGGCCACTTGGACTTGTTTGTCCTTAGGTTTAGTCCCTTTCTCTCTTTCATTCCGGCGCAGTCACGGACTTTAATTTGCCACCTCTGTTTTACTAATGACGCATTCGGTGCGCACGCGCGCGCGCGCGTGTGTTTACATGCAACTGAGAAAACTGCTGACGTCCGTTGACCTGGAGCGCCAAAAGTCGGGGTGACTCCGGGAGGGCTCTCTGGAGCCTTAGCCACTGGGAACAGAGCTGAAGACCGCAGCATGTTTCAGGAAGCCTTTCTTTCCACCTGCGTTGGGCTGGGCTCCGCAGGCCTCAGGCAGGAGGGCGCCCCGCTCCCCTGACATGCGTTTCCCCACTCCCTTCATTGCGCCACAGCCTTTCCTAAGGATGAAAATACGCATCTGTGGGCAGCAGCAGGGAAGTCCAGTTCTGCAAAGAGACAGGGAAAGGAACAAAAGTCAAGAAAGAAGTAAAGAACATGGGAGGGTGGGAGGGAGGAGGGAAACATAAAGAAAGTTTTCATCTGTCCTCTTACCCCATGAGAGGTGGTGGCCTCAGCCCACCCCAGGAAGCCCGCGTCAATCAGCATTTGCCTGACCCCTGACGAACCCTTAAGGGCGTTGAGGCACCAGCTCACGCTGCCCCAGCTGCTCCCCCAAGGGAACGCTTAAGATGTTTAAAAAAAAAAAAAATCTCTGGGCCCACTTCTTGCCCAGAAATTCCTGATGAAAACGTATGAACAAGCTCCAATATTTAGTTCTGGTAGGAGGTAAGCACACTGTACCAGGAGCCAGAGAGTAAAATAGGAAACTATCTTTCTTTATTGCATCCCCATCAGATATGCCCACAATCCCCCACAGAAAATCTGGCCCTTCTTTGCATTCTCAGAAAAGAATGAAGAATGAAGATGGTGGCTTCTCTAAAATCAGGCTGATTTTGTGAGCATCGTTTCTGTGAGCACTTTTTCTCCCTTGCTCAGTAGGTCTGCCTCTTCTCTGGGCCCCCGTGTGAAACCTCAGTCCCCTCAGATAACATCAAGGCAGTGTCCCCTGAGCTCACTGTCACAGGCCTGTGACATCCCAAACGAGAGCTAAGAGGATTTAAATTCGTCAGATGAGCCCCAATGACCTTACCCACCCCCAGAGTTTCTCATTTCTCCAGCACATTCCTCCACTCTGTCTCCAGAAGGCTCCCCTGTTCTGCAGGGCCAGACTTGTCCCAACAGGTAGGGGGCCGGGAGTGCTGTGGAGGGCAGGCTGCATCTCTCTTGGTGGCACATGCTGCCGGCATGTCCCTCTTCCGTCAAGAAAGACGAGACTTTCTTACGGCCTGGGGGCCCCTTCATCCCCCCCCCAGATCCCCCAAACTCTACCTCCCCAGGCACGAAGTCACCCCAGACACCCAGAGGCCTAACCCATCCCCTCAATAGCCACAGCCCCTTTGAGTCCCAGGGTGGTTTAAAAGAGTACAAACACCTGTCTGGACCGGGGTCCTGAGGGGGGCCCACAGGCCTCAGACCCTGTCCCAATAGAAGCCTTACTCTCAGGAAGAAAAATCTATAGGTTCTTAAAAAGCACCGAATGACACCATTTTCCCCATTCTCCCTCTACTTTTATCCCCTCCCATACGGTCACAGGGTGCCGATCTTGTCCAGAGGCCCTCTGAACGGGCGTGGCCTCACTGTATGCACCCAGGCTGCCCTCCCCACCGTGTTGACAGGCCCTCTGCGGGCAGGCAGACTTGCTCTTTCCCTTTGTGCTCTGCTCCTTGCTCCTGGGCGTTGGGGGAGCTCTAACGAGCCCCAGGCCCTGATGCCCCCAGACCGTAGCAGAATTTTGTTTCTCCATTACCTGGGAACAGAGGGAAGGAGAGGACAGCGGTGTGCGGGGCTCAGAGCCTTTGGGCCGGAGGAAAGGGTGTCAGGCCCTAAACCGAAGGGGGCTGGGGCCTATTCTACACACAGCCTCCACACCCTCCTGTTCCTGGCTCTCAGATGGGGAGGGGGGCTCGGTTCCCTAGCATTCGCTTGGCCCACGTGATGGTATTGTCTTTGCCAAGGGGAGTGGTTTCTTACTCAAAGTGAGCCCTTTTGAGGCCTCTGATGTATGATGGCAGCATCTGGGGGTGGGGGGTGGTCTTCGTGAAGGGTACACCCCTTGTGCACGTTCATTTGATTTTCTCATCAAAAAACGAAAATCTGTTATTTCTTTACCAAACTGAAAAATATTAAAATAACACTACCAGCTTTGGCGTGGGGAAGGGGGTCTATAGGTGGAGAGTGGGAGGAGAAGATGGCTTATTGCAACAACTTTCCCCTGATTCCAGTGATATTCCCAGTATAGACCAGCAAACGGCCGGGGAAATCTCGATAGAGCTCAGGGGAGACCGGGAGGAGCCTCTGCATGGGGTGAAAGGGGAGGACCCAGAGGGCAGACGCATCCCCAGGGCCTGCATCGGCCTTAGACATAGCAGTTCTGCTCATTCCGTTCTCAAACATTGATCGTGTACTCGATTCTGTCTGGCAGCCTTCCTCGTGAAGCACACACAGGTGTCCTATAGGAAGTGAATCTAAATCAGCATCAGCTCCTCTTACTAAAGCCCAGACGTGCATGAAATCTCTTCACCCAACACTGGCCACTGGTGCACAGACATTACAGTCACACACAGGGCACAGAAACAAACATTCCATCCAGATAAGCCCCATTCCGTTCTCACCCACAGCTTGACCTCCTGGACATGGAAACCGCAGTGGTCAGCCTATCGCGGGCTACAAAACCATAAGCTCGTAAATCAGTGTGTCCCTGTCCCAGTTGCAAAGCCTGTGAAAAGGCCGTCCTGCCTTCTCAGAGATTTTTTTCCGAAGCCTCTCCCTGGGGGAAAAAGATGATGCTCAGTCTCATTTCCTGCAGCGGCAACCTAAGCCTCTTTCTCACCTATCCCGAGCTATTTTAAAGGTTTCGTTTCTTGCTTGAAGCACTGCATCTTATGCTATTGGCCAAATATCAAAAGACAAGGGCACTGCCTTGATCTGCCTGCAGCTTTATTCCTCTGCCCGCCTCGCTCTGTCTGCCTTACTTGACTCTCCCGGGCACCATCTGCTTCTTCCCCTCCTGCTGGGAAGGAGCTGTGCCTTCTTGTTCCCTGTACCTTTCCGTGTAGTGGCCGCCAGGACAAGGCTGGTGTGTGTTGGAGCCAAAGGTCGGGAGTCCTATTCATGGCAGCCCCTGAAGGCAACAGACGGACACCGTGGGAGTTCCCCCTGCACACAGCCAACACTTTGTGTCAAGGGCTAAGAATAGACCAAATCGGAAATGAGCAGGCAGGACCTCAGGGGCTCCCGCCCTGGTGTGCCCCAGCCCACGCGGAGCAGTATGCATGCCCCGATGGGAGCCGCCTGCCCTTGCCAATCCCTAACACAAAGCGCAAGACTCCACACCTTTCAAGCGAAGTCAGTCAGCTCACTCATGCTCTTCCAGGAGGGTCTACTCCTAAAATACATCCTCAGACCTAGGATAACAAAGGAATAGCTTCCTCTGGATATAGTGCCAAGTGGTCACCCAGCAAACATCTTTCTAGAAGCGGCCTTTGGCCAAAGGCCAAAGGCCTTTGACGTGGTGGATGCGGACACCTGGTCACCTAATAGATGAAACTCCCTTGGTCGGTTTCTCCATCCTCGCCATAGCTCTGGGGTCCTCGGGCTACAGTGGGCCTGGGAGATTTGTGTCAGCTGTAGACCTCCTAGAAGCTCATCTTTAGACCCAGAAAGATCAGGAAATATCACAGGCTGATTCAGGGTCCGCACTGTGATCGTGGATAACACACTTCACCTCTCGGTGCCTTGGTTTCTCCATCTGTAAAGTGGAGAGACAGAAGGCCAGCTTCTTTCTCTCCTACTCAGGGATGCTGTGAGGATTCAGTC
Source organism: Kogia breviceps (assembly GCF_026419965.1). Classification (NCBI taxonomy): domain Eukaryota; kingdom Metazoa; phylum Chordata; class Mammalia; order Artiodactyla; family Physeteridae; genus Kogia; species Kogia breviceps. Next base: position 110,443,757 of record NC_081317.1, on the reverse strand, counting down.
GTTATTGCCTGTAGCGGAGGCATCATGTAAGGAGTAGTGGTGACCTCGTTACTTGGGAAGTGGAACCACAGAAAGGTAGCGTGCTTTCTGGGTGCAGGGGCACCTGGAAGCTCACAGGACAAGCAGCACGGCTGGACAGGGAGAAGTCTCACATACCCGTAGTTCTTAGATACTTCACAGCACTGTGAACCCAGCACAGTGGGACTCCGGTTACGCACCCGGAGTCCCCTGGCTCAAGCCGGGCCCTCGTAATCCTAAAACCAAATGTCCCGATGTTAATTTTTCTTGAAGTATTGGAGAATATAGGGACGGATCAATTTGAAAAGTGATATTCATCAAGCTTTGGGCAGACAAGAGAATGGGTGAATTTGGAGAGTATTTGGAGATTGTTTTTAAGGTGGTTGAAAGCTCTTTAGGAAATAGCTCTCACTTTTGTTCTTCCTTACAATCTTTTTCAACATTGAGTCTCCTCTCATCAAACGGACTGGCCTTCTCTTTGCCTCTCTGCAGAATACAGAAACAAAACCTTGTTTTTGTTCTTTTCTTAAGTCCCTTCAGCTAAAATGTGGGTCCCCATGTTGGGTTTTAATCATTCCCTGGTGTGCTTTGAGTGGAGCCTGCAGGCAAAGATTCAGAGACAAACAGGGGTTGGTGGATATATCACTAATGGTTTTTATCCAAATCCAGGTATTTTTCCCCTCATCATTTGAATTGGAAATGTTCAGTTGAGTTTTTCTTTCCTTTTTTTTCTTTTTTTTTTTTCCTTTTTACTATGGGGTGGCTATTATCAATTAAACTATTAAGATACCCTTTGAGCAAGAAAACAGACCCATCCTAAGGACCACCATGTGTGATACTTCTTAGGGTCTAAACCAGAGTGAGGGCAGGTAGGAGCAGTGGAGAACGACACCAGCACTCTGGGAGGGCCAGCTGTAACACTGATTTTCTGTTGGCTCTGAGAACCTTCTTGGAGAGGAAAATTCTAGAAGCTTCACCAGTTGTAGCTCAGTCAATCTGGTTCTGGCTCTGGGCCTTTCCTGGGAGTTCAGGTGTATTCTCACCACCCCCCCTCCAAAAAAAAAGGCACCTCCTGAGCCTGTCCTAAAGGTCCAGGTACCGCTGCAAAGCCTCCCGCCCTTTGTGCAGCTCTGACGAGAGCTCCTTTCCCACCTGCTCTGACTCTGCTCTCCAAAATTAATATTATTGTTTTGACAGCACAAGGGACCAGATCATAGTTTGGAATTCAATAATGACTTCTGTTTGATTTTGTATTTGATCGTTCTGTGGATAGGCCAAATCGTGCTGGGATTATTTCTTTCCACAAGCATTTCTGATGGTAACGAGAAGGAAGGAATAAATGAGACGTCCGTTCTCATCGGCGCTCCTCTTTTGACCGGGATGGATGGCAGACGAACTGTATGGCATTTATGAACGAGGACTTCGAAGATGGCCACGTGGAACCACAGAGAACAAAATGACTCAGTAGATGTGCAGGAAGAGTGATAAAGAAGAGGAGGGTTCCCAGAAGTACGCGGAAAGAAAAGAGCGGCCAGCACCTAATGGCTACTTCCTAGGCACTCTGGGGCAGAAATATCAAGGCATATTCTTTTCAAAAGGAGGAAATTGATTTTATGGAGTGACGTATTTAAGCATTATTGTTTCAGTAAAGGCTCAGAGAAAGCATCTATGGGAAGGAAAGGCATGCTCTCATGAACAGATCATGTCACTGGAAGTAAAAACCGAGGACTCTATCCTTCTGCAGACCTAAGTGAAGTCACTCTTGGGGCCAAATTCTCTTTCTGTAAAATGAGAAGAGTATTACTTACTTACCTCACAGGGGTGTTGTGAGGATAAAGTCATTAATGTCTGGGAAAGCACTCTGAGGATAAAAGCATTACTATTGTCAAGTTTGCTTCCTATTTAAAATCCTTTTCAACATTCATCGAGCACCTGTTGTGTGCAAGGCACCATCTGGGTGCCGTGGAGAAAGGGGAAGACGATCTAGCTCCTTTTCTCTTTTTTGATTAACGAATATTTTAAAACAATACAAGAGAACAGAATTAACAGAGTTTTCTCCATGTGGGTCAGGAAAGATGTTCTCTGTCTTTCTACCCCCAAAAGGCTACTCTCCTTTTTTTCCCAAGTATTTGGGCAAGAAGGGAGAGCTATAAATCCTCCATCGGAGAATGCTCTTCTGAGAAGCAAACAAATGTTGGTTACTCTTCTCCCTTTGGGGGAAAATGAAGGCAAATCTCAGTGAGCGCGTCCTGTGACCAGAAGATGAGGTTCCATTGTTTCTGTCATTCCTCTGGGCTCAGCTTCAGTTTACCATAGCCTTCATCTTCTCTCTCCAGACCCAGAGGACGGTTGCTTATGCTGTGCTGGAATAGCTGGGTGCTTTTTTGGTCGGTTTGTGTCCTTGGAGAGTCTGGTACACTGTTGTTTGCTGGAAAGTCTTGGCTTCCAAAGACAAGGGTCTTCGCTAGAAAACAAATCAAAACATGTGACTGCCTTTTTTTCTTTGGTGGTGGCAGCAGGGTGGGGGAATTTTGAGTTCCTTAGCTGCCTCACATAAGACGAAACCTTTTTAAATTTCACATTTGTTTTTCCATGTGCAAAGTTCTTCCCTTCCAAAACACACTCAAGGAATCAAGTCTGGATTCTGAAATAATCTAAAATATAGCACATCTCAATTTATTTCTCCAGTGCTGTGCCCAAGGTTCACTAGTTTCTACAAAGAGCCAAAACCACCGACTGAGCTAAGCAGGTTGGAAATCTAGCCCCAAATCGAAGCTTCTGGAAGTGCCCCCAGTCCCCTGTAGTTTTAGGAATGCTCTTTCAGTATTACTAGGGCCTGTCTCCCTGAATCCTCAGAAATCTTCGTGCCCCAGAAAGAACATTCTCAGAGCTCAGCTGGGCTTCCTCTGTGTCTTAGAACCAGAGTGAAACAACTTGTTACTCTGAAAAGTATGATACCATGCCAGTCTTTAGGGAAAGAAGAGAATTACTTTCTCTGCCTTTCAGAGGAAAGAGGGAACAAAGAGAAAGGGAAGGTTATTAGGTTTGAAAAGTGGCTCTTTTGTGGCTGAGAAAAGATGTGGGACCCAGTGGTCCACAGTGGTCCCCTCTGCCTTGGATGCGGGATTGGGGGAGCCCCGTGTGAGTTCCTTCAGGAGCCCAAGGTAGTACGGGGGCTCTGGGTCCTTTCCTTCCGACCCAGGACCTGAGGAAAGGATGTCTTCAGCTTTGGCTCTGCCTGGCCCCAGATCATCTTGCGCTGCTGGCCGCCTCTCTGCTCTTCTCTAGCCTGTGCTCCTGACAGCTCCCAAACCCGGCGTTGATTCCAAAAGGCCTTCTTTCCACGAGGCCGGTCCTACGCGCACCCAGCTTCCGGGTGGGGCCGCTTGTCCAGGCTCAGCCCCTTCAGCCTCTCCCTGGCCTGGACGCCTCCACCGACGCGTGCTTCTGCTAACCGCGCAGGACTCGGAGCTGTGGCCCCAGCCTCCCCACTGGCCAGCCTGCTTGAGGTCAAGGACAGCCTCCCTCTCTTCCTTCATTTAAATACATACGCCTTTAAAAGGCACGGCCCTGGGTCCCAGCAGAGACACGCGAGCTGGAGAGCTGGAGGGTGGGAGAGAGGGGCTGATTGATTGTGTTACTTAAACAGCCTAGGACGCTCTCCAATAACTTAGGAGGCAACTTGGGCCTCCAGGTGAAAATACAAGTTTTGTCAGTCCCTGGGCTACCTAGGGCATCCTCTCATCAAAATAACAGAAAGCCTTTGTGCAAATGATCGCTTACAGCTCGGTAGGGTCCCCTCCGGCCTCACAGGGGAGGCTGTCTTCCTCCTTACCGAGGGCTTCATTTTATTTGTTTGGAATTATAGTGATTATGAAATGCTTGAGAGAGAGAGTGGACACATAAGCTATGAGGTGATCTGAGATTTTGAGATTATGGTGAACCGTGCAGAAGTGAGGGGCCTGATTGAAGTCCATGATCATATAACTGCATTGTAAGCTTCTCAATCACATCGGGATACATAAATATGCCAGTCTTGGGCATGTATACGGATATATATACACAGACACGTGTGTCTGTGTATATATATATGCACACACACATGCACACACACACACACATATTATTTGTATATGTCATTTTCTTAAAGGGCTTAGAAAGTTGCTCTAACAGGGTATTTTGATGTTAGGGCTCTTGCCGGACTTGAAATAGCCCTAGCCTAGGTGGGCTCTTCTTTCTCCAGCCCGGGGCCGTGAAGGCTCCCCTGGGCTGGGGTGCGCGTGCGTCCGCCCCACCTGGGACGGGAAGCGGGTCTCCAGGGCAGCCCAGAGGCTCTGGGCTGCAGCCCACTGAAGAGCTCCCCACTCTTGAGAATTCAGATCACACCTAGGAACCCTGACCGTTAGCACGGTGGTCATCAGAGAGGAAGGAGAGGGAGGCACAGGTGGACAAGGAAGGTGGGAAGTGACTGCTCGGAGCTCGGGCAGCACTAGATATCCTTCGGCCACCAGCGTCTCTGGCCACTGAAACTCACGCCTGGCGGGTGTGCCCATGCAGTATGAGTATCTGCAGATGGTGTGAGGCTGCCTAGTGAAGCCCCCAGCGACTCGGGGAATGTGACCCCCTTTCTGGCGACTCTAACAGAGACATTTCAGAGCAATCGCCCTTGGGAGGCAGAACCGACTTGGGAACCGGGCCACATCCCACCCCAATGCAGTGACAGTCCCGAGTCTGGGGACAGACCTGGGAAGAAACAGGTGTACACGGAGTGGAAAAGTCACTCGCATTCCCTCCCTCTCAGGTGACAGGATGCATGTGACCCAAAGTGCCAGAGGACGTGGCGATGCCGGCAGGGTCCTTCCACAGGGGGGAAAAGAGCTATGGGGGTTCCCGGGAGGGAAAAGGTGCTGAACTTGTGCTTTGCGTCACAAGCCTCTCTTGGCCTGCATCCTGTTCTGAGGTTTCTCCTCTGACTGGAAGAGTGAGGGAAGCCAGGGGTGGAGCCATGTCCTAAGAATGTCTGGGATCCAGACAGGAGCTGCCACCCAAAACACCTGTGCCAGGTGGGAGAAAATCCACAGGGTCTGAACGAGACCCCAGCAGACCTTTTCAAGCCCACTCCAGAGGAGCAGCTTTTGGGGTCCCCTCCCCTGACCTGTCACACGTGCACGTCCGTGCCTCCCGACCCCCGGCGGTGTGGCACGCTGCCGGCTGCTGCAGACCGCCACGCCAGGAGCATGCGTGACACCTCCTCCCCCAGTTTTTTGTCCCTTTATCCCCAGCACCAGTCCCCAGTGTATATAATAGTTCCATTATCTTTTTCCCTGCACGGACTCTTGTGACAAGACGTGTTTCCAAGAAGCCCGTTTTCTGTTGGTGTTACAGGGAGGGTAACGTGGAGGTGGGACCCAGGAATATGGGAGTACCGTCCTGGAGAGACTAATGTGGCTTTTTTCTTTTACTTAAAAAAAAAATGTGCACATTTGAAGAAAATACATGAGCAGGAAAGGAAAGGGAGGGAGGGAGCGAAGGAAGGAGGGAGGGAAGAGAAGGAAGGAAGGAAGAAGCGAAGGAAGGAAGGAGGGAGGGAGGGAGGGAGGGAGGAGGAGAGAGGGCAAAGACAGAAAGAGAAAAAAGAGGAAGAAAGTGAAATAGACTCGCATCAAGTCCCTGCCATCTCTCAGCATCTGCAGGTCAGTCACTGTGGTTTGGCAGCTATTGGAGCTTCTCAACGTTCTGATTCCGTGTCTGCCTGGGAGACAGGCCACAGAATCGTGGCTCTGGCCTTGCTGAGCTCACCCTGCAGGGATGTTTGGGCCCCTCTGGGCTCACCTGGTCACTGGCTCTCCCAACCCATCTGCCTGGTGAGGGGAGGCTGCCTGCAGGGTCAAAAGGCTGGAATCCAATCTCTCTTCCCCAGATAATGGTTAATTTTTAGGACGTTTTCTTGACAGTTGCTTAGTTTTTCTTGGATACTTTTCTACCAATCATTCTTCCAATTTTAACCGCAGTGAAGCTGGTGACTTGCTAACTGACTCTTTATAGAGCAAAGCTATTTGAAATTCTCAGGTAATTCAAAGCTCTGAGTGCATAATATTTGTAATTTTCCCTAAAGGGCTAACAAAATACTCTCTTCGCTACTCTTGAGTGTGGGCTGGGTCTGAGAAACCGGTTTGGATGTGTATTTGAGGGTTTGAAGGAAGCAGAGTCATAAACACCATTCATTTTGAGATTCCACCTATCGCTGCCCCCACCCCCCCACTGAACAAATGATCAGACACGCCTCTAGAAAAGGAACGTTCTAGAACTTGGCAATCCCAATCGGATGATAAGTGCCCTAGTCTCTCTTGTCTTGCCGAGACGGCAGTTTGCCGCAGGACTATTAAGTCATCCTTCTCAGACTTGCCCTCACACCCCGCTGGGAGTCCTTTCTTCCTCCCTTCTCCTGTGTCTCACCTTCATCATCAGTTCCTCCGTTTCACGAAGCAGCTGGGCGACGAAATACAGCTTCCACCGCTCAGACGATGCCTTCCTTTACTCTCGAGTTTGCTGGTGTTAAAGATGACTTGCAGGGAACTCTAGGCTGAAGATTAAGCCTATCAGCCGAACGTCCCCAATACAGCAGGTTTATGGCCACCTTGCTGTTCACAAAATTCTCAACCTAAGGGAATGTAGATGAGCCGATTTGTAGCCCCTTCTCTCCGGAGCAGCTCTATGTGGAAGTGGCTTAGCCAGAGGTGGGGGACGGCTAAGGAGGTACCCTTGCCCCTGACCTGCACTTCCCATAAGGTACTGCTTATGGGAAGCCTGTGTTACAGGCCAAGGAGAATCCTTATGCCTTTGGCTGATGACCGAGGCTGCCTAATTAAAGGACCCCTTTGGATGGAAAAGGAAGCTCTTAAAACTTGATTTAATTTCATTGAACTGAGCACCTGTTGTGTGCACAACACAGTCCTGGTCCGTTGGGTGATGCAGCAAGAGACGAAAAACAGTTCCTGAAACCGTGGAAGGTGTAAAGGCTAAGAATGGCATTCCGTCTGTCTTAACAGGACAGTGTAAAGACCCCCAGTAGGAAATCAGTGTGATCTTGGACCAATGATTTAGCCTCTTCAGTCGTCAATTTCTTTGTTTCCAAAAAGTTCCTTTTGGCTCTAACACACTGGCCGCTATGACTCAGCTGGAAACTCAGAGCGGTCTACCGGAAGGCAGGCTGATAAATACGTAGAGATGCAGAGTGAATGCTGAGCCCCTCCGGGGGGCCGAGGCAGCACTTGACTCTGAGAGTCAGGGGAGACCTCTGAGCTGCACCCATCAGTATTTCCCTTCTCCAGAGCTACAAACCAACGGATCGCGCTGGCCCTTTGGTCTCGTTTAGGGACAGATGTGGGCTTCCCTTCTCCCTGCCATCTCTGCCCGGCCGGCAGCAGCAGGAGGAGCTGGGGAGGCTGGAGAGCCAGTCCTCCCTGTCCTGGCGGCTCAGCACTGCACGTTCCTGTCCGGGCTCTAGCCGCTGTCGTTGCTGGGACTGTGGTCAGGACGCCAGTGACCTTGAGTCAATGGAGAGGCAGGGGCTTGGAGGTCAGCAGTGTATTTCCTGTCTAGAAGGAAGTTTGAGGAACCCCTGGAAGGAACAAGTGGGCAGAGACCATTCTCCTAGAGCCATGGGCAGACAGGCTCCCACACACCCAAGTCTGTTACTGCAGGAGGCATGTGGGTGGAAAAGAGCTTGAAAGGAGACTTGGGGGCAGGGGCAGGTGGTGTGTCCGGGTGGCTTCTCTCTGTCCCAGGAAGGTGCTAGAGGAGGCCCTTTACAAACAGAGGTCTCTTCTGTCAAAAAGTCTTTCGGTTGTCCAAGCCCCCAAAGTAGGTTTGGGTAAATAATTCAAATTGCTGGAAGGTGGTAGGAATAATCCATTTTTCCTCATATTGAAATGGGAGTATCAATTTCAGTATAGACAAGCATCAGAATTTGAACACCAACTTAGGCAAAAAACAACAACAACAAAAACCCCAATTCAAGAGACCAGAAGGAAAAGCAGTCATTCAGTTTCAGTAAGTATGCCACTGAGACTGCTGTGTCAGACTCCCCCCCACCCCCCCGAGTAGCCTCCTGTGTTGTCACATTGACTAGGGTTTGGGAAGAAGGGTCCCTGCAAGCCTTTTGATCCTGGTCTCAGGCGCCCCCATCCTGTCACCGTGGGCTTAGACAGCAAGTCCCGGGCGCCCTGCAGGTCACACCAGCATGGCCAGTCGGCTTTCCTTCTTCCAACCCAGACCAGGTGCAAGGGAAGGAAAGTGGCCGGTGAGGACGGCTCTGCCCCCCTCACCCCACGTCCAGACCTTCCTGCAGCAAACCCATGTGGAGTGTGGCCCTCGCCTGGAACGAGAAACATACGAAGGGCTATTTCAAGGCCGGCAAGTCACCAGTAAAAACTAAGATGCCATTTACCACGCACTCTGCAGTCTGCCCCCTCTTCCTTTCCGGTTCGTCAGTGGCACACCTCATTCTCGGTGCTCTGAATGGCCAACGACTTCCTGTTTTCTTGGCCAGACTCTAAGGATGGAGTAGTTCTAATGTTGATTCTAAGCCAACACTCATGGTTCTCAGCGATGTGGACAGGTGTGGACATCTCTCTGTCCTCATTAATCTAGAGCCGGTGCTATTTGTGGCTAACAGTGCCTACGGATGTAATTCCTCCATTTTCTCTCTTTTTCTTCCTAATGCATCGCCACCAAGGAATCACGTTAGAAAGACAGGTGTCCACGGAGGGCTTTCCTTAGCACAAGATTTTGGTTCTTATTCTCACTTTTTTAGGAGGGCTTGGTTTCTAGTGTCTCAGTAACCCCGCCCCTCCCCCCACCCCCGCCACCCCGGCTTCTTTTAAGAAATGGAAACGTTTTCCTTTTCTATTAGCCAAAAAGAAATTTCACTAAAAAGAACCACATCAAGGCTCTTTCTTCCCTCTCTCCCTGGTGAGTTGAAATGGACAGGTGTACCTGAGTTGGGATCATTTTTGAATCACTTGCCCCCCGGGTTCTTCTAAAGATGAAAGACTTCTGTTCCCCTACCACGGCCACGGCGAGGTCAGGGCGGTGACAACAATTTAACTTCTCGAAACCTTGTGGTGCCTTTTCTCGTGGTGCTTCTCTCATGTAACTCCAGACAAGGCAGCCACCCTGCAGCAAACAGCAATGCCAGTGCTTTTCCTTGGTATCATGTGCCAGTGCAGTAAAAGACTTAATGTATACATATATAAATAGATATATAGAGATATCGCTATAGTTATATAATTATATAATTGAGGTTCTGATGCAGCTTTGATGGGAGTTGATCATTCTTCTGCAAAAAAAATCGACACTACTCAACTGGAACTCAGAGCTCTGGGGAGAGTTTTGCCTTCCGGGAAGGGCACCAGCACACGAGATGGGTTACTCCTGTGATGAGTCTTCTTCTCCTTTCCTGTGAAAGTTGCTGTCTCCATAACATGGAATGTTTGCTAAGGGAGCAAAGAGCAGCTTCTTTTGAACTTCCTTTGGTGCTGATATTTTAAAAATTGTTTGTTTGTTTTGCTTCCCCACCAGTGGCCAAAAAGCTGCTTTTCCAGCATCTCAACTCACCCATCAGAGGTGACAGGGGACAGTCTGGGGAATAAGAGGCTAGACGTTGGGGATCCCTGACTCTGTGACTTAATCCAGACGGTCTCCTCTGTGACCTGCATGCGTCTCCCAGACTCAGTTCCCTCATCTAAAACAGACATCGTGTTTCCTTACCTCATGGGGAAGGGTAACTTCAAAGGATGCATCTGCAGCACTCAAACGGCGAAAACATTATTGATTTGGAGACAGCAACTTGACACGTTTTTAAGATTTTGTTTGTATGTTGCGAAGATTTTGATCCTGGGGTTTTTCTTTGTCCCCCTCCTGCTCCTCCATCTCCGCCACCTTGTATGCCCTCCCTTTGGCAATACCTACGAAAATCGTGTAACTGATTGACCTCACCTAAAGGGGCGGGTAGTGCTAATTTCTCCCAAGGAAACAACGTCGCTAACACTGTATAAGGTGCTAGAATCAAACCTCATTTTATAGACTTTGGTTCTTAGAGAAAAACAAAACATGCAGAATTCTTTCTGTGAAGCCTTACTATAGATTGTTATAGCCAATCGTTTATCCAAAAAGAGAGAGCGAATAGAAGATAAAGATAAGATGCAGTGATTCTGTATAAAATGTAACTAAAAGACCTTTGCTATTTCCTATATTGGTGTAAACTATCATATGTATGTGTGTGTGTGTGTATATATATATATATATATATATATATATATATATATATGCTTGAGGCAGATAGAAAGAATGAAAAAGTGTAACGTATGTTCATCTTTATTCTAATTTTCAGTTGGTTCACAACTTTTAGGACATGAGCAAGAGAGGTTTATGGTAGGATGAGATAAGGGATGCCCAGTATGATATAGGAAATTACTCTTGTTTCTGTTCTGTTCTATATGTTATTAGAAGGAGTTTGGCTACATGAGAGGACAGGGAAATCAGTTAAAACACAGACGTGCTTTCTAAATGCTCTGAGCATCGACGTTATACCTTGGTGTTGTTTCCTCCTTATTCTAAGGTTTCTGATAGCACTGTAAAACATGTCTGCCGCCTAAGGTGTTAACAAATAATGTTTATCTCAAGAAAGCTTAAAAAAAGAGGCAGTTGTTTCCCCCCATCTCTTAGAAAGCAGTGAACCCCTAAGCAAAATGTGAGGCGTTTCCACAGAAGTTCAATAAGAGAATAGAATCATTTCTGGTGCTTTCCTCAGTGCCCCCATTCTCACCCACCCCTTCCTTTGCTAAAGAGAGAAATAACCCAAAAGATGAGTTTTGACAGGAAATGGGGTTAGGCTGTAGCAAAAGTGTATCGATGAATACAGACTTTGCCCAGAACAAGTGGTGTGGGGTCCTTTTAAGTACGGCTGTGTAATTCAGGTGTTTAGTGCTAGCATGTGTGTGTGTGTGTGTGTGTGTGTGTGTGTGTGTGTGTGTGTACTGTATATATGCTTCAATGGATGAAATGTTTGATGGACAGAGAAAAATACCATAAACAGACATGAACAGAAAAAAAAAAAGTAATCAAATGCTATTTTATCAGACGACGCACTTGTTCACCTTGATGAGAAGCCACTGTTTCACAACTATGCAATCCCTCCCGCCTTCACCTCCGCTCTCCACCTCCCGCACAGATTTTCCTTTGTACCAGAACCACAATATCCAACCCCTGGTTCAAGGTGAGCATGCTACAGTGATTCTTTTCCTAAATTTAAGAGCTCCCGAGAAAAATTTTCCTTTTCTTTCATGTTCGATGATTCAATGTAACCCTGTTTGGTTCTGTAAGTGAACTGATGTGTATTTTTATGTTTCGGTTACATGTTTACAAACTGTTTTCCATCCTCTTCTTGATTCAAAATAATTATTTTCTTTATGAAGTCTAACTTTTATAGGAAGTTCGGGGGATGTGTTGACTTAACGCAAGAAAAAAAAATTTGGCTTAAGTGGAACAATGAGCGTGTGACCTCGGGGGTTGGGGGTGGGGTGGGGAAATTTTGTGGCCCTGCAGCTAAATGAGCACCTACACCTTGGTCCTGAGTAGAGACCCTGGCGGGGAGCTGGCTACTCTGGGCAGGATTTGACCCCGGGGATTTTTATTTCCTTATGTGTGGTCCTCTATATGGAGTAACCTATCCCAGAGGGTGAACTCATATCTCCTACCCAGCTTTACGCCAGCCTCATCCTTTCCACCTACCGTCCTTCCGCACTCTACCCAGTGCCAAATCCCAGTTCCCTGCCTTTGCACTGCTTCCTGCTGATCCTTCTCCTCCCCTGGCAGCCACTGACTGGGGTTACTGCATCTGCTTTCGACGTAAAAGACAGACATAAAGAAAGTCTCCAAGAACCCGACCCCCAAAGCGCTGAGGAAGTCAGTCCTCAGTTGGCATGTCATTTGAGGGTATTTGCGACACACTCTTAGCTCCAGAGAAGAGCGGGTCCAGGTTCATTTACGAACTACCCAGCTTGGCCAAGCCCATCTTCACGAGGTGTTAAAAAGGAGTCGCTTGGGAAGAAGAGAGATCCCGAGGTTAGACAAAGCACAACTTAGGCAGGGGCGGCCCTGCACACAGAAGTCAGGTTCTCTACTTCTCTGGTTGTCTGCACAAGTCTGAGTTTTGCACACGGTTTACAAATCTTGCACAAGGTGGCCGAGCCATCCGAGACAGTTTTCAAGAGATAAATTCAGACACTGCCTAACTGCTCCAGCACAACCTGCTTCCACTGCACGGCTGGTGGGAGCTTGGATGGAGTTCCTCTGGAATGAAAAAGTTCGGTTCTTTGACAAGAGTGCATTTTCTCTGTCAGCCTCATTCCTTGCCTGCCCATCCTACGCATATTCTTAGCAACTCAGGGGATCCTACTTAAGTGCTGTGCATTTGCTTTCTGCCCTGTTCCCTAGGTCACACCTGCTGAGACCCATCCCAGGAAGTTATCACTCACTATTTCTCGTTTCCTCCTGAAAAGGAGTTCTCTTACCCTTGGAGGTGCCATTCGAGAGACTTTTAGGCCTATCAGACACAGACCCAGGAGCCTCTACCGGAAGCCAGCTTGTCTTTACAGCTCAGAAAGCATCAAGGGAATCAGCTCCAGGATACTAGGAGATTTCTCAACTCCTGGCCTTGCTTAAAAAGTGGCTGGGGGCTGGCAGGGCCCTGCTGATGTTGTGACTCCACTCTTCTCCTGCCTCTGCCCAACCGAGCTCGGCCCCTGGTGCCAGCCTAGAGGACCCGGGGGCTCCGGATCTTCCAAGAAGTTCAGAGGTCAGGGCAAACGAACAAAGGGAAAGGGTGGAAGTGGTCTCCATCCCCCACTCCTCCACCAGGGCCGAGTCAGAGCGTCCAGCACCTCTTGTGGAGCTGTGACAACCTGCCTCTCTGGGAAGGGACATGCCCACCTCTGGGGGCTGTGGCGTCACTGAGTCCCCGCCAGAAATCTAGACCCGGGGGTCGTGCCTGTCCGGAGGTGGCACTTCGCCCGCAGCACGAACAGAACGTTTGCCGAGGAGAGCCCGCCCTCTCAGAGGGGATGAATCCCGCTGTGGGGTGGGGGCTGACCCTCTGTCAGGTGGGCTCTGGCCATCGACTGGCACCTGAGACCCCGAGGGGCCCAGAGGGATGGAGTTCCGGATGCCACGAGGCCAGGGAAGTCAGGCGCAGCCCAGAGCCCACCTGGCAGTGGAGGAGGAGTCCCGTCAGAGATGTTGTGTGTCCTCCTCTGGGGGAGGGGACCGTTGCTTTAGAGGAAAGGAGTATTTAGGATCCCTGGAGTCTCAGGAACATCGAGGGTGTCAGAGCAAGACCAGCGTGACCTGCACAGGTGACGTCCGCCCTTTGGGAGGGCGGGAGAACTCAGATGCAGCTAACATTAACTGAGGCCAATGATGACAAAGGCTTCGCCCCAGCGCCTTCATGCAGTGACTTCACCCAGATCTTCTGATACTCTGGCAAGGTGAGAAAGCCCACCCATTTTACAGATGAGGAAACTGAGGCTTGGGGAGCTTCTGTGATTGCACGGGGTCCCGTGGTCATCCAGGGGTCCAGCTGGGGGTCAGACCTCGATCTTTGGTCCCACTGGTCTTCCAGGCTCCCCCTCCTGCCATTTCCCAGCAGCTCACAAAGGCCAGGCAGCTCAGAGTGCCAGGTAGGTACGGCCGGGGACTAGGGCCGTCTTGACATTTCTGTTTCCTTGCAGACGGTCATAGAAGCTGGAGAGGTGTGAGGTTTTAGGGGACTAAAAGTTTACTGACGATTTATGAAATAGGGTATCCTCATGGAAAAGGACGCCTGTTTTCCATGTGAGTTCTTGGAGAGCTCCTTCTGCAAATGCTGTGAGATGTCTATTTTGGTGTCCTGAGAACTTTTTTTTTTTTTTTAACATCTTTATTGGAGTATAACTGCTTTACAATGGTGTGTTAGTTTCTGCTTTATAACAAAGTGAATCAGTTATACATATACATATGTTCCCATATCTCTTCCCTCTTGCGTCTCTCTCCCTCCCACCCTCCCTATCCCACCCCTCTAGGTGGTCAAAAAGCACTGAGCTGATCTCCCTGTGCTATGCGGCTGCTTCCCACTAGCTATCCTGAGAACTTTTGTATCTCCTTTTTTAGGGTTTTGTAGTGGTGGTTTTTGTGTGTCTGATCTTGAAAGGTGAGGTGACTTCTGGACAAATGGATTATTTCTCTAAGGATCCCGTAGAAGAGTTGAACAGTTGGAATTAGGACAGAATCAGAAAATTAAGCTTCATGGGATAAATTCTGAGAAGTTTTTGGAAGATACTGGCTTTGACATGACAGAGAGAAGGAGAATTTTAGACAGGAAACTCCCCATTCAAGGCTGGAGCTGGGAACCTACATCGTCTTCCTGTCCACACTTGCTGGGCCAGTCACTTGCCTTCTGTGAGCCTCGGTTTCCTCATCTCTGAAACACGGGTGAGCTTGGTGACCTCCGTGATGGGTCCCAACCAGAAAGGTAAGAAAATAGCGAGACAGGCAAATGCATTTGTGATCGTCTTGACAACCGGACTGATCCATTGGGATGTGGGATGATAATTTGTGGGACCTCCTGTAAGTTCTTAAGCTGGGGGATGAAATGGCCAACGTGGAACTACTGAGCTGAAGAAAGTGATTTTCACCATCATGGGAACTGATTAAGGGAGAAAAACAAGATAAATGAGAGAGGAAGGGAGCCCGGGAGAGGAAAGGGGCAGGAAAGGGCAGAATAGAGTTGGAGGAGGGGAGAGAAGAGCCCCACGTGCTGTGTTTCCCCACAAACATAGGTCAGCCTCCTGCTTTATACGTTGGATTACAGTTCTGTCGGCTTGATGCCTGCTGGGTGTGCGCACACGCGTGCACACGCACGCGCACATGCACACACACACACACACACACACACACACACACACACACACACTAGCTTAACCCTGATATAGTCACAGCAGCTACCCACGAGAAAAATCCCTCAGTCCTTGGGCAGA
The DNA here is from genome assembly GCF_026419965.1 of Kogia breviceps. Lineage (NCBI taxonomy): Eukaryota > Metazoa > Chordata > Mammalia > Artiodactyla > Physeteridae > Kogia > Kogia breviceps. The sequence goes on along the minus strand of NC_081317.1, from coordinate 110,428,665 downwards.
GCTCGGGCTTCTTCAGAGCACAAAGGAACAATGGAATCTCAGGGTGTGAAGGAGACGCAGACACCACCTCATTTTTGCTTGTCCACACAGTCATAGACAAAATGATATCCAATTTTTCTCAAGGCCTCCAAGGTAGAACTCTCTGCCTTCGCTCCTTATTGAATGCCTCTAGTCAGAGAGTCCTCCAATAATGACTCCAGTGTCGTCTGTTGCTCTCCAGGCCGATTCCTTTTGCTTTGGGTCTCCGAGGGGACAGGGATCTGGTCTCTGGATTACTGAGCCCTCGGCCTCCCCTTCCCAGGGAACCCCTGGAGGGCAAGACTGGGGATCAATTGAGAGGGATGGTCAGAAGCTCACCTTGTCTTTGCCTCCTGAAATTATGTGAAATCCAGAGAGATTGTACCACCTCCCTCACAAGCTACCGGCCCAGCCGGGCTGGAGACGGCTGTCCACTTTGCTGTGACTCAGTTTTCACACACCCTCAGATAGATTGTTTTCAGTTCCTCTCCCACTGGGTCCTGCCACTGTATTATTCCTTCTCAGGATAATGTTTTATGTTCAAAATTCGAATGTGACTCTTGCCTTGAGATGTACCTAGGGAGACAGGAGGAGGCTCCTGGGTATGGTCTGGGGGGAAAATGTAGGGTCTTTAAAGTTCTTACAACGCTGTGGACACCTTCCCTTCTTCCCCAAACCATTCTCTTGGTGCATTTTCTAAAAATGTAATCCAGCCTGGATGATGCCCTCCACGTGCCAGGTGCCGTGCCAGGTGCCGGGGAGGTAGAGGGGGAAGATGGTCTCTTAGGGTAGCCACGGTCCAGCAGGGGAGAAAGAAGACCCACAGACAAATGGGACGGTACAGTCAGCACTCTGATTCTGGAGAACAGGGCTTGGCCCTTCCGGTCATGGGTTGACTTCAAGCTTCCCTGGTGTCCATTTGCCCGGGTACCAGACTTCCCACCCAGTCCCCGCCCCGATCCTGCCAGTCTCCCAAACTCACCAGGCATTCTTCTTGGACCCCTCTGTCTTCCCTCTTGCTTGAGCTGACCTGTTCCCAGCCGTTTCCCGGTAGAGCAAACCCCAGCCAAAGCAGGATCACATCCAGAGTCAAAATAACTATTGAACAGTCTGAGGAAGCTTGATTCAATTCCACGTTTAGGCCCATCGGTGTCTCTGAGCCTCACTTCCTCTGCACTTTCTCTAGGGTCTCCGGGGCCTTTGAGTCACTGGCAACAAACTCAACTTTCTCCTTGGCTTGCTGGTTGGAGCCCCTTAGATCGCCATCTGCACTTGTCTGAGCTGACCCTTCCTTGGTTTGTCATTTCATGGTTCCGTCCTCCCACCGGTCAGGTGTCCTCTCCTGGGCCCTTTCCCTCACTCCACCCTCCTCGCATTCAAGACGTCAGACAAGGATGGAGTTGGTTTTTTTCATCAGCTACCACTGCCTCACAGTGCATTTTACAGTGAAAATTCATTTACAGTAAAAACTGAGGCTGAAGATGGCCTTCTTCGTGGCCTTTTAAGCTCTCCATTGGAAAGACTGTAAATGGAAATGACAAAGGAAAAGGGACAATCCCAGCAACCCCAACCAGTAGGTGCTTCTGACCTCACCCACTAGGAGAGCAGGTGATCCTAGGAAGGTATAAGTCATGCCAGAGACTTCACGGCTAAATTGATCTCCAGCTATTTCCAGGCATGTGTCAAGGGCCCTCAGAGGCTAGCGGCCCCTGGCACAGTGGCTGCAGAGGTGAGGCTGCCTCTAGAGACCCTTACTGTCATCCCCCAAGCGCTGAGCTCCCAAGGCTGACGCAACCCCACCCGCAGGGATACGAAGGAGAGCCCTGTGGGACAGGTTACTCCAATTACATGGGTGAAAATTATATATATATATATATATATATAAAAATATATAATTATATATATTTTCCTGGGCACAAAAGCAAAAACAAAAACTTTATTATACCAGGGCTTTTAATTGAACACATCTGATTCCCTGACTTAAAAATAATTTTTTTTCTTTTCATCTTAAAGCAGGTGTTTTTTTTTTTAATGGGGCTTATTTTTGGGTTTGAGATCACTGGGCTTCTTGCCCTGTGAATCCACGCTTGCTGCTGTGTTGAAAATGCATACATTGGTGACCGCAGTATTGAGCCAAATTTAAACTCTTTAGTCTCCTCCATCTGTAAGTGTTATGTATCTACCTCATTATGGTTTTTTTGGTTTCCTGTGCTTTCGTGTTGTGTACGATGTCAGAGGTGAAATGTAGATAAAAATATATATATATAAAAATATATATTTTTTGCTTTGCAATAAAGTTCAAAGCTATAACACAGACTATTCATGAAATGTCATAGCCTTTTATTGTGCTCTATCCTCTTAGTTGTGAAGTGTCCTGGGAGCCCTTTTGCCTATTCACTAGAGTCAATATTATCGTTTGTCATTTGATGAATTATTCTGATTATTTTAACTGTACTTTTTCGACACATCGAATAAGACACTAGGATTCTTGAACAACTCTTGGTTCCAAAGGTGCTTTATTTCTGTGGACTCATGTGATCAAATGGAAGGGAAGTGTCTCTGCAGACTTGAATCTTCCAGATAGAAGTATTGACCTCAATGCCGTTGGGTTTAGAACAAAAGGTTTGTGCGTAGGGGGAAAAAGGAAACATTGGTTTGGCTTCGACTTCTTGAAGCTTTCAATGTTGATTTTATGTCCAACTTGCGTTTTTTCATTTCAACCTCTTGGCATGGAACATGGTACCCACTGACTCCCTAGCATCCTCACCTGATTTGGCTGCTTTCAACTTTTTGACTTCGCCGTTTTCTCTAGGTTGATTTTTTGTGTTGTGCTGTTTGGTGGTAAAGTCCCCTGTGCCCAGCCCTTACATATTCTGCAAACCTTGTGAAACCCTCTTCCATACCACGTGTTCAGAGAGATGGCGATCTGGAAACATTTGTAGTCTGCAAGCCAGCGATGCCATAAAGACCCAAGTTCTTCAGAAGAATCCTGACCAATTACAGTACAGGGCGAAGGAATCTTGAATAGAAATCGCAAGGTGGATTGTCTGCAATGGATTCCCTTTTTCTGTAATTTGAACAGAATGACTTTCCTTTAACTAAGCAACTTAGGTCGTGAGCCCTAGATACTCTGTATGGTTCAGTTACCCTTGTTTTTCTGCATCTTTTGCCAAAATATGGAAGACATTTCTCAACTTCATTAAATATGTTTTAAACGGGATAAAGAAAGGTCTACACGCTAAAGATCCTTTAAAATGTTACTTGAGTGAACATGGTTTTTTTTATCCCCCAGCTCCAGAGAGCTAGGGAAAAGTTGTAATCGAAGCGGGGGAGAATCATTTCTACATGTGCAGTGTTTTCCCTTAAAGTACTTACAATGACTACAAAAAAGAAAAATGCTTACAATTCAATTTCATAGTATGTTCCGTTTTCCTCGTGTTTTGTTTTCTGCTGAAGATCATAAAGAATTGCTTGTGTGTATTAAGAAAAGACATTCTCATTTGTATTTGGGGAGGTTTGCTTTTCTCCTTAACAATGCTGAACCGGCATTTAAACAACTCTGGCTAAGTTATACTTTGCCTGTTCTCAGCTATTTCTCTCTTTTAATAGTATAATGGTCTGTGTATCAATCGAAATGCAGATAAAATATGTACTGAAGATGGAACACACTGGTGTTGACCTGAAGGGGGAAAAAAATCTAATGATAAATATCTATCTATCTATCTATCTATATCTATACGTAGGTGAGTGGAAATATATGATATATTCACACACCCACACACAAAACACACACGTAGGCACAATGACGATATACTTCCAAAGTTGGTTTTTGGTTCTGAGGAATTTGCCACCTCACTGAGCTTCCCAAGATTTCCAAATTTCTTTTGAAATAATTGTTTAAGAAAGGTTTTGCTTTGTTTTTTAGGTACTAGAGAGCACAGTTCTAATTATTCCCTGTTCTTTTGGGGACGTAACTATTGTAGCTTCAGAGGAACCTGTTGTTAGGTGAGTTTCTATGGGATCCTTTCTTGTACCACCACCTTCCAGCCCACCCAATGCCAGAAGAAAGTTATCTACAGAGCCATCCATACCCTCTATCTTTGCTCTGTCTTCCCACTCATCTCAGGCCCCCAGTTTTCCCACAGGGGAGGCCTTGTTTGCTGGAGACCCTTCTGAAGTTTGGATACTGGGCTGACTTCTCTCTCCATGTAGGTTCTGGGCATTTCCGCACTTGGTGTCACCTTTCCTGGATGACCAGACCCGTTGTACCTCCAGATCTCTACAGGACACAGCTAACTAGGAGGTTGCAGGGTGAACAGAAGGAACTTCTTGCTGCAGCTGGGGTAGGTGTGTTTGTAGCCCTAAGCACCAGGTCTCGTCTGTTTCTTACAGAGGAAGGATCCAAATGGACCAGACGCTATAGGTGAGGGCGTGATGCGACTTCTGATCCAGACCAGCCAGTTTTGTCCACGTAGTGTCCCACTGCTGGCTCCCAAGCAAAGCTCCCTTGGTTGAGAGGGAATTCCCAACATGACAGAGCGAGCCTGGGAACAGGGGAAAGGGCACTGAGCTTCACCTCATTGTGAAAAGGTATTTTCTTCTCTGCCCTTCGTTTTCTGTCCAGAGACCTTGTGTCTGCATGGCGGGTTGGTCTTTGGTCTTGACGTTGTTGTCGGGTCGTCGTGGGAAGTTGTTGTACTGCCGTGCGGATGCTGTCCGTTTTCTTTCATTGTGACTAGTCTGGATGCTTCTCCATCCCCGTGAAGGGAGAGGGCGCTGTCCTGGGATGTGATCGTTCTAGCCAGAGAAGCTTGCAGCCCCGCTCCCCGTCGTTCATTGCTCCTGAACCTCTGGGGTAATCTCCAACTTGGAATGCACTTCTGACTCTGGCTGCCTTCTAGGTGGCCTGTTGTGAGACAGGGACAACTTCTGTGCCTGAGATACTTTGAAATCACTTTGAAATGAGAGGTGCGAAGTGTATTTCGGTGGGATGTGGCAGATGTTTTAAGAATTTCTCTTACCTTGCACTTGAAGTATGGTACAGCCGTGGTAGAGACTTCTTGACCTTGGACCACCGGGTCCGCCACGCACTGATGCTCCTTGGGAGGACGGGGTGGTGGATGATGAACTGATGTCACCCCACTGGAGCTTTCCTGCCACGCAGTGTTCCCGCTTCAGATTCAGTCAGTCACCTGGCTCTCAAATATTTCTTCAACACCTACTATGCCAGGTGCAGGGGTAGGGCAGAAGGGGCCCTAAAGAGAAAACAAACCTCAAGGAATTAAACATGAGAGGGAAGAAATGTGCATAAATAAGTATAATACAGTGAAAAACAGAGCCCTAAGAGAGTGCAAGGCGCTAGGGGCATCTAAAATGGGAAGCAGCATTTCCAAGTAGCGATACAAGAGGAGACTTTCAAAAGACTGGTATTTGAGTTGGGTTTGGGAGGCTCCATAGGATGCCTGAAGATGCGTGAGTTGAGTTGACTGTGCCTGCAGTCATGGGACATCATTCATTCATTTGACATGTTGCCTTCCTTCTGAGGAGAAAGCAAGACAATTTCCAGCAATGTCACTGTCTGTTAACATTCACCCAACCTCGCTGAAAGGGTAGTCCTTCAAGCTGCAGCCGGTTTCTCTGCAACTGGTGATGTGATTCAGAGAATGGCTTTCCCTTGTCGCTAAACCCTCTCCCTCCTCGAAGGCGTCACGGAGCTCCCAGAGCCGGGCTTGTGGGCGCTCGTGTGTGTTCACGTGTACATCTTGGCTCAAAGTGTAGATCGCTGCAGCTTTGGTATGTTCAAAACCCATTCCTCTGGTCCACCCAGTGCGGTGGAAGCCAGAAGGAAAGAGGCCTTCAAGTGGTGGTGATGTGCATATCTCTGCAGGTGAGGGCAAATCACAGGATTGGAAGGTGTCCATTGACCATTCCAGGTTTGGATTAAGGCCAGAGGGGAGGAAGGCTTGAATGATGAATGAGATTTCTTAAAAGCCCAAAGCTGGCCATGAGACACAGAAGAGCCCAGTCTCTGTTTCTAAATGAGGTTTCAGTTCAATCCTGCTCTCAGTTCAATCCTGCTCAGGTCAACCTTCCAGAATATTTGAGACCACTGCAGCCTCCCAGAGGGACTCAGGCCTGCAGACCTCAACCAGCTCTGGGCGCTCCCCGTAGCAGCTGGTCACTGTGCGCACAGCATATCCTAAGGGGGTCTGAGTCTTTGGGATCTGGGGAAGAGCCCAGTTTCTTCTATAATTAATGCAGTGGTTCGGGGCCTTTCCAGATACCATGAAAAGACTATCGATGAAAAGGAGGCCAAGAGAAATTGGGGTTTGTCTGACCCTTTCCCCAGTGGCGCACAGCTCCGTCAGCCTTACACACAGATTACCCCACAGTTTCTTCGGCTTAAGTTCATGTTCTGAGAGTAAATAACGAAAGACATTCAGACACTGGATGAGAGATGCAGGGCGCAAAGAAGCAGGGCAAGCACGAGACCCTAACCCACCGATGGGTCCCTTCCTGCAGTTCATGTTTCCCATTCGGAGGGGCCTGGCCTTTGGTACAGACCTCAGATTCTCAGCATGTCTAAGTGGACATGCAGGGGTGGCTGTTCCGAACATTAGACCCTGTTAATAGAATAAATAGGCTTGGCCCTCTCACTGGAATCCCCTAATTTCCTTGGTCTGGTTCATTGTAGTCAGGTCCTCTTTAACCTCCATAAAATAAGTCTTCGTTGCCAACCCGTGGCCTGGAATCTTTTCAGAATGAGAGGGATCGTGACCACGTGCATCCCCGAGGCTGACAGACTAAACGTATCAGCCTGGCATCCATTCAGAAAAGGTGGGCTGCTATTTTGCACAAGGTCTTTTTAAGAATAAGTTAATAGTGACCTTATTATCTGGGGGAATCTAATGTAGAGCTTTATTTTACAGAGGAGGAAAGAGACATAGGGGCTTGGATGATTTGCCCACCTTCCCTTGATTAACGAAAGACGAACCACGACGTGGGCTCAGGTGTCTTGATTGAAAAGGCACGCACCCCCTACTTAAACTGGTGGGGTCCCCTTACCTTTCTTTCCTTCTTGCCGCCTAATGGAACTCTGAGGGTCCACCCTACAGTGAGACGTTTATCTAAGCCTGTAACAACCCAAATGGCTTGACCTGTGTATAAACAACTCCTACTGAAGTGGGCGAAGAGCAGGGCCCCTGCTACTGTGTCAGGGTACAAGGCCCCTGATACTCAAGGTATCAGCTTGAGTCGACATATGGGAAAGAAACCCTTTCCCCGATTTCCAGTGATGCTCTGAAAAAAGAAAAAAGGGCCTAAACAACATATGAGAAGTTACTTTTTAAGTCAATCCGTGTTCCTCTGACTTCTCCCGAGGGGCTTCTAGAGCAGGATCCACCCATGTTGTAGAGAAGAAATCAGGGCATTGAGCGTCACCGTTATCTTTCAGAGCCCAAGCTGCTAAAAAAACAAAACTAAACTAAACAAAAAATGCAGACAGCAAAGCTCTGCATTCAACAAGAGCTCCTGCCTCCAGAAGGACTGTCCCACAGACCCGGGAGAACCCTGGCTCTACTCTGCTTCAGGAAGCTTGTGAAGACCCGGCTTGGCCCCATCGCAGCTGTCAAAGCTGCAGCGGTCTTTCCTGATGTGAAGGAGAGCCCCTTCTTTGAGAACCAAGGGCTCAGGACTCTTGACTCATGGCCAGTCCGTTCATTCTCTTCATAATTTAGTCTCCTTATTTACTCACTTATCCTTCAACCAGAAAATATCCCAGGCATTGGACTAGGCCCTGTCCTCAAGTAATTCACAGTCTGGGTGGGGAACTAACACCTGTACATCAAGGGCTGAAGGGTAAGCCTGAAAGTGATGAGTCCAGAGACAGCTCTGTGAGCTCTAAGGGGGAGGAGATGACATGGGTGTTGTCAGTTCTTTGTCTCCACCTGTCTTTCTGAAAGACTGCTGAGCATTCCTCGTGGGTGGCACCCTTTGGATTTAGGACCTTAACACAATGTGTCCCCTACTCTTCCTCTCCTTTCCCTAAAAGTAACCCCCAGTGTGCGCCAGGATATCGGTTCCCTTGACCACCATTTTTAGCAGATGCCTCTTGTAAGATCACCAGGAGCCCTGCTCAAAAGCAATGCTCTCTTAGGAAAAATGGCTTGACCAGAAAGAAGAGACAGAGAGAGGAGAGGAATGAGAAGATTCCCCTTTCCCAAAGATAGATTGCTCTAGAAAGAAAACAGGTTGCTTCATCCATAATCATGTTAGCCTTGATCTGGAGCTTTAAAAGGGATGCAGATCAGGAATTCAGGAAAGGACTCTGTCTTAGTTTGGGCTTCCATAATACAATAACATAGACTGGGGTTGGGGGTTCGCTTAAACAACAAACATTTATTTCTCACCATTCTGGGGACTGGAAAGACCGAGATCAAGGTGTCATAGGTCTGGTGTCGGGTGAGAGGTCTCTTCGTAGTTTGCAGATGGCTGCCTTCTTGCTGTGTCCTCACGTGGCAGAAAGAGAGAGCTCTGGTCTCTTCCTCCTCTTATCAGGGCACGAATCTCATCAATGGAGGCTCTACCCTCATGACCTCATCTAAACCCAATGATCTCTCAAGGACTCCACCTCCAAATACCACCACATTAAGAATCAGGGCTTCAACGTATGGGATTTGGGCAGGGACACAAACATTCAGTCCAGGAGAGCTCTTTACTGCCTTGCCTCCAGGAGGAGATGTGAAACTCAACATTCCTACCCCATTCTAGCTGTTGTTCTTAGCCATCATTTCTTCGTGTCCACGAACACATAGCTCCATCCTGAGTTTATGGGCTTACAAAGTGTAGGTTCAGCAGTATGCTATGGACGTGTACACGGGTTACAGAGAACAAGAGAGAAGGCTCTTCCCTTAGGAAGAGCCGAGAGAGAAACAAGGCACACTAGCATGACTGTATCAGTCAGCTAGCCTTCAAAGGTTCCCTGTGAAACACGAAGCCCTGGGCTGATCCCCACAAAAAAACGACGCCCCTTGAGGCCAACGAAGAACTGTCATTAATTCCTCTTAAGAATGATTCTTTTGCGGGCACTGTTCTGTTCTCATGGCGAATGCTGAGATATGTCTTGAGGTCAAGACACATAATGATAACGAGGTCTGCATCATCAAAAGAGCTTTTGAAGTCAAGACACATCACACTTACTGCATCTGTCACTAAGCAGGTGCCCATCTCTAAAGTATTACATATTAATCTCCAAGCAAGTTCATTTTGAAGCTACAGATTATTCAATAGGTGGTGGGTTATTTTTTTTTTAAGTCCTCGATGTTTAACAGTGATGAGAAATAGTGGGCTTTTAAAAGTTACTGCTAATTCCTTGATCTCCTAGTTCAGTTCAGCCAGCTGGACCACTCTGAGCCTATCAGTAGTTTATCCAGTTGCTCTAAGCATGGCTGGGTGAGAGCAGGGTAGAAGGACTCCTGTGGTAGAAGCACAGGTTGTTTAGGAAGCTGTGCTGTTACATCACAGGGCCAAGGAGAGCTGCGCTCCAGCCCCGTCTCCCCTCCAAGCAGGGTCCCGCTTCCCTGCAATCCATGTGCAGAAGCAGAGCCACTGGAGTCACCACCAACCCACCGAATCAGCTCCAGGACAGTTTCTCTCCTGCAAAATGAAGACGACACTCCCTAAGGTCCCTTCGCAGCCTAAAATTCTGTTATCGATACACCCATTCACTCAGCAAATGTCTATGAAGCTCTTAATTGTCTCCAGACTGTGAACTAAAATACCCCAGGGGAAAAACGGAAAACGGTAGCTTTTCCTTTTAAACTCATCCCCAGGTTTATAAGAACCTAGGAGACCTTCCTTAAATGGAACGTAAACATCTCCGAAACCAATGCAGCTATATTTCTCTCACTTTAAAAGAAAAGGTGACACCAACTTCTCACCGTCTTAATAAACATACTCACAATATGTATCTTGAAGGTAAAAAACGTTTTGTTTCCCCTCAATCCTTCTTCTGTTGTTGTTGTGAAACAGTTGAGGTGTATTGGGGTAAAGACCAGAGCATCCGCTCGTCATGAGAGGAGAATCAGCCGTACTGGAGGTGCAGGGATTACTGACCACCCCACTTCTCCCACCATTTTCCCCGGAATGGTGATACCTATGCTCCGCAACTCCGTTCCTGGAAATCTCTTTCAGCCGGGGCAGCTCCACAATCAATGGTAAATAGTACGAAATAGTCCCAGGAGCCAGAAACGGGGCATCACAGCCCAGTTCTGTACATTTTCACCAGGCTTCACGTTTGCCTGGGAACAGCAACGGGAACTCAGCACAGAGGAATCTTGGAGCCTTTCTTTAGCCTTCAAGCCACACTACGTATCATTTCATTCCCTAACTTCATCCTGTCCCTTCGCTCGTGTAAATACACCTGTGATCACAGATCCGCAAATGATATTTCAGTGGCCGACTGCCAGATTAGAAACACACCACTTGGAGAGAGCAGATCTGGCTGGGCAGAACTTCTGGGATTTATCTCAGGAAGAACGCAGGCTTCTGCTGAGGCCATTCGGGCAAAGCGGCTCGCACCTTTGAAGAGTCCTCCACTGGAGGGGAGACCCGTGGCCAACGGTCCCTGTAGACCTCAGCTGGCTGGGAGGTAACCAGCCCCTTAGTGGCACCCGGAGCCGTGAGCAGAGTGTTTGTTTGAAGCCCCACCACCTCTGTGCCCCAGAGGACCAGGCTGTGGGCTGTATTTCGAGTCAGAGCTGGGGGACGAGCGCAGAGAATGTTTCCAGAGCAACTACTTTGCTAGGACAGGTCGGGTTGGGTAGTGAACTCTGGGTAGGCTGGGTAAGAGACGGGATCGGGGAGCCTAGGAAGGCGCAGGGTCTCTTTTGGCCAAAGGGATAAGGACGCGTGAGCATCTTATGCTAAAAACGATGGACACGCACACACAGGTCCTGCCTGATTCCACAGCCCCTAGGGTCAGAACAAGCCAGGGAGGCGTGCTGGGGGAAGCCTCGTGCTTCGGCGGAGCCTGGAGGTCCACTTCCCCGCTGGGGAGCAGAGCCGGAGCCGTGTGCAGGCACTGGGCCTGCAGGGTGTGGCGGAGCTTTCTTGTCGAGGAACGTAGCAAAATGTGCAGAGGAAGCCCAGATTTCCTCCCGTGACCAGATCACAGCCAAACAACTGAGTGCAGCATCTCACACTCCATTTCAAAGGCAGGAAACTTGTCTACCAGGACGGAGGAGTGTGTGCTGCTGCTTCTCTTCTCGGGGATGTGGGTGTGAGTAAAGGGGTCGCTCGCCTACGCAGGTCACTCGTGTGAGGCAGGTAGATTCCGCCACCCGGGCCACATCCCAGGGGCGTGGGAAACTGGGCTGCCCACCCCTTGTGCAGGACTGGCGGATCCCAGGCCCCGAGTGACAGCCTCGGCTGTCGAAAACTGTCCCCTTTGAATTGCAACAAACCTGGTTAGAGTTTGCCCCCCTGAGTTCGGAAGAATTCAGAGCGAGTTCTGCGTGGGTCTGGGCTCGAGAGGGGCTGGGAGGAAGGGGGGGCTCCGCGTGGCCCCCGCAGGCTTCTGGCCTGACGTCTGTGCCCACGGCTGCCAACATCCGCCCACTTCTCTTGGAGCGAAGGGCTCTTTGAGGCTTTCCAGGGCATCTTGTGTCTCCTGACCCAGGCCGACTGTTGGTTCTAGAGTGGAAAAGCGTGATTCCTCACGACCCGTCCTGCTTCTCCCGTCCCACAGCATGAACGTGAAGGCTGTCGCCTTGTCGCTTCATTTAGCCCCATGGCCCTCTTCGGGCCGCTTGCCCACCTCCCTGGGCGACGGTGGCTCTTCCTCTGAGATACGATATGCGGTTCTTGACTCCTTCCTCTGCATCCTTTCCAGAACTGGCTCTGAGAGTGGCCTTGACAAGGGCCGTCCTTTCACCAGACCAAGGCTCCCCAGTCCCTGCCCAGCCCGCCCCCCCGCCCCGGCCCTCGCGTAGCAGTTCTGTTGTCCTTTCCGGGGCGGCGATTCTTGATGGCACAAGGCCGTGACCTCCAGCATGGTTTCCTTTGACCCCGTGAGGTGGTGCTGCTTCCTTTCCCGGCAGCCCGGGATGCGGAGGAGCGGGGAGAGGGACTGAAGCACAAAGCGGCGTTGCCCAAAGGAGCTCAGGCTGACACGATTCTTTTTATTTTTAAGTACAATGGGAAAGCTCAGTGACTGGGAAACTCCCTTCAGATGCTCCGCCCTTCAGCCCCAGATTTCCAGTCCTTTTCTTGTTGGAATTTTAATACCATCCGTTTCTTTTTCTTTTTTTCAACGGAGGAAGAAACTCATGCTAATGAGTTGTGCAAAGGACACCATCTTCTGTTACAATTCGAAGGGGTGAAAGCCCTAATGAACTGTGTTTCTGTTGAGACATCCATTTCTTGTGCTGGGTTGATTTCAGATTGGTGCATTCCTCACTTATCAGGGACCTCTGATTCCAGCAGAGCAAAATCAGCTACTTACTCGAGTTACTGTAAGCAGACACAGAACTTTTACTGTAATTTGAAAAAAACCTTGCACTGTAATGGTTTAAAAACAAACAAAACAAACAGAAAGCAAATCTTCTCGAAACCGATTTTGTATTTTTGATTACATCTGAATTTTCCCATTTTCGTATCTGACCGTGACCGTGCTAGTGCTTCCATAGCTTGTGTTCAAGGTCTTGTTTCTTTCCAGGTTGAATTCTTAGGATCGTGTTGACGCCAAATGTTTCAGGGGCAGGACTGGGGCCTGGCTAGCAGGCCTGTCAGTGGGTTGTGTGCTCCCTCCACCAGATCACCGGCTGCCACGGGGAACTTGGGGACCCAGTGAGCCGACGTCGCGTTCCACTGCGTGAATTCCCACAGACAGCTCATATCTCCAACTAATCTAAGGCCAACGGTTTTGGCCAAACCTTTGCCAAGGACTCTCGAAACTCAGCTGCCCCGACCCCTGCACTACCCAGCTTCCTGGGTAAGGGAGGACATTTTTAAAACAAAACTTGTGAAATTAATTTGTGATTATGGTTTTTTTTTTTTTTTTTTTCTTCTCGCTGGAAACGTGCTGGGAACCAGACAGCATGATGTTAATCGCTCTTTCTGCTTTTCCAAACCAATACACCTGTTGTGCTCTTTTGCTTCTTAGTGAAGAAAATTCTAGACACAGACCTAACTATGAACTCTTTTCCTCCTGTACTTCTGATTAGCAGTTCTCCCTATGTATTCCTAACTTGTTGAAGTGTTTTCCTTCTTAGCATTGCTTCTCATATTTTTACTTTATTTTTTTTACTGAACAGCAACAAACCCACCAAGGAACAAATAATCTCTTTCTCTTTTTCTCTCTTTCTCTCTCTGATGTGTAATGTGGTGTTGTCCAGATTCTGTATAAAAATATGTATATGATGTATCTGATATTTGGCAGCCACTGGCTGTTACTTTAACCAATATAATTAACAAAAAAATGCATATTGTTGGTGTTTGATTTTTTTACAAAAAAAAAAAAAAAAAACCAACCTAGTTAAGATGTCTGTGTATTTTTGCATGGTTAAAATGTACTTAGTGCATTGAGAAATGTCGTGGAGGTACTCAGTGAAAAGGCCGGTTTACTTTTTGATTCTAATGGTGATTGGTTGTTGACCAGACTATTCCCTATGATGTCCGTCTTTAATTTAGCATAATTCTATTTACAACTTGTTTTATGACTCGAGATTCAGCATAGTGTATCTATCTATCTCTATTGTATTTACTGTTCCTTAAAACCAGGTGGTGGAAGTTCATGTCGTCTGGCACAGATGTCTCCATTGCTGTTTTCTGATGCGTCGTGTTCCATTTAATTTGCTGTACAGTCCAGATCTGAAGCACCCCCAGCCCAATAGACAAAGGCTGTCATCTCTCCTTCCAGAGGTCTGTTCCTCTGAGCAGTACTGTGGTTTTCCCTCGCCATGGAACATCTTTTTTTTTTTTTTTTCCAAACCAAGTTATGGAAAGGAAGAGAAAAGGACAGGGAGTTAAGCAGAAATCTACAAATTATTTATATTTTATACATAAGAGTACATATATTATAGATAAATAGACAGGCAGACAGACTTTAAATGCGAATGAAGCAGAAAGGCAATGGAAGATATCAAAAGAGAGAGAGAGAGAGAAAGAGGGAGAGAGAGAGGGACCCTGGGGTTTCCTCCCAGGTGTGTCACTGGATCAGTATGAGAGCTGCACAAAAACTGTTTGTCCTTGCTGTGCCTCAGTTTCCCCAGATGTAAGGTGAGGAAGGGCAGTGTTTGGGGTGGGGCGAGGGGAGGCAACTACAGTTTCCTGAATCTTCAGTGCACTTAGAGCAAGAGTGGTCTTTAACTACCTAAGAGACGTGACTGCCGTGTGTCTGGGGACCGTGCTGGTAGCAGCCTCTCTCCTCCTCAGGACATCTAGGCCTGTTCAGGGGAAAGATGTGTTTAAAAGGCACGAGCCACCTTGGTCTGGCATTACCCTGGCTTCTGAAGTCTTCTCTTCCGTGAGGTGGCTTCTGCCCAGCTTGGAAGGAGGTGGGATTGGTAGGCAATATCTCTGGGGAATGGAATTGACTTTCTGTCCCCTGGAATCCCATCTTTTCTCTAATCGAGCCAAAATCACAGGCTTGCTTTTCCCCGGGCACACAAGGAGATTGCTATTCTATTTTTTCCCACCGAAAACTGATAGACTCTCCCTACCCTGACTGCTAGGAAACAACATGCACAGTTGGTATTAGAAGCACCTGTATTTCCAGCATTTGTGGTTTTGCAGATGTTGGTCTTTCGGCAGAAAAATGCAACTGTCTCCAAATGGGCCTTTCCTTCCACCTCAAATCTAGAGACACAGCCAGTTCTCTGAGGTCTTCAGGCTTCTTGGCTTTGCAGTGAAACATCAGTCCTGGCAGGCAACCGGGTGGAAACAAGCGCTTGCTGCTGTTTTCACGCTCCGGAGTGGAGACCTCAGAGCTCAGTCGCTTGTCACGGGCAGTTCATCTTGTTGGGACGTACGTGACCGTGAGCACCGAGCTCATTACTGCCCATTGCCATGGACATCTTTCAGGATATATTGACATTTTCATTAGGTTGAGTAGCACTTGCTACACTCCCTCAGAGTCAAGGTTGACCGCATTGTGGCAAGATGAGGAAACTGCCGTCCAGAGAGAGGAAGTAATTTTCCCAAAGGAACACAGTTAGAAATTTACATCAGATTCCCCCACGCCGGTTCTCCTTTGTCCCTCTCCTGATTTGTAACTGGTAGCTCAGAGACCTTCTTTTAATTTGTGACATTCAGATGATACTTCCCAAACCGTTATGTTTTATATAAGTTTCTGGGGAAGAAAAGCGTCTGTTTTCTCAGTTACTGTGGGCAATGTGAACACACGCATAGACACACGCCCTCTCCAAACCCAGCTCCCTGCAAACCAAGTTAAGAAGCTTAGGGTATTGAATAAGAAATGAGCCGATATCTTATTTAACCTATATTTTGAGGGACGAGGAAGGACAATGAGAGTAAGAAATAGCAGAATTGGAATCTATGACTCACTAAGTCTCTTGCCAGAGCAGATCGGAGGGGGTCTGTCCATCCACCCAGGCACCCCATCTCTCCTTCGGCCATTACAACCTTCCTGGACGTCTTCCATGCCCAAGGCATCTGCTCTCTCCACAAGAACATTCCATAGTTTCTTTTAGCTGTTTTGGGAAGCCTACACATTTAAAATCCAGGCTAATGTTCATAATTCTTACTATAAATTCCTTCTGGTTTTTGGTGGGGTTTTTTGTTTGTTTTTCAATCTCACCTCTCTCTGCTAACTTTCATCTCAGCTGAGCCACCAGAACCCAAAGCGTGGTTTCCTTGTGCAGAATGATGGAGCCGGAACTTTCCTGGGTGTCATTCTTCTAAAATTGGTGCAGGCCTTCTGACCTCACCTTCTCCCTGTTGGGAACTTGGAACTGCCTGGCTTTTATGGCCTGATTTCCTTTGGGAATACACCCTTTGAGATGTATCCTCATAAGCTTACAAGGATGTATCTAGAACATTTTTAATTGTCCAACTAAAGTCTACAACTTGCTACCGAGGCCCCTTGGTTCCCTCTACCCGTGTCATCACTGTGAGAAGAGCCCTGTCTCCTGTCTCCCTTTCCCAAGCCTCCAGTTCTTAAAAGTCTCTTTCTTATTAAATGGATTAATGTCTTTGATTCCAATTAGATTACAGGGCTCTTTCTCTAAAGAGATGGAGTAACCTGGGTTGAAGATTTTTCAAGGGATTTATTCCCTTCAATGGCTGCCATACCAGCCCTTTACACCCCTACACCCGTCATAAATGTGACACTCCCTTCCCCCTCCCGGGCCCTCAATCAGGCACCAGAGAAAACTGCACACGGCCGGGGGGCTCAGGAAGGACATTCAGTACCCTTCCTGGTGGTGGTTCCCTTGAGAAGCAGCTACAGTGACTGCTTTGTCCCAGGAAACCTTAGGGGACAGTGTTTCCCTTTGAAATGCTGGGACCAAAGAGAGCCTTCACAGAAAGTGCCACCGGTGGCTTTATGGGAGAAGGGTACTTGCCATTATTATTATGTTCTTAGGGCTAATTGGCAGGATTTAAAAAACAAAAAAACAAACAAAAAAACCCCCTGCTTTTCAGCGTGGTAAGAGCAGAGCTGAAGAACCTGACATCGATCTAAGGATGTCAATCCAACCCATATATCTTAATCCCTGCAGAAAGAACGCTGGGTTCTAGAACCGGTACTGCACGCACTCCCCATGTGATTTTGGGTGCTTAACCACTGGGTTCTGTCTGGAAAATGAGGGATTAAGTTAGAGAACGTCCAAGGGGCCTTGTTTTGTATTGTGGATCATTTCAAAACATATATTTAAGCACGAATGAAAACAGAATTGTGCAGTGAAGTCCCACAGAACTAGCAATAGGTTTCAACAGTGATCAACTCCTGACCGATCTTGTTTCATCTGTACCCTCACAGCTTGATGATCACATTGACTTTATTATAGATTTGTTATTACAATCCTTGGATTCCTGGAAGAAACGTTACCCATTTTTCTTAGGACCGAAATAATATGGCTTCCACAAGAGAAAGGTCAGGCAGGGCACTGGCCCCCAGACAGCTGACCATTGCAACTGGCATTTCTGACATCTGGCCCCCGTGAGCGCCCCCCTTTTGAGGTGGTGCTGAGTGATCAGATCACAGCTGCCACCGTGTCCAAGTCATTGCGTCCTCGGGCCCCAGGCATCTCGTGGAGAGCTCTGGCATTAGGCTGTAACCTCGTGCTACCGGATAGAGGGGATATTGCCTTGTTCACTGAGCTCACACTTGCTGGAGTGAGTAGCTGTACCTTTCAGCAGCTGCCCGAGAGTCAGTTCTTCAATTCTAGGCCTCAGCAGTCAAATCACCCTGCATGTTGCCAGTGGCCTGCCCAGAATGGAGGCAACTGTTAATTAAGGGTTATCCTTCCCATAGCGTGTCAAGGTCCGTTTCCTTCGCTCCGGAGCAAAGGGCAAAGGAAAAGACTCTTCCATCTGTCCTGTTCCGTCTTCCGTACGTTTCCCTGTGCGTGGATTCAGGTCAAAGGAGCTTCTTTCACTCCCCTGAGGACCCAGACATGAGCTCACAAACCAGCCCAGGACCTCACATTCCCGTGGACTTCGTAGCCATCAGGCCATCTATGTAGGGGGTACATTTCTGGACCCTGAAGGGCTAGTCCTGTTCTCCGGCTGAGCATAGGTCTCACTGGGGCATTCGAACATCGGGCCTTGCTTTCCAGGACACACGGTGTTCAAGGCCACTGGGCTGGGCCACATGGTCTGTGGCCAAGGACTTGCCCTAACTCTGCGTGAACCTTGGTGCTTCCACTTTTCACTCAACAGCTGGGTGACCACAGCTTGCCCTCCTGAGAGGACCTCAGGAAAGAGAGTCTGGAGAAAGGAAACTTGGGTCAACTTGCCCCAAGCCAGGGATGAGCCTTCTTTTCCGTGGAGCCTTCCAAAGGGCAAGCCCTCTGCTACCGCATACTGTAAATTCAGGGCTTTGTGAGCTGAGACCTCCTGTGCTTGGGGCGGGAGGGTAGCTGAGGAGCAAGGGACTCCTTCTCACCTTTTGTTTGCCTTCAATCTGGCTGAAGTTAGCTGCCCTTAACTTCTAGTTTGCTGAAGTCCTTATTGCCTTAACAGCCACCTAACGACGGGAACCAGAGGAGGAAGCCCCTTCCGTGGTGTTCAGTGGAGGCCCACTCCTGTCCCCGTCTCCCCCGTGCTGCCGTGCCTGTAAAGAGTCCCAGCCCTGTCCCCAAAGCGCTGGCTTAGCCTCTTGCTGAGACAGAAACGTTCCCAGGCTGAGGGCAAACCCAGAACTGCTCAGGTGGGGAGGCCACCCTGCCCCACAGCAGCCACCGTTTCCGTCCTGCCCACTTGCTTTGCTTCAGGTCTGGACTCGTGCCCTCAGCGCCAACTCTTGCCCCAGAGACCCTCCACACCCCTCATTCTCAGAGGCGTCCCTGAAGACCGTCCAGACCTTCTGTTCTCCTGTGCGTCCCACCCACCTTGTGCTCAGCCTCTCCACCAAGCTCTTTAAAACGAAAGGCAGTTGCTGTCTTCCCGTGGACAATACTGAATGTATCTACTGTTAAGTGCAGACCATGTAGAGAAGTGGCCGGGTTCATCAAAAAGAGGGTTTTTGTAAAGCCTGTTTATTTTTTTAAGTCGGTTTGGAGCATTTCTATTTTATCACCCTTCACATGGTTTTGGGGAACCCAAATTGTATCAAGGTCTCATGCCAAAACAAGCCAAAAGTTGTTTTCTTTACCTTTTTCCTCCATGCACCATGATTTAAATGATTGTTTCAGTGTCATTTTAAATGTTTTCTTGTGACATGTACTGACGATAAAAGTCATCTTGACAAAAAAAAAAAAAAAAAAAGATTTATACATGAATCAGAAAGTATTTATTTCAATTTTGTACCTTTCCATTTTAATACATTATAATGTATTGACTCAACTGAGATATATAAACAGTTCATTTTAATAACATGTGTGTGCGTGTGCCTTTTCCTTTGTCCGTGGAGGGGGAGGGACACGTGGCTGAGGAGTGGAAAGCTCTGGGTGCTTTACTGGCTGCAGTGTAAGCTGAGGTGTCCTCTGACTGGACCGAAGGCGTCTCAGAAGCAGCTGGCAACCCCCCAGGAGACGAAGAGCCCTTACAGGGGCAGGGGGGAGGTAAGTGGGTGGGCCCTGCAGGCCCTGGCCACCTCCTGACACGCTGATACCACCCCCCCCTCTCCAGGTAGGAAAAACCCCGGACCCCAAGCTACTGGCTCTTGGAGTCAGAATGCAGGCAGGCAGTCAAAGGTTAGGATAGGGGGCCATGCAGGGGGCAAAAGTCCTTCCTAAAATCGAGTTTACCTGCTTTGCTAAATGGTTTCATCAAAGGCCACATAGAAAGCCCTTTTCAGCTACATGGAGAATATGAGTCTAGAATGTCAGGGTCTTGCCCTGTGCCGTATGGATTCGCACTTGGGGATCTGTGATTCTGGACCCTCTTTTCTGTGTTACTCGTAAGCAGAAGTTCGGCTGTCTTGGTCCCTAGCAGTTGGAGTTGGGTGAGGGGCTGACTGGGTGAACCACTGTCAAGTTCCTACTTGCTGAACACACACACACACACACACACACACACACACACACACACACACACACATGCGCACGCGCGCGCGCCCGCGACACCCTACTCACAACAGACCACCCATCAGCCCCAGGCCCCCTAGCAAGTGCTGCTGAGGCCGGTTAGACTCACTCCTTCTGTGCCCTGCCCCATCCCTCAGCTTTTCCACCTCGCTTTCTTCCTTCCAGCTCCTTCTTTGGCTTCCTCTGTGGTCTGGGCCTGGGCTGATTGCCTCTGTCCCCAGATTTCAGCCCATGCATTTGACTTGTGGTCCCATGAAGACCTTCAGTGCCACAGGAAGGGAGCGCTCGGTCCGCGACGACTGGGAGTGCCTTTCCTCATCCTCCCTGCCCCAGGCTCGGGGGAGGGGAGCGGAAATTCATCCGTGTGGCCTGGGTCTCCCTGCAACACTTTGGCTTCCGGACCTCAAAGAGCAGAGCTGCGGCTGCTTCCTTGCCCCCCGGCACTCTCCATCCTTAGAAGAAGCTTTCTCTCTGGTGCAGAGTGGTGGGAGGGGACTCATTCACTCAAATAAACTCACACTCCTCCCCTAGTGACTTCTTTTTTTTTTTTTTTTTTTTTTAAGATTTTTTTGGATGTGGACTGTTTCTAAAGTCTTTATTGAATCTGTTACAGTATTGCTTCTGTTTTATGTTTTGGTTTTTTGGCTGCGAGGCATGTGGTATCTTAGCTCCCAGACCAGGGATGGAACCCACACCCTCTGCATTAGAAGGCTAAGTCTCAACCACTGGACCGCCAGGGAAGTCCCCTCTAGTGACATCTTGAGGGGGACAGAACCACATACCAGCCCCTTACGTGACATACACCAAGCCCAGGGAGCACATACACTGCTGTAGCACCTTCAGGAAAAGAACCTCCCTCCCCTGTCCACAGCCCCATACACAGTGATGGCGGAAACGTGGGGCTTGCCGTGGGCATAGGAGAGACGCAGAGAGGAAGGGAGGCCCCAGAATCTTCAGTAAACGTCGCCCTCATCCTTCAAAGCTGCTTCTCAGATCCCCTCAACACCCACACTTCCTCGGATGTGGGAGATGGAGCACTGATCTAACTCTGTTGAATTTTCAGATCAGGCTGCAGCCCGCAGGGCTAACAGCCAGGGGGAGCTGGTCTCGGGCAGAGAGAGGCAAAGCCTTCAGAGGCTCCGTCTAAAGGACACACAATGCAAAGCTTAGGAAAAATGTAGGACACAAAGGAAGAGCCAAGTATTTTCATTCATACGTTGAAAATCCCCCAACTCGATTTGGATTGTTCTCTTGTTAGGCAAACTCTCCCCATCTATCTGCTGAAGGGGAAGGGCCTTGGGCATTTGGGGAGGAATTTTAGAAGCTGCATCGGGAAGATGGAAGATGTGCTGTGTCTTGCCCTCTACCTGGAAATAATACGTAAACATGAACAGAGAAGGAAAGAAAACGTTTAGAAAAATTTTCACTTTCTGTTTGTTTTCTGGGAATAGCTGATCCCTTATAGACCTTGAACCAAGAGCCTAGAATCATAAAATGATGTTGGATAATATTTCTGTACCTCACTTTTCTCATCTGTAAAATGGGGACAATAGTACCACCCATCTCACACAGCTTTGTGAAAATAGATAGTACCTGTAAAGAATTTAGAACCATGCCTGCTTCTGACAAAGACTCTCTTCTTGACCAAATTCTAGCCAGACCCCTCTGTGCCCTCTCATCTCCTAGGCTTCAACACTGGCCTCAAAAACTTGAACAAAATATGAACGCAGTTTCGAACAGCTCAAGTCTGCATAGCCTAGGCTGACCCTAACCTCCTTAAAGTGCCCGCCTGAGAACACTCGAGGCTGCTGTAAGAATTTACTGTTTGTTCCAGCCGCCATCTGAAGACAGCGCCCTGTCTCCCAGCCTCTGTGGGAGGGGAGGAGTCTAACTTGGATCAGCCCCAGTTAGCAACCCAGATGGGTTTCACAGGGACCAACCCCACTCCTGCTTTTTATAATTTTTCACGTCCCTGACTCTACTGAGCCTCCACTCACCCCTTCCTTACCCCCTCACTCTCCCATTAAAACGTCCAGTCACCTCCGTACAAAAGGATGCTAAACTCAGTTCACGCTGGCCTCTTTTCCCCATTGCAGTGGTATATCACTGATTAAGACCAGAGCTGACCACGTTAGCACCTGGCTTTGCTTGCCTTTGACACTACATAGTAATACTCAATAAATGTCAGCCGTTTGCTATCATCATTTAGCACTATATTATATAATATTTCCCGCTTTGCACGGCTGCTATAAGCTCAAAACCAAGTGGGCAGCTCACCTTTGACCTTTAGCTCATGTTTATGGCATGCATTTCGATGTGCTAACTTTACCCTTGATCTAACTTATTTTTTTCTAACCATATTCCCTTTGACCCAATTTCTTCCTATTTTTATAATACTTGTAGTCCACCTCTTTTTGTATGTCACCTCACGTTTTCTTGATGAAGGAAGTTATACACTTTAAAAATAAAATTCAAATAATAAGAATGAAACAGCTACAATAACCAGGAAGATCAATGGCTCAAAGCTGGGCTTTCGTGGGTCTGAATATCTGCTTGTGTTTTCTACAGATATAGTGTGGAAGTTGAGACCTAGAAAGAAACGTTGACATTTGTCCCCTCCCCATCTCAATAAAGAGTCAGAACCAACTAATAAGGTTGAGAAGTCATGAGGTCTAATAGCCAGACACCATCTTCAGAGGCTACAAGTTCAAGGGCAGTTTATGCACGTTCAGTCTTGGTCCTGCCTGTGAGGTCACTAAGTCATGCAGCAGGCACCACCTAATCTGTGCCTCACTCTTCCTGCATCGCGATGTGATCGAGGCAGGTCCCCTGTCCCAGAGGAAGCCTACTCAGCCGCACAACTGGAGAGACATAATGGGCGCCATGGAAACCAAGCCCTAGATTATTCTGAATAAAGAGAGTGACTACTCCTTGCTCAATGGAGCACCTGTGTCGGCTAGCATAGCTCTCTCTTGTTCCGTGCTTTCTTTCCCAGCCCTCTTCCCTAAAATTTAGTCCTCTTCCCTGAATTATTTGAGTGTAAAGATAAGTTCAGCATCAGATTTTTGTTTCTACATGTATTATCTCAGTTAATAATCCTTTAGCCAACCCCAAAGTAAATATTCTTAACCCCATTTGAGAGATGAGGAAATAGACTCAATAAGGTTAAATAACTGGTGATTTAGAAATACCAAGCCCATCAATTCCACTCCACCTAGGTTTCCTGATACCCCAGCACCCTCCCTGCCTACCCACTGGACTTCCCCCGCTTAGCCTTGACTCTCAGAGAAGCTGGAGACACCGCACGGAGCCACACCAAACGCAGTTCTTTTCCAGACAGAAAATTCCCGCGTGCCCTCTTGTTCTGAAACTCAATACGCATCTGGGCTCTGTCATACAGACAAGTAGCAAAACCATAAGGACTTCCTGGCCCAGGGAAAAGGACAGTTTAAGATGAAAAATACTCCGGTTGTGACCAAGGAGTCCTGGTCCATGACTTGGTTAAACCCAGACCCATTATCACAACTATTATGACTGCTACCACTTCTTCACCGTTTATAATTCTCTTTCAAGCATATCGTCCCATCTGGCTGGGTATTATTGTCTTCTTCATTTCATAGACATGGGAACTAAGCCTCTGAGAGGCCAGTTGACCTCCCTGCCCTGGAAGTGGCAGAGCCGCGCCTGATTTCTAGGACTGTCTGCCCCCCAACCTGTGCTGTGCCCACCAGCCTGTCACCACAACACTGCGTATACACAGACATTCAATCCTAACAACACCGTCCCCACCCACGAAGTTAGAAGGGGCTCGTGGACCGCACCAGGGGTCTAAACGGAATGATGGTAGATCTAGTTAACAATGGATTTGCCAGTTCTAGGAACAGGAGACCAGGAAGAAGAGCTCCCGGGGCAGAAAGAGCAACGAAGGGCGGCCTTGACGGCAAGGCAAACAGCCGCAGAGGACTCGAAAGCAGCGCAGCCCAGATCCAGAAGTCCAGGAGGGGAGTCCTCTGGGGAGACATCTAAAGGAGGGCTGGTTGAAATCATGAAAGAGAAGGAGCCCTAGAAAGGAGTGAGACTCTGGGAAGGAGAGGAGACCAAACAAGCAGCTTAGTGATAGCTAAAGCCAGACATCTGGAGGAGGAAGAAATGATAGCAAAGGGGAGAGAATAAAATGTAGGGAAAGTGGGGCTTCCCTGGTGGCGCAGTGGTTGGGAGTCCGCCTGCCGGTGCAGGGGACGCGGGTTTGTGCCCCGGTCCGGGAGGATCCCACGTGCCGCGGAGCGGCTGGGCTCATGAGCCATGGCTGCTGAGCCTGCGCGTCCGGAGCCTGTGCTCTGCGGTGGGAGAGGCCACAACGGTGAGAGGCCCGCGTACCACAAAAAAAAAAAAAAAATGTAGGGAAAGTACTTAGTGGGTGTCAGGCAGTGACAGAGTCAGTGATGAGAGCTGGGCAAGGCCCTAGGCTTTGGAAGGAGGCCAGCGGTGACCTTTGAAAGGTACCTGTATCACAGCATCCTCTCTCCGCAAAGACTATGGAGTTAGGACTTACCCAGCCTACGGGGAAAAAGGGCATGAGATTTTTGTAAACCTCGGCCCCCATCTGGAGCCAAATCTTGGAGTCAGTAGACCCCCTTTATCGCTGGCTTTTGCTTCCCCGTGTTGAGTTTGACTTTGAAGAATCATTAGTTCCATGAAAAAGGCAGTGGCCCCAAGCAAGATCCCGATATAGCAATGAATGAAGCTCTTCTCCCGACTGCACTGCATTATTACCTTAGCATGTGGTGCATACCCAACGCACAGTGTCTGGTAAACTGGATTGGAGCTCGCACCTTAGGATCACGGCCTAAGTGAAGCTTCTTCTCTGCCTTAAGTCAGACTCCTTTCCCAGCCAGCTGAAGCTCTCCAGCGCTGCCACGGGTACAGGCAGAGAGGGAGAGCGAGAGAAAGCGACATGGGCAACCTCACCGTAAAGAGACAGCCCTGGTTCAGCCCATTCCTTCTGCCACCAGCGAGAAAGCCACATCTAAGTGTGTGAACACATGGCTTTCACCGCACACGGTGACCCTCAGCATTAGAAAGTGTGGTCCGATTGGTACCTTGAAACCTGGACCCTGTCGGTTCAGTAATATCTTTAACTGTCTTAGGGAGGAATAAGCTGGGGGGAGGGGTGGGCAGGACACAGTATATATTCTTTTTTTTTTTAATTTTTAAATTTTATTTTATTTTATTTATTTATTTTATTTCTGGCTGAGTCGGGTCTTCGTTGCTGCACGCGGGCTTCCTCCAGTTGTGGACAGCGGGGGCTACTCTTCGTTGAGGTGCGCGGGCTTCTCATTGCGGTGGCTTCTCTTGTTGTGGAGCACGGGCTCTAGGCGCGCGGGCTTCAGTAGTTGTGGCACGCGGGCTCAGTAGTTGTGGCGCACGGGCTTAGTTGCTCCGCGGTATGTGGGATCTTCCCAGACCAGGGCTCGAACCCGTGTCCCTTGTATTGGCAGGCGGAATCTCAACCACTGCGCCACCAGGGAAGGCCCACACAGCATATATTCTTGGCCCCCTGCCTAGCCCCCCACAAGCTGCTAACAAGCGTAAAATGGTGCTTCCTATGGCTCTGTAACTCATATGGCTGGATTTTTCTATTGATAGAGTTAACTTTTAAAAAGTGGTTAAATGTGGGCAAAAGACCTAAGCAGACATCTCCCCAAAGAGGATATACAGATGGCAAATATGTGGAAAGATGTTCAACAGCATTAGCCATCAGGGAAATGCAAATTAAAACCACATGATATCACTATACAATGAAAATAGTGACAACACCAAATGCTGCAGAGGCTGCAGAGAAACCACATCACTCATACACCGTGGATGGGAAAGCGAAATGGGACAGCAACTCTGGAAAACATTCTGTCAGTTTCTGGGAATTCCCCGGTGTCCAGTGGTTAGGACTCGGTACATTCATGGCCGGGGCCCCGGGTTCAATCCCTGGTCGGGGAGCTAAGATTCTGCAAGCCACGTGGCTGCGTGGCCAAAAAATAAAGTTTTGTCAGTTTCTTACAAATCCAAACATGAATTACCCGGTGACTCAGCAATTGTACTCTTGCGCATTTATTGCAAGGCAATGGGTATTTATGTTCACACGCGGGAATGTCTGTGATAATAGTTCAGAACTGAAACAGTGATACAGCCATACCCGGGAATGCGGCTCAGCAGTAAAGAAGATACAGCCTGTTACACATGCGACAGCGTGGGTGAATCTACAGAGAACAAGACCACAGACGGCTGGCCTGCCTGCAGATACTGCAGATGTCATTTTAATCAGAAGAGAGCTGCAAAGCCATATGGTTGACGTCTTCCCATTTGAAGCTCCCCTCTCAGATATCTAGAAATTTCCACAGGGTTGTGTCACAGGCCAGTGCCAGGCAGGGCTGCCCGAATGGAGCCAGACAGGTGGCCGTGGTGTCTGGGCACCTGGGGCAGGAGAGGTCCTCAAGAAATCAGGGACCAGAAAACCAAAGAAAGTCGAGCCAGGATCAAGAAGTGGGAGGCTGGAGGCCAAAGATCCCTCAAAGGGAGAAATTCAGAAGTAGGAGCTGGAAAGCCACAGAGAATCAAGGTTGAGGGGAGTCTGAAGTAACGTGGACTCGTGGTAGAGCCCACAGGCCCACAGGGTCCACTGCTGGACAGCTGGACATCATTCCCAACGGTCTCCTCTTCGTCCGTCTCTGCCTCAGGAACACGCTAGAAGTGTCCAGCGGTTTCCAAAATGTTGACAGATTACTGTCACCTGCGCCCGTGACAGGTTTCTAGTGTGCCTTGGATTGAGTGGGTAAGATGGAATTACATTTCCAGGCAAGATATTTATGTTTGTTCCACCAGACAACACTTCTATAGGGAGCATGCATATTAATACATAGAATATATATATATGTAAACTATTCTGATATAATAAAGAAGTAACGTGTTATTATGATTTAAGAGTTCTGATGATATACAAATATGTATTGCAGAAAATGAAAAGTCTTCCATAATTCCTTTCCCCACTCCCCTGAAAATGCCAGTATTAAGAGTTTGGAATATAGTCTCCCCCAGTTTTTCCATGCATATGCTAACTGTATATATATGTATATGTAGACTATTATATATACTTTTTACTTTTAAAAGTGGAATTTTAAACAATGGGGCTCCTACAGTTTTGCAAATGGTATCTCTCATAACAAAGTTTTCTAAAAGAGGCCAAATGTGAGTGAGCTCTGTGTAAGTAAAAGATGACCCTAAAACACTTATAGAGATTTCCTTAAAATATCCCCTGATGTGAGCATTTGTGCTCCACGATCATGGCCTCCTCTTTATAACCTCCTCAGTCAGCAGTGACCCTGGCTGGCGGCTTAACAGCTCAGTTCTGAGGGGTTCTATGCCCAAAGGCAAGATTCCACACACACCCCCCGCCCCCCGCCAGGAATCTCGCTCATCTGTTACTTTCACTGGAGAAATTAAGATGGTGGCCTTGGTGTGTAGTTAAAACACAAAACTGGGGCTTCCCTGGTGGCGCAGTGGTTGAGAGTCCGCCTGCCGATGCAGGGGACACGGGTTCGTGCCCCGGTCCGGGAAGATCCCACGTGCCGCGGAGCAGCTGGGCCCGTGAGCTATGGCCGCTGAGCCTGCGCGTCCGGAGCCTGCGCTCCGCAGTGGGAGAGGCCACAGCAGTGAGAGGCCCGCGTAGCACACACACAAAAAAAAAAACCAAAAAAACCCACAAAACTGTGTGCACTCACACAGACAGAGCCAGTTCTCAAGTTCCTTCTCCATGCTAGACACCGTCCTCCACGACTTCAGAACTTCCTTTAAGACATTCATTAAATCACTTCATTTAATCAGCATACCAACCCTTTGAGGCAGGCGCCAGCATTATCCTCATCAGATAGATGTGGAAAATGATGCACAGGACATTTAGGAAGCTGCCCAAGGTCAACAACTGGTACTCAGTAGGACATGAGAGAGGAACATGCAGAATAAGGATGGGGCAGATGCGGCCCAAGACCTGCCCGTAATTCTCAGGGTAAACAGCCATGGCTGCCTACAGTATTACAGTGCTGTAGCCCACAAGGTGTCCTCATGTGCTTTCTACCTAATCCTCCCAGAAACCCCATGGGATAGCAGATGAGGAAGCAGAGAGCAGACATAACGTGCAGGTGTCAGAGCCAGATCTGAACCCTGTAACTTGGGAGCTCATTCTGTTAATGAGCGCGACAAGGAAAATCATGGTGGGGAGGACAGACCACGTGGGCATAGCTCCCTGGGCTGTGCACTGCTTACCCAGAGAAGGGCAGAAGCCAGAAGGAAGATGCCAGAGAGGTCAGGGAGAGCCACAGTGAGGCTCGGGGAACCTCCTAGGGGGTCCCAGGGTGTCCATCATCACTGCCACGGTGCAGTCCCTGCCTGACATGATGCTTTCCCGCCCTCAGGACAGGGGTCCTCGGCCAGCAGCTCAGGTCTGGAGACCCTCTCGTGTGGTGACCAAGTCAGGCCATCCCCCTCATCATCCAACTCCAACCCTGTGTCTACTCATTCCCTTCGCAGGCATCTCCCTGCCCCCATCCCCGTCACCCTCCCCACTACCACCCACAGTCCTAAAACTATCTCACGACAAAGAGACTGAAGTGTCACCACCTTGCTCCAAAACTAGAGAAGGCTAACCTAAGACAATAAAGAAAACGATCATAAGGCAGTCAGGAAATCAGATTTTTTTCCCCTCTGATGTCATTAGGTGATTTGATCTCTGGACACAATTTTCCGTTGTTCAGCTTTACAGATTTTGTGGAGGCTAAAGCTTGAAGTCAGGACATTTTGATAGGGAGGGTCAACAGAGGAGGAATCGCAAGCCAGAACTGCTGCAGGGGAGCCGGAAGGTGTTTCTGGACTAGGCTCAAGAGGGAGTCTTCCCTGCACAAAGCAGTTGGCTAGGGTTTGTCTTCCTATTTGAGCTTCGACAACAGACAAAGACTGCAAGAGAGGACAAGACAAACCACTCCGGAGGCCTGGAAGATGAGAGTCCTGAGTTGGTATTCACTGGCTTGTCGACTTAAGAGAAACAGTATCACCGACACATTCCCCTACTCAGAGGCATAAGCAACAGAAATGGGGTGGAGTTTAAAGCAGATTGCAGGGGGAACAACCTGGCAAAACCAGACACCCCCCGCCCCCTCCCCCAGGATGGGTAAATAAATCTCAGCAAGACATCAGGCATCCATTTCTAGGGTACTGGATCTCAGGGTGGGTAGGTGCTTCTCAACTTGTGTTCCTTGTGGGGCCTGAGGAAGATTCTGTGAGGACCGCAGGAGAAATACTCCAGGGAGAGATGAGCCTTCCACTCTCTGGGTAACAGCAACTGGATCGGATTAAAGTAATTCTCTGAAAGTCTTTTAGATTTGGAAATAATCTGAGATCATCCTTTTTTCATAGATTGAAACAGTGATATCAAAAGAGGTGAAATGACTTGCCCAAGGACTCACCCCAAGCTGGTAGCAGAATTTAGGCTCTGTCATGTTCTCTGACTGCTCCCCTCCCCTCCCCCACCCCACCCCGGCCCTGCATTGTGTCACACTGGTGCCTCTTTAGGAATAAGCTAAATTAAACTGGCAAGATTCAGCTTTATTTCTTTTATAGATAAAATGTTAGTGATATATCTGGAATAGAATATAAAGATGTAATGCAACACATAAGAATTCTTTTCTGTGACTGTACAGAATGTGTAGCTAGCTTTCACAATTGTACGCATGTGAACGGTGTGGGGATGGGAGGGATGGACATGAGACTTACCAGAGCTAAAGAAAAGAAGGAGGGCTTCCTCAGTGGCCCAGTGGTTAAGAATCCGCCTGCCAATGCAGGGGACACGAGTTTGAGCCCTGGTCCGGGAAGATCCCACGTGCTGTGGAGCAACTAAGCCCGTGCACCACAACTACTGAGCCTGTGCTCTAGAGCCCGCGAGCCACAACTACTGAAGCCCATGTGCCTAGAGCCCGTGCTCCGCAAAAGAAGCCACCGCAATGAGAAGCCCGCGAACCGCGACGAAGAGCAGCCCCCGTTCGCTGCAACTAGAGAAAGCCGACCTGCAGCAACGAAGACCCAACGCAGCCAAAAATAAATAAATTTATATATATATAAAAAGAAGGAGTAATCATCGGTCCCTGATATTGGCCTTTACTTGCCTGAAGGCAGGGGACTAGCACTAGATGACTTACCTAGATACCTTCTTGGCTCAGTTCTTTGAAATATTTTGAAAGCGTTTATCACCATCACTTTATAAACTGTTCTTCATGAAGCACTTTTCTTGAACAGGAAAAAAGAAAAGAGTCTATTTTAACTCTGAGTTCACTCATACCTTTGGTTGTTTAATGAACTGCTACACAAAGTAAGCCCATCAGCATCCATGCCCTTGGAAGCTTGTTAGAAATGCAGAATCTCTGGCCCCATCCCAGACCTGCTGAACCAGAATCTGCATTTTTAACAAGAGCCCCAGGTGATTCACCCAAACATTAAAGTTTGAGAAGTCCTGCTCTATGCGGGTCTGCCATGAGATTGAAGAATAAGATGGAATGTCTTACACTGAATCACCTTATTTTTAAAAGTGCAATATCTACTCCCAGCTGACAATTTTAAAATATCAAGATTCTGTAATTTAAAAAGAAAACTCCAAACTTAATAACAGTTCTTTTTAGTGGATGATCCTTATAGATATTTCATAGACACACGGAATGCTGGAGTTGGAACAAACCTTGTAAACCGCTAGTCTACCCAGCATCCACCCAAATGCAGAGTCACAGGCTTCCCGCGCTCCGTCCACTCGCCGCCGCGCGGTCCAGGAGCGAGTCGCGCATCACTGACGTCAGCAGCGCCCGCCCCCGCCGCTGCAATTCGCCGGGCGCGCGAGGCTAGTGGTTGTAGCTTCTCCGCGAGTCCGCCGAGCGGTATCCACCGTCCCTCAGGTCGCGAGGCCCACGGCGTCACAGGCTCGGCGACATGTCGATGCTGGCTGAGCGTGAGTGTTGGGCTCGGAGGCCCGACCGGGCGCGAGGGTGAAGGTTCCGGGTGACGCGGCGGCCGGACCGAGTGGCGGGGGGCACCGGTCGCCGGCGCACGGTGGGCCGGGAGATGCCGGGCGCCGGGGTCCCGGACGCCCTGCTCGGCTCGCCCTGGCAGCCGCGGAGATTTCCCAGCCCAGCCTTCCCCGAAAGTTAGCTGCGGTCTGCTGGTGAGAGACTGCGAGTGTCCACTTGGGACGCTTGTTCTCACGTTCAGACACGAGCACGCTAGTGGTGGGTTCGAATGGGGGTCCGGACACCTGTTCTGGGAACCCGGACTGGCTCTTTCACTTCCCCGGGCCTCAGCTTCCTCTGGTTAAAAAGAGGCCGTTGGGCCAGCAGAATCTCTTCAGGCAGTGAAATCCCGTTCTTGAAGGTGTATTGAATCAAGAAAAAGAAAAGCAAAGGGGTTAGAAGCGTCAAACACAAGAAGTTAGCGTTTTTTAGGGGAGGCGGGGCTAATGAGTGATTATAAGTAAGACAGTGGCGGTTTTGACTTTGGTAGTTGGAATTATTAATACTCTACTATGGAAGGAATGTTGGCCTCAACGCCCCACCCTGCCTCAGTTTGCCTTTGACATTTCCTATCACTTTGTGAAGTTCGTTAATTCCCTCCCTGTCGAGAGGCTGTTTAACTTCTGAACGATACCTGTAGCTAAGGCTTCCGGCCACCAGATGGCAGTCGTGCCTTGGTCCTGAAAAGCCGACCGGTATCTTTGAAAGTGTCTAGTGAGCGAGGAGCAGAAACAACTGCTAAATTTTAACAGACCCAACAGACACTACACAGGGATTCCATGAAATAAATGTTGTCGGCATCCTCTAAGGGGGTGGAGGAATGGGAACACAAAGGGGAGTGGGTAAGGCACCATTCACATTTTACAGGGGCAGAAATTGAGGTTCAGAGGAAAATAATTCACCCCAAGGTCATTGAGGTAGAAAGTGACAAAATTGATCTAGTTATCGCTATATCTTTACGTTCTTGTCACTAGGGTCAGCAGATTTCTATTGTTTTTTAAACAGGGACTTACAGAAAGGAGTATGTTTTAGAGTGTGATCCTGTGGGCTCTAGTTCTTCATCTGTATAACCAGTGTGGCTAAGATTTCTTGTGGTTTTAACATTCTTTGTTGTATGCTTAGTTCAGCGTGCACTTGGGAACATTATCCCTGGCTCTGCTATTCATTTATGTTTCTTTCCCTGATCAGTTTCTCTGGGGCTATTAAAAACTTCTTTGATTATGTTCATTACTAGGTTGGCTTAAATCAATGAGATGGTGAACGTGAAAATAGTTCAAAGTATGAAATGATATACAGATGTGAAGTGCCATCTGTGGACCTTCGCAACTCAAGCTGCATAACTTCATGAGAATATTTTCCATTCTCTTCCCACCGTGACTCCAAATTTTCAAATCTTTGACATTAATAGTATATAATATTTTGTGTTTTTTAAAACAATTTACTAAATTAATGTCTGTGGCATCCCATATGATTAGATATTTGGGATTGGTGTTCTTATTTTGGAAATGAGAAAATAGAAGCATAGAAAAGTCCCAGTCTGCCATTTCACTATCTAGCAGTTATTTTCTCTGATAGTTTATAAAATTGGGATAATTCTGTAGGTACAGTTTTATAACCTACTTTTTTCCCCTAATTAACCTTAGTGAACATTTTCACTTCAGTAAGTATGCTAATTTCCTTTGTTTTCTCTTGCCATATGGACTATATTTTGTTTTCTTTCATCTCCACAGTCACTTATCCCATTTTTAAAATCTAGTAGTTTTCTTTGTTTCTCAAAAACATTTTTTATCCTGCATTTCTCTAATTATCAAATATTATTTTATTGGTTCTCCCCTATGTAAGGTAAGAAATCTCGCTTACATAACCATAAGAGAAGAATTTCATTTATCACTCTCATTTTTCAGTCCTTATTTAATTCAGCGTCTTAGACCCATATTTTATCAAGATACTACTTTTTTTCATAGACTCTTTTCAAGACCAGTTTTTGACACTTGCAGTTATTACATTTTCTAATCCAATGACAACACGATAGTTAATGGATTTCATTGCATTAAGATTTTATGCTGCAGTTTCTGTAACCTTGAATATGTCTTGAATAATATTTTAATAAGAATACATGTATTCTTTAATAAGAATACATTTAATATTCTTATTAAATACATGGTATTTAATAAAAATACATTTAATAAGAATACACCTCAATACTTGAGGTCTTGAATATCTGAAAGTGTCTTTGGGCAAAGAAAAAAAGAAAAATTTCTGTCCCTGGCTCTTGGAACTTAGCACACTTTTCAGAGTAAGCTGAATCTTGGCATAAACCTTGTGGCAGCTGTTGTGTGCAGGGCTGTTTATTGGGGTTACCCTGAAAGTATCCTATTAGATCTCCATGTAGGAGGAGTCCCTGCTGGAGGATGGTCACCCCCGCCCCCCCGCCGTCACCCCAAAGAGTGATTGTGCGGGTCTCAGGGCACTCTCCCCTGAGCAGAGTAGCTGCCCTCCTCCGCTGGTTGAGGCTACCTGCCATTTCCCTGGGGAAGAGGAGCTGACCTCGCTGCCTCTCCAGTCTTGTGTCAGCACTGGAGTCCGCTGTATAGACGTTTGTGACATAAACTGTATGCCGTCTTTGTTGCAGAGGGTGGGTGCAGTCGTTCTCAAAAATGTCTCCTTCATACAAGCCTCAGTCAGAGACCGCTGGCAGACACTACAGTAGAGACATGAGCTCTGACACACACCAGGAAGCAGCCTTACAGAGAGAGCCTTGGTTAACAAGGCCCATCTCGTATGCTGTTCACTAGCTGAGTTATTTACTAGATAGGTGGTAACTTAGTCACGTGTAGCATTTTGCGGTCACCTTTTTTATGCAAAGCACTCTAAATGTAAGCCCAGCTCGTTTTTCTTTGTAGGTAGTCTTTTTCTGCCTGCATGCTAGTAAAGGTTTACTTATTTTTGCTAGGGTGTGGATAGTTACAGGTCTCTATTGATTTTACATGCAGTACACTGAGCCTCTCTGACTGGAGGCTGTGTTATTTTTTTACTTGTTAGGAGACTGCCACAGCGTGAGCAGCTGTTGACAGTTGAGATACTGTGCTTCCATTGCTGCAGTAGGTGAATGATGGTGACACCTGACCTCCCAATTCCCCGCTTGGCCACGGTTTACTTTTGGGTTTCATATGCTTGTTTAATAAACTTTTGGAGTTCTTTCTCTCTGCCATAATTGTCCTTAAAACTATAGCGATAAACTTGAGTTTCTAACGGTCAGTTATTTATATACATTAAAAAAAAGACTTGTAGGGACTCAAAGCAGTTCCCTCAATTCAGTTATCTTCCTTCCTTTTTTTTTTCTTTCCCCTTTTCTTGTCTCCTTTCTTCAGCCTTCCCTCCTTTTTCCTTTCTCAATCATTCATACATTCATTCATGTTTTACCTGCATGCTTGCTATGGGCAAAGTGTTTTTCACTTCTTGCAGTGAAGCATAAGAAAGAATAAGACATGGATGTGAGCCTTAAGGAGATTATGGCATAATAGCAAACGCAAGAGATGGATAGAAACAGCCCTAACACAGAAGAATGTTAATTAAATGCCAAAAAAAGCAGCGGGCAATTTACTGTGTGAGTTCAGAGAAGGGGTCATATGGCTTTAGGGCGTTCCTGTGAGAAGGGATGATTAGCATCTGTAGGTTGCACGGAGGGTGACTCTCCCCAAGATCATGACTCGGATGCTGTGAACTAAAAATATAAGCTTTGGAGTTGGTAGGACCTTGGTTTGTATAAAGGCTCTGTTTTTTGCTTGGGGGCATTAGGCACATTCTTTCTGTAGGCCTCAGATTTTCTCACCTGGAAGGTGCAGATCTCTCCTTATTGGGTTACTGTGAAAATTGAACCTGAGAATATATGGATGGCATTTGGCACTTAACGTATGTCTGTAATGACTGCTGCTGGTGATAGTGACACTGGTGTCACAGGTGCCTTAGGCTGCTGCCAGTTGCTGAATTGGAAGGCCCAGCTGATGGTACATCATGTGTTTCGATTTGTCACATTTGGGGGAATATTTTTATTTTAATCTTATAAGGTCAATTTGTATGTTCAGAATATACAGTTACTGGGGAAACCAGGATAAATGATCCAAGCTGATACTATCCCACTGGATGCCAAATCTGATATCTGTATCTAATAAAACATAATGTTTGTTGTATTTATGCAAGTATCGTGTGTATGCATTAGGTATGTGTGTATTTGTGAGGTATTCTCCAGGTTTGAAAGATAAGTTGCTAATGAGATAATTTGTCATTTACAGGTCGGCGGAAGCAGAAGTGGGCTGTGGATCCAAGAAACACTGCGTGGAGTAATGATGACTCCAAGTTTGGCCAGAGGATGCTAGAGAAGATGGGGTGGTCTAAAGGAAAGGTATCTTGGAGAAGAGCAAAGAAATTGGAGCCATGCAGAGAGATTTCAGATCAGGAGAATACATCTTCCTTAGGAGACTGGGAGAAATTTATTTTGGATCAATAAGTGATTTTGGAGAAATAATTAAATTATAATGACCTTGTGATGATAGAGTTAGAACTGAACATAAACATCAGCTGTCTTTGTTTATTGTTTAACCTGCTGTGATTTTCATAAATGGTGCCTTTTAATTAGTCGCGTTTGGAATCATACTTAACCATCAGAGTTTTACGTTGCTTAGAGTAAGATTTTATTCACCCTTAAAGCTAGACTACACATTTTCTCCTTTTTCTCACATTCCCTTTATTCCTGACTTATGTAGGACTTCTGCTGATATCTCTGCACTTAAACGGTTCTTGTCAAGGTCTTTAAAGATCTTGCCAAATCCAATGGATCCTTTTTTGTTCTCACATTACTTTATCCCTTAACAGCCTTGGACATAATTGACTTGAAATACCTTGAAATACCACTATCTTGGCTTCCACGATACTGCCCTCTCTCCCGGTTTTTCGTTCTACCTTACCAGCCACTGCTAAATTTTTGTTGCTGGCTCTTCCTCCTCTAGACTTTTGAGCTTTGGAATTCCTTGGGGTTCAGCCCTAGGCCCTTCTCTGTCCTCATCTCAAGTAGATCATTTTTATTATAAAACTCTTGATTCTCCCCCACCCCCCGCAAATCTTTTTTCTTCTCAAGTTTTCCCCATTTTTGCAAATAGCACCCTATCAACTTACTCAAACCAGAAACCCGGGAGTCGTGCTTGATTCCTTGACCTCTCTCACTTCCCGAACCCCCAGTCATTATTCCTCTCTATCCGGGGCCCCACCCTGGACCAACCACTGCCATTGCTTGCCCTGATCAACGCAGCAGCCTCTCAGCTGCCTCCCTGACTCCCTTCTTTTCCTCCTCTGGGCCATTTGCCATACAGCAGCCATAATGAGCTTTTAAAATACAGAAATGAGATCATGTCATTCCTTTGCTTCAAAGTTTGGTGGTTTCCCATTGTTTTAAAAAATAATATCCAAATTCTCCCCATAACTTCCAAGGTCCTTAAGGTCTGGCCCCTTTATATCACCTTATTTTTCCTCCATCCACTGTGCTGGAGCCACCTTGGGTGCCATTTAGTATACCAAGCGCTCTGGGGCTCTTTACAGATGAGTGTTAAGGATGCGGGGGACTTGGAGTCCCCTTCCTCAGAGTTGCTTTGTAAAATTATTTAATGGAAAGCACCATAGACTTTAATGCCTCTGATGGCCTTCTGTTAGTCTGGCAGTAGCACTCTGCTTTTGCGCATCAGAGAAAGGCATGTTCTCCTTAGTGTTTCCATGGTCCTTGAAGTGGGTCACAGGTTGAAGGACTGGCATTCATTATTGTAAGTGCTTCCTTGGTATTACAGAATCTTGTAAGAATCCATTAGACTGTGTCCTCTTTGAGGACAAGGATAATGCCTCCTAGATGTTTAGTCATTAATCAAACAGTTGATGAAGGAAGAGAGGTATTTTTGTACCTGATAAAAATGCTAACTCTCTTTGTGTTTAATCTCCACAGGGTTTAGGGGCTCAGGAGCAAGGAGCCACAGATCATATTAAAGTTCAAGTTAAAAATAACCACCTGGGACTAGGAGCTACGATCAATAACGAAGTGAGCAACAGCGTCTGCTGGGGGTTTTCCTTGCATAATTGATACTTTTGTCACTGTAAAAAATTTAATCCAGTCAAATTGATTGATCAGTTTTAAGCTGTTCAAGCGTGTATCATACATGTTTTAGATAACTAAGGAGCCCATAACTAAGCTGCTGGGCATCTGTAACGTGTCATCATTTTGCCTCATTGCCCTGTGGGATTCTTTACTTGCTTATGCATGGGAGATCCAAAGTAGCTTTATTGCTGAACTTTGCAAAAAGTGTTCTTTTTAAAGAAATACTCATTTCAGGACAGAGAGGACTTTTCATCTTTACCTGCATTGTAATATTAGCTTATATTGTTAAAACTGGTGGCATATCATTTTGGAAATACTGGAGGAAAGTGGTATTCTTTTCCTGTCCCGTTGTCTGTTTCTGACTAATGGTGTGTAGCACTCGAATTTATTCACATTTCCCCTTAAAACACTGACACTTTGAAAATATGACCCTGTAATTAAAAGTTCATGGCTTACCCTGCCTTTCATTTTCATCATCATTGCTCACTGTAGAAAGGATGTAAACCGAAAGCTTTGTTCTTACATTTTTGCAGCCAACAGAATCTGGTAGGAAATCTGGGGAATTACTTCAGGTAAACTGGGCTACATTGCTTAGTTCAACAGCTCAGAGTTGTGGACTGGAGAAGCTAAAATTGTTTGGGCTAACAGCTAAAATCTTAAACCACTAAAGGAAGAGTTTAACATATACATGTTGTCAAATCATCGTGTTGTACACCTAAAACTAATATAATGTTATATGTCAACTATATCTCAATAAACTTGAAAAAAGGGGCGGGGGAATATTCTATTTCTGAGGACAAAATCCAAGACCAGTACTTCAAAATGTTTGGAATGTCACACACTTACTAGATGGAATGTTTAGCAATATCATCTATTTTCATCAATTAATAAACACACCTTGGACAATTTTTTAAAAAGAGTTTATGTAAGGTTGATTTTGAAGGTAGTTTTTAAGAGGTGGATATATGGATATACTTAACTTTTTAGGAGAAGCATTGCCCGGTAAACCTATTCAGTATACCTTAACCTTAAGCATTCTTTAAAAAGTACGCATGAGGCAAGTTCCCAAATTGAAACCCTGCTCCCCACAGGTTGATACTGTTTTGGAGGTGTTCATTCTCTTTTAAAGCCAGGTCATCTTTGTCATGATGAGCTTATTAACTGAGCCCCTTATAAATGGGTGCTGAACGATTCAGGGAGGCTGGAGTCCTTCCTCCTGCCCCCACTGCTGCTTTCTGAAATTGGGTTGGATGCAAGCAAACAGAATTGGGCAAAATATTGTAAGCTCAAATGAGCAAAGAAGAAAGCCCTCAAATCTGTCACTGCTTTTTTCCTTTGACCTACATAATTTTCCCATAATGAGAAAAAAAATATTTTATTTTGCTTTTTTTTTTTTTTTCGGTACGCGGGCCTCTCACTTCTGTGGCCTCTCTCTCCCATTGCGGAGCACAGGCTCCGGACACACAGGCTCAGCGGCCGTGGCTCACGGGCCCAGCCGCTCCGCGGCATGTGGGATCCTCCCGGACCGGGGCAAGAACCCGTGTCCCTTGCATCGGCAGGCGGATTCTCAACCACTGTGCCACCAGGGAAGCCCTATTTTGCTTTATTTTAACATTTAGCACACAGGCTGCCTGTTGTTTATTTGACTATAAGTTGACTTGATTAAGTCATGTACATTTGAAATCAGGGCTTAAGCTTCCAGGATCCTCATTTTTAATAATGATATAGATAAATTACATTTCAAATTTATACTATTTCTTTTTCATTCAAATTTATAAAATAATATTTTATTGAAACATTAAAAAATTCACATTAACTACCAGATTTCCCTGATTCCAATATATACCTTATCTCAGCTTAGGTAAACTACAGACTTGTCTCTAATTGATTTTTTGGTATTTTCAGGACAACTGGATTGCTCATCAAGATGATTTTAACCAGCTTCTGGCTAAACTGAACACTTGCCATGGGCAGGAAACAGCAGGTAAGGAAACTTTGCTTTTTATCCATTAGGCTTATAGAAGACATAATCTCAATCTAAGATATTTTTATCAACTCTTTTTTACTGTAAGCATCCTATATCTGAAAGTTAAATTGATTGTAGCTCTCACAAATAGTCATTTCTGTTTATGTTTTAGGGGTATTCTCATTGAATTAACCTTAGTCATAAGCAAACACTTTTTTCCTCATTACGAGTTTGAGAATGACATGATAAAGCTTTTATTCAGTTTACATTTCTCTGTTGCCTTTCCCTTATCCCAGCCTGACAATGTCTGGGGTCCCGCAGTTCCGGCCTTGGCCCTCTCTCATCTTTCCTTGGCCCTGGCTCTCTTCTTGTGCCCTCTGGTCTCACGGGGTGATGTGTGGTGACCACTGCCACACTTCCCTCTGCTCCTTCACCCTGTCTCCTGAGCGCCCTGCTCAGTGTTTTCATTCAGGGTGGCGTCCACTCCCGGCACCTAGCAGTCCAGACTCCAGTTCTGTTCCTCCCCCACCTGCACCCTGCACACTGTTTGACACCCGTAGCCCACAGCCTGTTTTCTCCACCATCTTCCCCATTTCAGTTGATGTCAACTTCATCCTTCCAGCTGTTCCAGCCAAAGAACTGTGTCCACTAGGAAATTCTGTTGGTTCTTCCTCTACTATATATTCAGACCCTGACTGCTCCATGTCACCTGCCCTGGAACCAGCGTGGTCTGAGCAGCTGTTATCTCTTGTCTGGATTATTGCAGGAGCCTCTAAAGCCGGTCTTCTCAGCCATGGCACTGCTGGTGTTTGGGGCTGGATAATTCTTTGCTGTGAGGAATGTCGTGTGCATTTTAGGATGATTGGCAGCGTCCCCGACCTCTAACCCCCAAGATGCCACTAGCACCCCCTCCGCCTAGTTGTTGCAACCGAAAATATGTCCAGATAGTGCCACGTGTCCCCTGGGCAGCAGGCCCTGACGGGGAGCCGCTGCTCTGAACCGATCTTCCTCCGCCCACGCGTAGACTCCCTCAGTGCGCGCTCAGCCTAACAGCCAGAGTGACTCCTTGCGAGGGTACGTGCGTTTGTGCTGCTCCTGCCCAGGGCCCGCCGTTGCTTCCTCTTTTCTGTTCAGGATAAAAGCCAAAGTCCCTTCAGCGGGCTTGCAGCCTCACACAGAATGGACCCTCTCCCTTTCTGACTCTGTCTCCTACCCTCCCCCTTCTTACCACTTCCATCCTGACCACACCGACTCCTGTACTGGTTTCTGAATACACCAAGCATGCTCCCGCCTTGGGGTTTCGCACTAGCTCCTCCCTCTCTCCAGAACACTCTTCCCCCAGATAGCTGCTGTGCACCTTCTCAACAAGGTCCACACTCAGTTGCCAATTTAAAACTGCATCCTGTTCCTCAGTTCCGTTTTTGGAAGTCAATTGAAAATTGGTAAGAAATAGCAGCATGAGAATATCATTGAGAAACATGTAGTAAGGAAAATGAGAAGAACCAGCTAAGAGTGCGGGGTCAGGGGACGGGGCAGGGAGTCGCTGCACTTTTTGTTAACAGCTTTGTTGAGTTGTAATTCACATGCCTACCATTCACCCATCTACAGTGTGCAATTCCGCAGCTTTTAGTATATTCAGAGTTGTCACCAGAACCAATTATGAAACCTTTCATCACCCCCAAAAGAAACTCTGCACCCAGTAGTATTCATTCGCCATTTCCCCCAACCACCCTCGGCAGCCATTGATTTACTCTCTGTCTCTAAAGATTTGCCTCTTCTGAAATCAAAACTGCAATGAGGTATCACCTCACACCGGTCAGAATGGCCATCGGTAAAAACTCTACAAATAGTGAATGCTGGAGAGGGTGTGGAGAAAAGGGAACCCTCTTGCAGTGTTGGTGGGAATGTAAATGGATACAGCCACTATGGAGAACAGTATGGAGGTTCCTTAAAAAACTAAAAATAGAACTACCATACGACCCAGCAATCCCACTACTGGGCACATACCCTGAGAAAACCATAATTCAAAAAGAGTCATGTACCACAATGTTCACTGCAGCTCTATTTACGATAGCCGGGACATGGAAGCAACCTAAGTGTCCATCAACAGATGAATGGATAAAGAAGATGTGGCACATATATACAATGGACTGTTACTCAGCCATAAAAGGAATGAAACTGAGTTATTTGTAGTGAGGTGGATGGACCTAGAGTCTGTCATACAGAGTGAAGTAAGTCAGAAAGAGAAAAACATACCGTATGCTAACACACGTATATGGAATCTAAAAAAAAAAAGTTTCTGAAGAAACTAGGGGCAGGACAGGAATAAAGACTCAGATGTAGAGAATGGACTTGACACGGGTAGGGGGAAGGGGAAGCTGGGGCGAAGTGAGAGAGTGGCATGGGCATATATACACTACCAAACGTAAAACAGATAGCTAGTGGGAAGCAGCTGCATAGCACAGGGAGATCAGCTCGGTGCCTCGTGACCACCTAGAGGGGTGGGATAGGGAGGGTGGGAGGGAGGGAGATGCAAGAGGATGGGGATATGGGGAACATATGTATGTGTATAGCTGATTCACTGTGTTATAAAGCAGAAACTAACACACCACTGTAAAGCAATGACACTCCAATAAAGATGTTAAAAAAAAAAGATTTGCCTATTCTGGACATTTCATATAAATGGAATCATGCAACATGGGTCTTTCGTGACTGGTCTCTTTCACTTAGCATGATGTTTTCAAGGTTCAGCCTTGTTACAGCGTGAATCAGTACTTCACTCCTTTTGGTTGCCACGCAATAGTCCACTGTATGGATGTTCTGCAGTTTATCTGTTCATCAGGTGAAGGATCGGGTTGTTTCCACTTTTTGTCTATCTTGAATAATGCAACTTTGAACATTAACATATAAGTTTTTGTGTGGACATATATTTTAATTTCTCTTGGGTTTATACTTAGAATGGAATTGTTGGGTGATACCAGCAGTGTAGGAGGGTTTTAATTTTTCTGCATCTCAGCCAACACTTTCTATTATCTGTCTTTGATTTTATAGCCATGCTAGTTGGTGGGAGTGGTATCTAATTGTGGTTTTGATTTGCATTTCTATAATGGCTAATGATGCTGAACATCTTTTCACATGATTATTGACCATTTGTGTGTCTTCTTTGAAGAAGTATCTATTCAGGTTTTTTGCCCATTTTTAAACTGTGCTATGTGTCTTTATGGTTGACTTGTAAGGATTTTTAATATATTCCAGGTACAAGTCTTTTATCAGACATATGATTTGCAAATATTTTCTCCAGTTCTGTGGGTTGTCTTTTCACTTTCTTGAGGGTATTATTTGAAGACTAAGGATACAGAAATAGATAAAAAGACTCATTCCCCCTCTGAAGAAACTTTCAAATCTAGTGTGAGAGAAAGAAATGACGTAAATACCAAAATAACTAGATCCCCCAGTTTTTTTTCAGTTCCTGAATAGTTGAGAGAGAGTAGCAAAGATATGAGGGATTTATTTGAAAATTTATCCAAATCTCTTCGTTTCCTAAGCTTTTTCTTTACCATCAGGTATTCATAAGTTTGCATTATTGATGACTTTAGGTGGCTTCTAACACATAGGTGTGGATACTGAATGTGCTGTTGGGTTTAATAAAGTAGACACAGCTAAAGAAAGTGTAGACCATAGATTAGAAGATAGTATCCATAATGCAGGTGTGAAAGACGAAAAGATGGAAATATGGAATAGAAGTTTAAATGAAGGATAAAGTGAGAAAATCTAATATCTAATAAAAGTTCAGCAGCACAAGAAGAGAGAGAATGGAACAGAGGCAAAATTTAAAGAGAAGGGGGCTTCACTGGTGGCGCAGTAGTTGAGAATCCGCCCGCCAATGCAGGGGACACAGGTTCGATCCCTGGTCCGGGAAGATCCCACATGCTGTGGAGCAACT
The DNA here is from genome assembly GCF_026419965.1 of Kogia breviceps. Taxonomy (NCBI): domain Eukaryota; kingdom Metazoa; phylum Chordata; class Mammalia; order Artiodactyla; family Physeteridae; genus Kogia; species Kogia breviceps. The sequence continues at coordinate 110,385,800 of NC_081317.1, read as the reverse complement.
AAGCCTGTGCGCCACAACTACTGAGCCTGTGCTCTAGAGCCCATGAGCAACAGCTACTGAGCCCGCACGCTGCAACTACTGAAGCCCGTGCGCCTAGAGCCTGTTCTCCACAACAAGAGAAGCCACCACAGTAAGAAGCTGCTCACCACAACTAAGGGTAGCTCCCGCTCGCTGCAACTAGAGAAAGCCTGTGTGCAGCAATGAAGACCCGACGCAGCCAAAAATAAATGAAGTTGAAAAAAAAAAGAGTTGTTCTGACTGAATTGTACTTTGAAAAAAAAATTTAAGGAGATTAGGGCTGAAGACTGTCTAGAACTGGTGATAAAGCAAATCCACAGATTAAGAAGATTGAGAGAATCCATGCAGATTACATTAAAAGTCTCTACTCGCAAATATAATAACAGATGTGACAACATAGCATCATGGCAGAACAGCATACACACACACACAAAAGAGAGAGAAGATTCTTAACGCAGCCAGAGACAATATACATATTATCTTCAAAGAAGCAACAGTTATATATCAAAGCAGAGTTCTTAACAATGGGAGCCAAAGACATTGGAGTAATATATTGAGGGAAATATAACTGGCAACCTAGACTTTTACATTCAGCAAATATATCTTTCAAGAATAAATTTTCAGACAAAAAGTTTACCACCAGTAGGCCATAAATAAAGGAAATTTTCAAGGATGTACATCCTTCAGTCAGAAGGAAAGAATACTTAAAACACTATCTGTAGCATCCCCAAACTGGCAATAACCCAGATGTCCGCCAACAATAGAATGGAAAAGTAGACTGCCACATTTGTAAATACAACAAAATGAAGAATAAAGTACCGTTACATGTGAGAGTATAGGGCAGGGTTTGGCAGACTTTCCACAAAGGGCCAGATAGAGATATTCTGCAGACCGAAGTGTCTCTGTCACAACTACTTGGCTGTTGGAGTATGAAAGCAGCAAGAGATGATATATAAACAAATGGATGTGGCCATGTTCCCATAGAACTTTATTTACAAAAGTAGGTGGTGGGCCGGATTTGGTCCACAGGCTGTAGTTTGCTTCTGGTGTTGAAGACTCATTAACTCAACGCTGACTGAAAGAAGTGGGACACGTAACATGCGGTGTGATTCCACTTACATAGAACTTCAGATGGAATGCAGAAATCTGATATTTAGGTACTAGACTTGGGTGGTAAGGTTATTTTGTTACTTTGTTATAACAGTTATTTTGTTATAACTTTTGTTATAAAGTTACTCCTAGTAGAAATGAGTACTCTACTATGAAAGTCACAATAGTGATTACCTTTGGGGAGGGGGAGGGGTTTGGGGTTGAGAAGGGGCTCATGGGGAATTCCTGGGCTGGTGTTCTGTCTCTTGACCCAGCTGGTAGTTACACAGGTATGTTGGTACATTGTGCTTTAGGCACTTTCTATGGCTATTACCCCCTCTCCCCCAAGACTGGCTAAAACCAGAACGAAAAGTAAGGGGAAGGGTGGTTATCCCCCAAATCATGGTAATGGTTACTGTTAGGACAATGGTTCTCAACTGGGGATGATTTTGCCTGCCATGGGATATTTCACAATATCTGTGGACATTTTTGGTGATCACAGCTGGGGCGATGTTACTGACATTGGTCGGGAGAGGCCAGAAATGCAGCTAAACATCCTGTTGATACGATGCACAGCACAGCTGTGTGTCTCCTCCTTGCCCTGAACAAGTAATCATTCAGCCCCAAATGTAATAGTTCCGAGGCTGAGAACCCCTGTTATAGAAGGAAGAGGCACAGGGGTGCAGGATGCTTCTAGATGCAGGTAGTGTTCTGTTTCTAACCCTGGACGTGGTAATGAGGGGTTTGCTTTGTAACTAATTGTACAGACTTCAAGTACTCCTACGTGTGGTGATGTTTGTGGAGATAAAAGATTCCTGAAAATTGCATGGGTCCTTTTCTGGAGGTAAAACATGGCAAGTGTAATTTATGTCATGTTAAACCTGTAATGAAGGTTAACTAAAGAGTACAGATGCAACAATTTGAGTATCAGGAATCAACGTCTACCTTAATGAAAATCTGGTGTATAATGGCCATCACTTTTCGCAAACAGGTTCAATGACATTAAGGTGTCAGACTTGAGGTGGCCTTTAGTGTGACCATCGTCATGGAGGCAGAAGCTCTTGAGTCTGGGTTCTTTTACCTACAGGCATTCACACGTTCATTCTTTCTTCTTCTTTTTTTATACATTTATTTTATTTTTATTTATTTATTATTTTTGGCTGCGTTGGGTCTTCATTGCTGCACGTGGGCTTTCTCTAGTTGCGACGAGAGGGGTCTCCTCGTTTGGGTGCGCAGGCTTCTCAATGTGGTGGCTTTGCTTGTTGCGGAGCACGGGTTCTAGGCGCGTGGGCTTCCGTAGATGCAGTACATGGGCTCAGTAGTGGCTCACGGGCTCTAGAGCGCAGGCTCAGTAGTTGTGGCGCACGGGCTTAGTTGCTCTGCGGCATTGGGACCTTCCCGGACCAGGGCACGAATCTGCGTCCTCTGCATCGGCAGGCGGACTCTCAACCACTGCACCACCAGGGAAGCCCCACACGTTCATTCTTGAACAGGGAAAGTTCTCACCTTGTTTGGTATCATAACTTTCTCCTTTGATGTACTGAGTTAGAGAATACTTTGTAACTTTTCAAGTGATAGGGATGCCCAGAAATTATCACACCAGGATTCCATAAAGGAAGGAGCTATGAGATTATTTTTTGGAGCTGTGGAAAAGAGAAAGCAGATTTTTAAGCAGTTTGCTTTTGAGATTTGACAGTGATAGCTGGAAAGTTACTTTGTTCCAATTTGATGGTATTGTGATTACTGTTTGCTAACTGAGAAATGCCATTGTAATAGCCGTGAAAACCCCGGCTCGGGACAGGCCGCTTTGCGCTCATTGCCCAGGCCGGGCACAGTCACCGCCGCCGGGCCTTCCTGATGGGTTCCCGCAAGGGCCGTCAGTGAAGTGTTGAAAGTGACTCGGGGAAGCCTGTGTTATTTGTCAGGAAGTTGGCGAGGGCATAACAGACTCCAGATGGTGGTGTCTGTCCGTGTGCAGCCCCATCCACAGGTTCACCTGTGCAGGCTGAGTCTTTTTCTGCCTGAGCCATAGAAGTATAGTAAATCATTAACCGAGTTACTGATCTATAGGTTAACTTCCACCTCAAGACCACTAGAGGGTGCTGCACCCCTGCGGTAGGGACAGGGCTGTTAGCTCTGCCTCCGTCTCGCTCAGTACAGTCCAGCCTTTAGAATAGTCCTTTAACAGAAAAGTTTGCCAGGAAATGGATGAGAGCTGAGATTACTTTTCTGCCAAGTCATCTTTGGTAAATACAGTATCTTCATCCAAATGAATTTTTGGTCTTATTACTTGAATTAAAGCTGACAAGCAGGGCTTCCCTGGTGGCGCAGTGGTTGAGAGTCCGCCTGCCGATGCAGGGGATACGGGTTCGTGCCCCGGTCTGGGAGGATCCCACGTGTCGTGGACCGGCTGGGCCCGTGAGCCATGGCCTCGGAGCCTGCGCGTCCGGAGCCTGTGCTCCGCAATGGGAGAGGCCACAACAGTGAGAGGCCCGCGTACCAAAAAAAAAAGAAAAAAAAAAAAAGCTGACAAGCAGATGACACGATAACCTAGTAACATATTTTTCTGGTATAATAATACTTTTAGTTCCTTCAGATTGCTTACCGAATCAACACAGTTTGCCTTTCAACTAAACAGAAATTCTATACTATTCTCTTCATAGAATCTTGCAAAGATTCTAGAAATAACCCTTATTCATTTGTGGGACACAGAAATCTCTATATTCTTTAAAATTTCATTTTTAAAAATTATCCTATCTCAATTAGTTACTCCCAGACTCAATTCAGCTTTTTGGTAGACTTATCTCATGGTTTTAAGAAATGCTTTTTACTTCTGTCAGGTATTTTGTCCCTTGTGATTTTAAATATTTTGGAAATAAACTGGGATGCTGATAACCTGTCATCCACAAAGGTGTGGTTTAGGACAGGAATCTTCAAATTTTTTTGCTCCCAGGGATCTTGAGGGAATTTCAAAAAACAGTATACCCTATCTCACAGTTTTAGATCGACATCTGTAATGTTTTTAATCACAGCTTTAAATAGTTACAAAGAATATAATATCTGGCCTATTGGGAAAATTGGCATTTTAGAATAAAAGCATTCCATCAGTTCCAAATGTATCCAGTGGATGTTAAATACCAGAGCAATTTGATATCCACGGTCATCTCTTTAAAAATAGAAAAGTAAGTCCTTTAATATTCAGAGATATTACGTTTCCTAGTTTCTTTTCCTCTGAAATATTTCCCTTGTATATATCCCATAATATGTTAATATATTTTTTTGCTTAAACTTTGAAAAATTCATTACCCTGCCATGTTTCTCTGCTACAAAACAAATACATATAAATTTTGGGTTTATTTCTAATAGCCCCAAGGCCTAAAGGTAAATACTTTTACTTTGGATTAGGTTGTCTTTATTAATTAGTAGATTATAATGAACAAAACCAGGAAATATAAATTTTGATAAATAATTATTAGAACAGTAAAACCTTTTTGGAAGTGCTGGGTCTGTGGCTTTGATTAAAGGATGCCTCCATGACACCAGTACTGTGGCTTGTTCCTTATTGATCCTGGTGAGAGGAGAGCTGTGCTCCCCTTGTGTAAAGTGGGAGGGAGGACGCAGGGGAGAAGCAAAGAAGGAGGACCAGATTGACGCATCCACACAGAACAGAGCAGCTTTAGGGAAAGCGTGTGTGTGGACAGCCAGGTAGAAACTGCTCCCCTAGGACGTGTCCAGGCTCGGGTTTGCTCTGGAAAGGCTGTGTGCTCGGAAGGTGGCGAAGCTCCCAGGAGGTTCTCACGTCCCCAGAAGTGTGAGCGCAGCTCCGCTGGCACACAGTGTGGAGGTTAAGGATGTGTGCTCTCATGCAGATCTGCCTGGGTTCCAGTTCCGTCATAGCCACCGCCTTGATGGGCCTAATTTTACCCCTCTTGCTTCAGTGTCCTGTGAAGTCGGTTTATCAGTCCTAGCAGCTACCTTCCAGGGCGGTTGCCGAGATGGAATGCAGGATGGCACAGAAAGCTTACAGCCCAGCGCCTGGTGCTTAGTAAGCCTTCAGTGGGTAAAAGCCACTTCAAGCTGGTACTGTGCTTGGTAGTTTGTGTTTGGAACATCAATATTGAAAATGTTATGTGCTATGTAAAGTGGCCACAGAAAAGAGCAGAAAGTTTCCTCGTGGGATAATTTTGAAAAAGTCCCAAGCTGATCTTGGGAAGTGACCACAGAGGAGAACATTTCAGGTTGTTGATGTGATTAAGCTGTGCTAGGCATTGGCTGAAAGCTTGAAACATCTACCTTGACATTGTTCAGAGCCTTGCTATGTAATTTACACTTTGCTTTTGAAATGACTAATTTCCTGGGAGGGAATACCCTTAACTAATGTGTTTAATGGACATGTGCTTGTTTTGCTTCACTACTAAGGTGAAAATTCCCTTTTTTCTCCTTTCTCTAACCTCATATTTATATTTCCTTATGATATAACCATAGGAAAATTCAGTCTCTTTTCTACCTGTGATGTGCTCTTTCTGCTACCTAAACTTGACAAATAGATAAAGATGAGAGAACACAGGCAGCTACTGAGAGTCCTGTCACTGACTCTCACCCCGGATCTACGTGCTCTGATATTTCGGGCAAAGGACTAAGACTGCTTTCTGGCTCACATTTTCCTGTTTTGTCAAAGGAGTAACCACATGAGTTTATTCCTCAGCGATTTGTTTTTGTCGTTTTTGTCCTGAAAGGCAAGCCTCCAGTGAAATCTGGTGTTCAAGGCGGTGGCTCAGTGCTGGCTTTGCTCCTTCATGCTCTACCTGGTTATCATCTCTGATGTGTTTTTGAATATCTTCAATCTGTCTTACCTTTATTCACTTTTTAAAAGAACTTTTTATTTGGAAATAATTATAGACTTACAGGAAATTGCAAAAATAGTAGTAGAAAGAGTCCTGAATACCATTCACCCAGTTTCCGCCAACTGTGACATCTAAGATAGCCATAGCATAACATCCAAGCTAGGAAATTGACACTCATGTTGACTATTAACTAGAACGCAGACCTTATTCAGTTTTCACTATTTTTTTTTAGCCTTCATTCATTTGTGTGTGTGTGTGTGTGTAGTTCTGTACAATTTTATCACATGTATAGATTCGTGTAGCCACCACCACAATCAAGATATAGAATTGCTTCATCACCACAAAAGAGCTGCCTCATGATGCCTTTTTGTATTTACACCCACCTTCTAACCCTCCAACCTCCAAACTCCACTTTCATCTTTGTCCCTAGAAACCTTTCATCTGTTCTCCATCTCAGTAGTTTTGTCATTTCAGGAATGTTATAGTCTAAGTGGATCATATAGTGTGTAGATTGACCTTTTCATTTAGGCATAATGCCCTTGAAGTCCATCTAGGTTGTTGCACAGTATCAACAGCTCCTTCCCCTTTATTGTGGAGTAGTGTTCCCATATAAGGGAGTGCCAGAATTTGCTCAGCCATTCACCCATTGAAGGAATTTTGGGTTAATTCCAGTATTTTACTATCACAGATAAGGCTATCATGAACATTCGTGTGGAGGTTTTTTGTGTGAACAGCAGTTTTCATTTCTCTTCCTCCAGGATGTTATAAACTTCTGGAGAATAGCCCTGCTAGATCCATAGTACACAGTTTAAGAATATTTCTAATCATTTTTAGAGTTCAGTAATAAATAATAGGGCTCATAGGATTTTATTTAAATAAGACTGTGTCACTGTAAGAGAATGAGAATGGAATGCAGAGAGTTTAATGTAATGCTTTTCATGCTTTTTTAAAAGACTCCTCAGACAACAAGGAAAAGAAATCTTTCAGCCTTGAAGAGAAGTCCAAAATCTCCAAAAACCGTGTTCATTATATGAAATTCACAAAAGGTAAAATTAAGCATTTCTTTACGTGTTTGAAATCTCTGTGTTCACACTGGATTTCTTAAAGCATTTTTAGCTCTTCACCAGCATCGCTTGTTTTACTTACAAAATGGGGAAGGAGGGCCGTGCTGACTGGATCGATCTAAAGCACCGCTGACGTTTCAGCTCTTGCTGTGAGTCACCGGGGGTCTTGTTAGGATGCAGATGCAGACCCATTCGTTCTGAGGTGGGCCCCAGATTCGGCTTTAGACTATGTACAAGTCCTTTGGTAAAAAGCTGAGTGTGGAAGCTAACTTGCTGTTTAGAGGAGAAAAGGGACTTTATGTGGCTACATCAGAAAATTGTAATTTATTGCTCAACAGTTTTAGTTACATTTTCCTGTTTTTCAGAGCTTAATGTTGGTGTTGGTCAGCTCCTAAAATGTGCCAGTTTAGAGAATTATGCGCCATGTTGAGATCTCCAGTATGAGAAATCTCACTCCCGAGTTGACTCTTCTATTATTCCACACCGTGTCTCTGTTTCGTGTAGTGTTAACTTAGGTGTTCCGTGGTCATTGCAAAAATAGTGTTAGAAAACATGTCTTCCTTCGTCGCCACCTCCCCACTCCTTTCCCAGTGCTGTACCTACACGGTCAGTCGTGGGTGCAGGTGTCCGCTTTAACCACTAGGTGGCCGTCTTGTATTGGAAAGAAACCATGTACTGTGAACTCATCAACTCCCCAGATGTTTTCCCATGGAACAGTGTTGTGTACTAAGTGTACTTTTCAGGCACAAAACGTTATTTATTACATTAATCTACTTAAAGTTGTAAGTATGATAGCTATGTTATCTAGTCACCATTTGATGGTTTGTCTGTGGGAGAGTGGATGTATGTTTCTACCTCTGTATGCCAGGAAAAGCACGTGTCTTTGCTTTAGTCTCATTGGCATGATTGGGAATTCCCTGACACCTAGAACCCCGCTGAATAGCAGTGGGCACTGGAATTCTCACTGCTCTAAACTGTCAATGGTGGCTCTCATTTGGAGCCAGGACCCCAAAAGGTAGACTGGGTTTGGTTTGAGGGAGGGCTCATGGCAGAGCTGAAGGGAGGAGAGAACCGATTAGCTTTGGGGACGCGTGCAGGGAGGGACTGGGGCTTCCCCTTCCCTGTCCCGGCAGGTATGGCTTGTCTGGCTCGTCGTGTTAGCCTCTCTTCTTTCTGCCAGGGTAGAACCTTCTTTGTCGTTCTCCTGTATGGCTTCGGAGCAGGGTTCCTCTCCACCCCTGACCTGCTGCAGGACAGAAAACAATCCTTGTTGGCCCCTCTGTCCTTGTCGGGAGAGGCTAAATGGTCACTTCATACCCAACCCCTTAAATATCCCTCCTTCTCATTAGACCCTATAGAAAAAAAAAAAAAAAAGATACAGCAGGAGGGGTGCTGAGCAAACATGAAATTGAAAGTGTGCTGTGACTTTTGGGTAGTACGGCAGCCTTTTAAGCTTTGACTTTTGAGAATAGAATCTTCTCATTTTCCTTTAGTACCTGACTACATGCATGATTTCATCTGAAGCACCTGCCGAAGCCGGGATAAACCTCTTTAATCTACTTTAATCTAATGGATGCCGGGCGTGTCTCCTTTCTGTTTCTAGTTAAGCCGCCCCCTTGCCAGGTGACCCTATCAACCTGCTTGGTGTGTTGTGCTTTCCTTTTCTCTCTTTTAAAATGAGGTTTGCTTATTTATTAGCCTTGTTTGGGGAGCAGGGGGCATTGGTATGCAGGGAAGGTAATTCAACATATATTGTCACAAAGTTAGCAGAGAAGATTGAGTGGGAAATAGAGGAATTGCAGATTGGAAATGAATAGAAAAGATAGAGGGAGGCAGAAATCTAGGTAGTGAGGAAAATACTCATTTACCGTCCATCTCAGCAATCCACAATGAAAGTTTATTTTTATTTACTTATTTATTTTTTTTAAATTTTATTTATTTATTTATTTGGCCGTGCGGCACAGCATGTGGGATCTTAGTTCCCTGACCAGGGATTGAACCCATGCCCCCTGCAGTGGAAGCGCCTCCGTGCTGGACCACTGGACGGCCAGGGAAGTCCCCCAAACGTTTATTTTAAAGTTCTTTAACTTACTGAAAGAAATCTTTCCTTGTAGAGCAGCTGTTGTCACTGGATGTGAATGATCAACTCTCAGTTTCCTCCAAGGAGGACTGTCTTAGGTCACAGGAAACTGGATTCTGGCCATGACTGTCTCGTACAAATCACTTAACCTCTTCCCCTCTTTTAGCCTCAGTTTCCACTTTTGTGAAATGAAAGATTTTTAAGTCATTGTTGAGTTCTAAAATAGGTCGTGCTTTAGAACTTACCAGAAATGATGCCGTCGTGTCGACATTTTGATTGTTCAGCATGGTGGATGATAAGGATTTTTGCCCGTGGGTACGCTCATAGTTACAGTAACTAACTCACTTATTTAATGAGGATGATTCACACTGTAACTCCATCTATGGTCCAGGAAACGAAACATGGAAAGACGGCATTTTATTTAGCTTGGTGTGAAGAGTGAAGATAAAGATTACAGTAGCAAATAGCATTGTAAAATCTGTTACTGCCTAAATATTGGCTGTAGCATTTTAGTTCTGATACATAATTATTCCTTTCTCTAGTCCTAAATTTATAATTTAAATTTGACATCATTTATTACATTATTTCAAAATGTTAATTTCATCCGTATTTGTTTAAAAGCCTAACTTCAACAGTGGTTTCTTTTAATTTGAAAAATGTTTGGCAAGGCCATATCTGCAGGGAAAAGAAAATAGGGAAAATATAAATTTCTCCAAAGCCGTTTTTGAGGTTTTTAATATTATACAGTGAGAAGTTGTCCAGAGAGCATTGCTTGTTGCTCCCAGTCATGCAGTGGGCGGCTGGAAGGTTGTGTACACTGCACTTGTGTGGCTTCACTGTGGTAGTTTATTCAGGCTTCTTACTGCTGTGACAATTTGTGATGCTTCACTCCTTCAACAAGGAAACTACACTCACAAGTGCGCGTCCCCGTGCTCGGCTTCTGGTCTGGACGCGGACTGTAGTGTCCTGGCCAGGCCGGCTACCTGCTGTCAGGCTCGGGGGACGCGTGTTCCGTTTCCTCTTCTGGCTCTGGCTCTTTTGACTTTTAACTGTGAGGTAGCACCATTGCAGGCTTTTAAAAAGTTCCGACTGTCTTATTATTGGCTGTGAGGGACTCACTTATTTTACTCCCTGCTCTGATTCTCTCAGGTTTCCTGATTTTCTCACATTATTACCCTTCCAGTGAACTTTTCTTAATCTTCTGTCCTAAGCTTATTATCAGTCCTATGTATTTTCATTAAAAAACAAAATCAAAATATAATATCATTTGTTTTATCCTTCTTGATTGGGGAATGCAAATAAATTTTCTAAGCAAGTGAAGCTACCTACGTAACCCCTCAGTGTTTTTTATTTAACAAACATATTTCTCAAACCTGCATTTCCTTACCCTTGCCCCTTTACTCTGAGTAGAAAAACTCAGTTTTTTGAGTCCTGGATATAATACAGTGCTATAATACACTTTTCACCTTAGCACTTGTTGGGCTCTATGTGTCTTTTGTCCTTAAACTAAGAGGTTCCAAATTTCCATGATTATTAAGTTCTTACGTTTATTTTTTATCGTTTTATTTGCTTCCCATATGGACTTCTTGGTGTTGTAAGGGTGTCTGGCTGCGGTCATGCTCCTCTCTTCCAATTTGCTGCACTGATAGACAGGAACACCTGATAATCCTCCTGATTAGAAAAACAGCTAAAATGATCATAAATAAAGTGCTGTTCTCTGAAAGTATCAGATCATCCTTTCATGGACTTTGTTACATCAGCTTGGCTACTAGAACCTTTTTTCCTTGGTTCTTGAAATGCTACGGCCAATTGAGGACTGGTAGAAAAATAAACCAAATCCAGGCAGATAACATATACTTCCTATTCTGTTCAATTTTTTGATTGTCATTTTCTCTAAGAGACAAGTTTAGCTACAGGATTTGCTGTGATCTGACCGTCATTCAGAACTGAGGCCAATAACTTTCAAAGTCATTTTTAATATGTATATTTTATTCAAAACTGGCCATAATTTTATAACATTTATAAACTATTCAGCCAGGACCATTAACTAATAACTATTTCAGCATCACTTCCATCTTCACAGTTTTATCTACCTTTACGTTCCTTTCCATTGGTCTCTTAATTCTTCTCTGTGTTTTGTTTTCCAGATCAAATCCAGAGCAAGGCCTGTAACAGTCCTGGTTTCTACATTTACTTAAGTGAACTTTGCTAAAGGGTAGACATTTCTGATACGAGAACCCATCACCAAAACTTTAGAAACACTCGCGCCTTCGTTGGTACATTCTCTACTAGCTTGACAGCTTTCCCTTTGATTCTAGATTTGTTTTTCATCACTGCATGTTCATGTTTTGACATCCTGTTTTAGAATTGTCATCTTGCATGTACCCTCCCTTCCTTAATCCCTCCAGCATTCCTTTTAGTTCAGTTGCTGTAAAAGAGATTGTCATTTGCATTTCTTTTAGGATATCTGTTCCATTTCAGGAGCTAGCTTAGGGATGGGTGGCTGCCACGTATTTTGAACTCAGTACAACTCCTTTTTCCGAACTAGAAACTGCCACCCAAATGTGCTCTGCCGTGCAGAATGGGTTCTGCTGAGGGCAAAGCTCGGAATAGATCTCAGACCTCATGAACGTTGTCCACTTCTCCCCACCAGTTTTGTTTTTTGTTTTTTTTTTTTTTTTTTTTTTTTGCGGTACGCGGGCATCTCACTGTTGTGGCCTCTCCCGTTGCGGAGCGCAGGCTCAGCGGCCACGGCTCACGGGTCCAGCCGCTCCGCGGCACGTGGGATCCTCCCGGACCGGGGCCCGAACCTGTGTCCCCTGCATCGGCAGGCGGACTCTCAACCACTGCGCCACCAGGGAAGCCCTCCCAACCAGTTTTATTCCCTACTTTTCTGGTTCATTTTCTGAGTTCCCATCTGGGATAGGCTTCATTTTGCTCTTGAGTAGCTTTCCTTTGGGGTCTTCTGTCTGGGTTCTACGTAATAACCAGGTAGAACCAGGAAGCTTCATTTATTTCCAGCTCAGGAAGAGAGGCGAGAGCAGCACAGAGGCACACACGAGCCTGTCCTCCTGGCAGGAACAGGTTGCATTGACTGGACCCGTGAGTCTGGTACTGCAGCCTAGGAAACTGTTTTTGGCGCCTGGTTTTGCATTAAATCGAAGGGTGTTTGTTTTTTTAATTTCATGGAGTCACTGAGCAATATCATATTTGAATGCCCCAGTGATAGTCAGTGAACTAGAACCTTTCTGGGTCAGGTCATGACGGTACTTTGCCAAGTCAGTTTGCTGCAGGAAACCAAGAAGACAAGTGGGTCTGTGACAGTGGAACTCAGGCTTCCAACTCAGAACAAAGACTCTGGTGTCTAACCCAGAGCCTCACTCCCCCAGAACCTCAAGACTTTACATGTAGTAGTTACATTTTAGAATACATTTACCATGAAGTTGACAAATGGGACTAGATTTGGTCCACTGCTCACAGGGTATTATTGGTAGAAGTGGAAATTCCATAGAAGTGAATTTTAAATTAGTTGGTTTGTGGGTTTGAAATTAAGTTAAAGAATTTAGGGTTTTTAATAACAATCAAGGATCCTTTGGACACTGTTTATGCCAGCAGCCATTTAATTTCCGACTCTTATTATGTATCCTTTTATTTTAAAAAGCTATAGCTATTACAGTAAAAAAATGTAAAGAGAAAAATCTGAAACCCTTTCACCCTAATGCAACGAATTTTATTTGCATTTATTAAATTTCATTCATTCAATTAATTATTGAGCTTCTGTGTGTCAAATGCAGTATGTTCTCACTCCTGTGCTCGCGTGGGGTTTTGGAGCTACGTTTCTTAGCAGCATTTTTTTTATCCTGTATTTCATAATCCTAAGTAAGTAGCTCATGTCTCCTTGAAGTAAACGGGATCTGTTTTCTACATGGGGAGCCCAGAGGCCCAGAAATCATACCTTGAAGGCATACCAGTAGTAGAGCTGCTTTAGAATTGAGCTTTCCTCTCTATCTCCGCGCTCAGGGCTGTTTCTAACATTAAGAGAAAGTCACGAGTTCTGGTTCACTTATTTGATTTTTAAGTGATTTTTAAATTTATTTAATTGCAGTAATCTGTGAAGGGGAAACAGAAGGTCAGTTGTTTACAAAATTGTTTATTTCTTTTCCAAAACCTGTTTTGCTTTCAGGAGTTTCATAGTTTATATTTGTATTCCTTATTTTAGAAAGAATGTATTACTGAAGGCATCATGTTTTTCTAGGGAAGGATCTCTCATCTCGGAGCCAAACAGATCTTGACTGCATTTTTGGGAAAAGACAGAATAAGAAGACTCCCGAGGTATTAAACCACATACGATTGATTTTTCAACTGTGTATAGAACTATGTATATTTATTGCTCATAGTACTTTCCAGGCAAAGTTACCAAAAAAAACTTCTAGAGGCTTCATACAAAGGCTAAATGGTATCCTCTGAATAGTAATACTTGATAGATGAGATGTATTATAAGGAACTTTAAAAAGAATGTATGTTCTCTGGGGTTTTTTCCCTCCTGGTGTGAGGACTAGACTAACCTCCAGGAAGAATGCCTGTTGCTGATAGATTCAAAGGGGCCAGCGTCTCTCCATCTGCACCAGAGAGGGAGGCGTTGCAGGCGGCTATTTTGCTCGCTCTGCGCAGACTGCGTAGCTCTCTCTGGAGCATGGCTGTGAGGAAGATGGTTGGACTCTCGCTCAGTCCTGGGCTCTTCCACTTGAAAAGCACTTTGAGACAGTGTTGGATCGGCATGGAGAACTTGGAGGGGATTTAGATGTGGGATTTCCTCCACTGTACAGTGTTGTTTGTTTCAAAACTAGAAGACAAGGATCGAGTGACTAAACTGCGCCCTGAATGGGGTGTATCCATAATTCATGATCCTGACGATTAAATTGGGCTCTGTCATACAGCACGAAGTTCTTTGTGCCATTTCCAACTGTAAGAGACAGCCCTGGATGTCGTTTGGATACCAGAATACTAGGATTTGTAGAATATGCATTTCTGGAGATAATGGGATAGAAATAGTTAAAATTGATCTTATTGATATCTATGAAAATCTGAAATATATGGTTGCTCTCACTAGCTATGGTAACTATCACTCAACTAATCTGATGTGTCATACTCATGTTCCTTTATTGGTTCCTAGTCAAGGCCCTGATGACTACAGAGCAAAAAAGATGCGTTTCATTTATTAATGACATTTCTCCAGACTGTCAGAAAATTTTCCAGGATGGTAGCTATTTGTTACTTAATATAATTTTCAAAGACTTCAGAATTACCAGTTATTGGAAATTTTGTTTGGTGACTTCCTTTGTAGGTTAGGGCCAAACTCCTAGTCTTTCAGCACTTTTCTGCCCCCGCATGTGTAGCCATGAGGACAGAGGAGGGAGGCCTGGGCCCCCCCCCGGGGCCTGCTGAGCGGCACTTCCTGCAGCTCTGCTGAGTTACGTCCAGGCAGGTGGGTCATTAGGGAGGGGGCGTTCTGAGTTCAGGCTGCACTGGATGCTTCATTCACAGGAGGCTGTTGGAAAGAGCTGGGGTCATCAGACAACCCAACTTCTGGTCACACCTCTGCTCCGCCCCTCCCTGGTCCCTGTGGGATGTGGATTAGGCCCTCTGCCTGGTTCACCAGGGACTTCGCCCCTGGCTTATCTCAGTCTTCCCCTCCTTCCAGCGTCCTCAGTACCCTCAGGGATGCTCTCTGAGCCTCTGCTCTGCCCTGACAACCCCTCCTGGCCACACCCTGCACCTTGACCTCAGCCCCACGCCCCTCCCTGGGCCCCCAGGGACTGTCTTTCTGTCCCAGCTCTCCCAGTCGTGCATTCCCCCTGCACCGGCTTTTCCGAATCCTCGCCTTCTTGGATTCCTTGATTCTCCCTGCTGCCAGGCTTCACTGCCCCCAACCCGCATCCTCTCTCTCCAGCATCCTCTTTGAAATTGTACAGTTGAACAGATCGGGGAAGGAAATATATATATATATTTTTTGGTGGTATGCGGGCCTCTCACTGGCTTTGGCCTCTCCCGTTGTGGAGCACAGGCTCCGCACGCGCAGGCTCAGCGGCCATGGCTCACAGGCCCAGCCGCTCCGCGGCATGTTGGATCCTCCCAGACCGGGGCACGAACCTGCGTCCCCTGCATCGGCAGGTGGACTCGCAAACACTGCGCCACCAGGGAAGCCCAGGAAATATTATTTATGGGCTTCTGGTAGAACTTTAAAAGAATTTATGTGGTAAGCACAGGAAAGCTTTTCGTTATAGGAGATGAGAGATTTCTCATCCTCTGATCGCCATCTATTTGAGGGCTTACTGGTGTTGGGTGCCATAAGGTTTTTCAGCACTGCGTGGTACTTGACTTTTTGGCAGTATAGTCATTTATGATCTTGTTAAAGCGAGCCGTTCCCCTGTATTTGAGGAGTTCCAGAAACAGTTCCCTAGTACTAGCCCAGGGAAAATCTATTTTGGTACACTTGGTGTGGAGAAGACCAGCCTTGATATAATTCTGTGTTTTGTCCAAGAATGATATCCAGGCACATCTTAATTTCTCATTCTGCTGATGCATTTAAGATCCCGCTTGGTGGAGAGGCTGTGTTCTATCAAAGTGCAGCTCCTGCTCTAGAGCCGTGCTTCTCCACCATGGTTGCATGAGAATGGGCTGAGGAGCTTTAAAAAAACTGCTCTTGTCAGGGTCCCACCCCAGATCAATGAAATCCAAAGTCTGGGTTAGGGTTTGGGCATCAGCAGTTAAAACAGGAGAGAGCCCTTTTGTTTTTGTGCTTTTTTTAAATTAAAAGAAAAAATACCCTGCCCAGATGATTCAGGTGTTCATTCTACTGTGTAGTGAGGAGTAAGGACTGAGAGCCACTAGTAGAGGCCCTGGTGGGTAACTTCGCAGGCGGGGCCTCTGGCTGTAGTGTCAGGACTACTGCCTAGAGCAGGGCTTCTCAGTCCTCGTGTGTGCACAAATCCTCTGGGACTTTTGTTAAGCTGTGGGTTCTGTTTCACAAGGGCTGGGTGGGACCTGAGATTCTGCATTTCTGAGGAGCTCCAGGCGATGCTGCTGCGGCTGCTGGCACTGCCGCACGTGCCGCAGGGAGCACGTGGGGCCTCTGCAGTGTTGTTGTTGTTTTTTTAACATCTTTACTGGAGTATAATTGCCTTACAGTGGTGTGTTAGTTTCTGCTGTATAACAAAGTGAATCAGCTGTACATATACACATGTTCCCATATCTCTTCCCTCTTGCGTCTCCCTCCCTCCCACCCTCCCTATCCCACCCCTCTAGGTGGTCACAAAGCACCGACCTGATCTCCCTGTGCTATGCGGCTGCTTCCCACCAGCTATAGGTTTTACATTTGGTAGTGTATATATGTCCATGCCACTCTCTCACTTTGTCCCAGCTTACCCTTCCCCCTCCCCGTCGTGTCCTCAAGTCCATTCTCTAGTAGGTCTGTATCGTCTTTATTCCCGTCCTGCCCCTAAGTTCTTTGTGACCTTTTTTTTTTTTTTTAGATTCCATATGTATGTGTTAGCATACGGTATTTGTTTTTTCTTTCTGACTTACTTCACTCTGTATGACAGACTCTAGGTCCATCCACCTCACTAAAATAACTCAATTTCGTTTCTTTTATCTCTACAGTATTTTACATTTGACATACACCTGCCTGTGTATATATAGTTAAATCTAATCACATTTTTTAGGCACCAAATAAAACGCCTGTCTGTAAAGCAGTCACTTTTAAATTTGTCTTTTACATACATGTGGCTTTTCATGTATTGAGTTAGCTTTTATTGAGGCATACCTGTACCTTCCTTGTTGCTAAGTAAACCGTTGCTAAGAAACCTTCCCATGTTAATTACAACAGCCCATCTAGCTGAGGGCTGGAGTCCTTTGATCAGGTCTGTTTGAAAACACAACCTCTTTTGGCTCCAGTGTTCAACTGGAAGGAATATTGCTTTGTTTCACTCCCTTGACCCCCCCTAGCAACATTGGCCTCAAGTTAATCTTTGGCATTGCCAAGGCCAAGGCGCTGCTGGAGGTCAGATTCTGGAGTCTCAGACACCATGGTGGTATGAAATGTTAAAGCGGTAGTACCTCTCTGGGTGCTGTGGATAAGGTGCTGATATCGATGCTGTCTTTGCATCTAGGTTTAAAGAACCTTGGGCGTCGTCCACATCAGGCTTGGGGAGCATCATACCTCTCACATTAAGCCCCGCCCGCTGATTTCTACAACCGCTGGCTGTTACGATAATAGAAATTACAGCTGTATTAAGCATTTGTGTGCCAGACACTGTGCTAGACACTTATTCCTCTATTTAATCCTCATAACTATCTTATGAAGTAGGCATCATTATCGACCTTCTTGCAGAGAGGCTTAGAAAGGTCTGTTACCAAGCTCTGAAGTGGCACAGATGGGATTGAAATCCAGGTCCCTCTGAATCCAAAGTCAGTGCTCTTTCCCCTATACCACACTACTGCCAGTGTTAATTAACTTCTGTTGTGTTAAAAAAAAATCTGCATTTTAATGATCTAGTTATGATGTAGAAATTTTATTTGAGATTTTGCCAGAGACATAAATAGTTGATACTTTAACAGAACTTTGTGGAAAAATGATTCTCATTTTGCTGAAAATAATAGTTTAAGTTTCAAAACATCACTACCTTGCCTTCAATCAGAGTTGAACTGTTAGGGGTTTGGAAGCGTATTACCAAATGCCTGGGCCAGCTTTGGGAACATTTTACTTTGTCATTGGAGCTGTAGGCAGGCTGAATGAAGAACAAGCTAGCTTGAGTTCCTGGAGCATAGGTACCATGTTACTTGTGTATTTTCTGTTCTCTCAAATGAACTGAATAATCTAAATGCACACACACACACACACACACACACACACACACACACACACACATCCCCACAACATTAGCAGCCCTTAATGAATACCAGTCATGAGGTTTTTTTGCTTTTTGTTTTTTTAAAACTTTTAATTTTGAAATAATTATAGATTCACAGGAAGTT
This sequence comes from Kogia breviceps, assembly GCF_026419965.1. Classification (NCBI taxonomy): domain Eukaryota; kingdom Metazoa; phylum Chordata; class Mammalia; order Artiodactyla; family Physeteridae; genus Kogia; species Kogia breviceps. Next base: position 110,367,672 of record NC_081317.1, on the reverse strand, counting down.
GCAAAGATAGTACAGAGGGGTTACATCTTATTAACTGTCATACAAGGTGAAAACTAGGAAACTGATGTTGGTGCGATCTGTGTGTAGTTCTGGCCATGTCATCACGTTTGTGGATCCTGTAACCACTGTTGAATTCAGATACAGAACTGTTCCCTCACCACGAACGTCTCCCTCATGCTGGCCCCATTTATAGTCACACTCCCTCCACCACAGTTCCCCCCCACACACAGCAATCACTGTTGCTAATTGAATTGTCTGATCTGAAGTAGAATATCATGTATATGGATCATTGGATCTCTCACAGTCTGATGCTGAGTCTGCTCCTATCAGTAATGATCAATACCCAGGTTTTTAAGGGCTGATTGTAGTTTCAGTGATCTGCCTCCTGCACTTTTCCATGCTAAATTTTATGTCTTCTATCTCATGGGTCTTTTCGAGAATGCCTTGTAGAATCAGATCATTTGATGTCTCTAAAGCCCAAGGCTATCGGTTAAGTCATTTACTTTAGTAATTCTGGAAGTATATCATACCGTAAAGTGATATATAAATACAGGGTGTATCATAATGTGACAGGTTTGCCATCTGTAATGTGTCAGTATAGGAGAGCTCCTTGGGCAGTGTCTCGGGGTACACTCATTATGGGGAGGTTGGTGAACTCTTTTAAATTGCATAAAGAATTTGTGCGTGGGTCTGTGTGGATGTGTGTTTGGATAGTGCTTTCATCTGATTTTCACAGGAGTCCTTGAACCATAAAGAAACTTTAAATCCAGGACTACGCATAAAAACAAAACAAAACAAACTCTTCCCAATCCAAAAAAAAATCACTTAAAATGAAAATTTTCTTTGTGAGGGTAGTGCAAGTTGCTTATAATATGTAGAAATAAAAAGAAATTCACATCAAAACAAAACAACAATCCAAGCTAAACTCAAGATGTCCACGACACGTTTATGAAGTTTAAATTACGCCTTCTATTCTGTCTCTGACCTTTATACATTTAATGAAGAAATCGATCCACTGTATTTTTACATGTGGACTTTCTCATCTGTCATATACACTGGACAATGACCTGCTTAAAGAGAGAGGACTTACGCTGTACTCGTTCCTGGGTCCCCAGTGTGTGATCTGTTCAGTGCTTGGCACACGGTAGGGATTCAGTAAATTGAAATTTCATTGTACTTCTGTTTTTAAAAAAATGGACTTAATTGTTACTCATCTTAAAATTCATGGCTCGTATAGCTTCGCGGTTGATACTTGAAGTATTTTTTTCTTTTTGAAATGTTTTGATCAGTAAATAATTCTTCTCTTCTCTGAGAACAGGAAAATTCCATCAACTAATTTCAATCCAATGCCAAGCATAATCCACTAGTGTCCATAGTAGATTTCTGAGGAAGGATTATTGAATGAATGTTTGCTTATGCCATTTCATGTTTTTAAAAATCAATCCTGTTTGCCAGAAATTGGTTTTCCAACATTGCATTTCACTCTGGAATAGTTTTTCACAGGCTTGACTGTTTTTCATTGCGGTAGAAGTTAAAGCCTTCCTGTCTCTTCAGGGACTACACTCTGACTATATTCATGGGAAGACGGTAACTCTGGATTGGGGTGCGCCTAAACTGGAGGTGTATGCACTTCCTACGGAGACAAAGACATGATTGAATATGTTGAATTGAAATTACTAGGGCCCCATGAGACCTGCAGAGGGTACTTGTGCTGGCCAGTGCCTGCTGGGAGTTAGAGGCACAAGGGTGTGTGTGTGTGTGTGTGTGTGTATCTTTTCTCACTTGGTTGCAGGTTGAAGTTGGAGATACTGAAAAACAAATTCTGTTAGTTCCTATCTCGTTGAACTTCCTGATACTCCTTTTTTTTTTCCCTTCTCTCATTTTTTCCCTCCCCCACCTTCCCAGTTTCCTTCCTCTATCCAGCTTGTTTCCTGATTCAGCCTTATCACTAGAGAAAATACTCCTAAACCATAGCGAGGACTGAGAGTGTGTTACCAGCATTTCTACTTTGTTTCTCTAAACAGCAGGCTTCTGGCATAGGCTTTGGGCCAAATAATGGTCAATTTCTTCACCTTTATAACCTGATTGAATTAGAAACCATGTATTTCTTATGTTCTCTCAGGATACCCAGCTAATGATCACTTGCCATGCATTCCTCTGATAGCTTTTGCTTTTTGAACCAATGACTTCATTGTGGTTTGTGTCCTTTTCTCATTAATCATCACCAGTCCCCTTTCCCGTCAAATCTGAAAACTAGCTTCCAAGCAGGCGCTTCTCCTTTGGGTGGTTGAATTCATGGGGTATTTTAGACCAGTCTTTCTTCTAGTTCTATAGACTACCCTAACTAACTCAGAGGGAAGGTCACTGGGAAAAGAAGTCTCTCTCTCTCTCTTTTTCTTTTTTTAATTTTTTACTTGAAATACCTTTGAAATGAAGGCTGTTTCTCACTAGTTCTGAATTTTCATGTTCATAACCCGTATTTGTGAACTGGGTTGAGTTTTGTCAGTGGCTTACCAGATGTGGGCTCTTAAATTTGCATGTCCCCACTTCCTGCAAACCTGTCACTCTGTCTCACCCAGATCTGCATCGCCATTCAAAAGGTGAGCAGCTTTCCAGCCCAGTGCTTGCTTAAGGTAATCTTACGATGAAGAGCCTTTTAGTCAGAGATAAATTTAAACTAAGCCCACAAACAAGCTAAATAATACATTTATATATAATACTAATAAATAACATTATTTTTAATAATGTAATTGTTACAATAATATAATGTATTTATTAATGCTATATAAATAATACATTTATATAGTTTGTTTTTTGCCAGCAATGATGATGTCAGTAATTCTTGTCAGCATGTGTATTTTTTTTTTTTTTGGCTGCACCGCATGGCATGCGGGATCTTAGTTCCCGGACCAGGGATCGAACCTGTGCCTCCTGCAGTGGGAGCACGGAGTCTTAACCACTGGGAAGTCCCAAGTGTTTTGATCATTGATAACAGAATCAAGATTCAAAATAATCTCTCTAAGCTGGGACATTTGGCCAAAACTAAATAGATGAAATTTTGTGAAGATATGTAAAGTCTCATTTAATCCTTGGAAAGAACTAATCTGGTAGCAGTTGAATGAGAATTAACTTAGAGCCTGGGACAGGTAACCTGACCACAGGTTTAACCTGAGCCAAAGTATGCAGTATGGCAACTGTCCTGAATGCAGGCTTGCTTGGGCTGCTGCTTTAGAAGCAGCTGAAAGCAGCAGGTATTTGGGGTGTTTTCTGCACTGGTGACTGTATTTAACTGTTCTGTTCAGGCCTGGGTTCCATATTTTATAAGAATGTGTTCAGAGCATGGCATTAGGGACAGAGGTATCTGGAAAGCATGTTATACCCAGGAACAATTAGATGAGAAGTTAGGAAATTCTGCCTGGACTACAGAGAGATCCTGACTTCGAAGTTTTGAATGGTTTCAGTGGTCCTCTAGGAAAGGAACAGATTTGTTTGGTAAACTTCAGAGGAGGAACTAGTACTGATGGATGAAATTCACAGAAAGATTTCTACTCAGAGAAGGGAAGCAGCATGGGCCAGCAGAGCTGGCCAGCTGGGTAGGATGTACCTTGTGGTTAATTTCCTGGAGGGATTCCTGTAATAGGTGAGAGTCTGAACTACGTGCATGTGAGCTCTTCCAAGTCTAAGGTTCTCTGATTCTGGAGGAAGGAGAACACGTGAAATACTCACATTTGAAATGGTACTTGACTTGAAGTTTTACATTTTCCTAGACTACAAAGGAAAGAACATTACTTGATTCCTCTTCCTTATTCTCATGTACTTGGGCAGTTTTGACTTTATCTACTTATGGTCTTTATCCAGGAGATGAATGTGAAAAGTGTTTGATGTGTTCAAATACGAAATTAAATAATAGTGAGGTAAAATAGCAAGTTGTCCTAGAGATTCAAGACTTAGAAGAGTTATTAGAAATGGTGAGTGTCGAGGTGAAGGTATCCTGTCAAGATAGTTGTCGTGGATATCCCTATTTTATCTGTAAACTTCATGTTCTTATTTATAAAATGAGAGTGTTGAATTACATGTTCTTGTAGTAGATTCTGTTTTCCAAAGATGGCCTCAATGATGCCTCGCATTCCACATACTCTTCTAGATTGACCCCTGCCAGTTTCTCGTCAGGAGATGGAGCCCAGTCCCCTCCGCTTCCATGTGGGCAGGCTTGTGACTTGCGTGTAGCGGTGGGGATTTGTGTGACCTCTGAGGCTTCGTCAGCGAAAATTCTTGCTCTTGAAGCCTTCAGCTTTCATGTAAGCAGCCCAGCTGCCATGAGCCCCCAGATTGTCAGAAAGCCCAGAGCCCAAAGTAGCCTGCATGGAGAGACCGTGACATGGAGAATGATGCAGGTACCCAAGTCTACACAAAGAGCAAGAAGTGCCTGGCCAGCCCCCTGCTATGCCAGCTCTAATCCCTTTTTGACAGTAGACACGTTAGAGACCCCGGGCAGACCCAGCCAGCCAGGCTTTTCCTTGAATTGCTGGCCCAAAGAAATAGTGTGCTAATGAAATGGTTGTTCTTGTTTTAAGCCGTTCCTTTGGCAGGGGCGGGATCTAGATAACTGAAATCGCTCTTCTAGGACCTGTCATTCTACGGTTCTGTGATTATCCATTGATGGTAAGCCTGGTAGAATTATCTTAACCAAGAGACGGAGGAAATGATGTCATCTAATGAAATGTTCTCTTTCTCTGGCTTCTTCTAAAGGGAGGCTCATTAAGTGGAGTATAGTATTGAGAATAGACACTTCAGAGTTTCATAAACCTATATTTGAGCCCATGAGTAAGTTTGAAGACTGTGTGATTTGGGGTAAGTTATTTAACCTCTCTGAGTCTCAGCTTCTTCCTTCATAAAATGGGGATGATAACATATCTAGCAAGGATGAACTAACAAGCCATGTAAAGTGCTTAGCAAAGTCCCTGGCATATAGTAAGTGCCCAACGCATCTGAGTTGCTGCTGCTAAGAGCACTGTCATCACTGGAATTAACACACACAGTTATGATGGTGATTAATAACTTCCACTGAAAGCTTAGAAATGTGAAAATGTTAATCCAGTGTACATAGGCACATGCTGACTGACATTTAATATAAATGTACTGACTAAACCCACTCATTGCCAATGAGTCTTCCCTTAAATTTCTCTGCAGAGAGGCTTTTGTTGTCATTTTGCCGTTACAGCCATTAGAGAGGACTTCTTAGCACATCGATTCTGTTTCAATTAACATTTAAGATAGGTAATGACAAAAGTGGTAATCTTCCTTCTAATATGATGTCCTGTACAATTTGGGGGAGAGGTATAGGCATTTGTTTAGAGTATAAAGAACTCATTGCTTTAAAAAAATGGAAGAAAACTGAAATGGAAGCTTTTTATTGTCATCGTTTATTGAGTATCCATGGAGATGATGGTAGTGAAGTTAACAAAATGTTCAAAATGGATTTCGTGCTGTCGCTAGTCCCACAAGATTTATAGTGTTTTAGTACCTTTAGAGTCTGTTTATATAAGGATAATGGATCCCAAGGACAGGAAGACCCTTAAGATCATCTAGTTTATGCCCCTGTACCCAGCAGGATGTTTTCTGTCATCATCCTGGAAATCAGTCTGATTCCATTAGCAGTAGGAAGGGGAAACATTTTTAATGTGAATTTCAGAGATTAAGTGAGATAGAAAAAATGTTCCCATTTAAAGAGGGTGTGGACAGTACAGATTATCTACAGAGGTCCTAGAAAATTTAACTTTTGCAGGCATTTACCAGTAGAATCAAATGCCTAAGAATTGAGGGACAGTCTATTTAAGAGGTATCAGGACACCATTATCCTATCCTTTCTTTTCACTGAATTCCATCTAAGCAACATAACATCCTTGGAGATATGAAAACTAAGACAAAATAGTAAATAATTTACCAAGGATATTAAGTTTTGAACCAAGATGATTCTTTGTACCTAGTATGACCTTTACTTCTATTAATACTCTGGAAGTCAGACACAAGAGGTGTTCTCTTACAGGTTATGTATAGTTGTGTTTTCCTCTCTTCCACAGAAAGTATAGTTTCTTGGTACTTATTAATGGAAAAGCAGGAAAAACTTCAAAGTTATAAACATTTAACCATTCTGTAATTATTTATTGAGTACCTAGTGTGTCCCAGTCATTACTCTGATTGCTGAAGCTACAGGACAATAGGACTCGGCTCCTTCGCGGAATTCATGGTCCTCTGCTGGAGGAGATGGCCATATAAACGCCTTGACCATGATGTAAAAAGTTATCTGTGAGAATCTAATACGTAGAATCTTTTCTACAGAGTGTTTTTCCCAGAGCAGCTTGAGTGATCTTTTGAAAATGGGATTGAGATCATGTCACTACTTTGTTCAGAACCCTCCCAAGTTTCCCTGTCACACTCCAAGTAAAAGGCCAGTCCCTACAGTGGCCTGAAGTCCCGCATGGCCACACCCACACCTGCCCGGCTCTCACACGCGCTCTCACAGTCACTGCCATGCTCACCTCTGGTTCTCCCTGCCTGCTCTGCTCTTGTCACTCTGGCTTCCTTGCTGTTCCTCCAGTAGTTCAGGAGTGTTCCTGCCTTAAGTTTCAGTACTTGGCGGCTCCTCTGCGTGGAATGTTTGCCCCCTACCTCCTTCACGTTTTTGTGCAAATGTCATCTCACTTGGCCTTCCTTGATTTACCTTGTTTATAGCTGAAAACACAAACAATAACAACAAAAACCCCTGACACTCCTGTACCTTCTCCTTTGCTTTATTTTTCTCCATAGCAGGAATCCAAGATTCACAAAATAGTAACAGTGATGGCGGAGGTGGTGAATCCTCTTCAGGACAAATGAGACGTGTTTGTGATCTCGTCTGACAGGGACCGCTAGTTGTAATCAAGTGGAATTGCACAGCGAAGACTGGCTGCTTAGACCCGTCTTGCTGAGAGTGCTGCGCAGTGTACTGAGCACGGTTAGGGCGTGCGTCCCGTCTCCCGGGTATGTGAGTACTCACACCTGTCCTCGTAGGGACTCATATTCCGCTGGTATTTGAACGTCTACTTCTCCGTGCTTTGGTGCCTGTCACGGGCGCGGGGAAGGGTAAGAAGCTTAGAGAACTTGGAGCACAGTGGGCAGCTGCCTGACTGCGGTGCGGTCGCTGTATAAATAGTGCCTTCGATCAGGTTCCTCGCTAGCCTCGTCTAATTCAGAGTGCAGGTGAAATCGTTCCAAGTGAGGAAGAAGCATTGCAGAGCTAAGTTTTCTATTGAGCACAGCTTTTGATAAAAGCAAGAAGCGCTAGGTATTGACTTTTTGGTGCCTGTTCTATCAGTGGTCTGTTAATCAACAGAGAATAAATTATTGCTCTTCAGAAACAGGAAAGGATCCCCCTTGGCTTGAATGCGTTTCCACCTTTCTTTTCTTTGTTTTTTTCTCTTTATTGGTAGAGGATCTTTCCTCCAGCCATTTGCTCCTTGGGGGTTTTGTTAAGGACTGAAGGGAAACTGAAGGGAGCTCTTTTGATTTATCTTCTATCCTTTCCTTTTGGTCACTCCACAGGGTAAAATAGCCGAGTTGGCTTTAATGTGTCGCCATTAGAGACCAAACATTAGCTGGAATAAACCATCATGCCTCACAATGAAAAATGTCCCCTGATTGGCTAATTAATCAGTCAAAGGGGAATGACATGGCTCTTGGCTTGAGGGACTCTGCTGGAGAGAAACAGGCTGTTGATAAATGGTTTTCCAACAAATTCATATATCAAGGAAACTTAGTCATTTTTTAACTACAGTTTGTGTGACTGCAATTTTTTCCAACTTTCCCTTTTCTGCTGCTCTTGCTGTTTAGGCTGCGTTTTTTGTTGTTGTTGATAGAAAAATATAGGATTTTAGGTGTGAGAAAATAAATGCTTTCTCCTTACTCATGTCTGTTAGTCTGATTGGTTTTGATTGTCTAGGTTTATCAGTAGGTGAAAGAAAATCAGATAGCTTTTTCCAAAGTTATGGATTATAAATTTTCCTGGCTTGCTTCAAAGTTAAGATCTTCAGATTTTAGTCCACACTGTGTCTGAATGTGAGTCCTGGTTGCATCAGTTGCCAGCGGTGAGACCCTGGGCAGCCTATGTAACCTCTCTGTGCTTTAATTTTCCCATCTTTAAAATGGGGATAATAATAGTATCACCTAATAGAATTGTGAAAATTAAGTGATATCATCTATAAAGCATTTGGAACAGTTCCAGCACAGAGTGATTACTCCTTAAATATTTATTGTTATTTTTTTAATCAAAGTAATATATGTACATAGGTTTTAAAAATTAAGCTGCCCTCAACATCACAAAAAGCAGCATTCCTCATTTGTACCCCTCGCCTCCTTATCTCCTAAGCCTGCTTCCTACAGCACCTTCATTTCTTACATGGTATCTTGTATGGTATTTATAGGGCAATTATCTTATGGTATTTATCTTCATATTTAAAGCACGTATCTTGCCTTGACTTTCTTGATGTGTTAGTCTAACATTACCTGGACTTTTATTTTGGTAGGTTAGGATTTAGGCCTTTTACCACTCAAAATACTGATGTATTATACTTATTAGTTATTTTAGTGTTTGGCGTTTATATTTTTATGACTATGTAAATATTGTTCCCTGCTAAGCCAAGCAGTGTACTATAACTGTATTTCCTTTTACAATTTTGTGTTGTTTTCTGGTGGGGAACGAAAGGTGTAGCCATGTAATTTTCCCCGTGCCCTCTACTAGCCACGACATATAAAACTTTCTGCAGTGTCACATGTGTCTGATAATCTGTCAGCTCAGGCTTTTCCCCAGGAGACCGCCCTCCTCGGACCCTTTCTGCCCGCTCACTCTGGCCTGGTTGTTGGGTTTGCTCTGCGCTGCCATCCTAGACATTCCCCTCCACTTTGCTCCCGTTACCTCCTCTGTCCTGCATCCTGCGACTGTCTCCTCACTCGTCCTCCAGCAGCTTTCCGGGAAGGCACACAGTTCTGAAAATCTCTGTCAAAATGCCATGGCAGGTTGTGTGGGTATACAATTCTGGACTGAAAATCATTTTCTTTCAGAATTTTGAAGGCATTGCTCTAGTGTCTTCTGATATCCGTTGGTGCTGTTCTTATTTCTATCCATGACATATATCTATTTTCTCTGTCTTGTCTTCAGGAGTTTTTAGGATCTTCTTATCCTGGGATTTATAAAATCTTGTGGAAATGTGAGTTGTTGGATATTTTTATTCACCAGACACACTTGATAGGCCTCCCAATGTGAAGTTTCATGTTCTATCGGTTCTAGAAAATTACCTTTTATTGATTCTTTGATAATTTTTTCCTCTTTGTTTTTAAGGGAATCATTAGTTATGTGGTAGACATCTTGGGTTATTCCTCAGATTTTTCTTATCTTTTGTTTCCTGTTTTTCTATATTTTTGTTCTACTTTTGGGGAGATTTTCTTAATTTTATCTTCCAACATTTCTATTAAAATTTTAAGTTTTGTGCTCATATTTTTAATTTCCCAGAGCTATTTTTCATCATCTAACTGTCCCTTTATTTTTAAATAGCATCTTGTTCTTGTTTCATGGATATAATATATTCCCTTGTCTCTGAATGCATTATGTTATGAGATTTACAGGTGGTTTTTCTTTTTCCCCCCGAGCTCCTTTCTTCTTTTGGTTTTGGTTTGTTTCTTTCGTGCTGGAGCATTTTCCCCGCAGTCTGACGTTCCTTTGCTGTCTGCGCTGATTTCAGATTCAGTCAGTGAGCAGATGTTGAGAGCTGCTCAGGCAGCACTGCTCAGCTGGTGAGTTGTGCTGTGGAGTGGCCACGGCAACTTGGCTTTTTCCTTGTGGAACCCCCAGGTGTCAGAATTTTTGCAGGTCTTTTCTTCAGTGGATTCAGTTTTTCTAGAAAGGCACTCTTGCTTGGGGAACATGGGGTGGAGGTCATTGCATATGTGCTCTGGCCTCCCTCTTCTTGGGCGGCCGTCTCACCCTGCCGTCCAGCTGCAACCTAGCGGAGCTTCTGTGTAGCAGAGCCTCTCAAGTTGAGTCTTACCAAAGATTAAACCTTTTGTCTCCTCACACATTTTTATTTTAGAGGGAAAAATCTCTATTCCCCATTCCGTGAGAGGATAAGGATATTCAGCTAATAGTTACTAAAGGAAAGAAGGTTAGAAACACTAAGATCCAAGCCTTTCACAACAAAAGGAAAATTTGTTCAAAATTTAACAACGCTTTTTTCTCATCCCTCAGCTCCAAATTGTATACTGTTCTGTCTCAAAAGACTTGGGCCAGGGGTGTTGTTTTCAAATCCTGACCCTAGTTTTATTCCAATTTTAAAACAAAAAACAAAAGCTTACCCTATTTGCTATTCAGATTCACTTCCTTATATGAGGTGTCCGGAAATAATCTAAATTTTAAATTGTCCCAGGCCTCTCCTGTGGACTTCCTCTCCCTCCTCCTCTTTCTCCACTTCCTCATCCTCATCCTCGAGTGTCTCCTACTCAAACCATTAGAACACGAGCCTGATGAGACCGCAGAAGCCCCCACTTTGAAGTGAAGGAGGGTGTGTATTTGTCGTTACCCTCCTTTCCTTCAGCCCTAATATTCGTTCTTCCTGTGAATTTAAGTGCAAGTTATTCGCTGCACGCCTCAGTTGTCTACCGTGTGTCATGGAAGCATGCAGTTCCTAATTCAGCCCATGGAAATGTGTGAGTGGATTGCAGAAAGTACTCTGAGCATCCGGAAGTGCACTGTTGTTGCTACGAGCCCAGCGTGGAAGTCATTTGGGCTGATTCTTGTAGGCAGCAGGAAGCCATGGGTCACGTGTCTGCCCCTGGCTCCCATTTTCCTCTCCCACAGAAAGAATGCAAGGTGTTCTACCAGGAGAGATGGGCCTCACCTGCTGCAGGTGTGCCTTTCTTAGAATTACAGTTGCTCTGTTGGGAAAGATGAGTGGAAACTAGTATGATGTTGAAGTGGAAAGAGTCATGAACTGAGTGGCAGGAGGATCTCCTCTTTAGTCTTAGATCTCTCTTGGCAGTGACGCTTGTGACTCGGAGCCAAGCCTTTAACTTCTCTCGTCCTGAGTTTTAGATTGAGGCATCAGCGGGGTCACTCCAGGTGAGAATGACATTGAGTGAATGAAACACATACCCGAAGTTGCAGGGAAAAACATAAGAGCGCAAAGCATCGTTTTCATCATTGTGTGTCTTATTTAACCTGCATAGTTGAATAGTGGACTTGAGTATGATACTTGATTTCTTTCTTTCCTTTTACCTTCATATACCTTCAGACCATCACCAACTCCTGTTGATTTTGTACGTTTAACACACCTACCGCATTCATCCTGCTTTTCCATGTTTACCGACGTCCTGATCGTTATTACCCCTGAATTTCTCTTGGAACTGGTCTCCGTGACCCCAATTTTTCCTTTGTTCAGGATGTCCTATTATCATCAGTTTCCTCAGAATCTCTCTCTTGTAGTGTTACTGTCCTGCTCAGTCATCGCCAACATCCCCCCCCCACGCACACACACGCCCTTAAACACCCGCGCCCCAGACCCTCCACCACGTCGGCCTGCTCTGTCTTCCCAGTGCTAACGCCTGTTGCCCCACACGGCAGATCTCCCCCAGGATGGTCCCAGCCAGCCCCAGGCAGCCTCTGTCCTACATCTTCGTTTCCCCACGTCACTGCCTCTCCTGCCGTTGCCCTCGCCTGGTCCACTCTGCCTGTCCGAGTCCTTCCGGCGCAGCTCACGTCCTGCGTCCCACTGCCGAGGAAGGAAGAGGAGGCACATGTCGTCGTTCTGCCCAGCAGCCACTGGAGTTAAAGTCCTGGCTCACCCACGGCTTCAGCAGATTTTTACTAAATGCCTCTGTGCCAGGCACCGTTCTTGGCTCTAGGGATGCGAGGTAACGAAGCAGACAGGAGTCCCTGCCCTCGGGGGGCCTGCGTCTTAGCTATACCTTCATGAAGGGGTTCCTCTCCGCAGCCTCGTGCTTCAGCCCCCTCTGCACTCGTCTGAATTTGCTCTCCATGTGTGCTGCCTCTTCACTACCCTTCTAATAGTGTCTGTCTGACGCTCCTACCCATTAGACGGCGGCCGTGACTTGTGTCCACTCACAGGGCCCGGTGGACTTGTGTCCACTCACAGGGCCCGGTGGCTTTAATAGGTGCTCACTAGGAAACTAGGCAGCTGTGAGTTAGACTGAACTTTTAAAATACTTGTGGGGATCCAAATGTCCTGTTGTAATTGCAGGTTAATTTTCCTGCTTCTCAATTGAAAAGTACATATAAGCATTGTTAAGCTTCTGGTTACTGCTTTAAAATTACATTAGCAAAGAACTAAGGAATGATGTAATGATGTGGCAGAACTTCATTAACTGTTGATAGGCATACTGAGAGTTCACCAATTTTTGTGTAGATCTGAAAGTTTTCATAATACAGAATTTGTTGAGGAACCTACTAATTATATAATATTCTTTAACATTTATTTAGCTCTGTTCAAAGAATGGTTCAGTTATTTCATGTGGTGCGTTCAGAATGTCATGGTCACTCTTCAAGTGCAAAATAGTCAGTGCCCAGTTTTTGTCATAATGTGTCCTAGTTTGCTCCTCCCTTAAATCCTTTCAATAAGTCTTCTTGTCATCTATGTTAATATTAATAGAAATCAAGGATGGAAGCTGGAGGTGAGGGGGAATAACGGTGGATGAAAGATGCCTGCCACAAGAGAATAGATATTTTGATTCTTTTGCAGAATGTAATTCCCCTGTTCTGTGAGCGCTTCCTCCCCCCCATACCTAGAGGTCTGCTATGTTCCTTACTTATGGTTCATCTTCTTGATTGTGTGGGACAGAGTTGAGGCGTGGAAACAGTAGAGTCCTTGGTTCCTCCTGGGCCCACTGTCCTCTGTCTGCTCGTGCCTGCTTGGGAAGTCTAGATCTGGGAGTAGCAAGCGGGAAGGAAGATTTAGGACTGTAGGGTAACTCACAGGTTTTTGTCCTCATTTGGGTTCTGGCAGAGGGGCTGCAGTCCCAGAATGGGAGCAAGTTCAAAACATGGTGGTTTTATCATCAGACTTAGGAGTGGAATGCAAAGCTCTCCCAAGCCTGGAATACCCAAATTAGATTGGTGTTCCACAGGTGAAAGCTGTTTTCATAGTGAAGTTTACCCTTGTACGTGGAGCGAGAAGTTCTGAGGGAATTGTCTTTGGTGCCTGAGGAACACACTGCGTGAAGTCTCAGAGGTTTGTTTCACCAGCCCAGGTGACCCAGGCATTGTCAGTTCCCTGAGCTTATTCCTGAAGCTGTTCCGTGTGCTCCTGGGGAGGGAGTTCCTTGGACCATGTGTGATGGGATTTATGACTTGTATGTCCTTTACTTCCCTTTCACGCTGGAGGGACAGTGCCATAAGTTGGCTACATTTCAGTGGCTCCCTTGCATGATACGATGTCTTCTTTACCACTTTCAGTCTGTGACCAGGAGAGTCTCTCCTGGGGCAATGATGAAATCCATGGTCAGTGATAGAAATGCTTTTGTTTGGCTAGTAGTTAGGATTCTTGAGACACTGATCACAAGCTCAAAGCATCCAGGATTGGGTTGGAATGATAAACAGTTGTTCTATTTATTAGAAGGGGCTTGGCACAGTTCAGTGAGTACTGATTGTTTTAAAAGCTGGAAATCTTAGGTGCAAGTCCCAGTTCTGTCACTTAACCCTCAGTGCAACTTTGAGCAAGTCGTAGGGTTTTAGAACTGAAAGGGACCGTCTAGGTCCTCGCTTGACTTGAGGTCCATAGAGGTTGAGTGCAACCACAGGCGGGGTGAGAGGATTCCATTCTCCACTTCTGGTTGACGGACCACACTGCTATCTGGCCACTTACCTGCTCTGTGCTTCTGCTTCCTCAACTGGACAGTATGGATGAAATAGTGTGTGTGTGAGCGCATTTTTGAGACTCATTAAGATGTAAAATAAAGCAAATGTAAAGAGTGTCATTATCTTTGAAATGGTAGGAAGTAAGTACAGGCAAATAACCTGGTCGTATTTATTTTCTCCTACTTTAGTATATGAGAAATTGAGTTTGAGGTGCAGTTTTGTAAGTCTTCAGTGGAAATCCATCCCGTTTCTTTATTTATCTCCAACCTTCTCTCTCTGCAGGATGAGGCAGGATTAATCTGTGATATTAGGAAGAATTCACCTAAGTTTTTATATGTTCTAGCATTCCATTTTTAGTTAGCAGTATATACATGAAACGTATTTGTCTCTGTCTTGCTGAGCTCGTGATAATAAAATGTAGAGCTGAAAAGACCTATGACAAGGATCCAGCAAGGTGGCGACTACCTAAACTTAGGGTCTGCTCTGCAGAAAGGAGAGTTGGGTGGATTTATTGTCCTGCTAAGCGAGCACCTCAGTAAGTGCTGTGACCGGAGGCCGTGGGGAGGCGAGGCGAGAGTTGGCGTAACCTCATCTCAACCAGCTCATGTAGATAAACTCCATTCTATTGTTTTAGTTAACCTTAACCGTGACTAAGAGAAACCCAATTTACTCATAACAGCACTGCACTTGCAGTAAAAGAACCACAAAATAATTATCGTTGACATAGTGTAGAACCCTGTGGTGACATCCAAATGCATCAAGGTAGTTTAGCAACAGGGTCACCCTTAAATTGGCTGGTTCGTTTACACATTTGCCGTGTCAAAGCAGTCATGGAAACCTCAAGGCTCGTACCAAATAACAGACTCTTCCTAGGTAATGTCTCTGTGCCCAAGGTCTCACTTTGTGGAAGTGACCAGTGTAGATAGAAAAATGTAATTTAAGCTAAAACTGAGAAGAACAAAAGTCTTAAAGAACAGAAGTAACGAATGGTAAACGGTGCAGGATAGTGGGCAGAGTGCAGGCTAGCTGCAGACCTGGTCTCAGGCTTGACTCGGCGCTGGGAGTTCTATCACCTTAGGCAGGAATTTTACTAGCTTTCCAGGAGTCAGGTAGTGACAAATAGCCCAGCAGCATTTTCTCAGACCCTAGTTTGGAGCAAGCTCCCTGTTCAGCTTTGTTGGAGGTCACCCTAACTTGGAAAAAACCTGCTTTTCCCGATAAAATTTCTAAGATCCATGTTCAAGTCCGTAGGCCTTAAACATTGTAGTCTGACTCCCTGTCAGCTGACTTCTTATCTCATAGACCCTGGCTGCTTGCTCAGATGCCAGGCCCCCTCACTCAGATGCATGCAGACACGCATGTTTTGTCCACTGCACCCAAGCTGACAGTGGCCGTGGGTGATATTCGACAGCTGTGGGCTTGTTGCCCGCTTGGCTTTGGCCCAAGTATCTGTGCTTTTCCCTGTGTACTTCCTCTAGGTTAGGCCACTTACCTGTGCATTTCAGACCCTATCAAAGACGGACTTTCATAAGCCAGGCAGATGCGGTGGGAATGAACTGGAATCGTTTATGGCAGCTACAGAACACAGAGTACGGTGAATAGCAGAGCCAGACTGGAGAAAAATGAAACAAGAGCAGACAGGTCCATTCATCTCCCCAGCAGCTGTCAGGCCTCTGGGGCCTGAAGGGGACTGTTCATCCTGTAATGTAAAAGCAACAACAACGAAGGGCTTCAGGCGTGAACACACATTTTGAAGTCTTGTCAGTTTTACTGAAACTGTCTTACATTGATAATGTATTCAAATATAGTTAATAGTATAAAACATAAGTGCAGGTCTATCAGACATGTAACTGGGCCTACCATTTTCTGTAGTTTTTTTCTTCTGTCCAAATAGAATAGACTCCAACTGCACTGAAATTTAAAAGTGGACAAAAATAGAAAACCTTTCTCTAAATATTGAAGTTTATTCAAATACATTTTAAATGTCATGCTGCACTTATCATTTTTCTAAGAAAATAGGAAGAGCCTCATCTCTAATTTTCTGTAAAAGTGTGTTTAGGTGCGAGCTCTCACTTTCTTGCAATTCATATGACGGAAGGAGCAAGTTTTCTTAGAAAGTGATGTGCTGGCAAAACATGCACCTCAGGCATCATAGATAATCCCTAACCAAATTAACAGGCAAGGAGAGGGGAGGGAGTTTCCCCATTAGGGCAAGCCTTTTTTCTGACCACTGGCACTGAAGATTCGGGTGATGATTGTTGTTCTAATATCAAATAATTGCTTCTCGCGCAGTTTGGGAAAACCGAGTATTTTCTGAAAAGCTGACACTAGGAGGCGCTACTAAGCAGTGATTTAGTCACTGCTTCCCATTCTCAACTCCAGGTCTTAACAGGCAGAAGAGTCACCTAGTGAGCTTGTTAAAAATGCTTATTGTAGGCTGGCTGGCCTCTAGGAATAGTTATTTTTTAACAGGCCCCTAGATAACTGCAATTTCAGAAACACTGACTAGGTCATTAGATTTGAAAGAATTCACCTTTCTGAAGTTAGGGTGGTCTTCGCCCTTTGAGAGAGTTGCAAAAGCAATTGATGAGGATATGGAAGGATTTCAGTTTCCAGCAGCTTGCTGCCAAAGGAATTTTCCTGAATACCCACCAGGACAGCTTTTGACTCGCCCGGTTGACTTTTCATAATCAGGAGTCCTAGCTGCAAGCTTGAGTGATACCAAGAAGTTGTATTTTTTCTCTTTTTTAGTAATTTCCATTTTATGTTTTCTTTTATGTATATATCAGTTGAAAGTATACCTTCATATTGACTTTTCCTTTTTTAACCATGTGCTAGTTAAAAACTGGTGAAAATAGTATGTAGCCACAATACCTCGTTCACCAGTTATGTTTAGGGCAAATGGATGTGGAGGGTATGGAAGTCAACTTTCAGTAACTCCTTGGGGCTGACCATCGTGCTTCTCTCAGTATTTGAGCCGCACACATATGCACATACTTTAGTGGGCATTAAAACCTTTACCCAGATCACATGTACTCTGGGAGAAGTTAAGTTTTCCAAAAATTTGGCTGACCAATTTATTCAAAAAAAGCCTACCGACCTGCGTCTGATAGTCACCTCACCAGCACATCCATTGCTGGGATAAATCCAGAGTGGACTGTGTCTCACCGTCTGTTCTTCATTTTTAGTATAGCTTTTACTCATGAGAAATCAAGGTAACTACTTCATATTTTCTCAGCTTCTCAAGCTCATACTTGCCTTGGGTTCTGAATCAAGATGGCAAGTAGGAAGATCCTGAGCTCACCTCCTCCCGTGGACACACCAGTACTACAACTATGTACAGAACAACTATCTCTGAGACCGACCTGGAGACTAGCAGAGCAGATTTCCTGCAACTAAGGGTATAAAGAAAAGGCCACATTGAGATGGGTAGGAGGGGCAGAGATGTGGTCTAGTCAGAAACCACCCACCTGACTTATGGGTGTGATGACCCGTAAGCTGAAGGCATATCACAACCGTGCAGGTCCCCCATGAGGAGCAAGTGGTCCGAGCCCCACATAGGGCTCCCCAGCCTGGGGATCCTGAAATTGGGAAGAGGAACCCCCATAACATATGGCTTTGAAAATCAATGGGGCTAATGTCCCGGAGAGCTGGAGGGCTGTAGGAAACCGAGACTCTGCTCTTAAAGGGCTCGTGTATGATTCACTCACTCTGAATCCCAGCGCAGAGGCAGTAGATTGAAAAGTGCCTGGCTCATTGAAAAGTGCTCATACGAGAGGGAGATTCATTGATAATTTTAGGGCTCTGCTGGAGGGGCAGGGATCTGGTTGAATTTCCTCCAGGGACAGAAGTGCTAGTGCCTTATTTTTTTTTTTTTTTTTTTTTTAATTCTTCTTCCACCCATCTGGGCTAGCACTGATGGGTGCCATTTCTGTCACTATCCATCAACCTAGCTAACACAGTATGCCCCACCCCAGCATTCCCTTGAATGCGGCCTGCCCCACCCCAGCCTGCCCCTCCAAAGCAGTTCCCGCTCTGCCTCACTTGGCAGGTCACCTTGGCTAGCACTGGCACCCCTCCAAAGCAGCTCCCACTCTGCAGGGCCAGCCTTGCACACCAGTACACCCACAGCAGTCCGCAGCCAGGCTTCGCAGACAGCCAGGCTGGGGGCCAGCCCCCCCACACACCAATTGCTATGCCCATAGCAATTGTGGTCCAACTATAGCAGGAAGATTGCAGCCCATGTGGGATATACTCCTGGAGCACCTAGCTTTAGTGACCAGGAGGATTGCGCCACTGGGCCCCACAGGACACCTACACAAAGCCACTCTTTCAAGACCAGGAGACATGGCTGATATACCTAATCCATAGAAACAACACAGAGAGGTAAAATGAGGAGACTAAACGAAACAACAGGGCAAAACCCCACAAAAAGAATGAAACGCAACAGAGATACAAAATTTACCAGATAGAGTTTAGGGTAATAGTCTTAAAGATGCACTCTGAACTCAGGAGAAGAATGGATGAACTCAGTGAGAACTGCAACAAAGAGATAAAAAATATAAAAAAGAACCAATTGGATCTGAAGACTATAATAACTGAAATGAAAAACACACTGGCAGGAATCAACAGCAGGTTAGAGGATGCAGATGAATGGATCAGCAATCTGGAAGACCGGGTAGTAGAAGTCACCTAACAGGAACAACAAAAAGAAAAGAGAATTTAAAAAACTGAGGTTAGTTTAAGGGAACCCTGGGACAACATCAAGCATACTAGCATTTGCTCTATAGGAGTCCCAGAAGGAGAAGAGAGAGAGGAAGGGACAGAAAACCTGTATGAAGAGATAATGGTTGAAAACTTTCCTAACCTGGCTAAGGAAATAGACATCCAAGTCCAGGAAGCACAGAGTTCCCAAAATTAGGTGAGCTCAAAGAGACCCACTGTCAGACACGTTGTAATTAAAATGTCAAAAGTTAATGACAAAGAGAGACTCTTGAAAGCAGAAAGAGAAAAACAACTAGATACATACAAGGGAACCCATATAAGACTGTCATCTGGTTTTACAGCCAACACTTGACAGGCCAGAAGGGACTGGCATGATATATTCAAAGTGCTGAAGGAAGAATACTTGCAACCAAGAATCCTCTATCCAGCAAGGCTATCATTCAGAATTGAAGGGGAGATAAAGTTTCCCAGACAAGCAAAAGCTGAACTTTAACTTTTAACTCCTTTAGTTCATCACCAATAAACTGGTCTTGCAAGAAATGTGAGAAGGATTTCTTTAAGTGAAAAAGAAAAAGTCATAACTAGAAACAAGAAAATTATGAAAGAAAAAAAATCTCACTATAGTAAAGGCAAACATATAGTAAAGGTAGCAGATCAACCACCTATAAGGCTAGTATGAAGGTTAAAAGACAGCAAACTCATCTATATCTAAAGTAAATGGTTAAGTTTTACACAAAATAAAGAGATGTAAAAGATGACATGAAAAACATAAAATGTGGGGCAGGGGAGTTAAAAATATAGTGCTTTTAGAATGTGCTCAAAATTAAGCAACCAGCAACTTAAAATAGACTGCTGTATACATAGGTTGTTATATATGAACATCATGGTAACCCCAAATCAAAAACCTGTAACACATACACAAAAAAATAAAGAGAAAGGAATACAGACATAACACTAAAAATAGTCATCAAAGCACAAGGAAAGAAGAGAAGAAATGAATAAAAACTCCAAAAACAGAAAACAATGAAAAAAATAGCAATAACTACATACCTATCCATAACTACATTAAATGTAAATGGACTAAATGTTCCAATCAAAAGACATAGAGTGGCTGAATGGGTAAAACAAACAAAAACACCAAGACCCATATATATGCTGCCTACAACAGACTCACTTTAGATCTAAAGACACACACAGGCTGAAAGTGAGGAAATGGAAAAAAGATACACTGTGCAAATGGAATATATCACACAAAATAGATTTTAAAATGAAGACTGTAATGAGAGACAAATGCATTACATAATGGTAAAAGGATCAATCCAACCAGAGGATATAACACTTTTAAATATATACACACACCCAACATAGGAGCAGTTAAATACATAAAGCAAATATTTATAGACATAAAGGGAGAAATTCACAATAACAGTACTGATTTTTGTGTGTGTGTGGTACGCGGGCCTCTCACCGCTGCGGCCTCTCCCATTGCGGAGCACAGGCTCCGGACGCACAGGCCCAGCGGCCATGGCTCACGGGCCCAGCTGCTCCGCGGCATGTGGGATCCTCCCGGACCAGGGCACGAACCCGTGTCCCCTGCATCGGCAGGCGGACTCCCAACCACTGCGCCACCAGGGAAGCCCAACAGTACTGATTTTTAACACTCTACTTACATCAGTGGATAGATCATCCAGACAGAAAATTAATGGAACACTGGCCTTAAACAAAACATTAGATCAGGTGGACTTAATTTATATATAATAATATATATACATACATATATATGTATGTATATGTGTGTGTATGTGTGTGTGTGTATATATATATATATATATATATATATATATATATATATATAAGAGGGAGAGAGAGAGAGAAAATTCCATCTGAAAGCAGCAGAATACACATTCTTTTCAAGTGTATATGGAATATTCTCCAGAATAGATCACATGTTAGGTCACAAAACAAGTCTCAGTTAATTTAAGAAGATTGAAGTAGTATCAGGTATCTTTTTCAACAACAATGATATGAAACTAGAAACCAACTACAGGGGAAAAAAAAAAATTAGAAAAAAACACAAACACATGTAGTCTAAGCAGCATGCTTCTGAACAACCAATGAGTCAATGAAGACATTAAAGAGCAGATTAAAAAAATACCTTGAGACAAATAAAAATGGAAATACAACATTCCAAAATCTATGGGGTGCACCAAAAGCAGTCCTAAGTGGGATGTTTTAAGTGATATAGGTGTACCTCAGGGAACAAGAAAAATCTCAAATAAACCACCTAACCTTGCACCTAAAGGAACTAGAAATAGAAAAACAAAGCCCAAGATTAGTAGAAGGAAGGAAATAATAAAGATCAGAGTGGACATAAATGAAATAGAGACTTAAAAAACAATAGAGGGCTTCCCTGGTGGCGCAGCAGTTGAGAATCTGCCTGCCAATGCAGGGGACATGGGTTCAAGCCCTGGTCTGGGAAGATCCCACATGCCCAGAGCAACTAAACCCATGCACCACAACTACTGAGCCTGTGCTGTAGAGCCCGTGAGCCACAACTACTGAGCCCATGTGCTGCAACTACTGAAGACTGTGCACCTAGAGCCCGTGCTCCGCAGCAAGGTACTCCCTGCAACACTACATGGTGTTAATAGATGTTGACGGGGGAAGGGAGGGCTGGGGGTTGATGATTGTCATGTCACATGTTTGAATACATTTGGGAAACACCTGATGAAACATATAATTATAAAGCAAGTTTTTTTTTTTCTACTGCATCCTTCTTAGAGTTTTTTATGTGGTAATGGACATGGTATATCTTCAAAGCTTCTCTGACTTATTTGACTGTGGATGCCTCTTTTTGAAAAACCACCTATTTTATGCCTCTTAAAACAAGCTGAGGAACACTGCTCTAGTAGGCAGAGTAACAGATTTTTATAATCTATCTGAAGTTAACAAGTTAGTTTTCTAGGTCTTCGTATGTCCAAAACATTTTATGTTTTAAGGAAAATATATTACCAGAATAAAACTAAACGAATAGAACAGCAGTGTCCAAGCCATGCCTCGCTGGCTGGGTCTTCAGTATAACAGGGAATTATTGTCATTTCTTTTCCCATTCTGTTCTCTGGAATGTGATTTGATGGGCAAGTGAATATTAGGATGGAGGCTAGAATATAAGGTAGAAAAGTTCTGACTCATCAGATTCTTACAGATTATCTCCACTCTGGTTGAAATTAACCAAATCAAAATTCTTGTCAGCTCCACTTGGCCCAGCAGACACCAGTGTCTTTCACCTGGCTAGGGTCTCTGACTTCAGATGGGCGCCCTCCTGCCCAGGCTGCCCTCTACCTGGCTTTTGCTCATAGTTTTGTAGACGCCTTTCTTACCAGAGCAAACAAGCTGCTTCACGCATTCAGCCGTTATTGGATGTGCTTTTCTCACCATTATTACCTGCAGCCCTAGACACCTGCCATATCCTTCTTACTTGAGCCCCCACTGTTTCTCCAAATCTCTGAGCTCTTTCACCACTTGGCATCCAAATTCATCAGCAAGTTCTCTTCATGAGATACTTTTACCTTTTTCTTCTGTGGGGATAATAGTTTTGCTTAAACCACACCAGGCAATTGAAGGAGTCACTTCATTTTATTCACCCTTACAGATTCTGTGTTCAGGGACTTCCCTGGTAGCACAGTGGTTAAGAATCCTCCTGCAAATGCAGGGGACACGGGTTTGAGCCGTGCTCCAGGAAGATCCCACATGCCGCGGAGCAACTAAGTCTGTGTGCCACAACTACTGAGCCTGTGCTCTAGAGCCCATGAGCCACAACTACTGAGCCTGTGTGCCTAGAGACCGTGCTCTGCAACAAGAGAAGCCACTGCAATGAGAAGCCCGCACACCACAACGAAGAGTAGCCCCCACTCGCTGCAACTAGAGAAAGCCCGCGTGCAGCAACGAAGACCCAACACAGCCAAAAATTAATTAATTAAAAAAAAAAGCTGTCGCAAGAATTAAAAAAAGAAAATTATGTGTTCAGTTGAAAAGGAAGGACGCTAAGGCATCATGAAAAGGATTCAAATGATTTTTGTGGGTAGGGGCCTTTTGGTTGTTTTTTGGTGACTATCATAATATTTGGAATTCCCTATCGTAGATTTTAATTTTTAAAAATGTGAGATCACTTTAACTTTACCTATTTAGGTAATATAGTATGATTTGAGAGTCTTGGATTTTTTTTTATTAGTAGTGACTATAAAGTATGTCATGAAGTGACAAGGTAAAGACTTTCTTTTCCTTAAGGTGACACTGATTGTTGAAAATTTTTGTTGGCCCCTTGAGAAAGGACCCTTTCTGACTCATTGATTTACAGCAGCTAAGAAAGAGTGCATGGGACTGAGGGGTTCTGTGAACTTACTGGGCTGAGGTGGAGGTTTGATAACCTTTAGCCATGTAGGTCTGGTGATTTTTTTTTTTCTTTCTTTGATATTAGCGCTTTACCCCAGTCCAAGTGATTTTTTTGCTGTCGTCGTTGTTGAGTGAATTAATCTTAGAATTTTTCACTTTTAAAATCAAGAAACTTCTGAATTTTCTGATTCTCTAAATGAATACCCACTTTCTAAGTGGGCATAACATTGACCCTCTTTAAATATTTGGAAATGTGTGATGTGTTTATTTCTGACTTCCACCTCCTTTATCACTGTTTCTCTTCTTCAGTAATGTTAAATTTTGCATTCTGACATGGACAAGGAAGTTTGCCCTGAATAAATACAGGTCTTTCTCTTCCTGGCAAGAATTCAGAGCACTTTGTTTTTGATGTCACACACACAAAGTGCCATCTTAAAAATATTGGTGCACTTGGATTTTAGTTTTAAATTCTAAAAGTCTAATTTGAATGCATATATTATTTTCTCACTCATTTAAAAGTAATAATAGGCAAAAGGTTTGATGCATCAGTGAGCATTGGTAACTTTGGTTCTTATGAGTCCATTCCTAGAAATAACCCCTCATTGCCCTTCCATAGCATTCTCATTTTTGAAGAGAAAAATCAATGAAGAGAGGTATTATATTACTTGACAAACAACTGCTAGGCAACGAGCAAATCCATTTTTTAACAGTTTACATTTGTTCAGATTCCTAAATCTTTGAATGTAGTTTTCTTATATAAAAGCTATGCAGGCAGCGTAGGTTCCCACACACCAGTTTGAATTATTTTGCTCCTTGTTTGAATCTGTTAATAGGTATCCATTACAATAATGTTTGTTTTAAGTTTATCTTAAGTTAAATCTCCACAGGTCATAAGGAGTATACTAAAATGCTCTTAAGTGACTCGTGTTACCATGTTTTGTTATAACAATGTTCATTAACTATATTCATGTTGCTGCTTTGATAGAGATCCCTGAGGCTAAATGACTTGTAAAGTCACGCTACTTTTATTTTTGAAAATAGACTCCTTTTCGTTTGGTTATTGAGACTAAATGACCTTTGGTAATAAAAGTTAAAACAGGTGCCTACTTGCTCTGGGCCCCTGTGTTCTTCTTTTAGCATTAGCCCATTAGAAGCTTTTGAGTAGGAAAATAGCGCAAGACATTTGAACAAATAAATGCTCAGGAACATAACTCTTGGCTCAGAAAACTCTTGTGTCATAAATAATTATTTGGTTTGAAACTATCTGTAGACCAGCTAATAGAGGATTATATAGACAATATGCTCATTAAAATAGTTTAGGGAATGCAGACACTAGTAGATACATATTTGAGGGCAGGAACTACTCAAGCTTATGCTTCTAGAAGCTCCTCAAGGCAGACCTCTACCCCTAGCAAAGTCCTAGCACATAGTAGGCACCCAACGGATGTTACAAGGGTTGGAAGAGTGAGTGCGTTGAGAGCCACAGCCAGGGGAGCGTGATTTGGGAAGAAGGCAGCGTGGAACGGAGCTGGGAGTCCGAGTGGAGAGTCAGCGTCCACATGGGCGTGGGAGATGCCTACCTGGGGAAGAGGAGTGGTAATGTATAATTACAACTAAGTAATATCACAGGTTATAACTATATCATGTATATGTGTGATGTGTATACACACATGCACACCCAACATAGAATGCCGTTTGTTGCTAATCAGAGTCATGTACACTCTAGGCCATGTATCTCACATTAAAGCAATCCTATCCTGTCCCTTAATTCAGCGGTCCCCAGCCTTTTTGGCACCAGGGGCTGGTTTCGTGGAAGACAATTTTTCCGTTGGTGGGGGGCGTGGTCCAGGCAGTAATGAGAGCAATGGGGAGGGGCAGACGAAGCCTCGCTTGCTCACCCACTGCTCACCTGCTGCTGTGCGGCCTGGACCGGTACCAGTCCACAGCCCAGCGGTTGGGGGCCCCGGCCTTAACTAGTGCCTTTTTTCCTACTACATTCACCTGTTGATAAACCATTGGTCTGAAGATCCTAAAGTTATCATTAAACCTGCAAGAGTCCCGTGTCTGCATATGGTGCGCCATTTGCAGATCTCTCATAAACTCAATCACGAAGATTATTTTCCTGTGAATATGCTTTAGTTCCTTCAGTAATCATGGACGGTTCTGAGTGTGTGCTGTGTGTCAGGCGCTCGTCAGCGCTGTGGGCTGGAAGGCCAGGCTTCCCAGACAACCCCGTGCAGACGCGCGCTGGGAACTTAGAGCACGGTGTCTGCGTGCCTTTGGAAGCAACTGAGGGACCTGAGCCATAGAAGGGGCGTGATTATTTTTGCAATTTAGAAAGATTCTTTGGCTGCAGGAAATACGGAAATAAGAGTGAAGGCAGGAGGAGGAGGCACCAGGCAATTCAGCGAAGAGGCTTTTGTTCCACAGAGGCATGGAAAGCCTGAGCCAAGGTTGTGGCAGGGAGCTGGAGCGACAGGAACAGATTTGAGTGATACCAGTGGGTGGGGTGGATGCCTCAGGACTCAGGGTCTGACTCGGCTTAGGCAGCTGCATGAGTGGATGGTAGTGTGGTTCCCTGGGCTGAGGAATGCCGAGGGAGGAGCAGATCTGTGGGTACTGATCAGTTCAGCAGTGAAGTACCAGCTTGCAAAATGTGCGTGTCGCCCTGGGCCTTCCCTGCAGTCACCCTTTTTAACTTTGTTCCCACTCTCCGTATATCCACTTGCCTCTCATTTCATTGCTGTTTCTATTAATTGGTCTTTTTCACGCTTCGCCTGATGCTGTGAGGTCCTCTTTTTGTGGACCTATCCACGTCTGCCAAAGCCTTTCTCCCCTGGAGCCGTGTCTTCCTGAGAAGCCTCCTTCGTTGTAACTTGGCGACTTTCTCCTGTCACTTCATGTGATTGAAGGCTTTTTCCCTTGGGTCTCATTAGAATCCCTGTAGATGGGAGCCTGGTGGGTTTGGCGGGGAGGAAGCTTGAGAGAGGCACAGGGACCACGTGGAGGTGAAAGGGATGAAGGAAGGAGCTGGGCGAGTGGCAGAGAGAACTCAGAAAATGCCGCCTGGGATTGCTTCAGAGTCATGGGCCACGCCTGCGCCTGGAACAGCCTGGAATGACAACAGTCTGCCCTAAGTGCAGCTATCCTGGAGCAAAGAGCGCTCGGACCGAAGCTCGTGGGGCTTTTTCTCTCTCTGTGTGTGTGTGTGTGTGTGTGAATTTCAAATGTTTTTTTTTTATTATTATAGAAGCAGTAAATATTCGCTGTAGAAAAACGATTGCCTATAGGTGTGCATTAAGAAGAAGAAAAAAGCCATGATCCAGACACCCAGCGGTAACCATACTTAAACCTTGGAGTGGGGAGGACCGTGCGTGCTAGAGACGGTGTCCACCACTTCCTGGCCATCTCAAAAGCAGGGTCACGGTGTACGTACTGTGGTGCACCTTTGTAAAACTTCGCACATTTTGTCTCTTTAGGAGCTTGCGTTTTTAGCTCTGCCACGGAGCCTGAGGAGCGTGCTGCTCACGGGCCCCAAGCCCCCTGGCTGCTCTCTGAAGACGCCTCGCTGGACCACTGCTCTCTTGACAGCGGAGGGAGCTCGTCCGGCCTGCCACCCCACCTTGTTGGCCCTCTGTTCTTCTCTTTACCTAGCATCCCCTCAGTCCTGCTTGTCAGCTATGGAGGAGATAGGATTTTTCACTCCCCCAGCAAGTTTTGATGGCCTAAAAGTTGCCTGGTAATCGAGGGAGAGAAGGAGCTGGCTGGAAGGGGTGAGGCTGGCAGGAAGCCGTCCTGGGCTGGGCCCCTTTAACGAGCCCACTAGCAGTTTCCATTCCCCGCCTCCACCTTCATCCTGTGCTCTTCTCTACCCCTCATCCTGCTTTTCCCAGTCTCCTCAGTTCCCTGGTATTACATAATATTCCTGTTAGGCTCAGTTCCTGTTTTGCTAGCAAGAGGAATTGTGACTCTTTCAGGGAAAAACCCTGTTCTAACATTAGCAGTGGCTCTTGGTGGCCAATCCATGATCTCATATGGGAAACACACTGCTTTGCTGGCTTCTGTGTTCCCGTCCGAGTCAGTGCACAGATGCGATTACCTTTCTGCCTCGGTTGGGCTCCCCTCTGCCTTGTCCCTTCTGTGGGAGTCCGAGGTGGCGCCTCTTAGGATAATGGAGCCGCCAGCTTCAGTCCGGCCAGCTAGTGATCACTTCCACTCACGAGTCGGTAGGTGCCTTGGGTTACTCACTACACTCCGGAGACAGTTCTCCTAATATACTGGCGGACAAGTCGTGCATTCACTTTTTAAAACATTTTACTGTGGAAAACTTAAATTGTAAGAAAAGTAGAGAGAATAGTAAGGGTCCCCACCTACCTGTTCCCAGCTCAACAATGATCAGTTCAAGGGCCAATATATTATGTCAACTGTACTCCACCCACTTTCTCTCCAATTATTGAAGCAGTTCCTAGGCATCATATCACTCTATCTTGTTATCTGATTTTAGCATTTCATTATACATCTCTAAAAGGTAAGGACTCTATTATTAAACACACCATCCCAGTGCCGTTATCATACCTGAAGAATGAACCACAATTCCTGAATGTCATCACATCCAGTCAGTGTTCAAGTTTTCCTAGTTGCCTCATAACTTTTTTTTTTTTTTTTTTTTTTTTTGCGGTGTGCGGGCCCCTAACTGCCGTGGCCTCTCCCGTTGCGGAGCACAGGCTCCGGACGCGCAGGCCCAGCGGCCATGGCTCACGGGCTTAGTCGCTCCGCGGCATGCGGGATCCTCCCGGACCAGGGCACGAACCCGTGACCCCTGCATTGGCAGGCGGACTCTCAACCACTGCGCCACCAGGGAAGCCCCACCTCATAACTTTTTAGTTTTTGTGTGGTGTTTGTATCAGGATCCTAAGAAGATTTGTATATTGCAATTAATTGATAATGTCTTTTAGACTCTTTTAACCTATAAGTTCCGATTACTCCTCTCTTTTTTCCTTGCAGTTTATTGTTGAAGTAACCTTGAATTTCTTGTCTTATAGGATTTTCCATACTCTGGATTTTGTTGATTTCATCTTCATGCATCCTTTAATACATTTAACACATTCACTTTTTAAACCCTACAGTGAATCCTTTTATAACATAAATTACCATCCCTGCTTAGACCCCTTTTAAAAAAAAATTTATCTATTTATTTATTCATTCATTTATTTATTTTATTTTTGGCTGCATTGGGTCTTCGTTGCTGTGCACAGGCTTTCTCAAGCTGCGGCGAGCAGGGGCTACTCTTCGTAGCGGTGCACAGGCTTCTCACTGCGGTGGCTTCTCTTGTTGCAGAGCATGAGCTCTAGGCATGCAGGCTTCAGTAGTTGTGGCACGCAGGCTCAGTAGTTGTGGCGCACGGGCTTAGTTGCTCTGCGGCACGTGGGATCTTCCCAGACCAGGGCTCGAACCCGTGTCTCCTGCATTGGCAGGCGGATTCTTAACCACTGTGCCACAAGGGAAGCCCTGAGACCCCTCTTTTATCATTTAGGAGCCCCTTGCCTGGCTCTTTACCAGGTAAATGGTTCCTGCCTTCATGTAACTCACAATGTTACTCACAAAGACAGTAGTTAATATTGTAAGCTCTTCGGAAGTATTAATGTCCAGTAACAAATATTATAAAGCATAATGTCAAATACAGGCATCTCTGTTATAACACAACATATGTGTTCTTGAAAAATGTTACATTTTGCAAAATTCCATGTTAAAAATGATAGAGCTTGTGGGGAAAATCAGGTAAGAGGTAAACTGCTAAAACCTATGCAGTTTTGTAACCAAGACCACACACGTTGCCTGCCTCGCCACACCACCTCTTTCTCTCTCTGACACACACACACACACACACACACACACACACACACACACACACACACACACACACACACACACACACAGTTGCCTCATGAGATAATTCACTCAGACCAGGAAGACTAGTTAGGGGGAGTCTTTAAAATGCTCAAAAACAGCAGAATGAACACATTGGCTTATAGGTGGTGAGTTACTAAGGACGGAAGTGGAGCTCTGAGCTGTGGGGACGCCATTAAGTTTGATTCCCTGGGAAGCAGACTCTCAAGTGGACATTAATTAGCATGAAGGAAATGTACTGGGAGGTGCTTCTGGAGTCTTAGCTGGGAGGGGTGCCCTGGGGGAGGAATCGGGATCGGGCCCGGGAGAAGTTGGGCTGCCATGATGTAGTCATAAGTCCTCTGCTGACTCCACAGGGACCTCTTCAGAATCGCCCCAAATCTTTGCAGGATGCTGGGCCTTCAGGGCGCTGCGTTGACCACTAGTCACTAGGGCCAGGCCCCTGCCCGCCAGGAATGGGAGTGTGACCTTATGCCAGGTGGCTGCTCCCAGAGAGGACTGACCCAGGAGCAAACCCTTCAGTCCTAAAGGGCGGGTCTGGGGATACAGCACAGCAATTGCTGCGAGAGCTAGTTTTAATTTTCTGAAAATAGAGCCGAAAGGGTCCTGCCTGAGCAACAGCCAAACTGAGAGGTTTGGGGTTTTCTTCCTTTCCTTCAGGGAGTATGTTTATACACACACTGCCCTGGCTCCCCTGGCCTAGGAAAAATCACACAACTTTCATGTTTTACTATGACTATTCCCCTGTTTACCTGTGGCAGATGAACCGCTTGGTGTTACAGAAAGAGATGCTGTCACACTACAAACTATGCGAAAGAAGAGTGAAGGAATAATATCAGGGCCTCTTCACTTTTTCATTGACCTCAGAAAGTGTCGCCATTCACAGACGTGGTCTTGGCAGTTAATTGTCAGGCTTAATGGCCCTGAGAAATTCACCTAAAATGTAAGGCTATTGCCGTGGCGGCACATGATAAATTGTACCTAACTTAGGCATCCTCTCCCATCAGATGTCACATCACAGACTTACAATGGTTAGTTACTACAGAACAGCAGAGGAACTGAGAAAGTAGTCATTTCTCTGGCCATCAAAACACTCTGCTGACTAATTCCTTTCAGTGACTCTTCAAATACATTGACAAGGAAACAAGTGATGAAGGATAGTTCTAAAGCATTACAGGGCATTTTGGGTGAATGAAAATGTGAAAAAATGACTAGGATCGTGAACTCCAAATATTTTTCTAACAGGTGCTTAGACTTATTTTATGTCTTTGACTTCAATAACCTAGATTCGGTGAGGTTTCTGTTTCTATAAAGAGGGAAGCTACTTTACCTAAGTATAATCTGAACATTTCAGGTCCTGTGGAATCTGTGCAGCTTCAGAGATAAAATGGATGGCCTAATCTTGCTGCTGACCATGTCCTAGTTCTGACATGTTAGCCATACAAAATCCCTTCATCTCCTAGCAATAGACCCAGCCCAGAAATTTTAGGCAACCAATCCTACCATCTTCAATTTGATTTCCCTGGCAACAAATTGGAACACTTGTCTAGCTAAGGAGGAAAGGGCTATTCACAGTACATTGCTTGTTCCTCATCCTCACATGGCAAGTGTGTACCCACATATATAGAGACATGTAGATAGACATACACCACCACATGCACTCATAAATTGGGTACTTAAAAATTGATCTTCCAACACTGGTTTGTTCAGTGTTGTGAAAAGTATTTGCATTTAAGATTTTCTTTCATTTCTTATTTCTGTGTGGGGTTTAAGAACCTTTGTTCCATAGGAAAAAAAAACAGCTTCAACCCCAGCTTATTGTTTTAACTGTTCCAGTGGGATTGCTTTGATAAGAACTAATTATAATTAGTACAGCAAATATTTATAAATGAGCATTCCTAAATTTCTTGAAGCCACAAATAAGTATTTATCTTAGCCTTAGGAGTTCTTTGTAATTTAGACTAATTTGTAATTAAGTCATCTAGATAATTGATCACTGAAACACTGTTGGATAGAGCTTAAGAATCTTGTCTTTTGTAGACTTTGGTTGTAAAGTAAAGTATTAAGGAGGATTCTGATTTGTTTATTTGCTAGGCCATAGAGATAATGTGAGAAGCTTAATTAAACCCAGCCCTAGATTAATAATATTTCACTAGTAGCTCTAGGTATAGTTTAATATACTTCTCAATGTTTATCAGTCATTAAATTGTAATCCTAAGTAATTCCACTGGATCCACCTTATAACAGCCAAAAATTTCTATTTAAAACTCAATCTTTAACCTAAAGCTTTACAGGAATTTTCCAGGTAATTTTTTTCCTCCATAAGATGTAAATGAGAAATAAGTTATCTGTGTTTATTGGGAGTCAGCGTGCTGGTAGGTCTTTCTGTTCGTCAGGGTTCTGTTACTTCTTATCTGAAGCCCAGTGAGCCGCTAGTAGGAAGTTCAGTGGGAGTTTTATTTCTTTGAACAGCACTCAGTCTCTGCAAACAGCACAAGGCCAAAGTGTTTGGGTTTTGTTTTGTCATCTGGTGTCCTTTGACAAGTTTATCTTTTCTACATCAGAAAGAGTTGTTTTAAGCAACATAGTAGCAGTAGTGACAGCCAGCCTGCAGTCACTTGTGTCCCCTGACCTTTGTTTGTCCAGGACTCCTTTTCTAATTCTCATTCCAACTCTTAAAATCATATGGAGGATCTCAGTTTTACTTGACTGGTTTTGAAGCATTTTCTGGGCCTGAACTTTAAATAGCTTTTTAAAATATATATATATAAATTTATTTACTTTATTTTT
Organism: Kogia breviceps; assembly: GCF_026419965.1. Classification (NCBI taxonomy): domain Eukaryota; kingdom Metazoa; phylum Chordata; class Mammalia; order Artiodactyla; family Physeteridae; genus Kogia; species Kogia breviceps. Next base: position 110,335,961 of record NC_081317.1, on the reverse strand, counting down.
GGCTGCTTTGGGTCCTCACTGCTGCGCGCGGGCTTTCTCTAGTGGCAGCGAGCGGGGGCTGCTCTTCGTTGCGGTGCGCGGGCTTTTCATTGCGGTGGCTTCTCTTGTTGCGGAGCGCGGGCTCTAGGCGCCCGGACTTCAGTAGTTGCAGTGCATGGGCTCAGTAGTTGTGGCTCACGGGCTCTAGAGCTCAGGCTCAGTAGTTGTGGCCCATGGGCTTAGTTGCTCCGTGGCATGTGGGATCTTCCTGGACCAGGGCTCGAACCCGTGTCCCCTGCACTGGCAGGCGGATTCTTAACCACTGTGCCACCAGGGAAGTCCCTTACATAGCTTTTAACAAGTACTTAAATTTATTTTTTGTCTTGATTTTAGTGACCTAGATTTAGTGGGGTTTCTATTTCTCAAACAGAAAAGCTGACCTGGGGGAGGTACTTTACCTAAGAACAATCGGAACAGTCATGTCAGTGCCCTTTCTGAAAGGAAGGTAGCTTTTATAGGAAATTGTTGAGTAGACTTTGGAGATCAATACAGTTAATTTATTCCTATGTATCACTGAAACCTGTAAATAGACTATCAGCTTTAGATATTCATCTAATTCTTATTCCAAAGTTGTTAAAGTTTCAGATTGGAAATTGTTTACCTGCTTACTTTGTGATCCGAAGAACATCTTTTTTAAAAACGTATGATGTACTTTTTTTTTTTTTTTTTTTTTTTTGTGGTACGGGGGCCTCTCACTGTTGTGGCCTCTCCCATTGCGGAGCGCAGGCTCTGGACGCACAGGCTCAGCGGCCATGGCTCACGGGCCCAGCCGCTCTGCGGCATGTGGGATCTTCCCGGACCGGGGCACGAACCCGTGTCCCCTGCATCGGCAGGCGGATTCTCAACCACTGCACCACCAGGGAAGCCCGTATGATGTACTTTTTAAACAGTGACGTTATTCATTTAGTTAAAGCAATTATTTAATTTTAGATTATCACCCTCATGCCCATCCCATCCCTCCCTCCCTGTGAAGATGATAATTACATTTTTAGGGAGGCAAAAGCATAGCATTTGTATTATTCTGTTTTTTAATAGACCCCAATTACTCGGAATTGGATTAATCATGATGCATGACACATTATCATTGGTCATAGTTTCTTTTAGACTCCCTTCTAGGGATCCTAATAAGGATCTAGAACTATTAGGCTGATACCTTGTGGGCACCTTCTTAAAATTAACGGATCAAATCAGCTGTCTTTGAGCTGAAGTTAAAAGTGAACTTCAGAACCTGCTCTCTAGTCATCTAGGCTCAGCCTAGATCCTGTAGTTTAGGCTGTAGAACAGGCTATATAACTATATAACAGGCTATATATAAAGAGGCTCGAGGCTTGGTCACGACTCCCTGCAGTGTAATCTATCATTATTTCATCATTCTTCTTCTGAGTAATGGTATTTTAATTGCTTTCTTCGTTTCTAGTTCCCCTGATCCAGACCCTTCCAATTCCTTTTTCTTCTTAACTCAGATGTTTCGCCTTGCCATCCAAGAGCATTGCTGAATGACAAATGTTTAGACGAATAAGACACAACCCATTTTCACAATCTAGTTGGGAAGTCAGAGATGTGCAAAATCAACTGGAGAAAAGGCCTTGAGTGCTGTGCAAGAGGTCTGGGGACATACATGATGTAGTGATAAATTCAGCTTGCAGAGATTAAAGCAGGTAACATATGTGTGTCGTCTTAAAGGAGTAGCAGTTGCCAGGTTGAAAGGCCTTGCAAGGAAAAAAGAAAACCATACCCACAAAGACACAGATCCTTGAAAAAGCGAAGGGCCTTTGGGGAGCAACAAGCATATTTACAGGGCTAGACTGTAAAGGTGGATAGAGACGGGCAAGCACCCCATACACTTACACACGTCTCCCCCCGTGTTACTATACATAAATCCCAGAAACCATAACCTTTCACCTACGAACCTTCAGTACTTCAGGACATATCCCTAAAAGATAAAGGACTTTTTAAAAATGTATAACTCCAAGACAATTATTATACTCTGTAAAAATTGCATGCTATCATCAGTAAGTGTTCAGAGTTTCAATTTTCATAAATGTCATCAATTTTAGTTTTCTTTACAGTTTCTTTGTTTGAGTCAGGCTCTAAGCAAGGTTCACATATAATGATTGGTCGATGTATCTCTTTAAGTTTCTTTCAATCTGTAGATTCCCTCTCCATATCTCTTTCTTTTCCTCTCGAATTTTTAGAATGAAATTTAGAATAGAGATTTTCACGTATCTACTATTTGATTACCTAGGGGTAATAAATAAGTTAATAAATATTTTGTTTATTTCCTCTATTTACCAGTTTTCAAATGGAAGAGCTTCTCTAGCATTCTCTGAAAGGGACCAGTGAGTTTTCCTTTTCTGTATCACTCATGGATTGAAATATATTTATGTTCCAATGTGTTGTTGCATTTGTCATCTTTATTTTTTATGATGAAATTTTCCATCTTCCCAGTGAGAACCTCTTCAGGTTGGTTCCTAAATTCTTTTGACGTGACCCTAAATGGTATTTGATCACTCCTCTTACCTGGTATAAGATTCTTCAGACCCACCTTGTACATTTGCTGCCCCAGATTTGGAGGCATCCATTTCTCCCTGGTTCCTTTTTGTGGTAAGTGATATTTAGAGACCAAATCTAGGCAGTGGGGTTGCTCACTGCTACTAAGTTGGTCTTTGTTCCTGGGCGTTAGAACACTGATAGAACTGTAATTTTTTTTTAATGATCAAGTATATTATGAGTCTGTATTCGTATTGCTTATTCAAATTCAGGACCACAAGACTTAACCTCATTAATCTTTTATTTTTATTTATCCACAGTAAGATTCTGGGAATCTATCAATTCCAGAAATAAAAAGCATTAAAATATCACATTACTCATGTGCTTATTTCCCATGGTATATACAGTAGTCACAGAATAACATCTATAATTTGATTATCAAAAAAAGAAAAAAAAGTACATTGAGGGGTTTTTTTAAAAAGTTTTTTGTCCAGTTCTTCTTGTCCTTAGGGTATATCCCATTAGGTTATGTACAGTCAAATTACAGTGTTTTAAAGTCATTTGGAATTTTGTTATGTGAAAGGATTCAACCAGCTGGTTGCAAAGTCAGGTTCATTTTTATTTTTTAAGAAATTGCCTTCTTAAATTTTAATTGTGTTATGTGTCCATTGATTCCTGATTATGTTCTCCATTTTTATTCTCTTGATTATTTTGTAAATTATTCACTGCTGTAATTTGAACTTTGCACAGACTTTTACACGGAACCCGATTTCCAGATCTTTCTTCTTTACTTGGTTATCCCACTGGTCCGACCGTGCGGCTCTGACTGCTTGCATATAATCCCAAGAAGAAAATATGATTATATTGTAGGCAGTCTTTAACCTTGATACATACATACTTGGCATGATTTAGGACATACTATTTCTCTGCCACCGTCTGTTCCAAGATGGAAGAGTGATTTTTCTGACTAAGCCTGGAAACAGATATTCCCATTTCAATAATGGGATAGCTAGGGAAGAGCTAGCCTTTTCTCCCAAAGTCACCTAGCAGACAGGTTGTTCATAACGGAATGCTGGCCTGGTCCTCTTTTCACCTCCCTACCAGGTATCTGCCATTTTTGGTAAAAGCTCACCCCCTTAGACAGGCCAAGGTAGATCAAAGATTTAGGAGAACTACTCATTTTATCCAGATCATGGCAATATCTGTGTGAGCAGACCGTCTCAAAGTAGGTTCAGCATAACTATGCTAATTCCATGGGATGGCCGTGGATGTTATACCCCAAAGGGTTCCAAAGTGAAATAAGTCCGGAAAATTCTGAAATTTAACAACTACCGATCTCTCAGATGATGGTGTGCATTATGAACTGGAGGGAGGACTAGCACAGGTTTGTTTCTCAGGCTCACTTAACTATGACTCCATCCCAGTTTGTCATCAGGCGACATGTTGTGCTGGAAAATAAGCCTCCTTCTAGATTTCCCTTCACAGGACATAGGTGGGACAGAGGAGCATGTTAACCCATGTCACAGGGATCCGCTCAGCAGGATTCAGATTCTGAGAGGATTCTGTGAGACACATGGCTTGGTTCCCTCAGCAAGAACTTGAAAAAACAAAAAAGACAGGGAACCTATAGTCTGAAAGAGACAGGAGACATATCAACCAATCACAATATATGAACCTTATTGGGAAACAGATTCAAATAAATTGTAACAAGAAATAACTTAAAAGACAATAAAGTCAATGTGAACTCAGACTAGATATTTCGTGATATTAAGGGATTTTTGTTAAATTTTTTATGTGATAATAGTAATATAGTTGTGGATTTTTCTTAGAGCTGTTATCTTTTAGAGACACATACCGAAATACTTATAAAGTATATGATACTTTTGATTTGCTTTGAAGTAATACGAGTAGAGATGGTTATAATGGTGATGGTTGTTGTGGTGATAAATTTTGAAGCTGGGTAATGGGTACGTTGTGTTCATTATACTAGTTTATCTGTTTTTCCTTATATTTGAAAATTTACATGATAAAAAACATTTTAAAAAGAAGACTGCCAGGACTTCCCTGGTGGTCCTGTGGTTAAGAATCCACCTTCCAATGCAGGGGACGTGGGTTCGATCCCTGGTCGGGGAACTAAAATCCTGCGCACCACAACCTGCATGCCACAACAAAGACCCCACAGCTGCAACTAAGACCCAACACAGCCAAATAAATAAAATTAAATACATTACTTAAAAAAAAAAAAAGGAAGAAGACTGCCAAATCTGTATCACTTTCACATGAGTTCCTTAGAAATCACTAAGGCCGTAACTGATTTAAATTTCCTCGCTCAGTTTAGCTGCTCCAGCAGCTTTGCTCCGCAAAGAGGTCATCAGTGACATCCTCCTATATTTGGAAGAGTATCTCAAAGCCCTGCTTGTTTCTTTGCAATATGGAAATGGAGTGGCGAGTGGCCCCAGGAAACACTGGCTGTCTAAATGGAGGCATGTGTGCCTGTAGGAGCCATTCTCTCTGCAGCCTCTGGTTTATAGGCCCCTGGCTGGAACATCGACAAGCAGATGGGACTTGTGCTACGTGCCCGGGAGCCAGTAGCACAAAGCAGTTAGGGGCAGGGCTCAAAGCAAGGAAGGTGGTGGTGCATTCCAACTAGAAAGGAAGTTCTTGTAAAAACTTCTGTCCCTGTTGCTGCAGTTTTAGCAAAATGAGATGTAAAATTTGTGGTTTTTTTAAGACAGTTCTATTGGAGCCAAACCATTTTAAGGTATGTTAAAAACCTCACCTCTTTTCTTCATTCTACACCCCTTCCTACCTCACTCCTCCCAGTCCCCAAGCTGCTCACCACCCAGCCCCCCTCGCCAGTCATGGTGCTGTCCACTCTGGAAAGTAGCAGGAAGAGCTGATAAGGTGCTGAGGACAGAAATCTCTGGTCTTATCTCTCTCTAGCACGCGGTGCCGAGAGTGCATCCTTTTCCTGTCCTCGGACAAGAGACATAAACCGACCGTCTCCTGGAAGCAAGGACTTCAAACAGGGCTTGGGGGCCTGCCTCTACTTTCTGTATGGCCAGAAAGGAGAAAGTGGGTCATTGCTGTTTTTGAAAGTTGTTTTAGTACCAGTAAAAATGTAGGTTGTCTTCTAGATCAACAAACACAACTTCATAATAAGACATGAATTAAAAGAGCAGAAGAAAAGAAAAAGAAGCAAGGGCTGAGGGCAAGGGCTACCAAAACAACCAGAGCTGTAAGTCACTGGGCTGTTTTGTTTGGTTAGACTTTTTGTAGGTTTGCCCGAAAGGATTGGATCTGGCCTTTTGTTTGTTGACAGATCAAGCAAATGGTTTTAAGAGCTTCTGTGATAATAAAAAATTGATACCTAGATGGCCCAGTGTTGAAGGAGAAGAGTGAAATATTGGTTCATTTTTCCTTCTGTCCCTCTGTTGTGGCAGGAAAGCAGAAATGACATTCTCTCCCAGATTTTCATCCTGCGATGTAATGAAAATAAGATGAAGAGGAACCTTCCTTTGGGCTTTAGCGTAGCTGGTGGCTGGTGAGGTGATACTCTGCTTCTTATGCTGTAGTCTGGAGTGACTGTGGTAGGCACACCGGTGACATGGGTGTAGGCGTCACCATCTCCCCTCTGGGTCCGCCTTGGAGCCTCACCAGGTAGACCCAGAAGAGTCAGTCAGCCTCAACTTCATCCCCAGTCATCTGGATCCTCATAAAGAATCCAGTTTGCAACGTGAAACTGTACAGTATAGAAGAGACCAGGCTTGATACTTTGTTACCATTTTTGGAAGACATTGGTCACTGGCTAGTGCTCCCAAACAGCCGATTGTTGGAATTCCAAAAGTTAATGACACCTTAAGAATTGTGCTTATTATATAATAGTAAAGGTCCAATTTTATTCTTGCAAGTTTCTTAGTCTCCTGTTACTGAGTGCTGTGAAATTGTCTAGGCTACAATGAATGTTAGAATTATAATGGACCTTAACAACATAGCTGTTGCTTTTCAAACTGTATTCTGTAAAGCCTCGAGAGTTTGTCAAAGATGCCTCGGGGGCCTTACAAAGGGAGAGGAGGGTCAGCACGTGAGCTTTGGGTTCCCCCAACGCCACCTCAACCACTGTTCCCCTGGTATGTTACACATTGGCCTTCTGTTTAAGATTTCATCTGGAGAAAGGCACACTGCTAAAACCATGTTTGAAAAAAGTCACTGAGTAGCCCTCCTTCCTTGTTTTGCAAACGATTTGCTTCGAGGCCCAGAAAGTACAGTGACTTGTCCAAGATCACACATTCTCTCAGATGTGAGTCAGATTTCTTGACACCCAGGTCATGGCCACTTCTGCTACACTGAACTTAGCACCTTTCTTTCTTTCCTTTGAGTATTTTTTTACCAGTGCCACTCAAAGTATCGTCCACAGGCCAGCCCGTGACAGGACAGAAATTGAGAGTAAGCATTTAGAAAATTTTATAGTAGTGTGATTAATTTTTAGAAATTGGAACCTGTGTTTTATATGTCTTTTTGAAGTTTTATTTTCTGATTTTTTTTTTAACAAAAATCTTGGCCCACAATAGATCAGAGATTTTAAAAAGAAAAATAATTGGCCCTTCACCCCTGGTAGTTTGGGAAGCACTGTGATGCAGGGCATTGAATCTCCACAGAGGTTGAGCCAGTTATGGGCTGCAAACAAGAGGCAGGTCTTGCTTTAAGGAACTTTTTTGGATTCTGAACAGGTAAGGAGGCAATATTACTTGTTCTTTTTCCTTAATATGTTTCTTGCTTATAAAATAAAATTATAGCTTGCATGAAACTAAGAGATGATATATTTAAATATATATGGTAATAATATATGAGAAGAATTATGTATTTAATAGCAGTAATAATGTTTAATTTTTATGAACTCTTTGGAATTATAATCTCAGTTTAATTGGTTAGAGGTTTTGTTGAATGGAGTTGTATTGTAGTTGGTTTTCTTGTTTAGTTTCTGTCTATTCTAAAAAATAAATTCTCCTGTTGTGTTTTTTTAAAAATTTTATTGTGGCAAGAACACTTACATGAGGTCCACCCAGACCTTCTTATAATTTTTTTTTTTTTTTAACTGTGTGTCTCCCACAGATGGGAGCTCCTGTCTGGGCCCCGGCCCTGTTCAAGTAAGCAGTAGCTGCTGTAGCTGCTCAGTGGATGTTTATGAAGGACTGGATGGCCACAACTTTGGACCTCAGCCTCCTCAAGATCTTATTTTTTTTGTATAATTTTCTTTTATTACATGACTCGGTGATTTCAGGATTTTATCTAATTACTCTTACTAACTTAAATATCCTTTAAACATAGAGTTATTTTGCCCTACCAAATTTACTCCTAGAAGTATTTTTTTTTTTTTTTTTTGCGGTACGCGGGCCTCTCACTGCTGTGGCCTCTCCCCTTGCGGAGCACAGGCTCCGGACGCGCAGGCCCAGCAGCCACGGCTCACGGGCTCAGCCGCTCCACGGCACGTGGGATCCTCCCGGACCGGGGCACGAACCCGCGTCCCCCGCATCGGCAGGCGGACTCCCAACCACTGCGCCACCAGGGAAGCCCTCCTAGAAGTATTTTTAAAATATTTGTTACTTTAGTTTTTGGTCAATTAAAAAGAGGTCTATATAACGATTAATCCCATATAGTATACAGGAGAGGACTTTAGTAATAACTTCATTCACCTGAATTAATTTACCTTTCTATTCTTAGTAATCTTGACTATTCCAAATAACTCTTCGTACTCTATTCCTTGTTTCAGAATAGTGGGTTCTCTAAAAATCTTCAAAAGATGCTATGCTTTCTATAATAAGGACCCTAAATTTGAGTTGTTAATGATTTCTAAGCGATTTTCAAGTCAGTGGAGTAAAGGTGGAAGAGACAGCCCCTTTGTCACCCTCTGCTTTTGCTTTTGGAGGCTCAGGCATTAGGCTTCAACTGCTTATAAAAGCTTTTTGTCCTGTCTCCAGAGAGCAGGGAACAGAACCAGTTGACCTAGAATCATAAACGATAGCCAGTTTGGATTATTTTTAGGCTTCAATCAAAGAAATTGGTACCTATGTCACATTGATCATTTCTAGCTTTGGAGGAGCCTCGTTTATCTTGTAACGGCCAACGTGTTGTGAAATGTTGTCGCATGGATCACTGCAACTTTCCAGGCCTTAACACCGTTGAGGGAGGCAGGAAACCTGCTCCTTTTTTCCTTTCCCTCTCTTTCCCCAGAGGCTGTATGACTCTTGTCAGTAGCTCTGATGTCAGTTACTTGAGAGAGGTTGTTGCCATAGAGAACCATCCTTTTAAAACATGTTTATGTTGGCTTTTCTAATGAGTGGTAATTTGAGCAGCTGGTGAGGCAAGAGGGAAAAAGAAGTGAATGGCTTTGTTAGCACTGGCCTTCCTGCAGGGGATTTGACGTGATTTGTATTTCTTTGCTGTTGTCCAGGGAAAAGCAAGATATTCTGTCCCTTCCACTTCCCCATTATCTTCTCTGAGATGTCCAGTTCATTTATCTGAGTCTGTAAATTCCAGGCAGGGTTCTAATGCCTAGCGTTAGAGAGGCATCTGCCTGCTTACAGTGGGTTGGGAGTTCTCTTTGATGTCAGGCCACTTCGTAAGCAAACTTCATCCTTGTCTGACAGAAATCAAACGGCAGATGGCAGCCCTCTCTACCCACCCCCCAACCTCACTAGCATAATTCAGTAAGTTAACAAGAGACTGAGATTGAGAACTTCATCAAAACCCAGAGCCCTCCAACCAACTCCGTGGGGGGGGGGGGGGGTTGTGTGTGTGTGTGTGTGTATACTTCACATGCATCTAACATTTCCAAAAAGCAGATTATATTTCATAATAAATTCATTCATTCAGCAAATATTTACATAGCATCTATTATGTTTACTTATATACTTGAGAGAAAACAAATTTCTTTTACTGATGAAATTCAAAACTTTATTTATGGACACTGATATTTGAAATTCACAAGTTTTCATGTCATGAAATAGTTAGTCTTCCTTTGATTCCCCCCCCCCCATCCCTCCACCCATTTAAAATGTAAAAAACATTCTTAGCTTGTGAGATAAAGGAAGATCTGCAGCAGCCCGATTGGCCCTCAGGCACTTTGCCAGCTGTGCTCTAGAGGGGGCCCTCCTGGGACCCCTGCACAGGCCCTGGGCTCCTAGAACCTGTGTGCATGAGCATATACACGCTGCACACATGTGCACCCTCTCGTAAAGTCAAGAGTTGCTGTGTAACTCTGGTTCTGTTGTTGTATTTTTTATTTTTAACCCCTCTTCAAGTCAAAACTTCCCATCAGTCAGTGGGGTCTTGTATTTGTTTTTAACTCTTGTGATGCTTGCTAATCCTGCAAGTGATTGTGTTTCCCAGGCAGATTCCATGAGGCTGGTTATTTCTGAGACTTTGTGTGTTTATCCTAACTCCAGATGTGAGTGAGTGAATGATATCTTGAAAAAAAACACAGATTTTACCCCCGAGTAAACTTCTTGTGAGTGCGAAAATAGCTCATTGTCAGTGAAAACAGTGTTTTCAATCATGTGGAAACCAAAAAGGTGCCATAGAAAGCAAGAGAAGAAATGCTGACATAGTCGCACAGTCCCTGGTTTATGACCAACATGTTGATGCCTCCTTGCTTAACCTCTGGAGGCAAAACCATCTTGATGACTCCCGGGAACGCACAGCTTCCCAGGTTGTGTGATCAGCTCACGATAACACGTAGGCTGCACCTTCACAACCTGCTGCCGGGGCTTCTCGTGGAGCTTGATCCACCTGTTTGTCTTCTCAGAATGATCTGCTGACTTTGCCTTGGATGTAGTCTAGAACTCCCTTGCTTTCCAGCCTCTTCTTTTGGTGGCAAGAACAGTCAAGCCATGCATGTTATCTTATTGCTCATGTTCAGCCCGCCCCACATCATGCGTGTGATAGTTCCATAAAACACAGCACCCCATTTTTCCAATCTACCTCATCTTCCAGAAGGTGACATGATAACTTGTGGAATAATAGACCGGAAGAGACATGTATGGATCGTTTGACTGAGCTGTGCATCGCTCAGGGTCACAGGGAGTGATGGGCTGATCACACTAAAAGCACCGGGATGCGCCTGCGGAAGTTAGCGAAGCGATTTGCACTGTGAGGCAAGGTGGCGTCTGATTACAAGGGTGTGGTTTCATCTGGGTGGGAAGACTGTCCCCTGCAAAATGCTGGCTCTCTCTTTGCTTGCCGCCCTTCCAAGCCCCTTCTAGTCATGAGCCCCGCCTGGCATGCAGGGGAACCTGTGCTGACAAATACGAAGCTTCTGGTTCAGTGGGGGGGGCGGGGGGGGGGAGTGCTTCCCAGCCTGGATCTGCCTGGGGTTGGTGTCTTTTGTGCTTTCCTGGAGCGCTCACCATGTGTTTGTTCTTCATTAGAGGCTGTGCTGAACCCAAATGAAACAGGCATGATTTCTGCCCTCAAGGAACTTAAAAATTCCTTGGGAAGACGCTTAGAAAGCAAATTATACAAAACCAGAAAGTACAAGTAACCAATTGCTAGTCACAGTAGTAACCAAGAGGAGTTGTTCGCAGGGGACCAGCTGCTTGAAGGAGGCAGCTTTGCACTTGATCTTTAAGGGAGTGACGCACAGAACTGTGCGTGAAGGATCGGGAAGAGCGTCGCGGGGAGCGGGGAGCGTCACGGGCGACCGCGGCAGCGCCTTCGGCTCCCTCTGTTGGCGAAGGGTTTCGTGCTCACGTGTCCTGGCACCCTCTCACCTCAGCACTGCCCCCCATCTTGACGGGTCACGAAATGGCTTCATCCCTGAATTCATCACTGTCCTACGTGGACGGGCGCAATTTCTGCCTCCCAGGAGACGTCAAGACATAACTTGTGTTTGTCAGAGCTGTCCTGCCAGAAAGTTTAGAGAAGATGCAAGTGTTCTTTCAAACTACTCGCTTGCCAAGCTTTCTTAACTCTTCACAGACTAATGCAGCACAAGCTGACGACACAGGCTGGGGTGGAAGTGTGCGTTTGTTCAGCACAAGCAGTAGTTCTCAGAGCTAATGACCCCGTTGCTAAGTCCATTACCCTTGAGCTCTGGGTGTCTGCTTTTTCTTTCAATGAGAAAGTTCATTGAAGGATTGCTGTTGCAGCCTGTGTCTCAACGTGGAAATCAAAAGGCTTCAATCATCTTGTCACTTAAGATCGGCAGTGACATGTGAGAAAGGCTGGTGAGCTAAAGCGTTGTGCCTTTGAAACCTCATCCTGGACTGTATGCTTATCATAACTGGTAAGGTTTTATGCTTATGGTGCATCTGCTCCAAACACCTCCAGATTCTCTATCCAAACTGCTGTGTTTCCCTGCTCCAAAAGTTACTAGCAACATTCTTCTGAGAATAATAAAGAGAATCCTCTATATTTGGGCAATTCACTGTTAATCCATCTCAGTAGACATGTTTGAATGACACCGAGGACTGGGAACCCAGAAGAGCTTGAGCTGCAAAGCCTCTAGGCAGAGTACCTAAAAGAAGTGAAGAACAAACTCAAGACATTCGGTAGCCATTTGAGAAAAGGCGTCATGTATCTTTCAGGCACCTGAGATGATTATGGTATATGATAGCTAATTTCTTAAGTGTCTCTCTCTGCAAGGTCTTGTGTCCTTTGCATCCAACTCTTCCCGCCCCCCGCCCCTACCCCATTTGTAATTCAGAATCGCCAGAGCTAGGTTTAGGCCTTAAGGTTCTCCAGCTCTAATTATAAAACTCTTAAGCCTGGTTTCAGGCTATTTTTTTAATTTATATGAATTGCAAACTAGATAATAGAGTTTTTTTTTTTTCTATTTAGAAAGTAGTATCTATTTCTTGTGGCCTTTTTTTCGACCTGAAGTTTTAGCATCAGTTAACTTCTGCCTCACAAAGTTGAGCATGGACCAACTGATACATACCTCAGTGCTGGCATGATTTCTGAAGAGAGAAACAGTGACAAGCGGGTCTGTGTGGCGCAGGCCGGAAGCCGGGATGCCGCCGTGGAGGGAGGGTGGGCTCTGCGCCTGGAAGCCTTGGGCCAGGCCCTACTTCTGCTACTTCCCGCCGCCAGGCCTTCTGAGTACTAAGTGCTTGAGGCTCGGTTTCTACCCGTCGAGGTGAGCTGACGCACGGTAATAAGTGGTTGCCGCACTGAAGGCACTCAAGAAACGGTAGCCGCTTCCTTCAGTGCGCCGGGCCGTGGGCGCTCTGGGCCAAGTCTGCACCCACGATGGAGGGAGTGGTCCCGCCGGGCTCTTGTGGTTCCAGCCCACTGAGCTTCTGTGAGCTGCAGAACTGCCCCCCTGGGCTCTGACCCTCAGAGTGCTTCTTGCTTGGGGTAGAAATTAAGGCCCTTGCTATCACTTGGGACAATCCATCGTCAAATATTTTTTTAAACACATGCTGTACACTCACAGGTTCTGAAGGAAATGAGAACACCGCGGGGTTTTCTGAGACAGACGAGATTAACCCATGAAACAGTGTTTTAGAACAACACAGACTATTTCATTTTATATTTCTAAAATGGTAGCTTTTAAAATATATGGAAAATAATTCAAGAATCTCAACGCAGCTTTGGATCTTTCTTTTTAATTAACAAAAAGCGAGGTAGAGTAGTACAACTTTAGGGAGAGATCTTTTAAACTGTTTTCTTGATTCCCTTACCGTTTCCCCTCATTCACTGAACTGTGTCTTTGGAAAGCTTCTTCGTCTTAGGTGCACTGCATGGCCTCGGATATGCACAGCTACAGGTGACATGTCCCTTCCCCGGCTGAGTGAGGAGACCAGTGAACTGACAGGACATCAAGGCCAACAGAAAGGCTGGAGGTTCCACAGAGAGACCCCTACCTAGCTCCTACTATAGAGACTCTATCCCTCACTGTCCCCAGGGGAAAGCCTGACTTTGTCCTCGCGCATGCCGTGACTGGACAGCTATTTTATCTCTTGGCATTCAAGCAGGACTTAAGGAATCTTCGAACGTAGAGGCATGAAGCTGAGGGAGAGATTGCCAGGTCATTCGTTCCAGAAACCCATCACATTTCCGCTTCCGTCCGGATAGCTTTTTGGTATTTTTTGGTATTTTCCCGACTCTCTGCCTCTTGAGAACACAAATTTAGGGTATGTAAAGGATCAGTGGAGACTTTCAAGCCAAGGTATATAAAAAGAGAACCTTCAAAACCTTAAGTACAAAATGGGAATTTATTATCATTTTAAAACTTCCAGCTTCTTACTGCCTTTCTTAGAAATGTTGGGATGATCTCCAGGGCTGAGGTTTAAAATGTTCCAGTTAGTAGTCACCCCAGTTTCTTGCTTTTATTGATTTTAGCTTCTAATATATAGTGTCAATTCTTTTAAATGAATGCTTACAAATTATTCATTGCAAAATAGTATTTGGCCCTTTCAGTTCTCCTGAGTGGTATTACTAGATCTGCTCTCCAGCTGTATGCTCTCTTACAGGTGGTAGAAAATATTCTCCGTGGGTGGACTTGTAGGTGCACTGCTATCACTCCTGCATCTTGGCCTGACAGTAGGGGTGATAGTCGTCTGTGAGCTGAGCTCATCTGCTACCTGCTTATAGAGCCTCACTATCCCTGCTCTGCTGTCTGGTGTCACAGAGGAATGACCAGCCCAAAGGCCATTTCAGAGTTCAGTAAATTTTAGACTTTCAAGTCTAATTTAATCTACTGATTTGACTTGATTAGTAACTGAGACCCAGAGGGGTTATGGGATTTATCTAAGGCCCTCCATTAGTTAATAGCAGGAATTGGAATTTTAAAAGAAAAGGTTTCCTAAATCCCTAAGATTAAATCAAATGTTCAGTAAGATCATTAGTTAACCGTACCTCTCTTGCTAGTATTTTGTATGGAACAGGAAGTTTTTCTTTTTTTTTTTTTTTTTTTTTTTTTTTTTGTGGTACGTGGGCCTCTCACTGTTGTGGCCTCTCCCGTTACGGAGCACAGGCTCTGGACGGACGCGCAGGCTCAGCGGCCATGGCTCACGGGCCCAGCCGCTCCGCGGCATGTGGGATGTTCCCGGACTGGGGCACGAACCCGTGTCCCCTGCATCGGCAGGCGGACTCTCAACCACTGTGCCACCAGGGAAACCCTTTTTTTTTATTTAAAATTTTTTTTAAAATTTTACTAGTTTTTAGAATACTGTTAGCAAATTGGGATTCTCAAAGTTTATGAAGCAGTGAAAGTCACATTTGGTATTACAGATTTTTGTGTGTGTGTGTGGTTGTATTATATGTTTAGTGGAAATGTGGGACTAAGCGAGTTTGTTGCTATTTCAGAGTACTAAAAAGTTGCCAGTGCTTTTCTCAGTACTTGTTTACTTTGAAGAAGAGACCAGATATGAAAAGTATTCGTCTTCTTAAAAAGGTGTACATTGTTCACATTCATCATTCATGGCTGAGAATATAGAAGCAGGGATTGTAATCACTGTAGTAAAACTGGGTTTATGATTTATAAAGTCATGAAATATGAGACCTGGGCTTTGCTTCTACAGCAGTCAGGTCTGCAACCTATTCCTCCTTTGTTTCCATGGTTTTCAAAACAGGTACATTCCTGGAGTGTGGGAGGCTGGCCACCACTCTCCCCTGCAAGTCATTGTTTTGCCTCCACTTTCCTTGGGTGCTGGCACCTCTCTGGCTTGTCTCCACGCCCCGCTGAGCTTGGTGTGCAGTAGCCCATGATTATTAAAATCCTTATCACCAGAGGACTTGATTATGAGCAGAGTTATTTTCTAGGATTAGAAAGACCCGCAGAGTTCAACAAGTGACTCGAAAATGATCTTGTATTTTCTAGTAATTAAAAGTGTGATTAATACCAGTAATTAGTTCCTGTGATTTAACTGTTAAAAGCAGGAATTCAGAAGGTAATAAACAGGTGAACAAGGTAAGGAGCCATAGGATATGACTCGAATTTGAGTTCCTAAGACACAGATACACTCCGGAGGAGGTGGCCCACGTAAGACAAACTCCTTTCATACTGTGAAGCTAAGTGAGACCTATTTTATGTAAACGGGCCTCCTTCACGGAGACTTGCCGTGTGTGGCTGTGTGCCGTTACTAAATGGAAGGCGGGGATTGGCTGGCATCAGGAGAGCCCTGAGAAGATTTTTCATCCTGCTGTGCAAAATTTCAGCTCTTTTTCAACATTTGAGGAACAAAAAGACAAAGTGACCTTGTTTTTTTGGCTCCTGTGGCAGCTATTTTTAAATTTTTCTCAAAATTACCTCATGGGATTCCAGCCAAAACTGAATATTGGTAGATAACATTTTAAAAGCTCATTTGGTTTATTCCACATGTTCTGCATTTTACCTTTTGAAATTTAAGAAACTGACTACGTTACGTGATTTTGTGTTTTTAGCCCCGAGTAAAATGAGGTTTGTGCTGATTAGATAAGCTGTGATGTTGTTGGTAAGGTACCCTTTGGGGAGAGCTCCCTGGGTCAGCGGCCATTCAGAGCCCAATTGCCCACTGATATGATACTGATTCAGCCGAAATTTCGGACGGGAGGCTACTTTGATCCCACTGAGCTGGGTTTCGAGTGCTGCTGTAACAAGAAAATACATGGTCCAGTTATATGTGTGGTTGTAATAAAGTTAGCTGCACAAGCAGAGCTTTGCCCACCCATTTCAGAATAATTTGCAGATTCCTAATTTGGAAACTGATTTATTCAGAAAACTGTTTTCCCACCCCATGAAAGGGTCCTGTGCGAATAAGTGAATGTGAAGGGAGAAGCCAGGTAATTATGAAAACCTAAGTTTAGTGTACTCGTTTAAGGGCTTGATTCTTTTAAAAGACTGTGGGCAGAATTATTCCGGACACTGAGCTTACCTAAAGCCCGGTCCTTACCTGCGTCCATTTGAAGGTGCGTCCTTTTTCACGCACACGTTTTCAGCTCCCTGCTGCCAGCCAGCCACAGCCTATACGGTGTGATACCAGCATTTGATTTTTTATCCCAGCCTGTTAAGTTAGGATTTCTTTTCTCTTCTCAAGCCTTACAACGGAGTGTATTTATGTAAAGTTAAAATGTAAACCACACTTAATCCCGGCGGTTATGAATGAGTAATTCCTCCATCTAGAAGCAGACGGACACAGCCATGGGTGTCTCGTTCACAGCAGTGGGGCGGGGGCGTCTCATGTCTCCCACCGCCAGCTGAGGGCAGAGGGCACCCCAGGTCTCCTGTTCCTTCCGGGAGGAGGGGGGCACACGGGCCCTTCCAGCCCTGGTGCCCCCTCTCTCGAGCGGCTGCCAGGGGGCCACGCTCTGGACACACCAGGGTCGAGGCTGGCACGTGGCTCCTGGTTTAGCAGGGGCTCCCATATACGCATGGCATCTGAGCTTGTGGGTCAGGGCGCAAAGGCCTGTGTATCCACAGCGAGACCAAGTAGGTGTCTGACAACACCCCAGAGCTCTGGGCTTTTAGGGTCCTTGTTTCTGATGGAGACTCTAGGAACTTCGTTGCCATTTATAAGGTTGTTGCCAAGGAGCCGTTCTGTCAGAATGGCATCCAGGTGACTCACCATCTACCTTGTGAAGTTAGCCTCCAGCTCCCCGGCCTCCCACCCCGTACGGCCCTCAGCTGGTGCGCGTGGCCACCGCACTCTGCACTGTGCGGCTCAGCTCTACCTGACGGCCGGCGAGGGGTCCAGGGGGAACCCGGCCCCCCAGCCACGCGGGCTCCGCGCGGTGGTGAGTAACTAGCTGATGCGTAACCGGTGTCACTCTTTTCCCCACCTCAGGACCACCCCAGTCCCGATGCTGCAGAGGGGACTGACGTCTCCCCCATGACCACCAGTGCCTTCACCATCCGCGAGTACTTTGCCAGGCGCATGGCGGAGCGCAAGAGTAAGGCGCAGGGCACGGTCGTGGGGCCGGAGGCTTCAGAGACCCCAGTGGAAAGGAAAGCAGGGAAGAAGAGAAAGAAAGAGGCGAAAGATAAAAATGTGCAGAATTGCACCCACCCCAAGGCCAAGAAGAAGGGAGACCAAGTTGAGTGGCAGCTGCGGGACCCACGTGGGGACGAGAATGATGGCGCTGCTTCTGAGGGTGGAGAGGGTGGCGTGGCGCCACTCGTTGACCGGGGCTCTCCCTCGAAGCCCAGAAACAGGAAGGAAGAGAAAAGGGGACGGGAGCAGGCTGAGACAGCAGAGGACAGTACGCTAGATGAAACACCAGTGCAAAAGAAGAGGAAAAAGAAGAAAGCTTCCAAATAAAGTCTCTGGAGCCAGGGCCTCCCGGCTCCTCAGCTGTCAGGGCGCTGCTGGGGCAAACTCCCTGGCCCGACGGCAGAGCCGGTTCACCCCGGGAGCCCTGCACAGCCTCTGACACGCCCGGCCCTGCCGCATCTCGCCCTCATGCTTTCCCGAATCGGATTCCCAGAACTTCTTAGTGTCCCAAATCATGGCTCTCAGAAACAAATACATTTCTTTCTTAGACGCTGAGTCCACCGTATTTATTCCCCTTCGTGTGAATACATCATTATGTGCACGCGCGCGTGTGTGTAGGTCTCTCGCAGTCTGTATTTGCTCTTGATTTCTTTCAGTAACAGTGAGCTGTGCTTCCTTCTGAAGGACTCGGTCTAATTAAAGGATTAAGAGGCAGTAGTTGGCATTCAGATAGCACAACCATATGTTTCTGCCAAGTTGGTTTTATATCATTACATTCCCAAATCAGAGAGTTGTTTTGGTCTGGTTTGGTTTGGTTTTCATGGGGAAATTGTTTTAATGCCGTCTTTTCCACTAAGCAGTGGCAGCCGTGTATTTTGAGGAGTTTAAGAGGTGAGCTGACGGTGGGGGCAGTTTAACTTCCCAGCTCTCTCACAGGAGCTCTCTTGCGGTTCCTCAGCGAGAGTTGGTGGTCGGATACATTTCCACTAGGTGTCCTCAAGGACAGATGCCCTAGAGTGGACTCCTCCTTAACGGTAACTGTCAGGGGATCCTCAGGAGGTTAAAAGAAAAACTGAGACTCTAAGCTTATGAAATTACTTTCATCTAGATTGGGACTGCCTTGTGAAAGTTCCTAAAAGTATAAATAGCACATAAAGAGTAAAAGATACCTTCAGCCCAGCTCACACCACATGGTGTCACCTCCTGTGTTTATCCTGCCTCTGCCCCACCCTGGTGTGCCTGCCTGCGTGCAGCTTCAACTCTCCCCATGCGGGTTTCCCCGGAAAACTGCAGACGCCTTCACACCCTCTTTGGGACACAGAATGCAAAAGAAAGCGCATGTTTAAGATTTAGAGGCCCAGCACTGTGGTTTCCTCTCTTCTCCTGTCTTTGTTCTCTGGACCTCTCGCTTCTTTTCTTTTTCATCCTTTCCCCCTTTTACTCCCTCTTCCTTGCTCCCCCCGCCAAATTTTCAGTTCCCAGTTTTGTCTGACCCCTTGCTGGCTGCCTGCTCCCGGTCCTGCAGACCTTTCGGGAGCTCTGAGGATGTGGTACAAGGGCGGGTCGTGTGCTACCTTCCACCTGAGTTATAGATGCTCCTGGATAACAGTAACAAAAACTCACTACAACCTAATGAGCTTTTGCCCTGGATTTTAACCCTCAGGGTCACACATTAGATACAAAGCATGGCCCCAAGTTTCTTAAAACTGAGAAAATATATGAAGAATGTTTGATTTTAGTCTCCTAAGGATTCTGAATGGTGCTAGTTGTTTAAAAGGATACACGCGCACACACCCCACAGAGAAAATTCTTATGAATTCAGAGCCTGAGTTCTAGTTTCTGAGTTTATTGTGGCCCTCAGAGCTTAGAATCCCAGGCAAGGTCCAGGCTAATAAAGCACCAAAGATTTTTAAAGGCACTTTTCTTCACAGAGGGCACAGGCCCAAGTTATCTGTGCTTGTCCTATCTTGTACATGAAACTAGAGTTCCAAAAGAACTAGAGTTCCAGAAGGGAGTTCCAGAAAGAAACTAGAGTTCCAGAAGGGAGTGGGTATGTATGAAACCTAAGGAGAATTATCTTTATTTATATATATATATATATAGATAGATATAGATATAGATATATATTAGACTGGGGTAGGGTTTTTTTCCCTTTTCATTTACTTTTAACTTCATTTGCCAACAAAAATGAGAGCCAGGAGGATATGCTGAATTGTATGCCGGGGGAGGAAACAAATGGGCATTAGGGAGCAGGGAGCTGCAGCTCAGCCAGGTGGGGTGAAGTGGGCTGTGGGGAGGCCAGAGGAGGGAGGCGCTCAGGGGCGCTCGCGGAGTTGGGAACCCAAGGCAGTCGCATCGCGAGACTGTGAAGTGCGACTCTCGTGGAGAGCACCTGTAGGCTGTGGCAATTATTATTTTAAAGGGCCGCAGAAAGAACTGAATGATTTTAATGATCGAGTGGGTAGCCTGAGAAAAAGGTGCGCACTCAGCAAAGAGCAGACATCGTGACCATTTGCTTTGAATAACACAATATTTTCTCTGGAAATGCTCAGCTTTCATTTTTCCCAAGTGTCTCCTTTTCAGGCCCCTTAGTTTTCTGAATCAAAGTGGAATTTAGAACAATGAAACGTATGCTCTCTGGACACTTGCATTTCATAGGCATGATATTGTAAAAATTGTTAACATATGAGCCCTATTTTTTGCCTTAATTTATTTCCCTCGGTGAAAATGTATTAATTCTGTAGTCATCAGTGCTTTTCTTGGCATCCTTCAGTTTTAAGAGGGAAAGTAGGTTCCCAGGAAAAGATTTGTCCCTTGAAGAGGTTCTTAAATGTTGTCTTGTAGTGCCCCTCTTTTGTTTTCTGTTAATTGTAATAGAAAATAATTATTACTATATGCTGTTTTATGTGCCCGGCCCTGTTCCAAGCACTTTAAATAAATCAACTCATTTAGTCTTCAGACAACCCAGTAAGATAACCATTATTGTTTATCCCCTTTTACAGATAAACTCTGCTTTATAAAAGGGCCTCTTTCGATTTTTATCACTAGGTTTATGTTGCTTCCAGGGAACCAGCAATGCTCTAGTCTCCTCTCTGCCCCGGCCACATACCTGCACTTTCTTATTTAGCTCTCACCCTTGTGACATCACCTGTCTTTAGCAAGATTTTCTGTGGCTGATGCCCTTCTCATGCCATTGTTACATTTAAATGAGAATATACTTGAAAGCAGCTGGCAAACTGTGAGGAGTTTCGCAGTTAACTTGAGTTAGTATTGTTGATACGAACTGTTGAAAATGCTTTCTAACGCCGCATGTTAGAAATTCTTGATGACTTTTCCTTTCCAATGTGGTCAAGAGGTTGGTGGGAAATTGCTAAAGTAACTCAGCTTCATAAGGCCTGTTTGCCAGTCTACGAAACAGAGACAGAATTTCTTCCAATTTGTAGAAAATACTGATCCTTCTGAAAGATGAAAGCAAAACCAGCATTGGTACTATCCCACCGTGCCTATCTCTGCTGCTCTCCTCACCTGCTGGCCGACCCTGGCAGGAGCAAGCCGGGACCTGTTTTTTTTGTTGTTGTTGTTGTTTTTTAGGAACAGCATCAAAGAAATGTTTCAGCACCGTCTGCCGAGCGATCTCAGCCTCTGGACCGGCAAGCAGCGCCACACTTAGATTCGAGTAAGAGCTTCCCCACATGTCACCCTGTTTGTCTTTTGGGTTCCGCAGCCACCGCAGTTTGGAGCCTGTTGCGCTGGCTTGTGAGGCTTGGGAGGTCAGATCGGTGCTCTGATAGCTGATTTTATAGCGCTCAGTCATTAGGGAGCAAATCAGTATGTCCTAATAAAGAGGATGACTAGACTCCTTGCATGAAAGTATGCTCTCCAGTTAGGAGGCACTGAGTACACTCAAATGACATGCACAAAGCCCATGGGGACAGGGCAGGGGATGCCGAGAGACGCCCGTGCAGGGAAGGCTTGTTGGGAGCAGGGGCGCGTGCCGGTTGCTGGGGCCCTGAGGCCGGTCTGCAGGGCGTGGGCTAATGCACGCGTGCCCACCTCGTGTTTTCCTCCCACCTGTGCTGAACTTATTAATATAAGCATTAGCAGTCAACTTTTAAGGAAAACTACAGTGAATTATTTGACCAAAGGAAGAATTTTGTAATTAGTTACATCTCAGATTTTCTGTTGCTATTTCCTATATTGCGTTTCCTTAGAGCAAAGTACATGATTGCTGAAAGACATGTATTTGTTCTAAAAACATTTACTGAGCTGCAACTTCAGGCTGAGCCCAGGCCAATTCAGGACGGGGAAACAAATCCACTACAGGGTCTACCCACCCTCAAGACCTACCAACTTGTGCCATTGAGAATGGGCCGTTGTGCCCTGGGACGCTGTCTGTGGGGACATACCTGGGACCTGGCTGCGTCTACGAGGGCTACATGGTGTTGCATCTCCTCCAGCTTTTGTGCGGGTGTTAATCAAGTTGGGTGGTAAGCTGTGAGACATTCTGTGCTCACTCATTTGACTCGAACCTGAGGAACGACTTTCTACCAAAATCTCCCTTATTAACAGGATTTCTAAGTCTGTGATAAATAAGCAGAGTTATGTGCACATTCCTCCGTATAACATGTTTTGCGTAAGTGGGGAGTGTGAGGAAGATAGACCCCAGCTTCTCTCTGTCATCCCCCCCTCCCCCCATCCCTCCTGCTACCAGCACGTCGGCTGAGGGAACGAGGTGTGGAAGGTCTAGGAGGGGTGGCCTTCAGGTAGCCTCACATCACCTAGCAACCAGGACACACTTTGAACGTAGATGGAACAAACAGCTATTGACAGACACTTGTTAAGGAAATGGAAAATGGCTGAAGGCAAACCCCAACTCTTGCCTTCAGAACTTGGGGAAATGAGGGTGTGAGAGCTCCAGGGGCGATGTCCAGCACCTTAGCTGGTGGAAGCATATCCCCTTCTCCCTCGTCCTCGTGGCTTCCCCCCCGCGAGCGGCTTCATCCCAGGCTGTCTCCGTCTCCCGCCTTCTCCTAGACTCCCTAGAACTCCCTTCCTGAGCGTCCTTTCGCGAATACCCCTCGGCCCTTCCTCCTACTACTGTCAACTAAGCAGTGTCCAGCATGAGAAGGAGGCAGGAGGTCTTTGAAGGTTTCAGCCTCACTCTGTTCTCTCTCTCTCTGTGTTCCCTGTACATATGTATTCATGGCTGACATTTCTGCTCATTTCTGGATGAGTCTTAGCGCTGTGTCTCTGTCCCTCACCATTCAGTCTCAAGCCAGGTGATGTTTTCATCCGGCATCTCCAGCCAACCATCCCGAGGGCCCCTCAAATTCAGTGGGCCTGGAAGGAATTCTGGTTCACCCTTCCCAGGCCACCTTCCGTACCCTGTTACTGCTGCGTGGACCCCATGCTCTCCACCCTCTGGCTTTAGCATCTGTGGTTATTTGTAATAATTCGACCTGATTAAGTAACCACCGTCAGCGTCCTAGGTGAGTCATCGCCCCACGGTGCTGACAGCTTAGCACTCCCTCCCTCCTGCCCCCTCGGCCTGGCTCTCCTTTCCATTCTTCCAGTTCACTCTGTAATACACCCTCCCGGACCCTTGCACCCACTGCCTCGAGGGTCCCCCACACCGGCCTGCAGTCTCTTGCTATTGCCCATGACTGGCTCTTCTCTATCCCCGCCCCCTCTCTCCTGCTGGCCTGTCTTCTTCACCTACTGGCCTTCAAGGCCTGCCTTCGATGCCATCAACAGCTTCTCCAGCCTTTTCTCATCAGCCCCCAGAAGCAATCTCTCCTTCTTCCGAATTTTCATAGTGCTTTCTGACTCAGAGTCTACCCTGTAATAGAACTTTGGGATGTATCATTTTCCCCATGCAGGTCGAGGGCCTCTGGAGGTGAAGTTACTCTTTGTATCCCTAGAGCACCCAGGACAATGCCTTGCACACAGCAGGTGCAGGAGGACCCTTAAATGAAGGAGCAAACGAACCGAAGGCCTGAAGCGTATCCCAGGACCAAGATGCCTAATCGGGGCTGCACGGCTGTGGCCCCAGCCCTGCTTGGAGACCCTTGTGATTCTCAACACGAGAACCCGTATGTGTGAGACCTCCTCGCCCAGCCTGAGGGCTCAATCGTAGATTCCTCCCCACTCCGCCTGTAGGCCTTCCGTGGGACTTTCACCCTGCCACTGGGAGCTCAGGTGACCCCCTCCCAGGGCCCCATTTTCAAGACTCCCTTCCTCAAGTCTTGGCGGTAGGATTAGATGGAAAAAGGACCCGGCGAAACACCTGACAGAAAGCCCTCAATGCATTGCCTCTCCTCCACCAAGCACAAGAGGAGAAAGGAGAGTGAGCGCTGCCTCTACAAAGTGGAGACCCCAGGCGTGGGAAGGCGCTGGCGCCCCGCCCCTCCAGCGCTCCCTGCCACCGGGGCTCCTGAACCGCTTCTTTCGTGGCCGAGCAGCTCCAGGGTGCAGCACAGGAAGGTGTGGCCAGGTCATCCGGAAGCCACCAGAATCCCAGGAGGGCTTAGGGCTCCCCACTGGGCCCTGGGGCAGACCAGGTGTGGTCTCATTGACTCAGACTTCTCAGGTGACAGGCTCTGGGACCCTGCCTTCCCTGGGTCTCCTTGGTGGCCCAAGTCAAGCAAGTTGCTGCAATTGGGCCTGGAGGGATTACAAAATCTTGCCGCGATGGGGCGAGGCGCTGCCAATCTGAGATAAGCAAACTGTGTTAGCTGCACCGGCAGAGGGGGGATCCACACCAGAGGATCCCGGATCTCTCAGCGTTCATCCCTGAGACCAGCGATGGACCTCAGCCTCAACCTGTAAGGGCTGCAGTATTGCATTCCTTGTTCTGTAGATGAAGAAATAGGCTCAGAGTTTCTAGGTACCTTGACCAAGGTCACCAGTTTATACAGCAGCAGATGGAATGGTGTCCCCCTTTTCTGATCCTGGAAAGGTTATGGATACTACGTTTGATTTTTGTTTTGAATAGTTGAATTTATTCCGCTCAAGGTGTGATTTAGTCCATTTGGGGATGGAAGGTGCCTCCCTAGCCACTGCAGGGTGATTCACCAGTAAGGGGAGAGTTGTACTTACTCTGAGGCAGAGTATTGTCACATGTGCCCACTTCGTCTTCCCACAGGCCTGAAGCAGCAGGGGCTAGGAACGCAGATATGACAAAGACACGGTCCCAGCCCTCAGGAAGCTCATCCTTTAGTGAACTGTGTCACGCAAGTTGGAAAAACTAAGCCATATGATTCCTTTGGGCGGTCACGATTGTATGTATCCAGATGCAGAAGGAAGTTGGCAAAAGATTTTGCAGGCCGAGGAATGCTCACTTGCTGTGCGTGGGCAGCAAGACCCCTGTGTATGAAGGCAGGAGTGTGGCAGTTCAAAGTTAAAGGAGCTAGTTAGTGCCAGAGTACTTTATCAGAGGGGTGATATCCTTGAAGTCCCTTTGCTGGGATTTTGTGTTTTGAATTTTGCTTCACGGATCATGGAGTCTTAGAACCAGAAGGAACTTTAGAAATGTCACTAGAAAGATGCAAGTCAGAGCAGTGATTTGGTGCCGAAGCACCCCAGGCGGAGGGGAAGGCACTGGGTGACTTCCTGGGCCAGGGCCGTCTCCTGGCTGGCTCCCGAGAGGACACTCCACCCGACTCCACTGGTCAGGACACTTTGTGAGTCTTGACTCTCTGGGGTCCCAGTCACCTCTTTCCTTATCCTCGTGTCTGACCAGGATGGTAGAAAGAGTTGTATCATAAATGGCTGAGAATGGCTGATACGTGTACCTCATTATCAGTTATTAATGACATCCTTCATTAAGCTGGATGCTTTGTGATGATTTTAACATGTATTTTCAGTTACCCTGATTCTGGGTGTGGAAAGAATAAGATTCTGCTTGATTGACATTTTTGCAAGGTCCGACAGCTAGTCAGCACCCGGACCAGCACTGGGGCCCACATCTGCCCGACTAGAAAGCCCCCGCTGTCTCCCCTGCGTTACAGAGCCTCCTAGCTCTCCCTGAGGATCGTCATGTGAACATGTTTGGGAAGGAGCACAACATATTCATGATTCAAGATTTAGCTCAGCAGGGACTTCCCTGGTGCCGCGGTCGTTAAGAATCCGCCTGCCGATGCAGGGGACACGGGTTCGAGCCCGGGTCTAGGAAGATCCCACATGCCACAGAGAAGCTAAGCCCACGTGCCACAACTACTGAAGCCCGCGCACCTAGAGCCCCATGCTCTGCGACAAGAGAAGCCACCGCAATGAGAAGCCCACGCACCGCAACAAAGACCCAATGCAGTCAAAAATAAATAAATAAATTTATTTAAAAAAAAGATTTAGCTCAGCAGCCACCTGCGTCCCTGACCACTCTCAGACCGGGCTACACGTCCCTCTCCTGTGCTCCTTTGGAGCCTTTTCCTAAACTTACCACAGAATAAGCTTTGTCCCTCTGTATCCCCAACACCTAATCCTGTGCCTATCCCCTAACACGTATTTAAGAAATATTTTTTAATAAATAAATAATGGAATCAATAAGTAAATGAAAATTGTTTCCTTATTCCACATTTCTGTGTATCTTGGGGCAGTGGGCACCTGTAGCCCAAAGAAATCTGTGCCTAGCACTCAGTTTTGTACTTTTAAAGTCAGACTGATTCGAATGTAATTTACAAACAGTAAATTCACCAATTTTAAGCGGGCGATCTGATGAGCTTTGAGAAGTGGATACAGTGTGTAATCATCACAACCATTGTGATTAGAACATTTCCATCAGCCAGTGAGTTTCCTTGTGCTCTTTTTCAGTCAGTTCCCTCCCCCCATGCCCTGGCCCCCTGGCAACCACTGATCTGCTTTCTATCATTATAGCTTTATTTTTTTCTAGAATTTCTTGTAAGTGGAATCATTTCAACTTAGCATATAAATGCTCTTGAGATTCAACAGCGTTATTGTATTTGTCAGTGGTTCATTTTTATTGCTAAATAAATTACGTTTTGTGGAGAGACCACGTTTATCTATCACACGAACGTTTGGGTTTTTTGCAGTCATGTACTCTTGTACGTAAAACTGCTGAGAACCTTTCAAATACAAATTCTTACTTGGATATATACTTTCATTTCTCATAGAGAAATTCCTAGGAATGGAATGGCCAGGGCATATGATAAAAGGTTGCTTAACTTAGAAACTGCCAAACAGTTTTCCAGAGGCTACCACGTGACATTCTCACTAGCTGTGTATGAGGCTACCGTGTGTCCCACACCCTCACGAACACTTAGTATTCTCATATCTTTTAAAGTTTCGTCATTCTAATAGGTGTATAAGATTATCTCATTGTGGTTTTAATTTGCACAGCCCCCTGATAACTAATAATGGTGAGCATCTTTTCATGTGCTAATTATTGGCATTCTTCTACCTTCTTTTGTAAAGTGTCCAAATTCTTTGCCTACCCCTTCATTGCATTTTACTCAATATTGAGCTGTAAAATGATTGTCTACATAGAAAACCTCTAGGAATCTACCCCCCAAATCTCCTTGAACTGATAAGTGAGTTTAACAAGCTCACAGGATACAAGGGCAACACGCAATTATATTTTTTATGCTTTAATGAACTATTGGAAATAGAAATTAAAAGCACAATAGTATGTTCAGTCACTCAGAAGAATTAAGTACTGGGGACGTCAGCAAGGTGGCAGACTAGGAAGATCCAAGCCCTGGTTTCCCACAAAAACAGCAAATAAACAGCTATATGCTAACCAAAATAACATTTAGAAGCTCTGGAAACCGGCAGAGATCTGCAGAAGCCAAGTGAACACTCAGTCAAGAAAAAGCTTCACTCAGAGTGGTAGAAGATTTTGTGATGCTTTTACTTGCCCTCGTTCCACCCCCCACCATGAAGTCAAGAGGAAGTGGCCCGATCTTCATTTCTGTCCCTTGGGCCAGAAAGAGTCCAGTGGAAACTGTTAACATTCTAGCCTATCTGTGGGCTGCCCAAGGGACTGGTTTCTTTCTTCCTGACTCAGGACTCAGGGAATAGCAGCAAAGTTTGGATCTTAGTCTGGAAGCCATGGAAGGAACTGGTGGGCACCTTGGCATGTGAAACTGCAGGGGAACCCCAGGTCCACAGGTGCCTGGGGGCAAAAGATTGTGGGCAGAGGAATACACAGAACATCTAAGACCCTGAGAAACAGCTGGAGTGAGACTCTTTGGGAAATAAATACATTTATTATTATTTTTTTTAATTAAATTTTATTTTTTTATAAAGCAGGTTCTTATCAGTTATTTTATACATATTAGTGTGTATATGTCAATCCCAATCTCCCAATTCATTCCACCACCGCCCCACCCCCTGCTGCTTTCCCCCCTTGGTGTCCATACGTTCGTTCTCTACATCTGTGTCTCTATTTCTGCCCTGCAAACAGGTTCATCTGTACCATTTTTCTAGATTCCACATATGTGTGTTAATATATGGTATTTGTTTTTCTCTTTCTGACTTACTTCACTCTGACAGTCTCTAGGTCCACCCACATCTCTACAAATGACCCAATTTCGTTCCCTTTTGAGGCTGAGTAATATTCCACTGTATAGATGTACCACATCTTCTTTATTCATTCATCTGTTGATGGGCATTTAGGCTGCTTCCATGACCCGGCTATTGTAAATAGTGCTGCAATGAACACTGGGGTGCATGTGTCCTTTTGAATTATGATTTTCTCAGGGTATATGTCCAGTAGTGGGATTGCTGGGTCATATGGTAGCTCTATTTTTTAGTTTTTTAAGGAACCTCCATACTGTTCTCCATAGTGGCTGTATCCGTTTACATTCCCACCAACAGTGCAAGAGGGTTCCCTTTTCTCCACACCCTCTCCAGCATTTGTTGTTTGTAGATTTTCTGATGATGCCCACCCTAAATGGTGCGAGGTGATACCTCATTGTAGTTTTTTTTTTTTTTTTTGTGGTACGCGGGCCTCTCACTGTTGTGGCCTCTCCCGTTGCGGAGCGCAGGCTCCGGACGCACAGGCTCAGCGGCCATGGCTCACGGGCCCAGCTGCTCTGCGGCATGTGGGATCTTCCCGGACCGGGGCACGAACCCGTGTCCCCTGCATCGGCAGGTGGATTCTCAACCACTGCACCACCAGGGAAGCCCCTCATTGTAGTTTTGATATGAATTTCTCTAATAATTAGTGATGTTGAGCAGCTTTTCATGTGCCTCTTGGCCATCTGTATGTCTTCTTTGGAGAAATGTCTATTTAGGTCTTCCGCCCATTTTTTGATTGGGTTGGTTTTTTGTTTTTTTTTAAAAAAAAAACTTTATTTATTTATTTTTGGCTGCATTGGGTCTTCGTTGCTGTGTGCAGGCTATCTCTAGTTGTGGTGAGTGAGGGCTACTCTTCATTGCGGCACGCAGGCTTCTCATTGCGGTGGCTTCTCTTGTTTTGGAGCACGGGCTCTAGGTGCGGGGCTTCAGTAGTTGTGGCTCACGGGCTCTAGAGCACAGGCTCAGTAGTTGTGGCACACAGGCTTCATTGCTCTGGCATGTGGGATCTTCCCGGACCAGGGCTCAAACCTGTGTCCTCTGCATGGGCAGGCAGATTCTTAACCACTGCACCACCAGGGAAGCCCGGGTTGTTTGTTTTTTTAATATTTAGCTGCATGAGCTCATTATATATTTTGGAGATTAATCCTTTGTCCGTTGATTCATGTGCAAATATTTTCTCCCATTCTGAGGGTTGTCTTTTCGTCTTGTTTATGGTTTCCTTTGCTGTGCAAAAGCTTTTAAGTTTCATTAGGTCTGGGAAATAAATAAATTTAGAAGCAGCCAGGGGAAGGGGGTGGGCGGGGGCAGGGTTGGTTGAGAGCATATACACACAGGCCCAGACAGGATATATTCCCAGAAAAGAGCTTAGAAGCTCTTAAGCCTTCACCTTGTGCTGACCTCCAGGCATAGGGACCTGCTAATTAGTAAACGTCTCCCATGCCAGTCTGCAAAGACTGGTAGAGTGGCTGTTTTTTCAAATGCCTGGTTTTCACAAGGCATGCAAAGAAATAGGGAAACATGGCCCTTTGAAAGGAACAAAATAAATCTCCAGAAACAACCTCTGAAGAAACACATACAGTGGACCTGAGAGACAAAATCTATAAGCATACAGACAAATACATTACAACAACTGTCTTACATATGCTCAAAGAACTAAAGGAAATTAGGAAAACTACATATGAACGAGGCAATGATATAAAAATGAGCAAAACAGAAAATTCCAGGATGAAAAATACAATAATGAAATTTTCACAAGAGGGATTCAACAGCACATTCAAATAGGCAAAAGAGGGCTTCCCTGGTGGCGCAGTGATTAAGAATCCGCCTGCCAATGCAGGGGACATGTGTTTGAGCCCTGGTCTGGGGAGATCCCACATGCCATGGAGCAACTAAGCCCATGCACCACAACTACTGAGCCTGAGCTCTAGAGCCTGCGAGCCACAACTACTGAACCCACGTGCCACAACTACTGAGGCCCACACACCAAGAGCCCATGCTCCACAACAAAAGAAGCCACCTCAATGAGAAACCTGTGCACCTCAACAAAGAGTAGCCCCCACTCGCCGCAACTAGAGAAAGCCCACGTGTAGCAACGAAGACCCAACACAGCCAAAAATAAATAAATAAAATAAATATTTTTTTAAAAAAAATTTAAAAAAAACACAAACAGGCAGAGGAAAGAATCAGTGAACTTGAAGACTGGACATTTGAAATTATCAAGTCTGAGAAGAAAACAAGAAAAAAAAAGAAGGAAGAAAAATGATCAGAGCCTAAGAGACTTGTGGGACAGAACAAGCAGACAAGTATAAGAATTATGGGAGTTCCAGAAGGAGAAGAAAGAAAAGGGGCACAGAGAATATTTGAGGAAATAATTGCTGAAAACATGTCAAATTTAGGGAAATATACAGATATAAATTCAATAAGCTTAACAAACTCCAAGTGGGATAAACCCAAGAGACTCACAGCAAGACACATTATCATCAAAGTGTTGAAAGCCAAAGATAGAGAATCTTGAAAGCAGCGAGAGAAAAATGACATCACATTGATCATCACAAATGATCCCCAATAAGACTATCAGTAGATTTCTCAGCAGAAAATTTGCAGGCCAGAAAGCAATAAGATGATATATTTTAAATGCTGGGGGGGAAAACCTTCAAGTTGAAATACAAGGACACTAGAGAATATGTCTATACTCTCATATGAAAATAAATGGTTTTCTAGTAAAGGTAAATACATAGACAAATAGAAAAAATAGTACGGTAATTTTGGTTTGTAACTCCAATTTTTGTTTTCTACAGTCTTCTAAGACAAATTAATTAAAAATATAAATCTCTGTTAATGGGTATTCAATATATAATGATGTAAGTTGTGACATCAATAACAGAGTGAGGGGAGTGGATCTGTAAAGGAATAGAGGTTTTGTATGTGGTTGAAATTGTTGGTATCAATTTAAGGTAGATTGTCATGACTTTAGGATGGTGTATCTAATTCCCATGATAACCACAAAGAAAACATCTATGGAAAATACAAAAAAGAAAATGAGAAGAGAATAAAAATGTTTCACTACAAAAAGTCAGCTGAACACAAAGGAAAGCAGTAATGGAGGAAATGGACAAAAAAGCTATAAGCATACAGAAAATAAGTGGCAAAAGTGTTCTTATATCAGTAACTAGTTGAAAGGTAAATGGGTTAAACTTCTCAATCAAAAGACACAGAATGGGAGAATGGACAAAAAAAATAGTATCCAACTATAAGAGACACTAGATCTTCTAGATCTAAGGATCATAGGTTGAAAGTGAAAAGATGGAAATGTATACTAGAAAGAAACTATTTCAACATACTAAAGGCCACCTATGAAAAACCCATAGCCAACATGATACTCAGTGGAGAAAGACTGAAAGCTTTTCCTCCAAGATCAGGAATAATTCAGTGATGCCCACTCTCACTATTTCTATTCAACATAAGACTGGAAGTTATAGCCAGAGAATTTTAGAAAAAAAAATTAATAAAAGGTATCCAAATTCCAAAGGAAGAAGTAAAACTACCTCTGTTCACAGATGATATTATCTTATATACAGAAAACCATAAGATTACACACATACCAAAAAAAGAAAAACTGTTAGAACTAATAAATTCAGCAAAGTTGAAAAATCAACACACAAAAATCAGTTGCATTTCTATACACTAACAATGAACAATCCAAAGAGGAAATTAAGGAAAAATTCTCACTTAAAGTAGCATCAAAAAGAATAAAATAGGAATAAACTTAACCCAGCACGCTAAAACTTGTACACTGAAAACTACAAAATATTGCTGAAAGAAATTAAAGAAGACAAATAACTGGAAAAACAGCCTATGTTTATGAATTGGAAGACTCAGTATTGTTAAGATGTTAATAACTACCCCAAATGATCTACAGATTCAATGAAATCTTGGTCATAATCGCAATGAGAGATTTTTGCAGAAATAGAAAAATACATCCTAAAATTCATATGGAACCTTAAGGGACTCCAAATAACCAAACTATCCTGAAAAGAACAAATTTGAAAGTCTCACATTTCCTGATTTCAAAACTTACTACCAAGTTATGGTAACCAAAACTGTGTGGTATTGGCATAAAAACAGGCGTATAAACCAATGGAAGAAATATAGAGCCTGGAAATAAGCCTTCAGGTATATGGGCACATGATTTTCAACAAGGGTGCCAAGACCATTAAATGGGGAAAGGACAGTCTTTTCAACAAATGGTGTTGGAAAAACTGGATGTCCACATGCAAAACAATAAAGTTGGACCATTGCCTTATACCATATACAAAAATTAACAAAAGGGATCAAAGACCTAAATGTAGTGACTAAAACTATAAAACTCTCAGAAGGAAATACAGGGGCAAAATTGGATTTGACACTGGATTTGACAATGATTTCTTGGATTGACGTCATAAGCACAGGCAACAAAGGAGAAAATAGATTAAGTTGCACTTCATCAAAATTTAAAATTTTTGTGTGACAAGGAACATTATAAAACAGAGTGAAATGCAACCCACAGAATGGGAGAAAGTATTCGCAAATCATATAGCTAATAAAAGATTGATGTCCAGAATATATAAAGAATTACAACTCAATAGCAAAACACAACTCTATTAACAAATGCTCAAAGGACTTGAATATACATTTCTCCAAGGAAGATATACAAATGGCCAATAACCACAGGACAAGATGCTCAACATCACTAGTCATTAGGGAAATTCAAACTATATGCAAGATATCATTTCACACCTACTAGGATGGCTGTTATAAAAAAGAAAGGAAAAACAAACCACCACCACCACCACCACCAATAGCAACAACCATCAAGTTACAAGTGTTGCAAGGATGTGCAGCAGTCAGACTGTTCACTCCAGTCTCTCCTCGTTTGGATAATTTCTGAAGAGAAGCCCCGTGTAATTCTTATTCTTGCTGCTCTACTGGTAGGACAAGTTTTCCTCTGGCTTCTATCAGGATTTTTTCCTTGTCTGATTTTCTGCAGTTTGAATATGATGTGCCTAGATGTAGTTTTTTTTGGCATTTTCCTATCTAGTGTTCTCTGAATTTCCTGAAAATGTGGTTTGGGGATTATTATTATTGCTTCAAATATTTTTTCTGTTCTTTTCTGTCTTCTCCTTCTGGTACATGGGAACATGCATAATTTCCATTACATATATGCTACACCTTTTGTAGTTGTCCCACCATTCTTGAATATACTGTTTCAATTGTTTTGTCTTTTTTCTCTTTGCTTTTCAGTTTGGGACGTCTCTATTGACATATCCTCAGGCTCACTGACTCTCTGCTCAGCTGTGTGCAGTCTACCAATGAATCCATAAAGGCATTCACTTCTGTGACAATGCTTTTTATTTGGAGCATTTCTTTTTTAATACTTTCTTAGAATTCCCATCTCTCAGTTTACATTACCCATCTGTTCTTGCATGTTGTCTAGTTTTTCCACTAGAGCCCTTAGCATATATATTAATCATAGATTTTTTTTTTTTTTTTGGCCTCTCCACGTGGCCTGCGGGGACATTCATTCCCCAGCCAGGGATCCAACCCGTGCCCCCTGCAGTGGAAGCACGGAGTCCTAACCACTGGACCGCCAGGGAGGTCCCCATCATGGTTATTTTAAATCCCCAGTCTGATAATTTCAGCATCCCTGTCATATCTGAATTTGGTTCTGATGCTTGCTCTTTCTTTTCAAACTGTGTTTTTGCCTTTTAGTATAATATAACAAGACTGCGTACCACGAGACACAGACACTTCAGACAGCAGTTGCACGCCCAGGTTATCACCTGTGCTTCTGACCAACAAATTACAGATCAGAGTTTCCAACGACCCTCTCCTTGGGTTTGATTAAATTGCTAGAGTGTTCACAGAACTCAGGGAAACTCTTACTTACGTTTACCAGGTTATTAAAGCATATGATAAAGGGTGCATATGAATAGCCAGATGAAGAGATACATAGGTGAGGTCCGGGAGGGTCCCCAGCGCAGGAACTTCTGTCCCTGTGAAGCTGGAGTGCATCCCCATCCTGGTGTGGATGTGTTCACCCACTTGAAGGCTCTCTGAACACCGTGCTTTGGGGATTTTATGGAGGCTTCCTCAGGTAGCCATGAACAATTAATAACTCTATTTTCAGCCCTTTTCCCTTCTCTAGAGGATGGAGGGTGGGGCTGAAAATTCCAAGCTTCTAATTATGGTTTAGTCTTTCTGGTGACCAGCCACCATCCCAGTGCCCAGCCAGAGTCACCTCAATAGAACAAAAGATGCCCCTAGTGCTCTTATCACTTAGGAATTTACAAGGGCTTGAGGAACTCTGTGCCAGGAACCAGAGGCAGAGACCGATATATATTTTCTATTATCTCACATCCTGTGGCCTAATTCTCTGATGGATCCAAGAAGAGTTGTTCATTTTCAGTTTGTTCATCTCTTTGCTTGTTGTTAGAATGTGACTGATAACTTCTAAACCCCTTCCATGACAAACTGGAAACCAGAATTCCCATTCTTTTACTTTGAATTTATCCGTGTCTTTGTGTTTAAAGTGGATTTCTTGTAGTCACCATATAGTTGAGTCTTGCTTTTTTTTATCCAACTGGACAATCTCTGCCTTTTAAATGGAGTATTTAGACCACAAATGCTTAATGTGATCATTGACATGGTTGGGTTTTAATCTAACATCTTACTCTTTGTTTTCTATTTGTCCCATCTGTGTTTTGTTTCTTTTTTCCTCTTTTCCTGTCTTGTATAAATTGGATTAATTGATTTTTTATGATATAATACTATCTACATTAATAATCTATTAATTTTTTATTTTTTTGCGGTACACAGGCCTCTCACTGCTGTGGCCTCTCCCGTTGTGGAGCACAGGCTCCGGACGCGCAGGCTCAGCGGCCACGGCTCACGGGCCCAGCCGCTCCGCGGCACGTGGGATCATCTCAGACCAGGGCACGAACCCGTGTCCCCTGCATCGGCAGGCGGACTCTCAATCACTGCGCCACCAGGGAAGCCCTCACAGGTAACTTTTTTTTTTTTTTTTTTTTTTTGTGGTACGCGGGCCTCTCACTGCTGTGGCCTCTCCCGTTGTGGAGCACAGGCTCCGGACGCGCAGGCGCAGCGGCCACGGCTCACGAGCCCAGCCGCTCCGGGGCATGTGGGATCCTCCCGGACCGGGGCACGAACCCATGTCCCCTGCATCGGCAGGTGGACTCTCAACCACTGCGCCACCAGGGAAGCCCTATTCACTTTGTAAAAATTGGTTGCTCTAGGGTTTACAATATTTATCTTTAATTGATCAAAGTCTACCATTAGATAATGAAATACCACTTCACATATGGAACAAGAACCTTACAAGTATATTTTCATTTCCCTCCTCATGGTCTTTGTGCTATTTTATCATAACATTTTACTTCTACATATGTTATAAATTCCATAATATATTGTTGTTTTTTTTTTTTTTTTTTTTTTTTTGCTTGAAACAATTATCTTTCAAAGAGGTTTTTAAAAATAGAGAAAAAAAAAGTCTTTTCTCTTTACCCATGTGTTACCATTTCTTTATGTGGATCCAAATTTCCATTTAGTTTCACTTTCCTTTGTGATAGCACTTCCTTCAGCATTTTTCATAGTGCTAGTCTACTGATAATGACTTCGCTAAGCTTCTGCATGTTTGAAAAGTTCTTATTTTACCTTCATTTTAAAAGATATTCTGGCTGGGTACAGAATTCTACGTTCAGAGTTTTAAATTTTTTCTTCCAGTGTTTTTATTTTTTATTTTTTATTTTTTTTGTGGTACCTGGGCCTCTCACTGTCGTGGCCCCTCCCATTGCGGAGCACAGGCTCCGGACGCACAGGCTCAGCGGCCATGGCTCACGGGCCCATAATCCTGGTTATGGATTGTATTTTTCTGTGACCTATTTCCCCCAAAAGCCAATACTCTTTTGAGGACACTACCGGATGCACCATGTATTAGGACATTTTTCCACCCTGGCTGGTAGGAACAGAAACTCTTTCTTTGAAAGAAACTCTTTCAAAAACTTTTTTTCCAGCGTTTTTTCCACAGTCTTGGTTGTTGTTTTTTTTTTTCACACATGTGCATATGAGTACTCAGCCAAAGATTCCAAGAGACCCTTCTGCAAATATCTGAGGCTCTCCCTCTCTGCAGGGCCCTCTTCTTTGCTATGTCCTCCCTGAATTCAGAACACTGTCTCCTCAACACAGCAAGACCACTAGTCTCTGATTCAGTTTCCCTTCCCTGTGCTGTGACCTGGAAACTTTGTCCAGACAGGGAGCGGGGGAACTTATTTGGTTCACCTTGTCTGTTTCTCTTTTCCAGGATTATTGTTCTACATTGTGTACAATGACTGAAAACTTTCGTTTCATATATTTTATCTAGGTTTGTGTTGGTTTAAGGTAGGAAGAGAGATCTGATCCCTGTTTCTCCATCATGGGCAGAAGTGGAAGTTTCTATGATTTAAAAGGTGACTTTCTTAAGTGCTATTGTTTGTTTGGATCCAGCCTCATTTCATTCAAGCCCTACATCTTGTGGAGAATTAAGCGATGAATGGGTGTCCTTGAGAGAGCCTTGGAATGAGTACTGTTTTGCCACTCACTAGCTGTCATTTCATTTCTGTGGGCCTTAGTTCCTCATCTACAAAACTAGGGTAAGAATGAAATTACTATTACCCTATTTCTACTATTTTCTTTGGGGGAGCTTTGAGAAACCTTTTGGAGGAAGGGCATTGTGTAATGTATGTAGGGGGGAGGCATGAAGAAGAAGGTGACACACTTCTTTGCCTTGACCTTGGCCTTGGGGAGGGAAGGAGTATTGTTATGAGTTACTTAGTTTCTTATCAGTTTTAAACCTCTGGCGTTCTCACCACCACCATCTCACACATACACACACGTCATGGTAGTTTGAAGACATGGCCACAGTTCTTTGATACTCCCCATATTGAGAATTGGGGGTCTATGTTCTTTCCCCTTAAATCTGGCCAGGCTTTTGACTGCTTTGACCAATAGAGTATTGGTGATGACAGAGCAGAGGTGATGCCATGTGATCTCTGAGCCTAAGTCATAAAATACCATGAAGCTTTCGCTTTGTTTGTGGAACACTCATTCTTGGAGCTGAGCTGACATGTAAGAAATAAACCTCTTCTAAGGCCACCATGTTAAGAGGAAGCCAAAATAATATGGAAAAGCCATGGATAGACACTCCGGCTAATAGTCCCAGCTCAGGCCAGCCTTTGAGTTATCCCAGCCTTGGTGTCAGACATGTGGGTGAAGAAGCTTCCAGATGGTTCCAGCTTCAGACCATTCAAGGCACTCTCAGCCATTCGTGTCTTTCCAGCTGACACCTCAGACATCATGAAGCAGACACCCTTGCTGTACACTGTCAGATTCCTGCCCATAGAGTCACTGAACATAGTAACAGTGGTCGCCTGCACTGCTGCGTTTGGGGTGGTCTGTCACACAGCCATAGGTAACTAGAGCACATCTCTTCCCTGATCCCTGTCAGATACCAGCAGAAATGCGGGGTGAATGGTTCAAGGACTAATTTAAACAGGTAGTCTAAGTGATGTTGAATGAGGGCCGTGTTTCCCAGTGAAGGCTTCATAAAGGGACGTCTAACGCTGCGGGGACATCCCAACTTTCTAAATATAAATCCTGGAGCTCTTGAATGGGGTCCCCACATGAGCGGCTGTGGGCAACTCGCTTTGACACTTGTGGGGAGCGAGGCTATTGAAGTCAGCCCTCGTGTCGCCCAAGTAGCCAGCCCACTGTGCGCGGTCCCCTTCTGTCCTCCCTCCCTCCCTCCCTCCTCTTTTCCCTCCATCTTTCCTCTTTTATCGAGTGCCCGTTACATGCCACACATGATTTTAGGTTCCGGGGTGTCAAAGCTGAGTGTATATTAACCATGTCTCTTATTGTCTGTGTGCTGATGCTTTGACACCTGGGGCCTTGCTGACTCTGGAGGGGCCGCCCCTCCCAGGGCCAGCTACTTCCCAGAGCAGTAAACACCTTGCTGGCCAGTGCACTTCTCAAGTATAAACCCCCACCCTAAACACCTCCTTTAAGGAGCGCTTGCACTCTGGGCCACTGTCCTCCCGCCCTAATCACCCCAAGGCCAGTTACCACACAACCAGGAACAGCCCCTATACCCCAGAGACCACCCAAATTATCCAGCCTAGCCAATCGTAAGCCCCATTTGCCTCCCTCACTCGTTCCTTCCTGAGGAAACCACGATGAGAGCTCTTGCCCAGTCTCCCCGCTCCCAGTGCGTCCCCACGAGGCCCCCAGGGTGCGGTGTGCCCTGCTTGGGAGCTGAGTAATAGCCTTTCAGTGGCAATTGACCCCTTGTCTATTGGACTTACTATCCCTCACATTTTCTCTTCCTATACTCCATTTTAAGACAGAATGACACCCAGTCCCTGCCCTAAAGGGACTTAAAAGTTAGCGGTAGCGGGAGCCTTAGCCCAGTAGGGCTGGCAGCATTCTGTTTCGTGCTGTGCGAACTGCTTATGCAGGTGTGGTCGCCGGAGAAATCTCCGCCATCACGCATGTCTGTGCACTCCTCTGTGGGCACACTGTACTTCAATGAACATCTGATCAAAAAAACGTAAAATAATGGTAGCTTGAAATCCGCGCATTAAAGCAGTCTCATAAGCCAAACAAGTATCCCTGGTTTCTCACAGCAGAATTGTTGGCTGATGACGGAGTGCTCCGTGATGAGATCGCTATCAGTCCCGCCTCACGTCACTCATTATCCTGACACGTGTGCACCTCGGCTCAGAAAAGACTTACTTTCCATTTTGTATTATTTACAGGCGGTTTCTAGTCAATGTCTCCTCTGCCTCTTAGGCATCTGGAAAGAAGAGGCAATAGGATTAAAGAGATCGAACATCCGTCCTTAAACCAACTCTTAGTTTTTCTTGTCATCTGTTGGTTTCTCCATTTACATTTGTCAGAATTTAACTTCTGACCAATTAAATAAAGATTGTTTCAGTGCAGTAATGCTGCACGTGTGCTCCCTTACAGAAGGACATCTGATCATCGTTCAGAGTGGAGCGGAAGAAAATTAATGTAGCAAAGGTTTGTTCTTGGCTTGGAACTCTCCTGGCCCTCAGGGCTAGCAGGAAGCAAACACAAATCCCAGGCCGAGCAGAGCTTACCTCGGTGCTCTCCTCGGTGTGCACACAGCACAGGCAAGCCCGTCATTGGTTCACTGGGCCTCCGAGGCTCTCTACCCTGTGCACTGGCTAGGAGACTTGCTCAGATGTGCTCAGTCAGTAGTGGCAGATGGGACGGGACTTATGTCTTCTGGCTCTAAGTCAGGATCCATCCACCATTCACTGGGAGAAATGACTGATCAGAGACGAGCACACACATGTAGAGGGGGCATTCTGTAGTAACCAGAAAGTCTGATCCGGGGAACTTGGGTTTCTCTACCCCGGTGTTTTGTTACTATAAAGTCCCTCTTACAATAGAGTTTTGTTGTTGCCAGGGGGTCTACGCTACCCATGCTCAGAAGCAATGTCATCTGAAAATCCTATTCCTTTCCCCCTAGTCCCCTGTAGAAAAGCTGTTAAACCTAAGACACTGTGAAACTCTGTCCAGGTGTCCTTGTGTCCACTCGGGTAAGCCCCCAGATATATCTTAAATCTCTGCTGTGTGGTTTAATCCCCCCGAAATTATTCTGCATCTGAGACCTTGACGAATTTCTCCTAAATGACTATGAAGAGATTTCTGTTGGTTGAAAGAGAGGAACTCTGCTTCTTGGAGGGAAGCCAGGCGCCGGGTGGGGTGCGTGGAGGGGAGAGGAGAGGGCAGTCAGCAGGCCTGGACGAGGTCTCCTGGCTCTCCGGCATGCACCTTACCCGTGGCCAACAGGGTTTACCCATTTGCTTTTCACTTTACCTTGAACTTCCAGTGCCCTTTGGATGAGGAAAGGTCCAGTGGAACTTGAGCGATGGGTCTGGAAGGGCACACAAGCAGTGGGAGACGCAGCAGCTGGTTAGAAGCCCTTCTCTCTGGCGTAGGGCTCTGCTTTGAGCTGGAAGCTGACCCGGGGTAGCCCCGGAATGGGGAAGCAGAGACCTGAGGACGAGAGATGTGTGTTCAGGTCTCTGCTGTGCCACCTGCCTCATCTGGGAATTGGCTTACTACTACAGCCTGGGCCGCCAATCCACAGAGGGTTGTACAGAGGCGAGGGTGAGCTGGGAATGACCTTTGCAAAGACTGTCAGTGGAGAACAGATAAATCAGTGTGAGCAAAGGTGATCGCGGTGATGATGATTTCAGCCACCAGCCAGATGTGAGGGACAAAAAGCACCAGCAGACCATGTGCACAAAACCGTTGCAGAGAGGAGGGCTGGGAGCCACGGCCTCTCCAGCCTGGCGCAGCTGCCAGCACTTGGTCCTGCGCAGGGCTCCAGTGCCAGGGGCCAGGGCTGGAATCGGGTCGAGGCAGGAATGTGTGCCCTCCTCCCTTCTTTCTCCTTCCCCTAGAATCACCGAAACACTTCAGTTTGGAATAGAATAAGGAAGGCTCCTCACGGGGAAAGTTTTGTGCGCTCGACCCTATTAATTTTATATTTAGAATTCCATCCATTCATTACTTTACAATATTTCACAGTTATTTAAGTGTACGAGGTTCTTTCACAAACACCACATCAGTAATCCCGCATTATCCCCAGTTTACTGGTGAAGAAACCGAGGCTGAGATCAGCTGAATGAATGATCATCACACTGCTAGAAACTTGAAGCAACCGGTTTCTGACTTCAAGTCCTTGTTCCTGTATAAACCGTGTTCAGTGAACTACAGACCTAAATGAAGGTGGGAGGGAGGGGAGAGATGGGGGAAGGGAGGAGAGAGGGGGGAGATTAGAAAGGGAAGGGGGGAGGGAGGGAAGGAGGGGAGCAGAGAAGTACAGAAGGAGGAAAGGGAAGAAGCAAAGGAAAGAAAAAAGTCATTTGAGAAAGAGCAGCGTTCACACAATACACACCGCAAGAGTAAGACTCAGTCTGTGGGCAGGCAGGCGCACAGCGCCCCCGAATCGTCACACGCGGACCCGCCGCTCTACTCTCCATGTCTGCGGGAACCCCCATCCCATCCCGCTGCGGGTCCAAGCACCCGCAGGACTGGGCGCCGCAGTCCCATACGTTTCGACCCTTCTTGGCACGGTTGCTCTCGAATTCACCGCGCAGTCTCCATTGATGAGCCTCTGCCAGCAACTGGCCGCGGTCCAGGGCCCAGCGCTGGCCAGGCAGGTGTTGGGGATGCCTCGGAGGACGCCAGCACTGACCCTCTCGCTCAGGCCTCCGAGCCCCGGGCTTTGGGGACACTTGAGGTCTGTGCGGAGCTCGGCGG
Source organism: Kogia breviceps (assembly GCF_026419965.1). Lineage (NCBI taxonomy): Eukaryota > Metazoa > Chordata > Mammalia > Artiodactyla > Physeteridae > Kogia > Kogia breviceps. Next base: position 110,294,595 of record NC_081317.1, on the reverse strand, counting down.
ACTGAAGGTCGCAGTGAGCCAGCATCCCTGAGCGCCGCCCGCACCAGGGCGCGCTTGCATAAAGTTGCCCAGGTGAGTCAATGCAAGTGAGTGAAGAAGTAAAGGAATGGAGCGAGAGAGACAGCCCGGTTCCCTTGTGCCCACAGCTCAAATGCTCGGGGCGAAGCCCGTGCTGGCGATGTGGAGTTGAACACCCAGGTCCTGCACAACCCAAGCTCGCGCGCGCTCTCCGGACGAAATGCAAGGCATTATTATTGGAGACAACAATCACAACACGTATTCTCTTTGTCCCCGCCCCCGCTGTTTTCTCCATCTTCGCTGTCGGACTCTGGAATCCAACTGGACAGCTCTGCGCTCCCCGGAGCCCGTGCAGCTTCCTAACCTGGCGCCTGGGGGCGGCCCCACCGCGCGCACGCTCTGTTCCGGAACCGCGCACTGAGGCCGCCAGGGGCTGCGCGCCGGGAAGGGGACGCCCACGGCCGGCAAGGGGGCGCTGTCCCCAGAGGCCTCCGACCCTGCGGAGCATCCTCCCGCCCTGCAGCGACGGTGAGGTTGGAAAGGGTAGCAGTCGGTTCCTTCCAGGGGCCCTGGGCTGCCGCGCAAATACCCCTGCGGGGATCTCTTCGCTCCCCCAACAACGAGCTGCACCCCCGGCCGGGCGCGGCCCTAGTTCCCCGCGGTTCCCGGAGCATTCTGGTCTGGGGATTTTTCTTAAGGAATTTTTGGCAGAGAGGTTCAACACGGGAAACGGCCTAGGCGTCCCAAAGTAGGGAAGTCAGCCTAGACCGCGGACACATTCTCTCCGCAAATCACCCCCTTCTCTCCGGATCCCCGGTGCCAGCCAGCCCCATCCGCTCCACCTCGGGTTCCAAGATGCTTTCCCGGCTCCCGACACCAACCTTCCAGCCAGCGCTGCGCCGCGCCCCGCGCCCCGCGCCCCTCGCCGATCACCCTCGGCCCGCGAGAGCGGCGGGTGGAGGGCCCAGGCCTAGGGTGCTGCTACTAGGTCCTGGCTGTAAGGGAGGCGGAAACTACTCAGTCTGTTCTCTGTGAAGGCCGGGGCTCTGGAGGTTGAAAGTGGGACTTAGAAACGGAGAAGTTGCACTTCTCCACCCACTTACCCGGTCTTAGCCGTGGGGCCCGGTCCGGGAGGACATATTGCACACGAGGCACCTGTGAACTCAGTCACTGCACGGGGGACCCTGAAATCCAGGGTTAGAAGTTACGGGATGCATGTGAACAGTTATATTAACATCAACCAACATGTATGTGTAGAGTTTGAGCTTTCACACAAAGCCCTGTGAGGTCAGTTTTATCCTCCTCCTCCTTCTAGGACTGGGAGAGGAGGCCTGAGTCACGCGTGGAGTAACCCACCACTGAAGACAGGTCCTGACTGCAGGCCCCTCGGTCCTCTCCCAGTGCCACCTCCTTTCAGGGTCGCCTCTGCAGAGCCCTGCACGGGGTTGGGGCGGGGCACTCAGTAAATATTTGTGGATGGGATTCCAAGATCTCGTCAAGCCTTACGACTGCCCTGTTTTATACAGTCGGATGTGTCTAAGCCGTATCTTCGCACTCATTTATTCATTCACTTATTCTACATTTCCTGTGTGTCTCCTGTGTGCCCGCACTGAAGTGAGAGCCAGGGCAAGAGCCCTGCTCACACGAAGCAGCAGGGCGCGGAGCTGTCCTCTGAGCAGGGCGTTCGCGTCTGCGAGGGATGGATGGCCCCGAGCTCCCAGCCCGCAGCCCTTCGAGTTGAGCGCAGGCCCAGAACCCGCAGCCTCGTCTACCCTGGGGTGTCAGGAGGAGGGGAATTCGGGAGCTCCCGGGTCGAGCCAAAGCCTAGAGCACGCGGGAGGGGAGGGCGGGGATGACTCCGCTCGGAGGAGAAGAGAGAAAATACGAGAAGGGAATTCCGCGAGGGAAGGGCTAGAGGCCAGGGGCCGGGAGGCCGGGACACCGGAGACCAGGGTGGGATGGGGGTAGAGGTGCGAGAAGAGAGAAATCAGACCAGACGGCAGGGTGAATAAGGCAGAACTGAGGACGCAGATGTGCTCTCCGAGAGCCAGAGAGCCGCGGGCTGTCGAGGGGGCCCTCGGGTGGGCACCGCGGCGAACCCGACGCGGGATCCAGCCCTTGCCAGCCTCTCTGGCCGCCCAAGTTGGCTGGGGGCAAGGTCGTCGCCCCTTAGGTCATTTTAGAAAAGCGGTAGGTGTGTTCTGTCACAGGCCGGGATTCACAGTCAAAGTCACTCGTGCCCGGCCACCCCCAGCGAAACCTGTTTGGTTTCTCTTCTCCGTAGGATTCCACACGCGGGAGGAGCTGGCGGAGCCTGGCCCAGGGAGGCCGCGGCCAGTCGGGACAGGGCGCTGGAGTCCGGCTCCCGCTCCCGGGCCCGGCGCCCGCCTCCCGGCCAGCGGCACCTGAGAGGGGAGCGGGCGGGCCGAGCGGCGGTCGCGGGGCGGCGGGGCGCGGATCCCCGGGAGGGACCTGGGAGGCGGAGGCGCGGGCCGGGGGCGGGCGCGGGGGAGGCGGCCCTCCCTCCCGGCAGGTCGGAGCGGGGACGCGGCGGCCCGGGACGCAGGGAGGGGGCCCGCGCCGAGAAGGAGGGAGGGGCCGCGCCGCCTTCGAGAGTCATTGGAGGACGCGGCCGCCCGAAGCTGATAAATAAGGGGCCGGGCCGCGGCTGCCGGCCAAGCTGGACGCCCCGACCGGTGCGAGGGCCAGGTCAGCGCCGGCCCGTCGACGCGAAGCGAGGCGACCCCCGCGCGGCCATGGCCTCGCTGCTGGGAGCTTACCCGTGGCCCGAGGGGCTCGAGTGCCCGGCCCTGGAAGCCGAGCTGTCGGACGGGCTGTCGCCGCCGGCCGCCCCCCGCCCGCCAGGGGACAAGGGCTCGGAGAGCCGTATCCGGCGGCCCATGAACGCCTTCATGGTGTGGGCCAAGGACGAGAGGAAACGTCTGGCGGTGCAGAACCCGGACCTGCACAACGCGGAGCTCAGCAAGATGCTGGGTGAGTGAGCCGGGCGGGGCGCGGCCCGGGGTCGGCGGGCGGGGGGCTGGCGGCCGGAGGCCGGGCGGGGTGGGCCAGACCCGGCGTGGGGCGCGCGCCGTGCCCGCGAGGCTGGGCATCGGGGCGAGCGTGGGCGTGCGCTCGGGGACGGGGATGCCGAGCAGGGATGCCCGGACAAGGCCCAAAGGGAACCCGCGCGGCCCGCCGGGGTGGCCGGAGAGGCCCACTGGCGGGGACGGGAGCCGAGTTAGGGGCCCCGCGCGCACAGACGGGCCGGGTCGGCCACGCCGCGGCTGGGTGCACCGGGCGTTCGCCGGGTATACCGGAGCGGGAAAAGCCCTCATTCCCCGAACCGCACCGCGGGCACGATCGCAGAGGGTGGTCGTAACTCTCATTAACGAATATTCGTGAAGAGAGACCTTGCGGGAACGCATCCCTGCTTTACCTTAATTATTAAACCGACAGCAAAGTGGACTTGATTCGAGCCTCTGTTTCTCAGTCTCAGGAGTGTAGAAAATTTGATTCGGATGCTTAGCGCGGCCAGTGCGGGTCTGTCCTGGGAGCCCGGCCGCTTCTCGCCGGCTGCTGTGCGGTCCCAGCCCCGGCGGCGGGACTGGGGACACGGACAAGCCAGGCCCAGGAGCCTAGAGAGAAGATGTTCTGGCGGGGGTGGGGGGGGGTGGTTTCTTCTCTCACTCTCTTGTCAGGAGCTGAGCATTTATCACCTCTGCCCAACTCCTAACCTCTTTGCCCTTCAACGTGGTTTTTATTCATTTCGATGGATGGGAACTTTTCAAAGCACTTTGTGTGCCCAGCGGGCGCCAGGCCCTGTGAGAAGGGACAGTGAGTGGTCACCCGAGGCTGGCCCTGCCCTCTGCAACCCCACCCGGCCCAGACTGCAGCCTTTTTCCTTTTTCCATTGGAGCTCGGGGCACCTTCCCCAGATCCCTTGGAGTGAGGGCTGACACCCACCTTTGTGCCGGCTAAAGCCACAGGCCCTCTGGCGGAAAGGGTCCTCCTGCAGTTAGGCGCCCTTTCAAAGCAGCTGATGGAGTGCTGGTCTCCAAGAGCCTCCTACCCCACGGCCCAGCCCCCTGGCTAGCTGTGCCCAGGATGAATTAGTGGGCCAGTGTCTTAGTGAGCCCCTTCCCCCATAAAAAATATTTTAAATCATACCTTATACTGTGTTGGCCTAAAGAAAAATATATTAATATATACAATAATAAAACATTTCTTCAAGCAAAAAGTTTACATTTTTCTCCAGGTTCCCAAAGAAATGAAAACACCTTTTTTGTTTGTGGGCCCCTAAAAGTTTTTCTTTTGGTGTGCCCAAGTGCCATGCCTTTTGCTCAAGCACAGCTCTTGTGAGCAGGATAGAGCAGGCCAAGTCCAGGAATGGGAGAACTCAAGCTGGGGAGCCTTGCAGGATTAGGGCTGCCTGCTGCCAGGGAGAGGACAGGCAAAGGGACTTGGGTGACAAACGCTTCCTGTGAGCTGGTCCTTGCTGGCAGTTGGCACTTAGGCTTCCAGAGGTTACAGTGCATTTTGCAGGAAAGACACTGATTCCTTCCTGCTTAACCACACAGCCCCTGGCGCTAGGCGAAGGAAACCAACATGGTGTTGCTTTGAAAAATGTGGACTTTCTACACCTGCTAATAGGGGAGCAGCAGGATGATCTATTTCCACCCCAAGCCCATGATCTCGCCCAGCCCTTTCCTTTCTGACTTAGGAAAGGAAAGGGCTGCATGTGAGAGCCCAGACTTTTTTTTGACTATTAGCTCTGCAACCTTTAACATTAAAAACTTCACCCAGTAGCGCTGGTATTTTTTATGTTATGAGTGAGAAAGCATGTAAAGACAGTTAGTTATACATTTAGTGGTTTTAAAGATGAACCTATATTTTATGAATACTACAATATCCAGGTGCACTTAGAAACTAGAGTCACATTTTATATTCAGTCCATAGTCAGGGTGTTGGTGTATCTGGGTCTTTAGGCCTCAGCCACACTCTGGAAACTAATAGCCAACCCCAAATCTGGAGTTCCTGACACTTTTCAAGTCGCCTTTTTAAGTGAGAGCTCATTGTATTCATTGACAAGTCTGTCGGAATAGTTATAAACCTTCATCCCAACAGGAGAACGCCTTGAATAATTACCCTCGTCCGGCCCCCTCTGTGGACCCGGCACACACGGCCAGCCGGCACACAGCTCTGGACTCGGCCCTGTGCAGGGTGCTCTGGGTGGGAGATGTGGCCCCTTTCCTTCCAGGGCTTGGAGGCGGGAGCTGCCCTCTGGGCTAGTTTGCCTCAGACTTCAGGATACAGTAGAGTCATGGGAGAACTTGTCAAGTTATAGAATCCCAAGCCCACCCTAGGAGGTAACAATCTAAGGGGTCCAGAAGCAGCCTTTAGAAAACCTGTAGCGGGAGGGATGTGCAATGTACTTTGAGAGAGAAAGAGATACTAAAGCGATTCACAAAACAACACGTAAGTGAATAAGGATGAATAGAAGATACATGTAAAACCAGCATTTTTGCACCAGTGGGGTACACGTGTGTGATGCTTCTTCAGGAGACAGTTTTGAGTTGCGTAACATCGCAATATATTTTTTATAGTGAGGAAAACAGAGACCAGGGGAAGGTGAGGGATTTGCTTCTGTACAGGGAGTCCAGTGGCTGAGCAGGTGCCCCCTGCCATGGTCAGAGGGTCCTAAGTAGACAACCGGAAGCCATGGCTTGTGTGCGTGTGCGTGCGTGTTGCATGCAGTAGGGTCCTATTTGACCTTCAGATGTAAGGGATAATCCTCTGATGCCCTAAGTGAGATCCTGTAATTTACGTCCATCTGTAAAACTATTGACTGAGCCTGAGTTCCCTGACAAGAAGGCCCGTGAGATTTATGCCACAGATAAATATTATAGCATCACTCACTTCCTGATGGGGCAGCGATAATCGAGGAAGACGGGGTTTTCACTGCAATGCACAAATGATTAGCACTGGCAGCCCAAATCAGTGTTGTAGTCGTGACATGTTTTTGTCCTGTCGGTGACATTGGGTCAGTTGGGCCTTTCACCGAGAATCCCACACTGTTGATACGTTCGCGTTATCTGGTGGCTTTGACAGGAGAGGTGCCAGTGACTGTGTGCCTACCTAGTTGGTACGAGCGCCTTGGGGCGTGCAAGAGGTTGGTTTGGCCTCACTGTGCGTGCAGGACGTGGGCTGGGAAGAGGATGCGAGGAGTGCGGTGCGTCCTGTGCGGAGGGGGGACCGCGGGGGCGGGGGACGGGGGACCGAGGCGGCCGGCGTGTGCATGTGCGATGCTCCGAGGCCCGAGTCGGAGACAGGTGCACGGGCCGTCCCGAGCCGCGCAGAGGCTGAACGCGGCCTTCTCTGACTTGTGTGAGCAGGAAAGTCGTGGAAGGCGCTGACACTGTCCCAGAAGAGGCCCTACGTGGACGAGGCGGAGCGGCTGCGCCTGCAGCACATGCAGGACTATCCCAACTACAAGTACCGGCCGCGCAGGAAGAAGCAGGCCAAGCGCCTGTGCAAGCGCGTGGACCCCGGCTTCCTGCTCAGCTCGCTCTCCCGCGACCAGAACGCCCTGCCCGAGAAGCGGGGCGGCGGCCGGGGGGCGCCGGGGGAGAAGGAGGACAGGGGTGAGTACTCCCCGGGCTCCACGCTGCCCGGCCTGCGGGGCTGCTTCCACGAGGGCCCGGCCGGCGGCGGCGGCGGCGGCGGCGGCACCCCGGGCAGCGTGGACGCCTATCCCTACGGGCTGCCCACCCCGCCGGAGATGTCGCCCCTGGACGTGCTGGAGCCGGAGCAGAGCTTCTTCTCCTCCCCCTGCCAGGAGGAGCATGCGCATTCCCGCCGCATCCCTCATCTGCCCGGGCCCCCCTACTCTCCGGAGTACGCCCCCAGCCCTCTCCACTGCGGCCATCCCCTGGGCTCCCTGGCCCTCGGCCAGTCCTCGGGCGTCTCTATGATGTCCACCGTGCCCGGCTGCCCCCCGTCTCCTGCCTATTACTCCCCAGCCGCCTACCCTCCTCTCCACTCCAACCTCCACGCCCACCTGGGCCAGCTCTCCCCGCCTCCCGAGCACCCGGGCTTCGACGCCCTGGATCAGCTGAGCCAGGTGGAACTCCTGGGGGACATGGATCGCAATGAGTTCGACCAGTACTTGAACACTCCCGGCCACCCAGACTCTGCCGCCGGGGCCGGGGCCCTCAGCGGGCAGGGCCCGGTCTCGCAGGTGACACCGACGGGCCCCACGGAGACCAGCCTCATCTCCGTGCTGGCTGATGCCACGGCCACGTATTACAACAGCTACAGCGTGTCATAGAGCCCGGGGCAGCCCGGCCGGCCCGGCCTGGTCGCAGCCTCTCCTTCCCGCGCGGAGCGGAGCTGATGCGCAGCGCCCCGGGGTGGGCAGGTCTGCGCTGCCGCCGACCTGCTCTGCGGATCCAGGGCCCCTCCGCCCGCCCCCTGCCCCGCCCACCCCGCCCACCCCGCCCCGCCCCCTGCAGCCTGCGTTTTGAGTATATTCCTTCAAATGAGTTTTCATTGGCCACACCCTGGGAATCAGGCCCGGTCGTGGCTGAAAGACACTGTTTCCCGGGAGAATTTTCACTGACCTCTCCTCCCAGTCCTCATCCCGGAAACAAATTCGGGAAAAGCCCAGGAGTATTCGCGTCTCTCCTGCTTCTGACACAGCCGCAGGGGTACAGCCGTCCTGACCTTTGGTCGTCCAGGTGAGGAGAGCCCTGGGCTAAGATTCAGGGGACCCGGGATCCAATCCCAGTTCTGCCTCAGGGGGCTGGTGAAACCCGACTCCCCTCCCCTCCCCTGCCCTTCCAGCCCATCCCCCCCATCTGTAGAGTGCGGGACAGACTCCGCATGTAAGGTCCCCTCTGCTCCAGGGTTTTCTGATTTAGGATTCTCTCGAGGCTAACACAGGAAGATGAAGTTGGCCTCAGTGAGCTCATTCACCTGCGACCTGGTGACGATTCCATGCACAGCCCAAGGACACCAGGCTGCTGCACTTGGTCACAATCTTCCAATATGATCATAGTCTTCCAAAAGGACGCTTTGAGAAAGAACACTCACCTTGGTTTGGGAAATTAACCCCTGGGGTTAACTGCATCACTGAAAATGAGATTGAATTCAAGATTTCAAACATATTTTTTTAGACAAGTTCTTCTTTTTTTTTTTTTTTTTTTATTACACACACATTTCAAGAGAGTATACACAGCCTGAATATATACAGTGTGTGTGAGACACATCCATGCACAGCCTGAATCAGATACCCTTTGCTGTCCTTGGCAGCTTCTCGTCAACCCTCTGTTCCTAACAACCCAAAGAGCAGGGAACTGGAAAAGAATTTCAGCAAATGGCATCACTTTCTTCCGCTCTGAATGTGTTGATTTCTCGAGCAAAATTTCATCACGCTGTCCCTTCTGCAGATGCAAAAGGATCTTCCTTCCTGCTCTCTCCATCTCCCTTTTCTGGAATTTCTTTTTTCTCTTCTTTTCTGCTCGTTCTCCACCCCTGAACTGGTCACTAATTCAAAGATCCCTTGACTCAAAACTGCAGGCGTGACTCCTGTGGCAGGAACGGGAGTCCGCTCTCCTCACCAGCCAGCTGGTTCTTTGGGTAACACCTTCAGCCCACACATCAAAGCAACTTCCCTTTATTATACTTACTTCCCAAAGAACAGAAATGCACTGTGATTCAGGAACTATTTCTGAGCCCTGACCCCATCCCCAGAACATTTCCATCCTTCCCCCAGGCCTCCTTTGAAGGAACATACCTATCAGTGTGCTAAAAGACAGTTGTTTGTCTTTTGATTTCAGCATATTATTGCCTGTATGAAATATGTAAGTGTTTTATATATTCTCCTGTTAGTTTCACCTTATATTTCATATTGTTGAAAGATCCTTTTTTTTTTTCCTTCCAAGGAGTCCTCTTGTAAAATCTCTTATGTGATTAATCTTTATGCTATTACTGTATACGACATTTGGTAATAAATAGTAAATCATGGACAATATGATTGGTGCAGTCCAGAATGTATGTTAATAATCTTATAAAACATTATCACAGACATTAAGCTAAACTGTTCCACTTTCTGTAAGAACTACACATGCTTTGGAATGGTTGTAGATATTGATTTGTCTAAAATATTTAATTTAAATAAACGTTTTTGTACCGTGACCATTCTATCATTCGAAATACCGTTTTGCAAAAAGAACAAGTTTTCAAGGGAGGCGTAGGTACTATGCCCAGTGCTCCCTCCAGCAGCACCGGTCAAACTGTTTTCTCCCTCAACTTCTTTATTTTAAAAAGTTATCTTGTAGGAGTGGTTGGTTTTATTTTATGAGTTATGGTAAAGAGATAAAGCCTAATTTTACACCTTAGAAACACTGCTGTCCTCGTTGATATTGAAAGAAACTATGGATTCACAGCCTATTGCCAAGCAGTTTTCTCCTCGGGAGGGATGACGTCACACTTGTGAAGTGTGGGATGAGGTGGCTGGCAGCTGTCTCAGGATGGGAAGTAATGCCCAATTATCTGCTTCCTTAAGGCTACCGCATTTCCCCTTTCTTTTTGAAATCATCTTTTGAAGAATATTTAGGTTGCCCTCTTTACTATGCATTTATCGATGTGGTATCACAAGAATCGTTGCTCTCAGAGCTCCGTGGAGTGCTGTGGAGGAGACAGGGGAGCACGAGGTTGGGTAACTTAATGAAAGGATGTAGCATCTTGTGAGGTTCAGGATGAAAATCCCAGCCAAGAAGTGCCTGGAAAAAAAAACCTGATGATCCCTCAGTCCGCAGGCAGGTCATCGCGTCTGGCTCTTCTCTGCAGGGAAGCCGTTGTAACTTGTTTATGTCAGTAGTAGCCTTGTGTCTTCCAGGGCCTCTGGGCCAAGGAGTAGGTCTTGGGAGGGTCCACACAGGCAGACGTTTCGTCCTGCAAATCTGATCGTAATCTCTCGTCAGTACTTTAATAGCACTTTACAGATGCAGGGAGTTTTACGGCAAGTTTTATGGTCTGTTTCTCATCCCCAGCCCCAGGTGGGGCCCATCTTCGCTCCACCCCATCGCACAGTCAGGAACACTGAGGCCCAGGGTGGGAGGTAACACCCTGGAGTCACCCTAGCGGCGGAGGCTGAGGTTTCAGCACTTCGTCAGATGCATCTGCTGGCGGTGGAACAGTCTCCCAGCTGACTCTCCCAGCTCCTTTCGTAGAGCTTCACCAGGCGTGGGACTCCACGCGGCCCATTCGTACCTCTCACAGCCCAGGGAGAGAGGATGGACAAAGAGGAAATGGCAGGGCCGGTGTTAGATGACCCCCGAATTCCTTGCTGCTACGCCCACAACCATGGCCGCTGACAGTGGCCGTCTGCGGGGTCATCAGCTGGCGGGAGGGCTTGTCATGCAGCGCCCGCTGGCCTTGTCTGTGTGTCAGCGTCCGGCCCTGGACGCCGCCAGATGGGCGTGTCTCATTCCGGGCCGGACCGAGAGGGGTGGAGGCGTTGTCCCTGCCTCTGGGAGGGCAGGAAACTGGCAGGCGACAGGGTGCTCTCTCACTTTTGCTCAGCTATGAGTGAAACCGTCATGCCCGGAAGCGGGGGGTATTTCAGAGTTTTAGCTGCCCATCCCGGGGACCCAACTCCCACCCCCCTCCACCCCACCCCACCCGGTGACAAAAGCACTTTTGGCTTTGGCTGATGGGAATTGATGGGTGTGCACAGTTATGAGTTGTTTTCCTAAAACATAGATGTTACCACGTCACGCTTTTCCTTAAGACCCTTCGGGGCCTGTGCGTCGCCCACGGCACACAGGGTGAGTGCAGTGGTGGGCCCACAGGGAGCCAGCGAGGTTCCCGGGTGCTGGGAGGGTACTGTGTTCACGTGGCCAGCCCCCCGCCCCTCCCCCACAGTGCACCTACTGCACGGAAGGCCTATTGTTCTCTGAAAATGCTCTCTTTTCCCATGCTTCCATGCTTTCCCCAGCGCTATTCCCCGACCGGGGAGACCCTCACTGCCATCACCTGTCTGATGACATCCCACCACATTCCAGATCCACGTCGGACGTCCCTGTCCCTACCTGCGCAGGCAGAGGGGCGGGTCACTCTCCTCCCTGAGCTCCCGCAGGACTTGAGCAGATCCGGCACTTACAGCTGGCGCTGGTGTCATCCACCCATGTGCATCTTCCCCAGCAGGGCAGACACGTAGTAGCTGCTCAACAAATAAGTGAATGACAGATGAATAAGGTAAACATCTGAGAGGTCCTGTAGGTATTCCAGTTAGCCCTGGTGCTAAAGACCTGAAACCTTCTGGATTCCTAATCTTCTCACTCGTCTCTCTGGAAACCCAGACTCTGGAGCCCTTGTGTGTGCAGTTCTCAGGGCTCTGAGACTGGATGCGATGCTGTTCACCCTCCCCTGCTACAATATAGCCTGGAGTAAACAGGTTAGGAGGTGGGCACAGGGGACCAGAGCATCTCCTCTCCCGTCCCGTCCCAGGGCAGCAGAATAGAGCTGAGGGCGGATGATTTGCAGCTTTTGTAACTGCCTACCTTTCCTTTCGAAAAAGGTGTGCTGTTGATTTCATCCCAAGTGAAAGGAATTTGGAAGGAAGGAAAGAAGGAAGGAGGGCAGGAGGGAGAGAAGGAAAGAGACATTATCTATCCATCTATCCATCCATCCGTTCACCCATCCACCTACCCATCTCTCTATCATCTTTCCATCCATCCACCCACCCACTTATCCATCCGTCTGTCACGTATCTATCTATATCATCTATTGATATTTTAATTCTCAAAAGAGACACAGTCTTTGTAGAAAGTTTAGGAAAAATAAAAACATCATAGAGAAAAAAATAAATCATCTATTGTGAGCAACCTAGAGACATTACTGGTAATTTTTTTACACATATCCACCAAGTCTTTTTTGTTTGTCTGTCTATAGCTCTACATACACACGTGTCTTTTATAAGAGACATTTTAATTCATTAATATTAAATAAACGTTTTCCTATGTTCTTAAACATTTTCTGCAAAAGGTGTTTTCTTTGCTGTTGAAAAATCAATAAGAAAAAATTTCAGAAAAAGAGAAAAATTACCCACTCCATGACCTTGACATAACTGTTTTCTTTTTTTTTAAATTAAGAAGAATTTTTTTTTGGCTGTGCGGCTTGCAGGATCTTAGTTCCCCAACAAGGGATCAAACCCATGTCCTTGGCAGTTAAATGGAGGAGTCCTAACCACTGGACCACCAGGTAATTCCCGACGTAACTATTTTCAACATACTCATGTCTGTGTACTGAACTCCCCAGTCCTGTATTCATGGGTTCAAGATACAGATACCACTGGTTTGGGGCTTTATCCTTTCATCATCCTGTTATAGAAGTTTTACCACATTGATATCTGTCTTCATATTTATCATTTTTGAGGATAGCACAGTACTTCAGTGCATGAATGTGGTTTAATTTACTCGACCGTCCCCTTGATATTAGGTAACTAAGTTATTGCATTTTCATTTTTGCCATTATAAATAGCACTGCCGTGAGCATTTACTTGTTTCTGTCCTTGGCTAGATTCCCAGTGGGGTATCACAGGTCTGAGCTAGGAACAAGCTTTTGATCATACCGTTTGCTTGTATCTCAGCTGGCTGTCGAGGCACAAGGTGACTCCATGCAATTCCCAGGATGAACTCTTTCCTACCAGGAAGAAGGAAAACTCCTGAAGACCGTTTATAACTAACTCCAATCTGACTATGCTCAGTGGGGTCCCCTGTCACGGCGGCTTGTCTTCCTGAGGACCAGCTATGTGCTTTGCTGCTGGCTTCACTGGCACATTGGAGGTGTTCCTTTCCTCAAGTGCCATGGTAGATGGCACACCCTTCCACCTACCTCAGCTGACTAGATGGGGGAAAGGCTTCCTCTGTCAGACAGCACGGGAACTGGGTTGGTCCCCAGAGACCCCTGGAGCGCAGAACAGCCGGCTGCATTCACAGGGCGCTCGGAGCTCCAGGTAGTGGGAGAGCATCTGGAAAGAGCCGGAACTCAGGGCAGGGGTGTGACCTCACGCCATCACTGGACTTTGATTGGACTGGGGGTAAATCTCGGGACCTGTTCTCTCATCCAGGACAGGTAGTTTGTGGGCACTTGAGAAATTGCAAGGCTGTATTCACATGTACAGAATAGCTATTGTCTATTTCAGATCTCTTTAAACAATTTAGATTTCTTTTAGGCCTGGAGGCTGGTACTAGTTTAAAAAAACCCAGAGTCACGTGTTCAGCAGTTACCACGCTGAGACTCATTGTGGGGCAGAAATAAGGGAACGGACCTCATGAGAGGGGCTTGTAGAGGACCCATCCGTTTCCTTGTCTGGCACTGAGCTGGGGTTGACAGACACCGTTTGGGTCACTGGGTCCACTCCCCCGTCTCTCTTGAGGACTGCATCTTAGCCGTTCTCAGCAGACGGGTCTCTGTCTGATTGGAGTCCTCTAGAGAAATGGGTTTTCTCTCTGTAAGTTCGTGTAGCGAGTTCCATCATCAGAGAGTTCTTTCTTGTACCTCACCTAAGTCCCTCCCGCTCAGTGTCAATCCGCATCTGCTTGATGTCATAGGAGATTTACGGGATTTGTCCCCAGGTGGTCCTCCCCCCCCAAGGCTGGTGGCCGCACTCCTTTCCTCCTTGTTATGGGACCACGTTGAGGCCCTGGTGTGGATTGAGTTTTCCTCCAGATCAGGGCTGTTTTCCCCTGAGCCGGAGGCTGAAGTTTGTAGGGACGTGGGAGGGGGAGGGACGAGGAAGGTTCCATGATACAAACCGTGACTGAGGAAAGCGGGGGACCACCCGGGACTGGGAGAGGGGTCTCTGTGGGCACTTCTGGAATGTTCTGCATGTAGGCATGGGGTGTAGTCATCTCTCAGAGGGCCACACCTGGGCCAAAAGGCGGGTCCCCTAGCTCTGCTCAGTGTCCTTTCACTGGTCACTCACCTTCCTTCCATCCTAGGGGCAGGGGGGGAGGCACAGGTCTGGGACAAGTGGGGGGACCTTAAAACAAGAAAAATCTTCCACTGGATTCTGGGAAAAAAAATCAGTGGATTCTGATGACTGAAGTGTCTTTGCAGCCTCCAGGGGCCTCAGGGAGCTGGCTCTTGTACCTTAGAGGTTCTGATGACAGGACCTGAGAGGTGTGGTCGACTTCCAGGTGGGGGAGGGGGGTCCTGCCACCAGCGCAGGGTCCCAAAGGTGTCCACGTGCCCCACGTGTGTCTCTGCGTGCTGGTTTGTCCTTACCATGTCAGAGAATCCAAGAGAGATTTGTAGCTCCTCCACTCCAATTCCGACAAGTGTCAAAACTTTCTTTTTCTTTATTCCCTTCCCTGAAAAGTAGAAGCACCAGCTCCCACGTCTCGGGGTGCTGTGAAGGTCCAGGAAAGCGTGTGACATCCTTTAAAATCTGCCAGACAGGGTATATGGTAAGATAAAGCAATGTGTTCCTATGAGGACCATCAATCGATCGAGGTGTCCTCATGTAGACAGAGCAGTTACGTTTTTACTGGGAAGAATTCTCCTCCCAGCTCTGTGACCTTGAAAAAAAAAAATCGCGGAGGTCAGAGCTGGAAGGACTTGTTATCGTGTTGTCAGTCCCCAGATCTGATGGAAAAGGAACTGGAGGCCTAGAGGGGTCAGGGGACTCTCCTTAGAGGGAGCAGCTCGGAAGAAGCCGGTGAAGGGCCTCGAGTGCAGAGCCGCGGGGGGGGGGGGGCGGGCGAGACCCCTCCCCTCGGGCCCGGAGGGTCGGTCATCCTCAGCAGCGCGGGCCAAGGAGGGCGGCTGACGAGGGGCTGAGCTAGTGGCACAGGTGCAGGGATGCGGCCGACGGGAAGAAGGGTTCCTGGGAGTGCAGATGGGAGGGGATGCGGGGGCCTGTGGGTGGGCCTGCCTCCAGGAGACTTCCCTGGAAGTTTCTTCCTGGATTCTTGCAGCCTGGCCGGCCTTGGTGGTGCTGACCCGGGAGGGGGAGGCCGGGGATGAGCGTCCCAGGGGTGGAGAGCCCCGGAACGCTCTGGTGGGGGCCGGCCCATAGCCCTGGGGTCCCAGACACTTCTGGGAACAGGGGGGTGGCACAGAGGGAGCCGGACGTCTCTGGGAGCCAGTGCCCTGGGTTCGTCTGCCCTCTCCGTGACCGGAAAGGCGGCAGGTGGTCCAGGGCAGCAGAGGGGCTGGGAGGCCAGGGCTGCGGGGCAGAAGCCCCAGGCGGCCGCCGCAGCCCGCCATCCTCTGCTCCCCCAGGCGCTGGGGCCCGAAGGCCAGCAGGAGGGGCCTGGAGAGGGTGGAGGAGCCTCCTGGCCGCCGAGCATTTTCCTGCCCATGGGAGCTGCTGTGACCAGGAGGAGGAGGATGTGGCCTGAGCCCAGTGTTTCCTGCCTGATAAGCCGGCCCCTCCCTGGGAGCCCTGGCCGGGCTACCTTGGGGCCCGGGGCCCTGCCCGGGAGGGGCTGGCTGAGGAGGAAAATCACTTCTCCAGATTAGCTCGCCCAGGCCAGGCGTTCCTCCCCCACCCCCACCCCCGCCCCGTTCTGCAGCCACAGGAAACGGGGCCGGGGCCCAGCACGCCCAGAGGTCCCCACCTTCAGAGCACTCAGGCTCCAGGCCCAGGGACTCCGGCCTGTCTTGGGGCCTCAGCGGCCAAGTCCCCGGAGAGCGGAAGGCTTCCTGCTCCAAAGTCAACCATGTCCAAGGAGGGCAGTGGCTGCAAACCTTTTTATGTGTCTGTCAGATCTCATGCCTGGAGTTCGGGCCTGAAAGCTGGTCGATTTCTTCACGGTCAGTCCACGCACCAGCCGCCTCTCACCTGGCCACCGTCCGAGGGCAGAGGGCGAGAGCAGTGGGCTTGGGAAGTAAGACGCCAGGCCGGCACGGAGTGTGGGGGGGTGGGGGGGGCAGGGGCTGGCCCGGGCCCCAGCTGCTGCCCTGTTCTGCCCTGACGGGCTGTGTGGCCAGGGTGAGTCCCTGACCCTTTCTGAGCCTTGCTGCCCGTCTAATCGGACGGGGGAGCCACGGGGGAGCCCCGGGGGAGCTGAGGGCCTCCCTCCTGGGAGTCATGATGGATCGAGGACTCGGGAAGCAGCAGGGGCGGTGGCTGCCCCCCGGGGGAGGCTGGCACGCTGAGCGCAGCCCATCCCCACCGAGGGGAGTAGGGAGGGCCTGGAGGGACAGCCCCTGCTCATCAGCGCCACCAGGAGCTGACCCCTGCCCCTGCTCAGCCCTCCTCTTCCACAGAGGACACCCTCTCTGGTTTCCCTCCCACCATCCTGCCCCTGGGGCCAGACTCCTCCCTGGGAGCCAGGGTCCCCGGGACTCCAGGGTGGGCGCAAGGATTATGCGTAGGACCCCAAGGTCTGGGAGAGGGGCTTCTCAGAGAACTAAGTCCTGGAGAGGGCAGAGGGGCTCCTCAGACACACGGCCATCAAGGGGGGCCCCAGCAGGACTGCCGCCACCGCCATCCAGGCGCATCCCCCCACCCCGTGATAGCCGGCTCTCCCACAGGCCCCCTGCCCCGGGCAGTCCGGCCCCAAACTGGGGATGCACCTCATTACTCACGCCCACACCTGCTTCCCAGGCCCCTGGTAAAGGCGCCCCCTCCACCCTCATCGGGAAGCCGGTTCTTGGTGAATCAAAGCGCCCAGAGGGAGCGTCTTGGGCCCAGCACAGGCGAACACGTGCCCGCCTTGGAGAAAACGTGTGCGTAGGTGTTGACAGATCCCAGAGCGGGCACACAGGACGTGCGGGCAGCACTCCGTCCTTCACCTTTGGGGGCCCCGTTATTTACAAAGCCCTTCTGCCTTCGGTGTTTCGCGTGACCGTTGCAGCATCCCGAGGTAGGCATGGTCATGCCCTTTCACAGGTGGAGCTGAGGCTCAGGTGGGGCAAAGAGGGGCCAAGGTCCCGTCGCTGGTGAGCAGACGTGGGGATCCCGCCAGTGGAGCAGGAGACAAACTCGCCCTCCCCACTTCCTGCCCGGGAGGATGGGCTGTCTCTCGGCTGCGCCTGGGGTGAGCGTCCACCCACCACCGCTGAACCTGAACAGCTGGTGGGCGACGGAGAGGAAGGTGGGGGGATTCCCTGGGCAGCAAGACCGCTCGCAGCCTGGCTGATGGCACAGGGCCGCCCACGCTGCCTGGGCTGTGCCGTCCTCCGATCTGGGGTTGCCAGGCCGCGGGAGGCCTGCAGATAGGAGAGGTGGGTGAAGGAAGGAAGACTGGGGTCTAGGCCTTTCCATTTTATGCTCTGCAGGGCTGGCCCAGTCACTTGTCTGCTGTGTGACCTCGGGAAAGTCACTTTCCGTCTCTGGGCCTCTGTAAATTCGGAGTCCAGACCTGAGAGTTTCTAGGGGCTAGAATACCCCGGTTCTCTGAGCCTCTGAAAAGAAGCAAGGAAAAGAGGAGAGGCCCCCTCCTCTCTGCTCCTGGCCTCAGCATGGGAGTGGTCTCTAGGGAGGTGGCAGTGGTGGGGTTCCCGGGGCGGGGTTCCCCTGAGCTGCATGCATCTGTGCTGGGGGTGTGGCTCCCGCAGGCCTCCTCCTCATCCCTTCTCGCTTCAGCGGCCCCCGGGCTATCGCCCGGCCTTGTCACCAAGCTGCGGCATAAGGCCCCCAGACCTCTGGCCCGGCCCCATTGCCATGTGTCCCCAGGCCCTGGCTCCGCCTCCTTGGAAATCTGCCCCCCCTTGCCCCCATCACCTGATCTCTCTACCTCTCCACACAGGCTGCTGGGCCGCACGGGGTGAGGCAGGAGGCCTCTGTTGTCTGAGCCCAGCCTGGCAGGTCCTCACATAACCCTGACACCCAGGAGCACCCCTCCTGTCAGGCAGGACCAGGTGTGAAGACTGCAGCTGGTCTCCCAAGGGCCCTCTGTGGCCCAGGGGGGCTCCCAGACTCCATCCTCCCCACCCCACAACTACTGTCCACTACCGGGCCTCACCACAGCCGCTTGGCTATCGCCCTGAGCCTCTCCCCCTCCAGTCCAGCTGGAGGGCCCATAAGATCTGCCAATGTCACCCTTCGGGGCCAGCTTCTGCCTGCCTGGTAAAGCCAGCAAAGCGAAGCTCCGACCTCTCAGAGGGACATTCAGGCCCCAAGCCGGCTGGCAGCCACCTCTCCCCGACTCATTCCCCACAGCACACCCTGTGTTCGGAGCACGGCAGATTTCCAAAGAGGATGTGTTTCCTCATCCCCCAGTGCCTTTGCATAGGCTGTTCCCTCGGGCTGGAACGCCCTTCCCAGCATCTTCACTCTGTGGACTGCTCCTCATGTCCCAAGACCCAGCTTGAATGTTTCCCCTCTCAGATAGCCTCTTCCACACATCCTCCACCCATCCGACCCACCTTCCCCCAGCCCTCAGCCCCAGAGGGGTTGTGAATATTACCGCAGTCCTCTCACAAGGTACCGAGGGTGGGACGATGCAATCTCTGTTTTCGAGCCTCTATTCTCCCGCTCATCTGGGAACGAATTTATCTGGGAAAGGCATCTTATTTATCTTTGATTCCATGGGGCCTACTTCGTGCCAGGCACACAGTAGGTGGCCCGTCAGTATCTGCTAGATGACAGAACCTACTCAGGGCTCGAACACTTCCTGGACCACCCTCTGCTCAGTGTTTGATCTTAGACAAGTCGCTTCATTTCTGTGGGACTCAGTTTTTCTACCTGTAAATTGGCACTAGCTTATGTCAAGAGCTTCCAGGTTACGGTAATAAACAGAAGCTCAGGAGATGATCAGTGGTGAAGGATAAATTCCTGATGCAATCACCTTTTGATGATCGCTGGAAAAATCTAATGCTCCACTGGCTGTCTGCCACCTTTCAGCCTGTGTCCATACCCCACCCTTGGCCATCTGTCAGGAATGAAAACTATTTGTGATATTGTCCCCACCAGAGCAGATCAGGAAGAAAATTGGTGCTGCGTGTGGGGAGCTGATTGATACACACACACACACACGTATACATATGTATACATATATGTATACATATATGTATACATATGTATACATACATATACGTATTACACACCTATATATTACACACACATATACACACGTATATATTACACATACATATATATTACACACACTCACATATACAGGAATACATATTACACACATATACACACACGTCATGACTTTCCAAGGCGTGATATAAACGACTTTGGGGTAGCTTCTTCTCTAGCCCCAAGGGGACAGATCTAGGGAGCTGACACTCATGGTCAGTGTTAGGATTTATCAAAGTAAGGAGTTGGCAGCTAATTCTATTGTAATAAGGATGCTAAGTTCTCTTTGGAAGTAAATGTAGCCCTTTGGTAAGTTATCTCTTCCAGGTCTAATTTTAAAACCTTTTATTACTTTTTGTTCCATTCCTTCTAGGGCTTTTTGGGGTTTTTTTCCTAGGTTTTTGTGTGTGCTCACACACACATTTTTAAACTTGATTGTAGAATATCGGGATTGCATCATTCTGTAAACTCGCTTTTTAAAAAAGTGAACATTGTAGCCTGAATACATTTCCGCAGCAGTGCATTGCCTCTGAACGGGTGATGAACTCTGTCGTGGGCGCTTCTAGAAGCCACGTTTCTGTGCCCCACGTTACCAGACCCCACGGGTGCCCCGTAGTTTGCTGAGCGCGCCTGAGGTGCCCTACATGAGGACCCCACCTCCTCGGCTGGAGAGCAGTTCACGGGCTCTTTGCACTGAGGAGTGAGGTGTACAACCTCCACCTTTGGGGTGTCTTGGCTCCCAGCTGTGCCCGTTTTCAGAAGCCTCGTCACCCCAGGACTCTCTCCCGGCCATGTTCCCACCGCCCAGGGGTGTGTGGGGCCTTTTTTGCCACGAAGATCGGGAGCCACATGCTTACTTTCTACCTGTGGGGTCTACTCGCCGCTGCACGTCGGTTCTCAAACGACGTGTCCCCCGCTCCCCTGTGGTCTCATCCACCCCCTCCCCGCTGGACCAGCTGCCAGCTGGCTCTGGTGGGAAGGCCCCTGGGGCCCAGGTGCGGGCCACCAGGATTCCCACTTGCAATGCCAGGCCGGGTGCCCGGGGCGGGGGGGAAGTGACTCGTCCGAGGCTGTGCTGTGACTCAGCAGCTTTGCCCAGCCTCCCCAACGGCTGGGAACCGGCCCCGGGCCCAGGGCTGCCGCCCGGCCTCTAACATGCACCGTCCTGCTCAGGGTGGAAACCTCTCTTCCTGTGAAGGAGGCCAAAGACCCAGGGGTGGCCCGGTCCCGGGGCGCCTGCTCTGCCAGCAAAGGCCCAGCGGCTTTGGGGTGGCCTTTTCCTGCATGTGTCCCTTGGCCCAGCCTTACTGTGACTGTGCAGGACATGGTCTTCCTGTCCCTTGCTGCCCGGGGGGAGAAAGTGTGCGCAGAGGGCAGGGCCTCGGGCCAGCTCTCAGCTCCCCTACTTGCTGCCTGTGAGGCCCAGGATGAGTCACTCCACTTCCCTGAGCCTCAGTTTCCTCAGCTGCAAGAATGGGAATCCTGAGAGCCCCCCAGCACACAGGGTGGATGGGTGGGTCCAAATTCCAGGCTGTCATCACATGACTCAAAGGCGGCACTTAATAAATGTGCACTTTTCTTTTGGCTTCATGCTGTCACTGCCCCTCTGAGAATCACGGTGGTTCCCTCCCGGGAACCCGGCTCAAAAGTCCCAGCCTCACACGGAGGGCCCATTTCCATATTCCCCTCCCAACCCTGGTCTGCACCAGCCTGGCTTATTGGAGGGCGCCTTGGTGCACAAGCAATTGAAAAACAGTAGGGGGCTTCCCTGGTGGCGCAGTGGTTGAGAGTCCGCCTGCCGATGCAGGAGACACGGGTTCGTGCCCTGGTCCGGGAGGATCCCACATGCCGTGGAGCAGCTAGGCCCGTGAGCCATGGCCGCTGGGCCTGCGCGTCCGGAGCCTGTGCTCCGCAATGGGAGAGGCCACAACAGTGAGAGGCCCGCATACCGCAAAAAAAAAAAAAAAAAAAAAAAAAAGAAAGAAAAACAGTAGGGGCGCTGTGCAAACACAGCTTCAAGACAGGCTCCCTCATTCCCCTTTGAACCTGGAGTCCGGGAGCCCCCCCGGGCCTCTCCCTCAACATACACAGACGTTCCAGGCCCCGTATTCCACCAGCCAGCCTGCCCTCCAACACCGCTGCCCACTCTAACCAGCGCCCTCCTCCCAGCAGGAGCCCTGGCTCAGGTGCCTCCTGTCCCCGAGGCCTGCCCTCCTGTGCCCTCCAGGGCCCCGAGGTCCCTCCTGCCCGATTCCTGCCTCTTCCGTGACTTGCGTGCCTGTGAGCCATTGCCCTTGGGCACGCAGTGCCCTACGGACCGGGTACCGGCGGTTTCGGGCTTACCTCTAGATGCAGCCTCCTAGAGGGGAGGGCTCACCTCAGTGTGACGGCCGATTTAGGGAGAAAGATAGGCGTTTAGGTTCAGGCGCGAGGGGCCTGGGTTTGAACCCCGGCAGGTCGCTCACTAGCTCGGGAACAATAGGTGAGCTCTCCGACTCCTCTGAACCTCAGCGTTCTCATCTGTGAAATGAGGACAGTGAACTAAGGTGCTTGGCACCTGGTCGGTGCGCGGTATTAAGTTAGAGATGACCTTCACGGCGCTATTTTTGCAGTCTCCTCTGTGTCTCGCACGATCCGGGCGTTCCACAAATGCTCCTGAAGTGGGGCAGTAACCAGCGTGCTTGGCTGGGCCACGTGGCCGCGACGGGCGTGAACGTAGAGCAGGCCAAGCTGTACCCGGAGGTCTTATTGGTTCCAGTCTGGGCTCCTCCTCCGTGCTGACACCTCGGCCCTTGCAAAGACTCAAAGGCAGGGAGAAGGCAGCCCTTCCTGCCCCCTTTCACCCAGCTTTCCGGTGCGGTGGGAAGGTCTGGGCTGGAGATTTGAGCCCTGGCTTGGCATCATCACCAATGCCCATGATGGTGGCCTTAGGCAAATCCCTTTCTCTCCCTGGGACTTATTTTCCTCAGTTGTACTATGAGCTGGCTGAAGTCGGTACCCCTAGGATCACTTCAGCTCTGCTGTTCTGCGACTCTGAGGTCAGAAAGCCTCCTGGTCTCAAATAAATCAAGGTGATATTTTAGTCTCAAATTTCAGGTAGAGTGACAGTGGCTATATGGGTGGCTGGCAGGACTAGTAATTGTTGAATAATGGCTGGTAGCGTTAATTAATGACTTTGCTTCTGTAATTAACCATTTATTTAACTCTTCATTGATCTCGTGTTCTGTGCCCATGTGGCAGATCAAAGTTGGCTGAGAATGTTTTGTCACTCCTTTCCCTGAGAGGCATGTCTGTTTTCCCACTCCCTTGATTCTGAGGTGGCAGACTCAAGCGGAAGTGATGCTCTGCTTTAAGACGACTGTCCCGGGCTTCCCTGGTGGCGCAGTGGTTGAGAGTCCGCCTGCCGATGCAGGGGACACGAGTTCGTGCCCCGGTCTGGGAAGATCCCACGTGCCGCGGAGCGGCTGGGCCCGTGAGCCGTGGCCGCTGAGCCTGCGCGTCCGGAGCCTGTGCTCCGCAGCGGGAGAGGCCACAACAGTGAGAGGCCCGCGTACTACAAAAAAAAAAAAAAAAAAAAAGACAACTGTCCCCTTCCACTTCCTCCTTCTTGGAACCCAGCTTGTGATGGAGAGGCCCACGGGGAGGAGGATTAGGGCTCTGAGTCAATAGTCTCAGCTGAGCTCCCAGCCAACAACCAGCACCAACCTGCCAGCCATGGAGGTGAAGCATCTTGCAAGTGGCTCCTTCAGCCCCAGTTGAGCTGTTCTAGCTGATGCCATGTGGAACAGAGACAAGTAAGCAATCCATGTGAATCCTGCCCCAATAGCAAAATCCTGATCGTTGTTATTTTAAACCACTAAGTCTGGGGATAGTTTGTTACACAGCAATGATCACTGAAACTTCAGAGTTAGTGCTGGTCTACGGGAACCCAAAGATAAAGACGTGTCTTAGCCTACGTTCCTCTCAAAGACAGAGCCTAAGACAACGGTTTGCTTGCAGTATACGATTTCTTTGAGAGGTGACCTCAGAGAGCAGAAATGAAGACCAAAGGGGGAAGACAGAGGAAGGAAAGCCAATATTTAGGTGTGTCCCTGAGTTGTCCACCACAGTGGGTGACTAGTACTTGAGCCCACTGGGACCGTCTGAGGAGCCCCAAAGATTGTGTCTCAGAATCGTCTGCCTGAGGGATGAAAGGGAGAAGTATTTAGCCATGGGCTCCCCCCTCCTATTGGCCGGAGGGGTCCATGGGATGTTCAGTCCCCCAACACTTCCAGGATGTGAGTGTGTGAACGCCACGCGGGTTCCTGACAGAGCCTCAGGCTGTGACGTGAGAGAAGTCCCGGGGCAGGAAGCAGGGGACATCGGCATACGTTGGAGTTAGGTGCTGTCAGCACGAAGTGGACAAAATCGGCATGGAACCATTGCTGTAGCCTCGGCTGGAATCAGAGGTGAGGCCGTGAGAATGGGAGGTGGCCCACAAGAGATGTCCAGATGGACACGGCCCTTTGAGAAGCTGACCGTCTGGTGCCCCTCTCAGCACGTGGGCAGTGGCTACTCCATGAAGCTGTCAGGCTCTCTCAGCTGCACCTGCAGGCTGGTGTTCATTCTGGGCTTTGAGTCCCAATCACCAGCAATCTCCTGGTTCAGAGTCTGAAAGTGAGTCTCCTCTGGACGCTAAGATTTCCAACTGGCATTGTCCTGGAGACAGTAGCCACTGGGCCAGGTTAGCCCTTCTTGCAAAGAATCTTGAGCTGCTGTGCCCACCTTTCACCAACAGCTCTACCCTTTTGCTAGAAAAGTTCCAAAGCCTTTGTCCACCTGTCTGGCCTAAATTATTCACAAAAGCTTTAGAGGTACTTGGAGTCCTCCAGAGAAAACACCGGAGGCGGCTTACATGAGAGGCTCTGCTGGGAATCTGAAACCCACAGGAAGGACAGCCTCCTAAGAAACTCTGCTGGGATGATGGGGCCTGGAGAATACAGTCTTATCGTAGCAGGTTCAGAAAAGTATGTTCCTGCTGTCACTCAGGCCCAGGTGCCTTGGAACCTAGGCTGGGAATCACGTTGCCGTGTTCTCAGAAGGTTGGAGTAGGCAGGGGGCTCAGAGAGGTTACAGGGTTACCTTGCCCCTCATTTCAAAAATGTGGGCCCTGGGAATGGCCTCTGGTTTCTCAAGCTTTGGAGTAGGTGTAAAAGAACTTTACAGAAAATGGCAAAGAACCCTTTGGGTTCTTTGGAGGACATTTTCAAAGTACCACTGTAAGGGGTTATAATAATAAAACATGAACGGTTGACAGAAGTTTGGAGTTAATGCATTTTATGGCCAAGACCCTATTGAACAAGCAGGGTATGATGACGTCGCTGTTGGGGTGGATGTTTTCTGAAGCGAGAATAATAACGATGGGTAAATTCAGTTCATTGCTGCTCAGATCCTCCACTGGACTTTGAGAATCCAAGTTCCCATAGAAGAGGTTCTGTCCCGTGGGCCCTGAATGGTCTTCCATCTAAGAGTAGACACTGTGTTCTGGCTCAGAGTCCAGAGCAAAAAGTGTGACTTATACCCAAGAGCCATTACACATGTGGGCAGGGCAGTGGTCTTGGCTACAGGGACCGTGCCTTTTGAGGCAGCAGATGAGACAAAAGCTCTCATCTCAAGGTTGGAGTTCTGCCTGCATCTGTCATGGCTTTGCCCCCTGTTAGTCAGGTGACCCTGAGTAATCATTTCACCTGTGTGAACCTCAGTTTCCTTATGTGTCATGGGAGAAGCGTTCCCTGCCTTGCCTGCTTGCTGACCTCAGTCAGATAATGGGTGTGTGCACATTGGCTCAAACCACTGACAGAGTGGGGCTGCCTCCAGGTGATCGGAGTAAGGATTGGTCTCTCCATCAATCTCTCCTCTTTCTTTTCTACTTCCCTTTGCACGGTGTCTTCCTTCTCTCAGCCGGGAATCTCAGCCACTAGAATCTCAGCCTTCTAGAATTCTTACAGCCTCACACCGAGAGGGAGGGAACCCTGCCAGCTCTAGGTAGAAAAATACCTGGATCAATCACCAAGGCTGGGGCTGTGGTGGGTGGGGTGACTATGGAGTATTTTGATTGGTCTAGCTTGGGTCATGTGCCCATGCCTGGCCCAATCACTGTGGCCGAGGGCAATGGAGTACTAGGATTGGTCCACTTGGGGAACATGCTCACCCTTTGGCCAGGGAGGGAGGAACTATGGCTCGAGCCTCCATCAGAACCACCTGGTTGGTGCAGGAGGTGGAGGACAGGTTTTCAGAGAAGGAGCTGTTGATCTGCGCAGTCGAAACTGTAAATGTCCACTGAAGTGGCGGGCTACTTTGTGAGCCTATAGGTGCCAGGTGCCTGTAAGGTGACGTCAATATTTCTGTTGTTAGCCCTGTACCTGAGTTTCTGTGAGGAGGACCAGGGACTGGGAGCCTGCTCCACTCTGAAGAAGTGGAGACTTGATTTCTCACCTGTTATTGAAAATTCCAATGTCTTATCGATAAAGCAGTTCTCCCCTTTAAGACAGAGAACACATGGGACTTCCCTGGTGGCGCAGTGCTTAAGAATCCACCTGCCAATGCAGGGGACATGGGTCCGAGCCCTGGTCCGGGAAGATCCCACATGCCGCGGAGCAACTAAGCCCGTGCGCCGCAACTACTGAGCCTGGGCTCTAGAACCCACGAGCCACAACTACTGAAGCCCGTGCGCCTAGAGCCCGTGCTCCGCAACAAGAGAAGTCACCGCAGTGAGAAGCTCCCGCACCCCAACAAAGAGTAGCCCCTGCTCGCCATGTCTAGAGAAAGCCCGTGCGCAGCAATGCAGACCCCCCAAAAAACAGAGAACACAGCGTGCACGGCATGAGTGCCCTTTAAGTGCTTCTCCCATCGTGGTTCTCCTTTTCTACTCCATCCACGCAGCCACTCTTTGCAGAACAGGTGGTCTTTGGCCACGCTCTCTGGTCTACACGCATACAATGTGCCTGACAACATGTGAAAGTCTAAGAAGACACAACAGAGATACAATGGCTCCTGGCTCTCAGAGGAGTTGCAGGCTGGCAGGGGGACAGCTGGCGAAAAGGGATGGCCGCTCGGGAGCGTGTCAGCATGGAGGAGAGAGAGGGGAGGCTGAGGGGCTCAGAATGCCTGGTCTGGGGAGAGGATGGCCTCTGCTTGTGGACTTCTCCCCACTCCCTGCCATTGCCAGGCCACCAACACTTGGAAGGCAGTAGCATGGGGAGGCGAAGAGTATGAGCTCTGTCTGGACTGCCTGGTGTTATCCAGCCCCTGCCCATCATTTCTCTCATCTATAAAATGGTGAGGATAATAATAGTACACACTGCACAGGGCTGTCATGAAAATAACATGTTACTACACATCAAGTGCTTACAAGTGTAAGCACATAGCATGTGTCCAACTCATATAACTTGTTGCCATGTGTCACAACAAATATTTGCTTGGGACCTCATTGACTTTCTGTCTCCCCCCCAGATTATAAATTTCATGAGCAGGGACTTTTTTACAGCTGGGGGCGGTATTCTCAAGGCTCAGAATAGTTGCGAGCACACAGTAGGTTCTTACTAAATATTTGTGTACTGCATACCTGACGGTGAATCTTATACTTGGCTTGAATTATTTTAAGAGCCTCCTTCCTGGTCTCCCTTCTTCCAGCCTCTATATCCCTCCAATCCTTTTGCTCTTCCTCAAAAGGTCAGGGTTTTGTTGTATTAAAGCTTTCAGCTGATGGGAAGAGGCCACGTGCTGTGGAGATTAGGGAAGGCGGTCTGCTTTACTCCGTCTACAGATTCAAATGTTAACCTCCTGATAATCTCTCTCTCTCTCCTCACAATCTCTCTCTCCTCACAATCTCTCTCTCTCTCCTCACAATCTCCCTCTCTCCTCACAATCTCTCTCTCTCCTCATAATCTCTCTCACTCTCCTCACAATATCTCTCTCCTCACAATCTCTCTCTCTCCTCATAATCTCATTCTCCTCATAATCTCCATCTCTCCTCATAATCTCTCTCTCCTAATCTCTCTCTTTCCTCATCTCTCTCTCCTCATAATCTCTCTCCTCATAATCTCTCTCTCTTCAAAATCTCTCTCTCTCCTCATAATCTCTCTCTCTCTCCTCACAATCTCTCTCTCTCCTCACAATCTCTCTCTCTCCTCACAATCTCTCTCTCTCTCCTCATAATCTCTCTCTCTCTCCTCATAATCTCTCTCCTCACAATCTCTCTCTCTCCTCATAATCTCTCTCCTCACAATCTCTCTCTCTCCTCATAATCTCTCTCCTCACAATCTCTCTCTCTCTCCTCATAATCTCTCTCCTCACAATCTCTCTCTCTCTCCTCACAATCTCTCTCTCTCCTCATAATCTCTCTCTCTCCTCCTAATCTCTCTCTCCTAATCTCTCTCTCTCCTAATCTCTCTCTCCTCATAATCTCTCTCTCTCCTCATAATCTCTCTCTTCAAAATCTCTCTCTCTCCTCATAATCTCTCTCTCCTCACAATCTCTCTCTCTCCTCATAATCTCTCTCTCTCCTCACAATCTCTCTCTCCTCACAATCTCACTCTCTCCTCATAATCTCTCTCTCCTCATAATCTCTCTATCTCCTCACAATCTCTCTCTCCTCATAATCTCTCTCACTCTCCTCACAATCTCTCTCTCTCCTCACAATCTCTCTCTCTCTCCTCACAATCTCTCTCTCTATCCTCACAATCTCTTTCTCTCTCCTCACAATCTCTCTCTCCTCATAATCTCTCTCACTCTCCTCACAATCTCTCTCTCTCCTCACAATCTCTCTCTCTCTCCTCATAATCTCTCTCACTCTCCTCACAATCTCTCTCTCTCCTCACAATCTCTCTCTCTCTCTTCACAATGTCTCTCCCTCTCCTCATAATCTCTCTCTTTCCTCATAATCTCTCTCTCCTCATAATCTCTCTCTCTCTCCTCACAATCTCTCTCTCTCTCCTCACAATCTCTCTCTCTCTCCTCACAATCTCTCTCTCTCTCCTCACAATCTCTCTCTCTCTCCTCACAATCTCTCTCTCTCTCCTCATAATCTCTCTCTCTCCTCATAATCTCTCTCTCCTCATAATCTCTCTCTCCTCATAATCTCTCTCTCTCCTCATAATCTCTCTCTCTCCTCACAATCTCTCTCTCTCTCGTCACAATGTCTCTCTCTCTCCTCATAATCTCTCTCCTCACAATCTCTCTCTCTCTCCTCATAATCTCTCTCCTCACAATCTCTCTCTCTCTCCTCATAATCTCTCTCTCTCCTCATAATCTCTCTCTCCTCATAATCTCTCTCTCCTCATAATCTCTCTCTCTTCAAAATCGCTCTCTCTCCTCATAATCTCTCTCTCTCTCCTCACAATCTCTCTCTCTCTCCTCACAATCTCTCTCTCTCTCCTCACAATCTCTCTCTCTCTCCTCATAATCTCTCTCTCTCCTCATAATCTCTCTCTCCTCATAATCTCTCTCTCCTCATAATCTCTCTCTCCTCACAATCTCTCTCTCTCTCGTCACAATGTCTCTCTCTCTCCTCATAATCTCTCTCTCTCCTCACAATCTCTCTCTCCTCACAATCTCTCTCTCTCCTCATAATCTCTCTCACTCTCCTCACAATCTCTCTCTCTCTCCTCATAATCTCTCTCTCCTAATCTCTCCTCATAATCTCTCTCTCCTCATAATCTCTCTCTCTCCTCATAATCTCTCTGTCCTCATAACCTCTGTCTCTCTCTCTCCTCATAATCTCTCTCTCCTCATAATCTCTCTCCTCACAATCTCTCTCCTCACAATCTCTCTCTCTCCTCACAATCTCCCTCTCTCCTCACAATCTCTCTCACTCTCCTCACAATATCTCTCTCCTCACAATCTCTCTCTCTCCTCATAATCTCATTCTCCTCATAATCTCCATCTCTCCTCATAATCTCTCTCTCCTAATCTCTCTCTTTCCTCATCTCTCTCTCCTCATAATCTCTCTCCTCATAATCTCTCTCTCTTCAAAATCTCTCTCTCTCCTCATAATCTCTCTCTCTCTCCTCATAATCTCTCTCTCTTCCCAATGTCTCTCTCTCTCCTCATAATCTCTCTCTCTCCTCACAATCTCTCTCTCTCCTCACAATCTCACTCTCTCCTCATAATCTCTCTCTCCTCATAATCTCTCTATCTCCTCACAATCTCTCTCTCCTCATAATCTCTCTCACTCTCCTCACAATCTCTCTCTCTCCTCACAATCTCTCTCTCTCTCCTCACAATCTCTCTCTCTCTCCTCACAATCTCTTTCTCTCTCCTCACAATCTCTCTCTCCTCATAATCTCTCTCACTCTCCTCACAATCTCTCTCTCTCCTCACAATCTCTCTCTCTCTCCTCATAATCTCTCTCACTCTCCTCACAATCTCTCTCTCCTCATAATCTCTCTCTCTCCTCATAATCTCTCTCTCTCCTCATAATCTCTCTCTCTTCAAAATCGCTCTCTCTCCACATAATCTCTCTCTCTCTCCTCACAATCTCTCTCTCTCTCTCCTCATAATCTCTCTCTCTCTCCTCACAATCTCTCTCTCTCCTCACAATCTCTCTCTCTCTCTTCACAATGTCTCTCCCTCTCCTCATAATCTCTCTCTTTCCTCATAATCTCTCTCTCCTCATAATCTCTCTCTCTCTCCTCACAATCTCTCTCTCTCTCCTCACAATCTCTCTCTCTCTCCTCACAATCTCTCTCTCTCTCCTCACAATCTCTCTCTCTCTCCTCACAATCTCTCTCTCTCTCCTCATAATCTCTCTCTCTCCTCATAATCTCTCTCTCCTCATAATCTCTCTCTCCTCATAATCTCTCTCTCTCCTCATAATCTCTCTCTCTCCTCACAATCTCTCTCTCTCTCGTCACAATGTCTCTCTCTCTCCTCATAATCTCTCTCCTCACAATCTCTCTCTCTCTCCTCATAATCTCTCTCCTCACAATCTCTCTCTCTCTCCTCATAATCTCTCTCTCTCCTCATAATCTCTCTCTCCTCATAATCTCTCTCTCTTCAAAATCGCTCTCTCTCCTCATAATCTCTCTCTCTCTCCTCACAATCTCTCTCTCTCTCCTCACAATCTCTCTCTCTCTCCTCATAATCTCTCTCTCTCCTCATAATCTCTCTCTCCTCATAATCTCTCTCTCTCCTCACAATCTCTCTCTCTCTCGTCACAATGTCTCTCTCTCTCCTCATAATCTCTCTCTCTCCTCACAATCTCTCTCTCCTCACAATCTCTCTCTCTCCTCATAATCTCTCTCACTCTCCTCACAATCTCTCTCTCTCTCCTCATAATCTCTCTCTCCTAATCTCTCCTCATAATCTCTCTCTCCTCATAATCTCTCTCTCTCCTCATAATCTCTCTGTCCTCATAACCTCTGTCTCTCTCTCTCCTCATAATCTCTCTCTCCTCATAATCTCTCTCCTCACAATCTCTCTCCTCACAATCTCTCTCTCTCCTCACAATCTCCCTCTCTCCTCACAATCTCTCTCACTCTCCTCACAATATCTCTCTCCTCACAATCTCTCTCTCTCCTCATAATCTCATTCTCCTCATAATCTCCATCTCTCCTCATAATCTCTCTCTCCTAATCTCTCTCTTTCCTCATCTCTCTCTCCTCATAATCTCTCTCCTCATAATCTCTCTCTCTTCAAAATCTCTCTCTCTCCTCATAATCTCTCTCTCTCTCCTCATAATCTCTCTCTCTTCCCAATGTCTCTCTCTCTCCTCATAATCTCTCTCTCTCTCCTCACAATCTCTCTCTCTCCTCACAATCTCTCTCTCTCCTCACAATCTCTCTCTCTCTCCTCATAATCTCTCTCTCTCTCCTCATAATCTCTCTCCTCACAATCTCTCTCTCTCTCCTCATAATCTCTCTCCTCACAATCTCTCTCTCCTCATAATCTCTCTCCTCACAATCTCTCTCTCTCCTCATAATCTCTCTCCTCACAATCTCTCTCTCTCTCCTCACAATCTCTCTCTCTCCTCATAATCTCTCTCTCTCCTCCTAATCTCTCTCTCCTAATCTCTCTCTCTCCTAATCTCTCTCTCCTCATAATCTCTCTCTCTCCTCATAATCTCTCTCTCTCTCCTCATAATCTCTCTCTCTCCTAATCTCTCGCTCTCTCCTCATAATCTCTCTCTCTCCTCATAATCTCTCTCTCCTCATAATCTCTCTCTCTTCAAAATCTCTCTCTCCTCATAATCTCTCTCTCTCCTCACAATCTCTCTCTCTCTCCTCATAATCTCTCTCCTCACAATCTCTCTCTCCTCACAATCTCTCTCTCTCTCCTCATAATCTCTCTCTCCTCACAATCTCTCTCTCCTCATAATCTCTCTCTCTCCTCATAATCTCTCTGTCCTCATAATTTCTCTCTCTCTCCTCACAATCTCTCTCTGCTCACAATCTCTCTCTCTCTCCTCATAATCTCTCTCTCCTCACAATCTTTCTCTCTCCTCATAATCTCTCTGTCCTCATAATTTCTCTCTCTCTCCTCATAATCTCTCTCTCCTCACAATCTCTCTCTCTCCTCATAATCTCTCTCTCCTCATAATCTCTCTCTCCTTATAATCTCTCTATCTCCTCATAATCTCTCTCTCTCCTCATAATCTCTCTCTCTTCACAATGTCTCTCTCTCCTCATAATCTCTCTATCTCCTCACAATCTCCCTCTCTCCTCATAATCTCTCTCACTCTCCTCACAATCTCTCTCTCTCCTCACAATCTCTCTCTCTCTCCTCACAATCTCTCTCTCTCCTCACAATCTCTTTCTCTCTCCTCACAATCTCTCTCTCCTCATAATCTCTCTCTCTCACTCTCCTCACAATCTCTCTCTCTCCTCACAATCTCTCTCTCTCTCCTCATAATCTCTCTCACTCTCCTCACAATCTCTCTCTCCTCATAATCTCTCTCTCTCCTCATAATCTCTCTCTCCTCATAATCTCTCTCTCTTCAAAATTGCTCTCTCTCCTCATAATCTCTCTCTCTCTCCTCACAATCTCTCTCTCTCTCCTCACAATCTCTCTCTCTCTCTCCTCATAATCTCTCTCTCTCTCCTCATAATCTCTCTCTCTCCTCACAATCTCTCTCTCTCTCTTCACAATGTCTCTCTCTCTCCTCACAATCTCTCTCTCTCTCCTCATAATCTCTCTCCTCACAATCTCTCTCTCCTCATAATCTCTCTCCTCACAATCTCTCTCTCTCCTCATAATCTCTCTCCTCACAATCTCTCTCTCTCTCCTCACAATCTCTCTCTCTCCTCATAATCTCTCTCTCTCCTCCTAATCTCTCTCTCCTAATCTCTCTCTCTCCTAATCTCTCTCTCCTCATAATCTCTCTCTCTCCTCATAATCTCTCTCTCTCTCCTCACAATCTCTCTCTCTCTCGTCACAATGTCTCTCTCTCTCCTCATAATCTCTCTCTCTCCTCACAATCTCTCTCTCCTCACAATCTCTCTCTCTCCTCATAATCTCTCTCACTCTCCTCACAATCTCTCTCTCTCTCCTCATAATCTCTCTCTCCTAATCTCTCCTCATAATCTCTCTCTCCTCATAATCTCTCTCTCTCCTCATAATCTCTCTGTCCTCATAACCTCTGTCTCTCTCTCTCCTCATAATCTCTCTCTCCTCATAATCTCTCTCCTCACAATCTCTCTCCTCACAATCTCTCTCTCTCCTCACAATCTCCCTCTCTCCTCACAATCTCTCTCACTCTCCTCACAATATCTCTCTCCTCACAATCTCTCTCTCTCCTCATAATCTCATTCTCCTCATAATCTCCATCTCTCCTCATAATCTCTCTCTCCTAATCTCTCTCTTTCCTCATCTCTCTCTCCTCATAATCTCTCTCCTCATAATCTCTCTCTCTTCAAAATCTCTCTCTCTCCTCATAATCTCTCTCTCTCTCCTCATAATCTCTCTCTCTTCCCAATGTCTCTCTCTCTCCTCATAATCTCTCTCTCTCTCCTCACAATCTCTCTCTCTCCTCACAATCTCTCTCTCTCCTCACAATCTCTCTCTCTCTCCTCATAATCTCTCTCCTCACAATCTCTCTCTCTCTCCTCATAATCTCTCTCCTCACAATCTCTCTCTCCTCATAATCTCTCTCCTCACAATCTCTCTCTCTCCTCATAATCTCTCTCCTCACAATCTCTCTCTCTCTCCTCACAATCTCTCTCTCTCCTCATAATCTCTCTCTCTCCTCCTAATCTCTCTCTCCTAATCTCTCTCTCTCCTAATCTCTCTCTCCTCATAATCTCTCTCTCTCCTCATAATCTCTCTCTCTCTCCTCATAATCTCTCTCTCTCCTAATCTCTCGCTCTCTCCTCATAATCTCTCTCTCTCCTCATAATCTCTCTCTCCTCATAATCTCTCTCTCTTCAAAATCTCTCTCTCCTCATAATCTCTCTCTCTCCTCACAATCTCTCTCTCTCTCCTCATAATCTCTCTCTCTCCTCATAATCTCTCTCTCTTCACAATGTCTCTCTCTCCTCATAATCTCTCTATCTCCTCACAATCTCCCTCTCTCCTCATAATCTCTCTCACTCTCCTCACAATCTCTCTCTCTCCTCACAATCTCTCTCTCTCTCCTCACAATCTCTCTCTCTCCTCACAATCTCTTTCTCTCTCCTCACAATCTCTCTCTCCTCATAATCTCTCTCTCTCACTCTCCTCACAATCTCTCTCTCTCCTCACAATCTCTCTCTCTCTCCTCATAATCTCTCTCACTCTCCTCACAATCTCTCTCTCCTCATAATCTCTCTCTCTCCTCATAATCTCTCTCTCCTCATAATCTCTCTCTCTTCAAAATTGCTCTCTCTCCTCATAATCTCTCTCTCTCTCCTCACAATCTCTCTCTCTCTCCTCACAATCTCTCTCTCTCTCTCCTCATAATCTCTCTCTCTCTCCTCATAATCTCTCTCTCTCCTCACAATCTCTCTCTCTCTCTTCACAATGTCTCTCTCTCTCCTCACAATCTCTCTCTCTCTCCTCATAATCTCTCTCCTCACAATCTCTCTCTCCTCATAATCTCTCTCCTCACAATCTCTCTCTCTCCTCATAATCTCTCTCCTCACAATCTCTCTCTCTCTCCTCACAATCTCTCTCTCTCCTCATAATCTCTCTCTCTCCTCCTAATCTCTCTCTCCTAATCTCTCTCTCTCCTAATCTCTCTCTCCTCATAATCTCTCTCTCTCCTCATAATCTCTCTCTCTCTCCTCACAATCTCTCTCTCTCTCGTCACAATGTCTCTCTCTCTCCTCATAATCTCTCTCTCTCCTCACAATCTCTCTCTCCTCACAATCTCTCTCTCTCCTCATAATCTCTCTCACTCTCCTCACAATCTCTCTCTCTCTCCTCATAATCTCTCTCTCCTAATCTCTCCTCATAATCTCTCTCTCCTCATAATCTCTCTCTCTCCTCATAATCTCTCTGTCCTCATAACCTCTGTCTCTCTCTCTCCTCATAATCTCTCTCTCCTCATAATCTCTCTCCTCACAATCTCTCTCCTCACAATCTCTCTCTCTCCTCACAATCTCCCTCTCTCCTCACAATCTCTCTCACTCTCCTCACAATATCTCTCTCCTCACAATCTCTCTCTCTCCTCATAATCTCATTCTCCTCATAATCTCCATCTCTCCTCATAATCTCTCTCTCCTAATCTCTCTCTTTCCTCATCTCTCTCTCCTCATAATCTCTCTCCTCATAATCTCTCTCTCTTCAAAATCTCTCTCTCTCCTCATAATCTCTCTCTCTCTCCTCATAATCTCTCTCTCTTCCCAATGTCTCTCTCTCTCCTCATAATCTCTCTCTCTCTCCTCACAATCTCTCTCTCTCCTCACAATCTCTCTCTCTCCTCACAATCTCTCTCTCTCTCCTCATAATCTCTCTCCTCACAATCTCTCTCTCTCTCCTCATAATCTCTCTCCTCACAATCTCTCTCTCCTCATAATCTCTCTCCTCACAATCTCTCTCTCTCCTCATAATCTCTCTCCTCACAATCTCTCTCTCTCTCCTCACAATCTCTCTCTCTCCTCATAATCTCTCTCTCTCCTCCTAATCTCTCTCTCCTAATCTCTCTCTCTCCTAATCTCTCTCTCCTCATAATCTCTCTCTCTCCTCATAATCTCTCTCTCTCTCCTCATAATCTCTCTCTCTCCTAATCTCTCGCTCTCTCCTCATAATCTCTCTCTCTCCTCATAATCTCTCTCTCCTCATAATCTCTCTCTCTTCAAAATCTCTCTCTCCTCATAATCTCTCTCTCTCCTCACAATCTCTCTCTCTCTCCTCATAATCTCTCTCCTCACAATCTCTCTCTCCTCACAATCTCTCTCTCTCTCCTCATAATCTCTCTCTCCTCACAATCTCTCTCTCCTCATAATCTCTCTCTCTCCTCATAATCTCTCTGTCCTCATAATTTCTCTCTCTCTCCTCACAATCTCTCTCTGCTCACAATCTCTCTCTCTCTCCTCATAATCTCTCTCTCCTCACAATCTTTCTCTCTCCTCATAATCTCTCTGTCCTCATAATTTCTCTCTCTCTC
Organism: Kogia breviceps; assembly: GCF_026419965.1. Lineage (NCBI taxonomy): Eukaryota > Metazoa > Chordata > Mammalia > Artiodactyla > Physeteridae > Kogia > Kogia breviceps. Next base: position 110,258,971 of record NC_081317.1, on the reverse strand, counting down.
CTCATAATCTCTCTCTCCTCACAATCTCTCTCTCTCCTCATAATCTCTCTCTCCTCATAATCTCTCTCTCCTTATAATCTCTCTATCTCCTCATAATCTCTCTCTCTCCTCATAATCTCTCTCTCTTCACAATGTCTCTCTCTCTCCTCATAATCTCTCTATCTCCTCACAATCTCCCTCTCTCCTCATAATCTCTCTCACTCTCCTCACAATCTCTCTCTCTCCTCACAATCTCTCTCTCTCTCCTCACAATCTCTCTCTCTCTCCTCACAATCTCTTTCTCTCTCCTCACAATCTCTCTCTCCTCATAATCTCTCTCTCTCACTCTCCTCACAATCTCTCTCTCTCCTCACAATCTCTCTCTCTCTCCTCATAATCTCTCTCACTCTCCTCACAATCTCTCTCTCCTCATAATCTCTCTCTCTCCTCATAATCTCTCTCTCCTCATAATCTCTCTCTCTTCAAAATCGCTCTCTCTCCTCATAATCTCTCTCTCTCTCCTCACAATCTCTCTCTCTCTCCTCACAATCTCTCTCTCTCTCTCCTCATAATCTCTCTCTCTCTCCTCATAATCTCTCTCTCTCCTCACAATCTCTCTCTCTCTCTTCACAATGTCTCTCTCTCTCCTCATAATCTCTCTCTTTCCTCATAATCTCTCTCTCCTCATAATCTCTCTCTCTCTCCTCACAATCTCTCTCTCTCTCCTCACAATCTCTCTCTCTTCACAATGTGTCTCTCTCTCCTCATAATCTCTCTATCTCCAAAAAAAAAAAAAAAAAAAAAAAAAAAAAAATGTTAACCTCCTGCAAAAACACCCTCACAGAAACACACAGAATAAAGTTTGACCAGGGTTTTAGACAGTCTCTTTAAAGTTAATGCTGACCTTTGAGTTAGATGCTGATGATTCTGGAGTGGATTCATGTCTTGTTTTTTAGGTAGTCAATAACACCACTATAGTTCTCAGGGTGGATGGTAAATGCAGAGAAGCATCTGCGCATGTTACCATTTCATCATTAACTTTCTTGAAAAAGAGAAAGTCAAGATCTTTACATTTTCATTACTTATGCACTCCCCTTCTTCGTCAGACTCATTGCTTCTAAGGGTTATTGAAAAGTGACAGCGCAATTGCGAACACTACGATAAATAACTGTGGGTTTACACCATCCAGTAAGGGGCAAAGTTGCTGCAGCAAAGCTCCTCCGACGACTGCCTATGAGCCCTTCAGCAAGACTCCTGCCTTTGAGGTCCTGCATGTCGCGAATATGCCCTTCGCCTGTCACTCCCACTCCCCCACTGGCTCTCCAGTGGTCTTGTGGCCTTACGCCTCTTGCAGGCCACAGCATCACCGACTGGATCAACAACAGAGTCCGTCCCTTTGCACCACCGCAGCACGGGGGAGTCAGCTCTCCTGAGTTGCTTGTGTCCGCGAGCATTTCAGCATCCCCGGGAGAGCCGCAAACCCTGTCCTTGAGAGGGTTACCCTGAGGCAGGAAAGGCCTGGGAAGGAGAAGGTCAGCCCTCGTCGTCTTCCGGATTTAGCCTCAAGTTTACTGAAAACTTGCTCGCTGCACACGTGACTCACACACCAAGAAGCCGGCAGGGGAATGTACATGGATGCAGCCACTATGGAGAACAGCATGGAGGTTCCTTAAAAAACTAAAAATAAAACTATCATATGACCCAGCAATCCCACTACTGGGCATATACCCTGAGAAAACCATAATTCAAAAAGAGTCATGTACCACAATGTTCATTGCAGCTCTATTTACAACAGCCAGGACATGGAAGCAACCTAAGTGTCCATGGACAGACGAATGGATAAAGAAGATGTGGCACATATACACAATGGAATATTACTCAGCCATAAAAAGGAAAGAAATGGGGTCATCTGTAGAAACGTGGATGGACCTAGAATCTGTCATACAGAGTGAAGTATGTCAGAAAGAGAAAAACAAATATTGTATATTAATGCATATAGGTGGAATCTAAAAAGTAAATGATTCTGAAGAACCTAGGGGCAGGACAAGAATAAAGACGCAGACGTAGAGAATGGACTTGAGGACACGGGGAGGGGGAAGGGTTAGCTGGGATGAAGTGAGAGAGCGGCATGGACATATACACACTACCAAACGTAAAACAGATAGCTAGTGGGAAGCAGCTGCATAGCACAGGGAGATCAGCTCGGTGCCTCGTGTCCACCTAGAGGGGTGGGATAGGGAAGAAGGGAGGGAGACGCAAGAGGGAGGGGATACGGGGATATAATATACGTATAGCTGATTCACTTTGTTGTAGAGCAGAAACTAACACAACATTGTAAAGCAATTATACTCCAATAAAGACGTTAAAAAAGAAAAAAGAAGCTAGCAGGAGCTGGAAGTCCAAGTGGCGGAGTACGAGTCGTATCCTGGCTTCTTTTAGAGCGATTCTTATGAACACTCCATTAAGCAATGACAAACCAGGCAGGACTCCAGGACAAAAGAGGTCAACCAGGACTGTCCCGGACAAACCAGAGCATGTGGTCTCCTCACTTATGGGGCGCTTTATCCTCGGGCTCTAGGGGATGTTCCAACCTCAGCCCGGAGTTGGGGCTGGTGTGTGCGTCCAGGCCTTGCGCGAGCGTGCGGCATAGGTGGGAACAGCAGACCCGGGGTCCTCCGCGAGTTACTGCAAGAGGCTGCTCGCTCCTGCTTCCTCGGGGGAGCCAGAGGGAGGGTTCTCCCAGTAGGACCACCCATTCTGTGGCCTTATGTCGATGAAGAAATCCCGGCTCTAGCTCCCGAGGAATCCACTCATCGCTGTGACTTTCCTCCTCATCTCTGGCCCCTTGTGACCTCTCTGGCCCCCACTCCTTCACTAATGCAACTCACTGCACATGAAATAGATATCTAACAGGTACTGTAGCCAGGACGTGTCCGTGTTTGAGAGGCAGCTGGAGGAGGGCGGCTTCCTAAGCCTGCTCGGGCCTCTCGCCTGAAAGCCAGCGTTCCCAAAGGCACTCAGTCTGCCCTTGGGTTGGACGGGCCTTGCGGTTCTGTGGGGTGTCTCTCTCTCGGATGCCCAGCCCCCAGCCTCCTCTGCTTGTCCTTGAGCAGATGACACCAAATGACTGCGGCAGCCAGTCGGGTATGGGGGCGTTTGTCTCTCTTGCTAAGTGGGGCGATCTTCTTGAGGGCAGAGGCTTCCAGCACAGGGCCGGGCCGAGCCCCTGGAGGTTCCACGGGGAAGGGCAGGGCGGGAGGGTGTCCCTCTTCCTTCACAGGTGGAGCCTGCAACTCTGCTCTAGGTCCTGGCAGGAGGGAGGGTGCTTTACACCTGAGAAATTTGATAAGCTGCCCAACACCCCTGTGGACAGAGGAGGGAGGCTCAGGGTTTTCTTAAATTTTTTCTTCATTCACTCTTCCTCCCTTCCTCCCTCCCTCCCTCTCTCTCTTTCCTCCCTCCTTCCCTCCTTCCTTCCTTCCTTCCTTCCTTCCTTCCTTCCTTCCTTCCTTCCTTCCTTCCTTCTTTCTTTCTTTCCTTTCTCTCTCTTTCTTTTCTTTCTCTCTCTCTCTTTCTTTCTTCCTTTCCTCCCCCAAACACTTTGTAACCTCTGCACGTACTATGTGGCTGAAACCCTCACTCCGACCCCACCCAACCCTTCCAGGGGGAGGGGCAGCGCTGCCCCTGAGGGTGAAGGCAGGGTCCGGGGTGCAGGCAGCGTGGACAGGAGGCTGCAGGAGCCCCCTTCCTCCTCTCAGTCCCCGCAGCGCCCACCCCACTGCTGGCAGCTTGGCTGGTCCTAGGAGGAGGATCCTGGCCAGGCCAGCGGTCCACCATGAGGCAGCGACCCGGGGGTCCCATGGCAGGAGTCCTCCCGGGGAAGGTCCAGGTCCAGTGGGGAGAACAGCACCCCTAGTCCACTGCCCACAGCTTAGGCTCCTAATGGCCTGAATCTAAAAGTGCCCAGAGCCTCAGGGTTCTCTCTGGGCACCGGCAGGGCAAGGCTGGATGTGGACGAGGCTGTGGACAGGATGGTTGAGGCTGGGAGAAAGACAGGGCAGGAGGGAGCTGTCGACCCCTTTGCGTGTCAGTGACCCAGCCCAGTGTCAGCAGGACTTCCAGTGGCTTCTGGGCACTAGAGCAGTGTTCCCAGCCCAGCTGATTCCCAGGCTGGCCAGGGCGTCCAAGTCTCTCTTGCTCTAGATGGGGGTCCTCCAGCACATGGCCTGGGCTGCAGGGGTACCCACTTTCCCCCTCCACCTCCTCCAAACACACACACACACACACACACACACACACACACACACACACACACAGGCTGGGGTCCCGGTCAGGCCTGGGCCGGATAGGATGGCCGCTCTCACACTTGCATCGGGGCTGTAGTGGTTTCAGGCACACAGTAGACATGGATGTTGAGTGTGGAGTGATGTGGGGTGAAGGATGAATCCATGGATGAATGAATGAATGAATAAAAACATTGAAGGAAAACCTGGATCTTAACACGCTCTCTGCAGCAGCAAGATGAGGGGGCAGAAGAGTCTGTATTAGCCCTCCCGGGGGGGTCCCCTTCCCAGCCGGGGGTCCCCTGTCTCCTGGACTTCTTTCGGCGGCTCCAGGGCTGCTGACATGCCCACTCCAGGGTTCCCTATACCTAAATCCAGCCTGGCCTCCCAAAGCAGACCAACTCTGCCTGCGAACGTGTAAACCCAGGCACACCTTAGGGGCAAGTCCCAGGGAGCAGCGGTGGCCCTGGAGAGCCGGGTGTGACGGATGGGAGTCCTGCACGGCGGCCTGGCCCGGCGTGAGCAAGGACCACGCAGCAGACGGCCGAGGAGACGGAGCGGGTCTCTGGCCCGGAGAGAGGCAGCGAGTGGTACCATCCTTTCTGCCCTGATCTCGGGGGCCACAGTCACCTGTCAGCTCTACAGCTGCATTACGAAGCCAGCATCCACAGGGTTTGTGAGTCTCTCTGCGCGAGGCCCAGTGCTGCAGGCGAAGAAGCACAGATGAGAGTCCCGAGGCCTGAGCTCCAGTCCTGCTGCTTTCACTGCCTCCCTCTACAGCTTTGAGGAGGTACTCAGCCCCCTCGAACCTTGAACCCCTTGAACACCGAGAAGAGCTGGCCGTGCTTGGTCTCTCCCTTAGGATGTTAACGTGGGAGAGGGGGGCCTTCCACACTAGCCAGCAGGCCTCCCACTTGACAGGAGAGAGACCTGGGCTCAGAGATGAAGGGACACGAGCAAGGTCACGCAGCCGACCAGCGGGAGAGCTGGGTTCAACGCCCGGTCTCTGAGGTCTAGGATGGCACCTGTTCCTCTGCTTCCAGCTAAACGATGTGGATTTACACAGAAGGAAGAGTATTGCAGAGGCGCGGGCTCTGCACCCTCCAGCAGGTGACCCGGCAGGCAGGGCAGGCTGCATGTGACGGATCGCCCTGTACAAACCTCAGAGAGGAAGGAGTCCTGGCACCTGTCTGCACCCGCTGTGCCGGCCGCAGGTCCTCCCTGGCATCCGGTGTTACCCTCCCTCTTACCTGCTGAAACCCTCTGGGGGCTGTCCTGCTGCCCGTGTCTGAGCTCAGGCTCAGTCAATGATGTTTGCCTGGGCTGACAGGACAGCCCTCTCCTCCACGCAAGGAAAATCCATTTGGGTTGGACTTTCAGGGGGTATCAGATGGTTTCCAGCAAGAAGATGGAGAAAATAGGATGAGTGTTGTCTTATTTCTTTTAATTGCTAGAAACCGCTGATCCATTGGGCGCTGGGCACAGCACATAATCCTTTTCTATCTGTCAGTGGCTCTTCCTCAATCAGAGTCTGCAGACCATGGTCACCGGGGCCTTCTACTTCTTTGCTTTTGCTTTTTCCTTCCTTTGTTTGCTCTGTACAAATTAAGAGCTTCATCTTGGCCTGACTGGCCCGTGACGGGGAGCAGGGAAGGGGTAGGAGCGTGGAGGTTTAGAGTCTTCTTCTGCAGTTTCAGGTCCCAAATATCAAAGGTTATCTGTATCTCATACTGCAGCAGCTCCTTCAGGCGTTCAATCTGGATGTGAAGGGCCTCGTCGATGAGATTTTCTAGCTCCTGAAAGAAATGGAATGCGGCTGGTGAACGGGGCCTGGGGAAGGCTCAGGCCGTCTGCAGACAGAGTACCACCCCAGCTGCCACTTCTCAACACAGCCGCCTCCTTTCCCAGCGTGCTGGGACCTTCCACTCCCCCACAGACCTACTCTCCTCTTGTCTCCACCCCACTCTGTGCCCTGGGAGGCTGACTTTCAAGGTGTGCATCAACTAGCTCCCTTGACCTGTGGCTGCTGGCTGAGTTGAGCCAATGGGAGACCCTGGCAGGAGATCTGAGGGTGGGGAGAGGATGAAGTCTCTCACCTTCCTGCCAGCCAGCCGGGGGTGGGCGTGGCCACAGTCCTCTACCTGCAGCTGCACTTGCCTCCCTGCGGCCCTCTCCTACAGCTCTCTTTTCGCTTCTTCCCTCCTTCCTTCAGGCGTACTTTGTCACTCACCCCATCTGAGTGTGTCACTTATTGTTCACGCCGTTCTGGGCTCGGAGGCCAGCCCCATAGCCCCTACTTTCTGGTTAAGTTCCAGTTTTTATTTTCCTTGGACCCCACAGCATGGCATGCGGGATCTTAGGTCCCCGACCGGCGATCCAAACGGCACCCCCTGCAGTGGAAGCTCAGAGTCATAAGTACTGGAGGGCCAGGGGGGCCCCTGGTTAAGCTCCATTCGGATGCCAGCCCCCTACTTTCCTCTTCTGCTCTCATCTCATTCTCACATCTCAAAGCTCCAGGTGCAGGCTTCATCGGAGGGGTCAGGGGAAATTGCTCAGAGAGTGGGTGTGTCCCCCAGCTAGCCAGACCGGGGAAGGGTGAAAACTCAGCCACCACGCGCCGGCTTAAACAGGAGACCCTGTCTGTCATCGCAATCAGGATCACGGCATCATACAATCCTGGTGACCGGGAGCGTGTAGCTGTGTTTCTCCAAGTTCCCTGCCCAAACAACAATCAGTAGCGGAGAGGTCATGCTTGTCCTGGGAGTGTCAGGGGACATACCTTGAGTACCTGGTTACCTACAAGTCATTGTTTTGAGATCTCATATTTTAACTTAGAATCGCACGCAAAATCTCACATTTGCCCTAGAAAAAGAGTGTTCTTGGGCTTCCCTGGTGGCGCTGTGGTTGAGAATCCGCCTGCGGATGCAGGGGACACGGGTTCGCGCCCCGGTCCGGGAAGATCCCACGTGCCGCGGAGTGGCTGGGCCCGTGAGCCGTGGCCACTGGGCCTGCGCGTCCGGAGACTGTGCTCCGCAACGGGAGAGGCCACAGCAGTGAGAGGCCCTCGTACCACCACCAAAAAAAAAAAAAAAAGAGTGTTCTTCCCCTAGGGCGTCGGGGAGGATTGGGCTCCAAGAAGATGCACTATGTTTATCCTGCGGTGTTGAGTGTCCCCAGCTCAGGGGCACAGAGCGGAGGGGACTCTAGCCTACAAGCTCCACCTGGCAGGGACCAGCAGGCAAGCAATGGAGGCCTGCAGGGGAGCTGGGGGGAACAGGAGAAGGAGGGGAGGCGGCCCCTTCCACCCATGGCCTTGCCCACAGATCCTGGAAGGTCCCTTGAAGGAGGTGGAGACGAGCCGCTGCTTGTGTTCTGTTGGGTCCCCGCTCAATGCACGAAGGGCAGCCGACGCGCTGTTTACCGGGAAGACTTAAACTTAGAAGAGCATCATTCGTTCCATTGTATTAATTGTTGTTTAGAGATTTCCCCAATGTCTTATGCATATTTAAAGGAACACTTCCCAAAGTCACCCACTCTTTGGCGGACGGTTCAGAACCAGAACGCGTCTGGAACACAGAGTCCCCGAGACTCCCCGTCCCCACCCCCGCTCAAACCTCCCCAACACACGTACACATATATACACACATGCACATACTTGCCTCTGTGTTCAAAAACAAGCAACAGTGATGCTATCCGTGCCTACATACAGTTAAAAAATGAATTAGACTCGGCCAGGCCCTCAAGGGGTTGGCTGCCCTGGGACCGAGCTGGTCGCTGTTTTTTGAAGACCTGGTCATCAGGGACTCTGGCTCCCGGAGCCCCAGTGGTCCTTAAGACCTGCCGAGAGGGCAGCCAGCTTCCTAGCTCCACACACACCCCTGGGCCACTGGCTCCACCCCTCCCCCACCCCGTCACATCACTGCCCTGAGCCGTCTGTCCCCTAAGGCCCTTCCTTCATCCCCGCCCCCGCCCCGCCCAGGCATCATCCAGGGATGCTGGCTCTGCAGCAGATAAAGGGCACTGAGGAAATGCATGCTGGCTCGCAGCCTGGGGGCTCTTTCGGCAGCATCTGCCGTGGAAAGGACTTGGACTTTGGGGTGAGCCAGACCTCAGGAAAATGTAAACTCTACCCCAGGCTAGCTTGGGGACCTTGGGCCGGGCGATTTTAAAGTCTCCGAGGCTCAGCTGTCTCATCGCTGAAATGGGGCCGTGAATTATACACCTCAGGGATGTTTCATGAAACGTGCACGCAAAGCCTGTCCCCTTCTGCCCCCTCCTGGGTGTGTGGACCTCTTGCGGGCCGCAGGGTCCAGCCCGGACGTCCTCTTTGTGGGAAGGGACGTTGGCGGGGGGGCAGGTGAGCCTCGTGCCGCCCCGAGGACCCCCACCTCACCTCTCTCTTCGGGACCTGGTGCTGCCGCCCGCGCGGCTCCGGGAGCGTCTCCTGCAGCAGATGCTGCTGCTCTAGCCGCAGGGCCTCCCTCAGCTGCAGCAAGCAGGCCCGCTTCTGCACCTCGGCTGCACGGAGCTCCACCACCGGCTGCTCGTGCTTCCAGACGGCCTGGTCCTGGCCCACAGCCAGCGGGAGGGCCTGGGGCGGCACACACACCTCCAGGTGAGGGACGGTCAGGTTGACGTCCTGGTCCTGGCCCGGGACCTACTGGTAGAGTTTGTAGTGGCGGATGAACGTGTCGTGGAGGGAGTCGCACTGGGCTGTCAGGCGGGTGGTGCTCAGCTGCCCCTGGTAACCTCTGAGCTTGTCCCCCAGGGTCGTCACAGCCTCGGTGATGGAGCGGCCTGTGGGCACAGAGGGCTTTGTACTCCAGGCAGTGCAGGGCTTGCCCAGGGAGACTCTGGTTACGCGGCCGCCTGTGGGTAGACTGCGGCCCAGTCCGGACTGGAGTGCCAGGCGTGGGCAGAAGGGGCAGATTTGAGTGGCAGGACGGATGGCCGGATGTGGAGGGGGACAGAGGGCTGCCCGGCTCCCAGGCTCTTCCTGGGGACCCCTGGGGAGCAGGGGCGGGGGACACCAAGAGAATATGGTAAGCGTGGGACATCTACCTCTGTCGTGACCCCTGTCCTCAGACACCTCCCAGTCTGTGGAGGAGGAGACTGTTGAACAGATGACATCCCCTCTTTGTCCTCAGCCCCCAACTCAGGGCTCTGTGCTCAGTAGGGGCCGATAGGTATCCAGTGAGTAAATGAACAAATTCTGACATGAGAAGTGTGGTGAAGGAGCTGTTCATTTATCCCTTCAACAAATATTCATTAGGGGCCTTCCTTCCATGTGTCGAGAACCCATTTATGGTCCAGGAAGGTGGTGAAAGGCTGGGGGGAAACACACAGATAGCATAACCCTGCTCAGGGCTACGTAGGGCTGGGCAGGTGCACAGTAGAAAGAAGTGACTTTCTCAGGGAAATCGGGGAACAGTTCCCTGAGGAGGTGGTGAAGGAGCTGAGGTGGGGAGTGTCAGAGGAGTTACTGGGCAAAGAGAGGTGGAAAAGAATGAAAGCAGGCAGGGGAAACAGCCTGTGCAAAGGCCCTGTGGTTGGATAAAGCGTGGCCCATTTGAGGAAATGAAAGGCTGGGGGTTGGGAGGTTGGCAGGCTAGAGAGCATCCGGTGGGTCCCACTGGTTCTCACAGGGGCCTCCCAGACCACTCCACCCCCACACCACACCCTTATCAACTGGTTACCTTGCTGTATTAAGCAAAAGTTGAAAGTTAAATTTACTGAAAATAGTTTTTAAGAAATTAATTTTGTCTATTGTTTTGCCAGAAAAATAACAGTTTTGAATGACATTTTAAAATTTGATTGCATTGCTCTCATCATTATATATCTGTATAAATTCTTCTTTGCATACATAATTTATGTATGTAAATAAGTCACATTAAAATTTACTCAGAAAGTATAGTTAAGTTCAACATTGACAGCTTTTCAGTTTTTAATCTAACTTTAAAATGTCATTTAGTCATCTTTAACCTTGCATCGAATACAAAGAGTAAACTTTATATGTATAAAGCACATATACATACAGTATATAATCAGACATACAGAACACCTAGGATATTAAAATTTGATAGCAGTGGGCAGTGAGGGAAAAACATCTAAAATGGCTTCTCAGAAGGATCCAGCAATCCCACTTCTAAGTATATACCCAAAGAAATGAAATCAGGATCTTGAAGAGATATCTGCACGCCCATGTTCATGGCATTATTTACAAGAGCCAAGATATGGAAACAGCCTGTGTCTGCCATGTCTGTAGATGAATGAATGGTTAAAGAAGTTGTGATACACACACACACACACACACACACACACACACACACACACACACACTAGAATACTATTCAGCCTTAAAAAAAAGAAGGAAATCCTGTCATTGGCAACAACATGGATGGACCTGAAGGAGATTATGCTGATTGAAGTAAGCAAGACACAGAAAGATAAATACTGTGTGATTCTACTTGCATGTGGAATCTAAAAAAGCGGAACTCGTAGAAGCAGAGGGGCAGGAACGGGATCCACACCTGGTTCAGAGTTTCTGGGAGGCAAGGCTGAAGTCTGGGGACTGGGCTGGGGGACAGGTGGCTTGAGGCCTTCAGTCTGCAGAGGGCAAGCTGTGTAGGTTGCATTGAGAGAGCTGGACTTCATCACAGAAGCTGGGCTCTTGAACCGGAATTCACGAAACGCAAGGACATCCAAGGGAGGGCTTCAGGACTGACCGGGACCCCGGAATTGCATCTAGAATTTTGCATGCACGTTTTTTCTGGGGAGAGTGCACATTAGAGAGAATCATCAAATTCCTAAAGGAAAAGTTAAGAATCTCGGCTCAGAGCTGCGGACCACTCAGGGGCATTAAGCTGAGAAGCGAGATGTCAGGCAGGTATTTCCGTAGGATAGTATGTGGAGGACGGTGGGGATGGCCAGTGAAGGTGCCCCAGGGGGCAGGCAGCAGTGTGAGGTCATCGGTTTCTGATCATCGAAGCTGCACTTGAGGCCTGTATGGAGGCATCTTTGTGTGAGCTTGGTGAGTTGAATCATGGAAACTTCTTTGGGTTCTGAGGAACTGAATTTGCGGGAAGGCACCCTGCTCCTCTTCCCACCTGGCCAGGCAGCGCGTGGGGCTGGGGTCACCTGCAGATATGGGCAGCCCCGGCTGCCTCGTTCGGCTAGGCCAGCCCTGGTCCTCTCCACTGGGCCCTGGCAGCCATGCACGGAGTCCAGGCTTGAATCAAGGAGTGCGCGAGCCCCGTCGCGCTAACACCCACGGGTATCCCAGCTGCCTGTCATCCTGGCAGATGCCCTCCTACGGGCTGGGCCATGGCCTCAGCCACAGAACACAAGTGTGGGCTTTGTCCCGGGTCTTCTAAACAGGGAAGGACCCCTGGGCTGAATTCTAACTTTCAGCCCCAAGACACTCTTTGGACCAGTTCTGGTTTTCAGCAAAAATTGTCCCAAGCTGGCTCACGAGACACACTTGGCCCCCAGACCTCCCTCTATTTATCACGGGCTGAGAAGCCCCTGCTGACTCAGAAAGCCAAGGATTAAGTCTCAGGGAGAAGCCTCTGGCTTCCGGAGGACAGATCTGTCCTTGCAAGTTGCTCTTCAATTACAGGGAGTGGCCTTCATTTGCATTGGCTGCTAGGAACTTCCTGAAGACGGTCCCCAAGGGCCTGGAGGCCAGCACCTGCACCTAGCGCAGGGGAGGGGAGGAGGAGAGCGCGGGGGTGGGGGTGGGCGGGCAGAGCGTGGGTGGAATAGCCTAGTTGCTCCAGAATCAGGGCAAAAAGGCACTGGGCCTGGACCGGGCGCTCTGGGCTCCCTCCCTCCCATCCCTCACGGGCTGGGGCTGGGGCTGGGCGAGGGCAAGCACAGGGGCGCATCCTGCGAGGCTGGGAAGGGAGAAGAGGGGCTGTTCCTTCAGGGTGGGGGAGGGGGAGGATCCAGCTGCCACTGGTGCCCCGTGACAAACCAGTTTGTTTGCCTTGGTTGTGAGGAGGGGAACCCAGTCAGGCTGCAGCCTGGCCCGGCTTACCCTTCTCAATACCCGAGCACCCATCAGGGCAGCCCGGGATGGTGGGAAAGGAAAGCCCACCGCCTCACCCTGCACTTCACCCCCATCCGGGGTCCTGAATGCTGCTCCCTGCCCGCCTTTCTGCTCTTGAGGAGGTTCTGCCAAACTCATCCGCCCCGCGGCGGCGCCGGTGCCAGCTCAGGAGGGGTGTGTTTTCTTTGGCGGGGAGAGGACTTTTGTTCAGGGAGCTCCCTCTGTGGCCCGCATGCCCTGGGTCATCTCAGGCTCCGCCCAACTCCTCCCAGCAAGGTGAGCAGATGTAGCCACCATCCCCCCTTTACCTGTGAGAGAAACCGAGGCTCCAAGAGGTCAAGGGATTTGCTGCAGGGCACACAGCTGGTGAGTGGTAGAGCCGGAGTTCCAACCCCAGCCTGACGGGGGCAAGGTCCCTCTCAGCATCCAGATCCAAGAGGCTTGGGCTTGCTTTGCAGCCCCTGGAGATGGACACTGGAAGGGCCCCCCAACCCTCTCGGCGACTCCAAAGGTTGTTTTGCAGCAGGTATTGCATAAAAATGCATGGCCTTGAACACATGTTGGATCCAGGGAAATTAAACAGATGTCCTTAATATGCTAATGAGCTCAGCAAAATATGCTAACAGGCTCAGAAGGGTTGAGCCTATGCAATGTTTCTTAGATTTAGTTGAGGCAAATACAGGCAGACCTCGGAGATATTTCAGATTCAATTGCAGACCGCTGCAATAAAGCGAATATTGCAATAAAGCGAGTCACCCGAGGTTTTTGCTTTCCCAGCGCCTATGAACGTTATATTTACACTATACTGTAGTCTCTTCCGTGTGCAACAGCCCTATGTCTAAAAAACAATGTGCATACCTTAATTTAAAAATATTTTATTTCCAAAAAATGCTAACCGTCGTCTGAACCGTCGGCGAGTTGTAATCTTTTTGCTGGTGGAGGGTCTTGCCTGGATGTTGATGGCTGATCCGCACTCTGACCACAGTACCAACGATCTGGTCGTACCGCACCTTGCCAGCCACGTGCTGTTTTCAGGCACATTCCCAGTCACGAGGAGGCCCCCGGTGCGCACAGGGCAGCCCCTGGCCTGAAGATGGCCTTTGACTCCGGGGCCGTTCCTTAGAGCTTGGTGTGGTTTTAAGAGCACAGACGGGGGGGTTCACACAGCTGTGGGCTCACAGCTTGCTTCTGCTTCTTAACCACTTGCGTGAGTTATTTTGCCTCCCTGGACATCAGTGTTCTCATCTGTACAATGGGGGCAATAAAACCGTCTACCTCGCAGGGTTAGATGTGGGCATATGTGACAGAGCTTTTCGAAGCGCCAGGTGCACGGGGCACTCAGTCATCGTGAAGATTCTAGGCGTGGCCTCCGGCTCCCCGGGGATTCTGAGCTACTCTGGGATAAATCTGGCTTTCCAGAGGATCCCGCATGCTCCTGGGGCAATGCATTCCTAGAGCTTGGTTCTCCTCGATCCACTCTCTCCTAGGTCCTCACCTGGAAGCTCTCTCTCCCTTGCTGGGGGTGGGTCATGGGAAGCTGATGTGCTTTTTCTCCTGGCCACACCGGCTGCTGAGGGCAAAGGACGGCTGGGAGTTGGCTGTCCCCAGTTAGGGGGTTCAGAGGGTAGAGGAAGGGGCAACTCTTCTGGTGAGACCATTTACTGAGTGACCCAATAGTTCATAGCTCTCCCCAACAACTCTGGAGCATTCTCTTCTCTCCCTCCCTGCTACTGTGAGCGCCTCGGTGGCAGGAGCCTGCTCGAATGGACCAGATTTCCCAATTCCAGAGGATCTTTCGCCAAAACTCTGGACGTGTAGTTGTTGCCCAGTGTTCGGCTCTCAGTAAATAATAATACAACCAGCCTACCCGAGGAAGCTGACGCTTAGTGTATCTATGCAAAATCAGGACTCAAACCCAGATTTGCCAGCTCCAAGGCGCGTATACCTCAGCTACTGAAGTATTTTTGAGGAGCGAACAGAAGATATGGAATATACAGAACTACAGTATTTCCACTAGGGCTTTTTAATTTTTTTTTTTTTTTTTTTTTTTTTTTTTTTTTTTCGGTATGCGGGCCTCTCACTGTTGTGGCCTCTCCCGTTGCGGAGCACAGGCTCCGGACGCGCAGGCTCAGCGGCCATGGCTCACGGGCCCAGCAGCTCCGCGGCACGTGGGATCTTCCCGGACCGGGGCACGAACCCGCGTCCCCTGCATCGGCGGGCGGACTCTCAACCACTGCGCCACCAGGGAAGCCCTAATTTTATTTTTATTGTGGTCAGATATACACGACTTAAAATTTACCATTTTAACCATTTTGAAGTGCACAGGTCAGTGGCATTAAGTCCATTCGCTTTGTTGTGCAGCCGTCACCGCCATCCGTCTCCAGGACGTTTTTCATCTCGCAAAACTGACACTCTCCCCCCATTAAACACTAACTCCCCATTCACCTTCTCCTTCCAGCCCCTGACAACTCTTGTTCTACTTTGTCTCTACAAATCTGATCACCCCAGGTACCTCATATAAATGGAATCATGCAGTATTTATCTTTTTTGTGACTGGCTTCTTTCCTTTAGCAGAATGTCCTCAAGGTTCATCCATGTTGTAGCCTGTGTCAGCATTTCCTTCCTTTTGAAGGCTGAATAATATTCCATTGTATGTACAGACCGTATTTTGGTTATCCATTCATCTGTTGATGGGTTGCTTCTACTGTTAGGCTATTGTGAGTAATGCTGCCGTGAACAAGGGTGTACAAATATCTGTTCCAGTCCCCGCTTTCACTTTTTTTCGGGTATATACCCAGAAGTGGAACTGCTGGATCATAGGGTAGGTGTACGTTTAATTTTTTGAGCAAGTATCCTGCTGTTTTCCCATTCACTGGGTTTTTTGTGTTTGTTTTAAAGATAAACCAATAGTCACATTAGAGGAAAAATCTACCCGTACTTTAAGATTTAGAAAGACTATGTTGTCCTTTTAGAGATTTCCTCCCTGTTCACTTTCCTGGGACTCAAAGGGCAAACACAGGGTCGGGTATTTTAAAGACTGTCGTGGGCTTTTGCCCAAGTTCTTCTCTTTCTCCATAGTGGTCCCCTGCCTTGTCTGCTCAGCAAATGCACCCCTCACCCCCATTCCTCAAGAAGTTGGCTAATGCTAAAGAGCTTTGGCAAGAAGGACTGCCAAAAGTCTGGGGCCAGATGATCTCAAGGTTAACGCTGGGCTTGTCTTTTACTGTGTGACGATTTGCAAGTTACCCAACCTCTCTGAACCTCAGTTGCATCATCACTAAATGGGGACAGTAGTACCCACCCAACAGAGCTTGGTGTGAACATTAAATGAGATGATCCACGCGGAGGGCTTGTACGTCAGGACTGCTGAGTGGATGTCCTCTTTTCTCCACGCCCTGGCGCGGTGCTCTGGCAATGCTTGCTGGAGAACGGCTGAGTGAGTGGAGCAGGATTAAGCTGATTTGGGAGGGTTCGGAGGTCAGAACGGGAGCCAGCAGGCGGAAGGCTCAAAGAGACAGATTTCAGTTCAGAAGCAGGAAGAAATTTCTAGAAGCAAGAGCTTTATCAGTGGAGAAGTAAGGAGGCATTTAGCTGGGGAGAGAAATCCTGAACAATATGTGTGTGTGTGTGTGTGTGTGTGTGTGTGTGTGTGTGTGTGTGTGTGTGGTGGGAGGAGCCTTGGATCAGGTGACCTCTCAGGTCCTTTTGACTCTAAGAAGCCATGGTGATTTCCACGGAGCTGACAGTCCCCTGTAGCCACATCTAGGGCATCATGGGTGCCCTCTGCAGCCATCTCAAGTTTGGTGAGGGGCCTCTGACTTTGGATTTCATCCTCATCCTCGAGATGAAAACGACCACGTAATCCCACCGTCTCAGGGACAGGGCACTGTACTGAGACTACAATTTGGCAACTTCTTACCTGTCCCTTGACCCCCCTGCTGCTGGGGAACTCAGAGACCCACCGACGCGTCCAGCCGCCCGAGCAAGAACGTGGCCAATTAGAGGGAGGACAGGGAGTCATTCCAAAGGGCCAGAGCTCCGGTCCCCGGGGCACCAGTACCAGCTACCCACACTCGGGCACATCCATGCAAGAACACGTTAGCCGACGGGCACAGCTCACCCTCTGGGCTGGGCCTACGCCACCTGCCGCATCGGAGCCGTCCTGCTGGGGGCCGGGATCCCAGGCTCATGCTGGGAGTAGCTCCAGGTGACCGAGCTGGGAACCCAGTCCCCCGGTGCCCGGCTCCCCCCGCGCGCCAGCAGCCTCCTCCCGCTCACCGCAGGGCTGGGGGCGCCTCAGCTTCTTACGTGCCCTGTGTACAGATCCCTCAAGTCAAGATGGAAGGTCGCACGGCCAGGGGTGGAGGCGGGAGGGCGGGGTAGGGGCTGTGCTCTGCTGTCAGACAGACCTGGGTTCAAATCCTGACTCCACTTGGACCTGGGGCGAGCTAGTTAAACTCTCTGGGCCTCAGTTCCTTCATCTTTAAAATAATGCCCATGACGTACGGTCACAGTGAGGCTTACAGATGCTACATGCGGAAATGCCAGGATCTCTGTGCCCTCCTACGCAGCAGGGACAGCCCCTCGGGGAAGGTTGGGGAAGGTTCCACGGCACGGTTTTGGTTTCTGGCCGATTGACGGGCTTATTCTCACCTGTGGGCTGTGACCCCACTCGGTGTCAGGGGCTGTGTTAACACAGTGCCCCCAACTCCCCCTCACCTCCGCCCAATTCATATGCTGAAATCCTAAGCCCCGGTCCCTCAGCATGTGACTGAACTTGGAGACAGCGTCTTTACAGAGGGGATTAAGGTGAAATGAGGTCATGTGGGTGGCCCTAATCCAATATGACTGACGCACGCGCGCGTTTATAAGAAGAGATTAGGACAAGACACACAGACGAAAGGCCATGTGAGGTACAGAATGAGGAGACAGCCACCCACAAGCCAAGGAGAGAGGCCTTGGAAGGAAGCAGCCTTGCTCGCACCTTGATCTTGGACTTCCAACCCCCAGAACGATGAGAAAACACATTTCTGTAGTTGAAACCGCTCCGTCTGGGGAACTTGGTTATGGTAGCCCGAGCAAACAAATCCTCTCAGGGAGGGATGTCTGGAATGAGAGCTGTACCTTTGCCCCAAGAGATGCTCTAAGATCTCAGTCAGCGGTTTCCGTGGAAACTTCCACTCTCCGTCAGCAAGGTTGCCTCCAAAGGCCCCTCCTACAGGTTTGGTCTGAGAGGCGTGCGGTTCAGGCCGCTGGACAGGCAGCCTTTCGGGAAGACAGAAGGGCCCCTGCTCTCTGCGGGGCCGCTCCCGAGTGGCTGGAGGCTCGCCAACGTGGGTAGATGCTCGGGGCGGGCGGCGTGGCCCCGGGCATGGCCCTGAACGCGCTGGCAGGGAGAGGTCGTGCAGGGAGCTTGGGGAAATCATTGCCTCCCTTCAGCCCCGGGCTGTCGGGGTCGGCTGGGGTGGCTGCCTTCCATCCTACAGCTGCCTGGATGACATTTCCGGGAGAATCAGGAGTGGCCGCGGGTAGGACTGCAGATGCCAGCGCCGTGACGCACATCACCGGACACTCGCCTGGCCGCCTTGTGCCTCCACCGGCCATTGAGGCCCACTTCCTCCCAGACTCAGGAATTGGGGGCCAGGCCAGCAGGAAAGGGGTTCTTCCTAGCCCAGATGCCCAGGCAGAGCACCCGAGAGAAGCCAGGGCCTGCCAGATGTCGAGGATGACAAGAAACAGAAGCTGCAGGGTGGCTGAAGTGGTGGGTGGGCAGGTGGTCACAGGCCCCGGGCGAGAATCTGCACCAGCTCGGGTGCCTCCAGCCTTGAGTGAAGCCTGAGGCGGGGGGGGGGGGGGAGGCTGCTCCCCACCCCCTTCCCCTGCTGCAATGTGCCCGTCGGAGATAAGAATCGTGGGGCTTCCCCAGGCCCCCTGAATCTCTGCAGCTCCCCGAGATCCCCAAATGCCCCAGCATCTCTCTCCTCTCCTCTCCGGGACCCGAGGCAGGTTATGCAAGATGTGCTGCTTCCTGTGATTTCCTCCCACCGGGATGGAGCTGGCAGCCTTCTGTCCCTCTGTGTCCAGACTGGTGACTTCACCCCGGGCCCCAAGGACGCAGCAGGATGGGATCTGCCTGGGGCTTCCCGGAGGCTGGCAGAGGAGGTGCCGACTAAAGGACTGAGACCAGAACGTCCTGGTGAGCCATTTGCCAGCACGGAGTCAGCTTATGCTTTTGAATAATGGGCCACGCTTTCCCTACCGGTTCTGAGACTCGATTAGGCCGGGAGATAAGCCGAGCTGGCAGCCGTCCTCGTCCTCGCAAAGCTCTGAATCATTGTTGTGCAAACATGACCCTCCTTAAAGGCTGTCTGCCAACTTTGTTACCTAGTATGCAAACAGAACTCAACCATCACTAGCCCTAGATTCACCCCCAACAAAAAAAGAAAAAAAAAAAAAAATTCATCCCTGGAGAAGCTACCTTCCAAGAAGAGGGACAGCCCACTGTGGACTTTAGCCGAAACAGAAGCTGGAAGGTGAGCTGGCCGCCCAGTGTGACCCCCGGCTGTCTGCACCCCACGGCCCACGACCTGTGATGGGTGGGATGCACCTGGGGGAAGGGGCAGGCGGGACACGAGATGAGAAGGACTAGAGCTCATTTGGGATCTGACCTTCCTGCCCCTGACGGCCGGGGTCCCCTAACAGGGGGAATGAAGAGACACATCTCATGCCGGTAGGCACTGGGCCCTCCCCACCAGTGTGCCCGAGGGCGGGGCAGCTGCATTAAGGGCCGGTCTGGACCTCCCTTCTGTGGGCCCATGACTTGAACCCATCTGCAGTCCTGCCTGCAGGGGGAGGGAGAGACAAGAAATGGCCCAGACAGCTAGACCACGGTGTGGGGGGGCGGGGGGGCCGCGTGCAGCCACCTCTGGTCCCCTCTGGCCTCTGCCATGCGGGCTGCCTCACCTCCACGCCTGGTGGGAGCTAACCTTTGCCGAGCATTTCCTACGTGCCTCCCACTCTATTATATTCTGCAGGCCCTGTCTCTTTAGTTTTTCTAACCGCCCTATGAGTTAGAACTATCATGGCCCTATTTCAGAGGGAAGGAACGGAAGGCACAGAGAGGTAAAGTACTGTTCTCAAGGTTGCACAGTAATGTGTTGGAGGCAGACTTGAATCCAGGTCTACTGACTGCAGAGTTTGGTGCCTGATTGCTCGGCTATGCGGCCTTTAGCCTGGCCCAGCCTGGGCCTGGAGCTGATGCACGGTGAGGGGGAGTGTCTGGGGGAGAAAGGAGGTGCCCGCTGAAAGTCCAGCCCTGCCTCTGAGGATTGACGCTCTTGTGAGTGTTCCAGCGGTGGGTTTCTGGGAGGCCGTGTGGGCGTGGCTCTGCGGGGCGACGTCGGGCCAGCGTGGCCGCTTTCTAGAGCAGCAGGCGTCATCCTGATGACACCGTGGCGCGGCCGGGGGTGCGTGGGCCTAGCTCAGGAGGCCGGGTTCTCGGGTGGCTCTCCCCTGCCGCACCCACACTCTGCACCCTCCAAGCCCAGAGTCAGCCGCAGTCGGCACTCACAGCGGGTCCGTTAGCGGGAGGTGGAGCCGGGACCGTCTCATCTGCCTCTTTTCTTGCAGCCCCACTTCGGGGACGAGTCTGCAGTTTGCTTTACCTCCAGGCCCCCTGCTCCCTGCCCGTTGTCCTGACACGCTCCCTGCGACGCATCTGAGGAGAAGGGGCCTCGGGACCATCTCTGCTGCTCTTGAGAAGGGGCTGAGGTGACTCCTGGACGTTTGGAGGCTGGTGTGAAGTGGGGTCTGCACAAAGCACGGCCAGCCCCACCTGATCGATCCGGCCATCTCGGAATCACATCATCACCCCCGTCACATCTCCGGGTCTTTGTCCCTGTGGTCCCTCCTCTCTGAGCGCTGACCAGGCACCCAGCGCTGTGCTGTGGGCTTCACTGTCATAACCTCAGTCCTATGATGTGGGCGCTCTTGTTTTTCTCCTTCTCTCGATGTGTAATTAGAGGCTCAGAGGTGGTGTGGCTGCCCGGGACCTCATGTCCTGCAAGGGACTGAACTAGGATTTGAGTCTTCTCTCCAGGTTTGGAGCCTCCAGATGGACGCTTATCTTCAGGGAGTCCAGTTTCAGACACTGGGAGCCCACCCAAGAGCTTCTTCCTCCTTGATGTTTGTACCAGCCATGTTTCACAAATTTGGAGCTGATTTCAAAGTAAGAGGAAAATCTTGTAAGCTGGATGTCCCAGGATCCAGAGTTAAATAAAAGATGCCAGAAGGGGACTTCCCTGGTGGTCCGCTGGTTAAGATTCTGCGCTCTCACTGCCAAGGGCCCGGGTCCAATCCCCGGTTGGGGAACTAAGATCTCACAAGCCAACAGTGGGCCAACACTGACAAGACAGAGTCACCGGGGATGATTGTAAGGTCTTGCGTATGCATTCAACATTGCCACGTGCAAGGGCAGGATTGGGAAAATGGCTAGGGGTGGTGCACCGCCCGCCCAATACGATCGTGACGTTGATGCTGATAAAGAAAATATACCCATGGGCTGCATGAATAGGAACGTCATCACCGGGACAAGGGTGATGGTAAAATCCCTGATCACTTACTTCATTGATCAATTCGCAGGTGGTGTTGCGGTGGGTCTGGGTGCCGTACGTTAAGAATGATATTGACAAACGGGGAAGGGCAGAGAGAGAGGGGAGCCGGGGTGGGGAGGTGGGGTGGAGGGGTCTATGCAAATGATGCAGTGTTAAGAAGGATAAAGACAGGAAATGGAGTTATGGGAACATATGTATATGTATAACTGATTCACTTTGTTGTAAACGAGAAACTAACACACTATTGTTAAACAGTTATACTCCAATAAAGATGTTAAAAAAAAAAAAAAAAAAAGACAGGAAATGGCCCAGGGGAAGATTCTGAGCAAGGGAGGCTGCCCAGTATCTCCAGTCAGAAGCTAATGTGCTTTGGTCCTTCTCTCACCCTCCAAGATGGCCCACGCTCTGTCTATGGAGTGTTTTTTGTTTTTTTTTGTTTTTTTTTTTTTTTTGCGGTACGCGGGCCTCTCACTGTTGTGGCCTCTCCCGTTGCGGAGCACAGGCTCCGGACGCGCAGGCTCAGCGGCCACGGCTCACGGGCCCAGCCGCTCCGCGGCATGTGGGATCTTCCCGGACCGGGGCACGAACCCGTGTCTCCTGCATCGGCAGGCGGATTCTCAACCACTGTGCCACCAGGGAAGCCCTATGGAGTGTGTTTGTCTGTGAATAAACCTTCTTACTCTTTAAAAAAAAAAAAAAAATGATAAAAGGCACTTGGGGAAGTCCGGTCGACACGTGAAGATGTAATGGTCAGCGTGTATGAAGCCCATTCAGTATCTGCAGGGCCAGCCCACTGCTTCTAGAGGACAGACTTCGGGCGTGTGAGTAGAAGGTCCGACGGGTGTGACTAGATATGAGCAGGAGTTCCTACTAATGAGAGTGGTTGTAGAAAGGAATGAATTGCCTCAGAAGGAGGGAGCTCCCCGTCACTTGGAGTGCCAGCAAAGGCTGGCAAAACCTCGCTGGCTGGTTGCGGGGTGTCCCTGCAGTAAAGGGAATTAGATTTTCTAATCACCGAGTCTCCTAGCAACTCTAAGGTTTAAGTCTACCAGACATAGATCTGCTGTACTGGTAAGGTATGTGGTAGCCAGAAATACTGAAAGCGCCAGTGCAATCTAATCTCCTCAGTGTGAAGTTCGGTGTTTGCATCATCAGCAACTGTTTTTCAAGGGCTCAGCCTGTGCAAAGGCTCTGATGGAAACTTGAAAGAGTCCGAGTTCCCACCTGCTTGGGGCTGACGTTCTTTCTCCTGCTCTCGGTGTTTGTTCTGGACAGAAGCCACTGCGGAGCTCAAACAGCGGGGCTGAACTCTGGTAGCCAGGCGTTGCTGTGAGCAGTGGGGGCGGGACCCGGAGGGACGCCAAGAAGGCCCCGAGGGGGTGTCTGGGGTGGGATGAAATTTCCCAGGGGTCTCTGAAACCAGCCCATGAGCACTGCCATGTCTTGCTTAAGCCTCCAGGCTGGGACCACTGGGTTGGAACGCTGGCCTGGAGGAGAGACCTGGAAGGGCACCCGGGCAGCTCAAGAAATAAGAAAAGGCTGATGCAAGTGCACGAAATATGTGTGGTAGGAACACTGAGTGTCTTGAAGCAGAGGAGTGATGGGATTTTATTTGTGTCTGAAAAAAAACCACGGTGCCGTTTGGTGAATGGGTGCAGAGATACAAGATGTGAAAGCAGTGGACTGGTTAAGAGGTGGTGGTGGATGAGGACGTGGTGAAAAGTGGTGAGGCTGGACGTTCGGGTGCTGCTGATAGGACAGGTGGGTGAGCTCTGGGTGCATCTGGGACGAGGCATCGTGAGTCCTGTTTGCTTGGCAGCTGTTTACGATCTTGGTCAGAAGGCCAGTGGAGGACCTCAACTTACAGATTACAAAACTTTCATCCTAAAACAATTTTTCAAAATAAAGAAAAGTTTCCCCAAAAGTACATAAGGCAGTGTGATATTGGCAAAACAATAGACAAATAGACCAATGGAGCAGAATAGGGCCCAGAAATAGACCCATGCAAATATAGGTGACTGATCTTTGACGAAGGCGCGAAGGCAGTACATTGGCATAAAGACAATCTTCAGTAAATGGTGCTGGAGCAAGTGGACATCCACATGTAAACAAGCAACGACAAAAGAATCGACGCAGACCTTACACCCTTCATAATCATTAACTCAAAACGGATCACAGATCTACACATAAAATACAAAACTATTAAACTTCTAGAAGATAACAGGAGGAAATCTAGATGACTTTAGGTCTGGCAATGACTTTTCATATACGACACCCAAAGCATGATACATGAAAGAAGAATTGATAATCTGGACTTCATGAAAATTAAGAAGTTCCACTCTGCAAAAGACAGTGTCAAGAGAATGAGAAGAGAAGCCACAGACTGGGAGAAAATACTTGCAAAAGACACATCTAACCAAGGACTCTTATGCAAAATATACAAAGAACACTTAAAATTCGACAATAAGAAAAACACTTGACTAAAAAAAAGGGTAGGGCTTCCCTGGTGGCGCAGTGGTTGAGAATCCGCCTGCCGATGCAGGGGATACGGGTTCGAGCCCCGATCCGGGAGGATCCCACATGCCGCGGAGCGGCTGGGCCCGTGAGCCGTGGCTGCTGGGCCTGCGCATCCGGAGCCTGTGCTCCGCAACGGGAGAGGCCACAGCAGTGAGAGGCCTGCGTACCGCAAGAAAAAAAAAAAAAAAAAAAAAAAAGGGGTAAAAATCTTAACAGACATCTCACAGAAGAAGATATACAGATGGCAAATAAGCTTATGAAAAGATGCTTCACATCGTATGTCACCAGGGAAATGTAAAGTAAAACAATGAGAGACCACAACACGCCTATTGGAAGGGCCAGAATCCAGAACACTGACAACGCCAAAACCTGGCAAGGAAGTGGAGCCACAGGAACTCTCATCCATGGCTGGTGTGGGGGACGCAGAATGGTGCAGCCACTTCGGAAGACAGTTTGGTGCTTTCTTACAAAACTAAACATACTCCTACCATATGATCCAGCAATTACCCTCCTTGGTCTTCACCTAAGGAGCTGAAAACTTATGTCCACGCAGAAACGTACAGATATTTCTTGCAGCTTTATTCCTAAGTGCCAAAAGTTGGAAGTAACCAAGATATCCTTCAGTAGACGAATGGATACACAAGCTGGGATATATCTAGACATTGGAATATTCTTCAGCCCTTAAAAGAAAGTAGCTATCAAGCCTCGTTAAGACATGTAGGAAACTAAAATGCATATTACTTGTGAAAGAAGTCAGTCTGAAAAGGCTACAGACTGTATGATTCCAACTATATGACATCCTGGAAAGGTGATACTACAGAGACAGTAGAAAGATCTACTTTCTGCTCATTGAGGGGGAGGGAAGGATAAAGAGGCAGAGCACAGAGAATTTCTAGGGTAGCGAAACCATTCTGTATATTTTAATGGTGGATACACACCACGATGCATTTGTCAAAACCCTTAGAATGCATAACACCAGGCAGGAACCTTAATGTAGACTATGGACTTTGAGTGATAATCAAGTATCTGTATAGGATCATGGACTGTAACAGATGTACCCACTCTGTGGAGGGGTTATTGACAATGGGGGAGCCCGTGAGTGTGTAGAGACAGGGTTTCTGTGAGGAAACCTCTGCACCTTTGCTCTATTTTGCTGTGAGCTTAAAACTGCTCTAAAAAAATAAAGTCTATTAAAAAAACAGAACAGGGCTTCCCTGGTGGCGCAGTGGTTGAGAATCCGCCTGCCGATGCAGGAAACACGGGTTCGTGCCCTGGTCCGGGAAGATCCCACATGCCGTGGAGCAACTAAGCCCGTGAGCCACAACTACTGAGCCTGCGCGTCCGGAGCCTGTGCTCCGCAACGGGAGAGGCCACAACAGTGAGAGGCCCGCATACCGCAAAAAAAAAAAAAAAAAAAAACAGAACAGCCTGAAACCATAAAACTCCTAGAAGAAAACGGTGAAATCTCCTTGACGTTGATCTTCACGATGAGTTTTTGGGGGGTATGACACCAAAACCAAAGGCAACAAAAGTAAAAATCAACAGGTGGGACTGCGTCAGATTAAAGCTTCTGCACAGCAAAAGACATGATCAACAAGATTCAAAGGCATCCTACAGAATGTGAAGAAATATTTGCGAACCATATGTCCCATAAGGGGTTAGCATCCAAAATATGTCAAGAACTCATACAACTCAGCAGCAAACACCCGAATAGTAAAATATTAAAAATAAAATAATAAAAATGGGGAAAGGATCTGAGTACGCATTTTCCCATAGAAGACATACAGATGGCCAGCAGGCACATGAAAATGTGCTCGACATCGCTAATCGTAAGGGAATGCAAATCAAAACCACAAAGGGATCTCACCTCATACCTATTAGAATGGTTATCCTCAAAAAAACAAGAGATAACAAGTCCTGGAGAGGGTGTGGAGAAAAGGGAACCCCTCTTGCACTGCTGGTGGGAATGTAAGTTGATACAGCCACTATGGAGAACAGTATGGAGGTTCCTTAAAAAACTACAAATAGAGCTACCACATGATACAGCAAACCCACTTCTGGGTATATATTCAAAGGAAATGAAATCACCCTTGAAGAGATATCTGACCCCCACGTTCACTGCAGCATTATTCACAATAGCCAAGGTATGGAAACAACCCATGGATCCACTGACAGACAAATGGATAAAGAAAACGTGAATATATACTATATATATGTGTGTGTGTATATATATATATATGTATATGTGTACACACACACACACACACACACACACACACACAGGAATATTATTCAGCCATAAAGGAAGGAAATACTACCATTTGTGACAATATGGTGAACTTTGAGGGCATTATGATAGGGAGAAAAGTCAGAGAAAGACAACTGTTGTGTGATCTCACTGATATGTGGAATCTAAAATAAACTGAACTCATGGAAATAGAGGAGAGATAGGTGGTTGCCAGAAGCATGGGTTGGGATGTGGGTAAAATGGGCGCAGGTGGCCAAAGGTACCAACTTCCAGTTATAAGATAATTAAGTCCTGGGGATATAAGGTACAGCGTGGTGATTATAATGAACAATCCCGTGGGCCTCTCTGGTGGCGCAGTGGTTGAGGGTCCGCCTGCCGATGCAGGGGACGCGGGTTTGTGCCCCGGTCCGGGAAGATCCCACGTGCCGTGGAGCAGCTGGGCCCGTGAGCCACAACTACTGAGCCTGCGCGTCCGGAGCCTGTGCTCCGCAACGGGAGAGGCCACATCAGTGAGAGGCCCGCATACCACAAAAAAAAAAAAAAAAAAAGGCACCCAGGGACTTCCCTGGTGGCACAGTGGTTAAGAATCCGCCTGCCAATGCAGGGCACACGGGTTCGTGCCCCGGTCCGGCAAGATCCCACGTGCCGCGGAGCGGCTGGGCCCGTGAGCCATGGCCGCTGAGCCTGCGCGTCCGGAGCCTGTGCTCCGCAACGGGAGAGGCCACGACAGTGAGAGGCCTACGTACCGCAAAAAAAAAAACAACAAAAACAAACAATAATGAACAATCCCGTATTGTAGATTTGAAAGTTGCCAAGAGAGTAGGTCTCAGAAGTTCTCATCACAAGAAAAAAAATTTGTAACCAGGTGAGGTGATGCCCGTTAAACTGACTGTGGTAATTATTTCGCAATATATTCATATATCAAATCATGCTGCATACCTTAAACTTATACAGTATTGTACGTCAATTATATCTCAATGAAGCTAGAAAAAAATAGTACGAAGAAAAATTTCCCCAACTACTTTAAGAATAAGGGATCCAGCTAATGCCCCACCCTCCAGGACCCTTTTGCGTGCATTTCCTCACACAGGGACATTCATAACCGCAACCACGAGAATCCGGAGAGCACCGTCGACACGGCACTACTGTCCCATCCCCAGACCTCACCCAGGTCTCTCCCGCTGTCCCAATAACATTCTTTACGGCAAAGGGACCCAAATTGGGACCACCTGTCGTGTTTAGTGGCCACGTCGCCTCAGCGCCTTTCAGTTTGGAACAGCTCCTCTGCCTTTCCTTGGTTCTCAAGACCTTAATGCTTTGAAGCTTACAGGAGAGGGGCTTTGTGCAGTGCCCCTAATTGGGAGTGGTTTTTTTTATGACATCACGTTCTGAGTCTTTGCTAGAAGCATCACAGAAGGAGGCTGGCTAATTCTTTTGCATCCCGTCAAGCGGCAGAGTGTTCTGTGTCCTCTTACGGATGGATCATTCGATTAAGGAGGTGTCTGCCAGGCTACCTCACTGTAAAAGCGTTCTTTTCCCCTTTGCAATCAGTGAGGTTGTCGTGGGGAGGTTCTTGGGAAGTGCATAAATATCCTATTTCCCATCAAGCATTCACCCACTGGTCTTAACACCTACTGATGATTCTTGGCTGAGTATAACTACGATGGTGGCCATGGATTTGCTCAATGGATGAATCGGCAACCCAGAGCCTAAGGGGTGGACAGATGTGGCCACATCCCCTTGTGCCATGGATCATGGGGAGAGAAGCTTACCCTCTTCTCCTGGAGCCCAACGCAGGGTAGGGGTGGGAGAGATGCTCCCTCCATAACCTGACTGTGGTTCCCCCATCCCTGCCAGCAAGCTGACGCCTGTAGAGGATTCCCTCAAGACACTCAGCAGAGCAAAAACTGATTCTGGGAACAATTTGCAGTCTCTCAGGAGTACAGTGAAAAGTCAATGAAGGGCTTTAAGCAGAATAGTGACACATTTATGTAAAGCAGAAACAAAACAAAAATTCAAAATTATGGTCCCTCCTTCTCTCTTTTCTAAAACAAAAATTAACTACCCTCTGAGCCTGCTCTCAACTAGCTGCCCCAGAGGTATGGGTCTAATGATGAAGTTCATACTACAGTGTAAATGACTGACTGAAAAGCAGACACCCCTGGTTGCTTTGTGAACAGCTTGGGGTGGTGCAAAAGTTTCCACCGGGGAGATCAGGGGTAAGACCCAGCAAGGACATTCTGTTTGCTCCACTTTCCAGAAAATCTGGACAGGGACCCTCTTTGTGAGCATACAAGGAGGCTAAATGCCAGGGGAAAAAAGGAAGGGGCTCCAGGCGCCTCGGAGAGCTCCTGGGGTTGTGTGCCCTCCACAACCTCGCTGACTCCTGCCCTGGATGCCCCGTACCTTTGGTTTCCTTGAGCAGCTCTTCTGTGAACTTGACCACCTGGGCCACCTCCACCCAGGGGAAGCCTTTGCCTACAGCAAAGATGATACTTTCGTAGAGGGTGTCCAGCAGGATACTTCTGCGGGAGTCTCTAAGCTCGTCGAACTCTTCCCAGTTCAGCAGTCTCCGTAGGTGCTCCCGACCTTCTGGCTTCTGCAGGGCATGATATACAAGGGGTGGAGGATGAGACTGAGGAATCAGGATGCCACCGTCACTGGGCAAAACACGACTGGGGGCCCAGCATCCAGTGATCCATGAGGGGGGGTATGCTTGGGCAGAATTCATCTTTCATTTCTGGACAGGTTTCCCTCACCTTTCTAGCACTGCTCGTTCCTCTGGGTGTTCTCATGCTAGCTGCTGCAGTTCCAGGTTTGTGCACCTCCGGCAGGCCTCAAGTCCTGAATTATTATGATCCTTGCTTCCCCTTCCCTCAAACAAAAATTGACATTCCTCTGAGACGACTCCCAACTAACTGCTCCAGAGATGGCGATCTGGTCATGAAATTCATACTAAAGTGTAAATGACTGGCCAAGAAGAGGTTTGGAGATGCAATGCTTTAGCAGAGAAATGTGTCTTGCTTGGTGAAGCTAGGCGATAGAGACTGGTCAGGGTACCTCTCATTCCCCTCTATAGGTTAGGATTCGTTTTACTTGAGAGTTCGCCTGGCCCTTCCAGAAAGGTTCTCAGAGATCACCAACACATGTAGGAGAATCAAGTGCCTTTCAAGGAGGGGGTAAGAAAAGGTGAGGCATGAAGTGGGCAACCACCAAACGTCAGAGCTCCCCTGGGGTGAGGGGAGGTGGAACTGATGGAAGACGGTGCCCGAGTAAGGCCCAGAGCCTTGTCTCAGCCCCCGGTCACTCCTCTCTCCTCCCCTGCAGCCCTTTTAGATCCCTAGGTTGGCACCTGATGGGACAGCTGGCTGGAAGATCCAGGGAAGGTGGTGAAATCACAGGTCCTGGGTCGGGGGCTTCCCCAACAGTTTGAGGCTGCCAGTCAGAGGCTGACCTGTGCACACAGCTGGCCTGGGGTCTGTTTGCCTGAGGTCTGCAGCAGAGCCCTGACGCTACTCTGTGGACAGCTCAGAGGCCCGGGCCCTGCAGGCTGGATTCTCTTCACTCCGCGGGTACCTACCTACCTTGCTCATGTGTTCCGGCCTCAGAAATGGTTCTGAGAAACCGTCAAAATCTGCCCCCTTCTTTGCCCTAGAGACACAGACCCCACCCTCTACCACACACACACTGCCTCCACACGTTGGCATACAATCCCAGGCGGCTCACAGGGCCCTGGAGCTCCGGGTCAAGGTGGCACCCCTGTGTAGAGCCCCTGGGGCCTCCCGGGCCCTCCTTGGAGTGCGGGTGGGCACAGTGCCTCCATGTCCACCTCCTCTGTCCCTCCACGCAGGCTCTGCTGCATCAGCGACTGTCATTGTGGGCCCGGAAAATAGCCCTAAGCTCCAAGGGCTGGGAAAACTTTGGCCCGGCATCCCCCGGGCACACACCCGTGGTGGGCGGGCCTCAGAGCCAGCGTGCTGGGACAGGAGAGCTGTCCGGGGGTCCCTCGGAGGACACATCTCACTCTTAGATCACTCCGAGCACACGTCCTTTGAAAAGTCACGTGTTCTCTTCACCTGAAATTGGAAGACTTGTTTCACTCCCAGGGGTGTCAGGAGTGCCATGGCCTCTACATCCAGTTGCTAGGAGACGTAGCCAGGACTGACTCAGAGCTTCAGGAACTGCTGCGCTGAGGGTGCCTGCTTTGTGAGGTCATGAAGACCCGCTTAGAGGTGGCTCTCCCAGGCTGCTTCCTCTGGCCCCTGCTCTCCAGCTGGCGCTGGGTCTCAGCTCCCCACACCTGCTCAGCGACCTGGAACCCTTTCTTATCTCCAGCCTCCCCCTCATAAACTGTTCTCCTTCAGGCGGTGAGCCTTCTCAGGCTTTCCTGTACACACACACACACACACACACACGCATGCTCGCACGGATCCCCACGCTCTACATCCTACCAACCCAAGTCCCACCCCCCTCCTGCTAAGCCAAGCCCCGCTTCCCTGCTTCCTTGCACAGTAGGGGTCTGTCTCTGTGGAAAGGTGGGCCTCCTTTTGCCGTCCTCAGCTCCTCCCCGGGATCTGGCTTCCGCCCACTTCTGCACTGGCCAGCGGCATCACCACTTCCTGCCACATGCATCCCTGTTTTGTGTTGGGTGCAGAAAACAGCTCTGGGGGGTGTCCCCGTGCAGGGGCCAAACACCCGCATGCCAAGGTCTGTGGGGAGCTGCTCTCGCTCTCCTGCTTAGCCTTGCCCTCCTCTGTCCCAGAAGCCCAGCTGGGGACCTGAGGGGCGAGTCCTGCTTCCCCTGCCTCCGTGCCCAGGAGCCTCAGGGGGGAAAGCCCGGGGCTCTGGGGGGGGGGTCCCCGGCTGAGCTGTCTGGTCCTGGGGGTGCCTCTACTGGTACCTGCCCAGGCTCTTTGGTGTCGGGCCTGGCCGCGGGGGTCCCGGCCATGAGTGAGAGCTCACGGGGGTCCCAGCATGCACCACGTCAACCACTCAGAGCCATAATTCCCGTCGGCCACGGGGCTCCCCCTTCCTTGGTCACGTTACTTCAGGGCCCTCGCTGCCTCTCCTGCCACTGGGAAGACCTGGGTTAGGGTCCCTTTGTTTCACTCCCGCAGATTACTAGGGACAAGGGGAGGGGGAGGGGATCCCTAGGGCCCCTCATGAAAACGTACCCATTCCCTCTTCAGCAACGTTCACACTCTTGTTTATCTCATGGAGGGAACGAATGGACCAAGTGGGCCCCTTTGCAATGTGTAGTTGCTATGCCACTGTCCCCTTCTGTCCTTGTCTGACGTTTCTTTTCTTTCTTTTTTTTTTTCAGTACGCGGGCCTCTCACCGTTGTGGCCTCTCCCGTCGCAGAGCACAGGCTCCGGACGCGCAGGCGCAGCGGCCATGGCTCACGGGCTCAGCCGCTCCGCGGCACGTGGGATCTTCCCGGACCGGGGCACGAACCCGCGTCCCCTGCATCGGCAGGCGGACTCTCAACCACTGTGCCACCAGGGAAGCCCCTTGTCTGACGTTTCTGTTGAACATTTGTTTGTTTCTTGGCTTCTAACGAGCCACTCTCTCCTGAATGATCTTATTTCTCTCCACCCATTCCTTCTCTGCCTTCTGTGAAGACCTCCTTACCTCCGTTGGTCCCTTACATGTTGCCACGATCCAGAGTTCTGTCCACAACCTCCTGTCTTTCTAGGTCATGTATCCTTTTTAAATATTCTAATGGTGAAAACGCAACACGAGATCTACCCTCAAAACATTTTTTTTTCTTTTTTTTTTTTTGTGGTGCGCAGGCCTCTCACTGTTGTGGCCTCTCCCGTTGCGGAGCACAGGCTCCGGATGCACAGGCTCCGGATGCACAGGCTCAGCGGCCATGGCTCACGGGCCCAGCCGCTCCGCGGCATGTGGGATCCTCCCGGATCGGGGCTCGAACCCGTGTCCCCTGCATTGGCAGGCAGATTCTTAACCACTGAGCCACCAGGGAAGCCCCAGGGAAGCCCCTGAAATGCACTTCTAACCCCCCAATCACCTAGTTAATTCTTACTGATTCTGCAAAGCTCCACTTGTGTGTCAGCACTTCTAGAAAGTCTTCTGGACCCTCTTCTCCCCCAGGCTGATTCAGTGTTCCTCCAACTGTCCAAACCAGCAACCTGTGAGTCCTCTTACCTGCTTCCCTCTCCCTACTCCTCCTTCCCAGTCACTCCAAGTTCTACCGACTTTACCTCCTAAATATTTTCAGGTCCCTTCTCTTCTCTCCACCCCCATCACTATGACCCAAGGATAGTCCTCCATCATTTCTTACCTAGGTACTGTCATACCTAGACCCCAAACAAAGATTCTCCACACTGTCACCAGAGTAAACAAAAACAAACACAAATCTGCTTATGGACCGGAAATTGGCAAGGGGGAACTTGCTATAGGGTGATCATAATGGTGTGCATCTTCTTTGGGGCGTCGGTTACTCTGCTATAACCGACTTGCTTAAGATCTCTGAATTTTATTTCATATCGGTTATATTGTTCCCTCTCTCTGCACACACAGATACATCGATACTTCAAAATGGACTATGTCAATTTCTTGCTTCAAAACCCTCAATGGTTGCTTGTAGAGTAGCCCCCAAAACTTCATGGGGCTTACAAGGCCCTCTGGGATCGGGGTCTTTCTTTCTTCTCCCAGCCCTTTCTTCCCCTCCTTCCAGAACTTTGCATATGCTGCTTCTCTTCCTGGAAGTTCCTCTACTCTGTCTCTGCCTACATCCTTCTGGTGCCTCGGGTATCAGTTGAATCATCTCTTTCCCAGGGAAACCTTTCCCAGGTCCCTGTGACAAGCCTGGCGCCCTGAACGCATTACCGGCAGCACTTTGCACATCATAAGCGTTCATTTAACCATTTTGATGATTTGTTTTGGCGCCTGTTTCCTCCAGGTTGTAAGACGTGAGGACGTTTCCTCTTACCGATGACTTTTGCTCACCACTCTATGTGCCACGGTATGCTCCACGGCCTGTTGAATGGCCGTGACTATCTTTGTCATGACCCTAGGATGTGGCCTTTCACCTTTCTGCTGAACAGTTGCCTCCCCATCCAGCCTGCTTATCACATGAAGGCGTGGGTAATGTCTTCTTCACCCCTGGGGCCCCGGGGGTTGGGGTATGGCCTGCATGGTGGAGCTCTCAGTAGGTGTTTGCGGTTGAATGACTGGAAGCATCAGGAAGTGATACTGACAGAATGAAAACAGGCTATGGACAGAACTTTCCTAGGCACCTGACTCATTTTGGCCGTGTATATACCCAGCGTTCTTTCATTAAAAGGGACATTCTCAAATCTCCCTTGAGATCCATATAAAAGCCACATAGTCTGGCTTTGAACTTAATGACCTTTCCTATTTACCATTTGTCGAATGAATATGGGTATCTCAGCTTACTTACCTTAAAGGCCTGTTTAGTCATAGAAAC
Source organism: Kogia breviceps (assembly GCF_026419965.1). Lineage (NCBI taxonomy): Eukaryota > Metazoa > Chordata > Mammalia > Artiodactyla > Physeteridae > Kogia > Kogia breviceps. The sequence continues at coordinate 110,225,831 of NC_081317.1, read as the reverse complement.
AAAACAGAACGAAAACCTCATAGAATTACCGAACAATGCTAAAGAGTGTTTTTAGTTAGTAAATAATGGGAGTTATATTCCAGGAGCTTTAAATACATTATCTCTTTCAATCCTTGCAAGAATTCCATGAGATCAATATAATGATAATCATTCCCAGTTGACCTATGAGGAGACTGAGGCCTGGAGTATCTTGCACAAGATCACAAAACTAGTGCTGAAACCCCGGTCTTAACAATTGGCCATACTAATTGCTACTGCAGAATTCAAGCGTTTCCTAGACAAGTCCAGGACATTCAGGCTTCAGAGATTCTAGTTAACACCCGAGTACAGCTGACTTAACTGCTTGCTTCAGGCTACACGATAACCTAGAGATTTTGTATATCTTTGAATGATTCAGGGCAGTTGTGGCCGTTACTTTTTCTTTTTATCATCATTGATTTTTTTTTTTTTTTTTTTGCGGTATGCGGGCCTCTCACTGTTGTGGCCTCTCCCGTTGCGGAGCACAGGCTCCGGATGCGCAGGCTCAGAGGCCATGGCTCACGGGCTTAGTTGCTCCGTGGCATGTGGGATCTTCCCGGACCAGGGCACGAACCCGTGTCCCCTGCATCGGCAGGCGGATTCTCAACCACTGCGCCACCAGGGAAGCCCTGATTATTTTTTTATAGTCAGCATTAGATTCTCAGACCTTTCTCATCCTGGTTTTTCTTTTCTTTTTTTTTTGGTTGCACCGCACGGCATGTGAGATCTTAGTTCCCCAACCAGGGATCGACCCCATCCCCCCTGCATTGGAAGCACAGAGTCTTAACCACTGGACCGCCAGGGAAGTACCCTTGCTCATCATTTAGCTGAAAGTTTGTCCCCTTTTACCAACCTCTCCCTATTTCTCCCACTCCCCAGCCCCTGGCAACCACTTTTCTACTCTCTCTTTCTATGAGTTTGATTTTCTTTTTAGATTCCACATATAAGTAAATACTATGCAGTATTTGTCTCTCTCTGGCTGCCCTGTCTCACTCAGCACAACGTCCTCAAGGTCTATCCGTGTTGTCAAATGCAGGATTTTCTTCTTCTTAATGGCTGAATAATATTCTATTGTATCAATATATACATACCACTGCTGGACACTTTGTTTCCGTATCTTGGCTGTTGTGAATAATGCTGCAATGAACATAGCGGTGCAGATATCTCTTCAAGATCCTGTTTCAATTTCCTCTGGATACAGACCCAGAAGTGAGATTGCTGGATCATACGGTAGTTTCATTTTTAATTTTTGGAGGAATCTCCATACTCCATGATGTTGCTTCTCATCACCAACATTATTTTTTATCATCGTCATCATCAGAATTGAACCCCTATTAAGACATGAGTTTGGATGCTAGAAATATACGAAGGTACATGGTAAGGTCACATTATCTAAAAATACTCCATCTGGAAGGGAACACAGAGGTATTTTTGTCCAAACCCTAAACTTCCCCGATAATGGAATGAGACCTTGAGCAAAGGGGGCATCACTAGTTAGATATCAGAGTCTGGACTGGAACTCAAGCCTCTGACCACATATTAGTGCCGTTTCATCTACATCATGTTACCTGCCTGTGATGGTGAGTTTTCTGTGTTGACTTGGCTGGGCTGCAGTACCCAGTTCTTTAATCAAACATTAATCTAAGTGTTGTTGAAGGTCTTAAGAGAAAAACCAAAGTTTTGCTGAAAATGAAGAAACTGTGCCTCAAGACTGCATCGTCCACTGCTGCCTGAGTTTCTAGGCTGCCAGCCTGTCCTACAGATTTTGGACTTACTAGCTCTGGTAATCACATAAGCCGATTCCTAAAAACAAATCTCTTCATATCTATCTATCTATCTATCTATCTATCTACTTACTTATGTATTTAGCTATTATCTGTCAAACATCTATCAATTTATCTCTCAATCATCTATCAATCTATTATCTATCCACCTACCTATCATCTATCTATCTATCTGTCTATTCCTTTATCTATCACTTATCTATCTATCTATCTATCTATCTATCTATCTATCTATCTATCTATCTATCTTCTTGGTTCTATTTCTCTGGAGACCCCTGACTGATAGCACTGCCCTACAGGGACTTATGTGGCACACATAGCTTTTTGTTCACATATATACAGCTTATATAAATTTAGAGTAAATATACAAAATAACAAAACTATCTAAAAAACCCACTTTGTACCTACTAAGAATGCCGAAGGGAAAGGTGAAAGCAGGCTAATAGAACAGTTGACAGACTGGCTGGGAGATGCTGTCTCGTGGTATTGAGAGAACTTGAGTTTCTTCAGTAGAGTTTCCGAGATGCTTATCATTATCCAGTATTTATTCTCCCCCTTGGCCTTGTTATCAGAACCCTTGTGTTTCAGGGGAAGGGGCAACAATGCACTCAGCTGAAAGCTACATTTCTCAGCTTCTGACTCAGCTAGGACTGGACATATGATGAAGTTTTTCCCACTAAGATATCAGCGGAAGTTTCTAGATGGAACATCAGGGAAGGGTTTTAGGAGGAGCATACTCAGCTGGAACACACATTTTCTGCCTTGTTTTCTCCTTCTTTCTTCCTACTTGGAAGTCATGGCTGAGACCTCAGAAGCATCTTGGACCACGCATAAAAGGCCAGTTGAATCAGAGAGGTCTTGACCTTGACACACCGAACGGACGGACATCATCGGTTACCTACTTCTGGACTATTCATTAGATAACAAAATTAAGCCCTTTATTTTTAAGCCACCATAACTGGGTCTCCGGTACTCATGGCTCTCACAGTTCCTAACTGCAGACTATGGTACCAAGAGTGGAGTACTTAAGTAAGAGAACCTAATATTTGAACAAGACTGAATGAATAAAGTAGGTGGGGAGATATTAACATATCAGACCTTACAGACTAAAAGCTGGGGGTCTTGTGATGCATTTGAAAACATTTGTTAACACTGTCTCCTGTTACCTTGGAATGTATACCACCTGCCAACCAAGCTGTAGCATCAGGGAATTTGGGAAGAATCCAGACGCTGGCAGCAAAGTTCAGGGAGAGAGGTGAATTCAGATCAGAGCGAGACAGTCTGCAAGCAGAGATGGATGGAAATACTGCTTTCGTAAGAAATATACCTTCTGCCTGTGATCTGGAATCCGTGTTAGCTGGGAGCACTGCACATTTTTGTTCATGTATTTATTTAAGATGATTTTGTTTAAATTGTGGCAAAATACATACAGCATAAATTTTACCATTTTAACCATGTTTAAGTGTACAGTTCAGTGACATGAAGTACATTCACATTTCTCTACAACCATCACCACCATCCATCTCCAGAACGTTTCATTTTCCCCAAATGAAACTATGTACCCATTGAACAATAACTCTCCATTCTCACCCCTCCTCTCCCCAGCCTTGGAAATCCCCATTTTACTCTCTGTCTCTATGATTTTGACTACTCTACGTACCTCATAAATCATTGGAATCCTATAGTATCTGTCCTTTAGTGACTGGCTTATTTCATTTAGCATAATGTCCTCAAGGTTCAGCCATGTTGTGGCCTGTGTCAGAATTTCATTCCTTCTTAAGGCTGAGTAATAGTCCAGTGTATGTATATACCGTATTTGACTTTCATCTATCAATGGACACAGCTTGCTTGCACCTTTTAGCTTTTGAGACTAATGCTGCTATGAACGTGAGTGTACAAATGAGGGCACTGCAATTTAGAGTCTTGCAGGATCAAAAAAAGAAAAACCCAACTGCTTCTATACTTCAAACCGAACAATTTATAAGTGGCGAATTCAAAATGGCAGCCACAGTGGGATAAGACTACTATCCTGTCAGGCAAAGGCAGTGATCTCCTAGTAAAGATAGGATTAAACCTTCCAGCTGGAGTTTATTGTTAGAAATCACCTCCAGTCAGTAGCCATATTTTAAGGGCTACGGGATTACACACTGGCCAATTTAAAAAAAGGCAAGGCAGCTTTAGCCCTAAAAATTATGTTTTGATAGGACTTTTGGTTCCATGCGGTTACTTGTACATGGAATGGACTGAAAGCAATTAAAACCAAAGTCAACTAAGTTTTGAGAGAGACATTTGCCATCGGAAGCCCAACCTGACCTGCAACATCCTATGATTCTTAAATCCCTAAAACTATTCCTCAGCATCCAAACCCAAACAAGAGGTGGGATTTAAGGGCTGTGAATTTCTATGGAAAGTTATCCTCCTAAACACTGTTCTGAGATGCAGCTGGGGGGAAACATGGATGAGGAAGAGCCTTCCAGAGGGGAGAACAATGGGGAAAATGTTTAAGGGAGATTCTCCCAGAGGGAGAGGGTAAAGCAAATGGCCAGGCTGGTTAACCAAGGACAAAAGACCATGGCCAAGGCCAAGAGACCTCACTGGTTCTGTTCCAGAGTTTCCCACAATTGCCATGGACCAATGACTGCTGTGGGCTTCCCATTATTCTCTGTACTTGATGGGAGCTTTTCACGACAGTTACCTTCTGTGCCAGGGCAGACTCTGACTTTTAGTTCTTAGAACTTTGGTCCACAGGGACCACATCTATACATGATGGAAAGGAGGGCATTGACCTTAGTGGACATGAATATGAATGTGAAGAAGGGTATTTATGGTTGATGGGTAGCTCAAGAGGTAGATCCTGGCAGACAACCTTTGTGGTCTGTCTGATATTTATTCTCCCCTAGCCTTACCAACAGGGGCCCAATTTTCCCAGGGACAGCAATGTACACAGCTGAAAAACATTTCCCTGCCTACCTTGCAAATTGGAGTGGCCATGTGACACAGCTCCTGCATATGTTTTCCAGGGTTTGAAAAGCCCTTTTGCCCTTTGCCCCTTTCTTTCTTCCAGTTGGGAATGCGGAGATGATTGCTGGAGCACCAGCAGTCGTGTTGCAAGCATATGAACGGGACTCCGATCCCGGGGCCCTGATGATAGCCGAGGGTCGACTGCACCAGCCGCTGAGTACTGACCTCTGGACTTTTTGTGATGTGAAAGGAAAAACCACCCCCATCTTGTTGAAGCCACTGTTATTTGGGCTTAGAGTTACGTGTAGCTACACTCAGTCTCTCAGTATATGGAGACTAATTTTTGAACCTCTAGTTGGGTCAGCTCAGGTCATGAGATGCACCAGGCAGTGAAGCGTTCTTGTTCACACAAGTAAAGCGATTTGCCAGAACCAGGAAGTGGAGGCGTTTAGGTTGCAGGATATGTCCCCTGGTCACCAGTGTGAGCTGCACGTCCGACTTCCTGGCAGGGCCCTGAGAAAGGGACAGTCAGGCAGTCATCTTGGGAGATTTTTCCAGGGCTGGGGAGGACCGGAAGTCTGCTCATTAACATAAAAGGAGCCCCACTGAGGACAAATGATCCTGATGAAACAAGAGTCTACCCTACTGTGGACACTTCTCGGAAGGCAGATTTAGCCTTTGTGAGCGTGCAGCCCTTTGACAGGTGGGAACCTTTTGTTACCCTGGGGGAAGGACCCCTAGAGGGGTGGGCAGATACACAGTGGACAAAGGTCATTTTTAGGGCCCCCCCAGCATGTTAGTAAACCTCAGCATGGTTCTAAGCGTTCGTTCGTTCATTCACTCAAACAATGTTAATGGAGCGCAGGAGAGTAGACATCCTGCTAAAAGTGTGAAACGATGCAGAGACAGCCTCCAGTGTCTGCTCGACACGGCCCCTGACTCCCTCACCCGGCCCAGCGCACTCACTCTCCTTTGCTTTATCCGTACTGCTGGATCCTCTAAGCCTCGGGGCAAGCTCCTCCGCAGGGCTTTTAGACTTATTCTTGCCTCCGTCCCGGAGGCTCTCCTCCAGGTGCCAGCTTGGCCAGCTCACTTCACTCCAGCCTTGACCACAGGTCACATCCTCAGAGATGCTTCCCCTCACCCTGCCTCTCCAAGGGCCTCCCCTCCTTCTCCCTCTAGCCTCTGGTTCTGCTTTTTCCTTCACAGCACTTAATGACCTCCTGACGTGTATCAGTTTAACATAATCTCCATGAAAACAGGGTCTTCTCTCTGCTCACCATGGGGACCCTGGGCCTAGAACAATATCTGGCTTGAGGCAGACACTCCATGCGTGTTCGTTGAACGGATGGACACACGCCTTGCCCTCAGATGATCCCAGTCTCACGCAGGAGCAGACCAAGTCACAAGCAGTGCCATCTAAACGGGATGACAGGGCACTCAGGGGACTGTGAGGGAAGAGAGGAGGGGACCCCCGTCCAGGTGGGAACAGCTTCCTGGAGGAAATGGCTCTGCCAGAGACAGAGTGGGAATAACAGGGAACTGCAGCTCGGTGCAGAGAGAGGAGGGGCCCGGTAGGTTAGCTGGGCAGGGGAGGTTGGGAGAGCCCTTCTTCTCCTAAGCCCGAAGAAGTGGGTGGATGATGAGATAGAAGATGGTGAGGTGCGGGTGTGGGGTCCCGATGGAAGGCTGAGACCCTAATTTCACGCCACATCACATCACACAGCCCTGATTTCAACGTGGGAAAGAGAAATGTGGAAGTTAGCCTGAGAGCCAGGGGTAACCTCTTGGGGAGGGATTTTTTTAATAGCTTTTAATGAGCCTCTTTGGTTGTGGAAAGATGGCCCTGGGGAATACTGGAGCTGAGGACAGAGGCTACATGATCGCTAGATGGCTCTGCATGGAAAGTGGCTGGACTCTCAATATTCAATCCCAAAGAGTGGGCTTCTGTTGGCAAGGAAGAGAGCAGGCGATCAATCCCTCCTGCCATAGCAACAAGACGTTTCTGCCTGGGATGAGGGCCCATTGGCTGGGAAAAAAAGGAATGGCAGGACCTCAGAGGTAGGAGAGGTGAGGGATCTGGGGGGCGGTCCAGAAGGTTGGGGCAGAGGACACGATGGAGGAAGCTGGGGTCTGGAGAGAGGTCATCAAGGAATGTCCTCAGTGGTGGGGGGGGGGCAGTGAGGACCAAGGGGTGTGTCAGAGCCACTTCAGAATGGCCTCCCTCGCTGGGTTGCGAGGGATCCGACTGCCTTTCCTTACCTTTTCCAAGGCCACAGACATCTATTATGCACGATGAGCCAGTTGTGGAAAAATCAAGATCAACCCGGGACAGAGACAGGTAGCAACTCAAAAGCCACTCAGCAATATTGGGAATTTAGCCACAGTAAATGAGGCTCAGGCGCAACGAGATGAAAGATCTAGTCCACAAATCCCTCCAGAGACGTGGGGAGAGGCGCTGAGTCTCCCATCTACACGAGATGGGCTTGGAGCTTGCTTAACTTCTTCTCTGAGAGGAGAGTGACCCCAGTCTGGTTTTCACGTTACAATAACGGGGCACAGGTGATGTCATCACCGAGGGGGAGGAGCAGGGAGGGGGTTCGGCTGGTGGGATCAGCAGAAACCTGGGAGAACAGCTGTAGAGAGCAGGACAGTGATGGATACGCGGATAACGCTGCATCCCTGCAACCCGCACTCTGGAAAATGGAATTCAGTCAAAGCCCTTACCACTCCGAGTGAGCGTGCTCAGTCGGGGTCTGAAGCTTGCCTGGGCCTCTTTTGGAGAGGAGACTGGCTGGGAGGGCAGAGGCTGAGATGCTGGTGGGAGGGGCAAGCAGCCAGAGGAGTAACGCAACCCTGTGAGTGAAGAGCCCAGATCCTGTTGCCCTGGTCAGAGGTCCTTGGACACAGCGACTCGGGTTTGGAGTCATCCACAGGAAAGAGTGAATTCCTCCAGAAGCTTCCAACGCCTGGAGGTGGAAGAAGAGAGGAAAGAGGTGGCTGGACTGATCAGCAAGAGAGTGGCTGAAGCCACGCCCCAAGGACGCTGGGCGCGTGCAAAGCAGTGTGGAGCTGGGAAGGGGTGACCGGGTCGGGGAGGGTGGCAAAGGTCTGCTGAGGGTGCAGAAGAGGAGAGGCGGTGAGAGGGAGAGAGGAAGAGCCAGAGCCAGAGGGCCGGGGCCGAGACTCACCCCACAGCCCTGAGTTTTCCGGAGCTGAGCCTGGAATGAGGGACTAGGCCTGGGCAGTGAGCTGGCGAGGTGGAGTGTAGACACAGGGGATCGAGTCAAGGGGATTCGAGGCCAGGTTGTGGGCTGGGTGCCACACAGACAACCCAGTCTCTGGGCATAGTGGCTAGACTGGAACGGAAGGGAGAGTCTCCATCAAAGGTGCCTAAGGGGACTGAGAAAGACAGTGCACGAGGCCAGACAGGACAGGTGGCGAGCCCCACAGGGGGACAAGGGACTTTGCACCATGGTGAGAAATGTGGTCTGGAGGCCACAGTTTTGTGGAAGTCCAGCCCCGTCCCTGGGAGGGCGAGGGGCGTGACGCGGCACCCCTTGAGGACATTAGGAGGGCAGGGCTGCAGTGACAGCAAGGAAGTGGAAGCTTCACTGCATGAAAAGGTGGGTGATGCAGAACTGGTGATCTCAGAGAACACCATGCATGGGGCGGGGAAGCATCCTCTGTGCAAAGAAGAATGAGCTCAAGGGCCGCGTGGGGCAGCGTGTGCAATGCCCATGAGGGAAGGAGGGTGTGGCCCAGAGAGCCCCGAGCTTGGTCTGGTGCTGGCATGATGGGGACAGGCACACTGGAGGAATGGCAGCCAGGAGGCTGCAGCAGTCCCACTTCTGGGGACACAGAAACCCGCGGAGGTCTCTCCCACGTGTCTGAATGGTCTGTAGCGGAATTCACATGCCGGGCCCAGGTCCCACTGGCGAGCGGTGACCCCTCCTCTCACCGTCCCCTCCGTCCTGCCTCCTCAGTCTTTCCCCTTCATTGGCTGGTGCCTTCTGCCTTCAGGCTGTCCCCTCTGGCCACCCTCTCCTTTCTTGCCTTTCACTGGCAAACTCCCTAATAGAAACTCTCTGTAGCCCCAGCTTCTATTTTCCCACCTCGCTCTCACCCGCGGTGTCTCTCGTGAGGTTCGCTGAGGCTCTCTGCGCTGCCTGCCCGCAACCAGGGCTGCTCGTGCCCCCACCTTCCTTCTCCTGGACGTCCCGACTGCCTTCACTGGATTACTGTTCCTTCACATCTGAAACGTGCTTTTCTTGGTTCTCATAATGATGGACCCTGCTGCTTCTTCACTCCTCCCTCCTCGTTCCCTTTTGACACTTCACTCTCTTTCCTGCTCCTGTAAGAAGATCATTCCTTCCTTGGGCATACTACAGAAGGCAGAGCACAGGGGTGAGACCCAGGGAGGCTGATGCCAAACTGCCTGGATCCAAATTCTGGCTCTGCCGCATACCTGCCAAATGACCTTGGCAAAGTTAGTTAACTTTTCAGGATCAGTGGCTGCTATATAGTAATTACAAAGCCTGTCTTCTTTGGAGCTCTCTCATCAACTGCTTTAGCTCCAGATAATGCCTATTTTTTAAAGCTTTTTTCTTTTTAATTTGTCTATTTTATTTTATTTATTTTTGGCTGCGTTGGGTCTTTGTTGCTGTGCACAGGCCTTCCCTAGTTGTGGCGAGCAGGGGCTGCTCTTCGTTGCAATGCACGGACTTCTCATTGCGGTGGTTTCTCTTGTGGCAGAGCACGGGCTGTAGGCGCATGGACTTCAGTAGTTGTGGCACGCGGGCTTCAGCAGTTGTGGAATGCCGGCTCTAGAGCACAGGCTCAGCAGTTGTGGTGCATGGGCTTAGTTGCTCCGTGGCATGTGGGATCTTCCCTGACCAGGGCTCGATCCCGTGTCCCCTGCACTGGCAGGCGGATTCTTAAGCACTGCGTCACCAGGGAAGCCCAGATAATGTCTATTTTAAAGTCTTTGTTAGACTGTCTCATGGAATTAGTTTCATTTGGAGTGAATTCATGTTCTAATTGCTGATTTTGTCATCTGTGTCTTTCCTTACACTGTATTTGTCTTACACTTTTAAATTTGGGTTTGCAGGTTTACCTTGGGTGGGAGGTTTGTTTTTGCTTTGTTTTGTCTCCCTCTCTCGCTGCTGCCCCTCCCCATGTACTAGTTTTATGGCTGTCTTCATGTGCTTCTTGGTCCTCCAGTCAGAACCAGTCATGACATTTTTAGAGCTCTTGTTCTACAATGATATTGAGGATATCCCAGACCCAGTCACCAGTAAGGAGGCCCCTCCCCTCTCCACTTATTAGGTCAATCACTTCTCAACTCCAACACTACTGACATTTGGGGCTGGATAATTCTCTGTCACGGGGGACTATTCTGTACATTGTAGGATGTTTGTCAGCATCCTGGCCTAACCCACTAGATGCCAGTAGCTACCTCCCCTCCAGCTGTGACAGCAAGAATGTCTCTAACCATTGTCACATGTCCCCTGGGGGCAGCCCCTGCTTTATGAGTTGAGATCCACGGTCATAAAGTCATACTCTGACCCTGGGGCTAAGCATTACCTTTTATAGCTTTGTTTTCCTGGGAAGAGTGGGTGAGCCCAGCCAGCCTATGGTTTCAGGCGTAATCACTGCTTCATGTTTTTCTTTCTTCTAACGTGGGGCAAAAGAAATGTTTGTCCTTTTTTTTTTTTTTTTTTTTTTTTTTCGTAGCCCAGCTATACCTTTTTGGTTTTTTTTTCGTTTTATCTCTCATGGCTATGAACTTGGAGGGGAGCATGTGAATTCATGCATGCATATACTGCTCTATCTGGATCAGAATTTCCTCTCTTTTGTATGTTTCAAGAATGGCATCCTCCTTTGTGAAACCTTTCCAATCACGGGAGTCTTTCTAGCACTTTCTGTGTCTAATACTCACTTGGCATGCTCTGCTTTGGGCCAATCAAATGGTCGTCGAACGCTGGGATTGATAGTTGGCCTTTGCTTGCTTATCTCTTGTCTCTACAATTTGATGTGAGCTTATCTAAGATTTCTTTGCCCCTTAAATAGTGGCTAAAGAGGCAGTAGGAATATAGTAAGTATCTTAGAAACCTATATAGTCGTGAATCCCTTACGACTATATCAAGCCTTTGATACAAAGGCTTCTGAGGGTCAGGCACAAAATTCTAGTTACCTTTTTACAGCTTTGAGTAATTTAAATCAGTTCTCTGTAGGACAAAATGTATTTGACCACACAACTCATGGAATCATAGATATTTACACATGGTTGTCCTTTTAGGCAGGGCAGCCCTAGGTCCACATTGCCTGGGACAGTCCTTGTTCACTCCTGTTGTCCCAAAGTAATTGATAATTTCCTCTTTCCATCCCCAAAGTGTCTTGGTTTGGCTGATAAACTATGGTCACTCCACTTAGAGGCCACTTGGTTCACATATGTGAACCAAATGTGGACATTGAACGGATTATATTTTCCTTTCACTTGCAATGATTTCCCACATTCCTCTGGGGGGAAAAAAAAGCCAGTGAATGGTTTGATTATCCTTATGCACTTATTCATATGTTCAGATGAATTGGCAGTTATTGAATACCAATGAGTGTCGTACACTTCTCAGGTGCTCAATAAACGCGAGCCAACACACACCACCTGAAATTTCTTTGTGCCACCCATATTCTGCACTTTGCATGAAGAATCTGGAGCTCAGCCAATGACTCTAGAGTTTGTTTTAACTTATTAAAATTACTTGGGAAAGTGCAGTGTGTTGGCTAATTTTATGTGTCACCTTGACTGGGTAAGAGGTGCCCAGATAAAACATCATTTCTAGGTGTGTTTCTGGAAGAGATTAGCATTTGAACCGGTACACTGAGGACAGCAGATAGACCTCACCAACGCAGTGGGCACCGTCCAGTCTGCCGGGGACCCCAACAGACTGGCGGTGGAAAGGTGAATGTGTTCTCTCTGTTTGAACTGAGACATCCATCTTGGACATTGGTGCTTCCGGTTCTTGGGTCTTCAGTCTCAGGCCAAGACTTACTCTGTCAGCTGTCCTCGTTCTCAGGCCTTCAGGCTTAGACTGAGACTATACCATCAGTTCTCCTGCTGGCCGAGAGCAGATCATGGGACTTCTCAGCCTCCATAGGTGCATGGGACAACCCTTCCTTACAACTCTCTCTCTGTGTGTCTTTCTGCATGTCTATATGTATCTTGCTGGTTCTGTTTCTCAGGGAGTGATCTCCATCATCCTGGAACCCACATCCACTCCTATGTGGTTGTTTGGACTGAATTGCTGTACCTGTCAGCCAGAAGCAAGCCTTGAATGATTCTGTTTGCAGAATTTGTCAGGCATATCGATGTTGATCGTACAGTGGCTGAGTCTTTGCCTCTTGATGGCCCAGAACTCTCAGGCCCAATAGTTTCCACAGGTGGCTCATAAACCTGATTAATTCCCAGTGAGGAAACTTCCAGGCTTCAGATCACATAGTTCATCCCCGCCTATAGGCAACCCTGAACCACCTAAACACGATATCCTAGGAAAGAATCATTTTCTGGCCTCAGAGAGGGTGGATTTGAAAACTCCAGGCTTCCCCGAAAGCGTTGCCAACATAAAGCCAAAATGATCAATTTAGTCTAAATTAGGAAGGACGGTCCTCCCAGGGGAAACGGGTTACTCAGCATTGGTAGAGAAGACAGCTGACGGATGGGTTGGATTGTCAGCTGGTTCTTTCAGGCCTCCACGCACCTAATTCCTGTCTCATGCGACAGCATCATATTTCCTTTTCTGCTTCATTCGGGGTTATGGAGACCAGCCAGTTATCTTTTTCCCCGAGTGTCCTCTACTCAGGACTGGTGTTTCCGGGTTTCTCCCCAGTGCCCCCTGCCAGCACAGGCTGCTTGTGGCCCACGCGGGCTGCTGGAATCAGGCAGCGGGGGAGACCCTGGTACACCCTGGTGCGTGGAGGGCTCCTCTGCAAACCGACAGGCTGTGTTGAACTGTCTTGAAGAGTGTGCCCTTGGGCCGAGGGCCAGGAAAAGTCTGTGTAGCCCACTAAGCGAATTATTCTCTCTGCAGATGGCCTCCCCCTAATCCTCTCGGGGTTTCTCATAATCCAGCACTCTTCTGGGGAGAGCTGCCGGCGTCTGGCCTCAGAGTAGGCAGGACGGCTGCTCTGTGGGGCTGGGGCTCTGGGCTCTCGGGCCAAAGGAGAGCGGCCGTGAGGATGGTCCAGAGGAGGGCCACCGGCCCCGTGGCCCCGGGAGGCTGAACCACGGCCGGGAGAGGGGAGGCACCCACGCTGGCCTGACTTCCCTCCGCTGGACGTTTCCCCAGGGCTCAGAGGACTCAGGAGAGCCGGCCGTGCCCTCGTGCCCCCCGGAGGACGGTGAGTAGGTAGCCGTTGGTGTCCCATAGGGTGGGTCACCCGAGGGGCAGAGCATCTGGGTCTGGGAAGTCACAGCCAATAGGGAGGTGCTTCTGCCCGAGTCTCCGGGACAGACGTCCCGAGTGCAATGCTCGTGTGATGCAAGGCTGGGTCTCTTCCCCCGCCTGCTGGGCTGTGTGCTGGCAGGTCGTGTTGAAACACGGCGCTGCCGAGATGCAGGTTCCTGCACGTTGATTTATGGGACGTTAGTATCATAGCCTGTCTGGTTCTCCCACCTGGACCTGGAGGGGGAACAATGCAGTCGCTGGAGCCAGAGAGGGAAAAATCCCTCCCGAGGACCCTCCTCGGGCTCCTGGAGAAGCGGGGCTGCCCCTCAGCCCCTGCAGGGGGAGAACCCTCGTGCGGCAGTCAGGGCGCGTTTGCTTCTCAGAGGATCAGGAGCCAGGGCGACAGAGAGAGTGGGAGGAGTGGGTCAGGGTCCCCAGGCATTGCTTCTTTGAATTTTCTGACCTCAAGGCTAGCGTCACCGCGCCCACTTCTACAGAAGAGGGTAGGGAGGTGCAGAGAGATTAAGTTACGTAAAGGCCACAAAGCCAAAGCCGGGTCTGCCTCTACCCTCTTTCCTCCTCGTTGCTCTTTTCACGTTCACCCCTGGGCGCGGCAAGTGCCATCCTCCTGTCCTGGGTTTGCCGACAAAGAGACCAAGGCCAGGGGAGTAGGGTGATTGGGAGAGGGCCCTCGACCAGTGAGGGCCAAGCCCAGCGTGACTGCCCCTAACTGTCCCTGTGCCTCGGGTCTGCACTCTCCCCACGCCCCTGCTGACGGCTCCCTCCAGAGAGGAGGAATGGAAGGGCAAAAGCCACTGCCTCTCTGTGGTGTGAACGTGGAGGGGGCCCTGGGAGGGCATCAGGTCCTTCCTTCCTCTAGAAGGGCCCCTCAGACAGTGCAAACACCCCCGCTTGGGGCAGCCTCCAGAGAAGTGCAGCCCATGTTGTCCTCTGTGTGCCCTCTTAGATGTGTCGACATCATCCCGAATCCCGCTGTATCAGTTACGGAGACCTGGGATGGGCCAGCTTGCCTCGGCCCACCTTGGGGGGAAAGAAGAGCTTGTTGCTATTTTCAGCACCTCGGTGCTTAAATGCATGTCTGTGTGTGTTGTGGGGGTATGTGGGCCTGCACGTGCGTGTATGTGCACGGATGTCCTTGTGTTTGTGCATGTGCTGCTGGGGAGACCCGGCGTCAGGGAGAGATCGTTGCTACCAGCAACCACAATGCCCAGCCCTGCTCTGGCTGGCCCGCGTGGTACCCCTGATCTCTTGGCCCTGGTTCCCAGGTGGGAAAAGACTTGGTTAGATGCGACCAGCCATCGCTTCTTTCCAGCAAGATGGTGTGTACACGCAGCGCCCAGCAGCTCCTGAGCTCCAAGGTAACTAACCCCAGTCGCTACAACCTTTTCCTGTAAAGCACATTTTCCAGCCCTTTAATCATATTGGTTATTTTCCTCTGAACTCCCTCCAAGATCCCTATGTCATTGGATAAGTATGTCGTATAAATTAGTCAGTAAATCAATCTGTCAACAATATCTCTTGAGCAACCACCCTGTGGCTTACAGGAGGTGCTTGGCTGATACAAGCCAACTACACAGGAACTCAAAGAATGTTCACTCTGGCTCAGATCATGGGTTCATTTTTCCGGCAGTGGCCAGAGGCACGGGGGTCACGCTGGGAGGACACTGTTCCTTTTAATGCCGGCATCCCCCAAGGAGCAGGGCCTTCCCCCAGCATCAATGCCTAAAAGTACTCTAAGGGATCATTGAAGGAATCGCTGCGAGGGTTACAAAAACGGTCATGGGGCTTCCCTGGTGGCGCAGCGGTTGAGAGTCCGCCTGCCGATGCAGGGGACGCGGGTTCGTGCCCCGGTCCGGGAGGATCCCACGTGCCGCGGAGCGGCTGGGCCCGTGAGCCGTGGCCACTGAGCCTGCGCGTCCGGAGCCTGTGCTCCGCAACGGGAGAGGCCGCGACAGTGAGAGGCCCGCGAACCGCAAAACAAACAAACAGACAAAAAAAAACCCAAAACGGTCATGATGCAGTCCCTGAGTCCTGGGACGGGAGGCAGGGGCACAAGGTGGAGAGTTGTGGGCATGGGCACATGGAAGGAAAGAGGGCTAAGAAGATCCTCAGTGGGGACCTAGCCAACCTCAAGTTTGCAGACGAGACATTGGGGTTGGGTGTGAGCTGCTTTGAAAGGCTTTCTCCCAGATGTAGCACGATCAATAGTAAAGTGAAGCAGCCAAAAGAATTCCGAATTTGGAGAAAACCAGACCTTTATTTGAATAGTGATTTCACCACTCATTAACCGAGCGAATCTCGAGCGAGTTATTTAAGCTTTCTGAGCCCCAGGTTCTTTAAAGATAACGTGGCAGGATTATACCTACCAGGAAGGATTGTTTGAGCTTAGATGACATCACATTTGTAAATGGCTGGTGCATAGTAAGTTATCCGTATTTATTATCTCTTCTCCGCACCAAATTATGGGTCCGTTTCTGAAGAATGTTCAACTCTTTTGGGTGGGTATATATTGTTGGCCGTTCCACTAGCTGGGATTCTTAAGTTCTGTTAGTCTACTATGTGAGATGCACACTAGTACTGCCTCTGCTTATTGATACTAAGATACTTTCTTCAGGGTTGAAGGACAATCTTCTCTCAATAGTACAGTGTACGCGTCATGATTAATATAGTCTTAGGACAACAGTTGTGATCTTCGCCTTTATCTTTATGGTTCGGGGTCCATATTCTCTTTTTCTTTTGGTTTAGTCTCAGTTTTCTGTATTAGAAAGAGCCCTTGGCTCTTGACGGAAACCCCTGGCTCACTGGGCAGGGTGACTTTGGACTATTCAACAAAGAGACAATTGTGGTGCAAAGCAAACATTTCTCAAACGTGAGTGCATCAGAATCACCTGGAGGTCTTAGTAAAAGAGATGGCTGGGCTCCACCCTGGAGATTCTGATTCAGTGAGTCTGGGTGGAGCCCCGTAATTTGCATTTCTCACAAGTTGTCTGGTGATGCTGAGGCTGCCCGTCTGGGGCCTGCTCCGTGAGAACCACTGGTGTAGTAAGAACATCTCTGGAGCTTAGTGGAGCTTGCCCAAGTGAGCTGACCCTCTGAGCCTGCTTCTTCATCTATAAACTTCCACCTTACAGACTGGATTTAAAGGTAATAATTAGACAAAGTATGATGTGCAAAGCACTTTATAAACTGTAGAACACAACATAATTATTAATAGTTTAATATTCCCCATCAGCTTTAGCTTACTTACCTGTAAAATGGGGATAATAATAGAATTTTTGTAAAGTTTAAGTGTGATGATCTATATAAAAGCAATTTGTGAAATATAGAGAACTGTGGAGTCTTATTCTTATAACTTCCCTAACCCTCAATTTCCTTATCCATCATATGACAGGATGGCCACTGGGTTCATCTTGTGCGCCAGTGTTGATCATATGGCAGTGCACTGTTCTAGATGTGGATAATGCCAGTTTGTAATTGATATCCTGGCTGATGCTACCCTGTGTCCCTGGGCCCTTTCACTCAAAGCTGCATGTTGGGCCACTGTTGCAAGGTAGGATGCTTCTGCCCGCAAGAAACAGAATTTCCTGCTAAAAGTAGCTTTCAGGCATGGGCTTTGTTGTCTCATCTGACGAGAAGTCCAGAAGGAGGGTGGTTTCAAAGTTGGTTAATTCAATGACCTGACCAAGTTAAGACTCTGGAATTCTCTGGGCTTTTTCCTCATGGTCACATGGTGGCTGCAGTGGTGCCAAGCATCACATCCACATTTGGCAACAATCAAAAGCAGGAAGAGGGCTTCCCTGGTGGCGCAGCGGTTGAGAGTCTGCCTGCCGATGCAGGGGACGCGGGTTCGTGCCCCGGTCCGGGAAGACCCCACATGCCGTGGAGCGGCTGGGCCCGTGAGCCATGGCCGCTGAGCCTGTGCGTCCGGAGCCTGTGCTCCGCAATGGGAGAGGCCACAACAGTGAGAGGCCTGCGTATACCGCAAAAAAAAAAAAAAAAAAAAAAAAAAGCAGGAAGAGATGAATCCCTGACTTGTATTCCTTTTAATGGATAAAAACTTTCTCAGAAGACTCTTGTTGGCCAAGGTTTTATCACATGCCCTATGACAAGGAAATGGAATTGCATGATTGGCTTAGACAAGTCAATATTCAACCCCTGTGTCTGGGAAGAGGCCTATGAAACATGTGGTCACCCAATCAGTGTCTGCTGCACTCCATGTCTTTTTCCAACGAAAACCATATTCATAAGGGCTTGACTTGCACGTCTACCACACAACATGGGGAGAACTTCCTGTAGCTGGGGGCACAGCTAGGAAGGGCCCCCAGCGGAATCTCAAAAAGCTGTTTAAATAGGTATTCGTGAGCCTTTACAAGAGGGACTGAGCTCTCTGGAGGCAGAGGCAATGATGCAGCCCTGTGTCCTGCCAGTCTAGAGGGCCAGGGCAAGACCACAGCCTGTGGACCCATAGGGTCCAGAGGGTCTTTCCCAGGTAACGTGCTTGGCCCTGGGGATTTACAAATCAACATCACAGCATCACTATTGCATGTGGTGCTTCCTCCTGAATCCAGCGTAGGCCTAGTACCAGAGCAGGAGCCTGACAGACACCTAAGTGCTTAAGAAAGATGCTCAAGGGACTTCCCTGGCGGTCCAGTGGTTAAGACTTTCCCTTCCATTGCAGGGAGTGTGGGTTCGATCCCCGGTCAGGGAGCTAGGATCCCACATGCCTTGCGGCCAAAAAAACCCCAAAACATAAAACAGAAGCAATATTGTAACAAATTCAGTAAAGACTTTAAAAGTGGTCCACATTAAAAAAAAATTAAAAAAAAAAATAAGATGCTCGAACTGCCACAGTTGAAGCGGTCTGGTCAGCAGGAGGGGGTGGGGAGAGTGAAGAAGGCTTGTATGTGGAATAGGGGCTCCTGGCTCTGAGACAGGCGTGTCTGTGGGTGGTTCCAACCTCAGGCTTCCTTCTCCGTAAGAGCTTTGTGGACCCCTCAGACTCGGCGGATCCAGGAGTTCTCTGTAGGAAGGGGAGACCCCACCGGCTTTTTATTCTAAGGAGCAGGCTCCCATCTGGGCTCAGGAATGGCTATGCCCTGAAAGGAAGCCGGGCAGGGAGGGGAGGGAATGTCGCAGTCTCACTGCCCTGAGCCCTCAGGCCTGCGGGATGGGTGTCCTTGGGCCGGGAGCCCCCTCCTAACTTCTATGAAGGGTGGTGGGAAAGCTGTGTGGTGGAGACCCTCGGGGGGGGGGCAGTCCCTAGGGGAGGTACATGCAGGATTAAGGAGGATAGATGCCAAGAAGGAGGAAGACTGTGTCCGATCCCCCTGTGTGGGTACAGTGTCTGTCTGTGCTCAGTAGAAACGATCTCTCTCAACGACGTCCTAGCTGAGTCTCATACCCAGTACAAGAGTTGCAGCCGCATAGCACAGGGAGATCAGCTCGGTGCTTTGTGACCACCTAGAGGGGTGGGATAGTGGGGGTGGGAGGGAGATGCAAGGGGGAAGAGATATGGGGATATATGTATATGCATAACTGATTCACTTTGTTATAAAGCAGAAACTAACACACCACTGTAAAGCAATTACACTCCAATAAAGGCGTTTAAAAAAAAAAGAGAAAGAGCTGGAGCCAACAGCAAAGTCAAACAGATCTTATTGCTCTGCTGGTTTGAAGCTCCCGTTTTACTGGCAAAGACCACTTTGAAGGCCACTTCAAAGGAGACAGAGGACACAGGGCTCTGGACATTAGGGTCCCAGGCCTGTTGCACCATTTCTTGTGATGCTTGTTTTGAAAGCTTGGAAATGCGTATCCGATCCGTGCAGGAACGGGATGCTGCGATTACTGGATTTCAGAGCTGTCGTTCTCAAACCTGTTTGTGTGTCAGAGCTGCCTGGGACACCTAAGAAACACGGCACGTCTAGCAGGGGCCAGGGAACCCATATTGAGCCAACAGCCATTAGGATGGCTACTAGCAAAACAGCCTAAGGAAACGACGCGTGTTTGTGAGGATGTGGAGCGGTTGGAACCCTGTGCGCCGCTGGTGGAAACGCAAAATGGTACGGCTGCTACGGAAGACAGTAAAGCAGTTCCCAAGAAAATTAAACATAGCGTTACCGTACGATCTGGGTTGCCATGCAGTCTTGATGGAGACTCAGCTCATTTTCACAGGGAGTCTGAAGGTGGAACTGCAGCCCCAACTTGGGGCAAGAGGACAGGCCTGCAGATCTGGGAGTGGATGTGTCACTGGATGTGCGCTGCCTTGCAGGGCTCTGGCCTTGGGCAAGGCTGTCTTCCACTGAAGCAAGCTCTAAGGCTGGGGGGGTGACAGCCGAGAGCTGTCGACTGAAAAAAAATGAATGCAAAGTGTCAATACCCATCCTTTTGGGTTCACGGTAGCACTCTGAGGCAAGCAGTATCTCCTTGCTTTGTATGTAAGGCAGCACACAGTTAAGTCGTTAGCTAGGAGCTACGGAGTAGCTGAGCGGATTCAGAACTCCAGCCTTTGTGTCTGACTCCAGGGCTCTGTCCACAGCTTCCACCCTTAGGTGCTGGCAACGGAGGCTCTGTCGTGGGCCCTGGACATTTGAGGGGCTGGCTCTGGCCTTCTTCCGTCTATACCCGGCCCTAGGGGATGAGGAGTCCAGAGGGACAAGGAGATGCACCCCACCCAGAGCTCATATCCTTCCCTCCCTTCCTACCACACGCTGCGGACCTGGAATTTCCGGGAAGTTTCTGAGTTCGCTGGTGGCCTCCACCTGGCTCTGTTGTGACAGAGGCCATGCTCCCTCAAGTGACAGCAAACTGCCTGTGGGCTAAGGTCCCCAAGTATCACCAGAGCCCATCGTTTACGGGGGCCCATTTTATTTTATTTTATTTATTTTTTTAACATCTTTATTTGAGTATAACTGTTTTACAATAGTGTGTTAGTTTCTCCTTTACAACAAAGTGAATCAGTTATACATATACATATGTTCCCATAACTCTTCCCTCTTTGGGGCCCCATTTTACAGCTGGAAACACAAAGGCCCGGCAAGCAGAACCCGAAGGTTCAAGGTCGTGCCGCCTCTTCCTTCCAGGAGGCCCTCTTTCCTGGGAGGATGTGGCCATCCTGCAAGACATTAGCAGAGATTCTCCAACCTGGCCGTGCTTTGGAACCACCTGCAACGGCGGTTCATACCCTTTCCCCGTTTAGAAGTTTGCACTCACTCTATGGAGTGGAGTTTGGAAAATTTGTAACTTAGACCAAAACCTCTGGTGGTGTGGACTTATTTGGTCTTGAAGACCGATCATTGGAAACCACCGGTTTGGAGACCTTTACAGAGATTAATTTAAGATTTTATTTTTTCTATTTGTTTATTTCCTCGTTTCCACAAGACTCTGAAGTGTTATAGAAAGCCAAGCAAGCACCGTGTCTGGTCACTCAATGTTATATTATGGAGAACAATGTTAACATGAACAGCCATTAGTACAGAAAGGGGTCAAACCGGTTGTTAGTTTTGTATAAACTACATAATTCCTTGACTGAAATTCTCTATTGGCAATAATGGCCCCCAGATTTATGCAGCGTTGGAGAGAAGGTTTCTATCCCTGGCTGTACACTGGAATCCCGCAGGGAACATTAGAAGAGTGCCGGCTCAGTAGGGGTCTCTGAAGGGGGCTCTGGGTGAATTCTAACACACGGCCAAGTGTGAGAACCACTGCCCTGGCATCCACAGAGCTCCCAGCATCACCAGCTCCATGGCACCCTCACAGAAAGCCTGTGAAATAGGCAGGCGCTTGTTTTTTGTTTTATTGATGAAAAAGCTAAGGTCCGGAGAGGTGAACGGACCAACCAAAAGCTAGACAGGGAAAGGGCTGGTTCCATGTCTCTCTTCTTGGCTGTGGTAACCTCACCTTGACCTGGTCGGCTCTTAGTCTTCACAGCTCTCTGCATAGCTGAGAGCAGGGGTGAATCAGACCCGTGTGGCCTCTCGTGCACCTTCTAAGGGCAGGGGGGAGGCAAGGATGGACTGCCATAGGCTTTCCTACAGTTCAGGAGAGCGGCTGGCTTCCTGCAGAATCACAGACTTTGAAGATGGGGCAGAGTCCTTCGGGACCACCTTGTCCAACCCCATCACTTTTTGGAGAAGAAATAAGAAGTCCAGAGACGTGAAGTCCCTGAGTCCTCACTGCCCGAGGGAGACAGCATCCGGGTCACCCAGCCCCGATCCTGAGCACTCTCTCTATGGCGCCGGTTGCCCAGTCCTTGAATGGAGCTTTGGTCCTCCTGGAGAAGAGAGCCAGGAGCAGGCAAGCTTCCCCAGAGGGCAGAATTGGGCCGGATGCTCTGCGAACCCAATAGGGTCTCCTCACATCCCAAACCAGTCCCTGGCGACACACGCCCTTGTTGAACACTCTGCTACTTTCCCTGACCACCTCCCCACCTCCTTCCACCCAAGCCTGGCCGTGTTTGCCAGAGTGACACACAGTGTATATCCAGTTTTATCCCTCTGGTCTTGTAAATCAGTTGTCTGTAACATTCCAGGTGCTTCCATTCTCTGAATTTCCGTGGCTCTGTCAACACTCTCCTGGAACTGGAGGCTTTGCCTCGTACCCCCACCTGCCCGGGTGAGAGGTAGTGAGCAAGCCCCGGGCGAGAAAAGAGTGTTTTTGCAGCGCCCACATTAGGCTGTTGGCTGAACCAGGATCTTCTCTTTCCTGATGCAAGGATTGGCTTTCCTCTCCCAGGCAGGAGAGACCACATTCCAGCCTTTTCCAGACTCTTTGTTACCTGGCAAGAGAAACAGATGGGAAGACAGTGTGTCTGACCCCCACCCCCACCCCCACGCAAGACATTAGTATAAATGCTTTCTCCTCCTTTCTGGGAAGCTAAGAACGTGTCTCTCATCACTGATCCTCAAGTCTTTCAGGCAGCTCGCAGCAGATTGGTCATGCTGTGGAAGATGTTGGATTAGGAACAGTCAGAAGAGGGACAGAATTGGCCTGAGTACCTACTGTGTGCTGGCATCTTCAAATGCATGCTCTCATGTAGAACTAGGGGTCATTTTTATTTTCTTTTTCAGATGAGCAAACTGAGGCTTGCGGTACTGGCTAATTTACCCAAAATTACATAACTAGTAAGTGGGGGGTAAAAACAAAATTCGATTGCACCTGTGTAGCTCTAAGCTTCATTGTACCTTGACTGAAGGTCAGGTCTGCGTGAAGAAAAGGAGAAAAAGAACCTCCCTGACTTTCCTCTTAAAAATTACTTTTTGTACTTTTAAAAAGTTGGTCATAGTTTTGCTAGAACAGATGTTCTTCTGCCTGTGTCTCCTAAAATCACCTGCTTTCTTCTTATCTTTCACTTACATTACCGAGCATCTGTACAGTACAGCTCAGGACACTCTGGGCGTGTAGGCCATTTGGGTATAACCCAGATACACTTGGGCTGCCTGGTGGCACCTCTCAGCATGCTGTCACAATCAGGAAAACACTGTTCTGATATTTTAAAAATATTTTTCAAAAGCCAAACCTTTACTAAAACTTCCCTAAAGGCCCCGAGGAGGTTATTTCATAGCAAAACATCCAACAGATCTTCATTGATCATTTCCCCCCAGACTTTCCTAGACGCTTCTCAAAAATTTTCTCTCTGGATCTTAGCCAGTACAATTCACTATTCTCTCTTCTTCTCCCTCACTCTCAAATTCCCATTTATTTTTGTTCTTCTTAAATGAGAAACTCAAAGGCAGTCCTGGGCTGGTATGGTGTCTTAGATACAGCCATTGGTACCTAACCTCCTTCTGTCTTTTATCCTTAGTCCTGGATTTCATTGTGGTGGCAAAATGGTGTCTGTGGCTCCAGCCATCTCGTACATGTCCCCGGAATCTGGAAAGAGAAAGGAGTGAGGGAAAAGAGTTTTAGCAACCTTGAAAGAAGTTTCCTAGAAGCTCCTCCAAATGATTTCTGGTTAAAACTCATTGGGCATTCCCATCTGAAAAAAGAATCTGGGAAATGTAGTTTTATTAACTGGATATATTGTAGCTCCAATATATAGGACTTCAGTGACTAGGAAAAAGGGGAGAATAGATATTTAACCCTGCCACACATGGTAATAATTTTTATCTCTGTCGTTCTTTAAAAAATTAAACCTTTGATTTTGAATTAACTGTAGATCTATATGCAGGTGTAAGAAATAACACAGAGAGCTCTCCCGTACCCTTTACCCAGTTTCCCCCCAAGGTAGCATCTCATAGAACTATAGTACAATGTCACAACCAAGATATTGACACTGATGCAGTCGAGGCACAGAACTTAGCATCACCAAAAGACTCCCTCATTCTACCCTATTATGGCCACACTCTCTTCTCTCCTTAACCCCACCAACCATTCACCTCTTCTCCATTTCTATGATTTTGTCATTTCAAGATTGTTATATGAATGTCATCATAGAGTGCGTAATACTTCACGTCACAACGTGCTGTGTGCATCAATAGTTTGTTCCTTCTTATTGCTGAGTAATGCTCCATGGTATGGACGTACACAGTTTATTTAAGCATTCACTCACTGAAAAATATCTGGGTTGTTTCCAGTCTGGCTATTACGAATGAAGCTGCTATGAACGCTTGTATAGAGGTTTTAGGGTATACCTGTTTTCATTTCTCTGGGATAAATGCGCAAGAGTGCAATTGCTGGGTCGTATGGTAGTTGCTTGTTTAGTTTATAAGAAACTGCCAAACTGTTTTCCGAAGTGGCTGAATCATTTTACGTTCCCACCACATCCTTACCAGCATTTGATAGGGTCATTATTTTTTATTTTAGCCATTCTGATAGGTAGGTAAATATACCTCATTGTGGTTTTAATTTGCATTTCCCAGTGGCTAATGGTGTTGAATACCTTTTCATGTGCTTATTTGCTATTCATATCTCCTCTTTGATGGAGCGTCTGCCCATGTCTTTTGCCTATTTTCTAATTGGATCCTTTGTGCCCTGTTTGTCTTGAGATTTCTTTATATATTCTAGATACGACTTCTTTGCTGGATATGTGTTTTTGTGGCTTGTCTTTTCATCTGCTAAATGGGGTCTTTTGCAGAACAAAAGTTTTAGATCTTGATAAGGTCCAATTTAATCAGTTTTTTTTTTTTTCTGGATCCTGTGTCTAAGAACTTTATTCTAGCCTTAGATTCTGACAATTTTCTCCTATATTTTTCTAAAAGTTTTATTGTTTTATGTTTTACATTGAAGTCTGTGATTCATTTTGAGTTAATTTTTGTATAAGATATGATGTTTATGTGGAAGTTAATTAATTTTTTTTTTTTACCATAGATGTCCGATTACTCCAGCACATTTGTTGAAAAGCTATTCTTTCTCACTTTGCATCTTTGTCAAAAATCAGTTGGACATATTTCCGTGGGTCTAATTTTGAGATCTCTATTCTGTTCCATTCATCGATCTATCTATGCCTCCAACCATAACTTTTGGGACTTTTAAAAGAAAATTATTTTTTCCACTTAAAATAATATATTACATTATAGAATATTGAAAATATACAAAATTTTTTTTTTTAATTACCTGTAAGTACCATAATCTAAAAACAGATTTATAAACATTTTGGAGTGTTTTCTCCATGCATTTTAAAAAAAATGTGTTTTTTTACTTTTGTTGTTCTCATGTTTATATTATGTATTAGTATGGATAGGCTAGGTTACGCTGCAGTAACAAATCTCGGTGGTTTAATCCAATGACGTTTCTTTCTTATTCACAGAGGATTGTTGTCAATCCGGACAACCTTCTGGGACTATTGTCTTATAAGTGGTGACTCAGGGATCAAAGCTGCTCTAATTGGCTCTTCTGTCCCTACCTGAGGCCTCCATATTCACTGCCTCAGCGTAGTGATGACATGCATTATGTTTGTCCACATTTCATTGGTGAGAGCTGGTCACGTGGCCCACCTACCTGCAAGGGGACAGAAAGTGTGGTCATACATAGGAAGAAGGAATATGATACAGGATTTGGTGAGCCGTGGCATTGCAGCTGCTACATAGTGTATGAAAAATGTTTTATTTTATAGGTTAATATTATGACACAACCTCTTTCCTACTTACAAATTCTTCCAAAAAAGTTTAGAATGACTTACAGCACAGAAAAAAAAAAAGACTTAGTGCTTTACAAATAAACTTTTGTTATCTGCAAAGTTGACTTCTGTAAAATGGCTCTTTCTCCAACTACGTGAGATAGATGAGGCCTCACTGTCAGAAGAGCATCATTGTTAAGACGAAAGGGACAGAGTGAAGCATTTGGGTCATGCAGGTTTGCATCCTGGACCTGTCCAAGGCCCCGTCAACTTCAGTCTAGAACCTTCCGCTTTCAGTACTTTATTTCCTATGACCAGATCATTCCAAAGTAGCTTTATTTTTTTGTTTTGTTTTTAACTAGAAGAGAGTAGAACCAAAAGACAAACAAAGAAACCCTAACCATTTAGAAACCTACAATAAATACATCCCATGAAACATTCTACCAATACCATCCCCTAAAAGGAGGGAAATGCCCCAGGGCCTTTGCCCATGCCATTCCTTCTACTTGAAATGCTTTTCGTTTTATCTTTGCCAAGGTAAATTCCCTTCATCTTTTGGATTTGTTGTCTGGGGATATTTTGATGCTTTGGTAGTGTAAATAGTGTTCAGGCAAGTTTTCCAAGGCAAGTTTTCCGAGGGGTCGTGAAATAGGCTCACAATGAGATGCTCAAATAGCATGTTTTACTAAATATATTAAAAACATCGGCAAGAAGCAAAAGGAAAGAGATGGGACAGGTTGACACACCTGGGATAGGGCTGCATTACATGAATCCTGGATTGCAAAATATCTGTAGGTCCTGTCAATGTCCCTCTCTCTCTCCCTCCCTCTCTCTTCTGCATCACCTCTCCTGCTGGTAATGGGGCTACAAGGACCAGAACGAAGGGTGATCAAAGAGCCTCAGCAGAAATAACACGTGGCTGCTCCATCAGAGAGCAGAGGTGAGAATGCCTGGTCCCAGCTCCCCAGGTGTAGTTCCTCCATCAATCTGTTGAGCAGCTAATGGGTTTTATCTGCATCCCTCTATCTGGTGAACTCCCTTATTTGTCCTCAGCTCTGGTCCCCAAAAAAGCCAAACCTCGAACGGTTTGAGAAGTTTTTATCTAATTTTGTGAGAAAAGAATCAAGGCAGTGAATTATTGCAGTTCTTCCTTCAATTTTTTTTTCCCGCATGAAACAGTCTCAAATTCCTGTTTAAGTCCCCAGCATCCATGGAAAGCTCCTACTTTATCGCTCCATTTATACTTTTATCCTCAAGGCTAACCACACTGCTCTCCTCTTAGGTTAGGCCTTGGTGAGGATCGCAAGTGCCTGTGGTTAAATGGAAACGTGTCCGAATGCGTGTTGACTTTGCACAGGCCGAGCTGAGCCAATATCTTTGCGTTCACACTTGTCAGCGACCTAAGCCTCACCTGAAACAAAGCAGGTGTTTTCTAGTTGTTCTTTCTTGTCACGGATTTAGGGCTTTTTCCCGGGTCTGGGTCTGTGGGGTCTAAGCTGCTCACCAGCTCCAGGAGTGAGTGCGTCCCCCGCTCTCACTGCAGAGGGGACCCGGCCCGGGGCTGTAGACAGGAGGGCGGGCCCATCCCAAGAACTAGCTCCTTATCAAGAGGATACAGAGTCCTGAAAATCCCCCCCGCCCCCGGAGCTTGTATTTCCTTTGGGATCTCTGAGCATCTTTTGATCTTGAAACTAATCCATTTTTCCTCTCTCTCTCTCTTCCTATTTCCCCCCTTCTCTTTCCTCTCCTGTCTCAATCAATTTAGGGAAATAAGAGCTCATGCGGGAGATAAATGACCACAAATAACAGCTCCATTAACTCTTTCCCCGCCGGAAAGCTCAGCTGAGCTGTACTTAACTAGAGCAACTAGTACACATCACATGGGTTGCCTGACTCAAGGGGGAGTTCTTTTGAGTATATTTGTTATGGATATGTTTCTTCCTCCATTTAATGGCAGGGGAGTCTCCTGGTCCCCACATAACACCACACACAGTAAGTGCTCTTTACATGCATCACCTAATTGGCTTGCTTTCAGTGCGTTGGAGAAATACTGAAGGAGATTGTGGGCTCGCTCCACTCAGGGGCAGGAAGGCCCTGTCACTCAACAGATTCTGTGGCAAGCCTGGGAGGCTGATGTCTCTGACTGTCTGCGTCCAGAAACCTCATCCAGAGGGTTCTTCTCTCTCTTCCCCGGCTCTGTGGGTCCTCAGCAGGCCCGTCTCTTCTCTGGGCCCAGGTTCTTTCCTTCTCAACGTTCTGCCTGTCCATCTCCCTCACAAGGTGGCTGCAGGGATCAACTGAGATGGGTGAAAGTGCTTTGTGTATTGCAGAGGACCTCCACAAGCAGGGCCTTTGGTCATGGCCTCAGGTCCTGAGGCTGGGCTGTCTTGGGAGCCGCCTCGGGCAGCCGTGTGGACAGGCTGACCCTTGCCCCGGGCACTCCTTCTCCGTGTGGGCAACTGGCATCTTCCCAAAGGGGCATCTGTGCCCAGACAGCCTTGGTGTCATCAAGGATGGGTTGGTTCCAACCTGCCGCAGGCATCAAGCCCAGCTCTGAATTACCTAATCCCGGCTAAGAGCATTTCTGATTGCTTGACCGCTGACCTCCTGCAGCTGGATTATCAGATGTGGCTTTGGGGAATAGGCTTGTTTATAATGCTGGAGACAAAGGGAGGAAACGCAGAGCAGTTAAAACAACAGTCCTTCCTGTTGCCCCAGCGCCTTTCATCCAAAGAGGTCATTACGAAGCGGGCTCCTCGGGGCTGGCAGGGCCCTGAGATGCCATTTGAGGGGGAAAGGGGAAGAGGGAAAGCATTGAGCTGCACAGGGAGGGCTCAGGGAATCCCCAACACAACCCTGAGGGCAGGTGTTGATGTCACCACTTCATACAGGAGAGGTGACCAGGTGCAGACAGGTTCATTCATTAGGCCAAGTTCAAGGTTTACAGATGCTAAAGGGTAGCCCTGGAACATCGAGGGGGTCTGGCTGACTCCAAACCTGCTTCTCTTCCCTTTGCCTTCTGTATGCTGGATAAAGCAAGTCTTAACCTACCCCGAAAGCCTCCAGCACCCCTTTTCAAGGTCCAGACGTGAGATGGCCCAGAGCCTTTGTTATGGACTCAGAACAGGTGAGCATTAGAAGGACCCATAAGCGTCACTGAGTCCAAATAACTCGTTTTAGAGTTTAGGAAACCAAGGTCCAGAGAGGGGAAGCAATTCATCCACACCCACACAGCATTCCACACCGTAGCTGGTAGAAGGCGGGTCAGCCACGGAGAGCTGTTGAATAAATGACGGAGTGAGTGGCAAAGCCGGACTGGAGCCCAAGCCCGTCCCCCAGCCTGCTTCTCTCAGCCTGTGCCGGCCGCTGCAATGGGAATGGTGTTTTCAATAGGTCAGTGCAGTGGCCTGACCGGGGTGGGGGGATAGGGTCTTCTCATGCCTACTACCCCTAAGCATTCCAGCCACTGGTCTCCACCCGATTCCGAGCCTCCACTATTCGTGCTCTTTAAGTAAATAAGATTTATTTTGAAGCAGTTCCAAAGCTATTGAAAAGTTGCAAGAAGAGTACAAAGAACTCCCACGTCCTCCACCTTCTCCACAAATACCCCATCACCCTCACCAACCATTTGCTTGACCAACAGCTCTGTGCCAGGAGGGGAAGGGAAGAGAAGAGCAAAGGAGATGAGATGCTCTTTGTGCTGCTTAAATCAAAGGGTTTTCCCTGTTTCAGTTTCACAATTGCTGGGAGAGTAGACCCTTAAAGAACTCCTCTGTCCTGAGAAGTTACCTAGTCTTCCTTCTTGACAAGGCCCAGAACTTCGTAGGTCTTCAAAAAGTCATTGCCCAATGAAGGAATGAATTGGTCTCATACAAGAACATTGGGTCTCTGGGGTGGGTGGGGATGGAAAGGTGTGTGAGGTCAGGAGGGCCCGGAGATCAGCTTTGGTGGGGTGCAGGGTGCCAGAAGGGTCTCCTCACAGGAGAGGTAATGCAGTCATGGCTACTGAGGCTCGAGGGTTACTTGCAAAGCTCCAAGTAGGGGCCTCCATCTTCTCCCCGACTTTCCCAGAGAGGTAAAGTGACTTCCTCAAGGGCAAGGATTGGTCCGTGGCAGAATTAGGATGAAGACCCCGCCTTCTGACTCTCAAGCCTTTGCTCGTTTTCCCCACTCAGTTCAATTGCTCTGTGCATGGATTATTGGCCCACGTTAATGTTGCAAAGAGGAGACAAAAAGCTCACAATCACCCTACACACCTTCACAAGATGCATTTCAGGAAAATAGTGTCTGAGAAGGCTCAACGGTACCCCAGGTACTGCATTTCTGAGGGAGGTGGGCCCCTAATTCCTGGTGAAGAGGGCCCCAAGGAGACTGGAGAGGTCATGTCTAATAGTCTCCCTTGAGGAGGGGGAATCCCCATTGAGGTTGGATGGGCTGATACCAGGTGCAAGAGCCATAATGCCCAGAGGTGGATTTGCTCTGCCCACAGGTGGGGTGGGGTCCCCAGACCTGGTGGGTTCAACTACAGCAACTGCCACCATGCCTGTACACTCGATTCCTGTTGAGAGGTCCCACAGCCTCCTGGATGGCGTCCAAATCCAGCAAGAGCCCAGGGACTTGGTACTCTTCTGCCAGCTGCCCTGCCAAACCCGGAGCCTCCTTCAGCTCCAGCAAGTGGTACCCAAGAAGCGCCAGTGACTTTGGGGGTGGCCCTGGAGAGTCGTGGAAACCAAGTTCTCCCCCATGCAGCAACACCGGACCCAACACCCACCTTCTGCACTCGGGCTGTTTCACGCTCTTTGATTTGATCTTCCTGAGTTTGTCACAGTCACAGAGGGTCAGCTCATGTGTTTGCAGAAGCCTCAGAGACGCCAGTTGAAGATGAGGTTGGCCCATAGGGTGCATCTTGTTCTGGGGTCCATGTGCTGAGCGTCTTCCTGCTCTTGTCCCCAGCCCTCGTTGCTGCTCTTGCTTGGATCCTGGGAGAGCATGTTTTCTGAACTGTTTCCAGAAGAGAGGAGTAGACACATGGTTGAGCTCACATAGGAGGTGAGCGATTGGGGTGGTGTCAGAGAAGAGCCAAAAGAACCTTTTCTCCCAGCGGGTGCTGCGTGACATGAGGACTCTATCCTGTTCCAAGCACCCATCACCTCTCTTTCTGTTCAGACGGCTGTGGTGTGGTCCAGCCTGACCCTCTGAGACCTGTCTACTCTGCCTCAGGACGAGCAGGGTGAATTTGGGAGCACGGTCAGGCCCTCAGACACTCTTGTTCATGGGTGAAGAGAGAGGGCAGGGTTTTTAGGGTCTTAAAGCCTGGGTTCCCCTCTCATCTGTCAATCAATTTTCCCATCTGAAAACACGTAGGGAGGATGGAAAGAGATATTAGTTCTTGCATCCCTCATGGGACTATGTGGGGATTATATACAATAATATGAAAAAGCCTGGTAGATTGTGACCCACCCCGAATTCATGGTCACTGAAGTTCATATGGTCTTGATGTAGCTGTAGATCGTGATGTAGGTGTGGAGAACTTTCCAGGGTAACTCGGGTCCCAACCGTCTGGAGCCTTGGAGCCCCACCTGTTGCTCTAGGTTGATAACAGACTCAAGAAGGATTAAAAAAAGAGGTCATTTTGCTTCTCCCCAGGACTGTGAATTCCTCTGGGCAGGCTTATGACTCTCAGCAGTGCCCGGCATGTAGAAAGGCCGTGGAGAGGGTTTATGGAGCCAAAATGTACTCAAAGTCTCCAGGATGCTACTGGTGACCCTGCCCAGGGTTTCCTTTGGCTGGAAGCTGATGTCCTTTGAGGTGTTTGGCTTGTTAAATCTCCATCTGTCCTTCCTGATCTATTCTTAGTCCTCTGACCTAGGAGTTTGACCTCTATGGATTACCTCTCAGTCTCCCTGGCCCTCTGGCTTCTGGTTGGATTTGGCCACTGGGAGGCACCAGCAGGAGATCAGAGGGAAAGAGGAGAGAGAGGCTGGAATATTTGGTTCCCCCTTCCCCGTCGGGTCATAGCTTTGACAATGTCTGCGTTCTTCTACTCCAGGCCACTGGGCAGCTGCTGTGTAGCTTCAGCTCTCACTGGACCAGCAGTTCTATCTCTTTCCTGTGCCCCTTCGGACATAGGGGCAGCATCGGCTTCCCACTGATACTGTCTCCTAGGTACATTTGTGTGCCTTGGTGGACACAGAGTGTGGGACACGCTACCCATGTGTTTTCCCTAAACTCCCTTCAATGAACCCTTTGACTGCATCCTGTGTTTGCCACAGGGACCCTGACTGACCCAGATAGGTACATCAGATGCTGACCCTCCCTCTCAGATTGGCACCCTGGGTTCAGTGGCTCCAGGCCCTGAGCTTCACGGGGGGGCCCAGTCCAACATAATAGATAAGCAAGGGCAGTGGCTGGGGTCCTGCTCATGTATCACAGTCTCAGCCCAAGGAGGAGTGAGTAGAAACTGATGATTCTGATGGATGGACCGAGCTGTCTCAAAGGTCATTCCCGGCTCCAAATAGTGTCAGAACCATCAAAGGTCCCTCAGATGCTTTAAAATCCTAACATTGACCTCACTGACCCTATATCAACCTTAGGTGGAGAATCATAGGCCATTCTGCGCAATGAGCGTTCATGCGTTTATTCATTCAGGCACTCAACACACGCGTCCGGAGCACCTCAAGGTGCTGCAGTGCGCCACGCACTGGGGACCCCAGAATAAATGGCCTAGTTCTCACTCCCAACCATCTCCTAGTATAGCAGGAGAAATAAGCTGTGCACACACAGGACAGTTATACAGTCAGCACGAGAATGAGACAGGAAGAGATAAAGTGCTGAAGGAGCTCAGGGCAGAAAAAGGAAATGGGGATGAGATAGGACATCCCCTCCCCTGAATCTTGGGTGGAGATAATCACATAAATCAATAAGTTGGATCGTGTAGCCAAGAGCTGTTTCCCAATAAGCTAAACCGAAAGGGAGACCTAATCTTTATTGATGTCCTACTATGTGCCAGGTGTTTCATAACATCATCTCAGACTTCCTGGTAAACACTGTTATCCCGCCTGCACAGGGAGGAAACAGCGCAGCTTTGAAGGTTGGACGGTTGCCCGGCCAGCTCCAGATTCAAGGTCTGTCTCTTTGCAGCCTCTTCTGCTTCCAGACATCACACACGAACTGCTTCCATCCACTTTCCAGAAGAGAAAAGGCTGAAGTAGAAGGTTCGGCCTCCATTCCAGGGAAGGAGCATGAGCCGGGTGCTGGCCGGTTGCTTCTAAACCCAATCAGGGCACTTGGTTCTTGCACCCTATGGCTTCCCCAGGTTATTTTGTGTCACTTGCTAGAACCGGCGTGGGACGGTTAATTTTGTGTGTCAACTTGATAAGGCTAAGGGGTGCTCAGGTAGCGGGTAAAATCTTATTTCTGAGTCCGTGTCTGTGAGGCTGTTTCTGCAAGAGATTAGCATTTGAATCGACAACCCAGTAAAGAAGACAGTCTTCACTGATGGGGGTAGGAACCTTCCAATCCATCGAGAGCCTGGATAGGATAAAAAAGAGGAAGGAGAATTCTCTCTCTGCTCGTACTGGGACAGCCGGCTTCGCCTGCCCTTGGACACCTGTGCCCCTGGTCCTTGGGCCTTCAGCCTCTACTAGGACTTGTAACTTGTTCTCGGGCCTCTGGACTCCGTTTCATGACATCCCTGTTTCTCCTGGGCCTCTCCAGCTTGCAGACGGCAGACCGTGGGACTTCTCAGCCTCCGTGATCATGTGCTCCAGTCCTTCGTGATGAATCTCTTTCTGTGAATCTGTAGGTATCCCATCGGTTCTGTTTCTCTAGAGAACCCTGACTAACACAGTGACAGGGCTGTGAAATCAGGGCCCTCCAGCCTGCACCCCTGGGCCTCCTGCCAGGGCTGGGTCTGCCCTATCTTCTCTCCCTTTCCTTCCTCAGCAGGACCCGGCCTCTGGTGGCCCCTCCCCCGCCCCTCCCCCATCGCCCCCCACTGTGAGAGGCACGACGGCAAAATGACAAAAACATTCTCGAGGAAGCAAGCTGCCCGGCTCACGGAGGCCACCGTGAGTGCCGAGAAAGCAGGATTTGGAGTTATTCATTCTACTTCCGTGGAACGATTCCAGATCTGCCCTGTGCTGGTTTCCCCCTTCCTGTTTTTGAAACCAGACACTTGGAGTCACAGTATCTTCCCTTCGGTGGGTACAGAATCTTTAAGGGCCGGCCGTCCTTGGTTTCCATTTCGTCAAGCATGGGCGGCTCGTCTTTTGCTTTCAACCAGCCCGCATCAACGTACGGAGGCCGCACTGGGGACCGGAAGGCAGAGTCTGCAGCCCGAGGGCCGAGGAAGGCTTCCTAGGACGTCCACATCCACGACCCTGGCCGACGGACCGACGGACCCTGGAACTCTGCCCGCTCACGACTTCTCCGCTGTTGAGTGGGGTTTCCTGGCCTCTCCTCTCCTTGTAGGTCACTGTAGGAGCAGTGAGATAACACTTATGTATATATATTTATATTATGTAAAGGCTACCATATTTATATATTATTTTAAAATAGTTCTATAAATAAATATTAATTTACATGTATATATTTATATAATATTTATGCATATAAACACTTTGGAAGCTGAAAAGAGCTTTACACATGTGGGCTTTAAGAGTTCTTTTAAAAAAACTTTTGTGTTTATAAGGGCATTCATTTCAGTGTCGTATATAATAACCTCAGTGGGAAAATGCCTACCCAGAGGGTATGAGTGACATATGCGTGGTAAATCTCTTCAATGGGATATCATGAAGCTTTTTTTAAATTTAACTTCATTTTTATTGAAATATAACGTACGTACAAAAAAAGCGTATAAATCAGGAGTAGGGAACTGGTTGAGTTACCAGTAAGCGAGCCAATACAACCACCATGCAGATCAGGAGTCATAACATCACCAACAGAGCACTGGAATTCAACTATACTTCGATACAAAAATAAAACGAAAGCAAAAATTTTTTTTAAAAAGAGAGAGAAGCAGAGCACCATCGGTGTTCCAGAGCCGTCCTCGGTGGGCTCCCGATCTTTAACCCCGCCCCCTGCCTCACATAGAACCTCTGTCCTCTCCTGTAACAGCACAGACGCATTATTCCTGTTTTGAACTGCATAAAGGGTTACATACTCTATGACTTCTTATGTCCAGTTAAGAATTCTTTAGGCTTTGTGAACTCTTGCTGAGCTGTGGTTGCATATTCGCTATGTGTTCTTAGGAAGCGCCCCTCCCCTCATGGGTGGGTGTGTGTGTGTGTGTGTGTGTGTGTGTGTGTGTAGGTACTGTTGCCATGACAATACCCCCCGCCTGGGCGTTACTCCCCACGGGCCCTCTAACCCGTCCTGCTGGTTGATCTTGGGTGACCACCGCATTTACGACACCCTGCTCCTGCCCAGAAGCCCACCATGGCTCCGGACGGAGGTGACTGCTTTATTTACACCCCCTCCTCCCTCAAACCAGGCCACGCCACCCGTCCTGAGAGGCAGGCATTCACTATATCAAGCAAGGCCCCACTTGCAAAGTGGCTGGAGGCCTCACCCTGCTCTGTCAATGTACATCTCCCTATCCCTTCCACCCACTGGGAGGTCTCTGTCAAATCCTCTGGCCGTGACGGACAGACTCTCCTTTTACGAACCTCTGTTGTACTTAGACTTCACGTCATCCTGTGGGTTGGCACGCGGTTTGGGATCCAATCGTGCCCGGCTGTTACTTTAGCTCCATGGTATCCAACACTGGCTGAGAATCAGCTGGGGAGCTTTAAAAAAGAAAGAAACTGAAAACATTTTTAAATACTAAAAAACAGTTTGGGCTTCAGGCCAAACCCAAGTCTCTGAATCTCTGAAGGTGGAGTCTGGATGTCAGTACTTTCAAACGCTTTCCAGGAGGTATGGGCTGAACTGTATTCTCCCGGCTATACTCATATGCTGCAAGCCTAACCCCCAGTGCATTCTGAGGAATGTGACTGTATTTGGACACAGGGCTTTTAATGAGGTAATTAATTAAGGTGGGCACTGATCCAATATGACTGTGTCTGGATAAGAAGAGGAGATTAAGACACAGAACCACAGAGGGAAGGCCACGTAGAGACACAGGGAGAAGACGGCTGTCTACAAGCCAAGGAGAGAGGCCTCAGGAGAAACCAACCTCCTCCTAACTCTTTGATCTTGGATTTCCAGCCTCAAGAACTGTGAGAACATAAGTTTCTGTTATTGAAGCCACTCAGCCTGTGGGATTTGCATGGCAGCCCGAGCGGACTAATGCGCCCGGTGACTCCTCTGCACGTCCAGGGTGCAGCTCTGAGGCAGAAGCCAGCCACGTGGATCCCCCCATCCTCACCTCCCAGCTAGATGGTAACCTCCCTGAGGCCAGGGGTGGGGCTGTACCTTTGATCCCCTTGGTATAAAGCTGGCTGCTGACCCATTGGTAAGTAGCGGCTCCCTGTGCCATAGGGACACGGCCCCCAGGCACTTGTACTCATGGTCCTTTACTTCTTATGCCTCCATCATACTTGGAGATGCTTTGGACTTTTTTCTTTACAGTGTTTTTCTGCTTATCATCTTGGCCGGTTTTACATCATAAACAACTTCTCTCATTTTCTGTCAAAGGCTTTTTTGCTATCCCAAGGATCCTGACTTTTGTCGGCATGTCTGATATTTTCTCATATGTCGGGAAAACATCTGACTCTTCTGACCCTCTGTGTGGCCTGCTTGGCTCCCTGGCGTTAGATAACTGCCACTTCCATCGACGACATGCCATTTCTGGGAGAATATTAATCTTTCTTTTTTCCTTCTCTTTTGGGGGCCGCTTCGCGCGGCATGTGGGATCTTAGTTCTCCAACCAGGGATCAAATCCATGCCCGCTGCTGTAGGAGCATGGATACCACTGGCCTTACCGGCTCTCTCTGGGGCCATTGTCCTGTCACTTTTCCCATTGCACGTGCAAGACAGAACCTTGTTCAAGGCCCACCCGCCTCCAAGTGCCTCGTATGGCTTCAGACCGTCACGCCCAGGAGAGCTCCTCTTCTAAGAAAATGGACTGTTTAAGAAACAGTGGATCTGGGGTTTGGAAGTAAACTTAGAGGTCATTTCACTGACGGGAACCTGAAGCCCAGAGGTGGAAGGCGATTTGCCCACCGTCACAGAGCGAGGTAGTGGCCACACCCATGACGGACGCTGCCTGCCTGGTAGCGCTCTAGAGCTCTGCCCTCTGATTCACTCTGCTACCCCGTCAAGGGGAATTTCTCCTCCTGGGAAATAATGTCGGCAGAGAGCAAAAGCAAAGCTCTCCATTCTCCGGGATTCGTCTTGAAGCTTTCTCTCTCTCCTTTATGGCCCTCAAATTTTATACCACTTTCCCTTTTCTCCACTTGAATGACAACCACGGCCAAGAGGGGTCATCACTCCGGGCCTCATTTTGCTGTCTGCTGCTGCTGCGGCCACTTCCAGCTCCCTGTACAGGAAGCGATGGCCATGTAAGCAGGTTCTGCCTTGGGATGTGGGCAGAAGTTGCTGGAGGAAAGTTTGGGGTCAACTTGCTAAGTGACTAACTCAGTAAGTGCCCGGCCTCTCCCCCCTCCCTCCTGCCTGGAATGTGGGTAGGTAGCAAAGAGAAGAAGGGCACAGAGCTGGACAAAAGCAAGACAGGGCTCTGATTCCCAGCTCTTCACGCTCCACTCCCAGCTTGGGGTCAAGTGGAGGAGTACTGGGCAGGGGGGTGGGGGGAGATATGTAGATAAGGTGAGAGAGACACTCCAACAGCAGAGGGCTTCAAGTCCAGCCAAGACCCATAAATAAGCTCTAAAGGAGACCTCCTTTTAGACTCCTCATCGCCCTCCCACTCATCAAGGTATATTTGGAGGATGGATTGGACAAGGCTCTGATGTTCAGCTTTCCTGAGCCACCTGCGTTCTATGGGGTATGGACTGAACCAGGCAGGAGCTCAGGGGCTGACTGTGAAGCTATAGGTGGTCTTGCTCAACACAGAGACTGAGGAGGTAGACCACTAGTGTCAGGCTGAATGGATCCCAGACAAACTGCAGGGCCCACAGCAGCCATCTTGTGACTGTGAGGAAATTTGAAGAGGGAAGTCAGCAGTAAGGTAATCAGGGCAGAAAGATAGAAGATGCCAGGAACATTGTTGACATCTTGGAGAATCTGTACCACCTCAAGAGTGTCTATCTCTAGACTTCTTTTATGTGCTAGAAAAATTAACTTCTACCTGGTTTAAGTCATTTTGTGGGAGGGCTTCTGTTACTTGCAGCCAAAGGCACTTTCTGACAGAGCAGTCATCTTAGGATCACTCCACTTGTTTAAAAGTTGTTTCCCAAGTTGAACTGAGATCAGCCTCTGTGTCCTAGGAAAGTCCTGGCCATTCTGCACTCCCGCTTCTGCCTTCTAGGGTCACCCCAGGGAAATCTAGTCTCCAGCATCTTCCCAGTTCCTTCCCACTGGCTTTTTCATGTTATTGGTTTTCACTCCATCTCTTACACCTGCAATTGTTTGCTTGTTGGACCTCAGGCTCCCTTAGTTGCTTTCTCAGTTGCTCAGGGCCCTGGGCAGCCTGAGGGTGCATGTCCTGTGTGTCACTTCTCAGACCCAGCCCACAGCAGCTGTTGGATTTGCACTTTCCTTGGTTGTTTATTTGTTTCCTCCATGCCCTGACCCATGGCTGGTCAAGAAAGCTTTCTTCCCGTGGGCTACCCTGCCCCCATTTTATTATTATCATAGTCTTTGCTGACTGTACTCCTCACCCCACCCTTACCACTGCATGGCCTCCCGAGCATCATTTATTCTGCAAACATTTGTCAAGCACTTGCAATGTGCCAAGCGTTGCCTGGGACAGCAGGGCCACAACCAGAACACTTCCTGCCTTCTAGGAGCTCAGCCTTCCCACTTTTCCCGTTCCACTTTGCATTTTAAGCTCTGTAAATCTGAGCTATCTCATTAGCCTACTTCCCTTGTTGATAAGCTGTCTAGAGAATATTAGCAAGTGTGGGGTGGGGGAGAGGCAGGACAGGAAGATACTCTAATGCTGGTGGTTTCTTTTTAAAGACAGTTTCCAGGGATTTTCCTTCCTGTGTCAATATCAGATATCAGGGTTCTTCCAGCGCTAAGTCTCCTTTCCTGAGTTGCCATGAATATGTTGCTGTGTGTGTCTTTCCATTATCACCAGAAAGAAAGAGAACCATCTTTGGCAAAACCTTCCTCAGGACTTATAGGTTGAACAGGAGGGTTTATATTCGCAAACACGGGGGCTTCCCTGGTGGCGCAGTGGTTGAGAGTCTGCCTGCCGATGCAGGGGACGCGGGTTCGTGCCCCGGTCCGGGAGGATCCCACGTGCCGCGGAGCGGCTGGGCCCGTGAGCCATGGCCGCTGAGCCTGCGCGTCCGGAGCCTGTGCTCCGCAACCGGAGAGGCCACGGCGGTGAGAGGCCCACGTACCGGAAAAAATAAAATAAATATATTCGCAAACACGATCTCTTTCTTTTTAAGTCACACCATCTGCATATACTGGCCAGCCCGGAGCTCCATGTTTTTCCTCTCTACTGTTCCTCCTCTCCTTGGTTTCCTCATCTTCAAGGACTACATCAAAGGTTCCTTTTCATTTTGTTGTTGCAAGCATTTAAGTTCTATTCTCTTAGAAAATTTCAATTATGCAATACAGTGTCATCAAGTGCAGTCGCCATGTTAGGCATTAAATCCTCAGACTTCGATCAAAGGTTTGTAACTTGGGCTTTGTGATCTCTGGGGGGTATTTTGTGCATATGGGAATGTGCTCATTTTTTAGAAGAGGGTCACTGTTCATAGTTTTACCATAATGTTGAAAGGGTAAGCTATTACCTAGAAAGTTTTAAAAACTAATGCCTTTGATATTTTCTCAAGAGGTCATCCAGATTAAAGGGTAATCATTTATAACACAGCATCACGCGCTGTCTTTTCCTGCAAAACTCCTAGTGTAACCTCAGCAGCCCTTTTGTTTAGCATCTTCATTTTAGGATTAAAGTAACTGAAACTCCTAGAAATCAAATAGCTTGCCCACAGCCATCAGCTAGTTACTGGCAGAGCCAAGGTGGGCTCATGAGCTTGGGGTCCCCTGGAAGCAGCAGGGAAACTCACAGACCAAAGGGTGAGGACTCAGGTGCAGAGCTTCTGTCTTCTTTCCTGGATTTTAAATTCTGTGAGGCATGAGCCCGTCTCACTATGCTAAGCCTCATTCTCTGTGTCTAATCATATTTTTAGCACATCATAGATCTCAATATTGGCTGCTAGATTGCTTTACATCTGTTAATTAAAAGTACAACTCTTAGGACTGCCCCGGTGGTCCAGTGGTCAAGACTCCGAGCTCCCAATGCAGGGCACCCGGGTTCCATCCCTGGTCAGGGAACTAGATCCCACATGCATGTCACAACTAAGAGTTCACATGCCACAACTAAGGAGCCCGCTGGCTGCAACTAACATGTGCCACAACCAAGATCCGGTCCAAACAACAACAACAACAAAAAGATCCGATGCAGCCAAAAAAACAAAGGTACTCCTCTTGTTACACCCAATTTCCCTCACATTCCGTTTATTTTCTTCCTGAATCCACCACTCAGAACCTCAAGCACAGGGGGTTCTGCTGTGTGGAGCTGTTTCCCTTGCCCCTCACCACCTCAGCCCCAGCTTTGGGAAGTCTCCATCCATCAAGTCGCCTTTCTTAAAGGGCAATTCACCCCACTTCCTCCTTTCTTACACTTACCTGGTCATCGTGACCTGACCATCAGGTTACAGCACAGTGGTGCCCTGATGCTGTCATCCCTCGAAATCAATCAAACCCAACCTTGAATAAGTACTGGGTCTGCATCATGGATCTGCGTACAGCCTACGCTTGACTCCTATTGTATTTCACTGACTTTAATACACCCAGGTTTCCTGCACCCCTCCCCATGCCATGTTTTAACATCTGTGAAATCAGGATGCAATCTTGCAATTAATAGCACGTCTTTGTCTTAGTCTGTCACCATTTTTTTCTTTCTTTCTTCTAGGCTCATAAAATAACGGCAAATTCGAGTCACTGAAAGGTGGTGTTGAAAGTGGCTCTAGATCCCACCCAGCCTGGGGTACTGGAAGACCCAGTGTGCAGGGCTGAGTTGCCTCTGATAGGTGGTAGTTCTCCCTGGAGGCTACGAGCCGCCAGCGTTTTTTCTTCAGGGACATTGGCTGCTCACACCATCCTTGCTCCTCCCAGCTGTTCATTTGTAACATCACTCAGTCAACCTTCAAGGTTTCGGGCACAGCACCCTCCTCCCCACCCCTTCCTGCTTACTCCTTCTTAGGTCGGCTTTGGTGTCTTTGCCCCGGAAGCTTTCCTCCTGCAAAGCCCAGCCTCTATCCAGCCCGCAGACTTCTCTCACCCTATTTAGTCTCTTCCTGAATCCATCACTCTTGCTGCCTGCTCCGCCCCCAGCCCCTGGCCTAGCCCGCTTGCAGACCTGCCAACAAAACTGTTTCCTCGCCTGCAGGCCCATCCTGCCCGATTCCTCAGCCAGGGCTGTCACCTTTTCGAGCATTTCCTGAGAATTCTATTTTTTTCTCCTTTTGCCCCTTAATCTGTTTTTCTCCGCTTCCCTCCCCTAACCCACACACAGCTGGGATGACTCCTATGCTTTCTTCCTCCTGAAATCCCCTGGCACCCGCCCCCATCCTTTGCTGCCTCAAACGGGTCCCACCATTGCTAGGAT
Source organism: Kogia breviceps (assembly GCF_026419965.1). Taxonomy (NCBI): domain Eukaryota; kingdom Metazoa; phylum Chordata; class Mammalia; order Artiodactyla; family Physeteridae; genus Kogia; species Kogia breviceps. Next base: position 110,184,800 of record NC_081317.1, on the reverse strand, counting down.
TTGGTGCTGTGGGCCTGGCTTTGGCTGGGACCCATTTCGCACTAGTGAGATTCGCCCCCGAGTCTGTATGCTGACTGAGATCACCCACCACCACTTGACAGCCAGACCCTGATCTCCTGGCAGGTCCTGTCCACCCCCCCCCATTAGAACCCAAGTGGCTTAGGAAATCGGGACATCAGAGCCTCCTCCAATCTTCTCTGCCCAACATACCTGGAGGCCCTGTCCCGAGTGGGAGTGGGGTGTGGGTCCCAAAAGGAGGTCTCCTTTCGAGCTAAGTCACAGCGCAGCTGGCCAGACGCCGTCTGCTGCTGGAGCGTCTCTCGCCTTATCCAGATATTTCCCACCTCCAGTCTCCCCACCGTGACCCCAAGCTGGGGGGCAGACCCTATGTGCTGTCCCCCGGCTCTGCCCCCTGCTTCTCTTTGCCCTTCTCCCCGACACTTCCTCGCACCTGGAAGGGCCGGGCTCCCCACTTCCTCCAGAACCTTCTCTTGCTGTCCACCCCCCTCCCCCACAGAGAGTGTTAATGGGGGAAGGGTTGTCTTCTCTCTCCTGCGAACTGGGTTCCTGATCACCTGACTCACCTCAGTCACAAGTGGCAAAGAAGAGCTGCATGCGCCCTCCCTGCGGGGCCGGGCCTGGTACCCTCCCTATCTTGCCTTGTTAAAGAGGTCAAGTCCTCTCACTCCCGCTTAGGGAGAGAAACCTCTTGATTTTGAAAGGAGGGATGCAACAAGGGAAAAGCCCGATATATACAGTGACTTTGAATATCAGCTGAGCAGTAACCCTCCATCCCACCTCTGAGGGTTTATGTTATACTCCCCCCTCCCCCATCAGGGCTAGCAGGAAAGGGACTGTTGACCCCATCCCCAGGGACTAGGTGAGAGGATCTGGGAGGGGCCTCAGAGCTCCACCCTCCCGCCCCCAGGGGCCTCCCTCACGGAATCTGGGAAAGACAGGGCGCTCACTGGCTCTGTGCCTTGCGGGATCCGTGTCCCTTTCTGTTTCAGGTGACAGAAACTCCAACTCAGATCCATTAAGCTAAGTTGAGAATTGTCGGCTCGTGTATCCGAAGAGTCCGGTTTTCCAGTCTGGGTGCTGGTTTCAGGCCTTAGCATGTCCAGGGGTGCGGCCAGGTCCTTCGGACTTGGTTTCCCAGTCTTGGTGGTGACGTCTTTATCCAGCTCCACGAGGCAACCAGCTTATCCTGGCCTCACTGCCAGCAGGGCCAGTGCCAGGAAGAGGTCCACCTGACCCTGGGAACTTAACCAGGGGATGGGGGGGGGGTCCCAGCACTGGGCCCTTCAGTAGCCCTTCAGCTACAACTGGGGCAGTCCAGGTAAACTTAGCCTGCAGTGAGGCCTGCTTCTTACTTCTCCTTTGTTTTTGCCAGACTCAGTTACCATCCCCCTCTTCCTTACTCACCTGTTCTTGGATCTAAGGTAGGAACCCCCTGAGTTTGCTTTTGCCAGCATCTCAGTCTTCAGTGGGGAAGGGTTCTGGGCTCTGCCATTGCCGTTCCTGGGGTCAAAGCTGATCGGACTGTCTGTGCTATTCCATCCTTGAGGGGCACTCATCAGCCCCCTTAATAGAGCCTGTCAGATGCACTGTGTGCGTCAATCGAAAGCCCTTCCAGAATACCCACGCTTTCTTTTTCCACCACACTTTGGCACATACGCCCTCACCTCGAATGCCAGGAGCAGAACAAGGGTGGGAAGGTCAGACACTGTGTGGCCCTCCTCTGTCCTGACGCTCTGGCAGCTCTGCCATAAGACGCGGCACAAAGAAAGCCTCAGCACCTCCTCCGCCCATCCATCCAGCCCACCCCGCAGGTCAGAGTCGGCACCACGGCAGTATCTATTTGCCACGCCGGTCCTAACTTCCTCCTTCTCTGGCGAATCCCCAAGTTGTCCTTTAGGTCTCTGCTCAGGAGGCTGCACGTCACCTCCTCCAGGAAGTCTTCCCTGACTTGCATTCCCCTGAACCTGCTTTCAGTCACACCCTGTGTATATATATCTCCATCTCTATCTCAGAACATGTTTTATGCTGCATTTTAATAATTTACCTACTTGACACACTAGAATACGATGTTTTTGAAGATGGGTGCTATGGCTCAGCCATCTTTGTATTTCCAGGACCCAGCATAGAGCCTGGCACACAACAGAAGCTCAGAAATCTTTGTTGGGTACGTGAATGCGTGAATGAAGGGGGGATTAAATGAATGACTACCCTGGCCTGGGAGCCAGGTCATTCTGAAGGTGAAAGAATCAAAAATACATTAAGCGTCTTTGAAAAGAGAAAATCGATTTTCTTCTCCCTTCCCTGTGGCTGCAGGAGGAGGTGGTAGATGTAGCAGAGCCTGTTTGTTTCTGCTGATGAGGCTGGAGGTCAAGTGGTGTCCTCATCTTCCTGCGAGAAGCCGTGCGACGCGCAGAGTCCTGTGTGCCCTCCCCTTGCACAGTCCACGCAGCAGGCTACCCTGCCCCTTCAGCTCCTTCTCCTGGCTCCTAAGCGTTTTCTAATTTGTCTGTGTGTGCGCACGTGTGTGTATATCTGTGTATATGCAAGTAAGCAAGTGTGTGCGTGTGTGTATGCCTGTCTGTGTGTATATGTATGTGTCTGTGTGTACATGTATATGTGTGTGTCTGTGTCTCTGCATAAGTGTGTATGTGTTTGTGCATCAGCGAGCCACCTGAAGTGATGTGCGGAGTCTTTTTTCAAATTTATTTATTTATATTTATTTTTGGCTGTGTTGGGTCTTCGTTGCTGCGCAAGGGCTTTCTCTAGTTGTGGCGAGCAGGGGCCACTCTTCATCGCGGTGCGCGGGCCTCTCACTGTCGCGGCCTCTCTTGTTGGGGAGCACAGGCTCCAGACGCGCAGGCTCAGTAGTTGTGGCTCACGGGCCTAGTTGCTCCGCGGCATGTGGGATCTTCCTGGACCGGGGCTAGAACCCGTGTCCCCTGCATCGGCAGGCGGATTCTCAACCACTGCGCCACCAGGGAAGCCCCGATGTGCAGAATCTTGTCTGTCACCTGAGTGCAGGTACGTTAGCAGCAGGGAGTGGCCCGCGGCTTCCCTCACTTCTCTGGGGTCGTGTGCTTGGTCTCACACTGGGAAGGAGCCTTCGGGGTGGAGCCCGGCTGCTATCAGCCTGATCTTTTGTATTTAAGCTCCCTTGGGTCACATTTGTCTTTTTATTTCAGTTGATAAAGAAGTTACTTGCTAGATGAACGTCAGAGGAAAGGGGCCATCAGCAATTGAGGGTACTGAACGCATCGTTGCCACGAGACGTGGCACAGGCCTAAACCACAGGCCTCGTACCAGGTGGAGGGAGGGCTGTAGGTGGAGAAGAAGATCATGGCGGAGGACCTCAGCCCCCCGCCAGGGTCCTTTGGCCAGGGTCCTGGGGGAGCCCAGACGGGCTTTGCCTTCACTGTCTCTCCCCTCCCTGCAGAGCCGCTGCCGGGAGGGCCCTGGGGAGGCCCTGTCTGTTCGGAAGTGGGCTGTGAGGAACAGCAGTCCTCGGAGACAGCAGAGACGCTGGGGGACACGGTGACACTGGGGGACACGGTGACATTGAGGGATACAGGGATGCTAGGGGGTATGGTAATGTTGGGGACATGGTGATCATGGGAAATATGGTGACACTGGAAGACGTGGTGACATTGGGGGATATGGTGATGATGGGGGACGTGGTGACACTGGAGGACATGGTCACATTGGGGACATGGTGATGTTGGGGGCACCATTATGCTTGTGGAACTATAAGGACATAGTGACAACAAAGAACACGGTGACATCTGGGGACACGGTGACACTGGGAGTCACAGAGACATCGGAGGACACAGTGACGCTAGGGGATATGGTGGTGGCTCCAGGGGACACTGTGACCTTCCTCCCCCTCTCAGTCCCTCAGTCAGGGCCAAGAAGGATGCCCACGGTCAAAAGAGAAACTGCAAATCAAGTGGGAAGAAAGGGAGCCCTCGGGGAAGGCTCGCCGGAGGAAGCGTGCGCAGCTGCGGGGATGTGCGTCCGTGCTGGGGCAGCTTTAGAGGGATTAGCTGGGAGGCGGGAGGCTGAGGAGGCTAATTATAAAGTTTGTGCAGAGATGAGAGAAGATTATAAGCCCTCTTGTGCATCAAGGTTTTAAAAATGAGGGCAGAGTTCTTTCCCTGAAGACGAATGGGGATAAATGGTGAGTAAAGGTAAAAAAGGAGACGTGGGCGCTGGCTGGGCCGCAGCCGGGGAGACCACGGTCACCTGCAATGTGCGCAGAAACGAGGGTCCTGCTAAGTCGGAACCCCGTGCAGTCAGGGGAGAGCCCTCATCTGACCCAGCGTGCGTGGCAGCTGCTCGGCAGGCCTGGGCTCTGCCGGGCGGCTCTGTGAGGCACGGGTGTCAGCGGTCAGCGGCACATCTTGGGCCCCTGCTCTGTGTCAAGCAGGGGGCTGGGTGCCCCGGGGGGGTACAGGTTCTGTGCCCCATGCCTTGGGTTAGTTGGCCAGGAAGGGTATAGGGTGTGGGAAAGACTGGGGAGCCGTGCTGAAAATGGGGCTTTGCCCCGGACTGGGGCCTGGAGAAGCCTCCACAGAGGAGGCCAGACGAGTCAGGGTGCAGAGAATGCGGGCCGCCCTGCCAGCAGAGCCTCCTAGTGAGGCAGCCTGGTCAGAGCTGAGGATTCCTACAGGACAAGGCAGGAGCTGGGACTCAGGGCGGAGAGGGCCTTGAATCGTGCAGTAAAGGCCTGGGCTTTTTCTGAGGGCACTGCAAACCACCCGAGGGGCTTGGAGCACTGGAGATGTCCCGAGAGAAGAGGGTTTCAGGACAACTCGTCTGGCCGGTGCACCGAACAGGTGACCTGGGCAGGAAGAGCCTGCAGCTGGCTTTTGCAAGAGTCCCAGATGAGGCAATGGGGCTCCACAGTGTCGGGAATAGAAGTGAACAGCTGGACAAATGGCCTTGACCCCGCACAGCTGGCCTGCAGCCCTGTCTCCCATGTTGGTGGCAGCAGGCTGTGGTTCTCACCCACAGGGTTCATTTTGCAAAGACTTTGCAGGGATGCAGGGGGAGCATCCTTGTCCTGTTAGAGCAAACCTCCCTATACAATGGAGAAAAAAGCACAGCGTCAAGAGGCGGCATCCTCTTTGAGTTACGAGTCTCCTTGTCTGCACTCCACCCTAAGGGTTTGGGGCGAGGGACTCTGCTCCGGCCCTCCCACCCGGCTGCTGGAGGATGTGAGTGCAGAGAGCCTGGACTCCCCCATTCTCACACATGACACCTTGCTCTGAGAGAGAGGGCAGGGCGCCGGGGTCTCCTGATCACCTGTTCGGTATTCTTATGTCCCCTTGTTCACCCACCTCCTTAGGCGATAAACTCTACACTATTCAAAGGAGTTCTAGGTGGTAGAAGAGGGTGAGAGAAACAGCGAGAGAAAGGAGAGGAGTAAAGGTGTATTGATGCTTGCTCTGTCCGCGTAAATTCATCGAATCCTAATAACCGCTACGCAGATCGAGATGTGGCTGCGTGTTACCGAAACACAGACTACGTCACCAACCTCCTGAGCCACGCGGCCAATACGTGGTGGGGGAGGGATGTGATTTGAATTCAGATCTTCCCACGCCAAACCTCTGGCCTTCTACGCATCAGAATGGATTAACCTGCCTCGACACGGCTGAGTGGAGCAGAGTTGGGGCGGGCAGGGGGCACCTCTGGAACGAGGGGGAGGAAACGCACAGACCCGCTCTCTGACCTTCCTCTCCTTTTGATCCATTTCAGCTGCCTGGTCCTGCACACCATGAACAACACCCCGAGGGATGCCCAGGCCCCCGGACACCGCGAGTGCCTCCTGTCTTCTGTGGCCCGGACCCCCTCTGTCACCCAGGTCGTGCCAGCCAAGAAGATAACTTTCCTCAAGCGAGGGGACCCCCAGTTTGCTGGGGTTCGCCTGGCCGTTCACCGACGCGCCTTCAGGAGCTTTGGGGCCCTGATGGATGAGCTCTCTCAGCGCGTGCCGCTCTCCTTTGGGGTGCGCTCCGTCACCACGCCCCGGGGCCTGCACGGCCTCAGCACCCTGGAGCAGCTGCAAGACGGGGGCTGCTACCTCTGCTCCGATAAGAAGCCCCCCAAGACCCCCAGCGGGCCGGGCCGGCCACGGGGGAGAAGCCCTTCTCAGCCGTCACAGGATTTTGAAGGCTGCTGCGAGGCGCCTGGGACAGCTTCTTCCTGCAAAAGTCTCGGAGCCCCGAGGAGGATAACGCTGGTTAAGAACGGCGACCCTCGATACCAGCAGACAGTGGTGCTCAGTCACAGAAACACCAGGAGCCTGACGGCCTTTCTCAGCAAAGCCTCGGATCTGCTGCACTTTCCCGTGAAGCGGGTGTACACACCCGGTGGGAAAAAGGTAGGCTGTCGGGTACGACCTTTCCTTAAAAGGTTCTCTGGACCGCAGCTCAAAACACTTAGGTGGAACTGGGAAGTTATTCCTTTAAAAGAGGCACTGATTGCCCTGCTACTAATTAAAAGTGAATAGAGTGGAGGCATTCAGTCAGTTCATCAAAGGAGCAATTGTTCCTCATATTTTTAGCTACCATTTAGCAAGCGCTTAGTACCTGTTCCTTGCACTCTTTGATCGTTTTCTTATCCAATCCTCTTAACCTATCTTGGTGAGAGTTCAGTGTAGGAAACAGAAAAGACTCAAAAGTGCTTTAAGCAGAAAGCAATTTCACACGGGGCATTGGGGGGACTTTCAGATCTTTGGAAAGCTGCGGGAACGACCTCCAAGTTGGGGGTGCAGGATGGGCTCCCGGCATCCTGCAGAAAGCTTCCAGCTCCGCTCCAAGCCACCGTGATTGGACTCAGGAGGACTCCTCTGTAGTGGAAGCGACGCTTATAAAGCTGGGTCAGCAACCTGCCCCAGGTGCATCTTAATGCCCGGGGACACCAGCCACTGCTGCCTGAGCGCCATCGCTTCCCAATACCCGCAGACTTGCTTTGTAGCCACACGACAGCCAGAAGCAAGAAGAGACAGTGTCTACCTCGCTTGCCTTCCCGGGCTTGACCTACCTGATGGAACCCGATCGGCATCCGGCCCTAACTGGCAAGAAGGCTGGTGAATGTAACGTTTGCCCTTCTGGGTTTTGCTGAACGTGAATGTAACCCAAGATAGGCAGGCTGGAGGATGGAGGTAGATTGATCGAATCCACATAAACTCTCACAGTCGAGTCCTATAGCTACTGACACCTGTATACACCATGCTACCAATACTTAAATTTATAACAGCAGCTACAGCAGCGTGTCCCCACCTGACGATGGAACCACCCCTCCTGCCATGGAGACATATTCCCCTGCACCCCAAAGGTGCACCCGTGCTGTACCATTCTCTTCCAGCTCAGTCACGATCCCACCTTTATGCCCTCTATCTTAAGAGCCCTTTCTTTCATTTCCTTGTTAACAAGCACACCCTTCTCACTGGAGAAAGCAAAAAAGAACAGATTCTGCACTTTAAAGATGGAACGAAATCCCCCAGCATCGCTAATTATGATGTAATGCTATAAATCGTGCAAATCATCAGATAGGCAGGATCCTTGGGGCCAGGTGAGATTTTTCTAAAAGCAGGGACCTGCTTCCTGGAATGCAATCCAGCACTGATGTTGCCTGCATGACCCAGCCCGGGATACCATGATGGTGGGGGGTAGGGGTAGCTGGGGGGAGGATGGCCCAAGCATCTGGGCAGGAGCCTAGAGAGCCACTGGAGGAGGGAGAGAAAGGCCACCTGTGCCTTGACCCTCTCTGCTCCACTAGGGGCAGAAGCAGAGGCCCTGGGCTCAGATTAGACTGGAAAGCACAGCTCAGACCCAAGAGAGGACTCTGCCTGGAAAAAGTGTGAGATAGTGAATCAGGTCTCCGTATGGGAGCCCTGGACCTTCTGTTAATGGTTGCTCTAAAAAAATACACATTCCGGAGGGAGGAGGTGTGGGCGGGGAAGCAAGTCAAAGTCTTCTTGAAGTCTTTTCCACCTGAGTATCCAGGATAGCCTCTAAACCACAGGCCTCGTACCAGGTGGAGGGAGGGATGTGGGTGGAGAAGAAGATCATGGTGGAGGACCTCAGCCCCCCGCCAGTCATGGAGGCGTAACGATGAGTGAATGGGATCCTTCCCTTGGATCAGAAATCTGGGGTGAGATGTGCAAATATCAGGAAAGGGACCAGCGACAGCGGATTCTCCCTCTCTCCGTGTCTCGCTGGACAGAAGCGGGCCCTGCGGGCCACGCCTCCTGACTCCACACTCTGCTTCCCCAGGTGGACTCTCTGAAGGGTCTGCTGCACAGCCCCTCGACGCTAGTATGTGCTGGTCACGAGCCCTTCAGACCTCCGGCAGTGGAAGATGTCAGAAGAAACGGAAGTGAACCTTTACCTGGGCAGATTTCAAGGAGCAAAAGTGGTGAGTTTGTTCCGCAGGATCCCCGGTCTCATTTGCACGGGATGGTGGTTTGGTAGGGCTGGGCAGATATCCTTTCTAGATAATTTTAAAAACCCTGCCTTTGGCTCCAGGTCTCGGGCAACCCATTTGTTTGGGGGTCTCTCTTGCCTCTTTCTCTTTCTCATCACCATCAGCCTTAACTAGGTTTGAACATTTGGCTGGGATAAGAGAGATGGGAGTATTTAAACAGGGATTAGGAGATCTCGAACTTTAAGCTTCTAGGATCTAAAATAAACTTCGTTAAGAGCCATAGTGGGCATGACATTATGGAGGCAGTGGACCACGGATACGTGGCCTTTGCATCTTTCAAGAGTCGCGGCTCTCTTAGGCAGCAGCGAGGACCAAACAGACCAAAACAAATGACAACCACGGATCATCTGTCTGTCCATCAATCCATACAGCCAACCATCCATCCATCCGGGTGCCAGAGGTAGCCTTCCTTATTAAAAAACAGTAACAACCGCCACAACAAAAACCCCAAGTGCAAAATTATCGGAATGACAACAGGCACATTTTGGCGAGTAGACAAAATAATATCCTTTGTGAAAAGCTATGAAGAGAAAGACAGCCATGGTTTCAGTGACTGCGTCATGCTGGGTGTTGGATGTACAAAGGCCCATCAGCCACAGCCCCTCCTCTGCAGGAGCCCCCAGTCTCATTTGGCGCTTATGGAGGAGCAGGACTGGGCAAAACCTTCTCCTGCCCAGATGGACTCAGGAGGTCTGCTCTTCTGCCGGCCATAGGCTCAGCCTCTGCCAGCCCCTCCCTCTTGCCAAGCATTAGCTCAGGAGATGAAATGAGAAAGTACCAAGCGCTACATGATCTCTCGGCATCATGTCTTTCTATCCCCGGTGACCCCCTCTTCTTCTCTTTTTCATGGCTGAGGGGCAGGCTTAGCTACCGGGACCTGCTATCACGTGTCCAGGTCCTTCCTTGCAACCATTTATCAACCCCAAAGCTTGATGAGTGTTAAGAGGATAAATCGTCACTAATAATTGCAAAGCATTGTACAGTTACAGTCAGGTGTGTCTGCAGCAGCTTATTGATTTTTGCTTCCTGTGCCGTGGGTAGGCGTGAGCAGGGCTAGGATTTAGCTCTGGGCGCTGATGCTCTGCAGCCAACTCTACTGTCGATCGAGAACCTACCTTGTGCCACAGCAACTTTGCAGGAAGCTTTACACGCACTGCCTTTTGCATCCTCGAAACAAACCTACCCGTTAGATACCGTTACTCTTATTTTACAGCTCAGGAAAGAGGCTCTGCCAAAGAGTACACAGCTAGGAAGTGGCAGGGTTGAGATTGAATTCGGACTTCAGGTTCATCTCGCTGGGCTCTGCTGGTTCACACCCTGGCAGCTCCGTGCATATTCGTTCTAGAATGGTTTCTGTCCTTACTGCTGGTTTTGGAGCTGGCAGGGGTATACAGACCGGGGAAGGCTCATGACGGGCCTTGACTCTTCTATCCCGACGCTCTCCCCGGCAGCTCACCATCCTTCCTTCTTTTCTCTCGCTTGTCATCGTGCACCAGGGAGCTGGGAGCCAAGAGCCAAGCGGAGCGTGATCCATGCGCGGTCCAGGCCAGGCAGCAGGCCACGGCAGCTTTCCTTGCTGTCCGAGAGGTCTGGGCTCAGTGACCCCTCGGTGCCTCTGCACCGCGCCTGCATGTGCCCAGCTCCTGACAAGCACCCTCAGGACACACCTGCCCAGCTCAGCCCGTTGGCAGCCGGTGAAGACATTGAGAAGAACGTGCGCGTGAACGAGGATGGCAGCTTGTCCGTGGAGATGAAAGTCCGCTTCCACCTGCTGGGGGAGGAGCTGCTCCTGTGGTCCAGGAGGGTCGGGAGGGCCAGCGGGCTCACAGCGGCCAGTGGGGAGGGCCCCGTCATGGGGGAGGCAGATCCCCTGGGCTGTGTGTGGAGGGGCCCGCCTAGGGACCCCTCGGAGCCTGGAGCACAGGGACTGGGGCCCTGCGAGGCAGGAGGTGTGGGAGCCTTTGACAGAGGCCGGTGGCAGCTGGGGTCTAGATATGAGATCTGGATGAACCCCCTTTATGCCCCGCAGGGAGAGCAGACAGCCTCTCAGAGGAGGTCTGGGCTGACCCCGAAGTCCCACTCCAGGACCCCCAGGAGCCAGGGGGCCGCCAGCAGGAAAAGCAGGAGCGAGGACAGTGTCGGCCCTTCCTCCAGTGACAGACCCCCTGACGGTTCTGAGACCAACTCTTCCTGCTGCCCCAGGTCCCTGGAGGATGGTGTGGGCAGCTGTGGCCCACACCTGGCCTCGGGGACTGGCGAGGGCACAGGCGAGGGAGCCATGCCGGGCTGCAGGGAGCTCCACGGCTGCCTGAAACCCGGGACACGAGGCCCGGCAGATGCTTTGGCTGACTCCTCGGCAAGCGGCGGGTCTCACGAGGAGTCCAGTGAAAGGGGTGAGCTGCACCAGGGCCACCCCAGCAAGAAGAGCAGGGCCGTGACATCCTGGGGGGCCACCCAGGGGGGACGCCCTGGCTCCCCCGCTGTGAGCCCCTCGTCCATAAGGAAAGAGGGCCCACGGGCAGAGGGGCGTGGACAGGGCTCCAGACACCCCCGGGCAGCCTCCGGGGAGGACGCAGGAGGCCACTCTCCACCTTCTGCGTGTGCCTCAGCCCCAGGCAGGAGCGGAAAGCAGGAGAGCAGAGCCAGCGGCCTGTCCTCACCCGGCGTTTCTGTCCTCAGCCGAGGGTCCCAGAGGGGCCGCCCCAGGCAGCACCACCACCCAAAGGACAGCCACTGCCCACTCGGCTTGCCTGTGTCCGGGCCCGTGCCGGGGCCTCCCAGCAGAGGCAGCGCCCGCCCAGACAGCCCAGCGCCTGGCCCTTCTGGAAGCCCACACAGCCCCAGGAGCCGGGCCTCCCGGCACCCGGGGGCCTCCTTCTCGGCCTCTCTTCCTTCCCGGGACACGCGAGGGCGCAGCAGCGTTCTCATCAGCCCTGTGAGCAATTCTGACTGCGTTTCCAATTCCCGCTCTCCAAACTCCCCCGCTGCTGAGGCCGAAGGAGACTCTGAGTTCAGGGCGTGTTCAGCAGCCCCCACACCTTCAGACACATCCGTCTCTTTCAACTCCCAAGCTGATGGCCCGGGGGAAAGGGCAGGGGGTGACAGTCCTGAGCCTTCCTGGCCCTCGGTGCTGCCCGTCGGGCGGCCCGAGGGAGGGAGGCCAGGAGCGCCCCGGGACAGCTGCTGCCCGCAGCGGCGCACGTCCCCGGCCCTCGGGCCGCCCGGTGGGAAGACGCGGTCGCTGCCAGCCTCCCCTTCTTGGGGCGGCCAGGGGCCCTTCTCTGAGGCCTGCTTGGTGTGCAGCAGGTGCCGTCCCGTGCCCGGCAAGCCACGGCCCTCGGGCAAGAAGCGTCCTTTGTGTACCCTCAGCCACGGCGAGGGCAACCCCAGTGCTGACGCGGAGCCGGGCGGGGCCGAGGCGGGGCAGGGGGAGCTGGACGCGTGGCACCCTCGGCCCCCCGGCTCTCCGGGAGGGGCCCTGGGGAGAGCAGTCAGAGCCGCGAGAAGGGGCGGCTCCCACCGCGGTCCCAAGCTCGCCAGAACGCTCCAGGAGAACGTCTCGGGTGGAGGAGACGGCCTGGACGAGCAGGAGGAAGGCGGCTGCGCGATGCTGGGAGCCCTGCCCCGAGCCTCCCCGGGAGCCGTGGTCCGGGCGTGGCTAAGCAACATCCCAGAGGAGCCCGTCAAGTACGAGGTGGCGGACGAGGGCGGAGACACGGCTGGGCGCAGCCCGGAAGGTCCCGAGGGGGACCCTGTTGACAGACATGCCCCCGATGGCCCGGAAGGATCAGTGCAGGCCAGACCACTGCCCCCGGAAGGGGCGGCCGGCGAGGAAGCAGAGCCAGATGCACCCCTCCCAGTGACCAGCAGCGCTGGTCCCAAGTCAGGAGAGGGCCTGCCTTGCAGTGGCGTTCCAGAAGCCCCCACGGAGGCTGGCAAAGGCAAAGGAGCGGCCGTGGACCGTGCAACGGGCCAGGGCGTGCTTCCCAGGAGGGTCTCTTCCTCCGTACACATCATGAAGGCGCTGATGGGATCCAGGCCAGGCCGGCCCAGCAGCGTGCCCGAAGTGTCCAGCTCGGCGGGCAGGAGGCTCGGCCGCTCGGCGCAGGCCCTCATCACCTGTCTCGCCCGGCTCCGCTTCTTAGATGATGACCTTGGGTCTCCCGCTGGCAAAGTGAGGTTCACAGACTCTCCTCGGTACCAGGAGCTCTTGAGCACCTTCCAGGCCCTGTGGCCGGGGAGTGGCCTTGGGCACAGAGAGCTGGACTCGGGCCTCCAGGAGCTAGGCTGGGGCCAGGCCCTGCCGGCCCTTGGGTCCCACGCTGCAGCTGAGGACTTCACGCCAACATCCTCCTCTGGTGTGGATGTTGGCAGTGGTTCCGGAGGCTCGGGCGAGGGCCACGGGCCCTGCACCGTGGACTGCGCGCTGGTCCCTGAGAGGATGGGGCTGCCCTCAGGCATCCCCTGCCAGAGGCCTGACTCCAGAATCTCGGGGAACCCAGAGGATCCGGGAAACCAACAGCCGAGTGGTTCCAAGGCTGGTGGTGCCTCCAGTGAGGACAAGGCAGAAGGAAACAGTGGGGAGCAGATGTTGGGCGATGACCTGGACCAAGGTGTTAAAAACACGATGCAAGAAGAGGGGGCACAATCAGAGGAAATAAAAGAGGAAAAAGAAGGAGCAGAAGTGCAAGAAGAGGCTGTGAAAGGGTTTCCCGAAGAGGAAGGAGTCACAGGACGAGAACTGTCGGGGGCCGGCTCTCAGGATGGGGCGGGTGCCAGGGAAGACAAGAGCCTGCAGGGAGAGGAGGGAGACCCCACCTCGGCCACGCTGAGCCCTCCAGGGAAGAGGGAGAGCCCCACAGAGCGCCCCAGGAGCCTCGGGGAGAGCGACCCAGACGCCAGCGGGAGTCAAGGTGGCCCCGACGCTGAGCCTTCTTTGGAGAAGTTGTCCACAGCAGCTGAGACAGGCTGCGGGCAAACCCAGGCCAAGCTCGCCCAGGGGGCGGAGGAGAGGGGCACTTCCACAGCCCGCAGAGGGCCTCTGGACCCTGACCCCCTCTGGGCGTCCAAGTTGCTGAAGAAGATGGAGAAAGCCTTCATGGCCCACCTCGCCATGGCCACGGCCGAGCTCCAAGCCCGCTGGGGCCTGGAGAGCAACGAGCTGCTGGACCGGATGGTGGCCGAGCTGCAGCAGGACGTGGGCCGGCGGCTCCAGGACAGCATCAAGCAGGAGCTCTGCGAGGTGCAGAGCCTGGCGGGAGGCACGGCGCCGGGGCCACCCAGGGAAGCCCTCCGCTGGGAGACGCCCCTGCAGGCCAAGCAGCACAGGCGGCACCTCCAGGGCCTGAGTGACCTCTCAGCTTTCTCCGAGCACACGCGGGGCCGGGGGCCCCCCTCCTTCTCCATGGAGGAGGACGTGCCAACCTTCGGAGGAGCCCTGGGGACCCGGCTCGGGGAGCAGGCTGAGGAGGAGGAGTTCTGTCCCTGCGAGGCCTGCGTGAGGAAGAAAGTGGTCCCTGCATCCCCGAGGGACGCAGTGCGGGCAGCCGGTGGGCCCGTCAGAGAGGTCTTTGACCTGCAGCAAATTCTGCAGAAGAAGAAAGGAAGATGTGCGGACGGGGAGACAGCAGAGGCAGCCCCTGCGAAGAGGGGGATGGAGCCCCTCGAGAGGGACCCCTCAGGGACGGACCCTGTCCGGGGAGCTGACGGAGGCCCTGAGCTGGGATCAGGCCAGGGCCCCGGGGTGGAGGAGGGAGACGAGACCCTCAGCAGAGATGAAGCCCCCCGGGGGGCAGAGGAGGGCGCAACTGCTGAGAAGAGAGAAAGGGAAATAGACCCCTTTGTAGGCAGCTACCCGGACGGGGTGGGGCGTGGGGAGCAGGGTGTGGGCAGGGAGGAAGGAGACCCGGAGGTGGGCTCTGGGGCTGAGGGCACTGGGCCGGGTGAAGCCCCGGGAGGAGGCGACCCAAGTCCAGGAGGACACAACGCTGGTGCCGAGGCCCAGGGAGCTGAAGGGAAGCAACAGCCAGAGTCAGGAGGAGGAAATCAAGGTAAGAGAGAAGCGCACCCTCAGCTCGGCCTCGGACACCGCCAGTCGCGTGAGGCTTCTAGAATCAGCAGCCCAGACCAGGAGGGCAGGCGCACGCCGTCCGTGGCCCCAGGTGCAGACTCCCCCCGCCAAAGGCCGGGCCTGAAGTCAGGCCTCTCGTGCTCCAGCATATCATCTCTGGGAAGCCGCTCTCAGCTCTCTCAGAAAAGCTCCGAAGATGAGCCTTCAGACAGACACACGAGGAGCACTGAAGACGAGGCCAAGGGCGTCCCTGATCCAGAGACAAAAGTCACAGACACGTGGCCAGAAAGCTCCCCTTCTGAGCAAGAAGGGGCCCCCTCAGGCTCGAGGACGCCAGAGCGAGGAACAGATGAAGGCCTGACTCCAGAGCAGGGGACAGAGGGAGGCTCTGACTTAGAAGCTGAGAAGGTAGTGAAAAGTCTTGCTTCCACAGGAGTGATGCTTAAAAGCCTCCCCATGGACGGGACTGATGGCTTTGGCCAAGACGACTTAGATTTCTAAGGATCCAGCTGCAAGACAGTCCTGAGTCTGGAGCTCAGCCTACTGGAGATGCATAAGGGACATGGGCAAAGATCAAGGACATGGCCACCCTACACCGCCCCAGTTCTAAATTCTGGGCTTTCCAAGGCCCCATTGGCCTGTCCACCCACTGCGTGAAAGAGGGCCGTCCCAGATCCTCCCCATGATACGAGGTCAGCTGCCCCAGCCTTAGCCTGCTGGTCCCAGGAGGACGGAACCGCCTGGCAATGTTCCAGGAGAGGTTCTGTTCGTGTATTTGTTTTCTGCTAGCGAGTGTTTCCCTTGTTCTTTGCCTGTTGATCTCCAGTTATTTCTCTCCTTGGCCTATCCTGGGCACTGATGTCTCTCGACTTTGAAGTGCTTTTTTCTAGTCTTGACTTTATTTGGTGACTCTGCAGATGTGAAAATTTGGGAGAAGAGGATAAATTCAGGATCACTGGACAAAGTTTGTTCTCAGCCCCAAAGTCCAAGTGTCTTTCCTTAATTCTTTTCTTTTTTTGGAATGAAAAAAATTGGAAAATGCAAAAGAGCAGAAAGAAGGAAAAGTAGCCACTCATAATCTCACCCCTCAGGGATGACTCGTGGTAGCAGTTGGATGTATTTCTTTCCCATTATTTTTCTAATTATTTGATAGCTGTGCTCATCCTTTTAAACTTCTTTTTTTAACATAATATGAGAATTCCCCCCATTAATCTCAAAATCTTCATAAACCTATTTTTAATAACTGAATAATGTTTTTAATGCCCAAATGATATGAGACTATAAAATACTTTTTCACTATCTCCCTTTTGTTGACCATCTGGGTAGTTTCCATTATTTTTTCCATATATATGTGTGTGTGTGTGTGTTTTTTTTTTTTTTTTTTCTTTCCCCTGAACAGCAGATGATTTCCTTAGGATAGATTCCCTGGCATGGAATTACTGGGTCTAAAGATATCAATTTTTTTAAGGCTCTTGATATCTTCTGTCAAATTGTTTTTCTAAAGGTCTACTAAGTTGTACTAAGTTACATCACCAGGTCTGCCACATTCTCGACTGTGTTTGGTAGAGTCATTAAAAATGAGAAATCTTGGGCTTCCCTGGTGGCGCAGTGGTTGAGAGTCCGCCTGCCGATGCGGGGGACACGGGTTCGTGCCCCGGTCCTGGAAGATCCCACGTGCCGTGGAGCGGCTGGGCCGGTGAGCCGTGGCCGCTGAGCCTGTGCTCCGCAAAGGGAGAGGCCCGCGTACCACAAAAAAAAAAAAAAAAAAAAAAGAGAAATCTTTTGCAAATTTTATAGGGAAAAATAGTACCTCATTTTAATGTGGAACTATTTTAGCTATATTTGATTGCTAATGAGAGTAAAGAGTTTTCTAGTTTTTTTAAAAGCCATTTGCATATAAATTATACGTGTATGCCCTTTACCCATTTTCAGCTGGAATTCTAGCTTTTTTTAAATGAATTGATTTAACCTGTGTCCTTTACAGTTTTTAAACATTCTGTTTATCATTTTTGAGATTGAAAAACTGCCCTTTCTCGGCAGGCTTCTCCAGCAAGCCTTGGACTAGGGCTGTCTGGATCGGGGGGGGTCCTTGATAGGGCAGAATTTCCTTCAAGGGTTCTTACCAGCATACAGGACCGCTTTGTGTATTCAGAATTTTTAAAACAGAGGTCTGTGCTACAAGAACAGGTATTGTTCACTGGTTGCTTAAATGTAAATGTACATGTAAAAAATAAAGAAAATAAATACATTAATAATAGAAAATAAAGCAGATGTTGGGTGTAGGCTGTGTCCTCATGCCCAAAGTCATCTATTCTGTTCTGTTTCTTTTCTTTTTTTAAATTTGTTTATTTATTTATGGCTGCGTTGGGTCTTTGTTGCTGCGTGCGGGCTTTCTCTAATTGCGTTGAGCGGGGCGGCGCTGGGGGGCGGTAGGGCGCTACTCTTCACTGCAATGAGCGGGCTTCTTATTGCGGTGGCTTCTCTTGTTGTGGAGCATGGGCTGTAAGTGCACGGGCTTCAGTAGTTGTGGCACTTGGGCTCAGTAGTTGTGGCTTGCGGGCTCTAGAGCACAGGCTCAGTAGTTGTGGCACACGGGCTTAGTTGCTCCGCGGCATGTGGGATCTTCCCAGACCAGGGCTTGAACCCGTGTTCCCTGCATTGGCAGGTGGATTCTTAACCACTGCGCCACCAGGGAAGCCCCTGTTTTGCTCTGTTTCTGAATGCTGGAGATGTTCTTAATAAAATTTGCCATGTTTTTAAAATGTCTTGTGGAGGCAAGTTTTTAAAGTTTTTACATTGAAAGTATATATGAAAAAGAATATATATGTGTGTCTGTATAACTGAATCACTTTGCTGTACACCAGAAACTAAAACACACACATATGTATGTATGAACTGGTATCTTAGCCAGAAGCCCCCAGTGAAACAGATTGCTTTGTGGCTTGGATTGGATATGGTGATATGCAGGATTGTCTAGAACTTATTATTATTAGTTGACATGGAGCATCCACTGTGCACCTCTTCTGCTACTTGAGGTCCTCAGTCATTTCCTAAGAGATGTTCCAACCTCTTGTTTCATAATCTGCTATCTCCCCAAATGACAGAGATAGCCACCACTGGCACCTACTGACCCAGCACTTCACTAAAATGGCATGTCCACCTCTGGTCAAGAGAAGGCAATGGAAAGAGTATGGGACTTGGAGTTGGATGACCAGGCTCAAGTTCCAATGATGGCACCTCAGTTGCAACCTCTGTGAAATGGGCCAAGTAATATTTTGCTCACTACATTGTTGAGAAGTAGATGAGACAACATATGAAACTTCATTACATGTGTATTGGGAAAATATCAATATTTTAATTAGAACTGCTAAGTTTTCAATGCCTATGATATATCAGGTACCACCTGAACACAAATGATCTCATTTACTCTTCTCAACGTGTCTGTGAAGTAAGCAAGTCGACAGTTATCCTCATTTCAAAAATGAAGTAACCGAGGCAGAGGAGTCTTACGTAAACTTGTCCCAAGTTCACGCAGTTAGTTAGGGGCAAAGCCAGGATTTAATCTCAGATATTTCAGACTCTGAAGTCCACGTCCTTTTCCACTGTATCATATTTTTTTCATTTTGATTTGGGTTCCCTAAATAAATCATTTAACTAAAGGTGATCAAAGCTTTGTTGAATGAATTTACTGCAAAAGAGTTAAGACTTAAGAAAGTAGATTAGATGGGATTTTTTTGTTCAACCAATTGCATTATGTCTTTAGTAATGTTCTAATTACGTACAGACATCGGGAGCTTGAGATAACCTGGGGTTTTTTTTGTTTTTTTTTTTTTGCGGTACGCAGGCCTCTCACTGTTTTGGCCTCTCCCGTTGTGGAGCACAGGCTCCGGACGCGCAGGCCCAGCGGCCATAGCCCACGGGCCCAGCCGCTCCATGATAACCTGGTTTTTTAAAGCTAAGAGTTGAACTCAAAAGTTTTCTATCCACAGAATTCTCCTTTTAGTTACAAACTCATCTTCTTGAAGTCCCCAGATACTGGGCTGGCCAAAAAGTTTGTTCGATGTTATGGAAAAACCCGAACGAACTTTTCGGCCAACCCAATATTTCTGCTTTTATATTAAAAAACTTGCTGTTAATGGAAAACTGTGTCTTCTTCTGACTTGGAGATAAAGTATTTCGGGGCCATCAGCCAAGGTGGCACACCCCTCTTCTCTACAGCAACCATACTGCACAGCACTGCACAGGCCTCTGAAATTTGGCACCTCTTGAAAATGTTGGACTTCCTGTAGCCCATCCCTGAATCAAAACTTGGTGCATTTGCAACTCAGAGTTGCCAGAGTACTTTTAGTATCAGTGGTAATGCAAGCATTTTTAGCCAGTAGAGTCTCACCTTGAAGTAGGTGGGAGAGGGAAGTGAGTGAATAGAAACCAAGCTCTTCTCCCCGCTCCTCTGTCCTTCTGCTGGGCATCAGAGATTCCAGATCAAAGGGACTGTTTTTCAGCGACTGGGAACTAAAGCCTCGTGTCCAGGTCCCATGCCAGAGATTCTGAGTTTATTGGTCTGGAATCGGGGCTCCAGCACAGCTGCTCTGTCCAGCTCCCAGACGTACGTAGCGTTCAGTCCAGGTGGCCCCTCACTGATTTCGTCCAGCTTCCTTTTTCCAGGTGAGAAGACACCCGTCCTGAATAAGTGAGCTGCCTAAACCGTGCAGCTGGATAAGTGGCTACGCTGAGAGCAGACCCCAGGTCTTTCTCTGGAGCTCACTTCGTGTTCTCCTGTCCCCGAGCTGAGCGAGGCCCTGCCAAGGAACGCAAAGAGCAGCCAACCTTGTCACCCAGACCCCTGCACCCCTCCCCTGCTTGTCCCCCAACTCCCCCCTCCCCTAGCTCCCTGCCTCTGAGTCTGACCCGGGGACCCAGGTGCTGTCTCCAGGAGGGCCCTTCTAAGGTGTCCAGGGGAGAAGTAACCTGTCCTTTGTCTGCACAGCCCGCAGTACAAGAACAGCTGTGAAGGGGACGTGTCCTGAGAGATTTCCACATAAATCAGAGGCCGGGGTGGAGGCTTCCTTCACTTGAGGGAGCATGTGAACCACCTAGCCAGCAACATTCAAACGGACAGTTCCGCCCAGGAAATGCCGATTTCGCGCGCCTGAGGGGGCCAGGAGTGCGCGTTCCAACAAGCCCCTGGAGGCCCACGCACACACGGTCCCCCCCCCCAGAGTCGCCTGCGTTCTATGGCCGGACCGTCCCACCAGGACCGGGGGTCCTCCCAGACACACACATACACGTCGGACGCACGCGCACACGCACATGCACCCCCCCACACACACCCACCAGACGCACACACACATGCCCCAGACACACACACGCGCCAGACGCACACCCCCCCCCCAGATGCAGACACACACACACACGCCAGACACACACACACACACGGGGGTGAAGAGAAGCCCCAGAGGCAGCGCGGCCCCCGGTTGTCCGTGGGACTCGCCTGGGGCAGACGCACCCCTGGGCACTCCCATCCGCTCACCAGCCGAGCTCCCCAGGAGAACGGCCCAGCTTGTCTCGTGACCCCTGGGGTAAGGGGCCTTGAACCCTGCATCCGGAGAGCCGGCCCAGCCCCCGCGCTGAGCCCGCCTGCAGCGGGAGGGCGGCTGCCTCGTGACGCCCCACCTCCGTCCAGCCCTCTGCCTTGCATCGCCTGCACACCCTCCCCCTGGAGAAGCCTCCAGGGCCCGCTGGCGCCTTCTTTCCCAGTGGCATTTACGGAGCCCCGTGCTTGGCCTCTTGGGTTAAACGTTTAGACCTGGCTGGGGGGTGGACAGTCATAGCCCAAGGCACCCAGTTTGTTGATGAGGAGAGCAGTCGAAGGTCCCACAGGTCGGGAGAATGCCCTGCCCTCACCGCTCCTGCCCTCCCTGCTCTCCTTTCATGTAACCCCCCGCCCGTATCAGCTCCCCGTCCCCCACCCCAGCCCAGACCCTAAAATCACTGCTGGTTGTGAGTTTTCCAAACACTGGGGCCCGGCTTGGTCCTCACGTGTCCAGATGGTGGTGGCCCACGGTCCCAATGACGCCCCCTGCCTCAGTGACAGCGCCTCCTCCTCATGGCTCCCCGCCCTCGGCCTGCACTCTCCCCCAGAACGCCGGGGCGCCCTCATTCTCAGCCCAGCGAGCGGTCTTCTCTCTCCTTCATCTCCCCGGAGGACCTCACCCTCTCTGGCTCTTTCTGCTTCTACTTTGGTCCGAGGACTCCCGGCGAAAACCTGCGATCCCTCATTTCACTCCTCACGTGTATCAGGAAGCTGCTTTTATGTACATGGTCACCTATCGCAGCTTCCTGGCCGAAGACACGGGTTCAGAGGTAAGTCTCCCAAGGACGCGTGGCTGCTAGATGCCGAAGCCATGATCTGAACCCAGACCTGACTCTCCCGGGCCTGGGTCCCCTCTTCCACGCAGCCAAGGGCCGAGCCCCAGGCCCGGAGGGACCTCTTACCTTGTACCCCCTTGGGCTGGGCTTCAAGCCCTGCTTCCTGCCCTTGGACCCCCACTGCCCGAGGCTGGCTGGGGAGGCTGGGCTCCTCTGGGCTGCATCTCTGGCCATCTCACGGTCCTGCCCTTGGCCTGTGGGGCTGAACCTCCCAGGTTCACACCTTATCCTGGCCAGTGCCTCCCCACCCCAGGGCCCGTCCTCCTCAGCAGCATCCCTGACAGCCCCACTGGCCTGTTGCCGATAAAGAACAAGGACCTTGTGGTTTTCCAACTGTGGGAGGCCTGGGAAAAGCGTTGAATGTTTCCGTCCGTCACAACGATTGGCAGCACGTGTGATGTGGTGTGCAGGGCCCAGCATGCCGGACGCCCGGCCACACTGGGGCCGGTCCCTCCCGAGGATGGGTGGCTCTACCCCAGAGGTCACTTTACAGCTGACCAGACTGAAGTTCGGGCGCATAGCGGCTTCCCCAGAGGCACAGGGCCGGGCATAGACGAGCGTCCCACTTCTGAGTTCTGACTCTCCCGTCATATCCGAGAAGGAGTGATATGGCCTTCTAACATTCCAGGCTGGCTGGGATCACCTGCCTCAAGGCAAAGGGATGAACTGGGTGATGTCTTGAAGCTTCATCATTACGGCAGTTCCGGGAAAAGACAGACCTTAGGGTCAGATGCCCGCTGGCTGCGATGGATAAAAGGTGGGATGGGTGAGAGGTGGAAGTGACTCATTTTTCTTGGAAAAGGCTGAGCCCTACGTCTTATTTTGTCCTGCTTCAGCTTGGCGAGCTCTTCCTTGCCCTTGAGAGACAGGCCCCGACAGGGCAGGCAGCTCCAGAAAATGTTGGGGACCCAGGGATAAATGGAATGCTTTGCAGGCCTTTTGTGCTGACACCCAGGAGCAATGACCTCTCTTCCCCGCTTGGATCTCAGCCTTCCAAGCGCACCTCACCCTCCCAAATACATAGCAGAATCAGAGCCACAAAAACTTCTGAATGTGAGGGACGAGGGTGAGGGGAGAAGACATTTACAGAATAAACTGAGTCTATTCCCTCCTAGGTCCAGGGCTCTTCACCCCTACTATGAAGCTGCTCTCACAGACGGAGATTATGACTGGTACGGCTGGATTCACTGCAGTCACATGTCACAGCAGCAAAGGCTCACTGTGATACGGTTTCCCCGCATTACCGGGACCTGCATTTCAGGACACACTACACACCAGGACCACTGACATTTGTTAGTTCTTTTATCCAGCCTATGACGAGCAGCTGTTCCGTGCCAGGCTCCGTGCCAGCTGCTGAGGATGCAGAGATGAAAGGGCTGCCCCCATGTGTCCCACTTCCTAGACGTGCTGTGGCCCCTCCCCGGGGCTCACCAGTCAGCAGTTCTGCCCTCCTGATGGACGAGTGAAATAACAGAGCAGTGTTCCTGCCCTGTGTGCCCAGGGGTGGGGCGACAGCAGGAAACCCAGACGGTGGCTGAGAAAATTGGGAGATGCCGCGGAAGTGGTCCCGACAGCAGCCGTAGCAGCAGAAAGTCCAGTTTTCATGAGCTCTTTTGACTGGGGGCGGTGGTGGTCTGGGTACTCTCCAGGCAGAAAGGACGGGAGTCAAGGTGGGGTAAGTTTGTCATGAGCTGAGGCTGGGGGTCAGGGGCTGTAGGATGGGGGTGACAGCAGTTAGAGGAAACCACAAGGAGTCATGTGGTCTGTTGGGGGGTGTCTGTGGGCAGTAGATGTAGGGCAGGAAGGAAACTGAGAGTCGCAGAAATGCTGCCTAGTTGAGAAGGGGGCCCCGATGACCAGAGAGACACCTCTTTTGGAAGGTAGAGGAGTTTTTTCAGAATAGAGGAGGCGGGAGTGGGAATCTTGGGGACCCCCTGAGGAACTTCCAAAGACATAGGCTGGAGCTTTGGCCAGTGTGAGGGCAGGTGTCTTCCTGTGCTCAAGGAGGATCAGGCCGCAGGTTGGCCCTGGCTCAAAGCCCCACCGGGTCCCCAGAACACAGGGAGGGGCAACGGAGAATCCAAGAGAGGGGAGGGCTGCTGTCGGGCTGGGGAGCCGCTGGAGGAGGCAGGGAGAAGCCGGGCCGACCAGGACCCCTGGGTTCCCGGGGAGGGGTCCAGGCCAGCACGAGGGGTGTGGTCTTCTCTAGCCAGCTGTTGCTGCCTGAGGCCCTGTACTCCGAGAGCCCAGGTGGCTTTCCTTGCCGCAGTCTGCGTTCAGTCCTGGCTGTGTCCCTAGCCAGCCGCAGCAGGATGACCTGAGCACTGGAGGGTCCTTCTTGGAGGTCCTCGCAGGGTCCAGACATCCCCTGCCCGTGGAGGCACAGTAGATGAGCCGGAATGAGAAAGGCTGACTTCCCATCTTACCCAGAGGCGCTTGACTTCTGGCACCGGTGACAACGAACCACTGAAAGAGCACTGCAGTTTTCCCATCCTCTGGGTCCTAGAAGCAAGAGACTCTGGGACCAGGATGACTGGCTCTGCCACGTATAGCTCCGTGTCACTTGAGAGATAAGAGCTCAGAGGTCCAGAGACGTCCCGCCCTGGCCCGAGGTCACACAGCGAGTCAATGCAGAGTCAGGCCTGGAAACTGGGTTTCCTGATCTGTAGGCCTGAGTTGGGCTCCACAGCTGGAGAGCCTCAGAGCCGGGGCTGCCCCTTCGGGGAGGGCAGCTTCACAGCCTAATTAGAAGCTGTAGGGGAGCGGGGACATGGGGGGCCGTGCTCGCAGATCAGCGCCCCTCCATAGATCATAGGCATGCCAAGGACATAATAAATAATCTGCCCAAAGGTTTTAAAGGTAAAAATCAGCAAACCATTAATAACATCCCCGGCACCATATATCACGCTGAAATCTTCCCATTATGCTGCTTCCTGAGGCAATTCGCATCTTCTAGGCGGTTTCTGTTTGTTTGTTTTCGTTTCCTTTCCGATATGTCCTGCTGCACCTCTGAAGCCCCTCCCTTGCAGCCTGTGGGCCGGGAAGGATCCGGGTTCTATTCAGGAGTGTGGCTGAATGGGCATCCCTTCCTCGGGACCCTATGTTTCTGCATCCACGTTTCCCTTCAATGGATGGGGTGAAGCTGGCCTGCCTTCCCCCACCCCCAGCTCTAAGTAGGAGTAACTCTCTGCCCTCTCTCTCCGAAAAGCCAAGGAGGCTTACTTAATTAATACAACAGGGTCACTTTAAATAAGAAAAGCGCTGATGGCTGCACTCTCCAGTCCCCTGCAGGGAGCGGGGGGCGAGCTCCAAGATTTGGGTGCATTGGATGTGTTTTATAATTTGGGAATCACTCGTGGTATCAAGAGCTGGAATGCGGAAAATCAGGCAGAGAGAAGCTGGGCCAGCAGCCTGACGGCCTGTGGCACGGGTTGGCGCGGGGCGGCGCGGGGCTGGGTGACCACACGGGGCAGGGTCCAGGAACGCCTCCCCCATTTGGCCTCAGCTTCCTGCCGCCTGCTGCCCTCCGTGAGTTCTTCGAAGGGCGTGTGGGTTGAGTAGATCCCGAACTGCCACAGTGAAACGGTCGCTTGGATGCAGGACGCGTACCCTGAAAACAGAGGAGGAACTCTGTGCTGGTTACTTGGTGCCTCCTGGAAGACCCCCCTGATACGGGGAGGCTGGGATGGGGAGGGGCTCCTGTCTTGGCTCTTTCGTCGTGAGCTGAGCTGGGTGACTTTAGAACAGCCCCTTCCCTCCTCTGGGCCTCTGTCCTCACCTGCGGCATTCTGAGAGTCCCTTCCAGCTCGGAGGCTGGACGGAGCCACCTCCCCGAACTTCCCGTCTGAGAGCCAGGGCCACGTACCCGTCATTCTGCGAAACCTCTTGAGCGGTCCCGGGCTAGGACCTGTGAGCGGCCGGCCTCAGCCGTTTTTGACCTTGGCTAAGACATACACCTCTCCACAGCTTGGAGTTCTGTTCCCGTCCCCCCAGTCCCTCCAAGTAGACAGTAGGAATCCACCGGACCACCCCTCACACGCGAGGGGCACGTTTCACAAAGCACAGCCTGGTTTCCTTAGGCCTGCAGAACGACCCAGTGAAGAAGCAACGTAAGGCCTGCTGTACCCATTTGATGGATGAGGAAACTGATGCGGACAGATGAACGGGATTGAGAAATCCTCTGGTAAAAGGCCTCTCGTGGAGAGGAGCTCAGAGTGTGATGCCCTGGAACAGGGTTCTGAGAGCCCGAGGGGACGGATGGCTGTTAGGCCAGGACAGCCCCTGGCCGTGAAGTGTCCTTCCCGAGCATATCTTGGGGTCCGGCGCAAGCCACGCACACTGTGAGCAGCTCTCACCTGGGCATCACGTTTTACAAGAAAGACTCGACTTCCCTAGGCTTAGAGTGACGTCCCAAGTTGACTCTGCAGGGCGGACTGGAAGCCGGGCCCCAGCAGCCCCAAAGGAGGTGAGGCTCCACAGCCAGCAGACGTGTGCTGGCCTCCCCCAGCCCTGGCGGGCTCTTCTGCAAGACCAGCATCCTCCTTGCAGCTGCTGGAGCTTCCCAGTCTGGACCATCTCAGCCTCCCCGTGTCCTGAGGGAGGGCTCCGTCTAGTGCAGGGTCCCCAGGGGCACGTCGGTAGAGCCCGAAGGCTCCGCCAGCAGACCCCTCTGTCACGCCCTCCTTTGTACCCACGGTTTGCCCACCTGCCACACCCGACTTACCAACTGTGTGGTCTGGGCAAGTTACTAGTGTCTCTGAGCCTCAGTTTACCATCTACAAAATGGACCTAATGCCCACCTGTCTAAGTGGCTGTGAGAATTAGACGGTGTGATTACTGTGGACATGCCATCGTGAGTATTTTAATAAACGAGTTATTCTTGGGACAGGTTGGAAATGATTTGTCTGAGGGGGTACAGAGACTCCTGAGTTCAGCCAGAGGGGAGAAAGCACATTTCCACTGGAAGGGAGTAAAACTGGGGAAGGTTACACAAACGAGAACACATTCGGTCAGCACGTTGACACAAGAGTGGGGCTTTTTTTTTTTTTTTTTTTTTTTTTTTGCGGTATGCGGGCCTCTCACTGTTGTGGCCTCTCCCGTTGCGGAGCACAGGCTCTGGACGCGCAGGCCTAGCGGCCATGGCTCACGGGCTTAGTTGCTCCGCGGCATGTGGGATCTTCCCGGACCAGGGCACGAACCCGTGTCTCCTGCATCGGCAGGCGGATTCTCAACCACTGCGCCACCAGGGAAACCCAGAGTGGGGCTTTGACGGGAGCAGTTGGGAGCCTGGCTGGGGAGATTCCAGGGGAGGGGACAGAAGGTTGAAAGCCCAGAGGTTTAGGAAGCAGAGAGGGTCCAGCTTGACCAGATCCAGGCACGTGGAGGAGGGTGGGCATTTGGGCCTGGTCTGTCCGTCACGCTGGCTAAGTACCGGTGCCGAGGCGTCAGCTCTGATGATGGAGTGCACTTTGCCAACCAGCAGTCCTGAGAGACCCTGGCTCCCCTCGACCCCCTGTCACTGTGCCAGACCCCTGGCCCCCCTCAGGCCTTGATGGATGGCTCCCACGTCGATTTCATACATCTCTATCTTCTCCAGGAGCTGTGACACAAGTAATTGGTGTCACCTTTGTTGACTGCATGCCAAGTGCTGACAAAACAGTCCCTAACAGGGAGCTCCGGGGTCCTGTGCTCGATTCTGTGGATGAAGGAACCGCCAGGGACCGACCGAGCTGACCCGTGGGGAGGCAGCCGGCCCCGCTGGAGCAGCGGGGGCCAGTGCCAAGGTATCCTGGCCCCAACCTGGAGAACGCGCCGGACTCCTGCTAAACTGGGGGCAGCGCTGTGTTTGGGATCCATGACTCGTGCCCAAGGCTGTGCTGGGGGCTGACCCACAGCTCTCTGATCACCGCCGTCCATGCCATTCCTATGCTGCGCGCTTGTGGGGGGGGGGAACCCTCGAGGAGGGGCCCTATCTCCTGCCAGCAAGGATGCTGCCCTTTCCCAGCGCAGATGATGTGTCCAAGGTGCAATGAGTTGCACCGACGAGTGTAGATGTTGGCGAGGGGAAGTGTTGGGGAGGTGGGCGAGGGTGGGTAAAAGCCCCGTCACCTGCTCTTGACCAGACAGACTCGCGTCAAGCCAGGCCCAATCTGACCCGGAGCCTTGGCCTTTCTAGCCTCTGGGGTGGGGAGGGGGGAGGGGCCTCCCAAACGTCTCATCATTCGCACAAGGACAGCGGCCTCACCCAGGCCCCCGGCTTAGCAGAGAGGCCTGCGGTGAAGCAGGAACTCACACGGGGGCCCCTCCCGCCTGTGGCCCCAGGAGAAACAAACACCTTCTCGGAGCTACCCCATCCCTAGCCAGAGTCCAACGGAGACAAACCGGCCAGCGGAAGGCCACCTGGGGGCCGCGCCGTATGTCACTTCTCTCCATCCTCTAGCATCTGCCCCTTAGGATTTTGCCTTAAAATTCAGCTGAAACAGCCGATGGCAGGGTGCACGGGCCCTGTCTCAGTGGCCTCCTTGTAGGGCCTTTCGTGACTGGCCCCTGCCTGACCCTGGGAGAAGCTCTGAGAAGCAGGGTCCTGGAGCCCAGGAAGCTTCCAGCGTCCTGCTCTGAGTTCTTTGCAGGAGGATTTTGGACGAGGCTTGGTCTCTGGTTTTAGTATCAGAAGTAACATTCTGGTGTTTCGGTTTGTTGGGGTTTTTTTTCGCTCCTCCCAAACAACCTGTGAGGGATGATGCTTCTCCCTCCTGGTGGCGGCTGCACCCCTCACCCACGAGGGACTTCACCCTCTCTCCTGGCTCTACTGAACCTCTCTTCCCTTGTTTTCTTTTCTCCTCAACTTTCTTGTTTATTTTGTTTTATCCTGTTACGTACGTTGCCTGCATCTTGTAGGTTGCTGTAAGTCCTTTTCAGTACAAGGCTGGACTAAGCGATGAATACAAAGACGCAGACTCAGTGTGGATTTAGGAAAGAGACAGATATCCTCAAGGCACATCATTTATCCCCTGGGCCGTTCCTCCTGGGGTCTCCAGTTCTGGCCTGGGGAGATTTGATCATACAGTCTACGCACTTTGCTCCAGATCTACCACGTGCCGTGAGCCATGAATGAAGCGACGATGGCACCTGGGACGTCTCAGCAGCCACTCCTGGCTAAGAACAGAGGCAGTCCCCCTCGGGGTGACTTGGTCAGCGTCTGCGGGCACTCAGCCTCCCAGACAACTTGGCCTCGCGTTGGAGCAAGCCGCAAGGTCTCCATCTACCTGCTGCCCCGACGGCTTGTCTACCTGCGGGATCGGCAGGCCCTCTGCGGTGTCCTGCGCGTGCGCCCTGACGCGCTGCACGCCTGGGGGTGTTGAGGAGCCCTCCTGCTGGGCGTGGGGCAGGCCAGAGGGCAGAAGAGTGAGTCAGAGGTCACGGGCCTCGGGGGTCAGAGCTGCGGTCATCCCGGAGCCACTCACTCCTTGCTCCAGCCGTGTGATGCTTTGCTCTGTCGCCCGGGGAAGGCTGGAAGGTCCCTTCCTGGGGTCATGATTCCCTGTCTGCCCCTGCCCTAGCCACAGAGAGAGAGAGGGGGGTCTCTCGGGGCAACGCCGAGGCTGCCCTCGCAGCTCCTTCCCAGGGCCCTGGGCTCCCCCCTCGCAGCCCCACCACGCGGCCGTCTCCGGCCCGGCCCCTGGGACCTGCAGATCCTTCCTCCATCCCGCCCGGCTTGGGAGAGTCCCTCCGCAGGCCCATTGTCCCCAGTCCTGCCACTCTTCCTTTGCTCCATTGTTCCTGTTATCGGCATCCTCCACACCGCGGGGCTGCACAGGAAGGCGTGGCTGCCACCGAGGCCCAGGCCGGCCCAGGTGTCCTGCCGGCGGGGCTGCCTGCGCGGTCGGGTCCTTCAGGCTTGTCCCAGAGCCCGTGGCGGGTTACATGGCACGCGGCCATGCGCTTTTGCGGGCCTCTTGGTTCTCGGTGCTTGGGAGGAAGGGGCAGGAGACTCTGAGCACCCCCCTTACCAGCTGTGGTGTCTGCAGGTACAGGCAGCCTCTCCAAGTCTCTCCTTCAAGGCCAATGTCCTGCACAGTCAGAATCGCCGCATCTCTGTAGGTGCAGGCCTGCCTGTTTTCCTTCTTCTTCTTCTTTTTTTTTTTTTTTTGATGTGGACCATTTTTTTAAAGCCTTTATTGAATTTGTAACAATATTGCTTCTGTGTTATGTTTTGGTTTTTTGGTCCCGAGGCATGTGGGATCTTAGCTCCCTGACCAGGGCATCAAACCCGCACCCCCTGCATTAGAAGGCACAGTCTTAACCACTGGACCTCCAGGGAAGTCCCCTGCCTGTTTTCTTGACAGGACCAAATAAGGCTGAGGAAATGAAAGCGTGTGAAGTGAGTGGTTTAGATTAGAGCAGGCCTAATAAAGCAGATCCTATCCAGAGTTTTTCAGGATGAAGGAGCTGGGGGAAGGGAGAGGGAAGCCTGCTTTTGGTCTGCCCTGGGCTAGAATATTCTAGGCGTCTCAGGAGAGCTGGCATGGTACAGATTTAGCAAATAAAGAGAAAGGACACCCAGCTCAATTTGAAATTCAGGTAAAGAATTATTCGTAAAATACCAGTGTGTCCACTGCAATATTTGGGACAGACTTATACTAAAAGATTATTCTTTGTTTATCTGAAATTCAAATTGAATTGAGTGTCCTGTGTTTTATCTGGCACCTCTACCTAAGAGCCCTTGCGGGGTGCGGAAAGCTGCAGGGAGGTCGTTGAGATGCTCAGACAGCATTGGGAATGGGGGGGCGGGTGGGGGGGGTTCCTTTGGATCTTCCTCCTTCCCTAGAGTTTCTCTGGAGCATCTTTTCCAGAATCCTCTAGGAGACGGGCAGGCTGGAGGTGGCTCCCCGAGGCACAGGGATGCCCCAAGTCTGAGGTCCCCAGACCAGCCCGAGTCAGACATTCGGGCCCAGAGCTCTTTGTAGCAGCCTCCCGTGATGGAGCCCCCCCCTCCTCAGGGCTGGGGGTGCAGATGGGGAAGTCGGCAGAGCCGGCCTGGTAATCCGGGTGGATCCAGGAAAGAACCCGGGCAGGGCGGCCAACTCCGTTCCCACCAGCTGGGACGCCTCGCCCTCTGCTGGCAGGTGCTGATATGACAGGCATCTCTCTCAGGGACCGTCCCTGCAAGAATTACCAGACAAGCCGCAGCCTCAGTTTACCTTCCACTCTTCTGTCCCTGCTCTGGGAGAATCGGAATTGTGGCTTTTCTGGGAAGAAAGATTCACCGTTATGAATCTATGTTGTTGATACAACCCCATTTCTTTTATGCTAGGCAAGCAGGATCTTGGAGAAAACGAGATACAACGTTCACTGATTTTGCCTTCCAGAAGGAGTGGACTTGGAAACTTCTAGAAACAAAAAGAGGCAATGTCTCTCAGTCTGTGAGGTAATGACTCCCAGTCATTAGTAGCGGTGGGAGCATCGGAACGGGATAGCCATCATCTTGTTCACTCTAGCAGGAACGCGCTCCTAAAGTCTCTGGCTTGGGTAGTTCACTCTTTGCTGTTCCCTTCTATTAACATGGATAATTATTTGCTTCCTGTGGTCCCCTGTTTTAGCTCAAGACACCTCCAAGTGACCAGAGATCTCAGGACAGAATTCTCTACAAGATACTCAATGAGCCAGTAACACAATTCCTACAGATAACAGCCAAAGGGGATCGTTGAGAGGCGTCTATCAACTCCAGCCAATGAACAGTTTAACTTTATGTACTGGATACAGGAAATAGTAGATACTTTTTCTTCATCAAGATATTTATAATCCACAGGGAAAAGTGACATGGTTATAAGTATGAGCTAATACAGCTGCGGGGATTTATGACGTGCAAACAGGGCAGACCCAGGTTTTCCAAGGACTTCTTAAAAAACAGACTCTAAGACTGCACATGAGTAATGAGGCTCCTAAGTGAATACTTATTTGGGATGAGTAAATGAATTACAACGATTTGCATATTTTTATAAGACTGGTTTTTTTTTGTTTGTTTGGTTTTTTTGCGGTACGCAGGCCTCTCACTGCTGCGGCCTCTCCCGTTGCGGAGCACAGGCTCCGGACGCGCAGGCGCAGCGGCCATGGCTCACGGGCCCAGCCGCTCCACAGCATGTGGGATCCTCCCGGACCGGGGCACGAACCCGCTTCCCCTGCATCGGCAGGCGGACTCTCAACCACCGCGCCACCAGGGAAGCCCTATAAGACTATTTTAGTGCCGTTCTAGATTCACAGCAAACTAGAGAAGGTGGTACAGAGATTCCCTGCCCCCTACATGCGTGGCCCCATCATTAACATCCTCCACCGCAGAGGTGCCTTGGATACAGTCGATGGCCCTGCATTAACACCTCATTATCACCTCGGTTTACCGTAGGGTTCAGCCTCTGTGTCGTAAACTCTGTGGGTTTGGATAAATGTCCAGGGATATGTCTCCACCACCAGAGTATCATGAAATGGTTTCGCTGCCCTAGAAATCCTCTGTGTTCCACCTACTCAATCCTCCCTCCCCCAACCTCTGGTGACCACAGATCTTTTTACTTTCTCCATAGTTTGGCCCAAGTAGCAGATTTTTTAATTGAAAAACAGGAATATCAGGAAACCAGGAAAATAATCCAGACAAGTTTCTGGCTCTGTATATTTGTTTATCCTCTGCCTGGGACATAACTTCCAGTGCTGGGAGCCCTAAGACATGTTCCCACAGATGCACGACTTGTGGCCTTGCACCTTCATCTTGTGGCACTAGTGGGTCATTGGGGGTGCTCTAGGAAGCCATTTCAACACCAAGACAGTTGACAATGTTTAATTACACAGCACTGACTAAAGTGCACGTGTGTGTGTGTGTGTGTGTGTGTGCATGTGTGTGTGTGTGTGTGATGGCAAGTATGATGGCGGGAAAGTCAGAGTGGAAACAGACAACAGTCTTAACCAATTTGTGATTAAAATAGCTTACATTTGCAAATTTCACAAACCCATGTACTGCTTGAATAGAGGTTGCTAGGGTGCTTGGCTAGCCACGAGGGGCCTCGAGACTTAAATTTTGTTGGTTTCAGGGTAAACCTCTCACCACATACAGACCAAGGCCAAATCTCAAAACAAATAAAGTCAACATTATCCACAAATGAGACTAAAATTTTGAGAATAACGCCAGGAACATCTGGTTATATTCAGTGTTTCAAGTGTCTTGAAGACATTTTTCTAACAGTGATACTGATTTCTGCCTATGATTTATAGGAACCAGACTCCTAACCTGTAAGCCCAATAGGTAATCAAACGCTCTTTATTTACCATTTATCAGATCTAGCTGTATCCTGAATTCTCAAAGTTAAATTTAATCTGCAGTATTCATATTAGGCCCAATTTGTGCTGTCCCAACCCTACCCTGTGTCCCACCGCGGGGACGTTACCATGGTAGCAAATGCTGGGCAAGCAAGAATAATAGAGGGAAGGCATCTCGGGGACACAATTCATTCTGAAGCAATATGGACGTGAGGTTCAAAGTCAGTGGAACAGAACAAGAGGAAATGTAACACAATGGGTGCAGGTTGGTTTAAGGGCTTCTGGACAAGGAGGACGGCTACTGAGTCTCTGAGTAAGAAAGGGAGCTCTTTGTGAACTTATGACCTGAGCCTCTATTGGGCTTGTTTGGACATGGTTTGGAGGAGATAGGAGAGGCAGCTAGATGACCGCTCTCATCTAATTCTCTAATTCTCATCTAATTCTCATCTCATCTAAATCTCATCAGAATTCTTTCCCTTGTGCAAGGCTTACGCTTGGATTTTAGAGAAACAGCGCCCTCTACTGCTAAATAGCTTTTACGACAGCTCAGAGGGCAATGGTTCCCTTGGAGGCTCTGTCTACAGGCTCATTCTTCACACACACACACACACACACACACACACACACACACACACACACCCCGCGCCTCCCAGGAGACCTGAACTTCTAAAGACGTTTGGAGGTGATAATGTGGGTAGTGATCTAGGATAACGTGGGCACAGCCGTTTGGGACGAATCGCCGTCTCTGTGCGCAGTTCCTGGTGCCTGGGCTTTCCGGGTGGCATGGCTGCCACTTCCTTCCCACCTGGGCTTTGAGGAGGACGCTCACACTCTCCCCGCTGCCCCTCCCTGGGGGCTGCGGGAACAGGCAGCCTCCCCTGACGCTCTGC
This sequence comes from Kogia breviceps, assembly GCF_026419965.1. Classification (NCBI taxonomy): domain Eukaryota; kingdom Metazoa; phylum Chordata; class Mammalia; order Artiodactyla; family Physeteridae; genus Kogia; species Kogia breviceps. The sequence goes on along the minus strand of NC_081317.1, from coordinate 110,151,602 downwards.
CATTGACCAGTAGCTTGACCCCAGGCACATTGCTTGACTCTCTCATCTTCATTCTCCGGTCTCATGTAAAGTGAAAAAATGGATTAGCTCGATGACGTCTACAGTATCTGCCAACCCCCTCCGGGACCCCCCAACCCCACTTCTCTCTCTCTCAAGCTTCTGCCGGACTCCTTCTGGGGAGACCAGGTGCACCGTCAAGCCGAGAGCCGTGTCTGCCCTAATGCAGATGGCCTCCGTGCCCTGAGGGACCTACCGGACTCTCTGCAGCCTGTGCTTTAACGTCTGAGTCCAGGGTCCACCTGCCCCTTCCCAGGATGAGGAAGGACGATATTGAGGAAAACGCTTATGCTCTGCGGAAGAAAGGACCTTTGTGCATACGCTCCCTTAACCACTGACGGTGACTCGACAAGTCGTTTCACTGGCTTCATTGGTTATACCAGGCACAATGCCGAAACTCATCTGTGTTTCCATTTTCAAGGTTTAAAGACAACCAGGAGACCCCACCCCAAGGGACCCGGGGTTGTTCTCCGTTTGGAATTACATCCCAAGGGCTGGCAAGCTCATAGGGTCCTTACAAGTTCAAGGTGGCACTTCCCCCACCAGGAACTTGGCTGAGGAGGCCTGTGCCCTCCAGGAGCTCCCAGCCAAGCTCTAAGCGCAGGATTCTCTGGTCATGAAGGAGGCAACTCTCCCTGGAGCTCTCAGACTCCATCTCTAAGCTCCTTGGCTGCTGAGGACGGGACGGGAGACCTGATCAAATCAAAGATGAATCTGTGATATTTAATCAGGTGCCTCGAGGGGTTCTTGAAAACTCCTCTGGGCCTGGGAACCACCTCAGAAGATAATAAATAATAGTGACAGACAGAAACAGAGCTGAGTGCCTCCCTTTGATCTTCTGTTTCCTCCATAGGGGTCTTGGCGCCTGGGTCACTGTTGACTTGAGTGTTTGTTCTACTGTTTGTGCCTCGGTATGAAAACACAAACGCCAACTTCCTTCTGGACGCAAGACCCCAGGAGGACCAGGAGGAAACTCTCCAGGGACAGGGCCCTGCTCTTCCCCACCTCCTCCAACGCCAGTAGGTTTACATCTGGGAAATCTTGGCACCTTCCTCTATGCTGAGGTTCAGGTGGAGAACTTGGAAAGTGAAAAGCCAGGCTTAATATCCCATGCATGTGTGCACCCACCCCCCCCACACACACACAGAGACAGCCCTCTGACTGTAAATACAGGATTCAGCCTATAACAGAAACAATAAGAGCTGGATTCAATGAGGTCCCCCCGGCAAATGGAGTGTTTAGGGTTTTGTTGGGATTCTATTGTGTAGACTGGAGTTTCTTAAACAGTAAGACAGCAAGCAGCTTCCTGTTATGGAAACAGCCCAACCCTGAGATCCAGAAAGTCAATCTATACAGCAACTGGATAAACAACCAAGATAACGATCAGCCATAATCGGCACAATAGCCAAAATGGGATTGCTTGGAGAAAAGAGGCTGGCGCCGGCCCAAGCAATGCCCGTGAATACAAGCCATCTCCTGCTCAACAATCCCCATTCACTGTGCCCTGGGCTTGTGCGCGCCGCCCCGTACACGGTGGCCGGGCGTGTGCACATACAGACCCAACGCTATTGATGGGCGGCTGGCCAGGAGCCGTGTGCCTGGCTCCCCGGGTGCCCCCCGAAGGCCTCCCTGGGCACTGCACCAGGACAGCTGGCCCCCTGTCTTTGCTGGCATGACTGGTGTCCTACTCCCGTCCCGTCACTTGCGGGAGTGAGCTCGTCCAAGCCAGGGCTTGAAGCCGAGTCTTAGCTTGTCCATCTGTAAAGGGCCAGGCTAACGATGTGTCCAGACTACTTTGCTCTGTTTCTTCTGAGGGCTGCACAGATGACATTGCCTTCGGATTACAGAAGACACGGCAAAACTGGCTGTTTTATAGAGTATCTGAGGGCTTCCCTGGTGGCGCAGTGGTTGAGAATCCGCCTGCGGATGCAGGGGATGCGGGTTCGTGCCCCGGTCCGGGAGGATCCCACGTGCCGCGGAGCGGCTGGGCCCGTGAGCCGTGGCCGCTGAGCCTGCGCGTCCGGAGCCTGTGCTCCACAACGGGAGAGGCCACAGCAGTGAGAGGCCCGCGTACCACCAAAAAATAAAGTATCTGAGCGTTGGGCTCAGCCCCTTGGCAGTTACCTGAGTGCAGTGAGATCCATCCTCCGCCCGCCTCCGCCCACCCCAAAACTGCTCTATTGCCGAGGGACCCTCCCCATCAGCCCTTAGTCAACACATGTCCACCTAGTTAACCTGCCCTGGGCGTCATCAAACTAACACGGAGAACGACTCAGTGTCCGACCAGGTGGGCTGGCGATCGCCCAGGTGTCTGACCCAGAGGGCCCTGGAAGGCCTTGCTGACCCTGAGTCTTTCATTGATCCACCAACTTCTTTCTGAAAGGAAGTATCCACCACATGACTCAATTCTTTGGGTTAAACAGAAAGTTGGGGTGCATTGTGAGTGGGGACTCTGCATCGGGAGCCCCTGTCCGTGTGGACATAGCCTGGGAGGGAGACCTGGGGCCATCGGAGTACCCCCAGGGCTTTCTCCCGTGCCTAAATCTCATTGTTTGGGAAGAGAGAGCTGGTCAGACAGGTCTGGAGGTCAGAGGGGGGCGTGGAGCAGTGCCAGGGCCTAGGCTGGACCTTCCAGCGTCAGGAGGGACAGAGAAGGTAGCATGGGGTGACGGGGACTCTTGGAATTATTTAGTGGGACAGAGGGACAGGCAAAAAACGAATCAATTCTTTTTCTTACTGTAGCATTCAATTCTGAGCTCTAAGAGCAAAGGGGTTACATTTGGAGGTTTTGAAGGTCAGCGATCAGAGCTGGCAAGGATCTTAGAGATAATTCCAGGCCAAAAACAGAGGCTCAGAGAGAGGGCGTGACTTGCCCAAGGCCGCAGAACAGGTGAGCGACAGGGCTGGAGTGGGAACCCTGGCTTTCCAAGTGTGTCCTGCTCCCCGCTGCATCTCCCTGACTCCATCCCAGAGAGACTGCTTTCTGCCCACAAGTGGGAGGGAGGGGTGCCCTGCAATCCCTGTCCACGAACAGGGCCTGATCTGGGCCAGGAGAAGCCCGTGACCTGCTGCCGTACTGCACTCCTGGTAGCGCCTCTTCCCTGCGACCGGGGAGAGTGGGAAGGCGGCGGGGGCACGAGACCAACGATAACAGCTTTGAGCAAGACAGCCTCCAGGCCACGGAAATCAACGTGAGAAACTCAAAGAGCACGACGCTCCCTATCTCTACAGCACTTTGCCTTGCACGAAGCATCGTATCCCATTCAACCGTAGACGACTTCCCTAACTTCATAGCATTTCACTGTCCCATTCTACAAGTGAGAAAACGAATGCCCACGGGACTAAGTACCTTACCCAGAACCACAGACCCAGTGAGTCCTGTAGTCAGGGTTCGATCAGATCCTTTGACTCCAAGCCTAGGGCCAGCCCCCTCAAATCTCCTCAAAGCTGAATGCACTGACACACCACACTGTAGCCAGTGATGCCAGGGATGAGTGTTTAGTTTGTTTGCCTGTATTCATTACAACTGGTCATTTCGAACTCATATTAGATACCACCGTTCAGCGGCGGTGAGCTCAGACTGAAATCTGTGTTCCCGTTAATCTAAGTCCTTGGGAGTAAAAGAAAATCTGTGCTGCCTCCATTCCCAAAGGAGGTGAGGTTGGCGTAGCCCACGATGACCCACATGTCTCCACAGTGGAGAAATCAGCTGCCTCCATTATATGGAATAGTCAGGATGTGGTCTCTCTGTCCATCCCCACCCCCCCCCCCCCCCGCCAAAACACCAGGGTATTTGCTGGATCACAGCCAGCCCTGTGATGTGAAGGCTTCTTTCCTTACGGGGCTTGTGGCTGGGGGCGCCTGGACCCCGCGCCTGTGCCATCCTCCTTGCTCTGCTGACCACACACCTTGGATCCTAGTTTTCCTTCGGGCCTGTGGTTTCTTCCATGGGGTTCATGTCAGGTGTGTGAAACCAGTGCCCCCGATGGAGGCACCTGGCTGCGTTCACGTGCTTTTCCTGAGAGGCTGTACTATTGCTCTGCGGGGCAGCAGGTTAAAGCTCATGCAGGCGTCAACTTGCCCCCCGATTCCACAGTTAATCAGTCGAGGAAACAGAGGAGAAGCTGAGGTCTGCATCGCTGGAGCCCACGTCTAGGGATCTTTCTAGCACACAGGGTGGCCGATTGCACGGTCTTGGGCCCAGCCTGGTCTTGACCCAAGGAAGCCCCCCGGCCTTCTGGCTCAGCCTCACCTCTGGTCCGGCCTTCTCCTGCCCTGTGGCCCTCAGCACCCAAGTCTCAGAATGACCGCATCAGGTGTCTCTCCCCTGACTAAGGGGTCCACTTGCTCCCTCCCCATAACCATGCCTGCACTTTCTCAGGGGCACACTTTCAGCGACTGCACCTGCCTTTCTCTGCTTTCCTTGGCATTGACAAGCGAGAGGAGTAATGAAAAAAATCCCAGCAGCCAAGTTCACGTCCAAGCTACCCCAGCACACCTGTAGAGAGGCGTGAAGGAGCGTGAAACAACCCCGGGCTCCCTGCTCTGGCTGCCGAGAACGGAACCCCCCCCACCCAGGGCAGGTGCTGGCTGTGTTATGAAGTCACTTCCAACACAGGCCAAGAGGCTTGAGGCAGGAACCTCCTTGTCCCTCGAGCCTACCTTGGTCCCCTCCCGCTGCAGAGGAAGAGTCCTGCCCCGCTGCTGGTCAAGACCTCTGTGATCTGGGTCCCCTGCCCTCTGACCAGCGAGGCTGCTGTCCCACCCCCGTCTCCCCCTCCTCAACTCCCCAGCCCCCCTCCACCCCGGCCTCTCGCCTCCTCTCCATTTCTTGCAATCTTACTCGCCCTTCCAGGCCTAATTCACACGATGGCTCTTTTGTGAAAACTTTCCTTATGACCCCGCTTTGAAGATGGGGAAATGACAGGGGGCTCAGCAGGATTAAGTAACTTGCCCAAGGTTAACACCGCTTGAGTGGTGAAAGACGGATTTCAAACCGGAACCATCAGACTCCAAAGTCAAGGCCCTTTCTCCTAAACCCCACCTCCCCGTGAGGGGCACTGGGTTGACAAGTTCAAGGTACCGAAGCTCTGTGGGTTCCCCTTCCCCACCTGCTTGAGGGCAGGAAGCCCAGAGAATAGTGTCACGCCCTTGGGTGTTTGTGAACGGGGTCCCCTCGAGAAAGACCACTGAATTGATTTTTATCTTTTTTTTTTTTTTTTGCGGGCCTCTCACTGTTGCGGCCTCCCCCGCTGCGGAGCACAGGCTCCGGACGGACGCACAGGCTCAGCAGCCATGGCCCACGGGCCCAGCCGCTCCGCGGCATGCGGGATCCTCCCGGACCAGGGCACGAACCCGCGTCCCCTGCATCGGCAGGCGGACTCTCAACCACAGCGCCACCAGGGAAGCCCCACTGAATTGATTTTTGACAACAGCTACCATTTGCTGTCTTTACTGATGACAGTAGCTGTCATTTATTGAGACCCTCCTGTGTCGGCATCTTCCCATGCAGTCTTCACCCCGCCTCACAAGGTAGGAATTACTATTTCTATTTCCAGAAGAAGACTGCACTTTTTTTTTTTTTTTTTTTTGGCCTCTCCATGTGGCATGTGGGATCTTAGTTCCCCAACCAGGGATCAAACCCATGCCCCCTGCAGTGGAAGTGCGGAGTCTTAACCACTGGACCGCCAGGGAAGTCCCAGAAGACTCTGCACTTAGAAAGCCCACTCGAGCCAGGCATTTCCCCACTAGTTCTCTAAACAACCGACTGAGATACGGATGGCTATTTCTGTGTGACAGATGCCCAAATTGGGGCTCACAGAATTTCAGCCGCTGGCCGTTGTCCGCGGGAAGCCGGTGAGAGCCCAGGCCTGATAGCTGTTCCCATGGAGCCACTCTGCCTTGGTTGATGGAGGATGAGACAGAGCCTCAGAGCCCACACCCAGCCCTGACTCGACGTGTATCAGTAACTGTGGCTTTTGTGTGACCTGAGTGGCTTTGCACTGTCCGGCTGAGTGGAGGAGAGGAGGCGGAAGGTGAGGAAGGATGCAGGCCCAGTCACAGGAGAACAGAGTTCCGGAGGGATACCCCGTGAAGAGCAGCACGTAGACAGTCTGGGTGTGTCCAGGGACCAGGCGCTGGTGCCCAGGGATACGGAACAGGCTGGAGGGAGAGGCTGGGGGAGAAAGGGGACATCCCCTCAGCTGGGAACTTTCACCCAGTTCTGCTCCCAGGCCTGGCATGCGAAAGTCAGGGCCCTGACTGGGCCTCAGCCTCTACTTCCTGGCATGAGACCAACCTGGAGAAAGGAAGTCTCTGTGCACCTCCCTTAGAGCAGGCATTGACTCTGCCTCAGGCCTGCAGAAAAGTGGGAGCTTTGTTGCCAAGGGAAACAGGCCCAAGGTGGACCAGCCCAGGACCCCCTGTGTCGGGAATCTGCTGGGCAGGAGGGGCCCCGATAGAAGGAACAGGAGATGGGGTTCAATTGTCCACAGGCCCTGAGCCTATGTGGGGTCATGGTGCTGGGGACCAGGTGCTGACTTTCAGGGAGGGTCAGTGACCAGCCACAGCTGGGCTCAGCTGGGTGGAATCTATCCAGCACCCTATCTGTGTGCATTGACCTCAACAAATATTGATTGAACTGGATGCCAAAGTAGAGAAGAAAATGAGATGGTGAACCCCTAGCTAAAATGCAGGGCATTGTGGTACAGACTAAGCCACAAGGCTGCTGCAACCTCCTTGACTCTTCGGGGCTCAGGAGAGCCGAGAAAGCTTCCAGGAGGAGAAGACATCTGAGATGGGCTTGTCACTGCCTTCAGGCACAATGAAGCAAGTCACAAGATGCAGGAGATGATTCCTCAACCAGGGATCCCAAGACCTGGGATGGGGTTTTGCCTGTTACTGGCTGTGTGTCACGGACACATAACAACTTCTCTGAGCCTCTATTGCCATTAACCGTGACTTGGGGATAATGATTACGTCAACTGAAAAAAAACGCACAACCTAAAAGTTGAGAATTATGTTTTATCCGGTGGACATACTGAGGACTTAAGCCCAGGAGACAGCCTCTCAGATAGCTCTGAGGAACTGTTCCAAAAAGGTAAGGGGGGAGCCAGCATATATAGGAGTTTTTGCCAAAAAAATCTCCGTAGTTGAACATCAAAAGATTATTGCTAATTAAAGAAAAACCAGACATCTCAAGTTAATGAATTTAGTGCTTTTCTAGGTACGGAAAAATACAAGAGTCTGGGCTCATTGGTATCTTTCCTCTGATATACACCCTAACTATTTAGGGCCAGTATCCTGTTTTCTCTCCATCCTGAAGCCCCTCGGGGCGCACAGCGGCTGATGGCTTCACAGCCACAACATCCTTTATGTACTGATATGGCAGGTGACACTCTTTGTCCACAATAACAAGGGTTTATTTCTAATGAAGAAATCACTCAGGGGCTTCCCTGGTGGCGCAGCGGTTGAGAGTCCGCCTGCCGATGCGGGGGACGTGGGTTCGTGCCCCGGTCCGGGAGGATCCCACATGCCGCGGAGCGGCCGGGCCCGTGAGCCATGACCGCTGAGCCTGCGTGTCCAGAGCCTGTGCTCCGCAGCGGGAGAGGCCACAGCAGCGAGAGGCCCGCCTACCGCAAAAAAAAAAAAAAAAAAAAAAAAAAAAAAAAAAAAAAAATTCACTTTGAAATCACTCAAATGATTTGAGTGCCAGCTGGTACCTGTCTAGGCTCTAGGAACACAGTGGCAGACATAATAAACAAGGGCAAGCTCTGGAGGAGAAGAAGCAGAAAGTGAAACAGTGAAGGAATAATAAACAAGATCTTTTCAGGTGGTGATAACCTGATAGCTGTTATAGAGAATATGAACAGGGTGGAGGGAGAGAGAGAGAGAGAAAGAGAGAGAAGTTGTGGGTCTTTTTCTACTGACTCTGTTGTCTGCCCCGGCAGGAGCCAGGCCAGAACTCTTTCTCAGCTCTACCATTGTAATGAATTATTTGCTTCTTCATGTCCACCCCAAATTCATATATGGAGACCAGTGGGATGGTATCAGGAGGTGGGGCCTTTGGGAGGTGATTAGGTCATGAGGGTGGAGCCTTCATGATGGGATTAGTGCCCTTATAAGAAGAGACAGGAGAGAGCTTGCTTCCTCTCTCTCTGCTCTCTGTCATGTGAGGACACAACAAGAGGCTGGCCATCTGAAAACCAGGAAGCAGGTTCCCACCAGATGTGAGATCTGCTGGCACCTTGACCTTGGACTTCCCAGCCTCTAGAACAGTGAAAAACAAATTTGTTACTTAAGCCACCAAGTTCATGGTAATCTGTTATAGCAGCCCAAACTGACAGAGATGCTGTGCTTCTTCTGTCTGTCTGCTCCTTCCCCCTGCCCCCAGGGCGTGAAAACAGTGATTTTCCTGGTTACCCTATTCCCATCCTCCTTCCAGCTGGATTCCATAACTGCATTTTCAGCCCCGGGGTTGGTTGTTTTGTTGCTGGTTCTGCCACCTCAGCCCTGGCAGCAGCTACAAGCCAAGTCAGAAACCCAGGTGCAAGATTACAACATCTGCATGAACCCCTGGTGACCCCAACCTGCCAGCTCTCCCCACCTTCCACACCACACCTTTCCAAAAAGCATGAGCATCGGAAAGAAATCCACAGCCAGCACAAGGTAAGTTCCAAGCCTAGGGGAGCCTGGGAGGGGTGGAAGGCGGGGTTATCCCAGTTTGTGCCTTTGGAGCTTTCTGGAAAGAGAGAGCCAGAGCTCAGATTAGAAATTGCAAAACCACGGGTGATGTGGTTTGGCAGTAGAAAGGGTGAGGCAGACAGTGCCCTGGGAGTAGGAGGGGGAGCTGGGGCAGCAGGGATGTGGGGATGGTAGGGGAGGGGGAGGCCAGGCAGAGGCTGTTTCACACCAGAGGCTTGACCCGGGGGTGGCTGAGATTTGGACAGCAAGAGCAGACGGGGGAAAGCTTCTCCACTGGAGCAGCACCGGCTTCCTGCTCTCATATTTTTCTTCTTCCAAGTAAGAGAATGTCATCTTAGCAGCCTCCACTGAGTGGGCTTCTGGAAGGTGCAAGTGGAGCCCAAAGAGCACTGGAGCCATTGTGGACTCACTCAGTGATAAAACTGGAAGAATGAAAGAGAATATGCGGTGTCATTCGCTGACTGATGGATGAGGGGACTAGAGCCAGAGCGGAAGGCGCTGACCCAGGACCACACAGCTGGTATGTGGCTGCCTTGCGCTCTGATGCGGACTTTGGCCTCCAGCTTGGCGCTCTTTTCCTACCACACTTCTTGTCTGCTCTGTGCCCGGTGGTCCCGTGCCCAGCACGTGTGTGCAGGCTGAAGAATGGAGAAGGGAGGACAGCATGACCACCCTTCGAGGTCTGGCAGAGGCCCTGGGCGCACTCAGCTTCCCAAGGAGGTGGAGGAGGACCAGGGTTCCCAAGTTTGCTTTAAGAAAAGCCAAAGTCATCCAGTCCCAGGGGGGGTTTCAGAGCCCAGCAGATTTCCCCAGTGTGGATGACGACATCCGGCCCGCTTAGCATCTCCTGGGTTGATGCTGCCATGGTAGACAGCGCTTTGCAGACCTACATTTCTTGTCTGGGGAAAGAAAAAATCATCTCTGCCACTTACTAGTTGTGAGAAGGTTGACACACATACGACCCACATGCTTCTCTGAGCCTCAGTGCTCTTCCCTGCAGAGTAATACGCACCCTTCTTACATCATATAGTTACTAGAGCCCAAAGAAGACATATGGTGCAAGAAGCACAGAGCTCTGTATTCACTCTGAAGCTGCTTATTTATGTATCACCAACATCACCATTGCCATATCATCATCACCTGGGGGGACCAAAGTGGTACATTCTTTTGGATGCCATGACGGATGCATAACTCGAATGACTGATTACCGAAGGCCTTACGTGACTAATAAAGATATCGGTCAGACACCTGGACTGTCCATAGTCACAGCCTGCTCTCCAAACACTGGCAGCCCGCGGGCTGCTCTGTTCCCAGTTGCTTCCTAGTCCATGTTTACGGCATGGCTCACCAACTGAACCTGCGGGTGGAACCAAGAGGCTAGAGGTGGTCTGACTCAGGGTTTCCAGCTGGAGGGTCTTCCTCTTGCCTCAGTGATGTTGCCAAAGAGAAATGATCCCGGCTTATATGTTCTGGTGCCCATGGGGTCAGCTATCCGTGGGTTCCAGGCAGCTTCCCCCGGGCTTGGGCAGTCACGGCAGGCTTCCTGGAGGAGGTGGACCTTCCTACTTGTGATCGGGGAGGAGCGATTGATTCCCTGTGCAGGATCAGGGCCACGGCTGGTCCATCAATTCTTGTCATGGTGTGGGTTGTAAACCATCAACTGTGTCATTTATGACGTATTTCTACCTCAAGAGAATAAATCCCCCCGTCCCCATTGCAGAACGACCAAAGCCCCTCCTTGCTCTGGCAGCATCTCTATGAATGTGGTCGATTAAGATGCTTAAAGGGCAGCCTTGCCATCTCAGCAGCTTCCTCAGCATCGGGTGCCAGGAGGGCTGCCCTGGGTGGGGTCCTCCCTGGGCAGGGGGCAGGCGTGTGTTCTGTAGCCTGCATCCTGTTGGAGCTCCTGACCCCACTGCCCACTCTTACACCACGCGGACGTCACGCGTCTGTGCCCCGCCTGGTCATGTGGGCATCTGAGACCGCAGTCTCCTTTTCCCTTTGGTTAGAGGTGTTCCTGTCTTGCAGTCTGACTTCAGATCACAGAAGGCAGCACCAGATGGGCAGCGTGTTCCATCCAACCTTCTCATTTGGGAGCCAAGGGGCGGGCTTGGGAGGGAGAGACAGGCTCAAGGGCAAGAGAGTGCCCTGCAGGGAGAGACAGGGCCAGCGAGCGGCCTGCAGGCGCCTGCCTCCGGCTCTTCCCACGTGCCTGTGCCTGGTGTGGAGGTGTCTCCACCACCCTTGCTGATGGCTGTCCTTCTCGGCCTCTAACCCCGATCCTCCCTGCTGTGGGACCTCCCGGCTCCTGGCCCCAGTCCCTCGCTGTGTCTGCTACCTGTAGCTCGTGACCACCTGTCTCCACGTGCCCTTGGGTTCCCTCTCATGAGCTTCTCTCTTTTTTTTTTTTTTTTTTTTTTGCGGTACGCGGACCTCTCACTGCTGTGGCCTCTCCCGTTGCGGAGCACAGGCTCCGGACGTGCAGGCTCAGCGGCCATGGCTCACGGGCTTAGTTGCTCCGCGGCACGTGGGATCTTCCCGGACCAGGGCACGAACCCGCGTCCCCTGCATCGGCAGGCGGATTCTCAACCACTGCGCCACCAGGGAAGCCCTAGCTTCTCTTTTCAAACATGGGGTGGCTGGTGTAATCTGGGGACCCCCTTCCTCCCTCCCACCCCTCTCCTTTACTCTAAAACCAGTGCCACAGAGTTTGGGTCCTGGGGGTGAACACTCGCCCATCACCCAGTCCCAGGAGCCCAGGCCCGGGTGGCCCCTCGTGGACGCGTGAGGTCAGGGCAGTGGAGCAGGGGGCCGGGGTCACCGGGAAGATTTGGCGCCTTGGCCATCCCCAGCCTGAATGAATAGAAGTCCCGGCGGAAACACCTGGTAGTAACGGAAATCCAGGACAACTTTTATTATGCCTGTTCACAGGTCCATTCAGACTGCATTGGGGGCTTCCTGTTTCCTCTGCTGGCCCTTTACACTCATTCACAATAAGAAAAGCCATTGTACTCCTGAGTTATGGGCCCGGCATCCCCATGGGGCGGGCATTAAATGCACTGCCCGGGAGGCTTATTTTTAAAATTATACTCCCTGCTGAATTGCAGGTTCTTATTTTTTCCTCCTCCCACAAAGAAAACTCTGGAGGGTAGGTTTCTCCCAACTACCAAGGTGAAAAATAACTGTGAAATCCATTTCTGAGTTTTCAGAGACGATCGTGTGGGATCCCGCTCATCGGAAAGACTCCAGCGCCAGATTCTAACCCGGCTCTGCCCACGTCTTGGCTGGTTGGCCTTAGGTGGGGGGCTCTACCCAAAGCTTCAGCTCCCAACTGTCAAAGGAGGGAGAGGGCCGCATACAGGTGGACCTCACTTTATTCACAGATACTGCTTGTTTCTTCTTTGCAAGCCTACCATGTTTCCCAAGAGCATTTGCTCACTTGGTGTCCCTGCCACATTTTAGTAATTCTCACAATACTGCAAACTTTTTCATTATTATTATATCTGTGATCGGTGACCACGGATCTTTGATGTTAAGACTGCAAAAAGATTATGCCTCTCTGGAGACTCAGGTGATGGTTAGCATTTTTTTTTTTAGCAATAAAGTATTTTAAAATTAAGGTATGACATTGTTTTTCTAGATAATGCTATTGCATACCTAATAGAGCGCAATGCAGTATAAACGGAATTTGTATATGCACTGGGAAACTAAAAAATTCTGTGACTGGCTTTATTGCGATATTCGCTTTATTGCCATGGTCTGGAACCGAAGCCGCAGCGTCGCCGAGGTCTGCCTGTATTTCGGGTCTTTTAGTTCCCAAGTGCTGAGTAGGAACGGCACACGGTGCTGAGTCAAATCTCCCTCTTGGACGCGGCCGTGGAGGGGAGTCCCTGTTTAGAGGGCGCAAGACCAGCCCTACTCATCCCCAGGCGAGAGGCAACCAGAGCTCCAAAGGTACCGCAGAGGCCCTTGGACGGCGCCCCTGCCGAAGATCGGAGACCGTCAGAGGACGAGGGTGGCTGTGGGTCCAGGCTCCATTGCTGAGTCAGATCCTCAATAGAGAGGTGTCAGCTTTGCTAGCCTCCAACGGCGTGAGGGTCCCACATTGCCAGGGGCTCGGTGCCAGGGCTGATGCCTGGAGCTGCCAAGACGTCTGTCCTCGTCTCTAAATTCTAGTCCCTGAAAGAGAAATCCAGCAGCCTGGAATCTTCCCCCTGGCCCCGACTCTGTGTATTGCTAATAATCCTCAAGACCGTTGCTCAGAAGCTGGTCAGCCGGGCTGCTGGTAAAGCTCAGAAGCAAACACTTGTACTCAACAGAGCCCCCCCTAACAGAACGGATATGTGTCCTCTTGCTCGCTTTTAACATTACCTGTTAAAGGAAAGAATATGAAGACTTCAGGACTACCGTAATAGGTGTCAAGGCTGTTGCAATAGGGGAGAGAGACGGGGCTTAACCCCGAAGAAAGCAAGGACAGGTGGGGATTTCTAGCCTAGGAGCAGTTTGGAGGGCGGGGTCTGTGGGTGGAAATCACTAAGAGGAGACATCAAGGACAGCAGGATTCTTGCGAAAATGATCTAAGAGGGTGATTCTCACTGAAGGCAGGCCCGGGTGATGGCATATCACCTGGGGGCTTATGGGGGCTGAGGAATTTGATAGGATGTTGAGGGTGATTGGGTGTCGAGGCTGGTGGATTCTCTCCAAACGGACTTAGCCGGGCTCTTGCTAAAACTAGACTCTGAAAGAACAGACGGAAGCCCAAGGTTGGGGCCAAGTGGAAAAGAGGGCTCAGAGGAGCCTGTGTAAAGTCCGGCCAGGAGAGTCTCTGTTACACGCCTGCCTCAAGCATGGGAAACAGGTCTGCCGAGGGGCCCCACGACTTTCTTTTCTGGGTCTCGGTGACCTGCCTCCCGGCAGGTCCAGTGCTCTCCGGTTCTCTCCCATCTCCTGTTAGGAGGGGCCCTGCCTCGGCTGGGAGGGGGTTTAGATCCTGACTCAGCCGCCTTCTGACTCTGAGTCCAGGATTGGAGACGTGTTTAGGGAACGACAGGGAGGCTCTGGGCTCGACACGGGGCTGATCGTGGGCACTTGGCCTTTCTTGTTCTTCATGGTTTTCTCAGATGCTTGTAGCTGGGGGAGAGGAGTGGGCGGGAGCCGTCAACTCAGGGAGGACCAGGTGGGTGCGGGGCTTGCTCTCCGCCGTGGGCCAGGGCTCAGGAAGTCGGGAATGGACGTGTTAAGTGTCCTGGGAATGAATGCATCCGTGGCGGATGTCAGGGGACAGAGAGGGTGAGAAGCAGGGTCGGGGGACCACTCGTGGCCTCTGAGTTGCTGTTTGTAGACCCCCGGGGAGGTGAAGCTCTTTGAGGTTGGGGGACCTTGGCCACCCAGGGTTCTGAGAAGGGTCCAGGTGACCCCGCCTCTGCCTTTTTAGTTCTGATCCGGGATTTTGCTAGTTTGGGGGCAACCGGAAGTGGAAAGTGGGAAAAAGGTGTTGGTTACTCAACTTCGTCTTATTCCCAGACTGTGTAGTGTTGGCTAAGAGGCAGCCTTGAGGTGGGACAGCTGAGCAAAGAGATTTCTAGAGACAGAGGGTGGGTGGAGACACGTGCTCCTTAGTCTAAGCCCCAGCTGTGCTCTCTGTGACCCCAGGCGGTAGGGGAGGGAGGGGAAGGGCTGCCCCACCGACCCTAACTTCATGTTTGATGTCCTTTACCTCCTCCATCACCGCAAAGGCTTCCCAGCACGTGCTGAGAGCCCCATTCTACATCTCAGGAAGGTGTGGGGGTCGGAGACTTTGCCCTAAGTTCCAAGCTGTTAACCGGCTGAGCCAGGACCCCAGCCCTGGACCCGCTGGGCCCCACGCCCGTGGTCAGTGCTTGCAACCAGGCTGCAGGCTGGGGGTAGCTTGCACTTCACATTTGGTGCCACTGTGAGAAACACACGGAGACACTCGTGGGAGTGTGTCTTTGGGCTCCAGATCAGTGTGCCACGTATAAGGGCTTCTCAGGAACCCTTGTGTTGATCCTGGGCAGGAGACAGCCCCTCTCAAATCCTTTCGGCCCCTGTCACTCTAAAGCAGGGGCCTCTTGGAGAAGAGCAAACAGACAGACCCACAAGGAGCCAAAAGGAAGCCTTCGAAGAAGGGGCGAGCAGTGGGGAGAAGTGGGTGTCCCCACCTGCTCCTGGGTAAAACTGGGCGCCTGCTGTGCTGGGGCCACGTGGTGGTAAAGAACCTTGGGCCCTGAACTGCAGCTTCCACACTCCCACTGGGCCCAGGTCCTTTCCTCACCTCATCCGGGGCACTCGGCCACTTGCAGTGCATGAGGACATGTACAAGCACACACACGCGCGTTCATGCACATACACACAGGCAAACATGCATGCAAGCCTACACATACACACAGGCATAAACACGCATCACATGCACGAGGGAGTTTGGGGGTAGAGGCTGGTTCCCCGTCAGTGATCTTGGCCTTCCTAGGAAGGCTGTGGCTTCCCCTACCCTTTGTGTGGCCTCGGTGGGTCAGGATTAGCAGACTTTCTGCTTAAATGTCCCAACCCTGTACACCCCGCCACGCCCAGCTAGGCCACTTCTCTCAAAGCACCGTGTGTCTCCCCAGAGTGGACCCGACCGCCGTTCAGCCCACTTCTGTTACTGTCACAAATGTCATTACCCTTACACGCAGGCCTGACTGAGACCCTCACGCCAAGGCCATGCGTGACCGTGGTGGGCTTCAGGCCACCCACCCCACGAGGTCAACAAGGTATACACCCGTCCTGGCCCCCGAACACATGAGTGGAAGTGAGATCTTCAACTACAGAGTAGAGACCTAGAAGTCAGAAGCTCTGGGATACGATAACTGGGGGGCAAATAATACACTGCCGCAGAGGCAGGAACCCCTCCGAGCCCTTAGGACCCATCAGGGCAGGTTCCCTGGGGGCAAGTGAGCCGTTACAAAGTTAGATGGGGGTCTCACGGAGGCACAGGGTACGGGGGCGGCAGGTGGGAGGTGGCAGATTAGGAGGGAGGTGTTTCCAGAGCCGGGAACAAGCTGGCTGGGAGCCTGGGCAGCCCCTGGTTTCCTGAGCTGGAGGCGGGGATCAAGGAGAGAAGGTGTGAGGTGCTAGGGACCAGATCAGGGAAGAAATGGGTCTAGCTATGCAGGGTGCTAGGAAGGAAGACCAAGAAGAGAGGGTGAAGCCAAACGTTCTCCAAGTTTTGACCTCGGTGTAGAGAGAGCTTGAAGCTACCGTGGGACCACCTTTCGGCTGAAGGCTTCACCCCGGCCGAAGCAGCCAGCCCCAGCTCAAACTCCCAGAGTCCAGAGCCCTGGGTTCTGGTCCTGGCTCTGCCCTGGGATCTCTGCGTGACCCTGAACCTCGGCTTCCGGTCCCATGACACCTAGTCTCCGTGGTACCTGGGCACCTTCTGGTGTCCCCATGCACAGGTTCTGCTTCTAGAGAGAGGTTCACGGCTTTCCCAGGGCTGCACACCCCACCTGCAACATGGGGAGCCTCCCTGATTGACATGAACTCGGCCTCCAGTAGCTTCCATCCTGGTCCAAGTTCTGCTCTTTAAGTTACTCCGCGTAACCCGCCCCCCCAACCCCCGCCCCATGATGTCCCAATAAGCCAGGGAACCCGCAGCATGGCTCCCTGGTGCTCTCCAGGCCGGATCTCCCACCTTCACCAGGCACTGCGTCCTGGCCTTCGTCAGCTTGCAGCCCCTCCTGCACGCCCCCCGCCTTGTCACGGTTCCTTTGAAAATGTGTCCTGTGGCTGGTGAGATGTCAGCCCTTTCCAGGGCGGCCCCCGTCCCCGTCGCGCTGTCCTCTGGCTCTGCAGCCCTTCTCCACGTCCCGGCAGCTAAATCTGTGATCCCAAACTGCTTTTCTCCCAAGCCCTTCCTGGGAACCCTGGGTTTCTGTCCCCAGCAAATGCCATCCTGTGTGTGTGTGTGTGTTTGGTGGTGGCGGGGGGGGGGGGTGTCATTGTTGGAGAGCCTCGTTCTCCGGCTGTTCTAAGGGTTAACAGGATCGGGAGCCTGCAAGGCCAGGGTAGGAAGCTGGCTCCAGGAAAGGGGAAGGATATCTTGCCTTTCTATCCGGGTTACAATGCTGAAAGTGAGCCAGTTGGGGGAGGGGCTGGAGGCCACCAAAAAACAACCACCCCCAAATAAAATTATAAATGGGCTGATTCCACAAAACTGCGTGAGGCTGGTGGGAGGGGAGGGGCCCGAGGGCCTGTTGACAAGCAACAAGGTCAGGGCCGCGGCGCCCCGTAAACAAGGGCTCACAATGCCCTCCTTTCCTCCGAGAGTCAGCTCCTCTCCTGGCCTGGTCCCCTGGGGCCCTGGCCTGCCCTGTCCCTCGTCCTTGCAGGAGTCTGTCCCTGGAAAGCCACCGCTGCTTCCTCAGGGGAAAGCCCGGCCCCGTGTGAGCCCTCACTTCCTCCTTCTGTGGGAACCACTTCTGGGCCTAGGACAGCTGCTTCGAGGCGTCTTTCTCAGGGGCCGAGGTGGGAAGGAGGGGGGTGCTGGCTGCAGGGCAGGGGGGCTGCAACCTGTCCGGGCTGGGATTGTCATCACAGGCCTGGGGAGAGAACAATGGGGGGAGCCTGGCCCCCGCCACCCCCAGGGGTAGGTGCTGCTGCAGCTTCCTCTTCCCACAAGCCTGCTCTTTTGTGTGTGTGTGTATTGGGGGGTCAGGGGAATTCTTTTGTTTGCTTTTGTTTCTTTTTTTTTTTTTTTTTTTCGGTTTGCCCTTTGGATAGCCCCTGGCTGGGGGGTGGGGGGCGTGCGTGGAGGGGCAGTGATGCCCCGAGAAGGACTGGGGGGCTCTCTGGAGGAGAGGGAGTGAGTGTGGGACCGGGGTGGCCATGGGGTTTGTGGGGAGGCTTTGTGTGGGGAAGTTTGGGGGCTTTGGGAGGAGAGGAGAGTGAGATGCTGCCATCTTGGTTTTCTTGGGCAGACGCAGCCTCTGAGCTGTGGGTGCTATCCTTTGGACAGTGCACCTGAGCCCCAGGCAAGGGCCACGCACGCAACAGGTTGCCCGACAGCTCTTGGAGGGTGGGAGGAGGGCAGTCCTACCCTAACCCTGACCCTGACCCTGACCCTAGCCCTAACCCTGACCCCAGCCCTAAGCAGGGCCAAGAGCTCTATCTTGCAGGGGGGCTTGAGAAGCACCTTGGAGTCTATGACCCAGATGCTTTTTACCTGCCTTCTGGAAGTGGGTCGGAGGAAGCCCTAACGACCCTGCGGTTCAATCCCTGCCCTGTCTGTCCCCCGGCCCCCTCCCCCGGCCGGGACAGACGTGGGGGATGTACCCAGAGCACGCAAGGGAGCCCACAGAAGTCACACCCCCTCGGGGGAGAAACTGCCTTGACTTTGGTTCTCTGCGGGAGCTCCCGGGTGGGACTCAGGGCGCCTTTCTCTAGAAAAACTCCAAACCCCCAAGAGAGGAGTGGCAACCTCCCCGGCCGGCTGCACTTAGACCCGCTTCCCAGCACTAACTGAAGCCCGTGTGACGCCGGCGTGGACACGTCTTCTTGGGCTCATGTCTGAGGGGACCCCGCGTAAGTCATCAGGAAGGCGGAGGAAACAGCTCGCTTTGGTCCTTGGGGCACGACTCAGGAAGGTACCCCAGGAATCATCCTTGAGGAGGATGATGAGGAGAAGACCTCAACCCATTGGCTGACGTTCCTGCCGCCTGGGCGGAGCCTCAGTCTGGCTTCCAGAGCAGCGATTCTCAGCCCCGGACACACAGCAGAGTCAGACGAAGGTAAAACACGACGTCAAGCAGCCACTCTGGGAAGGAACTTGGCAGTTGTTTCTTATAGAACTGAACGCGCAACTGCCAACGACCCAGCAATCGCACGCTTGGACATTAATCCCAGAGAAATGAAAACACGTTCACGCGAAAACCTGTACGTGACTATTCATAGAAGCTTTACGTATAATCGCCCCAAACTGGAAACAACTCAGATGTCCCTTAATGGGTGGATGATTAAGCAAGCCATGGCTCGTCCGCACCGTGGGCCCCTAGTCAGTGCCTAAAACAACGAATGATCATCCACGCAGGCTCTGCAGGGAATGATGCTGAACAGAGAAGCCAACCGCCAAGGGTTCCCGACAGCCTGATTCCATTTATACACTATCCTTGAACTATCCCAAGTATAGAGGTGGAGAATAGATTGGGGGTGCCAGGGGTGGGAGTGGGCGTGGTGAGGCTGTCGAGGGGCGGCATGGAGGGGCCGCGCGGTCACGGCACGGTTCTGCGTCTTGATCGTGGTGGTGATCACACAAATCTACACATGAGATAAAATTGCACAGAACTACGCACACACAAGCGTGTGTCAAACTGGTGAAACCTGAAGCTTGGCGGGTCTCGGCTTTGATGTTGCCCTGCAGTTGTACGTGGTCTTCTCATTGGGGAAACTGGGCTCGGGGGACACAGGATCGGGTGCAGGACACCGTTCTGCAATGTTCTGTAAATCGATAGCTGTTGCAAAATAATACGAAGAAAAACCGCAATTGAAAATGAAACATCTGGGCTTCACCTCTACCGTAGAGTCAGACTCCCGTCCAGCACACACGTGAGACGAGGTCAAGACCTGGCTCATAGGACGAGCCTCTGCTGCTCAGACGGCGTATCTCCTACGGCGACAGCGAAAAGCAGAGCGAGAGCCACGGTACCGGCTCCCTGAGAGCTGCACGCCCCACTCCAGAAAGGACGAAGAGGGGACAAAAGGGCCGCGTGACCGTGACAGTCCCGCCCCCTGTGTTCCGGACGCTCCCGAGCCGTCCTGCCGGGACTGAGACGCGCTTCGCCTCTCGCCTTTGCCCGTGTGGGCCGTGAGGACGCAGGCAAGGGTGTCTGGGGGCCCCGGGGCGGCCCTTTCTCTGCTCGTCTCTCGCCCGGGCCTGGGCCTCAGTGGTTTTAACAGGGTCCCTGCAGTTCTGCCAGGAACCAGATGAAGCTCCGCCGTGGAGGGGCCGGAGGTTGGCATCCTGATTCCGCCAGCGGCTCGCCCCCAGGCAACTCAGCGGCCCTGTGTCCTGCACGTAGGATACGAGACTTGCTGCCCACCGCACTCCAGCCCCCGCTGTCCTGAGCACAGCCTCCCTATTGCGGGGAAGACCTAGGACGTGCAAGCGGCACACTCAGTGGCCAAGGGTCCCAGGGAGGCCTTCTCCTGGATGTGGGCAGGCCAATGAAAAAGCACAAAGAGACCAAGGGCTTTGGAGGGAACAGGGCAATGCTAAAATATGCCACCATGGTGTGCGTGATGCCTGGAACAGTTCCTTCCTTGGACCAGGAGAGACTTTTGCACACACACACACACACACACACACACACACGCACACACACACACACACGGATCTGAAGGAAGAACATCATGGTCTCCACTTATACACAGAAATAAATCAGAATGACGCCCCAGATTCCAGCTCATCATTCATTCAGGGAATTCATTTGTTCTTCCATCATTCATTCATTCACTCAATCCACACACTTTTTTTTTTTTTTTCTTTTTTGCGGTACGCGGGCCTCTCACTGTTGTGGCCTCTCCCGTCACGGAGCACAGGCTCCGGACACACAGGCTCAGTGGCCATGGCTCACGGGCCCAGCCACTCCGCGGCACGTGGGATCCTCCCGGACCGGGGCACGAACCCATGTCCCCTGCATCGGCAGGCAGATTCTCAACCACTGTGCCACCAGGGAAGCCCTCAATCCACACACATTTTAAGTGGGTCTCATAATTATTGGGCACTGCTTAAATCAACTTTCAACTTCTCGTTCGGAACTGCACGCTCAGGCTTGAACTCTGGGCCCTCCAGAAAGCCCCAGATACTTACATGGTATTAGTTATCAGGGCCAGAAATATGAAGAAATAACCAAGGGCAACATTAAGGCCAGGGGCTTGTGAAGGAGAGCTGGGGACTGGGCTGGGGGAGCTGGAAAAAAAGAGCAGCACTTGTGCCCGCCAGCCACCATCTCTGTGCACTGGTGTTGGAGGGTGGCCTCCGCCAGTTGTGGGATATTCACGAGTGTTACATGGAGAAAGGCCTTCCAGGGTCATAGAAGTCTAGGGAAGGCAGAGTCCTCCCAGTCCAGCAATAGCCTTTTCTGCAGGACTCTCCAGACCTTTCCTGTGCTAACACGCCTTGTATATCCCCAAGGTGGAGATGCAGCCAGGGGAGTTTCCCAAACCCGCCTGAACACAGAGCATTCTGCGGGACCCTTTGGGAAACGTCTGATGCGGACAACAGGATCTGTTGAGAAAGGAAGGGCTGACTCTGGACCCCAGGAGAGGACAGCTTATGCCAAGAATAGACAGGGTCAGGCAGCCACGTAAGGGGCAAGGGACAGGGAAAGGAGGAAAGAGGGTCAGATGGGAGATTTGTGTAGGATTTGGGACAAGTGACCTAAAAGAGACAGTGGAACATTGTCTGCTTCAGAGGAAGAGACTGCTTCTTTCCCCTGGGGTCTGGGGGACTTGGGGACACATGTCAGACTGAAAGCCCAGCTTCGAGTGAAGGTCAAGGCAGGAGAACCAGGAAAGGAACGTAAATATCGCGTCTGCTGGAGACAAAGATCCTGGTGCAGCAGGGGCGGCTCAGGGGTAGCCTCAGAGGCTTCCCCAGCTGAGGGAGCTTCTAGACTCATAGCCCAGGCAGCCTGAGGCCTGAGCTGCCCTCTGGACCAGCATCCTCCCTCCCGGCAGTCTCCCGGGCACTCGCAGCCAACCGAGGACACCTGCCACCTAGCGGCAGAGGAAGATTCTGCACGACGTAATGCACAGCACCCGCGGCACAGGCGTGAGTTTCTTACCAATTCCAGCCCGTAACATCGACATGTTTGAGCACAGCGAGGCTCACTCCGGGAGCCTCACGGTCCCCGTTCGTTCCAGGACTGATCATCCTTCTGTGTTTAGGCCGTTGGAATCCCAGGAATCCCCAAAGCCTCCGGAGGCAGCAGGGCCAGGAGCTCCCAGACCTGAGCCCTCTCACCCATTCCGGGGTCCACTCATGGAGGACCTTGTGTCTTTGCTGTCCCCCAAAGCCCTCCTGGGGATGCCTACATGCTCCTAAGACCGATGTCTGGGCTCTCTTTTCTCCTTGAAAATCGCCCAGCTAGAGAGGAAAGATCAACATCTATTTCCACTGTGGTATGTATGCTAGGGGACTTGGAAGGTTTTCAGTTCTCCGGGTTTTAGTTTCGCTTCTTCGCCAGCGTTTTGGGAGCTGTTGCTTGTGATTAGCCACCAGGAGACGAGGCTCTTCTCCTTGGTTCGGCCACCAGGGAAAGGCCGCAGCGTGAAACTGCAGCCAGTGAGGGGGACCCGCCTCTTGCCCTGCCTGGCCGGACCCCAGAGAAGCTCTTCTTACTCCAAGCCCCATCCCTGTGCCTCAGCCTACACTACTTCGTGCACTCGTGCCCTCGCTCGCGCATTCCTTCAGCCGTGTGTCTGCTGGTGGCCACCAGGAGCTGCTGGAGAAAGGATGACGGCTCTGAAGGAGACGGTCTGGGCGCCACCACGAGCAAGTTCACGGGCAGGCACCGAGGCACCGGGAACCACCTTCGAGGTGTGTATAGTGATGGCGGCTTGGAGGACACGCACCCGGCTCGTTCTGGGGGGTGACTCCAGAAGAAGGGAGTGACATCTCAGATGACACTAAAAACATGAATAGCAGCCAAAAGCTGGGGAAAGAGGGAAGAGGGTGGCCAGTCAGGCGGAGCCAGCAGGGTTGGTCTGCAGAGCTGAGAACGAACAGGGCCGCCCGGGGACCTGAACCCGTGGGTCGGAGGGGCCAGAGGCGGACCCTGAGCAGCTGTCCTTACGTTCTTCTTGAAACTGCAGGTACGTGTTGAGGTCAGTCTGAGCGAAGTTTGGAGACCCCACCCAAATAGTCCAAAGTCTGTAGGACGGTCTTGAACGTGAGCGTATCTCGTAAGAATCTTCTGGTCTGGGGGTAAGACGGGACTTGGTAGGACCCTCGGGACTTCTCCAGAAAGACTGAATGGTTGGAAGGTTTGGGAGGGTGGGGATTGATGGCTTCTCTCGGGTCCAGTCTAGATGGATAGACCAAACACGCGGCCTTCTGGACGGTCCTGCAGAGGCACACGCGTGCAAGAGTCGGAGGTGTGGCTTCAGAACATTGGGTTTGTGAGAACGTGAGCATCCAACATCAGCTTCCTCCCCCCAGATTCAATGAATTTTTTTGTCTCTGTTGGTCTTGATTTCCTCGTCTATAAAATATGAAGATTGGACTAAATAATCTTAAGGATACCTCCAGCCTGGAACCTTCCGGGATTATGAATCTACCTCTTATCAACATGACCTTCCCTCTGATAATCTTTCTCTCCGCCCTTCCCGAGGGCAGGAGAAGGCCTGGCCCAGGGAGCCGGTGTCACACTGGGCCTGCCTCCTGTGCAGTGTTTCAGACACCCACCCCCTTGCCAAGACTTTCTGTAGCGGGCAGGGTGCTGACAACAGGCCAAGGGCTGCAGGCTCGGGGTCTCTCCGGCACACACGCATTGCTCTCCGAGCGAGGGGCTGCGGGTCTCACTCTCCCCCAGCTGGGAGAGCAGAGAGCCCAGGCCTTGGAGGGGTTGGGGGTAGGCACCCACGGGAGGAGGAGCCAGACCCCCGGGGAGGGAGGGTCAGTAGGTACTGCTCTGTGCCACAGAGGTGCCCCGTGAGGCCCAGTAGCCATCTCACGCCCGCCTCCCTGCTGGCCCCATCCCTCTGGCCCTGGCATAGTAAGGGAAGTAGGGAAGTTCACGGCCAAGGGCCAAGCCAGTCTGGGAAGGTTCCTGAACCCAGATCTCCTTCCTGAGGGTAAGCGGGAAGGGCACAGAGTAAGGCAGCTCCAGCTGATCAGAGAAAGGCCAGGAAGACAGGGGACCCTCCATCCACAGTACCAAGGCAGGCAGCTGGCATCAGGGCAGTTGCCGGAAGGATGCAGAGGCCTCGCTGGTGAGGGGTTGGAGAGAAGAACATCTCCAGGAGGCAGTGTCGGGGATCATTTGGACCTTAGTCTCCTCATCTGCAAATGAGGATAATGAC
Organism: Kogia breviceps; assembly: GCF_026419965.1. NCBI lineage: Eukaryota > Metazoa > Chordata > Mammalia > Artiodactyla > Physeteridae > Kogia > Kogia breviceps. Next base: position 110,127,767 of record NC_081317.1, on the reverse strand, counting down.
TGGATGATAGTGTAGATAAATAACTGAACGGGGATGGGGATTCAAAGAGGTCCGAACATGGAAGTATTTGTTACATGGGGCTATGAGTTTCCTATCGCTACAGGGGGAGCCAATCTCCCAGCACGGGTTCTGTGTATTCTTGGTCTTTCCTTTCAAGGTTGAGACAACCAGGGGTGATGAGATTTTAGATAGATTGCAACAGAATTTTATGAGTCCAGAATTCTCCAAACGTGTCAGCTTTTCTGCTCCCCGTGTCTGCCTGTATTTTGCAGGTATTATTTCCTGTTGGGCACACGGTTGTGGTGGGGGGGGAGGGGCGGGGGCAAGGAGATTGTAGAGGTCGCGGAGGTCGACGGCGAGCCTCGGATGGAAGCGGTCAGTGGCGACATCAGCAGTGGGCTGGGCCTTTCCGGCGTGCGGCTTTGCTTTAAGACACCCAGGAGGTCACTCAGGGTAGGAAGGGGTTAAGTCCCGGCTGTCCTGAGGAGCGGCCACAGGCTAGCCGGGTAGCCCTGGGCCCCGTATGTGCGCATCCCATCTGTCTGCGGAAGTCAGAGGCAGCCCGGTTCACTCTCCTTCCCGGTCTCGAGGAGTTGCCTTCTCCTCCCCGCAGAAATCTAGGTTACGGTTGACCCTTGAACCACAAGGGATGCCGTTCTCGGTACCCAAGGATCCTCCGTATCCGCCGCTCAGCCGGCCGTGGACTGCGTTGTGCTGTGGCGTTTACTCTTGAAAAACATCCCCCGGGAAGTGGACCCGGGCAGTTCAAACCCGCATTGTCCCAGGGTCTGTCGTCCCTCTTTGCCCCACCAACCCTGTCCAGCTCACCATCAAGTCCCATGCATTTGGCCTCCGAACCAGCTCCTCTCACTTCCTCCCATCCCACCCTCCCAGGCCAGGCCATCGACCTCTCCCTGGACCACATCACAGCGGCCGACAGATCCACAGGCGCGCGCCTGGCTCCACTCCCAGCCCCTCCCTGAAATGCCCGTGGGGCCCCCAAATGCAAACTCCGTCACATCACAGGCTGTTTAACCCCACAAGTGGCTTCCCCGGGCCCATAAGAGGAGGGAAAGGCTCTGTCCCACGGCATCCTTGGCCCTGCGTGCTCTGCCCAGCCCAGCTCTGCAGCTGCCTCACCCGCACGCGCCCCTGCGCCCTGGCTCCACAGCCACTGACCCTTCTTCCGACCCCTGGGTTTGCGACATTCCCTCCTGCTGATCCTGTTCCCTTTGCCCGGGATGCTCTTTCCATCTTGTTCTCCTACTTGTCCCTCCCCCTCTCACTTTCTCTCTCTCTCTTTTCTTAAATTGATTTACAATGTTGTGTTAATTTCAAGTGTACAGCAACGTGATTCGGTTACATATCAATCTCTCTCTCTCTCTCTCTATATATATATATAGATATATATTCTTTTTTCAGATTCTTTCCCACCATAGGTTATTACAAGATACTGAATATAGTTCCCTGAGGTCTACAGTAAATCCTTGTTGCTTATCTATTTTATTATAGTGGTGTGTATCTGTTAATCCCATATTCCTCATTTATCCTCCCCCCCACCGCCGCCAGCTTCCCCTTTGGTGACCATAAGTTTGTCTGTGAGTCTGTTTCTGTTTTGTATATAGATGCATTTGTATTATTTTTTAGATTCCACATCTAAGTGATATCATATGATATTTGTCTTTCCCTGTCTGACTTACTTCACTTAATATGATAATCTCTAGGTCCATCTCCCATCTCACCTTTTTTTCTTTTCTTTTCTTTTCTTTTGGCCAAGCCGCGTGGCTTGTGGGATCTCAGTTCCCTGACCGGGAATTGAACCCGGGCCATGGCAGTGAAAGCCCAGAATCCCAACTACTAGACCACCAGGGAACTCCCTCCCATCTCACTTTCAATGTCACTTTCTCAGGAAGCCTTCAGGAGACCCCATGCAGGCCAGAGGGTGGCCATGCGACCAAGGTCACAAAGCAAGGGCCGGAGGCCTTGGCCCCTAGGGTTGGAGGCCATGTGCAGTTTGGAGCAAACCTGGCTGGCTACACAGGGCTCGAATTTTCCTGGGGGTCCTCAGCAACCTCGTGGTGTGACTGGGATGGGAAGTCCACCGTTTGTCCTGTGTGCCCTGGGACAAATTATCCGAACCCCTGCATGTCTCATTTCCTTCATCTGTCCAGTGGAGATAAATAGTAGGTCCTACTTCATTGGGTCGTGTGGAATTTTAAGTGCGATTTTACAGCACACATCTTACAAGTCTAATAAATAGCATGATTAATTCTTGGGTTCATCAAGGCAGACTCCCAGCCCCACTGTTGTCACGGAATTTACCCTACAGTGTCACTATCGAGAAGACGCCTAATTCTCCTCAGCAGTGTAACTTGGTCCTTGTCCTGGTAATTGCCTGAATTTCATGATTAGGCAGGAAAAATGAGCCCTTTAACAATGAATTGAGGCTACGTTTGCCAGAGAGGGCGAGGATTATCAAAGTGGATAGGCTTTACTTGGTTTTTCCATTCATTCGTACAGAACAAGCCCTCGGAGACTTTCAACTTGAGACTACACCCAAGGAATGTGTTTTCTGCCTGAAAAATAACCGATGTAGAAGAAAAAGAAAAGCACAGATTTTGCAGACGGAAGGCACGGATCCACGTGGGCCTCGGTCGCTAGCTTCCTGGGCTCAGTTCTTGCAAAGAGGCAAGACGGCTTTGATTTTTCAAGCCAATGCTCCCTGGATACAAGCAGGAAGACGTTCCCTGGAGCCTCTCCAGCCCCTGTATCAACATGCCTGCGATTTCACTCTCCCCCAAAAAAGGGATTTCTCGAAAGTTCCAACTTCAGGGCATCACTAAGCTAGAAATGGGATCTCGGGTTTAAATCAGACAGTCCCTGGCCTTTAGACTCAAAGGAGGACGAGCTTCTTCACGGCCAGTAGCTCCCAATACGTTTTCTCCTAAGATGTGAAGCAACTCCCTTTGTAGGATTCACATTAAGGTTGATGGCTGCAAGACAGGAGAAAGTCCCTTTCCCCAGCAATCTCCGGCCTTTCTCTGCAGTGTGTCTCACCCCCCAGTGTCTCCACACGGCTGCCATCTAAACGTATGATGGCTCTGCTCATTAACTGTCCCTTTGGGCAGGAACATTGGAAGGTGGAGATTTTGCAAACATTCTGCTTTTGGAAGTGGTTTGTTGGCTCCCATCAAACACAAGGAGAGAAAAGGGGAATGCTTTATAGCGAGGACAGTTTGGGACTTGACCCAGGACAAAGCAATCTGCGATGCTTTGCCCCCCAAAAGGATGAGGTGGGAGCCTCTGGGCCACTGCAGGATGAGGAGACACTGTTCTATCATCTCGGCTGTCCCCTTCAGCCCCTCTTGTTTACCGAGGCCAACACATCACAGGAAAGCTAGTCCTCAGTCCTCTGGGACACGTGGCCCCAGTAACACCTCTGATGAGGCTGGCCGCTGCTGCTGCATCCGTTGTCCTGTGATGCTGCCGCGGACGCTGCCTCCCCACCAGACGCTGAGCTGCCTCAAGACGGTAACGGGCACTGTCTGTCGTGTTTGCCAGCACAGAGCCAGACACTCTGCACTCCCTCTGATTCAATAACAAGATGAGTGAGTGAGTGAAGGCGTGCGTCTTAAAGCCATGGGTGTTTCTGCCTCACAAAGTCATTGTCTTGTGAGGAAAGCCGCCAAGCGCGAAGGAGCTCGGTAAGAAGTCCCATGTGCAGGATTGCTTCCTGTGCCTTTTGACCTTCCGCGATGAAGCGTGACCTTTACCGCTTGTTGAGCACAGACTGCTTTTAAAGGATATCCTTCCACTGCCCTCCCAGAAGGAAGGGGAGATGGGATGGTGCTCAAAGCCCACCAGTTTCAGGACCTTCTTTTTTTGTTTTTGTTTTTTTTTTAAGTTTTTAATTAATTAATTAGTGTTGGCTGCGTTGGGTCTTTGTTGCCGCGCTCAGGCTTTCTCTAGTTGCGGCGAGCGGGGGCTACTCTTCGTTGCGGTGCGCGGGCTTCTCATTGCCGTGGCTTCTCTTGTTGCGGAGCACGGGCTCTAGCCGCGCGGGGTTCAGTAGTTGTGACATGCAGGCTCAGTAGTTGTGGCGCGTGGGCTCTAGAGTGCAGGCTTAGTACTTGTGGCGCACGGGCTTAGTTGCACCGCGGCATGTGGGATCTTCCCGGACCAGGGCTCGAACCCGTGTCCCTTGCACTGGCAGGCGGATTCTCAACCACTGCGCCACCAGGGAAGCCCCCAGTTTCAGGACCTTCTGCGTGTGCTCTGAAATAAGAAGACGGTAAGGGAAGGTGCAGTGGTGGGGAATTTCAAGGCAGTCCTGGAGGGAGGCTGGTCCATTTTGGCTGATGGCGGTGGGATTTGGTGGGGGGGGAGTCTCAATGGAAGTAGTTGATTGACTGAGAGCCGTCTGAATGTGATAGAAGACAGGATAACCGAGCAAACATCCTTCCCCCAAGCTGTCCCTCCACCCCATACAAATGTGTGCACGCATACACCAACACGAATGCACACATATTACATCCTTTGGGAAATAGAGCATGTGGAACACACAGGTATCAAATGGAAAGTCGTTTCTTCCGAAGAGGTTAATACAGAAAATAACCAAGATGCCAAAGCTCAGGGTAACAGGAATGTAGATCTAGCCCAGTTGTCACCAAACATCCTCATGGATAGGCAGGCTGGAAGGATAGGGCTGAAACTGCAAGTGATCCTGATTCAGAAGTGGGAAGGTAGAGGATAGGTCCCTGCACCCCAACTTTCTCCATAAAGGCCAACAAAGTGGCTTCAATTAAGGGAGTCCTGCAGTCTGTATCTGTCTTGGAAGTACCCGCAAAATCCCAGGACCTAGAATGTTTGATATTTAAGGCAGGGCACACAGCTGCCACCAGGTGGCGCCAAACAAGAGCTTGTGCTGGGACAGGTCATATATTGCCACAGACCCTAGGCTCACCAATTCATTCATCGATTTTGCCACACCCCAGCTTTGCGTTTTAGGGGCTTGGATTTCTCAGCTCCCTCCTCCTTGCCCCGCTTATGGCCTCATGGCAGGGTTTTACTATAGTGTTTCTCTATGGGATAATGGTGCTCTTTGGATATCTAAAATGCCTTGTACTTTTTAAAGTGCTTGCCTTTGCATTACTGCATTGCAGCAGGACTGACAGCTAGGCAGGAAGGGGTCATTACTTCCACCTTGCAGGTTGGAAAATTGCGGTTTAGAGAAATTACAGAGAGAAGGGAGCAGCTGGCGGTGCTTCAGCTGCTTCATGGCCCAGGGCACTCTATTTTAATCCTCTTTATTGATCTGAGGCATAGTCACAATGTGTAAAGGCTATGTGTCAGGGGTTTCAAGGGACTCAGGGGTAAAAAAAAGTGTGTCCCTGCTGTCAGGGAGCTGTGGGGCTGATCACCTTGCGGTCCCTCCTTATACCTTTGCTGTGACGTCAGCACAAAAAGCTGCCTCTCTCTCCAGGCTGCAGTCACGTCCTCATCATCCTGCCCCAGACCCTCCCCTGGCTGAGACGGAAATACCAGAAGCTACAGAACAAACCTGAACGCGCTCCTGAAGCATCTTCTTAGAGCATCACTGTTAGTAAGTTATTTAAAAATTTCTTCTACTTCAAGACCCAAAAGATATATGATGGAACAGAATGTGAAAAGCACCCGAATTAAAAAAAACAACTGAGGCTTCAGCGACCCCTCATACTTGTGGAGCCCTTTGTCTCCAGCCCCCAGGGCTGGTCTGTTAGCTCCTCTGCACCACCCCGGGGCACCTTGGGGGAAAAGTGTGAGACGCGCTTCAGCCTCTGCCTTTCTCTCCCTTTCGGCAAGAGGACCTGGGCCAGTTTGTGCTGGGTTTTCAAGGCTCCCTGAGTTCACACAGCCCTGGTCCCACCCACAGGGCATCCTAAGAGGTCCATGCTGATGTCACTCCTGGAAGATACCAGGCACCACGCACCCAACCAGAAAGGGGCACAGAGCAGAAATTAACATCAGGAGCCTCCTGCCCGGCATCCCGAACGTTGCCACGAAAGCTCCCACCTCGCTTCCCGGCCTTTGAAGGAGGGGCTTCTCTTGCTGATCCAAGGGGCTCATCCACCGCAGCATCTGGCACGGCTTGGTGAACCTCTGTGCAGTCCCAGAGTTCGGGGATGCAGGCTGGACACAGACTCGGCCCTGACCCTGCCTCTCTCCCTCCCTCGCACTCGAAATCCCGCCAGCATTGACTCTTTCTCCACCCCCACAGCCCCCTCTCTCTTCTCCCTCCTAAGCAGCCACCACAGTCTCTTACTGGGCCCCTTGGCTCTGCTCTTGTCCCCTCCTCCACTTTCCACACAGTAGTTCCTGGGATGGGATCTTGTCACTCCTGCTCAAAACCCTTCAGTGGCTCCCCGTGGCTACTATCCTAAAAGGCAGGCCCACCTGGACGCTCCCCGACCCAGCCCCCCACTCCAGTTCATCTCTCACTTGCGCCGCCTCCATAACGGCCCTGCCTCCATCACAGCACTCTTTTTTGGTTTTTTTGCCCTATGTTTTTAAATGTTTATTTTATATTGGAGCATAGTTGATTAACAATGTTGTATTCGTTTCAGATGGGATAGCAGAGTGATTCAGGTATATGTATACATGTATCTATGCTTTTTCAAATTCTTTTCCCATTTAGGTTATTACAGAATATTGAGCAGAGTTCCCTGTGCTATACAGTAGGATCTTGTTGTTCATCTGTTTTAAATATAGCAGTGTGTACATGTCAATCCCAAACTATCCCCCCCACCACTTCCTGGTAACCATAAGTTCTTTCTCTAAGTCTGTGAGTCTGTTTATGTTTTGTAAATAAGTTCATTTGTATCATTTTTTTTTAAGATTCCACATGTAAGTGATATCATGATACCTGTCTTTCCGTGTCTGACTTACTTCACTCAGTATGACAATCTCCAGCTCCATCCATCCATCCATACTGCTGCAAATGGCATTGTTTCGTTCTTTTTAATGGCTGAGTAATATTCCATCGAATATACGTACCACAACTTCTTTATCCATTCCTCAGTCCATTCATCCATTCAACTTCATCTCTCACTTGCCCCGCCTCCATCGGGGCCCCGCCTCCATCACAGCTCCCTTTACAGTGATGCGATCCTCTGTTCACTTCCCTGTGTCTCCCTCCAGATGGGTGGTCAGCAAATGTTTTCTATAAAGGGCCAGCTAGCACGTGCCTCAGGGTCGTGGACCATATGGTCTCTGTAGCAGCCACTCGACCCTGCTTTAGAGCACAAAGCAGCCACGGACACTATGTACACAGACGGGCGAGGCTGTGCGCCGGTAAAACTTCACAGAAGCAGGCAGCAGCCTGGATTCAGCCCTCACAGTAGAGTTTGCAGCCCGCTCTGTGAATGGTCTGTCCCACAGACCCCTGGGTCCCCAGCACCCGGCCTGGCATGTGTCGATCATTCATAAAAGTTTTGAATGGAGGTATGGCCACGAGGGCTGTGTGGAGGGCACGGGGGGGGGTGGGTGGAAATCGTGTTTTTTCGGCGGATCCAAGTCTCACACTGGCACGGTGCGCAGGCTCAGGCGGCGGCGTTCCGCTCCGCCCAAGCCAGGGCTTCTGCTTCCCACAGCACCCTCCATTCATCTCAGGAGCAGCCCCAGGCTCTGCAGACCAGCGCCGGGTAAGCTGTAGGGTGAGATTCCCGGCTCGCTAGGGCAAAGGGAAGAGAAGGCCCCGAAGTGAGCCGGCCGCAGGGCGAGGGGAGCCACTCGTCAGCTCCCAGTCGTGAGCGGAGCCCCATGGGGCCAGGCTCCCTCAGGGCTATCTGTCAGCTTCGGCTGCTCTGAGCCCAGAGCCCCACCTGTGAGGGCCAATCTGGGGACGGCCACCGTTAGGAGACCGGGCAACCCAGCAGCTCGGGAAAGCTCCAACCAGCTGTCAGGCAAGCAGCCTCTTCTTCCTTCCCAACCTTCAAAGCGGTATCTGCTGCTCTATGTTCCGGGCATCCCTAACCTGTGCCAGCACTCCTCATTTGGGGGAAGAGAGAAGTTTCTCCCCGGACTCTTCGGTAGACTTTTTGTCTGAAGTCACTCTGCCACCTGGTGGCTGTAGCTGGGAATCGCAGTTCCATCCGGGCCAATCGCACTAAGCCTGTTGGCGGGGTTCCTGCCCCTCCAAAGCCTTCCCCCAGAAACCTGAGACCTATTCATTCTGCAAACTCTGAAGCTCTACTTGTAAAGGCACCTGATAGCATCTACTATGCTCTTTTCCCGTGTGGCAGCATGGTTCTGGCCCTCAGTCCCTCCAGGTGTGAGCTGTCCGCAAGGTCCTCCCAAACACCCTCATAAAGCAGCCGTCCTTGTACCGACGCAGCCTTTCCACCCTCACCCCCGTCCTTCTTTCCTTTCACTGCACTGTCTCCACCTGTCATACTCAGAAACATCTGTTGTTTATTGTGTCTGTCCCTGCACTAGAACCTAGGCTTTCTGAGGGCATGCTGTCTTGTTCACAGTTCTACCCGCCTGGTAGAACAGGCTGACACACAAAGACTCCCAAGAAGTGTTTGATGAAGGAATAAACAGCAGTGATTCACACCAGACCATGACGATTTCCTTTCTCTGAACACTGATTTCTGTTCTGTGGACTGTATTTCATTCTGGGCCAACTTTTACACAGCTTTATGTGTGTAACTCTCATATTCCCTCCTGGATTGCAAATTCTGGAGATTATGTTTGCATTTTCTAACTGAAACAGAAGCTCAGTAGATACATTTTTAAAATTATGAACATTATAGTATTACTGTCATTAATAGCAATCCTCACATTTATAATCTGTTTATAGTTTCTATCAGTTTCTACACTTGATCTTGGCAATTCTATGAAAGACTAAAAAACTATGAATCCTATTTTTATATAAGGAAACTGGGGCTCAGTAAGGTTAAATGACTTGCCCAAGATCACACAGTCCCTGAATGGATGTGCTCAGACTTCTGGCTCCAGACTGAGCATTCCGTTCCCTGCTTTTGTCAATTAGCGTCCAAATGGGGTTGTTGAGGGAAGTTGACATTACAGTGTGGGCAGAAGGGATCTGTGCAAAGAGCCTGTGGTCTGTAGGAAAGTCTATTTTCCAGCATTCCTCACCCCTGCTGTATTAATCTGTTAGGCTGCTGTAACAAAGTCCCACAGACTGCGTGGCTTCAGCAACCGAAATTTATCTTCTCACAGTTCTGGAGGCTGGACATCTGAGATCAAGGTGTGGGCAGGGTTGGTTTCTCCTGAGGCCTCTCTCCCTGGCTTGTCGACGGCTGCCTTCTCCCTGGGTCCTCACACGGTCAGGGGCGGTCCTCCCTCTGTGTGTGTCTGTGTCCTCATCCCCTCTTCTTATAAGGACACCAGTTATATTGGATCAGGGCCCACCCTAGTGACCACATTTTACCTTAATCACCTCTTTAAAGGCCTTAACTCTAAATACAGTCACATTCTGATGTACTGGGGGTTAGAACTTCAACATATGAATTTTGGGAGACACAATTCAGCTCATAACACTCCGCCTCCTGCCCTTGTCCCTAGCAGACATATGTCACCTTCTTTCTCCACGGGCTTGTGCCCTCCTTAGAGGGCCTCTGGATGCTTCTCTGCTTCTTCAGAATTGCCAGCTGGTTGGCTGACGGCTGGCAAATGGAAGGGCAAGGTCCCAGTGACTGAGAGGAAAACCCCAGAAACCGTAGAGGCCCCTGCAGGGAAAGTTGCTCCTGTACACTATGACCGCTTTGCCGGGCAACAAATTTACAACCCCGAGTAAGTGGCAAAGGACTTCCTTTCTGAGAGGAATGGCTTCAGGCCAACCCCTAGGGGAAGTTTCTGTGCAATTGGACAGAGGAGGAAAGCACACAGAGTTCAATTTCAGACACTTAAGAAACTCTCCAAATTTGTCCCAATTAACTTGACACCTGAAATTTGTTCGGCTCATTTTGGGGGTAAGTCTCTTTGTGACCCTGGACCACAGTCTCTTAACCTGTAAAATGAGGGACTTAGACTAGAGCCAACCATAAGACTCGAAAGGAGGGTTTGGGTCCCAGGACCAATATCTACTAGCTGTGTAACTTTGGTCAAGTCACTTTAACCTTTCTGCAACTTCGTTCCCGTCTCATAAATAGAGCTGAGGACCAGGTAACCTCTAGTTCAGTGCCAGCTCTGAAATCCTCCTTACGTAAAAAAACAAATTTCAAGCAATTATAAACTTACAGAAAATTAGGAACTGCAGTTACATAATGAAACCTTTTCCTTCCCGGTCATTTGAGAGTAAGATGCTGACCTGATTTTCTATCAGTGTGTGTTTCCACAAACAAGGACACTCTCCTCTGTAACTGGGAGGCTAACACGGATACGGCGCCATCGTTATAGTCCTCAGACCCTACTGAGGTTTTCCCAGTTGGCCCAGTGGCTTCTTTCATAACAAAAGGATCCACTCAGAATGACACGCTGCCCTGACTTGTCTCTTTGGTCTTCTTCAGTCTGGGGCAATTCCTTTGTTTTTCTTTGATTATCACGGCCTCGGTGCTCTTTTCCCCCCAGGTATTGGACTTATAATTAGGTGTGGATAAGAAGGCAGAAAGCAATAGTGATCATAGAGAACTCATAAGTAAAAAATAACAAGTGTGTTTCATTAGCATTCAGAATTTTAACGAGAAAAAAGGGAAAAAGACAAGTGGCGGCCTTGATACCTTTGAAGATTTTGGTCCAGCCATTTTGCAGACTGTTCCTCGATGCCAGGCCCCCTCGTCAGGGCCAGCTGGCTTGGACCCGGACTTCCCGAGTCGCCCGCCCTGCCACACGGACACGCTGTGGCCCCCCCCCCCAGGCTCTGACCACCCTCCTTACCCCCCACGTGGGATCCCACGCCCCTCGCCCGGCCGCCTTTTCCATGGACGCCCTCCCCGCTGTCCCCAGGCAGCCCTGAGACCCTGCGGCCCTCCTGTCCCTGAACTGAGGACACAGCAGCACTCCACGCCACATCAGGGCTTTGGGGCCGAATCGCTCAGGATGAAAGGGAAGAGCTGGGAAGGTGGGAGCCTCAGGCTCTAGTCCTGAGTGTGGCCCCCGAATGAGGAGGGCTCCCGCTGAATGGGGGTCCGTAGGAGGAAGAGAAGGACCAAGAGCCCCCGGGACTCAGGGAGGGGTCTTCATGGTGTCGAGAAGAGAAAAGCAAGGCAGCTGGGGGCACTGAGATAGGCTGCACACGTTCTGCAGTTCTAAAAGGTCAGGAGTAAGGCCCACCTCAGGCTCTACAAAGAGACCCCGTAACAGCAAGGGGGAGGGGCTCACCTGGGGGTGTGTTCTGAGTGACAGGATGGTGCCAATTGTAAAAGTATAAACAGGGGGTGTGACAGGGAGCTGGGAGGAGCAGCTTGCAGAAGCCAAGGCTCACTGAGGCCAGAAGCCTTGTCTTCAAGGGTGCACAGGGCAGCCGGGCTGGCCCCCAGGAGCTGCAGCCAGGGCTGGGGTGAGAGCCACGGGGAGGCCCATGCATCTCAGCCTGGGACTGTGTTCTCCGGGTCAAAGCTGTGCGGAGCTGAGAAGGGCTGCCCTTGGGTGGTGAGTTCCCTGTCAATTGTGGTGTTCAAGCGGAACAGCTTGGGGGTTGATACAGAGAACCTCAAGGCGACTCAAGCCCAGGCCAGAGATGGGTGGGGAGAGGAGTGAGAACTCACTAAGGGCCACCCCAACCTGAGGTCTTGTGGCTCAGCTTCCCCCGGTACGGGCATTGGGTTCTCCTGAGTGTTGCCCGTGTCTGGCTTTGCGTCACCCCACCTGCATCACCACGGCCCGGCGTTGGCCTAGGCAGTCCATGTGACAGAGCCCCATTTCACAGGCCAGCAACCTGGGGCATAGGTACTCCTGTTCCTGGGGCCTAACCCCCGAGCCTCGGCCAGGGTGAGTCTGGATCAGACCCTCCGTGGCTGTCAAGGCCAACTCAGGACAGGGGAGCCCGGGCCTGGCCTGCCGCCTTGCTGTGGGTGACAGGGATCTGGCTCTGCTCTCCCAAACCCAGACGAGGCTTCCTTTCCTCTCCTCGTCCATGCTGGCAGCTGCTCACACAGCATCTGAACCCCTGGGTGATCTGGGGTCAGCACCTTGGAAGGATACTCCATGGGGAGGGGCGGCCCCTTCACGCCCTCAAGCAGAGACAGGAGCTGCGGGGGGGGGGGGGGGGGGGGGGGGCAGCCCGGAGATGGAAAATGCCTCTTCCTGGGCCTGTTCTGATGTAAAACTGCAGAACTCAGAATTAAACAGGTGCTTGACATCACAGAGCAATACTGCCCAATTAAGCTATTCTGGGGCCTGAGGGCACTTAGGCATTTTGTGAGTTTTTATTGCTCAAGACAATGAATAATATATAAGTCTGTACAGTCTCGATTCAAATGATGACTCATGTGTCACATTTCAATCTAACCCGCGTCTTAATGTGGTCCTCCTAGACTTTAGAAAGCCAGGGGCCCCTGACTTCTTGCTAATTAAAGTTTGGATCTTTTAGGGAAATACTTCTCAAACGGTGGAACACGGAGACCACTGCTGGTTCCAGGGCCATGAAGAGATACGTACAGAAATGGAGAGTAAATGCTTGGAAACCTTCAGAGCAATTTAACGAGTGATTTTATGTGGGTTGAATCTAATAATAAAAGTTTGAGCTTGTATTTTATATGTTCATTTTTTGGTTCATTTTTCTAGTAATTTAATTGTATTATGTTTTATGAAAGTATTGGTTTGCAAGAAGTTAGAAATTTAAAACAAGAACCCACAAGCTCTGTCCTTCCCCACAGAAGGTCCGAATGCTCGGGTCCGAGGCCACGGCCCTTCCTGCTCACCGCTGCCGAGCTGCAGGGCACGGAGTTCATGCCCATACAGGGCGTTTCATTCGCCGCGGGGCTCTCTGTGCCTGGCACGTGCTGGGCTCTGGCTGTGTGACCGCTTAGCTGGTGACCACAGCTGACCTCCTGGCCCCATGGTGTCCTCCCAGGGCTTGGGGGTGCCTGAGCTCAAAGCCTGACTTTGCCATGAAGTTGTAGGGTGACCTTGGGCAAGTGATTTCCCTCTTTGGGTGTCAGGATTTTCATCTTTTTTTTTTTTTTTTTTTTTTTGCAGTATGCGGCCTTCTCACTGTTGTGGCCTCTCCCGCTTTGGAGCACAGGCTCCGGACGCGCAGGCTCAGCGGCCACGGCTCACGGGCCCAGCCGCTCCGCGGCACGCGGGATCCTCCCAGACCGGGGCACGAACCCGCGTCCCCTGCATCGGCAGGCGGACTCTCAACCACTGCGCCACCAGGGAAGCCCTTTTCATCATTTTAAGGGTGCTTCTGGTTCTCTCATTATGGGACTCCAACACTGGCTCTGCGGACCACTGAGATGCCCATCTTACACAGTGAAATCAAGGCCAGAGTTCTAACCAAGCTTTCATAGGACGTGGAAGGCAATTTCTTAATCTAGACACAGAAGAGTCACTGGCATCCAGCACTCATGTTTTCTTCCAGTTCTACTAAGGTTTAATTTAACACAAGCTGTACACATCTGGAGCGTCAACTGTGGAGAGTTATGACATATGCCTTTACCTGGGAAGCTGTCATTGCAATTAAAACACTGAAAATTAAAAAAAAATAAAATAAAATAAAACACTGAATATTTCCATCTTTCCCAAAAGGTTTCGTGGGCCCCTCAAAATCCACTTTCTCCCTTACTTCTGACCCCCGTGCAACCACCGCTCTGCTTTCTGTCACTATATAGATGACTTTGCATTTTCTAGAATTTTATACAAGTAGAATCATACAGCACGCACATTTTTTTGGTCTTTGTTTTACTCAGCATGATTTTGAGATTTATCCCTGTGGTTGCATGCGCCAGTAGTTTTCTCCTTTTATTGCTGAACAGTACTCCACTGCATGGATATACCACACCATTTTCATCCTTGCAGTAGCTGATGATAAACATGTGGGTTGTTTCCAGCTTTTGCTATTACAGATGAGGCTGCTATAAACATTCCGACGCAAAGTGTCTGTGTGAACGTGGGCTTTCATTTCTCTTGGATAAATATGTAGAAACTGAATGGCTGGGTCATAAGGTAGGTATATGTGAAACTTTTTAAGAAATTACCGAACTGTCTTCTTAATGGCTTGTACCATTTTTACAATTCCATTGGCCTTGTATGAGAAATCCAGTTTCTCTGTATCCTTGTCAACACTTGGTACTACCAGCCTGAAATTTTAGCTGTTCTAGTGAATACATACTGGTATCTCCTTGTGGTTTTAATTTGCATTTCTCTGATGACTAATAAAGTTGAGCATCTTTTCATGTGCCTATTGATCACTCATAAATCTTTTGCAAAGTGCCTGGTAAATCTTTTGCCCATTTTTAAATTGAGTTGAGTTGCAAGGATTCTTTATATATTCTGGATAGAAGTCCTCTGTGTGACATATGTGTTTGCAAATATTTCCTCTCAGTCCCAATATGTGGTCTTTAGTTTTGTGAGTGTACACAATTTCAAGGAGTTTTACAGCCCTCTATTAGGTCATCCATGAGTCCGAGTCTTTGCCCTGGGCACAGGTGCAGAACATCAGCTCTAAGGTTTCAGGTCTGGCCAAAAGAGAATGATGCTGGTCCCATAACAGAAACAGCTCCAGTGAAGGTGGAGTACTTTTTGTGATAAGACAGTGTGTGTAGTCAGTTGAGTTTTAGGAGTTGGGAGTAAAGATAAATGAAAAGGTTTAGCAGAAAATGGATAAATGAGATTTCCACTCTCCCTACCTACTATCTGGAGAAACTACAGCCAAGGGACTGGGCTTGCTGGAATCATCAAGGAAGAGCTGGTTGATTCTGCTGAGAGAAATGCAAATCAGGTTGCTAGAGGTGGGAACGTATTCCTGGTTGAAGGCAGGACACTGAGTGAGTCCCCCATCTATGGATCAAGAGAGGATGGAGAAAGAAGAGACTGGGAACTGAAGAACGAGGGAGTGAATACCAGAGAGAGGAGGAGGAGGAGACCTGGAAGACAGACCGGGAGCCTGGATTGCTGTATTTGGCTTTTGTGACATTGGCCAGGGACATGTGTGCAAAAGTGGACTTGAAGGAAATGAAAGAATCTCCAGTGAAATGCGTAAGAGAGGGGATGAGATACTCGGGGGGAGGAGAAGAGGGTGGGGAAGGTCTTTTGCCCACGGGACAGGCAGGAGTGGGGACCCAGACCAGGCAGGCTGGGAATTCGAAAGGGGTGGGGGGATGAATTTGAGCAGCTGCTGTGAAATGTGCATTTTGGGAAAGAGAGCTGCTACTAGATGCCTTGTGGCAAGTTTTGATGTGAATCCAGTGTTATCTCTTGAAGAAAACTTCCAGTAAAGACCTCTGATGCACCTCAGAGTTTCTGGACTGGGATCTGTATTTATTCCGAATGCAACAGCAGCTGAGGCTGGCCTCAAGGCAGCCCTGTTTGGTTTTTTGGTTTTTTTTTTTGCGTTACACAAAGCTTTGATGGTGAGTAGCTCAGAGACCTTGTCTATCTTGTTCTTTGTTTAGCAAGTGCCAGCACTTCCTCTGTTCTCATCACACGTTGGTTGAATGTTATCGTAAAAAGCCTGTCATCCTATATTGTCCGTGGGATGAGTGTAGGGGACTAGGAATCTCTAAAGGCGGCAGGAAGCCCTGGTCTCCAGGTTAGACACCTGTGCCCCATCTTCATCTTTTCTTCTCCACGTGACCACGTGTCCTTTCTTGTGTAGATTATTCAATCCTCTCACTGTCCACAGGTTTGCTTATGTCCCCAGCAGCCCGAGCTAACCAGTTCCATCGTTAACCTTTGCTCTAAGAGATGATGGCAGACTGCAAAGAGCTTAAAGCACAGAGACTTCTGGAGCGCTACAGGAATTGTAGAATGTTAGCAACATCCAACACTGAGCTTCCCTTCAGTGAGATTTGTCACTCTGTCATTTCCCGTCCAATGCTGGCTTCCCTACCATAATGCAAGCTCCAGACAGACATTCACCATGCCTACCTGATCACAGTGATATGCCCGGACCTAGGGGCACTGTAGGTGCTTAATAAATGTGTGTTGACTGAGTGGCTTATTGACTGACGGCTTCCATGTTCCCCGTGGAAGAACCTCAGTCTAGAGAGGAAGGAGGAGCCTCCTCCCCTGTTCCATTGCTCTTCCAGGATCCGGGATAAACAGCTGAGGTGCTCTCGCTACATGCGTACAAACGAGAAATCATGGGTTTTTACTCTGTAACTTTCTCTAGAGATTCCTTTGACCAAGGAGGACACAAAGTTTGAACCAGTTTGACCAAATTCCTCAGAGTGGCTGATACCCAGGTATCAGACCTGCGGGTCAGCGTCCTTGCCTGGTCAGCGTCCTTGCCTGGTCAGCGTCCTTGCCTGGACAGTGTCCAGAGGCAAGGTGGCCCGAGGGCTCAGTCCACCTCCATCTAGACCAGACTGGTTGGGTGGAATACAGCCCCACCTCCTCAGAGCTCTGTGACCTTGGGCCTTGGTTTCTTCAGTCTGTAAACAAGGTCCAGTGGTGGTACCTATTTCATAGGGTTACTCTGAGGATTGAGGGGGATTGACTGAGCAGGGCCCCGGGGGCTCCTGGGCACAAAAGCCTTTCTGTGTCCCCCATTTCTTTGATTACAGGAAATAGGCTTCACTCAGCCCCCATGACCTTCCCGTGACTTTCCCAGAGTTCCAATGGGCAGATTTGAGCAGTTGTTAATTAGGGAAGGGAGGGGATGGGAGACCAGGGAGGGCCGCTCAAGAGAAACAATAGTGCTGCCTCGGGGCAGGGTCCTGGTTCCCCATCAACAATATCTTTGAGCTGTTTTGCAGATACCCCCTGCAGGTAGGAAAAGTTAACAATTAACGATGGTATGCTTCCCACAAGCATGTAGACCCCAGACCTTGAAATACTGTCATACAACTCCTCATCACATCCTCCTGGGTGGGGACACATAGTTTTTCAATGCAGGAGCCCACTGTGTCCCCTTTTGCCTGGCAAAGTAATAAAGCTCTTCTTTTCTACTTCACCCCAAACTCTGTCTCGGAGATTTGATTCAGCACTGGTGCACAAAGAAGCTGAGCTTTGGGCATCACCCCCCGCCCCCATCCCAGTTCTTAGCACTGGTCAGTCCGAGTGAACGCCCTCCCTTCTCTGAGCCTCGGCCTCCTCATCTGAGCGTCTGAGTGGTCCTCTCTGCCCTGCTACCTCTACAGGCAAAAGGGATGGGCGACAAGGTGCTTTGCAGCCGGAGGGGTAAACGGTTTCACAGATACTTTCCAAACAAGCCAGCTGGGGCGGGGAGGGGACGGGCTCAGAATGCCAGCAGAGTTTTGAGTTGCAAAGGCTCAGCCTGCGAGGAATTGCCGAGAATCTGCTTCTTGGGAAACCAGGTGACCTCGAGTGGCGGCCAGCAGTCCACTCCATGGGCTCCATCTGCGCCCACAGAGGTCGTGGCAGAGCGCCCAGGCCGGCGACACCGACACCCGGGCAGCCGGGAAGAGGGGGTGACATCTGCGCGGGGGCGGAAGCGGTGCGGCATTTATATTTGGAAAACAATATGCATTTGTCAGGGTTTGCTCTTTCCTTTCTAAATTCAGAACATTTGGGGAGAGAACAAGAGAGAGGAATATTGATTTCCGCTCCGGGAGAGGATGATGGATGCTAGAGACAGCAGGAAACACGGACACTTCCCCACCTACCCCTCCCCATCCACCCCACCTCGGCCGCCGCCTGGCCGCCGCGCCCCTCGCCTCCTTCCCTGGCTTCCGATCTGCTGTCACTCTCTCTCTTTCCTCCCTCGCGGCCAAAATGAAGTTGCTGCCAGGGTTAGAAGGAAAAACTCAACAGGCCCCACCCCACTGGACCCCTAGAAATGTCGCCGAGGTAGAAGATCCCTGAAATTTGTTGGGTTTATTTCCCAGCCCCAGGCATGTAATTGCCTTACCGATAAGTCTAGAGCAGGTGCTACTTCTTGCTCACTAGGTCCAGTCAGCATTACGTCATAAGTGTAACGCACCAGTGCGCCCTCGTGTGTGCAAGAGAATGAGGTCTTGTGATCAAGATCCCTGGAAACTAAAAACTATGACATAGGCCCGGAGAGTTGATATCCACCTGAGGTGGGACAGTAAAGGTGTAATGCTGGCCTTGTCAGCAGAGAACAAACTGCTTCTGGTGGACCTCAGGGACAGGAATGCAGAAAAAGGCATTCTTTCAGATCAAGAGCTGCATAGCAGATACTGGAAGAGATGTGTCACTTTACTCAAGCAATGAAGTCACATCTGATACAGCAGCTGGAATTGGAGTCGCCACCTTGGCAAGCTTACAATAAGCCTCTGTCGTTCTCAAAGACCCGTCTGTCTTCTGCAGAGGCCAGATGGGAGAGCTGAATTGGGGGGGTGGTGGGAATCACCGCCCTTGGGTTTTTTTCAGTACTTGATGATTGCACTAATCTCTGCACTCCCTCCAGGAGTGCAGGGCTGCTTTTGTGGTTGACTATTTTCGCTAGGTAGGGGCAGTTCTAGTTGCTTCCACTTGGCCTTTGCCATCATAATATCTCTTACTCCACAGAGAAGGGAACCAGTGAGTTCAGAGTCAGCGCCCAGTCGTTCCTAAAAGGTCTGATTATTTCCTCTTGCCCGATGCACAGTTGGCAAAAGCCTGTGGGTCCTTTCGGGGAAGGCTGGGCGAATGCTTAACAGTATAAATATTCCATAGTGTACTAGGGTCCTTCATTCAAGGGGTTCTGAGTCTATAAAGTGGCTCAAGTCTGAGAATTAACGAGCCATGACTCTTGTTTTTATCATTCAAGTTAGTCTCTTGTTCACTTGACCTAGAACTTTTCTGCTTACATAGAATAAGTAAGAATTAGTAGGCTTCCTGTCTGTTTCACTTCTAGGAACCCCATGACGAGCTAGCCAATGCCATCGGTCTGCAGGACCCAGGCCGTTCTGGTCGCGGCATTGACCCTGCCGTCCATGACAGGGACCGTTCCCTCCTGGCCTTCGGGGCTCGAGTGCCGCCTCTGGTCCCTCTGCCACCACGGATCCAACCACTCTCGTTGTGGTTGCGTTTCCCAGTTCCGTGACTGCAGTTCCCCCGGTGAAGTCTGGCCCACAGAGAAGAGCCAGGGATGCCAGGGCTTCCCTCCCAAGTTTCTCTCTCACAGTCGTGGTGAGAGGCATGTCTTCTGGACCTTCCCAGGGTCGGGGAGTGAGTAGCTTTCGTAAGACAAACTCACTCTAACATTCCCGTCTCCCTAAGTCGTGGGATCGCTTTCTCTACATTAAACCAAAGCAGGTCTGGCAATTCTAATTCACCCACTGTGGGTCTCCTTTTGGCCATATTTCAGCCAAGCAGCGAAGCAAACTCTTAGAGCCCTTTCTTCCTCCCCAAGATGCAAAGTTAGATGCAGAATCCCTGCTTAGAGAGCCCGTGGCCATAAATGCCGCCTGATCCAACTTTACGTTCCTTCCACGATTTATCCCGCAGCCTTAACACCCATCCCCACACGTGTGGCCCGGGTTTCTATCTGCAGGAGTGAGAAAACGCAGAGGGCAGCGCACCTCCTCGCGGGTCACGCTTTGCACCTCACTTTAGGGGCTGCTGGGACTCGAGTCTGCTCATAGGTCTAGAAGCCACGAGCGGTGGGGGGCCGGCACCGAGGGGAACCGGCAGTGTCTCGCGTGTCAGCTGCCTCAGGGCCGGTCATTACCCTGTCCTCAGGTAACGCAGGGTTAGTACCCTGGGACGGGTGGGGGCGGAGAGGCCACTTCTCCTGGGGACAGAGAGACTGCCGCCACTGGCAGAGGAGATGCATCAGAATTTAGGGTTCAAGGTCCGCAGCTCCATCACGGTCTTCCCACACACCCCCCATTCCAACTGGCAGGATCCCATTCCTTCCCAGCCCGTGTCCTCGCTTTAGCAGGAGACACTCTGGGAGGCTGGGAGTTCAACCCGCGTTGTAATTCAGCCAGTCACAGGGGGAGATTGCGGGTCTGATTTTCAGCAGTCCCAGCCCTGCGGCTACAGCGGGTAAGGGTCTCCTTCAGGGCAGACATAGAAGCTTTCAGGTCATTTACAGGTCATTCCTGCTAGGAATTCGAATCCCTGAGCTCATCCTTTTCTTTCCCCACTTTGTCCAGTAACATTAGAAACAACCAGCCAATCTCATCATACCCATCAGTTTGAAAAAAAATGTTTGAAAGTATCATATACATGGTCACCCAGATCCTAGCGTCTTACAAGTGTTGGATTAGGAGTTTCCCGTGGTGATACTTTGCTTATCTCTCTTGCGCCATCACTTCATGGACTGTCAGTGCTCTTTTTACTACTGGAAATAGAGTCATTAGTGTCTTTCAATCTAATCTGACTAGAGAGCTAATTCTAGAAATCACAGCACCAATTCAGAAAATTCATCTTCAAGATTTTGTTTCTCTAGAACCACTCTTGGTCCTAAAATCTGTATTAGTCAGAGTTCTCCAGAGAAAGGTGTCAGGCAGTGTGTGTGTGTGTCTGTGTGGGTGTATTTGTTATAAGGAATTGGATCATGTGATTAGGGAGATTGGCAAATTCAAATCTGCTGTGTGGGCTGGGAGGCTCAACACCCAGGAGAGCTGAGGTGCAGGTGGAGAGAAAGGAGAGGCAAAAGTGCAGATGAAATCCACAGGCAGTCTGCTGGAGACATGCCCTCTTGCTGGAGGAGGCTGGTCTTTTCCTTCTATTCAGGACTTTAATTGGATGAGGCCCACCCACATTATGGAGGACAATCTGCTTGTTCAAAGTTCACTAATTGAAATGTTAATCTCATCCAAAACCACCCTCCAAGTTAGCCCAGAAAAGTAACCGCGGCACTCCCCCAGGTATCCTTCAAATGGTATTTTATGTTAACTCCCCACATTAGCACTAACAAAGTGCCCATGCTTACTGTTTATTCTGAGACAACTTATTTTCACCTCTCTCTTGAGCAACCTTAATTTTTCCTCGGCCCCACCCCCCCTATGTAATTATCTTATTTTCATTCTCTGACTCGGGAGCGCCCTCTTTTGGAGGAGGGTCTGCTTCCTCTCCTCCCTGCTCTCCTCTTGTTACCAGTGTTCTCACTGTAGGTTATTCCTGAGCCAAGCTGGGGTTGCTCACCCCCCTCTTGCCCTTCATGTGCCCTCTTTCCATGCTTGGAAAGACCTCGCTTTTCCCTGCAGCCGATCCTCCTCCGCGGTTCAGCGCCTCTGAGGAGGCTTCCGGGTCCTGCCAGCTCCTGGTGATGATTCCCCGCACCCTCTAGCACTCGAGTGGCAGGGTCGGGTGTAGCTGTCTCACCATGTGCCAGGAAGCTCCCTGAGGAGGGGAGCTGCGTCCCCCATGGCAGGCAACCCTGTGAGCTCTCAGGACGGCTCAAGCACTGAACGGCTCGGGGCTGCCACGTGCCTCACCCCTCTGGCTTCGGTCCTTATTGGATTCCCTGGGCTCCCAACTCAAGATGCAATGGCAACTGAGGAAACGCAAAGCTTGGGCTCTTCCACGACCTACAGCAGTGATGATCCTTCTTCAGGAAGACACTGTGAGAGAAAACACTTCCTAGTCCTCCCTTTTCCCACTCTAACCCTGCTCTTCCAATGGTCTTAAAGCAACAGTCTCTGGACGTCGTTTCTTCGTTTCTTCGGGAGCTCCCGAGAGCCTGGGATCCGGCTGTCCAGGAGGTCGGTCAATCAGAATGTCCACCATCAAATGGCGTCTCCAGTAGCCAGACCCTTTCATCTGTTCCCAGCATCCTGATTTTTGTGTGGGTGCATCAGCTGCACCCACAATCAGGGCACACGGTTCTGGACGGCTGGCCCTTTGCTGGTTCCTGGCGTGGGCACGTGACTCGGGCCTAGCCTAGGAACGGGCCACTGTTGGCCACAGTGATTGGCTGTGGGCCTGCGTGTCAAGAGAGCAAGACCACAGGCTTTTGCTGGAATTATCAAGAACGAGGCTCTCTCGATTGGAGCTGCTAGGCGGGTAGGATACAAACTAAAGGTACTGGGGGGGTCATTATAGCCACTGCTTGGAAGCTCATTTTGAGAAATGATCCCTGCTAACACCTACTGAGCTCCTGGATTCAGCCATGCCTGAAGGCAACCCACACACCACTCCTGTTTCTGGTTTTGTTTTGTTTTTCTGTTATGTACCTCTATAAACAACCCTTTCTGGCTTTAGACGGTTTGAGCTTGGCAACTCACCTGCAATGGAAGGAGTCGTGACTGTTGCAGGCACCCAAAGCCCAGTCCCTGAACCACGTCCCCAGCCCACCCGACTTCTTCTTTTTTTTTTTTTTTTTTTTTTTTGTAGTACGTGGGCCTCTCACTGTTGTGGCCTCTCCCGTTGCGGAGCACAGGCTCCGGATGCGCAGGCTCAGCGGCCATGGCTCACGGGCCCAGCTGCTCCGCGGCATGTGGGATCTTCCCGGACCGGGGCACGAACCCGTGTCCCCTGCATCGGCAGGCGGATTCTCAACCACTGCGCCACCAGGGAAGCCCCTCGACTTCTGATCCTACCCTCTGTTAGCAGCCTCAGCTCCTAGCCCTCACCTCGAATCTGTAGTCAGTCCCTGTGCTGGTGGCTCATTCTCACACACTCTCCTTGGTTAAAGAATAGCATCTGTTTTATTATTTGTAGAAAAATAGCTTAAAACACCACGTAGGGCAGAAGGCAGAGCGGGAGCCAGAATGTGGGGCTGCCTGGCTCCGGGAATTCTGAAGCCTGAGAGCTCTTTGATTTTTGTCTGGGAGAGGCTATCATGTTCTCAGCACTAAAGGGCCTTCCCTCTAACTCGGTCACCTTCTTGATCCAGGAGCGGTAGTTTTCTAACAAGGTGTAGATCCCTGGAATGTTCTTCTGTCCACAACTCTTCCCCCAGCTGATGATACCCACCTGGTACCACTTCTTGCCAGATTCTGTGGTACAGACGAGAGGCCCCCCGCTGTCACCCTGTGGACGGAGAACACAGATCAGCAGCGAGTCCCATTTGAAACTATCCACCTGAGGCAGAGCACGGATCGCTCACGGAAGAGGGTTCAGGGACCTCCCGACCCCAGGCCGCCAAGGGGAATCACATCGTTGCAGATCAACACCCACCCTATCCTGGCTGCACGCGGGGCATGTGCCGCACTCAGCCTGGCTCCAGGAATCGTGGCATGTAGAGCGTGGGCAGTGGCTGGGACAGGACTAGAGAGCGAGGAGGAGGAGGAGGGGGAGGGCTGGCGAGAAAATAACTCCGTGCACAGCACAGAGAGGGAGCCGCAACAGCTGAGGAAGGGTGCGGACCAGTTTTGCGGGTCTTAAATCAGAAGCTCTGGACAGAGCTGTAAAGGGAAGGAATGAAAAGAGGATGCGAGGGGTGCTGTGAGGCCCGTGGATGTGAACTGGGTCTCCTCTGATGTTCTTCCGGAGGCGTGAGGGAGGAGGGTGTCTCTTTTTTAATTCTTTGCTGTGGGTATTTGCAGGGGGCCAGTGAGCTAAGCTTTTCTGACCATGTGACCCCCTCCAGCGTGGAATCACATGGGTCTGTGACTCAGATGATTATCTATGTATATAGAAAGTATGTACCCAGTGCCCACCGTGTCCCACACACATACGTGGCTTCCTTTTGTCCATTTTAATACAGGGAAAATGAAGCTTGAGGAGGAGGAAGGGCTCGCTCAGGGTCACATGGTGTTGGGGCCCAAGTGGGAACCACGTCTTCCTGACGCCAAAGCACATGTTCTTTCCCTCTGGGGGGCTATAATGGTTCAAGCGATCGTTCTTTCTCAGCGGAGAGATGGCCTCCTTTTCTGCGGTCATCAACAGGACCGGGAATGGGATCTAATGGGAAGGAGGCGGAGCTACACTTCCTGGATGTGAGGTACGAGGCCCAGCGTTGGCCCCCCGACTTTTCTTTCTCACCCACCCCTTCATCTCACATCTCTGTGAGGCAGGTATTTTGATTCTCATTTTATAAGTAGAAAATGGAGACTCAGAAGAGATCTGCTGACTTCCACCGAACACATCTTCAAGGAGGAAAAACTAACTGTTAGGGCCCTTGGGTTACAAGACCTTATGGTCTAGGGAGGGAGGCAGCAATGCAACCAAACTGGATCAACTGCATTTGATGAAACAGGAGAAGTGGGAAGAAGATAGGGAAGCAGCACAGGGCGGGGAGGAATTGACTCTGTCGAGGGAGACGTCTGCCAGGATAGCCTTCCAAGCACTTTGTTTGAAGGGTGAAGAAGAATTTGACAGGAAGAGTGAGTGCGGGGAACTGATTAGAAAGGAGTCAGGCAGGAGGTGGAGGGGCTGGTTAAGAGGAGAAGGGAAAGATGAGGACCCGAACCAGGGCCCAAGGCGGTCAGGAGATAGAGGGATGCGTTGAGCTGACTCATCTGGCGACTGGTGCCATTGGACACGGACCGTGAGGACTAGTTCCAAGGTCATGGGGTATGGTTGACACAGGTAAAGCGCAGGGGAAGATAACGACTGAATCACGTTCAAGGGCAGTGTATGTTGAATGTGGGACGCATCGCCAAGCAGAGGGATATACGGAGCGGAATTAACAGAGGGGTTGGAGCTCAAGGACACCCAGTAAGCGCGGTGCCGAAACCCAAACCACCCTCTCCAGTACAAAACATTGCCCTTAACGCTTGTCTGGTTTTTGTGGGTGTGTGCTTTTCTTTGCACGCGTTCTATTTCAAGGTCATGGGGCAAGAACCAAATCAACAGGACTGCCACCCAAAGAGCTCCTTCCATAAGTGCTGTCTCTATCATTTTCTTCATGTTACGATGGCATGAATGTTATAAAAAGCCTAGTCATATGTTGATTGTTATTTCCTTACATAACAGGGAGAGAACTGTGCTTGGACAAGTAACTTCTAAGCCTCAGTTTCTGAGTCGTTAAAATGGAGATAATACCAGCTACTTCCCGAGATTACTGGCAATGACATTTAAAAAATCTATAAATCACTTGGCATAGGGTAAATGCTATGTAGTAAATGTTCCAGAAATGTATTAGTGTTATTATTTTAGCCTTAGGTATTACAAACATTATTTGTATACTTAGGAAACAGAGATTCCCTTCTCAGAATTGTGGGACTCCAGAGGGACAGCTGTAAATTCGTGTCCTTTCACACACAGAGTCTTAATTTTTTTTCTCTTCCTTTTGGGAAGAAAGAAAGGATGTCTCAAAGGAGCGTCTGGCCTCAGCTAGCAAGGACTTGGGACTGAGGACAGCCCACCTAAGTGGAACTTTCTTCCAAAGACTAAGGCTGGTAGCCAGAGGCTTGTCTGGTTAGAAACATACTGACCACAGAGCCTCCTAAGTGCCCTCCTGTGTTATTCACACCGCGTGATCACTTCTGTCTATTTTGGGTGAGAAGCAGATGACCTGGCTTCCAGCCTGGCCCCACTACCTCCTGGACCTCAGGCAAACCACTTAAATTCTAAATCCCTGTTTTCTCATCTGTTAAACGGGGAGAGTGAGACCTGCCCAGCCCATCTTACAGGATAGTGGAGAGAATGAAATTCTTGAATATGTGTGAAAGAGCTATGAAGTTATTACACTGCTTCGGATCCATTCAGATAGTGAAGAGAATGATCGATGATTAAAATCACCATGTTTTCTCATCTGTGAAACAGTTGCAATTAAATGTTTTTATTCGTTTCTTTCTGGCTCTAGAGATCTAAGATGCTATGGAATGAAATCAGATTTTCAGGCAAGTGTCATGGGTGAGGATGGTTTCAAGATAATACCCTGGAAAGTAGCCCAGGACTGTGAAAACACTCTGTGATAGTATTCGTGATGGCGCATGTCATTATACACTTGACCATAGAATGGACACCACCAAGAATGAACGCTAACGTAAACTATGTACTTTGGGTCATTGTGACGTGTCAATGTAGGTTCGTCGATTACAACGCACGTACTGCTCTGATGCGGGTGTTGATGGTATGGGAGATTATGCGTGTGTGGGACAGGGGGTCTATGGAAAATCTCTGTATCTTCCTCTCAATTTTCCTATGAACCTAAAACTGCTCCCTCCCACCCCCCATAAAATAAGATCTTTAAAGAAAGTTGCTCAGGTTGATATCCAAGTCAGCGTGTCATCCCCATAACCAAATTGCCCAACAGCCCAGCTGGCTGCCAGCTCTCTCTCTTTCCTTTTTTTTTAAGATTTTCTTTTTTTTGGATGTGGACCATTTTCAAAGTCTTTATTGAATTTGTTACAATATTGCTTCTGCTTTATGTCTTGGTCCTTTGGTCGCGAAGCATGTGGTCCTAGCTCCCCTACCAGGGATCGAACCCACACCCCCTGCACTGGAAGGCGAAGTCCTAACCACTGGACCGCCAGGGAAGTCCCCGGCTGCCAGCCCTTAACCCTCCTCCAAGGCGGCCTCCGTTCACGTCTCTCTCGGATGCCCCCTCCGCTAGGGCTACTGTAACCGACAGGCAGTTTCCAGCTTCCTTGGAAGGGTCATCTCTTTGGCAAACATTTGTTTGTATTCTTTATGCCGAGCACTGCGCTAGGCACTGGGAACCCAGCCATGAATGAGACAAAATTTCCGCTGGAGTTGAGAAGAAAGATAAGGAAACTGTGCAGCATTGCAATGCCTGCTTCTCAGACGCTTGCTGGTCCTTCACAAGAAGTATTGCATTGCTAGCTTGGGACATATTTGATTTTATGGTTTGCTGGACGGTGTCACTTATTTTTTTAAAGTTGAGCTTTGTTTTTTCATAGTGTAACCTTAGGGGATTACAAAGAGGGAGAGCGCTGGAAAAAGTAAACCACAAAATTCAGTTGATTTGATTTTCATTTGTATTTTAAGTACAGCGTAATCTTATTGCTCTTACTTTGAACATATTTAAATGTTCCCATCATAAAATTATAATTTCCCTTCATTATGTGATTATGTGTTTTATTCAAGCTTGCTAAGTTTAAAAGTGTGATTTTATTTTTAAGGGCAATTATTTTTAAACCCTAGGGGACTTTCTGCCTGGCTTACCTGGATTTAACTGATGATAAATATTATATAATTTCAGAAAACTTTCCTTGCCTGGATCACTGTCAGCTTATTCTCAGCAATAGAGAGCTTTCTAAACAGAGAGCAAAGCTTTTCACTTCACAATTTTTTTTTCTTAAAAAAGGCTGAAAATGATAACAGCACATTTATTTATAGCACTCAAGTAATAGATTATTAATTTTAGAAGCTTTCATTAAAGTACATTTTGATAGGGGAGGGACTGGAGCAAAAATCCTAGACTCCAGATGGTAGATCCAGCCATTGAAGCAAAGGGGACAGAAAATGTCATCAAAGATGACACTTGGTTGTTTCAAGTGTTGCTGCAGTTGGTTTTGGCCATTTGAATATGGGATGGTGATGAATGAAAAAGATGGAAAGGATAGGTGTGAATACTGATGAGGGGGAGCAGCAGGGGTGACGGCCTGGGACAACCTCTAGTCTCCCAGGTGTGGCAACCCTGCCCTAGTGACCTGCTCTGCTCACCTCTCCACGCTCAACCCTTGTTATCACTGGCTTCTGAAATACTGAAAGTTCCCTGAACACAAGATACTTTTTCAAGCCTCTGTGATTTTCCCCCAATTCTTCCTGGAATGCTCTCTCTTTCTAATCATACTATTAAATGTTGTTTTCCCCTTTTCAATTGATATTGGAGCCCTTTGTCTCCTGCTCCAGTATGAATTGGCTACTCCCTAAGTCTGTGGCATGCCTAGGATCTGAGATCTTCATTTAACCATTGCTATTGAGAAGCTTTGTCTTCTCTTTGTTTTTTAAGTTTGATATAACTGCAGATTCATGTGCAGTTGAAAGAAATAATACAGAGAGATCCCATGTACCCTTTACATGTTTCCCCCAATGATACCATCTTGTAGAACTACATATAGTACAATAGCACAATCGGGGTATTAACACTGATGCAGTCAATACGCAGAACGTGTCCATCATCACGAGAATCCCTCATGTTGCCCTTTTAATGCTATATCCACTTCCTTCTACCCCTAAACCCTCCTTGAGCCCTGGCAACCACTAAGCCGTTCTCCCTTTCTATAATTTTGTCATTTCAAGGATGTTATGTAAATGTCCATTGACAGAGGAGTGGATAAAGATGTGGTACATATATACAGTGGAATATTACTCGGCCATAAAAAATAACAATGCCATTTGCAGCAACATGGATGGACCTAGAGATTGTCATACTGAGTGAAGTAAGTCAGACAGAGAAAGACAAATATCATATCAATTATATGTGGAATCTAAAAAAATGGTACAAATGGTACAAAACAGAAATAGAGTCACAGATGTAGAAAACAGACTTATGGTTAACTGGGGGGAAGCGGGGCGGTAGGGAGGGATACATTCGGAGATTGGGATTGACACATACACATTGCTGCATATAAAATAGATAACTAATAAGGATCTACTGTAGAGCACAGGGAACTCTACTCAATACTCTGTAATGACCTATATGGGAAAAGAATCTAAAAAAAGAGTGGAGATATATATATAACGGATTCACTTTGCTGTACAGCAGAAACTAACAACATTATAAATCAACTATACTCCAATAAAAATTTTTTAATAAAGAATGTTATGTAAATGGAATCACACAGTGTGGGACCTTTGGGGGTCAGCTTGTTGCACATAGCATGAGTCTCTGGACACATTCACGTGGTTGCATGTACCAATAGTTTGCTTCTTGTAACAGCTGAGTGGTATTGCATGGAATAGATGCAGTGTATTTAATTATCAGTGTATTTAATTATCCACGTCTTACAGGACATTTGTTACCAATTTTGGTCTATTATAAGTAAATCTGCTATAAACACTCCTGTACAGGTTTTTTGTATGAACACAAGCCTTCATTTCTCTGGAATAAGCACCCAAGAATGGCATTTGCTGGGTTATATGGCAAGAGCACGTTCAGTTTTTAAAGAAACTACAAAACTGTTTTCCAGAGTGATTAGACTATTTTAAACTCCCCCAAACAATATAGGAGTGATCCAGTTTCTTTGCATTCTTATCAGCATTTGGTGGTGTTACTATTTTTTATTTTTTAATTTTAGCCATTCTGAGGTGAGTAGTGATACCTGATTGTGGTTTTAATTTGCATTTGCTTGATGGCTAATGATGTTAAACATCGTTTCATTTTCTTATTTGCCATCTGTATATCCTCTTCAGCGAAATGTCTGTTCTCGTCTTTTGCCCATTTTTGAATTGGATAGTACGTTTTTCTACAGTTGGCTGCAAGAGTTCTTTATATAGTCTAGGTATAGTTTCTTTGTTGGATATTATCTCCCAATCAGTAGCTTGTCTTTTCATCCTCTTAATATGGTCTTTCATAAAGGAAAAGTTTTTAATTTTGATGAGGTCCATTTGATCAATTTTTCCTTTTATGAGTTGTATTTTTGGTGTTACTCTATATCCCAAAGACTTTCTTTTTTTTTTTCTAAAAAAATTTTATAGTTTTACATTTAAGTGCATGATCCATTTTGTTTTAATTGAATTTATTCTAAGAATTAATGGTTCTCAATTTTTTAAAAAAGATTCTTTACTCAGATTTTTAGCTTTATTTTTCCTTATCCTATGTGTATTAATAAATGGAATCCATGTATATCAGTGAAACCCTCTATTCTATCTATTACAGATCCTGTCTTGAGTAATAGGTTATGAGACTTGGGTTCTCCTACGAATCTTCTGTTTTAACAGGCCTCTTATGAAACTGGAGTCAGGGAAGGGGGAAGCCAACTCCTTTCCATTGAATTGGGGTGGAAGTCTTGACCCGCCACTCAGGCCAGCTATGACACCAAGGGGAAGAGCAGGAGTGCAGCTGCCACTGGGTGGGAGCCCAAGCTCCTCAGGTGGCCTTCACTGACATTGAGGGGGACAGGGGATGGCTCATCATGACTAGATTGTACTTGAAGTCCTGGCTTTCCACTCAGCCTCCTCTGACACCACCATAGTGGGCAGGGGCAGTGGGGGAAGGTGAGATTGTCCACTCGACCTTGGTTGTTGGGGTAGGAGCACTGTGGGGCTTTTCCTGGTGTTTTGCTGGAATAGAATGATAATTTTTTTTTTTTTTAGAAGTTTCCACCTTGTTAGGTTGCCCTTTTCCTGGTCCAAAGAGAGGAAGGCTATCTTGTTTTGTTTTGTTTTGTTAGTTTGTCTGTGCCCATGGTGTTTTTTCCCCCAGCTGCTCCCAGGAGATGCTGAGCTGTTACGTACTACCATCCAAGCTGGGATATAAGAGGCAAAAAGAAAACCCAAGGAATTCACTGCTGTGTCATTCCTTAAGTATTAGGATATTTGTTTCCAATTTCATCTTCTCTTCACATTTTGGAGCCTTTATTTTTGTTTCACAATATAATGTCCAGTGCTTTTAGCTGTATTTAGTGGAAGGGATCAAGAGAAACGTGTCTGCTCCATCTTGTCCAGAACCAGAAGTCCCAATCGTCTGTTTTGTTTTGTAGTGTTTTAAGTTATCCAGGATGTGGGGAAAACACAGGGCTCGTGTGACATTGATTCTGCCTCTCTCTGTGGTCCTCACGATATTCACCACCTTGTGGGGGACTCCTTCTAAACCTGGTGCCATTGCTGCTGGCGTTCACTCTTTCTTACCTCACAGCCTTTCTGTGAGACAGCCTTTTCATCACTCTGCAGAACATTTAACATCTGCACTTACAGTTTTATACCCGTGACCAGATCCACTGCCCAGCCAACGAGTAGGACTAAGTGGGCTCCCTGGAGTGATCCTTCCCAAGACGTATCCTTCCCATCCTTAGAGCCAGAGGAAGCTAATTTATGAGGGTTTTTTCCCCCTGTTTCTTCTACTATCAATCAAAAAATGTTTTTCTTTTTAAATTTTTGTGTTAATTTTATTAAAGAGAAGCTAAGCTACCAGACTTTTCTTCAGTGAAACTCACAGGCATTATCCAATACACTATGATTGTTTACCCAACTGCCTGCCCAGGAAACTGTGGGCTCCTTTAGGCAAGAAACCATGTCTCATCAATTGTTGAATCCCAGGGTTCAGTGCACTCAACAAAGGTAGCTAAAATTAATGAAGTAAAATAATTCCTTTTATGGATCTCAAATCTTCCTTGGCTTTTTGTTTTTTAAAGAAGTCTCGGAAATGGAAAAAGTCTTGGGGCCCTACCTGGAGAAGACCAGAAGTATTTATGCAGGGTTGCTGCACACTGACTTCCAGGCAAGCACTGATATTCCAAGGATAGTAAGTGTTCCTGAATCCACGTCCCCATTCCCATATCTAAGCCTGATTCCCACACATTTTCCAAACTCTTCTTGTCTATTCCCCATGGAGAGAGGATGCCTTTACATTGGCAGCCTGAGGGCATGGAGGGGATACATCCAAGTTACCTGGCAAGCATCGTAGCTCTCATTCTCGTATCCAGCACACAGCATATTTTTGGTAAGTCTTGGAAATTTCTTTAAACACTTCTCCCAATCCATGATGGTCATGGGCACTTTCAGCAGCTCTGTTTCCATAGGCTGTTGGAGACCTGACCCATAGAGAAGGCCCTTTAGAAAAGTCACTGGACAGGAGCCCCGGTGCCGGTAACGCAGCTGACGTGCCCTAGACCAACCTGCCCAGTGTCCCGCCAGCCACACATCCACCATTTTTTCACATTTTCACAGACCCTCACTCTTCATGTCCTTCCAGTAATCCCTCGCAATTTACTCTCTCCACCACCCCAGGCTCTTCCAAAAAGTCCCCACCTACTTAAATTTTCCCTCCCATTCAAAATCACATCCCTGCCTCCAAGAAGACTTCCATCTTGGCTCCAACAGCGCTACAGACTTGACTTCTTAGAACTGGCTTTCGATCGATTCTCAGCATAATGCTGCCTCTTCAGCATATTTGCCCCTCGCTACTTTCTGGTATGTGAGTGTGACACCTCTAACACAGGGCTGCTGAAACTGGGTTTGCACTCCCAGTGAAAAAAGCTTTCAGGTCCCCCAGACAAAGCTAGGTTGGTTGAGAGTCTTTACAGGGGGTTTGCCAAGGCCCTTCCTGGACTGCCAGCTTCCAGGAATTTGTTTGGACTTCTCTCCATCTCATTAACTCTGACCACATGGAGATTTCAAAAGACGTCTCCACACTGAGTGTTTTTAATCATGCAGGCACCCATCTGCCTCTCCTCACTTCTAAATTTTGAGTCGTGCCCAGAGCCCCGAATCAGTGCTACACCATTTGCCCTCTAGTTACCAAACTCCTGAAATACCTACCACCTCTTAGACCCCAGGTCGTTGCAAAGCATCCCTAAGGACCTGGAGTCTTGCTCAGGCCTGAGCTAGTGCTGTGCTATTCCCGTCCCTCCCCTACCAATTTTGTTGAGTTTTCTTTGGGAACAGTCCAGCAGGGCTTTCATAATCCCTTTATTACCCTGGTCAGGTTCCTCCTATTTTGGCCAAGTAACAACAACAGATTCATTTCTAAGAATGGCTGGGCAACACTCCAGGACCATTTAAAGTCTAGGCCAGGGCAGGCGTCTTGAATGCCTGTAGGAACCAGGTGGGAAACACCCATGGTTAATCAGGGAGATGTGAGAGAGCAGAGCAGAGAGCCCCTGGCCGACTGGAGGGTTTATAGTCAATGAAACGAGCGAGACTGCCATTTGATGGCGCGATAGGACTACACCCAGGGACGGCCCACACCTGGCATCTCAGCCAGGGGCCTTGGGGGATGTTTTCCTTGGCACTTGGAAGAGGCTGAGATCAGGCACCTCTGTGCGTTCCAGGCGTGCAGGGATTTGCTCCAATGAGAGCCCCTCTCTCCTCCCTCCTTCCTCAGCCCTCTACCCTTTCACCCTCTCCCCTCTCCTTAGGTTTACTGGCCCATCCTCAGACATCCATGATGTGGCTCTTCCCCCAGGTGCTCCCAAGAGATGCTGAGCCGTTACTTACCGGTTTGGGTCTGCCCCCATCCTGCCACCCAGCATTTGTGCCACCTGGAGAGGCCAGGTTCTGTGGGCATGCAGATGGGTTCTTTCAGTTCGCTGAATGTGATGGGCGTGTCCAACAGCAGCAAGGAGATATCATTGTCCATGTTGAGTTTTTGAAAGTCCTTGTGCAGAATTATGCTTGTGACCCCCTTTATTTCCAGGGATGGGCCGCTTAAGCTATTGGTTCCCAGCACGACTCTCAGTTCTGCTGGCCTGGTGGCGGAGAATCAGAGACGGAGAAATAAGAGGGGAAGGAAAGTCACAAGGTGCACAGAATCTGCTGTGCTTGAAAACCCCAAACCCCACCTAGCTATAGGGGCCTTTTGGATTTGTCCTACTGGGGCCATTTCTCAGAAGATGTGAGCATTTGAAAAGGATAGAGAAGCGGGGTGAAACAGCCACCGTGGCCGACCATAGCTCCATGGCTGCTCCAGAATCATCCCAGAGATGTGAATGAGATACTCCCGCCTCACGGGGCAAAGACAGGACTTAGCTTTGGGCCCCCAAAGAGCCCATAAAAGACCACTTGGCACAGATCAAACTAGCCCTCAGATAGGAAGGGATTCTCACATCAATTTGCCTACCAGCAATTTAGAGACTCAGGAACAGAATTTTTTTGTTTGCAACATACGCAACTGACCAAAGTTTAACATTCAGAATGTATAAAGAGAGTCTACAAAAAAAAAAAAAAAAGTGTCAAAGCTCAAACAGACTTTACAAAAGAGAAAATATACCAATAAACTTGCAAATATCAACTTAGCAGTAGTAAGAAAAATGCAAATTAAGACTACGATTATAATAGTATTTCATGCTTTTCACCAGAAAAGCAAAGATTAAAAATTCTGAAAAAGTAGCAAGTATTGGTGATGATTGTAACACTTATACACCGCTGGTGGAAATGTAAATGGGTGCAACCACTGTGGAAAATCATTTGGATTTTCTAATAAACTTGAAGATGCACGAGTCCTATGATTCTATATCTTCTCTCCTAGGAATAAACTCTTGCACATATGTCCCTGAAGACCTATGCAAGAATCAGGAACAGAATTTAATCCAGACCTGCCATTGATGAAGCAGAAAGAATCTTCAGTAATAATTCAGGAATTTCCCTCCAGGCAGAATGACCAGGAACTTTCCAAAAGCCAGTCCTTCCTTAAGTGTCCCATGGGAGCAGATGCAACAAGTTTCCTTGGTTACCCCAGGGTGAGGCTTTCCCCAGGTTTTTGATTAACCCTTTAAAGTTCATCTTTCTGTGTATCTTCAAACTTTCTCGAGGTGGTGGAGCGGAAAAGCACAAGTGCTGGAACCGGATTTAAATCCTGCTTCTGTCTACTAGGTGTGTACCTTGGGTGAGTCAGCTAATCTTATTGGACCTCAGTTTCCTTCTCTAGAAAGTAAGGATGTTCATTTTACCTGCCTCAGGGTTTCTGTAAGATGGAATGAGTTAAAAGGGGGTCA
Organism: Kogia breviceps; assembly: GCF_026419965.1. Taxonomy (NCBI): domain Eukaryota; kingdom Metazoa; phylum Chordata; class Mammalia; order Artiodactyla; family Physeteridae; genus Kogia; species Kogia breviceps. The sequence continues at coordinate 110,093,292 of NC_081317.1, read as the reverse complement.
TTCATTCTACCTGCCTCAGGGTTGTTTGTATGATCAAATAAGTTAATGCATGTAGTTTCTTAGCAGGTCACTGGCACATGATTAGGAATCAGTAAATGCTCTATTTTCCACCAGTCTCCTGGAGTGCAGAGAAAACTCTATAAGGAGGAGGGAAGTACGTTGTCGGATGGCCCAGGAACCCAGACCTCCAGAATTAGGAGGATTTCCTCCTAGAAGGACTTGAATGTCCTAGGAGAGGTAGACAGACCAAGTCCTTTGCCTCCACCAAGCCACAGATGTCCCTGGAGAGGACAGTTTGTGACCCCAGGGAAGCCGCAGTTACTGGTTCCGGGTGACGACAAAGAGGGCACAGTGGATCTGGCCTTGGGTTCACAGCCCCCTCCTCCCTAGGGCGTGTGGGGCTTCCCCAGGGAGGGGAGCACACTGTCAGAAGCAAGGGGATGGACTCGGTACTTACGAGATCTCAGAGTGAAAGCAGTGAGCCGCCGAGACAATCCACCACTCGCTGATGATGGCGCCACCACAGAAATGTTCATTTCTTGCTTGAATACTCACCTGCCATGGAAACTCACCCACCTCAGCCTCCATCCCTCCTACGATTCTGGAATATTGAGCTCCTCTCTCAAAAACGGGTCTTTCACCGCATTCTGGTAGAACGGAAGAGAAAGGAAGGGAAACGATGCAACGCTTAGTCAAATATCCATAGAAGACCCATAAGTAGCTATCATTATACCCGTTCTAGAGATGGGGAAACTGAGGCTGGCCCAGTAAAGCACCCTTAGAAACACGAGTAAGCCAACAGATGCTGCACATCTGTTGGAACGTGTTCGGAAGCGTTGGCTCTGTCTCCTTTCCAGGCAAGTCACTTTGCCGAGCTTGTTTCTGCTCTCATCTGAGGGAAATCAGAGGAAAATACTTGGCCAGGGCCAAGCTGGAGTGACTTGCAGAATAATGCGTCTGTGCCAAAAAATGTCCACGTCCTAATGGACCATGCCCTGGAATTCGTGAACACGTTACCTTACAAGGCAAAGGGGACTTTGCAGATGGAATTAAGGTTGCTAATCAGCTGACCTTAAAATGGGGAGATTGTCCTGGATAATCTGAGTGGACCCAATGTAATCACACGGGTCCTGAAAAGTGGTAGAGGGAAGTAGAAGAAGAGAGATGTGACTGCAGAAGAAAGGCACTGAAAAATGCAATATTGCTGGCTTTGAAGATGGAGGAAGGGGCCACAAGCCAAGGTATATGGATGATCTCTAGAAGCTGGAAAAGGCAAGTTAACAGACTCTTCTCTAGAGCTTCCAATAGGAACTCAGTCCTTCTGACACCCTGATCTTAGCCCAGGAAGACCCATGTGGGAGTTCTGTCCTACAGAACTGTAAGATAAGAAGTTTGTGTTGTTTAAGCCACTGAGTTTGTGGTAGTTTGTTATAGCAGCAAGAGGAAATTAATATACCCAGGAAACCAGAAGGGTGGCCCAGAGAGGGCCTGAACCTACAGGAAGCCCTGAGCTATTCTAGGTTAGAACATTCTGTTCCAGGCAGAGCAGCTCTGTTTCCTGGGAGCTGAGAACAAAGGCTGCAGCTGCCTGTTTGGAAGAGAAAGCTGTCTTCTGGACTGAGTCCAGATCCAACCCCTCACCCCGAGGAGGAGGAGACACTCAGTATTTTCTGACTTGAATGTGGTCTTGTTCTGGAACGAAGAATGAGCTTGCTTCTAAAGAGCCCAGACCCCCTCCTCTCTCTTTCTAGAGGCTACTTTTCCAAATACCCACTCAACAGAGGTTTTGAGGACTTTGTAGTTGGAGGGACCCAGTGGTGGTTATTTTTAGTTAAAAAAAAAAATGGAGTGAAAATGTATCAATATGTGTCAATAGCCTTCAGCTGTCAGTAACATATAGAGGCTCTTTCCAGGACTTTTGGGTCTGTACTTCCTCCTTTATTTACCAAACACATATAGTCTTACCATGTGTCTGGGCACCATTATATGCTCTGGAGTCCCACAGCCTGAGTCTGAATCCTGGCTCTGTTGCTTATCTGCTGAATGATTTAGGGTAAACGAGTTATTCTTGTTTGTCACCCCTTTCTTTAGTCCCCAAACAGGCAGAAGATAATACTTACACTACAGAACAGATGCACAGATGTACAGAACAGATAACGGGTGTGGAAGTGCCCAACACAGAGTAAACCCTCAAGCCACGTTAGCTGTCAGAATTTCTCATGTCACCTTGCACCAAGGGCCCCCTTTCCTTGGTCTTGAGAACAACCTCCATCACCAGCGTGGAACCGTGCAGACATACAGACTAACGCTGGAACACAAAGCCCTAAGCAGTGATGGAGGCAGTGCCAAAACGTTAAGCAGAGATGCGAGCAAGCAGGGCCACTTGGACCTGCTTGCAGAGAGGCCAGCTTCGCCGATTCTCTGCCCACACCACGCACCAGCCCCCATTCACTCCGTGCGGCCAAGCCCGGGCCCGAATGAGGGAGGCCAGGGACATGGGCTGTGTTCTTTCCGTGAGGCCGAGGGCAGGGAGGGAAATGCGGGCCCTGGAGTCACACCGGGGCCAGTCCCGGCTCTCCCATTTCCCTGCTGCGAGGCTCTGGACCAATCCTCGACCTCCCCGAGGCTCGGAGCTCCTTACCCACGCGTGGGGCTGAGAGTGGAGAGCCCACTGGGGTAGTGTGGGCATCGAATGGGGGAAAGGACCTGCCCCATAACAGCTTCCTTTCCACTTCAGCCACCTGCCACCCCCCAGAGAGAGAAACAACCTATCAGGAGCTGCGAGGAGCTGCCCGGGGGGCACAGCAGGTACCCCCGGCCCGCCTCCACCCCACCTCTCATGCACATGGGTATCCTGGGCATCTGCTGAGCACCTGAGTCCCAGGACCCCATGCTCAGGTCCCTCTGGGCCCGCGCCTCTCAGCGCTCCACTGTTTATTCAAGGATAAAGTCTCCGGTTTCACACCCAACACTTAAGGTCAGACAGCTTGAACTTGGGGCTGGGGCAGGAGGAGGGGCAAGGGAAGTGGTTTCCAGGAGCGGCGTATGGGGCACAGGAAGCCACTGCTCCTGTGAGCCGGCCTCTTAGTGGCCCATTAGCTGATCTGTGGGATCGTCCAGGCCTCTGTCCCTCGGGCCCTCAGGCTCAGCCCTGGCGGGATGGAAGGAAGAGAGCAGGGCCAGGGTCGCGCCCAGCCCCGCCTGGAGAGCCGCCCGGGCCCGGGCAGGCGTCCACTTACCCAGATGTGTGTCCCTGGCCTGGGGCATGAGCAGCAAAAGGGACCACAGGAGCATGGCCCTCAGCATGACTGTTGGCCTGGGAGGCGACAGAAGCCGGGGCAGAGGGGAATGACTCTGACGGGGCCTCCCCCTTACAGCCAGCCCTGCCCGTGAGGTCACAATGGGCTGCGGATCTGAGAACGCAGACTGAGTCATGCAGGCTTCTCTTCTGGCCGTTCTGCTCCTGAGATGAGCCTCATCCTTGACGCCTCCTTGGCTGAGCTTCCCTTCCTGACCTGGGCACGGCCTGCCCTTCACGCGTCCTCAGTGGGCAACCTGCTGTGGCCCCCTCACACCCCGTGCTTCTTAAGGCTCAGATGCCCCCTCTTCCAGAACAGCGGGCCTGTTCTGTCAGGGGTCCCCTGTGAATGCGTGCACAAGGCCTGCACGAGGGGCTGTCCGCTGGGATCCTTGGGAAGAGGGAGGTGGTCCAGGAGGCCCGGAGGCCTGTGCAGCCTGAACGGCCGTGAGGCCAAGTGCCAAGTTCTCTGTTCAGGCCTCTGACCTGGGCCGCAGGTGCGGACCCGAAGGCTGGTCTCCGAGGCCCTGGCCTCCCCGCCATACTCAGCCCAGCAGGCAACAATCGCCGCTCCCACGCTTTCTGGGTTTATTCCACGTGGCCCCCAAATCTCCAGATAGGCCCCTGTGTCCATTTCTAAAGATGGAAAGATCACACTCAGAGATGGAAGTGCCCAGCCCAAGTCTTCTCCTACGTCAGCGGCTTAGCCATGGGATCTGGACTTTACTATTTGGGGGGGGGGGTGTTTTGGGACATTTTTAGTGCACAGACTTGGGTGGACTCTACCCAAGCATCCTTAGTAACGCCTTCCTGGCCACTGGCCAGGCCCAATGGTTAGAAGTGAATCATGTGCTAATTCAGCTCCCAAAGTGACCGCTGGTCATTTTCTAGACTTGCTTTGTCTACTCTGCCCAGCCTCACGTCCTCGGTTTTCTCCTCTGCAGAAAAGGAAAAAGTAATGCTCACAGTAAAGTTGTTGTGAAGCTCAAGACAAGATCATACGATTTGGGTGGTGGGCCCTCTTTACTACACCAAGGCTGTGGCTCCAGCTACCTTCTGGGAGGAGAAATTCCAGGACACGTAACTTACTCTTCCTCCAAGATCGGGAGAAAGCAGCACCCAGGCGTTCACCCTGAGTGGTGGGCCGAGGCCTGGTGTGCGGCTTTCCCCACCTGTTCTGAATAAGACCTCGTGGGCCTGGGCCTTGATCAAGGGCGAAGCCTTTCTTCACTGGCATAGGGAAATGTCCCAAAGCCCACTGCATCACCTGGCCCCGGTCTTGCCCCGGGAAGCTCTGGGTTTTCCCTCCGCTTTTACTTTGGACTCAGTGCTCTCCCTCCCGTGGACACGTTACCCACACCCTGAATGCTGGCGGCTTTCTTTGCTCAGGTTCTGGGGGGTGGGGTGTGGAGGGGAGGAGGAGCCCGGGCCCCATGTCTGATGGGGCGAATAGAGGATGACTGGTGGGCACATCCACCCTAAACTGCTACCCGTTTTCTATGAAAGTATCTGGACAGAATCACAGCTCATCTCTAGGAAGATGCACTCCTTCTGGGTCTGTGTCCTTCCCATTGGCATGACGTGAGCCCTGTCTGTTGCAAAGCACTCATTCGCTGCCCCACATTTTTTGGCCAAGCTTCTTCACCGTAACAGTGGATCACACCATGTCTGAGCTGCTGGAGGCACTGACCAGCGGGGCCGGAGCCACTGTGCACAGCCCCAGAGGCTGCCATGCCTGTAGACTCCAGTGGGAATGGCTCCCCCTAGAACTGGGCGAACGTGGCCCGAGTATGGAGAGAAACTTTAGGAATGTAAGGAAGCTATAGAAATCCAAAGAGGAAAGCAGGTACCTGGTGACACAGATTGCACAGGGACACTGCCTGCCGGATGCTCCAGAGTTTCCCAGGGTGGCTTTACCGAGGTGACTTTATTTTCCACAGTCCAGGCCGGCAGAGCTCTAACTTTGGTGTGCATCCCGGGGAACTTGTTTGGTACAGATTCAGGTTGCCAGATTTAGCAAATAAAAATACAGGTTGCCTGGAACCTCCCTGGTGGCGCAGTGGTTAAGACTCCGAGCTCCCAATGCTGGGAGCCTGGGGTTCGATCCCTGGTCAGGGAACTCTATCCCACACGCATGCCGCAACTGAGGAGCCTGTGTGCCACAAATAAGGAGCCCGCCTGCTGCAACTAAGCACCAGCGCAACCAAATAAGTAATAAATAAATATATATTTTTAAAAGAGTTAAAAAAATACAGGTTGCCCAACTGATTTTGAATTTCAGATAAAGAACAAATATTTTTAGTACACATGTACCCCATGCAATGTTTGAGACATTCTTATACTAAAAAAAAAAATTCATTGTTTACCTGACATTCAAGTGTACCTGGTATCCTGTATTCTAGCTGGTGACCCCAGTGTTGATTTCCAGACTTCACCCTTCAGACTCTGATCCAGTGGACTGGGGAAGGCAGGGAGCCAGGTCTCAGCACTTTAACAGCTGCTTCCAGATTATACCAGGACAGATCCTTCTGGAGCACTTGGAGAAATGTCACTCAGGCCAGAGGTAGAGGGCTTCCTGGGATCCCTGGGAAGCTGGGGACTGGAGTCTGACTCGACCTAAGAAATCTGGAGGCAAGAGAATGGCCAGCCATCTGCTTAGGTTATGGGAAGGGTGCTGCTATGGAGAGGCTGCCCTGAACCCCAAGAGTTTGTGCATTTGGGCTGCACAGGGGACAGAGTGCTATGGGGGCTTCCTGCAGGGGGCAGAGGGACCTCGGAAGAAAGAGGCTTGGGATGTGTGCCGACAGGCCTGGGGAGTGCAGGAGACAGGGGCCATCAGGCAGAGCCCCTGGAAACACCGCGCAGAGAGTCCGCTGGAAACGCCTCCCAGGCCCCGAGGACAGAAAGCTGATGTCTGGGCTAGCTCCCCTTTCCCTGCACCTGTTACCGAGTCCAAGCTCGCTCTACTCACTGCAAGACAGGCCCATAAGTCGGAGACGAGGTGTCGAGGCAAGGAAGACGACTTTATTCCGAAAGCCGGCGGACCGAGAAGATGGCAGACTAGTGTCCGAAAAACCCTCTTATCGGAGTTTGGAAACCAGTTCTTTTACAGCACAGAGAGGGGGAGGAGATGAAGAAGTAAGGTAAAAAGGCCATAAGTTTTGCAAATATCCCCTGGAACGGCCAGCCTCAGGGAGGAGATGTGTTAATTTTTTTAATTTTTAAATTAAAAAAATATTTATTTATTTATTTATTTTATTCTTTGGCTGCATGTGGGCTTTCTCTAGTTATGGCGAGCGGGGGCTACTCTTCGTTGTGGTGGCTTCTCTTGATGCGGAGCACGGGCTCTAGGTGCACGGGCTTCAGCAGCTGTGGCTCATGGGCTCTAGAGCGCAGGCTCAGTAGTTGTGGCGCACGGGCTTGGTTGCTCCGTGGCATGTGGGATCTTCCTGGACCAGGGCTCGAACCCATGTCCCCTGCATTGGCAGGCGGATTCTTTTTTTTTTTTTTTTAACATCTTTATTGGAGTATAATTGCTTTACAATCGTGTGTTAGTTTCTGCTTTATAACAAAGTGAATCAGCTGTACATAAACATATATCCCCATATCTCTTCCTTCTTTTGTCGCCTTCCCACCCTCCCTATCCCACCCCTCTAGGTGGTCACAAAGCACCGAGCTGATCTCCCTGTGCTATGCGGCTGCTTCCCACTAGCTGTCTAGTTTACATTTGGTAGTATTTATAAGTCCATGCCACTCTCTCACTTCATCCCGGTTTACGCTTCCCCCTCCCTGCATCCTCAAGTCCATTCTCTACGTCTGTGTATTTATTCCTGCCCTGCCCCTAGGTTCTTCATAACCATTTTTTTTTTAGATTCCATATATATGTGTTAGCATACAGTATTTGTTTTTCTCTTTCTGACTTACTTCACTCTGTATGACAGACTCTAGGCCATCCACCTCACTACAAATAACTCAATTTCATTTCTTTTTATGGCTGAGTAATATTCCATTGTATATATGTGTCACATCTTCTTTATCCATTCATCTGTCGATGGATACTTAGGTTGCTTCCATGTCCTGGCTATTGGAAATAGAGCTGCAGTGAACATTTTGGTACATGACTCTTTTTGAATTATGGTTTTCTCAGGGTATATGCCCAGTAGTGGGATTGCTGGGTCGTACGGTAGTTCTATTTGTAGTTTTTTAAGGAACCTCTATACTGTTCTCCAGAGTGGCTGTATCAGTTTACATTCCCACCAACAGTGCAGGAGGGTTCCCTCTTCTCCACAGCCTCTCCAGCATTTATTGTCTGTAGATTTTTTGATGATGGCCATTCTGACTGGTGTGAGATGATACCTCATTGTAGTTTTGACTTGCATTTCTCTAACGATTAATGACGTTGAACATCCTTTCATGTGTTTGTTGGCAATCTGTATATCTTCTTTGGAGAAATGTCTATTTAGGTCTTCTGCCCATTCTTGGATTGGGTTGTTTGTGTTTTTGATATTGAGCTGCTTGAGCTGCTTGTAAATTTTGGAGATTAATCCTTTGTCAGCTGCTTCATTTGCAAATATTTTCTCCCATTCTGAGGGCTGTCTTTTCATCTTGTTTATGGTTTCCTTTGCTGGCAAGCGGATTCTTCACCACTGCACCACCAGGGAAGCCTGGGGACGTGTTAATTTCTTTTTTCTTGCAGCCATCCAGAGGTGGACAGGGTCCGGGTGTTTCCTTGAACAAAGGCACTTTGGTTTAACCTTCAGGCCGAGGGGCGGGGTTCCCGGAGGCAGGCCATTATGTATACACAGTATCCTTTTAGTGAACAAAAGCGGCGGAAAGCAAAGGTTACAGTCAAAGAAACAGATCCAACCTGTAGTCTGATTTGGTTCTTCCCTGTCACGCACCTTCCCCTGGCTTTGATCCCTGGCAGGAGCAGAAGAGCCGCTTGATCAGGGGGAGGGTGAGCAGAGCCAGAGGTGAGAGGAGACCCAGGCCCTAACCCCACCCAGGCCTGGAGGAGGTTTGATTTAGAGTCAGGCTCGGCGCCCCCTGGAGGGTGAGGAGGGCTTGGATGTTCTAACGCCTCAGTTGAAACCTGGTTTGGGACTCCCGTGACTGTAGGTCTATTATCTAAGGATAATCCGAGGGTGTCCCTGGGGCTTTTCCATCTGGGCAGGACAAATCATCACCACGCAGTTTAAAAGGCCGAGTGAGGCAAGACGGAAGCTGTGTTTTGATCACAGTCCACGCACTTGCATTTCCATCACGTTCCTCGTTGCCTCCACGGCCCACCCGGAACGTCATCGTTTCTCCATTTACAGCCGTTTGCGGCACAGCGACCGTGAAAGTCTGATTCTATCTTACAAACCAGGGCAAGTCACTCGGGGAGGCAGACGCCTGGTACAACGGCGTGCCCACGCACCCCCACCGCCCAGCACTCACCACGGAAGTGATAAAGGAGAAAGGAGTGTCTTTTGTTGTTCATAACAAGCCCCTTTCGACCCCACCTGAGTTTGTGTTAAGGAGGTGACTTTTGAAAAGCCCCAAGGATGGGGGCTGGTTGCCAGGGGAACCAAACCATGATGAGAGGGTTGGAACTTTCAGCCCCACCCCGTGACCTCTGGGGGAGGAGAGAGGGGCTGGAGGTTGACCTAATCACCCATGACAAGTGATTTAACCGATTACGCCTGTGTAATGAAGCCGCCAGAAAACCCCAGCTGAAGGGTTCTGAGCGCTTGCGGGTTGGTGAACACGCGGAGGTGCTGGGGGATGGCACGCCTGGAGGGCGCACGGCAGCCCTCCCCCCTCCCCCCCAGCCTGCCCTGTACATCTCTTCCGTCTGGCTGTGCCTGAGTGGCCTCCTTTGAACAAACTGGTAGTAGTAAATAAAGCACTTTCCTGAATTCTGTGAGCCATTCTAGCAAATTAGCAGACCTGAAGAGGGGCTCGTGGGAACCCCTGATCTATAGCCAGTTGCTTAGAAGTCTAGGTGACAACCTAGGCTTCCAGTCGGCATCTGAAGTGAGGGTGGTCTTGTGGGGCTGAGCCGGTGACCCGTGGGGTCTGCACGGACTTCAGGCGGGCAGTGTCAGAATTGAGTTAAACTGTAGGGCACCCCGTCAGTGTCCACCGGAAATTGGAGAAAGGCTCGGCGTGGAAAAACCCCACACATCTGGTGTCAGGAGCTTCCCCACTCCTTCCCCCGTCCATCGGTGCACGGCTTGCGCTTAGTTCCCTGAGGAGGCATCGAACCCGTGCCGCCTGCCGTGGAAGCGTGGAGTCTTAACCACTGGACTGCCAGGGAAGTGCCTGGTGTCAGGAGCTTTGTGGCAGTAGAGGAAAGCGGGAGTGTTCCCTTCACATGTAGATAACGGCTGTTTCAGGCAGTGGGTGCATCCTTCACTCAATCCTCCAAACAGCCCTTCTTTGGACACCAGGGCATGTTGTGAACGAGAAGAGACGGGGTATGGGTGGAGAGGAAGGGGGTCAGAGCAGAGGGAGGGCATTCTGGGGGGCTCTCGGTTATTTAGAAGGTTTTAAGACGGGGATGACTAAAACAGAGAGGTGAGGAAGATGTGGAAGAGGGTGAAGAGGGGCGGGGGAGAGTATGTAATTGATAGCATCAGACTCCCGTGCCTGTGGGAGTGATAGGGACAGAGTAAAGGGACAACTGAGGCAATTAAATGGTTAATCCCACTAGGGGATTGTAAGTAAAGAAAAAAGTATGGGAGACCCCTGTAAGTTAATGGTCACTCAAGAAAGCACGTTTGCTTAACCGCAAAACCAAGCAGGCCTGCCTAGCAGCAAAACCATGTGACAGAAGCATGAGACAAGCCCCCAAACCATAAAACAATGGTGGCATGGGACCCACATCCTGCCCAGTGAGCTCAGTAAGTCAATGATCCCTCGGACATGCTCTCTGCACACATAAAAACCAATACTTTATGGAAGGTTGCTCATTGTACAGAGACCTGAAATAATTTTGACAGTCCTGGCTTGACCATGTAGGGACAAAAAAAACGCGTGATGTCTACTCAAGAATGAAGAAGAATGTGGACTTTTCCCCATCCCCACTTTTCCTTTGATTACAAAACTGTAGCCCGCTAAGTTCTCAGGGCGCGGCACCTTCTCGCCCACCCGCTTGTAAGCTTCACAAGCGTCCTCTTCTAATAAATCACTGCTTATCTATCACCTTGCCTCTCGCTGAATTCTTTCTGCACTGAGACATAAAGGACCGGGCTCTTCAGAGACCCCCGGAAACGACAACTATCAGTTTCAGCAGGATTGAGAGATTTAGAGGACACAGGGAGGGATTTCCCTTAATCAGGAGGCATTGCTCCTCTTTGGAACATTCTAGTACCATTTTCCATACCAACACCAGCTCCTGATTTTCCTCCAGCACTTCTGGCAATTTCCAGCCTCCTTTTGCAGCTCTGCTTCTTGGACACGGTCATAAATGTCAGCAGCTCTTCCGGGCTCAGCCCGAGGCCCTTTTTGCTGTTCTGTCCACACATTCTCTGTGGACAAGCTCATCCACTCCTGTGATTTCAACAGACTAATGGCTTTCCAGTGTCTACTTCCACCCCCAAACCTTCAGAACTGTATGTGTATCTGCCTACTCACCCTGTGTAGCTTCATAATCACAGTACTTCTATATTCGGCCTCCTCTGTCTCTCTCAATTACATCTGTTTCTCGGTAACTCCACTGGTTTGGGCTGAATTGTGTCACTCTTACAATTCTCGTGTTGAAGTCCCAATGCTCAGTACCTCAGAATGTAACCATATTTGGAAATAGCATCTTTAAAGAGTTGATTAAGTTAAAATGAGGTCCTCGGGTGGGGCCCTAATCCAATATGATTGGCATCCTCATAAGAAGAGGAAGAGGGACCTCCCTGGCGGTCCAGTGGTAAAGACTTCGCCTTCCAATGCAGGGGGTGCGGATTTGATCCCTGGTCAGGAAACTAAGATCCCACATGCCTCGCAACCAAAAAAACCAAAATAAAAAACAGAAGCAATATTGTAACAAATTCAATAAAAACTTTAAAAATGGTCCACATCAACAAAACAAAACAAAACTTAAATAAAAGAGGAAGAGACACCAGGAGTGTACCCTGCACAGATAGATGAGCACGTGAAGAGGTAGCAAGAGGTGGCCGTCTGGAAGCCAAGGGGAAAGGCCTGGACCAGAGCCTTCCACTGTGGCCCTCAGGAGGAAACCAACACTTTTGGCACCTTGAGCTGGAACTTCTCATCCTCCAGAACGGGGAAATTTCTGTTAAGTTGCCTAGACTGTGGTACTTTGTTATGGCAGCCTTGGCAAACTACCTGTCCTCTTTCCTACTTTAGGCTGTCACCGTCTTTCATCTGTATTATTGGAGCCACTTCCTAGATGACAGTCTCTTTTCTAGTTTTATCCTCTCTAAAATAATCTCCCAGAGTAATCTTTTAATGCACACATATGTCTATATGGCCTGCTTTGATCCCACTGCTCTCCCCATTAACCTCATAACAAAGTCCAAGTCTCCCAACAAGTCATAGCAGGCTTTGAGATCTGGTTCCAGAGAATATGAAAACTCACCAAAAGACCCAAAGCTCTTTAACGCCCAAACAGACACTAGAACACGTGGCTCTTCAAGAGGTTCACACTTATGCTGGGAGGGGTGGGTACAGACAAGAGTGCCTGATATGGTGTCCCTTTAGTCCCCGCTGCAGAGAGAATGCAGACAGGGGAGGATTGGGCTGTGCGGACGCCTCTGAGCCAGGCTGCCCTGTGTCCCCTGCCTCCTCTCTAACCCTGGGCTTACTGTGATGTCACCCAGGACCAGCTCTGCCATGCATTTGTGATGGCCCCCACTGAAGCAGCCACAGCTGGCATTTTGTCAGCTTTGGCTAGAGGCCCAGGTTGGCAAAGTCTGGATTGGAATGAAAAGAAAATGCTGCAGCTTCTAATTCCACTGCTCATGGTACTCAAGGGACGTGCCCAGGAAGCTCCAGGTCTGTGCCAGTCTAAGCCAGAGTGGAGGATGGGGAGAAGCCTGCAACCTCTTACCTGGCTCCTATAGAGTTGATTTAGAGGCCCAAGCGGTTGCTAAGTCAGAGCAAATGGCTCAGGAAATGAGGAGAGTACAGTTGATTAATCGAAGAAGATGTATTGGGCTCAGTGAACATGCCAGTTAAAATGATCCCCCTGTGTCTGGACCCAGAGTTCTGGAAGAACAGGGGACTTGGAACAACAATTAGCAAATGCTTTTGCTTCTCCAGTCTCCACTGCCCTCCTTGCTTCTGGGCTCAATACTCTGGAAGAAGCAGCAGAGTTGTGGTAGAATAAGGGCCTTATTAATTTAGAGCATCTTATTAGATTACGTAATCTCATAAAGTGGGAAAAGTTTAAAGGGCTATTGTGGGGAGCAAGTGAGTTAACACAGCAGTTGCCAAAGCACGTTCTGTTAGAAAGTGCATAGCAAAGAAGCTCTAAGATTAGACAAAATTTGGAAATGCTCCTTTCAGTACTTTTCCTTGGAGTCACGGTGGATATCCACATGTTAAAGGTTCCGAGAAATCTCACAGTGAGAACGTGGTTTAAATTTATTTAATCCGGTATTTCTGAAATGTATCTGCCCACAAGGCTACCCTTTACCCTAACTCCCAGCCTTATAAATAAGTAACGTTTTCTATTTATCCTTTTGAGAATGACCTGTTCGTATAGTTTCCCCATCATTTCTATTTGAGTGGGTATCATAAGTCGATTGGCAGAACCTTTTTGATTTTAATGATATTAGCCCTTGGTCTCTTACATGTGCTACAAAATCTTTTCTCCTAATTCTTTAATACTCTTCCAATTCTATTTTGGACTAAACAAATCTTAAATTTATGTTAGAAGTTCAGCAATCTTTTTACTTATGGTTCTTGGCTTTTATTTGATGTCTTAGAAGGACCTCTTCATTCCAAAATTATAAACACAATCAGACCTGTAGCAGAGTAAGCTCTAAATTAGACTGTCTGCTTTCTAATTACTTTTCCTCCAAGTGCTTGCTATGGGACCTTAGAAGGAGTTTCTAAATATCTCTGCATTTCTGTTTCCCCATCTGTAAAAGGGCCATATTAGGGTTATTGTGAGGGTTAAATATGCACAAAGTTCAGAGAACAGTGCCAGACACTGAAAATACCCAAAATTTGTTAGCTGTTATTATTCCTAAATGTTAATGATTTTGCTTCTTAAATTTACATTTCCCCATCCCAAGCTGATATCATCATATGTTATTTCCAAAATGTTTTATTTTCATCTTTTACATTTAGACTTACAATTCGTTTGGTTTCAAATTTTGTATACAATATAAGGTAGAGTTCAAGATTAACTTTTCTTTTTTTAAAAGAAAGTAACTGTAAAGAACCCCCATTAGGTTATCAGTGGATTTCTCAGAAGAAACTCTACAGGCCAGAAGAGAGTGAAGTGACATAGTCAAAGTGTCGTAAGATAAAATATGCCAGCAAAGAATACTTTATCTGCCAGAGTTATCCTTTAGATATGAAGGCGAAATAAAGGTTTTCCCAGAAAAACAAAAGCTAAGGGAGTTCACCACCATTAGACCCGCCTTGCAAGAAATGCTAAAAGTTCTTCGTGCTGAAATAAAAAGATGCTACCTAGTGACATAAAGTAAACAAAAGTACACAATACTCTAGCAAAGGTGAAAAACAGTCTGAATTAGAAAACTCTAACTCTATATTAGAATGGTTGTTAACCACTTATGGTATAAAGGCTAAAGGAAAAGAGCATTAAACATGACTATAGGTACTAACATTTCTCAACGAATTCACAGGACAAAAAGGGTAAATTGTGACATCAAAAATATACAAGTCAAGGAGTAAAAGAGTGGAAACTTTATAGGAAAATGAAGATGAGGAGCCATCAGCATAAAAAGGACTGTTTTATCTAAGAGATGTTTTATGTAAGCCACATGGTAATCACAAAGCAAAAGTCCCAAAAGTAGAATCCCAAAGCATAAAAAAAGGGGAGACTGAGCAAATCACCATGGAAAACTACTTTACAAAGGTAGAGGGAAACGAGGGAAAAAGAATGAAGATACAAAATGACCAGGAAGGTAAACAATAAGATGACAGTAGTCAGGCCTTACATATCAATAAACACTCCAAATATAAATGGATTGAATTCGCCAATCAAAAATCACAGAGTAGGGCTTCCCTGGTGGCGCAGTGGTTGAGAGTCCGCCTGCCGATGCGGGGGACGCGGGTTCGTGCCCCGGTCCGGGAGGATCCCACGTGCCGCGGAGCGGCTGGGCCCGTGAGCCGTGGCCGCTGCGCCTGCGCGTCCGGAGCCTGTGCTCCGCAACGGGAGAGGCCACAGCGGTGAGAGGCCTGCGTACCGCAAGAAAAAAAAAAAAAAATCACAGAGTAGTGGGCTGAACGAAAAAAAAACCCGAGATCCAACTATGTGCCGCCTATAGGAGACTCATTTCAGCTCAAAGGTTGAAAGTGAAGAGACAGAAAAGGATATTTCATGCAAGTGGAAACAAAAGGAAAGTGAGGGTACTCATATCAGAAAAAATAGATTTCAAGCCAAAAACAATAACAAAAGGCAAAGAATGTAGTTTTGTTTTTTACTACGTTTAATTTAATTCGACTCAATTTAATTTATTACTGATACACTGACGTTTGAACCCAGCATCACACTATTTGTGGCATCTCCTCCACATTTCTTCTCCCTTTCTCTCTCCGGTTTTGTGTGTGTGTGTGTGTGTGTGTGTGTGTGTGTGTGTGTTATGGGGAAGTTGATAAAGATTACCTCTGTTACTTATTATCCATGCAATTATGTTAACAGTTAAAAATACACCCCCAAAACGTTTTCTTCTGCACCTCTGTCCCTCGCATCCATGATACTCAAATTGCCATGTGTCATGTATGTGAAGCTTCTGCACCATATATTATTGCCTAGTATGTTATAGCAGCTCTTGAGGGATGAAATTTGTGGTTATTATTCCACATGTACACTTACTTGCAGCCTGGTTTACTTCTGATGCACCCTTATTTCTAGGGTGCAGACCATTAAACTCCTAACTAAAGCCACGGAGTTCATGAGGTCCCTCGCCATTGATGGGTCCTGGGGTCCCCCTCCTCACTCTGCAAGGCTAACAGAAGTATCGCCCAGCTTGTCAGGTGACTCTCCACAAGTTGTGCCCACAAATTTGTTTCTATTCCTAAATATTGGCCCATAACTCTTCACTAACTTTGCTGTCTAGTGCTTTCAAGCGAGTGATATTTTAACACTTTTCTTTATCCTCAGCAAGAAAGTTGGTCCAAATTTCCTAGTCCATCTAACTGGTTTCAATTTTTCAATGCTATTATGTGTCTTTATTTTTTCTTTGTCTCTGTTAGCTCCTTTTTACTTCGTCCTTTTCTCTTATTTCATAGTGTTCCACGTTTTCTTTAATGTCCTTGCATGATACACCTCTAACCTGTTTCTTCCCTCCTGGTAATAGCTAAACAAATATATTATTCATGTGTATTTTGTACATTCCGTTTCTCTTTTTTTGTAATATTTTTGCATGGTTTTTAAAAATTTATTTATTTATTTATGGCTGCGTTGGGTCTTCGTTGCTGCGCGCGGGCTTTCTCCAGTTGAGGCGAGCGGGGGCCACTCTTCCCCGCGGTGCGCGGGCCTCTCATTGCGGTGGCTTCTCTTGTTGCAGAGCACGGGCTCTAGGCGTGCGGGCCTCAGTAGTTGTGGCTCGCGGGCTTCAGCAGCCGTGGCTCGTGGGCTCTAGAGCGCAGGCTCAGTAATCGTGGCGCACGGGCCCAGCTGCTTGGCGGCATGTGGGATCCTCCCAGACCAGGGCTCGAGCCCGTGTCCCCTGCATTGGCAGGCGGATTCTTAACCACTGCGCCACCAGGGAAGACCTTTTGCATGGTGTTTATATATTTTTGCTGGTTTTCTTTTAACTTGGGGCCAGTTGCAGCAGACCTGCCTTCCACCTTATACTGTATAGATAGAAACTCATTGCTGCCTTTCCCTTTTTATATAAGCCTTTTCATAATCTCTTCTCTTTACCCAGAGGGCTGGATATTGATAATTTATAATATCTGTTCAGTCTGCCTGAGGAGAGTGGTGAGGGACTTGAGATCACGACCAGTCTAGATCTGGAGATATTTTATTGGATGCTTTCCCTCTGAAGGGGGCCAGGGCAGGGCGTGAAGTTCCAACAGCTCAAATAAAATCTTTTCATGTGTAGGGGTATCCTTGGATTTCATGAAGTTCTTTCCTCTTTGTGGTAATCTTCTTGGAACTCAACGCCTTTCTTACTTCCTGAGTTGGAATGTATTTTTTCTCTGCAAAGATAGCTCTAGTATCTGCTGTGAAGTTTAGTTGTCGCTGACCATTAAGAAGACATGCCAGGGACTTCCCTGGCGGTCCAGTGGTTAAGACTCCACGCTTCCACTGCAGGAGGCTCAGGTTCGATCCCTGGTGGGGGAACTAAGAACCCACATGCCGCATGGTGCAGCCAAAAAAAAAAAAAAAAGCCATGTCAAAGGTGGGTGAAGGAAGTATCACATGGTTGGTTGTCATCTCCAGACTGCACCAGGAGAGGTCAAGTAGCTCAAAAGAAGCAACTCCCTGTCCTTCTCTTCTCCTGCCTGGGCCACAGGCTCTTGCCCTCTGATCTGTGGATAGCAGTGAGATTCTATGGATTTTTTTTCACTTTGTTTACAGTATTCTGCACTGTGAGGAACTCTAGAATAGGCTGTGTATATTATTTCTCAGCGTCTTCTTTCATTCTGATAAAATTATAAGGCCATAGTCCGAATATCCTCAGTTTGCTGCATGAGTGTATTGTGTGAGTGAGTGTATGAATGTATTATAAGCCATCTTTCCTCCAAATTATTTTACAGTTATTTTACAGTTCCAACAAAGCAACAGGAATATTACATCTTAAAACTCAAGCCACTACTGAATTTTATTGAAAATAGCTAAATATATTAACAAAGAGTCTGAGGAACCCAGTAGATGGTGGTGGAGCGATGATAAATGAGCATTTGCATAAGGGAAGTGGAACAGAGATGCATTCCAGGGCCTGAAAACAATTGGGGATGGGTTTCAGGCTGATGCATCATGGAAAATGCACAGCCAATGGAAATCCTTGATGGCAAAGTCTCCTAGGATTTTATGCTCGTAAGGCAGAAGAAGTAACAATGAGTTCTCATGGAGTCTAGTGTAAGGAAGATATATAAAGTGTTATGTTAGAATAGAGAGGTTGCATCTTTCAGTACAAAGGGCTGTGTCCCGAGAAGCAACCCTGAAACAAGCATCCCAAGTGCTACAGTGGCCAGAACTGTGTACTGAAGGCCAATTTTCAGTGATTCTAGAACCAGAATGCCTGGCTTCCATTCCTGGTTCTAGCACTTACTAGCTGTGTGGCCGTGAGAAGGTTACTTTACCTCTCTGTGCCTCAGTTACTTCTTCTGTGAAATGAAGATAATAATATATAGAACCCAACTCACGAGTGAGAATTAAGGGAGTTAATATGTATAGTATAAAGAACTTAGAACAGTGTCTAGTCCACAGAAAGTGTTAGCTGTTACTGTTGTAATGACCAGGTCTGTAGGCTCCTTAAAGAAGAGGCTGGGCTAGATTTGATGGATAGTCTATGTGGAAGCACTAGCATTGAACTAGGAATGAGTAGACCTGGGTTTGAAGCCCAAATTCGCTACTAAGGTCATACATATATCTAGTTGCTTTTCAATAAATATTTCTTAAGTGAAGGAATGAATGAATAATTGATAGATCTTCACCACTATTCCAGGTTTAACCAGTTCAAGAGAGAGAGTACAGGATGTTTCCAAGGTTCATGGCTACCAAACTAAGACTTTCTGATTCGATTCCCTAAACCAGATGTCCAGAGCACCACGTGAAGATCTAAAAAGCTAAGACTGAGATAAATAACAGAAAATACTAAACAAAACCATGGGCAGTGAACCCTTGTACAGAATTCCTCCAAAAGGTTGTACAAGCTGAAATTATAAAGTGCTCAAAACATTTAGGAAATGCATAGCATTTTTGTTCACTCATTTATTCAACAAACATCTACTGAATTCTTAACACGTTCAAAGACTGTGCTAGATATTAGCCATGCAAAGATGGCAAGATATGGCTTATATCCACCACACATTTATAGCCAGTCAGGGAGACATGTCAACAGGTAATTAACACAATGTGATGAGTGCCCTACAGAAGCATTTTCAAGGTGCTTTGGAACTACAGAGCAGAAAATAACTGTTGAAGGCTACCTAGTTTCCCAGGTGGATAAAGGATGTATCTAAGGCAAAGAGAAAAGAACTGCAAAGGCGTGAAGGCAAAGAAGAATGTCATTGTGGCCCCAGATGTGAAAATAATTAAGGATGTCTCACAGCACAGCCCAGGCATTGGGGAGTAGCGGGAAGTGAGGCCGGAAACGTAGGTGGATCACGCCAGATCCCTGAGGGTCTACGTGTCATGCTGAGGATTGGGACTTTGCTCTGTTTAGGGTCGTTGGAAGGGGCCATCCCAGGGTGTTGAGAAGAAAAGGAGCAAGGTCACGTTGAGGTGCTGGAAAGAGAACCGAGACAGCCGCGTGCAAGGTACAAGGTGGAGAAAGAAGAGAGTGAGGTACCAGAGCCCACGATGATAGTAAGAAGACCATCGCCAAGGCCCTAAAAAGGGATGCTGAACTGAAGCCAAGACAGGAGAAGATGGAGGCCAGGACCGAATCTGCCCGGGATCAGAGTCGGGGCACGGGGGAATGTCGGGGTGGCGGGGACTGTGTGGAAGAAGTGACAGCTCCAGGGTGGGGAGAGAAGATCTGTGGGCCAGATGGGCCAGAGCTCATTTATGTTCCCCGTACCCCCGCATTCACCCGGGGATGAACTGAGGGAAAAGAGAAATGTTAAGAACAACTGACTTGAAGTACAATATTCTGACAGCGGAGGAGGAGCAAAAAAAAAAAAAGGAAAAAAAATGACAGTGCCAGTTTCTGGAAAATGACATCTCCTAAAATAAATATCTCCTAATTTATTGTCATAAGCTCGGTGTACTCAGCCAACGCTTTTCATGTCATTTTAAACATTTTGTCAGCATTAGACAGGAAGTGAATGTTGATCATTTGTTCACGTGCTCCTAGTTGTAGAGCTCTCATTAGTGATTTGAGCAAAATACATTAATTCAGCCATTGCAACCAGTTACCTGACATGTTCTTAAACGTGGTGGCAACAAACTCAGAGGACTGAAATAAAGTCTGGATGAAGGGTTGAAGCATTGAATTCTGATTTACTTTAAATCTCCGAAGATAAGAACAAACGTTTGTCTCAGATGCTGTATGTGAGGCAGCCAGAGTAGATAGAAGGATGCCTACCACCGAGTGTTAATGTAAGAAGCCAACCTGAAACAAGCCTGGGGGTATCTGGAAGAGCTGTGCTGAAATATTGCCGTGTATTCTCCCCAAACGACCTTTGGAGCATGTGACGGGTGTGTATCCGTACGTGTGTGCTCACCTGAGAATGTGAGAGACTCTGAGGGGGTCGGGGAGACGGTGGGGAGGAGAGAAGGAGGTCAAGGGCAAAGGTGGGAGAAAGGGACCCTTCAAACTGATTTATGTATTTAATTTAATTTATTTATTTTTGCAGTTTAAACAAAAATTTTATTGGAGTCTAGTTGATTTGCAATGTTGGGTTAGTTTCTGCTGTACAGCAAAGTGAATCAGTTATACATATACATCTATCCACTCTTTTATTTTTTTAGATTCTTTTCCCAAAGAGGCCAAAGAGGATTGAGTAGAGTTCCCTGTGCTACACAGCAGCTTCTTATTAGTGATCTATTTTAGATATACTAGTGTGTAAATGTCAACCCCAATCTCCCAACTTATCCTTCCCCCTCTTATCCCCTGGTAACCAACCATAAGTTTGTTTTCTACATCCGTGACGCTACTTCTGTTTTGTAAATAAGTTCATTTATACCCCCTTTTCTTAAGAGTCCACATATAAGCAATATGATATGATACCTGTCTTTCTGTGTCTGACTTACTTCACTCAGTATGACAATCTCTAGGTCCGTCCATGTTGCTGCAAATGGCATTATTTTGTTCTTTTTTATGGCTGAGTAATATTTCAAGTCTGGATTCCAAAATTCAGAGATAATATGAAAACCAGGGGCAAGGGATGAGATAAGAAATATCTACCCTGAATCAACTGAAGAAGGCCACTGGGTAAACTCTTCCTATGAAGTATTGGATGAGAAGGATTAGAGCAAATGGTACTGCTGATTTGGCTAAGGAGGGACTCCAGAGATTACTGATGTTCTTATGCCATGTCAAAGGCAACCATGACAGATGGACATGGGCAGACTCCTTAAAGAGAAGCTCCTCTAATAATTTTTTTAGCAAAGGAAATGACTTTCTAAGCACCTAAGGGAAAATTTATAAAGGAAAAGTTTTGACCCAGCAACACATTTTAATTTCCTGAATGTCAAGACAAAAGAAATTGACAAATTGGGTAAAGTAATTACAATATTTCTTCAGATAAAGAATTACTATCCCTAATATCTAAATAGCTTTTTACAAAAACAGTTAGTAAATAGCATACCTCAGCTCCCTCCACGCACCTGTCCCCCAGCCACCTGCACCCAGGAAGGATGCTCTAGCCCGGCTGTACTCTGGAGGGGTGTTTCCTGCATGTGTAGTAATAGGGACTGGCAAATGTCTGCCTTCTCTTGGGGTGCAAAGTGAATCCCAACCTTGCGGAGGGGACTCCCCTGCCAGGTTTGGTCCTTCCTTTCTTCTTGGAGTCCTCTTGACCCTTTGTAGTTACTCCTCTGCTGTAGTTTATAATTCTTGATATTAAGCTTTCCCTGTTCCAGTCCTGCATGGTTCCTGTTTCCTGAATGGACCCTGCACATCTTTGGCACTTCTCCGTTGCCACCAACGCTTTCACAGCTTCTGATGGATCTCCACCCTGACCTCTCCAGATCTCACAGCTCTTCCTGAATGTGAGGGACAGACAGTAAAGGAGGTGTGTTTGGCTGGTGTTGTCTGAGGTCTATGCCCGCTGCACCAGCTCACTTCACTCAGCTCCATCACCGGTCTCAGCTAGGAAGATGCTGGGAATACGGGATAAGAAGGGTTTCTCAGTGCTTCTCATGTGCAAATGGCTCTTTCTTTTCCCTTTCAGATGAAGCTCCATGTGGCTACAGACCCAAGTTTTCAAACTCAACATTGGTAAAAGCTCATGAACTGTTTGAAGTCCAGGAAGGTGAGTTCCCATGGCAAGTGTGTATCCAGATCTCTCGGAAACACCTCTGTGGAGGCTCAATCATACATCGGTGGTGGGTTCTGACGGCTGCACAGTGCTTCTCAAGAACTCTGTAAGTTCCGGACGCATTGTCTTAATTTATATCAGGTCTCCTCAACATATTGTCTAGGCTGGGTAGCTTAGTGGGTTAGTGCACGAGGTTTGTGAAGCCATGGGCTCTACACCAAGTGTGTTCCCATTGGCTGTGTACTGAAAAGTATCTGCTCTACACCTACTCCCTCCTCTGAGGTTAACCATATCCAAAGGTTGGCTGCTAGTTGCGACTATACACCCAGTATTGGAAAATCAGTACAAAGTTTCTCTTCCCCTGCCTGCCATCTGTGTAGACAACACATTGTATTCAGTCATCGTACACATCCAGGCTACCGTGTGCTGTTCTAAGTGATGGCGATATGGTGGTTGACAAGACAGTCAAGACCCCTGTGGTCAAGGAGCTCACAGTCTATTCCCACTACCTTTTGATGGGGAAGTCTCCCTGGGCTGGCTGTTCACTAGCTCAGAGTTCTGTCTGAGTTTAGATCCCTGGCTCCTGCCACCTACGTATGGCATGTGTCTTCCCTTGTGAACCCACAGAAAGACCACATTTAGGTTTCCCTGGGCTAGATAGCGTGATGCTTTGGAAGACTCAGGTCTGAATTTTGGCCTCACTACTCTAGCTTTGTGATTCTGACCTAACTCCTTCACCTTCTTCTCCTGCACTTTTTCTCATCTGTAGCGAGACAGTAATGCCGCCCTCGAATAAGTTATGTGGATTAAATTAAATGAGATTACACATGTAAAATCCTTAGTAGAAACCTGGAACACAGAAGAAGCTCAAAACATGAGAATGATGGTAATTTTTTTTTAGTACCCAGAAGCACTGTAGAAAGAAAGTTTGGATTCTTCCTTCCTGGGCTGTTTTATAATCGCATCTCCCCAACTGTTTACCATCGGATGAAGCTCACGTAGACCACCATCCTGAGATAACTCTGAGACAGTGATTCCCCAACCAAGCATAGTCATAAACTACTCTGATCCTTTCCCAAGGCACGAGGCTGGCCAGACAAGGATGTGGGAGCGGGAGGAGGAGAAGGCCAGAAGCTCCTCTAGGGTCAAGGTTGTTTCCTTCCTACAAGATGGCACTTATAGGTGTGCTGTCTTCCTGGTTTCTCCATTGGCCTGGCAGAGACTGATTCAGAAGTGGGGCTGTTCTGAACCTCTGTACAGGAACAAAGCATGGCTGTGAAGAGGTGGTAGGGTCAAGGAGAAAGGTCATTCCAGGTTCACCAGCCAGGGGCTGGGGTGAGGGTTTGGGAGGCTGCTTCCAGAGGGAGTGAGCTTCCCAAAAGGAAGTAGAAATATCTATTATACATTGTAATATATAATGAAATAATTATACCACTCATCATAATGCAGAATCAGTGGGAGCCCTGAGCTTGTTTTCACTTGCCACTCACTGATAGGTGTTTTAAATTAAAAATTTTTTAAAAAATTTTTGGCTGCGTTGGATCTTCATTGCTGCGTGCGGGCTTTCTCTAGTTGCAGCAAGCGGGGTCTACTCTTCGTTGCAGTGCACAGGCTTCTCATTGCAGTGGCTTCTCTTGCTGCAGAGCACAGGGTCTAGGCATGTGGGCTTCAGTAGTTGTGGTTCGCGGGCTCCACAGCACAGGCTCAGTAGTTGTGCCGCATGGGCTTAGTTGCTCTGAGGCATGTGGGATCTTCCCAGACCAGGGCTTGAACCCATGTCCCCTGCATTGGCAGGTGGATTCTTAACCACTGCGCCACCCAGGAAGTCAACTGATAGAGTTTCGTTATGAGTCTGAAAGCAGTCGACTTCTTATGGTCTCTATGCAGTCAAACCTCCCTGCTAAGGATCATCTGTATTTGCAGCCACTCCTCAGTGCTAGCATCACTGCCTCAGCTCCACCTCAGATCATCAGGCATTAGATTCTCATAAGGACCATGCAACCTAGATCCCTCACATGCGCAGTTCACAGTGGGGTTCGCGCTCCTATGAGAATCTAATGCTGCCGCTGATCTGACTGGAGGCAGAGCTCAGGAGGTAACGCGAGCCATGGAGAGCGGCTGTAAATACAGATGAAGCTTCACTCGCTTGCCCACAGCTCACCTCCTGCTGTGCAGCCCGGTTCCTAACAGGCCGAGGACCGGCACTGGTCTGTGGCCTGGGGAGTTGGGGACCCTTGATGTAGGGAACAAGGGCTTGAGCTCTTGGAGGGTAGGTTGTAGGAACTGAGAACCATTCGCAAAGAACGGACACTTAATGGGTTACAGCCTCATAGAAAGTGTGGGCTCAGAGAAAAAATCCTCTGATGAAAGGAGCCTAATTCTTTGTTTTAGTCTCAGCAACAGAAGGGAAGAGAACTCTCCTTAGAGAAATGGCAAACATGACCCCACCCTCAGAGGTGGCTAAAGTTCAAAGTTAACCATGGACATAGATCAAAAACACCAAAATTTAATTTCTCAAGAGATTCAAGAAAGAAGAAAAAATCTTCTCTAGAGACATGTATCTCGAGCATAGGTAGGGCTGCCAGGTAAAATACATGTCATAGAATTAAATTTGAATTTCAAATCAACAGTGAAAAAAGTTTTAGTATAAATATGCAGCATAACATATTTGAGAAATACTTATACAAAAAATATTAGTTGTTTACCTGAAATTCAAATTTAACTAGGCATCCTGTTGTTGTTTTTCTCCTAATTCTGGCAACTCTAAACATAGTTCCCTACATATTCCCATAGATCAAGTTCAGTAAAACATGAGTCCAAAATGTAAAATTGCTAAACTCATATAGGAAACAGCCATCATGAGAAAGTGCAGGAAGAATAGATTATACATCTAAAGACTTCAGCCATATAAGTTACTAGATAATAAATATAAACAATTATATTTCAAAAAAGAGGGAACTGAAAACTTGACACTGAAAGCAAAATAATGTCAAAGATGACCAGGCAGAATTGAAAAAGAATCAAACAGTCTTTATAGACATAAGAAATATAATCAGTAAACCAGTAGATGAATCTGAACAAATTACCCCAAATGCTAAAAGAAGACATGAGAAATGTGAAAGGGAAGTTAAGAAATAAGGAGGGTAGATTGAAAAGGTCTAACATATGACTACTGGGGTTTTAGAAGCAGACGACAGAAATAATGGAGAAAAGGAAATGTCCAATAAATTAATGACCAAGTTTTTTCCATAACTGATGAAAGATATGAATCTTCCAGTTCAGGTAACCAAAAATCCCAAGTAGAATTTATAGATATATATCTCTAAGCACATTTTAGTGAAATGGCAAGACAATAGAGAGAGAAAATCTCAAAATCAGCACATGCAAGAGAGAATGTATTTATAAAGGAACAGTGAATTGACAAACTTCTCAACAGCAACAATGGAAGCCAAAAGATATTGGAATAATACCATATTTAAATTGTCTACACCAAACTATCATTCACGTAAAGCTGATTTTAAAAATGGTTTATCAGTAAGAGGTGGGCGGAGGGTACGGGTGGTGGGTGCAGTGGCGTTTCACCAGCCCAGAAGGGGAACTGCGCGCTTGAGTTGACCAGGGGCTGAGCATTTCAGATCTGCTTGGTAAACCTGGTGCACCACCATGCTGGCCGCAAGACTTGTGTGTCTCTGGACACTACCTTCCCGGGTTTTCCACCCAGCTCTCACCAAGGCCTCCCCTGTTGTGAAGAATTCCATCACAAAAATTCGATGGCTCTTAACACCCAGCAGGGGATATGCCGCCAAGACAAGAATTGGAATTCGGCGTGGGAAAACACAGACCTACTAGAGCAAGGACTTGAGGATATGGGGAGGGGGAAGGGTAAGCTGTGACGAAGTGAGAGAGGGGCAGGGACATATACACACTACCAAATGTAAATTAGATAGCTAGTGGGAAGCTGCCGCATAGCACAGGGAGATCAGCTCGGTGCTTTGTGACCACCTAGAGGGGTGGGATAGGGAGGGTGGGAGGGAGGGAGATGCAAGAGGGAAGAGATATGGGAACATATGTATATGTATAACTGATTCACTTTGATGTAAAGGAGAAACTAACACACTATTGTAAAACAGTTATACTCCAATAAAGATGTTAAAAAAAAAAAAAAGAACTCAAGGAGGCAGCTTTGGAGCCATCATTGGAAAACATATTTAAAATTGATCGGATGGGAAGATGGTTTATTGCTGGAGGGGCTGCTGTTGGCCTTGGAGCTTTATGCTACTATGGCTTGGGAATGTCTAATGAGACTGGAGCTACTGAAAAAGCTGTAATTTGGCCTCAGTATGGGAAGGATAGAATTCATTCCACCTATGTGTACTTAGCAGGAAGTATCGGCATAACATCTTTGACTGCCCTGGCAGGGAGCAGAACTCCTGCCCTCATGAATTCATGCTAAGAGCCTCTTGGGTGACAATTGGTGCAACCTTTGCAGCCATGACTGGAGCTGGAATACTGGTCTAGTCGACATCATATGACCGGAGCCCAGGCCCAAAGCATCTTGCTTGGGTTACTACATTCTGGTGTGATGGGTGCAGTGGTGGCTCCTCTGATGATATTAGGGGGGGCCTCTTCTAGTCAGAGCTGCATGGTGCACAGCTGGCATTGTGGGAGGCCTCTCCACTGTGGCCATGTGTGCACCCAGTGAGAAGTTTTTGAACATGGGAGCACCCCTGGGCGTGGGCCTGGGTGTCGTCTTTGTGTCCTCACTGGGGTCTATGTTTCTTCCAGCTACCACTGCGGCTGGTGCCACTCTGTACTCAGTGGAAGTTTATGGTGGATTAGTTCTTTGCAGCACGTTTCTTCTGTATGACACACAGAAAGTAATCAAGCGTGCAGAAGTAGTACCAGTGTATGCAGTTCAAAAATATGATCCCATCAATTCGATGCTGGGAATCTACGTGGATACATTAAACATATTTATGTGAGTGGCCAGTATTCTAGCAACTGGAGGCAACAGAAAGAAATGAAGTGACTCAGCTTCTGACTTCCTTCATACATCAGATATCTGGCTTGTTTAAGAGGGGCAGATATTCTTTAAATAGTTTGTGCAAGGAGCTTTCGTTGACGTTTGGAAGGGAAGAACTTGTCAACATGTTTCAGGTGTTCCTGTAATGTGATGCTTCAGGTGTGCTTTTTCTTCTGGAGAATCAATTCAGTAGTTCTCTTCCAAATAGCACACACGTTTTCAATTCTCGTGTTTGAGTAATTCTAAAATGTTCTAATGAATATGAAAACCAAGTTTTGTGTTGCAGGAATTTAAGTATTTTATCTATTTCTAAATTTATTTGGTGAAGTGAAATTTAGCAAACTTGTGTACCTGCATTTTTCATTTTGGAACGTGGAACATTAACAAGTGATGTCATAAGTGATGTAGGCGTCTGGTAAAGGGACCAGAGAGAAGTGAAGCGACACCTGCAGTCTTTCTTTGAATACTTAGAACTTGGCACTCGTGTAGTTGTGGTGAGCCGGTGAGGGGGTCTGGATGTTCGGAAACATGTTTGGAAACATGGCTGTACATCTGCTGAACTTGCCAGAAGCACCGAGCAGAAAACAAAGACATAGGTGATTCTGCGGGCTCTCCTTACGATATGGATGTGATCATGTTTGGCTTCTCAATGTTTTTTTTTATAAATTTTTTTTAATTTTTATTTTTTGTGGTACGCGGGCCTCTCACTGTTGTGGCCTCTCCCGTTGCAGAGCACAAGCTCCGGACGCGCAGGCTCAGCGGCCGTGGCTCACGGACCCAGCCGCCCCGCGGCACGTGGGATCTTCCCGGACCGGGGCACGAACCCGCGTCCCCCGCATCGGCAGGCGGACTCTCAACCACTGTGCCACCATGGAAGCCCTGGCTTCTTAACGTTTGACACCGTTAGGACTGTCCACGATGCTAATAATGTGGAGAATTCCTGTTATATATATTATGTGTGTGTGTGTGTGTAAGTCTTACTTTTGAATTGTCTGGAACAAAATATCCTTAAAACACTCAGGAAAAAATATTTGAAGCATGAAAATTGTTGCATTTTTAAGTATACAAACAATATGTGCATAGTTGCTGAATAGTTTTGCAAATTTACTGAAATGTTTAAAGGAATACATGCTTGCCTTTCTTATCTCTTCAGGCTTTAAAGCTTTTATCAGAAAAGCCTATTCACGGTTTACACTTGAGATTATGAAAGCAGTCTTCCCCTTCAGATTTAGTTTCTTGCATTCCCGCTCAGAGGAATCACTAAAAAAAAGGAAGCAAAGCGAGGCTTCTTTTTCCTGAACTATATCAATCAAAAATGTAATGGAGAGGGCTTCCCTGGTGGCGCAGTGGTTGAGAGTCTGCCTGCCAATGTAGGAAACACGGGTTCGTGCCCCGGTCTGGGAAGATCCCACGTGCCGCGGAGCGGCTGGGCCCGTGAGCCATGGCCGCTGAGCCTGCGCGTCCGGAGCCTGTGCTCCGCAACAGGAGAGGCCACAGCAGTGAGAGGTCCGCGTACCGCAAAAAAAAAAAAAAAAAAATGTAATGGAGAAAATGCTTCACTGGAGTTTCCCCTAGCAGAATGTTCCTTCTCTCCTCCATTGACCATTATTTAATTCTCTTGTGCCATTTATAAGTTTTTTGATACAGAAGAGTTATTTTTGGAAGTTCTTATGAATGAAATGTGTATGATTATTGAGATAGTTGGTGTTTTGACAAATATTTATTACAGTAATCCATAAATAACCACTCTAACCACCTCAAGTTACATAGGATGCCTCTTTCTGAAATAATAAAGGTTCTAGCCAGAAAAAAAAAAAAGTTTATCATTAACGGGTGATAAACTAATTCACTATTTTTGTTTAACATTTAAAAAGTCTAGAAAATCACTGGAAAACTGGAGGAGCAGCCCTTTAACTAAGCCTACTCTTATGGTAAGAGTGATTTTCTAAACAGAAGTCAGGGACCTCTACTAGTTTTCAGGCCCCATCACTGCAGCTCTGACCCAAGGCCAGGAGGCCAGGGCTGCAGCCAGTGGTTGGGAAGGAGAAAGGAAACCTGCCTCCCTCTCTCCCTGCCCAGCTGTCCTGCAGCTCAAACTGGGGACCAGCAGGGAACTGAGAGGCCCCTGTAAACACTCACTTCTACTGGAGACTGGCTTCAGCTGCCACCGCTACTGCCTGCTGCCTTTCTGCATCTCAAATATTAGCAAGTGCATCTCACTGGACCGAAAGTCACCTGCATAAGGCCAGTGCAATTCAGAGACTTCCAGATCCTATGACACAGAAAAATGGGGATTCAGCATTCAGGGAAACGGGTTTTGAGTGATACTAGACACTATCTAGCAAACCCACACCACGTTGGCTTCTCAGCATACACACACACAAACTTCTATCATATTAAACATTCTAGAAAGAAAAGTAACAACAGCATGCTCCTGCCAAACAAGTACAAATATCCTTCATACGAACAAAAACAGTCTGATTCTCTTCCCCAAAGTGGGAACCAAAGTCTCATAAACCACAATACCCATCTCCGGCTGATAATCATTTCTCTTTCAACTCTACCACATTCCACCTTTATATCTTTGTGTCACTTTGGGTCCTACGAGAGGCAGATGCCAAGGCATAATTATATGTGAAAGGAACTTACCAAGGGAAATGCCTGGGAAGGATAGAGGGCAGGGGAGCAGCATTAGGCAGGGCATCTCCAGACTCCAGTGCAGGTCTGAGAAAGTCTCGAGATCTCCCGGCAGATTGCCACGTTGGGTAGTAATGGACCCACTCCTGTACCTTCAGCCGCTCTCAGACATTGGGCTGAATGCAGCCCAAGAGAAGGGTGGTCTTGGCCTGAGTGCCGTGATGGATCCAAAGGAGCAGCGGCCAAAGGCTGCCTGACGTCAGCTTCGCTCCTTGCAACAGGTTCTCTAAAGCAGATCTGAATCGTGCACCTCCATGGCAACCACAGTCTTAGATCCTAAAGACCAAATAATCAATTTAACCACCAGCAACACATGAAAAAGTGTTGAACCAAATACATAACAAAGCAAACATGAAGATCTGGAAAGCTACCGTAGTTCTCAAGTCTACAGCTGATTCTGAGGTTGGTATTTGTACATTCCTTCTTCCAGTTTGAATGAAGCTCAGCTGATGGTGGTTCTTTACTTGGTGGGGTGACCCAGACTTTCAGTTTTGAGCTCTTGGTGGTTTGCCTAGATTGGGTTACTACACTTTTCCATTAATTTCTCCCTACGGATAATGAAATACTAACAGCATCCCCAGACGATTGCATGGACCCCCCCCAGACATATTCTTCCTTGTCCAAACTCTATTTGCAGCATAGCTCTATTCTCTCGATAATAAGCGTCAATCAGGGACTTCCCTGGTGGTCCAGTGGTAAAGCATCTGCCTTACAATGCAGGGGACGCGGGTTCGATCCATCCCACATGACGCGGGACAACTAAGCCCGCGTGCCACAACTAATGAGCTCGCATGCCTTAACCAGAGCCCGCGTGCCGCAAACTACAGAGCCCGTGCGCCCTGGAGACCGTGCGCCACGACTAGAGTGAAGCCCGCACACCACAACGAAGAGCCCATGCTCCACAACGAAAGATCCTGCGTGCCCCAACTAAGACCCAATGCAGCCAAAAATTAAATAAATAAATAATAAGTCTTAACAAAAATAAAGAGCATCGATCATCTCGGTCAACACATTAACTCCTTCTTTGCCTTTTGGTTCAATGGCTTGATGAGCTCCAAGCTGCCAGGATGCAGTCTCAACTCTCAGGTCGATAGATCCATTGTGTTTCTTTCTTTTTTTTTTTTTTTTTTTTTGCGGTACGCGGGCCTCTCACCGTCGCGGCCTCTCCCGTTGCGGAGCACAGGCTCCGGACGCGCAGGCTCAGCGGCCATGGCTCACGGGCCCAGCCGCTCCGCGGCACGTGGGATCTTCCCAGACTGGGGCATGAACCCGCGTCCCCTGCATCGGCAGGCGGACTCTCAACCGCTGCGCCACCAGGGAAGCCCCATTGTGTTTCTTGATAAATGCATTCCTCGCTTAGGAACTAAGACTTGTAAACCTTCACAGCTCAAAGTTGTGATAAGAAGCAAAATAGCTTTAGAGCGGATCATTAGGTGAATAGTAATTGGAGCCAATGACTATTCCAGTTGCGTTTCTAACCCTTGATTTACAAACCCATGTTTTCTGGTCATGGGAGAATCAGCACCATATACTGAATACCGGCCCTTGAGAGGCACCGTAGTTTGTAAAAGGGCACTTCAGCCTCGTACGTTGTTAGATCTCAATAAGCTCAGTTACAGAAACTTCAGCAGAGGCCACTCCTCTTTTCTGGCAGGCGTGCTCCTTCCGGGTGCTGGGATACATGGTAAGAGCAGTGAATGCCACGGGCACGAACATTTTGCCTCACTTCTGTTGCATTATACCCAGCTGATCAGAAGTTGTGCCCAGTGGAAAACCATATGATGAGTAACTAGGCATTTAGTGGGGTGGCAGAAGCTTTGTGAGCAAGGCAGACACATCCAGATACAGAATAAATGCCTATTTCTATGATGAAAAATTACTGCTTACTCCACAAGGGAAGAAGTCAAGTGCAATCAACCTTCCACAAGATGGGTTACGTGTTACATCATCCTCAGCCTACAGATGACGGCCCCCACAGGGCCTTGCTGATTCTCCTTATGGAAATGTACTTTTCAATGCCTAATTTACCATGGTGTCCTCAGGACTCATTTAAGGGATGGAGTTAGGGGATGGGTGAAAAGGTCACCCTTAATAAATCCATTCTGACATTCCTATCCAAGATTTTGTATTCCTTCCTTTATGTTCTACAGAAGAATTCCATTTAATGTAGGCCATTTATTTTTGTCCAGGGTTTTAGTCTGTCAACTAAACAAACAGAGCCATTTCTAGCTGCTCCAGAGAATTCATTGGAACACAGATTTTCTCTTAAGGGCACCCAAATTGATAAATTTGGCCAAATCACATTTTACCTTATCCTTTGCTTAACTCCCTTAGAATCTCTTCTCCCACATAATCCTCCGGTGTCCACAAACATGCATTAGCAGAATGTCGCAGTTCTTCTAATGTGTATAATATCTTCTGCTGGGTCAGATGAACTGATCCCCTATGAAGTCTATTGTGATGGCTCTACTTATGGTTCTGACTGCCCTGAGAGGTGGTAGGGATGGGTTATGGGGAGAATCGGCATCCCCTGGGAAAGTACTTCAGTTAAGTCACTACAAAGTCTTCATGGAAAAGGAGACTAGCCTTCCCAGAAAGGGGTAGAAGGGCTGCTTCTGATAGGAACAGAAGCTCAGTGGGATTTGAGGTTTTATTTTATTTTATTTATTTTTGGCCGCACCGTGCAGCATGTGGGGATCTTAGTTCCCTGACCAGGGATCGAACCTGCACCCCCTGCCTTAGAAGGCGAAGTCCCAACCACTGGACCGCCAGGGAAGTCCTGGGATTTGAGGTTTTAAAGTATACTAATTCATCTTAATCCATCCAAATATTCCATTGCAATTTTCTTGGTCACCTTCTTGTCCAATTAATCACCTTTCATGTAAGCACCTAAAGAAGTCATGAATTCAAGTTATGTTGTCATTCTGCTACCTGCAGGAAGAACTCTGGGCCTAATTTTTGATACAGTAGATGAGAGGTTCTTTTAGGGCAGTTGTAGAAACCTCTCTGGGCCTTAGATGATGCCTTTGAGTTGAAAATGTAAAACTCCAATATTATTGTTGCTGTTTTTCTGGTAAACTTTCCATTGCATTCGGTGACAGTAGCCCTTGTACTTATCTCTTCCACCAGAAAATTCTATTGCAAACCCCACTTGTTCTCCTTTAACAGGATTCCAAGAATGACAGGTAATAATTTGAGAGACTGTTCTGACACTGCATACCCTGGACTCCCAGAATCGCATTTTCCACCAGTGACGAGGTCATTACTGCCTTCAAATCAAATCAAGCCTGACAAGAAAGCTTCGATTCCCATCTTTGCAGTTGTATTTTATTTCCTGAAACCACTTTCAATACCAAATAACTGTATCGGTCAGGATTCTATCAGGAAAATAGAAAATACTCTATGTATCTCAAACTGAAAGGGATATAGTACATAGAGATGGATGCTTACAGAACCATTAAAAGGGTTTGAGGGCAAAGACCAGGAAAAACAGTTGCTTGCTTCGAGAAGCTCTGTAAGCCTCAGTAATCATGGGAACTCACTGCTAATGACCCTATTATTCTCTTCAGCATTAGGGTAACAATTTGCCAGAGGACATCCAAAGTTAACGGCAAAACCTCACAACCGTCTTCTGCTGAAATCTGCGGGCCTGTGTACAGTGCTAAGGGAAGACAGTGTCTGTCTTCTGCCTCCTAAAACTGGCCTGAGAATCTAAATTTGAAGCCTGTTGGGACTCTGAGAAACGTGACCAGCTTTCAGCATCTACAATTCTTAGGACAGTTTAGAAAGGCAGAGATGGGGCTAAACATCAAGATACAATATCTGGCACACTGATAGACTAAATGTGGAAAGCAGACGAACAATCCCTCAAATAGTCGCTATGAGAACGAAGCGAGAGAACACCTGCAAAGTCCTAAGCACAGTACATTATATATGTGGAACTTCAGTGCTTGACATTTTAAGTTTTTGGTTGCGGAGCCATCCGTTTTGAAAGACATCCATGCTGAATAAACATATTGCCAGCTGTATGACACAGCCACCAGCAAAACGACCAGATAAGGAACCAGGCTTGTGAAGGTCCTCACCCATGAAGGTCCCTTTCCCAGAAAGCCCCGGGTAACCTACATAACTGCTTGAGTGACCTATTTCTTTTTTTTTCTTTCTTTTTTTTTTTTTTTTTAATTTTTGTGGTACGTGGGCCCCTCACTGTTGTGGCCTCTCCCGCTGCGGAGCACAGGCTCCGGACGCGCAGGCTCAGCGGCCACGGCTCACGGGCCCAGCCGCTCCACGGCATGTGGGATCTTCCCGGACCGGGGCACGAACCCGCGCCTCCTGCATCAGCAGGCGGACCCTCAACCACCCAAGTGACCTATTTCTTCCTTCCTGCACCCTAATTCCTGGTTGCATGCTTTAAATTAGTCAATAAATAATGAACTTGTGAGACCCTAGAGACCCTACTTGCAACCAGATCTCCGGGTCTGTTATCTCTCTCTTTCTCTCTCTCCCTGCAACCTGGCTGTGCGGCCCCTCAGGTGTGCTGTGTACCCTCCAGGACCTGTGAGTAATAAAATCTTGTTCCTCAAAGTTCCCTGATGGTTTTTGCTGCATCCTGCAATCCTAATACGAACCACAAAGGCTGCTCGAGCCACACACTGGGGGAGATACCCGCCGGGGCTGGCTGCAAGTAATATGGTCTGGACGAGTGCCACCAGCGTTCCTAGCTGACAGCCTGGCTATCGATAGGCTGAGACCAACACATCACCACGAAAAGCCTTATTGGGCAGCTGGCTATCTTTACCCGTCCTGAAATAAGAGTGGCTCACAGCTTTCAATTCTATTCTCTGGGAGGGAGCGTGAGATGATGCCGTGCAGTAATTTTCCATTTGTCCCCGTTTTACCACTACAAATGCACCGGCTGTCCTTCCCTGAGTCCCGGGAGGCTGGCTCCTAAGGACCGGTCACCTGGGGGAATCCTAAATGTCACGTGGCTTGCCCTAGGCAATGGGAGGCACTGGCCGGCACAAGGTAGGAAGGGAAGGGGTTGGGGTATTTCTTCCCTGTCCCTTCTGGCTGGGGCCACTGTGCTGCCAGTGGCAGGGTCCCTCCTTGACCCAGTTCCTGCCTGGATCTCTCCTCCGTAACTGCCGTTCTCACTGGATTCCAGCAACTAGACTTTCTGTCCTTATCCCTGTGGCCGAAGGCTGTGGCCAGTCTCTGAAACGCCCTCCTTCACTGGGACACTTTACGATCGATGCCCGCAGCTCGTTGTCCCTTCGTGGAATTCGATTTCCTTCGGGGACCCTCTCGAACCCCTCTCTGCTCAAGGCCACCTTCCTCAACAGCCCGGGCCTGAGGCTTTGGAGCCATCAGCCTCCTTGTTTCCACCTCAGTGGGCTGCATGGAAATTCAGAAAGTCACGACAGGGCTCAGAACAAGGTCAGGCCATGGATTCACGCTGGACTCAAAGACTAGACCCACCCGCTCCTCCTGGCAGATGTGAGGACTCCATCCCCATGAGCCCGCGGGCCGCCAGCTGTATGAAAGCGGGCCGTCCCTTACTGCGGACACGAGTCCGAGGTCCCACCGCACACCCCTGTCCAAGACGGGATCAGTGAACCCGGGCCGAGTCTCTGCTGCCTTGCGCTCAGATACCCCGGGCGGCCTGTACCAGGAAAGAATTAGGGCACAGCTGAGATCCAAAAGGGAAAGGAAACGGGCTAAGATCCACGGGGAACAATGACTAGTTGTTCATCCGTCTCCTGCCCCAAATAGCTCCGCTCTCCTTCCCCACTGGAGTTTACATGTGTTCCTGGCCTGGCAGCAGATGCCACCAGGCCTTAAACTGGGTCACAGAGGGCGGTGAGGAGCTGACCAGGCCCTCAGGCCACGTCCTCCCCTGTCCTCACTCCCTGGAGGCTCCAGCCTGGAGAGGCAGAGCCCGGACCCCAGGTGGCCCGTGCCCTCCAGGGTATCCTGGCAGGGTCCCCGCTGCCCAGAGCCACAGCCGGCAAGGCGGATCCTCTGTCCAGCCTGTGAGGGGGCAGAGGGGGCGGCACTGGGTGCTGCTGCAGCCTCCCCGCCCCCTCCCGCCGGGCCATCCCCTCTCACCGCGGCCGGGCGCGAAGCCCCTCGGGGACCCCAGCCTCCCCAGGGCAGCCGGGGAGCCGCACGGCCCTGCTGCTTCCCCTGGAAACAGGGTGGCTTCACACAGACCCACAGGGCCCAAACCAGGCCTCCCGACACCCACGGGGGCAGAGGTGGTGGAGAGGGTGGAGCATAACTTACAGCCAGGACCAAACCCAATCCAACCCAACCCGGATTTCAGACCCCAGCGCCCTGGGGCACACGAAGGGAGACAGTTGCCCAGAATAAGCCAGCAGGGAAGCGGCCGAGCCTGGGCCCCAAGGACCACTGCACACCCCCGGCCGCGCGTCTGCCCCTCGCATCCTGACCTCCTGGCCCTCCTCCTTCCCAGGATCCCTGCGCTTCGGGTCCTGATGGCGCCTTTCCCTCCACAGGTTCTGTCAGAGCACGGCTTTGGCCTGATCATCACCGACATCCGGGAGGGACAGACCTTCTACTACGCAGAGGATTACCACCAGCAGTACCTGAGCAAGATCCCCAACGGGTACTGCGGCCTCGGGGGCACCGGAGTGTCCTGCCTGCTGGGTATTTATTATGGACCCAGAATTCACATGTTGGAACCCTATCCCCCAGTGTGACTGTATTTGTTGATGGGGCCACTAAGGAAGAAATTAAGGTTAAATGAGGTCATAAGGGTGGGGCTCTGATCCTATAGGATTAGTGTCCTTACAAGAAGGCCTAGCAGAGTGGTCTCTCTCCCTCCATGAGCCTGCACTGAGGCCGTAAGAGGGACACAGTGAAAAGGCAGCGTTCAGCAAAGCGGGAAGAGAGGCCTCACCAGGACCCGGGTAGGCTGTCACCTTGATCTTGGACTTTCAGCCTCCAGAACTGTGAGAAAATAAATTTTTTGTTGTGTAAGCCAGCAGTCTATGGTATTTTGTCATGGCAGCCTGAGCAGACTAAGCCAGAATTAAAAAGGAATCTCTCCCCACGTGGTCAGCCCTTGAGATCACAACGAAAACACTTCCAATAAATCAGGCAATTCTTTTGTGGTTCACAGTGGCTTTTTTTTTTTTTTTTTTTTTTTTTTTTTGCGGTATGCGGGCCTCTCACTGTTGTGGCCTCTCCCATTGCGGAGCACAGGCTGCGGACGCGCAGGCTCAGCGGCCATGGCTCACGGGCCCAGCCGCTCCGCGGCATGTGGGATCTTCCCGGACCGGGGCACGAACCCGTGTCTCCTGCATCGGCAGGCGGACTCTCAACCACTGCGCCACCAGGGAAGCACCCACAGTGGCTTTTTGAAGTGCACAAAGGCATTTTTAAAAAGTCTGGTTTTGACACATAATTTAAATTTAGTAAATTACCTTTTTAAGGGGTATGGTTCCATGAATTCTGACAAGTGCAAGATGGCTATGTAACCACCACCACAGTCAAGACACAGAAATTTCCACCACCGCAGAAAGTTCCCCGGTGCCCCTTGGAACCCATCCCCTTCCCCAAATCCCAGCCCCTGGGGACAACTGATGTGCTATCTCTGCCTGTCTGTGCATATCATACTGCAGGTAGCAGTTCTCCAGCTTCTTCGACTCAGCAGAAGGCACTGGAGGTTCATGGTTATAGCATGTGGTCTGCAGTCAGCGGTCTGCTCCTTTCTATTGCTGAGGACTATTGCTGTTGTCTGGATGGACCACCGGCTATCCACTCAACTGACAGACATGTGTAGGGTGTTAGTTTTTAGTACTTATTGATAAAAACACCGTAAACATTGTGTACGGGTCTTGGTGTGGACACGTGTCTTCATGCAATGGTAATTTGATAAAAATGTGAATTCATGTACGTACGTGCTGGGAGATTTTGGGGATTCTTTGGGATCTGAATGAAGATCATGCGTATGCTGTGTTATCCTGTTCAGAACTCTGGGGCCAGCCATGTAAGCCACGTGGTTAAGCCTGGTGACCTTGGGAATTCTTTAGCTATGCCCTGTTCCACCTCATATGAACACGTGCCCTCCAGGGCCCCAAAGTTTGCAAACACTTATAGCTGCAATGAAATGTTTCTCTCTGCTGAGCTCAAATTCGTGTTGTTTTCTAAAGAACAGAGATAAGGAGTCTGTGTCTCCCATTTCAGGCCCCCTCCTGGCAGAGAAAAGATATGTTAGGTTGATGAATTCTAACGCTTTGCTTATAGCTATGAGACGGATAGTAAATGCTTGTTATGTTAAAACTCCACATCGAATAACATGAACTAACTTCCTAATATTTCATCTGCTTTTCGCTTATTCCAACAGGATATCCCCAAGAGCTTTAAAAATAAATTGTAAAGCCTTAAAAGAGCTAGGAAAAGAAAAAGTCCCACAGTCATTTTCCCTAAAATGGAAGAATATGCATAGAATTTTGGAAAACATTTACACCTACAGCTCTTGCCAATCTTTAGCAATAATACTTGTTCTCCACACACCTGTCACGTCCATGGTGATTTCTCATGAGAATATATCTGTGGCTGTATAGTGGGGAAGACTGTATTCAGAGTCGAACTTTATTTAATAAATTGGCTCAATCTTGCACATTATTCCAACTCAACATATTAGTTTGAACTACTCGAATTTGCCAGTATTAGACCATTTTTTGAGCTACTAAACCAGCAACTCTCTATGGTTTAACTTAAAACTCCTACAGTTCCCATACTTTCGCACACATTTTCTGCCCATCTAGAATGCTGTACGAGTTCCTTAGGGCTGCCATAACAAAGTGCCACAAACTGGGTCGTTCTGAACAACAGAAAGTTACTGCCTGGAGTTCTGCAGGCCAGAAGTCCACAATCAAGGTGTTGGCAGGGCTGTGCCCCCTCGGAAGGGAGGGATCTGTTCTAGACCTGTCTCCCAGCTTCTGGCAGTTCCTTGCCTTGTGGCAGCATAACTCCAGTCTCCACATGGCGCTCTCCCTGTGTGGGTTTATGTATCCGAATTTTCCCTTCTTGTAAGGACACCAGTCACAATGGATTAGGGCCCAACCCTGCTCCATATGACCTCATCTTCATTAATTACATCAGCAATGACCCTGTTTCCAAATAAGGTCACATTCTGAGGTACCAGAGGTTAAGACCCGAACAGATGAATTTGGGGAGGACACCATTCAACCCACAACATATGCCTTCTGGCCCTTCCCTAACATCATCTCTCTCAGTGGATTGACTCAGCCCAGACAGGGCTTATTTCTTCCTCTAGAGAATCTTCCCTGGTGGCCTCTTTCCCCACCCACCACTCACCTGTGCTCCTTCCACACTGGGTTGGGTGCCCCTCTGCAGCTCCCAGTGATACACTTGTCCCAGTGGATTAACGTGGTGTCTCTGCTCACATGTCTCTCCCAGATTCTAGGAGACGGAGAACAAATATTGTTTATCTCTGCATCCTTCTCCAAGCCTGGCGTATAGAAAATGCTCTGTAAAGTGCTAGGTCACCTAGTGCACGAACAAATGAATGAAATATATGAACAAAAGCCACCTTGCAGCCCATCTGTGCATGGCTTTTGTATTTTATGCACGTCTTATTCATAGAAACGGCTGCTCAATGTGCCTTCATTTTCTGGAAGACATGAAATTGGTAGAGAATTAAAATCGTGGGCTTGGTATTTGCCAGGTCCCAGATACACACACTCTCTCACTAATCCAACAATATATTGATGTAAATATTATGATTATCCCCATTTTACAGATGAGTAATCTGAGGCTCAAAGTTCAGGTCCCACTGGTGATGTGAGCTCTCTGCTGTAGGACTTTGAGTCTGTGCTTGCTCCGTTGTATCACCTGACTTGTTTGGATCAGCAGCCTCAGGTCCCTTCTCCTGAGGAAGGCCTTCAGCTCTTTTTTCCTGGTGCATCAGTGAGTCTGAGATGCCCTGATTTGCAGGAGCGCAACTGGTGTGGAGTCCTCCTGCTCCACTGCCTCTGGCCCTGCTTCCACACTGACCTCCACGTCCCAGAGGGTTGGCTCATGGAATCCTCAGGTCCTGGTCCAGGATGCCTCCTGGCTGCCTTGTCTGGATGGTACTGGCCCCACCCAGTGCCCTATTGTGACCTGGGCATCAGGCTGGGCTGTGAGACTGCAGACACAGAGAGCGAGGCCCTGACTCAGTGTTGCTGAACTGAAAATGCACAGTCTCACCTGAAGCTCCTCCATCGACTTGAGCAAAGACCAGGGCCAACGACAGGACAGAGGGACGCAAGAGCGGCGCTTCTGACGTCAGCCGCCCTGCAGCTGCCCTGGTCACACAGCGGCCTGGCACGTAGGCCTCCCACGGGCTTCTTGGGTCTGTGCCTCTCTGGGGTTCCCTCTCCTCGGCGGCCAGGAGAATCACATGGGGAGCTTGATCAAAAGGCCAAGTTCTAGGACGCTGCTTCTGTAGTACTGGGTGGGATCTGAGGAACTGCACTTTTAATAAGGTCCCTCCAGTGGATCTGATGCCAGGGCCCCTGGACCACACTTTCAGAGCATTGCTTCCCACACACTCCCAACTTTAAAGTTAACGTGTGGAGAAGCCGTGTGTGCGTGTGCATGTGTGTGTGTTTGTGTATTTAACATCTATGTTAGGTACCAGAGTTTTCCAGAGTGAAGGGCCAATGTAAGTAAACCGTCTGAGAGGGGTAACTAGCTGTTCATCTGGAGATGCTAACTAGCCACGTCCTGCAGCTTTAAGGCCCAGTGCGATCAGAAAAAGGAATGTCTCTGCTGCTTTCTCTTTGAAAACATCCCGAAGGATCATGTGGAGGCTAACTGGTCTCATGCAAAACATAAATAATATAACTGTAATGAAGGCAGCGTCTTAATACCTACTATGGATTCATCTCCCTGAGTCCGGACAATTTATGGAGCCTCGTGCTATGCTGTCAATTTGCTGGTTGACAGATATCAAATGTCTATCACGCGCCGGGAGTTGTTTTAGGAGAGAGATGTTTTATATCAGAGAATGACATATTCGATTCCTACCCTTAAGCAGTTTTGCCATCTAGCGAGGGGACGGAAGTATTAAACATAGAAATGAATAAATAAAGAAGTTAATTCCAGTTCCTGTTAAATGGTATGAAGCAGATGAAACAGGCTAATGTGATGGGCGGTCTGCAGGTGGGAGTTGACCCTGTTCTAAGAGGTGGTCATGGAAAGCCTTCCTGAGATGACAAGACTTGGGTTGAGACCCATCTGATGAGAGGGAGATGCATTTCCAAGCAGAAGTGACAGCAAGTGCAAAGGCCCTGAGACAGAGAGGCCAGTAAAGTTGGGGCAGGGTGAATGGGAAGGGGCTCCTGGAGAAAGACAGGCTCGTAAAGGCACAGTGAAGATTTTGGATTTTATTCTGGTTACAGTGGGAAGCCATGAGAGAGTGAGAAATGAGAGGTGCTTGAGAAAACATTCTGGAGGCTTCAGAGGATAAGACCGTGTAGGAGTGCGGATGCGAGAGTGGAAGGAGGGGGACAAGTTAGTGGGCAGGCCGGGATGGTGGCCTGGATGGGTTTATAGCAGGGAGGATGGAGAGGATGCCTGGTGAAGGACATTGTTTGGTAAAGTTGATGGAACTGACCGAGGCACTGCTCGTGGAGTGAGGGAAAGAGGAGACGTCAAGGATAACTCTTGCCTGAGCAAACAGACGGGTGTGGTACCATCCCCAGTACTGTGGAAGGCTTACAAGAAAGATGTGGAGTGGGGTCAGGTTCCACAGTTCAGTTTGGGCCACGTCAAGTTTGAGGCACCTCTTCGACGTCCTTGTGAGATACTGAGTAGGGCAGCTGGTTAATGGGTTGGGAGCTCAGTGCAGAGGCCTGAGAGGGTAAACGTGAGAGCATCTGTATAAAGATGGTGCTTGAAGTCTGGCTAGGATGAGATACTCTAGCCAAAGTGGGTAGAGAGAGAAGTGGTCTGAGGATTAAAGCCGTGAGTTTTGGAAGAGGAGGTGGATTTGGCAGAAAAGTATGAGAAGGAATGGCCACGGATGCAGGAAGGCGACCAGCAGGTACATCCTCCCAGGGAAATGTTGCCCAGAGATGACCCCAGGTTGGACCAAAAGTCCTGGGCAAAAACTCAGACTTCTTTCTGCTTGGTCCCAACTAGAATGAAACCAAATGTCATCCCTCTAAACCAATGTGACATGAAAAAGTAGGCATTAGACTGTGTTAATACTTATCTTTGTATTAAAGATGAGGATATTGAGGCTCAGAGAGGTTAAATCAGTGGCTCCGAGTCACACAGCTAGCCAATGGGGCCAACTCAGAACTTCTGACTCCAGATCTCACTGCTCCCCTCTTCACCAGGTGCCCTGCCAGCTAGGAAATTTCCAGGCTAAAACCAGTGCCTTCTGCAGACTTGAGTTGTTTCTCCAGTCATGCTTCTCTTTCTCTCATGGTGACCAATATATTGAAAGGGTCTTTTGGGGCAAAAGGATTTCTGAGACGCCCTGACGGTGCAGGCAAAGAGAAAACACTCAACTAGAAAGCTGAGATGAGACCTCCCTATCTTCATTTGTTTGGTCACATCTCTGGGTCTGGATCAACCAGTCACTTGGCAAAAATCTGCAGTCTGCAGTGATTTCATTCCAGTGGGAGCTGCAAGGGAAGATCTCTGAACTCCCTCGCCAGGAGTTTGCTCTGTAGTGCTGGCAGACCCAAGACTTCATTTGGTTTTTTATCTACAGACTATATAAACCCCTTAGGCTCCCAGGAACTCTCCTAAGATTCACAACCAAGGGTCTCTTATTTTTCCAGGCCAGCCCCAATTCTAATTTTCAACAAAGTTGAGCCATTGAGCATGTAAAAATATAGAAGAACTTTTGGACTTGCATAAGACTTTTCATGTAAATACGTTCACGC
This sequence comes from Kogia breviceps, assembly GCF_026419965.1. Classification (NCBI taxonomy): domain Eukaryota; kingdom Metazoa; phylum Chordata; class Mammalia; order Artiodactyla; family Physeteridae; genus Kogia; species Kogia breviceps. The sequence continues at coordinate 110,051,048 of NC_081317.1, read as the reverse complement.
TTCAGTCTTCATGACCACGGGCAGCCTGACATCAATATCAATACAGCATTTAAACTGTTGTACTGAAAATCACATACCTCTTAAGGAAAAATTCAGAATAAGGAAGCTAAAGTTTGCTTCAACGTTTATATATAAGAATTTTAGTAAAAATAGTTATGTTTATATTAATGTAATTTAAGTAAGTAAGTTTCCCCCTTGTCATTTTAAACTGTAATAGCAGAGTATTTTATTTATTTATTTTATTTTTTTTTTGGTGGTATGCGGGCCTCTCACTGTTGTGGCCTCTCCCGTTGCGGAGCACAGGCTCCGGACGCGCAGGCTCAGCGGCCATGGCTCACGGGCCCAGCTGCTCCGCGGCATGTGGGATCTTCCCGGACTGGGGCACGAACTCGTGTCCTCTGCATCGGGAGGCGGACTCTCAACCACTGCGCCACCAGGGAAGCCCAAAAGCAGAGTATTTTAGAACTGGGAAAAACCTCAGAGATGACTTTATTGAGTCCCCTCATTTTTTTTTTTTTTTTTCCGGTGTGCGGGCCTCTCACTGTTGTGGCCTCTCCCGTTGCGGAGCACAGGCTCCAGACGCGCAGGCTCAGCGGCCGTGGCTCACGGGCCCAGCCGCTCCGCGGCACGTGGGATCTTCCCGGACCGGGGCACGAACCCGCGTCCCCCGCATCAGCAGGCGGACTCTCAACCACTGCGCCACCAGGGAAGCCCGAGTCCCCTCATTTTAAGGTGAGAAAATTGAAGAACCTAGAGGTAGCCTATTCCACTATAGAGAATTCTATGAACTGCACTTTTATATTGAAAAATATACAAATATACATAGGCTCCCAGGGACTCCCCTAAATTAACCACAGGCCCCAGACTGTCCAGGTCACCCTCAATCCTGTGTAATGTCCAACAAGGTGGACTGTAACAATATATGGCAGAATTTTTATACTGTAAGATATTCTCATGCCAGCATATGGTTTTCACCCACTGACACTGGATCTGAGCAAGTCTGATATCACGTCTTTAAGAAAACCCTGCAGAAGTCTGAAGTCCCGCCCTTTTATGTTGCCTATAATAAGGCTTCCCAGTATGCTAGTTACTCACCTCTGAACGCGCTCCATTTGTTAATGCTATTCTTACACCTCGAGCCCCCAGATTAATGACCATCCAATGCTACAGTCTAGGAAGTGGAGTGCTTATCGGTCAGGTCATCTCATCAGCACAGCATCTTGTGGTTGATATTTTCATATGAAAAACTTCCAAGTCAAAGCTCCTCTCACAACCTCGAGTTTGGGATCTATTATTCTTTTCGACTGGCGTTGCAGGACTTAACTTCTAGTCCTTGTTGAGTTCAGTATTGACGGTTCATGCCCAGGATTCAGATGTGATCAGATAGTTTTCCATCGCTATTCTGTAATCTATTAAATATTAGCTCTTGCTCCGTTTTGTGTCATGCATTACTATGCACCTTTTGCCCCAAGTGTAAGACGACTTTTTACCCATTTAAGTTTTAAAGGCGTCTGTTAGGACCAGCTTGGCTTGGTGTCCCTACTGCTGCGCCAACACCTCCGAACCATCAGCAGAAAACGCCAACAGGTCTTGCTTTCTCTTTTGTGGTGAACATCTTGTTCTACAGAGAGGATGGCAGAGTGCCACTGCCACCAATCAGATGGCTCTCCGGGTGAAACCTTCTTCCCATCTCACTCAGAAGGCCTCCCTTCCAGGATACAGTCAATGATCAATGCTTTAGATGTAATATCTCAGCCGGTTTGATGTTCGCCTTAGAGAGAAACCATCCAGACCGCATACCATCATTTTAGCCAAATAAGATTCTCAAAGAGTTGAGTGGATGATTTGTCGAAATATAGACATACCACGCCAGCTACGAGCAAGATGAATAAACAACCGGGCTTTAGGACCAGACACACGTGGCCGAACAGTCCCCATCTGTCTCTTGTAAGCTGAATGGTCTTGAGCGATCACGTGATCTCTCCAAGACTGTTTCTTCATCTGTGAAATGGAGATAATAAACCATAGCTCAGAGGTTTGCTGGCGTTATTAAGTGTCTCTCTCACACACACAGTACAGAGGTTGACTCATGGTAGGTGCTCAGTAAGTGGCTATCATTATGCAGCAAAAGATTAATATATGGGGCTTTTAAATTATTAATCCAGTTTGACTAGTAATCATTGGTAATTCTGTTTAAATTTTCACAAATTATTATTTCAATTAAGTACTTAAAAAATTTTCCAGAGATCCAACATTGTCTTGTTGTATATTAAGTCCAAGATTCCCTTGTTGGCTCTGAAAATTGCAACCTTTTCATCTGAGATTGGGCTGCAGGTTCCTTACAACGCGTGGTCTTCCTCGACAGGAGCAATGGGAGTCCCTCGCAGAGATTACAATTTGATGGGGGAAGTTGACGTTAATAGTTTCACAAATGCTTCATCACTGGTGTTAGTGTCCTGAGGGGAGGGTGGGGTGTTGAGTAAGAAAGTTATACTGAGGGTAGCTGGTGTAACCTTAAAAGGCAGGGAAGGAGCTAAGATATGAGGGATACACAGGAATTAAATAGGCAAAGAGGAGCAAGACAGATGAGGGAGGAGCCTGTCTTTCTGGCAGGAGCGCGGGGAGGAGCCCCGAGGCAGGAAGGAGCTGAAGGGCCAGGGGAGAGGCAGGAGAGAAACCCAAAGGCAGAGGTGAGAGGCAGCGGCGGTGGCGACTGGTGGCGGCGCCCATGTGCAATGGTGGCGGCGCCCATGTGCAGTGGTGGCGGTAGAACGTGTAGTGGTGAGTGGCGTGATTGACGGAGACGTGTGGTGGGGACGTGCCTGGTGGCGGGGCTGTGTGGTGATGGTACCGTGTGTGCTGTAGAGACGGTTCGAGTAGATATACCTCTCCAATTAGACTCTTCTGTGAAATGTCATGAATGTCCTTGACTTTTCTCCCCAGGTATAAGTATGGTTAACGCTTAGGCAGTTTGCCGCCTGGTTGTGAGAACAGACTCCAGAGCCAGACTGCCTAGGTTCGAATCTTAGCTTAGTCATTTATTAGCTGTTGGTCTTGGCCAGTTGTCCTAACCTGAAACTTGCCTTTGTTGTCTACCCTTTAAAATGAGATGGTGATAATTTCAACTATCTTGTGAGGTTTGTACGAGAATTAAATTCATTAATTTAGACAAAACAGAATGGTGCCTGGCAAATCGTAAGCATTCAACATTTTAGATTTTATGATGTTTATTGTTTCCCATTACGCAAATGATGTTGGAGACCCTTTAGAAGCTGTCAAAACAATCCTATCACATAGGAAATGCCAAAGTTTTAATTTCTCTCAAGGTGCAATTGGGATAATCTTTAGAATTAAAATTGGGTGAAACACGGGTGGTGCCATAAATCTCAACAGAAAATGCAGGAAAGGAATCAGTTGGGAAAGGAGGGGCTGGTCAGTTTCCCTTGGGCTTCCCTACTAGGGTGTAAGAGCAAGATCTGGCCCCAGGGCTTGTGGCTGTGTGCCCCTCCTCACAGGCCCTCAGACGGAGACCCTTCCAAGAAGCACAACTATGGTAAAGGCACCCAAAAGCACAACCTCAAAATTGCGGTGCCCTTGGTAGGGGTGTAGGGTATTGTTTTTGTTTGATGGATCTCCCACCTGGTAGTAAACTGGCTGAGCCACTGCTGTCTGTGTGCTGGGGGGTGAGAAAGGGGCATCGAACTTAAGTGTCTTCCAAGCCAACCAGGCTTGACTGTTGGGCTCTGGGTCTCTCCTCCCTCTTCCTTCTTTCTGCTCTTAGTGAAATGTGGCCAAAGAATAAACAGTTCTGAGAAGTCAGAAGCTTTGGATATCATAGGCGGGGTACCTGCAGACACTGTAGATTTCCCATGGCAGATGCGTACCCTTGACAGTGGGAATCATCTCTGTGGAGGACCGATCCTCAGTGAGTGGTGGATTCTAACTGCAGCCCATTGCTTCGAAAACAAAAATAAGTAAGTGTTGCAGATAGAATTTTTCTTTCAAACCAGTGTGGTAGAATATTTGTCCCGACAATGCCTATTATTCACGTTCGTCAGCCATAAAACAAAATAGCAGGAGGTAGACACCTGGTTAAATCTTACACTTTGCAGGTGGAAAGAAACCGTTCTCCTCCTAGGGTGTTGCACAGCTTGCTGTGTGGGACCTACATTGCAGAGCAAATGTCCCTTGGGCTTCTCAGCATTTTGCTAAGTGCATGTAGTCCTGGCCTAAACTCCTGGAGAGTCCTTCCCTAAGCATTTGCTCTCACTCAGGGAGAAAGCGGGCTGACAGAGATCACGGAGTTGGGGAAATCATAGAAGGATTAGGCCCCGAGGGCAGGGTGCCAGGCCTGGCTGCATGGCAGAAGGTGGTGTCTGAGTCCCAGTCTACAAAATATTTTTGCAAAACTTCCAAGGTGTCTGTGATACAGCCAGTCAGCTTTTCTTGCAAATCAAGGTCAAGTCCCTCAGTTACTTATGCCATAGTATGGCTTCCCAGACATTTGCTGATGATATTTACAAGTGAATTTGCCCAAGTAAAAAGCCATCAGGGCAACAGCTGGTTGGCCAGAGGGCAGGCTGGGCACTCAGGTCAGGCTCCTCCTCCCTGGCTCCGTGTCAAGTGCAGAGCCGCACATGCTCTCAGGATCACGGTCTCACACGAGTGCAGTTATTTTCTCCTAAGGCTCACCTTTCACCCTTCCACCACTTACCTATCTTCTCTTCCTTTTGTTTCGGAATAAGATCTACCTTGGAGGTCGTACATGGTAAAGGAAATCTTGACACCAAGAACCTGACAAAGATAAAAGTGGACGAGCTAATTACTCACTATTATTCTGACAGCTGGTTCTACATTAATGACATTGCTTTGCTGTTGCTCAAATCCCCACTGAACTTGGGTGTCAAGATGGTACCCATCTGCCTTTCAGAGGTCACTGGCATAGAGAGATGGAGAAACTGCTGGGTGACTGGATGGGGCACTACTAGTAAGTTACTATAGCCCAACGGGGAGGGGGGTGGCACCTTGGCTGAGGTTTGCAATGAGAAGCAAAGTCTGGAGGCTCTGCTGGCCTTAGGAGGTCTGCCTCGTGGACCTGGGCGCTTCCGGTTCTCAGTTAAAGTCCCACAATGACCGTTCCGCTCAGCCCACGTGGGAGCCATCCTCCCTGGGCGCGTGTAGCAAGTTTCAGGTCCATATTATGAAACAGGAACCTAAACAGGGCCTCAGGGAAAACCCAGGCAGAAGTGTTCAGAGTCTTCAGGGTGACTTGCAGGAACACGGAGGGACAAACCAATGGGAAAAGGGGCTGGGCTCCGGGAAGTCCACGCCGATGTCAGCCGGAGCAGCTCCGCTCCAATTGATGGGGCCAGTTCTGCCCCCTGTGAGAAAGGGCTCTGTGGCTAAAATCTCTGACAACCACAGATCCAGGCCAAGGAGGAGGGGATAAACCGAATGTAAATTTGTCCTTCTAGAGTTAACCTGTAACCTACTCCTGCCAGTTTGCCCAGCCAACCCACAAAATGGTGTCCTTTTGTCTCCCTTCTTGGTGAGTGTGACTTTCCCCGTCACCAACAGAGCAGGACAAGTCACATACCCCTCAGTGCTGCTCTTCCAAGGAGGCACCCAGATGGCTCTACGTGGATCCCCACGTGGCCCCCAAACTCAGAGCTCTGTTAGATTCCTCCTTGGGAACTGCCCTTAGAAGCTTTTCAACAGCTTCAAAAACAAGGCCACCTTCTTAACTTAGAGTTCCTCATGCTTCATTTACCTCATTTTCTTTGAAACCCCTCTATGATTCAGGCAGAGTTGTAGGCTCCAGGGACTCAGCAACATACAAAGAGGAACACATCCCCATCTTCAGAAGTGGACAGTCTAGGAGTTGGGCTCAGCTAGAGCCCACAGGCAGTGAACTCCTCCAGGACCCCGACACGAGCTTCAAGCCCATCTTTTTCTGCCGTGGGTCCCAGGACAGAACTTGTCACCGCGGGTTCTCTTTACATCCTCATGGATTTCAATGAAACTCCTTTCTAGGACCCTAGCTGGAACCTGGCACCCTCAGCAGGGTGAGAAAATGGTTCACGGAGGCTGAAATCCAGCAGAGACCCAGTCCCAGGAGCTCTTGATTCAGAGAGGGTGGGCTCAAGCGTCTCCTGGACACCCCTCCTACCCCCTCCTCACCCAGTCCAAATCTGGGTCATTGCCGGGGCCACAGAGCAGTTCCCTTGTTGTTGAGCTGAAAATACATGATGTGGGTGGGTCCTCCGAAGGGATCCTGCTAATAAGCTCAGGAACCTCTCCCCGTCTGCTGCTTCTTTGGGTCAGTTCCTAAGCGAAGCACGGAAACAGCGCTCCGGAAAGTCAACATCCAGCTGATGGAGTGGGAAACGTGCTTCCGCGCAATGCCTCTACTCACCAAGAGCGTGCTGTGCGCCGGGGACCTTCAGGGTGTGGGAAGGACACCTGCCAGGTAACACAGCTTCCCCATGGCCTGGAGAGGGGCTGCCCCAGAAAGCTGGCCGACAGGCCACCTGGCTGCCCTCTTTCTCCTCTGGATAGGAGGTGGATTAAAACAACAGAAACGTGTTCTCTCCCGGAGGCCAGAAGTCCAAGATCAAGGCATTGGCAGGGCAATGCTCCCTCTGGAGGGTCTAGGGGAGGAAACTTCCTTGCCTTTTCCGGCTTCTGGTGGTTGCAGGCAACCCTGGGCGTTCCTTGGTCTGTAGGCCAGCCCTCCGATCTGTGCCTCCACCTCCACAGGCCTTCCCCCCTGTATGCGTGTGTCTCTGCTCTCTCTTCTTCTAGGAATACCAGTTATTGGAGTAGGGCCCATGCTAATCCCGTAGAACTTCATCTTCATGGAACTAATTACATCTGCACAGATCGTATTTCCACGTCAGGTCAAATTCTGAGGTTCCAGGTGGACTTGCATTTGGGAGGGATGCTCTGTAACCAAAGGCAGGCTTTGCAGGCCAGCGGTTAGGGCTGCAGGCTCCCTTAGCTTCCCTCCCAGCTCCTCGACTCACTGCCTGGAGTCCTCTCTGTGCCTGTGCCTTTTCAGATTTCCCCATCTGTAAAACAGGACTACTAAGAGTCCTCTGAGGGCTGCTGTGAAGATTAAATGAGTCAACGCACAAAAGCATTTAGAGGAGCCGAGCAGGGTCATGGTGAACACGACAAATATTGTTTTCTCCATCATCTTCTCTTACATCTGTTCAGTGCTCAATAGCGTACAAACAGCTTCCACAAATACATCAAACTCGCTCTAGGAAGCAGGCCTATTTTAGATGGGAAAAGGAGGACCAGGAAAGCTGACAGCCTTGAAGAAGACACACCGGCAAAAGGTAAATTACAGACCCCCGAGTTCCAGCCAAGGCACGCCGACTTCAGGGGTGGGAGCCCTCTTTTGGGTTCCAACAGAAACAGGGCTCCAAATCCAGCAGTCCAGCACGGCCCCGCCCAGATGGGCCTGGTTCATCAACCACAAAAATGGTGGGAGCTGCCAGTGGGTACAGGCTTGCTATAAATATTCAGGCCAGGGTTATAGTACTTTATAGGTGTCATTTGCTTACCTTCACACCGTGGTCCTGCAGGAGAGGTACAATCATCACCAGCATCAAAACGAGCCTCAAAACGCTGAAGAGAAAATGTCACATTCTCTCAACGAAGTATTCACCCTGGGATCTGAACCAGGGTCTGCTTGGCTCCCAGAAATTTAAATTCTTAACGGTGCATCTTTCACATAGATCGCCTCATCCCTAGAGAAGCGAGTGTAATTCTTCATTTTAAAGAAAGGTCGTGGGCATTTCCAATGACTTCAAAGAACACTGGATGAAGAACAGTTTGGTTCAAAGACAGCTGATGGGCACAGCAATTTCTTCACAATAACAATCTGGTTTAAAAAACCCCAATAAGCCCATGTCCTATTTGGGGGGCATTGTTGTCTGTTTCGTATTTGGATTTTTGGTACACCATCAAATGGTGCTTCTTTCTGACTCTTCTGTGTGTTACTTAATATTTTCAAAAATAGATCTTTGTAAGCTGTGAGACAATATGTACCGCCTGATCCTATTTCTGTAAAATAATAATGACGTGTGCGTATTTGCATACATGAGGGTGTGGAAAGTCACATTTGGCGGAAGAGTCGCCTCTGCAGGGTTGAAATTAGAAATGTGGTTTATTTCACTGATTTATTTCAGTACACAGTGAAGAAACTTCCGGGGGTCTAGAGGGGTGCACAGTGACGAGGAAGTTTACCTCTTATAATTGTTCTCCTGTTCACTCCCCAGAGAAACAATGTTAACTGTATCTTACCTGAAAATTCTTCTTATACACAATCGTGTGCGTGTGTGCCTATATATAAATCTACTTATATAATTATGGGTATTCTTCATGTTCCTTTCCCGTACCCCAGTTTTCTGAATTTTTGATGAAGATACATTCTCCTTTTTTTTTTTCCTGAAGATACACTATTCTTTAATAGAAAATTTTAAATGGTCCAAAAGGTCTGGGGGCAGGAAAGGTAGTGTATTCCTTCATTTTCATGTCAATGACGTCTGCTCTACCTGTGCTTTTTTGGCAGTCTCTTCCACGATGCTTTAAAATGTGTAAATTGTTCAAAATTTGACGTTTTGAACCACAGCCTCACATTTTGACACAGTTTTTGTCCTTTTTGCGTTCTGTATACACAGTGTGTATGCCTGATGTCTTCAACCAATGACCTAGTATAAAGCATAATGGATTTGGGGTTTCAGCTTTTACTTTTTGCTATCGTGAACAGCACAGAAAGAGCAAAATGAGGTCTTTCTGGGGAAACTGAAAGAATTCTGAAAAACAACAACGTGCTTAGAGGCAGAACGGATTAGAAAAGCACTCCTTGGTGTGTCGGAACGGATGCATGTCACCGGATGATGATGATGATAGTGACGATGGATATTTATTTTTCGACCAAATTGTCATTCATCACCATTGCTTTTGACCAAACTGCTCGCTCCCTTGTCTGACAGTCACAGAGCTGGGAGTATAGGCGAGTTGTTGGAGAGCCGAATCAAAAGTAGAAACATCCACCCATCCTCCAAGGACACCATAAGTTCTTTGCGCCTCGTGCGAGGCAACCACCCCTCAACAGGCTGTGAGAGCAACTTGCCACCATCCCTTCCACTCCCAAACAACTCTTCTCTCCTAGGGTGACAGTGGGGGGGGGGGCTCTGGTTTGCCAGAAAAAACCCAGCACAAGCAAATGGTACCAGCTGGGCACTGTCAGCTGGGGAGGGGGCTGTGGCCGGAAGAAAACTGCCTGGAGTCGACACGAAGGTGTCCAGTTACCTGTCATGGATTGAGAAGGAGACCAAGCTGTTAAAAAAGGCCCTACAAGCATGAACCGGACTCCGGGGACAGTTTGCTTCTATCACCCTGGGCCATCTTGTTACTGTATTTTGTGACGTTTCTATTATCCCCATGATTAAACACTGCATTGCCTCACAACCAAGTGTCCTTATCAGTCTGTGGAGTAAGGTCAAGGGTGGGGTGCAGGTTGCGAGGAGGGACTCTCATACGAATAGCTGTGCCTGAAATAATCATATACCTATAGGAGCACTTAAAATATACCTGGGACCCACTCAAAGGCCGATGGTTCCCCTGGGACTCAGGCCACCAACTTCCGCTTGAGGACTCTGCAAAGGTTTGGATGGAGCGTCTTTCCACAGGGAGGGGTATGCCAAGGATCTCTGAAACAGAAGGCCTATTCTTTCCCTCTCTCACAAGCAGGTATCTTCCACAGCTTCTTTCAGTTTCCATTTCTTTGGCTCCTGCAATGAGAAACATTCTAGCTCCTTGCTTCCGCTTCATGTGTAAGCTCATCCCTGAGACCTGCAGACTTGGTCTCTAGAAAGGTCCTTGTTCTTTACCTTCCTTTGCTTCTACCTGGTTCAGAGCCCCAGTACATGCTGCTTTCGGCTCTCAGAGACCATGAATAACAATGCTGAGATTCAGGATCAGGAAATCACTGACGTAGAAATGTCCTACAGATGAGGTGGGAAAGAAACACACAGCTTATTGGTTTTGTTGTTGTTGTTGTTATTGAGTTGTATGAGCTATTTGCATATTTTGGAAATTACGTCCTTGTCGGTCCAATCAAAAAATGGGCAGGGGCTTCCCTGGTGGCGCAGTGGTTGAGAGTCCGCCTGCCGATGCAGGGGACGCGGGTTCGTGCCCCGGTCCGGGAAGATCCCACATGCCGCGGAGCGGCTGGGCCCCTGAGCCATGGCCGCTGAGCCTGCGCGTCCGGAGCCTGTGCTCCGCAACGGGAGAGGCCACAACAGCGAGAGGCCCGCGTACCTCAAAAAAAAAAAAAAAAAAGGGCAGAAGACCTAAATAGACATTTCTCCAAAGAAGACATATAGATTGCCAACAGGCACGTGAAAGGATGCTCAACATCACTAATTCTTAGAGAAATGCAAATCAAAACTGCAATGAGGTATGGCCTCACACCTATCACAATGGCCATCATTAAAAAGTTTACAAATAACAAATGCTGGAGAGGGTGTGGAGAAAAGGGAAGCCTCCTGCACTGCTGGTGGGAATGTAAATTGACGCAGCCACTATGGAAAACAGTATGGAGGTTCCTCGAAAAATGAAAAATAGAGCTACCATATGACCCTGCAATCCCACTCCTGGGCATCTGTCTGGAGAAATCTCTGATTCGAAAAGATGCATGCACCCCTCTGTGCACAGCAGCACTATTCACAATAGCCAAGACATGGAAGCAACCTAAATGTCCATCAACTGATGAATGGATAAAGATGTGGGGTGTGTGTGTGTGTGTGTATGTATATATATATAAATATTACTCAGCCATAAAAAAATGAAATAATACCATTTGCAACAGCATAGATGGACCTCGAGATGATCATACTAAGTGAAGTAAATCAAAAAGAGAAAGACAAATACCATATGATATCACTTATATGTGGAATCTAAAATATGACACAAATGAACTTATTTTCAAAACAGAAACAGACTCACAGACTTAGAGAACAAACTTAACGGTTACTAAAGGGAAAGGGGGTGGGGGAGGGATACATTAGAATAAAATTTTTTAATCCTATTGACATGTCCTTAGAAGACTCTGCACGGTCTGGCTCTTCCTACCTCTCTGAGATACTTCTCCCCAATACCTTCCTCATTCACACTATTGCAGCCCCACTGGCCTTTCTGTTTCTCAAACACCACAAAATCCCCCCTGTCTTGGGCCATTTATACTTCCTGGTCCTTGTATTTGGAAAGCTCTTCCTACAAGCAACCACAGTGGAGACGCTGACAGTGATTAGGGATAGCTACTCCACTTAAGTGCTCTTGAGGTGTTTAGGGCACAGCAGAATTCCAAGAGGGAAAAGAAAGGGATGGGCTATATCCAGGGGGAGCCATGTCTTATTTCCTTCCTGCCCCCAGAGCTCCGCTCTCCTCTCCCAACTCGTGTGTCCGTTTCTCCTTTGCATCATTCAGTTCTCAACTTACGTGTCACCCCCTTACGGACCTCACCGCTTCACCACCTCCCCTGACCAGCGGCGGCTAACACAGCTCTGAACACAACTCCACAGCACCCAGACACAACTTAACGTCTTACCCTATTCACCATCTTCCTATCATTTCTCAGGACCAGCAATTATCTTACTTATTCATGTGTTTACCTGTTTACTGTATACTTCCCCCACCCCTGGTCTTGAATATGAAGACTCTTAAGGGCAGGGGTTCCATGTATCTGCTCTCCAGAATAGCCGCTGATGTGGCAGCTGTAATAGGCGTGTTGAAAACAGCTATTATTACTAAAGTTGCAAGGAGCTCGAGGTGCACCTGCTTTCTAAAGATTTCAATCAGATTTCCCGTTTGGGGGAAAATGATTCTTAAGACTTTTTCCCTCGCAAGCCCTTTGAGAGCTCTAAAATTTATCTTACAATACTTAGAAATATCCTACCCAAACAAGTAAAAGACAGATGAGATATCAGACAGTTTGTATTATTAGACTGTAGACTTTTATTAGAACAAGCATTTCTCATAGCTGTGAGCAAAGCGTTCAAATTCATCAAGCTAACTCACATCTTTTCTCTGCCACGAGGAGGGCCGAAAAGAGGGAGAAAGCCCTTTACACACGTATAGATCAGTTGAGCAAAGTATTTCAGTGAACGATTCATTGTGGCTATAAATGTTTGCAAATTTTAAGGCACTGGAGGGCAGGAGGGCTTGTGAGGTGGGACAGGGCACAGATAAAGGATGCCCCATCCCCTCCGACAATCTCCCAGCTTGGTTCCCTAGCATCCGTGGCAGGCACCCAGGCACAAGAAGGGTGAACACGGATTATTCATTATTCTCATTCAGACACCAAATGATCCCCAAAATTTCACAGCTCTCCTCCCACCACAACTTATTAGAAGATAAATTACATGTTATCAGCTTCCACTGCACTTCATGTAAATTACACCTCAATAAACCAGATTTTTATGAATGCCTTTGTGCACTTCAAAAAGCACCTGATGTGAATGAACCACAAAAGAATTGCCTGATCTGCTGGAAGCATTTTTGCTGTGACCTCAAGGGCTGACCATGTGGGGAGAAATTACTTTTTAATACCCAGCGGGCAGGACACTCCGGTGCCCCCGAGGCCGCAGTACCCGTTGGGGATCTTGCTCAGGTACTGCTGGTGGTAATCCTCTGCGTAGTAGAAGGTCTGTCCCTCCCGGATGTCGGTGGTGATCAGGCCAAAGCCGCGCTCTGACAGAACCTGTGGAGGGAAAGGCGCCATCAGGACCCGAAGCGCAGGGATCCTGGGAAGGAGGAGGGCCAGGAGGTCAGGATGCGAGGGGCAGACGCGCGGCTGGGGGTGCGCAGTGGTCCTTGGGGCCCAGGCTCGGCCGCTTCCCTGCTGGCTTATTCTGGGCAACTGTCTCCCTTCGTGTGCCCCAGGGCGCTGGGGTCTGAAATCCGGGTTGGGTTTGATTGGGTTTGGTCCTGACTGTAAGTTATGCTCTACCCTCTCCACCACCTCTGCCCCCGTGGGTGTCGGGAGGCCTGGTTTGGGCCCTGTGGGTCTGTGTGAAGCCACCCTGTTTCCAGGGGAAGCAGCAGGGCCGCGCGGCTCCGCGGCTGCCCTGGGGAGGCTGGGGTCCCCGAGGGGCTTCGCGCCCGGCCGTGGTGAGAGGGGATGGCCCGGCGGGAGGGGGCGGGGAGGCTGCAGCAGCACCCAGTGCCGCCCCCTCTGCCCCCTCACAGGCTGGACAGAGGATCCGCCTCGCCGGCTGTGGCTCTGGGCAGCGGGGACCCTGCCAGGATGCCCTGGAGGGCAGGGGCCACCTGGGGTCCGGGCTCTGCCTCTCCAGGCTGGAGCCTCTGGGGAGTGAGGGCAGGGGAGGACGTGGCCTGAGGGCCTGGTCAGCTCCTCACCGCCCTCTGTGACCCAGTTTAAGGCCTGGTGGCATCTGCTGCCAGGCCAGGAACACATGTAAACTCCAGTGGGGAAGGAGAGCGGAGCTATTTGGGGCAGGAGACGGATGAACAACTAGTCATTGTTCCCCGTGGATCTTAGCCCGTTTCCTTTCCCTTTTGGATCTCAGCTGTGCCCTAATTCTTTCCTGGTACAGGCCGCCCGGGGTATCTGAGCGCAAGGCAGCAGAGACTCGGCCCGGGTTCACTGATCCCGTCTTGGACAGGGGTCCGTGGCTGAGCACCAACTTGTGTTTTCATGATGGAACTGACCAGGCTCTGACCGTCGTTGGTCCATTTAAGACGACGTCCTCAAATCGGCACAGCACCGGGAATCCAATTTAACGCTCAGCACGTGTCACTGATTTTCCCTGAGAACCTTCACCTCTTCCTAAATCTCCGCCCAGCCCTCCGAGCCAGAATGAGGCTGACTGAGGATCTGACTGACGCCAGGCAGGCCCAGGAGGGGTAAAGGAAGGGTCCTCACTAAGGAGGGCGGGTTGGACCCCGCAGCTCAGAGGCGGCCAGTTTCCTTACAAGGGTTGGAAAGGAGAATGGCGAGCCATTCTGACTTCAGTTTTCCGTAAACGAGCAGTTATCGAGGGTTTACCACATTACATGCTCTGGGTTAACTCCAGCCTCACGGCAGCCGTCTGAAGGAAGTATTGATGCTATCATTATCGTCCACATTTAAAAGTCTGTGTCCGATACTGCGTCTTGGCCCCTGACATCCTTGGCCTGCCCTGCTACTGCATTGGCTGCAAGCTGGGAAACTGCATCTCCCAGATCCCACCGATGGGAGAAGGGCACGTGACAGCTGGCGGGTAAATGCAAGGAGAAGCTGCTGGAAGAGAGCAGACCTGGGCTCTGACAGCGCCTCCTGTGCTGCGGGCAGTCCAAGCCATCGCAATGATTTCTCGCCACTTCTGTCACTTCTTGGCATCCTGACATCCAGAGGTGCTGTTCCCTGACCTTCACTCCACCAGCCTTTCAAACGATTCTGGAAGCACCAAATTCCCTTTGTGAAACCCGCCCCGCTTAAAATATCTCCAACGCTTTCTGCTTCTGTGACGAACCGCGATGAACACGGCATTTAGTGCCAGGAATGCTTTCCGGAACCAGAACCTGCGAGAGCACGAGGACCCGGGACTGCTTAACCGTCTGGTCAGACTTCGAGTCGGAGTGACCTCCTCCCGCCTGGTCCTCTCCGCGGGCCTCCTCCCCGCTCGCCGCCCTCCCGCCTGCCCGCGTCTGTCTCCCTCACAAATGGCCATCCCCCTGGTACAAACAAGGACGGCCTTCCCGAGGCCCTGGAGGTCGCAGCCGCCGTCTCCAGAAGCTTCTTTTCCCCGAGGCAGGGAGGCCGGTGCCAGTGAGCGAAAAGCCCGGCTACCCTGCCCCTCTCACGCCAGCTCCGAGCGACCCCTGCCCACGACCAGCCCGGGGCAGCATCCTTCCGGAAGCAGCGGGGAGGGAGCATGCAGTACCAGGATCCACCACAAGATGGCAGGAAAACCGAGAATAAAAAGCGATGAAAACCCGCAGGAGACAGACCCGCGCGCTGCCCTCTTGCACCTCCCATTAGGCTGGGGCATTCTGGCCACGTCTGCTCTGCGGTGGACGTCGCCCCCGTGCACTGGGCCAGCAGCCTCCAGGCTGAGGCCTCACGTAGCACGGGGCTGTCCTCAACCTCGCTCTGTAACTGGGGAAAGGGGACAAAAGCGCCCAAAAGAAACTGGATTAAAACAGAGGAAGTGGGAAAACGAAAACCCTATCTTGTCTCTATTTCCCTCTTTCCCAGAGCCCCGGCCCTCTGCTTCCTCACTTGCATCCGGAGGGACACACACACACACACCCTAGAGCTCCTGGGAGAGCCGGCTGCTGGTAATAGCTCCTCCTTAAACACTGATCCCTGGGAGAACCTGCCGGCCCTTCCCTCTTCCTGCTGGGTCCCACCCCACCTCAGCCTCACTCCCTCCCCGTTTTCTAGCTCTTTCCTTTCCCTCTCTGTGAACTATTTTCTTGGGTCGTGTTGACCCCTACATATTTCCTGAACATTCCATTCCCTTGCACACGACCTCCTTAGAATGTTCCCTCTTCTCTATGGCACGAACTCCTACCCACCCCTCAGGACCCAGGTCAAATGTCCCCACCTGTATAAAACCTTTCCTGATTCATTAGGGCTGAAGTTACTACATCTTCTAGGCTCCCACGACACTGCCACCCCTTATGGCGCTTGAGACATCGCATTGTAATTATCCACTTCCACTCCCCTCTGGCATTACACGTGCTGGACCGCGTGCTCCTTGACAGTGTGGACTGTCTTGTTTCTCTACCTCATCTCGGCGCTTAATGTATCAATATAAGAAATGAGTGAACGAGTCTTGGGGATCTCTTGGCGCTCCTCTTAACCTTCGGGTTTCCACCTGGGTCCCTGCTGCTGCCTCAAGCCAAAGCACCTCCTTGGGGACCTGGGAAGGAGCAGCGAGGAGGAGCTCGGGGACCCAGAAGCTGAGTCTGTCCGTCACTTTCCTTGTCACAGACTCTCGGCCAGTTCCCCAGGGCAGGATTACTCTTTAGACCATGCGTTGCAGCGGCCGTGTCCGTGGAGAGAGGGCCAATCATCTTCCACAGAAGGATGCCCTCAGCATCACCTGCAGCTCCTGAAAAAGTCCTTGCACTCTTTGGGAGCGGGGGTGACTGAGGTGATGGGGTTGGTGGGCGGTGAAGACCGGGTTATAGATGGTCCCTCTGGACCCCAGAGTCCAGTGGTCAGTCTGGCCTCATGCCCGAGCTGTGCTGGCGCCGACGGGTGCACCTCGGTCTCCAGACCCTTCTCCTATAGCATCTCCGTATGCCAGGTCCCCAATCAGTTACTGGGGGTGTCACAAGTAGTTTGTGACTGACAACGGCTATGTCGTTGTTTGTAACTTACTTTTCCTTCACGAATTAGGGCAGATGGGAGGCTACCCCCGTCCTCAATCACTCGCACTCACCTGCCCACTCGCGTGGGAGCGTCAGGAGAGCTAGAACATGTGTGGCCTCCCCCATCGTCCACGACAGGGACCACACCGATGACAGGCCATTCCTGATTATAGAAATGATGAATCACATCACCCACAGAGGTTCCTGGTATCTTATAAAAAGGAAGCTGTACCCATGAGAGTGGGCTGCCCATAGGAAAATCATGGCAGATAAAGGGTTGAAAGCAGCCGCAGCAAACGCTCTGGCCTCAAGCACAGCCAACCTCTCGGGATGAATCCCTGGGGACCCCAGGCTAGTGGGCCCTGCCTCCAGACCGGGCTGACGTCGCCCCAGGAGACTCTGTGCTCTTCCTTCAGACTCTACGGAGCCACCTTTGAGACGGAGTGCAGAGCGTGAGGTCAAAGTGACCCCCCCCCCCCCGGATGGCTCAAACCCCCGTCATACGCCTCCAGGAAACACCCTCTCTCGCTGCTCAAACCCCAGGCCCACTCATCCTTCGTCACTCCAGGCCCCAGGGCTGTTCACCACTGCCACTCAGACAGGCGGCCCTGCACATCCGCCTGCCCTGCTCCGTTCCTCACCAGGACCAGCCCCCGAGGGAGAGCTACTGGGCCTAACTGCCCCCGGCTCCCAGCCCTCATTTTTCCACCTTCCACTCTTGTTGACGCCAAAACAGTTATCTAGAGCTCCTTGTTTGTTGCATTTTATTTTTATTTTTATTTTTTTGCTGATTTTTAAGAAGGAAGTAAGTGGGGTCTAACGGGAAATAACGCACATCAGTGTGACACCTGGTTCAGGATCTCTTGTGGGAGGGGCACCTAGTGGAACTGATCAGATGCTTTTCTCACAGACTCTTACCTCACCCTTTTCTTAGATGGCCCCAGGAAGCCTCCTATGCCTTTATTCTCTCATCATTTTCTTCCCGGAAGCAGCTTTTCTATCTGTAAAATGGGCACAATACTTCCCTCAATGTGCTATGATGAGAGTCCGAGACGGCGCGGAGCATCCTGGCACATTCTGACCACGTGGTGGTCCTGACCTACTTTCCCGTGAGTGCCCCCCCCCGGGGGGGGGAAAGGAGCCCATCATCTTGCCCTCCTCAGGCAGGCCTCCATCTCCACCCGCGGGCGTGCCCTACTTCTACAGCTGCACAGCCCATCTCCGTGGAGCAGGAAAAAGAGGTGGGGGGGAGGCGGTCAATAATCTGGGGCAGAGCTCCCAGCTCCCAAGAGGTGTCTCCAGCCCCAGCCTGTGGAGGAGGTGGCCAGGCCGTTCCCTTACAGATGTTCTGCCAGCGGGAGAGTCCCGGGCCCAACCCACCCTTCCAGGGCTGCCGGCAGGAAGCCTTTCTTTTAATAAAATTAACGCACACGTGACCTTTCTGCTTACTGTAACCCGCTCACAAGCTCACTGTTCGCGTCGCTGAGATCCTCCAGGTGCCCAGGGATACTCAGCATATTGCGTGGAAATGACAGACTCTGAGGCCACCCTGAATGTTGCCTGGAGGCCACAGCAGTGCAGGCCGTGCCGGAGCATCAACAGGTAGGGCGAGAAGTGTATCAAGGCAGAGAAGCAGCCTCAGTCCCAAGTCCTCGTGTCCGTCCTGAACTGCAGTGTCTCCAGGGGGCTTCCGCACGCGCTGTAGTCCATGCGAGGCTTTCACTGACTGAAGAGGGGAGGATTATCCTCTTATTTCTCAGCGGAGGCAGAGAGGAGGCTTGTCCAGAGCCACTCATCAACGACAGCACGAGAACCTGTCTCCTGACTATTTCCAGCACCGCCACAAGACCGCCGTGGCCAGATGAAGGAGCTACCCTCCCCTTAGAGAGGGACAGGTCACTATTACAAAACATCCAAAGGAGACCTAGACACTTATATTTGGATCATACTCTCCCCGCCCTGCTCACATCCCTGGAACTCAAAACATGTGACATATTGCTTGGTCATCTCACTGACTTTCTTGAAAATTGTGGGGAAATACACATAACTTCAAATTCTCCATCTTAACCATTTTCAGGCGTACAGTTCAGTAGTGTTTTGTACATTCACATTGTTGCGTGACTAGTCTCCAGAACTTTTTATCTTGCAAAACTAAAATTCTGTCCCCATTAAATAACAACTCCCCATTCCTCCCTCTCCACCGTCCCTCATAGCCACCATTCTACTTTCTGTCTCTGTAAATCTGACTATTTTAGGTACTCATAAATGGAATCCTACGGTGTTTGTCCTTTTGTGACTGGCTTCTTTCACTCAGCATAATGTCCTTGAGGTTCATCCATGCTGTAGCCTGTGTCAGAATTTCCTTCCTTTTCAAGGCTGAATAATATTCCGTTGCAGGTATGCATCACATTTTGTTTACCCCTTCATCCATCAATGGACACTGGGTTGCTTCTCATTGCTTTTTTTTTTTTTTTTTTTTAAGCTGTCAAATAACACAGCTTGCTGCATGACAAGCCCACTCCATGACAGTTACACAGATCCTTCCTGGCTTGTTTTTATCAGTTGCCTCCTGTTTTGACGTTAATCTCCTCCAAGGAAGTGCAAAAGGAGTTCAACAGTAAAAAGACTTTCTGCAAACATGTGGTTCGGTTATTCTTTATCTTGTCCCACCTCAACTGATGCCACCTATCAAAGACTGTATTGTGAAGAAGGAGAGCCAATCAGAGAGCTCCTCTAAGGCCCCCTGATAGACAGCTGGCATTGCCCGCCTCCCATCCACGCAGAGGGGTAAATGCCCCCCCCCCCAAATACTGAATTCCACAAACTTTCCAAGTATCACCTGATCCCAAGAGGTGGCAGAAGACCTACTTCAAGTGTCAGGAAAGCAGAGTTTGCATGTTAAATGCTAGGCTCCACATCGATTTTCTGATGGATGTCAGAGGAGGGGCTTGCAGGGCCCTCCAAAGGGGCAGATGCAAGCTTAGGACGCCCTGTCTTTCATTTTCTCATTTCATCATGCTAGGAATCCTGTAGGGGTGGGGGAACAGTTATTCTGACTCCACCCACAAGGAAACTCAAAGAGGTTAAGAATCACGCTCAAATTCATGTGCCTGGAGAGTTAGTGATGGGTCTGGGATAAGAATCCAGATCTGTCTGGCTCTGGATTTCATGCTCCTTCCCACATACATGCTGTCCCTGGAATCTGGAAATACGGGATGGGTGAGACCCCAGGGAGCTGAGTCTGCCCTGTCCTGCCACACATGCGTCTGAGGTTCAGAAGGTCAGTATGAACCCACTGGGAACCTCGAGCTGGAATTCTACAGAGCAGGACACGGATGGGTGAGGGGGTGGCTCTAGAGACACTGGCACACGTGTGTGTACACATGTGTGTGCGTGAGGATGTATGGACACGTTTGCATGTGAGTGTGTCCTCACACGTATGTGAATACAAGTGCACATGAGAATGCCAAGTGATATACATTCAACCCCCATGTTAGATGGAGTGACCTATGGACACCTTCTCTTTTTAGAAAGTATATCATCATAAAAAAGAAACCCCAATTTATGATAGTGGATCTTAACATCTTGGGGCGGGGCGGGTCATGGATTCCCTTGAAGATCTGATAAACACTATGGACATTCTTCCCACATAAACTCATGATCAGATATTTGCTTATAATTTCAAAGTATCCTATGACCCTTTGGAGTCCACCTATGGGCCCTGTATTCAGAACCTTTGGACACAAAAACTCATCACGGCAACTGCCCACACCCCCCTTCTTAGGGCGCTGGAACATGCCGGCGGCATGTCCAATGGGCAATGAGCATTTTCAAGACAGTTTGAAGTTTCAATGAGAAATGGCTCTGTTGACCATGAGAAAGTCACCAGGAATGGAGAAGGTACCTGATGAGTTCAAACCTCATCAGATGCATATTTTTTAAAGCCTCATTAAGTCTGATCCAAGCAAACCCCGTCTCCTCCACCCACCAAAAGAAATTAGCCTTACCTTAAGTGTTTGGTTTTTATGTAATTATTTGTAAAGTGTAAGTGTGTTTCATTTTCTTTTATGATCATTTTTAAAAGATATTTTAATGGTAAGAAATTAGCGTACCACCGGTCAGAATGGCCATCATCAAAAAAATCTAGAAACAATAAATGCTGGAGAGGGTGTGGAGAAAAGGGAACACTCTTGCACTGCTGGTGGGAATGTAAATTGATACAGCCACTATGGAGAACGGTATGGGGGTTCCTTAAAATCTAAAAATAGAACTACCACATGACCCAGCAATCCCACTACTGGGCATATACCCTGAGAAAACCATAATTCAAAAAGAGCCACGTACCACAATGTTCACTGCAGCTCTATTTACAATAGCCGGGAGATGGAAGCAACCTAAGTGTCCATCGACAGATGAATGGATAAAGAAGATGTGGCACAGATATACAATGGAATATTACTCAGCCATAAAAAGAAATGAAACTGAGTTATTTGTAGTGAGGTGGATGGACCTGGAGTCTGTCATACAGAGTGAAGTAAATCAGAAGGAGAAAAACAAATACCGTATGTTAACACATATATATGGAATCTAAGGAAAAAAAATGTCATGAAGAGATTAGTGGTAGGACGGGAATAAAACACAGACCTACTAGAGCATGGAGTTGAGGACATGGGGAGGGGGAAGGGTAAGCTGTAACAAAGTGAGAGAGTGGCACGGACATATACACACTACCAAATGTAAAATAGATAGCTAGTGGGAAGCAGCCGCATAGCACAGGGAGATCAGCTCGGTACCTTGTGACCACCTAGAGGGGTGGGATAGGGAGGGTGGGAGGGAGGGAGACGCAAGAGGGAAGAGATATGGGAACGAATGTATATGTATAGCTGATTCACTTTGTTGTAAAGCAGAAACTAACACACCATTGTAAAGCAATTATACTCCAATAAAGATGTTAAAATAAAAAAGAAATCAGTGTCCTAGAACTGAAATCCAGTTTATGATACTGAGCCCACAGGAGATTAGGGTTTGGTTTGGCTTTTAACAGATCAACCTGAGACTGCTGCCCCGCAGGCCCACCAGCTGTCCTTTAGAGGAAAAGGCTCCCGGCAGGACCCAAGAGACCCTGACGCTGGCCTGCACTCTGCCCTCTAGTGGCAGCAAGGAGCATATACAGGCACAACCCCTCCTTGGTTCCTACTTTGCCCTTCTGAACTGAGGGCCTTTCAGTTCGTTCCAGATCTAACTCCATCGAATCCCGTGCTGTTTCTGTCCTGCACGTGCGCGCGTGCACACACACACACACACACACACACACCCGTGTAGGTTTAATAAGCTCAGCCGATGCCAATGCCCAAGTCAGCAGTTTTATTCCATTGGCAGCTTCTGGCTGACCAGATTGCCATCAATCAAAACTTTGGAGAAAGGATATAAAGTGACTGGCATGGCTTTTAAATAAAACCACTCGAAAGAAAAACAGCATCTCTTCTGAGCTGAGCAGAGGCGCGTGTGTTGGCAGCTCAGCACCGTGCAACTGCAGCGGCGTGGGGAGCAGGTTTGCCACTGCCCACAGCGGTTCAGCTCCAGCCACAGGGAGGAGGTGGACGGGCTGCTCGCCTCCCTGTACCAGGGAGGCCCCTGGGACCACAGGAGCTCCAGGCTCTGGACCCACGGACGCCAGCCCCTGCAACCCCTCAGTGGCCGTCAGCACTTGCAAGGGCGAGCAGGAGATCCTGGGACAGAGATGTGACACGGACAAGGAGGGTGCTCGATGGGGCTGAAGCTTTTATGAGGCCCAGTCAGAGCTGCACTGACCCTTCCCAGCTCCGTGAAGCCATGGGAGGCACAGCAGACAGAGAGGTGACACAATTAGGTCTAATTTGGTCCATTTACCAAAGCTGCTTATGCAAATGGTGGCCTCTGGATGGAAGGGTTCTGGCTTCTGAGAGCAGCTGCAGCATCCTTGCGTTCTGTCCTTCCCCGGACTCTGCAGTCGTGTTGAGCTGCTCATGACTTTCGTTATTTATTCCTCTGTGTCCCCCCTGCCTGTGAGGTAAACCACAAGTGTCTGCTGACTGGCAAAGAGGTTTTTCTTGGTTTGCAGCACAAAATGATAGAGTTACGAGCCGAGTTCTGTCTCTGCAGAGAAGGGGACAGGGAAGGAGTTCGGTTTGGCCAGTAAGGATTCGAAGCTGTTCCCCCAGGCCCTCAGAGTGTGGACGATAGGCCAGCAGTTTGTTAGAAATGCAAGATCTGGCCCCCTTCCCGGACCTACTGAATCAGGATCTGAGGTTTAAAACCGTCTCCAGGCGATCCACGTGCGTGGATTTGAGAAACTGTGCTCTAGCAGACAAGCGTGGCGGACTGCGTTCATGGTCACCAGCAACGCTTGCCCTCCCCCTTGAGGTCAGGTTGCCCGTGTGACTTGCTCTGATCACCAGGATGTCCAGCTGGGAAGAGGGGTCCCGAAGGAGGTGGATGCTGGCGTGGGAATCTTACGACGGTGGTTGTGAGGCCAGTGATGGGTCTGCTCCGAGTACACGGCGGGAGGGGGTCATGAGGCATATCTGAGGGGTGCTGAAGGGCCTGGATGGGGAGCGGGGGAAAGCTGAACAGCAGGAAGAGATGAAAGCAGATGCGGGGAGAGAGGCCTTCGGAGGCATCAAGTTTATGGCCTATTTTTCTGTCTGCTCCCATTCAAGGTAACCCAGCTACACACCTTCTGTCCATCCACTGCCCTGCGATCACAGGGACACGTGGGAACACTCTACAGGATTAGAGGAAGCGCTCGAACCCAGGCAAAGCTGGCGGATGCCTCTCAGTTTCATCTGCTTGGCCGCGGCCACGGCTTTAAGGCAAAGTGAGCCAAGGTGGGGACGATATGGCTTACTTATCATCCTTCACCTCCCCATACCTTATAACTTCCAAGCACCATTGCCTGGGGGCAAGAGGGACTGGGTCCTTCCTCATTTTCTACTGAGTGCCTTGAAAGGAGGAGCCCCGTGTCAGGCTGGGCCGGGTGGCAGCCCCGGCCTGGAAAGGAGGGAGGCTGAGCTGGGCACCCCAGCTGCAGGCCAAGGGGGAGAGGCGCAGAGCTGTGTGGCTGAAATGTGCCACTGCCCATCTGCTCTGGCTTCTGCAGCGTCTCCTCCAGCCACGAGGTGACCAGCATCAATCACATGTTCAAGGACCCCTGGGCTCCCTTGCCTTTGAGGTCTGCTGGTTTTTCTTTCTTTTTTTTTTTGCGGTATGCGGGCCTCTCACTGTCGCGGCCTCTCCCGTTGCGGAGCACAGGCTCCGGACGCGCAGGCGCAGCGGCCACGGCTCACGGGCCCAGCCGCTCCGCGGCACGTGGGATCTTCCCGGACTGGGGCACGAACCCGCGTCCCTTGCATCGGCAGGCGGGCTCTCAACCACTGCGCCACCAGGGAAGCCCGGTCTGCTGGTTCTGAAACGGAATTCAAGTGACTTTTCCTATACAAGTTTTCCTTTCATGGCTTCTGGTTTGACAGGAAATGGATCTCTCTCCCTCTCCCTCTCTCCTCTGAATATATCTCTAATAGGTTATAATCTGCTTTTTCATATCTGAAATCAATTAATGACAACCTCTGTTTCTGTTATATCCTTAGCGTTTAGTATACAAAAGAATCCACTTGTCACTTTTCAAGGAAGCCAAGGACACTGGCTTTCACCTTGTGGATGAAATGCAGATTTCTTTAAAAGGAAAGATCCTTCATTTTGAAAGGTTGACTAGGAAAGAACTTAAAGCAAAATGCCAGCTGCTTAAGTTTAGAACATTGAGTTCAGCAAGGCAAAGGAACTTTTCTGAGTACCACCATCTCTCAGTTACGTATGAATTTCAGGGATTCAGAGCCACAGGAAAGAATATTTGTCCCAGTGAGAATTGCAGACAGTGCAGCCAACCATCCTGATTTGCCCAGGACCAGGGGCTTCTCTGGATGCGGGGATGTCAGTGTTAAAACTAGGAAAGTCTGGGGTCAGTTGGGCTGGCTGGTCACCATAACTGTAAAATGGGCTTCCCTGGTGGCGCAGTGGTTGAGAATCCGCCTGCCGATGCAGTGGACACGGGTTTGAGCCCTGGTCTGGGAAGATCCCACATGCCGCGGAGCAACTGGGCCCGTGAGCCACAATTACTGAGCCTGCGCGTCTGGAGCCTGTGCTCCCCAACAAGAGAGGGTCCACGCACCGCGATTTAGAGTGGCCCCCGCCTGCCACAACAAGAGAAAGCCCTCGCACAGAAACGGAGACCCAACACAGCCATAAATAAATAAATAAATAAATAAATAAAGTTTTTTAAAAAAGAGTTCCTGTCGATTACACCTCAAGCACTGGGCGCCTTGTTTCACCTGTCTGGGTCTGGGCCTCCATTTCCCCAACTGTAAAACGAGAGGATTAAACTAGGAGGCCACCCTTCTGTTACCCATGTTGTCTCTCTGAGCCATGTGTTCCAGAGCCTTTTCTAAACTGTGCTTCTTTTTTTCAGATAACTATTTTATTGAGATATAGTCCATATACCATAAAATTCAGCCTTTTGAAGTTGACACTTCAGTGGTTTTTAGAATAGTCTCAGAGTTGTGACTATTTTTTTTCATTTCCACTGTTCAGACTGGACAATTCCGATTCCAATTAACCTAACTTTGTTCTTTCTTCCACCAACTCAGCACCTTTAGTGATTTTGTTTCTGCTTAAGTTATTGTACCTTTGAATTTCTATTTAGTTATATTTAATTCTGCAATTTCTATTTAGTTCTCTATTTTAATATAATTTCTATCTCCTTATTGATATTCTTTATTTGGTGAGCAGTGTTCTCATATTTTCCTTTCATTCTTTTTTTTCTTTTTTTTTTTTTTTTGCGGTACGCGGGCCTCCCACTGTTGTGGTTTCTCCCGTTGCGGAGCACAGGCTCCGGATGCACAGGCTCAGCGGCCACGGCTCATGGGCCCAGCTGCTCCACGGCATGTGGGATCTTCCCAGACCAGGGCACGAACCTGTGTCCCCTGCATTGGCAGGCGGACTCTCAACCACTGCGCCACCAGGGAAGCCCTCCTTTCATTCTTTCGTCATGGTTCCCTTTAGTTCTTTGAGTGTATTTGCAATAGTTGATTTAAAGTCTTTGTCTAGTAAGTCTTACTTCTGTGTTTCTTTGTTTGTCCCATAATTTCTTCTTGAAAACTGGGCATCTTAAATAATATAGTGGTAACTGAAAATCAGACTACCTTCCCCCTCGGTTTGTTGCTGTTGCTGCTGTTCATTTGTTCACTGACTTCTTGGACTAGTTCTGTAAAGTGTGTGTTCCCTTTCATGTGTGTCACTGGTATCTCTGCTTGGTCAGCAAATCATCAGCTAATGATTGGGCACAGGGTTCCTTACCTGTTGGGAAGCAACGAGACTTCTACCCTTTGGCCCTCTGTGTGTTGGAGCGAACACAGCTTCAATGCTTCAGTAGTTTTTTTTTTTTTTTAAGATGTTGGGGGTAAGAGTTTATTAATTAATCAATTTATTTTTGCTGTGTTGGGTCTTCGTTTCTGTGCGAGGGCTTTCTCTAGTTGTGGCGAGCGGGGGCCACTCTTCATCGCGGTGCGCTGGCCTCTCACTATCGTGGCCTCTCTTGTTGCGGAGCCCAGGCTCCAGATGTGCAGGCTCAGTAGTTGTGGCTCACGGGCCTAGTTGCTCCACGGCATGTGGGATCCTGCCAGACCAGGGTTCGAACCCCTGTCCCCCGCATTGGCAGGCAGATTCTCAACCACTGTGCCACCAGGGAAGCCCTACAGTGGTTTTTAACTCTGCCTTTTCTCTCTCTCTTTACTTGTGTGGATTTTTTTTTTTTTTTTTGGCTGCATGGCAGGGCTTGTGGGATCTTAGTTCACCGACCAGGGATTGAACCTGGGCCTAGCCATAACCCTAACCCTAACCCTGACCCCTGACCCAGGCCCCCGGCAGTGAAAGCACCAAGTCCTAACCACTGGACCGCCAGGGAATTCCCCTACCTGTGCGGGGCTGTGAGGTCAGCCAGAGGTGAGAGAGCAGGGCTCTCTCAGGTATATACACACTGCGGTCTGGCCATCCTTTCATCAACTGAAGAACATCTGGGTCGTTTCCAGTTTGGGGCTGTTATGAATAAAGCTGCTCTGAACATTCAGGTATCGGGTTTGTCTGAACTAAGTCTTAATTCTCTTAGGCAAAATCCTAGGAGTGGGACTGCTGGGGCATGTGACAAACGTACATTGAACTTGATGAGAAAGTTCCGGAGCGTTTTGCATTCCTACCGGCAATGTTTGAGAGTTCCTACTGCTTGGCATCTTGTCGGCACCTGGTATTGCCATTATTTTTTAATTTAGCCCTTCTAACTGGTGTGTAGCAGTCTTTCAGTGTGGTTGCAACTGGCATTTCCCTAATGTCTAATAATGTCAAGCATCTTTTAATGTTCTTATTTGTCTTGTGTATAGCTTCTGTGGTGAACTGTCTGTTCAGATCTTTTACCCATTTTTAAACTGATTTACTTGTTGTTATTCTTGAGTTTTGAGAATAAATATTCCAAAGTTGCATTTTGATTTCAAATGCACAACCCCTACCCTGAAACTCTGTGTTCCCCACGAGCATCTTGGCTCCACACCTGTAACATATTGTTTCATATTTTATATTGTATATAATGTCTGTATCTCTCTCTCTCTCTCCACACACACACACACACACACACACACACACACACACAGCACCTTAAGCAATTTTCTTTTTCAATTTAGTTCAAGAAACATGTATTGTGTCCCTATGAAGGCACCATACAACGTACCAGGGAACCAGCATTGACTAGCATATGGCCCCAGAAATTGGTGAACTTTAGTTTTTAAGAAATGTGGTTTTAAGTTGGATTAAACTGAGAAATACATAAGGATGACTGCATGTAATACATCAGCTTTTTGTGTATAAAATTAATTATTTGTTCAAACAGTTGAAACATGTTTATTATGACTTTATAGAGGCCACTAATTCTCATTAGAAAATCCTTTCTTTATTTATAGTCAGAAGTATTCCTCATATAGTCCCTTGCCTAAAGTGGCATATATTGTGAAAGAATGCACTTTGCATTGAAAGATCTCTGCTGCAGTTTTAAATGAATACTTCTGTATTCTGAGCTCACGAAATGTGATGAAAGCCAGGTCATGTTCTCTTCAAAGACAAAAGTACACCAACTCTGCACATCTTAGCACACACCCTTTCCCTGCCGAGGAGTGGCGTCCACAGAGCAGCTCAGAAAAATGTTTCACGTAATTGCAGTACAACTGTCTATCTGCAGAACCACTGGAAGAATCTTCTCGAACACGGAGCAAATTAACTTTCAACAGTAACTTAAAAGGCAATTGTGATTTCTTAAACTCCTCTTACACTGAGCTTAAAAGATGAGACTTAGCAACTTTATTGTTTTTTTATTCACTGATTAAGACAATAAAAGTTGTGCTCATTTCAATATTAAGAAATTAAAACCTCCCTTGAGACTTCCTCTGCCCTGGAGTAGGTTACATCTGTCAACTGCAAACAGGCTGGCCAGCTTGCAAGCAGAAATTCTTCCTGGGGCTGCAATATGTATAACCTTGCACTGTATTGTCGAGGGCTAAGAATGAAACGATTGGAATTTTTTTATTATGAAAGGAAACTAAAAATAGGACTATGAAGTAAAATAAAATCTCTAAGAGAAAATGCATTTAAGATCTATTTTGCTTTAATGCTTTCACTTCCGGCCTCACATGGTAGAGAATATATGATGATGCTAAATAAAGAAAGAAAAGAAGCTTTTGTGGGTTTCCTCTAAGGCTTAAAGCTGACACAGTGCAAGTCAATGGGAGGATGGCCTACAAAAGGCTGTTCCCTGTGATACTCTCGGTGTGCGGTCTAGGAGCTGTAGGTGATGAGCCTGTGCTGCTTCCTAGTTTCAACTGCATCTCAACTTCTAAGCAGGCATCACTGGAGGACTCTTGCCTCTTCATTTCTTCTAATTGCTAATACAATCACAAAGGAGCAAATGACACCCGAGTGGAGATAAGATGGAGGGGTCTGGATTAATGAAGACTCTCTATTCAGGTTGTTTAAGCTTCTTAGCAGTGAAGGACAGTCAGGGTTTGTTTTTTTTTTTTGAAAGAAGAAAGGAAGGGAGAGAAGAAGGGAGAAAAGAAATGGGAACATAAAAAGAAGGAAACTGAAACAGGCTATGGGTGTTCTTTGCCAAAGCATAATTTAAATTTTCTTCAAGGCTCAGAACCAGTGGGAGAACTGGAACTCTCTCAAGAGAAGATGGCAGGAACATAAGCTAATTATACAATTGCAACGTGGTAACGCCACCGTATAAGCGGCACGTTTTCCGGTGAAGGCGATCTGAGCCCATGTAACCTGGAGGTAAGACAATAAAGGCAACGGCGCTATATAGTTAAAGCAGTGCTCTGTATCCCCAAGTATCAAAACTTCCTTACAGTACCTCAGGGGTTCTCAAGTAGATCATGTTTGTATGGATGTTAGTGACAAGACGGGTCTGAGTTCTATTCCTGGCTCTACCAAACCACGTGACCTTGAGGCCTGGCCATCTCTTCTGCAAAATGGGGATAAGTGACCTCCCTCTCAGTGCTGTTTTGAGGAACAGATGAGATTACATATTCCATTCCAGCAGCCCTGCTCATACGGTGTTAGTTATTTTTTAAGATGTTATGATCTTTTTGAGCCCTTGGAACGTCCCACTGTGGGAAGTGGCAGGGATTACACGCAGAGAAGGTCGGAAAACCAGAGCCTACTAACTGAAGCCTCATTTCACCCTTTCCTGTTTTCCCAGGCACATCCAATGAGTGACTTCATGCTTTACATGCCATGCAGATTTTTGGTACTTCGGAGGCAGCCTGGGGGCCAGACGAGTGCTGGGGCTTGGTCCACGCACGAGCGCTGCATGTTGCGGCTGCACACTCGTGCAGGACACTGGCAGTGCCCCTGGGGGAGAACCTGGACACAGGCCTCGGGGGATAATCTCTTTCCCTTTGATTTTCTCTATGAAGAAATATCTTGACTGAAGTCGATTAAGACCCCAGTGAAAATCCCGTGTTTCTGGCAGGCAAGGAAGAGGATGGTGTGTGTAGGGTGAGCAGCAGAGGTGAAGAGGAGCTGAGAGCTGACGTCCCTTGAGCCCTTACCCTGTGCCAGGCACCGCCCTGCGTGCGTCACGTGTGCCATCCCCGTGACGGCCCCTCTGACTCGGCACAGGGAGGTGGGGGGCCAGGATTCGAACCCAGGCAGACCGACCCCTGAGCCCCTGTTCTTAACCGCTCACTGGGGCTGCCTTTTACCTAAAAAGTATTTCAGGTCCACTGATAATATACCTGGCCCACAGTGGAATATTTATATTATCTGTTTTCAACATGATGGAAGAAATGAACTTCATCTAGAAACGTGAATGTTTTTATTACATATATTCCCCTTTGAATATCACTACAAGGATGTCAGTTAAGACTGGTCCGGGTTAATGACCCTGAGAGCCTCCGTTTTGATACTTCTCCTCCCAGAGCTGTGGCCACTTATCTCTGGCTTTTGATTCCCGTCACTAAACTAGCTCTGTGCTTGTGATGACAGAGATTTCCTGCTGTGCTGCTGGTCTCAGGGTCACCCCTGAAACGAGGCTTGTCAGTGTGTCCACTGCTTCTGAGAAAGAATTTTATGTCCACTGGCTCTCCTTTACAATCCTATTAATCCACTCAAAGAATCTCCGCGTCGCCAGAGCAGCTTAAAGATGTAAGGGATCCGTGACCAAACTCCCGGTGTTGATATCTGATCCGGATTCAGGACGCAGTCATCATAGGAGGCAGAACAGGCATAAAATAGAAATGCAACGAACAAGCAAGAATTCTGATAAAAATACAAACCATCCTACACTCCGGGGGATTGTGCTGTTTAGACCAAGCATGACTCACTCTCCATATTTCCTGGGATCCAGACCCTTCTCTTTACTTCCTTGCTGAATCCTACCACGCACCCTCCCAGAGCTTCAGACACGGCACAGCCCAAACCGGAGCCATTATTCTTCCTCTTCCAAAGCTGTTCGTCTTCTCCTGTTCCCTCTCTCTGTACACGACACAACCGGCCACCTATTCTCCAAGCCACACATCTCACTGCCGTTGTCAGCTCTTTCCTCGCTGATGTCTCCCAGCGAATCATATGACTAAGGCAAACCCTGACGCTTCAGTTTGAGTGGTGCACGAGTCCACCATTCAGAGAGTGAGGTCTCACCTCAGTGACACTTCTCAGGCTGGGCCATCACCAACCTTTGCCTCGACCGTTGCTCTCTGCTCCACCTCTGGGCCCGCTGGCTCGTGTCATGACCCTCAAATCTATCCCCAACCCCGACCAGGAGCCAAAGGGGAGCTGAAGAAAGCCTGGGGATGCTTTGTCAACCTCCACATTGCGAAATACGTAGCTCTGTCACATTCGCAATCGACACAAAGAAAATGCCACATCGGACAAGGCAAGACTCAAGGCCGTCCTCGGCAGAAATCTCACCTTGGTTCCTTGAACTGGATGTGTCTCTAGGTGTTCTCAGTTCGCCATAAAAGTAGGTCCAAACAACATGTTTCAGAGGGATAAAGAAACTGCCCCCCTACGCTTCATAGCAATCAAAGGAACAAGCACGGAACACGGGAGACACAGCTCACACGTGAAAAATAACACATTTTTTTTTGTTGTTGGGGAGTAAGATCTCGGCTTGATTTATGCCAAGAGGGAAAAGTGGGTGCCTTGAAGATAAGTGAGCAAGGTATAGTTGCCAGTGCAGAGGGGACAGAGCCAACACACCCTGGGCTGTGCTGCCTCAGATCTGCTGCCTGATGTTCCTGACGTAAGTTCTAGCCTGCCTGCTCTTGGGCTCCCTGGAGCCACCTCTCCCGTTTCTGTGCTTTCACGGCCTGTTAGGCTACCCCACTTACCTGCATGACCTGGCCAGGTCACCTATCCTGTCTGTA
Organism: Kogia breviceps; assembly: GCF_026419965.1. Lineage (NCBI taxonomy): Eukaryota > Metazoa > Chordata > Mammalia > Artiodactyla > Physeteridae > Kogia > Kogia breviceps. The sequence goes on along the minus strand of NC_081317.1, from coordinate 110,019,648 downwards.
CTTCAATTTTCTCATCTCTAAAATAAAAATGACAATATCACCTTGTAGAGGTGTTTGTTGGAAATTCACAAAACGTCTCGTTTTCCAGATGGATAACAGAGGCTCAGAGAGGTTAAGGAACTTGCCCAAGGTCACACAGCTAACAACCTGCCATGACTGTTGGGTACCACACTCAGCCTGCCAGCTGGACTTTCTCTAGCTGCACTGGCTGAGCTCATCCAGTCCCTCTGTGCTATCCCTGCCCCACACAAATGGATGGGTCTTGCTTCTAGTTCCAGCCTGGCCTAGGCACCAGGCTGCTCCTGTCACTCCACAAAGAATTGGACACAGTGAAAATCATTAACATTTCTTCTCCATACCGTGAAAAGACAGGGATCATGGGCCTTCATTTCTATTATATTATTTTGATTCTTTTCAGTTCACTAGAAATGCACTCGCTGCTGAGAGCCTTAACCACGGAAGACACTGTGAATAGCTCTTCTCTGTCACCCTCTGCCTCTCATGATCCATCATGTACACGTGTATGAGCGTGTGTGTGTGCGTGTGCGTGTGTGTGTGTGTTTCCCTCAGAGTTCACCTTTAAATCGCGCCACTCCAGCCCCGTTCACATCATTTACTCCAGTGCCCTGATCGCCATCAGGTGGTGAAAGTCGGCTCTAAATAGTTATGGATATTGGGTCCTTGGCGTCCAAGTTCCAACGAAAGAAAAGTGGCAGCTGAGGTGTCAGGGTAAAGAGAAGAAAGAAATGTGGGGCATGGAACACACGTTTTTATTCTCTCTCTCTAAGAATCTGGCACAAAGAGCTCACCTCCTTCCTGTCAGGGATGGAACAGTAGTGACTTGGCAACCGTCTCAAGCCAGATGTCACCCTCATCTGGTTGCCTTGGCTGGTTAGCTGTTTGGAAAGAGCAGCCCAAAGACGGGGCAGGGGGGCTCCTGGAGGCTGCGGGCAGCGATGCTGGTGACGGCCCCGGTGAGGCCCTGCTCCTCGGGGGGCCGGGGCCGGGGCCGGGGGCGGGTCTGTCAGAGGGGGGCTCTCGCTCAGACGCCAAGGGGCCCTTGGAAGCGCCCACCGCTCACCCCTCCGGCTCCCTCCTGAGGTTGAGCTGCCTGGTCCCGTCCCCGGCACTGGGGCACGGACGTGCCCTGCTATTTTACGAAGACGAGGCTCCTGGTGCATTTGGGACCCCCACGGGCGTCCCCATCCTATGTCCGTAGGACCACACTCTGGGATACAGACGGCGGGAGCAAAGCGGGGCGCAGCCGCCGCTCCGGAGTCCCGCGCCGTGGCCACCGCAGCTTGGCCTTCACGGGCCCCGTCCAGGCTGAGCCCAAAGCCTCGCCCTGGGGAAGCAGGCAGAGCCCTGGGCAAACACCCCAACGAGGAGACGCGCGGCTGCCACACGCAGGAGGGAGAAGGCAGAGCCTGGGGACGGGCACAGGCCACATCCCGCGTGGTGGCCAAACACTGAGGGGTCTCCGGCTGAAGCGGGGGGCGCCCGGGGCCCAAGAGTGTCCTCTGGAATGAGCCCTCTGGCGTCACCTGAACCCCAAGCTGGGCCCTCTAGAACAAAGCCGCGCGCTCAGGCGTGTGTGTGTACACACATCAGCGTGTGGTGAGAGGGCGGCGTGCAGTAAGCCCTGCCAACAGGTCCGTTTCGGTCACCATCTGCCGCGGAGAGCCCGAGCACCTGTCGGGAACAGCTGCTGGTGGCAGCCCGTAGGTGAGGGAGGGGAGCGGCCCCACCCCGGTGGCCTGTTGCAGGGAGCACGCCGCCTGTCCCCGCAGAAATGCCAACTGTTCACTCTGAAGCCCAGGCCAGTTAGGAGGGGGCGCGATGAAATCGCGCGCTGCTCATCACTTCCTCGCGGGTGGGGCGCGGGGAACAGCGATGCCCTTTCCTCCCCGGCGCCGGGCGCGGTCCTCGCTTGTCACAGGGGCCGAGGAGAAAGGCATTCGGGAAAACTTCCGGGGCAATTCTCCCCTGGAGCTGTGAGCCCGCGCCTGCCACGCCAGGGTCCCTGCCTCGCTGTCTGTGCAGAAGAGCAGCGACACTCCGCTTTCCCGGCCCCGCGGGCAGCGAGATGTCCCCTCTGCGCCGAGGGGTCGGAGGGGAGCCGAAAGTTGGAACGAGCACGAGAGGATGACGTGGTCTGGGGTCGGGTCCTCTGAAGCATCTTCTCCCAGGTAAACAAAGTTGACTTCACCTGAAAACCTTTAGTATTATCCCTTTTCGTAAACAAGTTCTCCAAAGTGAGTTAGGTTCTCCCCTGCCCACCGTGTCTTTAAGTGTCTGTCATTTATTAGATGCTGCTTACCTGCAGCTGCTGCAGGGTGAGCCTCCTGAATCGTGTAAGGCATCCTCCCGCCTCCTCACACGGCACAGGGGGACTTCTTGTTGGCTGGTCAACGTCATTTTTCTCCCAGGATGTCACACAGCGGGGCACCTTCCTTCTGGAATTTTCACATCGGCTTCCCCTGGTCTGCTGGCTGCTGTTTCTTTCTGCTCAAGCTGCCAAACTTCCAGAAGCTTCACTGGTGCCTTCGGAGGGCCTTCCTCAAACCAGTCCCGAGACATCTGAATGGCTGGCTTCTAACTTGCAAGGGCTGGTAAACGAGAATCTCTGGCTTTACCTGTGTGGAGGCCTAACACCAGAGCCCTGCGGGGTAGAGGGCCCTGGCTTGACTGCAGGGACTTGGTGACTTTTCTTTTGGTCGCTCAGAAGCTGTTTTCTCTTGCGCTTTTTGGAAACGGTACTTGAAACTACTCTGTAACTTGGAGGTCCACGCTTGGGCCATGGGTTCAGGGGCCAAGGACATGGTAGGCATGGTGACCTCTCTGATTCCCGGAAACAACGTCTCCCAAATGGGAGGAGGGCACAAGCTCTCCCCCAGCGTCGGGGCCATGCAGTGCAGGGAAAATAAAACTCTGGGTTTAAACCTCAAGTCTGGAAAATTCCCTACGGGCTGTGTGGCAAAGCAAAGCAACTACAAATACCACCGCAAAGTAACACCGTGCTATCCTTTTTAAAAGAGCTTGGTGACCCACAACTAAAGCCTCTGTGAAAGGGGCTCTTCCCGCCTCTGTGGGCACGGTGTTTCTGCGGCTGGTCTGCTTCACCACCCCTCTGTCCCTCTCCCACCCTCCCCACGAGCGAGGAGCCGCCTTCGGGAAGGATGATCTGGGTGCCTGCGCTTCCAGCTGCCGCCAGGGAGCATCACGGGTGTGGGACAGTGCCCGTGGGGTCCTGAGGGTTCGCTGCTTTGGAACGTATGACCGACTCAGGGCTCTCCTCTCCGGGGAAAACTGTGGGTGCTCGGAAGCTGTGAGCAGAGGATGAAAGCAGCCAGTAACTGTAGAGGGTGAACCCCACTGGCGCTGCCCTCAGTGCGAGGCGCCTGGCAGGGCTGGCTCCCCTACCGGGCAGGAGCTGGAGTGGGAGTCGGGACCCTCCAGGAGAGGTCGCCTCACTAGAGCTTCCCCCCGTTTGGGAGCAGCTCCCTCTCAGCCCAACGCCCAGGCACGGCGGGGCGTGGACCCACAGCACAGCGCCGGGAGGTGAGAATGGTGCAGGGAGAGGGCAGCGCCCCTCAGCCAAATGCACTCAGATGGGAGACTCTGGGAGCCGAAGCGAAGAGCTTCCCAAGTTCAGGGCCTGTCCTGCCTTACTTTCTTTTTTTAAATGGTAAAATATACATAATATTCACCATATTAAGCATTTTTACGTGTTCAGTACATTAAGGACATTTGCATTATTGTATAACAATCACCACTAGCCATTTCCATAACCTTTCCATCTTCCCCAACAGGAACTCTGTACCCTTTAAACAATAACTCCCCATTTCCCCCTTTCCCAGCCCCTGGTAACCTCTACCCACTTTCTGTCCCCATGATTTGCCTATTCTGGCTCATATAAGTGGAATCACGCACTGGATTACTTCACTTAACATAATGTTTTTTCAAGGTTCATCTATGTGGTAGCATGTATTAGCATTTCCTTGCTTTTTAAGCCTCAATAATATTCCATTGTATGTATGTACCACATTTTGTTTATCTATTTATCTGTTGATGGACACTTGGGTTGTTTCCACTTTTTGGTTATGTGAAGGATGCTGCTATGAAAATGTGTGTACAAATATCTGTTTGAGTCCCTACTTTCATTCTTTTGGGCATATATCTAGGAGTGGAATTGTTAGATCCCATGGTAATTCTACATTGAACTCTTTGAGGAACCACCAAACTGTTTTCTCCAGTGCCTGCACCGTTTTACATTTCTACCGGCAATGCGAGAGGGCTCCGGTTCCTCCACATCCTCGCCAATACCTGCTGTTTTCTGATTTTTTGACAATAGCCACCCTAATGGGTGTGAAGTGGTATCTCATTGTGGTGTGTGCATTTCCCTAATGACTAATGATTTGAGCATCTTTTCATATGCTTATTGGCCATTTGGATATCTCTCTGGAGAAATGTCTATTCAAGTCCTTTGCCCATTTTTAATTGAGTTGTTTTGTCGCTGTTGAGTCGTAGAAGTTTTTTTTAAAAAAATATATTCTGGATCTTAATCCCTTATCGGATATATAACTTGCAGATATTCTTTCCCATTCTGTAGGTTGTCTTTTCACTTTCTTGATTGTGTCTTTTGATGCACAAAAGTTTTAAATCTTGATGAAGTCCAGTTTATTTTTCTTTTGTTGCCTGTGCTTTTGTTGTGACGTCCAAGAAATCATTGCCAAATCCAATGTAGATCTGCACTAAATCCACTGAAAATCCAATGAAGATTTTCCTCTCTGTTTTCTTCTAAGAGTTTTATAGTTTTAGCTCTGAATGTTAGGTCTTTGATTCATTTGGAGTTAATTTTTATGTGCGGTGTAAGGGAACTTCATTCTTTCACCCTTACATTCAGTCACAAAACTGGATATCCAGTTTTCCCAGCACCAGTTGTTGAAAAGACTGTCCTTTCCCCATTGAATGGTCTTGACACTCTTGCCCAAAATCAATTGACCATACATGCGAGGGTCCAGCCTTCCTTTTCAATACTGTCCCTTACCCTTTCGCTTCTGCCGCCACATCGGGATCGTGGCTGCCCTGAAAGGCTGACGACCGCTCATCCCCTACACCTTCCAACCAGGTCATTGCTGCCTCCGGGCCACAGCCCCCCAAAGCAGTTGCACTATTCAAAGTCAGCATGGATAACGTAGTTCTCTCTGTTCTCCCACATCTGTTCCCGCTCCTGTTTTCCCTTTCTCAGTTCCAATGCCAGCCACACAAGGGGGAACCTTAACGCTCCAGCCCTCATTCACGCATCGTTTATAACCACGACTCCCCACACAGACTGAATAGGTCATGAAGTCCTCCTAATCTTATCTCCGGCTTGTTTCTTAAATTTATCTCCTCTCTTCCGTTCTCTCCACCACTGTCTTAATCCGGGCTCTCTCTCGTCAGTTTTCACCCATCACCCATCTCCCACCCCGAGGCCCACCCAGCCAGCCCAGCCCCCAACACTTCCTCCAGAGTGATCATGGAATGTACCAGTCTGAGGTGGTCTCTGCTGCTTAGAGTTCCTCAAAGATGCCCCCTCTAGGAAGGAAGGCAGTCTATCACCCCTCCACCGTACACACGTGCACACGCGCACACACACGCGCACACGCACGCACGCACGCACTGCCTCAGATACACCGGAATTGCTCCTGGTCCCTAAATATCCGGTTTTAATCCTCAGGCCTTTGCACGTTGCCCTCCTCCTGTCAGGAGGGTCTCTGCGCCCACTGTCCACCTTATTGTTGCAAAGCAGCTCAACTATCACCTCCTCCGCGACAAGTTCTGGATCACCCCCCCTTCAAGACCATCGGAAGCAGAACTTCACATTGTTCACTCATACGTGTTGCACACGCTCTGTGGTTTATTAGCTGCCACAACGACGGTGATAATCTACATAACCTCCACACCACCAGCCCCACCTCCACAAAGATTTACCTAAATTTTAATAGACTCCAAAGTGGAGTCTATTGCGACACTACGGGGACACCTGGAGACCACCTGTCACAGTAATGCCACACTCGGTGGTTCTCTTGCACATTTCTTCCCTAGACAGTGAGAGACGTGAGGACAGGGACTGTCTTCTATTCCCATCTGCAGCCCCAGCACAGGATCTGGCACCCAGCAGATGCTAATACTTATTTGCTAAATAAAGGAATGACTTCAAGTGCCCACTTTAAAGTTTTGCAGCCCTTGGAAAATTCCACCATTTGGGCAGCTGCTCACGGCCTCTGTGCAAATAGGCAGTTCATCACTCCCAAGGTTGGCAGCAGATCTGCTGAGCTGAACTCAGTCCCCAGGCTTTCTCTCAGAGCCGACCCTCCACTCCAGCGGAAGCCACATCCGACCCTCTCGACAGGTGCTTCTCCCAGGGAACGGGGAGAGGCTCCATGCAGCCCTACCATTTTCAGCGCTATTTTAAAAGCAAATTTAGAAGCAATGGTGGTACTTTTTTCCCCTTAAAAACAACTCCTTTGACATAATAAGGTTTAAAAAGAAAGGAAAAACCTCATCCTGCTTTTCCGTTCAGCTGAATTGAAAAAAAAAAAACCATCCCTGATCTCCCAGTTCCAGCTGGCAGACCGCTGGACCCTCAGCTTCTGAGAAGAAGGGGAGCGGAAAGATCAGCACTCAGCAGCTGAGAACTTATTTTTGGCTAAACAGCTGGTGGAGGACTTGCTGGCAGCAGGCAGCATCTCCCTGCAAGGATGCAGAGGCAACAGCGCCGTCCCAGCAGAACACCCCGTCCGGGCCTGGGTACCTGGCTCTTAGCTTCACAGTGACAAGTCGGAGCTTCTCAGGGCCAAAGCAACCCCGGTGGCCAAGGACCTTCTGAGGGACCTTTAAAGGAGAAAAGGGTGCTCAGCTCCCAGCAAGGAGCCTCCAGGGGAACTTCCCTGTTGGCCTCAAAGGAAGTCCTCTTTAGGAAAAGGGGAGAAGGCCAGCTCTGTCCTGCTCTAAACCCGAGACCAGGACCGGCAGGTGGGATCCCGTAAAGGCAGAATGTAGCCACTTCATTGCAAAGAAAAAACCCCTCATCCAGAGGTCTCTGACGGTGGAATGAGTTGCCCAAGAACTGTGTTAACAGAGGCTGACTGGCTTACCAGTTGCCAGAAATTTTATAAGAGGGATCCCTGGATGGAGTGAAAGGAACTTAGTTTCTTAAAGCTGGGAAGGTCAGTGGAGACCAGTTAGGAGTTGATGAAAATTATCACTGTGGACAGGCGACTGGACAGGGGACACCTAAATTTTAATAGACTCCAAAGTGGATTTTTACACAGAATTACACATTTGTTGATTTTCTCTGATTAAAGCCACAGAGTAAGAGCCAATCTTCTTTACTTTGTGCTGAATCCACGCTATCTTTTGTAATGTTGATGCTACAGCCCAAGTTCAAGGCTTTCCACATCAACATGAGAGAGAACAGAGGGTCTCTGCCCACTTCTGCTTTTCACCAAGTTGTTATAATGGGCTCGCTTCTTTGCTTCTGCTTTTTTCACTTGTGATAATTTAGAACAACAGGATAAAAAAGTCCTAAAGACTATGAGAAAACAATGTTCTTCAAAGAAAGCTTTGGCATTTACATTCCATCCAGATATCCAGTACTCCAGAAACATCTTCATATTCAATGTGGAATAACAGAAATCCAAAGCAAGAGAACATGAAGTCGGTAGAAGAAAAAATAATTTTCACTGGAAGAGAGTCTCCAATTCAAACTCAGAGGTTACCGATTATGTGCCAGGCCCTACCTTAGCTACCACCTCGATGAAGACACACCAGAGATTCCTCTGGGGACATGGCGCACGCGCTCCACAGCACTCAACCCAGTGCGCTGCCCGCCTGGGCTGTTCTCACCTCTCCTCGCACCCCCTGCCCAGTCCCATGGACTCTCTGCAGGTCAACAGGTTTGTCCTCTGGTTGCCCTTATTTCAAACGAGCTCAATCCAAGCAACATTTGTTAAACTCTCACAAAGTACCAGGGTCAGCGTTAGCACCTTGGAGGCGTAGGATTCAAAGGTGAGTAGCTTCTAAACATGTGTCAATTTGTTTGTTTGTACCTCCCCTTCATTCCCCAAGCATTAGAGGTGGCTTACAAAAATAAAACGGGACCAGGGAAAACAGACATTCTAAGGGAAGGTCAAGCCAGGAGACAAAGGAGGAAACACACACACCACACACGCACAGCGCAGAGTCCTACGTGGCTGGTAAAGTAGAACCACAGATTTGACTCCGTGGATGAACAAGACATAGTCTCCAAGCCGTCTGGGGATGGACAGCAGCCTTTATACCAATGTATTGGTATAAAAGCATGGAAGCTGGCACACGGTGGATGCTCTAGGCATTCACTGTTTAGATGCTGACTGGGGCATCAGAACACAAGGTCACTCCTCAAAGCATGACATCCAGCTGAATAACGGGCTGGGAGGGTCAGAAAAGGCTTTGCTCAAGGGGTCTTATCTCCATTGGGCTACTCTGATGGGGAGACTGCCCAAAGTTACCAAGGCGGTCATCACTGCTGCCATGACGCCAGGATGCAAGTGGTGCTATGAAGGAAAATGCCACGCAACTCCTCAAGCAATGGCGACCCCACTAAACAGGGCATGCTGGTAGCATAGGGGTTGGAACTTCAGTTTCAGGGCCACACTCTGGATCCACAATTCCCTAGGCTTGGGCAGTGCCAGTCACTGAGCAACCTTGAGATTCTCCCTGGGGGTACTGGTCATGGAACCCTTCTGATGGCAGTTTCTTTGGGTAAAGAGACGAGGTCACTCAACAGTCAGAAACACACCACTATCTAGAAAGTTCTAATCCCCAAATAAGCTTCACCCCACACCTGAAGTCCTTCCATCTAGGGAATCTGAAATGATCAACAGTCATTCCCCAAAGGTTTAACAGCCAGGCCGCTCTTTCAGGGGATCACAACGTGAGTACTCAATGCATAAACTTCAAAAGCTAATCCCAGTTTCGCTAGAACGCTTATCTGCTTTTCCTCCAAATAGTATTTTCCTTCAGTGATAAAGCCTCTTATCGCACTGAAGCTCCAAATAAAGGAACGTGAGAAGTTATTGAAAAGTGGCATCTTCTCCCACTGAAGCACTGCATCTTCTTTCCGAGCCCGTGCCACTCTATGTGTAGAGAGAAAAGTGGTGGGGAGGGGAGAGGACTTCCCAGGTGAAGGACGGATGGGTCTGAAAGACCGGCTGAGCGGGTGCGTCATCTCCCCGGGGAGGCCCAGTACTTGTACCAAGGACGGGACCCTCAATAACAACACCATCTCCTGCTTGTCCCTGTAATTCAACCAGTGGTTGGAACCAACGGTCCCAGTTAGCGAGCGGAGAAACCAACACCCTGCAGGAAAAGAAGGTGGAGGAGGGCCTTCCCTGGTGGCGCAGTGGTTGAGAGTCCGCCTGCCGATGCAGGGGACATGGGTTCGTGCCCTGGTCTGGGAAGATCCCACGTGCCGCGGAGCGGCTGGGCCCGTGAGCCATGGCCGCTAAGCCTGCGTGTCCGGAGCCTGTGCTCCGCAACGGGAGAGGCCGCAGCAGTGAGAGGCCCGCGTACCGCAAAAAAAAAAAAAAAAAAAGGTGGAGGACCCGGCCTCGGAGGGGGACACCCAGAGCCGGGGAGATGAAAGGTGCAGCCAAGGGGAGTGAGTGGCGGTACAGGTGGGCTATTCCAACAGAAGCCACAATCTATGGCGGACAAGGCACAGCCCACGTGAGCTGGACCTGGAGGATCCGTGAAGATGGACCGAAACAGGCATCTTGGTGAAATGCGACTTCTGATTCCAGCTTTTGGGGGGATGGGGCCGGTGTGCTTGGGAGCACCACTTTACAGTTTTACTACAGATTATATGCCTCTGAGACCCACAGAAGATCGGGCATCTACAGCCTCAAGTCTTTGGCATTTTGGGGGATACAAGGCAAAAAGAGGCTGAGAAACAATCTCAAAAGTAGTCGAATGCTTTTTCACTGGATCAGGGAGGGATTCAAATTGTCCTCTGCTGAAAGGTTATTTCGGTAGGCAGGGTGGACCCAGGGTCAGCAGACAGGCAGACATTCTCAACATTTCATTACAAGTAGAGGAGAGGCGGCAATGACCGTTCTCGCCCCCGGTTGAGATGCTCGTCCGTGCTCTGCCAAGACCTGCAAGAGCTTTCACACGGGCCTCAGCCCCCCGCATCTGCCTCCCCTGGCCCCTTCGCCTCACCACTGGCAGAGTGCTCTTCCTAAAACACATCCTTGGACATGTCAACCCTCTACTCAAACATATGGCTAGATGTTTCCTCCACATTTCAGCCTCAACCAAACTTTACAGTTTCAATTCCTCCACTCCCCACCCCCATTCTACATACATCCCATGGCTCTGCCCCCGGGGACACGCTGATTTCCCGGAATCACACCTGTTTAGGTTACTCCTCCTCCCTTACCCATCAGCCCTTTGCAAATACATGTGCAGGTGCATGCATGCATGCGTGTGCACACGTGCACACACACACACACACACTTCCACACCTGGTTAAAATCCTACTCATGTTTCCAGGCACACTCCTCTGGAGCAAGCTTCCTCTGGAGGGCCTTCCTAGTGCCCTGGGTTAGAATTCAATGCTCCGTTAGGTGTGGTTCCTGGAGCATCCTCAGCTTACCCTTGATGTCACACTGATCACACTGTTCTAGGTGGCTGTGTGTGTGTGTTAGTTTCTGCCACTTGAATGTAAGGCAGCTAGATGGCAGAGACTGAGCTGAAATCTTTTTTTTTTTTTTCCGGTACGTGGGCCTCTCACTGTTGTGGCCTCTCCCGTTGCGGAGCACAGGCTCTGGACGCGCAGGCTCAGAGGCCGTGGCTCACGGGCCCAGCTGCTCCGCGGCATGTGGGATCCTCATGGACCGGGGCACGAACCCGCGTCCCCTGCATCGGCAGGCGGACTCTCAACTACTGCGCCACCAGGGAAGCCCTGAAATCATTTTTATTAGTTCCACCGCCCTCCCACCCATCCCAGGCCTAAAGGCAGTGTCTTAAACATGGTAGCCACTCAGTCCGTGTATGAATTGAATTGAGTCTAATTACAGATCATTGATTTACAGTCAATAAGCATGGACAATATTGAAAGGGACTCTGGATCCAATGTTGACAAATAACCACTCCAATATTAGATAGATATTGGATGAGCTAACTCACGTTTGTACTTCAGTCCGCATTATTTAGAAAGTAACTGATGCCATTTGAAAGGACGAGGTCCTAGTTTATTACTGAGGGCAGTAGGAGGGATGGAAAATGAGCTGACCATGGAATCAGCTCTGTCTCCCAGACTGTGACTTCGGGTAAGTCCCACAGGCCTCTGAGCCTCGGTTTCCTCATCCGTAACACGGATGTGAGAGTTCTGCACCGTTAACAAGGCTGCTCAGAGAAGAGATGAGATGATATTTATAAAAGGGATTTAAGAACTAAAAATGTGCTATTCAAATGAGAAAACTTACATAACCATTTTGTGAATCCTACTGTGATAAGCAAATTTTTGCAGTTAATGTAACGTTAATCCCCCTTTTTGGCCTGGGTAAAGAAGGGATGGGAGCTGTACTGATTGTTGAACACCCCTGTGTTGGTAATGGGTCCGATGCTTTGGGATAGCTTCTCTGAACGTGCAAACTATTATCTTTGGGGACCACAGGGTTTTGGCCACCCAAAATACAGATACACAGCGTTAACTCTGGTTTCTCTACAGTAAAAACATGGAATGGTCCCTTTTGGTTTCGGAAAGGTCAGTGAGGAAAAACTCATCGTAACGAGGAAGATGAAGAGACTGGTAAAATATTTAAATGTTATTATAAATACACAAGACACAGATGCCATCTAGCTAACAGTTCATATCAGCTCCCTAGAAACTCAACCACTAACACTGGGCATGTGGTCTTAGGGTCTCTCCCATCTGCCGTTGACTTTACCACTGATGGCAGAAAGCTTACGCCACACCAGACCCAGGGGCCAGCTGTGTGGCTATGCATCTGTCACGCTGCCTGCAGACCACATGGCTGCCCCGAGGCAACTTCGTGCCAGCCTGATACGTGTAAATGCCTGAGGGCCGCACAGTGACCAAGTAGAGAGGCACACGTGATGCCCAGGGGCCAGTCTCCAAACTGCCTCGATTCAATACCGGCGTGCCCACCTGCCAGCGTGTCGCCACACGTACTTGCTAACCACAGGCTAACCAGACAGCTAGGGAGTCACCCTGCCTGATGCAGGTCACCACCCATACAGGACAGCTGCATGCTAGCTGGCCCCGAGGTTTTATCATTCCCGTGCTGTACTCAAACGCACAGAGTGTCTCCATACTCTCTGTGCATATATAACTACGCCTTCTACGTCTTGTCGTAGCACTGTTCACACCGCACCCAGGAGTGCGTCATGTATCGTGGTGACCTGTGCCAGGCACGGAATGACTGTGCCCAGACTTTCTGCCTAGACCACAGGGCCCATTGTCACCAAGAGCCAAGAAACATCTCTCAGGTACAGAGCAGGATTGGCTGTAATAACTTTGGATTCAAGTCTGAAAACTCCATTATGGCAAGTCAGTTGAAAAAAATGGTGTAAAAATGAGTCCAGTGGCAAAGGACACGCACATCAAGCTGGTGTCGTATCTACTCTAAAAGCAGAAGGGACTCGCCTCTGACGCCTCCTCACACCCCGTACAGAAACAACGGTGGGGCTCTGCATTGCCCCCCCCATCCCTTCTCCCGAGACTCGGGGGCAGCTATGGGCAGCTGAGGTCGGTTCCGTTCTCGTTGTCTACCTCTGCGCGGAAACCGCAGAACGTTTCTTCAGCATGGGAGTGTTCCCCTGAGGTCAGCGGATTTGACCCTCCTTACATCACAGATGAAAAGCTGAGGCCGAGCGGTACAGGGATGGCTGCTGGCCACACTGCTGATTAAAGGCTGATGTGTATTCGCAGTGACACGCTTAGCCACCAGATTAATTTTTAATTACAGTGTACACTTGGCTACTGAGCACATTTCCCGATAACAAAAAGAGCATCATGGCCAGACCCAGAGAGAGGGAGGACGCGGGAGATGAGAGTGGGAGGTGGGGCTCGGGACCGAGAGCAGGGTGGAGGTGGGAGGGTCCAGAAGGGAGGGACACTGGACTCAGTGCCCGCCTCTGACTCTGACCAGCCGTGTGGCCTCAGGGCAGCCTCCGTCCCTCTCTGGCCGGCCGCCTTCCGGGCTGTAAACGGAAGGAGTCAGCCTCTACAATCCCTTCACGCTCACAGTTCAGACAGATTCAGGAGGTATAAGCATCATTCATCGTGGAAGGAAGCCCTGGCGTCAGCCTGATGAAATTTACAAGGGAAGGAGACAGACATCCTTCCACGCAGCTCTGGCCAGCCTCCTGACCCCTCCCTCACTGTGACGGCTCTGGGCAACTGTTATCATCACACGGAAGGACCATCCGCAGCCTCCCTACCTTCACGGAGGTGAACCTGCCACTGCACAGCCAGGAGGGGAGGTTGTGATTCACCTTGTTTACTGAGCACTCTACGTTCATGCAGTGAGTTCTTTTAAATACGAAAGTCTGAAAACTGAGTCGAAAACACCAACTTTCAGAAACGTTTCAGAGGTTTCTAGGGATCAGGAAATGTTCGCTGCATGACCAGCCTTGTGGCAAAACCAGGCCAGTGACCCAAGTCCCTAGGAAGTGGAACGCGGTATTTCAAAGCTGTCACCATCTGCCCACTCACTGCTCCATCACTTCCTTTTACGTGGGACACGTGAAGCCACAGACAAATGAGGCCACGAATTACTCTTCTTGGACTCAAGGGCAGGGCAGGCCGGGACAGCGGGTGACAGACGAGTTAGGTGTGGTGGGTGGAAGGAGACCGGGCTTCTGAGCCTGGCTCATCAGCGGTCAGACGGCAGGGCGTGTGACTCTGGGAATCACCCACCGCTTCTGGCCTCAGCGCCCTCATCTCTGTCACGTCACTGCTGGCCTTACGTGACCTCTAGCAGATCCTCTTTGACACTTTCATTGGATTTGCTACTAGTAAAATGTGCACAGAATGATCAGTGAGTGATGAAAAATATTTTAATAGAGTTTTCATTAAAGATGTGATCTTGTTTGTATCACCCAGAATGCCACAGATACCGGCAACTGTCTGCTGGGTTCCAGGCAGCGTACAAGACACCTCATAGACAGTCTAGTGCCTTGCCCCAGACAGGGCCAATATAAAGAATGATGCCCATTTTCAGATGAAGAAACTGGAACTGAAGTTGCTAAGAGCATAAAGCCTCCTCCGTGTCAGAGCAGGACCGGAACCTGGGTTTCCTGCTGTTACAACAATGATGAATAAAGTTCTTGTCTAACTGGGTCAGGCTGGGTTGATTAAAGGTTGAAGGGGGGAAATAAAAGTCAATGCAAAATTAGGTTAATATTTTTATAAAAGTTGACTCCTATGAAGTCAGAATATTGATAAGTAAGCTCCAGAACTACTTCCCTCTGTTTTTGTTTTCTGAAGCCCCAGAACATGAGCTCCATTTAAGAATGGGTAGAATTCACCTTTAAAAACAGCGTCTCGTGTTGTTTTTAAAACGTAATTTTATATCCTTCATTTATTCAGCTTTAAAATGGAGTTAATGTGTGTCCACACCCCTTGGGAGACTCCAGTAAGATAAAATGTACAAACTACAGAAGTCTTTTCCTTTCCTGCTTTAGGTATATGTGTTTCATCACCATGACCCTCCCTGCCCCAGTTCCTTAGCTGCCTTCAACATCTTCCTTAAGTCTAATCAGAGAAAAGTAACTGGTGCAAAAATCACATGAGACAGCGGGAAGAGCCTGCAGCCAGACAGACCGAGACGGTCTCTTCCACTTTGGGGAGTTATTTCACCTCTCGGAGCTCTGACTTCTCCGTTTGTAAACTGGAGACGATAATACTTATCTCATGGAATATACGAAAATTAAAGGAAACTCAGTATCCATTAGTTTATCATTACTTTTAATAAGTAGGAAACGATACAGACATGTACACTTGCATGATGCCTGTGCTCTGAAATTTTAAGAGGAGTTGACGTGTGACAGTGTGTCCCTCCCACCCTCCCTGAAATTCCCACGGACGGGGCCATTAAGGAATGGGCTACAACAAAGGGAGGGGCACCGTCTCCAGAAAGCCCCCCTTCCTCTCCTGGCTTCCAAGATACTCCATTGTTCTCCTCTGCTGCTATTTACTCTCAGTCACCTTTGCAAGCGCCTCTTTTTTTTTTTTTGCTCTCTCCACAACTGCTGATGTTCAGCCCTTGACCTGATTTTATAGGACACCTCCCCCTGGGTGGGTGAGAAAATTCACAGTTCACTCCCTTGGCTGCAGAAACCATTTAACCAGTCTTGACACGCTAACAACTCCTACCTTTGTATCTCCTCTGCCAGCACGCCCCGCTTCAGACCTTTATTTCAGTGCCTCCTGGAGATGCCCTCCTGGATTGTCCAGTGAGGACCTCAGCCGCCACACACTGAATGCAACCTCTAACCTCCCGACAAGAGAATAATCCTTTAGAATCACAGACTTGATCGCCTCACCCCCCTGCCCCACCCGCCCCAGTCATAAAGGTTCAGCCCGTCCTGTCACGTCTCTCACCCCTTGCTCTGCCCGCCCCCAGGCACACCCTCCACAGCAACGTGCCTCCCGCCATTGCGACAGGTTCTCTCCTTGACCAAACTCTATTCAGGCCCCTCTGAACTCTCTCAACCAGGGCCTGACCTCAGGGCCTCTGTGTTGGTCTCCATATTGTCCAGTCGTAGCAAGAGCCCTGCTCCGTCAGTTTAACCAGAACCCTCGCCCTCCACGTCGGATAACCCTAACTGATGGGGTCTCCCAGGTGATGTCTGATCACCCCGGCCTGCCATCAGCAAGAACACAGTTAGGCGGCTTTACCCCCATAGGGCCTCTCAGTCATCTCCATCCCCTCAGCCCCACCCTGCTCCCTGGCGGGAAGTTCCCCCTCATCCTGGTGTCTGGGAGTTAAGCCCCGGCTCTCCCCTACGGTAAAGCCCATGGTAGCAGCCTCCCTCGAATAACGTCTTCCTTATTGCCTTTAACAAGTCAGACTTTATTTTTTAATAAATTTATTTATTTTTGGCTGCATTGGGTCTTTGTTGCTGCACACGGGCTTTCTCTAGTTGTGGTGAGCGGGGGCTACTCTTTGTTGTGGTGCACGGGCTGTAAGCACGAGGGCTTCAGTAGTTGTGGCACGTGGGCTCTGTAGTTGTGACTTGCTCTAGAGCTCGGGCTCGGTAGTTGTGGCTCACGGGCTTAGTTGCTCCGCGGCATGTGGGATCTTCCCGGACCAGGGCTTGAACCCGTGTCCCCTGCATTGGCAGGCGGATTCTTAACCACTGCACCACCAGGGAAGCCCTTCACTTGATTTTTTAACAGTTCCCAAATAAGACTCAAATGTGAGTCCTTCTACCTGCAGTTCTCACTCCTGGCTGCATCCTGGAAACATCTGGAAGCTTCTAAAAAAAAAAAAACCCAAACTTCTCATGCTTGGGCTCTACCTCAGATTGGGGTTAATCATCAGAATGAGGTTGAGGGGTGGGCGGGAGTTTTTAAAACTCCACAGGTGACCCCAGTGAGCAGCCAGAGTTGAGAACCTCTGGCCTGAAAATCCTTTGCTTTCCCACCTAGACGAAGAAGACATTTCTGCGGGGCTGTCTGGAGAGGCTCCACGCTAACCCGCACTGAGGGGATTCCCACATTATACTGTCATTATTTGGAGGGGAGGAATTCTGAATTTTCATTCTTTGGATTCCAAGCACCGGCAGGGGGGGTGCCTGGCAATGTTTCTAAACTGGCTGGAAGGAGCCCAGCAAGCAGGTTGGGGTAGAGGGAGAGTCTCCAAGTTCAAGGCAGGCTCTACTACTTCTCTCCATCCATAAGGGCATGGAAGGTGTAGTCACACAGTTCTCCAGGGTGACACAGCCCAATATGCCAGGCATATTCTAATTTAAGGCACAAGCTCTGGGCGCATAAACTGCCCTAAAAATGGCAGGTAAATGTCACGGTTAGCATTTTAGTGTGTAGCTTCGTGGAACAAGGGTGGTCCAGGGTCATTGATCTGGGGGTGAATCTCAGCTGGGCAGGCATCCGTCCCGTGAACTTGGTCACATCCCATGCCCTCCGAGCCCTTGGGAAAAAGGTGGGGGTGAGCAGGTGAAGAAGGTCCCTAAAGTTCTTTCCATCTCTAACACCCTACAACGCTCTGACCAACAAAAAAGAAGTGCTTTCTCCTTAGCTGTGCGCAAACCAAGCAGGAGTCACTAAAACGAGGGTAACGGAGCCGGAAGGAAATTCACAAAGGCAGCCAGGCGCAGAAGTAGCCTACAATTTCACAACCCATCACTGGGCTTTGTCTGCAAAGACTGTTGAAAGAAGAGAGACGGGACTTGGAGTGGCCGGAAGAATAATTCCAATCGCACTTCTCCAAATAACGTACTTTATATTCTTTTTGAGTTCAAGGCCTCTGATATGCTTTCCAAAACATTTTTACAAACGTCAAACTCACTGTCAACCCTAAACCACCTGGAAAAATAATAACTGACAGGCAGCTAGATTAAGGAGCTATAATTTCACTGAAGTGTTTCAGGGACCTTTTAAGCCACAAGAACCAAACTGAAATTGCTTCAGTCGAGCCCAGAAGCCGCCTGAGTAAGAAGAGACCACAAAACATTCCCCCACACCCCTACACTTTAAAATTGAGCCAAGTTGCTGAGAGGGTAGAGCTTAAGGTTTGTCCCCATTAAAAAAAAAAGTTGCAACTATCTGAAGAGAGAGATTAATTAGATTAAACACGGTGATGGTCTCACAGTGGATATGTATATCAAAGCATCAGATTATACAGCTTCAGTATGTACAATTCTTAATCGTCTTAATATACCTCAACTCTGTTTTTAAGTGGAACCTGTGGCCATGAACTGAGGCCTCTTTCTGCCACAGGACCTCCATCACCCCACTTGCCATCCTGAGCTCCCCGTGACCGAAGGCTCACACCAGCAATCCTACTGAAGCTTGAACCCCCCTCCCTCCCCCCGCAGCCTTCTTGTTTCCCAGATGGCAGCACCCTTCCCTGGACAGTGCTGACTCTCCCAGCAACCGGCCCCACGGACCCGGACCCGAGCAAATCACCAGGCCTCGAATATTCCACCTCGAAGGTCAGGTGGCTGAACTAGTTTTCTTTCATGGACGCTGCCCCAGCTCTAGGGAGAAGAAGTGAAGGCCCGGGAATTCTCTTCTCCCATCCGGCACCCCGGGAGAAGAGAGACGCTCTAAGGAGGAGAACACTGGTGGGAAGCTGATATCCACAAGGGAGCGTGCTGGCTGCACGGAGAGTGGGGTCTACGGTGGGTCAGGACGGGACAGCATGGGGCTGGCATGCCGGGGTGATTCCAGTCCCCCTACCAGCTACTTGGAGGCAGAGCTGGGCCTCTTCCAAGCACGGCCTTGTCCCTCCATGACTGGGCAGGTACATCCACTTAAAGGAAGGGTCCAGGAATGCCATTCTGGCCCTTGAATGACCTTCAGCCTAGTCAAGACCTCTGCCACCTGCCAAATCTGAAAACTGAGCTGAGGTGTCTGCCACGTGAAGCTGTAGCTAGTGGACCCCAAAGGCCTGTTGGCCAGATTTTCATGAGATGCTTTGGCAAAGCCCTTTCCTGGCACCACCTTTTACAGCTTTAGATCAGGTCTCCAAATGAGAGGCAGGTGTAGAATGACAGCCGCTGGTCATTTTGCAAATAGGGCACTCAAGGTGCACCTCCCTCCCAGGGCAAGCTGAGCCTGTCCGCCAGCTGCTACCCATGTCTCGGCATGAAAAGCAGTTCAAGGGAGACTCCGGTGACAGGCACCTCCCCAAAACCAGTGCGGCTCAGGGGAGAACGATTAACGAGGTTCTGGCCCTAGACTCGCATCCTAAAGACCGCAGCGCGAGAACCACAGCGGTAGGGGGAGGGGATACCGTGGGCAGGGCTGTCTCCAAGGCCAAAGCTGCTGTCAGTGCTCGACCACCTGGAGAAGCAGCTGGAGGAGGGCAAGGAGGTGGCCCCACCTGCTGAGGCAAAACTAAAGACCCACAGCCAAGTAACACACGGCAGTCCTTGCCCCAGTCCAGCGGGCCCTGCAGGCCACCTAACCCCACTGGGCTTCAGTTTCCTCACCTGTACGGTGGGCAGGAGGACCCCACACCACACAGCATGAAATGGCTTCACATGACCGTTCTCCAGTCACATTCGACCTCTCCAGGTGCCCATTCGTGATCTGTCCCCCGCAAGTTGGCCCTTGCTGTACCTCTGGTCCCCTAGGGTCACAACGGTGACAGTGCCTGAGGCGGGGCAGGGAGCAGACCAACCCAGGGTGATTTTTCCAGCCCCCGTGGATGGCCCTGACATCAGGGGTCCCTGCCACAGTTCCCAGATCTCTAAGGAAAAGCAAGAGTCTCATCAGCTCCCTTAGGGTCTGCCCTGCCTCTGCTTCGACACTGTGGATGGGAGAGAATCTAGCACCCCTACCAGCACAGGACAGGTGGGGCAAGTGCACCCCTTGGTGGTTTAATCCAGCAACTGCAGAGAGAGGGCCGAAACCTAGAGCCTCCACCACAGGGGCTGGGCACGTGTGTGTTCCCACCCCACCAGCCAGGCCTCTGGAGAGGCCGGATGCCAACGTGAAAGGTGGTGGAAACTCCCTGGGGAGGGGCCAGTGTGCCAGACCCAGCTCCAGGATCTAAGCCTCACTGCTCCCTTCCTCCCAGCTCTTCTTCTGAAATGTTCCAGGGACTCTGGTCCTTAGACCACTTCCTTCCTGAGGCCCTGGGGATGAGCCCTAAACAAAAAACCTCCTGGCTATCTAGTCAGGATGAAACAGCTAGACAAGGTAGGGAAGGGACTGATTTATGTTAGGAAGGGGGTGGATACAAGAGAAAAGGAAGGAGAGAGAAAATAATGAAATCAAGGTAAAGCTAAAATCATGAGCAGAGGCGAGTGCAAAGTGGGAGGGAAGGAGGACAGAGGTGGGGAAGATGAGTGAGGGAGAGGCTTTGGGGAGACCCACTGCGGGAAACACTGCCCAAGTGTGCCTCCAGGGGCCATGCGGTATCCAGATATAGAACATCCATCCATCCACCCATCCATCCATCCATCCATCCACTCATCTATCCATCTATCCACCCATCCATCCATCCACCCATCTATCCATCTATCCATCCATCGACCCATCCATCCATCCATCCATCCATCAATCCATCCACCCACCCATCTACCCATCCATCCACCCACCCATCTACCCATCCATCCACCCACCCATCTATCCATCCACCCATCTATCCATCCATCCATCCATCCATCCATCCATCCACCCATCCATTCATCTACCCATCCATCCATCCATCCACCCATCTATCCATCTACCCATCGATCCATCCATCCACCCATCCATTCATCTACCCATCCATCCATCCATCCACCCATCTATTCATCTACCCATCCATCCATCCATCCACCCATCCATTCATCTACCCATCCATCCATCCATCCACCCATCTATCCATCTACCCATCCATCCTTCCATCCATCCATCCATCCATCCATCCACCATCCACCCATCCATCCATCCACCCACCCATCTATCCATCTATCCATCCATCCATCCACCCACCCATCCATTCATCTACCCATCCATCCATCCATCCACCCATCTATTCATCTACCCATCCATCCATCCATTCATCCATCCAAAAAAACTTACTAAGTACCTATTGTGTGCCAGCTTACTGGCTTCTGGAGACACAGAGATTTAAAAAAAAATCCTTAGTCTAGAAAAGGAAAGGAATGTAAGCTAATTGTGAGTGCAGTTTCTTATTCTGGAATAAGAACCCAGGGCATTTCACCAGTTATGGCATAACCAGGAAAACTGCACAGGCAAGGTGGCCACAGCATCACATCCTTCATAGCTCCCTTGGGATATTATTAAAGAAAGAAATTTCAAAACTGAATTGTAGCAATGCTCTCAAAGGGAATTAAAGCCTAGCACCCTGTAGCAGTCCCCCCATGCAGAGTGCAGGGAGCGCCCTCTCTAGCTGCCCACCCAGAGGTCAAGCCTCCTCCTAACCTGTGGCAGTTGACCTGGGAAAGCTTCCTGTAGGAGGAGACCATGCGGGCTACGTCTTAAATCAAGAGTAGGAGTCATCCACGGATAAAGGGGGAGAGACAGTCTAGGCAGGGAAACAGCTTGTGAAAAGGTCACAAGGCCAAACCAAACCCTAAGCAGGCAGAGTGTGTGCGGCCCATTTGGGTGTGGCTGGGTGTGGCTGGAATGTGCGGGGTACGTAAGGTAGTGGTGCTGAAGAGAAGAACCATGTGCATCCTCTGTCATTTATCTTTCCCTTCTTCTCCCCAACTTTTCTCCCCACTGCACTTGAGTGCGTTTCGGTTGGGTGTCTTTTCAGTTCATTATAGCCCCTCTCTCTCCCAAGGTCTGGCCCAGTCAACATTCATGTCACCAGCGTGCCCCTTCGAGCTACCTGAGTTGAGATTGTGATCCAAGAGCCAAATAAGGAAGACCCTAGTTTGCCAGGTCACGAAGAGCAATGCAGAGCCACTGGCAGGGCGTAAATGCATGTCGCCACTAACGGAAGGGACAATGACATACAAGATGCCCTGTGGATTACCCTCAGCCCACGTCTAGGATTTACCCCGACGAAATCATTTCAAAAGATACAGCGTTATTTATATGACCCAAGAATGGTCAGCGGTCTTGTCAAAACTAGGGGCCGTGCGGGTCAAGCCGTGTGTCTCAGGCTCTCCCCGGGCTGAGCCGGGCTGGGAGAAGGAAGGAGAGAGAGATACACAGGTGTAGGGTGGGGGGAGGTGGAGGCAGCACCAGAAAGAAGGAGGGGCCTTCCTACTGGGGACCAGGATGCTCAGGAAATGACTGCCAGCAGGCCTGGCACAGGGTGAGGCCACGGGCATCCAGCAGCCCCCCGGGGCAGGGGAGGCCCCCGCCGCCACACCCACACCGTGCCCCCCTCTGCAGACACCACCTGCGGGCGCAATGAGAAGGTCCTCAGTTAACAAAACTCAGCGGACGGGGCTGTTTCAGTCATGATGCATGACCGCAGATTTAGGGGGTCTCTTTGGTTTATTGTTTCCACTAAGCAATCTTTTTCAGAGAGCCTCAGGTCGAGGACTTACAGGGAGGTCGACGTTGGGCTGACGGGGGTCACGCGGAACATCCCAGAAGCTGACCTCGCCCTGGACAGGCAGGAGGCTTCTCCAATAGTGAAAAGCGGCAAGTCGCCAAATGTCTGGGGACAGGGCGGTCAAGCGTGTGAAGCTGGTCACGGGAGGGAAGTGTTCTGTAGTCACTGAAAATGACAAGCGTGAAGGTGATGAAGCGATGGGGAAAAACGCACTAATAATGTTTAAGTGAAAGGAGTACTACAAAAAGAAGTCTCTGTCCAATGCCGTCTGTGTAAAAACTTGTGTCCAGATGAACAAAGACCAGAAGGGAGACCAGAGAGATGAAAACAGTGACTATGACGGGGCTGTGGGGCTGCAGCAATTTTTCAAAGTATTGCTGGAACCTTGTCTCTATAATTAAAAATAAAATACTTTTACGTAAAAGAGGGAGAGATAGACTATGGTTCTCAAACTACGGCGTTGTGCTGGTGCAGCGGTTCTCAGGCCTCAGCCTGCCTCGGACCACTAGCAGGGCTTGCTAAACAGATTGCTGCCCCCCCCCCCCACCGCCCCAGGGTTTCTGAGGCAGTCAGTAGGTCTGGGGTGGGGCCCGAGAATTCGCATTTTCAACAAGTTCCCAGATGACACGGGTGCCTCTGGGCCCGCACTTCGGGAACCACTGAGCTGGTGCGTGGTTCTCTATGGAAGTATGAACTTGGAGACGGCGAGGGGGATGTCAGGAGCCCGTGTGCCGAGGCTCCAACTGGCCCAGGAGATGATGCCGGCCTATGTTCTGATGGATGCGATAAGCCCGGCCACCCCCATCCTATTCGTGGTCAGGGTCACCAGCTCAGCAAGGCCCCGGGGGTGTACGTCCTGATTGGAAAGCTCCTCCCGGCTCAGAGACGGAGAGACTATTACAGGGGGGTTAGCTACCAGCCCCCCTGGTTTCTGGAATCTCTCACTGGGTGGTTGCTCCGAATCTGCTCGTCCCTATGGTCCCCGAGAGTCCACAACATGGGGGGCGAGCACCACAGAGGCCCCCCGCCAGCTTCCACATGTGAAGAAACCAAGGGCCGGAGGTAAGAAGCCACGCGGCCAGCTTCTGGCAGAGCGGAGACTAGAAGCCAGGGCTCCCGGCTTCCAGGCCCCAGCTCTTCCTCTCCCGTGGTGCTCTGTGCTCCCAGGAGCGAGCAGAGCCCCTCTGCCAACATTCAGTCACTGATAAAGACATCTGCTGGCCCGGCCACCTGGAGCCTTTCACCCCGAGCAGGTGCTGCTGATGAAAGCTTCGCGCCGGGGCCAGCACTCCCAGCCGGCTGCCACCGCCCAGGTTCACGCCGAGACCCTCCTGGACCACAAGCGCCAGGACCGCCAAGAAGCTTCATCCTGATGGGCCGGGGGTCTGTGCAAAGCAGGTCCCATCTGGCTGGCCCTGGGACACTCGGGGCCCCCTCACACCCAGCACCTCCACATGCAGGACCCTCCTGTGAAAAAGCGTTTTGCCAGCAGGAGTTGGCCCTGTGAACTTGCCATAATTAAAGCTGCCCAGAGAGACCCAGCAGAGGGTCAAATCTGATTTCAGAGCCTAAAATCAGTCAGCCCAGAATTCTGAAAGACACACGCAGCCTGCTGTCCCCAGCTCCAGTTCACAGGCTCCCAGCCATCTCTGTGAGACATTTTGGTGCTGCATCTTGCTGGGCAGATACCAAATCCGAAGGTCGGAAGTGCACGGTGCATTTTCTGGGTAAAAATACCTGCACTCCGCACCTCATTCACCCAGACGGCCGTTCTCACCCACCTGGAGGATATGGCTACAGAGAAGCTATCCTTCTAACAAAGCCAGTTACTGCTACCGGTAAGAAACAAAGAATCAATATCCGCTAATGGAAAAAGATGGCTACAAGTAATATGAAAGGATCTGGCTCCTAATAGGTCAAACTGTGCTTCAAATCAGAGGCCCCGCAGAGATACTGGCAGAAATCTCCTTAAAGGGGATTCAGGCCTCCTTAAGGCTTGGGATTTTGCCAGCCAAGAATGTCACATGTAATTAATGTAAAATCACACAGGCAAACTGGCTTGGTTTTTACCCTCTGGCTGGGTCCACCTGTGACTCAGTCCCCCCCAAACCCCTGTGATCATCGCTTGCAGCGCGACGGATCGCCGTGGTCCTTCCACACACAGCCTCATAACGTGAACTGCCACGATCGGTTAGGACATAACTTTGCAGCCCCATTTTACAGATGAGCCTGAGTCACGTCCAGGAAGCATGAGTGGCTCACCTGAGGCCTTACAATGTGTGAATCTGGGCTTAGACTCCGTCCTCTTGAGCCCCATACCCCCTCTGCTTCTTTAAAAAAGGGTTTCCTTGGGGTTTGAGGTGCTTAATAGTCGCTAATATTTATTGAGCACTTACTATGTATCAGGTGCTATTCTATGATTTACATGGGATAACTTATTTATTATTTACCAAACCCTAGGAGGTCGGTACTCTCGTTATCCTCATTCTACAGATTGGCAGCCCGAGGCAGGGTAGAGAGGGAGCATGTCGTGCTGAAGAGCACATAGTAAGTGGCAGAGCAGAGATTCAAGCCCTGACAATATGCCAGCAGAACCCATGACATTAACCTTGTGCTATGCTGCCTCTAATTAGGCACTTTCTTAACCTACACTTGACTGGAAATGGAGGGCAGTTCTAAAGGCACCTTGCAGTTAAGCAGTCCAAGTGGTTTTTGCTGTTTCCGGCTGGATTGTAGAAGCAAAGGCTATGAGGATCCTCAAAAAACACGCCGGAAACACCAGCGTCCTAAGGAATACATCATCTTCTGTGTATGAGTTGCACTAATGTTTGCTAAATGATGCAGTTAAAGGAATTAGATGATCTGTCCACGAAGTTAACAATGAGCTGCTTAGGCCGTCAGAAATGTAAGTCTGCAACCCAGAAAGAGAAGTCATTCATGGAAAGCTGAACAAAATCAAGTCAGAAGGCACCATTATTAGGTAGGAAGCCACCCCCATCTGAAAAACCACACAGCAACCTCCAACATAATGCTGATTCTACTGACCTGATAATTCCATTCCAGGGCAAAGAAGGGAGGGGAGATTCCCTCCTGCAGAGTGGCCAAATCTGGCCAACCACAGTTACAAGAACAGAGATGACTGTGACCCGGCGTTGGTAACCAAGTCCTTGGACTTGGCTTTGCCCCGCCTTCCCCCCCCCCCACCGATATTGGTCCCCGCAGGATATACCCGTGTGGGTGCCCCGTTCCCATTAGTGATGTGGCCTTCTGCAGGCAAAGGGACAGACGCGGGCTTGGGCTTGGCGCCTTATTTACCATTAGGTTGCCATTCCGGAGAAGCCAAAGCCCGGGTTTAACCCATGTCCCGTTAATCCTCGACTCCCCGCTGGTGCTCGGCTGTCGAGGTCCTGCGCCTGCCCTCTCGGTCCCGCTCCTTCAAACACAGCCTGTTCCTACTGACGCACCCAGAGAACCACCGGCTCCACAGAACACCATCCCACTGCCGCATTAAGACAGAAACATAAGCATGTGAATTCAGCTCTGCAAACACATCTGTGCTAGTGCCCCGCCTATGACTCGTTCATCTACCTCAAGGGCTCAAGACCCACCCCAGGCGTCCACCTGTGGCGCCTGGTGCCCATAACTCCTGGTCAGGTTAAGTCTAACGATGTCATGTTGCGACGGAGCTGATGCTGGCCTTACTTTTTCTAAATGTATTGGGGATGGGGGGCAGGGAGGGAAGATGCCAGAAAGAGAGGAAAAAGCAGGAAGAGGAGGTGCAAATATATGTCCGTACAAGCCAGATGCAAAAGTCTCTTATCTATTCAAATGTACAAGAGGTTGCAAAGGCAAAACTGAGGGGAAAATGGAAACGAAATGGTTAAACTCTCAGAACGTTTCAAAGCAAAGACCCTTGGTCCAGCCAGCTGCATCTGCCTGAGTGTTTTCCTCCAGCATACAGCAGCAAGGAAGACCTACGCTGTAATTTTACTTGTCATTTACTAGCTGTAAGGCCTTGGCAGGTTACACAAGATTTCTGAGACTTAATTTAGTGATGTGTAAATCGGACTCAGAACACCTTCCTCGCAGAGTTCTGTGAGACACACCTGTAAGGCACCCAGCCTGGGACCTGGCACGCAGGATTTGCGTAATTAATGGTTACTCTCATCTCTAACACAGCACAGGGCCATGCAGGGTCGGCCAGCTCCCATCGAGGCAGCCAACGGATCCCACAGCACAAGGCCCTGGATTTAGGAGAATCACCATTTCCCCCGATATCATCTCTATCCACAATCCCCAAATTATATTCTGTGAGCTCACGTCTGTACTTTCTTATTACAAACTCCACAGGCGAAGCGTTCTGCGACCAGAAGGATCCTAGGAATTTGGCCTGGAGAACAAAAGACCATCAGCTCACCACACAGAACAGAAGGAGCTTGATTCCTCCATCAATCAGCCTGACGGCAGGGGAAAACGTCTCCATGGGTGTCCCCGAGTTTGCGTATAAGCCAGGAACGGGGCCCGTGCAGTGGCAGAGGGCAAGCCCCGCCCCCTCTCAGGATGCTAACGTGGCCGTGACTCATGCACCTGCCTTCAGGCCGGGTCCACGGACTCTCCTCTTGGATTCTGGAAGCCAGCGGCCACAACACGGACCCCACAGCCAAGGCTTCGCTTCAGCGGTCTTTACGTCCACCCCCTTCTCAGGTCCCGCACCTGCTCCACACCCTCCAGAGGCTGCACGGCCCACCCCATCACGTCCAAGTGCGTCGGCTGGCTCTGAGGTCCCATCTTCATCTGGCCCATCCTCACCGCTTCCCACTTGACCCCCACAGTCCCCCGCCACCTGCCCGCCCTCCTGGTGTCCCCAGAGTTCCATAAACCGCGTCTGTCCTGCCCCTGCACCCCCACGATAGGAACAGTCTCATGGGCTGGATGGGGGACGAAATAAGATCGTGTTTGTAAACACCCACTCGGCACAGGGCTTGCAATGGAGTTAAACATTTTTTTTTTTTTTTTGTGGTATGCGGGCCTCTCACTGTTGTGGCCTCTCCCGTTGCGGAGCACAGGCTCCGGACGCGCAGGCCTAGCGGCCATGGCTCACGGGCTTAGTTGCTCCGCGGCACGTGGGATCTTCCCGGACCAGGGCACGAACCCACGTCCCCTGCATCGGCAGGCGGATTCTCAACCACTGCGCCACCAGGGAAGCCCTGGAGTTAAACCTTTATAGGAAATCCTATTTTTAACTTTACTGGAGTTTCTAATAAGCCAGTTTTAGATTTCTACCTCAACTTTTAAGCCCACAAAGATCTTAATGAGTATTCCCTGACTACACCAACCTTTTCCTGCCAATCCCTGTAGAGCCTGTAGTCGGATTCCCAACACTCAAGTTGCATTCACTATGGTTGTTCCTGTCTTCGCTTTGTCTATCTGTAGCCTCCCTCCCTCTGTTCCCATCCAGAGAGAGATCCAGCTGGGAGTGATCCAGGCCACCTGGAACAGAGTGGCTGTATTTAAGTCAGATTCTCTGAGATTCAGTTTAGTTATCTAGAAACAGGGAAGATAGCATTTGCCCTACTTACCTCATAGCATTCTGGTAGGGAGCAAAAGAAACTAAAGCGGTATAGGTACAGCCATCTTATAACTACAAAGCACTACAGATGCATGAGGAATCTGTTTATCTGATTTGCAAGCATGGTGAAAATAATCTCCATGGAGTTCCTTTGGAAAATTACTCTAAACACTTCCGGCTCAATGAGGCCTGTGACTTTAATAGTCTATTTCTTAATTCTTAATTGGACCCCTCTGGCTCAGATGGCAGCCACTGCCTAGCAGGGCCAGCGACACCCGGAGAGAAGGCCTGGAGCTGCGCTGGAGGTGAGAGGTGGTGGGGTCCGCAGCCTGCGTGAGAGTAGCTCGCAGCGCCCTCCAAGGCAGAGGAGACCCTGTGGGCAGAGGCCAGAGGTCAGAGGTATCAAAGCAAAGAAGCGGGCTTCCCTGGTGGCGCAGTGGTTGAGAATCCGCCTGCCGATGCAGGAGACACGGGTTTGTGCCCTGGTCTGGGAAGATCCCACATGCCGCGGAGCAACTAAGCCCGTGAGCCATGGCCGCTAGGCCTGTGCGTCCGGAGCCTGTGCCCCGCAACGGGAGAGGCCACAACAGTGAGAGGCCCGCATACCGCAAAAAAAAAAAAAAAAAAGCAAAGAAGCTCACGGCACAGTGAAAGGGGGCTGGCAGGGGACAGGGAGTCTGGCGAACTGTGTACGGCCTCGCCTGCCACGCGAAGGAGTCCAAGCTCTATGTTGGCCAGGGGACCGGCCTCTTCTCCCTTCCCAGCTGGTAAGGATATGGCTCTCTGCTGCTGTGTACTTTCGCCCAGGCAAAAGCCGAGAACCTGACAAACAGCTGTGCCATTCCCAAAGTGCAGGGACCATCTGGGGAAGGCCTGTGTCGATCTTGAATTCATCATGGGAGGGGTCAGGGAAATTGGGGAACAAGGTGCGGGCCAGATGAGGTGTGGGAGCTGGTGACACTCTTTTCGTGTCCACCGTGAAGAAGAGCCACAGAAGAGGACTTCTCCCGTAATAGATGGGCTTCCCCAGTCTTAAATCTGCACCACCTCCAAAGGTTGAGATGGCAAATGACCTCCTTTCTGACGTTCAAGTACCTACTGGTATTTATCTCCTTCCTGATCTTGTCCCAAAATAATACACCCTAAAATAACCAATGAATTCAGTTTAATCAATCACCTCTCATGACACAGAGAGCTCTGTTTCATAACCAGGGTTGCGGAGGGGGTACAGTGGGTAAGCATGGCTTGGCAGCATCCCCAGGGGACTATGATACGCCCAGGTTGATAGGACACAGGATGGTGAAAAGGAAATCTTCATTTGTAAGAGGGATCAAAGTCAGGAAAGGAGTAGAGTTATGGAGAGGAGACTTGGATCATACTTAAGACACACGTTTTTAATGACTAGCTGGTGCGGGTGCCCATGAGCACGTGAGAGCACGTCTCGGAACAAAATACAGCTGCTGTTTTGTCTCCGCGGCAACCCTGGCACATTTGGCAGGAGAGCAGATCCATACGCCAATCCACAGGCTGACCTACCGGACCTTGTGAGTCTTAAGGCATTTTAATATGTTTCCCTCCTTGCTGTTGACCATGACAAACAAGGACACTCCCCTGGTATTCCAGGGACATAACATGGACTGGAGATGGCAGGTGAAGAGAAAAAGGGTCCAGGACAAGGGAGAGGCACTTACAGGTCATCACAATGGGGGTCCAGCCAGGCCATCATTCTCTGTGCTGACAGTGCAGGCAATACGGTTGCTACTCTTTACAGTAATATTGTTGGGTAAATAACTGAATTAATGAGAACTGACATTTCATTAAAAGAGAGTATATCTAACAGCTTCAGTGTGAAACGTCCTTCCTTAGAAGCCTCAGACATCGGCTGATCCTCTGCCTAACTTGATATGTCTTGACTCTCCACATGGATGCTCTGCCACCATAGGTAACAGAAACAAAGAATTCCATCTTGAGAACAATTCTTATCTTCTCTTGGGAAGCTGTGCCGGAGAGTAGAAGGAGCATGAAATTTAGAGCCAGAAAATCCAGATCTACAGCCTGCCTTTGCCACCGACTGGCTATGTGATCTTGGGCGAGTCATTTGATTTCTATGAACATAATGTTCACCCCAGTTGTAAAAGAAAGGCACTCATTATCTAGTGGTAGAGAATGAAAATGACATGTGGAAGCATTTTGAAGCTGCAGAGCATGATACCAATGTTGGTTGTTATTAAACCAGAAAGCAAAAATAACGACAAAACAAAAGTTTATAAAGGTGTCCCTGTCTACCACTTACTGAGGGCTCAACATCAAGTTTCTTCTTCAGCGAGAACAGAACATTTGTGCCAAATATCCATCAAGGATGAGATGACGGAACTCTGCCTGTGTGGATACTTCAGGACGAACTCATGGTTTCATAACCACATAGGAGAATGTACGAATGGCTGTTCCTCCTGTATCTGCTACAAGTTATATAATGATGATTTTAAACCTGGAAACCTGATGAATAATTCTCATGTATGTGTCTCTCTTCCTATGACTGTTTTTAAAAACATTTATTTATTTATAATGGGCCTTAATTAACTTGAAGAAATGACTGACCTATCGATAATGCACAAATAGGATGACTATTGATGGCCATAACCTAGCACATATTAACAATTATTTTAATCTCGATCCCATTTTTAATGACAGCTTTCATTCCAAAACCAAATTTTGATATACTGTGAATTCCCATAATTCTTTTACATTGCCTCTGTTTCTGACGGACTTTGACAACATGAAGTACCACCAATCAAAGGCAAGCAAATGTTAAAAGATGACGCCCTCTTGACTGCATCTGACAATCAGTTATACACTGCATTAAGAGCGGTCTCCGTAGGTGGCATTGGGTTTGCTGTACTTTAGTTTTGAAATTAGTGTTTGCTCATTTCTTTAGGTACTTGGTCTGCAATTAAGGCACTCCATCATTAGGTGGCAGGAGTGTTATAATCGTGCTGTATCCATGTAAGAGTCTGTCTACAACAGACTATTTCTTAGCTGAGAGGAAGAACCTAATTTTCTTTCTCAAAAAAAAAAAAAAATTACAAAAGGACCCACATTTCAACAGTATTTAAAACACCACTTTAGTTTTTAATATTTAAGAAAAAGTAGTATTAAACTATTATCATATGTACCTTAACTATTCATTCTTAATTACTCAGTCACTACTTAATGTAACTGTTTCTCCCCCCAGAACTGAATGCAGAGTTCATCTCAAACTCACTAGGAATCCTGAGCTTGGATTCTGACACTTGCCCTTTTGGCTTTGAACTTCATGCCCGTTGCTTCCACATACCTGTGGGATGTGGTCCCTTGTTGGCATAGCTGTGTCCTACAACCACAAGAATTCTACCATCTTACTAGGCTGCTCAGAGACAACTGGAGGGGAAGCCTTGCTTTGCTTTCCTGGCTAGCAGATCAGCTGGAAGGCCCTTCAGACCTGACGGTTCCATCTCCCAGGCAGAGGGGAAAGGCAGCAACAGACAGGTACAAGCACCTGTGGGCAGCAAACACCACGAATCCTTCCACTACATGGAAGAAAGTCATGTTCTGTTCTTTCTTAGAGGAGAAACATGCCTCCTGCCCAAGGGAATCTTGAGATGTGAGCTCATTTAAATATCAGCTCTCTCTCTCTGTGGTTCCCTTAGTAACGACTCTAACCCAGGGTCAGATACAAACTGTCTCACAACTGCTTTAGAAAAGAGCTTTTATCTTTTATCACGAAACAGTGCATTTGGCAAATAGCATTCGTGCAGATAGCTAGTTTTGAAGTCGCATCTAGAGGGTTCCATCCCTAGAAGCCATCGCAGGGGAGGCCCTGTTACAGTGGCTTGGGCCTGAGCGGTACCTCTTCAACCCTCTGCTGAGCGGGACCTGCAGCCTTTCCGCCACGATGCCCGCACACCAGCATCTCCAGTCCCTGGAGGGGTCACTCCCTCACCTTCTGATTTTGCAAAGGAAAACACCTTTTAGGAAATCAAATGATAGGGCTGCATTTAGATCTTGTTCTTAACTTTTAAGTTTTTAAAAAATTGGCCTTCTTCTGATTAGACTTTCAAGGCAGGGAGCAGGGAGGAGGCCTTAAAATGACTCATTCTGGAAAAAGGAGTCAAGACTATTTTAAGCTTTGAAAATGTAACATCATAATCGCCATTGTTTTATGTTACTAAGCTAAGAAGACAGAACTAAGGAGTTTGGGAGTCGGAATGGATGTTTTAGGGCACACGTGTGCCAAGCTCCATATCAGTGAGACATTCTTTCTACGGCTTCGTGGCAAGCCGTCATTCTGCTGCCGCCTGATCTTCCTGGGCAGGGTGTTCACTCATTTGTAGGCAGGAAATTCTGCTGATGGGCGGCTCCACTCGCTTGGAAATCCTTCCTGATGGCCTAGCATCTGCCTCATTGCTCCTGAGCCCGGGAGTAAGACAGCATACCCTATCCCCCCTCCAAGGACAGCCTGTCGTCAGAATCTTCTTCTTCTTTTTTTTTTTTTTTAATGCAGCCTTCACACCTCTCACTTCGGTGTTTTCATCCCAGGCGACATGGAACCGCTTTCTCGGACCTTCCTCACAAGGCCCCTCTCATCTGAGTTATCCGGCTGTTATTAATCAATTGAATTGTCACAGGAGATAAGAACATATATAGGGTACCTCGTGCAGTGACTGGCCCCTGAGTACTCTCAGTAACATGTGGCTAGTGACAACGACGCTAAGTGGCACACAACAGAACCGGAAGGATTCGGGCAAGTCAAAAGCAGCTTTCACAGCAGAAATACTACGGGGCTGAGTCTAGCGGCCAGCACAACCCGCTAAGTTCTGCACTATCCCAGCAAAGCACTGACTCACTCGCTAAGTGAGCATGACTGGAGCACATACCAGTGGTGCTCAGGACCCCAAAGACGGGGGAGACGGCCCGGCTCACAAGGAGCCTAACGGGAAGGACAGCCATCCAGCAACAGAGACAGCTCATGGGCCAGGTCGGTCAGAGCTACAGGGAGGGGTCGTGGGAACACGGAAGACGGGCCCAGGGTCTGGCCAGGCTTGAGAGACGGCTTCCAGGAGGAGATGCCACCATCTGGCCCCAAAGCAGACCTACGACCACAGTGACCACCTCTGACACTCACGTCAAGACCGGACTGAGCGGGAGGCCCGCCGGGACCCCAGAAGGTCCAAGGTCAGCCCCAGGAGAATTCCACAGGGGCTGCGCGAGGCTGGCGCAGGGCTCGCCCAGCGCCGTGCCCGGCCCAGGCTCAGGCGCAAGCCCTCCTCGCCGGCAGGCCGGTGGCACAGGGCTCCAAGCTGTAGGCAGGTGGCTTTGGTGTAAATTTAGAGCCCTCTTCTTCCTCTGCCCACTCATAACTTCACACTTTTCCCCAAGCTGCCTTCGCCCGGAACAGCTTCCCTAAAAGAAACATGAAACCTCTTTTCTTTCTCTCTTTTTAAAAAAAAAACCTCCTTCGATCCCATCTGCTGTGGAAAGCTACCCAGATTCAGGGGTCGCTCTGCCACAAGGCCAACGTCGCAGGTTGCCAGGGGTTCCTAGTCCCGCAGAAACCCCTTCTGTCCCGTCTGTCCCGAAGGAGAAGGGGAATAAGGCACAAAAGCGTCGCTACAGGCAGCTAGCGCGGACTAAGGGGGTGTGGAGGGAGCCCCACATCCGCACTGACAGGTCAAGGCGGTTGGGGGGCGAGAGGCGGGAGGACAGGCCTGCGAGCCAGGAGTCCCGGGCTCACCATTAACTAGCGTGTGGCCCTGGACCAGGCGGTCCCCCTTCGTGCATCTTAGCTTTCTCGTCTGAGCAACCAGGAAGCCCCATGAGAAGAGGTTAAGACAGGGCTTCCTCCCCTACACCTGGGGGGTACGAAGACATCTGCCCTCCCTGAGATGCGGACGACAGCCCCCAGCCCCGCAGTCCTGACCCTGTTCGTGTAGAGCCAGGCGAGTAAAAAGTTAACGCTCTCTGTCTATAAGTAGTTCCTGCTGTTGCAAATAAAAGTAAATGGCATGGCTATTTTGGTGGAAAATCAGGTAAAAATGCTGAAAAATAAACTCTCTGTCAAATGCCAGCCCCCCTCCCCAACTCGCCACCATGTTCTTTTTTTTATGCCCATTTGGTATTTGTTTTTAATTCTGGCTGATTGTCAACTTTAAAACCTGATGCACAGAGTAGCTTGCTATTCCGGAGGCGTTATTTTAAGATGAAACAATGTAAATTCTGACTTTGGATGGCAGATGGCTGGCAGCTCACTGTTTGGCAAACCAACTGGTATGGTATGTCGGAAATTCAGAGCAGCAGGTATGCAGTTCAATTTGAAACCAACACAGATGCTCAGAGGGAGCGGGGGAGGGGCACAAGCTGGTCAGGAAATGAAGAACAGTCCTCTGCGCTCAGAGGGGGAAAAAGATGATAATTAGCTGAAAGTTTGCTTCTTCCAGTCTCTACTTTTTCTTTTTTTCTTTCTTTCTTCTTTTTTTGGTTGCTTCTTAGAAAAACCAGGAAGGCCCTTAGAAGCTGGCCCGGGGAAAAGCTTCTAATTTTGCTCCAGATCTGTCTGTTTGGCAAAGCTCAGCCTCCATGAGGAATTTAAAGGTGAGGAAAAAGCGGATGAAGAGAAGCTCAAACATGTTCTTCGACGGAGAGATGCCAAGAGCAACGTTACATAAGGAGCCCACCTCCTCCAAGCTGATTTTTAAGACAGGATCAATTAATGATATTTCGGGAAGGAAGGACTAGGATTCACAGTTAGGAAAGACCTACACACGTGAAATGGACAACACAAGCGTTTCTACATCCAGGGAGTTTCCCCAAAGTTGGAGGGGGGGTAAGTGTCGACTACGCACTTCGATCAGATCCTCGGCGGCGTGGATGCTGTCTGGTGTGCCCATCTGCAGAGGGTCTGAACTCTGCCCAGATTTAGCCATCAACGAAGGCCTACTCAAAGTCAGGGAAGACACAGGGTCCTTTTCAAGAAGGTCAGTCAGGCCGCAAACCTCGAACTGTCAGCCTCTTATCAAGTGGAATGTCAAAACAGGTCATTAGGACAAGAACTCTTGGGGTGTGTATGTGTGTGTGTGTGTGTGTGTGTGTGTGTGTGTGTGTGTGTGAAAATAGAACTATTTCTCATTTCCTCCAAATTCGTACGATGACTAGAAAGCAAGTAGCGAAGTACCTGGTAGATGCCCTGCAGTTCTCTCCTGGGGTGCCCAAAGTGGACAGGAGCCCCACGAAAGGAGCTGGGTTGGAGATCTGCCAGGTAAGATTTGGAGACTTAAACAATAGCTCTCAAACCACTCTTGCACTAAGGGTCCTCTGGTGTGCTCAGGTCTTGAGGAGTCGGCCTTGATGACCCCCAAAGGCAGCAAACCTCCCACTTTGGGTGCCCGTGTCTGACAACCACTAAATCCAGAGCGCCACAGTCTCAGTGACTGTGAATAACTCAAACGGGTAGGGATAATCTGGTCACTGTGTTGCAATCAGGTGTTCTGGCCAGAACAACAGCTCATTAAAATTCCAGTGCATAACTTAATGGCTCATCTGGACCTTCAGCAATGAGCAAAGGGTCTCTGGGTTTCAAAATAATGCTCCGAGCCCATGTGTGCCCTTTCTCCAGCAGAGCATTGCCGGGAAGAAGCCTGGGGAGGGTGAGCTCTGCTCCCCACTTCGTTGTCACACACAAGGTGGAGTGGCTGGGGGTGTGTGTGTTCTTGCTGTCAGCAGCCACGGGTCACCTACAAAGCCCAGTTCCAGGCACCGAAGGACAAGAAGACGAGTCAGATGTGGATCCAGCCCTCAAGAACTTTCCACCTGAGGGAAATAATAAGGTGTGACTCTACATCATCACCGATGGGGCCTGGAGGACGGACAGATAAAGAACAAGGGGAACTCGAGTTCCTACTTTTCTGAGGAGATGCACTGTTTCCTTCTGGAAGAGAGATCCTGACACAGGAGCCTGACAGATTCCTCTTACGCTCTGCATTGGTCCTGTGGGTCAAGGTGGGGCAAAGTGGCTCAAGCCTTCCCCTCCGTTACGGCCCAGAGAAGCAAGCCGGACTTGGCCATGTTCCCACTTTTCCCAAGAACCTGGTTCAAAACCCTGAGAAGGGATCAGGATGGATCCCCAGATTAAACATTAACCAGGAACTGTGGTGCTTCAAATACAGATTTAGCTGAAAGACAAAGAAATCTAAGGAAGAGGGATACAGATGATAGGAGAATGGACATTTCTGGAGGAAAAATGTTGTGCTTGTTATATCACCAACCACCAAATGTGAACCACACCAGTGAAAGAGGCTGGCGAGGGTCCCTGAATACATTTCTTGTGAATGCTCTTAACACCAAATGGATCAAAAAAATTTTTTTTCCCCGAGATGCTGCAAAAACAGCATGTCCTTCTGTTGTTTCAAAAATGACATTTAGGCAGCAGTGAAGCTGAGTGTACCGGGGTGGAGGCAGGGGGCAGTGGCAGGGACCAAAGGACAAAAGAGCTGGGGACCAGGAGGGGTGGGGTGTATCAGGGACAGCTTAGGTTGGTGGAGGGAACTGTGTTAAAAACTGAACAGGAGGGGAAAACGAAGGGATGGGAGGCCAGGAGAGAAATCAGGACCAGCATGCATGAGCGTGATTTTCCAGTCTCTCAAGCAATATTTTGCAAAAGGGCCCCCATCTGAGACCACCCTCCCCTTGGAACACAATGGTGGGGGGAGGAGAGAGAAGGGGCTTCTCTGAGTCTATGGGGGACTGCTTGGCTAAGAGTCGTGTCTGTAAAGAAGAGCCCATCACGTGTATGAAGAGAAAACAGCTGAGGCATGAAAAACTCAGAAGTGGGAGCGGAAACACGAGATGTCACCGTGACTCCGCCCCCATGCCACCTCCCACATTGCTAAGGATCCACCCCCACGTGATTGGCTGGGGTTTCTTCGCTTATGTATCACTGTGAATGGGTATTTCTGATTTGTGTTAGTGGCTATAGATGTATTTGTATGGAGAAACACATCCTCAACAGCACGGGGATGAAGCTCCACCCGTGGCGGGGAGGGGGAGTGAGAACAAGTTATCACAAACTATTGCTCATGGGCAAGAGGTCACCTTCTCATTGGCAGCAGAGTTCCCAAATAAGGACAATTGTTTGGGAGGCGTCAACACTGTGCCAGGTACCAAGTGCTTTACATATATTATTACAATTAGTCCAGCAGCAACAAAGTCACGTGAGGATTTTTTATACCCATTTTACAGGTGAATAAACTAAGGCTCAGAGAGGTTAACTAGTTTGTCGATGTCTCACAGCAAGTTAGGACAAAGCTGGATGGGAACACTAGGCTCTCTCACTCCGAGTCCAAGATTTTTCCTCTGTTTCCCCACTAACAAAAGATTCGAGCACAGTGAGACAATGACATAGGAGATGAAGCCATCTATCTCATGTGAAGAAAACTAATTCCCTTCCCAGGAAATAAAGGGGAGGCAGTGGGAAGGAAAAAAAGAATAAAACACAGCTTTGCCTTGATAGATGACAATATGATATTAAAAAGTTGAAATTTTAAGACAGATAAATTAGGGAGACATTTTTCACATTCCCAAAGTCATGTTTACTTCACAAAGTGATTCTCTTAAGAGTTACTTTAGGTAGATGGTTTCCCATGTACATTTAAACTAATTGCCAGATGAAAATCTGTCACATGTAACTTCTGAGGAAGACAGGTGGGCTCCTGAGAAGACAGAAGAAAAAATAGGAGTCCTCAAATGTGTCTCCCAGCAGTAGTTTTATTTGCATCCAGAGTTTCCAGTCTTCAGGAATCCTAATAGAACGCAAAACTAGGCTCATGTGCCCCCAACTTCTAGAACATAAGGGTCATACAGTAATGGGAGCGTCAAAGGGGAAGCTACCTATTCCCCAGTTGTGTCCACAGCCACAACCACCAAACTGTAGTTACAGCCTGAAAAGTGGTAAAAAAAAAAAGTCATAGAGCCACAAGTCCCAAGCACAAGTCTCTCAGACAAAAAGTTAACGAACTTCGGTGCAGACCCCAGGGCCTTTCGGCCAAGCAGAAATGTGGCACTATTAACAGGAGTCATGACAGCTAAGGCAGTCACTGACTTGCGCTGAATCTTCCCCCAACACATCTCGTTGCAAAAGACCTGTTATCTCAGAGAAGGTTGCATCATCTCTCGTAATTATGTTTCCAAGAG
This sequence comes from Kogia breviceps, assembly GCF_026419965.1. NCBI lineage: Eukaryota > Metazoa > Chordata > Mammalia > Artiodactyla > Physeteridae > Kogia > Kogia breviceps. The sequence continues at coordinate 109,981,587 of NC_081317.1, read as the reverse complement.
ACAATACTCTTCTCATTAAATGTTCTGGGGGTGGCCCTGCTGAAGGTGCAGGAACTTAACCCTGGACCGTGGAGCCTAAGAGGACGCAGGCAGAGGCCACTGAGGAGTTGTCCAACTCTATTAGCCGGGGTCTGGCTGTTTATTGGGTTGAAAACAGCTTTAATTAGGGACCCAAGCAAAGAAGCAGATAAGTTATTGCTATATAAAGTGTTTTAATAGACAAAGGCACTGGGAGTCACAAGCTTGGCCAGCTGCTTTCCACCCTGGTCGTGGTTCAAAGTGGCAGGCTGTGAACTCCAAAAGCCAATTTGACATTTGCAGCTCATTATCTCCGTGTAACAGGCAGCAGGGAGACACTGTCCTCCCACTAGAGGGTGAACTCCCCCAGCACCAGACACAGACCCTGTGTCCCTGGCGTCCCAATGAACAGCAAGTCTCTTTGGAAATAGGACATGTTACCAAAAGTACTGTGGGTGGGCTGGGATCCTAATCCAGAGGTAGACAGTTTCATTTCATTCCACGAACATGTATCAGGTTCATGTTTTACACAGGACAATGTGTGAAGTGCTGCTGGAGACTCAACCGTGAGCTCTGTCTTCATCAGCTTAAAACCCTGCTGGGGGATTCTAGGAAGAGGGCAGCAGCAGTGATGTCCTCCCAATGCCTCACAGAAAAAGCATACAGAGAAACTAAATGCAAAATCAAAAATGCACAGACAATGCTTACAATAAAACTAAGTGACAAGGGATCCCCATGAACCTCCAAAAGACAAGCCAAGGGACAAAACTACCAATAGCCACAAGACGTGTGTGTCATTGGCATCTGTGCTAGAGAAAGGAGAGGGAAGCAACAGGGCATCTGATGGACTTGAGAACAAAACACCAGACTATCCAACAGGAATCCGCTGGAAAGCACACATAACTGAGAACAGCAGTTAAAACTGGGGGCAGTTTTGCTCGCTTTAATAGTAGGGACATGGAAGGACTTAATGTTTGAAGGTCTGAAGTGAAGAGGCTGGAGCTGCCTGGTCCCTACGAACTCTCAGTGAACTCCTCCAGTGAGTCCACTACTGGGAGTGAAATCAAAATGTAAACAGGAAATCTCAGAAAGAAAGCTGCCATATTTTTTTAACACTATGTGAAACAACAGAAGAGGAAATACCGTTAAGTTAGAAAAGCTAAATAAACCAATCTTCCTCCTAAAAATTCAGGAAAAGCAAATTCACATAAAAACTTACATTTTGCAAAAGAGCCCCCATCTGAGATTACCCTCCTCTTAGAGAGGTTTGGTGGGGGAATTTGGAGAAGAGCCTCTCTGTAGTGGTATGTATGCAGGTAAAACTTCATACAAAGCTATAGAAAGAAAAGAAAGGAAAGAAAGGAAAGAAAGGAAAGAAAGGAAAGAAAGGAAAGAAAGAAAGAAAGAAAGAAAGAAAGAAAGAAAGAAAGAAAGAAAGAAAGAAAGAAAGAAAGAAAGAAAGGGAAGGAAAAAAGGGAAGGAAGAAAGGGAAGGAAGGAATGAAGGAAGGAAGAAAGAAAGAAAGAAAGAAAGAAAGAATTAGGAGCAGAAGAGCATCTCTACAGATAATGAAGACATACCAGAGAGACAGGCTCAGAAAACCATCAAAATTGTAGCACCTTATTTCAAAATCATCTAAAGCCCTTCAGAAAATGATGTAAGATCTGAAATAACAATAAAAAATTATTTTAGAAATGAAAAGTAATCTAGAAGGAACACAAAACTAATACATAAAACAACTAATACATAAGGAAAATGAAAGGTAAAAAGGATAAAAGTTTTTCAAAATCAAAAAGAAATGAAGAAAAAGATAAAAAAAGTTCTCAAGAAAGGGACAAATATTGAAGATAGGAAATGAAGATCCAACTAGTGGAGAATAGGAGTCAGTCTCTAAAAAAGAAAACCAAGGCATGGGAATAGAAAAATATTAAAATGTATGATTCAAGACAATTTTCTTGAATTTTTTTTAAAAAAGATTTGAAACTACGCATTGAAAGAGCACACCACATACTTGAAATTCTCAACCCAGAACTATCAACATCAAGACATGACTTAGTAAAATTATTGGACTTTTAAGATAAAGAAAAATATCTTTATAATACATAACTTATAAGGGAAAGAAAACTAGATTATCATATGCTTTTTGATCATAATACTTTATGCTAGAAGAAACTGTACTATTTTACTTTTGATATCCATATTTATGATATTTAAAGAAAAAAAGTGAGTTAAGGATTTTACACCCAGCAAAACTTACTTCATGTACGACGAGCACAAATTGTTATCAACATAAACAAATTCAGAGAATACTGTTTCCATGAAATGAAAACTTACTAAGGAATCTACTAAAGAATTAGCTTCAGATGAGCAAAATAACTAAATTGGCATCAACATAAGGATAGTGAGTGTTAAATACACATTTACCTACAGAAATAAAACTAAATGAGGGTTAAAGGGATAGACTACAGTATATATTGGCTATCTGATCACACAAATATGACCAGAAAAGTTGGGGGGAGGGAAGAAAATTTGGAGATTGAAAAATTTAGCTATTTTCAGTAATCATAATTGATGGTGGTAGTACTGTTATTATTGTTATTCGGAGACTTTTGTAATAATTATGAGATGTTCTAATTCTGTGTTTTTAAGAACCAGGATTCTTGGTTTGCAATAAAGGAGATACAAATGCAATATAAAAATCGTTAGGTAAAAACTCTATAGTTTTGAATCTGAGTCTGAAATACTTTGAACTCAGAATATTTGATCACACACATATTACATACACATGTGTATGCTATGTCTGCTGAAAAAGCTAGAAACAAGGACCAGCCCAGTAGGAATAAGCATCCAAAATATCCAGATTGTGGTCTGGAAATACCTTTTCCCATTAACAGAAACCAGGCTTCTTGGAGAAATGGCTGATTCCAAGTCTGGGGCAGGAAATACACAACATGAGCCTGAAGTATCTTCATGTACCAGATAGTAAGGAAGATCAGAAACTTCCTAAGGTCATGTCAAAGGGACCCAGGAGCCAACTGAAGAAGCTCCAACTGGCAATGGATTGAAACCCATCAAGTATGTGTAAATCCATGAGTTCATAATACTATTCTAAAAGAACTAACTGGTTACATTTTAAAGATGACAGGAAGCCAATTTATTATCTTGAAAACTGGATATATAAATGCATTGAATATTTATTTGGCATTTTCTATAAGAACTGTACCACTGGGTGACCAAGTAGTAGAAAAATGGAAGCTTACCCTTAAAAAATTATCCCAGCTAATATGAAAACAAAATTATAGAGTGAGAACGACACCATTTTGCAGCCCTCAGTGAAGTGGTGGATCGAGACATTGAGCATCACTGAGTGTTAACATGAAAAAGTGAAAACCACATGTTACGGGCTTCCTGATGAAAAACATCATCACCGTGCCAAAGAGATTGAACCAGGGTCTGGTCAAGCCTCTGGAAGCAGCTGCCAGGGTGCAGGAAATATAAAAGACAGAGGGAAATGTTGAACTGCACCACAAGTATAGAAGCTTGTGGGACTCTGTGGATTAAGAATTCCTGGGTCCTTCCACAGAAAAAGTGTAAGGAAAAGAAAGGGATGGAGGGGATGCTGCAGCTTTTAAAAGAGACTTCAAATATATTTTTTTTAAATGGGCAAGGCTAAAAAATAGCAGTGTTGAATGTGGAAAACAGTGTGGAGGTTTCTCATAAAAAATAAAAATAGAACTACCATATGACCCAGCAATTCCACTGCAGGGTATATATCTGAAAAAAACAAAAACACTAATTCAGAAAGATACATGCAAAAAATAAAAAAAAATAAAAAAAATTAAAAAAAAAGAAAGATACATGCACCCCAATGGTGTTAGCAGCATTATTTACAATAGCTAAGATATGGAAGCAGCCTAACTGTCTATCAACACTTGAATGGACGAAGAAGATGTGAGATACACACACACACACACACACACACACACACACACAAACACAAACATACACACACAAAATGGAATACTACGCAAGCATAAAAAAGAATGAAATTTTGCCATTTGCAGCAACATGGATGGACCTGGAGGGTATTATGCTGAGTGAAGTAAGTCAGACAGAGGAAGACAAATACTGTATGATGTCACTTATATGTGGAATCTAAACAGTACAACAAACTAGTGAATATAACAAAAAAGAAAGAGACTCACAGATATAGAGAACAAACTAGTGGTTACCAGTGGGGAGAGGGAAAAGAGGAGGGGCAATATAGGGGTAGGGGATTAAAATGTACAAACCATTATGTATAAAATAAGCTACAAGGAAATATTGTACCACAGAGGGATTATAGCCAATATTTTATAATAACTATAAATGGATTATAACCTTTAAAAATTGTAAATCACAATACTGTGCACCTGAAACTTATATAATATTGTACATCAACTATACTTCAATTATATATATAGTAAAAAATAATAGTGAAGAATGCACATTAGTGCATTTGTCACTAATGTGACAAATCAACTGAGAAATGCAAGAGAGTAATCACCATAAAAATTGAGAAGGGTAGGGGATCTGATTGTGAGAGACAGTGGAGGGGCTTCTGGGGTGACTGGAAGAGTTTCATGGGAACAAGAGTGTTTGCCTTATAAGAATTCACTAAGCTATGGATTTGTTTAGTATTGCTTTCTGTACCTGTTTTATTTCACAATAGAAAGATGAAAAAAAGTTTAAAAAAATTCCAACAGGGATCAATTTTAAAGAATGTTCAGAATGCTTTAAACTCTGCAGCATCAAGGGGCTTCCCTGGTGGCGCAGTGGTTGAGAGTCCGCCTGCCGATGCAGGGGGCGCGGGTTCGTGCCCCGGTCCTGGAGGATCCCACATGCCGCGGAGCGGCTGGGCCCGTGAGCCATGGCCGCTGAGCCTGCGCGTCCTGAGCCTGTGCTCCGCAACGGGAGAGGCCACAGCAGTGAGAGGCCCGTGTACCGCAAAAAAACAAAAACAAAAACAAACAAACAAAAAACTCTGCAGCATCTAGAAGAAAGCCAAGAGATCAGGTTGCCAACTAAAGAGTTAAGAGTAGGGAATGTCCAGATTTCCTGGCTCTAATCACTCAAGCCTCACAGCTGGGACCACTTAATCTCAGCTCCCCAGATAAGTTAAGGAGCTTCAGGTCAACAGCTCAGCAGTCTAGGCTGCTGGTCCCACCCTGACCATTTTGAATGTGCCTTTCTTCAAAACTCATTTCTAGCCTGGCTTACCAGTTTTCCTGTTGCTAAGATCTCAGTTCCTACGGGAAAAGGCCAGGCCTTGTCATCTCCAGATCTCTAAGAAATTGGGTTTCTGTGATTGGGCCTCCCTGATGTAGGCCATCTGCCTGGCTAGACCTCTGACCATTACCTGCTTCTGTAAGTCCTCACCCAGGACCACCAACCAACCACCTTCTGAAGGAGCCCATCAGGAGCCTGAAGCTGGTCTCTAGCCAGTCAACTTTCAGATGCTACCTCTTTCCAAGTCACCCTGATAGCCCAAAGCATGACTGTCCTGCTGCAGCCCAGGCCCTTCTGCTGTCACTTTTGTTCTAAAGGACTTCATCCATTAGGTAAACTTCTCCAGTTTCAATGCAGTATCTTTCTCACCCGACTCAAGCCAGCTGTTTCTATCCCTTACACATGACTCACAATCAAAGACTCATAAATTTACAGATCTGGAAATGCCCTCAGACAGATCATCTTTAAAAAATTACCTCATTTACATTTGTTAGGAAACTGAGCATCAAAGAACTGACGGTGGATTTGGCAGGTCCCACGTCTACCTGATAAAGCTTGTACCAAACCCAGGAGTCTCTGACAATGACTTTCTCACCCCTCCCTCTCCATCCATCCTTGGCCATTGCCTCTTTTCAAACGTGCATTAACACTCAGCACTTCCATGCAAGTTGCCATTAGCTCTGTGCCAGGAATGATGCTGGGTAGGCAGAGGTGGTGCTGGGGGCCGGGAGGGTATCTCAGTGCTGTAGCTTGACGAACAAGGTACCCACAGTCCTGCCCTAAAACTAATAAAGATTTACAAGGAGGGCAATAAGCAAGACGTTACCAGAGAGCATGCTAAATGCTGACACAGACTCTCTCATTGACCAAACTCTACTCAGACTCCCCTGAACTCATTTCCAACCAGGCCTGACTTTCGGACATCTATGTTCATCTCTGCATCACCCAGCTTTAGCAAGAATCCTGCTAAGTCAGTTCAACAGAACATCCCAATCTCAATACGTGATCACCCATGGCACCTGACCAGGTTCCTCATGCCCCAGGTGACGTCTGATCACCTGACTTGCCTTCAGCAAGAATCTTGTTCGGTTGGTTTATCCAGAACTTCCCTCACCCCTGATGTTTCCTCTCAGTAATTTTCCACCCACTGACCCCCACTCTGTTCCCTGACTGTAAATTCCCATTTGCTCATGCTGTATTCAGAGTTGAGTCCAATCTCTCCCCCACTGCAAGGCCTCATTGCAGAGGTCCCTATACCTCCACCACGGCCCCCTTCAACAAACGTCATGAATACTTTTTTTTCTGTAACACTGCCATAGTACAGAAAGGACATGGTGCTGTTGACACGCATGTGTCAAAAGCTACAAAAGTCTGCATGCCCATATATGCATCAATTCCCCTTCCGGTACTTATCCAGGGAAATAATCATGGATGCACAAAAAGATTTCACTACAAGTATGCTCACCACAGCAGTGTTTACGATTGTGAAAGGTCCAACAATACTGGATTGGTTAAATAAATTGTGGTATATCCAATCAGAGGAAACTATGTAGCCAAAAAATATATATAGGAAAATAACATGTAACGGTATAAAAAATATTCATGAAATACTGATCAGTAAAATCACGTATAACAAAACAGAATGTATACTAAGATTCTATCATTTAAGGTATTTATTCCCATAGAGAAAGGAACAGAACAATATACCAAAATGTTTAGAAATATAATTATTAAAGGTAATTTTTATTCTCTTCTTTTTGCTTATCTCTGTTTTCCACAATAAGCATACCTTAGTTGTGCAATAAACAATTAAAACTAAATTTTCTTCCTCTGGAAAACTTTAAAACTCATCTGATTCTCTCACTCCTTCTCACTTGTGTGTTCTCAAAGATGTGCTCTACACTTGGATCTTGCAGACAATGTAGATTCCACCAACTTAGAGATCAAGTCCAAAGGAATCACATGATAATTCAATTAATGTCTTAGCAGGACCTTGAGCTAGCTTCTCTGCATTTTAGAAGATGAGCTTTACTAGTACAAGAAAACCTTTATTCAGGGCTTTAAAAAAGCCAATAAATTTAAACTCTGGTGCTAACCAAAGATTTGCAAAACAAAACAAGGTGTGGTTTTATGCTTATCATATCAGCAAACATCAAAAACAATGACAACACCTGGGGCTGGTAAGGCTGTAATATGTACTTCTACAAGTTAACCCACTGAAAAGAGAAAAAGAATTAGCTTTAGCTTTCCTCACACAACTTGGGCAAATTTTCTCACACATGGGTTTCCTGCTTTCCATTAATATAAAGTTGTTTGCATCCATGACAAAGGATTTATCTCCAAAATATACAAGCAGCTCATGCAGCTCAATATCAAAAAAACAAACAACACAATCCAAAAATGGGCAGAAGACCTAAATAGACATTTCTCCAAAGAAGATATACAGATTGCCAACAAACACATGAAAGAATGCTCAACATCATTAATCATTAGAGAAATGCAAATCAAAACTACAATGAGGTATCATCTCACGCTGGTCAGAATGGCCATCATCACAAAATCTACAAACAATAAATGCTGGAGAGGATGTGGAGAGAAAAGGGAACCCTCTTGCACTGTTGGTGGGAATGTAAATTGATACAGCCACTATGGAGAACAGTATGGAGGGTCCTTAAAAAACTACAAATAGAACTACCACATGATACAGCAATCCCACTACTGGGCATATACCCTGAGAAAACCATAATTCAAAAAGAGTCATGTACCATAATGTTCATTGCAGCTCTATTTACAATAGCCAGGACATGGAAGCAACCTAAGTGTCCATTGACAGATGAATGGATAAAGAAGATGTGGCACATATATACAATGGAATATTACTCAGCCATAAAAAGAAACGAAATTGAGTTATTTGTAGTGAGGTGGATGGACAGAGTGAAATAAGTCAGAAAGAGAAAAACAAATACCCTATGCTAACACATATATATGGAATCTAAAATAATGGTTCTCATGAACCTAGGAGCAGGACAGGAATAAAGATGCAGACATAGAGAATGGACTTGAGGACATGGTGTGAGGTGGGAAATGGTAAGCTGGGACAAAGAGAGAGTAGCACTGACATATATTCACTAGCAAATGTAAAATAGATAGCTAGTGGGAAGCAGCCACATAGCACAGGGAGATCAGCTCCGTGCTTTGTGACCACCTAGAGGGGTGGGAGGGAGAAGCAAGAGGGAGGGGATATGGGGATATATGTATACATATAGCTGATTCATTTTGTTATACAGTGGAAACTAACACAACATTGTAAAGCAATTATACTCCAATAAAGATGTTAAAAAATAAAATAAAATAAATTTTTAAACCCTAAAAAAAAAAAAAAAGACACACAGTGTGATAAACCTCCTCCTGAGTATGCCAGAAACCCTAAGGTAGAGGTTGGCTGTGCTGGGACCGAGGAGGTGACAAAGATGCTTAGGTTGAAGGTGCCTCAGAAAATGGGTTTATGTAACTGAAAATGCGTATTCACTAATTATTTTGGAAATTCTCCATAAACCAATCACCATATGAGCAAACTTGAGACACTGGAAAATGGTTCAAATTAATAAAGCTGATATCAGCATTCCCATGAAAACAAAATAAAATTAAGTCTTCTGTCTCATCATTTTTCTTTATGATTTTTGAAATGCAGTTTCCTAAGACATGTCACAAGACTTGGGAAAATAGCTGCTTACTTTTTTCTTTTTATTATTGTCCTGTGTGGGATTCAAAAGAATTTTCCAAATGGAACTCTGTTCACCTGCTTGGCATCTTAGAACGTAGAAGGGTGGGCACTGGCGATTGCAGAGACTGAGAGAGGAACAGTCTCTAGTCATACCTTCCGGAGGGGCAGCCCCTCTACTTAATCTTCTTCAGTCAAACACGCACGGGTGCCTGAAAAAGAGCTGCAGAGCTGGAAAGATGGCACTTAGGAAAGTATTAAAGAACAGACCCTACCCAGAAGATTGCATCTGATCACAGGAAAGTCATCTATGCTGCTCTGCTGGAGACACTGGCCACTCGTTTTAACACATGGACCCAGTTTCCAATACGGGAAACACAGATGGGAGGAAAGTGTTCTCCAAACACTCCTGAAATTCAGGGGTCTTGGTGGCATCAGTAACAAATCAGCGGAGCAATTTACTTCCCTTACTGATATTTTGGTGAGCACGCTTAAACAGAAAGCTGGCTGCTGCCGAGTGGCTTTTTATTAGTAAAGCTGCGAGAAGCATGCGCTCTCTCCTCCAGGAATGGGCTATTTGCAAGGGGCAGGCCGTTCTCCCCACTCCCTGGAGCATGTCTGTGCTCCCGCATCCTTTGTCTCACAGTGAGGAGCGTGAGTGAGGGCGCACGCGCGCAGGCCGAGGTTCCGGCCCCAAGTGGAGGGAGGGATGCTAAGGCTCTTGTTCTCCTGCCCCCACCCAAAGGGAGATGGGGACTTCGACTGCAGAAGCACCCTCCAAAGACGGCTCGGGTGGGCAATGAAGGGGAGACGATGTGGCTCTGACATTTTGCAAGGCAGAGCTGATTTTTAAAACAAGGAAAAAGAGTTGAGCCCTTTTAACTCCCCCTGGTTGTTGACTCTCCAAAACACTGGGTCTGGCGCGGGTTCTGATCCCTGGAGTTTGATGCACGTTTGATTCACAGACTGCTGCGTGTCTGCACCAGATGGCCTTGAGTTAATGAACACAAACTCATCCCTTTTGCTCACCAGGGAAATGTGCAGCTCAATCTGATTTGTACTCTCCAACTAAAAATATTTGAGTATTTTTAGGGAGCATTTTACTGAGACAAAATGGCACTTCAGGAAAGCATTAAACGAACAGAGACTAACCAGCAAATTGCGACTGCAATCTCCTGCACGTTGATAAGCCAGCTCTCAGATCGGGCTTTAACCAGAATTAAAGTGATATGCCACGAGCTGTCTGGGAGTGATGGCTCCATCCTGTCCTCCCGCCCCTTCCCCTTCTCCAGCCCACCTGCCCTGCCCCAAGCTGAACCTGTGGTCCCAAAGCACAACGTGGAACTCATTCCAAACACAAGATTTTTCTCACTTACATAACGGCAAAAACATTTGTCATGGGGTACATATAAACACACGCACGTACAATTTTACGTGTTCTTTTAATCTACATGTTCTTATACATAACAACAATTTTAGGATCCAGAAAAGATTCATTAAATTAACTCTGCAAGATCTCCATCTTGTCCAGCTGGGAGAGAACTTGGTTCAGCGGAGTATTTTCCTGGTCATCACTACCAGCAAACAAAATAGTGGACTCCTCATAATGAGTTAGGAAACAGGAAGCTATTCGGAGTGGCTCCCTTTCTCTCTTCTCTAAACTCCCTCATTTCCTGCAATTTTACTGAATCTTAGCGATTTAGCTCACAAACATTCAAGTCATAGCTTCCCAAGTCAGGTCAGTTCTCGTCTCTCTCCCAGCAAAACCAACAGCCACATAATCGGATTCTATTCTCTTGAACTGTGATCATTCATCCAAGGTCCAGACAAAGTCCTTATAGAACTTGAAACCTGGGTCTCACCTGGGAGCTGATTAAAAATGCCCAATCTCAGGCCCCATCCCAGACCTGCTGAATCCACACCTGCATTCATTTTAACAAGACCCCCAGGTGATTCCTACCTAGATGCAAGTTTAAGAAGCATGGCCTTACCGACATCTAATCATGTGAAACAATGTTTGAATCCATATCACAAGTGTTCTTATAGGTTGTACTGTCTTAATGCGGAAGTAGTTTAATCATCTAGAACTCTTCCTTATGAAGATATTTTATAAGTACCAGGTTTGAACAGACACCTTTGACATATTCACAGTGATCATCTTTACAAATAGAAGTCTCTCTGTTGTTTAGAAGGAAAAAAAAAATCATCATTCATTACGAAGTGTTCTGGGTACAGATTAGCACAAGGAGGAAAAGCATACTGTTTTTCACTTGAATGGATGAGCTTGGAAATAGAGTGTCACTACTAAGAGATAAACTTCCAGTGAAGCATCTCCAGTTGCCTTTGGCAAGATGTCTTCTGATTCACAGCCTTCTCCTGCTTGGGCAGCTTAAATGAGGTTCTCTTTCCAGCCAATTCTGGAGCTGGAAATTCACAGAATTCACAGGAAGTAATAGTTTTGTGCGGTGGTTTAAAAAACACATTCTTTGTCACCTTGCTGGGAGCCACCAGCAGGAGGGGCAGCGAGAGGGCTTCTGCAGGCTCCGGAAGCTCCCACTTAGCCCTTCCCCGCCAGGCTGACTACAGCAAATGGCTAAGAGGGTCTGACATGAGCTTTGGAGCCAGCAGAAGGCACACGTGAGGGAAGCTTCTTGCTGTGCGTGGAGGCAGAGGCCTCTGTGGGCGCTGCTACAGGGGGTGAGATGCGGGGGCTTTGCTCTCGGGGCTGCTCAGCCCAGCGGGGCTGACCATCACGGCAACAGGCCGCTGCGCCTGGGCCAGAACAAAGGAGGAACCAGCTACAAGCCCACTCAGCTCGGGGCCAAAACTCCGACCCTGCAAAGCTGACAGGCTCTTTCTGGTTCCTGCTCAAACACTGCAGCTGCTGCTGAGTTCTAATTTGGTGATACAACTATGGAGGTTCTGGACTAATTTAACTGAGAAATTCACCCTGACAAGAGAATGACAGGATGTCAGAGCAGAAAGAACCTTATATGAACCTCTCATCCAGGGCTTTCAGGTTCAAATGCCTTCAGAGGCAGTAAGGACAGTAAATGGGTTAAGTGAGAAGGATCTAGAACTGGACTGTCCAGTTCTGCAACCACTGGACACAGGTGGCAACTGAACACTCAGCATGTGGCTAGTTCAAATGCAGAGGCGCTCTAAGTAGAAAATACAAAGTTTTTCAAAGGCATAGAAGAAGAAAAAAAATGTAAGTAGCTCACTAATAAGCTTTATATTAATTATATGTTGACATGAAAATACTTTGGATATATTGGGTTAAATAAACTATTAAAGTTAATTTCTCTGGTTTCTTCTTAATGTTTTTAATGGGGATGCTAGAAAACTTTAAATTACTTGTGTAACTCAGTTTGTGATTTACATTATATTTCTATGGGACACTGCTGGTCTGGAGCAACGGGGAAGTATGGAGACTACAGCCAACTGCAAAGCAGATGCCTTTTGAAAAGCATTAAAATTCAAGATTAAAAAAAAAGAAGAAGAAAAAAAAGAAGACTAGACCAAATTCCACTCACAAGTCACTGGTTTGTGACTAAGGATTTTTTTAAAAAGAGAGGAAGTGCCCCAATCGTACAGCTAGTTAACATAAAGTCTAAAATGGGGGCTTCCCTGGTGGTGCAGTGGTTGGGAGTCCGCCTGCCGATGCAGGGGACACGGGTTCGTGCCCCGGTCCGGGAAGATCCCACATGCCACGGAGCGGCTGGGCCCGTGAGCCACGGCCGCTGAGCCTGCGCGTCCGGAGCCTGTGCTCCGCAACGGGAGAGGCCACAACAGTGAGAGGCCCGCGTACCACAAAAACCAAAAAAAAAAAAAAAAAGTCTAAAATGGAAAGCTAGGTCTCCAATTTTCCTATGGAAACTTGTTTAACAAAGTCAAAAGCTTCAACGGCAACTTGAAGGGAACCTGTGACCTTCCTTTAGTCCCTTCACCTAATGGGGTTTGTACCTATAAAATGAGAGCTGCTATGGTCTGAATACTTGTCTCCACCCCCAAATTCATATACTGGACACCTAACACCGAAGGGGATGGTGTTAGCAGGTGGAGCCTCAGGAGGTGATGAGGAATGTGATTAGCAGCACCCGTACAGAAGAGGGCTGACAGAGCTCCCTCACCACTTCCACCACGTGAGGACACGGCGAGTAGTCTGCCACCTGGAAGGGGACCCGAGGTGAGTCTGACCATGTCTCTACTTGACCTTGGACTTCCAGAGCTGTGAGCAATAAATGTCTGTGGTTGGTGAGCCACCTAGCCTGTGGTATTTTGTTAAAGCGGCCTGAACGGATTAAGACAAGGGGGTTATATGAGAAGAGCCCCTTGATCCGCCTGGGCTCTAACGTTCTGGTGTGCAAGGGCCTCACACGGAAACCTCAGGAGTGAGCTGCCACAGACATTAAGGGAAGTGGGGTTAGAGGGTCAAGGGAGCAGCAACGGAGGACAGCAGTCCTCTAACTAAACAGAGTACCAATCACGTATTAGTCCCATTTCACGCAATAAATACTTGCTGATTCCAGTAAGTGTCAGGCCCCGTGCTAGGCATAGCGTGGTGGGAGTTTACAAAAGCAACTAAGGCAAGGCCTCCTTATCGTCGAGGAGTCAGAGGGAGAGAGAGACACACGCTCAAGGTACATCACCACGGTCACGGGTGCAAATGTGCAGGAGGCCATGTGGTTGCAGAGGCGAAGTAACTGTGCATGTCATTAAAACCATCTGAAATGGTGCCTTGCAACCTGGGGCAGCAAAGGTGAATCTGCCGGCAGTGCAAATATTGATGCCACCAAAAGCAATTTCTAAATATAAACTTCAGCAATTTAAGCAATAAGTGTATTCTGTTTTATTTGTAATTTTTTAAATTTATGATTACCATGTACAATTTTCATTACCTAATCATGTTTTAAAACTAACAGATGTATTGCGTATGATTATTCAGATTTCATAGGCATTCTCTTTTTTTTTAACATCTTTGTTGGAGTATAATTGCTTTACAATGGTGTGTTAGTTTCTGCTTTATAACAAACTGAATCAGTTATACACATACATATATCCCCATATCTCTTCTCTCTTGCATCTCCCTCCCTCCCACCCTCCCTATCCCACCCCTCTAGGTGGTCACAAGGCACCGAGCTGATCTCCCTGTGCCATGTGGCTGCTTCCCACTAGCTAGCTATTCTACAATTGGTAGTGTATGTGTGTCCATGCCACTCTCTCACTTCATTCCAGCTTACCCTTCCCGCTCCCCATGTCCTCAAGTCCATTCTGTACATCTGAGTCTTTATTCCTGTCCTGCCCCTAGGTTCTTCAGAACCATTTTTTTTTCTTTTCAGATTCCATATGTATGTGTTAGCATACGGTATTTGTTTTTCTCTTTCTGACTTACTTCACTCTGTATGACAGACTCTAGGTCCATCCACCTCATTACAAATAGTTCAATTTCATTTCTTTTTATGGCTGAGTAATATTCCATTGTATATATGTGCCACATCTTCTTTATCCATTCATCTGTCAATGGATACTTAGGTTGCTTCCATGTCCTGACTATTGTAAATAGAGCTGCAATGAACATTGTGGTACATGACTCTTTTTGAATTACGGTTTTCTCATGGTATATACCCAGTAGTGGGATTGCTGGGTCATATGGTAGTTCTATTTTTAGTTTTCTAAGGAACCTCCATACTGTTCTCCATAGTGGCTGTATCAATTTACATTCCCACCAACAGTGCAAGAGGGTTCCCTTTTCTCCACATCCTGTCCAGCATTTATTGTTTGTAGATTTTGTGATGATGGCCATTCTGACTGGTGTGAGGTGATACCTCATTGTAGTTTTGATTTGAATTTCTCTAATGATTAATGATGTTGAGCATTCTTTCATGTGTTTGTTGGCAATCTGTATATTTTCTTTGGAGAAATGTCTATTTAGGTCTTCTGCTCATTTTTCGATTGTGTTGTTTGTTTTTTTGATATTGAGCTGCATGAGCTGCTTGTATATTTTGGAGATTAATCCTTTGTCAGTTGCTTCATTTGCAAATATTTTCTCCCATTCTGAGGGTTGTCTTTTCATCTTGTTTATGGTTTCCTTTGCTGTGCAAAAGCTTTTAAGTTTCATTAGGTCCCACTTGTTTATTTTTGTTTTTATTTCCATTTCTCTAGGAGGTGGGTCAAAAAGGATCTTGCTGTGATTTATGTCATAGAGTGTTCTGCCTATGTTTTCCTCTAAGAGTTTGATAGTGTCTGGCCTTACATTTAAGTCTTTAATCCATTTTGAGTTTATTTTTGTGTATGGTGTTAGGGAGTGTTCTAATTTCATTCTTTTACATGTAGCTGTCCAGTTTTCCCAGCACCACTTATTGAAGAGGCTGTCTTTCCTCCATTGTATATTCTTGTCTCCTTTATCAAAGATAAGGTGACCATGTGTGCATGGGTTTACCTCTGGGCTTTCTATCCTGTTCCATTGATCTATATTTCTATTTTTGTGCCAGTAGCATACTGTCTTGATTACTGTAGCTTTGTAGTATAGTCTGAAATTAGGGAGCCTGATTGCTCCAGCTCCATTTTTCTTTCTCAAGATTGCTTTGGCTATTCAGGGTCTTTTGTGTTTCCATACAAATTGTGAAATTTTTTGTCCTAATTCTGTGAAAAATGCCATTGGTAGTTTGATAGGGATTGCACTGGATCTGTAGATTGCTTTGGGTAGTAGAGTCATTTTCACAATGTTGATTCTTCCAATCCAAGAACATGGTATATCTCTCCACCTATTTGTATCATCTTTAATTTCTTTCATCAGTGTCTAATAATTTTCTGCCTACAGGTCTTTTGTCTTCTTAGGTAGGTTTATTCCTAGGTATTTTATTCTTTTTGTTGCAATGGTAAATGGGAGTGTTTTCTTAATTTCATTTTCAGATTTTTCATCAGCAGTGTATAGGAATGCAAGAGATTTCTGTGTATTAATTTTGTATCCTGCTACTTTACCAAATTCATTGATTAGCTCTAGCAGTTTTCTGGTAGCATCTTTAGGATTCTCTATGTATAGTATCATGTCATCTGCAAACAGTGACAGCTTTACTTCTTCTTTTCTGATTTGGATTCCTTTTATTTCTTTTTCTTCTCTGATTGCTGTGGCTAAAACTTCCAAAACTATGTTGAATAATAGTGGCGAGAGTAGGCAACTTTCTCTTGTTCCTGATCTTAGTGGAAATGGTTTCAGTTTTTCACCATCGAGAATGATGTTGGCTGTGGGTTTGTCATATATGGCCTTTATTATGTTGAGGAAAGTTCCCTCTATGCCTCGTAGGCATTCTTTTCATTCCACTTTCTTAGGCTGGCATTCTACGTGGTTTGTTCAGATAGTGCAAGCCACAGTGCAGCCATCTCCTTCTTTTCCACCATGCTGGCCTCTTGTTATGCATGCCTCTGCTTCAGGAGGCCTTCTCTCCCCTACTACCTCTCAGATCCCAGCTACCTGTTGGTTCCAAATTCTGCCAACCAATCCCTCTTTCCAGGACAGCATATAACTGCAAAGTGTTAATGAGTAAGGAAATCAGTATTTTACATGCCTTGGTGGTATGAACTGAACTTCTACTAAAGAGAAACCAATTATCTCTGGATACAACTTGCGATGATAGGCATTTGGCTATGGTGCTGGTATGGACCTCAAAAAGAGAAATCTCCTGGGGAGAGGGCCACATCACTTACACAGATACAAAGCAATTTACAAGCACTATGAAAGGAAGGACTGAGTAAATGCTGATAGTTCAGATACGCAATTACTCTGGTACTTTGTCTATATGATCCCATTATTTACAAGGAACTCTCAACTGCAGGTTTAAATTAATCAATCCCAAATCAATCTACGGATGAACTAATTTTATGTGAGGGCTCTTCTAGATGCACAGACCACCTGCATCATTCATGCATTCAACAACTATTTATTCTGTGCTTACTCTGTATACAAGGCAAAGACTGGTCAGGGTGGGTGTTTCAATGAGCTTAGCCCAGTAAGACAGAGAAAACATCTGCTTTGACAACTGCGATATAGGGCAGGATATAGAACTGCCATCAGAAAGATGCAGGGAACGTTTAGTCATTCATTTGGGCTGTGATGGTAAAGTTAGCATAGAGGAGGGAAGGGAAGGGAGGTCCTAGAAATGATAATTAAGACAAGCTAATCAGAAAGTCAGGTATGCGTTGAGGAGTACTGAGCACTCTGGTGGCGGAATCATTTAAGATCATATTGTACAGAGCTCCGAATGCCAGGCTCTGAAGTATGAGGCAGCAGGAGGGTTTTCCACAAGAGAGAAGCATAACCAAAGTGGGACTTTGGAACAATACAGAGACTGGATCCCAGGGAGCAGTAGGAGGCTGAGGTAACAGTCCAAGCCAGAACCAGGGTTGAGATGGGACTGAAAAGGAATGGACAGAAATGAAAAGATAAAGATGAAGGAGACCCACTGGTGACTGACAGCTGTAAGGGACAAGGGAGAGTGTTTAAGAGAATGGTAGGAATTAATGAATGGGGGTGTCCTGAGGAGGAACTAGCTTGGGAGAAAGATCAAAAGTTTGGTTGTAGACATGTTAATTTTGAGATGCAAGTGGGGTATCCACTTGAAAATATCCATGAAACAGTGGGAAAAGTGGACGAGAAGTTGGAAAGTGGGAGATAAATTGGGCTGTGTTCAATATTTGTTGATCATTTGTTTAATTAATATTTATATTTACTATAAGCTGACTGTGCTAGGGACTGGAGATACAAAGGCGAACGAGACAGAATCCCTGCCCTAAAGGAGTTTTTGGACTGAAAGAGGAAACAAACCAGTAAAAGGGAAAACGTGTTATGATAAAAATGCAGTGCTATGGGGCTTCCCTGGTGGCGCAGTGGTTGAGAGTCCGCCTGCCGATGCAGGGGACACGGGTTCGTGCCCCGGTCCGGGAGGATCCCACGTGCCGCGGAGCAGCTGGGCCCGTGAGCCATGGCCGCTGAGCCTGCGCGTCCGGAGCCTGTGCTCCGCAACGGGAGAGGCCACAGCAGTGAGAGGTCTGCGTACCGCCAAAAAAAAAAAGAAAAATGCAGTGCTATGAAAACACATAGGAGGGGGACTTAAGCCAGAGTTACAGAGTCAGGAAAGAGGTTGTGAGGAAAGAGAACAAGGAACAGCAGCCCAGCACCTTCAGTTGGGGGAATGCTGAGAGACAGAATATACAGCTGGACAGTGTCCAGACCATCTATAAAAAGAGAACTCTGGTCCACAACCTGCTGCAACCAGCCCAGGAAGCCAAACAATAACCCCTGTAGCAATTGGCCCCAAAGAGCCAGGACTTGGTTAATAACTGAGAGCTTCATGAATTTTTGCCTCCACTTCCAACTTAGGACTAACCAGAGAAAGCTACATATGCCCCCCTAAGTAACCACGTAGGATATCCCACTACTAGGGAGCCCACCAGCAGCGTACCCATGTCCACGGCCTCCAAGCAGGGCACATCTGAAGCCTTCCCTTTTTTCCACCTAAAGCCTTCCCACTCCTGCTTGCCTTCGAGTCTCTGCCAAACACAAATGATGGTGGCCGACCCCCTCCATCGCTCCAGTAAATTCAGAAGGAATATCCGTTGCTCGTTCACAGCTGGTGGTCTTTATTTTCACAACAGTGCATGACTGTGTAGGGCTGGAACGCGCAGTGGATGCCTGCTGGGGTGGAGGGTCAACAGAATCGGCAAGGGAGTTTGGGCTAAGAAAGTGGGGAATTAGCAGCCATAAGAGGAAAGACCTTTAAAGCCACAAGAAGGAATATACAGTTTATGCTGCGTGTAAAGTCATCCATGCAGAGGTGAGAACTGATTCTGAATCTTTAGTCCCATCTTGTCAGGACGAGTCTTCAGAGAATGAACAAAGCGATGGGTGGGGAAGAAACTACATTACCTGAGTCACTCAGTCTTTGCCCGCCATATGAGAAGTAAAGGGTCCACGGATGCCCTGGTCCCCTTAGGGGGCTCTGCAAACTTGGAACACTGAGTAAGAGGTGGTGCTGGAGCTGCCCTAACGCACACACATGTAGAACCAAACACAACACAACGAACCAAGCAAATAAACAAAACTCGAGGAAGAGAGGAGAAAAGGGCTGAATTATGACCCTGTGTCAGAGTAGGCTGGAAAACGGTTAGAGCAAAGGAAAACCTGAATTAGCTGAACACCTCCGTTCTGAACAAAGGCTCCAACCCGATGGTGGATTTGACCTTTTAGTCCCCTTCTATTCTGTTTAACTTTATACAAACACATCTTGACTTGCCAAACTTCTATAGAGTGAACTTAAAACACCAGAAGAGAAATGGGACTCTGAAAAAGGTGCTCCTTTTAATTCTGTTATATTTTCATAGATAGGTTTACAATCTCATCACAAGTTTTTTGAAAATACATTTACCAGAATTCTCCATATGTATTATTTGTAATAATAAATTACATTTGTATAGCTCTGTAGCACTTTCAAGATACCTCCAAGAACATTTGATTTCCACACTGCATGGGAGATGGAAAAGGGAGTGTGTGTGTGTGTGTGTGTGTGTGTGTGTGTGTGTGTGTGTTTTAAGAGGTGGGCCCTTGGCTCATTTGGTCCAAGACTTTCTCTGTACTCCTGAGGAAAATGGAGCCTATGATCACACACATACTTAGAAATAGACTGGACATAAAAAAATACATCTCTTGACTCCCAGGCTGGCCCTCTATACAACCGATTCTTAGTAACCCATTCCCATCCTACGGATCAAGAGACTGAGGTTAAGTGGGGAGGGGGTAGAATGTACAGTGATAGCCTCAATGACTCACACCTACTGATACCCACACTCTTGGGCAGTTCCCCCCCCCTCCACCAACTTTGGGCTTGAACACGTGATGTGCTTTAGCCAATGGAACATCAGCAAAGCCAGCAGAGGCTTGGTTAGCACCTGCACACCAGGGCTTAGCATGCTGCCACCACCCTGTGAGGCAGCCCAACCTGGGCTAACCTCCTGGAGAAGGAAAGTCCCTGTAAGTATAAAGAGGTCCAGACATCCCAGTTGCCCCAACCCAGCCCAGCCACCAACTAAACATAGTCACATGAATGAGCCCAGGCAAAAAATCAACAAAAGCCAAACCACAGAGTCATGAGAAATCGAAAATCATTTTTTGCTTTCAACTACCAAGTTTGGGGGTGGTTTGTCACGCCGTCATAGATAACTGATATGCTAAGGAAAAAGAAGTCTGTCCATGGCAGTCATTCACAGGCCCGAGAGTGGACCTGAGGTCTTTGAAGTACACCACTTCACACAGGAATGGAAAATATGTTGCCGAACTGAGCTTCCCTGTCTTGGAAACCTGAGATTCCAAGTTCCAGATTCACTCAAAATCACTGTGGTCAGCTCGTCTAGCTGCTTAATGATTTTTGATTCTCACTTTTTGCAACTTTCTCCTCCCCTCAAGCCCATTGGACATGGCTGGCTTTGCATGCCTGAGGGTGGAGGGAACCAGCCACCACTCTCTAGACCAGCATTAGAGGGGACGGCTGCTAAAATATCTTTGTACACATGGGAAGAAGGACGACCAGAGAGACGAAGGCACTGACCTCAGTCACACTGTAGGTACAAGGGACAGGATGAGAACCCAGGTCTTCCCAACCAAAGCCAATACATTTTAAGTGATACGGGCTACCTCCCTAGCAAGAGCAAGAAGAAGCTCCAATCCCACGGCTTAGAGATAATGATCACATGTCAGTTCTTGGCATGATGTTGCCATTTGGGACTACAGAGTGTTCTATCTTCAAAGACCTTTGGGTCTGACCAACAGAGCCACAAGAGGTGTCTCCCAGAGAGACACTCAGAAAGACTGAGGATGAATTCATTTCTTGATTCATTATTGATACCCACATATGTGCTGAACAGGGTCTGAGCTGGCTTGGAGATTATCTCATTCGGTTGGATACATCACACTAGTTATTTATAGGATATCACTTTAAAATCTTTTTGTTTGTCAGTAAAGTCTTCAAATTCACCTATAGCGTTTAAAAACAATATTAACTTTTTTTTTTTTTTTTTTTTTTTTGTGGTACGCAGGCCTCTCACTGTCATGGCCTCTCCCGTTGCGGAGCACAGGCTCCGGACGCGCAGGCTCAGCGGCCACGGCTCACGGGCCCAGCCGCTCCGCGGCACGTGGGATCCTCCCGGACCAGGGCACGAACCCGCGTCCCCCGCATCGGCAGGCAGACTCTCGACCACTGCGCCACCAGGGAAGCCCAATATTAACATTTTTTGCAGCAGAAATCTGTTGACTTGTATGTGAGGGCCACCAGGGACCTCTCCCCACAAGGAACGAAGCGTTACATTTACATTTGTCAAATAAGGAAAACTGGGTCACCTACCATTGCTGAGCTCTCCCATGAACTGATTAGTAGACAGTTAAAAAGTGGTTTGGGAAAGCAGTTGGCAACGTGGATGGTGCTACAGAAACACACATTCCACTTAGGGGTAAAAAAGAAAAGACAAACATATGCTACAAACAAATTTTAATCATCGTAAATCATGCTTCAGTTTATTCAGCTGTAATAATACGATTCGTTGGCTCATTACGAGTTTCACACCACCTTGAAAACACTGATTGCGCCACCATGATGTACATCATGCATTGTTGGGTCTGACATGTAAACTCATCATATCCGATTTTAGCTCTGCCTTCAGCCTGGTGGGAAGGCAGAGAGAGACGGCATTCACCGTGCAGCCTGGAATCCCCGTGCATTGCTCAGTTGCTGAGCCAGCCTGGGTGTTGTCAGAAAGAGGAGCAGCTGAGACAAGAGCTGGGGAAAAGCTGCAGTGATTCCTAGGAGTGGTGGCCGCTACCTGTTACAAACGTACACCTCCAAGAAGTCATTGTTTTGAAGCTAAAAGAGCAACATAAAAGGGACTAATTAACAAGTTGAGGGGTTCTATGGGAGTGTAGTTCTGGCTAATATTCACTGGGTGCTTGTACAAGATGCCTGTCCCTTTCCATCCACTGTCTTGTTTAATTTTCCCAGCGAGCCTATGAGGGAAGTATTTTTATGATGCACCTTTTACATGTGAGGACGTTGAGGCCACAGAAGCTTTTGCCCAAGGTCACAAGGAACACAGCTGGGAGTGGAACCCAGCCATCTTTCACTTGAGCCTGGGCCCTAAGCCACTAACCCGAGGCACAGGGCAAGCCCAGTGGTTGAAGCTCTACGTCATAAGCTCAGTTTGGCAACTGGGCTCTGAGGCCTTCCTGAAGCTGCCTTCCCAGCTGTATCGGTGAGTAGTTCAGTGTCCTCTGCTTTCATTTCTGTGCTTCTCTGATACACGACATACCCTGAGTACTCACCATCAGCAACAGTTCAGGGTGGCCAAGGGACCCCTGAGCACCCCCCCCCGACCCCAAGAGTTTTTCCAGGGTCCACAAGGCCAGATACTATTTCACGATAACACTAAGATATATTTCCTTCTTTCACTCCCATTCTCTCACAAGTGGAGGTGGAATTTTCCAGAAGCTACAGGAAGCGTGATGACATCATCACTCTGATGGCTGATGGAATGTGTGCTTGTGTTTTCAAAACCTCAGTGTTAATTTCCCATATGGTAGATATCAGTAGATACAACCCTCAAAAACGGAAGTTCGTTGGGGCCTTCAATAATTTTTAAGAGTTTAAAGAGGTCCTGAGGCCAAAAAGTCCGAGAATCGCTGCTCAAGGTCACGCCTGTAAGAAAAATGGAATTGAAATCGCCTAAAATCTCAAACACTAGAGAACAGAACTCAAGAACGAAAAGAGCTGCTTGCTTTGGCGCAGCTGATTACTAACAAGCCATTTTTAATTCCCGGAGCTGAGCAGATCCAGCCAACTCACACGGCCCAGGAGGGGAGTGGGACAGAAAGCTGGGTGAGGAACACCTCGTGGGATGGAGGGCACCCGGGGTGGCGGAAGCGAGTAGCTTACATCGGGGGTGGGGGGGGAAATGCAATGGTGGAAGATGAGTGATCAACATACCTCAGTCCGCGACTGTCTTGGCCCCACCCTTCCTCATCAACTCATGAGTGTTCAGGGTCGAATCTCTTGAGCACGTCGTTTGCTTCTAATGCCAATTGCTGACGTAACTCAAGATTTCCGTATACACTGAGGACAAGGTGCCGGGATGCCCCAGAGGACAGAAGACGATTACAACTGATCAAGCCCTCCTGCAAACCAGGGGCTTGGTACATGCCTGCTCATTTCTTCCATACGATAAAACTTTCCAGGTACACATGATTAGACCTGTTTTGTAGATTAGGAAATTGAAGCTGACTGGTTCAGTGAGTCACCCAGGCTCAAACACCCAAGACTGAGTCCTAAGTCAGGGAACTAAGTACTAAGGACGCCCAAGACTAAGGACTCATCCACTACACTGAGTTTCCCAAACGTAGCTGCGCATCAAAATCACTTGGGGGGTTTTAAAAACTTCACAATTCTTGGCTCCAGCCCTGAAGATTCTAATTCAGTCAGTCTGGGTGGGACTCCAGAATTCATAGAGTCCTACAAACAGTCGACTTCTAGTTTGGCTTTTAAATAGCTATATCATTAGCTGGATAAGTAATTTCACATTTGAAAGCTTTTTCCACACCAGCACTATTAGCGGGCTTTATTCTCTGCCTTTTTTTTTTTTTTTTTTCCTGGAAAAAATAGTATTTTTATTACATCATGAGCCTTGCTCTCTACCTGAAGCTAACTGGAGACTCAGCCGATAAATGCAGCCAAGCTGATGCAGAAAGCTCTTCCAAGCTCTGAGCTGTCAGGCAGATGTGCTTTTAGATTTTATTTATTTTTTAATCGAAGTATAGGTGATTCACAATGTTTCAGCTGTACAGCAAAGTGATTCAGTTTTACATACACATGTATTCTTCTTACATACATGCTTTTAGAGTTTGATTTATATGGATTTCCATCACGTTCTTCCCTTGCAACACGCAGGTACTTGGTAAATACTTGGGAATTGAATTGAAATGTGTTCGTTATATAATCCTCACACCTCTGTAAAGTAGGTTTAATAATTCCCAATGTGATGGCTCACAGTTTTTCCGCAGTAAATAGGATTGGGATACAAATTCTTTTCAATCACCGAGATCTAGTTCAACAACCTCGTGGCACTGACGTGGACAGGGCTGGGCACTGAGGAGTCTGCTCAGATAGACATTTTTTGGCCTGTGTGATCTTTCCAGTGTTCTCTCAATCCTAAAACAGGTCGTTTTTCTTTCTCCTGGAAAACACTGGTTCTGGCCCACCTTTCACTTTCTGCTCTATTTCTCTATCCAGGTCTACGTTCCCAGGTTCCTTTTTCACACAGTGTACACACAATGGCCTGGATTTTCTTTCTTAGTCCCACCTGATCCCTCAACACATCCTATTTGCCTTTACCTCCTACCTAAGGATACTTTTTCTTCCGCTGCTCTTTGAATATCCCTACTGTTCATTTAGCTTTTATCAACGCCCAACCCCTGATTTCCTAGGCTCTTAATTTACCTCTATTTTTACGTCCTATTAGTCTCGCATCAGAAACACAAAGCCGTATAGACTTTTTTTTTTTTTTTTTTTTTCGGTACGCGGGCCTCTCACTGCTGTGGCCTCTCCCGTTGCGGAGCACAGGCTCCGGACGCGCAGGCCTAGCGGCCATGGCTCACGGGCTTAGTTGCTCCGCGGCATGTGGGATCTTCCCGGACCAGGGCATGAACCCGTGACCCCTGCATCGGCAGGCGGATTCTCAACCACTGCGCCACCAGGGAAGCCCAAAGCCGTATAGACTTTTAAGCCAGGTTGGGTGGCACTGCTACCTGTTAGCTGTCTGACCTTGGGAAGGTCGCTTAACCTCTCTGTGCCTCATTTTCCATATCTTCAAAATGGAGATAATAATAGTAGTACTCTCCTTATAGTATTATTAAGAAGATTAAATAAATGGGTTAATATAAAGAGTGCCCCAAAAATGAAAAAAAAAAAACAAAAAACCAAAAGAAACACAAAGCCATGCTGTCGTAACAAAGAATGTGTGCATTTTTTAGGACCACTTTACAAACTGATTTAGCAGAAAGAAAGGCAGTTTGCTGAATACCATTTTCCTATCACAAGTGCTTGAATGTT
Source organism: Kogia breviceps (assembly GCF_026419965.1). NCBI lineage: Eukaryota > Metazoa > Chordata > Mammalia > Artiodactyla > Physeteridae > Kogia > Kogia breviceps. Next base: position 109,956,438 of record NC_081317.1, on the reverse strand, counting down.
GATCTCTGTGGATTCCTGACACCAAACAACACCCTTTGGGCGAATATGTACAAAAATAATAAATGAGAGTTTCATTCAACTGTCTTTGGCACAGTGATATCCCTGAAACCAGGTTCTTTTTGCTCCCACAATTATTTTTCTTTCCTACTGAATCTTGCTAACTCGTAATAAAGTGTTTGCATTGGTAAATATGTTTCTAAACTTGTTAATGAATCCTTGTGGCACAAGGGGTCTGGTGCTTTCCTTAAGGAAATGAGAATGCCTAAATAAAGCAAACATTAGATCTACATTTGGAGGATTTTGTACATTGAGTTTACTGCCCAGTAAGAAACTGATGTTCTATACAACATGCAAAGAACATAAGGTGTCAAGAGTTTAGTGTTTAGATTAAAAACAAATGCTGTCATCTTAGTCTCCTGGTATACAGTGGGTGCCCGATAAATCTCTATTGAGAAAACATCAAGCTCTAACCCCAGTCTATAGTTTCTCACCATCGCTATGTTATACATTCTGAGAATCAGTGAGGAAATTCAGGGTCATTTTATACAGCCATTAATCCACATCCTGTGGCTCAATAATGATGAACTAAATATCTGAGAGAAATTTCTCCAGATAGATGAGTCTAAAATTACAGATAAGAAAATGGGGGAAAAGGGAAGCCTGGCCATTTTTCTGATGTAGACTGGGCAGCAAGAGTAATGATGTCTAGTGGTCTTATTCCTGTATGTCTCTAGTCAATTGTGATCAGAGGCCATGGAGATTTCTTACCAATTCAGGGAGTTTAGACTGATTTCTTTTCCAGGTATTTAAATGGGACACCAGGAACCTCTCTGGCTTTTACTTAACTTTCTCTCTGGAAAACTCACTGTTAAACCTGTTTCTCACTACGTTTTTTCTTATGGCCTCATAAATACTGACCGAGGATGGTAATTGGAGGATCAGCAGTGAAAGCTGGGGGTAAGTGGAAAGTGCAATTGGAAGAACAGTCGCTTGTAGGTTTTGTAATTCAAAATCTACCCCCTTCTAGTTTTACTCCATACACTTGATCCTATCTTTTGGGGCAAAATATTACTCAAAGTAACTTCACTCAAGTTTTGCTAAAAGCATCATTTGAGTTGCAATGTGAAATATTCTAGCATTCTTGCCACTAAAGCACATTCTTTTGAATGCTTGTTAAGGTCCTATTTCTAGCAATGCAAAGGCTCTCAATTTTGCTTAATTTTCCCTAAGTGGGTGCTGTACCCAGTCTAAGAGAGAGCAAAGGAAAGAACTCAGTTTGCTGGTAGGTTTAATAGCCTCTAGTTGACTTAGGACACTGGATTTGAGAGTAAGCTCGGGGGGACTCTCAGCCTTGTTTCCAACCTGATCCAGTGTTTGTTCACTTTCCTGGCTCTGCTCAGCACGTGATAGAAAGACTAGTACGTGAACCACTGGCAACTGTGTCAGAGTCCCGGTTACACCAAGTTGCAGAAGCAACAGCTCTCTTATAATCATACAAAAAGACAGGAAAGTGACATGCCTTTTAAAATTTTCTGTTCCATAGTTCTTTCAAACATTTATGAGTAAATCTTCAAACTTCTAGATTCAGGCCAAAAGGGATGAGCAAAGATGGCAGAGAGGCAGACGTTAATAACACAGACCTTTTCCATTATGATTTTGTGGTACATTTCTATTTTTTTTTTTTTTTTTTTGGCCGTGCTGCGCAGCTTGCAGGATCTTAGTTCCCCAACCAGGGATCGAACCCGTGCCCCCTGCAGTGGAAGCGTGGAGTCTTAACCACTGGACCGCCAGGGAATTCCCCTACAATTTCTATTCTGACAAAGCCCAAATAATCCCAAAATAAATAAGGGACCAAAATAAGTCTGAGAGAGGGAAGCAGAGGGGACAATAGTTTTTAACTTTGTCCCACTGGTTCTGGCACAAATCCCCTCCTTGTCATCAGCCGGGAGCATTTTGCTCAGTTAAAGTACATGTATACGGTGCTTTCAGTCAGATTATAACCACAAGCAGCCGCCACAAGGAACAAAAAAAATTCCTCAAGCCATTAGCCCCTGATCTCGACAAATTAAACACCAGTGACACACTCTTATCAAGTGTAAAACAGGCATGAGAAAGCATGAGTAGAGACGGGAGGGATGGCCTTCATCATAGGCTGCCTTCCCCATGCATAAATCTGTAGGGGCATCAAACATCCAGGGACCCACTGTGGCCGTGTGACAGACGGAGAAAGCAAGCACAGAGTTTGGAAGCAAAGAACTGAAGTATGCATTCTGGGCTCACCCATCCACAAGGGCTGTGACCTTGGAAACCACCAGCTCCAGTCTCCTGTGAAGCAGGGACCACACATGGGAGGATGAGATGAGAGAATACTCGTGAAAGTTCCTTCTCCGGCCTCAACCATGCTGACCGGAGCTGTCAGTGTTGGCCCAGGGGGGCAAGGTCACCATCCACGGCCAAATCCCAACATGTGCCGGACCCTGGAGACCGAAGGCCCCGCGTGTAGCTGATGCACAGGACACCCCATCACTCATCGGTGGGGACCTAAAACCCACCCGGAGGAGGGAGCCCAAGAGAGGCAGCTGGGGTTCCACCAGCGAGGCTTTCATGGCTGTATCTCTCTCTACCTGTCCGATTGGCCAGGTGTACGATCAGGCACGGGAGGCATAGATCCACTGGGCCATGAGGTAAGGATGCGAGTGACCTACAGCTCTGGGGCCAGAACTATGATAACCCGCAGCTATGATTCCAATCACATGGTGAAATTCAGAGATGGCTCCAAGAGGAAAATGATTTTAAAAACAATCAGGTTCGGGTGCCGATTTTGAAATGGAATGCTGTCCTCTTCTCGTTTTAGAGTGACAGGGGAATGGTCAAGGTAAATGGAATCTGATAGAGGCTTTTATTTTGACAGCTTAACTTGGGCCCAGGCCCTCTCACTGTGGGGACTGGCTGGGAGTAGAAAGGGTCATCCTACGAATTTCAATCCAAACACTACAAAAGAAAAGAGAGCTCAGAGCAGTTCAAGGTGAAGGAAAAGGCAGCCCACTCTTCTTGACGGGCGCTGCTTTTGTCCTTCACACACTTCACACTTGAGGGAGAAACTAATGACATTGACCTCGGGGAGCCCCCATTCCCCCGGCAATGTCCACAGCTGTGGCGGGCGGTCCCTGCGGGCCCCCGCCGCCCCGTGCTCTGTTAATGTGGCCAAGCCAGCAGCTGACTGAAAACAGTGGCAGGCTGGCACCAGGCACACGACCCCTGACACTGCGGGCCTTTTTTCCTCCTCGCCGCTAGCAGCCAATGGGCGGGCTCTCTCCACCGGCTGCCATGGCAACGAGAAGACGGCTCCGCAGTGCCCAGAACAGATGTCACAGAAGCCAAGATAAATGCCGTGGGAGCGGGGAGCGTGTGGCAGGGGCCGAGGGGGATGGGGGGGACGCATTTGGAGTTAAATGGTCCCACCAGAGGGAGTCAGGCATATTTTGAAGGAAGTGCAAAGCGGTGACATCTCTTTTCTTTTTCTCCCTGTCCTTTAAGTTCCAAACACACAGGCACACACATGTCCTTTCATCTCCGCTACTGAGGTGCTTGCGGCTCTCTGGCTTTCACGGCAATCGTGAAAGCTCTGATTTCTCGAAGCCTTAAATGAACATCGCCTCCATTGCAGACATGCAAGCGGGCGTTCTGCAGTCATTTAGGAACAGGCTGGGAAGCTCTGTGGAGGGCAATCGGAGAAACTTAGAACCACACGGAGCTGAGACAAAATCCATGGGCATTTCACAGGCAGACAACAAACCCTGTTTCACTCCGGTTGCCCCTGAACTGTAAGGGCTCCTACTCCCCTCCCCGCCCCGGTTATTTCTCTGATTGGACCACTCCTAAGGCCATTTTATATAGACTAAACCAGGGCAAGCCTTATAAATCTACGTGCTTGAGCAACAAAGGCTCTTGTGTTGTCTCCAGAATAGATCCTATCCTCGCTGAAACACTGTATTTAAAATGTTCCCACCGCCTTCCGTTTACCTGCCGCTGAAATTAACAAGTAGCGCCTGCACGCAGGCGCAGACCATAAACCTATATATATATCAGTTGGTAAGATAAGAGCGATATTAGTGCCGGCAGGCACTAGACACTGCAGACCTTTTCTCCCCGTTTGCAGCCAATGGGCAGGGACCTAATTCGGTCCCGGTTATCAGACCACATGAATCAGGGAGATAGGAGGGACCACGTATAGGCCCTGTCCTCATCCGATAGATGAAATGTTCTGAATGTGTCAGAGGACGGGAAACGTCACTTAGAATGATTTTGCACTTAATTCCTGCCACAAGCACGTGGAGAGAACCTGCTTTGTGCACAGAGCCACATGGGCTCACTCCACAGGGCAGGCCCCACCTACAATCTAGAGGGAGAAGGACACGGAAACTCTTACAAGGGGCCGATGAAGGGTGGAATGAGTGTGGCAAGCCAAGCAGGATGTGAACAGGGAGGAAGCCTCAGAGAAGTGTCCCTAGTGTGAGGGGATGAGGGCGCCTACTCTGTGACAGACGCCTGACAGGTACACCATACCTTATAATGCTACAGCACCCTGAGAAGGAGCCGCTGTGATCCTTTTTAACAAATCAGGAACCCCAGGCTTAGAGAGGTGGCTGAGCTGCTGCTGCCCCCAGTCGTCCCCCTACCTCCACGGGGGTTCTGCCCCACCAGCCAATGGCTCATCAACCCAGTGCCGTTATCACTGGGCCCCGTCTCCTGAGCATCACCTAAGCAATAACGCCCAGGAAATCGTGGGCTTCAAACATTCACTGCATTGTTCCTAAAACATATTAAAGTATTCACCCATAACTATTAACATTGAAAATGCTCATCTGGATACACCCTGAAGTCACCTCGGGTACCACAAGAGGTACATATGTCACACACAGGGAGCCACTGCATTTTCCCACGCTGGCCTTGAAAGATGAGGAGGAGTACGGCCCATGGAGAATGTGAACTCACTCAAATGTCGCCCTACGTGGGTCAGGGTTATTTTGTGTGTGTATACCACCCCTAAAATGAAAATGTCTCCTTGGCCCTCACAAGAATGCCTTCTTGTATCATTATTCTGGCCAGTAAGTGGAATCCTAGGGTGCTTGCAGCGCACTTGGATGAAAAGCAGTGACTGTGAATCAAAGACTGATGGCTCAGCAATGCCCTAGTCTGCATCGCTCCTGGACGCTGCCATCAAAGGCAGAACTCCACCCCAGGGACGCACTTCCCTGCCACTGCAGCAACACACTACAACCACCAGAGGGCAGTAACACAAACCAGATTTTTTTCATTCGGACCCAAATGTTAATGCACACAGTTTAATAATATGTAAAGCCCATTATTACAAGCTTTTTCTCTCCCCACCCCCTATTAATGAACAAATGCCCAGGGGTACTGCAGATATTTCTAAATACAGTGCAAGAAAGGGCAATCTGTACTCATACAGGGGGAGTCTAGCACACAGTAATAAGTGGAAATGAAAATAATCACCCAGATGCAACTAAAAGATTTATCTGTCTGTATGGCTGCATACATAGAAATACAGATGCCTGCCTCCCAGAAAGGGGCATTATAAAAACATTTATTTCACAAGTTCTTATTTAGAGTTCATAATAATACCTGTAATGACAACCACAGAGCTACAAGAGGGGTGTTAAGAGGAATTTCATCCTTACTGCTGGGCAGACAAAGGCATATTTTTCTCTTTGACTAAAGTAGGTGAATGAATTATTCAGAGCTTTTCCACGGACATTTAAAAATCATAATTCCATGCTTTAAACAATAGCACAAATTTTTTAAAAAAGAAGAAGAGGAAGAAGAGCTGGTTAATCCCCAAACCATGAAATATCAACTGACATTTAGCCATGTCTACTCAGGGTGCTTTGATGCAAATAAATGATTTTTGGTGGTGGTGAAAGAGTCTTTTAGTGCTGTCGTTGGTTTCCACATCGGAGCACAGAGAACACAACAGATTGAGAAGGGATATTTCTAGAATGCAACCTACCCATTTCCCTGTAAACAAAGAAACGGGACTAATCCTGCCACTTTCTCTATTCATGACCGAAAGGAAGGTTCTCAGATCCTATATTTCCACAATGGTTTGAGATTTGAAGGCCCCTGGAAAAGCAGGATGAAGTCATTGCCAACAGCCTTGTTTCTGGAGCCACCCCATTAAGCCGTGATATTCATAAAATGCTTGACAGATTACCGAGGACAGTGTGTGAGGAAAGTATATGGAATTCAGAGTCAGATGACTCTGTCTAAATGTATTACCTGGGTCATCTTGGAAACATGATTGAAGTCCATCTGAGCTTTGGTTTCTTCCTAAGGCAGGTAGGAGGACAGACCCTGAACTACTTCCCTGTGTGGGGTGAGGCTTACCACCGCTCATATGACATGGGACAAAGCACTGGAAACTGTTAACATTTATAAAAATTTTTGTTGTTCTTATGTTCCCCACTTTATAAACAGGAAAGTAGAGCTGTAAAGACTTGTGCAAGATCAGGGTCAGTAAGGGCAGAGCAGGGCCCCAGGTGCTCTCACCCACGGCTATGGCTCAGCCCGGGCTGCCATAACAAAGTACCACAGACTGGGTGGCTTTCAACAAAAGACAATTATTTCTCACAGTTCTAGAGGCAGGGAGGTGCCAGCAGGGTAGGTTTCATTGTGATGACTCTTTTCATGACTTAAAGACGGCCACCATCTCACTGTGTGCTCACATGGTCTCTTCTCTGTGTGCTCGTGGGGGGAGAGAGGGAGAGAGGAAAAGAGGGGGAGAGAGAGAGGGTTCTGGTGTCTCTTCTTACAAGGACACTAATTCCATCACAGGGCCTCCACCCTCATAACCTCATCTAACCCTAAACACCTCCCAAAGGCCCCAGGCTCCTAATGCCACCACACTGAGAGTTAGGGCTTCAACATATGAATTTTCGGAGGACACAGATATTCAGTCTGTAACAAGGGGTAACTGTGGGCTTCTTTATTCTGCTACATCTTTTTCGTTCAGGTCAACAAATATTTGCTGACAATCTGCTAGGCGCCAAGCACAGAACCAGGTCCTGGGGGAAACAAGGATGACCAGGAGCCCCCAAACAGCCCACTTAATGTCAGGAGAGTTCCCAGCAAATGGTCTACAGGAAAGAGCATTTGTGACACATGGGCTTTTGTGACCATGTGTAGCACAGTTTATTACAAGAAACTTCATGAGATCCTTCTTCAGATAGCTGTCATTTGAAACAATTATAATGTGAGTCTGGCAACTAATCAGTACACAATTAATATTTGATAAGGTAATTAATGTATTAATTTACTGAGGAAGATGGGGGAAGGTAAGGAAGGAAGGACCAATTTTCAAATTTTCAGCCTACAGATGCTTACAAGGAAACGCAAATGATCTGTACCTCCTGGTAGGGAATTATCAGGTCCAGTTAGATGATGATGATTATAGCATAAATGGATATTTATTAATTATATTTAATTCCTCTCAGTTGAGTGTGGCATAATTAGAACTACTTTCTTGACTGGAAGACGGAAGGGGCTCAGCTTCGATGAATGCACATTGGGTGGCTATTACAGGCTTAGCTATAGTAGGTATATATATACTTTTTCAGTCCATAACAAGAGGTATTTTACATATATAGAAAATATTATCTAATTCTTATAACAAGCCTATGAGGAAATGTTGCTATCCACACTCAGGTAATTTAAAAATGAAGGCCGGAAGTGGAAGTCAGGGATCCACGGGTAGTAAGTCACTAGGAGAGAACCAGAACACCCTCCCCAGCCATTCAAACACTATTTTGACTGCTCACTCACACGCATAATTTTCTCCCCCAAATCTAGCTCTTAGGGGTTTTTTCCTGTTGTTATTTTTAGTATGCTACTTTATTTTGGTAAGCAGGATGGGGATGAAGGTGGATCTTTTTTGAAGGTAGAGATGTCTGAAAGGGGGATAAGCTTATGAAAACTTGTACCTCCCTTCAAAACTAGATACAGACCCCAAGAGAGAGGAGAGCAAGCCCTGTCCTCTCTGGGATACTGAGAGTGTTCTGTGGATGGCCCTGGAGTCCAGAGGAAGCCAGAGGGGCACCCACTGGGTGAGCAGCCCAGGAAAGAAGAGCTCCCGGTTTCAGCCCCCATTTGAGGCTGGACATGTGACAGTGGTAGGATGGAAACCAGATCCGCAGACTGTAGTAGGCTGAATAATGGTGCCTCCCTGGTGCCCTAATCCCTGGAACATGTGAACGTTACTTTATACGGCTGTGATTAAATTAAGGGTCTTGAGATGGGGAGATTATCTTGGATTATCCAGTGGGCCCTAAATGTAATCACATGGGTCCTTGTAAGAGAGAGGCAGGAGGAGATTAGACACATCGAAGGGAAGGAGGCAATGCGGCCACCTAGACACAGACTGAAAGGATGCGGCGAATGCCATGGAATGTCGGCAGCCACTAATCAAAGTAAATAATCAAAGCTGAAGCGATTCTAAAGAATACTTGTTATAATCCAATCATTGCATATTGTTTTTCATCTTTCACTTGGGTACTTTTTTAAAAAAAATGACACTGTATAGAGTACAGTGACAGACTGCTAGATAATTAAAATTTAAGATGAAATATGGCAAATAGAGACTATAGATATGCTGAAGATATGGATGGATGCATAGGTGGGATGCTGAGAGACAGAGACAGATGTTAGGGCGCTGTTTTATATTTGACACATGGTGTCAAATTTAACATTCACCCAAAGAGGTTATCCAGAGGAAAGCTTGTGCTTACTGTTCATGAAGCCTTGAGGAATTGGGAAGGAAATAGGCCATGTGGCCAGAACAATCTTTAGATTTATTAATTCTCTATCAAATTTCAGGTAACATAATCTATTGGTGATCAAAAGACTTAATTCCTAAATGAGGAGGAGACAAATTTTCAGGACATAAAAATCACAAGTGAACAACCCCCCTCCCTGCTACAGGCCACTATTCAATTTAGAATATTAGAAAATGTCATCATAGGTTCACTTGATAGGTAAACTGTCTACATGTCATGATCCAAAAACAATTAATAATACATCCAATTGTCTCCTCCAATTAATACCATAAGCAAAGAATTCCACCGTGAAACGCTGAGGAAAAAATATGAAAATGCTCTTAACAAAAGATTACGAAGTCTTTGTCCAAAGGCAAGAAGACCCCACATTTTGTGCAAAGGCTGCAGGTCGCCAAAGATGTGAAGCAGCTGTCAGATTCTGTGAACAGAATCCCACCCTTTCAAGGTCAAGGAACCCAGCGTGAAGTTGAAGTTTCACTCTGATCCTCCTCTATAAGATTCTCCAGCCTCCTCTAATCTGAATGGAAATTAGCAAACTTCTTCAGCCTTTCTTCCTTTCCTAGGGTTGCTGGTGAGCCTGGTATCTACAACCCAGCCAACTCTGCAGAAAACCACAGTTTAGATGGAAAATCACTTTGGGTTTCTGGCTCATCAGCAGTACTGCACATCTAATTAGCTCAACAATTGGTCCCTGTGATAAAATCAGCTAATTTTATGTTCAAATGGCTGTTCCGTGGTAAGTAATACTGTCACTCTCAACTTCACGTGGCATAAAGAAGTTGCTGAAGAAGCTGGTTACTAGGGGTCACTGGGGGCAAACCAGTGAAGACTATTAACTTCAGTCAACGTTATAGTTAGTACAGAGGGGTCCCGACAGGGCTCAAATAAGATGAATTCCCAGGATGTGGTGACAGGGCCGGAAATGCCAACTCTTACCAGAGAAAACAGTACATATAAAATGATGGAAAGCCACCTGCAGAACCTCCCCGAGGTTTAACCCGAATGTTTGTAATGAGGTAGACTACGGAGTCCTAGACCCTCATCCGGTATTGTTAAGAATGACTCTCCCAGATTAAAGACCCCTGTTGCTTCAGAAATCTGTTCAAGGTTATCCTGGAGAGAAAACCCAGGAAGCCAATTCCAGGTGTCACCTCCCGACTTCTTCCTCTCCTTCACTCACCTGTGAAGGCAGCTTGTGATATCTGAGACTCTTTCCCTACTTAGTGAGTGACCTAGTAAAAACCACATTACTCTTTAAGGTAAATGTAAAAACACAGATCAACTTCTTTACGGTGTAAAAGCTAAACACACTGCCTCTCACCAGCACTGAGAATTGCTGATTTCTTTTTCTTCTTTTGGTGTGTATTTATCAGTTATACCAATTGCATGGACAGTTAGAAACTGATACAAGCTTCAAAACTAGAAACAAGAAATACATGAATGCATACAATTTTAAATAAAGATACAGAGAAATATATTCATACCTCTATCTAAACATATCCATTATATCTATGTATGTATACTGATGCATAGAGTCAGAGATATAGAAATGGCTCCATTTGTATAAAGTACTTAAAACAGTAATTAGCATGTAGTGAGTACTCAGCACTGTTGCTGTTCTATCATCATCAACATCATTATTATATGTACATATAGATATATCAACTATATACACACATAACTGTATATTATGTAATTCTACGATTGTAGCAGGATGCCTGCTAACATTAGACTCCTGTTTTTCATTCTCTGCTCTAACAGAGGAGCCAGAAAGTCACTAAATCATAGTAAATATCCTGGAGACACTGCAGTCACTTGGCTGGCGCGGACCGGGCAGGGGCGGGTGAAGGACCCTTTGTACATCGTTGTGCATCAGCTCAGATCCCCTCGGCCTCACCTTTCTCTCCTGCAGTCCCTGCTGCTGTGGCCAGCTCTGCATGGACTCCGAGTGGCCTCACGCAGTGTCTCACCTCACACTCACGCCATGTGCCTCTTGCCTCCTGCCCCGGGGACACGGTATCCTGAGCCCACAGGTGTGTGGCCCAGAAGTGTGGCGTGACTCCATGGGGGGTGGCATCCAACGGACAGATGCTTCCCTTCTTCCCCCGGAAGGACCCGTCATTTCATAAGGACCGGACACCCCATCGCCGAGAGCAGGGGCCAACTTACATTGGTTCTCCTTCCTCTTCTCCTCCACTCCCCTGCCCCTCACTCCTGCTCCGTGGCACCCAGGAAAGTCCTCACATATAAGCCTTTTTCACGGGCTCTCCTTTCTATGGGACCCAGACTAAGACGGAAATCACAGTGGTCACCTGTGTGCCAGTGCTCAGCAAGGTAGGGGACACCACGAGACACCTTGTTCTTTGGTTCCTGAAAAGGAAAATGTCTTGACCCCTCATGGCATAGATAGGAAAAGGGGGAAAAGGACAGCAGTTCTCAGTGCTCAAGGTGGGACAGAAGGATAAACCCTGACCCGGAGCTTCCGGGTGGGGACCCTTGGGCACTGGCTGTGTCAGGAAAGGAAGAGATCTCTGCACTTGACAGAGCTCAGCCATGGGTTCACAGGGTCATGGCTCTCAGTCCTCAGCTCTGTCCAGCGGTGGCTGGAGGAAGAGCACTTGACCCTCATGCTGTGCCTCTCCAGAGAGGAGAGGAGAGGAGAGGAGAGGAGAGAGCAAACCTGAGCTCTCGCAATGCGCCAGCCCGGGAGCAGAGGGCATGTAACCCTGGGTCTGCCAACCCGGGAGCCAGACTGACACCCCCCCGTCCCCTGCAACACACACCCCACCCCACCCCTTATACTGCTGTGCTGTCGAATCAGGCTGCCGCTGGCCTCACGTGGCTATGTAAGTACACAATTAAATTAGTTAAAAGAAAATGAAACGTTCGGTTCTTCAGTTGCATGAGCCACATTTCAAGTGCTCGACACCCCTATGTGGCTAGTGGCTCCTGCCCCGGACGCCGCAGGAGAGACCCCCGCCATTGGGTAGAGAGCTGTACGGAGGCTCTGGTCTAGAGTCAAGACTCTATGGGTTTTAGTCAATTTGCCAGGAGAGAAATACTGGACTTTCTACTCAGCTATCAGTGGGATCCAGGGCCAGTTTTTATTTATGTATAAAAGAATCTTGACAGTATTTGTTCTCTGAGTTGGTGATAAAGCAGTTCTATGTGATTGGGTTAACAGCAATGGATATCTGGATGCTGGGGGCACAAGAAGGCCCCAATCTTTATTTTAAAAATAGGCCCTACTTTTAAAAGTCAAGCAAAACATATGTGTACGTAGGAATGTATTTAATTCCCATATGCTTAGGTACAGAACACCCAAAAAGCACTAGGTTAGAACAACTGTCTAGAATATAAGGTTAACATTCCCCAAATCTACAAAAATATGGAGAAATTATTCAAACAAATAATATTTAATATCTAAATTTTACTTCATATGTGTATCTGTTACCTAAGACCAACGTGGGTTCCACTCAAAGCTCAGGATAAGAAACTATATTGGGGTAGAAACCAGAAAATTAGGTGTAAGTTAGCCTGTTCATCATCACGTGGAAGGCACTGACCTTGTGAACTTAAAATTTTCATTGTGAACTCCAGAATATCAACTCATTTTGAGATGTTTTGCAGGGAAATTAATATCCTTCCAGAGCCTCTAAGTATTACTGTTTGTACCTTAAGAGACTGTAAATCATTACATTAGGAAATCAATATATAGCATCAATCATATGTAACTTTTAGTATTACTTACTAACACAACCTTTATAATTAAATATAAAGAGATTAAATCAAATAGAAGTAACTTTTCAGGTTTTGCATGGGGCCAATTCTCTATGGAGCCGTCCACAGCATCTTGTCTGGTGTAGGCACTTCCCTACCCATATCTCCAATGCTGGTGTTCCTCAGGTCCTAAGCCTCCTCTTCTCATCACTTATTACTTTTCTAAGTGATCGTATCAACAACTAAGGCTTCATTTACCAAATATAAGTTGATAATCCCAACGGTAATAAGGGCTACCATTTTTTGAGCACTTACTATGTGCTACACCCTGTGCTTTACAAGCACTAACCCAGTTGATAGTCACAACAACCCTCCCTGCAAGGTGGGAACAGCCCGTGTCTCCTCCTAATAGCCACGTGGATGCATGTATCAGGGGTACCTTAAACACCACCCTTCCAAACTTAACTCACCCTCCCACAAACCTGCCTCTGCTCCTCCATATCTTCATACAAAAAACATCACTAGCCAGAAACCTAAGTCACCATGGACTCCGCCTCATCTAGTCTCCACTTCCAATCCAGGCCCAAGTTCTATTAGTTCTCCTTCCTAAATATCCCTTCATTCCACTCGTACTTCCACCAGCCTAGACAAAGCTCCCATCACTTCTGGCCTAGAGTCCTGTGACAGAGGTCTCTCATCCTTATGTGTCTGCCTGAGGTAAATATGATACATGGCTTTCTAAGTGTCAGGCATCCGATGAAAACTTATGCAGCTGACTTACCAGCTGCGGCAATTCAAGGCTGGAGGTCACAAGCTGAAGCGCCAGCACACATGCCCAGGTAAGCCTACCATTATCAGAAAAGTCATCATGGGGGAGGGGTGGTGTGGGATGAACTGGGAGATTGGGATTGACATATATATATACACTAATATGTATAAGAGAGATCACTAATGAGAACCTGCTGCATAAAAAAAAAATAAATAAAATTCAAAAAAAAAAAAGAGAAAGAAACGTCATCACATACATGCAGCCCCATGTTCACAGCAGCACTATTTACAATAGCAAGACCTGGAAACAACCTAAATGTCCACTGACAGAGGAATAAAGGAGATGTGGTACATATATACAATGGAATACTCCTCAGCCATAAAAATAGAATGAAATAATGCCATTTGCAGCTACATGGATGGACCTAGAGATTATCATACTAAGCAAAGTAAGTCAGAAAGAGAAAGACAAATACCATATGATATCAGTTATATGTGGAATCTCAAATGAATTTATCTATGAAATAGATACAGACTCACAGAGATAGAGAACAGGCTTGTGGTTGCCAAGGGAGATGGGGGCTGGGGGAAGGATGGATTGGGAGTTTGGGACTAGCAGATGCAAACTATTATATATAGACTGGATAAACAACAAGGTCCTATTATATAGCACAGGCAACTATATTCAATATCCTCTGATAAACTATAATGGAAACATTTTTTTAATTAAAAAAACTTAAATTAAAAAAAGAAAAGTCATCACAAAAAGAGATCTGAGAAAGGATAATTTATACTTAAAAGCTTTTTAGAATGGAAATAGGCTCAAATGAGTTCAAAACGTTTATTTTATTGCAGCTTCTGCAGCACAGTGCAGCTGGGTGCCTCTGGCTTGAGGTCCCATGTGAGGCTGCAGCCGAATTATCAAACTGGGGCTGCAGTCTCAACTGAAGGCTTGACTGGGGTTGAGGGGCTTCCAAGCTCACGCATGTGGCTCTTGGAGGCCTTGGTCCCTTTGCCATGTGTGCCTTCATACAGGGCTGCCCCACAACATGGCAGCTGGCTTCCCCCAGGGCAAGTGATCCAAGAGGCAGTGAGACAGAAAGGGTCCCCAGGATGGAAGCCACAATCTCATAATGAACTCATCTCAAAGGTAACATCCCATTGCTTCTGTCATTCATTCGGAGGGAGTTATTAAGTCCAGCCCACACTCAGGGACAGGGGATTCCACGTGGGCAGCAACCACTGAGGGCCATCCTCGAGGCTGCCTGCTATTATCATCCAAGCAGACTTCACAGCCTCGGAGGGAGGGAGGGGACGTGCTAAGGAATAAATGGGGTCCTATCAGCATCTCCGTTAGCCCTCTCTGCTTCTCAGAGTTGAACTGACCATGAGTTGCATGTCCTGCTCCTTTTTCTCAATAGATGTTCTCTTGTCCCTGCCCCCTCCTCACTGCCACCTCTGCCACCACAGAGATAGGTGGAGAACCCACACATTCCTGAGAATGGCTGCGTAGCAGACTTTTTTACATAATTCTAAAATAGATCAGCATTACAGTAGCTCCTGGCTCTACTGTTAAGTGTGGATCCAACTCTCTAGAAAATATAATTAAAATTTAAACATTATCACAAAGTTCTAAAATTTAAAGCAACTCAAGTTATTTTTAAACGAACTAAATCTCTATCAGAGGAGATTTTTAAAATATAAGTTAATGGTGAAAAATAATTATTTCATGACGTAATATCTATATTTCTGAGAAGTATTTTTATTATAATTCAATCTACTGTTACAAGCAAGAGAGAGAGCACTACGGGTAGAATTCTGTGTCCCCCAAAAGATGCTGGAATTCCAACTATCAGGAACTCAGAATGTGAACTTACCTGGAGATAGGGTTTTTTTTTTTTTTGAACATCTTTATTGGAGTATCATTGATTTGCAATGGTGTGTTAGTTTCCGCCGTATAACAAAGTGAATCAGCTGTACACATAGGTATATCCCTATATCTACTCCCTCTTGCGTCTCCCTCCCTCCCAGAGATAGGGTCTTTAACAGAGATAATCAAGTTAAACATGGTCATTAGGTAAGGCCCTAATCTAATATGACTGGAGTTGTCCTAAAGGTGTTCATTTGGACACAGAAACAGGCAATCATAGAGGGCAGATGATGTGAAGACACAGGGAGAAGACGGCTGTCTACAAGCCCAGGAGAGAGGCCTGGAGCAGATCCTGCCCTCACAGCCTCCAAAGGATCCAGCCCTGCCAACACCGTGATTTTAAACTCCCAGCCTCCTGAACTGTGAGACAATAGATTTCCGTTGTTTAAGCCTCCCCTCCCCGCTGCCCCGGTCTGTAGTACTTTGTTATGGCAGCCTGAGCAGATTACGACAGGCAGAGAAAAAAAAAGAGAGAGACTCAGAGAGAGAGAGAGAGAGATTATATGTAAGAGTTGACTTTAAAGAGAAATGGCATAAGGGCCTATTCTTCTATGGAGCAGAAAGGCTCTATTCCAACAGGCTGACAGAAATTTCCAAAACATGTGAAAACAGAACACAGTGCCAGGTGCCAAGAACCAGACTCCGCCTCCACAGGTGGGGTCCAGGAGGGAGAGGGGACCCTACCTTCTGGTAGCCCTCTTTGGACCTCAGGGATGCCTCCATGTGCTCAGCAGAGGTCGGGTAGATGGCGGAGCGGTACTGAGAGCCGTGGTCGTTGCCTTGGCGCAAGCCTGGGAAAGCAGAAAGCAGAGGATTACTGGGGTGGCCTGGGCAACGAGGCCAGTGCCACACCTTCTCCATGACTCATGTCCGGCTAAGTGCTTGTTTTAACTGCATCCTGACACCACTCTCCTTAAACAAGCATGCAAGGTATCTGTTTGGCTTTGCCTATTTTAATTGTAACAAATATCTTTGAACTTAAGGTAAATTTATCACAGGCCTTGCATCACAGTAGATGCTCTGCAAATATGCAGATATTTAAGTCATAACCACGTATGGCTTGCAAAGCACTGTGATACACACTGTTTCCTTGGATCCTAATGAGACATTCTGTGTGGCAGGTGTTACCGACCCTTGACTGGCAGATAAGGAAATGGAATAATATACGTGGAAGTGCCTGGCCTAGTGCTTTGCACACAGGAGATGCCTAATAAATGACAAAGTAACTGATGCTCAGTGAGTTTAAAGAGTTTGCCTAAGGTCATGCACCTGATCAAAGAAAAACCTAGCACTTAAAACCAGCCCAGCATACTTTCCACCCTGTCACAGCAGCTAAAGTGTAGATGCTGGTCAATTTCTAACTGAATGATAAAGTCCCTAAGTTAAACAGCCAAAGGCCTGCCAGAGATCCCCATGTTGTTGTAAAATGAACTTCACACATGTTTACTGCATCATTCAAGCATCAGTTTCAGTTTTAACAAGTGCCCCCAAACTCCTCCAGTAAAAGATGCAACTTTCCAAAACAAACAGTTCCATATTTTCAAGCCCCCAGGTTAGCTGACTTCCTAGAAACGCCATTCTCCCACCTCCAGAGTCCCCTCCTCTCAATGCACAAAGGTCACGTGGGGACCAGGAACTAAGCGGCTTAAAGAGCCAATACCAATAATGACATCAAAACATTAATTTAATATTATATAATAAAAATAAACCAGCCCATGCCTCCAATAAGCATTGATCAATACCAAATTAGTATAGCTTTCATTTCTTTCTAAGTTATATATTCATTTAAGTATTATAGTAGTAGTCTTATGGTGTACAATATATAAGTATTATTTACAGTATACAGTATGTATTATAAATATTATTTCTTAAGCACCTAATACATGCTGAGTACTTTTTCAGATGCTGAGGATATAGCAATGAATGAAAGAAAACCCTGCCTTCACAGAGCTCACATTCTAGTGGAGGGTAAGAGACTGGATAAATATACATTCCAGAATGTTCTTTGTTTTCCATTTTCCCTCCTTCCCTTACAAGTAGGGCTTTTCCTGTGTGACTACTTCCCATCCTTTTGTCCTAACATCCATTTGCATAATGGCAAGACGGCTGCATCATTGTTCCTTCTGAAACGTTCTCCACGAAGAAAAAATATTGCCGGATGGCTGACTTTCGGTAAAGTCAGACCCCTCTCCATTCAGAACAAGATGCCGAAAAACACCGTCTCCATGTGTAGTTGTTTAAATCTATTTAAGTTTTCTTTTTTTAAAAGAGAAATTAGTATGTGAGTAAAAGAGAATCTGCAGGTATGATTTATTTATATTTTTCAATAAGTTTTACTAAGATTACACACGCCTTGTACACTGAAGACAATAATATCTGTGTGTTTACTTGGAGGTCTCTGAATTATCATAGGATCATGGAAAATTGTTGCTTACAGATAAAAATTGGCTTTTTAGGAAACAGAGTGGAATAATTAAGAATCACTCCAAGGATATGGTTTAACAGTGGGCTCTTTCATGCATCATATTTTCACAAATCATCTGGTATAAGGATTACACAATGAAACCCTTAAGTTTACATCGATTTTTTAGAGCTGCTTTTGTAGTGACGTGACAACCTAAGGGGTAGAAACATCTGGAAGACTTCACAAAATTGTGTAGTTGGGCAGAAAAGATGCACATGGCTGTCATTCTGGGCAAGTATATAAGGTAATGAATTTCTATAAAAAATAATCCATGCATTATTTATACAATTAGAGTTCATACTACTCCTGTAATCGGGGATGGGGATTGATGGGCCCTTCCCTGAAGCCATGATCCCTCGATTCTACACTCTAACTTGATCGCCTGTTCACTGTAACACTGAGATGGCTCCTCCCGCTGTTGTCCCTGTCTTCCTGGGCAGGTCTGCGCTGTCCCCAACACACTGTGGACAGCTTTAAAGAAGAGTAACTTGGTGGGCATTACCCACAGCCCTACCCCAGACTCGCTGCACCGCTCGCATTGTACGAACCCAAACCAACCGTCCATTGGAAAGATGGGAGCTATTCACACAGCTATAGTCACATCTGTGGGCAGAAGTCTCTCAACTTTGAATTTACAGCTTCAACCTTCTAATCACATCCCTTCTTGGATGTTCTAATAAAACGAAAAGTTCTTCATGTCAGAAACAATACCCTCTCTTCCTGGTCACTCTGGCTAAACCCCTGACTGGCCAGGAAGGAAGACAAGAAAGTGTTAAAGAGATATACGAGGGGATGGAGAGAAAACATGAAAGCCTGTGTTCAGATTTCCTTGAGTCTTGAGTGATACTGGACTAGGCATTAACTCTCCAGTCTACTCAAGGATAACGTTATTTTGATTGCATTTTTCCATCACAGTTCATTTTGAGGAGAAGGTATAATATCTTAAACCAAAACCATACATCTATATCCACATACACGTGTGTGTATTTGGTTAATTCCAATGCATGTACCTTTCGGTTCACTAACGAAGGGGCTTATTAATTGGACAGAAGCTTCAAATTTGAAAGCAGATGGCTCACTGGGAAATACGATTTGATGCTCAACCGATTGAGAAACCTATAGAACTAGGGCTTTCCTGTTCTCATTATTTTTAATACATTGCATTTATAGATGTTAGCATCATTAAACTTTTCACCATTTCTTTCAGCCTCTATTGGTTTATATAATGAACACAAAACAGTAATTCACATGTGAGGAAAACCTGTTTACTAAATCTCTTGTCAGAAGCCTAGGATTCAGAGCTGCAAGAGCTTGTTTTTAAGTCTGACTCTGCCACTGACATGTTTTATGCAAATTTCCTAATCTTTCTGAGCTTCAAATCTCTTCTGTAAAACAAGGATTATAAGGGCCTAACCTATAGGTTTGTTTGAGGAGCAAATGAGATGGAACCTGTAAAGTGCTTTGTTGACTATAAAAAATTATGTAGGGGTTAAATACTTTTATTTTTACAACTTTTCATAATCTTAGAATAGTTCAGAACAACTAGTTTGAAATAAAAATAACGAATGACATCACACAAGATACTTTAGGAGTGACCCTTTTCCCCCAGAAAAGCATTATTAATATTAAAATCTCAGATACTCACACAGCAGGGGTCTCACAGATAACTAATCCAAAGAGAGGGTCAGATTCATTTTATGTGTGTAGAAATGTACTATTTAGTTTTTAACTAAACAGTTTATTACATTTTTTTAAACAGAATTAACTTCCTAGTTAGATTTTAACTCTGCTCATGTCCACCCCAGTTCTTCATTTCAATGGAAAACAAACGCAAGAAAGGGGAAGAATTCTTTGAGTGAATTCTCCTTCCCCTGCTCCTACCCGTGAAGTGCTTTCAAATGCAATGTCTTCACGCTTGGTCTCTGATCTGAAGTTTGAGAAAAATCAAGCCTGTTAACATTATCTCGTATCTCTCAAACTCACACCCACTGGGTTACTAAAAAGGGGGAAAGGAAGACTTGAAGAGCGGGTGGTTGAAAGAAACAAAAACAATTAAAAATTATTGAGAAAAGAAGTCTTTAAAGCCCTTCTTTCTGACTTCCTGCCTTCTTTTCTTCCTTCCACTCATTCATCCATCTTTCCCTGAATCAGGCAAGGTACTAGATACTGTGGGATTCAGAAATAAGACGGTCTCATTTTTCAACTAGGTCCCCATCCTAGTACGGTGAATGCCATCTTATGAGTTAAACCTAGATCTACCTGACACGGAAAGCTCTTTCTCTTTTCAAGACTGATGCACAAGCAGTTACAGCAAAACAATCGAAGGCTATGGAACAAAGTGTGTGTGTGTGCGGTGCATCTGGTGGGGAGTGGAACATCCCAGCCCAAGACCCAGAAATAAGAAGAAGCTTGGTCTATGCTGAGGGCTGTGAGGAGATGAGCCTGGGTCCTGCCAATTGTCCTGGAAGGAAATGAAGCCCGTCGGTTGAGCATGAGGCCGCATGGGTGTCTTGACAGGACACACGGGGGACCAGAGAGTATGGAAAGATAAGTTTCAAGGGAGCCACAGAATTCTGTGGAACCCTGGGTGAGCATAATCACCCAAAATCCAGAGCTCTCTTTCACATCGATTCAAGATGTGTTGCAAAGTTCACTGTGCCTTCCACTTGGCTTTGGAAAAACTAGGAGGATAAATTATTGACATTATTTGGCTGTCTTCACATCCCAGGAAAGTAAGCAATAGACTTTCTGTAGGGGGTGAAAAGAGAATAACCGGCTCAGAAGTAACATCTTGTGCTTAAAATTCTTCCATAACACTCTCTAAACTGATTAATGAAGACTGGGCTTTGGGGCATTCTTGAAAAGAACTGCTCTCTTGGCATCCACCAACTGTTTGAGATTTCTCCATCCACCTTCTCCAAATAAGATTTGAAAGGGACAAACCATCATGAGACTGCTCTAAGATTTCCCTCTCTCTCAGTGGAGCCAGAGAAAATGCTGGAAAACAGAGAAATGCTTAACCTCTAATGAAGCAAAAAGATGGATGAGTTCTCATCTGCTCAGTGGCCCTCTAAACTTTGGCTCATCTTTGGGTACTAGCCCTGTTTTATATATTCAGACTAGAGAGATGAGAAATATGCCTGAACATGGAAATTTTAAAGGGAAGTTCACACTGTGAGCTGTTGTGAGGTAATTAAGAAATTTCAGGAGTCACCAGCTGATAATGAACATCAAGGCAAGGAAGGACATATTCGTAATGGTCTGAAATTACTGACTCTGTGTTAGGGAACTTCAAAGGAGCAATCTCATTGGAGGACTATCCATGTTGGCTACAGAGACCGGGTGACTCCCACCAGGATGAATCTACATTCTTCTCTTCTACAGCCAGTTGCTAGGAAAAAAATGAATCCTGATTATGGTTTGCTGCATGAAGCAGAGAAACTGGCATGAGTTTTGCCATGAGATGGTTCTGGATTCTAATTCCATCTCTGCATTTGCTGTGTAACCTCAGCCAAGGTCCTAGACCCATCTGAGCTTCAGTGTCCTCATTTGGATAAGTGGGGATGGTGACACATACCTCACAGGTTTGCTAGGTATCTTACATAGGAGCTCAATAAACATATCTCCCCCATCCCCTTGTGACTTCTAATGCAGAAATTCAAGGAGGAGACGTTTTCAACATGCTACTTAAGAATTTAAAAATCCCTGTCAAGAAATGAGCTGCTAAGCATCTAGCTGAGTTCAGGAACCTCGCTAGAGATTCAGCTAAAACACAGACCATTGAGCCTGATCTCAGTCTCAGGAAATGTCTAGAATGTATCAACAAACATATGAATGCAGAGAAGCAAGCTGTGATCGCCAGGACGACCATGGATCCATCTAGAATCCATGCCTCTTAACCTCTCTGGCTTCAATTCAGCAACAGTAAGGATTTGGGTTAGATCCTTTTAAAACCATTGACATACCATAAATGGTATATATTTAAACTGTACAATTTGATCAGTTTTGACATGTGTATATGCCATGAAATCATCACCACAATCAAGATAATGGGCACTTACAAAAGTTTCCTCATACGCCTTTTAAATCTCTCCTTCTCACCACTCCCAGCCCCCATCCTAAAGCCCCAGGCAAACACTGATCTACATTCTGTCATCTGTATTTTTCTAGAATTTTATACAATTGGAATCATGTCGTGTGTACCCATGTTGTTGTATGTATCAACAGTTGCTTCCTTTTATTGCTGAGCAGTGTTCCATTGATTGGATATGCCAGATTTGTTTATTCACTGACCTGTTGATGGATATTTGGGTTCTCTGCAGCCTCTTGCTATTAAAGTAAAGCTACTGTGATGATTCGTGGACAGGTCTTTGTATGTACATATGCTTTCATTTCTCCTGGATAAATACCTGGGAGTGGAATGGCTGGTGCATTTATGTATATACCTTTTAAGAAACTGCCAAACTTTTTCCAAAGTGGTTGTAACATTTTACATTACCTTCCAGCAATGTATGAAAGCTCAGTTGTCATATCTACACAAACACCTGTCATGGTCAGTACTTTTAATTTTAGCTAAATTGTCAAAATATGTGTAATAGTACCTTATTGTGGTTTTAATTTGAATTTCTTAATGTCTAATAATGTTGAGTATCTTTTTATGTGATAATTTGCCATTTGTACACCTTCTCTGGTAAAGTGTTCAATTTTTTTCCCATTTTTAAATTGTATTGTCTCTTATTGAATTTTGAGTTCTTTATATATTCTGGATACAAATATCTTATCAGATATATACTTGAAAATATTTTCTCCCAATCTGTGGCTTGTCTTTCATTCTCTTAACAATGACTTTCAAAGAGCACAAATTAATTTTGATGAAGTCCAAATTATCAGTGTTTTCTTTTATGGATCATGTTTTTGGTGTTGTATCAAAAGAAATCTTTACCTAACCCAAGTCACAAAGATTTTCTCCTATATTTCCCTCTAGATGTTTTATAGTTTTAGGTTTTAAATTTAGGGCTATGACTCATCTTATGTTTTGTATGTGGTGCAAGATATGGATCAAAGTTGTTTTGGTTTTGTTGTGGTGGTGGTAGTTTGTAGTTGTTTGTTGCAAATACAATTGTTCCAGCGCCATGTTTGGAAAACACTATCCTTCTTCCGCTTCGTAGTCTCTCCTCCCAGGCTCTGCGCTATGTTTTTAATAGTATATATTGTGTGCTTTTATTTTTTCTTTCTCCCTAGTCTGGTTCCAGGACTCTGCTCTTAACCACATCTTTGTACTGCCTCTGTTATTATTATTATTTTTACATTATTTTTGGAGTATAGTTGCTTTACAATGTTGTGTTAGTTTCTGCTGTACAGCAAAGTGAATCAGCTATACGTATACAATAGATCACCTTTTTTGGATTTCCTTCCCATTTAGGTCACCACAGAGCACTGAGTAGAGTTCCCTGTGCTATGTAGTAGGTTCTCATTAGTTATCTATTTTACATATAGTATCAGTAGTGTATATATGTCAATCCCAATCTCCCAATTCCTCCCATCTCCCTTCCCCCTTGGTATCCATACGTTAGTTCTCTACCTCAGTGTCTCTATTTCTGCTTTGTAAACAAGATTGTCTACACCAGTTTTTTCAGATTCCACATATATGCATTAATATATGATATTTGTTTTTCTCTTTCTGATTACTTCATTCTGTATGACAGTCTCTAGGTCTACCCACATCTCTATAAATGACCCAATTTCATTCCTTTTTATGGCTGAGTAATATTCCATTGTATATATGTACCACATCTTCTCTATCCATTCCTCTGCTGATGGACATTTAGGTTGTTTCCATGTCCTGGCTACGGTAAATAGTGCTGCAGTGAACATTGGGGTGCATGTGTCTTTTTGAATTATGGTTTTCTCTGAGTGTATGCCCAGTAGTGGGATTGCTAGGTCATATGGTAGCTCTACTTTTAGTTTTTTAAGGAACCTTCATACTGTTCTCCATAGTGGCTGCATCAATTTACATTCGCACCATTGCAGGAGGGTTCCCTTTCCTCCACTCCCTCTCCAGCATTTATTTTTTGTAGATTTTGTGATGATGGCCATTCTGACTGGTGTGAGGTGATATCTCAGTGTAGTTTTGATTTGCATTTCTCTAATAATTAGTGATGTTGAGCATCTTTTCATGTGTTTGTTGGCCATCTGTATGTTTTCTTTGGAGAAATGTCTATTTAGGTCTTCTGCCCATTTTTGGATTGGGTTGTTTGTTTTTCTGATATTGAGCTGCATGAGCTGTTTGTAAATTTTGGAGATTAATCCTTTGTCAGTTGCTTCATTTGCAAATATTTTCTCCCATTCTGAGGGTTGTCTTTTGGTCTTGTTTATGGTGTCCTTTGTTGTGCAAAAGCTTTTAAGTTTAATTAGGTCTCATATGTTTACTTTTGTTTTTATTCTCATTACTCTAGGAGGTGGGTCAAAAAAAGATCTTGCTGCGATTTATGTCAATGAGTGTTCTGCCTATGTTTTTCTCTAAGAGTTTTACACTGTCTCACCTTACATTTAGGTCTTTAATCCATTTTGAGTTTATGTTTGTACATGGTGTTAGGGAATGTTCTAATTTCCTTCTTTTACATGTAGCTGTCCAGTTTTCCCAGCACCGCTTATTGAAGAGGCTGTCTTTGCTCAATTCTGGCCAGGTATATTCTGGCCTCCTTTGTATAGATTAGGTGACCATAGCTACATGGGTTTATCTCTGGGCTTTCTATCCTGTTCCATTGATCTATATTTTGACTTTGTGCTATTTTTGCCAAACATTTTACTTCTACATATCTTATAACCCTCAAAATACACTTATTATTTTTGCTTTAAGCAGTGGTTTATCTTTTAAAGATATTTAAATCTTTAAAAATCTTTATATTTAGTTAACATGTAGTTAACATTTCTAGTACTCTTTATTCCTTGTGGAGATCCAGATTTCCTGATGGCATCATTTTCTTTCTTTCTGTTTGAAGGACTTCCTTTAACATTTCCATCTAGCTTGGGTCTGCTGGTGATGAATTCATCCAGCTTTCGTACATCTGAAAAAATATTTTTGCTTTGTTTTTGAAAGATGTATTCACCAGGCAAAGAATTCTAGTATGACTATTCTTTTTCTTTCAGTACTTAAAGATATTGCTCCACTGTCTCCTAGCTGGCATTGCTGCTGATGAGAAATCTGCCATCTTCGTTATTTTGTTCTTCTGTATGAAATTATCTGTTTTTTCCTGTGGCTGCTTTTAACATTTTCTGTTTATCACTTATCTTATTGATTTGATTATGATGTGTTGTGATGTTTTGCTTCATGTTTCTTGTGTTTGGTGTTCATTTAGCTTCATGGATCAGTGGTTTTATAGTCTTTATCAAATTTGGATTATTTTCTGACATTATTCAATTTTTTTTTTTTTTAATGCACTATGTGGGCCTCTCACTGTTGTGGCCTCTCCCGTTGCGGAGCACAGGCTCTGGACGCGCAGGCTCAGCGGCCATGGCTCACGGGCCTAGGTGTTCCGCGGTATGTGGGATCTTCCTGGACCGGGGCACGAACCTGCATCCCCTGCATCGGCAGGCGGACTCTCAACCACTGCACCATCAGGGAAGCCCTGACATTATTCAATTTTTTAATCTAAAGCATTGTAGTATTCAACTCTTGAAGATGGATTGGGTCTTTTTTATATTTCTCGTCTTTCTACTTCACATGTTCAACCTTCCCTCTAGCTTCTTAAACATACTGAATACAGTTTTAATGGCTTTAAAACCTGTACTAGTGTCATTATCTGCATCAAGTTTATATCATTTTCAATTAATTGATTTTTCTCATGAAAGATAGCATTTTCTTGCTTATTTGCATGCTTGTTGGATGCCAGCAATTGAGAATTTTATCTTGTTGGGTGCTGGATATTTTGTTATTCCTACATATGTATTCACATACTTTGTTCTGAGAGATTAAGTTACTTTGCAAAAATAACATACCCTCTTGATTCTTGCTTTCAAGCATTGTTACTTTGGACCAGAAAAACTTTTAATCTACATTAATTGCCCCACTAATGAGGTAAATAAAGCCTTCAGAAGTACTCTATCTGATGTTCAATGAGTTTTTATATTTTCCATTCTAGGTAATGAGAACAGGCAGTATTCCCAACCCTGTGTGAGTTCCCTCTAATTCTTCAAGGTGATTCTCTTTCTGGCCTCAGGTTGTTTAATCACACATATGCTGGTCAGTACTCAGACAATTACTTAAGAGAACCCTTTGCAGATCCCCAGAGATTCCACTCTCTGAGTGTTTCTCTCCTCCCTTCTTCTGTTCTGTGAATCCCACCTTCCTCAGCATCCCTGGACTCCCAGTGCTATCTCCTGAACCCATGGAGACTGTGAGACTTGGCCTGGGTTCCTCCTCCTTGCTTTGCAGCCTAGAAACTTTCTCCAGGAAATAAGGTAGGGCATTTGTAGAACTTGTTTATTTGTTTTTCTTATGTCTAATGTGTGAGAACCATTGTTTCATTGTTTTGTCTGATTGTTTTAGTTATTTCAAGTGGGAGAGTAAATCCAGTCCCTATTACTCCTTCTTGATCATAAACAGAAGTCTTTGAGCTAAATATTTTTCAAATATCTTCTCACCCTAATTTTTAAAAACCATTTATAGTTAAAATAATGGGTATGGGGACACAGACAGACTGAAAAAATTCCCTTAAGGTTTTTGTGGAGGTTTTGGGTGTATTTTTTGTTTTGTTCTATTCTGTTAACAAATGGTCTGTAAATTTATTTCAGTAAAATAATTCAGATTAAAAATTTATATGGGGCTTCCCTGGTGGCGCAGTGGTTGAGAGTCCACCTGCCGATGCAGGGGACGCGGGTTCGTGCCCCGGTCCGGGAAGATCCCACGTGCCGCGGAGCTGCTGGGCCCGTGAGCCATGGCCGCTGAGCCTGCGCGTCCGGAGCCTGTGCTCCGCAGCGGGAGAGGTCACAACAGTGAGAGGCCCGTGTACCGCAAAAAAAAAAAAAAAATTATATGAACAGCATCTGGATGGTGACAAAAATTTTTAAATCGCTGTGATTAATCAAAAAAATAATTTTATCTGTTTTTTTTTACCCTTTTATCTCCATTCTTCTCGATCATTCTGATCCAATAGTGTTCACAGAGCCTTCCTTCCTTAAATGCTTCTCCCCTTGGCCTTGTAACACTGTCCTCACTTCAGAATTTCACTACTTCTTGACCACTTTATGTCTATTTGCTTTTCCATTCCCCCCCCGCCATCCTCCTTACTACAGATGTTCCTGGGCTCAGTCTTTGTCTGTCACCCTCCCTTCCATGTGTCCTCCAATGGAAACTTCCTTTTCTATGCAGTGAACGTACAAGTCTGAATTTGTGATTCAAGTTCTCTTTCAGGCATCAGCCATGTAGAGCCACATTCCCGTTAGACGTTTACATATCTAGGCTCCACCGTCCCTGGATTCTCAACTTGACCTCATTATCTTTCATTGTCCCCCACCATTCTCTTCTCTATCCATTGACTGGACCATTCTTCTAGCAACCCAAGCTTTCAATTTTGTAGTAATCCATGTTTCATTTGAGTCTCCTTTATGCCTTAAGCCAGGCAGTCACCTAGCTTTACCTTTGTTTTCTGTAAAATCCTTCAGTAACGTTTTTCTTTCCCTTTCCACAGCCTCCTCCCTGATCTAGAGTCGATACTTCATGGTGTGTGATGATAAAGCTAGTATGAACACCTGGATCTTCTGCAGAGCCCTAATTCAGGGCTGTTTAACAAATGTTTCCTGGCTGTCTCTGGTTGTGTAGGTTGAATAAATGAACTGGTAGTTCCTTGCAATAGTGGGTCACTTCACTACATAATCCTATCATTGTTCTCAGTACTGCAAGCCTAATATTTCACCCTTCTCCCTGTGAACAAAGCCTAAGGGCATCATTTTTCAGATTTTCCATTCTCAGAGCAGAGTGAACACCATGCAGAAAGGTGAGATAATGCTGCAACTCCCTGCTATGAAACATACTCATTTTCATATTTTTCACACTAGACTTAGAGTTTTGACTTGTTTATTATTCCTTTAAATGTTATAAAAGCCAGTACATTAATCAGTTATTCTGCATATTAATATTCATTAAAGTAGGATGCCTTTGAAAAGTAAAGTGAAGGCAAGTAAAGCAAAATTTCCTTCAAAGTATCCATTGGATTTAGAATAAAAATATGTTCGATTCCTGATTTTTTAATCTAGGCACCCCAGGAAGAGGATGGAGACAAGATGGTGGAGTAGAAGGACATGAGCTCCAGCACCCCAGGAAATTATATTGAAATTTGGGCTTCCATGTGATTTTGGTTAAGCGTAAACCTCAGTCACTCTTTGGCATACCAAGAGAGGATAAAGCATCAGCAAGGGAAAGTGTTCACTAGGTCATTTGAGGGAGGCAAGACTACTTGGGCTATTTTAAAGAGGGAAGAAAAAGCTAAGAAATTAATTAATATACTGGAAATGAAATTTAAGTGATTTTAAAGACATCGTTGGGCATCTGAACTGTTAAAATAAAAGGATGACTACCAAGGATTCCCTATCAGGGTTTCTTAACTTTGGTACTATTGACATCTTGGCCTGGGTAATTCTTTGTTGTGAGGGGCATTGTTGGATGTGTAGCAGTATCCCTTGATTTTATCCACTGAAGCCAGCAGAGTCCACCCTGTTGTGACAACCAAAAATATCTCCATACACTGCCAAATGTCCCCAAGGGGGCAAAATTGAGACCCACTGCTATATATTAATGAACTACATCCATCTTTTGATATCATTGCTTATAAAAGCCTACATATTCAAAGCAGCTAAATGAAGCAACATGTGAAAAGTGAAAGCTCTAGGATATGTGGAAACCAACAGTTATAAAAGAATATCAGAGGTCTGTGGTATTCATATTTTCATTTGCATCTGCTTATTTCAGTGG
This sequence comes from Kogia breviceps, assembly GCF_026419965.1. Classification (NCBI taxonomy): domain Eukaryota; kingdom Metazoa; phylum Chordata; class Mammalia; order Artiodactyla; family Physeteridae; genus Kogia; species Kogia breviceps. The sequence continues at coordinate 109,927,735 of NC_081317.1, read as the reverse complement.
TTACCAGTTTGGTTTCACTTTTTACTCCCAAATTTAAGAGATTTGCATTAGAGAACACAATACTTTTTTTTCCCTTTTTTGGTAAAATAGCATTTTAAGCTACACATTGCAAGTCCACAAAGAAGAGAAGAACATAAGCACAAATTAAAATCAACATGCATATACTTTGAAAGAGAGAAAGTTCTCAATTTTATGGATAAGGCGAAAAAAGCACATTTTTTCCTTCTTATTTAATAGCTTGGGCAGGAAAAAAAGAAGCATTAAAGTTGTTATCACAACATGTTTCCTGGTGACTAGAATATCTTACCATATCTCTCAGAAAGTCTCATATCTCTCAAAAATTGGTACAGACCCATCTCACCATACCACTTAGGCACTGCAATCAGTTTAACAGAGAACAAAGGTAACAGTGGCTTAAACAAGACAGAATTATATTTCTTTTTCACTTTAAGTGAAAGGTACTAAGTTAGGTGATGTAGTGGTGGTCGGGTGGCACATGGTCACCAGGGACTCAGATTTCTTCTTTCTACGCAACTATCCTTAGCAGATGGCTCTCATTTTCAAGGACATAAGATGCCTTCTGGTGCTACTACTGTCACATCCAAGTTGTAGATTAGAAAAAGGAAAAATAGAAGGACACTTCTTCCCACTTCTTCTATCTTTAAAGAGACTTCCCAGAAGTTCCAAGCCATACTTTCACTCATATCTCATTGAGTGAAACAAGTCATATGACCACACCTCCATAATTCCCCTCTCCCGGCTCCGCTGTGGAGCAGGCCAAGGTCAGGCTACGTGAGGCCACATCCTTGCTCAGCTTCTTCCCCTTCCCTACCCTACTTTCCTCACTCCCTCGCAGTTCTTTTCTTTTTCCTCAATAAATCACATGTACTAAATCCCTGTCTCAGGCTCTGCATCTAGGGAAACTAACCTAAGACTTCAAGCTATTCATCTAGTTTTGCTCTCATTCAAGCCACCTTACTGCCCACCTCCAGGGCTATGTTGTTTCTTACATTCCATCACTTTAGTTGTTTAGGTTCCTAGATGAAATCTTATTAGATATGTTTATTAAAGTATTATTAGACAAATTTATTAAATTGCTATAATGATCTCTTAATGAGATCAAAGTTCTTGTGGTCAGCATCTGGCTTACACATGCCCAAGGGCCACCTTTCTCAGAGAAAGACCATTGGCCTACATGCTGAAATGTCACACTCAGGATGGTATGTTTCCACTGTATTTAATTCACTTTGTGAGATTAGCATAAGCAGAGGCTTAGCTGCTATAACTCTGTTTACTAGATTTTGAACACTCCTAATTGCTTCTTCAAAATTTCTCTCAGTGAATAATGAAACAACCAATGAATGACTCAGAACTTCAAACACTCCATGGATAAAGAAGATGTAGTACATATATACAACGGAATACTACTCAGCCATAGAAAAAGAATGAAATAATGCCATTTGCAGCAACATGGATGCACCTAGAGATTATCGTACTAAGTGAAGTAAGTCAGAAAGAGAAAGACAAATACAGTATGATATTACTTGTATGTGGAATCTAAAATATGACACAAGTGAACTTATTTACAAAACAGAAACAGACTCACAGACATAGAGAACAGACTGGTGGTTGCCAAGGGGGAGTGGGGGAGGGATGGATTGGGAGTTTGGGATTAGCAGATGCAAACTATTATATATATGTATAACAATCACTTTCCTATACACCAGGAACTAACACAGCATTGTAAATCAACTATACATCAATAAAATAAAATTTTTTTTAAAGCAAGAAAAAAAAGAACTTCAAACATTCCAAATACAGGAACAGAGTCAGCACCTCTACTTCTTGCTTCTTAAACTGACCCCACCTCCCCAGAGATGGCACAGGAAGACCACCACAGAGTGACACTGGTGGAGTGTTGCTTCATGGATGACCTCCTGCCTCCTGCTGGAGAATAGGGCCTCCACGGGGACAAAACATCACAGGGCTCTGAAGTCCTCCAACAGGTGGATGAACCTGCATCCCTCACAGCAACAGCTGGCACCTCTTATTATCACCCATGTGACCCTTCCTCCTGGCACACCTGGACTTTAGCTCAGGTGTTTGAGACAAATCTTATTAATATAGAATAATCTCACATTACCTGACTGAAAATTAATTCTGTCCATTTTAAATGACATCTCATTTTAAAGTTAAAACACTGAATAACACTCAGAGAAGGGTTGAGCACCTGCCCAGGGCCAGTGCTGGATCTGCAAAGTGCTAACTGCAGTGCTAACTGCAAAGCCGTGCTCTTATCCACTACTATCTCAATTTGTAAATTATATATCACTTAAGCAAAAAATCTGAAGTAGAAAATAGTGAACTATGAAAGATATTACATGGCTCTCTTCTGAAAGAAAGTATTCTGTGTTCCCTACCATTTCCACAATATTGTTTCTATTTTTAATGCAATGCATCTCAAAAGAGATAAAAGAAAATTGCTATGTAACAGAGGTGTCAAATATTCACACTGTACCTAAAAGGAAGGGTTTGAGTTTCAGTAATGAAAAAACATTACTTCTATAATCATAGATAAATTATTTTGAAAAGATGTGGTGATGTCTTCCTAAAAGGCAAAAAAAAATTATCTTAGTATAGTATTCCCTTTTATGAAAGAGAAATTATATTTCTGGCCAGCCAAAGGAAATATTTTAAATTATTACATCTTTCTTAGAATGTCTGGGGCTCCATATCCACTTATGCTACAAACTACCAAGTTTGACCAAATAATGAGTCTTGAAATGTTCAAATGATCATCAAAATGTATGAAAACTTTCAAAATATTAAAATTTCTATGTCACTATTTCCTATCCAAATATTAAAATTTTGTAGCAATGAGTCAGCCAAAGTACTCCTCTACAGAACATTAGGCATGTAAATGAGATCTATAATATGTCTACATTTGAATCAGTACCAAGCACGCATACGCACACACATTCACAAAGTTATTCTTTCATCATGGGCATTGTTCATATTATTAACAGGAACAGCAATCAATATATTAACCTTTGTAATTTCTAGATCTGATTACAGAAAGATACATAAATGTACAAAAGTTCATAAAACATAAATGCAGTTTATTAAAGTATTTACATTAATGCTATCATACTATATATAATATGTTGCAATATGTAATATTATTATACTTATTATAAAGTGAATGCTCATATAACCACCACTCATGTCAAGAAACAGAGAACTGTCAGCACCCTTGCAGGCCCTCCATGTGTCCCTACTGATGACAATACCTTCCCTCTCTCTAGTAGTACCCACACCTGATTTTTGTAACAGTAATCACCTATTTTTGAAATTTACATCAATGAAGTTATTCTGTGGTTTTAATCTTTCACTTACTGTTATGTTCATGAGATTCTTCTATTTTCTTCATTTTCATTGTTTTGTAATATCCCTTCATATGAATAGATCATAACTGATTTATCCATTCTACTGCTGATGAACATTACCAGCTTGGGGCTGCTGCGTACATTCTTGACCTGCATTCTGTTATATATGTATAAATTTCTCTTGAGTACATACCTAGAAATAAAATTGTTGGCTTGTTGGCTTTGCATGTTCTCAACTTAACTAGATGTTGAACCATTTCCCAGAGTAGGTGTATTAATTTATAAACCCATATCAATTCATGAGAGTTGTCAGAGCTCTAAATGTTTGCCAATTCATTAAAGTCTGTTAATGTCAGACTTCTCACTTTTTGTCAGTATGCTTGGTGTGTAATGAAATCTCACTTGATCTTAATTTGCATTTCCTTGATTAATAATGGCATAGATTATCATTTCATGTTTCCTCACCATTATAAGTCCTTTGTCCATTTTTCTATTCAGTGGTCTGCATTTTTTAAAATCTACTGGAGATAATTTTAAAATCTACTTTTTATATTTCTTGGATATTAATACTTTGGCAAATATAATCTCCCTATCCTTACATTTTCTTTATGATTTTTTTGAGGAACCAAAGTTGTGATTTTAATATAGTTAAATTTATCAAATAGTTTCCCTTATGGTTAGTGCTTTATGTATCTTGTTTGAGAAATGCTTCTCAAACCCAAGATCATAATGATATTATCTACTTGAAGTTTTGTAGTTTTGTTTTCACATTTAGGTCCGTAATCTACTTGGAATTTACTTTTTTTTTCCCACTCTTTTTACAATATTTTAGATTTTCTTTTTAAACTTATTTTTATTGAGTAATAGTTGATTTATAATATATTAATTTCAGGTGTACAGCATAGTGATTCAATATTTTTTATAGACTATACTTCATTTAAACTACTATATATAAAGTATATAACTAATAAGGACTTACTGTATAGCTCAGGGAAATCTACTTAATTCTCTGCAGTGACCTATAGGGAAAAGAATCTTAAAAAGAGTGGATACAAAAAAAAAAAAAAAAAAGAGTGGATATATGTATATGTATAACTGAATCACTTTGCTGTACACCTGAAACTAACACAACTTTGTAAATCAACTATACTTTAATAAAAATTTTTTAAAAATGAAATATCAACTTTCCAAAGTTAAAAATAATAAAATTATAAAATAATTACTATATTGCCCTGTGCTGTACAATATATCCTTGTTGCTTATTTATTTTATACATAATAGTTTATACTCTCAATCCCATACCCCTATCTTGCCCCCTTCCTCCCCACTCCCCACTGGTAAGCACTAGTTTGTTCTCTATATCTGTGAGTCTGTTTTTGTTTTGTTATATACATTTGTTTGTGTTATTTTTTAGATTCCACACATAGGTGAAAACATGGAGTATTTGTCTTTCTCTGTCTGACTTATTTCACTAAGCATAAAAAATACCCTCTAGGTCCATCCATATGTTGTAAATGGAAGAATATCATTTTTATGGCTGAGTAATATTCCATTGTGTGTGTGTGTGTGTGTGTGTGTGTGTGTGTGTGTGTGTGTGTGTGTATACCACAACTTCTCTATCCATTCATCTGTTGATGGACACTTGGGTTGCTTCTGTATCTTAGCTATTGTAAATAACACTGCTATGAACACTGGGGTGCATGTATCTTTTTGAGTTAGTGTTTTCATTTTTGTCAGATATACATACAAGAGTGGAATTGCTGGATCATATGGTAGTTCTATTTTTAGTTTTTTGAGGAACTTCCATACTGTTTTCCATAGTGGCTGCACCAATTTACCTTCCCACCAACAGTGTACAAGGGTTCCCTTTTCTCCACATCCTAGCCAACATTTATGTGTAGACTTTGATGTTAGTCATTCTGACAGGTGTGAGGTGGCACCTCACTGCAGTTTTGATTTGCATTTCTCTAACAATTAGCAATGTTGTGTGTCTTTCATGTGCCTGTTAGCTACCTGTATACCTTCTTTGGAAAAATGTCTATTCAGGTCTTCTGCTTATTTTTTAATTGGATTGTTTATCAATATTGAGTTGTATGAGCTGTTTATATATTTTAGATATTAACCCCTTATCAGTCACATCATTTGCAAATATTTTCTCCCATTCAGTAGGTTGTCTTTTCATTCTGTCAATGGTTTCCTCTACTGTGTAAAAGCTTTTAAGTTTAATTAGGTTCCATTTATTTTTGCTTTTATATCTTTTGCCTTAGGAGACAGATCAAAAAAAAATTGCTACAATTTATGTCAAAGAGCGTTCTGCCTATGCTCTCTTCTAGGCGTTATATGGTTTCAGGTCTTACATTTAGGTCTTTAATCCATTTTGAGTTTATTTTCGTATGTGGTGTTAGGGAGTGTTCTAATCTCATTGTTCTACATGTAGCTGTCCAGTGTTCCCAGCACCACTTACTGAAGACTGTCTTCTCCATTCTCCATTCTTGCCTCCTTTGTCACAGCTTAATTGACCATAGGTGCGTGGGTTTATTCTGGGCTCTCTATCCTGTTCCATTTATCCATGTGTCTATTTTTGTGCCAGCACCATGCTGCTTTGATTCCTGTAGTTTTGTGTTATAGTCGGAAGTCAGGGACCACAATACCTCCAGGTTTGTTCTTTTTTCTCCAGATTGCTTGCTCTGGCAATTTGGGGTCTTTTGTACTTCCATATAAATTTGAAGATTATTCTAGATCTGTGAAAAATATCATAGGTATTTTGATAGGGATTGCATTTAATCTGTAGATTGCTTTGGGTAGTATGTGCTTTATAATAAATCTTGATATCTGGAAGAACAAATCCTCCCATCCTCTTGTTCTTATGCAAGAGTGTCTCTGCTTTTCTTAAACTTTTGCCTTTCCAAATAAACATCAGAATCAGCTTTAAAGATCCACAAAAATAACACACACAAAAAACTGCAGCTGAGTTATTTTTATGAGAAGCTTTAAAAATACTGATTCAACTTCTTAATGATTATAGGTCTATTCAGTTTTGTTTTGTTTTGTTTTTGGCCATGCCACACTGCTTGCAGGATCTTAGTCCCCAACCAGGAATTGAACACAGGCCACGGCAGTGAAAGCACCAAGTCCTACCCACTGGACTGCCAGGGAATTCCCAGTTTCATTATATTGTTAAGGACTCTGTCTTATCTAATTATCTAACTTTTCAAATGTATTGACATAAAGTTGCCTATCAGCAGTGCTATCCCATTTTTTCTTCCCAATAATGGGTATTTGTGACCTCATTTTTTTCCTTGATCAACTAACCAATGTTTTATCAATTTTATTAGCCATTTTGAAATATCAGTTTCTGACTTCCTTAATCCTCTCTACTACTTTTTAATTTCCTATTCCATTTACTTCTGTTCTTCATTATTTCTTTCCTCTTCATTGTTTGGTTTATGTTGTTGTTGACTTTCTAAGTTCTTGAGATGGATGCTGAGCTCTGTCTTTCACCACCTCTAATGTAAGAATTTAAGGCTCTGTATTTCCTTCTAAGGATGGCTTTAGCCATGCCCTATAAGTTTTGAACTGTAGTATTTTAATTACTAGTCACTTCAATATATTTTCTGATTTCCATTATGGCTTATCTTTGATCCATAAGATAATTAGAAAATTTCTTCTATTCTAACATAAAAGGATTTTCTACATATCTTTTAGCTATTGATTTCCAGCATAATCACATTATGATAAGAGAAACATAATCTCTATGATTTTAGTCCCTCTACAACATATTGAGACTCTGGCTTAGTACATTTCCATGTGTGATTAAGAAGGTGTAGGGTACAGTGTTTTATATATGTCCATTAGATCGAGTGCTTTAATAGCATTGGTCACAGTCTCTATATCCTTAATAAGGTCCTTAAGACTCAACTCTTCTGGAATTGGCAAATTCCCTAGAGCAAAGGTGTTTTAGTCCCCTGCTTACCAGCCTGGATTCCCGTGTTCCCTTCAATTTTATGTGGTAATTCCTAATCATTTTGTAGGCATTTTGATGTGATGCTTTTAATATGTTTTTATATCTTATCCAACATTTTGAGTTGCTTTTGATGAGAAGTTGATCTGAATAGCCTAGCCTGCCATTTAAGAACCTGGAAATTCTAGTTCCTGCCAATGTTATCAGCTCTGATTTTTTTCTCTTATCTAATTTAATACTCTTTTATGTGAAGTAATGTAATTCTTCTGACTTCATTTCTTCTTATTGATTTTATATTATTTCAGGAATTGATCAGCAAAGTTCAAATGACCTAAACTCTCCTATCTCAAATATGTGGAATTCTTCCTGGCTGAAAGTTTTCAAAAGCCTGTTTGAACTTACTGATGCTAATCACATCTTTCAAAAGAAATTCTTGGATACCTGCCCTTGGTATAGGCTGCCAAAAGATATTAGCATTCCTAACCTCTGCTACCACACTATCCATTACAAATAAAATTTGATTTATAGCCTAAAAAAAGCCTATTTGAACTTAATCTTGAAAATCCTTAACAGGTTATAAAATTGTAATATGTATTACAAGGAGCTTGTTAGGACAGATACTCTTCATTGGATAATGTGCTGCTGTTTCCAGTTACGGTGTGGTTGTGTTTTCTGTTGGCTGATAGAATCTTGTAACAATGTAGGACGACGTACCATACAATGGAAATAACACAAGGTTTGAAAGTGAACTCTTAGGTCCAAATCCCAGCTCTGACAATAAAGTACTAACTGGCTCATGGAAAATCACTTCACCTCTCTGGGCCTGTCTGTTCATCTATAAAATGGGTTTAAGACCACCTACTCACGGGTTACTTTAAGGATCAAATGGGATCACATGCACATAAGAACCTAGCATCATGCCCAGCCCAGAGTAAATACCCAGTAGGAGTCTGTCATTGAGTCTGGAGGCACCAAACCCTTAAAGCACTAGAAAGGCAGAGGAAAAATGTTAAATATAAGCTCTATAGTATTATATGAGAGAGGGATTTGAAAGTGCAAATAGCACATTTGCAAATAGCAAAGATACTGTGTACATATATGATAATGTTATGCAAGGAAAAGTACGACTGAAAGAACAATTAATAAAGAAAACTATCAGTTAAATCCTTTGTTTCTTTTTTTCCTGTTTCTGAAATTCTTAAAAGAATGAAATCTCTTTCAGAATTCATAAGGCTGGGTTTGGGTCTTTTTTGCATTTTGTATGTGTGCAGCTGTTCCTCCACTATAAGTATGCACATCTGCTCATTAGCAATACAGTATAATTCCCACTGTCTAATTATTTGCAGATGATAGATTCCTTGTACGTGGGCTAAAAAAAGGATAGTCCTTCAAAACTGGTGACTTATTTTAAAAGACCAACTTAAAAGGGTCAGCACAACGAAGTTCAGATATTAATTTGGCAGTTCAAATATATGAACACCAGCACTTAATTGCCAACTTGATGAGAAACAGAAGGAATAGAGGATTCTTCTCTCTCCAGTTAATATTCCCCGATAGACAGCACCAGGCACTGGCTTCTCTACAGTGCACCTGGAAAGAGGCTGTGAAACAAACCTGCTAAAGTTGGAGCGGGCCAGCCCCACTGCAGGTTCTCTGGGAACCACGCACCTCGAGCGGTGCTGCACAGTGAGTGTGGGCTGTGCTGGGAGGCGGGGTGTGTGGTCCACGGACGCTGAATGGAGAAGAGTCCTTGGGGTCTCTAGTCTCAACCACGGGCTGAGGAACCACGTTAATCCCCTACTCTTGGCTCTGAGGGTGAGGCAGCAAGCCAGGGTGTGTGGTCCTAGGGCTCCATGAAACCAACACCAGAGACAGGGTGGCCCATGGGGACAGCCAGATGAAGCTTCTGAGGACAACTGGGAGCTCCCTGTGGGAGGGTGGAGGGTGGATGTGGGAGGGAAAGGGATGCTGAGCAGTTGATCGAGGATAAAGGGTATGAACCAAGCATAGGAAACGATCAAGCGCATTCAAAACACAAGATGGGTAAAATGAGGGGGAAAAAAATGGAGAAATACTGGGGCTCAAGAGAGAGCAAGGCCAACAAATGGGAGCTGATGAAATGGCTCTTACACGGGCAGGGTGAGCATGGTGGCTATTACAGATGACACGCTTATTCTGTGCCCGGCACTGCACTCTGCACAACAGACTACATTCCTTCATACATCTTGACGGACACTGATGGGAGAGGAACCGTTTTACAGATGGGAAAACGGAGATTCGTTCATTCATTTGTTCAATGAGAATATATTTCATATGAAGCTTACTTTCTAGAAGAGGAGACAGTTAATAAACAAGAAACAGACAAATCAGTCCACCCTGTGATAAGTGGTAGGAAGGAAAGAGACAGCAGTGATGGCAAAAGGCGGGAGGAGGGCCGGAGAGCCTCCTTTAGTTAGGGCGGGTCAGCGAAGACGTCTCTGAGGACGTGACTCTTTAAGCTGAAGGAAAGGAAGGAGCCAATCACACCAAGAGCTGCAGGCAGACGGACCAGCAGGTATGGGCCCAGCAAGGGAGTGCTTGTGTCTTCCAGGAATGGGGTGAACGAAGGCCACGGTGCAGACATGCAGTGGGTGAGGGGCGTCGGGGGGAGAAGAGGCAGGACCTGAGGCTGGAGCAAGAGGCGCCAGTCAGCTGATCCCAGGCCAGGCTGCCATGGTACCGCTGAGTGTGTATCAGCCCAAAGGAAAGGCAGGAGAGGGACATACTTTTGTTTCATGTTTTTGACGGATCATTATGGGTACTGGATTGGGAAAGGGGCAAGGCCAGTTAGGAGGCGACTGTGGCAGCCAAATGAGAGTAATGAGAGCCACGACCCAGTGGTCAGGCAGAGACAGAGAGAAAGGAGGCGGTGAGTGACGTAACCTCCCCAGGCCACGTGGCTAGTACGTACATGGCAGGCCTGGTTAAAGCCATATCCTCTAACCCCAGAGTCCATACTCTTAACAGGCTTGATTAAAGCTGTTTTAATTAAGGAAGCATTTTAATTAAGATCTTCAGAGGAGTGACTGGGAGTTCATCACCAGCTTACAGTTGAAGGCAATTTTAGTAAGGATTAGTTCAGCTGTTGTAAGAAAAAAAAAAAAAAAAAAAAGAAAAAGAAAAAGAAGAAGGCCTAAGATGAACCAATATAACAATAGCTTAAGAAGTTCTTGCATAAAGAGTCCAGCCTGGGATACTGACTCTGGAGCCTTCGATCTTGCAGCTCCCCAGTTACAAGGGTGAGGCCTCCACCCCTGTGGTCTAAGACGGTTCATCACTGCATCCACAAGTAACTTGCGGGAAGGAAGAAAGAAGAGGAGAATGGCCTTTCCTCTAAGCGTACCGAACCCAGAATTTGACACCATCACTGGTACTCATGCTCTGGTAGTCAGAACTCAGACATATGGCTATACTTAGTCATAAGGAGTCTGGGAAATTTAGTCTTTATTGGTGGTTGCACATCCAGCTAAAATTCCAATCCTTCAGAAGTAGGGAAACTGATATTGGGGTCAGCTCGCAGTCTCAGCCAGAAGGCCTCTGCAGAAAGGCCACCACTAACCAGAGCAGTTCCCCACCTGCGGCCCCAGCCCCTGGGAAGGCCAGGAGCTACTACTAGAGGTCCACAAATCCAGCTGTGCAGCAGGCATGGCCTAGAGGCTGTGGAATGCATTATGCATGTAGGCATTTCCATTTTCCAGAGGTACGTGACATTGTGCTAGTTAATAAAACAGGCATTCAGTTTAAAGTGATTAAATTTGCAGTAGCATTTTCATATATTTGCTTTAAAAAGGTTACTAAGGGCACAACTATATCACATGGGCGATCCTGAAAAATGTTTATCTTTAGAAGAGGTCCTCCTAGTCAAGAAGCAGGGACCCCTCTGGTGTAGGGGAAAGAAAACAGATTTGGGCTCTAGTCAGAGCTGTGTCCAAATATTGCCAACAACATCAAGCAAGACTGTGTCAGTCTTCTGGAACCTCATTTCCTCTCTTCTGTTAAGCGAAGACAGTGAACCCCACTTCATAAGGTTATGGTAAGGGTTAAATGAAATGATAGGTATAAAGCATCTACCACTAAGACTGGCCCGTAGGGGTGCTTCATAAATGGTGCTGTCCTTTCCCCAGGATCAAGGAGAGTGAAACAGGTTGGAATCGAGAAGTCAGGTTTATGGGATCAAGGCAGGCAAAGCTGAGTCTCCACATTGTGCACTTGTGTGCTTGTGGCTTGGCTCAAGGTACAGGGTCTGGGCCCTGCCTCCTCCGGCAGGAATAGGAGGACCGAAACGATGGAATCCATGCACAGAGCGTGCTAGGCACAGGGCTACAGAGCACGCGTGAGAGGCTGGGATCTTATCTGGTTCTTCTGACACTGTGTCAGCAGCAAACGCGAGGAGGTTTCTGCCTACCAACCTCACCGCCATCGCCGCCAGCAGTTTCATCATAGAACGAGAACACAAACAATGTTGAAATCTTTCCAACTAGCAGGAAGTACAAAAGAACCTTTGTGGGTAGAAAACCCACCCTTTAGTAAGCAGAGGGTAAATATTTTCCCACAGAAATCAAGGATATAAAAATAACTAAATAAAACGGGTGACGTTGTATTGTTGTGTTGAGAAGAACACAATTACAAAGCAGCCACCTGCATGGTTCTTGACGTTTTCAAGGGATTTTCACACAATTTCATTTCGTTCTTATGACAACCCAAGAAGTACGCAGCATAGATATTACTACCCCTTCGTTGTAGATGAGAAAACAGAGTTTCAGACTGAGTAAGTATCTTGGTCAAGGTCGTGAGGTTGGGAGGAGGTCCACCTGGTGCCAGAACCCGAATCTAAGTGTCAGGCTCTGCCATGTTGTCTGGAGACCGGGGGAGTTTGGGGACCCACACGGTCAGGAAGGAGCACACTGTTCCTTAGGAGCCTGGAGGAACTGTGTTTGTCCCGTGAGTAAGACAAAGCCAGAACAGGACGCAGTAGCTTCAACAGTGGTACCTGAATGCTTCGGCAAAAGCAGAGGTTTCTGGGTAAATTCAGAGGAAAGACTATTCCATTCACTGGCCAGTCATCTGTAAACTTCACCTGAAGCTAATCCACTGAGCAGCACTCTCTCAGGACTCACTGCCTGTTGGCTGTGGAATAGCGGCTCTTGGGCCCCCTATATCTTTAAAAGCCCACACTTTCTGAGAGCTCTTACCAGCTCTGCCCCTTTCAAACTGGTGGGCCATGGGGATTTCCTCCTTTCCACTGGGACAGATACTGTGAGAGCTGCTTTAGTACCCTGAAGCAGGGAAGAATGTGCAGGATTTTCTCTGTCTGCTCTATACCTTGAAGATCTGATTTAATTGAAAGGGAACTTAAGCTTAAATTCTTGCTGTTTCTACTATATTAGACCCTTGTCATTAGCAAGAACCCCACATTTGCTAATACCACTCAAGGATATTGCTTCTCCCACAAAATGAAGTAAATTATAACTAAAGATTTTTAGTGGCCCCTGCAAATCCTTCATAACTTTATAAACAAGGCAGTAAAGCCTTTCAACATGCTAATTAAAATACATTTCTCTTGAGGCCTATTGCTGTTGAGAATCGTGTGTCGCGGGGGGCGGGCCTATCATCACATCAAAGATCAACGTCATCTCAACTTGTACTTAAGTTTTGTCTTTTTGTTGATAAGTAATTCTGGTACAGGTAAGAGCATTCTTCAAGCAGGTGGAGGAATCACTTACTCTTGTTTCTGAAAAGAACCTACAGTGGACTATTGCTTCACAGACCAGAGTCTCCACCAAAGCCAACACGCTTCTGTCCTTACAAACGTCCATTTTCTGAGTAAGAGTAATCAGTCTTACACGCCTCTACTTCCCCCACCTGCCCTACTGGGTGCTTTTCTTTTCTGGGCCACTGTGAAATGTGATCAGAGTCAGCATGTAACTTCAGGTAGAGAATTAAGAAGTTGTGTTCAGGTGGCCAAGTTCACCTGCAGCTCAGCTATCTCCTGCTGCATGCCCATCCTTTAGCAAGTGGACTTCAAAGTCTCACCTCAGAAAAATTACATGATTACACGTTTTAGACCTTCAGAGTTCCCTGGAAATATTAAATCCATTGATACGAGACTTCTTATGAACTTATATTTTTGCGTTTAATCTCCCAGGGTTAACCAATACTTGTTTTAATTATTTCAGGTTAACATTTTGGGCTGTGATCTTATACACACTTATGTGAATGCTCATTTGATCTCAGTTTATTGGGATTTAACTATTTTCTTCCTATAGAAATGTACCTTCCCTGTGTGTTAACCAAAATGTTGGATACTGCTGCTTATTCCGGACCACTTAGTGATCTAGCACCACTTAGCAGAATACCTGGCAAAAAAGAGCAGGCAGAAGATAAATGTCATTAATGAATGCTTGTCTGTCACAATACTTCAGAAATATTGAAAAGGCATCTGATATGCTCTCAGGCCATATGTCCCAAATCCTAAATCCTAACTCTGAATTACCAAGGAACCTCCAATCAAACCACCAACAGGTCTTGAAGAAACAATTTCTAGTGCCCGGCCCTCGGTGTCTGAGTCAATGATAAAACCATTCACATGGCTTTAGACCTCTGATTTATGGAGCCAGATGAACACGGTTAACTAACAGTTACTGAATATAATGATCGAGCATAATGCTCATGGTTTAAATTGAGTAAGTGGATTAGTGAGGGTCTTCGTTGTTGTTGGAAGTAACAGAAAGCCAACAAACTAGCTCGAGTGAAAAAAAGGAAGGGAATACCTAGTAGCTCTCCTAGCTTGAAGAGCTCACAGGAGAGCTCTCAGAATTGAAGGATGAGCTGCAGGAATGAGGGGTCTCAGGGCCTCAGAGCCTCCTGAGGGTTTTCTCCTCCCACCTCTCATCTCTCAGCGTCTCTGCTCATCTTCCTCCCTCGCTTCTCTGGTGGGCACGTCATTCCCCCTACAGAGCACCCACCCCGGTAGCTGCAACAAACTGAGAACATATGACAGTCCCAGGGAAAGACTCTAGCTGGTTCTGCTTGGGTCACATGCCTGTTCTTTGGATCAAACATTGTTGACAATAGGAAAAGATACTGATTGATCAGGACTGGATCATGTGATCACTCCATTGGCCCTATTCCCAGAAGGGTCCTAGGAAACCCTACAAGGCAGAAAAAGATTGTTACCATGGCCCATTACACTGAACTATCTAAAAAAGTAATTCTAATAATAATGCGGGAAGATCAGGTATCTTGTGATTTAATATGTGTGACTGTATATATTACGTGAAACACTACTCTAAGCAGAAACAAATATACACAAGGGTAGAAAAACTCTCCCCCTACATGTATAATTTGTCCAAAATATCAGTGTAAAAAATAGGTCACTCGACATTCCATTCCCATTGTCTGTGACCCTATCATTCCATCATTACCAACTTCATCTTCTGACTCATAGAATTGAAGCTGGAGTTGAACCAGATGACCTCTAAAGTCTCTTCCAGTCTATGAGCCTATGAACACCTTGTTAGGAAAAAAAAAAACACCTCTGGAAGAACAGCACATCAACCGGTTACATTATTGGACAGTGTTATGGGCTAAAGTGGGTCCCACCTCTCCCCACACTTCACATGTTTAAGCCCTAACCTCCAATACTTCAGAGTGTAACTTCGTTTGGAGATAGAGACTTTAAAGATTAAGATTAAATGAAGTAATCTGGGTGGGCCCTAATCCAATTTGACTGGTGTTCTTATACAAAGAGGAGATCAGGACACAGACACACACAGAGGGAAGACTGTATGAGGAGAAGACAGCCATCGACAAGCCAAGATGAAACCAACCCTGCCAATGCCTTCAACTCAGACTCCCAGCCTCCAGGGCTGTGAGAAAATTAATTTCTGTTGTTTAAGCCACCCAATCTGTGATACTTGATGATGGCAGCCTTAGCAAATCAATACAGATAGTAAACCAAGAATTTCATAGAGGACTGAGGCAAAGTTGAGACAAATCTGATCCATGGGATGGGGAGAACAAGAGGTTCTCCTAAAGTTCTTTTGAAGGTGGAATTCCTCTGAGATTCAGGGGCCAGAACTAGTGACCTAATAACTGAGGTGAGTTAGTAAAGATGTGATAAAATGGGTAAGACATTAAGAGAAGTAAGGAGAGAGAAGTGGATGACAGACTTCACCCTCTTTGAAGTTTTGCAGGGGCCAAGCATAAGGTGGTTGTATCGGGACATGGCATTACGGGTGGCCAGGCCAAGGCCACGTAGCCAGCCCTGTGGGCCTGTGGGGAGCCTGTCTCCTCCATGACTTCAGGCTTGCCTGGGCTCCTGATAGGTGTCTCCACTTAGAACTTTGGAGCCCTCAGCATCCTGCCTGACCCTCGGCTTTGAGAGCCAAGAGGCTGATGGCGGCTCCATCTGGACCAAAGGCTTCCCAGCATGAGTTCCTGGCCATCACTACTCTTATTTATGATGCTCACCAGTCAGTTTCCCTTTGAGCCATGCGCCACTAGGCTTGCTGTTCTCATATGATGTGACAGTCCAGTAGTCCAAACGGGGGTGGCATCAGAACCTCCCGATGATAGTACTCCTGCCCTACCAGTCCTGTACCTCCCCTGCCCCATACCTCACTGCTCTCCCACCAGGGACTCATCCCCCCATGCCAACCAGACTTCACTGTCATGGAGAGCCTGCTCCTGGCCTCCTTCCCGGCCTTTACCCACCCTGCTGGATGTACCTGGATCCTGGACCTGCCTGACCCTGGCTCGTTGATCATTTTGCCGTTCTTGCCTTAGCTCTGACCTTGGCCCTCTGGCAAACCACCCTGGCATTAAGTGGAACCAGAACTCAGGGCTCACCAACCTATGCTGCTGGGGTCTTGGTAAGGTCCCACCCCAAAGCACAATGCACATTTGGAAAAACACATCCATTCGTCGGGAAATAGCCAACGTGGCGTACCCACTCCCCCAGAATCTGACACCAAAGGGAAAATATTTCCGTTAAATAGACCGATTGCTAAATGAAAATCACATCGGATATACAGGACTTCTCAGTTCATAAGCCTCATGATATCAGATCACACACTGGCAAAGCAGTGCTTGTAAGGCTGTTAAGATGAAATCTGGAAATTACTCCATTATTGAATATTACAATGATATTTGCCAACATGAGATTTTTGCTTGTGTGTGCCTTCAAATAAAATTCCTGACCACCATTGTTTACAGCCCAAATATATTAATATCTCCATATAATAAATTCCAAAGAAGACAAATGAAATATTTAAATAACCCAAGCATTGTAGAACTACTGAATACTGCATTTTACCTTTATGTTCTTCTTCTTTTAAGTCACCCACAGACATTTAAAAGAAAAAAAAATGGGTGATAATGTCAAAAGATGAGAAAGGCTAAATAAATTCAGGGAAATAAAAGAACCATAAATCAGGAAAACTTTGGAGCTGCTAGAAAGACACTTTAATTTTGTAGACAAAAGACTGCATTAAGGAGGAATAATGCAATAATCAAAGGTGAACGAATCTCTATTGTCTGGTGTCTTTCTCTGTGGGAATTTTCCCACCCCTGACAGCTGTAAAGGGGGGAGGGGTGCAGACGGTGGCTGTGCCTTTATTCTCTCGCCCTCGTTCTCCCCAGCCCCTCCCCTTCTCCGTCAATAAATGTCTGCAATCATATTCTTGAGCTCCTGTGTGATTTCAAGGTTCATCTCTTCCATGCAGTTCAAACACTAATTATCCCAGCTGTAATTAGTAAGATAATTAAATACTGGCTCACTCATCTACCTTGGGTCGGGTCATGATTCTCCCAGAAGACCTTGAGCAGCTCCTCAAAGCTGATGCGTTCTGGCTGGTATACCACTCGGACTACTTCTGCGTGGCCAGTTTTTCCTTGAAAGAAACAGAACGTACAACCCAAATTTACTGACAACATCAATTTATGACAAGTTATTTGTTTCCAAAAAACCACTAGACAAAGGCTGAAATTCTTCCCTCTGAAGGCAGGGTGGGGAGCACAATTGTACTTTAATGCTTTCATCCTAAGTCTCTGTCGCTGGCTCTTTTTCCATAAAAGCACACGGTTGTCCTCGAGCAAGTTTCCTGAGGATGATCATCTCTCTTCATTGTGTTCTCATTTTGTTTTAATTCCATGAGAAAATAAACTCGGGTTTTCATTTTTCTAATCTCACTCTTATGAAACCTTATGGATCCAACCTGACATGGTGCTAGAGATTTGAAACTCTGCACGGGGAACGAGCCAATTTATTTTTATCATCCCCCCCACTTCTCTGTACATAGTAAGCTCAGCTGCACTACAGAGGGAGATGGTGCCAGATAGAGAAACCCAAGAAAAAAACAGGCTCATAATTCATTCACATTAGATAAATTCGTTAGCAGAGAGACATATTTGCTGAGCTGTTAACACCGAGGCGAGGGTCAGCTTCATATACCCAGCAGGACGGTAAGTGTTTTCACATTCTAATTCGTCTCTGTGGTAAACAACTACTGTAGCAAAATCCTCTCTGCAGCCCCTTCAAAGGTGTCCCCAAGGTTCTAAGGATCAGGGAAGCAGGTACTTGCAGTACCACTTGTACCTGTGGAATTCATGCCCTCTCTTATTTTACAGTGTTACACATGGTAAATAATAGACCCCTCCATACTAACATCATCTCTATGTTTAAATTTGTTTTCCATCTCTTTCAGGCACCTTGTGTGTAGTAAAGAATTTAGCCTTGCCCAAACAGGCAGCTGGCCTCTGCCTTGGCTCTGGTAGGTAATCTAGGTCATACCTGATAGGAGTGTCCTAATTTAGAGAGGCCACACCTATATGCTTAGGGTGGGGCTAGCCACACTGAATCTCAGCGTAGGGCCGCCAACAGTCCTAGGGTAGAGGCTGCCATATTGGAAAGACCAACCATGTGACCTGAGGGTGGTTGCTTTGGGTAACACAGTAGCGGTTGACCGAGAGCCTCAGTTCAACCATGTGGGCAATCAATCAATCATACCTATGTAATGAAGCCCCAATTAAAAATTCTGAACACCAAAGCTTGGGAGAGCTTCCTGGTTGGCAATAGTCTGCATATTGTCACACATGGAGGCCAGGAGGGTAACGTATCCTGACTGCATGGGAGATGACACAGAGGCTTTGCACTGGAACCCTTCCGGACGCCGCCTATGTGACCCTTCCTTTAGCTGATTTTGATCTGTATCCTTTTCCTGTAATCAGCTATAACTGTGAGGATAACAGCTCTCGACTTGCGTGAGTCCTTCTAACAAATGATCAGACCTCCCAGTGGTTTGGGGAATCCTTTGAACTTGCATCTTAGTTTGCAGAAGTGTTTTTCCCTATGTTGGTAATCTCACCTTAATTCTTACAACCCTCCAATTGCACACGCAGGGAAGACAGAAATCCCCATTTGACAAACTGGCAAACGGGTACATATGAGTTAGATTTTCCCAAGGTCATACAGCTAGCAAATTTCTGGGCCATAACCTGAGAAAACACCTTCTGACTTCTGGTCCAGGGTTCTGTCCAATATATCAAAGCGAAGAGAGCAAAGGGAACGTGAATCCAGAAAAGGAGAGAGATCTACTTATTATCTTTAATCTTCCTCAGCAGTTAAAATTTCTGATTGTAGAAACGATGCTTTGCAAACAGTAGGAAGCTTAAAAAATGTGCAGAAATATAGAAAAGAAAATAAAAATCACCCATTGTCTTACCACATACGTACTATCAATACTCTTTACGCACTTCTTTCTAGATATGTACAAGATACATACACACACAAAACACACGCAAACTCGCACCGTGACACACAATTTGTTTTACTGTAATCACTGCATCATGCTTTTTCCACTTACCAGCATATTGTGAGTGTTCTCCCATATCACTGAAATTTTTAGGAAATACCATTGATAATGACTATATAACACTCCAAAGATGGCTGTACTATTACTTATTCAACCATTCCCTGTCATTGGGCATTTGTATTGAATCCTATTTTTATCTAAGAATGTAAATATTTTTTCTACATTTTTGAGGCTGCCTCTAGACTTAGTTATATAAGGGAATTTTCTAAATCAATGTTTATGAACATTTTAAAGATCCTTGATACCTTGTGCTAAACTGCTATTCATGAAAGTTGACCCAGTTTTCTCTCCTCATTGGCAGCATATCTGAGGGTCAGCCTCAGTCACCATCATGATGTTGTTAATCTCTACCAAATTTATAGATGGAAGACAGTATCCTATCATTTTATTTTTAATGAATTTAATTATTAGTGAGGTAAAAAATGTCATGCTTATTAATAATTTTAATTTTCTCTAATGTTTGTTATGTCTTCTTTATATTGGGTTATTAATATTTTATTATTAATTGGTCAGCCTACATAATTTTAGTTCAACTACTATAGTCATGTAAGTTAACATCTAAACAGATTTTATGCTAATAGGTATGAAAAGAATGATAAGGGAATTATGGGAAGAAGATTCATTAAGTATAATAACCATGTTATTGCAAAACCATTTTTGATCTACTTTAAAATCTTATGTGTTTTGAAATATTTAAATGAATGATTTAACTACATAACTAGTAAGACTGTCTGAATATTTAAAATGGCAACAATGTGTTACAAACATGACAAAAAAACATTTGATAAAGAAAAGCATTGAAACCACACTAGAAATTAGGCAAAAGATGTAAACAGGCAATACACATTGGAAAAAATAAATGTAGATCCAGGCATGAAAATTTCTCAACATTTTCAGTGATCAAATAAAAGCAAACAAATGTATATTAAACATTAAAACACCATCTCTTACTCAGTTCATTTGGTAAAACTGCTTAAAATTGTGCCTAGTGCTGATGAGGACACTCTGAGGCTGGCGTCCTTACTTGGGTGGTGACACTGACAATGACAGCACCCCTTCTGAAACCCCATGGGCATAAGAAGCAAGAGCTCCAAAGACAAAGATTAATTCACCTTGATTAAGTGACCCAGGAAATCAACCTCAAAGATATAAACCCCAAATAATAGAAAAGACATACACAAATACGAAAATTCATTCCATCATTGCTGCAATGGTGGAGTACTATAAGAAATCCAAAAGTCAAACAAAGAAAAAACAAAGTTATGGTACAGCCGCATGATGAGATATCACACAACCATTAGTTATAATCCCAAACCCTAGTAAAAGCTGCTACTAGTTACTGAACACTGATAATATGGCAGGCACTTTACCTACTGGGTGTTCTTCAATGCCATTCTACTTCTGTCTCTGTGAATTTGACTCCTCTAGGTACCTCATGTCAGTGGAATCATATTGTATTTGTCCTATTGTGACTGGCTTATTTCATCAGCAGAATGTCCTCAAGATTCACCCACGTTGCGGCTTCCCTAGTGGCACAGTGGTTGAGAGTCCGCCTGCCGATGCAGAGGACGCGGGTTCGTGCCCCGGTCCGGGAGGATCCCACGTGCCGCGGAGCGGCTGGGCCCATGAGCCGTGGCCGCTGAGCCTGCGCGTCCGGAGCCTGTGCTCCGCAACGGGAGAGGCCACAACAGTGAGAGAGACACGCGTACCGCAAAAAAAAAAAAAAAAGATTCACCCACGTTGAAGCACGTGTCAGAATTTCCTTCTTTTTTAAGGCTGAATAACATTCCATTGTTTGTATGTGCCCCATTTGGTTTATCCATTCATCTGTCAACGGACACTTGGGCTGCTCCCACCTTTTGGCTCTTGTGAATAAAGCTGCTATGAGCATGGGCACACAGAGGTTGCTCACAACAATTTTACAACAGGGATGCCATCCCCATTTTACAGGTGAGGAAACCAAGGCCTCTCCACAAGCTTTTTCCACATAACATCCCACAGTCGGTAAGTGGCAGCCGACCAGGTTTCGATGGGAGGTGCAAGGTCTGGCTCGTTCCATGACCCCAAGCTGGGTTCCTGAATGTAGATACCCGAAGTCATCAAGTGACAGCAAAATGTCACACAGGCAGTGGCCCCGATGAGAAATCACAGCTGTGGAGGTAACTGACATCCAGGCTGTCAAGACTGTTTTCCAGGATTAGGGTCTTCTTTCATGGTTGCAGTATGGGGTCAGGAAAGATTTCCACTCACCAGCAAACACTTTTAGACATAATCTGCGCACTGACATTATTTGTGGAGAGGTTTAAAGAGGTTTGGTTGTTTAAAAGAAACTACTACCATTAAAATTCAGGATCCATCTGCATTGACAAACAGTGTGAAGGAGCCCTCGTCAAACTCACCTTTAAGTTTCTTTATTTTATTTCTCCAAAGTACAAGAGCCTGTATAAAAATACACAGTGCAAATGATCAGAAGGATTAAGGGGCCAGGAACCACTTACAGAAATGCCCACACCTCCAGGAACTCACCGATGTGTTAGGCTAATTTGATTCCCAAGACCAATCTGCAAATAGTTTCTGGTGCTTCCAAAGATAAAAGGCTATATCTTAAAAATACTTTGAGCTGTTTCTTCACATAATATCGTGCAAACAGCATGATAGATGTGATGTGCAAATGTGCTTGTTAACAGTTCACAGCAGTGTTATAGGTGCTTTAACACTGTCATTCAAAAATACCTTGAAAGGAAAAACGCAAAGGATGAATGTCTTCTCTGAGCATTTCCCCCGTGTCACTTTATCTCATGACCCCAAAGGGAGGTGAAGGAACACAGAGGGGTAGGCTATGGTCAGTCATTCCTTACAAGACACAGCATCCCAGAAGACACACATGGCAGTGTTCTGGGGGCAGAAAAATCACACATCTAGAGTAAGCTAGAGCTTTGTGGAAGCTAAGTCAACCACAGAACCAGGTGTGAACCCCAAGACAAATCAGCCAATTCTTAAAGTCCTGTGTGACAGCTTTCCATCCCATGGGGAAACTGCGATCTTCAACTCTTCCAGGTCAGCACGGTTAGTTTTTACTACCGGTGCGCTGGGGAGGAGAAGAGAAACCAGGGGGGTGGCCTACCCAGCAGATGAGACCGGAAAAGAGGCCAGGAGCTGGTGAGACAGGAAGGCAGGGGGGACGATAGCAGGGGGCAGTGTTGTGCTCTGGTGAGAAGCACGCACTCGAGCCAGGCTGCCTGGGCTGTGCTCCGGCTCTGCTACTTGGCAGCTGCGTGACCTGGGCAGGGCCAGGGAGGGAGGAAAACACTGGTTCGAATCACAGCTCCTTGGCTATGAGCCATGCCTTACCTAGGGGGCCCACACCCATTATCAAAGGCCCTTAATCTGCTTTACCACTCGATGCCTCAGTTTCCTCTTCTGCAAAATGGGGAGCCAGAACCATGCCCGGCACACAGGAGTCTACGTCTCTATGTCTTATTATAAGCTGAATTATTAGCATTATTCTCTACTCAGCTGTGATGGAGTGGGAAAAGATGAGAATTAACGGCACTAGAAGTAACTTAAGCCATAGTTCTAACGAGTAGTTTAACACTTTTTTCGACTGTGATTCAGGGTCTCCTACTATTTCAGACAGGAATAAAAAATAACCTCTGTGACAGAAGAGTCATAAAGATTAAACAAGGTCATATGTGGGAAAGTTCTGGGGAAAATGCCAGCTCTCTATACACAAATGTGACGCTTCTATTGTTGTTACCCTTTTATGTTTCCTTAGCATGGACCCTTCCCCATAAGGACTAAACTGCAGGAGAAAACACGTATCTCTGTAAGTGGATAATTCTGATTTCATTTATCCATTCGACTGACAGAAATATCAGTCGAGTGTCTACAACCACTGACCGACCGGGTGCTGAGGTGCAGTCCCAGCTGGCGCCTTCTGGCCCCAGTGGGGACTGTGGTCCGGCCTTTGTCCACACCATAAAGGACCCAGATTCTCACTCTTTTGATGAAGCGTAGGGTGGTGGAGAAACACTGTGTTTTTCAAGTGTGAGTCCCCACTTTAGAACCAGAAATAAAAGGCCAGGGGTTTAATGAGAGGGTGCTTAATTTGGGTAAAAAGAAACCTCCAGAAACAGGGCTCCAGGAGCAGAAGCTGAGGCTGGGTGGGACCGTGCCTCCCTGGAGAAGCTGTGTCCCACCATACTCTGGCTGTCGACCACTTCCTTCCTACGAGAACCTTTGTCCCTCAGAGTCGGTGTCGCCAGGAGACAGCACAGGGCTGCCAAACTGAGACGAGCAGGAGCGTCCACTGCCGTCTGGGCTGGGACCCTGGGAGCCCACCTCCCTCTGGTCGGAGCCAGGTGACTGCCGGCCGGCGGGCAGCATCCCACAGCGAGCGCGCTGAGCGGAGCGAGCGAGACCGGAGGGGAGAGCTCCACTCCAAAGTCTCCGTATTAGTGGCGGCTCCTCCCCAACGGGGTGGGCAAATCCGATGCCAGGAGATTTCCAGAAGGAGAAGGAGCAGGGCCCCCTGCACCAAGGGCAGCTTGAGCCCACGAGGGGCTCCTGGGGGTGGGCTCATCTAGGGGGGCACCCAAGGGCCACCCAGCCGAGCAGCCGAGACCTGCGTGATCCCAGCGTGTGAGGAAGAGCGGAAGCCCGGGCAGCGGAAGACTGCCTTCTGGGAGGGGGCTTGGTGGGGACGCAGAAGACAGAAGCAGAGAGAGATGGATATCGTGCCTACCTGCCGGGGCTGGGGCCCTTGCTGCTGCAACGGCGGGGGCGGAGGGCGGGAGGCCGTGGAGGCAGCAGCCAGTCCCCCGGCAGAAGCTGCACCAAATGGGTGCCCCTCCGCCGTGAGCCGGGCTTCTGCTGTGTCCGCAGGGCACTGAGAGACCTCAAGGCCCGTTCGCCCCTCTCTAGGTCAAGGCCCGGCCCTGGGCCACACCTCACAGTCAACAGGTTGCCCCATCGAGAGCCGGATGGCCGGGCTCCACACAGGCTGAGGGGCACGGGGCCGCGCGCTCGGGCCTGGGCTTCCGCACTGGGCGTGGCCGAGCACAACGCACCCGCGTCTCTGCCGCTCGCCGCTTGTCCTCTGCCCTCCGGAGCTGCTGGCCACAGGGCCTCTCTCTCCACAGCGGGGGCATGCCAACCTCATCTCCCCAGGCCATCTCCCTGACCGAGACACTCCACAGCTCCACACCAACCCCCAGCTCCTCGTGCCCCGCCCGCATCCGGCCTGCAGTGCCCTTCCTCCGGCCACCTGCAACCCAAGCCCTCTCCTACTCTCAAGGTCCCTGTAGGTGCTGCTTCCTCCAGGAAGCCCTGCCTGAGGATGGGACCTGGAGAAGAGGCGCGATGCACGGGAGAAAGCACTGCAGGCAGGGTGCCGTCGGATCTACTGCGCTCAGATGCAGGCTCTTCGACTGAGGCAGGTCCCCTGAGGTCCCTCACGGGGTCGCTGTGATGAAGAGACGTGATGGATGTAGCCGATAGGGTCCAGCAATTAGCACACAGAGGGGACTCCAAAACCGGATCTTTCTCCACCAAGCACCACTGACCCAGCCCCCCTGGACTCTTACTGCACTTGGGACCAGTCACACATGGTGTGACACTTGGCTGCTGGCTGTTGTCCAGTCCTTCCTCAGTCTTCCCACGTACAAAGTGGGCTCCTTGAGAGGAGGAACCAGGAAAGTGGCTCTTCTCTGTCATTCCCCAGACCAGGCACATGATGTGACATTAATAAACACATTCAGATCAGAGGAGTCTTGTGTGAGATGTTTCGGCCACTTACTTAGCCTTCATCTGGATGAGCGTCCGTGCCAGCCCCAGATGTGCCCACCTGACGGAGGACCAGTCCCCTAAATGGAGACATACCTCCACGCCCTGCTCTGCCTCTGTCCCTGACCGTTGAGTTCTATGTAAACCTCAGCATACATCTTCGAACGGACGTAGCTACTACCTGGAGAAAGGGATTAGACACAATTAATGCAACTTGGACACCTTACTATATGGGTCAACACGATGTTTTATTTACTCATTAATTAATAAATATTTCCTGAATGCTTACTAAGTTCCAGTACTTGTGCTAAATGCTAGGGATTCAAAGGTGGCAAATGTTAATACAGTGACAACAAAAGACTCTTGCAGCGCCAGTACTGCTTACAGTGTGAGTCCAGGTAAAGAACTGCTCTTTGGAGGAAAAAGACCTGCTCTATTTTATTTATCCTACAGGCAAGATGGAGGAGAGGAGTGAGCTATAGTTATTTTTTTCATTAAATAATAACTGTTCTTCAATTTCCCTCATCTTTTCCAGCCAACAAGACCTAACCATTAAACCAAATCAAAAAGCACAGGAAAAGATCCAGGTGTTTGAAGGGGAAAGCTGGATGACTAATACCACCCTTTCCCATACAAGATTCAAACCACTACTTTCCTCTTGCTAATTAACTACAAAGAGGTAAGATGTCAGCTCAGTTTCATCTCCAGCTCCTGCAGATAGAAAATGTGGTTTCCAACAATGTACTCATTATAAAACAAAAATCCTAATACATCAAAATTGGATGCCCTGTGGAGTTCATTATAGGATTTGAGGAGTGTCTATACTGTCATTTTATCTTGGCTTGTTTTTTTCTTTTGTCTCATCATCACTTAAAGTGTCCAAAGAGAAATGTAAGCTTTAAAAAGCATCCTATTGATTGAAAAGTAGAAAAAAATACTGTTAGACCAACTGTAATTTTTTTCTGGTCCACCATGGGGAGACACGGCGCGGGGTGTCTTATCCTTCAGTGATTATTCTCTCAGAGGAGTGCTATAAACATGGTGGAGTACTTTATCGAGAAAATTCCTCAGGTAGACAATACGCTACAACCATTAATTCTTCATGCTACTGGACGTTTCTTACTGCTACAAAGCTAACTAGTAGGTAACTAGTCTAGGAGAGCGCGGCTCACTAGTTTCTCTATCCAACCTGCTGATCATTGAGGCTGGCCCTCACACCCTTTGAACTGTTTTTTTCCAGAACATGAAAGGACCTATGTGGCTGGGTTGATCAATGTCTATTTCCTAGACCAGCACCAACTCCCACCCCACCATGAGCTAGGCAGGCATACTGAGATGTCAGCAAAACTAACCTGCCAAGTGGAGATCATGGTATCCTTGCTGCCGAGAGAACAAACACAGTGTTATTAAATGGCCTGATTACTATTAAAAACGGTATTGCACACTGAGAAGCTATGACTCCTTGATGCTGACAAATTATACCAAAAAGTCCAAAATGAGGCCTGCTTGTACCTTGTCATTAGTGGGCTACACAAGAAGAGCGGTTCATAGCCTTACACCTTAGAATCACTTGTGCAACTTTTGGAAAAATACTCTCACACCTACCACTCCGCCCCACGCTGGAATTCTGATACAGGAGGTCTGGGGTCAGGCCTGGGCATATGTATCCTCACAAAGCTTGACAGGTACTTCTGATGGAAAGCTAGGAACGGGAATTGTGAAACTGGGCATTTGATATACGTGGCTATAACAAGGGAGAGGAAACCAGACAGCAGATTTTGTTTTAACAAAGTCTCAGAATTTTAAGGGACACAAAAGGTCACCTAGCCAAATGCTATATTGTGTTTTACCCCATTGCAACATGCAAATGACCATTTCAAGTGAGAGGTTGTACAGGATTTCATGAAGTAGTCCATGCTGTTGTTGGAATGTCCTGTCTTTATTGAGTCAAATCTACCTCTACCTACTCACAGGTCCAGGCTGTACATTTTGGGGTCTACTCACTTCTCTACAATGACTCTTGAGAAGGCTGAAGGTGTAGGATATTGTGGGGTAGTTAACTGGGCACTGACTCTGAAGTCAGAAGACCTGAACTTGAGGGCATAATCTGCCAGACAGACAGTTAACCTTTCCTAGTCACAAGTTCCTCACCTGTAAAATGAGGGAACTAACACCTGTCCCATCAATCTTGGAGGATGGTTGAAAGCCCTAAATAACAGACATAAGGAACTGAGTGGTAGTAAGCAAATCTATGATATCACAACTAGTCTGTCCATATCCATATACTATTGTAATAGGGAAGAACAAATCTGACTCCATGTTAGAACTGCTTCTTTTACTTTAACCTTTGTATCCTATTGCTTTTGCTACACATTAAGAATGTTGCCTATAGCCTGAAATACACAGGAGAGCCCATTCTCAAGGCTCTGACCTTTAAAGGTGGAACACTTTTCCATGCATATAGAGATTGAAAGTGGCAGAACAGAGAATAACATTTGTGTTGTGGAGGCTTAGAGGAACATCATGACCTGACCCATGTGCACAGCTGCAAGAACAAAGGATTCCGACACCAAGAAGTCTGCAACAACCAGCCACAGCCCCTGCACCCCCCACCCCCCACACCTTGCCTTTAAAAATGCTTTGCTGAAACCCTTCAGGGAATTCAGGGTTTTGGGGGCACAAGCCCCCATTCTCCTTGTACGGGCCTGCAATAAATCTACCTCTGCTCCAAACTTCGACATTCCAGGTTTTTTTGCCTCACTGTGTGTCAGGCATACAACCTTGCATCAGGTAACACTACTAAGGATAAGCCGTGTCATAACAGAACTTCACTACGCAAAGCCAGAAGCTTTCAAACATTCAGGATCTGGGTTAATACAAACAGAACAATATGGAGTGCTCTCTGAGAAAAGATAGGTTTCTTTGGGTAAGCTGCCAAGGTTTTCTAAAAGTGTTCCAAATCAGAGTGAAAAGACAGCTAGAGAACCCCTGAAATCACAACAGAAGGCATCTTTAAAATCAAGTCAGGTAATTTTTTCATATTCTAAAACTACACTCAACTCATAATAACATGGACGAGAAAAGGCACCCCTATACGAAGCTCAACATTGCTAACTCCTGCTGCTTATGCAGAATTTCCAGAAGAGCTACTTTAAGTCATCCAAAGATAATAATTGCCTATTCATTTTGCACACAAACCACATTACAGTTGCTTTTTTTTCTCAGAGAAATGTGCATGAGACATACACTTTGATATTTATATTGAAACTGATAACCCTACCTGCTTGAATGTACTGCTTTCCCTCGGCACTCACTTTCCTGCTCTCCCTCTCTTTCTCACCAAACACGAGATCTGTATAACTTTCTCTTTAAGAATGAATAAACAGGGCTTCCCGGGTGGCGAAGTGGTTGAGAGTCTGCCTGCCAATGCAGGGAACACGGGTTCATGCCCCGGTCCGGGAGGATCCCATGTGCCGCGGGGCGGCTGGGCCCGTGAGCCGTGGCCGCTGGGCCTGTGCATCCGGAGCCTGTGCTCCACAACGGGAGAGGCCACGGCGGTGAGAGGCCTGTGTACCGCAAAAAAAAAAGAAAAAAGAAAAAAAGAATGAATAAACATAAAAATCCTTTCAATACGTTGTCAAATATGTTCAAACACATGATTTTCCGGCAATTGCTTTAAATAGTACCTCATGTCTGCCTGCATTTGGTATCACTATTATAAAATATCAGTTAAAACTCACTATTGATTCATAATTGGTCACTAGAAGGTTTTAGAAATGTATATAAATTTTAATATTCTTTCTTTTCTGTTTACCGTTGACCCCCTCCACCCACTTCTCTCACACCCCACCTCTGCCTCTGGCAGCCACTACCATTCTGTTCTCTGTATCTATGAGCTTATTTTGTTTGTTGGTGTTTTTTTGTTGTTGTTTTGTTTTGTTTTAGTTTTTGTTTTAGATTCTACATATAAGGGATATCATATGGTATTTGTCTTTTTCTGACTTATTTCACTTAGTATAATGCCCTCAAGGTCCACCCATTTTGTCACAAATGGCAAGATTATATTCTTTTTAATGGCTGAATAATATTCTATTGTATATGTCTACCACATTTTCTTTATCCATTCATCCATCAATGGATGCTTAGGTTGAGCCTATATCTATTGTAAATAATGCTGCAACAAACAGGAGGGTGCATGTATCTTTTTCAACTCGTGTTTTCATTTTCTTCAGATAAATAGCCAGGGGTGGAATCACTGGATCATGTGGTAGGTCTATTTTTAATTTTTTGAGGAAACTTCGTACCGTTTTTCATAGTGGCTGCACAATTTATATACACACGAACAGCGCACAAGGATTCCCTTTTCCCACATCCTCGCCAACACTTGTATTTCTTATCTTTTTGATAATAGTCATTCTAACAGGTGTGAGGTAGTATCTCACTGTGGTTTTGATGTGTATTTTCCTGATGATTAAAGATATTAAGCATCTTTTCATGTACCTGTTGGCCATCTGTATGTCTTCTTTGGAAAAATGTCTATTCAAATCTTCTGTGCATTTTTTAATCACATTGTTTGTTTTCATGCTGTTGGGTTGTATGAGTTTTTTAATATGTTTTGGATATTAGCCACTTATCAGATACACGGTTTGTGAATATTTTCTCCCATTCAGTAGGTTGACTTTTTATTTTATTAATGGTTTCCTTTGTTGTGCAGAAGCTTTTGAGAATGGTGGATTCCCACTGATTTATTTTTTCTTTTGCTGCTTTTGATTTTGGTATCAGATTCAAAAAATCTTTTCCAAAATTGATGTCAAGAAGCTTTTCCCCTATGTTTACTTCCAGGACTTTTATGATTTCAGATGTTATGTTCAAGTCTTTAATCCATTTTGACTTTATTTATCGGTATGGTGTAAGACAGTGGTCCAGGTTCATTCTTTTGCCTGTCGCTGTACAGTTTCCCCAACACCATTTATTGAAGAGACCATCCTTTCCCCACTGTACATTCTTGGCTCCTTTGTCATAAATTAATTGACCATATATGTATGGGCTTATTTCTGGGCTCTCTGTTCTGGTCAATTGATCTATGTGTATGTTTTCATGTCAATACCATACTGTTTTAATTGCTATAGATTTGTAATATCGTTTGAAATCAGAAATCATAATGCCTCCAGCTTTTCCCTTCTTTCTCAAGATTGCTTTGGGTATTCACGGTTTTTCTTGTGTGTGTGTTTCCATACAAATTTTAGGATGATTTGTTCTATTTCTTTGAAAAATGCCATTGGAATTTTGATAGGGATTGCACTGAATCTGCAGATTGCTTTGGGCAGTATGGACAGTTAAACAATTTTGTTTCTTCCAATCCACGGGCATGAAATATCTTCCCATTTATCTATTTTATGTGTCTTCTTTAATTTCTTTCATTAACACCGTATAGCTTTCAATATACAAGTCTTTCACTTCCTTGATTAAATTTGTTTCTAGGTATTTTATTCTTTTTGATGCAATGGTAAATGGGATTGTTTTCTCTATTTCTGTTTCTGATAGTTTGTTATTAGTGTATAGAAATGCAACACTTTTCTGAATTGATATTTTAATCTTGCAACATGACTGAATTCATTTATCAGTTCTAACAGCTTTTTGAGGGAGTCTTTAGGATTTTCTATATATAAGAGTATGTCATTTACAAATAGGGACAGTTTACTTCTTCCTTTCTAACTTGGATTCCTTTTATTTGTTTTCCTTCTCTGATTGCTCTGGCTCGGACTTCCAATACAATATTGAATAAAAGTGGCAAGAGTGGCCCTCCTTATCTTGTTCTTCACCTTAGAAGAAAGGCCTTCACCTGTGTGCAAGCACAGGTCACTATCCACACCCTCCCTTCCAGGAGTCTGTGCAGCCCACCACTAGCAAGGTCCCGTGATCCAGAGATAACTTCCCTGGGAGAACACACAGCATGCCTCAGTCTGTTGCAATGTCACGCTGGCCTCTGCCACTGTAGGCTCACCCTGCATACCGTACCCCTCCCTCCCCCTGGCCTGAGTGAGCCACAGCCCCCTAATCAGCTGCTACTTGAACCCTGTCCTATCTGGGTGGGGAACAGATGCCCTCAGGTGACCTACAAGCAGAAGAAGGCCCAAATCCAAAGCTGAACCCCAGGAGCTGTGCAAACAAAGAAGAGAAAGGGAAATCTCTCCCAGCAGCATCAGGAGCAGCGGATTAAATCTCCACAATCAACTTGATGTACCCTGCATCTATGGAATACCTGAATAGACAACAAATCATCGTAAAATTGATGCGGTGGACTTTGGGCTCAACTGTAAACTTCGAGTTTGCCTTCTGCATCTAATTTGTTTCTGGTTTTATGTTTATCTTAGTTTAGTATTTAGAGCTTATAATCATTGGTAGATTTGTTAATTGATTTGGTTGCTCTCTTCCATTTATATATATATATATATTTTTTTTTTTTCCTTTTTCTCCTTTTGTGAGTGTGTATGTGTATGCTTCTTTCTGTGATTTTGTCTGTATAGCTCTGCTTTTACCATTTGTCCTAGGGTTCTGTCTGTCCGTTTTTGGTTTTTTAGTATAGTTTATAGTGTTTGTTATCATTGGTGGGTTTGTTTTTTGGTTTGGCTGCTCTCTCTTTCTTTTTTTAAATCACTTTATTTTTAATAATTAAAAAAATTTATTTTAATAACTTTATTTTATTTTTATTTCTTTTTTCTTTTTTTTTCTCCCTTTTCTTCTGAGCCGGGTGGCTGACAGGGTCTTGGTGCTCCAGCCGGGTGTCAGGCCTGAGCCTCTGAGGTGGGAGACCCAAGTTCAGGACATTGGTCCACCAGAGACCTCCCAGCCCCATATAATATCAAACAGCAAAAGCTCTCTCAGAGATCTCCATCTCAACGCTAAGGCCCAGATCCACTCAACGACCAGCAAGCTACAGTGCTGGACACCCTATGCCAGACAACTAGCAAGACAGGAACACAACCCAACCCATTAGCAGAGAGTCTGCCTAAAATCATAATAAGTTCACAGACACCCCAAAACACCCCACCAGATGCAGTCCTGCTCACCGCTAAGATAAGATCCAGCCTCATCCACCAGAACACAGGCACCAGTCCTCTCCACCAGGAAGCCTACACAACCCACTAAACCAACCTTACCCACTGGGGGCAGACACCAAAAACAACAGGAACTATGAGCCTGCAGCCTGCAGAAAGGAGACCTCAAACACAGTAAGTTAAGCAAAATGACAAGACAGGAAAATACACAGCAGATGAAGGAGCAAGGTAAAAACCCACTAGACCAAACAAATGAAGAGGAAATAGGCAGTCTACCTGAAAAAGAATTCAGAGTAATGATAGTAAAGATGATCCAAAATCTTGGAAATAGAATGGAGAAAATACAAGAAATGTTTAACACGGACCTAGAAGAACTAAAGAGCAAACAAACAATGATGAAAAACACAATAAATAAAATTTAAAATTCTCTAAAAGGAATCAATAGCAGAATAACTGAGTCAGAAAACGGATAAGTGACCTAGAAGATAAAAAAGAGGAAATAACTACTGCAGAGCAGAATAAAGAAAAAAGAATGAAAATAATTGAGAACAGTCTCAGAGACCTCTGGGACAACATTAAACACACCAACATTCGAATTATAGGGGTCCTATAAGAAGAAGAGAAAAAGAAAGGGACTGAGAAAATATTTGAAGAGATTACAGTTGAAAACTTTCCTAATATGGGAAAGGAAATGGTCAGTCAAGTTCAGGAGGCACAGAGAATCCCATACAGGATAAAGCCAAGGAGAAACACTCCAAGACACATATTAATCAAACTATCAAAAATTAAATACACAGAACAAATATTAAAAGCAGCAAGGGAAAAACAACAAATAGAATCCCCATAAGGTTAACAGCTGATCTATCAGCAGAAACTCTGCAAGCCAGAAGGGAGTGGCAGGACATACTTAAAGTGATGAAAGAGAAAAACCTACAACCAAGATTACTCTACCCAGCAAGGATGTCATTCAGATTCAACAGAGAAATTAAAACCTTTACAGACAAGCAAAAGCTAAGAGAATTCAGCACCACCAAACCAGCTTTACAATAAATGCTAAAGAAACTTCTCTAGGTAGGTAGGTAACACAAGAGAAGGAAAAGACCTACAGTAACAAAACCAAAACAATTAAGAAAATCGTAATAGGAACACACATATCAGTAACTTCCTTAAATGTAAATGGATTAAATGCTGCAATCAAAAGACAAAGACTGGCTGAATGAATACAAAAACAAGACTTGTATATATGCTGTCTACAAGACACCCACTTCAGACCTAGGGACACGTACAGACTGAAAGTGAGGAGATGGAAAAAGATATTCCATGCGAATGGAAACCAAAAGAAAGCTGGAGTAGCAATTCTCATATCAGACAAAATAGACTTTAAAATAAAGACTATTATAAGAGATAAAGAACGACACTACATAATGATCAACGGATCAATCCAAGAAGAAGTCATAACAATTGTAAATATTTATGCACCCAAAACAGGAGCACCTCGAAACATAAGGCAAATGCTGACAGCCATAACAGAGGTAATCAACAGTAACATAATCATAGTAGGAGACATTAACATCCCACTTTCACCAATGGACAGATCATCCGAAGTAAAAATAAATACGGAAAAACAAGCTTTAAATGATACATTAAACAAGATGGACTTAATTGATATTTATAGGACATTCCATCCAAAAACAACAGAATACACTTTCCTTCCAAGGGTTCATGGAACATTCTCCAGGATAGATCATATCTTGGGTCACAAATCAAGCCTTGGTAAATTTAAGAAAATTAAAATTGTATCAAGTATCTTTTCTGACCACAACGCTATGAGACTAGATATGAATTACAGGAAAAAAATCTGTAAAAAATACAAACACATGAAGGCTAAACAATACACTACTAAATAACCAAGAGATCACAGAAGAAATCAAAGAGGAAATCAAAAAATAGGTAGAAACAAAGGACAATAATACACGATGACCCAAAACCTATGGGATGAAGCAAAAGCAGTTCCAAGAGGGAAGTCTACAGCAATACAATCCTACCTTAAGAAACAAGAAAAATCTCAAATAAAGAACCTAACCTTACACCTAAAGCAATTACAGAAAGAAGAACAAAAAAACCCCAAAGTTAGCAGAAGGAAAGAAATCATAAAGATCAGACCAGAAATAAATGAAAAAGAAATGAAGGAAACAGTAGCTAAGATCAATAAAACTAAAAGCTGGTTCTTTGAGAAGATAAACAAAATTGATAAACCACTAGCCAGACTCATCAAGAAAAAAACAGAGAAGACTCAAATCAATAGAATTAGAAATGAAAAACGAGAAGTAACAACTGACACTGCAGGGATACAAAGGATCATGAGAAATTACTACAAGCAACTACATGCCAATAAAATGGACAACCTGGAAGAAACGGACAAATTCCTAGAAAAGCGCAACCTCCCAAGACTGAACCAGGAAGAAACAGAAAATATAAACAGACCAATTACAAGCACTGAAATTGAAACTGTGATTAAAAATCTTCCAACAAACAAAAGCCCAGGACCAGACCACAGCCGAATTCTATCAAACATTTAGAGAAGGGCTAACACCTTTCCTTCTCAAACTCTTTCAAAATATAGCAGAGGGAGGAACACTCACACACTCATTCTATGAGGCCACCATCACCCTGATACCAAAACCAGAGATGTTACAAAAAAAGAAAACTATAGGCCAATATCATTGATGAACATAGATGCAAAAATCCTCTACAAAATACTAGCAAACAGAATCCAGCAGCACAATAAAAGGATCATACACCATGATCAAGAGGGGTTGATCCCAGGAATGCAAGGATTCTTCAATATATGCAAATCATTCAGTGTGATAAACCATATTAACAAATTGAAGGAGAAAAACCATATGATAATCTCAACAGATGCAGAAAAAGCTTTCAACAAAATTCAACACCCATTTATGATAAAAACTCTCCAGAAAGTAGGCATAGAGAGAACTTACCTCAACATAATAAAGGCCATATATGACAAACCCACAGCCAACATCATTCTCAATGGTGAAAAACTGAAACCATTTCCACTAAGATCAGGAACAAGAGAAAGTTGCCCACTCTCACTGCTATTATTCAACATAGTTTTGGAAGTTTTAGCCACAGCAGTCAGAGAAGAAAAAGAAAGAAAAGGAATCCAAATCAGAAAAGAAGAAGTAAAACTGTCACTGTTTGCAGATGACATGATACTATACATGAAGAATCCTAAAGATGCTACCAGAAAACTTCTAGAGCTAATCAATGAATTTGGTAAGGTAGCAGGATACAAAATTAATGCACAGAAATCTCTTGCATTCCTATACACTAATGATGAAAACTCTGAAAGAAAAATTAAGGAAACACTCCCATTTACCACTTCAACAAAAAGAATAAAATACCTAGGAATAAACCTACCTAAGGAGACAAAAGACCTGTAGGCAGAAAACTATAAGACACTGATGAAAGAAATTAAAGATGACACAAACAGATGGAGAGATATACCATGTTCTTGGATTGGAAGAATCAACCTTGTGAAAATGACTCTACTACCCAAAGCAACCTACAGATCCAGTGCAATCCCTATCAAACTACCAATGGCATTTTTCACAGAACTAGAACAAAAAATTTCACAATTTGTATGGAAACACAAAAGACCCCGAATAGTCAAAGCAATCTTGAGAAAGAAAAACGGAGCTGGAGCAATCAGGCTCCCTAATTTCAGACTATACTACAAAGCTACAGTAATCAAGACAGTATGCTACTGGCACAAAAATAGAAATATAGATCAATGGAACAGGATAGAAAGCCCAGAGGTAAACCCATGCACACATGGTCACCTTATCTTTGATAAAGGAGACAAGAATATACAATGGAGAAAAGACAGCCTCTTCAATAAGTGGTGCTGGGAAAACGGTACAGCTACATGTAGAAGAATGAAATTAGAAAACTCGCTAATACCATACACAAAAATAAACTCAAAACGGATTAAAGACCTAAATGTAAGGCCAGACACTATATAACTCTTAGATGAACACATAGGCAGAACACTCTATGACATAAATCACAGCAAGATCCTTTTTGACCCACCCCCTAGAGAAATGGAAATAAAAACAAAAATAAACAAATGGGACCTAATGAAACTTCAAAGCTTTTGCACAGCAAAGGAAACCATAAAGAAGATGAAAAGACGACCCTCAGAATGGGAGAAAATATTTGCAAACGAAGCAACTGACAAATGATTAATCTCCAAAATATACAAGCAGCTCATGCAGCTCAATATTAAAAAAAACAAATAACCCAATCCAAAAATGGGCAAAAGACCTAAATAGACATTTCTCTAAAGAAGATATATAGATTGCCAACAAACAAATGAAAGGATGCTCAACATCACTAATCATTAGAGAAATGCAAATCAAAACTACAATGAGGTAGCACCTCACACCAGTCAGAATGGCTATCATCAAAAAATCTACAAACAGTAAATGCTCGAGAGGGAGTGGAAGAAAGGGAACGCTCTTGCACTGTTGGTGGGAATGTAAATATATACAGTCACTACAGAGAACAGTATGGAGGTTCCTTCAAAAACTAAAAACTACCATATGACCCAGCAATCCCACTACTAGGCATATATCCTGAGAAAACCATAATTCAAAAAGAGACATGTACCACAATGTTCAATGCAGCACTATTTACGATAGGCAGGACATGGAAGCAACCTAAGTGTCCATCAAGACACTTAGATGAATGGATAAAGAAGATGTGGCACATATATACAATGGAATATTACTCAGCCATAAAAAGAAATGAAATTGAACTATTTGTAATGAGGTGGATGGACCTAGAGTCTGTCATACAGAGTGAAGTAAGTCAGAAAGAGAAAAACAAATACCGTATGCTAACACATACATATGGAATCTGAAAAGAAAAAAAAAATGGTTCTGAAGAACCTAGGGGCAGGACAGGAATAAAGACTCAGACGTAGAGAATGGACTTGAGGACATGGGGAGTGGGAAGGGTAAGCTGGGATGAAGTGAGAGAGTGGCACTGACACATACACACTACCAAATGTAAAATAGATAGCTAGTGGGAAGCAGCCGCATAGCACTGGGAGATCAGCTCGGTGCTTTGTGACCACCTAGAGGGGTGGGATAGGGAGGGTGGGAGGGAGGGAGATGCAAGAGGGAAGAGATATGGGGATATATGTATATGTATAACTGATTCACTTTGTTCTAAAGCAGAAACTAACACACCATTGTAAAGCAACTATACTCCAATAAAGATGTTCAAAAAAGAAAGAAAGAAAGAAAGAAATGGCTAAAAAGGCTCCCTAGGGTGTCTGTAATTTTGGAAAGGTTGAGAAACAGTGGTCTAATTAATTCAGTTAATACATCAGTATAACCAAAATGGTAACACAACTTACCGTATCTCCTGCCTCACTTCCACTTCTAGATGGGGCTTGAGATAGAAGCACCAGAGATGGGAGTCCCTCGACAAGTATTTGTGGAGAAGCTAGCATGGGCTCTGGGTGCTGCTCTGTTGGGTGCAGCTAATACAATAATGAATAAGACCGTTCCTGGCCAGAGGAGCACACAGGCCAGGAGAGCAGAGGAACATGTGAAATGGAAAGTACAGGATAAAGCAGTTACTGCTAGGAGTGGGGTGTGCTCAGGTTCACAGGAGCACATGGGAGAGGCACCAAGGCCAGCTTTGAAGAGTCAGGAAAGACTTCTCAGAGGAGAGCGAGACTCCAGGGCTCTTAATACTGAGCTCTACAGTAGCATCCCTTGACCCCTAGGCCTCTCCCATGGAGAGGCAACTTCACACTTGTCAGACATCCAGGCAATCCAAAACAAAAATGGGGAGCGTTTATCTAGACTACATGACTTTGCCTGTAGTTATTTTAACCTATGAAGGGAAACAAGGCCTTGAGCAAAACAACTGATCAGTCCAGGACACTGATACCAAGCACATCACATGAGAAGGGCATGTGTCCCAAAGGGGATCCTATAATAACTAATACTAGAGTCCTAATTTGGGACTTAAGGGAGCTTGTTCCACATTAACCCAAACTCTGCACTGGGCTTTTTACACCTTCGGATGAATGGTTACTCAGTTAGTGTGCGATGATGATGGCAATACTTTTATAGAGCAGGCAACACTTTCATACGCATTAGGTATCTATTAAGTGTTCAGAGTAACTCCACGTATCATATGTCCATTTTACAAATGAGAAAACCGAGACTCAATGAGGTCAAATTATTTGCTGAATTAAGGTCACTCAGTAGGTGGCAAAGCACAGTAGGTTTAAGCCAAGGCTCCATAACCTCAAGCTCTTTCACATAAACATGGGGCTAAGGGTAACAACTAAATGATGGCTGCCTGTGGCTGCCTATCCATCCAGATTTGGCTGGAATTTGATTGATACTGGAAATCTTTCAGCCTTGATTAGCAGGTCTTTGGCGACAGGCAGTAATTACTTTAGGTGCCCAGAAATGTGCCTTATGGAACAAACCAAGTGGTTTCAACGATGACACACTGAGACGCTGTGCCAGTGACCATGCCAATGCAGTCAGACTATTTGAATTGAATGAATTACGTACCTTCTCTGAGTCTCAGCTTCCTCGCCTGCAAGGTAGTTACAGTCAAGCCAAAAAGGCACACTGGAAGGGTTTTACACACACACACACACACACACACACACACACACACACACACACACACAGCGCTCCGGCCTTGTTAACCATAAAATGCTCCAGGACTTAGTCCCCTCTTGTTCTCTCCATCCCATCCCAGTAAGACAGTAACTCAATAACCATAAGCCTGAGTCACGGCTACATGCGCAGCAGAGAATGATGACGTGAGAAATCCACAGACATGTGACACAGGGCCTGCTCCTGGGGGACTCCCGCAAACGCTAACACAAGATAGAAGGTACGGGGTGCCACTGGAGAAGTACAGGTAAGCTTCCCGAGTCTGGAAGGGAAGAGAACAGGCGAGGTGTCAGAGGAGGTGCAGCTGAGCTGGACAGGGCGGTTTTGGGGGGGCAAGGGGAAGTGAGGAATGGAGAGTTGTTGTTCAATGGGTACAGAGTTTCAGGTGTGCAAGATGGAAGGAGTCCTGAAGATGGGTGGTGCTGATGGCTGCACAACAATGTGAATGAATACTGCTGAACT
Source organism: Kogia breviceps (assembly GCF_026419965.1). Classification (NCBI taxonomy): domain Eukaryota; kingdom Metazoa; phylum Chordata; class Mammalia; order Artiodactyla; family Physeteridae; genus Kogia; species Kogia breviceps. The sequence continues at coordinate 109,888,435 of NC_081317.1, read as the reverse complement.
GGGCACTTAAAAATCATTAAGTTGGTGGATGTTATGTTCTATTTCTTTTACCATAATTAAAGAGAAAAAGAAAAGGAAGATTGGGAAGGAAAGCATTAAAATCCGGATAAATGCTGTGCTCAGATTGCTCCACACTTGCCTTTAAGTTCTCACTTGATTTTGAAGAAGGCAAAATCAGAAAGCATTGATAATAATAACAATGGCGGACACTGACAGCTTGCTCTGCATGAGGCATGGTTCTAAGCGGTTTACATATATTATTTAATCCTCCTGACAAGCCAGTAAGGAGGTACTATTAATATACCCGTTTTAAAGATGAGGACAGTTAGGCACCCTGGTTAAATAGCATGACCAAGATCAACACCAGCAGTGGGCAGACTTGCAATACAGACTATCTAAGAGTCTAGCCCCCGAGTGTGAGCCCTTCCCCACCCCTACTGTACTAGGGAAAAGAGACAGGCAGCCACTCCTGGGAGAGGACCCACCACCAGAGGAAGACAGGGACCCCGAATCTAAAGGTTGGCACGGGGTACGTTTAGCTAAGAAAGAATTTTAGGTTTCTGTAAACCTTTTTTAAAAAAACGATTCACCCTCCCTTTAACCAAATTTCCTAATTAACTAATTATCATCCAAGAAAAGCAGTGGATAAGACATTTCTCCTATACTCATTCTAACTGGAGCCTAGGGTCCTATTGCAACCTGGGACACCCGCAGTCCGCCCACACCGGTAATCCACATGAAGACAGAATTCAGCTGTCCCAGCGCCACAGGAGCCCAGATATCCTCCTGACAAACACGGAGACGGCTCTGAAGTCGGCAGATACTGATGTGCGTCTTTATATGACAAAACTGTAAGATTCGTTGTGTGTCAGTGGAACCTAAGAGCATGTCTGGACGCGTCTCACATGGTTTATTGGAATAGAAACTCCTGTAAAAAACCTTTACCAAGCAAAGAGAAAGCAGTGTGTGTGTGAGCGTGTGTGTGTGGGGGGGGGGGGAGTGTTTGTGTGTGTGCACGCACTTGTGCAATATATAATATGAATATATTACATACAGTGTGTCAGTCTATCATTTGAACTGGCTGGGCTTCCAAGGAAGTCTTCGGGGCTAGGTTTAAGGAAGTTTCTGGAACTAAGAATGGGATTTTCCCCTCATTTTGTATACAAAAGCAGTGTGCAAGCTCTATGCATTTTCTAAGTGTCAGCTCTGAACTCAATTGTGTGTGTGTGTGTGTGTGTGTGTGTGTTGGGGTGGGGGATGGTGGGAAGTTAGTCAAACTAAATCCAAGTCTTTTCCTCAACAAACTACAGAGAGGAGGTGATGAGAGATATGGCGGCAATCTGCTTTTCTATATATATATATATATATATATATATATATATATATATATATATATATATTTTTTTTTTTTTTTTTTTTTTTTTTTGCGGTATGTGGGCCTCTCACTGTTGTGGCCTCTCCCGTTGCGGAGCACAGGCTCCGGACGCGCAGGCTCAGCGGCCATGGCTCACAGGCCCAGCCGCCCCGCGGCATGTGGGATCTTCCCGGACCGGGGCACGAACCCGTGTCCCCTGCATCGGCAGGCGGATTCTCAACCACTGCGCCACCAGGGAAGCCCTGCTTTTCTATATTTTTGATGGAGAACCCTGAATTCCAGGGTCAAGAGTACAAATTCTGTGACAAGACCAAGTGAGTGGCTGAAGCTGCATTATTTCAAGATTCACGTAGCGGTCCTGTGTGGGCTGTTTGGGTGGCGATATGGTCCGGAGGCAGAGGTAGTGACTGAGGGGACTCTTCTGGGTTTACCCTCATCCACCTCCCCCATCACTCCCTGATCAGAGAACACACTAGAATGAGTTGAAGGCTTTGCCTCAGGTGCGGCCACCGTGGCTGCCTCCCATCACGAAGACACAACTGGGCTGCGGGGACGACTGGGCTAGACACCAATGGGACACAGAATGAACATCTATCCCCCAAGCGGCTGGAAAGTATGAGCTTCTCTAAGTTTGTTAATGTCGAAAACATCTGGATACATGGATTTTATAGTTTTCACCCTGGTAGATATCCATTATGTAGGTTAGTATAAATTATATTCCTTGACCACCAAAATAACTAATGAAGGTAAGTTCAAAGTGACTTTCCAAATATACATTTCAAGCTGAAGATACATCAATAACTATTTCTGCACTATGTTCTGTACCCTGGCCCTCCTGCAGATTAGGGATAATTGTACTTGCCAGACACTCACTTCAGAGGTTGGTGAGAGGATAATGTTTGTAAAGCCTACTGGTTGCTGTGGATGAAAGGTTTGTGATTAGGACAAATTATAAATTATTACTATTCATTAGAAAGAACAAATGAATTATTTTATCTCCTAATGCATCTCTGACATCCACATGCTATTGTACACAAGAGGACAGTCTTGGAGAACACACCCCATTCACAGCACTGCTATTAAACAAAACTACATCCCTCTCTACCTTAAAAAGGAACGCTTCAGAGCAGCCTGAAAAACCTGAAAAGTCAGTCCCAGATTTCTTTGTCCCTTTATCTAAAAGCAGGAAAAAATATAATTAGAAACGTGGATAAGAAGCCTTGGCCATTGTGCTTGGTTATAAGCTTCAGATGTTTGGCTCCCAGCTCGATAATGGCCATCTTCTTGATCAGTGTCCCTTTATAAAGCAGGCTCCTACTTCACAGACGGGCGGGGGGGGGGGGGGGTCAGGGTTTCTGGCACAGAGAATAAAGTAAAATCCTCCACAGAGGAGCCACTCCATACAATCCAGTCATTGTGTAGATTTGATACCATTTTCCCCTGTGGCACATGCCAGAAATCGTCTCTTAAAGACTTTCTCATCTACAGCATTTTCTAAGGTGTGTTACATATAGCCTACTTGCTCCTATGTTCTCTGCAATTGTATTGTTTCAGGATTCTGCTTTCTCAAAATCATATAGTCTAAGCCTTTGTGCTAGTCAGTCAGCACCACCAGATTCTCAAGGTTGCACCATCACAGTCTCTTAGCATATGATCGCCCATGGGGGTGGAAATTGGAAAATTGTGTTCATGTCAATGTTCCTCATTAATTTTCATTAAGTTTATCCTTTTTGATAAATAAGTTACATTTTGTTATTTCCAATGAGAGGAGGAGGAGGAGGAAGGGGAGAGACAGAGAGGGAGGAGAGATAATGAGAATTGGCACATACAAATTTAAACGCTAGTTAAGAGCTATTACAATTTATTGGTGATTTCAGTAGAAAATGCTTCCTTCTTTGGTAACAGTTTTATTGAGGTAAAAATCCACATAATGTACAATTCAACCATTTAAAGTGTACAATTCAATGTGTTTTAGTATATTCACAGAGTGGGGCACCCATCACCACAATCAATTTTAAAACATTTTCATGATGCTAAAAAGAAACTCCATACCCTTTAACTCTTATCCTCCTAATCCTCCATCCCCTCCAATCCTAGGAATCCACTAATCTGTTTATTCCTCTCTCTCTAGATTTCTATATTCTGGACATTTCAAATACATGGAGTCATATACTATGTAGTCTTCTGTGACTAGCTTCTTTCACTTGGGATAATGTTTTCAAGGTCGGCCATGCTGTTGCATGTATCAGTATTTCATTCTTTTTTATTGCTAATTAATATTCCATTATATGTATATACCACATTGATTTATGCATTCACCAACTGATGGGCATTTGAGTTGTTTCCCCTTTTTGCTATTATAAATAGCTAAATACTGCTGCTATAAACATTCATGCATAAGCTTTTGTGTGGACATACATTGTCATTATTCTTGAGTATATATCTAGGAGTAGGACTGCTGGATTATACAGTAACTCTATGTTTAACCTTTTGATGAACTGCCAGACTATATTCCAAAGGGACCATTTTCCCTGCACCATTTTCCGTTCCCTCCAGCAATGTATGAGGGTTACAAATGCTTTTTTGACCTAATAGATATCAGTATCAAAAAGTAATTTTGAAAATAAATAATTCAAAAAGAAGAATCACAATAAAAAAATTTAAAACACTTAAAACCAAATTGTAAAGAAAAGACTACTATCAAAACTATTGAGAGGCAGCAAAAGGGGTTCTTTGATGGATATTTATAATTTTAATTCAATTATATTATAAGGAAGGAGCAAAAAGTAAAAATATCAATGAACAAAGTAACAAGTCAAAAAGAGAACTACAGAATAATACAAAGATATTTGAAGAAAAGAAGTAAAAGAGGGAAGCATAAACTAATGAAGCATGAAATAAACATTTAATAGAAAGGATCACAAAGCCAAAAATTGATCAAGAAAAAAGAGAAAGCACAAATAAATTCTATTATAAATAAAATGGGACCCTAACTACTGATGTAGCAAACATTAAAAAGATGAGAAAAACATTATAATAACCCCATACTAATAAACTGCTTAGAAAATATAACTTTCCAAAACTGACCCACAAAGAAAAAGACTGAATTCTCTTCAATAACCATTTAAAAATCTGGATTGTTAGTTAAAAAAAAAAAAAATCCTACCAAAAGGGAAACATGAGGTCTGGAGGGCTTTACAGGTAAATTCTATAGAATAGTCAAGAAACAGATTAGCCAAATGTTATACAAGCTCTTAAAATAATAGAAAAAGGGTGAACACTGTCCTAACACATTCTGTGAGGTTGGTATAACTTGATACTAAAAGTAGACAAGGACAGTAAAGAAAAACCTAAAAATTATAGGTCAATCTCATTCATGAAACAAGATGCAAACTTCAAACCAAAATTAACAGCAAAGTGAACCCAGCAATATATTAAAAAACTAAAACTTCACGGCTAACTTAGGTTTATCTCAAAATGTAATCAAAATCATGACCAGGAATTTCTCATGGAAGTTCAACAAAGGGCTAAGGATAGCCAAGACTCTCCTCAAAAACTAGTTGAAAAGACTTGTCTTACCAATTATATAATTAATAATTAAGACAGTGCACTGGTGCAGTGACAGAAAAATAGAGCTAAGGAACAAAACAATGAGCCCAGAAAGAGACCCATGCAAGTATGAAAACTTACTACATGACAGAGGTTACATTATAGATCCCTCGAACACTTGATTATTCATAAAAACAAAACTAAATTCAGATCCTTGCAAAATAAACAAAAAACAATTCTATTTACATTAAAACTTTTAATGTAAAAGGCAAAACTCCTTTATTATCTTTTAGAAGCCAACAGAGGGGATCCTGGGTTAATCCTGGGTTAATCTACGCAAGATACAAAATGCGCAAACCATGAAGAAAAAGATAAATAAATTCCACCACATTAAAATTAAGAACTTCTCATGAAAAGACACAATAAAGAATTTTAAAAAGAAAAGCCATCAAAGGCAAGAAAAACATTTGTTATACATATAACTGTCAAAGGATTAGCATCCAAAATATATAAAGAATTCCTTAAAATCAAGAAGGAAAAAGCCAAAAATCTCAATAGGATAATTAGCAAAAGATCTAAATAGGCATTTCACAGAAGAGAAATACAATTAGTCAACAAATATATGAAAATTACTTCTATCGCATTAGTAGTCAAAATGCAAATTAAAATCACAAGACGCCATTTCATACTCACAGAATTGGCAAAAATGTTATACCTTGAAATAGGCCCATCCTACTTCGGAAATCAAAAACTATGATTCTCTACATTCAAAATTCCAGCAGGAACCTAGAGATACTCTTACACACATGTACCTGGAGACATGCAAGGATGTACAGAGCAACACCGTTTACAATAGGAAAATAATATAAACAACCTAATGCTCATCTATAGGAAAATGAAAAAATAAATTACAGCATGGCCATACAATGACATACCATCAGCAGAAAAACAGTGATGAACTATAGCTGTGTGGCTCAATATGGACGAATCTCAGGAACAAACGACCGAGAAAAATAATTCATGCAAGAATCCATATAGTACGATACCACTTATAAAATGGTCTAAACAGGCAAAACTAAATAATATATTGCTTTTGGATACACAAGCTTGTGGCAAAACTACCAAGAAAAGCAAAGGAACAGTAAACACCATTGTTCAGATAGTGGACAATGCTAAAAAGAAGGCCTGGGGATGCGCTGGGGGGCAAGGGCAGGGGCATGTTCAAGTCATCCACATTATTGGTAAAGTTCTAGTTCTTAACTTGAGTGATGGATTCCTTCTATTATTAGGCTTTGTAATTTAAATTCACTTTATATAATCCCTTTCAGGGATCATGTATTTCATTTTATTTAAAAGGAACACCTATAATATCCCTAGAACATCAGCCTTGTATCTGTTTTTATTAAAGGAAACTATGGATATTAACTTTTATTTTTCATTTAAGAGCAAGTTATTCCAAATACCTCTCCTAGGCATTTAACTTTAATTATGCATACAAGTACACGACTTAATTACTAGTCTACTAAATTTTTTTAAGTTCTACTGTGTCAATCTAGAACTGAAAATAATCATTCTCATTACAGAGGCCATGATTCAAACCTCCTTTTCCCTACTCTATTAAAAGCTACTCTTCAGAAGCCTTGCAAATAATAAAACCCAAAAGGTGGCTTGGAGGTTGTTCAATGACTCTTGGAGGGTCTCTGCTAGGAAGTGAAACATGATTCCCTTTTGCCTTTTGTTGTTTAAGCCTGCCAGTGGATGTATTTTGTTATGGCGGCCCTAGGAAATTAATACATCTGCTATTGGGGTTATCTCTATATGTGGTAGATGGATAATTAAGGCTTCTTTTCCTCACTGGTAATTTTGTGGGTTTCTGGGGGATCCTCCCTCTGAGAACCTCGGGCCACTGTTCTCTGGAGGTGGGCAGGGCCTCTCTCCGTCTACTCCAGCTGGCTGCTCACAACGGCCTTACCTGCTCCCTAACCTCTGGGCTTCCAGCAGTCTGCCCCAGAGTTTTTCTTTGTGGGAGTCCCCTGGCCCCTCCACGTGGTCCTCATGCGAGAGATACTTTGGAAAAGATCCCAGGCTGCCTCCTTAGCACGGGGTCCAATTCTGGACAGCACAGACCTTTGTCCCACCAGGGAGGGAGCATCACTAGACCCCAGGCTGGCTGTGTCTTCTTTCCATTGCTGGCCAGGCAGATCCTGCTGCAGCCTTATTAGTCTTTATCCTCCACGGGCAGGAATTACACACCAATCCTTACATTTCCTAGATTCCAGGAGCAGATGTGAAATTCTCCAGGTACTCCCCTGGAGGCCTCCATCGCTTGGCTTGAGGTAACAATAAAGTATCCGCTTTACGGGCTTTCCTTAGGTATTGGGTAGGGGAGGATGCATCATTCTCCAGCAACTCCTCCCAAGAAATCCTCTCTCTCAACTCTAACCCCCTCTGTCTAATGCTGGTATAAAGCATTTTACAATTTGCTAGAATGTCCTACATAGATGGTCTAAAACCTCCCCACAGAATGCGGGGCTTGGCACTGCCTGCATTGTTCTAGGTTCTGGGGCTCTGCTGACATTGGTGAGAAGAATTTTTTTTTTTTTTTTTGGCTGTGCTGTGTGGCTTGTGGGATCTCAGTTCCCCGACCAGGGACTGAACCCGGGCGGGTGGCAGCAGTGAAAGCCCAAAATCCTAACCACTAGGCCACCAGGGAACTCCCCTGGTGAGTAGAATTTAACACCCAGTTCTACTTGACTTTCCTGTTGCTTACTTCCCTAGATGACATTGTTAATAGGGAAGAACAAATCTGACTCCATGTTAGAACTGTTTCTTTTACTTTAACCTTTGTATTGTGTTGCTTTTGCTACAAGTTAAGAATGTTGCCTATAATCTGAAATATACAGGATAGCCCATTCTCAAGGCTCTGATCTTTAAAGGTATAACAATTTTCCATTCATATAGTGGTTAAAAGTTGCCAAACAGAGAATAATATTTATCTTGTTGAAGGTTTACAGGAACATCTTGACCTGACCTATGTTGAGAGATGCAAAAACAAGAGATTCTGACACCAAGACGTCTGCAACAACCAACCACACCCCCTCCCCTTTTAGTAAAAGAAGCCTTGGGCTTCCCTGGTGGCGCAGTGGTTGAGAATCCGCCTGCCGATGCAGGGGTCACGGGTTCGTGCCCTGGTCCGGGAAGATCCCACATGCCGCGGAGCAACTAAGCCCGTGAGCCATGGCCGCTGGGCCTGCGCGTCCGGAGCCTGTGCTCCGCAACGGGAGAGGCCACAGCAGTGAGAGGCCCGCATACCACAAAAAAAAAAAAAAAAAAAAAAGAAGCCTGAATTCTAACTTGGGTAAGATGGCTCTTTGGGACACTAGTCCACCATCTCCTCCGTCTGCTGGCTTTCCAAATAAAGTCGTATTCCTTGCTCCAACATCTCGTCTCTTGATTTACTGGCCTGTCGTGCAGCAAGCAGTACAAGCCTGGACTTGGTAACAATATGGAGGATTCTATCAGTAGAAGTGACTGAGAAGAAGCCAGCTGCAGGCTGACAAAGGCCACACGCCAGGGTGGCTTTCCACGTCTTCTTGTTCTCTGCAGCTCTAGACCCCCTAAACTGTTTGGCTGGATGACTTATCCCCAGAGAGTATAGCTGTTTCCTATTCCCCATGTAACAAGGTAGAAGAATCAGCCTGTTTCTTAAAGGGGGAAGTTTCAGACGAACCCTAGAGGTCAGGGGTGGTGGATCCTGGGACCAGCTGATGGGAAAACCCTGGGACCCAATCTTCATAAGGGCAGGAGCTGAATCACATTTTGCCTTTGAACCCGAAGCATCTAATTTCTGTGCCTTCTATGCAGCAGATGATCAATGAATGCTCCTTAAACTGAGTTCTAAATACACAGGCCTTTGGGAGCCTGACTATGCTGGGGTTCATGGAAAAAGTTGGGAAAACTGAAGACAACTGATGGATTTTTATTATCCTTTGACGATTTTAAAACACATTTTAGTATCTGTGGGGAATTAGTCAGTGCCAGACTATTATGTTTATGCTGCATGTGAGCCATATGACCTTTCCTCAATCTTCCTTTCCTGCCAGCCTTTCCCTCCACTTCTACTCAAGGGCCACCCTTTCCTAACACTTTCCTCACACACACTCGGGGACTTCGATCTGGACTCGCCTCTTTCCCCAGCCTCTTAATCTGCCCACTGTCAGCTCCTGCGTGACACCTTTCTGAGTCCCAGCCAGGAAGTACCTCTTGCTCCTCCAAGGCCTCAGAGCTGCCCACCTGGATCGGTTCTGCGGCCCCCTGAGCACTTTCTACCTTACATTGGAATTATCTTCTCTGCTCTACTAGATGATGAGCTGCTTGAATTACAACACAGTTATGTCACAAGGACCTGTGTACTCCTCAGAGCACCCACGCTGACAAGTACCACAGAATGGCACTCAACAAGTGTTGAAAGAATTTTTGTATAACATGCGTGTGTTTTAACAATGCACATAATTCATTCTCCAGTGATGGGAAAGACTGACAAAGAGGGTTAACTTGTATGAGTTATAGGTCTGATTTATAGGTTTGGTTTTACAGTTGTTTTGCGTTAAAACAAAGTCATGTTTTTTTACAGTTTTCTTTTTTCAGAAACTAAAAATGTACATAGAAATACTTAGAAACGTGTTTTAAAAATCTGCCATTCTCCCATAGCCAACAATATCTTATATCAAGTTTACAATGAGTAAGAGAAATTTGATCACCTTATGGCAACACTTCTCTTATGAGCCCAGCCTTTATGATAACAAAGGTTTTACCTTATTTTTATTTTGTGCTTACTTTTGCACGTAATTGAATGGAATGTCTAAACACCTATACAGCCTCTTGTTTATTCTTATTGCAAAATCCCAGAAAGCACACGTTTTGTCCAAATTGATGTCCCTAAGTATTAAAATCTGGTTACATTCTTAAGTTCTATTTTTTATAGAGATTATTTTTAGACATATACCTTCAAATGAAACAGGATTAAGGAACAAGAACCTTGAATTATGTGTGTATGAAATGAAAACCACAGAGAAGGAACACATCTGGGTTTTAAATACACACCAGTAACCACCCAGTTAAATATTACAATCCTAAACTTACACTTACATCATATTTTATGGTTAGCCAAGCACTGGCCCATGGTATTGAACTCACTGTTTGCTGTCTATCCAACAACTATCTACGTCCTGCTTATCGAACACCAAGTCAGTTCAGGAGGAGGCAGTCAGGCAGCTGTGGGTGGTCTGGGCCCCTCTGACTTACCAGGTGTAAGTTTTGACTGTTCTAACTCCTATGGCCATTGCATTCCCCTTTTCAGTGACTGGTCTAGGCACAGGCACGTGAAACAATTCTAGCTAAAGAGATTTATGGGGATGTCTTCTGAAGCACTTCTAGGAAACTCTTCTTCTTACAAACAGGACACAAAAATGGAGCATTAACCCCCTTTTCTTGACAGTGGATCCTGAATTTGAGGACTTGATGCATGAAATTGTGGCAGCCATCCAGGACCAATGAGGGATGATGCCAAAGCTCAGAATGGCAGAGCAGAAAGAGAGGAAGAACCTGAATTCTTGATGATTTTTTTTTTGAGCCACTGAATCAATTACCCTGGAGCTTCTTGACTTCTAGTTATGAGAAAGAGTATATGTTCCTATTTTTAAGCCAATTTTAGTTGAGATTTCTGTTATTTGCCACCAAAAGTATCCTAAATAATCCACATATTGGATCTCATTAAATCCTCACAACAATGGTGTGAAACAGGCATTTTACAAATGAAGCAAACGAAATAGCAAAAAGTTAATCTTCCGTGCCAAGGTCACACATCTATAAATGGCATAACTGGATCTGAAACCAGGTCTGATTCCAAATTTGGTGTTTCTTCCCATGAAACCTGATGACACACACACACAAAAAGCCTAGAGCAAGAAAACATAGTGTCAAATCATCCTGACATTCTTAACAAGTCTAAGGCAAACTGTGCCATCATGGAAATAGACTAGCCACTGAGTGCAAATGCTAGTTCTGTCAAAGACTCTGGGATTATGGTTAAACCACTTAACATTTCTCAATTAGGAGTCTTATATTCTTTAACTCTAATTTAAATCAAGCAATTTCAAGACAACTCCAAAAACATTAAGTGCCAACCATTTGTCCACAACTATTTGGCATTTTGGGAGATACACCATAAACCAAATGCTAGCTTGTCCTTAAAGAAAGGAACTTTTTCACCTGAGAAGCTAAGTCACAGACAGTACTTGAAAAAGCTAAAGAAACACAGTAAGGACTATATCATACATTAGCCTATATGTCAATGATAGCACAATAGATGCTAAGTATAGCATGAGACTCAAAAGTAGTACGGATCCCACGTTCAGGTGTCACACATCACTCAATAGCCAACAAAATATCTCATGCCTCCTATGTATTAGGTTCAACCATATGAAATTACTAATAATCCAACCTTTTTTTTTACTAAAAAAGTGGCAATTTTCTGTGTTTCAACCTTGCTAGACCCAGAGATACAGCAGAAAATAGAAAGCATTTGATGTAGTGGGAGAGTCAGAGAGGTAAACCTCAGTAACGATACAGTGGATAAGTGCTCAATAGGAGGGCACGTACAGGCTGGGGTAAGAGCACAGGGGGGAGGCACTGAGCCCAAACTTGTGAAGTCAGGGGAGGTTGCCCAAAAGAGGAGATGCTTAAACTGTGTTCTCAGTGGGAAGTAGCTTTGATGTGACTGATTTCTTCAACCTCTAAAGCTGTGTATTTCTAAATGAATACTCATACTCTTTCCTATTTTTACCCAGCACACGTCTGGAAAGACAGCTGTTTTATATTAATTAATTCTTTTAACAGGGTTACACTGAGTGGTTTATATGGAAGACATGTAATGCACTCTTTAATCATCACCCCATCCATCAAGGTGAGAATTAGTATCCCCGCTTTTACTAACGAAGACACAGTGGCTCAAAACGATACCCAAGATCATGTAGCCATTTAGTAGCAGAACCTAGAAAAAATTCTGGTAGGAAATAAGAAAAACAACAGCAGGATCCCCATAAAATCAATGGCCTAAATGCCCTATGTTTAAAAGACAAAAAAAACAAAAAACCTCAACCACCAAAGGAAAAAAATGTTTAATTCTACTTTAAGGCAAAAATCTGGTCTGGTTACTAAACACGCTCAACAAGGCCACCATAATTGCCCTGTTTGTTACCCAAATGGCACTAGTAAGACTTAGAGCTCAAATAAAGTGCAAAGACCAAGCCAGAAGTCAAACTAGTCAGAAGAGGGTTTGGAGATGCTTAGGTCCTTTGAAATCAACTTAAAAAGACCACCAGAGACGTCTAAGGCTCCACAAAGAGCTGTACTCACAAGTGATAACCATTTCAGCACTTTCTTCCAGGAGTTCCCATAAAACTGCAGGAAGGTAGAGCTGAAAGTAACTCAGGACCGCAGCCGCAGATTCTGCAGGCTCTTCACCAGAAACGTGCTTCCTAGTCTTCACAAGGCCACCACCTTCACTACATTTCCTGGCAGTCAGTGTGGCCACGTGATCGAGTTCCACGAAGAACGTGAGCAGGAGTGATGGGCGCCATTTCTGAGCCACGGCCTCTCAGCCGCAGGGGCGCCCTCTCCACGCGCCCTCTGCCCACCTGACAGGTGTGGATGGCCACAGGGTCAGAGGGGACCACAGAGCCACAAAATGACAGGAAGCTGTCTGGGTCCCTGAATCACCATGTGAGGAAAGCTGCCCACTGACCAGGAAGGCCCACTGTCAGTTGTTACATGAACAAGAAGTAAATCTGCACAGTGTTTGAGCCACTGTATATTTGGGGGGTTTATTCGTTATAGCTGGTAGTCTAATCCCATAGATAGCAGCATAACCAGGCCAAAAAGCAGGGGTGCTGTGGAATTCCTCTGGGGCTCTGAGCACATCTTCTAAGACCAAGGCCACCCCCTGCTGTACCTGGCTCACAGGCCCCGCCTCCTCCAGTCCAGGGCACTACCACAAAGCATTGCTGGAAGTGAGATCTAAAGAATAAGCAGGGCTTCCCTGGTGGCGCAGTGGTTGAGAGTCCGCCTGCCGATGCGGGGGACGCGGGTTCGTGCCCCGGTCCAGGAGGATCCCACGTGCCGCGGAGCGGCTGGGCCCGTGAGCCGTGGCCGCTGAGCCTGCGCGTCCGGAGCCTGTGCTCCACGGCGGGAGAGGCCACAGCAGTGAGAGGCCCGCATACTGGAAAAAATAAAATAAAATAAAGAATAAGCAAATGAGTGACTCAATTGAGGGCTAAGTATTAAAGGAGACAGTGAACATCTGAGCTACAAGGGATAGCAAAATACTGGGCAAAATAAGAGGGAAAAGCAACAAAAGGGTTTAGAACTTGGCCCTAGCACAGTATGTATTACTCCTTGGTACAGTTTTTATTGCCCATCTAAAGAGTTCTTGATTCAAATGAAGTTTATCTCAGTAAGTAGCCAAAGAAGTATAAATAAGATGACCATTTGTTTATAAGAAAGATGACTCTAGGTATTAAATCCTCGTAAAGTTTTTTAAAATAAAGATTGTTTTAGACATATACCTTCAAATGAAACCGGACAAAGGCACAAGAACCTGGATGTATGTGTGTAAGAAATGAAAACCACAGGGAAGGAACACATCTGGGGGTTTAGATACAATTAAAAGTACATTCAGGGACTTCCCTGGTGGAGCAGTGGTTAAGAATCCACCTGCCCATGCGGGGGACACGGGTTCGAGCCCTGGTCTGGAAAGATCCCACATGCCGCGGAGCAACTAAGCCCGTGCACCACAACTACTGAGCCTGCGCTCTAGAGCCCACGAGCCACAACTACTGAAGCCCGCTCGCCTAGAGCCCGTGCTAGCACCACAAGAGAAGCCACCATAATGAGAAGCCCGTGCACTGCAACGAAGAGTAGACCCCGCTCGCTGCAATTACAGAAAGCCCGTGCACAGCAACAAAGACCCAACACAGCCCAAAATAAATAAAATAAAATAAACAAATTTATTTTTTAAAAAGTACATGCAATGATACTGAGTTATCTGAGGCTCTTTGACTTCCAGAAATTACCATATTTGACACAAATATCAGTAAATTTGGTCATTTATACTTTACACTTTGTAAAGGGGGAAAAGCAAGAAGACTACACTGGAATCAGACTCAGTAAATCCTATTTTTTATTTTATTTTATTTTATTTTATTTTTTTTTGCGGTATGCGGGCCTCTCACTGTTGTGGCCTCTCCCGTTGCGGAGCACAGGCTCCGGATGCACAGGCTCAGCGGCCATAGCTCACGGGCCCAGCTGCTCCGCGGCACGTGGGATCTTCCCGGACCAGGGCACGAACCCGTGTCTCCTGCATCGGCAGGCGGATTCTCAACCACTGCGCCACCAGGGAAGCCCAATCCTATTTTTTAAATAGGGGAAGAAACCTTAGAAATTGGATCTATAGAGTAATAGGACTAGACAGGATTTTAGAAAGCCTCCTCCTCAATTTCCTAATTTCATATATGAGAAAACTTAGCCACAGGGAGGTTGAGTCACTTTCCCAACATAACACAGCTTTCTGGTGAGAAAAAAATGTAGTAACTCCAGGTTTGCTGACTCCCAGACACCTGGGTTCCCTGGCTCTGATAACATAGAAGGAAGATCAAACTTAACCTCAGAAAAATACCTGAACTACACTTTCGAATAGCTAAATTATACTAGAGGGACAAGAAATGCGACCTAGAATTCAGACCATCTTAAGTTGGCCAGGATACATTTTACAAGAATAATTTCATTGAGCTTAAAAAAATTATTAAAGACATTTTTAAAACATTGCCCTTAATTTCTTCTACTCTCACCCACCACTGTTATTATAAAAATCTAGGTCTCAAATAATGAGCTATATACTTTGTTATTTAGCAAAGCTAACAGATTATTTTTAATCATCATACTGGTTATACATTTTCAATTACACAGAGAAAAAATCAAATCCCTTTTAATTCTACCTTTCTTAACCCTGAAGGATATTTCTTCCAGATTTCACCAGCTGATACAATTCAGATGAAAAAAAGATCCTTCCTTTATTACTTAAAGGGAGCTGTAAATCAAATGTAGACCTCAGGGGCATCGGGACAAAGGGAGAGAAGGAGGGAGGGCTCATTTGCTTATTAGGTTTCCATAAAAAATTAAGAATAACAAGCAGATCTAAATCTGCCCACAACCGAAGCCTCGTATCAGTTGCTACCGAAACATGAAAGACTTTTCTTACAAATTGCAATCAGCCTAACTTTCTGTTGTCTCGCATATACATACGTGCTGCTCCAATTGATGAGATGTTATTAATAAAGGAAGAGATGGCTACAAATTAGAGCAAGCCCTGCTTAATCACATTAATCCAGAGCAAGTCAAAGCCTTCAATTTTCGAAATAATTTTGGGCTTAATGCCTTAGAGAATGGCGGGCCGCTCCATTGAGGCAGCAGCTGGTCCAATTTAAGCTGCATTGTGAGGCTGCAATTGTCAGGTCCTTACAGAAACAAGGAAGCCTGACAGTTTTCAGGATGTAACCAAAACTGCCGAGACAAAGGAAATTGCAAGAAATTGAAAGGGCCCTGAAACAGTTACAAGGCAGCCCACTGTCGGTGGGTTGTATGTGATTAACCAACTCTCACTGTCGGGATGGGGTGGCATGCCCTCACTATGACTCTGCCCCCAGCCACGGAGCCCCCACAGCTGCTGCAGGAAGCATAGTCAGGAACCACGACTTTGGGTGAGCCATCAGAAGAAGGCCCATCCGTAAGCACCAAGGCGGAGGGCACCCGCCACATGTTCCTGTCTCCTCCACAGACATGGTGGCTGCACTGACCAAGACATGGCCAGAGAGGCTGCACGGGCACCAACTAAGAAACCCTGCCGGTATCTGACAGCCAGAAGGGGCTGAACTCTGAGAACAGGTTTGCAGCAGGGGGGTTTGATTTTCCTGAGCAATTATCTGAGAGATTTTCTATGCAACAAAATGAAAAAGGAGGTCAAAAGCGAAACCCAAGTTCTAGGTTGTGAATTAAGAGATCTCATTTCTAATCCTAGATGTGCAACTCTGGCTGTGTGATGCTGGGCGATTCACTTTATTCTCTGGGCCCTGCTTTCTTCATGAATCAAACCAAGATTCCAGCTCGGGGTTGCACAGCTTGCAGACAACAGAGCTCACCGACTCCAAACTTCCCACATCACCCACACGTACACATTTCCCATCATATTAGGAGATGCCATAGCACGGTAGTGGCGGGGACTCTGGAATCAAAATGTCTGGGTTTGAGTACTCATTCTGTCCCTCACGGCTATTACTATTATCATTATTACTACTTATTTCACCACTCAACAACAAAGAGGCCCTACCAAGGTAAAGCTTTTCATGATTTCATCTGTCATAGCTCTCCAACTCTTTAATAAAAGTCCCACATGTCAGAAAAGAAAACACATCCAATTTCAAACAGTAAAATCATGCTATTAACTCTCTCAGACCAGGCTTGAACTAAGAAAATAAGGCCTGGGGGACAACAAGGACCTCAATCTTGCTTGCAGCTCCTCTGCTTAGACAACTGTAGGCTACATTTCTGAAACTTCAGTGTGGAATTACCCTGGAGTCACTCGGTTTATTGTATAGTACGTTGTGTTTTCGCATTTTAGTGCTTTGGGTGTTGGTGGTTTTATTCTGGTAACAGTAATATTCTGCTGATATTACTCCTGTCTTTTTGGCATATTACAGGACACTTTTAGAAAAAGGACGCCTGGACTAGAAAGACAGCAATTAAAAATTATTCTACTCGTTAAACCAAATGAAAATAATGCATTCATATGTAATGTCGATTAATTCCAATATTAATGTAATAGGCCTAAGAAGCAAACCAATAAATGAGTTTTGACTGAGTGAAATAACTTCATTGAGTTTTAAACAACTCAAAAGAGGAGGGATGGATGGACAGATGGATGGATAATGCACAGATAGATACATAAGTGGGGGCATGTATGGATAGACATACAGGCACACCTCACTTTAGTAACAGAGGTACTCCTGAAAAGTTCATACCTTCTCCAGATTGGAACAGACCTTGGAGTTAGTCTGGCTCCACCTCCTACCCTGGCTGAACCCTCACAACTTCACAGAGAATCACCGTAGCCTGTGTTTCCTCATCCTTAGTGTCAGGATAACTGTAACATTTGGAGATAAGTGTCTGAGTTCCTCAGGGAATCTGCCAAAATATTCCTCCCTGTACCTTTCAGTAGTCTTGTTCCCTCTGAGTGACACATAATAATGACATTCTACTTCATGCGACAGGTCTTTATTTGAAAACAACTAACGTGCTCCCCATCTCCCGACACAGGCACCTGAGCCTTTGACTTGGCCTTTGGAATTGAACCATTATAGTATGTTAGAAGGCTTCTGGGTTTAATAGATGTAGCAGGGCTTCCCTGGTGGCTCAGTGGTTGGGAGTCCGCCTGCCGATGCAGGGGACATGGGTTCGTGCCCCGGTTCGGGAGGATCCCACGTGCCGCGGAGCGGCTGGGCCCGTGAGCCATGGCCGCTGCGCGTCCGGAGCCTGTGCTCCGCAACGGGAGAGGCCGCAACAGTGAGAGGCCCGCATACTGCAAAAAAAAGAAATGCAACAGATTTCTGTGTATTAATTTTGTAACCTGAGACTTTACCAAATTCATTGGTGAGCTCTAGCAGTTTTCTGGTGGCATCTTTAGGATTCTCTATGTATAGTATCATGTCATCTGCAAACAGTGACAGTTTAGCTTCTTCTTTTCTGATTTGGATTCCTTTTTTTTTTTTTTATTCTCTGATTCCTGCAGCTAGGACTTCCAAAACTATGTTGAATAAAAGTGGCAAGAGTGGACATCCTTGTCTTGTTCCTGATCTTAGAGGAAATGCTTTCAGCTTTTCACCATTGAGTATGATGTTAGCTGCAGGTTTGTCATATATGGCCTTTATTATATTGAGGTATGTTCCCTCTATGCCCACTTTCTAGAGAGTTTTTATCATAAATGGGTGCTGAATTTTGTCAAAAGCTTTTTCTGCATCTATTGGGATGATCATATGGGGTTTTTTCTTCAATATGTTGATGTGGTGTATCACACTGATTTGCAGATACCGAAAAATCCTTGCATCCCTGGGATAAATCCCACTTGATCCTGGTGCACTATCCTTTTAGTGTATTGTTGGATTCAGATTGCTAGTATTTTGTTGAGGATTTTTGCACTGATTTTGTTCATCAGTGATATTGCCCTGTAATTTTCTATTTGTGTGGTATCTTTGTCTGGTTTTGGTATCAGGGTGATGGTGGCCTCATAGAATGAGTTTGGGAGTATTCCTCCCTCTGTAATTTTCTGGAACAGTTTCAGAAATATATAGGTGTTAGCTCTTCCCTAAATGTTTGATAGAATTTGCCTGTGAAGCCATCAGGTCCTGGACTTTTGTTTGTTGGGAGTTCATACAAAATTTGATAAAATAATTCACTATAACTTAGACTAAAACAAAATGCAAGTAGATTCTGTTGAGTAATAAATAACTTGTTCATATCTATAATCTCAAACCTACACATGAATTGTTTTTAAGAATGAACTGATTATTTTGCTTTTATTTAGTCTATTTTTGAATAGACCATCATCCTTCATGGTTACTTATATTAATCCTAAAACCCAGATGAATCTTACTAGAGTCATATTTAACTTTAGAACATTAAAATTTGGTACTTTCTAACTTGTAGAGTTTCTCCCAAATCTACTGCAGATGCAATCACTCATGTATTAATTTACTCAGCAGACATTTATTTGATACCTGTTCTATGCCAGGTCCTAGACTAGTCTCTAGCGATTGGAACACAAATAAGACACAACCTCTGCATTAAGGAACTTATAGCTTAGAGTAAAATACAGGCTTATAAGCCTATATAAAACAGACATGTGGAGGCTTTACTACAGAATTTGTATTTGAGCTAGGTCTTAAAGCATGAATAAGTGTGACAGTTAATTTTGTGTCAACTTGAATGGGTCACAGGGTGCCCAAATATTTGTTCAAACATGGGTGTATCCATAAGGGTGTTTCGGGATGATGTTAACATGTGAATCAGTAGACTGAGTAAAGTAGATTGCCCTCTCTAAGGTGGGTCAGCATCAACCAATCAATTGAAGACCTGAGTAGAACAAAAAAGATTAAGTAAGAGGGAACTCCTCCTGCCTGACTGCCTTCAAGCTGGGACTTGAAGAATGTCTACACATTCTTCCTGGGTCTTAAGTCTACCAGCTCTTGGACGAGAACTCACACCATTAGCTCTCCTGGGTACTCAGTCTGCCGACTGAAAATCTTAGAACTTCTTAGTGATCATAATCCTATGAGCCAATTCCTTATAATAAATTCCTTAGCTCGATGATACATAGATAGATAGGTAGATAGACCACCACCCTGTTGGTTCTGTTTCTCTGGGGAACCCTGATAAATACAATAAGCTTTAAGTGAAGAAAATCATTTCAGATAGGGGAAGCAAGCTTTCATAAAGTTTTGGAGCCATGAAAGGATTCAGCATGCTTGGCTGGAAAATAGAAGAGACTGAAGAAAGAGAATAGTTAAGTTGTGAGGATTTGGAAAAGATGACTCACAGAAATTAAATCATGTAATGGAATTCCATGGTAAACTATTTTATAAAAGAACAATCCCCTTCGTAATGCAAACAGACAGTTGATAGATCTGAAATTTTTCATGGAGATAAAACCATTTTTAACTGAATTTATGGGCAGGTGTTTCTTGCATGTAAAACACACAGTAATCTATTCCTAAAATTATTTGTCTATTTACTTATATTTCATAGTCTTCATAATTCCTAGAAAGATAGTTATAAAGAATTTTTATTATGAAAGTTTTCAAACATGCACAAAAGAAAAATAACAGTAAAATAAACCCCACCTGCCCTTCTACCCTCTGGATGCAAAAATTACCAACATTTTAACATACTTCATCAATTTCTTTTTTTCTTCCTTCCTTTTTCCTTTACTCTGTAGTATGTTAAAGCAAATTTCCTGCATCATTTTACACCTAAATACTTTCATATATAATTGCTAAAACAAGGATATTTCTGTTCATAACTGCAAAAACTGCAATACTCTCATCTAGCAAAATTAACAGTCACCCCTTAGCATCATCTAATTCCCAGTCCATATTCAAATTTCCCTGACTACTGCCCCAAAAAAGTCTTTTTCGAGTGGTTGTTTTGTTTTCAAATCAATTTCCATTCATGATCCACACATCCTACTTGATATGACTCTTACATGTTATGTAATCAGCAATGCTTTTGTAACTTATGGGCATATTTAAGAAACCAGGTCAGCTGTCCTCAGCATATCCTACATTCCAGATGTGCCCTACTGCTTCCTCAAGGTATGTGTCATGCAAGGTGTTTCTCTATCCCCTTTATTTCCCATTAACTGGATGTTGGATCTAAGGTTTTGACTTTATTTAAATTCAACTATTTTAGCAAGAATTCTTCAAGACAGTGCTATGTATTTCATCTTACAGGAGATGTATAATGATGTGTGCCTGTTCTATTTGTAGTGATGCTAAGATTGATCAGTGGATTCAGGTGGCGACAGCCATCTAACCTGTTCCCAGAAACATTTATCCTAATGGTTTCAGCAGGGCAACCGCTGCCTAAAGAAACTACAGGTACACCTCTGAGGTACTGCGGGTTCAGTTGCAGACCAACGCAATAAAGTGAATATCACAATAATGTGAGTCATAAAATTTTTTTTTGTTTCCCAGTACATACGAAAGTTACCTTTACACTATACTATAGTCTATTAAGTGTGCAATAGCATTATGTCTAAAAAATAATGTACACACCTTATTTTAAAAATACTTTATTGCTAAAAAACGCTAATCATAATCTGAGCCTTCAGTGAGTTGTAATCTTTCTGCAAGAGTAATATCAAAGATAGATCACCATAACAATATAATAATAATGAAAAAGTTTGAAATATTGTGAGAATTACCAAAATGTGACAGAGACACGAAGTAAGTAAATGCTGTTGGAAAAATGTCACCCACAGACTTGCTCGATGCCGGGTTGCTGCAAATCTTCAAACTGTTTAAAAAAGTGCAGTATCTTCAAAACACAATAAAGTCAAGAGCAATAAAAAGAGGTACGCCTGTATTTCATTAGAGATTTCAAAATGGTGATCTTTCTAATTCTACAATTACTTCTGCATTAATAGCTAGAATTCTTCTATAGAGATGACTTGGTGATAGACTAATTTTAATTTTGGGGAATTAAAATATATGAAACAGGTCACTACAATTGACATACAATTCATTGCACATTTTTAAAATGTACATGAGAAGTGTTAACATATGTATCCACTCTTAAAACCATCACCACAATCTAGACAACAAACTTAGTTCAGCATCACTCCCAGATGTTTCCCTATTCACATTTCTAATTCTTCCCTCTTACCCCTCACTGATCCCATCCCCATGCAACCATTTCTGTTACAATAGATTAGTTTGTATTTTCTAGGGTTTTCTATAAATTGAATCATACAGTGTGCACTCTTTTTTGTCTGGTTTCTTTCATTCAGCATAACTGAGCGAACATAACTGAGTTTCTTTCACTCAGCATCCATGTTGTTGTGTGTATCAGTGATTTATTCCTTTTTACTGCTGAGTAGTATTCCATTGAATGGATGTACCAAAATTTATTCACCTATTTTATCCAAAAAAATAAAAAGAGAGACATACTTGCTGTCTTTTCTATGGAAAACAAATAGAAACATAGCCCTCTACCAAATGATATCATGTCGCCTCTTACATAGAATTTTGTAGCTCAGTGAATTATCTTGAAGCAAAAATAGCTATTGACAGGCAGATGTTTTATTACTTAGAATCTGCTATACAAGTAAAACTTCCAAAGATAGACACATAACAAAACAATTTTTTCTGATAATATCTAGTTTTTTTAACATCTTTATTGGAGTATAATTGCTTTACAATGGTGTGTTAGTTTCTGCTTTATAACAAAGTGAATCAGCTACATATATACATATATTCCCATCTGATAATATCTAATTAAAGAAAGACCAAACCTCCAATGTGAAACTTGAATGTCAAGTTTTCCAGTTCACACAGGAATATATTACTTCTATAGGAATGAAAAGGTTTCTCTCCTTCACGGTTCAAACAATACTCTACACATCTGCATTATCTTCTTTGACACTCATAACAAACCCACAAGGTAGGGGAGAGGATAATTTTTCCACGATCACATAGAAAGCAAGTGGGAGCAACAAAGCTGATAGCCTAGTCTTCTGCCTCCAAATTCCATGCTTCTGTCACTGTATCCCTGCTTCCCCACAGGTAACACTTCCCCGTGGTCCACACAAGTCTATGCCTGACGCATCCAGAATACTCGAAGAATCAACAATGCTGTTCCAACTTGACAGAAGTGATCTTGTCATCATTGGTAACACGTTTCTTTTTTCATAAATGGTTATATAACATGACATATTTCTGACTCTGCTCTAAGTTCTGCTTCTTTAAGAAAAGAAATTCCTTTGAGCCTTTATTTTCCCACTGAAAAATAGCTGACAGAGGGATATCTTACAATGAAACCATTTAAATGATTCAGAAAAACCAAGCACGGCTCACTCTGTGGGACCACTGCTTTGAGCACAATTGTTTGGATGAATTCTCCTCTTTCCCATCATCTGAACGTAACGTGTGGCGGCAAATTGCATTTTGCGGTAACAATGCATCTACACGGGCAAGAACTCTACTTTCAGCTGCCAGTAAAGGCGATGGAGAAACATTCAAACCTGAAGACAAATGACCACGCGAGGAAACACAGAGCACCTGCGAATGCGTGTGGGCTTTGCCTTCTCTGTCTGTGCCACTGCATTCCAAGCTGCATCTTTTCCAGAAAGCTAGAGAAAAGGGTCCCAAGAGGTGGGAAAAGGTTTCTGCTATAAAGTTGTGTGATGACAAAAAAGCAGCTAAGTTGTACCTGGATTCCAGGAGGACAACATGAAATAATTCTGTGCAATAGGTCAGCTCGGCGAGGAGTCTGGAGATCCACTGAATGGCTTAGTGTATGTAACCTGTTGGGAAGATCAGCCCGTGGTCTTGCTCAGAAGGCATACTGGGTCACAGAGCCATACTGAAAGCCCATGATGGTGAAAGAACAACTCATGGCCTTAAAATGTTTGAAGTCAGGGTTGTTTTTTAAAATTCTTTATGGTGCAGAACTTGTTTGCACATGTATTTAATTATTCAACAGCGATTTGCAGAGATCTTACTATTTGCCGGGCACTGCTCTAGATGATGAGGCTAGGGTAGTGAATAAGACGGCTGCCGAGGTACATGGTAAACAAGTAATTTGTCAGAAAAGAGAAGGATGGTGTTGCGAGAACGTACAGTGCGGGGGGGTGGGGGTGGGCGTGGAGCAACCTAATCTAGGGAGTGGAGGGGGAGATGCCACAGACATGAAATATTACAGACGAGTGACGACTGGAATGAAAGCATAGTGTCTCCTCTTGTCTCTTCTACTCTTTCTAGAAAACATCTGTCAGTCACATACTCTTCCCCCCAAATGTCTTGAGTGCCAATAGAAGCTACTCTGTTCGATGAGAACGAAGTGGTCCCATTTGGCTTAAAAATGAACAAATGAATTGCTTGTTGTAGTTGGAACAGTGGAAGGCAAGTACTCATATACACGTCCATCTCCTCCATTCATCCAAGATGAATTCCTTTAACACAGAAATGCCCTGCTCATCTTCAGATTTACCCATGTAGTTGCTTATTCAGCAAACATTTATTAAATGGCACGAGGGTTATAAAGATAAACTAGAGGTCTTGGCCCTTAAAGAAACTCCTGCTCCAGGCATGGAGAAAAACGGTCATTGTGCTAGGGTAAGTGCAACGAGGGAAATATGCTAAGAGGGACGGGGAGATGCAGGGAGAGCTGGTCTAGCCTCGGGGCCCAGGCCTGGGGTGAGGGAAGGTTCCTGGATGAGGGATGGCCAGTTCTCATGGTGCCTCCAAAAAAAAAAAAATTGTGCAAGTAATTTTTTTCTGTATGAAGGGATGAAAGAATGCGTGGCCCACACACTAACAGTAATGCTGTACACGTAGAGAGCACATTCTCCCAGCGTGCCCGTGAGGCCACTAAAAGGTACTCTTCTCCTTGTTTGGCAGATAAGGAAATCGGTGTTAGGAGACGCTAGACGCCTTACTCCTGGTCCCCCAGTATTTGTAAGGGACTGTCAGAACACAGACGCCTCCATCTGCTGACTTCTACTCCAATGCCCCTCTCTGTATATCTCTACTGCTTTTCAGAAAGAAAGTACATCCCAGGGGTCAGGAGCACAGGGGACGGCAGAACACTAGGGCCCATAAAGAATCCCCAGAGATGAAATGACCAGCTCCAATCCTGTGTCGTGGAACCTCAGTCATACACTTATGTACTAAGGTTGATGGAATGGTGCTAAAAACTCCTCCTCCTCTCATAAGCACCTGACAAGCACAGACAAAACCCCCAATGTCCCTACCCGGCCCTATTTAGTATCCCAATCAACTCCTTCCCTATCTATGAGCTGCTCTCTTCAGCCACTGCAGCCTCTCCTCCTGTTGGGCCTTCACAATAAGAACCCAAACAAACTTCTCTTTGCACTGTTCCTATGAATGGCAGAGAGAGTGCCCACGTTGCTTGGGACATGATGACGTGATTAAAGCACTGCATCCTCTCCAGGAATTCTAAAGTGCCATAATCACCACAACAGGAGGGGGTGGTGGGTAAACAATGGGTAATCACTGCTGTTGTCACAGTTTTAAACTTGAATCCAGGACTATGTTGGTCCCCATTAAAAGGGAAGAAGCTTACTTCTTACCCCAACTATGTTCATATCTAGAAATATATATATAATCAAGAATATAACAAAACACTGATTGCCCTTAATAACCCTATTATTCTTTCATTAAATGTATTATGAAAACTGGGCAATGTATTTTAGTGCGGTGTTTTTTGAGTGTCGTACATGTTTAGTGTATGGTTAACCTCTGCATTTAAACATCATGGTGTTGGTAGAAGATTCCTATAACCATGTGTGGATAAAGAGACCACATGCCTTTTACTATATTGCACACATGTCAAAAGACTGTGGGGTTCTTGCACCACAAACAAAAATTAATTCTAAATGGATAACAGACCTAAATGTACATGTCAAACTATACAACTTCTAGAAAAAAATATAGGAAAATCTTTGTGAATGTGGATTAGGCAAAGATTTCTTAGATATGATGTCATATCTAAGAGGACAATCCACAAAATAATAAATTGATAAATTGGTCCTCATCACAATTTAAAACTTCTACTCTTCAAAAATACTGTTAAAAGAATGCAAAGACAAGCCACAGACTCAGAGAAAACATCTGCAAATCATATATCTGATAAAGGACCTGTAAACATAATATATAAAAAACTCTCAAAACTCTCAAATTAGAAAATAATCCAATAAAAATGTATGAAAGATTTGAATAGACAATTTTATGAAAGATATACAGATGGCAAGTAAGACCCTTAAAAAATACTCAATATCATTTAGTCATTAGAGAAATGCATGTGAAAAGCACAAAGCTGTATCAATGCACATCTATTAGAATGACTCAAATTGAAAAGACTGACCATATGAAGTGCTGGTGAAAATGTGGAGGAACTGGAACTCTTACACATAACCAGAAGGAATGCAAAATGCAACAACCACTTTGGAAAACAGCTTGGCAATGTTTTAAAAAGTTAAACATATACCTACCATGTGACTGAGTCATTCCATTTCTAGTATTTATCCAAAAGAAATAAAGGTATATGTCCACACAAAGACTTAGACATGAATGTTTATGGCAGTGTTATCTGTAATAGCCAAACTGAAAACAATCCAAATATTAACCAACAGGTGAATTGATGGTATATCTACACAATGGAATACTATTCAGCAATGCAAAGGAACAAACCCTTGGGCTTCCCTGGTGGCGCAGTGGTTGAGAGTCCGCCTGCCGATGCGGGGGACACGGGTTCGTGCCCCGGTCCATGAGGATCCCACATGCCGCGGAGCGGCTGGGCCCGTGAGCCACGTCTGCTGAGCCTGCGTGTCCGGAGCCTGTGCTCCGCAACGGGAGAGGCCACAACAGTGAGAGGCCCGTGTACCGCAAAAAAAAAACAAAAAAAAGGAACAAACCCTTGATAAATACAAAACCCACCAAATCTCAAAACAATTGTGTTGAATAAAGGAAGCCAGACAAGTATGATAATCATATGTGTCTGATTCCGCATAAAATTCTACAAAATGCAAATTTATCTAGAAATTTGAGGAAGCAGATCAGAGATTGCTTGGGCATGGGGGTTAGGGTGCTGGTGGCAGGGTGGCAGGGGGCAACAGGGGAGAAGGAAGGCAGGAAAGAGGAATTACAAAGGTGCATGAGAAAACTTTGAGGGTGATGGATATGTTCAATATTGATTGTGGAGTTGGCTTTACAGTGTCTACAAATGTTAAAACTTATCAAAGTGTCTACTTTAAATATGTATAGTCTACCATATGTCAATTATATCACAATAGAACTGTTTCTAAAAATGTAGTATATTAAAAAAAAAAATGACCAGGGTCCTGACCAAGTCCCTGCTATAGGCCAGCTGTCTGACAGTGGTTAAGTCATTGACCTTCTGGAGTTTCTACCTCCCACTGTGTAAAAAGAGATGATTGCAAAGGCCCTTCCAGCTCCGCCAATTTGGTTGAGCCATGGGTCACTTGTTCCAGCGGTCCTCACAGTTCATGACGAGCTCGGGACCGTTCAGTCAGCCTACAGACCTGGCTGAGAGGAAGGGCCTGAGCTGATGCCTGCCCAGAAGAGCCCAGTGATGTCCCTGTCCTGCCCAAATCACCATCCAGTGTGTCCCGGGATCTTCCCGGAGTCAAGAATCGACCTTGATTCCATGTGGCTGCTCCAGACCAGCCTGTACCCTTCGCCTCTCTCTTCTCTCCCCACCACCTTGTGTTGGGCCAAGTCTCCGCCAGCCAGCCACTTGGCACCTGAGCTCAGGTCTGATTCTGGAATATAGATTGGCCTCTCCTACATGCAGCACTTAACTGGGTTAACACCAGCAGGATGGTTAGACTCGGCATCAAATCAGCCACCGGTGAAAAGTGAGCAGTGGCACTCCACCTCTTGTTTTCCTGAATCAAAGGCAAAACCCTCGGTTTGTCATGACCTAATCCTAGCAGCCGCCCTGCCTCACCCACACCCCCCTCACACCGGCTCGGCGGCAGCACACACTCAGAGATGGGTTTAAAGCTTCCTCTCCCTCTGAGGGCCAACTTGACCCCTACTTCCCCTATTTGGCTCTCGCTTCGATCTCTTCAACACACAGGCCTATCTATCCATTTAACTGACTTCCTAGGACCCTCTCCTTTGGCCTCTCACTTTATTCCAGGTTACTTTATTTCCTTGGACTTGATGTACAAGATTGTACCCCTGGCCCATCCATCGAGGCTAAAGGTTTCTCACTGGTTAGTCATCCAAACTCAGTAACCATGCATTCGAGAAGGTATCCTTCACCCCACCTGCCCTTCTCCCTCTTCACCCTGAGCGCTCCAGCCATGCCCTTAGGCCTACCCACCTGTTCATTCCTGCTTGTCCAAGCAGCTCGGGCCCCACCCGACAGCCAGCTCCCTGCTGCACCCACCCGGGCCCAACCTGCAGCAGCTTTGCCTGGCAACTCCGGCTTTAGCCCAGACAGCCAGAGTTCCAACAAACAAGTTAAAATGTATCTAGAAACGTTGCAGAATAGAAAACTTTGAAAAAGATTCAATGCTGAGTTTCTGGGGGGAAAAAAACCCTTAGAATCAAATATATCTTACAATTATTTTAAACTAGGTGCATATAATTGATAATAGTTTCATTCTACAATAAGATTTTTTTGACAATTAAGGAAGCGGCATACTATTACACAAGGCGAACTGCCACACGCTAAGAGCCGGAGTTCTCATAAGCTACTGGACATGAGGGAAGCCCGGTTTAGCAGAGACTTAATGACACAGGTAGAGTCTGAGGGCAAACAGCATACTCTAGGTATAGATATAGTTTGAGGGTGAATTTTAATAGAGGATTGGCTTCTAGAAGAGTAGCTCTTTAGTCAAAACTTTGAAGTTATCCCTAAGTTTGAAGTCTATTTCCTAAAAAAGTAATGGTGTTACCGAGCCCAAGCTCATACCGCTCGCTGCACGACAGGTCAATAGAGAGGAATAGGACTTGATTCGGAAAGGCAGCTGACCAAGAAGATGGTGGACTCAGGTCCCAAAGAAACATCTTGCCTGAATTCAGGTTTCTTTTATACTAAAATCAGACGGAATAAAGTCAAACACTTCCTGGTTCCCATCAGCCTTCAGAATGGATGTGTTCATTTCGTCCTCCCTGCAGCCATTCACAGGTGGGCCTGGTCAGGATGTTTCCTGTGAGCTAAACGAAGGTATTTTAGCTGAATGTTCATTACCTGGGAGACAGGGTTCCCAGAGATGGGCCATTATGTATAATTTAAGTTTATAGGCAACCTCTCTTTAGTGATTACCTTGTAACAGAATACAAAGGGTCTTCCCTATTACAATGTACGTGCACCTTCATGAAAACAACAACTAACCTCTCCTGCCTCCCACCGTACCCGGCACAGGGACTTTCGCAGAGTAGGTGATGAGTTTTTAAATGCCTTCAGCGGAGACCCTAACATGAGCGTGCACACCTACTAAATGTATATAAAAGTGCTGAGTGTGTAGCAGCTTAAAAATATGCCAATTCATTCATTTCATCATCACATGAAAAGGTTAGTACCATCAGAGCTGACTACAGCTATGGTGTACACGATTAAAGTAATATAAAAGGAGTCACACAGAATTATTTTTTTGTTTTAGTTCAATACTCTTTGTTTTTTAAATGAAGGCTTCATCTTTTCTACATCTCATACTGGATTTTGAAAACCGAACCAAATTCTGTAATTCTTTTCAAGAAAGGTATTTTTCACTTTGTGCTTAGAGTAAAAATTCAGGGTTAAGAAAATTTATTTCAAATATAGTTTGCATATATATCAAACACCCAAATATTATTTCCCCTTCCAGTGCTCTGAATGTCATATGTTTACAACATTCAGAAGTGACGTGAAAAGGTCAGGTCTTGCAAGGACAAACGAAAGACAGTAAGTCCTCGGACAAAAAACGCTTTATAAACGTACACACCGATGATGGGATTTCCTTTATTCTTACTGAATTTCATTTGTTTTTCTCCCCACCAGTGCAAATGGCTATCCACTTCCCTTTTGGATGGTCGGCACCCTGGTTCTACCTCTGGCGAAGTGTGGTGTCATTAGATCAACCTGATGGGTCCTTGATTTCCCAGCAGGCACTGAGGTCCCTGGCTACCCAATTCATGCAATGAATCGTCCATCTGTTGCCCTCAGTTCAGGTTACGTGACCAGCACATCTGCGCGTGTCGACACAGGAGCTGTCTCGCTTACGTGCTCGCGCAGCTAGCGCTGTGAGGTGTTCTCCCTCTCCCCTCCTCTGCCCTAAGGAGCAAAGGAAACATTGCTGGTTCTCTATTCCATGGATCTTGGGCTACATGCAGCTTTTTCACGCCACTTTCAACACTAACCAGAATTCTGTGCCCTGTACAACTGGCCCAGGCACGGTGGCACTCAGTAGTTTTGGCTTGTTTGTCATGTGTGATTCTTCACTTAGAAGAGGAGCTTTTATTCTGCTGCAACTGGTCCAAATTACAGAGTGAGCCTCATTCATCAATGACTCACCTACACACAGTCGCTGATTTCTCCCATTTCTTGGCCATTTATTCTGACAGATCTTACAGTTATTGTGTCCACTTTGTCTGGGCAGTGTTTGTCTCCGATCCAAATTTGGAAACAAACCGAAATAACGAGGTTATATTTTTCTTTTCTGGAACTTCCGTATCTTACAGCATCTCAGGGAAACAGGTCCAGGCCCCCTTTCTGGAATTTCTGTGTTGAGGTTACCTGAGCATAACAAAGTAGAACCATGAGCAACAGAACCACCCATCCGTGAAGTAAGAGTGAGGCGGGCAGAGCCGAAAGCGCCAACGTCAGGAACACCAGGGAGCAGAGCAAAGCCGCAAACCCAAAGAGAAAAACCCAGGACAGCAGCAGTCACAATTTGCAAAGGCAAAGTCAGAGAACAGAAGATAAGATATACGCTATGTGATACGTGTCACCGTACATTTGTTCAATCTCATAGAATGAACAACACCAAGAGTGAACTGTAATGCAAATTATGGAGTCTGGGTGATAGTTATGTGTCAATGTAGGGTCATCAACTGTAACAAATGTACCATGTGGTGGGCATGGTAATAGTAGGGGAGACCACGGGACGGGGGCAGACGGTATATGGGCAATCTCTGTACCTTCCTCTTAATTTTGCTGCGAACCTGAAACTCCTCTAAAAGATAAAGTTTATTAATTAAAAAATGTTATTGAAGAGCCCAAAACAGAAGCTTCTTCCCATGCCGACCTCACCTGCACACCCCAGGATGTGGCTTAGCCATTATATAAGCTGACTCTCCAAGGTGGACAGATGGTTTTCCCTGGAGCATTTTCAAACTACCAAACACAACTCAACAAGCCTTAAACAAGGTGACAAATCTTTTTTCTTCTGCACAAAGATACACAAGTTCAGGCACCTGTGACTTTTTGTCAACCCCCCCTTTAGCAGCAAGGCAGGTTCAGGGACAGGGCCTGGGTATGACAGTAGCCAACAGTTCCTTACCTCCAGAAAGGAGGAGGGGAGGGAGGGCTTTAAAATAAATATGCTCAAGGCACCAGAGCTGAAACAAAATGGGCAGAGACAAGTGATTAGGAGAAACTGGAGGCTCTGGGCCTCTGGTGGGAGACCCAGAACTCACACAAAAACGCTTATGCTTAGGGCTCCTGGGTACATCTTGGTGCCTGGGTATATCTCTGAGAACGCAGAGAATAAAAGGCCCCATTCTCATGCCTTCCAGCACTTTCTCTCTGGATGGTCTCCCCGACAATCCTGGGGACTTTGTAACTTCCAGTATGCAGCCTTAAAGCAGGCACAAGTGTGGAATGTGGTCAGAGAGGAGAGCTCTCCTTTAGAGTATGACATGGTCGGGAGGTCTTCTCCTTTAGTGTATGAAGTGGTTGAGGAGGTCTTCTCCTTAAGTGTGTAATGTGGTCAGGAGGTCTTCTCCTTAAGTGTGTGATGTGGTCGGGAGGTCTTCTCCTTAAGTGTGTGATGCAGTCGGGAGGTCTTCTCCTTTAGTGCGTGATGCGGTCGGGGGGTCTTCTCCTTAAGTGTGTGATGTGGTCGGGAGGTCTTCTCCTTAAGTGTGTGATGCGGTCGGGAGGTCTTCTCCTTAAGTGTGTGATGTGGTCGGGGGGTCTTCTCCTTTAGTGCGTGATGCGGTCGGGGGGTCTTCTCCTTTAGTGCATAGTGTGGTCGGGAGGTCTTCTCCTTAAGTGTGTGATGTGGTCGGGGGGTCTTCTCCTTAAGTGCGTGATGCGGTCGGGGGGTCTTCTCCTTAAGTGCGTGATGTGGTCGGGGGGTCTTCTCCTTAAGTGTGTGATGCAGTCGGGAGGTCTTCTCCTTTAGTGCGTGATGCGGTCGGGGGGTCTTCTCCTTAAGTGTGTGATGTGGTCGGGAGGTCTTCTCCTTAAGTGTGTGATGTGGTCGGGAGGTCTACTTAAGTGTGTGATGTGGTCGGGAGGTCTTCTCCTTAAGTGTGTGATGCAGTCGGGAGGTCTTCTCCTTTAGTGCGTGATGCGGTCGGGGGGTCTTCTCCTTAAGTGTGTGATGTGGTCGGGAGGTCTTCTCCTTAAGTGTGTGATGTGGTCGGGAGGTCTTCTCCTTTAGTGCGTGATGCGGTCGGGGGGTCTTCTCCTTAAGTGCGTGATGCGGTCGGGAGGTCTACTTAAGTGTGTGATGTGGTCGGGAGGTCTTCTCCTTAAGTGTGTGATGTGGTCGGGAGGTCTTCTCCTTAAGTGTGTGATGCAGTCGGGAGGTCTTCTCCTTTAGTGCGTGATGCGGTCGGGGGGTCTTCTCCTTAAGTGTGTGATGCGGTCGGGAGGTCTTCTCCTTAAGTGTGTGATGCAGTCGGGAGGTCTTCTCCTTTAGTGCGTGATGCGGTCGGGGGGTCTTCTCCTTAAGTGTGTGATGTGGTCGGGAGGTCTTCTCCTTAAGTGTGTGATGTGGTCGGGAGGTCTACTTAAGTGTGTGATGTGGTCGGGAGGTCTTCTCCTTAAGTGTGTGATGTGGTCGGGAGGTCTTCTCCTTAAGTGTGTGATGTGGTCGGGAGGTCTTCTCCTTAAGTGTGTGATGTGGTCGGGAGGTCTTCTCCTTTAGTGCGTGATGTGGTCGGGTGGTCTTCTCCTTTTCAATGTATGTTTCAGCCCAGGGTGAAGTCGTCCCTGGTCCTCAACTGCCTTCTAGACTTAGCCCCAAGGAAGCACCTCCTTGGCCTGAACAACGAGGACAGTGTAGGGGG
Source organism: Kogia breviceps (assembly GCF_026419965.1). Classification (NCBI taxonomy): domain Eukaryota; kingdom Metazoa; phylum Chordata; class Mammalia; order Artiodactyla; family Physeteridae; genus Kogia; species Kogia breviceps. Next base: position 109,855,855 of record NC_081317.1, on the reverse strand, counting down.
CGCCCCCTCCACTAATCAGAGTACCTTGGACACTATGTTTTAATAATAGACTTGTGTGCAAAATCTTTATCTGATGAAGACATTCTAATGCTTACCAAAAGTCTCAAGACTTACTGAAACAGATCGCCTCTAAGATACATCCAATGAAAAGAAAAAGAAATCCATGTTTCTATAGGTCAAGTTTCATCTAAATAGTTTTGGACCACCAGACGTTTTTTAATAAACCATTTTCTAAAATGTAGTTTATTCCTACAAGAACTTCATTGCTTAACTTAATATCTTTTGAAGTATCCTAAAATGCTCAAGAAAGGCATATGAAGATGCATTTATTGGAAATGCATAAAGAAAAAGCTTAGAAGGACGCAGTCTGAAATACAAACTCTGTTTTCTTCAAAAGAAACGCCATCAGAGGAGACGGCTGGGACCTCTAACTAGTGGGTGACACTCCAAGTAACTTTCTGCTCCGGAGGGCTTTGCAACCCTCGTAAGTGGAGGCAACAACACTGCCCTATTTCACAGGCCTGTGACAAAGCTCAGCCTCTGGAAATGTTTTGTAGATTTTATAAACCAGCAATTAATATAAGCTACTATTATAATAATATTTGTTGAGAGTTTTGTGTTATAAACTGTTCTAAACCTAAGATGGGCAACAGGTAAGTCACCAGTTCTTGTGATTTTCTAGGACTATTGTAATTATAATAGTACTGGAATAGAAAAGCAACGTATCCTTAACCACAGGAAAGAAGAAGAAACACAGTGAAGGGAAGGAGAAGCGGGGAGAGAATATGACAAGAAGAAGAGGAAGGAGACAGCTACAAGTAAGAGGGCCCGACCTTGTTGTGGGTAAGCATCCTCCGCAGGAAGCTTCTGCCCCAGAGACGGGGCACTGGCTCCCATGTGCAAAGCCTGAAGAGGCTGAGGCGGCTCTGTCCCTCGGCGCCCCGGACAGACCCTGCAATTCCACGCATCAGAGCCCAGGATTTATTAAGCAAAGCTTGGCCCACAGCTGAGAGGACTCAGTGGCCTGTGACTGATTTGCATGCTGATGAGGCCCCAGCAAATCCGAGGCAAGCCTGGCCCACAGCAGTGACCTCTTCGGAAGCTGCTCCATTCCTACTTGGTGATTCGCTCACATGATGGGCGATTGTGTTTTCATACGAGTCCCTTGCAGTTTCAACTTGGCAGATGGGACAGCAATTGACCCAGATATTTATTTTTAATGTAACTTAGACAAGAAAGAAAGAAAAAGAAAGGAAGAAAGAAAGAAAGAAAGAAAGAAAGAAAGAAAGAAAGAAAGAAAGAAAGAAAGAAAGAAAGAAAGAAAGAATGAATGAAAGAGAGAGAGAGAGGGAGGGAGGGAGGAAGGAAGGAAGGAAGGAAGGAGGAAAGGAAAAAGAAATAAATAAAACTAATTCTCAGGCTTGAAAATTGCCAGTCATTATGAAGTAATTAAGACCCAAAGTATCACATAAAATTCCTAGAGAAGCTCAACCCCCTATAAGGGTTTTTTTCTCATATTACATTATGGCTCCATTATATGTGATTTGAAAATATCAGTGTAGCCACATTCATCAAGTGCTTTTGCAATTATGTTTTAAGAACTGCTTGCTATAGCAAAGTCCTCTTCACCTCCCTCCTAAATCCTTGAGAATATAATCCCGAAACAATGAAAGAACAACTTATTTCTAGCACTGGATGAGTATAAAGAATGTTTTTCTTATTGTTCCTTTTCATTTAATTGGACTATTCGAATTTTACCATCAGATATGCTGAAATATTGACACATTTAACTACTTAGAGTCTGTCAGTCTGTTCATCTTTGACCCCTACACCTGTTCCCAGCAGTGAATTAAGCTGCTCAAGATGACAGGTGATGGAACAGCTAAACAACCTAGAGAAAATGAAAACATCAAGGACATATGAAGAATATACTAAACATGCAGTATCTTCAGATACTCCACAAAGAGTCAAAATTCATTTGCCACCTCTCCTCTTAAATGACAAACAACAGACAGTGACATACTGGAGTCTTTGGCTGCTAAACCCGACAGGGAAGGAAAGGCATGAATGCTTCCTTCACCACCTGAGGAGGGAGGTCTTGTGCTGCCTCATGTTTTGGTGTTTGCCAGCTGTCAGCCCTCTGAAGCTATAGAAATATCTTCTTCCTCCTCTGTGATGTCTAACGCTGTACTGAATTATTGTAGCAAACTCAAAATATCTCTAGCAAAGGGCGCGCATGTATATTTTGTTTCAACTTTGGACAACCCATTAGCATGGTGGTTCCACGGCTGTGTGAGCACGAGAGATCATGTGATCTTGTCACGCCTCTGCACAAGTACAGGCGCTCTGGGGTTCTAGAATCCAGGGAAGAAGGGCACACTGGTGAAGACCAAAAGCTGCTCTGAGTTCAGTAAGATTTGCATGAATGTGTCTTTCATTTTCACAATGTCGTCTCCCTTGCAGACTGAAAATCCGAAGTAGCTGTGAGCCGAGATGGTTACTCAGACCTTCAGGACCTGCCTGGTGGACAAATCGATCTGCAGACTGTTCCCAACTCTGCAGGCCCCACGGCCCACAGCCCAGGCTGGAAACCGGACCTGCAGAAGCTCTGAAAGAGGGCAAGGCAACAACACCTGCTGGTCGAATGACTTCCCTTCTGGCTCCAAGGTCAGGAGAAACGAGAGATGCCGGCACATTGGTTAACAAGAGAGGTTCCAGCACGCTCTGCTGTCACACCCTCAGCTCGGCTCCTGGCTATAGCACACAGCACTGAGAGCATCCAGCAGACATAAGAACTATGAAAAAAACCCAGTACTCAATTTAAAAAAAAATCCAGCCTAACTGAAATGATAACTGATCTCTCAAAATTTTAATTCAAACTCAACAGCCACCCCCACTTTGAACTCTTTTTTTTTTTTTTTTTGGTGGTACGCGGGCCTCTCACCGCTGTGGCCTCTCCCGTCGCGGAGCACAGGCTCCGGACGCAGAGGCCCAGTGGCCATGGCTCACGGGCCCAGCCGCTCCGCGGCACGTGGGATCTTCCCGGACCGAGCCACGAACCCACGTCCCCTGCATCGGCAGGTGGACTCCCAACCACTGCGCCACCAGGGAAGCCCCACTTTGAATTCTTGATCGCCATCCTCACTTAAAAGGGCATGAGCTATTCAGTTGGAATAGCTCATGGAGAAGTTGTATTTGGTCCTAGAACCCAGGTTATAACTAGGAGTCACAGGACCCCTGACCTCGGGCCTTGCTTTCTGTCTGGTGGTTTGAGAGAGGTAAGCATTTTCACCCTGCCTGCTACAAGTTCAAGGTTAATTTTATGTCTAATATAAGAGGAGCAAAAAGTGATCAAATTGCTTATAGCAAGAAGTGAACACCAGAATTCTGGCATTTTCAGGGATATGTCAATAACTTAGTAATTTACCTTGACTGACATTGAAAAGAGTACAATAAGACTTACTATGCACTAAAGAGAGATTTAATGTAGTCTGCGAGGAATTTAGAAAGAGTTTTACATTGCTTGGTAAAATCTGCTAATAACAGAACTCATCACTACTTTGAAAAAGAATGGGGTCATTAATCTCATGCAAGATACCTAGACATGCACATCCACCCAAACACTTCAGAAATTGTCAAACTAAAAAAGTATATTGAGTTTTTTTATATTAGTGGGGAAATTATTCAATGCTTTGTTAGAGCTCTGAAGCATCGAGGAAATAAGGATTTGCATTTGGCGAGGGGGGTGGATATGACCTACTGAGAACACAGAAGAGAAAAAGAAGAAAACGGCTTCCGCTTGTTGCACCGCGTGCACGTTCTGTGGGCTGAGCCCAGGCCCCTGCCAAGCGATGCTTCCTGACCCATCCCTTTTATCTTTAATATACCCAAGAGCTAGAGTGATAGAAAGCTTATGTCCTGGATTTCCTACTCCCAGTATGAAATAATTTTATTTTCAAATAAGAACCTCACCACAACCCTATGGGCTTCATAAAGCAGCACTGCCCCCATTTTACAAGAGAGGCAGCTGAGTCCAAAGAGTGGTACAGCCTCGGCATGGACACCACCGGAAGGTGACAGGAGCCTCCCACTCCCTGCTCCTCCCAAACCCTGGCTCCTGCTTGGGACTTCTACCAAACATGCTGCCTGAAAAGCCACCAGAGTATTCTGTTGATAAAGCAAAGCGTCTGGGCCTCAGATTTTCCATGGTGACTGTATAAAGCTCTCTTATGAGAGAAAGTTGTACAGTCCCTTTCACGCTTCTCGTTGTGGTGCCACTTGGCTGTGCAGATTTCTAAAAGCTTTTGAATAGACTGATAAACATGGAATTGTTCTGAACATCTGTAAGCAAAATACGAAAAGATATTACCCAGTGAATGAACATCCCGGGTTTTCTTGCCAGAAATGGGGTTATTTGTGTATTAGGCTAATGCACTGAAATTAACCCAGAATGCTTATCCATTGCAGAATGTCTTTTCATATTTTCATCTGTGTAGTCGTTATTATAAAATGTAAGAATAATTCTCTATCAGGGTATTCAAGAAACTGAATAGCTCAATTACTTCTAAAATCAACGTAGGAAAGCAACAGCATGCCAGTTAATCAGTTGGTTTGCATAACAAATGTGGTGTGTGTGTATGTGTGTGTGTGTGTGTGTGTGTGTATGTGTGTGTGTCTAAAGCCAGGGTCAGCACAACTCTTTAAATGTGAAAGATCAAGCTTTCATTTAACTATAGAGAAAGAATTCTGGAAGACAGGTACTAGCAGTTTTCAACTTGGTATCGCATACAATGATATGAAGTACCTGGTACAATGTCTGGCATGCAGTACATTCCCAAGCAACGGTGAATTTAATTCAAGAAAGCCTACACGAAATTTAGGCTCTTCCTGGCTGTTCCCTTCCAGGTTTTTATGGGTTCTCCAGTGCCAGGCATACACTGAGCTGTTAAGGAATACCATGTGAATGAATGAATCCTTGGAAATCATTTCAGGAACAGAATGATGGCCACTAAGACTTAAATTACTTCTCAGCACATATCTTAGAGACAGATCTGAGACACAACAAGAAACAGTAGCCAAACAGTGGCTGTGAGCAATGCTACCCTGCATCCAAGCTGAGACTGGGTTCTTGGTGCAGGAGCTGGTGGCGGGCAGCTCTCAGAGGACTCAGAATTCAGGCCTAAAATACATGAGAGATGCAAGTTTCTCATTCTGTGAGCTCCAGCGCTAATTGATGAATCTGAGAAAAGGAAGTTTAAGTGCCTATTATAGGAGGGTGGTCACTTTTAAAACAGGTTTAAATGAAATGATGGACGTGTGAGGGACGCGGAGTCTCTAGGGAAATGCAAGGAGACAATCACAGCCTTTGGAAAATCATGGCAGTCAGGCTTCTGACTCTCGGCTCTGAAGGCCAAATTCCATTTCTACACTGAATGTAACCCAAGGTTAATTGAATATGGAGAGAATGACCTGTGTAGACTAAACTCACAATAGACTGAGATATACATCTCAGAATAGCATTTCATTGAATTTGAAATGAGAAGTAGAACTGTCTGGCTGACCTGGTCTCCTTGCATTCTCTTCCTGTAAATAATCTCCACGGGGGGACAAAAGACGAGAATTTTCTACAGAGTGTGTACCAGAACAAGATGAGTTAGTGATAGAACTTAAAAGTGTCATGGTGTCAGGCTCTGGGAGTTTGTCCAGCAGCCAAACCTTACAGGGCAACCCGTGGCGGGGCCAGCAGAACCTCCCCTTTCCCAGGCCAGCCTGGCGGACCTGGCTGACCAGCCTCCCTGCTAAGGTTCTCTTCTTTTCCTTTTACATACGTCAGGGGCATTCCGTCAGGTTACTCTGAGGTCCCAAAGACCCAGAAGCCAAGCTCTCTTCTAAGTGATTGCCTATCTTGGCTCTGATGCATTACAGGCTTATTTTATACTTCATTCCCAAAAGGCAACTTTGCAAATGCTTGAGGAACTGTTTTCCCCGTGGGTCTTCTACATGCGTTAGGCTCTAGACTCTCACAGATCACCCAGCATGTAACAGACCCCTTGGTGAGCCATTAATGAATGTCACCGTAGGGGCCACCTCCTCTCCTGGCTGTTACTAGAAGTCATATGTCTTTTCCACGTGCCGAAGCACAACTCCAATCACTGGCCCATCTGTAGCCACATGGAAACACCACTCAGACATTAATATGCAGCCTGTCTGGACACACACCTGCTTTCACATTCACATGCATACCCACTAGCAAGCAGGCATGACCAAGTTCAGCCAATGGTTCTGGTTCCATGGCTTGTGTCCACCAATCTGTTCGCCAAGACAATACTTGGGGAAGCTCTGACACAAGTTCTGACTCTGGAAGCATCTCCCAGATGATCGGTCAGGGTAGAAGGGAGTGGTAAAGCTAGCCCAGTGGGTTTTGAGAACCCCTTCCTGAGTGAAAGCCCTATTATTCTGGCATCTGCCCCCCCAAAAAACCCAATGGCACCTCAGGCTCAGGCGTCCTGCTCTGTGAGAGAAGGCAGTTGCCACACAATCCAGGTCCTTGGGCTTCTTTTCTTGAAGGAAGGCAGGAAGGAAGGAAGAAAGGAATACCTTTACAAAAGACTCCTGGTTGTGACCAAACTTTTACAAGCTTAATTGCAAACACAAGAGTAAGCAATTTGGAAATTAATGCAAATACTGGGGCATAGACTAGTATTTCTCTCACATGAAACCTCAGCAATGATTATACATCTTAGCAGAGCCTGGGTTTTTCTTTCTTGCAAGGCAGACCCCTCCAGGGCTGACTTGTTCAACAAGGCTTTGAGCACCTGAGGCCCCAGTAGGGAGGCCTAGCCAGTATAACCTGCTTTCTGTCTCCCCCATCCCTCTTCTTGGTCAAAAATCTTTAATTAGCTGGGGACCTTGTTTGTTCTCCTTCCCCGCTATTCCCAGGGATCTGAAGGCTCCACCACTTCTGTGCTAGAGAGACCTTTCTATCACAGCCTCTCTCTGCCTTTTTGTTTTTCCCTTTCATGATCAGAACAAAAAAAAAGCCTGGGGAAAGAAATCATCTCTCCTTCTGAGTCTGGATAAGACCCTATAACTATCTTTTTCCAATCAGGAACAAGTTTCCATGACAACCGTGCTTCCGGATGCCACCGCTAACTTAGCAGGTAGTGTTCACATCACATAGCGGGTTCTTTACCAACCTCCGTGGTTTCTGTACTTCACTGTGGCTACAGGCCTCTAACGCACCAGATGTCTGCATGAACTGTATCTTAAAAGGGTTTTTTCCTTTTTCCTTGTAAACATCAGAAAGACCCCCAAAAACTGCTTGGTATTTTCCTTACAATAATCATTAAAAAGCATACCGACAGATTCAAAAGTATACATGAAAGAGACTGTGGAGGAGGGAAGCATAAATAGGTGGATGGAGACTGGCTGGGCCGTGATGACAGCTGGGTGACTTACACCACAGTCAATGGCATAAGTTTTGAGCTGAGAGCTAATGAGATCGGGAGATATGACCTTGGGTAAGTTACTTATTCTCTCTGAGCCTCAACACTCCCTCTGTAAAAAAGCAGAAACTGAGGCCCTTCATGGGGCTCTTTGAAAGATTAGATGGGAAAAAAAAGCAAAGGTGCAAAAAGTGCTTGTTACAGTGTCTGGCACATGGTAGGAGTTCAACAAAGGGCAATTATCATGTTGTTCTTGTTACGGTGAAGAACTGAATTGGAGAGAGTCTGAGCAAACCAGCGACCACGATATTCTAATTGATGATTAACATTTTGCTGGTAGACGGTTAACAGTATAAGCAGTAGATATCTGGAGGTTTTCTTAGCAACTTTTTCTCTTAGGCTATTAAGACATGTCTGCAATTACAGGAAGGAATCTATTCATTTCCATTCCTAAGACTTAAGAGGATACACCTGGGCAATCTCCAGGGTTCATCTGAACCTCTCTATTTATAGTTCTGCATAAGCATTTGTTTAATTTTGAAACAGAAGCAGAGGAAAAAATGGATTAACCATTAACGTATTTGTTCGATATTCTACATTCTCAACACCGATCAGAATATTTCAGTTCTTCTCCAGAAGCAAGAAAAAGAAGAATATGTATATTTTCATGATATTTTCATTGTTGCACAGATCAAATTTCATTTCAAAATCGGAATTCACATTGTAGCAAACAAATCGACACGCTCCTTATAGAACAAACTCCCAAACTCCAATTTCCCCCCACACCTACATTCGCAGTGCCCTCAAAGAGTTGAGAGGGCCCTCCACAAATAACACCAATGCAAACTTTTATTTTTAAATGATAAAACTATTTACATATTTTTTAAAAATCCCATTTCTGTCAATGTGGTGGGCTGTATATTAGATAAACTCTCCCTATTAAGAACTCTTAAGATAGTAAATAAAATATTCTTTTTAAAAATGTATTTTACAGTATGAATGTGCCTCAAGAAATTCAAAACAGAACTATCATACGATCCAGCAACCTCTCTTCTGGGTATACACACAAAGGAAGTGAAATCCGTATCTTAAAGAGACATCTGTGCTCCCATGTGCACTGTAGCATTATTCACAATGGCCAAGGTATGAAACAACCTAAATGTCCATCAATGAAGGGATAAAGAAGATGTGGCACATACACAACGGAATACTATTCAGCCTAAAAAAGTGAAGGAAATCCTGCCATTTGCAACAACATGAGTGAGCCTGTAGGACGCTATGCTAAGTGAAATAAACTAGATACAGAAAAAAATACTGCACCGTCTCACTTGTAAGTGGAGTCTAAAAAAATCGAACTCACAGAAGCAGAGAGTAGAATGGTGGTTACCAGGGAAATGGGGAGATGTTGGTCAAAGGGTACAAATGTTCATTTATGTAAGATGAATTAACTGTAGAGATACGAGGTACAGCATGGTGACTGTACTTAATAATACTGTATTGTATACTTGGAATTTGCTAAGAGAGTAGATCAGAGGTGCTCTCACCACACAAAAAAAGTACATGAGAAGATGGGTATGTTAATTAGCTTGACTATTAGTAATCGTTTCACTATGTGTATCAAAGTATCATGCTGTACACCTTAAATATGTACCATTTTTATATTTAAAATGAAAAAAAAATTTTGAAGAGAAAAATAATGTGTTTTAAATGCGACCAGAGCTGGCAGAAAGGTAAAAGGAAATCCTTGAAGGCCAGAAATAACAAAACAAAACAAATTCTAAAAAGGTTATCAGGTAATTGAGCTAGAATTTGCCATGGAGGCAACTGCCTATCCCAGTCAGCAAATATTTTTCTGTAAAGGGCCGGATCGTAAACATTTTAGGTTTCACAGGCCATACTGTCTCAGATGCATCCACTCAACTGCAACTGTGGCATGAAAACATTCACAGATAACATAAATAAAGAGTCATGTCTGTGTTTAAAAAAAAAAAAAGTTTATATAAACAGGCAGCAGGCAGGATTTAGCCTGCAAGCCACAGTTTGCCAATCCCTTCATTATAGCCTGATTTTTAGTGTCTTTCCCTCAAGAAAACAAGTCTGGTATATGACACATTTGTCCCAGGTGATAGGGTGATGTGGCGATGGTCCCAATTTCTTCACATCTCCCTGTACACCTGCCTTTGAGAAGTCCCTCCCACACAGATTCTGGGCTAGACCATGTGACCTGCTTTGGCCAATGGGACCAATAGTAAGTGTGACTCAGAGACTTGAAAAGTACTAGGAGATGGTGCTTGTCCTCTCTTACTGCTCCTAATCTCTGCATCCACCATCACGTGAACTCACCCAGGCCAGTGTGTGAAGACATACATTACATCCCATCATCCCCATTACCCCAGGCAAGAGGAAGTGACAGCCAGCAGCAACACCCAGAGGTATGAGTGAAGCCATCAAAGACCAGCCAGCCCCCAGACAACCCACCAGTCGACTGGAATCGCATGAATGGACCCAGATGAAACCAGAAGAACCACCAGGCTGAGCTGAGTCTAAATTGCTGACCCACAGAATCATAAGGTAACAAACGACTGTTTTAGCGATTAAGTTTCAGGGTGATTTTTCCGCAACAAAAGCTGAACGACACATTCCGTAGGAAGTCTATTATCTTCTAAAAATATGAAGTGAAAGGCCAGCAAGTATATTTATAGAAACGGGCAAGAGAAGACTGAGAAAACACACAAAAAATTATTTCCATTTTAAAGATCCTGTCATCCGCCAGCAGGGACAAGTCCGCCCTTGTTCCTTATATGATAGAGCAAATTCTTCCTACCTGAGCAGACTTCTTCATAAGTAGGATTGGGAGTGTAGCCTCCTGCATAACCAACTTGAGTTGAATATACTCCTTTCAGGTTCCAGAATTTCCTTTCAGCTCCCCAGAAACAGCCCATTCCTAAAAAAAAAAAAAAAAAAAAATTATGATAATGATTAATCCTTTATCAAAAACAAGGTGGTCATTGCATATCAGAAGCCCTGTAACACTAGAAAAGAGAAGTTGTTCCTGTCATCTGGTAATCAAAAATGACTAAGATTTTATCTTTTAAAGAAGTAGAGTTTTTAACATCTAAAAAGAATTTTATTTAAGGTTATTTTCACAGAATATCTCTTTGCTTTAGTTGTGCAAAAATTTAGAAAGCCTCAAATTTTAATGGAGTTAGTAAAGCTATACCTTTTGAAATAACACAGCAAAAGGAGAACTGCATTTGATGAATGATTTCCACACTCAGTTCATTATGGACTTGTCAAAACATAGTAAGTTGTAGGAATAGTAGAAATTTATTTAATGATCAGCATCCTGGTCGTGTTTTCTTTAAAAATTCTAACAAAGGAAGGCAACACTAAATTACTGATTTAAATGGGAAAACTTCCTCAAATCAAAACAGATTGACACAGTATTTGAGTAACGATTTCACATGGGTTCAGTTTTTTTTTTAATTTTTAAAGTCATTAGAAACTTTCATGTGATAAATTGCTGCTCACCAGAAAGAACCTTTTTCTGAGTTAGAGTACTGAACATAATAAGGAAAGAGAGACAGGGGAAGGCAGGGAAAGACGGAACAACAAATAAAGAAACTCACAAAAATGGCATTCCATTCAACTAGCAAGCATTGTGCTCACACCAGTGGTTAGTTATTGGATTCCTTTGAACATATGATGAAAACTAAGAACCATCTCCCAAGGATGCACATACTTACACACATCTAAAATGCTGCATCACTTTTCCTGGGCTCCAGATACAGAATCTTTATTTTTCTACCATGAGTTTCTAAACTGTCCACAACTGCTATTCTGTGGTCAGTTCCTAGATGTACACAAGATTACTGCCTCACTCAAGTTTCACATGGCTTTATTAAGTCACATATAATTAAGATCGTGGGTAGAACAACAGTTGGCAAATTAATATATTCCTCCTACTTTAACAATCACTAGATTTGCTAGATTCGATGACAGAGCTAAAAGGAAAATTAGATAGAAGTTTACTGAAATTCTTGAGACTTGTTCATATAGTACTTTAAGAATTCAGAGCAACAACCAAAAAGAAATGTGCACGATGTTATACATTATGGAAAATATATTTGCTCAACTGTGATGGGAAACATACTAACCAAAAGTAGGTTAACCGTTAAAAAATATGATAGAGCCAAATGATGAAGTTTAATGCAGTAAAAAAATTACTATTGTGATAACAATGCAATATGGAAATATGTATACCATTATATCATAATTACCTAAGGCTAAATTTAAAAGGGAAAATCACAGTTATATGCATGTTTTTATTACAAAAGTATGAAAAAAATTCATACCAAAATAGACTAGAAACATATAAAATCATAATCATTATTATATTACAGCAGTGACAATATACAAATATTTTTTTCATTTTTCAAGTTTGTATGCAATAGATTTACATTATTTTATTATTTTTTTCAGAAGCCAGGAATATATATATATATATATATATATTTTTTTTTTTTTTTTTGTCTGTGTTGGGTCTTCAGTGCTGTGTGCGGGCTTTCTCTAGTTGAGGCGAGCGGGGGCTACTCTTCATTGTGGTGTGCGGGTTTCTCACTGCGGTGGCTTCTCTTGTTGCAGAGCATGGGCTCTAGGTGCACGGGCTTCAGTAGTTGTGGCACGCGGGCTTCAGTAGTTGTGGCACGCGGGCTCAGTAGTTGTGGCTCGTGGGTTCTAGAGTGCAGGCTCAGTACTTGTGGCGCACAGGCTGAGTTGCCCCGCGGCATGTGGGATCTTCCTGGAACAGGGCTCAAACCCATGTCCCCTACATTGGCAGGTGGATTCTTAACCACTGTGCCACCAGGGAAGTCCCTACATTACTTTAAGAATAAAAAATACATACATTTTTAAGGGAAAGACAAAAATTCAAGGAAAAACATAAGCATATGCATTGTTCAAGTTACACACCACTAGATACCATTTTTCCTGTTTACAAGTGAATTGTGTGCTGCTAGTGAATATAACTAAATATTTACTGAGTATTTACTAAAATTGACAATCCTCAAGTCTCTGAAACAAGGATTCACTGCTAATTCTACCTCCCTGCATTCCTGGGATGAGGGAATTATATTAGTCAGGGGTCTCCAAAGAAACAGAACCAACGGGATTTATACAAATATATATATATATATATATAAAGAGAGATTCATTATGATGAATTGGCTCTCACAGTTATGGAGGCTGAGGCGTCCCATGAGCTACAGTCTGCAAGCTGGAGGCCCAGGAAAGGTGGCACTATAATTCTAGTCCAAACCTGAAAGCCTGAGAAGCAATGATGTGAATCCCAGTCTAAGTCTGAAGGCCTGACAACCAGGAGTACTGACGCTCAAGGACAGGAGGAGACGGGTGTCCCAGCTCAAGCAGAGAGAGTGAACTCCCCCTGCCTCTACCATTTGGTCCCGTGCAGACCCGCAATGGTTTGGATGGTGCCTGCCCACCCTGGTGAGGTTGATCTACTCAGTGCACTGATTCAAATGCTAATCTCTTCCAGAAACGCTCACAGACACACCCAGAAATGATGTGTTACCGGCTTTCTGGGCATCCCTTAGCCAAGCCAAGTCGACACATAAAATTAACCATCACAGGAACGATGACAGGGAATCTCTGGAGAAGGACAGGTAGAAAAGGAGCTGGGCAGCGTTACTGAACATAAAAGGCCACAAAGGCATCCAGGAGCCGTGCGGTGTGCCAAGCTGAGGCACCATAGCCCCTGAAGTTCAGAAATCTGCGGAGTTCACCGAATAAAATATTTCTGTATCTCACCGCGACTAACAGTGATGGTACCGAAGAGTACTGCACGCCTTCAGTATTCTCCACACGTGGTATATAAAGGGCTATTTTAGCAACCGGCCTATCCTGACCATGTCTATAGTACCACACAGACGGCCCCAGAGTCTATATCTTTTACGTCTTCACTACATCCTCATGATATAGAACTTAAAATGACCAAACAAACATTTATTGATATAAAACTTAAAATGACCAAACAAAAATTTATTCCTTTTATGTTTAATAAGGATCAAGATAAGACCTCTGATAGCAGGGAGAATGAACTAGCTCCAGCTGGTCAAAGGTCTCCAAGCGGGGGGCCATGTGTGGCTGAAATAATCCTCCAGGGAACTGTTATATAACCAATGTCAAAATTTTTAGAAAGGTACTTAACTTAGGATAAGCAGTAGCTCCAAGAATAAAACTCCTCCTTGACGCAATCAGATGTTTTATCTAGTGGCTTCCAGTATAACCTAAGCATTCTTTTATTTGGCTTCGAGTGTGTGTGTGTTTAAACAAAGCAAGGTTTATTAATGGCAGAATTTCTCAGAATTTACAGTAGTCTAGTAAACAACATGAATATCATCAAAGAAGATGTAGTGTGCACTATTTTATTTAAAATATTTTATATTTTAACCTTTTATTATAAAGTAAAACATATACAGAAAAACCACACAAAACAGATGCAGAATTCAATGCCTATTATTACTCCAATGGCCTACTAACCACCACCCAGGTCAAGATTTAGAACTTTGCTACCCACCCCAGAAATCCCTCCTTGTATTACACCCCAGTCACAACTCCCTTCCTCCCCGCAAAACTAACCACTGTCTGAATTTTATAGTATTCACTTCCTTATGTTTCTTTATATTTTTATCACTCAAGTTATCCATCCTGACACTATACTTTGGTCTTGCTCATTTTAAAAAATCTGATTATGTCTTTAAAGTTCTTTCAATTGACAGGTTCCTTCTCCATTCTTTTTTTTTTTTTTTTTTTTTTTTTTTTTTGCATTACGCGGGCCTCTCACTGTCGTGGCCTCTCCCGTTGCGGAGCACAGGCTGCGGACACACAGGCTCAGCGGCCATTGCTCATGGGTCTAGCCGCTCCGCAGCATGCGGGATCTTCCCGGACCAGGGCACGAACCCGTGTACCCTGTATCAGCAGGCAGACTCTCAACCACTGTGCCACCAGGGAAGCCCTCCCTCTCCATTCTTTTCCTTTTAATTTATCTATTGAAGAAAACATGAGCCACTTGACCTGCAGAATTTCCCAGTGTGGATTTTGCCAATTGCATTCCTGTGGTGCAATTCAACTTGTTCCTCTATCCTCAATATTTCCTGCAAATTTGCTGCTGGATCCAGAGGCGTGATCAACTTCAGATTTCATCCTTTGGCAAAACTACAGGTGGTACTATGTAATTTTTAAAATTTTTTAAAAGTTTTTTTTCCAGCTTTATTGGTATATAATTGGCATATGACATTTATAACATCATCACATATTTGACACACATATATACTGTGAAATAATTAAAACAATAAGGTTAGTTAACACATTTATCACCTCACACAATTACAATGTTTTAAAGTGAGAATATTTAAAATCTACTCTCTTAGCAACTGTCAACTATAAAGTACAGTATCATTAACTATAGTCACCATGATGAATATTAGATTCCCAGAACTTACTCATCTTTTAACTGGAAGTTTGTAAACAATTCCCCCAACCACCTCTGGGAATCACCATTCTACTCTCTGTTTTATGAATTTGTCTGTTTTTTTAGCTTCTAATGTAAGTGAAATTATACAGTATTTGTCTTTCTCTGTATGACTTATTTCATTTAGGATAATGCCCTAAAGGTCTACCCACACTGTCACAAATGACAGAATTCCTTTGTTTTTTATGGCTAATATTACATTATGTTTGTGTGTGTGTGTGTGTGTGTGTGTGTATACACACACACACACATACATATACATATTTATATACATATCAATAGCACAGCATCCTTATCCATTAGTCTGTTAATAGCCATTTAGGTTGTTTCCATCTCTTGGCTATGGCTGATAATGCTGGAATGAACGTGGCAGTGCAGATATCTCTTCAAGATACTGATTTCATTTCCTTTGGATATATACCCGGAAGTGGATCGCTTGATTATCTGGTAGTTCTATTTCTAATTTCTGAGGAACCTCCATTCTGTTTTCCGTAATGGCTTTACCTATTGACATTCCCACCAACAGTGCACTAGGGTTCTCTTTTCTCCACATCCTTGTTATCTTTTGCCTTTTCAGCAGTAACCATTCTAACAGATGTGAAGTGATATCTCATTGTGGGTTTGATTTGCATTTCCCTGATGATCAGTGATGTTGAGCATCTTTTCATGTACTTGACCATTTGTAAGTCTTAGAAAAATGTCTATTCAGGTCCACTGCCATTTTCAATCAGATAATTTGGAGGGTTTTTTTTGAGGGAGGGGTTATTGAATTGTATGAGTTCCCTATATATTTTGGATATTAATCCCTTATCTGATACATGGTTTGCAAATATTTTCTCCATTCCATTGCTTCTTCATTCTGCTGTTTCTGTGGCTGTGCATAAGCTTTTTACTTTGATGTAATGTCACTTGTTTATTTTTGCTTTGTTGCTTGTGCTTTTGGTGTCATATCCAAAATATCATTGCCAAGGCCAATGTCAAGGAGTTTTTTTTTCCTCTGTTTCCTTCTAGGAGTTCTATGGTTTCAGATCTTTACATTCAAGTCTTCAATTCATTTCAAGTTAATTTTTGTGAATGGTGTAAGATAGAAGTCCATTTTTTTGTATGTGAATATCCATTTCTCTCAACATCATTTATTTAATAGACTTTTCCCCACTGAGTATTCTTGGCTCCATTGTCAAGTGTTAGTTGACCATATATGCATGAGTTTATTTTCGGGCTCTCTATTCTATTCTATTCTATTCTATTCTATTCTATTTCATTGGTCTATGTGTCTGTTTTTATTGCAGTAACATATTGTTTTGATTACTATAGTTTCATAGTATAATTTGAAATCAGGAAGTGTGATGCCTTCAGCTTTGTTCTTCTTTCTCAAAATTGATTTGGCTCTTTGGGATCTTTTTTGGTTCCATACACATTTTAGGATTATTTTTTCTATTTCTGTAAAAAGTGCCATTGGAATTTTGATATTGGGTTTGATGTGGAATTACATTTAATCTATAGAATGGCCTTGGGTAGTATGGACATTTTAACAATATTAATCTTTCCAATCCATGAACATGAGATATCTCTCCTCTTAGTTGTGCCTTCAATTTCTTTCATCAATGTCCTATAGTTTACAGTATAAATATTTGTCACTTCCTTGGGTAAATTTATTCCTGATTATTTTATTGCTTTTGATGCTATTGTGAGTGAGATTGTTTTCTCTATTTCTCTTTCAGATATTTCATTTTTACTGTATGGAAATGCAACTGATTTTCATATGTTGCATTACTGTAACTTTACTGAATTCATTGATTACTTTTAACAGTTTTTTGGTGAAGTGTTTAGGGTATTCTATATATAAGATCATGTCATCGACAGACAATTTTACTTCTTCCTTTCTGATAGGATACCTTTAATTTCCATTTCTTGCCTAATTGCTCTGGATAAGATTTCCAGTATTATGTTGAATAGGAGTGTAGAGAGTACCTTGTTTCTGATCCCAACAGAAAAGCTTTCAGCTTTTCACCACTGACTATGGTATTATCTGTGGGTCTGTCATATTTGGCCTTTATTACATTGAAGTCTGTTTCTCCTATACCTCTCAAATTTGTTTGAGAGCTTTCGTCATGAAAGGGTGATGAATTTTGGCAGACGATTTCTCTGCATCTATTGAGAGTCATGATTTTTATCCTTCATTCTATTAATCTGGTATATCTCATTTACTGATTTGCAGCTGTTGACCCATCCCAGGGATAAATCCTGCTTGATCATGCTGTGTGATCCTTCCAATGTGCTGTTGAATTTGATTTGCTAATATTTTGTTGAGAAATTTTGCATCTACATTATTCAGTGATCCTGGCTTGTAGTTTTCTTCTCTTGTAGCATCTTTATCTGACTTTTATATCAGGGTAATGCCGGCCTCATAAAATTAGTTTGAGACTGTCCCCTCCTCTTCAGTTTTTTTTGGAAGAGTTTGAGGACTAGCGTTAATTCTTCTTTAAATGTTTGGCAGAATTTGCCAGTGAAGATATCTGGTCCTGGGTCTTTTTGAGGGGGTAGGTTTTTAAAATTACTATCTCAGTCTCCTTAATTGGTTTGCTCAGATTTTCTGTCTTCATGATTCAGTCTTGGTAGGTTGTATGTTTCTAGGCACTTATCCATTTCTTCTAGGTTATCCAATTTGTTGGTGTATACTTTTTCACAGCAGTCTTTTATGATCCTTTGTATTTCTGTGGTATCAGTTGTAATGTCTCACTTATAGTTTTGTTTATATGAGCCTTCTCTCCTTTATTCTTGGTTAGTCTAGCTAAAGTTTTATCAATTCTGTTTATCTTTTTCAAAAAACCAACTCTTAGTTTCAATGATTTTTTTTCTGTTTTCTTTCTAGTCTTGATTTCATTTACTTCTGCTGTGATCTTTATGATTTCCTTCCTTCTGGTAACTTTGGGCTTAGATTATTCTTTTTCTAAATCCTTAAGGTGTAAAGTAAGGTTGTTTATTTGAGATATTTCTTTTTCTTCAATGTACACACTTATCACTATAAGCTTCCCTCTTGGGAATGTTTTTACTGCATCCTATAAGTTTTGGTATTTGTGTTTTCATTTTCATTTGTCTCAAAATACTTTCTTGAATTCCCTTTTGATTTTTTCTTTAACTCAGAAGTGTATAGTTTGATTTCCACTACTTTTGAATATTTCAGTTTTCCTCCTGTTATTTATTTCCACTTTCATACCATTGTGTTTGGAAAACATACTAGATGTGATTTCAGTTTTCTTAAATTTGTTAAGGCTTGCTTTGTGGCCTAATATATAATTGATCCTGGAGAATATTCCATGTGTGCTTGCAAAGAATGTGTATTCTGGTGCTGTTGGATGGAATATTCTGTATATGTCTGTCAGGTATATTTAGTTTCTAGTGTTATTCAGATCTACTCTTTCCTTATTAATTTTCTGTCGGGGTGACCTACCAGATGTTAAAAGAGAGGTATTGACGTCTACTACTATTATTTTATTGCTGCCTATTTCTCCCTTCAGTTCTGTTAATATTTGCCTTAAATATTTAGATGTTCCAATGCTGGATACATATATTTACAATTGTTATATCCTCTTGATGAATTAATCTCTTTGTCACTGTGTAGTCACCTTCTTTGTCTCCGTGACCAATTTTGAATGAAAGTCTATTTTATCTGATATAAGTATAGTCACTCCTGTTATCTGTTGGTTACCATATGCATGGAGTATCTTTTTCCATCCCTTTGCTTTCTACCTATGTGTGTACTTAAAACTAGTGTGAGTCTCTTATAGGCAGAATATTGTTGAATACCATTTTTTTTTGAATCCATTCAGCCACTATGTGTCTCTTGAATGAAGAATTTAGTTCATTTATGTTTAAAGTAATTATTGATAGGTAAGAACTTTCTATTGCCATTTTACTCATTATTTTCTGACTGCCTTTTTTTTACTTCCTTCTTTCTTTTTCCTCTCTTACTGTCTTCCTTTATAATTCGTCTTTTGTAATGGTATTCTGTAATACCTTTGTCTTTTGTGTAACTACTATAGGTTTTTTCCTTTGTGGTTACCATAAGGCTTACATTAAACATCTTATAGATATAATAGTCTATTTTAAGCTGATAACTTAGCTTCGATTACATACAAAAACTCTATACTTTTACTTCTCTTTCCCTCACATTTTATGCTATTGATGTCACACTTTACATTTTTTTTATACTGTTCATCTGTTAATAAGTTACTACAGCTATACAATAACTATAGCTATAGTTATATAGCTATATAGCTATATATATATATATATAACTATAGCTATATAGTTATAAAGCTATAATATATTATAGCTTTAATATTATTGGTTTTTAACTTTTCTACTAGAGTTAAAGTGACTTGCACACCTCCATTACAGAATTAGGGTCTTCTGCATTTGATTGCATTTTTACCTTTACCAGTCAGTTTTATACTTTTATATATTTTCACGTTGTTTACTTAGCATCCTTTCATTTCGACTTGAAGAACTCTCTTAACGTTTCTTCTAAGGCAGGTCTAGTGGTGATAAACTCCCATAGCTTTTGTTTATCTGGGAATGTCTTTTAACTCTTCTTCATTTCTGAAGGACAGTTTGTTTGATATAGTATTCTTACCTGGCAGTTTTTTCTTTCAGCACTTTGAATTACCATCCCACCACCTACTGGTCTGCAAGGTTTCTGCAGTGAAATCCACTGATAGCCTCATGGAGATCCCTTGCATAGGACAAGTCATTTTTCTCTTGCTGCTTTCAAAATTCTATCCTTGTCTTTGGCTTTTAACATTTTAATTACAATGTATCTCAGAGTAATGTTCTTTGGGTTGATCCTGCTTGGGGTCCTTTGAGCTTCCTATATTTGCGTGTCATTATCATTCCCAAGACTTGCAAAGTTTTCAGCTATGATTTCTTTAAATAACCTTTTCGCGCCTTTCTCTCTCTCTTCTCCTTCTAGGACTCCCATGATAGAAATTTTAAAACGCTTGAGGGTATCAAATAATTTGTATAAGCTTTCTTCACTCTTTTTCATTCTTTGTCCTTTTTGTTCCTCTAACTAGCTAATTTCAAATGATTTGTCTTTGCATTCGCTGATTCATTCTTCTACATGAACAAATCTGTTTGTTGAAGTTCTCTACTGAACTTCAACATTCCACTGTATTCTTCAGCTCCAATAATTCTGTTTAGCTCTTTTTATGGTTTTATTTCTTTATTAAACTTTTCACTTTATTCATGCATCATTTTCTTGATTTTGTTTAGTTGTCTACCTGTGTTCTCTTGCATTTCACTCAATTTCTTTAAGACGATTGTTTTGAATTTGTTGTCAGGCAAAGCACAGATCTCCGTTTCTTTGCCTTTGGAGCTGTATTCGTTTCTTTTGGCGGTGTCATATTTGCCTGATTCTTCATGATCCATGTAGCCTTGAGTTAGTGTCTGTGAATTTTTCAAAATTTTATTTTATTGAAGTATAGTTGATTTACAATGTGTTAATTTCTGCTGTACAGCAAAGTGATTCAGTTACACATATATATATACATTCTAGGGTCTGTGCATTTGAAGGAGCAAACACTTCTTCCAGTCTTTACAGACTGGTTTCTATGTTCTTTGATCAAGAAGCACATAATGTCTGGTCATCTCTCTTTTTGTGATGTTAGCATCTACTGATGCTCAATGCTTAGATGTGTTAATTCCTTGAGAGCTGCAAAATGGTGATTTTCAATTCTCTCACTTCTTTTTCATTCATTAGTTGAAATACCTTTATAGTGAAAAGCTTCCACTCAACTATTATTTTGTTACTCAGTGGTACAGTTCATAAAATAAAGGGAAGATAAATGTTGGATTATGTCCTTTTACTCAGCAGTCTTCAAGATGATGAACTTGCCCACTCCAAGGTTGACCAATTTTTTTTTTTAAGATTTTTTTTTTTTTTTTTATGGCTGCATGGGGCCTTTGTGGCTGTGCGCAGGCTATCTCTAGTTGCGGCGAGCAGGGGCTACTCTTTGTTGCAGTGCAAAGGTTTCTCATTGCAGTGGCTTCTCTTGTTGTGAAGCATGGGCTCTAGGTGCACAGGCTTCAGTAGTTGTGGCACGCGGGCTCAGTAGTTGTGGCTCATGGGCTCTAGAGTGCAGGTTCAGTAGTTGTAGCACACGGGCTTAGTTGCTCCACGGCATGTGGGATCTTCCCAGACCAGGGTTTGAACCCGTGTGCCCTACATTGGCAGGCGGATTCTTAACCACTGTGCCACCAGGGAAGTCTGACCAATTAGTTTTAAAAATATCATTATAAACGCATTTATTTAAACATATTTGATATGTTTCACCCTTTCAATTACCCCTCTCTTGTATGCTCTACCTGTAATATCTTTGGCTAGGGAGAGCCTCTTCAAATTGTCTCCTGAGTCCCTTTTGAAATACTCTCAATAGTCTCTTATTGCTTCCTTGCTATCTGGTATGACAGGATGTTCCAGGCTTGTACATTTCCTACCCCATGTCTGGAATCAGCCATTTCTCCAAGAAGGCTCGTTTCTTTAAATGAGAATAGGTACCTCAAGACCATCACGTGGGTATGAGTGATACTTACTGCAGAGTGTGCCCAGCTATGAGACCATGTGGCTAAAACTGCCCATCAAAATCTAAGCCTTGTCAGACCCACCAAATCATAATGTCAAAAGAGTGCAACAGCAATCCATCACAAGATAGCAGCTGTGCGTCTGGAATCATACATGAGCAGGACCAGGTGGTCTTGTAGGAATAAGTAGCCAGACTCCCACAGCGTCCACCAAGGTTGCACCAAAACCACTCCCTAGGTTCACACGTATGGATGTGGGGGGGATGCTACACAACCAGCTGAAGGACAAGAAAAAAGCTGGATTTGCGTTTATAAATGGGTGGCTTACTATGTACAGATGCAAAAGCCAAAAATTCATAGCAGCCACACTGTAATCTCACTCGTAATAAATAGTGATAAAGGAAAACCCTCCCAACTGGTGACCTTCAAACAGTGCACCAGTTACCCACTTCATGTGGAAGGAAAATAGCCCAACTCTAGAAATCCAGCCTTTAGAAAATGGCTTGGCAGGCTAGTGAGAATCCAGAAACAAAAATACTGAAAGATCAGGGCTTCCCTGGTGGCGCCATGGTTGAGAGTCCGCCTGCCGATGCGGGGGACGCGGGTTCGTGCCCCGGTCCGGGAAGATCCCACGTGCCGCGGAGCGGCTGGGCCCGTGAGCCATGGCCGCTGAGCCTGCGCGTCCGGAGCCTGTGCTCCGCAACGGGAGAGGCCACAACAGCGAGAGGCCCGCGTACCGCAAAAAAAAAAAAAAAACAAACAAACTGAAAGATCAGGAACAAGGAAATCTGAGGTAGAAACATGTGGTTGGACATAGGAGTGAGTATGTGCTATGAAGATATCTGCAGCACATATTAAAGCCAGTCAGCGGGCATCCACCAAGAAAGAGGCACTAAACATCAAAGCTGACAAAGTGACCTGGCTTTGTTGGTCAGCCTGGTCAGCCTGTTCCATTGGCCACCCCGGTACTGGCACGATGGGTACAGGAACAAAGTGGCCACGGTGGCAGAGACGGAGTCAGCACTGGCACAGCCGTGGACTCCCACTTACCAAGTTTTATCCACTGTTGCCATCACCAAATATCAACTCCAAGCACCTGGTACAGCACCATTTCTCAAGGGGAACAACCAACCACTAGGCGGCAAAGGGGAAACGCTGGGTTCCTTCCACGCTGAAAGGGCCAGTGGTTTGTTCTCACAGTAACAGACACATTCCCAGCGTGGGTTTCACTTTCCTGCTTTCGGAATCTCAGCCAACCGCTGTTACATATAACACGGTTTCAGACCAGGAGAGCCGGTTCACAGCACAAAAGATGCAGCGATGAACCCACGACTACAGTTTCCACCTATCTTATCATATACCACACCACCCAGAAGCTGCCGTTCTGATTAAGCACTGGAACATCCCCAAGGCACGAGTTGCAGCACCAGTTCAGGGACAATTCTCTGTGAGGGTACAGTGCTATCTTTCGGAACACTAAATATGCAGTGAATCAATGACCCCAAAGATACTGGGGTACTGTGTCCCGAAAAAGAAAAATACACGTAATAGAAAAAAAGGGGTGAGGGCTTCCCTGGTGGCGCAGTGGTTGAGAGTCCGCCTGCCGATGCGGGGGACACGGGTCCGTGCCCCGGTCCGGGAGGATCCCACGTGCCGCGGAGCGGCTGGGCCCGTGAGCCATGGCCGCTGAGCCTGCGCGTCCGGAGCTGTGCTCCGCAACGGGAGAGGCCACAGCAGTGAGAGGCCCGCGTACCACAAAAAAAAAAAAAAAAAAAAAAAAAAAAGGGTGAAAGCAGGATTGGCTCCACTTACCACCATTCCTAATGACCCATTGGGAGACTTTGTACTTCCTGTCCCAGAACTCTTGGCTCTGTAGATAGAGTTAGAGGTCCTGGTCCCCAAAAGGGTACAGGTTCATCAGGGGACACAGCAAGAGTCCACTGAATTATATGCTACTGCTGTTGCCTAGGCACTGTGGCTCCTTGCGTCCAGGGACAAGAAAGCAGAAAGAGCTTGCCAGGTGGAACTGACCCACAGGCAGCGTAGCAGATCTCTCTTGGGCCTTGAAAACATTTGGTGTTACGAGTTAGATAAATTTTAGCCAATGAGATGTTTCAGAAGTTTACCTCATTGTGATTTTAACATATACTTGGCTAATTACCAGTAAGGTTAAGCATCTTTTCATATTGTTTACTGGCCATTCATGTTTTCTCTTTTGTAAATGGCTTTTGTCCATTTTTCTATTAGCTTATTATGTTTTTCTTGTTGATCTGTTGGAGTTTATTATATATTCAGAACACGAATTCTCTTGTCAGTTTTATGTTTGCAGATATCACCTTGTATCTGATGTGCCTTTTACCTTCATTTATGATGCCTACTGTCATGCAAGTATTTTAAATTTTAATCGTGGTTAAATTTCTCTATATTTTCCTTTATGATTTGTGCTTTTTGTATGTAATGCATCAGAACTCTTTCTATACATTAAAGTCATAAAGATAGTATCCTATATTTTCAGAACTTTTAAAGTTTTGATCTTCATTTTAGGTTGCTAATCCATCTGGAAATAATTTTTTGTGTAGGGTACGAAGTAGGAATTCAATTTACTTTTTTCTATATGGATAACCAAGTACCCCCAAATAAATTATTATTTATTAAATAATCTATTACTTCCTCACTCATCTCTAATGTCATCTCTATCCTATATCATTATGAGTGGTCCTGTCTCTGGGCTGTCTGTTATATTCCGTTCATTGGTCTGTTCCTGCACTAATAACACCCTGCTCTCCATTCACGTATTCAACAAATATTTATTCATTGCCTACCACGTGCCAAGAAGGGCTCTCGGCACATGCAATACATGAGTGAACAAAACAAAGATCCTAACCTCTTACAGGGCTTACGCTCTAGTGGCAAAAGACAAATAATATACACTAACTAAAAATAAGAAATAAGCACACGATATAGCAAGTAAGAGGTAAAGAGCTATTAAAAAAGAAAAGAAAAGTAGAACAGAGTCAGGGATCAGGAGTGCTGGGGAAGGTGCAATATTAAATAAGGTCCTGGGGTGGACCTCAAAGAGATGGTGACTTCAATAAAGACTTGAAGGCAGTAAGGAGGTCACCCATTCAGTTATCTGGGGTACGTAACGTTCCGGGCAGAGAAAAGCATCACTACAGAGGCACCAAGAACATGCCTGCATGTTTAAGGGGCAGGAAAGAAGCCAGGATGGCTTGGGCGGAGGAAGCAGGGGAAGCAGTGGGACATAGCTCAGGCGAGCCGGATCGTGTAGGGCCTTGGGGGCTACTGTAAGGGCTCTGGATTTTACCCTGAGCGAAATGAATAGCCATGGTTGAGTTCTGCGCAGGAGAGGAGAATGACATAACTCATGTTTTACGAGGTTCACTCTGGCTCTTCTCTGCTGAGAACAGACTGGAGTGCACTAACCGCAGAAGCAGGGAATGCTGAGGAAACTACTGCTATAGCCCAAGTGAGAGATGCTGGTGGGTCAGACCTGGGAAGTCACACAAGTCATGACCAGATTTGGGATACTTTTTGTAGAAGCAAAAGGATTTCCCGACAGAGCGGAAGCAGGGTTTGAGAGAAACAGAGAGAGAAGGATGATTCTAACGCATTTTAACAGTTCTATATCTCCCTGTCCCATTATTATTCTCCTTCTTTTGTCTCATTTTATTGCATTGGCTAGGACCTTCCATGCAATGCTGAATGACAGGGGTGATGGTGGGAAGCCTTGTCTCATCCTAATGTTCGGGAGAATGCTCCAGTAAGGATGAGGTTTGCTGTAGGTTTTCAGCAGATACTCTTTTTCGGGTTAGGAAAGTTTCCTTCCATTCCTAGTTGTAAAGAAAGAGCTTTTTGCCATGAATGAGATTTGAGTTTTAACGATGCTTGCATTGTTTTGAGATGATAATAGGGTTTCCAAATCCTGTAATCTCTTAAAGTGATACATTACATTTATAAAATTTTCTGAACCATTCTTCAGTAACCTTTACCTACTCGTAACGCATTTTAATATTGAAGAATTACTTTTCCTAATATGTTATTTCATTTTTTTTTCATTTATGTCCATAAGGAAAATACGTCGTAATTTTATTTCCTTATACTATCTTGTCCAGAATTGGAATCAAGGTTATATTGGCCTCATAAAATGGACTGGTTAACATTTCTTTTTTTCTTTTCTTTTTTTTTTCTCCTATGTAATGTGGCATTAGAAAAATGTATTTGTTCCTTGGAGTTACAATAAAACTTTCTGAACCACCTAGACCATGTGTCTTTGGAGAGGAGAAGGCAGGGATTAGGAAAAACTAACTGTCTCATTGTTACGTGTTCATTCAAGTTTTCCTATTTCTATTTCTATTTTTAGACGTTTTCATCACAGAACAAATCTTGGCTTTCACTGATCCTCTTTTTTTTTTTTTTTTTTTTTTGGTTCATTTTCTATGTCTGCTCTTTCTTTATGGTTATCCTGTTGTACAGTTTACTTTTATTCTGTTCCTTTCCTACTTTCTTGATATGAATACCTAGCTTATTTAATTTTCAAGTGTTCTTGTTTTTTGATAAATGTATTTAAGGCTATATATTTTCCTCTAAGTTTTGCTTTAAATACAGCCCACATATTTAAATATGCAGTGCTTTCCTCATCATTCTTTTCTAAATATTTTATAATTTCCAAGTTATTTCCTTTTAACTCAAGGATGAGTTAAGGGCGTACAATTTAGTTTCCAAATATATGGCCTGTTTCTTATGCTAGCTTTTCATTTTGATGCATTGTACTTAGAGAACATGGTCTTTATTGTGTTCTTTTGAAATCTGTTGAGACTTATTTTATGGCCTACTGCAAGACGCAGGTGAACCTTGGAGCCCTGGAGCATAAGAGGCGCCTTTTACAGAATATAACCAAATGGTTCTTTAAAGAATATTTTATCCCAAGGTGACGCCGACGCCAACGGTCTGCAGACTACAATCGTTAAGACTTGTTACTTGATAAAAATTTTCCAAAACTCCTGCTGGATTTTGTAAAATTTAGAGTTACCTTTAGATTCCTGCGTTTATACTCAAACTTTTTACCTGTCATTTCTCATGAATATTATCTGTGGCTATGGGATGTTTTAATACTTTGGGGAATTACTTTATTTTCCCTTAGCATTTATGATACTCAGCTGAAATCTTCAGAAAGAACTTTAGAGAAACTTCAAATTTTCAAAAAGCCCTTTGCATTCACACTGCAATTTTTGACCTGATGAGTAAAGACCTAGGATTTTTGAAACGCTGCGTTTCTAAAAATAAATGAGAAGCTGACCACTACGACCCTGGCACATTCGAAGGCAGTCTTACTTACCTGCCTCGGGACTCTGCCTCAACTGGCTAGAACACTTTCTTCTCCCTAGTATATTCCATGCTCTGCTCGCTAGCACACCCCCTTCTCCTGCTCTGCCTGCGACGGGCGTCACTGAACAACAGCCTTCAGACGTCAGGTGGATCAGGAAGAGCGCTCCATCCTGTCAGACTGCAAACCGAAAAGGAGGCTGGGCTTTCAACAGTACATGTGCAGCCACGCATGTTCCTTTCACGTTTTATCCAAACATTCCCTCTCTTCCAGCT
This sequence comes from Kogia breviceps, assembly GCF_026419965.1. Taxonomy (NCBI): domain Eukaryota; kingdom Metazoa; phylum Chordata; class Mammalia; order Artiodactyla; family Physeteridae; genus Kogia; species Kogia breviceps. The sequence continues at coordinate 109,828,660 of NC_081317.1, read as the reverse complement.
CTTTTACCTGCTTTTAGCCTTTACTCAGAACACAGCCACGTTCTCAATCATTTCCAGGGTTACCTCCATGACTAGGATCCCGGAAAGGTAGACAGGATAGCGAGTGTGACACAGCCATCCCACTTCTGAGATCACATACTCCCCCCTCTCCTCCCCAACTCCTTTGCAGTTTGACAGCTCAAGCTGACAAAGTCACTTTGCCCGTTTTAACTTGCTGTAAGGTACACTTTCCTTTTTCTGCATTTAAAGCAGCCTTTTTCTTTACAGTTCAAACCACATATCCTCTATTTGGAAATGGCTCTTAACCCATAGGTCTAACCCCTGACCATCCACCTAAGAAAGCTTTAGAAAGACGCATTTCCAACTCCCTGCTGGGTGTCTCCACCTGGAAGGCTCCCTGACACCTTGAATTCAAAACATCTAATACCTCATTAACCAACCAAGCCAGCATCTTCTTCTGACGTCTCTGTTTTAATTACACTGGAATTTTCCAAGACCGTTAATAGGAAAGGTGAGAATCACCATTTTTCTTCCCTTTTATTTGTCTCAGCCTCAACTGTCTCCTGGTGTCCCGTTATTTGTCCCTCAGATTCTCATCCCTTTCCCTTCACCACCCTAGTTCCAGCCAGTTGCTGCCTCTTCAACTGTCCTCCCACCTCAGCTTTGCTCCCTCACGCCCACCCGTTGCTTTCAGGTCAATTTTTGTCACAGACACTTTCCAACGGGTCCTTTGTCTTCTTTAAAAACATGAGTAGGTAACATGCAAGAGTCTTAAGCACTAATAACACCTTTTAATCCTATGATCCCAGTCCTATGAAGCAGTTGTAGGAAAAAGTTTTCAATTGGCAAATATTGATTTTCCAGAAATATTTTAACAGCATTATTTATAATAATAAAAAAATTAAAACAACCTAAATATTCAAAAGTAGAGGACGTATTTAATAAATGATGGTCCTCCCATAATTTGGAGTAGAGTACTATGTATCCATTTTTCTAAGATTATTTGATTACATGTAAAAATATCCAAAATAATGTTAAGCGGGAAAAAGCAAAATATTAAACTGTATGAAGAATATGTTCATGTTTTGTTTAGTCTGGTTATACTTTGACAAACAGACTCAAGGGAATACATCAAAATGTTAATAGTGGTTATTAACTCTGAGTAAGATTACAGGTGACTTTTATTTTCTTCTTTATCGTCTTCAGTATTTTCCAAATTTCTGCAAGAAGTATGTATTCCCATTGTCATAATCAAAAAGAAGTTTTTTAAAAAATATTTACACAGATTGATAGATACACAGTCTGGAAGGAAATGCAATAAAATATTAGAATAATAGTTGCCTCTGGTTGCTCCCTTTCGTGTTTTTATATATTTTCCAAATTTTCTCTAATGCGCGTGTGTTACAACCGACACAATTAAGGTGGTTATTAAAGTTCTAACATCTCCACCCTTCCCTCAGCCAAACCAGAACACTCTGTGCCATTCTGCCCTCGCTGGCCGTCACGCCACCCGCTCATGCTCTGCATCTCCCACCTACCTCCACCTTTGGAGACCCTGCAAACCGGCCCTGAGTAATTTCAGATATCACCTTCTCCCTAAGTCTTTCCAGAATGACCTTCAGACATAAAGTGTCTCTTCTTGGAACCCCAAGGCATGTGCAAGCCTCTGCACTCAGCCATCTACATGGTCTGCCTGATGGGATGACTGCTGGCTCCCTGCACCACGAACTAAGAACACAGGGCCCGCCTCTCTGGACCTGGTTTTCCTTCTATCGCCTATCATGGCACCTTGACGTATTAGGCTGCACGGGGCAGGGGGCAGGGGTGATGTCCAATGAATTGAACTGGAACTCTTTGAAAATTTAATGGACATCTTTTATAATTACGGTGGACTTTATAATGGAGGTACTCCTAGAAACCATAGTGACAGTTTATGGAGAGCTCAGATCTTCCTTGAGGCTTCTGAAGTGGAAACCCAAGGATTATATGGAGGGAAAATGTAGTGCTGAACAAAGAAAAAAAATAAGTTCTCATTTCACTTGTCTCTTTGCTCTGCCAAATTCCTGGGCTGTTGGAGACACGGGTTCAGAAGCACCGAAGGCGGTCAGTTTGCGCTAGGCCTATACACTCAAACACTTACTACCTATTCAGCCTCAGGGAAGCTCCTGATACTTTTTTCTTTTCTTTTTCTTTTTAATTGAAGTATAGTTGATGTACAATATGATATAGGTTACAGGTGTACAATACAGTGATTCACAATTTTTAAAGGTTATAATCCATTTACAGTTATTATAAAATATTGGCTAGATTCTTGTGCTGTAGCCCTATACTCTTTAAGTCTTAGTTTCCTCATCTATAAACCAGGAATAGAAATACTACTAATCACAGAGTCACTGAAAGGACTTCATGAATAACCCAGAAAAAGTGTCAAGCATACAGTAGGTACTCAATAAGTGTTCATTTCCATTCTCTTCTTTCACTTTCCCTGTTTGCTCCACCTTCCCCCTCCCAACATACACGTGCACACACTCAACACTCCCTCTCTCAGTCCACCCAAGGTCAGAGCTGCTTCTCCTGTCACCCTTGATCTCTGAGACGTCACACTGTCCTGTGGGAGCACCCGAGAGCCATCCCCTCCATCCTCAAATGAAACAGAGAACCTCGTGGTCTCATATACAGCCTCTCTAGTTTCTGCCAGAACTCTCAGAATTTCTCTGAGCCAGTCTCCCCATTTCCTGAGCATATAACTCTCTGGTTATCACCACTCAAGTCAGACATCCCTTCTCTAACAGCTACTTCTCAGCCCATCACTTTTTTCAGAGCTTAACGGCCCTTCACATTCCTGCCTTCTCATTGCCTCCTTCCTGCCTAATGTCACCAGCCAAGTCTTCGTCACCCCAGGCCCACAAAGAACGTACTGCGAGTTATGTGCCTCTTGACCGCTCACAGGGATGTCTTAAGCCTCAATGTGTCATCTGAAAATATGAGTAGAGCTAAGTTACTTCTAACATCCAGCTTGGTCATTGAATGGTCTGAGGGCTCTCTGGAGAGAATAAGGAGAAGAATTGAAACCTGTTTCCCTCTTTTCTTCTTCTCCTCAACTTTAAATGTGACTTTGTGACTGTGATCGGTGAGGAAATAAAGTTTTTCCTACAAACAGTACATAACCTGGTATCCTTTACATAATAAGAAGAAAAAGGAAGAAAGGGAAGGGAAAGGTACAAAGGAGTTTACATTTTTCAGGTGTGGCTGGGAGCCACACATTGTACGAGTACCTGTGTGCACGTGGAATCTCTCAATAACCCTACCAGGAAGATGGCATTAGCCCCACTTGAAGGATCACAAAGTGGAGATTCAGAGAGGTCAGGTCACTTGCCCAAAGACACGGAGCCAAGGCAGACCTAGGATTCCGACTCAGGCATGCCTGGGATTCAAAGCCGATGTTCTTTGCACTGTGCCATGCTGCACCCCTAGCAACAATTTCAGAAGCTGGTCTGCGTGGGACGCTGTGGAGCAGCCTGAGTTAAGAGCCTCCCGATTACAGATGCAGGACTGAAGGGTGGTTCTGTTGCATCGCTTTATCCATTACAGAGAATTCAGTGGCACCTGGTAAATAAGAGGCAGTTCATGTGGATCTCGTGAAAACAGCATGATTTTTATGGAGCACTCTGCTGGAATTACATTTTCTGTAATGGGATTTTACTGTATGTAAATAAAGTATGTGGAGAGTCAATAGCAAAGGCGCTGTGCACTACTCCCAACACATTCCAAGGCGCTCTTTTCTGTGGCTCCTTGTCCTCTTTATTTTATTATTATTTTTTTTCCTTGTCCTCTTTAAAGGCTCAGGGATGACATCCAGATGTTATGACTCTGACGATGTCACATCTGGTCCAGCTGAGAGCTCCCACCGGGGCAAGAAAGTGAAACCCAGATTCTAGCCACAATCGGACAGGTGTGAGCCCTTTATCAGAAGGTGGAACCTGGGCAGAGATGGGGACCAAGCTCGGCTCAATTCCAGAAAGGCAACTCAGAAGACCTGAGACTGACAAGAGGCGGCCAGGCTCTGGTCGCAGACACACATTCACAGAGCCTGGCTGTGTGTGGCTTGGGGTAAATCACTGCTGGTCAGCCGTCCAGCAGAGAACGGGGCAGGAGAAGGGGGATTGGAAGATAATTTTCAGCTCTAAAACGCCATGACTCGCCCAAAGAAGACGGACACAGGAGGTAGAAATGTAAATGAAGTCACAATACACTTCCTATGCCCGCTTTGCTTTTTAGCAAGCCTACATCATATTAAATAATTCAACAAGATGCTTTCCTTATCACCACTTACTTGAGAAGTCCAAAATTTTAAAATACCTTCTGCTAGAAAAGAAACCATACAGCAATCAGAATCCGATTGATATTTTCAGTGTTTAGTGACAATTACCTTCTGTCCACATCAATTCCTACTGCTGCCTTAATTTTATTAAGTATTCTTCGCAGTCTCTTCCCAAATTTAAAACATGCCCATACAGACACATACGCTCCACTGTGCCTCTCTGTACTGTGATTAATGCAGTACATGTTGTGTGTTTATACACGTCGTCGTGTTTCACCCTCTACCCTAGGAATGGCCTCTGAAGAGTAGTAGGTCTTTATTCACCAAGAGGATTCAAGAACCAGAATTCCAAGGTTGTAAGGGACCTGACCTCTCATCTAGCTTAAGTGCCCCGCTAGGATTAAAAGCATCATGGCAAATGGCTGAACTGCCCTCAGCCTTGAAGCAGTCCAGTCCACCTCTGCAGATCTAGTGACGGTTAGGAAGCTCTTTCCTACATTGAGCCGAAACCCTAGAGTTTTCCCTCCTTTGCTCTGATGGTCTCCCTCAAGGTCATACAGGACGTACATAGCCCCCCTTCCTCGTGACAACCTGTCAACCCTTTGACCGTCTGAAGACAGCTCTTGTAAGCTGATTACAAGCTTCTTCATTTGCTCCTCACTACACATATTTCTGAATCCACTCACTATGTGTGTCTGGGTCCCTTCAAGGACAGTGGAGCCACAACCGCTCCCCAAGAATGGGCTGGTGAAGTTGTGGGTTCCCTGGACAGGATGACCAGGGCCACGCCAGCACTGTGAAAGCCCAGGCTTCACCAAACCAGCTCACTGGAAGCAGCACGGTTCTCGTAGCTGCTGGAAAGCAAGTGGTTGCTAGCTGGACTAGAGGATAATCGGTGACTGATAGACAGCAGCACCTCAGCTCAGGAGGAGCAAACTCTTCCTGAGGACGTGAACATGAGGCTGGAGACAAAGCCGGCTTCGAGCGAGCTGCGCAGTTTATCAGGGCCTGACAAATGTGTTCAACAGCTCACCTGGGGCAAAGAAAAGAAAGCCTTAAGAAAACAAAAATAGCATTCAGTTTTCCTAGGAAGCATCCTTTAGGATTTCTCTATCTCCTACATATATCCGTTCATGGGCCCTGCCTTCTCTAGGTACTTGCCATTTTGTTTTCCCTTCTACATTGGCTAAGACATGGATGGAATTTCAGTGAACAAATGACCATGACATTTGCCAGTGGGTGTTGATTAACACAGCAGAGTGCCTTCAGTTCCAGCTGACTCCGAAGAGAAGATGTAGGACGTGTGGAGGCAGAAAAGAAATCCCAGATGAAGAAGTCTTCCTGAAAGGTCCCCCAAATAATCTGCAACCACAATGTACAATATGACCTTCTTCTTACCTTTCCGGAGAAGGAGAAAAACATAGGGAAGCCAAGGTCAGCCTGGATCACTCCATTTCATCAAGAAGGAATGGTATGGTACAGCTGGGAGGGCAGTTCGTGAAAACCAAGGCTTTTGTGTTACCAGAAGACTTTTGTTGTAGCAGAAGCTGTGAATCTCGGCCACTAGCTTACACCAAATCTCATGGCAACATCCACAGGGTCCAGACACAACAAGGCAATCCTAATGGCATCAGAGACTATACCCTAGGCTACTGGTCCAGTGAATCTGAGGAACTTGGAACCTTCCATCTCTCCTCTGGCATGCCCACTGTCATTTACATTTGTTTTCTTTCTGGCATGGATATACTGCTTCCTCTTTCACTTTCCTATCTCTCAACCATTTTTTCTGCCTTGAAAATATCTTCCTTTCAGCACTGCCTGGCATCCAACAGACCGTCAATAAACATTAGTTCCTTTTGCCCAGCACCTCCGTCCTGTCCACCTCCTCCCGGAGCGCCCTGAACGTCATTCATCCAGCAGGTGTCCAGAAAACTGGGCTGGTGACACGTGTACACCACTGAGGAGAAAAACCATCCTCTGTAAAATGCACTGGGCCATTGACTGCTAAATCCCTCAAAAGCTTCCACAAGTCCCCTGAGACTTCCTCTGAACGTCTCTCTCTACATCTCTTACTCAACTCTGTGTAAATTAAGTAACAGAATATAAAACAGTTTCTCCCACTTCCACTGCAGTGGAATCCACTGCAGACAATGTGTTGAGACGGACTTAGACCCAAGTTCAAACTCTAGCTCTGCATCTCACTAGCAAATCATTACAATCTGCATCCTGGGATCATCAAGATGAAAGAGTGATAACTTCCTCACAAGGCAGGTCTCGGTGGGACGGACCATGTACATTTTATAGGGTCATGCTGGCCATATAGTCGGCACTCAGCACATAGTAATTTCTTTCTTCTGCTAAACCTGTTCTCATTGTGGTTAGCTGGTGTCACCACCCACCCAGTTAGCCGGGTTGAGGAGATTATAGTTTACCTTAAGAGCAACAAGAACCACAGAGATGACAGGACCATGGCTGGATTTTAGAGAGATCACTCAGGCTTCAGTGAGAAGAATGGATTAGAATGATGTGCGATAAGATTTGAAAAGACCAAATTGGAGGCTATTGCACACACACCCCTCTTTATATCCTTCCCCAACAGCTGTATTATCTCCTTTTCCGTCACAAGAGACCCTGCTTTGCCCATTAAAACCGTAGCCCCAGTCATTACCAGCAAAAATAAAATCTGGTTCCCCTTTCCTCAAGGGCAGGGGTGCTCTTCAAAGGGTGAGGGATGTTGATGGCGTGGACCAGAGTGAAAGCAATGAGCATGACGGCCAGGGGACAGATCCAAGAGCCCCCCTGCTAACCTGTCATCGTCTTTCTATCATCTTTCAAGGGGACTGGATTATATCCCTGACGGAGATGCTCCTCGAAGTATAGATATGACCACATCATGCCTTTGCTGGGAAATCTTTGTTTGAGAAGGGTAATCTCCACTCCTTAGTTTAGCATTTAAGGCCTTGTAGAACCTATTTCTGATCTATTCAACCAGACTTTTTTTTTTTTTCATACAACTTCTCACCCAGCCTGTGGGGGGGCCTCATCCTAGTGTTCTAACCACTTCCCACACTTTCACACCTTCAGCTGAAACCCTGCTCACCTTGGAAGCCTCAGCAACTCTTCCTCAATCTTTCCCCACAACTCTTTGTGCCCATGTCCATCAGGTAAGATTGTCACCTTGCATTATGAGTAGACATTGAATTGGTTATCTCTCACTGTCTGCCTGCTTTTTGATGATGGGGACAGTGTCTTATTGTCTTTGGGTTACCAGGGCCAAGTCTCAAATATAGGCTCTTAGTATAAATATTTGTTGGATGAATCAATGGAACCAGAGGAGGGGGAACAATGCCTTCTCAAAGGAGTTGGAGTGGGGAGTGGAAACTGGGGTGGTCTTTGGGCAAAATGGACCTTCCCTGTTGTGCAGTCATCTATATTTATTTAATCCTTATGCCCACTCAAAGCTCTTTGTTCCTTGGTCCTGATTTGAGCCCTGCCTTTGACCCTCCATATTTGGTATTGATCTTGATTACCTCCCAATAACATTTCATCAAATTTAAAATGCTTACTTCCTCAAATACCTACTTCTGCCCCAGCATCTCTCCCTGGGCTCCTTCTGATACCCCAACTACACATATATCAGACCAACTGACATTGTCTCACAATCACCAAGGCTCTCTTCATTTTTTAAAAAAATATTTTTTCTCCCTGTCCTTCTGTTTGAATAATTTCTATTGACCTGTCTTCAAGTTCACTGATCCTTTTTCTAATGTAAGGTCCTTTCTGTTAAGATCATCCAATAATAGCTTTTTTTAAAAAAAAAAATTTCAGATGCTACAGTTTTCAGTCCTAGAAATACTATTTCTTTTTTACACTTTACATTTCTCTGCTGCTATTACTCTACTACCCCATTCTGTCCATCTTTTCCTGTAAATTGTTTAACGTATTTATAATATCTGTTTTAAGTCCTTGTCTGCTAATTTCAACATCTGACTCTTCTCTGGGCCTGCGTCTATTGACTTTTTTTCTTTAACTATTCATCTTTTTTTTTTGTTTCTTCATGTCTGATCATTTTTTGCATATTAAACACTGTGGATGATATGTGCTACATTTTGTAACTTTTCTCCAGAAAATGTTGACTTTTTTGCCTGGCAAGCAATTAAATCTGGGTCACCTTGATCCTGTAGAAGCTTAGTGTTAGATTTTACAAGAATGGGTTTATTTTGCTTTTTCCCCTTAGCCCTAAGATGTAACCCTTTATCCTGGGTTTATTCCTAAGACGTGGCCTTCCTAGAGTTCCAAGGAAAAGCCTAAAGGTTTTACAATTCTCTCTAACTTAGTAGGACCTGAACTCCAGCTTTCTCATAGAACCAAACAACTGCTGAAATCTCAGCCTTTTAGCAGTTGCATTCTCCAAGGTTTCCTTGGAATCTCACCCTGTACGTGCACAGAGGCAGCCACAGATTTGAGGGGACTCGGTACAGAGAGTGTGGGGCTCCCCCCCTCTAGTGCTCCTTCCTTACAGAATGTTTCCCATTGATTTACAGCTACTCTAGCAGCCCTTAGACTCAACCTCTGCTTCTTCAGCCTAGTAAGCTAGCCACTTGCTATTTGCGCCCGCTCTCTCTCTCTCTTTTAAATAAGCAACTGTGAACTAGGAAGTGCCCTCAGGGAAAAGGCTGGTTAAATGTGGTGCTTACCAAGTTTGTTTCCCTTATTTCAGGAACCGTGCTCCCTCCAGGTACTGCCCGGAGACCCAACATTTGTGTGCTCTCCAGTTCCTTCAGACAACTGAATTTTTAAAAATTGTTTTGTCTAGAGATAAAATTATTAGCAGCTGGAGGTTCAGAAACTTACTCAATTTCAGAAACCTGCTGACTTACAATTTAAACCCAAATTCAGCTGATAACAAATACCTGACATTCCATCCCAGGAGTTTTGGGAGCTGGAAGAGTTAAGAGATTTACGTAAATGCTGATTTATTTCGTTGATAAGTTTTTAGTCTTATCTTAAGCATTGATTTCACATTTTTTTTTTTTTTTGTGGTATGCAGGCCTCTCACTGTCGTGGCCTCTCCCGTTGCAGAGCACAGGCTCCGGACGCGCAGGCTCAGCGGCCATGGCTCACGGGCCCAGCCGCCCCGTGGCATGTGGGATCTTCCCAGACCAGGGCACGAACCCGTGTTCCCTGCATCGGCAGGCGGATTCTCAACCACTGCTCCACCAGGGAAGCCCTGATTTCACATTTTAAACCACATCACCACAGTCCCTTGACCTGCGCTCCCCTGCACACTTTGCATATACCAGAAGTTCAATTTGAAGTGCTTCTAAACTGTTCAGTGTATTGTGGAACAAGCCATTTTGAAGGCAGTCCAATGCACACATTCAACATGATTCTGAATGGTTTAATTCAATCCATTCCATTTAAAAATGCAAGTAATATTGATCTATAAGTAGAGCAATAATAATATCTAAATACTCTCTACAAAGGATTTGTATCTGTTTTTAGCTAATGTATCATGTTAAAGGACCATTTAAATGCTTAATATATGGGGACAGAAAATATTCTAAAAGTATAAAGATATAGCATTTAAGAAAGATACACAAGTGCAAGTTAAGCTTTATCATTATTATTATTATTATTATTATTATTAATTAAAGACAGTGTGTGTTCAAGCCAGAAGTACTAGGCTAGGAGGCAATATTCTCCTAAATGGTGTCCCTGCTTTTTTTCTCACCATCCTAAACATTCTATCTTCAACACAGCAGCAAAAGTGATTCTTTTAAAAAATAGGTCATATAACATTACTCCTCTGCCCCAAATCCTGCAAAGGCTCCCCTTGACATATGCAAAGTCAAAGTCAAAGTCCCCACAGTTACCAAAGGCCCTTCATGATTTAACTCCCGTCTTCATCTCTGGCCTCAGCTACTCCTGCTCCCTCCTTGCTTGGTACACTCCAGCATACAGGCCTCATGCCAGGCACACCCCTGCCTCAGGGCCTTTGCACTTGTAGCCCTTCTGTCTAGAATGTTTTTTCCCACAGATCTCTGTATAGTAACCTCCCACGCCTCTCTTAGGTCTTTGCTTAAAGATTACCGTTTCATTGATGCCTCCCTGGCTGTCTTATTTTAAATTGCAAACCCCCACCCCACCCCCAACCAGGCATTTCCTCTTCTCCTCACCTGCTTTATTTTAAGCAACAGCACTTATCACAATCTGACATCCCACAACAAATATTTTACCTATTTATCTTATTTTCTGTCCTACCCTACTAGAGTGTAAGTTCCTTGAAGGGAGGTATTTTTTTCTGTTTGTCTCCTGCTACAATAAATAATATGATGAGTAAGTGAATAAATTAGTTGAGTGCTAGACCTAGTTCTACCATTAACTAAGTAGCCTGACCCTGGGACAGGCGCTTAATCCCTCTGAGCCTCAGTCTTCTCAGAATTAAATACGAAGAAAAAAATTAAATTATATATATGAAAACATTTTATAACATGAAATTTACTACCCACATGTAAAAGTTGGTTGCTGGTGGTGGCATTGTTTTTACAGCCAGTTCATTACTGGGTAGATTACAAATGTCCTACATGGAAGAAAAAAAACAGGGATGAAATTTCAGTCCAGTCACCAATGCATTAACAGCCATTGGAGAGCTATCTGCCATTCAGCTGGTGCACCTGTTTCCAGCTGCTTGTGTGGGTCACTGAAGGCCTCTGTACTGGCACCAGGAAAAAAGCACATACTATGTGCTTGGGAATCCAGCTCATTTTCTCCATGTGGGAGAGCAAGGCGGGATGCTGCACCTGTGCCTACAGGGCCTTCTCCATCCTGAGCTCACCTTTGCACATTTCTACTACAATGCTATTTAGGTCAGGTCTAGCCACAGGACATACTTGCCAATCACAGAGTTATTCAGCCAAAAGAAAGGAATGCTAGGAAGCGGTTCCCATGCGCTCCTGACAGCCCACTTGCAGTTCTCACTCCAAGCTCCTAGCGTCATCATATTCCTGAAATTTCCCCAGATGGCCCGCCCCCAATCCACCCTCCCTTAATGTTCCCTTCATGTTGCTGCTCGGAAATACAGAGCCACATTTGTGGCCAAGTTTTATAAATTATATAGTATTAGAGCATGCCCTCTTTGCATATTTTACGTCTCATATTTTTCTTTGGTCTCATATTCACCTAATTCTAATGTATGTTATTTTGCCGTTTCTTATATATATTTTAATTTTCCCGTATTTCATTTTACAGCAAGGCCCAAGAAACTTGTCTGAAGTCAACGCACCAGGATCTATCTGACTCCAAAGACCTCAGTGAATTCTGAATTCTCTGGGGACCTCTCCACAACTTTTGGCGGGCAGGGCGGGCTTACTTTCTGGTTTTCACAAGCATTCCGCGTAGTTGAGGTTGATGGATACATGCTCTCCAGACAAGTGTTACTTTGTCAGACCCTGTCTGACCCACTCCTTGCTACTCCGGGTGCAGTTCCTTTCTCTTGGCACGGAAATCCCCACCCGCACTCCTGCTGCCACGCTGTCACCCTCCCCACTCCAGGACACCCTCTCCAACACCACGCCTGTGCCTTCTCGAGCAGGACCGGGGCCATCCCGTGCAGCGCCACCCAAACCAAAAGGAATTTTCAACACAGGCTCTGAAATGTCTCTTCACCTTTGCCTATATTATCATCAGACCTTTCCATACTCAAAAAGGAAATGTGATCATCACACACGCAAAAAAGGTACATAAAACAAAATGTGTCCGACATGTCTCCAGACGACCAGTTACTGTCCCTTAAAGGTGCTTCAGATCACCATGGAAGGAAGGTCTATTTTTGTTTCCCCAAATGCCTCCTCACTTAAGAAGTTTGCTGCCAGGTAGCCACCTGCTGTTCTAACGATCTTGTGAATTTAGACTGTTTAGTTAATTACAAACACATTTCAAAGTCATTCTTTCTGGCCTTTTTCCTAGAATGAGTGACTGCAGCTCCACAGCTCACAGAATGGTCTTCAATAGTTTTCAGTCAAGGTTCAGGGAGAAATATGCCACACCGGGATTTGATTATTTACCAACAAAATGTTGGATCTTCGCCCATGAGACACCAATATATTTTCCATTGAAGTCAGACGTATTGCCTGCTGCTTTCAATGCTGTTTTCTTGGCTGGCAGACAAAGTACTGTGCCTGTTTCTAATTCACCTCTAATTCAAGTCGGGGGGGCGGGGGGGGGATATCTTATGATTGGTTCATCTTACACTGATCTCTTCTCCCTTGGGGTAGAGAAGGTGAGTCCCCCAGAGTGAGGCCTGCCTATGGGCCTCTGACAGCCACTGGCCTCTGCTCTGGGATCAGTCCTTCCACACGGCTAGTCAGGAAAGAGTCTAGCAAATCTTGGCCCCCTGGCTAAAAACAGAGAAGTGTGACAAGATCATAGCACACTTTCATGATGTCTTGGATTGTCTTTTGCTCCCTCTTGTTTGAAGAGCCCAAGAGAACCTGACGTAGAGAACAGGTTTTGCAGTGGTTTGAGTTCCCAGAGCCATCGCTGTCAGGCCAGTAGGGACCTAAAAACCTACAGCGACCCTAAGAATTCGCAGAGGTACTTCTGCTGTGGTTGCTTGGTATCCATCAATTCCTGACCACTACAGTTTCTCACTGCAGAATTTTACCTCTCACCAAACAGCCAGGATATGGGTTTCTAAATGATACAATCAAAGAATTTAGAGTTAGGAGTAATTTTTCCAAAGAGGTTTAACACCCTGAAACAGAGAAAATTCTCATTAACTGAGAAGAAAGGATCTTAAAGGCTATTTACTTCCACTTCCCACCTGGGTAGGAACGATCTCTCATTTGAATACCTCTACTGACGGAGAGTTCATTACCCTACATCATTGGACAGTATTAGCATAATATTAGAATTGCAAGGGTATAATCAGATAATTCCCCATCTCTTATTGAAATGCTACCAGCCAGGTTTTATAAATATGAATTAACTGTTCATTTCAAGTCATTCAGAAAGAATATAACAATATTTACTGAATAAAATCCTGGAAGTTAATGTAACTACTGGTGTTGATGCTATATGGTACATAATGTAAGTCTACTGCATTGGAATTTTTTCATTAGTTTATTTCATTTTATATCTCTAAGTTCATTATTTTTCAATTTCAACTTTACTCAATGTGTATTTATTATTCTTGACACAAAGTCTTATAATCTACACTCTCATTAGAGGGCGACATTATATCCCATGTGCCTGAAGTCCTCCAGGTGTGTACCTCATTATTTTAACATAATTTTTACCATCACCCTTTTCACTCTCAAAAGTATCCTAGTTTGGATGATAAGTGTTATGGTCAAGTACTGAACTCGAAAGTTTTAAAAAACTGTATTTCATTTTTTCAAACTGTACTAAAACTCTTCACCAATTAAGACTGGAGTCCCCAACCCCTGACTTCTCTGCACTCTCCTCAATTAATAAATGTCTATTTTATTGGGAAATGATAAATCTTCCTGACTATGGAGTACTTTAAATAAAGTGAATAGCTGCTCCGTGCTTAAGAACGACCACCACAGAGAGGCCGGAGGATTGCTTTCTGCGAGGACGCAGGGACCCTCCGCCAACAGGATGTCACTTTCCTGAAGTTATCGCAAGCCAGGGAGGACTTTCTAAGTCAGGCACAGCGTGCTGGCAAGTGTCACGTGGATGTCCTCATGCCAGAGAAAGCATTCCACCTACTTGACCATATTTCTTTCATCTTTGGGTGCCTCAGTTTCTCCGTCTCTCAAAGAGTGCAGTGATGCCCACTTCACAGGGCTGTGGTGGCCTTAAAGGGATGGCGGACATAGGGCACTCAGCCACCTGGAACAAAGACATTCAGTAATTGCAAAATGTTCGGTTCCACTTCTCCGGCCTGTAGAAAAGGGGCTCCCACTGACTTGAAAGAGAGCATCACGCACAGACGAGTAGGAGCCCACCGGGACAGCAGTCCTATTACCCTCATTATCATTGTCCTGAAGTGCAGAGGACAGAAAAGCGCAACAGAAAGGCTGAAGAACCGTGATCACGGAAAAACAAGACAAGGATAAAACTGACGGGGCCATGAAAGAAAACCTGAAAAAGTGAACGTCTTTTTGTTTTAAAAATAATCTGTGAAGATTACATGCCAGAAATAGCTTTTAAGGAGCCATCTATATATTCTCTGGTCACTTGATATAATAACACATTCATACATTTTTCAGAACGGAGCCTGCCCTTGACCCTCACTCTACCCTTCCTCACATCATCCACCCTAAGCTAAATGCTGATGGCCGTTCGTCCAGTGGCCACTTTCAGAGTGGATTAAATTTAAACGTTTCTATGTAGACAGCATTCTGTGAGGTACATTCAAATGATTAACCAACAGATAATGAAATCGAAACCGGTGATACTCTTTTGGCATAAAATACTGACTTCCCAGGCTGAAGAATGAGTTTGGACAAGTAGAAAGTGCCACTGTTACTTTGGTGATCTCACAGTCAGGTCAATGTAAGACATTCTCCTGCACATTAATACCTGCTACTAAAATCAAATGGGGGGAAACGATACATAGTAGGAGACGTCACTGCAAGCAGTATTTTCCTGGCAAAAGCTGTGTCTCGAGAGTCCTTCAGAGCACTCTGGGAATGCACAGAAATTCACAAATCAATTTGCTAAATTGGCTTGGCTGGAAACCATGCGTTTGTGCATGGATCCAGCTGAAAGGCGTTTCTGACTCTACCAGACTCTCCCAGGACTCCTGTAACCAGGCCAAGAGTCAGGGGACATGGTAAAAAGAGCGTGGACTTCCGGTCTGTTAGAACTGGGCTCAAATTCAAGCTCCACCATCTCTGGCTGAGGGACCTGAGATAAATCACGTGAGCTCTCTGAGAAGGCGGTTATGTAATCCTACCAGCCTTACAGGTGCTGAGAGGATTAAATGCCCAAGATCTGTCAAAGAGGTGCACTTAGTTTGACTTTTCAGTACAGCTATAAACAACCCAAATGACAGAAGCCCACCCCAAAACCCATCCACTCCCTCACTCCACCGCAGGCCAGGTGGACAAGCCATATCAAGTGAGGACAACTTTGAAAACACAAATATAAAATGCTGGCACACACTTAACCAAAACAGAGGCCTTCATTTAAGCATCTGGAAGAGCCAAGCAGCAGTTCTAATAAGGCAAAAATCCTCAGATGTCAAGAGATATTCTATTTTATCACCTGTATAGTTCTGCACTGGTAGAAATTATGCATAGGATTCATTTCTTTTAAAACCACACCCCTTGGCCATTCACAGTGGGCTTCCCAGGGCTGCCCGAGGCCAGATGAGCCTTCAGTCCCAAGTACGGAAGGTGCAGAAGCCAAGGGAAGGGTCTCAGAGCACCCCGTCAGCCTTCCCATTCTACAGGTGAGAAAACTGAGGCTTGGAGAGGGGACTTGCTTGCCCAGAGTCAAACAATGAAGGCCTTGGGTTAGGATTTTTAAGAAAGCCACTCTAAACCAAACCTCTGACAAAATAATAGTAATAATAATCTCGCCACGGAGCTTTATTCACTGATATTTCCAATTCTGTGGCAAAGAATGTCATCAGTCCTTTGGGACTGATGGAGGCTTTCTTCCAATACCACAACAGGGGGAAATCTATGACAGGTCAGTCTCATTTTACATTTCCCAGTATGACATGGAACCTAGTTTCTAACCTAGTTTCTAGGGGTTCACAAATCTGAAAGACAAAATAAAATCATCAAAAGAACCCTTTGAACACTGATGTGACATTTGTTGTCCCCTGGTAACAGACACTGTGCTAGGCCTACAACTTAAGTAAAATGGCATCATCTGAACATAATTTCTCAGAGGAAAGTTAACAAATCAAATAGTGAGCAGACATCTTACAGCGACCATTGACGCTTTTTTTTTCTTCAAAAACCAAATTCTCCATTTAAATTTCTGAACATAATAACGCCTAATCACTGACCAGTACATTTTAAAAGGTGACAGCCCATACAGAGCAAGATTTACAAACACCTAGGCAGAAGAGGGTCCCTGTTTCATAACTCCTCAACTGTTAATCATCAGTGATGACTAACTCTGGAATTAGGGAAACATTTTATCCTGAATATGCTAATTTAGAGACAGTGCTGTCAGGAGGCTAACTTCTGGCTCAAAGACACTTCAACGCCTAAAGCAGTTTTACATCAAAAGCCCTTGTAGGAGACTTCCATCAGGACCAGGGGAAGATGGAAGCTGGAGGGGGGCATGAAGAAAGGGGAATTCAGGTTTTTAGGATGAAAGAGATCATAGAATCTGTCTAACGGCTAAGGGGAAGGAACCAGAAGAAACAAACAAACAAAGGAATATGCTCGATTCATAATGGAAGAGAAAGAGACCATTCAATTAGACTATTGATTTTTGTGGAATAACATCTCAAAATTCCTTGAATCCCAGCTTTAATAAAGATATATATATATATATATATGAAAAAAATCCTTCCTGGGAAAGAAAAACTCAACTCCTAAATGATCAGGTTAATTCACAGTGTGGACATAAGAAATAGTAAATACACAGTTTGATATTTGATTTGCAAAGTGAGAAAGGAAAGCATACTAAATTCTATAGAATGAGCTTTTCTGATCCCAGATATACTAAGAACTTGATAGTTTTTTGGCTGCAACGACTTGTAAATATCTAGAAGAGCCCAGATTTTGAAGCCCTGAGGACACTTGCTAAAACTCAGAAACTTGGCACTAGTCTTTGCACACAATTTGGGTTTTCTGTCAGAGTTGTTACCTTACCAAATAGAGCCATCTGTGTTCCCTCTGGGAAAGGTTCAACTGTTCTGTTGCCATTGACATGATGTTTGGCTAGAAAAAAAAAAAAAAAGAAGAAAAAGAAAGAAAGAAATGCAAGTTAAGTGTAAAGTTCTACACACATACTAACACATGGCATTAAATGTGTCAGAGAGCCTAGTTCTCATTTTTAGTTAGCAACGGTACCAAAGCTCACCCTCTGAAGAGAGTTTCAACTATTTTGTTTTTAATCTCAGTTACAAAAGAGCCTAGAGATGGCCTGATTCAGGCATGTCATTTTACAAGCGAGCGTGCACAGACCCAAGCACGTGCAGAGCCATGCAGCGGCGGGCAGCAGAGCCAGCCCAGCCTGGAAGCTCCTGACTCCCGGCCAGAGGGTCCCCTGTGTGCCAGGCCGTGCCCTGGAGAACAAGGAGAGCTCGGGATTCCAGGGTGCATTGAGGTGGCTTCCCCCGAGGACTCCTGATGATCAGAAGTCAAGTGAGCTGTAAAGACAGCAGCGTAAGCCTGGGACCAATTTTTCGAGAACCAGAATAGCACAAGTCAAGCACTGTTCCAGGGGCCAGAGACGCTTGCCTTTTAAAGACCAGACAGACTTTCATTCCAGTGCTTCTTACTACTTGTCATCCACCCTCCTCACCTCCACCAATCATCCTTCCCACCCGAGTGCATATCAAGGACTTAGAAATAAAAAGTGACCAGCTTAGGGCTTTCCAACATTAACTTGTTTATATAACCCCCAAACTGCAACCGGATAGAGAAGATCTGAGCACGGTCCCTCTACGTGTAGTCTAAGAAGGTCCTCAGGAATGTCTGAATATGGGCATTTACGTTGAAAATACATAAGAAAAGAATGGCTAAAACACATTGACTCTGCATCATGGTGCACTTATATTTTGATTTCATGGGTCACATTAGATTTAGTGAGCCCTGGCACAGGGCTCAGCACCAAAGCTAGGCTCTGAGGCATTTAGAGGGGAAGACTGACATGGCTCTTGCCCTCATGGAGTGTACAAGTATCTTCAAGAGGTAAAAACTTCGGGGCTTCCCTGGTGGCGCAGTGGTTGAGAGTCCGCCTGCCGATGCAGGAGACACGGGTTCGTGCCCCGGTCCGGGAAGATCCCACATGCCGCGGAGCGGCTGGGCCCGTGAGCCATGGCCGCTGAGCCTGCGCGTCCGGAGCCTGTGCTCTGCAACGGGAGAGGCCACAACAGCGAGAGGCCCGTGTACCGCAAAAAAAAAAAAGAGGTAAACATTTCAAGAGCGAACTTTACCAGAACGCTTCCAATTGTGTGCTAAGTCCTGGAGTGGGGACCAAAGGTACTGTAAGAGTTTGCAGCAGAGGGACAGCAAGCTGCAAGGCTGAGCCAGGGCCTGGAGGAACTGCAACTAGTGTCGAGTCTAACAGGAGGAGCCGGGTTTGGAAAGGCAGAGGGTGAGGGAGCAAGTCGAGTGAGAGCCAGGAGTAGATGCAACCAAGGCGTCATCCTGGGCCACACTAGAGTCTAGTCTGGGTGCAGCAGAGGACACATGTCGGAAGCCATGGCACTTCAGGAGGGGTGGGTAGGCAGGCACCAGGTCACGCAAGGTCTTGAGAACCCCATCCAAATCCGTGGGAACCCTAGGCAGCCTCCGCAGCACTACTGCAAGTATTTTAGAACCTGCAGGCTTACGAGGCTCAGCCTAGCTAGACGATCCCTTCAGGATACCGTCAGTTCAGCGGCTTCCACGGATTCTTGAGGAATGGTGGCAGGACCTGAGCACGGAATAGCTGGGAGAAGGCGAGGAGCCGGGCTGAACCAGAGAACAAGCCTCACAGCCTCGAGGCCCCAACTGGCACCATCAGCAGATGCAAGAGGGAAGGTCACAGGTGGCCCTGGGACCTCGGACAGTGCTCAGATATGGTCAGGACCATTGGTTACTGAATCCAGAGGAACGTGATGGGGCTCCACTTGGAGGCCACAGCTCTGTTCTACAGTTAGGACCCCAAAGCCCCTGTCAGAGGTTTTAAAACGTTTGCCTTTACACATATCAAGAGTCGTAAACCCATTCAAACTCTAACCCACTAATCCCACTCACAAAAATGTAATCTAAGGAAAAATTTGCGTGAAAAAAAAAAAAAAAGGTGGTAGACATAAACATATTTATTAAGGTACTACTGGTAATAAAGAAATCTTTAAAGCAACTAAATATCCAGAAACAGAGAAGTAGCTTAGAAAATTATAATTCATGATTTATCACAAGCCCGGAATATCATGCAACATTTTAAATATAGAATTGGAGAGATATATTGACATGTGAAAAAATATCTGGGATAACAGTAAGTGAAAACAATGCTATTACACGCTGAATGTAGACTATAATAACAACTAACAAAAATATGAATGCTTATGGGAAAAGACTGGCAGAGAAATATGCAAAAACAAAAATAACTAGGAAGATTATGCAAGATATTTATCTCTATCAATTGTCTTTGTCATTGTCAGATTCTTATTTCCTAGATGAAAATAGGTCTGTTTGGATTTTTAAAGTCAACAAAATTATAGATTTCTAAAATTTTTTCTGCAGTACTTAGTTTCCCAGGACAGTCCATCAGGACTTATGTATAGTCCAGTCGAAACACTACACACTTACCATAAAGAGTGTGGCCTATTTGACATCTCCTCTGGGACAGCTCAAAAGCACCTCCAATGCAGCAGGATATGCTTCCACTCCAAACCTGACCCCCTTCCATCATCCCTACCTCTGGGAATAGGACCACCATCCTCCTACTTTCTAGGCATCCTTGCCCATTCTCTCTCCTAATCTATCACCAAACCTGGCTCATTTTGCTTCCAGATATCTTTAGAATCCTTCCTCTTCTTCCCTTCACCATCCAAACCACCCTAGTCCCAACACTTACGGCCTCTTTGCCTGGACTCCTACAAGCACCTCTAGCTCTTCCACATCCCCTTTCTAATTCATTCTTCTCAGTGTCGCCACAATTATCTTTTAACTCTGATTATATAACACAAAGTCCCCGACCTTCTCCCCCACTTTCCATGGCTTCCCACTGCTCTTAGGCTAAAGTCAGAGCTCTTTAATGCAGCGTCAAAAACCCACATGGTCTGGCCACCTCAGTCCCTCATTCCCTCTACTACAGTCAGAGCTGCACCTTACACTTAGTCATTATTCCAGCAAGTAGACTACAAGCTCAGAGAAGGCAGGGCTCATATTGGTTCACTGTTTCCACAATTACAGCACACTGTGGGACCCAGCATAGGTGTTCAATAAATAGTTGCTAATTTAACGAAGGAAAACAAACTACTATAAAGTCTCTCTTCAGCCATTATGAAAGATATATTATTTGATACGCTAAACATATATCTCTCTTTATATGTACATGTGTCCCTTACACAAAAATGATGATTGAAAATGGCCACTCAGAGTCTCCCCAGCCAGGTGGCCTGGAGATCAAGGAACTCCTCTGTTCTAGTCCTTAAAGGCCACTCCTCTTCCCTTCCCATCCACCTACTCTCATCTGAGAAAATGCATGTGGAAAGACTGGAAATGCTTCCCGGAGAGGAAGGAGGATTCACATGCAACTCTCTCCTCAGTGCCAAAGTTCCCCGGGACTCTGTCTTATCTTTCATTCTAGAGCCTGAGGCCCAAAGATAACAAGCCCTGTTAACTTGATTTTGCATTTTCTCCTGAACCACAGCTGAGCCTGACATCAGTCCCTGGACAGCAAAGACACAGCATTAGCCAAGGAGAGACAGCACAGTATCCAGGGCTAAGGAACAAAACTGCCTGACCCTGAATCTCAGCTCTTCCCCTTCCTAGCTGTATGACCTTGGCTTAGCAACTTAGCCTCGTAGTGCCTCCGTTTCCTCTTTGTAAGGGTTTCCTCATTTGTACCTACTTTGTGGGTTGCTTTGAGAATCAAATGAGTTAATTTATGTAAAGCATTTAGAAGAGTGCCTGGCATGCAGTATACATTACTTAACTGTTAGGTTAGTATTATTTTACCATTTACATGTGAACTTTGTTTTTCACAAGATCTGAGTCAGGAATGACAAATACATGGCACATAATTACTTCTCCTCCACTTTCATGCCCATGGCAGACATCATTAATCAATCACAGCAGACTTTCATGATCCCCAAATATGACCACAAAATCTCTTCTCAACTTAGCACCCCACAGAGTCTCTTATTCCTTCGGGGGGGCACGTGTGATGAAATCACTTTGTTATTCCTGGTCTAAGTGAATAAAACAGAAAGACAGTACAAGGAAAAGCCATTTTCTTTCTCATTTCTACATAATACATTGCAATTTTTAAAAAGACTCTTTGAAAATCTCCAAAACTCTATACAGCTTTACGGATAAAAGAATGGAGGAAAATCTGAGTGCTACTTTCCATTCCATGAGGAGAGAACGGGGAGTTGTTAAAGACCAAGCAATGGCAGTGCTAGTCCTGCAAACCGAGGGCATTTTTCCATTGAAACTCTGCTGAGGCAAGTACAGGACTTGGGGGCCAAAGAACCAGAGACCCTTTAAACATATTCTAAAGGTCAAATAAGACTGGGGGTGGGGAGACTCACCTGGGAACCTAATCAGCATTTGTAATTTGTTTTTTTTCAAAATTGGTGGCATATTTCACCACAGAAACAATCAAACTGACTAAACAGAAAAGTCACTCATTGATTGGGCACTAACTATTGATTACCAGCAGAGCATGACACGGAAACAGGAGGGGGTCCGTGACAGGGACATCTGTTGCCTGGCCACAGCAGGGTGGCTGCCTCCCATCTGGCTGGTTGGGCTCCGTGGGAGCTTGTTCTAAAGCCCCACGCTCCAGGAGGACAGCCTCTACTGATGGCCATGACGTGTCCTCAGTCAAGGGCATGTGAGGGCGAGGAACAGATTTCCATTTATCTTGAAAGCCCAGCGCTCCAGGAGCAGCGAGGTTAATTAGAGCACGACTGGGTCAAAGTCAACTATCGGAGAGATTTTGAAGGGGATTTGGGGGGCACTTCAAAAGCTTTAGAAGATGATACTGACGCTGTTTCTTGCTTTGTTTTGTTTTATGAGAATGTCTAGTGCACTTCAGACTTTATGACTGTTCTCTTCCTTCAGAAAAATACAATAAAACAGTTCAACAATGCACGCGCAATAATGCAAATGCAGACATAAACCAACCGGTGATTAGCGCCACATCCTGTGCTCAAGCTGAGAGCTAAAATTCCTATCTTCTGGGTAAGGCTGTCGGGGGGACTTATAGGTAAATGGCAGGGAAGTGGGGGACTGGACGGTGGGCCCCCAGATCCTCAGGATTCTCCTGTACGGCCAAGCCCCTCCAGTCTGGGTGACCATGGAGACACCACCTAATTGGAGATCCCAGGAACTGCTGCTGCTGTCCTGGAAGTCCAGGTCCACTGCTGGGCGCAGAATCACCCCAGGACTGGAACAGCTGTATATTGGACAGAAGCCTCAGAGCTGCAGACCATCTAGCGGTGGTGCCTGCCCCTCCCCGTCCTGTTATTTATCCCACAAAACCCAGCGCATACTCGTTCTGTGTTCCTATCAGTCATTCACGCCGCTATGAGGCTCACCGGTGGCGATGAGGTTCAGTTTGGGGCTGGAGTAAGAGTGCATTTATTTCACGAATAAGGTAACACAAATCTACCAGGCCGGGCTTCCCTGGTGGCGCAGTGGTTGAGGGTCCGCCTGCCGATGCAGGGGACACGGGTTCGTGCCCTGGTCCGGGAGGATCCCGCGTGCCGCGGAGCGGCTGGGCCCGTGAGCCGTGGCCGCTGGGCCTGCGCGTCCGGAGCCTTTGCTGCGCGGCGGGAGGGGCCGCAGCAGTGAGAGGCCCGCATACCGCAAAAAAAAAAAAAAAAAATCTACCAGGCCCCCAAACCAAACATGGTCTCACAGTCCCTCCCCTTGTCTGTTTCCTTGTGGCTCTTCCTCTAGATCCCAAATCCCTGGTGTCTCAAGGACAAGTCAGACTGGAACGAAGGCGGGTTCATATCTGGCCCACAAGCCTGAGCCTTGGACGAGGCTCTGTCTGCAGCAGAGGGTCCTTTGATCGCACTGACTAAGCCTCCTGGGCCCTGGGCCTGCCAAGGTGCCCTTTACAGCGCTGTAAGGATGAACGGATGACTGCTGATTTGTAAAGAAAGGGCAGCAGGAGTTCTGAGGGTGCACCTGCAGCCCAGTCACCCAAATACAGGACAGGTGCACTGGAAGAGGTCAGGTGACGATGCTTCTGGTTCCCCCCCCCCCCCCCCCCCCCCGCCCAGAGGCACTGTGCTTCTATCATATTTTTGTTCCTTACAGTGCCTGTTACTTTGGCTATGGTGTTTTAAGCTGACTGTTAATCCAGGGTGTACTCTGTATGTGAGGAGGGGGAGGGGGGAAGTTACATGGCGGTGGGCAAGTTACGGGGACGGCCGACCTCTGCTCTCCACCCATCCTGTGTCCAAGGAAGCTGGAGTCCTTCCTACCGATTGGTGAGGTACGCAGCTAGAGGCAGGTGGAGTCTGTGGCTAGGAGAGGCTGGAGAGGAGTCCCCCGCAAAGGCAACGGCGGGAATGAGACGAAGGTCCCCCACTGCTGTGAACACCCAGGGGCGAGCGCTCCCCTCAGAGCTCCAGGGGGAGAGGAGGCCCAGCCCGCACTGTCTTCCTCCCATGGTGACCAGTGGCTGTGTATCTAAGTGGGAGCCGCCCTAAAAGCAAAAAATACGTGATGGAAAAGGCAGGAAAATCAGATGAGAACATTTTAGATTGTAGCACTAAAACAAAAATTCACCTGTCACAGAGGATTTTATCCTTATGCCCAAGCCTCTGTCCTTCCTCCAGTTAATGCCTTGTCCCTTTGCTCCAGGGGCAACAAACTGAAGACGAGCTCTTGGTCAGTGAAGGTGGTGATTCCTCGGGCTCAGGCAGCCCTGCGCCCCCGGGGTCCCCCTGCAGCAGAGCCTGAACGGCACAGTGACCAGTTAGGACCGAGCAGAGCAAGGCTGGGCTCAGCCCCAGTGAGGACACGTCGGGGGAGGCATCAGCTCCAAACGGTGGAGCTTACGGCTCAGACCCACTAGCAGTTACGTGTCTAGTAGGTGCCAGGTACCAGCTACCGTGGGAAGAAAGATAAACTTCATAGACCCTACACTCAAGGAGAGCCATTTACTCAACAAACTTATTGAGAGAAATCCTAAGAGGAGATTTCTGGCCAGAAGAGTGAGCTGAGGATGAGAGTGTGTTTTAAAAATAAAGCATTATGCAAGCAGAGGACATTTTTACTTTTTGTGCTGTGCCTGCTGTGCTTTCTGAGGTCTGCTCAGGGCACAAGACCACGAGTGTGACTCCAAACCCGGAACAGCAGCGCCAAGTGCACAAGGCCTCAGACACCGGCCCTTTCCTGTTCCTAAGAAAAACTGGCCCAGAATGATCCCGCTGTGTCCCCACAAGACGGCACAGGAGAGTAAAGGAGAGTGACCACAGGGACGCCCACAGTGAGAGGGCAGGAGGTGGACCAGATGCCCCAGAAAACAGTGCCAGAATGATTTCTGTACGTGCCTAAGCAGGCTTCCATGATTCTGTAAAAGACACTGATTCCACGGCCAGAGAGAAAGTGGAGAATGATAGGAAGACAGATGACACATAAAAAATTAACTATATCAATAACAAACACATACAAGACTAGATGCTCAACCACACAATGAGATACTATTTTCAATTCGTGAAAATGGCAAAATTACAAAACCAACGCCAAGTACCAATGAGGGTGTAGAGACACGGGCTTTCTCATGTACTGTTCATGGAAGTGGGGATGCTGCAATCTATTTGGAAAGTAGTCTGGCAATATGCATCAGGAATGTCAGAAGCTTTTAAATTATTTCTACCTTAGGAAATAATCAGAAGTGAGGCAAAGGTTTCCAAAGATGTTTATAGCAGAACTGTTTATAACAGTGGAAATCCGTAAAAAACCTGTATGGCCCAACAAAAGGGGGATAATGAAATAAACTGTGGCACAGTCCTCAGATGCAATATTACCTCATAATTTTAAAAGTATGATCATAAAAAGGTTTCTTCCACGGCGTCAGGAAATAGTAATAATATAGAGTTAGGTGGAGAATAGCAAGAAAAAAGAGGAAGTCTAGATCCTATTGGGTGTATTTTCAAGTTGTATAAATCTAAACGTTTTCCTTTGAGTCCCATTCCTCTGTTTTCTTTGAGAAGG
Source organism: Kogia breviceps (assembly GCF_026419965.1). Lineage (NCBI taxonomy): Eukaryota > Metazoa > Chordata > Mammalia > Artiodactyla > Physeteridae > Kogia > Kogia breviceps. The sequence goes on along the minus strand of NC_081317.1, from coordinate 109,803,286 downwards.
AGACCGAGCAAGAGAAACCACTGAAACTCTCTTAAGTGAGAAAAACCCATGAGCAGATCACTTCCTGCTTGATCGCATAAGGACCCTCTTCTTTCCAGGGTTTTAAGTACCTTGAACTCTCGCTTGTTCCTTAACACAAGGCCCCCCCCCCCCGGGTGAAGAGCCCTGGAGACGCTCAGGGACTTCAGGACCAACTTGACCCAGCCGCATGACTGCCCTATTAAATCCCCTGATGAGGCCGCTGTTGCTGAGATGCGCAGGGCTCTGGAGCTTATGAACTCATAGGCAGGCGTGTGGGGGAAGGAGGAAAGAAGGCTGGCAGAGGGACCTGGGGGGACGTATCTGCTCCAGCAAGTCCAGGCACAGGGATCCGTATTCCATCCAAATAACATCACAGTTCAGAAAACAACGACTGAACATCACTTATGTGCCAGGCACTGGGCTCACTGTCGGTCACACAGTAAGATAGTAAGACGACGCCTGCCTTCTCTTCATCCTTCACTGACCAGCACTGTGCCTGCCCCACTTGTTAGAGCTGCTGACCAGGTACACCTGCAGAGGCTCCTGTGTTAGCGGCACTGCCTACAGCTCCTTAACACACCCTGTTACCCCATGATCATCAGACGAGCATGAGTTCCCCATTCACACCGCATTATCCCAAGAAAAGCATTCCGTCACCATTCATTTCATGTTTTTTTTTTTCCATTTCATTTTTAGAAGAATTCCATTTTCACTCGTGTAATACCGTTATTAATTACCACATTTAAGAACCATGTCTAATTTAGGCATCTGTGATAAGCATATAATATTAATTGATGGAAAAATTTCCACCTGACTTTTATGAAATCTCCCTGCCTCCTCTTAACACATGTAATTCCTAATGACTACCAAAATAGACAATCTTGAGACGAGAAATTCCATTTAAAATAAGGTTACTTGAACATGTCAGCTGGAGGAATGTGACATCTCCGTGAATAACAGTGTTGAAAACAGTTGTGTTAAAAACTGTGGCTGTAGGGACTTCCCTGGTGGCGCAGTGGTTAAGAATCCACCTGCCGATGCAGGAGACACGGGTTCGAGCCCTGGTCTGGGAAGATCCCACATGCCGCGGAGCAGCTAAGCCCGTGAGCCACAACTACTGAGCCTGTGCTCTAGAGCCCGCGAGCCCCAACTACTGAGCCCGCGTGCCACAACTACTGAAGCCCACGCGCCTAGAGCCTGTGCTCCGCAACAAGAGAAGCCACCGCAATGAGAAGCCCGCGCACCGCAACGAAGAGCAGCCCCCGCTCGCCGCAACTAGAGAAAGCCCGCGCACGGCAACGAAGACCCAGCACAGCCAAAACTAAATCAATAAGCAAGTAGATAAAGGTGGCTGTGCACCAAAATGATTTCTAAGGTATGTTTCCTATTGATCCTAAAACATATTTTAGATTTTGAAGATGAATGTTAAATGTATCTATAAAGGATCACACAGAGATCATACTTTTTAGTATTGTTGTAAAAACCGTTGCCCTTCAAAGACCTGGCGTCCCCGGCTTGCGTTGCTTTAGTCCCCTCCACGTCTACTACAGCGTTTGCCCGTATGAAAATAATCAGCGCTGTGCAGAGCATCCAAGTTGTGCAAATGTAATTAAAGCATGAGCCCCACAGAGGTATGCTCTCATCCCATCCTCAGAGTCTAGTAACACTTTGGAGCCTCCGTGTATGCCTCTAAGACCACTGATTATGCTCTTACACACACTGTATACACACCGTGAGAGGAAGCGGCGCAGGGCTTGAGCAAAGCGCCGTAGCAAGCAGTGGTCTGCTTCCTCCTTCCTTGTGACCGGGTCAGCGGCCTCCAGCGGGAAGGAGTCCCTTGATGGCACAGCATCTGCCTGGAGGTTGAGTGAAGCGCGTCTGCTGTCAGGCCGCCGATGGGCAGGAATGGTCCAGTGACTCCCCTACCCCTGTCTCCACCCCCGTGACAGTGATAAATGACCGGGCCCTCTGCTCAGCTGAGCCTGACGGACCAGACCTCCCCTTGCAATCTGTCCCAGACCAACACCAGTCTTTCCCCCCACAAGATCCTCCTCAGCACGCCACGCAGGCCGGCACCAGGGTAAGGCCAGACCTATCTGCTTTCCGTGACTGTTCTTTCATGAAAACGAATTATGACTTTATTTCTAAGCGGAAGCTCCTAATCAAAAATGGAATATGTTGTTACAAGCCTCACAGGGAACTTGTCTCAATTATCTTTTGACATTAGAAATGAAGGAGATACAGCTAAATACGGGACTTTAATTAGAAAGAAAGAGGAACAGTCATGGATATAAACATGGATGTCAATCTGGCTTCCATTTAAATCAATACATTTTCAATTTATTAAGTTATTACTGTTGGTGGTGGTCAGGAGAAAGAGACAGAAGAGTCTGAGGGGAATAAAATATTGATAAGGAGACGGAACATTAACACTGACCATTAAACAAGATTCATCACCGATTAGCTCCTACAATACATTTTGTTCATGTGCAAAGATAGTCATTTCAGGATTGTTTGTAAAGAGACTGGCACCGACCTTTTACATAAAATAGTCTATAATGTGGAACAATATATGCACCATTATAAAGAATGAGGTAACTCTGTAGGTAAAGACATGGAACTATCTACAAGATGCATTGTTAATTGGGGGGAAAAAATCAACAGGCAAGATAAGATAATGTGTATAATATGCTACAATTTCTTTTTTTGATATTCTATTTTTACCTTTTGAATTTTGTTCCATGTGATACATTACTTTCTTGAAAATAGAGATAAAAAACATTTTAAATGTCTCCAGTCTTTGCTACCCCGTGATTACCCCTGCAGCCTGAGAGCCTCTTCCCAGGGCTGAGGGCATTGCTGAGACGCAGGAGTGACCAGTGGCAGGCAAGCAGCCCCTGGGCTCAGATCAGCCTGATGCTTACATTTTATCCAGGCTCAGGACAAACACCCAAGATGATTCCACTTGTATCTCAAAGCAGCAGAACTGCTGCCAGGCTTTAAAATTCTGGATAGTTCATAGTATCTTAAAAGGCCTCAAGATAGAGTTATCACTCCATTTCCTCTCTGAAACTGATCTGCCTTCTCCAAGCTGAATGTTAATTGTCCTCCTTTCTAAAGGAAAAGGATTTTAAGAGGATCAACCATTACAAATTTTAGATGGTATTAAAATATTATTTACCTAAAAATAAAAGGTATTTCTAGGTTTGACTTTATTGTACAGGAAAGAAGAGAGAGGGAGGGGAGGAGGCAGAGAGAGAAAGATAAGGTGAGGGAGGGAGGAAAGCAGACTGGTACATCAGCAGTACTTTGCCTTGCTGGAATTTGGTATGTATTTTAATTATTTCTCTGTCCCTCCCGTCTCTCATCCTTTCTGTTTCTCTCTCCCTTGTAATTTTTCTCCAAACAGAAGAAAAGGATATTCGAAAATCTATTTTAGATTTGCTGAACAGGAATTATGCTCACCATTCATAATTTTAAAAGCAGTTGAAACATTCTATATTTCCCTCAAAAAAAAAAAAGATAAATCAAGTTTTTACTATGAAACCTTCCACTGATTTCCAAAAAGCCGGTGAAATTTTCTTGAATCCGGCTCTTACTAGAGCCAACGGCACAGGTAGCTCGCCCACTTGGAAGATGTCCCCCAAGGACTGGTGTCCTGAGACAGCAGGTTGGGTCACATGGCTGATTAAGGGGCATCTGACAACCCAGTGCATATTCATATTAGGAAATAGGATGGACAAAATCTTCAACTACAGTTCTACAAATGACACAGAAAGTCATTTTATGATGTTTTTTATACTTGTCTACCATGAAAGAGTGACATAAAACTGAACACCTTAACTCAGGGAAGCTCAGTGGAGACAGGGTGGCTCTTCAAACATGCTTTTGGTCACCTGACTTAATGAAGGGATAGGGACTAGGGGGGGCGGAGCAATGCCTATTGGGTTATCTTCCTCGAATATGGGCTCAAGCATATCCTTGGATATTCAAGTGATGGGCTGATTCCGGGATGAATTCTCTAATGACTGACTGGAGCATTGCTGAATAAAATGACAGTCGTGTCTGAAAATATCAAGCACGTGGGAGGCCAAGGCAGGCAGCCTTCCACTGAGCCCACCCGGGGCCTGAACGATGGTCTCTCCCAGCTGGAAGGCCATCAGCTTCGTAGAGATATGGGTTGGGGGTGGTGGGGATATAAAGCAGGCCAAGAATATTTCTCATTTTAGTACATTCTCATGTACTAAATCTTATCGAGTGATTGTGGAAGGACCTGATTAAAACCCTAGAATTCTACAAAAGGAGACAACTGTGACCTGGTATAACTCAACTATAAAGGGACTTCAGTGCAGGCCCTGCAGAAAATCTGATTTTGAGTAAAATTATGCCTTGATAGGTCTGCCAGGCTCTTAGTGCTAAGAGTAAATTATAGTCATCTCTATTTTCTGCCACTTTATCTTCCCAAAAGGCTGATAGCTCAAAATGTAAACTATTGTGTGGAAGGTAGCTGGAGAGGAGCTAATGAAATACAGGCAAGTCCCCAACTTTAAAATGAGTCACATTTCAAAAGCATGCTTAAGAGATGGACATCTGGGATATAGAATCCATTTTCTCATGAACATGCTGTTATAAATGGTGGTGAGCTAGCCCACAAGGGCCTACTCAACCTATAATGAGTCTCAAATATAACTCTTTCTAGGATTCTAACCACCATTTATGAGATACTGTCTCAGTGTGAAAATATATTCTAAGTTCTACCCTACAACACTAAGAACACATGCTTTCACACCAGCCAAGCTGGCTGTTAGCTACATCTGGACAAAAGAAAACATTTCCCTACTTCCCCAACCTGTCCAGCTACTAACATGACCATAGAAAGAAATCTCCACTTTATTCATCACTGGAGAAAGGAGAATTTTTTCCCCCAAAGGAGGAGGAAATCTCACTGCTCAAATGCTAAGTACAATTTAAATTTAGTGGTCTCATCGCAGTTGAGGATGTAAAGCTGGGTAGTTCTGGATCAGGGTCTCCTACAAGTTGGAAGCAAGGTGCTGGCTGGGGCTGTAGTCTCATCTGAAGGCTCAACTGGGAAAGGATTGCTCTCAAGCTCACTTGTTGGCAGGCCTCAGCAAGCTAGAGCACAGATCCTCCTGAGGTTGAGCCTTCAGAAGACGCAACACAGCTGACATCTTGATTCCAGCTTCATTGGGCCTGGCTTCAGGGCCACCCAGCTAAGCCACACCCAGATTTCCTACCCACCAGCACCCCACCAAAACACTGTGAGATAATAAATGATTGTTCTTTTAAGCTGCTACCTTTGGGCATAATTGATTACATAGCAGTAGATAACTAATAACATGTTCTAATAAAGGGGAAATAATGTAAGTTTTAGCAAAGGACAACTACTGATTATATGGCAGGAACTCAAACCATCTTTTATCAAGCTATATAAAACTTTCACCTTTATAAAGGAAAAAGGTATTTCCAGTCTAACTGATTTACAAATCAACCCCTGGAAGATGATCTATTTCTAACTTGGAGACTACCTCTATGTAATTTTATTTTTCTACCAACTTGTTCTCTAGTGTGCTGGGATTGCTAAAACAGGCGTTCCTAAACCAGCAAAGTCTAGGAATAGTATATAAAATACCAGAGTAAGGCTTTCAGCACTTCTGCAATAATTCAGGCAATTTTTATTCATTTGCATTATCCAGAGGATTATCAGTTGCTTTTCCTGCTGTTTTGTTTGGGGGAACTTATACCTTTGCCTCATAGGGCTTAAAAAGACAATGAAGAAAAATGTTTTTCCAGAATTCCCAGGGAAGCTAAACTTAAATTCATGCCAAAGGCCTTAACTGCAATGGAGAAAATCTTCTGTATTTTGATGGGGTTTTGCTTGGTTGTTTGCTTGGTTGTTTGATTGGTTGTTTGCTTGAGTAGGGGGGCTTTTTTCTTTGACTAGATGGAAGTAAGAAGACAGCTGGATTATTTTTACCCATAGTGGTACCTATAAGAAACACAGTTTTTCTCCTTTTCTGTGGAAATCAAAATAAAAGCTAAAAATGAAAATTGTTGCTGATATTAAACCTGGTTTTTAATTAGCCTTGGACACTTCATCCATAGCAGTTTAAGGTCATAGTACCTCTATTCCAAGCAGCAAAATAGAAGGATCCTTACTGTGCATTAAGAAATTCCAGGGACTTCTCTGGCGGTGCAGTGGTTAAGACTCCACACTTCCAATGCAGTGGGAGCGGGTTCAATCCCTGGTTGGGGAACCAGGATCCCACGTGCTGCGTGGTGCAGCCAAAAAATAAAGAAAAATTTTTTTTAATTAAAAAAATAAAAAAGAAATTCCAAACATCTCTGCTAACCACCATGAGGCACGGGAAGGGTCAAGCTTGAGCTAGTCATTTCAGTGACATAGGAAACCATGTCCCTGGCTCATTGTTGAATTTCAGTTCTTACAGAAATATTACTCACCACACTCTTGGTCTCCCCCCATCCCCGTCACTTTAGTTAAATCTCAGATTAAAGCACATGGGGGGTGGAGTGAGTGAGGGGAGGAGGAAAAATACCAGTTGAATACATAGCAATATCTCCTACCCTTCTTGAAATGAGGATGAAATCCACAGATCACAAAAAGTCTCAACCCAAGTAGTGCTTACAAGAAATTCCTGTGTAGTGGTCTGGGTCCGATCAGGAGATGGAAACCACACAGTAGGTCAAACAGTGGAAGTCTAACATAAAGAATATTAACCATATTTAAAAAGTAACTATATAATCTAAGGAAACTCTATGCTACCTGAGGACTGAACATACCTAAGGAAGGACAGACTTGGAAGGATACAAACTTCCTTGGAGAAGGTGCAGTTAAGCCACTGGACAGTAGAGAAGGTCACTGGTTTGTAGGCCAGAGCTTATCCGGAGACGGACGGCAAACAACAGGCTACCTTTCAGAATGTAGGCGGTCAGAACCCAGTGGCATGAGTGTACAATGGGATCAAGGCACCCAGGAGCCTGAGAGCAACTGCAGGGACTCTGAGAGTACGTGGACAGCACAGAGGCTGTGGTTTCCTTGTCAAGAGGGCTGCAGAAAAGTTATCACCAGGCCAAGACTATAAAGTCACAGAGGGACTGAGTTCTGGGCCGGTGGCTGAGGCAGGCTCCACTAGAGGCCCCCCCCCACACCCCGCCAACCCAGGCCAAACCAGAAACAGCAGGAGAGGCTCCTCCTTTCACAAAGTCTCCCCAGCTCCCTCTACTGAAACAGCGTAAAACCATGCTCACAGTAAAGGAAAAATACTACAGAAATTCCTTTGTTTATCACAGAGCATATTCAGAATTATGTATGCAGAGCTGAGAGGCAATAAAGTAGTATCATACCTCGAAAGCTACAAATTATCAAAACTGACAAAAGAAATGGAAAAATCTGAAATAGAAAACTCCAGGCTCATATAGTTTCACTGGGAAATTCTAGATACATTTAAGGAAGAGACAATACCAATACTACGTAAATCCCTTCAAAAATAGAGGAGAAGGTACACCTGAAACTAACAGAACATTGTAAATTAACTATACTTCAATTTTTTTTAATGGTTAAAAAATTTAAAGAGAAATAGAGGAGAAGGGAACTTTCACAGCTGATTTTATGAGTCCAGCATTACCCTGATAAGAAAACCAGACAAAGACACAGAAAACTATAGACAGGGACTTCCCAGGTGGTCGGGTGGTTAAGACTCCGTGCTCCCAATGCAGGAGGCCCAGGTTCGATCCCTGGTCAGGGAACTAAGATCCCACGTACCGCAACTAAGCCAACGCGCCACAACCACTGAGCTCTAGAGCCCGCGCACCAAAACTAGAGAAGCCCGCGTGCCACAAGGCAGACCTGGTGCAGCCAAAATAAATAAATAGATTAATGAAAAAACTGAAAAAAAAAAAAGAAAACTGTAGACAAATTTCCCTGTATGAACATAGGCTCAAAAACAATAAATATTTTAAATAAACATTTAGTTCAGGACTATATTTCAAAAGTATAATAATCATGGCAAATGGGGTTCATCCAAGGAATTGAACGTTGTTTTAACATTCAAAAAAATGCAATCAATGTAATCTATCATATTAACAAACAGGAAAGAAGTGATCATCTCAACAGAAGCTAAAAAAGCACTTGACACAATTCAGCACCTTTTCATGATTTCTTAGTAAACTAGGAAGAGAATTTGATAAAGAATATCTACAAGCAAACTACACCTAGCATACCAAAAGGAGAAAAAAGAAAAAACTATCTGTATATGCCAACGTGATTGTGTAAATAAAAAATCCCAAGGTATCTATCAAGAAACTTCTTTGTATTAATAATTAAGTTTATCAAGATCACAGAATACTAGGACAATATCAAAAATAAACTATTTCTATATAGTTGCAACGAATAAATAGAATGAAAAAAGTAATATTATTTACAATAGCAATCTAATAACATGAAATACTTAGGTAGATTTTTAACAAAATATATATCACACCTGTACCATGAAACAGTGAGAGAATTAAATAATATCTAAATAAATGGAGAACTAGACCATGGTTGTGGATTGAAAGACTTGGTATCCTTAAGATGTCGATTCTCCCCAAATTAACCTATAGTTCAACGTGATGCTGATGAAAACCTCAGGAAGCTTTTGTAGAAATTGACAAGTTAATTCTAAAATTTATATGGAAAATCAAAAGACTTAAAATAGCCAAAACAAAATCCACACACTGAAAACTTTAAGATATTGATGAAAGAAACTGAAGAAGACACATATCAATGGAAAGATATTTCATGATCATGAAATGGAAGAATTAATATTGCTAAAATGTCCATACTACCCAAAGCAATCTACAGATTCAATGCAATTCTCTCAAAATTCTAAAGGCATTTTTCACAGAAATAGAATAAACAATCCTAAAATTTGTACGGAAACCACAAAAGACCCTAAACAACCAAAGCAATCTTGAATAAGAAGAACAAAGCTGGAGGCATCACATGTCCTGATTTTGAACTACATTAAAAAGCTCTAATAATCAACACAGTATGATATTGGCATAAAAACAGACACATAGGTCAATGAAACAGAATAAAGAGCCCAGAAATAAACCCACACATATGTGGTCAAATAATTTATAACAAAGGAGTCAAGCATATAAACTAGGTAAAGGATAGTATCTTCAGTAAATGGTATTGGAAAAACTGGACAGCCACATGCAAAAGAATGATACAGGACCCTTATTTTACACCATACACAAAAATCAACTCAAAATGCATTAAAGATTTGAATGCAAGACCTGAAACCATAGAACTCCTAGAGGAAGCCACTTGACACTGGTCTTGGTGATGATTTTTTTTTTTTTTTTTTGACACCAAAAGGATTCCAAAGCACTCCTCTGTAGCATAACGGCAGTTGCCCATGTCTTGAAAATCCAGTTGAGATGAAAACTATAGCTAAAGTTGAAATTCAATGCAAGTCCCTATTGAAAGAAACACTGCATGAAATTGTTCAGAAACAAAAGCAATCCTTCTGCCAGCACTAAAAAGCATGAATTTACAAGATCAACAATCACAGTGACTGATGACAGCTCACAAAAAAAGATCTAAGCCTGGTATTTTTACAAAAACCAAAGCAAGACCTTTTTCTCTATACCGAGCTCAAAGCTAAATGACATATAGGATTTAAATCTACCATTTTCACTGAGGAGACACAGGAGCACAGCAGGACTGACCTTCTTTTACGTGGAGGCAGGTATCCCCCTGGCATCACCTCTCCCACCCCACCACCATCATAGCCACAGCTGTCCAAAATCCCTTTAGGAGGTGACAAAACTTTTCACCTGAAGTTAAAGGCTTACGCTGTCAGTGCTTCCGGGAGAACCGACATAGTGACAATTTTACCAAAATGTAAACGACTGCTACCCAATTAGTTCTAGAACAAGAGGTGGCAAACTAAGGCCCGCCAGCCAAAGCCTGCCAGTATTTTGGGGTGACCCATGAACAAAGAGTAGTTTTTATACTTTTTTAATGACTGAAAAACAATCAAGAAGAAAAAAATTTTGTGACACATGCAAATTATATGAAATTCAAAACTGAATGTCATTAAATAAAGTTTTATTGGCACACAACCACACTCATTCATCTCTTTATTGTCTATGGCTGCTTTCACTCTGCGGTAGCAGAGAGGAGTAGCTGTGACAGAGACCGTAAGGCCTGCACACCCTATAATATTTGCCACTTGCACCTTCATAGGAAAGTTTTCCAACCCTTGCCCTAGAGCAAAGCTCGAAGAGGCAGAGCACCCAAGGACCAGATGTGAGGTCGTGGTTTTTACCCTTCTTTAGTAAAGAGGTAGATATACAGGAAGAGGGCTACATGATGAAGGGCCAGGAGCACAGAAGTCAAAAGTGGGTAACCTCGCCACTGAGTCAGGGCCAGTACAGGATTATATCAAGAGGAAGGGGAGCACCAGTAAGACGCAAGTGCAGTATTATGCGGAAAGGCCATGGCCAGAGGACTCCACTCACCACCAGAACCGTGCCTTTGAGCAAGTCACATAACCCCTCTGGGCTTCAATTTCCTTATTTGAAAAAAATCAGTGGGAATCATGTCTGGAATTGTGAGGGGATAATCCACATGAAAGTACCTGGCCTGCTGGGGTTGAGCCTTGAAAGAGTAGGTTTCCACAAGTGCAAGATGGGGATAGAAAGGAAATGTCTGAAATTGAGAGAACACAGGGCTCAAAGGTCCAGAGGAATAAGCGAATGGTCAGTTCAGGCCATCACCTAGGATTCAGTGAAAAGTGTCACAGCAGCGGAAACAGAAAAGGCAATCAGGGGCCAGATCCTGATGGAAAAGGTAGCATGTACAACTCTCTTCACTCTCCCTTTGTTTACTTCTCTCCCTTCTCTGTTCCCTCTCTCCAGTAACCTCCAAGGACACTCTGGAGTGTTCCTTGGTCCATCGGAGGCCAAGGGCTAAACTGTGCTCACAGCTCTAATTAACTCCTTCAATGGCATCTGCAAAACATCTACTCTAAGGTAGGAACAGGCTTTCCTGCTTTACCCTCACCCAGTCATCGTCAGATCATTTGACCTATTTGCCCCCCACTCTTAGGTAAAGTCCTTAGGGGATACGCTAGATCCACAGCTGGTAGCATGTTCCAGCTGCTGAGTGAGAACTAAATGAGATTCCTGGGACTCTGAATAGTTTATAATGAATTCTAATAACTGGCAGGCCCTGGTCATGATGCATTCTGATGAACCGGCCCTTGCAGCCAGCTGTACCCCCTCAATCACCAACCGTCCACAGGGGGATTCCCATTCACTAAGGGCACAGCCAATCTCCAGAGATGAGAGGGGAACAGGGACCATGCAGAAGAGAACAGCAGCCTCCAGGTAGAAGATTTCATGGTAAATGTTGGGAATATTTACAAAAAGCAGAAGGCACAAGGAGAGAACAGTTAAAAATCAGGTCTTAGCCCTGCAAAAAAAAATCATAAGGCTATGTATGAAAATTATTATTCTCATGTTTTATTCAACATCATTTACTGTCTTTCCCTTGGTTCATCCTTGCTTTCTCTTCGTTCATAGGCTGGGTGATAAACTCTGGCTATTTTCTGTGTGATTTGAGCATGGGATTTGGAGAGGGAAGACCTAGGTAGGAATCTTGGCTGCATACAATTATGAGTTGTGAGTTGCACGGCCTACAGCTGTGTATGTCCTTTGACATGTCACCTAACTTTTCTGAATCTAGATCTCTTCATCCATCAAATTTGGGTCATGCCTGCTCTACCTGCCGGCCAAGGCTGTTAAGTGGGTCAGGTGAAAACGTATGGGAAGACGGACATGGTAAGCTTAAAGCGGCAGACAAATCTAAGGATCCCAATGCTCCTTCAAATATGTCTTCATCTTTAAAGATTTTCTCACCAGTTTCTAAAAGAACTGGCAAGGGGTGGGAAGCATTAAAAAAAAAAAAAAAAAAAAAAACAACCCCTAGAATCCAATGTAAACCAAGCCATTTAATCCCAGCTCGGCAAGAGATAAGGGCTTTTCTGCTATTTTCACTAAATATAACATAGTAAGCAAACCTTCCACATCTAGAGAGAACGTAGTTATCAAGGTGTACTGTTCCCAGGGACAGAAAACGGATTCCTTCTACTTCATGGAAAGAGGTTTGGAGTCTATAAATCTCTAAGGAGGGAGGGGTGGGACCCAGAGGTGGGGAATCATTTCAGAGAGAAGTGAGGAAACTGAAACTCCACCAGCACCACCACCAATACCAACTCCCCCACCATCACCACCACCACCAGCACCACCACCACCAGTACCACCACCACCACCACCAGCACCAATACCACCTCCACCACCAGCACCACCAACACCAACACCAATAACGCCACCAACTCCAACAGCACCAGGCTCAGTTTTGCCTCCTCTGATGCCACACCTTCCTCCTCTCCACTTAGCAGAAAAGACACAAGGCCTCTACATCTATGTCTGAGCTTCCACTGAAGAATAAAAAGTAAAGAAAAGGAAAACTGGCCTAGGGACAAATACCCCTGCTGTGAATTGGCCTGGCTCTTGCCCTCTGCTCATCAGCATGGTTATTTTACTCAACCTGAACTTCTGTACTTTAAACCATTTCTGCCTTGCTTGCTGCTGTGTCGAGCTCCCAGGCTTCGGGTCTGCTGTGACTAACGCTTCAATAGGCTCCCAAGCACTGCTCTGACTTCTTCGTTGTAGGATCCCGGCTCTCAATGGCGGATCCCAGGGAGCAGCGCCACAGCCATCTTCTGAATCTCTCGCTTCCTGACCGATCACTCACATTTCACCCTGTAAGTGCCAGGCGACACGCCTCACGTGTCTTCTGTTAGTTCTGCTGCAATCCTAGTCCTGAGCATAACTAACCTGTCTCCATCGCCTCCTACATCCTAGTGTGACAACAGCCTAAAGTGACACACTCACAGGCAAGGCTCAAGGGGCCAACACCGTGCCAAGTTTAGAGAGCCAAGCAGCCTCAGGAGCTAAGTGCAAACACAAGAGTTAAGATTCAAGATAAACTACAGAACTGAGCGTTCTTCACATGATGCGTCTACAGCATTCAACGAGACGATAAGAGAAATGTTACAAACAGGTGGGATGGCTAAGGATCACGGAGCATGTTGTTTCAAAGACTCCCTCTAAACTATGTTATACAGTTTAGACGTGTTGATGTAAAAGGGAGAAAAAACATAGAAAACACAGGAATTAAGTTGGATAAGCTTAGGCAGAGCCTCTGTGCCTTGAGTTTCAAACAAAGCCCAAGGTAGGCCATTTACATCCCATTCAGATCCAGGCCTGGGGTTACCATGTAGTGGCAGTGCATTTAAAATGCGCAGAAGAATAAAACTACTTGAGGCTGAAACTGCAAACTTAAAAGCCACAATCTGCCAGCTTATGGCAGGTTAAATACAGCCCACTTATAGTTCATTGGGTTGAAAGTCAGAAGTCCCAGCTCTACCTCAGAGTCGCTGTGGCCTTGGGTAAGTCACTTCAACTCTTTGAGTTTCAGGTTCCTCACATATAAAAAATGAGGAGGGTCCAGGATGATCTCTAAGGTCCTTTCTGCTCTAATATACTGAGAGAAGCCACAGTATACAGGTGTTGCAGGCAGCATCTAGGATGGCCCCCAAATATCCTCACCTCTTGGCCTTCATGGCTTTATGTAATCCCTTCTCCCTGAGTAACTTGCTTCTAACTAATAGAATATGGCAACACTGAGGAGATATCATTTCTGTGATCAAGTTACAAAAAAGACTGTGATTCCCATCTTGCTAGAAGATTCTGTCTCTATCGCATGCTTTGTTGAAGCAAGCTGCCAGGCTGGAGAGACCAACACAGCAAAGTGCTGAGGGCAGCCTCCATCCAGCAAGGAACTGAGGCCCTCGGCCCAACAACCCCTGAGGAATCGGATCCTGCCAAACGTCACATAAGTGAGCTTGAAGGCAGATCCACCCCTGGTTGAGCCTTCAGACACGATCTCAATCTCGGCCAATATCTTGAGTGCAGCCTTGTGAGAGACCCTGAAGCAGAAGATGCGGCAAAGCTGCATCTACATTCCCGACCCACAGAAACTGTGTGATAATAGATGTGTGTCGTTCTAAGCTACTAAGTTTGGGGATAATTTATTATGCAACAATACGTAACTAATCCACATAGCTTTGTTTGTATCCGTGGCCTTGACAGACTGCACCTCTGCCTCTCACTTTGGATGTTCTTATGGAATTCCCTACAGCATATGAAGGATCACCTGGAATTGGAGTAGGGGCTGAGAAAAGAGCTGTGAAGTTGTAGATGGGGTCATGGGCCAAGAGAACTGTATCTCCTCTCCCCACTGCAACACTGCATTTCACCCACATATCCATATTTTGAGGAGCAGAGAAAGTATTTTATTACATTAATCTCCCCTACCCACACCCACACAAAATGCACACCAATCACGTTGTCAGGCCAAGACAGATGGGCACAGAAAAAAGGACATTCCCATGCAGAAGCATGAGAGAAGCACAGGAGAGAAGCAAGGCCTCCAGGGCACTGATGCTCTAGAAAGACCATCTTTATCTGACATCAGGAAGTCCCATTGGCTTAATGACCACATCTCATCAGCTCCATCACTACCCAACTACTTCATCTAATTTCCTCTGCTAGAAAAACGTCTGCCAATTCCACTCCTGCCCTCTCTGTTGGCTCTCCCACCCGGTCTATACTCTACTGAGCAAACTGTGTAGTTGTTACAGACTGAATGTTTGTTCCCCACCCCCGCCAAATTCATGTGTTGAAGCCTTAATCCCCAGTACGTGGCACTTGGAGGTGGGCCCTCTGGGAGTTAAGTAGGTTTAGATGAGATCGTGAGGGTGGGGGCCCTGTGATGGGATTAGTGTCCTTATAAGAAGAGGAAAGGAGTCCAGAGCTTACTCTCTCTTTTCCATGTGAGGACACAATGAGAAGGTGGCTATCTGTAAGCCAAGAAGAGATCTTCACCAGGAACTGAATCTGCCAGCACCTGATCCTGGACTTCCCAGCCTCCAGAACTATGAGAATAAATGTCTGTTATTTAAGCCACCCAGTCTATGGTAGTTTATTACAGCAGCCCAAATTGACTAAGACAGTAATTGTCTTAAATGTAAATACAATTTTTATATCATTTATATGTGAAATCTAAAAAAGCTGAGCCATAAAAACAGAGAGTAGAACTGGTGGTTATCAGGGGCTCGGGGTGGAGGAATTGGAGAAATGTTGTTTAAGGATACAGTCTTGCAACTAGGAGATAAATAAGTCCCGGAGATCTAATGCTCTGTATAGAGATTATAGTCAACTATACTGTGCTGTAAACTTCAACGTTGCCAAGAGAGTAGATTTTAATTGTTCTCACCACAAAATAATAATTACGTGACATGATAGAGTTGTTAGCTAATTACAATAATATATCAAATCAACACGGTACACTTTAATATCAAATCAACACACTGTACACTTTAAACTCACACAATGTTATATCTCAGCTTAAAAAAAGTGTAAATACAATCATATCATCCCCAGCTTCAAAGTCTCTGGAGGATAGTCATCATGTCTAGGATACATGTCAGTCTTTACCTGGGCCTGAAGCCCCCCCCTGGAATCTGTCCGGGACTGATTTCCAGCATCATTTCCTCTCCCCAGGGTTCACTCTTACCCAGCCACTCTGCAGGCTGTCTTTTGAACATGTCAAGATTGTTACCCTCACAAGGTCTTTCCAGGAACATTCTTCCTGCAGATATTTGCTTGACTCACTCATTTCACTCAGGTTTCTACTCAAATACAACCTCTACAGAGAGCTCTTCCCTGACCAGCCTTTCTACGAGAGGATCCCCTCTGCTCTCTGCTCATACCTTCTCCTGCATTATTTTACTTTGTAACAACTAGCACTGTAAGAAATTGTATATTTGCTTACTGTTTATGTTCTGCCTTCCTCCCATCTGCATGGATTTTATTGGGGGTGTAGATATTATCCATCTTATTCTCACTTATGCCCAGCACCTAGGACAGCACCTACTGTTCAATAAATATTTACTGGATTAACTGTGAGTTTGATAGCGAAGCCTGTAGAGGAAGACTAGCAATGGAAAGGTGGAGGCCACAAACAAGAGACTGAGCTCAGGAAGTCAGCTAAAGAGAAGGGATGTGACAGGCTCGAAAACCCAGCAATTTTTGGAAGTGTTAAAGAAGCATGCAGAGCAAGTTAGCACAACTCTTGATCCCGTGTCTTCTGAAAACATCTGGTTTCCTGTCCGTTTTTCAATGCGTTCAATGGAAGGAAGCTACAAAATCATTTCAAACAGTAGCTGATACTAACCAAACAAACATACTAAATGTACACAACTTAGGGGTTCATATTTCTGCAGAGAGAAACCTTTCCTTGGGGGAGGGGACAGGGAACGAGGCAGGCACTGGCTAGGAACCAGGCCTTGTGCCAAAGGCTTTACCGCCAGTATCTCACGTCCACCCACAAAGTCGGCGTCAGCTCCATTTCATGTCATGTATGAGAAAACTAGCCCAGCTGGGATTTAGAACCAGGATTTAACAAGCCCATGTTATTAACTAATGTGTCCCATCAGCTGGGTGGCATATTCGGGCCTGGACTAGAAACCAGGAATGTCCACACAGAAGAAAGCGAGACGAGAACATACCAGAACCAGGTAGAAAGCAGCCATTCAACAAAAATAGATATGCCAGTACAAGACAGAACCTTCCTTCTTTTCAGAATGATTGCAGTGCACAGATGCAGCGGGCGTTATGCTTATAAATGTGGGACTGTGTGAGCTGAAGGTAACCACAGACACCACTCGGTCCTATCCCTTTACCAGAAGGGTGAAGAGACCATCTCCCACAGCCAAGAGACCCCCAGTTAGAGAAGTGGAACACCTGGATTTCTGTCCTTGCTATCTATTCAGTGTGCAGATCTAAATATTTGCAGCTCCTGTGAGATTTGATTGATTCAAACTTGAAAATGTTGCTATATTTTTAAAAATAAATGGTGATCCTGTCTTATCATCACATTACTATACAGGCAAAAATAATAATCATTTTATAAAATAAAAATACTACAGAGTTAAAAATAATGGATATATTTTTCAATTAACCAGAGATACTGCTGACCTGGGGGGCAGCCATGACAAATGGACAAAGGGTGGGGCACAGACTCAACCACAGACATAAAAGTGAACTGGATACGGCCAAGGCAGAGCTTGGGACGGAGAAGGGATTTTAATGCTTTCTAATGCCCCTGAATCAATAGGACATCCAGAAACTTGCAACCAGGGCTAAGTACTAAGAGATATGTCCTTCTACTAAAAACAGAAAGCAGAATTACCAGGAAACAGAAGCCTACATGGAGGAATCTTTTCACTGGGCAGCACGTCTGAGCACTGGGTACAGATCCTGGTGCCTTCCTGCTCTCCTCAAATCACAGACAGCAGTCATCTCCCCTACCTCTCTACCTAGTCAAACATCCCACAGTATCTCTACTTACTTCCAATCCCTGATAAAATCAGGAGCTCCCAATCCTTCAACATAATAGCCTTCTTATCCACCCGGGTTACTTTGAATTTCAACTGAAGAAACAAAACCTGAGTTACCAAAATGACCATTATTGTCATGGATGTCTAGGCCAAGTGAATATATGTTTTTTTCATTTTTCTTAGACAAAATATGTCTGTCATATCTTCATTGCTATACTTGCAACTCTGGTAGCTCCTGTGATACCAAATTAGCAATAATGCAGTTAACAGGTCTTTTAAATTACTTTTCCTGCTTGGAATGTTGTTATTGTTGAACAGCTAAGATTCATTTCGTTTTTACTGTCAGAGTGTGTTAAACTAAGTGAAACCCATCAGGAAGTATACACACCCCTGAGTCTTCTGATTTTCACACTCTTAGCTCAAGGACAATGCAGACAGTGAAAATGTCACGGATAATTAGCCAGCCTCTTTACAAATAAGACTGCTTGCTCTGATAGAATCACAAAGTTTGCCAGTCTCGGGAATAGATGTCCTCATTAGGAGGTGATCAGATGTAAAATATTTGTTTATGTTTCTGGAATAAAAGAAGTGTGTGAAGTGGTGGAAAGGACACAGGCCCAGAGGTGAGGAGAACGAGGTTCTGGACCTAGTCCTAAGTGATTCTGGAGAAGTCTCTTTGCCTCTTTATTTCTGTTTTCTCAGCTGGGGACCCAGAAGACTCCCTCTAGTTCTTCAAAACCCTCATCGACCTCAGCCATAGACAGACATCCTCAAATGAGGAAGATACTATGCAGGTAACATGAACTTTCAACTATGCATCCAAGGTAGCCATAGCTTTTCTTCTTTCCAAGACTGGTTTTAAGAAATTTCAGGGCTGTTCATAGATTACTGCTGGAAAAAGTTCATCCACAAATACCAGATATAAGCTGAGAACTTTGTTACCAAAAACGACCTAAAATTTCCCTAATTGTGCACATGTGTCACCAAAACACGGGGCAAATACACTCGAGCAACTTGTAAGTCAATGCTGATATAGCACATCACACTGTTATTTCTACAGCCATTAGAGTAAGTACTAAAATGTGACCATTTTCCCCCAAAGCAGGAGGTGCTAAAAATTGTAAAGCAATGTGCACCTAGCAAGCTCATTGAACTCAGAAAAACTTTTCAACAAAAAGTATCAAAATTCAAGAATAAAAAGAAAAGTACACAAGTAAATATGGTATGTACAAGCACCCTGAGTTCAGAAAATGGTATTTTTTTATCCCCCACTATATCCATCAGAGCACCTTGCCAGTTATACCAGGTCTATGAAGCTGTTGAAGTATATAGTGATTTAGAGTCACAGGGTCTAAAGCAAAATCCCTCACCAACGAATCAGCGTCAACCTGTCTTTGCCTGAGAATGCTGTGACGTTTTCAAAACCAGAAGAGACAGACGCTTGTCGCAATTGACCAGCACCAAGTTCTCCAACAGCATAGCGATACCACTCGGGACATCTACCATTTGCAATGAGGCATGAGACTCACTGAACCAAAGAGAAAAGCAGCACATGATAAACCGGACCAGTCTGCAGAACCATTTCTCACTCCTAAGGTCTCTGTTGAGAAACAAGAGCACCTTCAAGACTCTGCTTCATTTATGAAATACGGTGAGGTTACAGCCCCCGTTCATAAGTCTCCAGACAAGACTCCATTCTAAGAGAGGAAGCTCAATTACGCAGGGCCATTTCCCAGTCAAGAAGAAGGATACAGTTTAGTGGAAATAACTTGAAAACACAGCTGCTGGGCTGGTCCAAAGGCTCTGTTGGAACATATTTCTAAAAGTGACGGCAGTGGCTTCCCTGGTGGCGCAGGGGTTAAGAATCCGCCTGCCAATGCAGGGGACACAGGATCAAGCCCTGGTCCGGGAAGATCCCACATGCTACAGAGCCACTAAGCCCGTGCACCACAACTACTAAGCCTGCGCTCTAGAGCCCACGAGCCACAACTACTGAGCCCAGGCGCCTAGAAGGCCGTGCTCCGCAACAAGAGAAGCCACCGCAATGAGAAGCCCGCGCACCGCAACGAAGAGCGGCCCCCGCTCGCCGCAACTAGAGAAAGACTGCATGCAGCAACAAAGACCCAACGCAGCCAAAAATAATAAATAAAATAAATAAATTTATAAAAAAAACAATAAAATAAAAGTGATGGCAGGACCTCTGGACAGGGGCTAGACTCTGCCTCCACCCCTGTTGCAGCGTTAATGGCCCAGGACCCCAGGTGAGCCATCTACCTTCACTGATCTGGGCTTCGGGTCTGCAAAATGAAGAGGATGGACTACTAAGCACCTGTTACTAAGCACGTGTCACAGCAGTTTCTTGAGTCAGATGTCTTCTTGTCTTTATTCTTCACATGAGAGGGAGAAAGAAGAAATCAGTATTGGTAGAAAGGCTAAAGTTTTCCACAGCTGAAACAAGAGATGGGCTAACGACACAAGTATGAGCATTCAGATCTGGGGCCCACCTTGAGCACTGAGGCTAAGGAACTCTTGACTTGGGTACATCCTCTGAAGTCAAGCCTTATGTCTCTAGGAAGGCCCCCAGGCACCACCCAGGGGCTTCTAAATCTGCTTCCCCACCACCCTGTCTGTTCCTGGGTCCTGAGAATTGAGGCCTTCTGCTTCCGGGAACCACCCTGCCCTGGGGGTCTGCTCAGACAGGGCTGCTTCTCTGCGGAGGCTTGCTTTGCGATGAACAAATCCTTCTGATTTTAGAAAGGACAGATTTGAGAACTTTTCCACAGGCAGGCTTCTCCTGAAACTTCAGTTCTCTTCCTGAATTTTAAAATCATAATGTGACATTTTAACATATGGCAAAGAGAGATGGATTTGAGATCGTTTCAAACTGCTTAAGAGATCTGCATTAAACACAGATTTCCATTATTACAGATCTAATAAGTCCTATTCTCATCTGGGCTGTCAGCAACAGAGTAAGTAATTACCATTCAACTTGCGCCGTTCCAGTCCATTAGCCCAATACTGATGACTCAGGCAAAGCTATACGGGAAGAACAAAATGCTGATAAGAGATAAAATGGAACGGAAGAAATGCGGCTGCCTTATCCCATTCTGCTACATCAATTGGAAGGAATGGATCAACTATAAATAAACTTGATAGAGTGATAAGTCCAGAAGTAAATATTAAAAATACAAAACAGAGTTGTGTCTACCTAGATTAAAGGGGAAAGCAAAATGCCTCCTTGAATACATCACCGGTTTGAAGGACCTTCAGCCGTGTCAGTTACGATGCTTATCTAAGTACAAGGACTGGATCTAAACGGTACCAAACATCTTCAACATAAAAAGCTAAAATAGATATTCATTCAACAGTTTTTTTCAAGAAATCAGGTTCCGCGCTAGGTGCTGGGGATACAAATATTAATGAGACACTATCCCTACCAGCCAGAAGCTTTAGGACTATTAGGGAGATGTCAGTATACCAATTAGTATAACACAATGTGGTACACGTTTGATAGAAATATACGCAGAGTGAAAGTGGACCGCATCAGGGTACTACTGTAGCACCTAACCCAGAGGAGATGGAGTCATGGGAAAATTCTGGAAGGAATGCCTGCCAGACGTGAGTCCTGAAAGGGAGAGGCATGAAGCCAGGTGAAGAAAGGGGCTACCAACGTTCCAGGCAGAGGATGCCACGCGTGCAGTGATGAGACCCCGTGGAGGCTGGGTCCCCGTTAAGTACGGCTGGGCAAGAAGTATGAGGTTGGGCTGCAGAAAGCGGGAAGGCAGAAGCCAGATCGTGGGAGGTTTTAAATACCATAACAGAGAGTTAGACTGTATCCTATAAACATTTGGTTTACAGGATACTAATCTACTAATTAGTACCTACTAATTACATCTACTAATCGGAGTGGGAAGGACATGAGATTGATGACAAAGAGATCGACTGCCATTGGCAGGAATATGGGAGAAATGTAGGAGAGAAAGGGGGAGAGAGATTCAAGACAGTCATTTTAACCATCCCCAAACGGTGGGTGGGTATATTCCACCAGACTTCCCACGCAGAGTTTTAAGCTCATTACACTAAAATTTTTCTTCAGCCCAGAATCTCAGTGATCACTTGTCAACTAACCAACATTTGTTGAGCCTGTTTCACATTCTTGGCATTTGGGCGACGACAAGAAAAACGATCACTGTGATTTCATAATAGTGTATGTTCAAGTTAGAGACATAGGACCAGTATACTTGAAATAGAAAACAATGAACATATACTGTCCATGTTAAATTGTGTAGTAGAAATCATCAGTTCTAGAAGAACAAAGGAAAAAAATGGGATGATCGATATAGGCTGGGAAGCTTTCCAGGAGGAAGTGAGGTGTGACCATCGTGGCATCATCTCACGCGTACGGAGGAGAAGGGCCTGTTTCTGCAGTGTGGAAGGCACTCTGGCGTGGCTGGAGTGTAGCCAGATACGTACGGAAAAGCTGCAGGACCAAGGGCTAAATAGGAGACAAGACCCACTCCCATGGATGGTGGAAGCAGCGTTGACAGGCGCTGGGGCTAACGGGGTGGATCACAGAAGACCAGGCGAGTCAGAGATCAGATGTTTAGGAAAAAGCTCAGAACTGGTGGCCACCACGCGGACCCAAGGGGAAGAGCTAGATGTGATATCAACAAGGCAGTGAAGAGAGAGAAAACGTCAGAAATAGCTGAAGTCTACCAGTCTGGGGATGCTAACTCTACCGACAGAAACCCGAAAACAGAAGAAAACGCTATTTCAAGAGGTGACGGTGACGGATTTGTTTTTTGACATAAGCCACAGAAATTGAGAACTGGAAGAGATCTCAGAGGTCACTGACTTGGACTCGTCCCGTTAGATGTCTGAGTACAGCACACTGGGTGGGAGATGACAGTGGGGCAGCCGGTGGAAACGTCCAACGAGCAGTGCAGGTTGGGAGCAGGATTAAACGAGAGGTCGAGAATGCAGACACATACATGGGCGTCTGTGGCCACAGAGGTAATCATTGAAGATGGGCGCATAGGTGGGGGGGGGGCCTGAAAGACAGAGAAGAATGCAGGACTTCGGGCTGGGGTCTGAGTTCAAGAAAGGGAGCAGGAGGGGGAGGTGAGCGGGTAAGGTGACCCGAGAAGAAGCAGTCAGCGGGGGCAGGAGGAGAACCAGGACAAGGTCATAAGATCCAGCAAGGAAGAGCTGAGGGAAAGAAAGGCTGCATGAACGCCGAACACCTCGGTGGCCACCGGTCAATCCGGGTTTCCTCCATCCTGAGTCCACTCCTAGTCATCTCTTTGCTCGCGCACACCCCCCAGGCACTCCTTGGGACTACTTGGCCTGCTTTCCCTTTTCTAGCTGCCACCATAAGCTCCGCCATCTGCATTCCCTCACACCCTCTCCCCTCTTACAGGGTTGGGCACAAGCTCTCTACTTCCACCTCTCCACACCCTCACCAATATGGCCGTTAACAAGTACCCAAATGCCTTTTAGCAATGTGCAGAGGGCTCCGGCTACTCCTCACTCCTTTCCCCAAAACCTTTTGTCGACGGCCATGGGGCTGGGCGTCCTCCATCTTCGCACCCGTCTTGGAAATCTGCCCAGACTAATCCTCTTCGGTTCGGACGTTGAGCCCAGGCAGTCAGACCCACAGCACCTGGGAGGACTAGCCCAGTTCCTCGGTTTTCTGTGCAGTCCAGGTGTGCCTCTTTCTGCAGTAGACAGAAGCTGCCTCCTGTGAGTTAGATGGAAATGTAGTCATTTGCAAATGCAAATGCCTAAAATGGGACAGACTATGAACACAGATGACTGCAGGAAAAACTAAAAGAGTGACAAGAAAACAGTGACAAAGAAGGGGCTGCAGACTGAGTTAATCAAGGCAGGATTTGGAAGACAGCATCTTGAAAAGTTGGGCCTGGCTGCAAGCCCGGAAAAGAGACAAGCGGAAAGATTCCTGGGCATGGGGCCCAAGGAGGGCTCAGTTTGAGGTGTCAGGGAGATGCTGGAGAGCAGTTGTAGCCTCCATTTGTGGGCAATGCCTGGAACCAGCCGAGGGTTGACTCCTTCAAGTTCAGGGACAGAGGGAGACTACTTGGCCCAGTGTAGAAACAAGGCGACACCACCTACTGACAATGACCCCTCTCTTTGCTGGACCAAGTTAAGCTATGACAGTGGCCATTTCAACTTGTCTAAACTATACCCTCAGATTCGTCCCCAGAGTGACTTCTTGATCAAAGTACCAGATGGGACGTTGCTGGTACCATGTTTAATCTCTCACAGGGCAGAGAACGAAGACTACATATAGTCGAGCACATAGACCCTTCAGCTCAAGAGGTGCCCTGGCATTTTACTGCCTTCTCTCTGAAAAGCTGAAAACCGTATGCATAAACCAAAGGTACTAATATTTTAAATAAAGCAGTTTGTATCAAGGAAGACTGTGCATAGAAAAAGGGCTCATGAGGGACAGTTTGCTGAGAGAAAAAAGTAACTCTCCCTCCACGCCCATCTACTTGCATAAGTAGAATGCTCTTTTCAAAGGCCTTTCTATACTCTTTATTTCTGCCTAGAATGTTCTTCCTTCCCCTTCCTCTCTCCCCTTCACCTTCCAAGCTCTTTAGAGACCCAACTCAAATGTCAGCTCCCTTTACTCCTACCTTTTTTGGGGTAGTTTCCACTTGGTATATTCTATTTGTAATTAGCTGTTCAGTCTGTCCCCTTCCCACACATAACATGGAGACTCTTTTACTCATCTCTGTAACAAAGCAACTATGCCTGGCACAGGAAATAGGTGCTTGATGTGTATGGCCCGATTAATGAGCACAAGATTCCACTTAAGGGGAAGGCGAGTGCAGACATCCAGAGTCTCTTGCTGCTTGATACCTTTGCCTCTGAGCAGAATACAACTCACTCTGTTCCTCCAAGGCTCCTTGGTTTCCCCTCTCTGGTGAACCAGTTCTTCCTGTCAAGTAACACCATGGCCCTAGCTTCTCTTCTAGAAGTTCATTCTAACGTCCATTCCCAGTACCAAATTGGCCTATTTCTTTTGCCTCCTTAGCCCGAGTTTTAGCCCATCCTCTATTCCCTTCATCAAGTGGTTCTTTAACTGGCACATTCCCTAACCCCTGCCTCTCAGTTAATACTTCACCATCCAAACAGTGGTCCAAGCTACAAGCTTCGTGTTATCCTTGTCTCTTGCCTCTTTCCCCATCCCCCCAACCCCCACCAAATGACCAAAATCTAACTCTTTGGCTCAGGCTTCAAAGTCCACCCCAGAAATGAGTCCAGCAGCTGTGGCCTTCCAACTAGATCCACTTGTTACCTATTCTGTCCTGCCAACCTCAACCAACACCTTCTTAGTGCTCCTAAAATGTCATTCCTTTGCTATTCTGAAACCCGTGAGCTCCTCAGTAGCACAGCATCATCTCCCATGCAGGGTGACTATCACTCCAGCCACCCCTCCTCCCAGGTCCCACTGCTTTTGTCCCTGCCACCTTCTCACACACTAGCATGGGAAGAATGTATGTCCCTAGCTCTGCTGTACTTCTGTCTGTCTGACCCCACCCACCTTGGAGGGTACTCCCTAGTCCAGGTGGAAATCTGGGAGGGAGTTTCTCAACTTTATTATTATTTTTATTATTACTACTATGGCACCACCCCTACTACTACTACCACTACTACTACTACTAGCATTATATTTGGGACATTACCTATATACCACCCCCCTCCACCGTCCCATAACCTAAATTCCTCTGATTCCATTGCCTACTTCAGACTTCAGATACTGTGTTGTGTCTTCCAACAAGAATCAAATCATCACCTAATCACATTATAAAAGAAATGCTTTGGCAAAATCTAAACAATAGATAAAATACTTTCTGATTTCAAGTAGTTGCTAACAGAACTATAATGCTATTCTAATGATTGATACTTTGCACAAATTCTACTACAAGCTAAACAAATTGCAAAGACATTTTAAAGATTATTTTAAAAGTGTTTTCACGTGGTTGAGCTGATGATTTAGCTTCTTCCAGTAATAAAATCTTTATTTAATTAACTGAGTGATTCCATATCAGTAGTTTGCTATTGCTGCCAGTGCTGTCAAATGTGCAGCAATCTAGTCACTGGGGGAAGAACAACACTGACAAATTAAAAAGTATATTTCTTGGGGCTTCCCTGGTGGTGCAGTGGTTAAGAATCCACCTGCCAACGCAGGGGACACGGGTTCGAGCCCTGGTCCGGGAAGATCCCACATGCCGCGGAGCAACTAAGCCCATGAGCCGCAACTACTGAGCCCGCGCACCTACAGCCCGTGCTCCACAACAAGAGAAGCCACTGCAATGAGAAGCCCGTGCACTTCAACGAAGAGTAGTCCCCGCTCGCCGCAACTAGAGAAAGCTGGTGCACAGCAATGAGGGCCCAGCGCAGCCAAAAATGAATTAATTTTTTTAAAGTATTTTTCTTCCTACAGTTTTGCTCATTAATACCAGTTACTTGATGGTATTATCAACAAAGATACATAAGGTCCTTGTTTTCTCTCACAGAAACTAGAGGGTTAAAAGTTGATGGGAATTCTTATTACAAATATAAGGAAATGTAGAGAACTGTTCATTTTCTTTAAGTTCTATTTTCAAAAACTAAGGTTTAAATTGGAATAATGCTCATAAAATGTTAGCTCTCAAGGTTTTTTCAGGGCTAGGGAGAAGAGGGAGAAAAGAGCAAGGACACACTGAGGGGAGTATGCCTGAACTGGTCCACAGGAAAGAAAGATCAAATATTTCTAAAACAAATTAAAACTGACTCCCAAGTAGCAGCTTTTTCTAACTAGACTACATGTGGTCCAGCCTTTCCCTTTCACTACCCCTCAGCAGAATGTTAAAGATATCAGGGAAAAGTCAGTTAGGAGGCTACAATGTCACCATTGAGATGCCTAAAGTAAAAGTATATGGCAGAAAACCCAGCTAGATGATAGCAAGCAAACAGCCAGCATCATTCTCAATGGTGAATAATTTTCCCCTAAGATCGAGAACCAGGTGAGACTATCCACTCTACCAATCCTATTCAACATCTGCTGGAGGTCCTAGCCAGTGTAATAAGGTAAGAAAAGGAAATAAAATGCATTTATATTGGAAAGGAAGAAATCATTATTCACAGAAGACTGGATGGACTACATAGAAAATACCAAGAAATAGGCAAAAGAGTTACTAGAACTAGTAAGTGAGTTTAACAGGCCTCAGAATACAAGATCAATACATAAAAATCAAGTTAATTTTTATGTACTAACAATGAGAAGTTAGAAAGTGAAAAAATTTTAAGGTATCGCTTATAACAGCCTCAAACAAAATGAAATGATTAGGAATAAATATGTGCAAGATTTATCTTTTCATTTTCTTAATTTCTTTTGAAGAACACATTTCTTTTTATGAAGTCCAATTTAGCATTTGGGTTTTGTTTTTTTTTTTTTTTACAGTTTGTGATTTTTGTGTCCTATCTAAGAATTACCAATATTTGCCTAACTCAAGATCACACAGATCTTCTCCAATGTTTCCTTCAAGAAATTTGATGGTTTTATGTTTTACATGGAGGTTCATGATCCATTTTGAGTTACTTTCATATAGGGTATTTCTGAATTAAGCAAACTCTCATAAACTAAAGTGGCACCAACACAGGAAACTGAGAAATGGATGAAAATCAGAGGGTACACACACAGCTAAATCAATCTTTCTGCTAACATCCCACAGTTGAGGCAAAGAGCTGTGATTTACATAGTAATGCAAGTTGATGAATATGATAAGGTTCTTGCCAGTTTTCCTATTGTATAAATTCTTCCGTTGGACAGTCAGACTAATAAAGAAGTGAGGGAATACATCAGTCCCCAGTGATAGCCACAAAGACTCAGGATCCCACCACTGTCTTCTCTACAGCACTTTGAAGCCCTAGTAGGTTGTTACAGCTGATGTCTCAATTTGAGCATCCGGATAAGAGAGCTATCTCCTGCCACCATGAGAGAAGGTTATGAGAAAAATCATACAAATGCAAAAGTATACTTACAATATTCCCTTTATTCGGTTCCACCTCACATCCTGCCCATACCACACAGTAATTAATAGCAAATAATTTGTACATCTTTTGATCATGAATATCTATACATGCCTTGACGTCAATCAGCCTTTCCTGTGACTGGAAACAATAAATCAGGTGTACTGATACATACTTAGCATAGTCAAGATGTCATGCTCTTCTAAATTTATGATTTGTTCAAGTAAAGCCTGGGTTATCACTTTGCAGGTATGTGGAAGAAAGCATTCCTGCATGGGTGGGAGGTTGGACTGAGTGAGCCTGAGGCCCCCTAAGTCTTTGAAAATAGACGCGTGTCCGAATCCCAGCTGAACCACTTCCTAGCTATGTGGTTCAGCAAGTTGCTTCACTTCTCTGAATTTCATTTTCCTAATTGTAAAATGAACTAAAAGTACCTTATCTTACAGGGATTTTTTTCCTCTAGGGTTAAATGGCACTGTTTAGCTATTCAATCAATATCTAGTTTTTTCCTCCCTATTTCCCAACAATCACATTCATGCTCTACAATTCTCTTAGAAATTATTTTTGTGCCAAGCTGCAATGTTCTGCATGGGAGTGGAGGGAGAAACAATGCACGTGCTTGAGACCTACCCAGTGACATCTGAGCTGGCTTGGGATGATATCAGCCCAGTGATGTGGATAGACAAGAATAACACAGCAATCTACATACGTTGATATTATTTGCCAGACTGAGAATTCCCATAAAATTACACAAATATACAGAACCAAGACTATTAACAAAAGGAGTAATAGCAGTAGCTATAAATATATATGTACCTGATACTGTTTTGAGAATTTTACATATATTAACACACTTGATCCTCACATCAATTCTATGAAATAGGCACTTTTATTATCCCCATTTTACAGACAGGAAAACTAAGGCACATGAAGGATAACTGTCTTGTCCAAGGTCACAAAGATGAGATTCAAACTCACAGTTGGGTTCCAGACTTCCTACTGCCTCCTAAAGATCCTCTAAAGAAAAGAAAGGAACTATCTTTTGGTCAAGAAGTGGCATTGCCAAGTCCTAACAAGAGTTTTTCCATTCCTGGCCGCCTACGTGCCCGTTCTACATGCCCAGTTTTCTTAAACAACACCAAGGGACATAGGGGGCTCTTCTAGGGCACTGGCAATATTCTCTTCCTTGGGGGATGGGGTCGTTCCATGGGTATCCATAATTATTCATTAAATTTCATGTACTCTGTTTGTACGTCTCACAATAAAAGAAAGTGGATCAGCACTCATGCAAGGTCCCAGCTATGTAGGCTTTTAACTTTGCCAAGGCTCCACGTCCAGATGTCACTGACACACACCTAGGGCACAACACGGAGGCTGGGAGTAGACAAGCAGAGGGGTGCTGCACGCACCTCCCCCGCCCGCTCTTCCTACTCCGCATTTGCATTCGAGAATCACTAGAGCACAAGCTCAGCTAATCTCCTGGCTGTGTGATTGTTATTATCATGCAGCGCACACATGCATATTCACCCTGATTTAAAGGGAAGAAATAAGCCTTCCTCATGGCACTGCTGATAAACAACCCGCCCCAAAATCTTTCTCCCTGTACTCAAATGAAACACATTTTGAAGCCTTGTCATACTTAAAAGTGATTTGCCCATAAGTCTTTTATATGTTAATAACATCGTATGTTGAATATTTCATTCCCAAGATCTTTATTTGATTGGTTTCCACGTGACGTTCAGCACAATGGAAATGGACACAGAGATATCAGGTGCCTTTGGACACCAATCTCCATGTGAAAGCTGGCATTGCTGGCATCCAAACACACTGAATGCAGCTGCAGCAGGAGCCCCGGCCCGGCCGTGTTTGTTAAGTCTGCTTATTTCCAGACAAAACATTTTAATTCCTAGAGTGAGAGAGGGGGGCTTAAGGGGCAAGGGCGATGCTGGAAGAGGATGGAGAGGAGAGAAGGAGAAAGGGGAGAATGGAAAAGGCCTGATAACCAGGAGTTAAGGAATTTGGCTCTGCAGCTCTTCTGCAGCCATTATGAGACGGACTTCTCCGCGTAACCCTGTCCTCTTCACATAGGTTAGGTGTATACAGCCAGGGCTTCTCAACCCTAGGAGCACACGAGGTTGACCCAGTGTCTCCGGCAGAGGGCCTGATGCAATTAGGGGGCAAGGAGACTGGGAGCCACACGGATACCAGCCCCAGGTGACCTTAACATGCATCCAGGGTTCCACTTGGAAGTAAGTCTCTGGGCTCTGCAGACGTCCACGATCCAGGCAGGCCACACAGCAGGCAGGAGGGCTGCACACAGACGCCAGGAAATGTGCTGAAGGTTCTTGCCCAGGCCCACCTTCCCCCTTGACGACACCTCTGGCTCCCACATTATGCATCCTGTGTCTCACTCCTATCAATAAATAGATGGTCCTTTGATCTCAGAGTACACTAGGATGCGACAGAATTTTGTTTCTACCCAATGCCATACCGATTTCACACTTCTCCCAACTTCCAGGTACGTACTGGCTTTATTTGATTTGTCTCTCCAGCTACGTAAGGCGTTAACGCCCCGCTCCCCAAGGTAAAGGGCAGGATAACCAGCTGTGTGTGGTTCAAGGATCATCAGCCTCATGACAATTTAAATGGCACAAACATTTGCAGTTGCTTAAAAGGGTACCAAGCAGTTTCCTACACCTGACCTCGCTTCTTTCTCCCAGCAGCCCTGTCAGGTGGGTACTATTGTATCCAAGAAAAAACTGAGATTACATTGGAGAAGTTAAGTAACACCTAAACAAAAAAAAAAAAAAAGGGGGGGGGGCTTCCCTGGTGGCACAGTGGTTGAGAGTCCGCCTGCCGATGCAGGGGACACAGGTTCGTGCCCCGGTCTGGGAGGATCCCACATGCCACGGAGCGGCTGGGCCCGTGAGCCATGGCCGCTGAGCCCAAGCGTCCGGAGCCTGTGCTCCACAACGGGAGAGACCACGACAGTGAGAGGCCCGCGTACCGAAAAAAAAAAAAAAAAAAGTAACACCGAAAGATTCACCCTAGGTTCTTAGCACATCAGTCTCCTGGTTCCAAGGCACCGAGACGCTGTGAACTCTCATGGCTCACGCCTCAGTCGTGGTTAAGAGAGTGAGAGCTCCAGTCAGAGCGCCTGCCTTTGAATCCCGGTTCCCGACCTGCGTGACCTCGGCCAAGTCACTACACCTCTCCGAGCCTCACTTTCCCCATCTACAAATGGGAATGATGTTAGTACCTACCCGCAGAGAGCGGTGAGAAGTAAATGAGATGGTGTCTATAAAGTACTTAGAACAATGTCTAAAACATAGAAAACTCGGCCAATAAATATAAGCCACCCTTGGGCTTCCCTGGTGGTGCAGTGGTTGAGAGTCCGCCTGCCGATGCAGGGGTCACGGGTTCGTGCCCCGGTCCGGGAGGATCCCACATGCCGTGGAGCGGCTGGGCCCGTGAGCCATGGCTGCTGAGCCTGCGCGTCCGGAGCCTGTGCTCTGCAACGGGAGAGGCCACAACAGTGAGAGGCCCGCATACCGCAAAAAAATATATATATATAAGCCACCCTTGCTGCTATCATTACCTTCACTTTATGGGTGCATCTGTGTATACATGTGCTCGCACACGGGTTCCAGCCAGGCTCTCTGGAGACCTTTCTTGCCATCTGCCCTACTGCCATTTACAAGTGGCCTTGACCAAGGCGGCTACTGAATTCTGCGTTCCGTCTTTTCTGTTCTTCAGAAGCCCCTGTGCCCGCCCCAAATCCCACCTCCAGGTCATTGCCTTTCACCTCCCTCCCCTTCTCCAAGGTCTCTGGGGAAAGAAGCGCAGGGCACAACCATGGAAATAATGGGAACATCCTGCAGCCAATGAGATGGCAGCAGCGCCAGGAGAGCAACTCTTCCTAGAGCAATGGAAGCCTCAGGGTCAGGCACAGATGATGCACGTGCTAGAATATACCTTGTATTCTCAACCCACAGGGCAGATGAAGGCTGCTAGGTCCAGGCCTGGGGGTATAAAAGGAGGTTGTTCTCTTGGTCTGTCTTATCTTGTGTTTGGTGCTCCAGGCCAACCATCCTCACTACAGACTTCCCTTCCAGATGCCCCTCCACCACAGGTGGACAAGGCCCACAACAGAAGCCTCTCCGTCCCCTTCCAGGGAGCTGGCCGCTGGCAGCTGCCTATCCCTCCACCCAGCACATGCCCAGCCCAGCAGCAGGGGCCTCCCAGCAGAACAGGGGCCCTCACAGAAAGCAAATACCTGTGAATTAAAGGAGAAGCAATGTTAGCGCCCATGGGTGTTTAAATATCCATGATGATAGCAGGACGCACTCAAGATCACACACCACACCCCCAAACCCTAATTCTGCCAGCACCCTTTCCAAAAGTGTAAAACGAATGAGAGCTTCGGCTCAGAGCTACAGGAATAACTGGGGCCCGGTTCCACGGCAGACCACTCCTCTGTCTGGAGGCCGGGCGCTGTGCAGTTGCTCTCAGCACGTTCTGCTATTTATCCTCACGACAATCCTCTAACAAGTAACTTGTAATGAGTGGTGCGTCCCCATTTTCAAGATGCAGAGCCAGAGGCTTAGAGAGATTGGGTGACCTGCCCAGGAGCCGGGTTCTTGCTGGAAGGGGGCTTAGAGAGCCTCCAGTCCAGTTCCCCTGCTTCCCAAGACCCAAGAATCTCTGTCTGGTGTCCGCAGAGCCCCCGGATTCGGAGCCCAGGCCCACTGTGTTCTTCTCGGTAGAACATCAAGCTCTTCATTCACCTTTTATCAAAAAGCATTTTCAGGGCTTCCCTGGTGGCGCAGTGGTTGAGAATCCGCCTGCCGATGCAGGAGACACGGGTTCGTGCCCTGGTCCGGGAAGATCCCACGTGCCGCGGAGCAACTAAGCCCGTGAGCCATGGCCGCTGGGCCTGTGCGTCCGGAGCCTGTGCTCCGCAACGGGAGAGGCCACAACAGTGAGAGGCCCGCGTACCGCAAAAAAAAAAAAAAAAAAAAAAAAAAGCATTTTCAACATCAGCAGTCTATTGATATCATGTAAAAGGAGGCTCTCCCAGGAGACCAAAGTACATCCCAAAATTGTTTCCTAAAAGAACAACTTTATTATTTTTTTTCTCTTCTTCAAATACACCAGTTTAAGGCTGCATACATACAACCTGCCCTACTTAGAGCTTCCACAAGGGGTTCGGCTTTCGCACACGGTAAATCAAGTTCAGCATTACTCGGGGCCTCATCACCCCAAGTAGCTAATGAAGATAATCCATCAGAGCTGCGTCCATTCCTGCCCAAGGAAACAGCGAAAACACAGCCAGGGGGTGGGGGGGGGGTGGGAAGCCACCAGGAATTAAATGAGGAAACAGATGATATTTAATTATATAAATATTCTCAGCAACGCTCTGAGGAATGGAATTACTGGCTTGCTGGGCAGCCCCTCATTGAACCAGGAGGCAGAGAAAATTTATACCACAGAATTCATGTTTTCATTAGAATTCGCACAGCCTGTGTTTAGAAAGTGGGTGTCTGGAAGCTTGATGATATTTCGCGTTCTTAATCTGACGCTGTAATATGGTGGCGTTAAAAAGAGAAGGGAGGCGCCTCTCTTATTCATTTGATATTTACATTTTATGAGTGTTATTATTTGACATAATTGCATACAAAGAATTAGCAATGTTAATTAATGCTGCACTAATGCAGTCATAATTACTTCCATTTATTCTAGAATGTAAGTGAATTTATAAATTTATTTATTTGGAATTCAAGTGACTTCTTGGATTCACACTTTTAACAACTAAAATCTATTTGTCCCTCCACTCTAACTAACCCTGCACGGGTAAAAGATGGTCTAGAGTTTTAGCTACAAAGGACCTTCTCCGGCAGAATTCATGACACGGAAAAATAAAGCCATTGATTCACTGCAGCTGTATTTCTGGTCACCTATTGTGTTTGTTTGATATTATTTTTATCCCACTTCCACTGTAATGAAGCTGAATTACGTGGCCCAAAGAGAATTTCAAATGGACTTCTTCGCACATTTTCAACTGACAAAGTGCAAAGAATGAAAAGAAAAGCAGTTGATTTCAACATCCTGCTCAGCATTATGGTGACTAGTGTTTGTAAGGGTTTTAAAAGGTTTCAAGTCATAAAGGTGTCTTCCTGGGGAAAACCAAGGGAAACTTTATATGCATTTTCTACCAAATTCAACAACGAAATGTCCATTAAGAATTAATATCCTCCAAATTAGGACTGTATCTCCTAAAAAAAAAAAGTTAAGTATTTGGAGGCAGTTTTCTCTCTGTACCTCTTCTTGAAATACGGTCCACCCGTCATTTAAATCCAAACAGCATGTTTACAAGATTTTTTTCTGGAAATAAGATTTTAAGAGATAATGCCAATTAAACTCTGCCTTACACGAGGCAACCTCTCTCCCGTCTCCCCACCAGCATACACGCACACAAATCTACCTACTAGAAAGCTTTGACAGCGATGTTATCCTGGAACAAATTTCAACAAATTGAAGGAAAGGCAGTTCTGTCACTGTATTCTGTATTGAGTGAGAATAGCACTTCTATGCAGTTTTTAGAAGAGGAAAAGCATCGCTAGGCTCTAGAAATGAGTTAAGGTCCCTCCACACATACCCCAGGACAGAAGGTTTGGCGCCCCTTCCCTGATTCTTCCATCCGAGACCTGGAAAGGATGGAGAGGTCATCCGACCCTGTGCCAGCCTGAAACTGTCTCTGACCTGGTGACGTAGTAGGAGGAAAAGGACTAAAGAGCTGACTCTGTCATCCTTCTAATACTCCTTTCCTGTAGGGAGTGTGTTCCATGTGCGACTGACACATCCCCCTGCCTGCAGGGGTGGGAGTGTGCCCCAGGTCTGTTATCTACGGCTCAAACCTTGCCTTGAACTCCCCGTCCCCACGGTCTGACTACTCAGTCCACACCCCTGGCTCCGCGTCCTCACTTAGGTCTCTAACGGACATCGGAAACTTATAGGCCCGACCCTCCACCCAAGCCTCCAGGTCGGTAGCCATCCTCACTCATTCATACCACCACTCTCCTTCCCCTGGATCAGGCGACCAACCAAGGGTCATCCTTCACTCTTCCCTTGGGTCTCAACCCCACAACCGATCTGTCAAAAAATCCCATTGGCTGTACCTTCACAATAAATCCAGAATCCAACCAGGACTCACCACAGCAGCCCAAGCCACCATCACCTCTCACCAGGATGACTGCTCTAGTCTCCCAGCTGATACCACCTCTGACATCTCTAGTTCAGTAAATTCTCAATACAATAGCCAGGGGGATACTTTTAAGCCACTGAGTCATATCCTGTCACTCCTTGGGTCAAACCCTCCAGTAAGTTCCCATCTCGGAGTGGACACCAAAATCCTTACAATGGCCTTCAGTAGCCAACATAACCGGGCCCCATCCCTCCCCCACCCAACTCCTTGCATCTCCTCTTTGAACTCATCTCCCACTACTCTACCTTTCCCTCACTCTTTCCAGCCACTCTGGCCTTCTGACTGTTCCCTGAACATACTGGGCATAATCCTGCCTCAGGACCTTTGCACTGACATTCTCTATAACTAGAATGCCCTTCCCCTACATACCCTCATGGCACTGTCTCCTACTACCTTCAAGTCTTTGCTCAAATGCCTCATCTTCTCATCTGGCCATCCTATTTAAAACTGTACCACCCCCCAACGATACCGCAGCACAATCCCACTCTTATGGTTTTAGGTTTTCCCTGTTTTATAACCTTCTAACGTAACAGGTAATTTGCCTAATGTTTGTAGTCTGGTGCCCCCATCCCAGATGAATATAAAATCTATGGTGGCAGAATTTTTTATCTTTTATTCCTTGATGGATTCCCAGTACTTATACAACGGCACCTGGAACAGAGTGGACACTCAATTAATATTAATTAAATGAATAATGAATTTTGATAGATGCTGTGTTGCCAAGCCATAATTGTGTCTCTCCCTCCCCCCAACCCCCTCCTCTTCTCTCCCTCCCTCCCATTAGAATGCTGTGGACCTCTGAAGGCAGGCATCCTGTCCTTGTCACCGCTGTGCTCCAGCATCAAGGACTGGGGCCTGGCACAGACAATGCCTTGCTCTCCTTTCCACATCTCCCCTCCTTGAGGGTAAGGAAAGGGTCTCACACCTCCAGTTTCCCTTGCACTTCCTTAACCATATAGTAGATACATCACAAATTTTGTCAAATTCATTTGAAATGCTCCAGGCAGAACAAATATTTTGGAGTAGAAAAAAGAAAGCCTCCTATTTGAGTGCATATTTTAGATTTCATTTCAATTTCCAATGAAGAGCATCTCTTCAGCTTCCATTTTTATAAAAAGGATTTCGTTAAATAGTGTTGCACTGAGACTATGAAGCTAGTTTGTATAGGAGATTCACCTGCTTCACCACAGGAAATCATCTAATCTGAGTTGTCAAGACAGTAGCTTTCGGCACACTCAGAAGCCCACCATCTGAAACACTTAGTAGTTTATACGACCAGTATAGCCCACATGTATGCCAAAGCAAAACATTCGTGGTTGCTGGTTAAACCGTGACAATGAAAGGCACCTTCCTGCTGCCTCAGAACACCTGGATGCTGGATGCCACCCACCCCCTTCCCTTCCCTTGGGCCCATCTCAATGGATGGTGCCTTCTCCCTCCTGTATCTTCAGCGGCTCCCTCATCGCTAGATTCTTCCCAATCAGCTTATCAACTGATTCTCCAACAAACCCCGACTTAAAAAGAAACTAACCCACCTCTTTCCAGCTGCAGCTTCTGTTTTTCCTTCATTCAAAGCCAAGTTCTCCAAAGCCTTCCCTCTCCTCAATCACTCCAATAACACCCACCAACTTTCTTGGTGCTAAATCCAGTGGAGTCTTAACTGTCATTTCTTTTTTTATTATTA
The DNA here is from genome assembly GCF_026419965.1 of Kogia breviceps. Lineage (NCBI taxonomy): Eukaryota > Metazoa > Chordata > Mammalia > Artiodactyla > Physeteridae > Kogia > Kogia breviceps. The sequence goes on along the minus strand of NC_081317.1, from coordinate 109,766,715 downwards.
TTTTGGCTGCACCCTGCAGCTTGTGGGATCTTAGTTCCCCTACCAGGGATAGAGCCCACGCCCCCTGCACTGGAAGGTGAAGACTTAACCACCGGACCACCGGGGAAGGCCCTAGTCGTCATTTCTTTTATTCGACCATTGAAGAGCACTGTCCACTCGCTCCATCTTGAAATGTTCCTTCCCTTCCCTTATGTGTTTCTAGAACAACACACTCGGTGCATACCCTGGCCTCTTCTCATTCTCACAATCTCATCCACTCCCAAGTCTTGAGTTACTTCTGATAAACAACAATTCCCAAGTGCATTATGTCCAGCCCAGAGAGCACTCCTGATCCGCCCTCCCGACAGTAATCACTGTCACCTCAAACTCAAGCCAGCCACCGCTTTCCCCACTCCACCATGCTCTGTCCCTGCCATCAACGGACGCCACCACACTCCACCCGGTTGCCCAGGCAGGAGAATCCAGTTGCAAGCATTCCCCAGCCCCACATCCAAGCAATCCCAAATTCCTGTACTTCTTAGCCCTGTAATCCATGCACTTCCCACCGTCCTCACTTTCACTAGCTTGGTCTGTCTCCTGGCTTGCTTCACCTGCTTATCTCCTCTACCCCTCTAACCCATCTTCTACAACGCAGTGAGAGTGAACATTCTAATTTCCATATCCGATAATGCCTCTCCACCACTTAAAACCCTCCGAGGGACCACCGGGGAAATGCAAATCAAAACTGCAGAGATGTACCACTTCACACCCACCAGATGGCTTTAAAAAAAAAGACAGATAATAATAAATGTTGGAGGAGGGTGTGGAGAAATTGGACCCCTCTGCTGATGGAACACACTGCTGGTGGGACTGTAAAATGGTGCAGGGGTAAGCAGACTTACAAAAAAAAAAAATAGTCTGGCAATGCCTCAAAAAGTTTAATAAACATAGTTACCACAAAACCCAGCAATTCCATTCTGAGATATTTACCCAAGAGAAATTAAAACGACTTTAAGACACAAAAACCTGTACATGAGTGATTGCAGCAGTATTATTCATAATACACGAAAAGTAGAAACAACCCAAACGTCCATCAACTGATGAGTGCATAAATAAAATGCAGTATATCCGTACCAAGGAATATCACTCGGCAATAAGAGGGAGCAAAGCACGGATATATGCTACAGCATGGACAAGCTGTGAAAATTTATGCTAAGTGAAAGAAGCCGAAAGACCACGTATTATATGATTTCATTTATATGAAATGTCCACAGAAAACAAATCCATAGTGACAGAAAGTAGACTGGCGTTTGCCTAGGGCTGGGGGAGATTTGAGAGGGAATGAGAAATGACTGTTGACAGGTATGGGGTTTCTTTTGGGGGTGATGAAAAATGTTCTAAAACTGACCGTGGTGGAGGTTGCACAACTGTGTGACTATACTAAAAACCACTATTGTACACTTTAAACAGGTGAACTGTATAGTATATGAATTATATCTCAATAAAGCTGTTATTAAAGAGGAGGGAGGGAGGGAACGGGAGAGAGACTTGCTCACCAACTGTAAAGTATGAACCTTCTTTAGATCCTGATTTGAAGTAAGTATGAGGGAAATTTGACACTGACTCTGATATTTGGTGATATCAGAGAATTGCTCTCAAATTTTTGAAGTGAAAAAAAAAAAAAAACAAACCACAGCCTACAAGAACTTTTACTTGCCCTTATAATTGAGTTGGAACTTCTGAGATGGCTTACAGACCCCTGATGACCGAGCCCCGCCTCTCTGCAGCCATCTCCCATGACTCTCCTCCCAAGCCCTCCTTATCATCCCTGCCCCCAATCCTTATTTCTGCCACAGTGATCTTTGAAAAAATTCTGTGAAAATGTCATGATGCTATCTTAATTCCTCGAACCAACTGAGATATCAACTAGACCAACCAATGATTATATTCAAAAAGACTTAAGGCCCCCGGGTCACACCATTAGTAACAGAACTAGAAATGCTGAAACAATAGTACAGTAAACATATACTCCTCACCCAGATTCATCAGCTATTCCCATCCCGGCAAACCTCCTCTCTCACCCTGCACTCCTCTGTCTCTCTCTGTCTCTTGTCTCCCTCTCTCTCATATACAAATGTTTTCCTTTTGCTCAACTATCCAAAACTGGGCTTAAGACATCATGAACTTTCACCCTATTTACTTCAACAGTCACCCTTCAAGAACAAGGACCAGGGCTTCCCTGGTGGCGCAGTGGTTGAGAATCCGCCTGCCGATGCAGGAGACACGGGTTCGTGCCCTGGTCCGGGAGGATCCCACATGCCGCAGAGCAGCTGGGCCTGTGAGCCATGGCCGCGGAGCCTGTGCGTCCGGAGCCTGTGCTCTGCAACGGGAGAGGCCACAACAGTGAGAGGCCCGCGTACCGCAAAATCAAACAAACAAACAAAAAAGAACAAGGACCTTCTCCCACCTAACCACAGCTTTTAAAGAGTGCACGTTCACTCACTATCATCATCCAATATAAAGTGCATACTCAAATTTCCCCAACTGTCTCAAAAATGCGCTTTAGAGCTGTTTCGTTTGTTTGATCCAGAATCCAACCAAGCGTCATTCGCTGCCGTTGGCTGTTCTCTCTCCCCAGTCTCCCTGATCTAAAGCAGCTCCTGCACTTCGCCCTGTCCTTCGGGACATCAAATCGTTAACGGGGTCCAGGCCAGCCCTGCGGCAGGTGTGTACCCCCCACCCCACCGCATCAGGGCTCTCGCTATGTGTGATGTCAAGCCTGACCGTCTGGTTAAGGTGCTGACAGCCAGCCTCTCCACTTCAAAGGCACGTTGCTCCCTTAGGTGCTTCCGCGGAGGACGTGAGGACCCGCTGCTCTTCAACGTCGACGGCCTTTCTTCCAGCAGCGTCAGCGTCCACCCCGAGTCAGTGAGGACACTGGTGTTACAAAATGATGATTTCTTCAGTTCTATAATCCCTTCTGTATTTGTTAGCTAACCTCCCTCTCTGAGTAGAGCTTCTCCTTACTCCCATCTTCCTGCTCCTCTCTCATCACTGCTAACTCATGGGTTTGTTTTTTTTTTTTTTTTTTTTTTTTTTTTACAAATGTAAGGTGTTAGAATCCAGGACCATCAAAACATTTTGGATACTGAAAGGGTCCCAAGTTGGGCTCCTGAGGGTCCCTTTCAGCTGGTCCCTTGACATGACCTCACTAGTCTTTTAGCACTTTCTTGCTTCTGGAACAACCAAATGTCTCAGGTTTGCATTCTCTCCGGGGGTTTCTTTCAGTGGAATATGGATTTAGAAACCAAGACCCAGGCATTAGAGATGCTCATTACTACTGGCATGACATGGTTTCTAGGCACTTTCAGTAGCTACAGCTCTGTGTGTGTGTGTGTGTGTGTCTGTCTGTCTAACATGAATTCATACTGATACTTTCAACTCAAATCCAATACCATGAGACCCTTCCTTACATTCCCCTTTCTCCATATGTGTCCCTCCCTCATCTGCAGCAGAAATTCTGGTTTCCAGCACATCAGTACATTTACCCATTTGCTCTCTCCTAAACAAACACATGATAGTTTCAGAATTTCATCACCAATATCCCTACCAACAGAAGTCCTTTTGTCATAAAACTGCATCCAGTGTGGGTATCATTCTTTAAATATAGGGCTCTTTGGCAAGCTTGGGGTAAAAAGATCTTTTCAATGATTCTATTAATCAGAAAATTAATTTGTTCTCTAAAAATATGAATTTAAGATAGTACCAATACATATATACATATAAGAATCAAACTCTATGAAAATTAGCTTTCACATTGTTTTACAGTACCTGCGATATTTAAATAGGTAATGTTAAGCTTTTGTGAGTCAACATTACAGAGCTTTTAAAGACCATGGTTCCAATTTCCATCAAAACAATAGATCACTATTTCCAAGAAAAAAATTAAAACCCTTTTCAATACACAAGTAATTTTCTTAAGATGACCTTCAAATAATTAATAAGTCTGACCCATGCTTTAACATTCTTTCACAAGAAGTGAAACTGTTCTATTTAAAATGGGAATTTATTGTTCCTATAAAACACAAACATAGCCTTGAGGTTCACATCTTCTTGAAGCACATTTTGGTAGCATCTTGGTAACTAGTGCTTTCAATTGGGTGGTCACATCTACTGTGACCTTGGTAACACAGCTACTCCTCTGCTAGGTCGGAAAGCATGTGTCCCCACCCACACAGATTTAATTAATGAGTGGGTTCTGACTATGTCTCATTCCTCAAGATCAGGTCTTATCCTTCCTTGCATTCTACTTTCAACAAATAAAACCTATAATATGCATTGAGGATCCCAGACTACTATTTCGTCTCCTCCATGACTATCTCTGAAAGTACAGATTTCTCAGGCCAAAACCATAGTAGTTTTGATTTAAACTTTGACTACAATGCATTGACTACCCACATGAAAATGGTCCAAACACCATTGCTGTGTTCCTTCTGTGTGGTGTTAAACCTAATTTTTAATTAGTGCCATCAACAAGAAACATCCTAAAAACCTTGATCCTAAAAAAAATGAAATTTAGATTTCAATTGAGACTACAAGATTCAAAACCAATTTCATGCCCTTCCTCGAATTTTTTCTAAGTCTGTTTCACTTGCTTCCTCCAGAAGGATGTTTAGCGACAATAGCACACTCTTCAGCATGGAAAAGCAGCCAGTGCGTTCCGTGTGCTTCTCTGACAGTGGGCAACGTCCTCACCGGTGCTACCAGCTGCTGTCGCTTTGGGAAGTGACCGACATCAAAACCGCAACTTTCAGCCAAGAAAAATCATTACTAGATGTCTGGCCAACTGTTGGTCTTATGCCTTCAAAAGGGAAAAAGAGACTAGGAGACTGAGGCAGAAGAAAGATACTGGCGTGGGTGTTCACTGAGGGTAAGGAAGACTAAATGTGAGGGAGTAAGACCGTTTGGGTAAATGAGGAGGTGAAAGCCAGGATGAGTTACTAGGAGGGAAATGAAAGTGGAAGGCGTGGTGAAAAGAATGATTTCATTGGAAGAAAGAGCCAGTGTCTTCTTTCCTCACCTCATGGCTCATGGGTGTTTCCATCCCAGACAAGCATCTAGCCACTCCACCTCCTCAGGCTTCTGCCTTCTCGGGTCCTGAGTAGAATGTTCCACTCATTTTCTCAATGGTGGTAAATGACACATAACATAAAATGTACTATCAGTGACATTCCGTGCTTCCACACTATTGTGCAACCATCACCAGAATTTTCTCATCTTTACAACGGAAACTCTGTACCCAATAAACAATAACACCCCATTCCTCCTTCCTCCCAGCCCCTGGCAACCCTCATTCTACTTTCTGTCTCTATGGATTTGACTCCTCTGGGTACCCCATGTAAAAGTAGAATCATCTAAGGTCTATCCTTTTGTGACTGGCTTATTTCACTGAGCATAATGTCCGCACGGTTCATCCGTGTTGTAGGATACGTCGATACGTCCCTCCTTTTTCAGACTGAGTAATATACCATCGTACGTACAGATCTGTTCAGGGGACACCTGGGCATGGCCACCTTTGGGCCACAATGAACAACGCTGCTGTGAGAGTGGGTGTTCGTGCTCCTCCACTCATTATTAACAACATCCTTTGGAATGTACAGATGGCGTGATCTCTTTATTAATTTTTTTTAAAGACACTTCTGTACCCAGCAGGAGATACACAGAACCTGAAAAACTGAAAAGAAATATTTGTTTTGATGATTCCCCGATCCACTCAAATATCCAGCCTGAAATAAGTTGGTCCCAGCATTCTTTACAGCCTTATGATTCAAATCCAGTGACTCATCTTCCTGTCAAGAAGATGAGGAACTGAGCAAAAAGAAACTGACACACACTGGTTCTTGGTCTTAAAAATACTTCTTTATTACACCTCCCTTCTGAGTCATAAAAACAAACTCCTCTAATAGATTTTATTTTTGACATGTTTATACTTTTATGACTCAATCCAATTTTATTTCTTTTATTTACATACACATATGTACGCATATGTGTTTGTATGTGTATGTATATAACATTTCATACACACCCATATATACATTTATTTACACATAGTGAGTTCTATTCTTCATGTACCCTATTCAAGCTAAAGTCCAATTTGTTGAATTTCCAGGGGGATTTTCCACTTCAATACACAAAAAAATATGCTCACAATTTAACTTCACATAATTAGATTGCCAGTGCGGTTAAGTGAGCCACGTTTCAGAGTGGAAGTATGTACATACTAAAAGAACTATTTCAGAAGCACCCCCAGATTTCTTTTGAATAAAACATAGTCTCACAATAAATTGGTCATAAGAAACCAAGGAAACAGGGAGCAAATGATGGGACACTGATGCTATGTAGTTGTGTTAACACATTTTAAGTCAGATAAAAAGGCCACGTAAACTTTTATTTTTTTAATAAATTTATTTATTTTTGGCTGCATTGGGCCTTCAATGTTGGGTCTTCCTGTCTGCACACAAGATTTCTCTAGTTGCGGCGAGTGGGGGCTACTCTTCGTTGCGGTGCGCGGGCTTCTCATCGCGGTGTCTTCTCTTGTTGCAGAGCTCGGGCTCTAGGCACGCAGGCTTCATTAGTTGTGGCTCACAGGCTCTAGAGCGCAGGCTCAGTAGTTGTGGTGCACGGGCTTAGCTGCTCTGCAGCACGTGGGATCTTCCCGGACCAGGGCTCGAACCCGTGTGCCCTGCATTGGCAGGCGGATTCTCAACCACTGCGCCACCAGGGAAATCCCAAGGCCAGGTAACCTTTTAAGTGACCTCATCCTTGACTTCAGTCCTTCTCAACAAGTGGCACATGCAGAAAAAGAAATAAGATTGATATGTTCATCTTCCCAGGCAAACTTATCTCATCACTGCTTTTCTTCCAACGACTGTAAGCTCCAGTCAAACTTGTATCCTGACCCAATCCTTCCTTCTGCTAGGATGTTCTCCACTCCCCATCTGTTCCTGTCCAAACCCTTTCCATCCACAAGCCTCTTCCACGAGGCCCTTCCTGACACCCTCACAAGCTGCCATGCGTGATTCCTACCTCTTCTAACCTTCCTCATGGCGGCTCCCAACAGGAACAAACAGCATGCGATGCATTCCCAACCATGTCTTGTCGCCCCTCTGCCCTGCAATCTCACACGTGAACACGCTAGCTAGGGCTTGCTGACATCACCGACACCAGCGTGTTCAGGTAGTACCATGACTCTGTCCATCCCACACCTTACTCATCTGCAAAATGAAGCGATCACAGCCTGTGCTACCCCCTCCGCAGGTTTGTGGGGCAGCTGAAACTATGCTCTGAAGACACAACTGACAGTGCAAGTGCCGGGAAGACAGGATGCAGGGGCTGAAGAGAAGACAGTTGTGTTTTCCAACCCTGAGAGCTTTTTATGCAGTGGCTTCAGAATAGAGCAGAGAACAGGCGGGTTTTTTTCGATATAAGTCAAATTACCAAGCCAGACACAAAAGCAGACTCACAGATATCTGTCAGTCAAATTGGGCCATAATTGCTATGTGAAGCTGCTTTTTTTGTTGTTTGTTTCTGGAGATTTTGAGGTCATATATTAACGCATTAATTGAAATTTTGGTCACAATTAACATGTATTAAGCTGTTGATTACATGGTTGCATTTTGAAATTTTTAATTGGTTTGTTTCAATTGATAAAAGGTAATTTGTTTGGGGACGATGTTTAGAATTCTGTATTTAATTATCATTGAATAGATAATTAATATAGTGTAGCAACAGTAAACAATGACTATGGTAATTATCATTGAAGTACACATATTTGTACAAATATGAAAGACTGATTTCCTCTCTAAAGTTGCTTTGGTCTTTGCTCTGAGCTGGTTGCACTGCTTCACTTCCTTCACAGATGTAATTAACAACATCTCTGTGTCATCCACTCGGTTGGATTTGAATAGGGCTTTGAGAAGCCGTGGACATCCTAAAAGCCACATCGAGCTCCATTTTTCCCTCTTTGCCGATGACTCACTCAGAGAGCTTTTCTGCATTTCAGTTGGCTCTCGACATTCCCACAGCATCAAACTGAACGTCTGTATTAAAGCATTCCTCTGTCGTTAGGGGGCTCTTTCCCCAGCCCAGCAGACTAATCATAATCCAAGGGTGGGAAAGCCTCCCATAGTGGTTTAACCGCATTCAGTAGAAAAACACAGCACTTACCAATGGGCTGAGTAAAATAACAGAGGAAGGTGGCAAAAACCTCAGTGTTTTCTTTTAAACGGCTCTCCTTACAAAAAAAAAAAAAAAAAAAAAAAATCCCCAACTCATGAGAAACAATCATGAATACTACGGGCTCAGTTTTAACATCCTGCCTGTCTGTCCATCAACAAAATTGCTGTTACAGACTGAGGTCTCCTGGGAGACCCTGCCCTGTCCCCTTTGTCCACTGGGTTCCAGAAGCACCTGGTACCCCCAGGTGTGTGGTGGTCTGGGGCCCCCCCAGCTCGTGAGCACTGAAGGGGCTGTTGCCGCATCTCCCGAGGGGCAGCCAGATACTAGCAGAGAAACTGCCCTGAGCTTGCACCCGGGTCTGTCTCTCTGCCTTCACTCCTCCCCTCTCTCAGCACAGGGTGGGAACTCAAAAGCGGCTGAGCTGGAAGAAAGGAGTGACACCATTTACTGGTGCAGACCAGTGTCCAACCGTCACCCTCCGCAGAGCAGAGGAAGGGTGGCCTGCCTGCTCCCGGGCCACAGCAGCCCAGCTTGCACACAAACACATTTTAGGAACGGCCCAATCCTGGACTCACTGCTTCTCCAACATAAAAGTAAAACAAGTGAGCAAGCGTCAGTAAATTCCTAGTTGAATAAAGTTAAAGACTGGGGGGAAGGGAACATGACTGGCCAGAATGAAAAGCGAACCATAGAAAAAGCCAGGGGGAGGGGGAGGAAGGGAGTCCATAACTCTTTCTTAAGTTACATGAAAAGGAGTTAGATGCGGGTATCAGTAGTATCATCTGAAAATCAAGAAGACAAAACTATAATATGGCAATTTGATATCCCTCCATAATGTATCTTAGATTTAGATTTTAGGTCTAAAATGTATTTTTAAATATTTTCCAAACTTCTCTAAAAATATAAAATAGCTTATTCTAACAGTCATCTTGCATATATGAAAAAAACCAAGTTTAATAGAGGTGCATTTTACCAGCCTTAGGTGATGCAAGCTGCACAAGTGTTACTTCATTTGTGCCTCAAAACAGTCCTGAACAGGTGTTGTGATACCATTTTAGAGACGTGGAAAGCGAGGCTGCGTGATCTGTCAGTAGCCACACACTTAAGATGTGATGACACCAACCCCTGTGCTTCTTACAGAGTGCCATTTCCCACGATGCAAAGATACCGCGACCCCTGTCCTATAAACTGAATGTTTGCGTTCCCCTCAGATTCCTGTGTTGAAGCCCCAGCCCCCAGGGTGATGGTATTAGTTGGTACAGCCTTTGGGAGGTGATTTGGTTTAGTTGAGGGCCTGAGGGTGGGGCCCCCCAGGAGGGGATGAGTGTCTTTTAAAGAGGAGGAGACCAGCGCTCACTCTGCACCATGTGAGGACACGGCGAGAAGGCGGCCGTCTGCAAACCAGAAGAGGGCCGTCACCAAGAGCCACACCATGCCAGCACCCTGACCTTGGAATTCCCAGCCTCCAGAGCTGTGAGGAATGAATGTTTGGTGTTTAAGCCTCCCGTTCTGTGATATTCTGTTGTGGCAGGCGGAGCCGCCTGGAACAATCTGTTTGTGACTCAACGAATGAAGCCAAACTAACAGGCTCTAAGGTGGTGAGCTTCCTAAATTTCAGTCATTTCACCGCCACCTTCGTGATTTCCGCCAGCTGTAATAGTATTTATGTGACACCTGTCACGTAAACCACTTTTGAGATGTGTACACGTTTATCTTCCAAAGAGAATTCCTCGCCATGACGGGAAACAGACAGCCGGTCTCACTGACCCCAATAGAACGTAGCTACATCACAATGAAAACCAAACAATGGCATTAAAATGTTAGGCTACTCAAAGTTTCTGAGCCTTCCTCTCTCTTCATAAAAAATGGAAACTAGCGAGTACTAGAGAGGTGTTCATGTGGCAGTGAGACCTCCTTTTGTTGAGGAGAGGGACCAAAGGGGACCTGTGGGTCTAGGAGGGCAGACAGGACAGAGGTGGTATAAACAACAATTTACCCAAGACGAATGCACTCCTGGACGCCCCCACTCCCAGCTCCTCACTGTGCCGAGTCCCCTCTCTCTGAGACCCACTCTTATCTTTCTCTCTTTTCCATCTACAACTATTTTTTTTAAATTTTTATTTAGTTAGTTAGTTTTGGCTGCGTTGGGTCTTCGTTGCTGCGCGCGGGCTTTCTCTAGTTGCGGCGAGCGGGGGCTGCTCTTTGTTGCGGTGCCCGGGCTTCTCATCGCAGTGGCTTCTCTTGTTGCGGAGCACGGGCTCTAGGTGTGCGGGCTTCAGTAGTTGCGGCACGTGGGCTCAGTAGTTGTGGCACACGGGCTTAGTTGCTCCATAGCACGGGGGATCTTCCTGGACCAGGGCTCGAACCCGTGTCCCCTGCATTGGCAGGCGGATTCTTAACCACTAGGCCACCAGGGAAGTCCCCACTACTTTTTAAATACAAGTAAATTCCTATTGTTAATTTTATAAGCAACATTTTTCATTTCTGAGTAGAAACAAACTCTTCGGCCCTAACCCCAAAATTAAAAGAGGGTGAATTTCAACATGGAACTTCATAGCTTTGTTACTTGAAGTAGAATAAACATCTATAGAAAGTAAAAAAAAAAAAAAAAAAAAAGGGTGAATTTCACTAGGGCTAAGTTTTCACATACATTTTAAAGGATCAGAGGCCACACCATTTAAGAAGGCTCATCTCCTCCCTATGTCCCCGGAAATAAATCTGTAACCCTTATTCTAAAAAGACTTCTCCTTTCCAGCTTCATGGGATAAACCTGAACATGCCACAGAGCTGAGAAGATTCATTCTGTCCACTCCCACCCTAGTTCGCCAGGCTTAGATCTGACGTCGGCCTGGGATCACTCACGCAGCCTTTCCTGGCAGCCGCTACGGCAGCGTTTTTAGTGGCAGTCACTTTGCAATGTGGCAAAACGGACAGGTACTGGTGGCAATACTTCAGACAATGGAAGAACTTACTTCCTCTTCCAGTCTCTCCAAAGTTATTTTTCTTCCGTTTGGAGCTGTGCATCGTGGCCAGTCACTGCAGACAACGGTTGGGGTCCGGAATCTCTGCTCTGCCCTGCTGGCCCTCCCGAGTTGGGGGACAATAAACTCCCAGGAGCCACAGTCCAGAGAGACGGGGCCCTGTTCATTTTATTTTCCCGCCTCTGCACACAGGGGTGCCCCCTGGAAGCACAGGCTTCCTTGCACTGAGCTTGTACCTGCCTGACACCTGAGGGACCTTCTCGTCACACAGCTTTCAGTGTCGGTGACCACGCTGTTCCTTTTACAACTGTCAGGGGGACACCAGGGTGCAGTAGCCAGACCAGGGGGGGCTCTCAGCGGCCCCTGGTTCTCACACCTCCTGCGGTCCCCTCCGACCCTGCATCACAGTTGGTCTGTATGAACAACAGCATCCTGCAGAAATGATGGAGCGTCGCTTCCAAGACCAGGTCACTAAAGACACTGTGACTTACTTCTACCTCACTCGGTTGCTTGTTGGATCGTGGGTCGCTCACTCTGGGGGGAGCCAGCTGCCACGCTGGCTGTGAGGACACGCAGGCAGCCAAGGGTGAGGCCTCCGTGGTGAGGGGCTAGGTCCTCCTGCCCACAGCCAGGTGAGTGAGTCACCGTGGAAGCAGATGGTCCAAGGCCCCTCTCTGCAGACTCCCAACTCTCTGTGACCAGCCTCTTCTCTGGGGTCGCAGCCATATTTCCAACTCTTCGCGGAGCATTTGCTGTGGATGGACTGCTGTTCCCTCGAGTCCAGCGTACGCAAAGCTCTGCGTATCCTCTCTTGCAAACCTGCCCCTCCCTGTACCTCCACCTCCTTGCCTGGCCTGGTTCCCCAGTCCCTCCAGAAACACAGCCTGGAAAACTGTGCATCTCTCAGAGCCTCTCTCCCACCTCGCTCAGGTGAGGGCTGCTGAGCTGCTCTGCTGGCAAGCTAAAATAGCCTCAGCTGGCTTCCCAACTTCCAGAAACCATCCTCCACACATCTGTGAGCGCCTTCTGAAAGAACAGTCTAAAGGCACCAAGGCCCTACTTCAAAACTGTCAATGGGGGCTTCCCTGGTGGCGCAGTGGTTGAGAGTCCGCCTGCCGATGCGGGAGACGCGGGTTCGTGCCCTGGTCCGGGAGGATCCCGCATGCCGCGGAGCAGCTGGGCCCGTGGGCCATGGCCGCTGGGCCTGTGCGTCCGGAGCCTGTGCTCCGCGGCGGGAGAGGCCACAACAGTGAGAGGCCCGCATACCGAAAAAAAAAAATAAATAAATAAAAAAAAAAAAAAAAAAAAAAAAAAAAAAAACTGTCAATGGTTCCTTTTGGCTGGTAGAAACACAAACCTTTCAGCAGGACCTGCAAGGCTCTCTAAGATAAGCCCGCCCAGCCTTCCAGCCTGCACCTCCAGTGGCTAGCTCCTCTGTCTGCCCTACGCTGCAGCCCAGGGGGACCTGACACAGCCATCTGAGGACCCGCCACGCCCGAGTTTCTGAGCTCATTGGTCCAGCATGGGAACCAGGCTGCAGTTACTTTTTATAACAACTTTAGTGAGCTATAATTCACATACTATACAATTGATCCATTTAAAGTACACAATTCGACTTTTTTTTAGTGATTTGTGCAACCATCCAACCATTTTTGGACACTTTCATCCCCCCGAAAAGAACCCCCATATCCATTATCAATCACTCCCCCTTTTCCCCAGCTCCCCACTGCCCTAGGCAGCCTCTAATCTACTTTCTAGATTTCTGTCTCTACAGATTTCAGGCGGCAGTCTTTTCTTTTTACATACATATATTCTTTTAAGATTCTTTTCCATTATAGGTTATTACAAGATATTGAATATCGTTCCCTGTGCTATACAGTAGGTTCTAGTTGTCTATTTTTTATTTTTTGGTGTGGACCATTTTTAAAGTCTTTATTGAATTTGTTACAATATTGCTTCTGTTTCGTGTTTTGGTTTTTTTGGCCACGAGGCACATAGGATCTTAACTCCGCAACCAGGGATGGAGCCCTCACCCACAGCGTCGGAAGGCGAAGTCTCAACCACTGGACCACCAGGGAAGTCCCCTTGTCTATCTATTTTATATACAATAGCGTATATCTGTTAATCCGAAATTCCCGATTTATCCCTGCCCCCCCTTTCCCCTTTGGTAACCATAAGTTTGTTTTCTACGTCTGTGAGTCTATTCCTGTCTTGTAAAGAAGTTCATTTGTGGCATATTTTAGATTCCACATATAAGCAATATCATATGATATTTGTCTTTCTCTGTCTGACTTACTTCACTTAGTATGATGATCTCTAGGTCCATCCATGTTCTGGCAGTATTACTAGTTCTCCAGTGACGCAAAAGCATAGCCAGGGTGGGAACCTCCAGCCAAACCAGACCTCTCACCAGTTTACATGTTTCACTCGGCTTGGGAGGTTTTTCTTCCATTTCTCTATTTAAAATTCCCCCCGTACTTCTAATTCAATCTCCTCCATTAAACCTTCATTGATTCCTCCTCTTCTTCAATTTACTTTGGCATCGCCTGAACAGCAGGTCGCAAAGCAAACCTCAGTTCTTCCTCTCCAGCCCCACTATTCTTGGCTCCACCAGAGGTACGTGGGCAAAAGCATTCTCCTCCCGTCTAGACCACATGTTCTGGAACCGCAGGAACCATTTCCAATCCACCTCTGAACCCCACAGTAAGAATTAACAGCGCAGTGTCTTGCAGTTGATGGGCACTTAAAATACATATTCCAAATAAATAAAACTACGGTCCATCTACACATTTTCTCCACTGTTACAGGATTTCAAATTGAAGAACACCCTCTTCTTTCTCCCATTCACACCAAATCTCCATTTCTTTTCCTTTAATAACAGTAACAATGAAACAAGGGTATGGAATAACCTTTCCAGTTACAATGCCACAATCTCTATACGTACACACATACATGCACATGGTTTATATGTGTGTGTGATTTTTAAGTTTGCACCACAGTGGGAACCCAGAAAAATGGTACAGAGGAACCCGTTTGCAGGGCAGAAATAGAGACACAGACGTAGAGAACAAACATATGGACACCAAGGGGGGAAAGTGGTGGAGTGGCGGCGGCGGGGATGAATTGGGAGATTGGGATTGACATGTATACACTGATGTGTAGAAAACAGATAACTAATAAGAATGTGCTGTATAAAATTAAATAAATAAAATTCAAAAAAATAAACAAAACAGAAAAAAAAATTTGCACCACAATGAGCAGGGACAGTGATAATAAAACACATATAATTATTAATCTACCCTCAGATGAGGCACCAGTCCTTCAAACATCTCAGGGAAACCACAGGCGAAGAACTTTTCATGAAATAAAGGATTTTGAAAACGAACAAGCCTCGTGTTCACATCATCAGAATGGATAAAAACGGCAAAAGTACAGCAAGGGCACTCACCCTGCAGATCGGGTGCTCATAAGCGCTCGTGTTCAGAGGATGCGTGCATGGGGACTGTAGCAGGATGAAATGAATTACGCGGGCAGCAAGCAAAATAAAAAATCAAGACGGTACATTCTTCAGCTAACACACAGGCTGACTGGATAATCTCAACGCTGCCTTAAAATGGATTAAATACACTTGAAAATCACACACGGTAATTTCACAGAGAACCTTATCTAACCCAAATGTCTTATTTCGTCCTTGATCAGTCAGCCTTACTTTTCCAACGAGATGTTTTTCATATTAACTATTTTGTGTTTATTGTTTGGTCCCATAAGGAGAAGCTCCCCCCCCCCCCCCCCCCCCCCGCCAAGCGCAAGCGGAACAGGAGCTCAGACTGGATCTTTCTTCTCTCACACTGTCTGCCCTGCCTCTGTCACTCGAGTTTTGACTCAGCTCCGTCAGTGAAAAATTAGACTTCATTTCAGTATGCTAATGGCAATCTCTCCAAAACAATGTAATCAAGGCCTCATGTGCACCTATAATTTTATCCTTGACATAAGCCTGACAGCTATTTATTGCCTGAAAGGGGAAGGGGGGGAGGGGAAAGAGGGAGGGGACGTCTATATGCCCCCCTCCCCCAAAACAAACCTAGCAGCTTTATGTTTGAAGGCAGAGCCTTTGCAAAGTCCAAACAAATGGCAATAATCATGGGGTTTACATATGTCTTGTCTTAAGCAATCAAGGCAGAGGGTTAACAGAGAAGCATATTCAGATGCGCCAATTCCCAAACTGCCCACCTCTGATGAGCCAGCTGTGAGCTGCAATTGTCACATTATAATTTAGGCTAAGGGGGAAAAAAAAGGCATCAGAATACATACTGGATCAACATAATTATTCACAGCAGGATGCTGCAGAATTAATTTAGCCAATCAGAATTATACTTGGGGGTTGGGCACATTGCAGAGATGAAAGAGAGAAAGCAGGGCACGGGAAGTGGGGGATGAGTGGAGAGGGGGAGGGGAGCCCTGTTTTCAACACCTTACTAATATTTGGATAATCTGATCTGGAATATATTTTGAATACACATAAGCACAATGTTGTTTCTTTTCCATTTATGTACAAACATCTATTCAGCACTCACGACGTGCCAGTCGCCTAGTCTGAGCGCCTTGCAAACATTAGCTTATTTAATCCTCATGACCACGGGGGAGGTGCTGTTATGATCCTCTTTTACACACGGAAGCTCAGAGAGGTTAAAAAGCTTACTGAGGCCACACAGCTAGTAAATGGGAGGGCCAGAAATGGAACCCAGGCAGACCGGCTCGGGGGGCTAGGTGTGAACCAGCACAGTTGAAAGGTTCTTGCTCCCAGACAAATCAATTAGCAATCAGAAGGCACAGGATGGCTGGGGAGGGCTCTGAAACCAGAATAACGGGTAGCTAGAGCTCTGTCGTTCCCATATTCCTGCAAGCTGACTCGCCCAGGGATGGTAGCCACCTGGCACCCCGAAGTTGGGCACTCTACCTTAGGGCTGTGAACTTCACCATCCAGATGATGTCATCGCCCAACTCTCCACGGTGGGAGGGGCAGAGGTCACTCCACAGCCTCACGGGTTTGTCCGGTGTTTACCACAGAACACCCATAGGAACTGGTGTAGCAGCTTGGTCTCCCCATCCTGACACAGTCTTCCTAGAGCAAGGCCACAGCCAGGACTCCAGAAAATCAATGGCAACTAAAGGGAAAGTGGGCTGCTCCAAGAAGAGTTAAGTGCCTGACAACGTGCAAACACAGGAAAAGGACTGAAGAAGTCACCCTGAAACCACTTCCTGCCTGGGTCTGCATATCTGCAGGCTCGGGTTTGCAAAGACATGACATGGTGCTCGCCTTTCCCGTCGACACAGGGTGAGTTTAAATGAAAGTAGCCCTCTTCCTCGGCTACTTGGCATTCTGTCATGAGGGCAGATAGCACAGGAACCAAGAGGAGCCCTGATTCCCTTGCAAAAGTTAGACTTCAGCTGGCACGCAGGCTCCCGTTAACGGGGGGGCGAAATGACAGGGAGCGGCCCAGGGTTTTGTGTGTGGCAATAATGTTTGATCTATGCCATTGTCAATGAGAACTGTGATTTAATCCATAAGGATATAGAGCCTCTTGATGAAAGGGGAATAACGACAAATCCTGATTAACAATCACTGCTACACTAAAGCAGGTTTCCATAGTAACGGGGCTGAAATTATACAACAAACTGATGCCATACCAGGCAAATTACTCCATGAAGGGGCCCTTTTCTGAAAGCATTTGGCTTTCTGTGTTCTCTTAAAATTAAGATTCAAGCATCTTACTTTCAACTTGTATTAGCTTTCCTCTCTTTTTTCTAAACATTCCCTCTTCAGTTGGTCTCAGATAATATGGGGATAAATATGTATGCACAGGAGATGTAGCAAAAAAAAGTAAGCACGCTGCAGCCCCTCTCTTCCCTAAAAGGAGAGGACAAAATAAAATTACGGCAAAGGGAACCTTCCTTTCATATCATTCTTTTGACAAAATAATGCTTAATTCCTTGATTTAGGGAGTTGGGGGGAGTTGAAGCATGTCCCAGTACGATATTCACCTCTCCAAATAACAATGTTCTCTGAATTTGCAGGAGAGATGAACAAATAAAAGAGCAGAGTGGGGGTCAGGAAAAAGAAGATAAATATCTCCTTTGTTCCCAATGACGTTGAATTTTCAATTAAGATTTTGAAAAATAAGAACATAGTTTTAAAATAATGCTGCTTTCCAACACCTACTCAAAATAATTTCAAAACTGTGCAATAGAAAAATTTGCATTGGTCCATATCACTTTAAAACTCTTGTGGTTATTACTACAATTGACTTTGGTGGTGAACCTTTACAAAAAAGATCTTATCAAACAGCCTAGGAAAAATCTACAGCATGAAAACATCATATTCAACGTTCTCTTTCAATTGCAGAGGAATAAAAAGTGAGACATTAAAAATAAACAGAAAAATCATCATCCTAAACATCCTCTTAAAAGGGGTTAAAGGGGACTTCCCTGGTGGCGCAGTGGTTAAGAATCCGCCTGCCAAGGCAGGGGACACAGGTTCGATCCCTGGTCAGGTAAGATCCCACATGCCGCGGAGCAACTAACCTCGTGCGCCACAACTACTGAGCCTGCTCTCTAGAGCCCGCGATCCACAACTACTGAGCCCGCGAGCCACAACTACTGAAGCCCACGTGCCTAGAGCCTGTGCTCCGCAACAAGAGAAGCCACCGCAATGAGCAGCCCACTCACCGCGATGAAGTGTAGCCCCCGCTCGCTGCTGGTGCGCGGCAACGAAGACCCACCGCAACCAAAAATAAATAATAAAATAAAATAAAAAATAGTAAAAAATAAAATCAGATTGTTTAAAAAAAATAAAAATAAATAAAGGGGAGTTAAAGGCTGAAGGGGGTTAAGGAAATTTAAACACTTCAGATATTTATTATTCCGCCTTCCAAGACAGGGGGAGAAAATCAGAGCTTCACGTTTTTCAGAAATGCTACAACTCTAGAAGAAAACACATTTTCCTCGAGATTTATCCATGGCTTTCAGTTTAAATCATCGAAGAGCAGGGCAGCCTCGTGGGAAGAGCCTGGATTTAGAGGCAGAGCCCTTGGGTACCAGCTCCATCACTCCCCAGCTGTGAGCCTTGGTCAAGTCCCTTGGCCCTTAGGGTCTTGGTTTCCTCATCTGTAAAATGGGAATAACAACATCTACCTTGCTCACCTCAAGAAGTTTCTGCGATAATTAGTAAATACCGCATGTAAATACATCCTGAAAATTGTGAGGGCATCTGTGGTCAGAGAACTGCTCAGCGTTGTGATTTGAGTATTCAACACCCCACATGCTGGGTACAACACAACCACGATGATCCTCTAGAACGCCATTTTCATCTGGCAAAAAAGAACACGCTGCCAAGCTTTTATCGTCTCTAACAAATTCAGTCAAAATGGGCAAACAAATCAAAAAAATATATATATTTTTTTAATTTAAAAAGCAGGGGGACTCCCCTGATGGCCCAGTGGTTAAGACGCCACGCTTCCGCCGCAGGGGGCACAGGTTCGATCCGTGGTCGGGGAACTACGATTCCACATGCCGCATTGCGCGGCCAAAAAAATAAAATAAAAAAATAAAAATTGTTTAAAAAGCAGGCATTTGCTGTGGGTGACTCCTTTACCCTGGCCCCACTTATCTGTATACCTTTAAGAGGTATACAGCAGTGCCCACCACTTTAAAATCATGATACAAATTATGTGCACGGCAAAAGTCAGAATGTTGGGATGTTATTCCATGAGAGCCTAGCTCGAAGGTTCCTGCGTGTTCTCCAAGATGCTTTCTTTGTCTCTGCCATTTCCAAGTCTGCACTTCTATGAGGCTGGGTGAAGGCGCAGGGCTGATGGCTGGGCCTATATGAGTGTCGTTGCATGTCTCTGTCTGTGTGGATTTTCCTTTGTGTACACAACGCTTTCTGGAGCCGGACTCCTTGAGTTCAAACTTTAGCTCCTCCGCGTACCAGCTGTGTAGGTCCTCAACCTCCTTGTGCCTCACTTTCCTCACCTTTGAAATGGGAATAACGGCAGCAGCATGTGCCTCCAAAGGACGTTACGAGGATGATAGTCATTAAAAGTAAGGCACATGAAATACGGCCTGGCACAGAGTAGGCCCTCAGTAAATGTTAGCTCTCATTTCTGTGGGTGTTCATAACCCAGGGGTCTAACCTCGTGGCCAGCAGGGGACAGAAGGATTTCCTAATGTTTTGTTTTGTTGGACTTGAGTGTCTTTAGGCAGGACGGGCTCTCCACAAATTCCCGCATTTGCCACACCTCTCGTTATGTTACACCATTGCCTGCCTGGCGTCCAAGAAGGATTCCAGGTTACCAGCCTTGTATATGTCCCTGTGCATTCATCTTTCAGTGTCTGTTCCATTTTGTCTCCGACTCTCACTCTAGGTCTTCATTTTTACCTTTGTTTCTCTCTCTCTCTCTCTCTCTCTCTCTCTGTGTGTGTGTGTGTGTGTGTGTGTGTGTGTGTGTACGTGTTTCTCTCTGTGATCTCTCTCTTTCCTCTTTATTTTCACCTTCAATCTCTCTTTTTATCTCTAGCATTTATTAAATAGAGTTTTATGTTCCCTGTTCTTATCTTTTAAGGCAGAGAAGTAGAATGCTTTTCTCTCTTAAAGAAATTAAATTGCTCTTTACTTAGTAGACCTTGATTCATTCTTCCTGTGGATCAGTGACTTACAGCAGAAAAAGTGCTCTCTACCTCTGCTGCAAGAAAATCCAAACAAAAAATAGATAAATTGAAAAATTACATAGATTACAAAAGAGTTCACTTAGGGGTTTTTTGTTTGTTCTTTTGTTGTTGTTGTTTGTAATACTGTGCCCTTAGTACGTTGAAACGTGAATTTATTACAGACCATTAAGGGCTAAAGCTGATAAAGGCAAAACTAAACATTTAGGAAAACTACTTGAAATGTAAAAATGAATCAAAAATAAAAATAGAAAGTCTTTGAAAACCTATGCAAATAAGTAGAAAATACAGGCACTTGACACAACTTTCAGCAGTCCCTCTCTACTTTTTACAAGGAGGACAAATTTATCAACACCAGTGTCATTCCAAGACTTAAAAATGATATTTTTAAAATAAAAAGCCTATAGACTATTGTTTTATGATCCAATATTCAGATCAATTTTTTTTTTTAATTTGCAGATTACATGCTCTTAAAATATAGTAGCAAACCTGGTCCAATTAACATCATAATGTTCTCAGGTTCTTTCTGAGAAAATTCCAAAAGTGATAAATTCATGAAACATAAGAAACTCAAACCGAAGTAACCCTCAGCCTCATCTACTCAAATGCAAGAAAGTCAAAGCACTCGTCCTGAAGTGATAGCACAATGAAAAAGCCTTTAAAATAATAGACTCTCGGATCTCAACAGAACGGAGCGGTCTAGCGCACCGCTGACCCAGGACTGGCAGCGCGCGTCCTCTGCACGTTTACGGGGCTGGGAAGCCTGGGACCACGAGGCCACCTGCTCCTGGTGACTAGCTCTGTTGCTGTGGGGACTTTGCTGCTGCTGCTGCTGCTGCTGTCAGCTTGAACCCAAATCTCTCTCACTACATTTTCCACCCTTTGGGCTGAATTCTATGCTAGTATCGTTCCATTCCGGTAGGTGTGTTTTCGGCAAAGTGGCTTTTACCCAGATAATATTATGAAATAGATCAGTGGCGAGCAACCTCTTTTTCCAAAAACGATTCGGGAGGGGACAAAAAAATGTTTTTAGAGCCTTTTATTCCATTCAAAATGCAAATAGCTTAATTGGGTCCCATGGCGAAATATACAATATTCTTACAATTCAGATTACCTACTATATTGAATGAAAGACTGTCACTGAAAAAACTGACATATTTGAGAAGTAGAAACATGAAAGCAGCCTTTAATTTTTATCCTGAGAAAGGAACAAAGGCTGTATTTTGAAAATGGGTGGGCTGCGTGTGTTCCCTCAGCCAGGAACGCTCATCTCTGGAGCTACGGGAAGTGTAAGCCTGGCCGCCTTCTCTCTCTCCCTTCGCTGTGACTTTCATACCCTGTCTGACGGCTCCCAAGCCTTCAGGCCTCAAACCCCTCCTTACTGAGCACCTCGTGTGCATTTACTGACACCGCTTCACACCAACGAATGAACTCTCAAAGAGAAGTCCATTTTGTCAATCTTTTCCTTCCATCTACGATGAGAAGGGCTACAGCCCAGTCGCCCCAGTCTGAACATCCTCAGTTTACCATCCACCACCGAACAAAACATTCTAGAAAGAGTTTAACCGACTCAGAAAAGCCCGCATTTTTATTTTGCCCGCAGACACCCTACATGGTTCCGTGAAATGAGCCCTAAACTAAGAGTCAGAAGAACCACATTCCAAACGCTGCTGCCTTACATATTGGCTGCCTGGCCCTGGACCTGTCACTAACCTCTCTGATCATCAATTTCCTTTTATGAAAAATGGGGACAATGGGGATAAGAGGGCCTTCGCTGTCTGTTCTCCAGAGTCAAACAAAATGAGGTATAAAAACATGCCTGGAAAATTGTAACACTGATGCTTACTTAAGGGATTACCGTATCTAGGCGATGAGTAGTTTCTGAGGAGGAGATCACCTAAGGAAGAGGGGGGCGGGCCGCACTGCCCAGACTCTGGGCTCCCTCTTCCTCTGCAATTACCACTCTGCTTCTGTCTGTGTTAAGCATAAGGTTCCAACATTTCCACTGAGAAGAGGTCTCCCACTTTATAAAAGATTGAAAACCGCTGCATTAGCTGTTAGCTCCAATGTCACAGGACTAATTCCTATTAAGCTGATGGTCAATTCTTTCTAATAGCTTAACTCATTTACGATGAGATGAGTTTTCACTGGATTCTTTCATTTCCCAGTATACCACCATCCTCTTAGGATGAAACAGGCACAGAATTTTTTTAAAAAATGCTGATTCCAAGTATGTCTTTTTTTTGGCTCTCAGAGAAGGCACTTGACTTCTGAATGTCAAAAGGATCTTTCAGATGACTGCCATGAAAAATGGCAGGCACCTCGAATGTCCTAAATCAAACAAAACCATGAAACAACTTCTTTACACACAAGTATGGAAAACGAATTTTTTTAAAAATATACTTTTCAGGAAAAGTGGGAAATAAAGGCAGAAATGCTATCTCCTAAAGCTGGCGTCAAAATGAAAAAGACACCACTGACGATTTACTGAGATACCCGGAACCCCAGCAAAGAGGACGCGTTTGGTTGTCAAGTGCACACCCTCTTCAGTACACAACAAGGATTTGAGATGGAAGCGGATCTCCTCTCAGGCTAACACACATCACAGCTCACTCATCTGCACGCCGTCCGTCCTGCTGGCGCTCCCAGAAGGGCACCCACAGGCCCTGCTCCGGGCTAGCTGCCCCCTCCTCACCTGACCGTCAGGTGACATCCTCCGTCACCCTCCACAGAGGATGTCGAACTCCCTCCCCGTCACTCGTTTCTGTGCCACAGGACAGCCTACTGCCTAGAAGCCTGTGCCTGGTACAGCCAACCACAGGGAGTTTACTTCTAAGTTAGAGACCGGCAATATTAGCTTTGCCGGCCTGTAATTAAGAATCAATAGGGGAAGGCTGAGCAGGTGTCACAGACTCTGCATATGGGCCCGCATTCCAGCCTCACTCACGCTCGGCACCAACTCACCCCTGACAGCAGGCACGGCTCCTTACCTCCCGGGCCCCCGCTTCTGTAAAACCAGGCAGGGCCACCACACAAACCCTGAGAACTGTCTAGCTCTTCAGATCTGTGATTATCAGATAGAATCTTTAAGAGTTTTTTCTTTCCTGCGTGATCAGTTATACATTTGTGGAAAACCCCACGTTTTTTATGCCTGTGAAACGTCAGCACTAACCCAAGGAAATGCGTGCTGTGTTGAACCACGTGAAATTGCCAATATTTGACACTTTCTACTCACAAAACAGCAATTTCATATGGTTCAATCTAAATATTTTTTAGCATAGGGGCACACAGATGTGGAGAACATTGCTGTTATCTTCTGTTCAGCTGGTGTGCACTTTATATGCTTGGAATCGTGAATCATACCTCTGTCTTAACATAGTATAAATTTAAGTGCAATAATATATATTAAATTCCTAATACGGGTTTGAACTGTGTTGGTTCCCTTATACATGGACTTTTTCCACTAAACAGAACTACAGGGGACTTCCCTGGTGGCTCAGTGGTTAAGAATCCACCTGGTCCGGGAAGATCCCACATGCCGCGGAGCAACTAAGCCCGTGCACCACAACTACTGAGCCTGCGCTCTAGAGCCTGCGAGCCACAACTACTGAGCCCGTGTGCCACAACTACCGAGCCTACGCTCCACAGCCCGTGCTCCGCAACAAGAGAAGCCACCGCAACGAGAAGCCCGCGCACCGCAACAAAGACCAATGCAGCCAAAAATAAATTAATAAAATAAAATTAATAAATTTTTAAAAATAATAAATTGAAAAATAAATAGAAATACAGTGCTACATGGTCCGCGTTTGCTTGGTTGAATCCACAGATGTGGAACTGCAGGTACAGAGGGCCGCCTGTAAAGTCATACATGGATATTCAACCACACGGAGGGTCAGCACCCCTAAGCCCTGCGTTGTCCAAGGGTCAACTGGATAACACCTGGCATATTAGTCATAACTCAATATTACTAATCATTAATATTACCTATTGGAATTGCTCTGACCATTTTTCAGCACAAGAAAATTACTTCTTTCTATCTAGTATTTTAGGAGTTCAAAAAAGCATTTTAGGTATAATGGAACTGGCGAAAAAAAAAAGAAAAAAATACAGCAAGTAAACTGTGGAATTTCTTCTATCACTCTAGAGATTTCGGCTTCAAGGGTAAAAACACAGGAAAACTATTTCTTCCTCATCACTTCGCCTCTCTCTGAAGATAAGCAACCCCCAACAATGGAAACTGCCTTCGTTGAGGGCTTGGCCTGAAAGGCAGGGTACCTCTCCAGGTAGAGCGTACCTAGGACCTTTTTAAAAAGAAAAACAGAATTGTTTATTAAAAGAGTAAAATATAAACACTAAAGGTAGAGAGTTCTAAAAAAAATGATGGTGCCCATCTCATTAGTCTTTGTTATAATTCCTACTTCCTTTTCCTCTTCACCTCAAAGTAAAGCTGGGCCAGATGTTACATGAAATTTAAATATAATAGCGAGATTTACACATTTAAATTCCTCTGTTGGTTCCCTTAGCAACAGCTCTAACTTTTATAGCCTGCCTTGGATACAGAATATTCCAGCAAGAGTTCTTTGGGATTGATTTCTTAGAAAGCCTCCACTGTAGTCAGAATACAGCTTGTAAAACATTTGAACAGAAAATGTAATGACATTTTTAAACAAAAATTAAAGTGGGTTCATCACAGACATATTTCAACCAAACACTTGGTTTTGCTGCTCTGTTCTGCCACGGGAAAAGCCTTCCCTCCTCCGCACTTCACTCAGACCTCTCTAAAGCAGCGGGCCCTTTCTGGACCACCAGCTTCAGAGTTCTAACCCGCTGTCCAGGAAATGACCGTGGGCCGTGTGTAAATTTAGACCAGAGATTGTGCAAAAAAAATGAGCCTCTTAGAAAAGGGTCCTCGAGCCAGAGGAGCCCTGACAGTGACTTGGAGTGTGTGACACAGGCATGGATATGTCACAATGTCGCCGGTATTTGAGAGCAAGGCCAGCACAGGTATCGATTAAAATTCCCTTGTTGAGAAGCAGACTCATAGATAGAACAAACTAGAGGTTACCAGTGGGGAGGGGAGGGGAGGGCAATCTAGGGGTGGAGGAGTGGGAGGTACAAATCATTGGGTATAAGATAGGCTCAAGGATGTTTTATATAACATGGGGACTACAGCCAGTAGTTTGTAATAACTGTAAATGGAAAGTAACCTTTAAAAATTATACTAAAATTTTTTTAAAAAATTTATTAACTCTCTTTTTGTACCAACTACCTGGGCATGTAAAGAATTTATCTCCAGTTTGAATGCTGACTATACAGGAGATACTGAAAAATTTTAAGTGTTGTATTGGGTTTTCCAACTGGTGACCACCAAGAAGAGGCAAGCTATTCTTTTGCCAGTTCTCTTGTATGGTAACAGCTACGGATTTGCACCTGGCCGTCTGTGAAACTCACCTGTAACCAAACAACGGGAAGGTAGAGAGAGTACAAGAGTGAACGCAGGAAACCAGATGGCGTGGAAAGACGTCTTATAATTTATCATCACATACCTTCTTTGCAGACAGGATCCAAAGAGGTGGATTTATGGGTCAGGATGTATACTCTCCGCCTCAAAAAATCACAGTAATAACAGCCGTCACCATTTCTTGAGCACTCACCGTGTGCCAGACCGTGAGCACCCTACTTCATAACAATTTTCTCACTGAAGCCTAATGATAATCCTATAACTTAGGTATTTCTTTCCTCCTTTAGAGATAATAAAACTAAGGTTTGCATAGGTTCAGGGCCGAATGGTTAGTAAACAGTGAAGCCCAGGTCTGAACTTAGGGCACTTGACCCTGGTACAGTGTGTCTCTAACACATCTTTCCCGGAGGGTCAGAGGGGAGAACCCTAGGACCCAGTCAGGCCCATGGCCGGGACCTTGGCACTGAAGTACCAGAGCAAGCAAAGGGGGGCCTGGCTGTGGACCAAGTGAATCACCTCGCTGAGTGGGGAGCCCCGAAGCCAGGGCTCATTTGTGAAACGTGTGAAAACCGCGAATCCCACACCGCAGTCGCGAGGCCGCACCGAGCCGGGTCGGAAGGCATAGCACTTGGCCCCAGGCAGCTGGTGGCTCAATCCACGGTAATTCCCTCCCCTCCGACCACCCTCGCCCCCTCCCCACACAGTCCCTGAAAAACAGGATTCAAAACGTAGGTCTTTCTGACACACACCCAGGGATCATGGGTATCTTCTCAGAATGCAAACCACCAGTATGGCTTTGCTTCCCTGAGAGCTGGACGGTTCTATGCTTTTAAATAGCACTCCTGTTAGGACTCAGCTCCAAGGCAGGATGCCACCTTTCGCCTGTTATGAGTCAAGTACAATTTATGTGAGGCCAGGCCCGCTGTGGAGACTTCCGGCATCCTAGCCCACGTGGCAGACAGTAAATGGCCAAGGCCTCGTTCCCCTAAGTGTGGCATTCATCCAGACTGAGAGTCAAAAGGCACGTCTTAGTGGACTGACTGCCACCTATTTACTTTCTGACTCTGGGTAAACCATTTAACCTTTCTGACCCTGGCACAGTCTGTGACAAACAACAGGCACTCGGTAAACAGTCAGTAGTGTGCTTATTACTACTACATACTCACAGGATGGTGGTTGGGCTTTTAAAGGTGCAGGGAAGTGCCTTGTCTGGGCATGTCAGCAGGGCGAGGTGGGCTGAGCAGCGGAGAATTTCTCACTCACGCCATTGGAACAGCAGCCCTCGGTGTTTCAGACATGAGTGCAGGGCTCACTATCTGGCAGAACGCTCTCCATACTCGGGTGGGTCACACAACATCCACCATGACAGCCACACCTTGGGCTTGGGGGCAAGAGGCCCAATTAGGGCCAAAGATACTACGGGGTACCCACTGACAAAAACATCAGACAGTGGCCCGGGAGGACTGCAGTGGAGCGTGATCTGCCACCACTGACATCAAATAAGCAATGTGAAAGCCCAGATTTATTTGTGGAGAAGGAGACTTCACTTCCTCAGGTAAAATTCCCTACTTACAGAATGATCAGGACCGACGTCCCTTCACTGAAAAGCACCGCGCAGATAAATGAAAAACAGCAGTCAACCTTGAGGATTTTATTGGCGAGGTGGGAACCATTTCACTCTCTCTGAACGCTGATAGAACACAACACATGCCAGTGTGCCCCGTCTTCCCTTTATTCATCAATTAGGAGACCAAAAACCTCAATAAAAAAAAAAATCATATAAAAGGCTTATAAGCATCATTCAGATCTTCTTTACCAGTCATTTGCTTTCATTTAGTGTAACTGGTTTTTCCATTAAAAGAAAATTAAATAAAATATGGGACGTTATTGTAATTGCTTAAGAGGAGATTGGGGGATTACACTCCTTAAAAAAGTAATTTGCACTTCCCTCCCGCTCTGGCATCCCAGCGCTGCGCCCCAGCTCAGTGACACACACGGCAAGAGGCTCCAGTGGCTGGCTGCGGGGCCCGCGCTGGCCACGGCAGGGGGGACGGCAGGATCCCTGAGCTCTTCTCAGCGGTGAGGTGCAGAGGGACCCCCGGGCACTGGAATTTGTAACAAGTTCCATGGGAATTTCTAAGGCACATCAAAATGTGAGAACCAGAACTCCAAATCATTCACTAATGACAGCAAATACAGGCTCCCTCTCTGAATGGTCAGAAGTATAGGCCAGGACCCTCCTAACCCTCGGCTGCCGCCCATCGCACGCCGCGCCTGCCCAAACCTCTGCAGGGGTCCTTCCACCGGTTGGGGTGCCCTCCCTCACGACACCCTCTTTCTCCCTGAGAGCTAACTGCGACCTGCCCGAATCCTGTGTATGCTTGAAAACAGCTGAATACCATTTCCACTCTTTTCCTCTCTGTCACTTTCTCTGATCCTATCAGCCAGAAGTAATTTCTTCTGTGGTTAAACGTCCATTTAATTTGTGCTTTATTTGCATCATTATTGCCTTCTACCTGGCGTGGTAGATATTAACACACGTATTTCTCCCATATTAGACGGCAAGCTTCTGCAGAGACAAATCCACGTTGGATTCACCTTTGTATCCACAGCACCCAGCACATGATAGGTGCTCTATTATTATGCAGAGAAAGAAACAAAGGAACAAAGGAAGGAAGGAGAATGGGTGTCCTTTCGGATAACTCTTATAGTTCTGTAGTTTGCAAAAACAAGCTGAGTTTGCTCCACAGACCATTAACGTTTCTATATACACACTCAGCCTGCTAATAAAAGCACACTGAGGATTCTTAAAGGCCCTATAAGAAAGATTTTATATTCTGGCTTTAGCATCGCTGGCATCTGTGGCAACTAAAACCTGGGAACGCTATTCCTCTGAGGTGTCGTTAGCTTTCTGTGTGCGTTCGAAAGCTCAAAGACAATTTCCTGGACTCCTATAAGAATGCCACTTTCTTTCCAGCCACTGCAAAATATATCTTAGCTACTGCTGGAATTGTCATTTGCTTTCTATGCCTTCAAAAGCACTGTGAGAGATATAGCCCTGTGCTATTATCGGCACTGTCGGTTTCCCTATGTCATATCAAAAGAGCCTTCCAAAGTTTCTTTGTGTGTGCCATCTCTGTATGTGTTCACGGTGACGCTAAGATTATTTTTCTGGTCAAATGCCTTGTCCACAAAGCCTACCCAATTTTTATCTAATGGCTTCCCAATGAAAGAACGTCTGGGGGGAAAAAATCCAAACAGCAACAACCCTTATTTCACCCATATCTATATTAACAGAACAGTGAGAGCAATGCCCTAAAATCTGAAATAATATTCCCATTTAGGTCAGAATTAACATCTCTAGAATTTCACAGCAGAGATTAAGATGTAGTCACTATTGTCACCCAAGTAATACATCAGTCGAGGCATACGCTCTCTCACTTCCCCTGAAAATGTGTTATCCTTTGCGATAGAATTATAAACAGTCTCTAGTTCACAGAGTGGCTAAGGAGCCTTCCCACACCGTAAACCCACAGTGGTTTTCAGAGGGCGAGCTGTGGCATTTGGGGTAGAATGGTTCTCTCGTGCGGGGGGCTGTCCTGCCCTCTGCTGAATGTCCTGCATCCCCGATAATGTCGGCAGCCATCCCTGGGCATTGTGATGACCAGAAAGGCACCCCCCAACATTCCCATCAGCCGGCTTCTCCTGAGGGAGGTGAGTGCTACTGGGGCATGGACCAATGGGGATACACATGCTTTACAATCCACATTGCAACTACATATTCTACGTCATGGGTTACGCGTGTGTACGGATCACTAGCGACATAGCGAAATAAAGAAAGGGGAGATGTGGAGAGTGGAATGGACATTTGTCACCGGTGACTGTGAGCTAGCCAGGCGTGCGCTGCCTTCACAGGTAAGGGCAGGTATGGACACAGATTCAACTCTGCCATTTACAAATACAGAGGGTCTTTATTTTTTCCTAATTGCCAGGTCTCTGCTTTTCTTGAGCTTCCTGGGACTCAAAAATGGGGGCACGTTGGGAGAAAAACCTAAAATCCCCAAATAACGGCACTTCTACCCAGTGCACAGTTCTACCCAGTGAATTCTGTGTTCTAATTCTGTTATAAAAATCTCAGCTGGTCTTTCTCCCTCTCCTCCTCCAAGTCCTACTCCTTGGCGCTCAAGGCGGGGGAACAGGCAACGGCTTGCAGGCAAACAAAGGAAAATGATTGTTCTGAGTCACTGCCACGGCCATTTCTTCACCTCATCAGTTTACACATACATTATTTCCTTTAATTTTCTCAACAACCGTGAAAGATGTATATTTTAATTCTTTTAAGGCCAAGTAAGTGTTCCCCGGAGAGGCAGCCTGTTCACGCCAAAGCCGTGCTGGCTGCCCTCTACCTCTCTGCCTCCACCATGCCATGCAAAGCCAGCATCACGCTAAAACAACGACAGAGTAACGGTAACGCCAAGGTGTGTCCACGGCAGGAAAGGACCTGCAGCAAATTCGTGTCTGACTGTCTGTTTACAGGTACAGTCTCAGGCAGCCAGAATCTAGAAGCACAGGACGTTCTGGTTGATGGAACCCGCCAATTAGCCACAAAGCCCCTCTGGTTGCGTGCAATAGAATTGGGATGTGACAAGGCAGTCTCCTCCCCCTGGGGATGTGGAAGGCACCTGCAAACTAATGAGAAAATTCAGACTTAGGAAAAGCACATGTAATACATTGCTGCTGCCTAAGAAGGGCTGACGGTAAAGGCATATGGAAGTTTACCAAGGAGCCCTGAATGTCTTGCTCAACTCCTGTCCTTGAAAAAAATAGATGTAAATATAATTAACATAACAAGCTTTTGATCTGATTTGTTACAACATGTCCACTGCATAGGAAACGTTTAATAAATATTTGCTGGATGAATACATGAGGTGGTGAACAGTATCTCTGATAAACAGGAAGAGTTGGAGAGCAAAGAACTTTTCAGCGGGTCTTTAGCACTGTCTAAAGGAAAAAGAGAAGATACAGTAACCCCTTCCCATTCTGGAGACTGACCTAAATTTGGAATATCACCAGAGGCGGAATTTCCCTCATAAAATGTACTTGTATAGACAACAAAGCCAAGCCGAGAGGTGAATGCTGAGTTTTCAAGGCTCAGCTACTAGCTAAGGGAACCACACCAGCCTTAAGAGCTATGCCTCAGAAGAATTATAAATTAATACGAGTCACAGGTGGATATACTAAAAGATAGTAAAAATCAGAAATGGCAAATCCAGTAATGCCACATGATCCTGAATACGTTTATGTTAAGGTTTTACTATCGTTGGAATTAAAATAGAAATTCCTCAAAGATCTCCTGAAGAATGCATCAAGAGGAAGAATATATCTGCTTTCCTCCTCTTCCCCACTGCACCCTGGTCCACAGAAGGGTCCATGACTCACTCCAGTTTGAGGGACACTGCCCTAGATGAGAAGACTAGGCTGGCAGCATGCCCACATGCAAAGAGAAATCATTCCACATGTGGGCAATAAAAATCCATTCCTCCTGAATGGATTAAATGGATTTAAAGAAATCTGACATTAAGTAAGATCTGAATTTCTACAATACCATAAAGATAATAACATTCAGTTTTCATATCTGAATTTCTAACTCTGACATTTTAAAATTATGTATTTCTTCTACTTAACAACAACCTTTTGAATTTTCATCAGGTTAGCTAAAATACTTGCTAATTTACCCAATTCTCTTTTACCAATAAATATAACAAGTGTCCTCAAACCCAGTATCAAATTTGCATTGATTGTTTTAATGCTAAATAGTAAGCTTCAGGAAGGCTCCCTAAGAATAGCATTGAATATATCACCCTCTGGCCATGCCTTCCGGGTGACATCTAGTGACATCTACTCTTGTGAAACAAATTTACCCTGGTAAAGGTCCACTAAGCACAAGCACGAACTCTAAACCAAATTCAAAAAGTGGGTTGGTTATCCCATGAAATGTGGTATATACATACAAAGGAATATTACTCAGAATAAAATTCTGTTACATCCTACAACATGGGTGAACCTTGAAGACATTATGCTAAATGAAATAAAACAAAAGGACAAACACTGCATGATTCCACTTACAAACACTGATTCTTATTTGCCTATTTGACTTAGAATAGGCAAATTCATAGAGACAGAAAGTAACACAGAGGTTACCAGGCGCTCAGGGGAGGGGGAAATGGGGAGTTATTGCTTAATGGCCATAGTTTCTACTTGGGATGATGAAAAGGTTCTAGAAATGGATAGTGGTGATGGCTGTACAACATTGTGAACATACTTAGTGCCACTGAACTGTACACTTAAAATGTTTTTTTTGTTTGTTTGTTTGTTTGTTTTGTGGTACGCGGGCCTCTCACCGTTGCGGCCTCTCCAGTTGCGGAGCACAGGCTCCGGACGCGCAGGCTCAGCGGCCACGGCTCACGGGCCCAGCCGCTCCGCGGCACGTGGGATCTTCCCGGACCGGGGCACGAACCCGTGTCCCCTGCATCGGCAGGCGGACTCTCAACCACTGCGCCACCAGGGAAGCCCTTAAAATGTTTTAAACAGTAAATTTTATATTATATATATTTAACCACAATAAAAATGTTGGTTGGGGCTTCCCTGGTGGCGCAGTGGTTAAGAATCTGCCTGACAATTCAGGGGACACGGGTTCGAGACCTGGTCCAGGAAGATCCCACATGCCGCAGAGCAACTAAGCCCGTGCGCCACAGCTACTGAGCCTGCGCTCTAGAGCCCGCGAGCCACAACTACTGAAGCCCGTGCACCTAGAGCCCGTGCTCCGCAACAAGAGAAGCCACCGCAATGAGAAGCCCGCGCACCGCAACGAAGAGTAGTCCCGCTTGCTGCAACTAAAGAAAGCCTGCGCACAGCAATGAAGACCCAACACAGCCAAAAATAAATAAATTAATAAAATTGTTAAAGTGGGTTATCAAAATCAAGGATAATTACAAACAATTCCGTTTATCCTTCCCTGTCATCATACTGTGTGTGTGTGTATTATTTCTTTGTTTATAAAACAAGCCAAGCACTATAAAGAGAAGAAACAAAATGGAATATAGTTTTCCATTTTGAAGTTGAGGAGTTTAAAAAAAACTCTAGAAAATCACAATGGATATTCTACAGAGGGGACAAAGCACTCTAGGATTTACAAACTGTGAGTGACTAAGAACGCAACACTATGAATCCTAGATCAACGTCTGGAGGTCACATTCACCAACATATCATCTGTGGTTATCTCTAGGGACTGGATTTTTCAGTGATTTTTACTTTCTTTGCATTTTGGGGTGCTATTTGACTTCATTCAGAGTAAGCATGCATCATTTAACAAAAACAATGCAGTTATTTAAAAAAGAAAAAGTGACTAAAGCACTGGGCAATGGAGCCGGTTCTGTCTGTCACCTTCCTGTTTTGTCTGGCTTCAGCAACTGCGACCTAAGACACAGCTCCACTCACAGCAGTATTTGTTAATTTATTAATGACAGGAACCTGGGATTCCTACGTAGGGGATAGTCCTCCAAGTACAGTACGGAAGTAGCATGATTTCCAGGATTTTCCTTTCTTTCCTTTTAAAGATGTATAAATACAGAGGCTTCCTCCAAATTTGGCCAAGTTCTGTAGGAAACCAGACCCTTTGATTAATCTCAAATCATACAAGTTGTGGCAAAGGCCTTTTGAAGGAGATAATGGCTGTCTTACTATAAAAATGGCCAAAGAGCTCTAGAAACCTAATAGAGGATGGGACATTGCTATAAATAATGACACTTATTGGTATCAGTGTCTGGGAATGCACATCTGGTCATCATTAAATCATGGCAGATACCGCATCGTCTATTATAAAATATAATACCTTGTGGACCAACTGATAATTTGAACAGCCAAAAATGTTTAGGAGGAAGAACTTTCATCAGAGTCTTTCAGATGACTTTGAAGCCCACAGAATGTATCTATCGTTCAGTGTCACTCAATGGCTCCCCCTTGGCCCTCAGAACCAAGTTCAAGCTCGTTAGCCTGGTAGCTGAGGTCCTTCATGACCCGGCCCTGAGGTTCTCCAGCCTCGTCTCCCACCACACTCCACCCCACCCCGGGCTACTTCCCTCCAGCAACCACCACCAGGTCCAGACTGACCCCCTCTCTACCCGGTCCCACTGTGCAGGTTATTCCCACTCCTGGGATGCCCCCACTTCGCTCCCTTCTCCTTCTTAGCTAACTCCTTACTCCCCTTCAAGGCTCAGGCCAAGTGCTGGACTATCCAGGTTCACTCTTCTATTGAAACTTCGATCTGTGTCTCCCTACTCCTGGCCCCCGGCCCCACAATACGACCCCATCCAACCCTGTGAGGAACACCCAGATGTCCCAGTATCCTGGGCTACACACAGAGTACGCACACAGCAAATGTGTTTAAATGAATGAGTGACGCCGTTAACTAATGACTTTCCGCGTTCAGGGGAATGACGGTTCCCACGGTCAGGTTGTCTAACAAGCTGTCCCCAAGCAGTACCAGATTCAAATCGCAAAAGGCCAGCTCTCTACCCACAGCAGGAGCCAGACCAGTGGCCCCACCGCATGCTCTCCCTGGCAAGGATTTAAAGTGTAGCCAGAAAAGGAGAGGTGCTCAGCCTGCACCTAGGGAAGCAGGACGAAGGAGAGGGACGTCTCCCATGTAGTCAAGTGTCTGAGGGCCCGGCCCCAGAAGACAGACCTAGCCAGAAAGTTGTGCTCTGCTCTTCAGAGGAAACACCTGGCAGCCTTTACACTCCCTAGAATGTTCTGGCATGATTACTGGACTTATCCTTAAGGTCTAGAAGGCTATGGAGGCAGATCTTCTGAAATCACTAACAACCAACACAGAGCAACTAGTGGTTCGTCAAGTAGATGGAAGTGGTGACTTGCATCAAAGCCTTAGTTCGAATTGTATGCTTTCTTTCAATCTTACAATTTAATATCTCTATTTAATCATAAAGTGAATTATCTTCCAAAATAATAAATGTTCACTACCTTTCTAAATAATAAAATACATTTCCCCAGCACATAAACCGAGAGCCTTATTTTTACGCTAGAACTGATGTGAAATTACATGTCATGAATTATTCATGCCGTCCAATTTAATTCAATTATTTTTACTGAATTCATATCTAATCCATAAAAATGTTTAACTCAACCAAAAAAATCATCTCTGCACCCTTGAATAATAGATTTCTTGCAAAATTTCAGGAATGATAAGTGAATATTTGGTTTGAAATGGCAAGGCATATTACAATTGTAATGATGAAAGTAATTTTAATTATTTAACCATACAGTCTGTTCTATTTACTGACTGATGTCTTATAAAGGAAAACTTATTTAATATCAAAGTACAATCACAGGAGCAAGAAGTGAGTCTTAGTTCCAAATACGGCACAAAAGTCACTTCCAGATTTTCTGTTAAGATGCACGCATATATCAGGCCAATGCCTGCTCAAAGGGGAGCAGATACCTTGCCTGATTACAGGCATAAGTTTTTCACTTAGAGAAGAAGAGACCTCATTTTTCACGTAGAGATCAGAAGTGTGAAACCATCATTCCCCTCCTTAGCGAAAAACCCTTTGGGGTTCATGCCTCTTCCCTACTGGCCTCCTTGGAACTGCACCCACTACTGTCAATGGCTTTGCCAACTGTTTCCCCATCCACCCCTCCACCCCAAATCCTGGCATCATTTGAGGTGCTCTCAATTGTCTCCGAAGAACGAATTGTAAGCCCCTTGCCTCTACGTTCCTAGATGACTACAGTTCCACTGACCTTCACCACTGCTTCAGTTACATCACCCTTGGCGCCCCAGCGACACCCAAGCTGGAAAGTCCTCCATCCCTGCAATCCCAAGCGCCAGTGAACCATCCTCGGACCACGGCCTCACAGAACGTCCCCTCTCATCACACGTGCTCTCGAACCTCATCAAGACTTCCATCCCCTTGGCCTCACTGTGTCCTCTGGATCCACTTCATTCCTAAGAAGACTATATACATATCAATTCACCTTTTAAATCACTTTTTTAAAACAATCAGAAGTCTTTTTTAATGCACACCTACCATGCTAGGCATTCATGAGGAGCAGGTTCCAGCAGTTCAGGCTCTTCTCCATCGGTTCTCACAAGCCGTGCTTCTTTGGATGGAGGAGGTTGGTGCTTTAGTTGAACCCAGGTATCTTTCTCTTGGGTTTCCTTCTTTCTCTGGCCATTTTCCTTCGAGCATTTCACGACGCTGTCTTGGCTCTGAAGGTGCTTAATATGCTTAACGTGTACATTAACATCTTGGCAATAACCTTGCTCTGAACGTGTTTGTTTACACCAGCAACAACAGCGTGCTGGGTGCACCGCAGATGCTCCCGGTCTGGCCATGGTAACAGCTGTGGGCCAGCTGTTTTTGAACAATGCTCATTCCCTTTCCTGTAGACACACCTGTGTGCTGCCCAGGGGATAAGTCCATGTCTCCTAAAAAGCCTGGAGAACACAGAGCAGGTGGCCCTCCTCTACGCCTTTGTGTTCGTCATTTTCAAGAGTTACTAGAAGATGGCGCCTCCCAACGAAAGGCTCACATCACTCTTTGCCCTGACGTCCAACCCTCTTTTCCCTTTAAACTTCTGCCACAACTGCACCACGAGAACCCCCTTCTGGATGGCTACAAGCATCTATTTTTCTACTTCTACACCAGCTCCTGGCCACTGCTAGAGGAGTTCACATGGTCATTCAGGTTGGTGCCAGGACAATGCGATGGCCTCTAGCCTCAGGCGGACCATCGATGCCACCTTTCCACGCGTCTCCAATGAGCTCCCTCTCCCACAGTCTACATTATCTATTTCAAACCTTCTTCACCCTCCCCAAGCCCCCACCCCCACATGTCACTGCCCACTCCTACCTCACAGAAAAGTCTAGAAACCCAAGAAGATACTATCTTAATCATGCTCATCATCAACAAACGTATCTGTGTCAAGATCGTCCTCGCTGCCGGGTTCAGGAGGTGAGGGGCTATCCTACCCATACCTATTTCAATGGCATTTTTTAAAGTGACTAGTTTTTAATTAACGTTTCCCAAAATGTTTGACTTAATTTTAACACAAACTAAACCTTCTTTTTCGGCACTTACATTTTGTTGGTTTGCCTAATATATAATTAAATTGCATAAACATAGCAACAAGCACAAGTGACATAAAGAAGTTTGGGAACAAACACAGCAGACTCTTGGTAAAGCACACAAATTACAGAAGCATACAGATACATGAAGACATAGACACCCAACTGAAAGCATTCAGTCTAGCAATACATGAGCCACAATAGTTTCAGAGAGAATAAGCCTTATAAATTAATACAGTGAGTCTTTTAGGTAGAAATCAGTTGAGAGAGTTCTACTGTCCTGTTTTATATTCCTCATGCTTTATTTATATAAT
Organism: Kogia breviceps; assembly: GCF_026419965.1. Taxonomy (NCBI): domain Eukaryota; kingdom Metazoa; phylum Chordata; class Mammalia; order Artiodactyla; family Physeteridae; genus Kogia; species Kogia breviceps. The sequence continues at coordinate 109,729,872 of NC_081317.1, read as the reverse complement.
TTGTTTACATAATCGTCTCTCTTACTGTACTCTAACTCCCTGAAGAAAGGTTCTATGCCTTCTCATTTTGGTGTCCTGGGCAGATCTAGCATGGTTTCAAGGAAATTATAGATGTCGAGCAAATGTTTTGGATTGAATTGAACTGAACTGAACTGAGGTGGTACTGACTAAAACATATAAGCATCCAAAAAGTTGTAGATGCATTTCTGGTGTGACTGAGCTATAAACAGAGAGGTGGGTCCTTAACCCTTTGTGTCACTATCCCTCTGTACACATTCCATAGTGCTAGGGTCAGAAACCAACAGGCAGATTACAGGTCTTAGTGTAAATCTCTTCCAATTAACAAGAAAGCTCACCTTGCTCACTGAAAAGTCCATCTCCTTCCTATTTGGTACAACAACAAATTCATCGTGTCAACTGTGAGCAGAGCCGTCAATGTTGCTGAATGTCATTTTCATTTGTGCCAAATAAGTTCCTCTGCTGGATACTGTTTGCTCTTCCAGAACCACTCTCCACTCTTCTCTACCCTGTTCATGTGCTGTACCAACTATGCATCAATGGGCTCCCTTGATTGGTGGCTTCTAGTTGAGTTTGGCCAATGGGAGACGTTGCTGGGAGACTGGACAGCATAGAGATTTGCTGGGCGTGTATTCCCCTGGCTGTCTCTCCCTGCCAGGCCAGAATTTGGCAGTGGCCATGTTCCTCTCCTGAAGGGCACTGAAGGGCACATTCCTGTAGGGTGATCCTCTCCAACAACCCCAGTTCCATCCTCTTAATTGCTCCCTCCTCTTGCCCCTTTGGGTCTAGGAGCTGTAAAGTTGTTGCTAGCTCCTGGGGGCTCTACCATCCCTTGTTTATTGCTTTTAATCATCCTGCCCATACATTTGTAAATAGTACCTTCATTCAGCTTTCTCCAATTATCCACCTTGAGTGTACTTCTGCCAGGACTCTAACTGAGACAGTCCCTTCATCCACTGCGCAGAGAGATTATTGCAAGACTCTACTGTTCTCGGTATTCTACTCAAAGCCCAAATTCTGGGAAGTCCTCCCCTCAACGCCATCTCCTGTTCTACCGTAAGGCTATTCTTCACTGACAGCTCCATACTCTCCAACAATCAAGCACAAGCCTCTATGAGAGCTTTTTCACTCAACACCTTTATCACACATTTATTTGAATGTTTTTCTCTCCAAAAGGGCAAGGCTTTGTATTAATCATCTCAGTAACCTGTGTGCTTATCAGAGAACAAAATACATATGAAAATACCTTGCCATGCCTGTTTTTCTATGCTAGAGTCACTCTACACTTCAATCATTCAGCCCCCTGCAGACCACTCCCAAGTATAGGATGAATCACCATTCTCTGAGGTTGCAACAGAAAGCACAATTAGCCAAATGGCCTTCACTCCCTCCTCTAGATGTGAATGAAGGTGACCAACAGGACTTAAATAACAGACTCCAATAGTGTCCTGTCATCATCTTGTTCATCAGAAATCCTTTTCCTTTAACAGACAACCATTCATATTTTATTACGAGAACATGCATTTTATGGACAAATTATACAGCGATACTAAAACACACCTGAAATAACATCCAGGATAATGGATCTCCATGGAGTTAAGAGCTGTAATTCACTATCTGCTCTTACAGAATGCTTGCGTAGACACAAACCATGAACTACAACGAAGCAGAACGAGGGTCTACACAAATGTACAAGAGCTACCAGGCACACTCCGGGTCCTCCACATCCACAGAGGATTCAAGGGGTCTTAGGAATAGAGGGATTCTCCTCAAGGGTCTCTAGAACCTGCCTTCATAAAGACTGATGTTCTCCTGGAGGGGGCCAAATTAGGCTGGGATGAGCCAGGAAAGCCGAGGATCGTCGCCTTCCGATATTCTGGGCGCCAAAGACTTCTACCCAAAGTGATCCTACAGCCCAGATGTCCTAGCACAAGCCCAGAGACCAACCCTGTCATTGGAGGGAGAGAGGGGAATTAGATCCGAGTTTCACAAGAGGAGCTAGTTTGAAAGAATGTGTAGAAGTTTACCAGCTAGTGAAAATTAAAAAGGGCAGTCTAAGCAAAGAAAATAGAAGGTTCAAAGGCACAAGAGCAGGGAAGAGTGTAGAATCTGGGGAAAGGGCAGAAAGATCAAGCACAGGGTATGGGGAGGTGCGGTAGGAGGTGAGGATATCAAGACGGTTTGGGGTGAGGTTGTAGAGACCTTTGAGTACTGGGTGGAAGGGTCTGGACTTGACTGTGGGGAAAACAGAGAGCTGCTGAAGGTCTCTGCCAAAAGAAGAGACATTAAGGCCTAGACTATTTCCTCCGTGAGATTATAAATCACTTGAGGTGAGGATATGTCTTCTATGATTATTTATGTCATCCAGGGTCCTTTATACTTTGTTGGACCCAGGATTTACATACTTTTGTTTCCCCTTAGCATTTCCCATAGTTCACTACACATAACTTATACTCAGTCTGTGTTCGCTGAATAAATGAACAAAAGAGTCACTATTTCTAAAGTCTTTCCTATAGTCAAGGATGTGCAGCAGTGTCAGATTATACCTGCCAAGGTTATACAGGCAAAGAAATAAAAACATGACTCCAACGTGGGAGTGAGGAATAAGAAAAGCTAAAGTTAAAGCTCAAATCTGCCAACCAACTTAGCCCCGGGGGACAGTTAAAACCCAGTAAAAATAAAATCACCAGAAACTTTCACTAAAATTCTGTAAACACCTACAATTTGGTGTCCGCATCTTTCCTGACTGATGAAAATTAAACATCTCCTCTGAGTGAAGCGCTCACACGTGTTTGTTTACGTTCAGCCTTTGGTTCTCCTGATCAAGATGGAATGTTACATTCATGTTCATTCAAGCAAGGAAGTTGGGAGCTAAGATTTTTCTTTTATCACAGCAATCAGAGATTCATTCACAACTGAAAATGAGAAAAAATTTAGGTTTCTTCTGACACTATTTCTAGCTGGTTCATCAGAGCAAAGAGAGTCCAAGTTATCAAAAACTAAAATATTTTAATACTAGCAAGTAACAGTCACAGCTACCACCAAAAACCCTGAAATGTATTTGCTCGATCTTAAGATAACTGGATGAGTACAGGTATTGATTCTATTCACATTGGCACTGTCAAATTACTTGGCTATCCACATACGTAAGACACTTTCTTGGATTAATAAAAGACATGATCCCAATAACTAAGATTCATTCTAATACCCAGAATATAGAAACTCACATTTACAGAAAGCCAGTCTCTTTCTCCATTCCCAAAGAGAAGAGCCATGAGTTCACACTTACACACAGGACAGAACAGCCCGCGCTCTCTATTCCATGCACATCGCAGCTGTCCAGAGTGTTGAGAAAGAGTGCCAGACAGACCCAGCCCAAGGGAAGGCTATGGATTTTCCAGACTCTCTTTGGTGCCCCTTCCAGGCGCTCTCTCGTCTCTTTCCTGGCAGTTCTTAAATCCTTAAATGCCCAGTGCTCTCTCTGGGTCCAGGGAGCCCTCTTCTCCATCCTTTTTCTAGACTCTTCCTTTTCTCAGACTCACTGTGTTCCATCCTTTGTCACTGGCTCTTCCCCTGAAAACCAACTTGGGAAATCAGTTCCCAACAAAGCAGGAATGCCTGGTTAGAATACCTCACAAAGTCCTACAGAGGAATCCGTGTTCTGAAAGAGGACTCCTGGAAAGCATAAGACAAAAAAATAATTGCCCAAGGTACAGTTTCAGGCATTATTCAGCCAGAGCACTTTGGGGCAGGTGTGTGTTCTCAGCACCTCTCGTATTATTCCATGAGGCAAATGAACCAACTGTTTTGCCAATGTCCAAGCCTTTCCCTCATATACAGCACAAATAGAACTTAATCTTTTTTGAAGTCTAAGATGCCTAGTTCCACCTTGGCACACCTCGCTCTAGGCTCCTGTGGCATCCCAGGCTTATAACTATGACATGTTATCACACTCTATCAAAATTATGTGTTTAGTTGTCTGGCCTCTAGCCCCCAACAAACAGTAGATACCTAAGGGTAGGGACTATAGCCTTTATCTCTGTACCCTAAAGCCTAGCACAGTACTCAGACAGTAAATGCTCAGTAACTGCTTGTCAACTGAATACATTTTTATTCAATATGTGAAACTAATGAACTATTATTGGGTGCATTAATACTATAATCTAACTTGGGTTTTAATGTCATTGGTTGCAAGGATGGTTCTTTCCTTCTTGGACACACGGCTTTAAGCCATGTGCCATGGCAGCAGAGTTCCAAGTTACTACTTCAGCTGCACTGGGTCACGGCAGCGGCTCCATGTCTGAACTAACACCTCCTTCTTCTATTGTCACCGTGGGTCACAGATTAAAGAAAGGTGAAGGACCTATGGGAACTACAGCTATTCTGGCCCTACTGTCCCACCACAGCCTCATGTTTTTTTTTTTTTCTAAATCAGTGTCTTCATTGTTTTAAAAATTGACACATTGTATTTTTGCATATCTTCCATTTATTAATTCATTCATTAAAGAGTCATTGAGTGTCAGCTATGTTCTGTTCTAACTGTTCTAAATGCTGAGGAAACAGTGGTGACTAAGAAAAGGTTCCTGCCCCTCTGGGACCAGTCCAGACTCTTCAAATTCATCATGTGGATGTGTGAGGCCTCCTTAGGAGGACTGAATAATCAAACACAGCTTCTGGTATTAATCTTTTAGAAAACTCAGTAATGTTTCTGACTACTCCTTCCATCAAACCAAATCTGATAGTCACTGCATTCATTTCCTAGAGCTACAGTAACAAATTACCACAAATTTGGTGGCTTAAACAAACACATTTATTCTCTCACAGTTCCGGAGGCCCGAAGTTCATAATCAAGGTATCAGCAGGGCTGTGCTTCTCCTGAAGGCTGTAGGCAAGGATCCTTTCTTTGCAATTTCCTGGCTTCTGGTGGCTCCTGGCAATCCTTGGCGCTCCCCAGTTTGTAGCTGCATCACGCCAATCTGTGCCTCCATCTCCACATGGCCTCCTTCCACTGTGTCTCCGCATGGTCCATCTTCCCTATGTGTCTTCACATGTCTCTCTTCCCTGTGTGCCCTCACGTGACCTTCTCTGTGTCTCTGGTCTTCTGACCATTCCACAAACTGTAACCTCCACACAACTGCTGAAGTTTCTCTTCTAATGTTCTGGATACACCTTCTTATGTAATGGATACATTTTTCCTCATAAATTTTAATCTATCTCTAATTTATTTGGCTATAATGTGTGAGATAGGGGCATAACTTTACCTTTTAATACAGTTCCCCAACACCATTTATGAAATCAACCATCCTTTCACTTCTGATGATGCAATGTCATCTTTGACTTATAATAAATCCCCATATGAACCTGGATCTCCTCTTCTTTTCCATCTAACCATTGGCTCATTCCATTGCTAAAACCACATTGCTCACTAACTTTATAATATGTTTTAATACCTGGTATATAAGTCATCATTATTGTTCCTTTTTTTTTCTACAAATATATCTTGGGTATTCTCATGCATTTATTGTTCCAGTTAAACTTTATAACTATTTTAGTAAAACCTTCAAAAACTTTTCATTGGCAGTTTTGCTGGAATTATATTTCATTTTGAAAGAATTGACATCTTTACAATATTGAGCCTTTTATTAATTTAAGGCATCCTTTACACTCTTTAGTGAAGTTTTATAGTTTCCTTCCCATAAGTCCTGCACATTTCTATAATTCGCTCCCTGGCCCATCTCTTCAACCATCCACTTGCCATCACTCTCAAGCATGAAGCCTTTCTTTTCCCATGGAGTCTTCTAGAAAAATCCCAACCATGGGTTGATCCAAGTGATCACCTTCAACATGCACTTGAAATGAAATATCACTTCACACCCACTAGGATGGCTATAATAAAAAAGATAGACCATAACAAGTGTTGGCAAGGCTGTAGAGAAATTGAAACCCTTGTACGTTACTGGTGGGAATGTAAAATGGTGCAGCTGCTGTGAGGACCTTAGAAGGTCCTCAAAAAGTTAAAAATAGGTTGCCATGTGGCTTAGCAATTCTACTCCAAGTTATAGTCTCAAGATAATTGAAAATATATATGTCCATGTAACAACTTGTCCATGGATCTTTGCAGCAGCACTATTCATGATAGCCCAAAAGTGGACACAATCCAAATGTCCATCCATTGATGAATGGATAAATAAACTGTGGTATATCCATTCAATAGAATATGATCCAGCCATAAAAAGGGATGAAGTACTGATAAATGCTGCAACATGAATGACCCTTGAAAACATTATGCTAAGCAAAAGCAACCAGATACCAAAGGCCACTTACTTTATGATTCCATTTCAATGAAAAGTCGAGAAAAAAACAAATCTAAAGACCCAGGAAGACTAGTTGTTGCCAAGGGTTGAGGGGAGCAGAGAATGAGGAATGACAGCTAAGGGGTACACAGTTGCTTTCCAGGATATAAAAATGTTCTCTAATTAGGTACTGGTGATAGCTGCACAACTTTGTAAATATACTAAAAAATCACAGAATTATACAAAATGGAGAATTTTATAATATGTGAATTATATCTCAGTAAAATAACAAAAAATAATTTTTAAAAACATGCATATACATGGGCAGCTAAGCGCTTCTAGGGAGAATCACCTGAACCCACAGATTGTTGTCACTATAAATTCATGGCCTTCCACCTTTAACTGAGTACCCAGCTAACTTCCATGTTTTCCTAGTCAGATCTCTCTTTCTAATGGCCTGTGCACTACTTTACTCAAACCCAACCCTCCCACCTCCCATTCACTCTTAGAAGATAACATCATCACAAAGAAGAAGGCTTTCCCACTTCCCTTTACCAAGCCTATAAACCTCACTTTCTGCACCAATTCCCTCTTCCTACCCTCCCATTACAGGGGAGAGCTGTTTCTGCATTTCTTTCAGACTAATCCCTGTGCTCTGTATCCCAGTTCTCCAAAGACCATCCCTCTATCCCCTCTTCTGTATCTTCAACCTCAACCTCTCCCTCAGCACTAAAACCAACTCAAGTCTATCCCACATAAAACAAATAAACAAACAAAACCAGAGTAACGTCATCAAGAAGGAGATACAGGTTGTTCCTGACTTCAGTCTCCCTCACAAGAAGACCAGCTAGCTAGCAACTAACCATAGACAAAACGCCACTGTGAAAATCCCAGCACCCAGGCGTGAGGTTGAAGCACCCCCTGGACCACACAGTCCAAGAAAGACTACATTAGAAGAGTAGGAGGGGGCTTCCCTGGTGACGCAGTGGTTAAGAATCTGCCTGCCAATGCAAGGGACACAGGTTCGAGCCCCGGCCCAGGAAGATCCCACATGCCGCGGAGCAACTAAGTCCATGCACCACAACTACTGAGCCTGCACTCTAGAGCCCACGCGCCACAACTACTGAGCCCATGTGCCACAACTACTGAAGCCCACACGCCTAGAGCCTGTGCTCCACAACAAGAGAAGCCACCACTATGAGAAGCCTGTGCTCCACAACGAAGAGTAGCCCCCACTCGCCACAACTAGAGAAAGCCCACGTGCAGCAACTAAGAACCAGTGCAGCCAAAAATAAGATAATTAATGATTTTTTTAAAAAAAAAGAAGAGTAGGAGGTGCAGCTACACTCTAACCACATTGTCCCTCCCCCAGGCTGGCACACCACCACACCCAGAGGGCTCCCTGGGCCTAGAGTTTCTCCAGGGGTAAAAAGAGTGCCCAAGGTAGACATCCAGCTCCCCCAGCATTGGAGGACACTTCCTGGGAGGCCCACTTGGGTCTCACCTCTTAGGGGATCATTGGGGTAATCTGCAAGGCTTGACCACTGGAGATCAGAGAGAGATGGTGCCATCAGCCCATATCATGGGAGACCACATTCCTACTCACAGAGGCACCCAACCAGACATCTCAACCAGTGGCTCTGCCCATCTGCAGGGCCAAGCCATGGTCCCATTTGGCCAGGGAGCTTGCTTGGCAGATGTACCTGATTTGGGTCACCAGACAATAAGCTGGACTGGCTATGGAGCCTGTTCTATGGCCCCGCCCAGGCAGGGAAGCCAATTTGCAGCCCTGCCCAACTGCTGACACAGTCTCCATTCTCACCCAACCAGAAAGCCTGGGCAGAGAACCTAGGCAGCCGCAGAGCCCATCCTACAGACCCAGTGAGGCAGGGAAAGAATCCAGCAGCTCCACCCAATTGTTAAGTATAGCCTCTGGCCTCGCATAACCAGGGAGCCTAAGCAGTGACTCTCCCCTGCCCTGCAGCAGAGCTCACTCAGCCTATGGACCTACTCAACTGCCTAACACAGCTTACACCCTTACCAGGCAGGGAGCCCAGCCAACGCATCATCGGGAAGCATAGCCTGCGGCCCTACTGGACTAAGGAGCCTGGACAGTGGCCCCACTTGACCATGGAGCACAGTCCCTAGACCCACCCAGCTGAAGGACACAGCTAAGGCCCCTGCCCACCACAAAGCCGAGCCAGTGACGTTGCCCAACAGCAGAACATGGCCAGCAATCTACCTGATCTCCAAGTCCAGCCTGCTACCCACCCGACACTGGGGCACAGCCTGCATCCCCACCTGATTGCAGAGCACAGCCTGAGGCCCCTTCTGACCACAGAGCCCTGCTGCAGCCCCACCTAAAGACAGAGTCCAGCCAGCGGCACCATCCAGCCAGGAGCACAACCCGACACCCTACCCAAACAGGAACGCTGCAGAACCCAACCCGCAGCCCTGCCCAGTCACAAAGTCCAACCAGTGATACCACCCTGTGATACACAGCCTGCGACCTTGACCTTGCGCAATCAGAGGCGACTACAGAGTCTAACTAGTGACCCCACCTGACTGCAGAACACAGTCAGCAGCCCCACCCAGTCAGGGAGTCCACCTAGGGCCCTGTTAAGGCCAGCCAACAGGCCACCCAACCATGGAACCCAGCCCATGGCATCCCTCCCGACCTCACAGCATGGGCAGAGGCCTCAACCTCACGACCCAATCACCTCCCGAAGGCACCACCTCCTAATCCCATCACACTGGGAATTCGGCTTCAACATATGAATTTTAGAAGGACACAAATATTCAGTCCATAGCATATCCAGAGCCCCACTTGGCCCAGGCCCTGTCTTCTTGGCCAATTGTCATCTGCTGCCTACACCTCCTCTCTTCCTGCACATTCACTCAGCAAACATTTAGTAAGCTAAATACTAGGTGAAGATACACTTCTCCATTCTGAAGATACAACAGTGAACAAGACCAACAAGGTTCCTACACTCTTGTGATGTTCCTACATCCTACATGCTGGGAGTGGAAAATGAAATAAACAAGTACCAAAGAGATGAGACCACTACAGGGGATGACCCTATTGTGAATAAAACAGACTGATGTGAAAGAGTGACTGGTGGGGGTGAGGGGCTGCTTTTAGAAGGGGTGGTGGGGAGTGACCTCTCTGAGAAGAAGACACCTGAGCTGAGACCTGGGTGATTCAAAGGGACCACCATAAAAGTTCAAGGCAGAGAGCTTTTAGACAGAGGGAATGGCAGGAATGAAAGGCAGGAATAAACTTGGCAAGTTTGAAGGACAGAAAAACTTCCCCAATCCCCCAAGGCACGGATAACCCCAGCTACAGGATAGTTCCCATAGTACTTTGTGTCTTCTCCATCGTGGAATTTAAAACACTATATTGGAATTGTATGTTTAATTAAATGTCCTCCCCAATACATCATAAGTTTTGCAAGACAGAAAGTTTATTTTAGCACATGGTGGACCCACATGCCATGTGGTGTGGCGAAAGTAGTTTTAAAAATAAAGAATTTTTTAAAATAGATGCTCAATAAATATCTTTGCATGAGCTTTCCAGATGGTTATATCTGAAAATAATGTTTTTGTTTCCTTCCTAATATTTGTATTTATTTCTTTATACTGTTTAATGGCATTGGCTACAATTTCTAAGACATGGTTGAGTAACTATGGTGATAGCAGGCATTCTATCTTGTCGTGACTTTAGTAAGAATGCTTTATTTTCACCAACAAGTAAATGGCACCGCTAATGGCTCTTTGTAGATACTCTCTTTCATGTGAGACAAGTCACTTTCTGTATCTCATTTACAAAGAGCTGTTGTTTCTTTATTTTTAAGGGAAAAGTAGATGCTGAATTAAATTGAATGGCTTTGAGAAACTACCAGGAGGATCATACCGAGTTTCTTCTCTATCAAATTAATGTGATCCATTAAAGTACTAGCTATCCTAATATGGAACTCTCTTTGTGTTTCTGGAGTAAACTTTACCTAATTGTGGTGAATTATTCTTTTAAATTAAGGGGCAGTCTAGGATTGTGGATAAAAGCTGGGACTTAGGAACAGTCAAAATGCAAATGAGAAAGAAAAAATCCATTAGGATGAATAAATGAAACTGAGAACTGAGTCTTCGAGGAGTAAAATAAAGCAGACAAATTCCTGGCAAATCTGACCAAGAAAAAAACGACAGCCAACGTTAGGTATAAGAAGCTGTACACTCAGAGGCAGGGAGCACTCACTAAATCTCAGTTTCCCCTCTTTAATCACAGACTATGCACCTCACTAATGTAAGGCTTAAATGCGATAATGTGTGTGAAACACACAGTGCATGAGCGCAGCACTGGCTCCATAGAGGAACTAAAAGAAGTTGTCCTTAAAAACTGCTAACATCTCATTTGGGCTTTTATTTTTGACTGCCCTTAACAGATTATACCAGTCTAATAACACGAACAAGGACATTTCCCTTCTTTCTCTGTGTTCTCGAAGATTTTAAATAACCCAGGCCTTCTCTGTTCATACACTTTGCTTTTAAAACCACGTGAGATCCCAATGGCACATTAGATCCTAATTTCTTAATGGCTTTCTCAATTTCTTTCCTTGTTCTTGATCTACTTAAGTTCTTCTACCTATTCTAAAGGCAATTTTGGTAATTTCTATTTTCTTAGTAAATCATCCATTTAACCTATGATTTTCAAATTATAACATTTCACATAGTGTTCTTTTACGTCCTCTGCATCTGACGTTGCCGCCACGGCAAGGATCCCAACTTTGTACAGCAAGGTGTTCAACAGACTGCACCATCGCTTTCTAGAACTCCACCCATCAATGTATACTCTAGCCACACAGGACTGTGTGTGTGGCCCGATACCCCAAGTAGTTTTGTCTCTGTGTCTTTGCTTCTGCTTCCTGACTGGAATGTTTCCTTCCGGTTTCTACACTTGATGCAATTCTACTCTTCATCTAAGATCCAATTCAAATGCCAATTTGACTGCAGAACAGAAGTGGTCCCTCCTACCTCTGTGCTTAGGTAACTCTGTGCTCATAATACTTCTCATAGGACATTTCACGTGGTATCGTAATTGTTTATATTTCTCCGCAGCTAGGTTTTGAGTTCCTGATGACAAACTACATCTAATTAAATTTTCTTTTTTACATCCTTGCTCTATCTAATCTTAGTACTTAGCAAGATGACTGGCACATAGTAGTAGCTTAATAAATAAAATGTCCTGACAGCACCCTGCACTTGGCCTTTACAGTTTGTGGTGATACATTACACACACACAGAGACACATACATAATATACATTTGGTCTGTTTTCCCACTATACTGAGGACAGAGATCTGAATGTTTTGCTCTCCACTGTACCCCCCAGCTCTGGCACATGGTAAATACTCAAAAAATATCTGTTGAAGGAATATTATTTGATGTACATTAAGTATGACTGAATCTACAGGAGGCAACTATTTGTCTAAGAGTGAGATGGCTTCACCTAAGACAGCTTTGGGGTTTGACATATTAATAGAGATTTGAGAGACCCTTACGCTACAGCCACTCAAGTGCGGTCATTAGATGGGGACCCATCAGGAGGCCCCGAATGAGGAAAGTCTGCCACTCTTGTGGCACAACAGCTTTTGAAACAATGGCGGCAACGGCACGGAACCAAGTCTCCTGCATTCATTCATTCAACAAATATATACTGAGTGACTACCATGTGCCAGGTACTTCTGGGGAGACCGAGCATTCCCCCATTCAGACACTTCCAACCCAACCACGTACGCTTCCCCTTGGAAGTAAGCCATGGTACGTTAATGCTACGAAGAGAAATCCCCCCAAAACCTGTCTGATGGTCCCTCCCTATGACGACACTACTTGCTACAGCAGAAAAGATGGAAAAATCATAAATGGAGTCAATCTGGGGATCTATTTTATATACTTTGAGAGCCTTGCATCCTAATGCCTGGGCTTTTGCAACGTCTTTAAAAGGAGACAAGATCAGAGGTCCCGTGGGAGAGGAAGCAGGCAGTGGTGCGGCACTGCGATGAGGGAAGGAGCCAGCGGGGAGGTGGCTGAGTCACATTCACAGGCCACATCAGCATTCACAATGGCCCCCGACTTGTCGTCCAGCACCCATCTGACACCATTCGCCATACATTCGTGCACCATAGTCACACGGCCACAGAGTGAGTACCAGGGAGTGACTGAAGCCAGGCCCAAATGATCACAGTGAATCTGTCACAGAGCAGAAACATCCCGCCTGTCCCTGGGCATGGCAGAAACCCCGCTGTCCTGCTGGGGGAATAAGAGGCTCTACTGAGTCAAATCAAGCAAATAGGAAGCCATCAGACCCGCTTAACCTCTAACGAGCACAGCGACGGTCCGGATTTCTCGGCACTTGTCAGGCTGCACCTGGGTAAGATGTCGCTCTCCTGAGGACACTCCATAATAAAGAGGCAGCTGAGCCGGAGCAGGTTAGAGGAAAGCCATGTAACTAAATCATGTCATATATAAATGGTTGCATACAGAGGGACATTTTTCAAAGATGTGAAAGGCTGCCATGTGTCGGAATTAGATTCTGTTCTGTATGACCCCAAGAGGTAAAAGGAGTATCAGAGGGTGAAAGTATAGGAAGAAAGATCACAGCAGCACAGCTCAACAGAATAACCAAAGACTGCCTGGGTCAGCCAGCCAGGGAGAAAGTGAGATCTCTGTTGTGAAAACCAAGACAGTCATTTGACACAGATTCTGCAAAGGATGTGGAAGGATCAGAGAAGTGATTTTGCTAGATAACATTTCAGTTATCATCCAAATATGAGCGCATATTAACACAACTAAAGGGAATCTTCAGATGGACGCATCAGACAATGATGCGGGTGAGAAGTGGTGGCTCTTGTTCACATCAGTTCTATCTAAACTGCTCACCTCGCTTCTAGCCAACAGTGAGAATGACTTATTTGAATTTCTTTTTGGCTCCAGACACCCTCCGATATGAATCTTAGTGAGCAGTAAAATGGAGAGAGCCTGGAGAACGAGCCACACATCTGGATAACGCATATCCTTGAAAAACTCATCCAGAAATAATTAAGAATTGAGTAAAATAAAATGGTGGGGGTGGGGGGAGAGGGGGAGAGGGAGAACCTGCTTCTATTAGAATCTGAACAAAAAATACACTGAAACAGGCCAAATTTTGCTTGCTTCAAACCCAGCTGGCAATGGATATTAACTACATCATTTTGATGGCGCTGAGGGAGCAAAGCGGGGCAGACATGTGGTCCTCACTGCAGGCAACGTCACAGCCCTGGGCAGGAGCTCAGTAAAGTCTGTGAACGAGGCTGTCAGGCCGGCCTTACATCTGAGAGCCAGGAATGAACTGAAATCTACGATCCTGGGAAAGAGAGATGATGCAACGTACCAGGGGCCAGCGTGGTTAAGTAGAAGGGACTTATGGATATGCTGAAGCCAGAAACTGTGGTGACCTACCCTTCATGGACTGTTGACGGTAAAACCCAGAGCTAGGTAAGGTCACTTTCAGGCTGGTTTGGGACTGCATGTTACCATGGGATCACTAACTATCCTGGACAAGTCAACTGTCAATGACATAAAATATCAAATGAGCTTCATGACATCAGTGACTTCAGCTTCTCATTAAAATTCTCTGTAATACCCACTGAACTATCAGAGACAAAGTGTTGCCTCAAAAACAGTATATTTCGAAATGTGGTAAGTTCAAATGCTACAAGTACATCGTAAGAAAAAAGAAAGCGTTCATCCTCCAGCGTTTTAGCACTCCAAATATTAATTTAAATAACGATAAAATTGAGCATGAGGAAGAAAGGGGTTAAAACTGATTTTTCATCTGATGTCAAATGTGGTCTCTCTGCCCAACTATTTATCTGAAAGGCAGGCGCTATATGCGTTTACTTCCTGGTCTTAATTCGTGTTTTGCCATGCTCAACAATTTTAATGTCAAGAGGAAGAAACTAAGTGAGGAAGGGAGGGTGCTGGTCTGAACCCAGAGAGTTGATCTAATTGAACTGAAAAAAATTAAAACCCCTCTCCATCTGTTCAGTACGCCGGCTGATGGAGCGCTAGCGCAGGTAGGGAGGAAATCCATCAGAGACCAGCTATAAATAGATTTTTATTTCATCTGCTAAAAGCCTGGCAGCCGAGGTGGGAGGCTGCCTGCACCGGCAGCCGGGCAAAAGCTTGGAGCTGCCTTTATGTTTAGGTAGAAGGGGCGAGGAGACAGAAACCTAAAAACACAAAATGAAGGCAATTTCCCAATAACTCATTGGACAACCAACCGAGAGTCACGACGTCTGTTTAAAACGCGTGACCACCTAGAGGGGTGGGATGGGGAGTGAGGGAGGGAGGGAGACGCAAGAGGGAAGAGATATGGGAACATGTGTATATGTATAGCTGATTCACTTTGTTATAAAGCAGAAACTCACACACTGTTGTAAAGCAATGATACTCCAATAAAGATGTGGGAAAAAAATAAATAAATAATATAAATAGAAGAAGTCCAGGAAAAAAAAAAACAAAAAACGCATCGGGCATTTCTGCTGAGTGCTGGGGAGATACAAAATCAATCTGACCCCCTCATGAGGACTGTACAGAATCTGATGGGAAAGACACCTTCACTCATCCCTTACATAGCAAAGTTTATGTTCCAACTTCCCTTGCAGCATCTACAAAACTGAATCAAGAGTGAGGAGAGCACAGGTAACAGAATAATGCCAACTTTACTGATGTGCCATAATGGCCTCAGGATGAGGCCAACGGAAGTCCAAAATGTACCAAAATGTCAATCAGAATAAAACAGTTTTGTGGAAAAGAGAAACCAGCAGGCACAATCGATAGAGTATCAGAAGGACCGGAGGGGCAAGAAGCGTTCTGGTCCCTCTCTCTAGGTGTAAGTCAGAGAGGGAAACTCCTCGTCACGTCCGTCCCCTTCGGCCTCTGCCCCCTTCACACCTCACGTCGGGAGGGGAGACAACAAACCCCAGCCACGTCGAATGAACGGAGAGCCCGGGAGGTGACCAGGATCTTGCTCTTTGAGTAAAGATGGAATCGACGGATGTCTCAAGACAGGCCTGCTGTGACTCTTTGGACCAGATACTGAAGAGCAACATGTCAGAGATTATACTTCCAAGCAGGACCCCGGAGAAGGGGGGTCGGGGAGGGGAAACAGGAGTATGTTTATTTCATTGGGAGAAGTGCAGGCTTAGGGAAAACTTCCCCAGGCCCTTCAAGAACATTAAGGATACTATGGAGAAGATAACGCCCCGCTATTCTTTGGCCACCAAGGACAACGAGAGAAATGGGATTGAACTGTGGCAACGGAAAACTGGGTTAAATGTGAGGAAGCCATTCCTGACAGTGAAGGTTATTAGACACAGAAAAGGGAAACTAGAGGCAATTAGGGATACTCTCTGGAGGTCTTTCAAAAAGCAGAATGGCTTGGCAACTATCTGGGGGTAATTTAGGTACAGTTCTGCCCACTGCTCTGGCCTTTATCAGTGCTCTAACTCATCCCCTGGCCCGGACACGACACATCCACCTCAGTAAACTACTGTCACGCTCTGTTCAATAATGAGCTCTCCAAAGAAGAATAGGCATTAAGAAAATGGCAAAAGCTCTCTTGGAAGTAAAACTCATTTTTCTTTATTTAAACTGCAAGTTGGGTTTTTGTGGTTTGCTTTTTTTTTTTTTCTTTTCCTAACACATATCCCAGAAATAGCCAAACAAAGCTCATCTACACTGATCTGTGATTCCAAAGCATTAAAAGGAATCTAGATGGAGATTAAGTGTGGAGAAGGTTCTGAGCCAGAGACACACGGAAGAATTCATCATTCACCTCTGTGCTAGGTGCTGTCTAGCATGGGAAACTACAGCCTAGAGAGTCTAGGATCTGCTTCTCAGGAGGCTAAGAAAGGAGATTCCCATTGGTTTGGCTACAAGGAGGCAAACTAAATGACCTCTAGGATTCTAAAATTCTGACGTCTTTGTTTATCTTACGGCTCTATACTCGATGTCATATTTTTAAAAGTCAAAAGAGTCTCACATCTGAAGAGGTCCATGTTCTTTAAAGTACATGGATATCAATTATTCTCCCTTTATTTGAAGAAGGAAAGAAGACTTTTTAAACAGGACCCTCTTCTCCTGTCATACCCATCATTACTCTTGATTAAATTGACTTGATTGAATTGTCTGTGGTCTTTCTTCACCACTTTACTACAGGCTCCATGAGGGCAGAGGTGTTTCTGTTTTATCCATTACTGTATCCTCATCACTTAGCTCTCATAGACACTCAGATATTAAATGAATGATGAATTGAGTGCTTGAATGAATGAATGAAGGGCAGAGGACTAACCTCAGTACGCAGCCCCAAGTGGTATATGGAAGAGCTACTACAATAGTAGCAGCTTACTCTCTGCCTAGTGACCCCATCACAGAGTGAACAAATGCCAAATAATGGAATGAACAAGGGATTTGGAGGCAGAAGACCTGATTGAGCCCTAGTGTTGTCATTAACTAGGCCAGGCACTGCACCTCACCTCTCTGAGGCTCAATTTGCTCGCCTGAAATGGGTGTGATGTGTGTATTGTGTGTGTCTCACACTGCTGCAGTAACTTAGGCTATAGATGTAGAGAAAACAAAGTTTCTAACTGAACAAAAGATAGTCATTATTTTCACATATTCTTTATTAAAGTTTTCCCCAAACTTCTAAACAGTGGAGAAGTGACACAGAGATGGTGACTGGTGTCAAATGCTGATTCCAGGGAAGAATTCAGTAAGTGGGAGAAGGAAGAAATGTCAAATCTTAGCCAACAAGAGGACATGTAGCTGGCTTCCCTCTGTGCTGTTGGGAGGCTCATTCACTGCACTAAATGGCTCACAAGTGTAATAAGGCAAACATGCATTGAGCAAAGCACGTGGCCACTGCCCTTAAGAAAGGTGAGTCTGGTGGTGATCACTTTAAAATGTATAGAAATATTGAATCACTGTGGTGTACACCAGAAACTAACATAGTGTTGTAGGTCAATTATACTTCAAAAACAATCAATCATAGAAAAAGAGATCAGATTTGTGGGTGTGTGGGGATGATGGGGAGAGGAGGACAAGATGAAGGCGGTCAAAAGGCACAAACTTCCAGTTATGCGTAAGTACTGGGGATGTGATGTACAACATGCTAAATATAATTAACACCGTTGTATGTCACACATTAAAGGTGTTGAGAGAGTAAATCCTAAGACTTCTTATCGCAAGGGAAAAATACTTTTTTCTATCTCTTTGATGTTGTATCTGTATGAGATTGCGGACGTTCACTAAACCTACTGCGGTAATCATCTCATGGTATATGTAAGTCACATCATTATGCTGTACACCTTAAACTGATACAGAGTCAATTATATCTCAACAAAACAATAAAACTGGAAGGAAAAAAAAAAAAGCAAGGCTGAAAAGTCCAGGCCGGGATGCTTGCCTTAAGGTCTGGATTTGCAAGTCCAGTATTGCTGTTAACTTCTACCTAGAACTTTACTCTCAGTTATGGATGAACCACCATCCGACAGACAGTGGTGCCACATGGCCTGAACAACCAAGCCTGCCGTCGGAGCACACTTTCATACGCAGATTTTAAAACAGACACATAATCTCCAAACAGCTCCATGTAAATCGCAAGGAGCAGGGAAAGGAGAGGGCGTGTCACACACACAACACTCACCATCGGCCCCAGTCCTCCTGGTTTCTGGACCTTCTGTGTGTTCTTTTGTTTTGCAAAGCGATTTGGGAGATTAGGTGGGTTTTGTTTAGGCGGGGTGGCTATGGAAAGTTGGGGAATAAGTGCTACTTGATTGCACCACAAAAGATACACAAGGAGCCTCAGCCACAACTCAATCCCCCTTGCCCCAACAGTTTGAATTTCTCAATTAAGTTATTTTGTTAGCAAGAGGACTGGTGAGGGAAAGGAGAAAGTGCTTATTGCACCGAGATTATTCACTGTATAGAAATCAGTGTAAGCAGATCAACAGAACATTCTTTCTAAGGGTCTGAGAGCTCCTCTTTGGTGATGCTGCTGATGCAACAGGACTGTGCCCATCTTATTGGCGGGCTTAGGAGGCTCTGCAAACAGCAAAATAAAACTTCCCAACAGTCACTAATTCAGAACTGGAGCTGAGGAACTGGGAATCTGCCCAAAGATTTCCATTGACCAAAAATCTACACCACAAATAAAAACTTAATCCTCTAAATATTAATTAAAGGGATAAAATTCTGGAACATTCAAAGAGACACTAGTCCCACTAGCCCTCTCTGCCACGTCCAAAAGCAAGGGGTGTAAATATTAGCATTAAAATCATCTTTGAAAATGAAAACTGAAAGCATTCCAATTTTTCAAACATATACCAATAGTTCACTTCAAAAGTCACCATAGGGACTTCCCTGGTGGCGCAGTGGTTAAGAATCCGCCTGCCAATGCAGGGGACATGGGTTTGAGCACTGGTCCGGGAAGATCCCACGTGCTGCAGAACAACTAAGCCTGTGCGCCACAACTACTAAAGCCCATGCGCCACAACTACTGAAGCCCATGCACCTAGAGCCCGTGCTCAGCAACAAGAGAAGCCACCACAATGAGAGGCCCGCACACCGCAAGAAACAGTAGCCCTGCTCGCAGCAACTAGAGACAGCCCGCACGCAGCAACAAAGACCCAATGCAGCCAAAAATTAATTAATTAATTTTTTTAAGTCACCATAAGGAAAATTAAAAATCAAGCCAAACATTGAGAAGATATTTTTAACCCATATAATAATGGTATATAAAATGGTATATAAAATGTACCCCCCAAAAGGTATATGAAATAGACTACAAATTAATAAGAATAAAACAGCTCAAAAGAAAAATGTACATAGGATATGAAGAAAGAATGTACAGAAAAGGAAATCTAAACTGTCAGCATAAAAAGATGCTCGATCTCATAAGTAATCAGCAACACAAACAAAAGTAACAGCAAAATATTTCTTGTACATTAGATTGATAAAATTTTCAAAGTCTGATACCACCAAGTATTGGTGAAGATGTAGAAGATATAGAGATTTGAGAACTTTGATGCCCTAGTGCACGGATGTTACCTGGTATGAATGCTTTGAAGAGTAACTTGGCGATACTGAGTAAAGTTGACATATTTGGCAACTCAGCTCCATTTCTAGGTAATTCCCCTAGAGATCACAAATATGTGTAAAAAGCATGTGCCAGTTGGCAGTTATAGCACAGTCAGCACAAGGCAAAAAATTAAGTGTCCATCAACAGAAGAATGGATAAACTAAAACAAAATAATCTGCAGCATCAGACCTACAGTAGCAACATGGATAAATCTCAAAAATATCCAATTTCATTGGCGAAAGGATAGCAACAGTATAAAATCATTTATATACATTTTAAATTATGTAAAACAAGTTACATTGTTTATGGCTATATATATATAAATATATTTCTCGTACATTATTTAGTATATATATATTCAATAATACTGCAAAAATGTGGATGGAAATGTTCTACACCCATTTCAGGGATGAGAGAATAAGGTTTTACTTATATCCCTAATGTTTCATTCTCTTTAAAAAAAAAAAAAAAACCTGAAGCAAATAAATATGGCATTTGCTAGTTCTCGATAATGAGTACATGGGTATTCTTTTTGTTAAATACTTAACTATGTGTTTGAAAGGTTTTCATAATTAAAACTTTTTAAAGCATTATAAAAATACATGTGTAACCCATGGTCTACTGGCACACAGAGCTAGAAATCATACAGAATCAGGTACATTATCTTTACCCATCAGTCACATGCTTGATGTAACTTGACTAGATAACTGTCTTTCATATTTGTGTAATATCTATCAGTTAAATTGCTTTCAGGCATATTGCCTCATTTAATATTCTTAACAACCTTTTGATTTAGGTATTATGACATCCATTTTTCTGAGAAGAAAAGCCAACCTTTATAGTTCTGAAGATTTTCCCAAGATCACCTACTTAGTAAGTGATCTAGTCCTGGGCTTCAGTACTGTCATTACTCTGCCTCAGGTGACCATTAAGAACCCTGAAAATCTATTTTTCTAAAGACATATGCATCATCCTCAAGATCTGCGTTATCTACCCGAAACCACAGGTGTTAAGCTAGTAAATTAAATGAAATACTTTACCACTGAAATTTTTAAAGCCACCAATCAGATCCATTTATTCTATTTCTAATATACTGACCTCTTCTAAAAATAAGTTACAAAAGTCTGATAAAATCTAGCATGTTATTAATAGGAAAAATGGAAACCTTGCACAGGCAGGCTTTTCTCTCCTTTTAAAGATAAATTCTCAAAGTTAATAAACTGGAAACTATAATCTTGTTTCTTCACATAAAATCTTTCATTCAGTGTGCTCATGGTAAACACATACCAATCTTAGGGAAACTAGTGATTAGAAAGGACCTAGTCCCTAATTTGGGAATTTAAATATCATTAAATAAATTATCAAACATAAGTAGCACCAACAATATAAGCTAAATTTAACGAATACACAGCTCAGGGACTGTTCAGGTTATTTTACCAAGTACAAAACAATATAAATAACAGTATCACCTAGGGGAATCTGAACTTCAACCCCACTAGCAGTAACAAGGCACATCTCCCACCCAGGCTATAAATAAGGGCCAGTGAGGAACCTGGACTTCCACCACAACCTCATAGTCATGAGGGAGTGCCTCCTCTTCCCTGATGCCAGAGGGTCAGAGAAGTTCTATTAAAACAGAAGACTTAAGTAAGATCCACAGTCTTATAACGTAACACCCCAAACATCCAGGATATAATCACAATCACTTGTCATACCAAGAACAAGGAAAATCTCAACCCAAACGGGAAAAAGACAATTACTGATGCCAGCACCAAAATGACACAGATGCTGGAATTATCTGACTAGGATTTTTAAGCAGCTATCATAAAACTGTTTCAACAAGCACATTAAACAAATGAAAAAATAGAAAATCTCAGTGAAGAAATGGCAGATAAAATACAAATTAAAACTCACTAGATAGGCTCAGTCACAAAATGAGAGTGACAGAGGAAAGAATCAGTGAACCTGAAGATAGGAGCAATAGAAATTACCCAATATGAACAATAAAGAAAGAACAGACTTAAAAAAAAAATGATCAGTGCTTCCCTGGTGGTGCAGTGGTTGAGAATCTGCCTGCCAATGCAGGGGACACGGGTTCCAGCCCTGGTCTGGGAAGATCCTACATGCCGCGGAGCAACTGGGCCCGAGCCACAATTACTGAGCCTGCGCATCTGGAGCCTGTGCTCCGCGACAAGAGAGGCCGCGATAGTGAGAGGCCCGTGGACTGCAATGAAGAGTGGCCCCCGCTTGCCACAACTAGAGAAAGCCCTCGCACAGAAACGAAGACCCAACACAGCCATAAATAAATAAATAAATAAATTTTTAAAAGTTATGTTGGCCCAACCAGTAAGTTACAACTATTTGTCAAAAAAAAAAAGAGATCAGTGTCAAGCACCTGTAGGACCATAACCAAAAAAATCTATCATTCATATCATCCAAGTCCAGAAAGGAAAGCAGAAAGAAGGCAGGCCTAAAAATGGACTCAAAGAAATTATGGCTGAAAACCTTAAAAATTTGGCAAAAGACATAAACCTACATATTCAAGAAGCTGAGTAAACTGTGGGATAAATCCAAAGAAATCCATGCCAAGACACATCATAATCAAACTCTTTGAAAATCAGAGACAAAGCGAAAGATTGTGAAAGTAGGGAGAGGGAAACATTTTACCTAGAAGAGAAAACAATTGGAATGACAGCAGTTTCTCATCAGAAACCACAGAAGCAGAAGGAAGTGGCACAACATTTTTCAAGTGCTGGGAAAAAAAAAAAAAAAAAGCTATTAGCCCAGAATTCTATATCCAGCAAAATTATCCTTTACAAAAAAATGGACATAAGACATTCTCAGATGAAGGAAAACCAAGAGACTTGTTTCCAGCAGACCTGCCCTAAAAGAATGGCCAAAGAAAGATCTCTAAACAGAAATGGTAAGAATGCAACAACAAGGTCCTACTGTATAGCACAGGGAATGATATTCAATATCTTGTAATAACCTATAATGGAAAATAACCTGAAAAAGAATAGATATATATAGGTATAACTGAATCACTTTGCTGTACACCAAAAACTAACACAACACTGTAAATCAACTATACTTTGATAAAAAAAAAAAAGAAATGGTAAGAATGCATTAATGATAATGTTAATACTTTGTGTTAAAAATGAAATATGACTTTTTATTCCATGATAATGTATAAATACTATTTTATGTGAGTGATTAGAGTATTGCCCTGATTAACGCACCATGCAAAACTCCATACTATAAAATAATTTACAGATGATGAATGTGGCGTTTGGGTTATTTCCACAAAAAGCTAGACATCATGAGCTCTTAAGTCAAGTCTAATATTTTACCATTATCTATGCTGGAAAGTCTAATTCAACTTACAGCATTTCAGTTTACAATAAGCTTTTCAAAAGCATAACCTGCTGTGAGTACTAATACTGCCTATTGACCCAGCAATTCCACTTCTGGGTATATACCCAAAAGAATTGAAAGCAGAGACTCATACAGATATTTTTACACCCAAACTCAAAGCAGCACTATTCATAAAGCCAAAGGTGGAAACAACCCAAGTGTCCATCAACAAACAAACAGGTAAACAGAATGTGGTATATATATACAGTGGAATATTATTCAGCCTTAAAAAGGAAGGACATGCTGACACGTGCCACAGCATGAATGAACGTTGACGACATTATGCTAAGTGAAATATCCAGTCACAAATACAGTATGATACAACTTACATGCAGTACCTAAAGAAGTCAAATTCATAGAGACAGAAAGAAAAATGGGGGTTGCCAGGGACCTAGGAGGAGGGAGAACAGGAAGTTGTTGTTTAATAGGTACAGAATATCAGTTTTGTAAGAGGAAAATATTTCTGTGGATGGATTATGGTGACACAAATGAATATACTTAATGCCACCAAACTGAACACTTAAAGATAGTTAAGATGGTAAACTTTATGTTACGTATTTTTACCACAATTTAAAAAAATAACAATATCTAGCATTTATTGAGTACTTACTATGTACCAGACATTATACTAAGAGCTTTGCATATATTTCCTCATCTCTCCTCCCAACAACCTTTGAGGAAGGTAGCATGATCCCTGTTTTATACATGAAGAAACTGAATTTATATACCTTGACCAAAGTTCAACAAGTATAAAATGGAGTCAAAATTCAACCTGAGGCTGGTGAGACTCTAAACCCCATTCCCTCTAGCCCATGATGGTAAAGGACTGTTTCCAAGGCACCAGGATAAAGCAGTCCTGAGTCTGAGAACAATGTGATCTTCTCAAGTAGGGGAAAATCACTTACAGTGTCTAATGACAAAAGAGATATAAATGGTTTTGACATATGGGATGAAAAGGATGGCATCACTACAGAGGGGCTAATTCCTCAAAACCCAAACTATAATCCCAAAATATTTTCCATAAAACCTCAAGATCCATACATTAGGGGTATTCTGATTATACAGGACCAAGAGATTCGTAACTGTAAAATAGAAGAGAGAATTTAAATTCCTATAACATCGTGGAATACAGAACACAAACAGGTAAACTTTTTCCTTTTCTACCCTTGCTTTTAAAGAAATAAAATAACCTTAACACAACCAATGACCAAACTAAGAGAGGATCTGCAGTTGGTATTATTATTATTGGTCACAACCTGTTGGCTTTCAGAACAAACTACTAACTTCAGTATTCTCTGAACCTTTTCTTTCACTTTACCAGAACTTCTCTATACTCATCTCTCCCTATTTCCCCATGTTCTCTGGAGCTCTTCCAGTCGCATCTCCTACCCCAGCTGGACCCCAATATCAAATGCTGGAACGCTGCCCTCTCCACCCCAGACCCTCAGACCCTCTACCATTCCTGCCATTCCAACTCCAAGCTTGGACTCAACCCATGCCCATTCTCTCCAGGGCTACTGCTCACACCGGCAATGACTCAGAACCTTCCTCTAGCCGACCAAGGCACAGGGCACACCCCTGCAGTACACAATTGTGCACAATGGTCCTGACCTGCCCCTCCCTCTCCTGGGCCTCAAAACACCCCTGGAGAAAGACCTGGAAAGAGGCTGTTCAACATGCTGGCCTCAGCCAACCCTTCATCGTGTCTCACACAGCCTCGAAGCTGGCTGTTTCTGATATCCCAGTCTAACCCCAAGACCCCACCCCCACCCCCACTCGCCTAGTAACGTCGGGGACAGGACTGAAGCCAGCCACTAAGCAGTCCCCTCAGCCTTCTTCCCACACTCACGCTCATCTGTTCCATGCTGAGGCTGCTCCACCAAGGCCTAAGTTACGGTTCTGGGAGCTTCGGGGAAACTAGGAGCGGGAGAGTGAGAGACCATGGAGGGCCGGCTGGAGGGGAAGGGCTGGTCGGAAGGACTGGTCCGGGCCATTGTGACGAGTCAAGTCCTTGTTCTGTATTGTCTGCAGTGGCAAACTCGGGGATTCTAACTTGGTCACAAAGAATGCAGCCCTACACTTCACCACACCCCCAAACCTGTAACCAGCAACACAGACTCAAGATAAAAGCATGAAGGGGAAAAATTCTCTTAATCAAATAAGACTCAAGAAGATAATTAACTGGTTCACATCCTGGCTTATTCCTTCCATGAATCCTTCTGGGGCGGCCGTTACGTACCAGCTCCTGTGCCGGGCATTGTTGCCAGGATTAAACGAGATAACGGGTGAGAGCCTTTGGTAAACTGTGAAGAGCTATACAGTTGTCAGTTATGCTGATCTTTCCCCTCCCCACAACTAGACCATGAATCCCTTACGGGCAGAGATGCTATCTTTGTACCCCCTACATCCCACATGGTGGCCGGCTCAGAGCGCCTTTGGGAACACTCGCGGAATGACTTCAGCAGGGCACACCTGCAGCTGAAACATTTCTCATCTCCATTCCATCGGCCACCAGCCCTGACACAGGTCGTGGCCACCACAAACGGCTCCAAGCTCAGCTCCCTGGCTCGTGGGACTTTTATTTCCTCTTCAGAATATGAACCTATACCTTCTCTTTATGCTGGAGACCAACTGCGTGGCATGAAGTTAGGCCACTAAGTTAAATATTCCCCTATGTCTAGAGTCAAGAGATGTTTTATGCCCATGAGTCTTTATGTTAGTGAACAAAGCTTAGGAAAACACTGAAGCAAAATGAAACACTAGAGAACACAGAGCGTGAACTGATTGGTCCATTTAAAGTACGCACCACGCTCTAGCAAACTCACTTTCTAAGGACTATGCTGGCTTACGGATGTGGGGTTGGCCTCCCCTTCTATCTCTTTCTCACAAAAGAAAACAAAGGAAAGGGAAAAAATCCTTCATAAATAAGCGACTGTTATTTACGTTGTAGCTACATCTTCAAAGGTTCAATGACACCTGCTTGGACATATATAAAATTCTAGCATGTGACAGGTGGTTCAATCTTCCCTATTTAATTTCTTCCTCTCAACATTTGAATTGCTTATTTTACACGTCCATCAAAGACTTGAACAACTGAAGGTTTCTGGTCAATAAGGTGCAAAAACCTAAATAATGGTAAAACGAGATCCTCACAGCTGTACGGACTACCTATCACTAATCTCCTGATTGTTTTAAAACAAACACTACAATACGTATATTGTACGACAAAAGTTAACATACTTTAACCTATTGAAATAAGTCTCATTACGGTAGTGCTCTTTTCTCTGTAGGCTTTTGTGGTTCTATTTGAAATCTATTCCCTCTTCCAACCATGTATATGGCTTCCTTCCCTGTTACCCAAAATCAATAAAATATTAGCATACTTGAGTGGGTACTCAATAAACATTTGTTCAATAAATAAATAAATGAGTGAGTGAATAATTATAAAATGTTGGACTAAAGCCCCCTGAGAGGTTTGCATTAGTTTACAGCATTATGCACTTGTATGTTCAGGTATATCTAAATGGGACTTAATAATAGGCATCAAGAAGCAGTTAAATATTAATCTACTTCTGTCTTAATAATTCTACTTTGAAATATGATATAATACAAACTACAACGAATAAACGCTGAGATAGAGTTCATTTACAATCATATCACTAGTATTTACACACTTTAAAATAAGATTTGAAATATTAATACTAATCTGGAAATAATTTATAACCTAAATGTCAGCGTGTTTGTAAAATGAAAGGTCTAAAAGTAAAGAAGAATACATTACATTAAACTTTAAATGCACGTGTTGACAATGCAATCAACACCACTTCTTAAACACACCTTTGAAAAAAGGTTATACAAAGAGTCTCTATTATATCCAATTAACAAGGAGCATCTTAATACAGGACTTTTTTCACTTTAAGATATGTAACAAGTAGGCCAGAGAGATTAGTAAGAAACTTTACTGGGTATAACAGCTAATATTTATTATCAAATCTTAAGTCTAATAAACACTATAACATGTAACTTTACCAGTATCGAAAAATTTATTATTTTTAAAGTATATTCTGACATCTTTGTTTTTCAATTCACTAATTTTTAATTCTACTGTTAGAAAATAGCTGGAAGTAAAATAGTCTGGATATTAGTTTGTTCTTACTGAGTTCGCTGCAAAGAAGTTATGAAATAACTTCTAACAAATAATTCTTTTACCTTAAAGGGAAAATAGTCTTAAATAAACAAAAGAAGTTATACATTTAGCAAACCTAAATGACAAGAGGTTATGTCAAACGTTTAAGAAGTAAATGAAAGTAAATATAAATCGGTAATAAGACGGTCTGTATTAAAATGTAGCTCTAATTTAAACTTATTTACTGAACTTCCCTTTTGTTTCCTATATCGTTGGTTTTTAGTGTAGGCGTGAACGATCCTGTGATCAGCTCAAAAGGGAAGACCGTAGCCACGCAAACATCCCTTCCAGTGCCTATCAGCATGTCTTTTATGTCTTGGCGTCCATTTTAGAGCATCAGCGAGGTGGTGTATAAAGAAGCTTAGAAAACAAAGGTTGTCATTTTGGCAACCCACATGAACATCGAGTGATTTCAATAAAATGAAGATCAAAATGTTGATTAGTGAAAAAGTTGAAGGAACTACTTAAGCTGGACTATGCAGACACCTGTAATGAATCTCACATATTTTTAAATCATATTTATATACTAAATGCCATCCTCAGAACTGCTGATGTTGTCATGAAAATAGCATAAAAACCATTTAAAATAATTCATTGTCTAAGGCGCACAGTAATTTCAAGCTATAAACAACAAAATAAATTCTTTTCTCAAAGGATTCACAGATCCATGATTACATACTCAAAACAAAAGCATGGATCCTGAAGCAGTCTTTTATACTGCCCCAAATGATTAGTGCTTATGTGAATATATATGAATTTCCTGTATTCTTTTAGTATATAAAATGTAAAAGAAAATATATTATCACAGGAAGTCAGAACCTAATCCTACCACTCAAACTCTCTTCTTTAGAAACAGAATACTCACTGACAATGAGGGTGGTCGACAAAAATACGTGCCTTACAGTGAACCTCTCCTATAACAATGCTGATTTTTAGAGCAGAACTATCACAATCCGACCATAAGCAGGCCTAATAGGAAGTATTTATTGTTGAGAGATTAGATATAAGGCACATACCTAAGTAAAACACCAGGTAGTATTGGAAAGAAAATTGATGAACTTTCTAGATTTTCCTTCTACTTAAAACATTTTGAGAGAGGCAGGCTATAAGTCATCGTTTAATTATACAAGCTAATCAGCTGAAAACAATAGAATTTTTCTCCAAGTATTTCAAACACAGCTCACTACTTCTTATCCAAAAGATTTAAATTGCTATTCTCTGCCATTCCCAGCCATTTCTGCTAGCATGATAAAAATTACCTCTTATCATTTCCTTCTCACAATGAGAACTCCCTAATCGCACACATCTTTTAGACACATACACCTCCCCACCCACCTCCAAAAACTGGTTCAGAGCAAAGACACACACAAAAATAATGACCAAGCTCACATTTCTTGTTTGCCCTTCAAGTGAAGTCTGGTGTCTTCAGCTTGCCTTTCTGGTCTTCGGTGTTGTCACTCATTGCTGGGGGATGTAGTCAGGACAGCATGAAGCAGCAGAAATAAAAGCTGTTGCTTTAAGAAAACGTTTTCTTAAACACATGGATAAAACAACTTTGACTCTGACTTCCTGGCTGTGTTGATAAAATCTTAGAAAGGGTCCTTAAAAAGTGAATGTCTACCACTGGGAAAAAATGAAATAAAATAAAATCTAAAAACTTACGTTCTGAACACATTCCGAAGGAGGTCTGATTTGATTTGAAAGCAGGTTTGTACTGATGAACAAAGTTTATTTTGTAGAAAATTAAGTCTCTCTAATTAGAAATTTGCCTTTGCCATCTTCTATATTGTCAATCCTGTCTCTCATAGTATAATCACACATGCCAAAAAATCAAATACAGTATTTCCCAAATGCATGGACACTGTGGAAGCTTCATTTTGAAAAAGGCTTTTATTTCCCTTAATACTGGTGACTAAACGTCATTGTATGTGCCAACACTTTCAAATAGCCCAAGAGACTTAAAAAGCCTTCTAAGTTTGAACACCCAAAAGTTCTGAGTTTTCTGTACCCCAGGACGGTTTTCTTTCCTGAAGCTCAAGCCGAGAAAGCAGACAAAAGAAGCTGATTTGACTGTGCTGTGCCAAGTCTTGCCTTTTTTCTTTCCTCAGCTCTCCCTCTGCCTCTCTCCCCCTTCCCTCTCTCTCTCTTTCTCCCTCTCACTCTTTTGCTCCCAGTATGGCAACCTTCCGAGCAGTCTTGGCGGAGGTCCAGCCTGTGCCAGCCTGTCGGAATTCTTGTCTCCAAAAGATGTCCTCTGCGGATCGATTAATACATCTGAAAACAGGAAACTGTGGTACGGTACCCAAATCCTGGCACCAACAGCATCGACTTCTGCCAAATCACCTTACGGATTTCATGGTAGCCTACCTTTCATCATCATTACTAACATGTTCCCGGAGCAATAATGGAGTACTAGAAGCCATTCGCTGTTCAGCGATAAGGAATCTGTTCCCTAGAAATGTCCATATGCGACATATGCACAACCTGCAGTAAATCAAAATTCTCCTGTGAGAAGAGATGTATGTAACTTTAATAAGCACCACATACTGTATTTCTTTTTATAAGGCTTGCTTTCCCTTGCCCTGCGGCAAAGAATCATGGGAGAACAGAAAAGGAGGCATGCAGACTGAAATTAAAACTGGATGCCCAAATAAGTCATGCTTTATCCTAAGGGAAGAGAGCAGAGTTCCGACTGATCAGCAATTCCTATGCTCAAGGAAACTCTAATATAAACTGTACTTATCCAGAATTTTACTGGAGATGAAGGGGGGGAAAGAATTCTTTTCAAAACACAATTAAAAGGGAAAAAAGAGTGGACTGAGTAAAATTAAGCATCTTTTCATACTTTGAACTTCAAGTTTCAACACAGCCACTTGTTTACTAAATCCATACTTGTACAATTAATAAGTATAAATAAATACTGTTTATTTTTATTTGTAGCATGCACATCTTTTGAAGCAAAACAGCCAGTCTGTGCTTCACACATGTTACCTGTCCTTTGTGGATCAAATAATATATTTGAAAACAGGAAACTTGGGTATGGTATCCAAATCCAGGCACCAACAGCATTAACATCTACCAAATCATTTTCTGATATTTCATTTAAGAAATCATTTTTACCTCTGATGCTTGAAAATACAGACTAGCCAAACTCTACACATGGTTTCATAGAAAGAACCCAGAATAGTAGGTTCTAGTCCTTGGCTCTGTCCTTCTAACTTACGTAACCTCAAGGTCTTAAATTGCTTGATCTATATAATCCTTAGTTTGCTCTTCTATCAAATATAAAAATCAGTAATTTCCTCCTCTGCGCTCCCAAAACACTCTGTTTATACTCAGTACACCTTCATGCTAACTGTATAATAATTTGTTGAGTATGTGTCCTCTACCAACCAAATGTGTCACCCTCACAGGCAGGACCATTCGTCACTTACCTAAGAAAACTGAAAGTCTTGCATGGAGCTTTTCATATTCAGGAGCTCAACAAATCTGTTAGGTGAATGAATTATGGGGATCAATCACATAAATATCACTCTGAAGTTCTATAAAACTATGAAATATAATAATGAAAAACAAAACCACATGCTACTAAATCATAAAGTTGACAGATGAGGGAAATGCTACAGAGATATCATAAGGGTCAGATTAAAGTACTAACAATAAAGTGTTCCATACTATCCTTTCAGATAGGGACTGATG
This sequence comes from Kogia breviceps, assembly GCF_026419965.1. Taxonomy (NCBI): domain Eukaryota; kingdom Metazoa; phylum Chordata; class Mammalia; order Artiodactyla; family Physeteridae; genus Kogia; species Kogia breviceps. Next base: position 109,699,089 of record NC_081317.1, on the reverse strand, counting down.
GGCAGGGTAACAGTGGATTTGCAATTTCTAATCAAACTGTTGAAAGCTATAGACAAAGAGAGAATCTTGAAAGCAGCTAGAAGTGACTCCTCAAGTACAAGGAAGCCTCCATAAGATTAACAGCTGACTGCTCACTGAAAACCATGGAGGCCAGAAGGCAGTGGGATAACACATTCAAAGTGCTGAAAGGAAAAAACCATCCACCAAGAATTCTGTCAGCAAAACTCTCCTTCAAAAATCAAGGAGACTTTAAGACATTCCCGGATAAACAAAAACAGAGTTTATCCCCAACAGATCTGCCCTACAAGAAATACTAAAGGAACTTTTCCTTCAGGCTGCAAAGAAAGGAGATTAGACAGCAACTCAAATCCACATGAAGAAATAAAGAGTGCAAGTAAAGGTAACCACAGAAGCAAATGTTAAAGACAGTAGAAATATATTTTTTGTAACTTTTTTTTCTTTTTATCTGATTTGAAAGACAAGAGCATAAAGCAATAATTATAAGTCTATGTTGATGGGCACATAATGTATGAAGATGTAATTTGTAACAACAGAATAAAGGAGGGATGGAACAGAACTACAAAGGAGCAAAGTTTTTATATACTATTGAAATTAAGTTGGTATTAATCTGAATTAAATTGTTACAAATTAAGATGTTAACTGTAATGCCCAGAGCAATCACTAAGAAAACAATAAGGGAATTAAATTGTTACCATGGAAAAATATTTATTTAACACAAAAGAAAGCAGTAATGGAACAACAAAGAAACAAAAAAGACAAATACATATAGAAAATTGCAAAATGGCAGAAGTAAACCCAACCTTATCAGTATTTAATTAAATTTAAATAAACTAAAGTCTCCAATTAAAAGACAGAGACTGGCAGAATGAACAAAAATAAATGATCCAACTATATGCTCTCTATAAGAGACACACTTTAGATTTAAAGAAACAAATAGGTTGAAAGTAAAAGGATGGAAAAATATACACCAAACAAATAGCAACCAAAAGAAAGTTGGAGTGGTTATACTAAGATCAGAGAGAATAAATGTTAAGACAAAAATTATTACTAGAGAGAAATAAGGACAATTATAATGATAAGGGTCAGTTAATCAAGAAGATACAACCATTATATACATATATACACTGAAGAGCCCCAAAATGCATAAAGCAAAAAATGAAATAATTAAAGAAATAGACAATTCAACAAATAGACAATTCTCCAAAAAGAGTCAGAGACTACTAAGTACACAACTGAATACTGGATAAAATAACCAGACAGATATTCAGCAAGGAAATAAAAGACTTGAACAACACTGTAAAGTAACTAGAACTAACAGACATCTATACAATACTGTCCTCAACAGCAACAGAACGTACATTCTTCTCAAGTGCACACAGAACACTCTTCAGGACAGACAGTATGTTAGGCCATAAAACAAGCCTCAAAAAATTTAAAGGAACTGAAATTATACAAAGTAATTCTCCAACCACAATGGAATAAAAGTAGAAACCAATAACAGGAAAATAAGACTGGGAAGATCACAAATATATGGAAATTAAATAATGCTCCTAAATAACCAATGAAGAAACAATAAAGATTAGAGTGGAAATAAATGAAATAGAGAATAGAAAAACAATACAGAAAATCAGACAAAGATACTGCAAGAGAACTACAGACCAATATCCCTTATGAATACAGATGAAAAATTCTGAACAAAATACTAACAAACTGAATGTAGCAACACCTAAAAAAGGATTATACCAGGAATACAAGGTTGGTTCAACAGAGAAAAATCAATCAAGGTAATATACTATATTAATAAAGGACAGAAACCACTTGTATCGCATCTGACAAAACCCAATACCTTTCAATGATTAGAAATTTGGATCTACATAAAGAAAGGAAGAGCAGTGAAGAAGGAATAAGTGAAGGTAAAATAAAAACTTTTACTGTTCTTATTTTTAACTGATCTAACAGATAACAATTCAAAATAATAGCAATAATGTGCTCAATTATATATGTTTATGTATATACATATATGTACATATGCTGATGTATGCTAATGTACAATACAAGTGAAATGAATGACAGCAATGATTCAAGAGACAGGAAGGAGGATTTAGGATTATTTTGTGATTATAAGGTACTTGCACTACCCATGAAGGAGTATGATGTCATTTGAAAGTGGATTTGGACTAGTTGTATAATGGATATACTGATAACGGCAAGAAAACCGAATCATACAAAATGCTCAATTAAAACCACAAAAGGCAGGAAAAAAATAGAAGACAAAAACAGGAACACAAAACAAGGCAACAAATAGAAAATAGTAACAAATATGGTAGATATTTATCCAACTATATCAATAATCACTTTGCACATCAATAATCTCCATGCACCAATAAAAGAGATTGTCACAGTGGATCAAAACATATTTCTACACAAAAACCTGTACACAAATGTTCATAGCAGCATTATTCACAATAGCCAAAAAGCGAAAACAATCCCAAGTGTCCATCAACTGTTGAATAGGTAAACAAAATGTGTTCTATCCATACAATGGAATATTATTCAGAAATAAAAAGGGATGAAGCACTATTACATGTTGTAACGTGGATGATCTTTGAAAAACGTATGCTAAGTGAAAGAAGCCAGGCACAAAAGTCCACATACTGTGTGCTTCTATTTATATGAAAGGTCCAGAATAGACAAATCCATAGACACAAGACCAGTGGTTGCCAGGGGCTGGGCAGCGAGAAGAACAGGGAATGGCTGCTCATGGTACAAGGTTTCCTCTTGGGGCAAATGAACATGTTGTGGAATTAGTACAGGTGATGGCCGCACAATCTAGTAAATATACTAAAAACCACTGAATTAAATACTATAGAATGGTGACTTTTATGCTGTGTGAATTATATCTTGATAAGCAAAAAAGGTGCAGTCCATCTTTCCAGTATTTCTGAGTGTTGTAAATGATTATACCCCATGGTAAACCCTCAAAAGCCCTTTCAGCCTCTTACATAAAGGAAACACTATACATTAGCCCTTCCCGTGCAGTCTGATCCCAGAGGGCTTACCAAGGCCTTCTCAGTGCTAACCCATGATCTGACTCAACCCTTTAATCCCTGCCTCTCCTCCACCTCCCTGTGGTTCCCTCTCCCAGCTATCCACTTAAATAGAACGCTACTCTCTGCACCCACACAGGATAATGATCATGTGTGCACTGTTTACTGATTCACTGGTGGCCTCAAAATCTTCTACTGGTTCAAGCTCTCAGATAGAATGTACAATCAGAAGGGACTGACTCTCCGAAGTTTTATCTAACCTATGAGTTAGTGGTTGTAGATAGTAGCATGGTTAAGTCTTTCTACAGACTCAGCAGAAGTGTACTGAGGGTAGCAGAAGAAACAGGGGGTCAAAATGTACAGACTCCCTCTAAACCTGTGGTTTTTCAAACTTCCTTGCAGGGATCCTTGGAGATGCTGCAGGGCTTTCACAGAGGACAAAGAAAAGAGAAACAGGCAAGGTTCCAGGGTATCACCCCTGCATCGACCAGAGTAGTTCTTCTGCTTTTGTGATGTGTGTATATGGGGTTCACACAAGATTTCATTTGACAAAAAGTTTTTCTTAAAAAAAAAAATTAAAAATCCTTTACTATAAGCCAATCTGGGAAAACACTTCCTAATGAGCTAACCTAACAATAACTTTTAAGGTTGTAGCCCTCTCAGAATACTTACAATATGAGCTAATGTTGTCATCTGAAATGTAAGACAGTCATGGGGAACTACTGCCTAACCATATCGAGATTGTATCTACCTTGTCCACGAGATAGAAAATTGAGTTATTGGACCATTTACCTACTTCCCTTTGCTCCCTAGATTTATACCTTTAGATCTATAATCTGAAACCCCAAAGAGCATGAATCTGGTCTTCTTTCCCAGCTATTCATTAAGTCTGGAATACAGTCAGCCACTCAGTACTAACTCAAGCATTATCTGAACAATAACTATGTGCCAGGCACGTGCTGAGGACATGGAGCCCCTGCCATCATGGGGCTGGTGTGTAAACAGCTGGTATGTAAAATTTCAGGTCATCCATCAGCTATGAGAGAAGCATGTCCACAACATCCTACAGACACGGGAAAGAAAGAACATGCTGAAGAGTCATCTACCCACCAACCAAAAGTCAAATACATTTCACTCTAGTTAGAATGAAGAGAGAAGTTTAAACAGTATACTCAATCATTTTACACACGTTTGTTGAGTTCACGTTATGCCTGAAGAAGTGAGCTAATGCTCTGCGGAATCCAGAGGTACATCACAAATCACCCCGGCCCTCAAGAAGCTTAAAGTCCAGTATGAAGATAAAAGACACTTACAAAATATTACACTTTACGTGATAAATATTATTTAAACATCTCCCCAAATCCTAACTCTTCCATGTTCCTTCCTGATGTCATAATATAAAAGATAAATTGCCTTTCTACAGAGTTCGGATGTGAAATTGTGATGGCCATGCTTCCTAAAGCCAACCCAAATTATAACCACTCTCTCTTTCCTCTCTCCTCCCCTCTCTCTTTCTCCTTCTTTCTTATTTCTCCTCTCTCTCCCTTCTCTAACATTACACACTTAGTTGTTACGTGCATTCGTTGACTAATTAAGTCAGTATTTACTGAGCACTTGCTTATGTACAAAATATGGGGTTAGAAGCCACAATGAACACAAAAATGAAATAAACAAAAGGTAATCATGCATTAATAATAATAATCATGATAATAAGCACTTTCACATTCCTTAATTCATTCACTCATCCAACCTTTGGAGGAAGACAGGTGTTATTTTACTTTACAGATGAGGAAACTGACATCAAAAGAAGTTATGTGACTTGTCCAGACCATCAGACACATATCTAGAGTACAGAAAACTGAAGCAACTATTCCAGGTTCCATTACTTAAGGAACTCAGGAAGACCCAATGAACCCAGGTGGCCTCATACGTCCCACTACCTACTTAACAATCCCTCTGAATGGTTAATAGGCACCTCAAAGTCCACTTGGCCAAAACAGAAATCTTGATTTTTCTCAAAAAAGTTCATTCCGGGCTTCCCTGGTGGCGCGGTCGTTGAGAGTCCGCCTGCCGATGCGGGGGACGCGGGTTCGTGCCCCGGTCCGGGGGGATCCCGCGTGCCGCGGAGCGGCTGGGCCCGTGGGCCATGGCCGCTGGGCCTGCGCGTCCGGAGCCTGTGCTCCGCAGCGGGAGAGGCCACGGCAGTGAGAGGCCCGCGTACCACAAAAAAAAAAAAAAAAAAAAAAAAGTTCATTCCTCTCTCAGCCTCCATTAAATGACAATACCAAACACTCAGTTGCTCAGCCTAAAAATCCAAGAGTCATCCTTGATTCACCCTCCCTCACCCACTAGAAAGGCTAAGGGGGAAAAGATTACAGCAGGTGCTGGTAAGGATGCTGGAAACTGGAACCTCATACATTGTGATGCGAACGTAAAATGGTAAACAGCCTCACAGTTTCTTTAGAAGTTCAACTTATACTCACCACAAGCAACAGCAATTTCCACCCCTAAGTCTATAGGTGAGAAAACATACGTCCACACAAAGACCTGCACATGAAAATTCACTGCAGAATTATTCTTAACAGACAAAAACTGGAAACAATCCAAAAGTCCACCATGTGGGGAACAGATAAACAAAATGTGGTCTACCTTTCACTGCCACACAATAAAAAGGCACAAATTACTAATACATGCAACAACACGATGAACCTCAGAAACACTGTACTAAGGGAAAGAAGCCAGACAAGACTACATATTGCATGACTCCATATCTATGAAAAACATTTAAAAGACAGAACTTTTCAAACTACAGAAACAGAAAGCAGTTCGTTTGCGATGTGGGTCTGGGGTAGGAGAGGGGATTGATGGCAAACGGGCGGGAGAGAACTTTGGGGGCTAACGGAAGGGTTTTCACCTGAACTGCACTGTTTCACCACTGTATCAATTTATTAAAAATCATCAAACTGTACACTCAGCACAGGTGAATTTTACGGTATATAAATGATACCTCAATACAGACACTGAACAATTCACATGCTTAGCAACATTTTCTGCATCCAAGACACTGTATTAGGCCCCAAAGGGGAGACTCACCGAGACACTGCCCCCACCCTGAAGGAGCTCCCAGCCCCTTTCTTCCAGTTGCAGAAACAGAAGATGCACAGGACATAACAGATATCACACACCAAAAAATGACTGCCCAATACATGGGACAGGCAATGAATGTGAAAAAGTCTGGAGGAAGGAGAGAGACAGGGAGTGAGGTGTTGAGGAGGCCTTACAGAGGAGGTTAGTTTTAACTAACCTTCGAAGGATGAATGATAATCAGAAAAGTGGAACCCGGAGCGCAGTGTTGAGGAAAAACCCAAAGGCAGGAATGAATGAGCAAGACACGTCAGCAATCGGTGAGGCAGTCTGGCTGAAACAGAGGCCCGTGAGAACAGAAGGGGTCCTGACAACCATGAAGCCCGAAGCCTGTGCCTCCTCATGGTGTTTCCTCAAACCTCAGGCATCTGGGCACCACGTTTATGATTTTTGCCATATTTCAAATTATATAGCGTGACTTGTGCATTATTGGCTTAACATTCTTTAAACTCGCTTATTTTACCTAGGTTCATTTCTAAAGGAGACTTTATAATACAACTAGACAATGAAAACCAGCATTATTTGCCAGACATAGTAAATACTGTAAAAATGGGTGTTATTAAATTGCGGAAGCCTGAAGCTATCTCTAAGCTGGAGGCCTATCTCTATTAAGAAGAAAGATTAACAAGTGCTGGAGAAGGGTCAGAAACAGTCAACATTCAAACACCAAACTGACACTTTCACCTTGATACAATCAGAACAGCTGAAAGATAGTTGAAAAAAGGAATAGTTTTCTCACCGTGGTTCAGTGTCATTTACTGCCATACCCTTGAACCATTTAATATCACCCTGTGTTAGGAGTCCCACATTGTGGAAAATGCTGGTCTACAGTAAATCTTAGAAGGGGGGGTAGAGGGGATGATAACAATAATATTTATTTAGCATTTACTATGTGCCAGACACTGTTCTAAACACTTCTCATTTTATTTCATTTAATCCTCATAATAATAATCCTACCTCATAAGGGTATTATCAACCCAGTTTTCAGGCTAAGAAACTGAGCCCTACAGAGCTTAACTAACTTGCCCAAAGTCACACAGTTAATAAATGGCAGAGGGACTTCCCTGGTGGCGCAGTGGCTAAGAATCTGCCTGCCAATGCAGGTGACGTGGATTCAAGCCCTGGTCCGAGAAGATCCCACATGCTGCGGAACAACTAAGCCCGGGCACTACAACTACCGCGCCTGTGCTCTAGAACCCGCAAGCCACAACTACAGAGCCCGTGTGCCACAACTACTGAAGCCCGCGCTCCTAGAGCCTGTGCTCTGCAACAAGAGAAGCCACCGCAATAACGCCGCACACCGCAACAAAGAGTAGCCCCCGCTTGCCACAACTAGAGAAAGGCTGCACACAGCAACGAAGACCCAACACAGCCAAAAATAAATAAATAAAATAATTTTTTAAAAAAAAATAAATAAATAAATGGCAGAGCTGGAACTGAACCCAGGCAGTCTGTCTCCAGTCTATGAACTTAACCACTACAATTGAGCTGATTCTCATGTGAAATGATATTTCAGGAAGATTTATCTGGCTATGATTTGTTTGCTGAACTAAAGCAAAGAGAGGCCAAGAGACTACTGCGATGGCCCAGGCATCAGAGCCCATGGGCCAGCTGGGCCTCGGGGCTTAATTGCCATTTGCCATGGGCAGCAGAGGGCAGCAGAGGGTTGTGGAGCAAGAGCTGGGCCCCCCACCCAGACTTCCGGCCGGGGGCTTCCAGTGGAGAAGGGAAACAGGGCTAAGGCCCAAGTCAGAGGTGCAAAGCCTACCCCGGAAAGAGAAGAGCTGGGGACACCACCGTCCATAGGGGACCAGGAGAAGTCACCCCTGGATGTGAGGACAAGCCCAGAGAGAAGGCAGAGGTGTTGGAGAAGCAGAGTCTCAGAACGGCCAGGTGGCTGAAACAGCAGCCCCTGCGCCAGGTTCTTGGGCGGCCACCGAAGACCCTCTCACACTCTGACACGGTCCAAGTTCTTCCACATTTCACTTCCAAACGTAACAGTGGCATCATGACCTCTTTTTTTTATTTGTAAATGGATTTCAGGTCTTTCAAGAGTAGGAAATTTGGCTGTACCTTGCCCTAAACCTCCTCCTGTAAATTCAAAATATGCATTTTAGGACTGGTATCTAGTTCTCAGACAAAGTGTTTTTAAATTAAAATTAAGAAACACATTCAAATGGCATTTCCAAGCTTCTGACAGGTCTGAAATATCCTGAACATAGACACCAGTCATCCACAGACATCAAAATTGTTTTATTACCTTAAATCTTCCAAAAGCATTGCTTGAAAAAAAAAAAATAAGATGGCAGATAAAATTGTCAGAATAAGAAAAAAAGAAAACCTCCTTGAAAAAAACGTTCTATGCATGGAAAAAGAAAGACTAAAAAAATGAAAAACAAAAATAACTGATCTGTACTGACTGATTTGATGCTAAGCTCAGGCTTCATTTAAAAAGTAGAAAAATTCAACATTGTAGGTTTGTGATTTACACTTGAAAAAAATATGATTTCTTATTTCCCAGGAGAAAAGCTTTAATAGTATCAATAGATTTCTCTGGATATCAAATATTTCTCCATTATTGTGAGTAAATTATCTTTAGATCAAAATTAGATGGATTAAATTTCCCTTAAAATACCCAAGAGATTTTAAAAATACAAGGAAACGTGTCACACACCCCAAAACAATATTTTATCCAAATACCTCCATGGAAATATCTCCCCATTAGAATAATTAGCCAGAAAACAAAACTAACCTGAGTTTTAGATGTGCTAAGTTCAAAATACCTTATTAAAACTCGATTGTCATTTGCTGATGCTAAGATGAAATTCATAATCTTTGGTGCACTTTAAAAATCCCTGGTAATATGCACTTACATTTCTGTTTTTAATCTGGAAAAAAATGTGTCTGAATTAGTGATAAGTTGGATAGGAGTCTGAATTTTATTTAAATACAACATATACAACGAAGAATGTAAATAACAGTAAGCATTTCCAAATTCTTAAAAAAATTCACCCTCGCATCAGTGCCACAAGGTTCATGGCTTAACTATTCTCATCTATGTTATCTTTGTCTTCCTGACTGAACTATAAACTCAAGAGAAGAAATTATTAACTTTTTAAATCATCCATTTAGCACCACACTGACCCATCTACTTGCTCGGTAAGTATTTACTGAATAGCTACTATGTTCAAGGCACCTTGTTGGTGACACAGCAATAAGGTAATGAAGCGGAAACAGTCCTTGCCTTCAAAGATGTTACTGTCCAAAGGGAGGTGAAGAGACTGATAAAATGTACACAAGACTAAGAGGTTCACCAATACCCCTCTAGACCCAGTCGCTCTTTACCATACCCTCTCCACACTCTCAAATCTACTTCATTTGGCATCCAGTTGAAGCTCCAGTACTACAAAATTTAAGCCCAGATCAACGCAGGAAAAGTCCTTGGTCTCTGAGAAAACAACGTGATATGGTTTTTGAAAGAGAAGGTGAGACCCTTAAATCTGGATATTAGCTGGAACCCATATCATAGGGAAGCGCTAGATCTGTTCCGTGTGAGAAGATCTACATTTTCTTAGAAAGAGGCTGAAAGAAGTGAGGAATGAGGGATTTCCCTGGCGGTCCAGTGGCTAAGACTTCGCCTTCCAGTGCAGGGGGTGCAGGTTCTCTCCCTAGTCAGAGAGCTAAGATCCCACATGCCTTGCAGCCAAAACACCAAAACACAAAACAGAAGCAGACTTGTAACAAATTCAATAAAGACTTCAAAAATGGTCCACATCGGGCTTCCCTGGTGGCGCAGTGGTTGAGAATCCGCCTGCCGATGCAGGAGACACGGGTTCGTGCCCTGGTCCGGGAGGATCCCACATGCCGTGGAGCAACTAAGCCCGTGAGCCATGGCCGCTGGGCCTGTGCGTCCGGAGCCTGTGCTCCGCAACGGGAGAGGCCACAGCAGTGAGAGGCCCGCGTACCGCAAAAAAAAAAAAAAAAAAAAAAAAAAATGGTCCACATCAAAATTTAAAAAAATCTTGAAAAAAAGAAGAAGTGAGGAATGAGCAGTGGGGGAAGCGGGAGGAACCAGAAAGGCGTAGGCTCGGCCCTGCGCTGGGAAGCAGCCTGGAGGGCTGGCCAAAGGCGCTGGGGAGCTGGGCCGTGCACACGGTTTTCACCCCTTGGCTCTGCCCTACGCAGTCAGCCCCTCCTCCTCCAGCGCTTCTGCCCCAACCTTCAGTAAAGTCTGCAACATCCTCACCTGTGCTATGTGGGGTTCGGTAGACATAATGCTAAAGGGGTCAATTCAGTGTGAAAAAGAGAGAGTACCCGGGGATGCAGGAACCAGGAGGCAGAGGTAACCAAGACAACACAAGCATCTCACACACACTTCAGAATTTAGAGGACTCTTAAGGATGGCTTTGGACTTCTGTGGTTTGGAACTGGGTTTTGAGTCAAGAGGAGGAGGCCCCCAGATGCAAGTAGTTATACAGTCAGCTAGGCGAGGTTCAGACCACCAAAGGGGTGCCAGCAGCTTCAAAGGAGGACCCCTACACATGGTCTCATTCAGACTAGCCCCAGTGATGCCTCCTGATCGACCCCTTCCTGATGGTGATCTGGGACTGCCCTCAGACTGGATCTGTGCACAGCCCTAACTAGGTCTGCCGCCTCCTGCAGTGCTGACCTGGCCCTATCCTGCCCCAGCGCTACTCCTGCTTCGATCTGTGTTGTGACATCTTGCCCAAGCATTTCCCCAGCACCCAACCTCAACCTGCCTCCGCAGCCCATTAACTACTTCTCTTTCCAGACTGACAGTTTATAGGACAAGGGCTGGCCACATGGGCACTGCAGAAGACCTGGCCACAGTAATTAGGAGGAGACTAGACTTTGCAAGGAAAAACTGTAGACAGATTTCACATTTAGAAGACAGAGTTATAGGCGATGTCAGGACCAACAGTCTGCAAAGAACAAGGTCCACGTGTGGTCTGTGTGGGAAGAACTTCACTCATTAAGAAAACCACGGTGTACTTCTAAACTCCTGTGGGTTTGCTTCAACTATACTTTCAAATATTCAGATATAGGAAAAATGGTTGGTCTCTAAGAATTTTCAAGAATATAACCAGATATATAGATTTTTTTACTCTGTAAGAAGCTGTCCCACCAAAATAAAATAAGGAAGGATAAAGTTAGTTTGGAGGCAGAGAGATGGATTCACAGTTGCCAAAGTAACTTCCTCGAGATTGAGAATGAGGCTATCAGGAAATATTGTAACTGTATTTTCAACCATGTTGCATGCCTCCATTTTCTCTCCCTTTCTCTGCCTTTTTCTCAAGGGGAAAAAAGAACAGAAGAGAAGAGGGGCAAAGCACAAGTACAACTATGCAAGAAAGATGCAGGGCCCAGAGCTGGAGTTAATAAGCTTCTGAGGAAGGACGAAAGCGTAATGCAAAGAAAGCACTTTAAGTCTTTGCATGAATGGAAAAGAACCTCCAGGAACTTTGCTTCCAAGCCCTTTTTATAGATAAGCCAATGTGCGGCCAGAGAAGGTAAGTAAATTGCCCAAAGTTACACAGCGAATTAGTGGCATAGCCAAAACCCCAAAAGCATGAGCCTACCTTCCGTGGTCACTCTGAGGGGCTGCAGTGGCTTCTCACTTTGGATTTGGTGAGCAGAACAAAAGTGGCCATATGAGAAAAGCTTTAATTAGCTCATGGGAGTCACTGTATAAGCCATAAACCCTGTGATTATTAACTTCAGAAATGCAAAATATAGAAGACTAGTAAAAGTTTTCCTTGAAGTAGGAAAAAAGAAAGGGTCAAGCTTTTATGATGCAATGCTAGATAACAGTTGGGCTTAACAACAAAGCTGTCAGTTTATACCAGGAGCTTGGATCTCTGCAAATATCATCTCTTCTAGTCAGGAATGCTCTAACTGGTGATGCTACTTTAATAGAGAGCTTTATTTTTCTAGAAAAAAGAAGAAGAAGAAGAAGAAGAACCAGACCAGATTGCTGAATCAGGTTCTACCACGCATCTGGTTCTCAAAACCTAAAGGTATACACGCCACATGCCTGGAGGGAAATGCTCAAAGTCTGTGGGCGAGGCCATGCAGAAGCAAATCTACAGCCTCCCAGGGCCCTGTGGCAGGGTGGGCTTCCCAGTCAGCTCCATAATTGCAGTTTCCAGCTCCTGTCCCTACAGGAGAGGTACCCAAGCCCTGGGAAGGTCAGATCCTACTCCAGGGAACCAGCAGTGCCAGGGCAGTCACAGTAGACAGTCTAGGTCTGGCAGGAGCCCTGTGAAGGGGGCTGAAGCAGCTCCTCGACAAGGGTGTGGGGGAGATGACCCCTGGTGAGCATACAGCACCCACCCTATCACTCTCACCCAGGGCACCAGGTATATGTAGCATATGCCTACAAAGACTGCCCATACACAGCATCTCTCATGTTACGGCTTCCACTGCTGTCTCCAACATGGCTTACTACACTCAATATCATGCTGGCTGACAAGAGGAGGAGGAGAAGGAAGGAGGAGGGAGGGAGGGAGGGGAGAAGGAGGAAAGGGATGAGGGGGAGGAGAGGAACTGAAAGGAAGTATCAAAACTGCAGAGACATCTTCATTGCGCTCACCTCTCCCCCCCTAAAGAGGACAGTTACTAAATGCTTACTGGAAAGCAGTAACTAACTTTTCCCACATTGGCCTTGTATCAGTTCTAAATCAAAAAACTATTCTGTTTCATTTCCTGTGCCACTGTTCTTGATAAAAACTGGTTGGGCTTGCATCCCAAAACCTTCAAAGAACTAAGCGTGAAAGTGAAAAACTTAGTAACAACACAGGGCGAGTACAATGCCCTGAGACAGAGATGGTAAACAGGCGTTCATTTCCCAGCACCATACGCTGCAGCGTAAATGAGTTTCCATATCTTGGTATTAAGTCAAGAGAGGAAAGTGGTACCCTTGGCAGAAAAATATGAATGATACTAAAGGAATGCTGCAAACTCAACAAATCCAGAGACTAATATTGCTATGTGAACTCTGTAGTAGTTATGCTGGTACTGATAACCTTACTATAGCTCTTAGTGGAACTTGTTAAATCATAAAATCATCTCTTGATTCTAGAACATAAAACAATGCCTTTTTTATGTAAACGCAACCTTGGGAAAAGTGCAGATGACTTCAGGTCTGTTTAAGATATTTCCTCTGTCACACTGGGAACCATTTCCTTCACCCACCAATATCTTTACATATTTGCAGAGAGACTTCTCTGCCATAAATATTAAACACAAATCACGGTGTAGCAGCTAAGAGCTCGGATCTCCTAACAACTATTGTGAAAGTCAGCCACTGGGTTCTCACAAGCGGTCATCATCAAATTTCTAAAGATGGATAGTTTGTGCTGGAAGGTAAGTTAAAAACAGAACATCCATTTCTTGAGATTCATTATGATTACTATCTATTGACCTGCACCATACTAAAAGGATTTTATTGAACAGACAACTTCCACACTTAATACTACACAGAATATTAGCTCAATCATTCTTTCATTCACTTAACTAATAATTAATGTGTAACATAAACATGCATAGGCATAGAGCTTTACAAATAAACTACTTATACAAATTTGTATACTACTTATATGAATAAGTAAATAAGCCCTCACTAAACTTAAAATGCCGTTATAGAGAAATCTATAAAGTTAAATTAGTACTATAAAGTTAAACAATAAGACAACAATATAAGATGTCTTCAAAGAATAAGATTGCAAACCCAATGAATAGTAAAGAAAAAAATGCTCAAGGTTCCAAGAGATGAGGGTCAAATGTGTTGAGGCGTAAGAGAAGACACTGCTGAGGGCAGAGGTGGTAATAGGTAAAAGGAAGCTGGGTGAAGAGAAAAAACAGAGGTATTGATATTATTGGTCAAGGCATGTTCTAGAGAGAGTAGATGAAGGAAGCTAGACCAAACGTGTATGCAGAGATGCAGGATTTATAATCAATAAGTGCAAAAACACAGTGGTTTACCTTTCAGTGATCAAAGGAACATATTTGCTTATTTCCTAACTTAAGGACTCAGGTCATCGTTTATCCAGGTCCTCATTTTCAACCAAAGCAACAACTTGTCAAAACTTTAAAACTTCCTTAGAAAAATGAAACATAATAAATATGTATCTACAACGTAAAGAGTCACTGAGTTTAGAATGCCACACTCCACTGGACCCTGTAGAGATCACTAAAGCCATGGATCATCCTGTTGTGTAAACATTCTCAAACAAAGCAATGCAGACAACATACAGCAAGAGTCAGGGAATCTGGGCAGGAAAGAAGGGCCAATGCGACGCAAGTAATTTGTTCAGGGGGACGGTCAAGGTAAGGAGTTAACAGTAGTTACCAGGTAAGAACTACCCAAAATACTACTGCTGATAGAAATACAGACATTTTACAGTAGGGAAGCCTTTGGAAGTCAGCCAGATCTACACACATCCACACTCTGCTTTCTTTTGAGGTGGGCACTGCCAACAAGTCAGGGTCTAAGTTTTGGGCAATTGAAGATGCATGTGCAGAGTAATTAAGAGTTTGTAACCATCTTACAATATCAAGAGATAGGAGGAACCAAAAGAAAGAAGTCGTGAAACTACAGCAGCAGTCAGAAAACCTATTCTATAAAAGGCCAGATAATAGATATTTTAGGCTTTGAGGGTCACATGATCCCTGTCACAAATACTCAGTTCTGGCATTGTACTGTGAAAGCAGACATAGACAGCAGACGAACCAATAAGCATGCCTGTGTCCCAATAAAAATTTATTTACAAAAACGGGTAGTGGAAGGCTCATTTATTTATTTAAATTTTTTTTTTTTTTTTTTTTTTGTGGTATGTGGGCCTCTCACTGTTGTGGCCTCTCCCGTTGCGGAGCACAGGCTCCGGACGCACAGGCTCAGTGGCCATGGCTCACGGGCCCAGCCGCTCCGTGGCACGTGGGATCTTCCCGGACCAGGGCACGAACCCGCGTCCCCTGCATCGGCAGGCGGATTCTCAACCACTGCGCCACCAGGGAAGCCCGGAAGACTCATTTATAATAAAACTCTCAGCAAGTTAGGAATAGAGGGGAATTTAAATAATGAGCATCTGCAAAAAATCTACAGCTAACATCACACTTAACAATGAAGGACTGAAGGCTTTTCGCCTAAGGTTTGGAACACAGGATTTCAACAAAAGGTGCTTCAGCAATTGGATATCCATAGGCCAAAAGAACAAAAAGGAACCTCGAACTAAATCTCAAACTTTAAACAAAAATTAACTCAAAACGGATCACAGACTCACACGTAAAATGTAAAACCATAAAACTTTCAGAAAAAAATAGGAGAAAATCTTTGGGATCAGGCTAGGCAAAGAGTTCTTAGGCTTAAAACCAAAAGCACAATCCATAAAAGGAAGAACTGATAAATTGGAACTCATCAAAATTGAAAACTTTTACTCTGCAAAGGCTCTACTAAGAAGATTAAAAAATAAGCTACAGGCTCGGAGAAAATATTTTCAAGCCACGTATCTGACAAAGAACTAATACTTAGAATATATAAAGAACTTTAAAAAGTGAGCAGTAAAAGGGTAAATAATCTGAATAGAAATGTCCAACATTTTACCAAAGACATTTCGTTGAAGAGGATACACAAATGACATGAAAGCGCGTGAAAAGGTGTTCCACATCATTAGCCTGGAGGGAAATAAAAATTTTAACCATGATGAGATATCACTACACACCTATCAGAATGGCTAAAATAAAAAATGGTGACAACATCAAATGCTGGCAAGGATGAAGAGACTGAATCACTCAGACACTGCTGATGGGAATGTAAAATGGTACAACCACTCTGGAAAATATTCTGGCATTTTCTTATAAAACTAAACATGTGACTACTGTATGATCCAGCAATTCCACTCTTGGGCCTTGATCGCAGAGAAATGAAAACTATGTTCACATTAAAAAACTGTACACAAATGTTCATAACAGATTTATTCATAATAGCCCAAAATTGGAAACAATCCGGATGTCTTTCAGAGGGTGAATGGTTACACAAACTGTGGTACATTCATACCCTGGGATACTACTCTGCAATAAAAGGGTACAAAGTATTGACACTGACACGTGCAACAACTTCAACAAACCTCCAGGGAATTATGCTGACTGAAAAAAGCCAGCCCAAAAAGTTACATGCTGTATGATTCTACTTATATAACATTCTTTATTTTTTTATTTTTATTTTTTTTGTGGTACGTGGGCCTCTCACTGTTGTGGCCTCTCCCGTTGCAGAGCACGGGCTCCGGACGCACAGGCTCAGCGGCCATAGCTCACAGGCCCAGCCGCTCCGCGGCACGTGGGATCCTCCCGGACCGGGGCACGAACCCTCGTCCCCTGCATCGGCAGGCGGATTCTCAACCACTGCGCCACCAGGGAAGCCCAACATTCTTGATATGATAAAATTATAGACATGGAGAATAGATTAGTGGTTGCCAGGTATTAGGGATGGGGGGTGGGGAGGGAAGGAAGGAGGTGGGAGTGGCTATAAAGGGGCAACACAGGGGGTCCTTGTGGTGACAAAACTGTTCTGTACATTGACTCTATCACTGTCAATATCTTAATTGTGCACAACAAATTTCCAAGATGTTACCATTGGGGAAACTGGGTAAAAGGTACACAGAATCTCTCTGTATTATTTTTTACAACTGTACATGAATCTATAATTATCTCAAAATAAAAAGTTTAATTTTTAGATAAACAGACTATAGGCCAAATTTGACCCACAGACCATATTCTGCCAACCCCTGGTTTATAGTAAAGGTATAAAACTTTGTAGTCCAGTTCATTGAATGTAACCAGGTCATAACTCTAGATGCAAACTGACCTTTAAGCTCTCAGAATAAACGATTCCACAACCTGGCTGCCCAGCTGTATCTAGAAACCAATCCAAATTGTACTAGCAAGCATCCAAGACCCATAGGATGCTTATACTTCATAGACAGACAGTAAGCATCTGCGTGTCTGAACCTCTGATTTCCCGCCAGAGTATGCATCACCACAGAACCTACATTTTTCCCATTTTCCATTCTGATCCAAACTCCTTACTTACGTTGGCTTTGAGGCACTGCATAACCTGGCACCAACTTTATCTCCTTCAGCTAGATTTACAGGGAAGGTATTCATAAGTGCTTACAGTACGCATGTCACATACCATGATTACTAAACATATCTATAGCGCTACTGGAGCCAAACCCTTAATATAATAATGGATAAAAAGATTAGCTTTGTTTATCTTAATAAGCTGTGGTACATACATACCATGAGCTATTATGCAACCATTAAAAACAACATATTAAATTTCAGCAAACTAAGCATAGTGGGGAACTTCCCCAACCTGATAAAGAACATGTACAAAAAACCTACATTAACATGATAATTAATGGTGAGAAACTAGATGCTTTACCACTAAGATCAGGAATAAGGCAAGGATGTCCCCTCTCACCACTCCTATTCAACATCATACTGGAAGTACTAGCTAATGCCAATAAGAAAAGAAAATAAAAGGTATACAGATTGGGAAAAAAGAAATAAAGATGTCTTTGTTTGCATTTGACATGATTGTCTATGTAGAAAATCTCAATGAATTGAAAAAAAAAAACTCCTAGAATTAATAAGCAATTATATTAAGGTTATAGGATATAAGGTTAATATACTAAAGTTAAATGTTGTCTTATATGCCAACAATGAACAACTGGAATTTGAAATTTAAAAACATAATACCATTTACATTAGCACTAAAGGAAATTAAATAGTGAGGTTTAAATCTAACAAAATATGTATAAGATCTATATGGGGAAAACTACAAAATTCTGATGAAAGAAATCAAAGAATATCTAAATAAATGTAGAGATATTCCATGCACCTGGATAGGAAGACTCAATATTGCCAAGTTGTCAGGTCTTCCCAACTTGATCTATAGATTCAACATTATCCCAATAAAAATCCCAGCAAGTTGGGCTTCCCTGGTGGCACAGTGGTTGAGAATCTGCCTGCCAATGCAGGGGACACGGGTTCGAGCCCTGGTCTGGGAAGATCCCAAATGCCGCAGAGCAACTAGGCCCATGAGCCACAACTACTGAGCCTGCGCGTCTGGAGCTTGTGCTCCGCAACAATAGAGGCCGCGACAGTGAGAGGCCCGCGCCCCGCGATGAAGAATGGCCCCCCGCTCACGGCAACTAGAGAAAGCCCTTGCACAGAAACGAAGACCCAACACAGCCAAAAATAAATAAATAAATTAAATAAATAAAAATAAATAAATAAATAAATAAATAAAATCCCAGCAAGTTATTTCATGGATATGGACAAAATGATTCTAAAGTTCATATGGAGGCAAAAGAGCCAGAGCTGCCAACACAATATTGAAGAACAACAATGACAGAGGACTGATCCTACCCAACTTCAAGACTTACCATAAAACTACCATAATCAAGACAGTGTGGTAATGGTGAAAGAACAGACAAATGGATCAACAGAACAGAATAAAGAGCCCAGAAACAATCACAAATATAGTCAACTGACCTTTGACAAGGGAGGAAAGCCAGTGCAATGGAACAAAGATAGTCTTTTGAAAATGGTGCTTGAACAACTGGACGTTCACATGCAAAATAATAATAATAATAATCTAGACCCAGACCTTACATCTTTCACAAAAATTAACTCAAAATTTAAAATGCAAATCTATAAAGCTTCTAGAAAGTAACATGAGAAAATACCAGTGACCTTAGATTTGGAAATGAATTTTTAGACACTACACCAAAAATGTGATCCATGAAAGAAAAAACTTGATAAGCTGGGCTTCATTAAAATTTAAAATGTCTGCTCTGCAAAAGACACTGTCAAGAGTATAAGAAGACAGGCCACAGTCTGGAAGAAAATATTTGCAAAATACATAGCTAATAAAGGACTGCTATCCAAAATATAAAAAGAACTCTTAAAACTCAACAATAAGAAAATTAAAAATCCAGTTAAAAAGTAGGCAAAAGACATAAACAGATACTTCACCAAAGAAGATATACAGATGATAAATAAGCATGTGCAAAGATGTCCATCATATGTCATTAAGGAATTGCAAATTAAAACAACAGTGAAATACCGCTTCATACCGTGAGAATGGCTAAAATTTTAAACACTGACTAAACCAGATACTGACAAGGATGTGAATCAACAGGAATCTTATTCACTGCTGATGAGAATGTGAAATGGTCCACTTTAGAACACAGTTTGGCAGTTTCTTACAAAACTAAACATACTCTTACCATATGATCCAGCAATGGTGCTCCGTGGTATTCACCCAAAGGAGTTAAAAACTTATGTTCACACGAAAACCTATATAAGAATGTTTACAGTAACTTTATTCATAACTGCCCAAACTTGGAAGCAACCAAGACGCTCTTCAACTGGTGAATGGAGAAACAAAATGTGATAAATCCATACCACGGAGTATTATTCAGCACTAAAAAGAAATGAGCTATCAAGATATGGAGGAACCCTAAATGCTACTGCTAAGTGAAAGAAGCCAACCTGAAAAGGCTGCGTACTATATGATTCCAACTATATGATATTTTTGAAAAGGCAAAATTATGGAAACAGTAAAAAGATCAGTGGTTGCCAGGGGTTCATCAGGGAGGAGGGAAGACTAGGTGGGACAGGAGGCATTTTAGGTCAGTGAAACTATCCTGTGTGATACTGTAACAGCGGATACCTGTCATTTTGTCAGAACACATAGAATGAACCCTAACGTAAAGCATGGACTAGTTCATAATTATGTATTGATATTGGCTCATCAATTGTAACATGTACCATCTAAAGTAAAATGTTAACAACAGGGGAAGCCTGGGGAGGAGGGGCATGTGTATATGGGAACTCTCTGTACTTTTCACTCAATTTCTCTGTAAACCTTAAACTGCTCTAAAAAATTAAGCCTATCAATATTGTTAAAAAGAATATGTTAGGATATACCAGCTGACTTGGAGATATTTCCATAATGTACTATTAAGTGAGAAAGGTGAGATCCAGAGAATATAAGTTGATTCATTTTTATAAAATACCAACAATAAATAATGTGAGTGTTTACATATCATTTTATGGATATGGAGAAAGGCACTGAAGAATGCTCTCTTGGTTTTGGACAGTGGTTACTTGGGAAGTTGGGAGAAGAGGATAAAAATGATTAAAAACTTACAGATCAAACTTTGAGCAAAAATATGAATAAAAATTTAAGGTGTAAGTAATCAAGGCCCTGAAGCAAAGAGAAGCCATCTCAAGACTGGTGGCAGGACCAGCAAGAATAGCCTATTACCAGACTTCCTGGGAAGAGAAACCAGAGGCTGAGAGCAAAGACCCCTTGGTTCCCTTCCAAGAGAGAAAACAGTAGAGAATCTTCATTTTATTAATTATATCCATTTAGTTTATCAACCATCCTACAAGTTCCAAAGCAAACATACACAGAAAAAGAAACCTAGGTTTCAGCTCTTTAATCAATCTCCTTATTCTGAAAAAAATAATCATCGGGCTTTCAATGAACCAAAATAGTTAAAGCTTAAGTTCCATCATATTCGCATAAATCCCCTGGTTCATGTCTTGCCCCTGGAAATTCATATTTAAACTTATATAGCTTATTCCTATATATTTCCCCCCAAACTACTGCAGCAAACAGCTATATAATCTTACTCATCCAACACCTAATTTTCACCAGAAAATAATTATTCCCTTTTATTCCATTTATCAAAATAAATCCACAGGCACTTCTTAGGATGAGCATAACCCTGAAAAAGAAAAAAAATTTTTTTTTTTAATTTCTGAAAATAAAGTTATCTGCAGGGGGCTCCTCCAACCTCTTTTACATGCAGAGGCAGTTGGGTGCAGTGTCTCCTCTTGGAGGGATGTGGTTTCCCGGCAACCTGCCTCCGGTTGTCAGGAAGAGACCCGGGTGCGCTGGTGAGCAGGGCTGTTATCAGGCCGGCTGCAGCCTCGGCGGGGGGAGCGGGCAGCTCCGTGTGGCTGCTTGGTGCCAGCGCACACAGCTCGGTGTGCGAGGAATGCTAAGTGGTGGGCCAGGAACCCCCGGGGACCAAGCAGGAGTTGTTACACTGGGCTTCCTGCTAGATGACGTAGCTCTTCATGAATCGGTTCTTAAGAAGAGATGAGGAAATGGAGGTTTGCAGCCATGCAGTGTTTTCTCCGGGGCTCTATTTGAAAGCTGGCTGATTCATTCGGCAAACCCGAATATGGTTTTCTTTTCGTCTGCTGACTACAGTACGTCTGTTAAAATATCCAATTTCCTTCAGTTGGCCAAAGAATAATTTTCGGCCTCGTGTGAACAATGCTTTTTGATTTTTCACATTGTGTCTGACCTAAGCAAACGATAAATTACCTAAGAGTAAACTACAAATTAAAAAAGAAAAAAAATTAAAGCGTAAAATTTGGAAAAGTTCCAGAGGAAAATTCAACACTAAGGTTATTACCTTACCATGGTAATATTTTCAGAAGAATTCATTTTATATACATGCTCTGGGAAGATAGTCAATGCTTCTGAATTTTATTCCTCATTTTTTAAAAATGTAATGATAATATAGTCATCAAAACATATTGTAACTCTACATTTCTTCCAGTTTCACTATTACAAGTCTTTGTTGTATTATAATGTAAATTTAACACACTTATTCAACAAGCTAGTGGATCAGAAATATACCCTGCTGAGAAACTCTGTAGATATGCTCACATGAAATGGTACAGAAGTCCTACAGAGAGCGAGGAATCATGTCTTTCTCTGTGAAGGCCAATAACCTGATTCAACATTTTAGAAGCGATCCAGCTTACAGAAGAGGTCCCAGCTGGTTCAGAGGCTATGGCAGTCTCTGGTCAAGGTAAAATCAAGCATCTGGCATTGTTTAAAAACAAAAAACAAACAAACAGAAAATAGGCCCCAAATAAAGTCACTTATGCTAAGCCCCACATTACGAAACCAAGATTTACCTTGGCTACAGTTTTGGGTCTCCCAGAAATGAGAGAGGAATGGTTTAAGAACCAATCAGGAATCGCCTGATGAGAACTAGTTGGGTAATCTGCCTGACAGACATCCTGCCATCCCCTAGAGGAAAGCAACCTTGCCATGACCACCCTGCCTAGTACAACTTCCTTGTTCCTGCTTCCTTCTGGCTATAGCAATCTTTCATGTTGTACAGCTCTTCAGGGCCCCTTTCTATCAGCTAGATGGGATGCTGCCCAATTCGAATCAGTTTTTGCTCAAATAGACACTTAAAAGTTTTAATATGCCTGAGCTTATTTTAACAGCATCATGATCAAAGTAGTCAAGTATCTCACCAAATGGGAAGAACGTTTTGATAGGACATCCAGAGAGGAAGTTACCAGAAGACCAGGCAGCCTGACCATTGTAATCCGAGAGCTCTGGTCATGCCCACAGGGCACCGTAACCAGGTTAGAAGTTCAGGAGCCGCAAGGGAGAACAATGGCAATCTCTGAGCTCCAAATACATTAAAGGAACTCAACCTTGACGTCCCTAAGACACATTGGAATGAAAGTGTAAAACAGGACCTCAAAGCCCTAGCTCCACCTCCAGTTCTAAGAGCAATCTATGCTGAAACAGTCCCCAAAAAGGCAGCATGGAAGGGGAAGAACTGAGATTAGACTTGAAAGGCCCAGGAAGATTGAGATGGGCTGTGAGGAAAAAAGCAAACTTCCCAGAGGAAGGTACTAAGAGTAGGAGTCAGCCTCAGCAGTGCAAGCAGAGACAGGAACACTGAGATCAGCAGCAAGTCAAAGAATGCTTCTAACCTCTGGATGAAGAAAGTCATCACCCAGATCACAGCGTTACCGCTATCTTCTTAGCAGTGACAGAAATGTGAGGTTTGAACAGGTGCCTGGTAGTGGCGCTCAGGACAGACGGGGAACACTGAAAGCAGTGAACAAGGAAAGTGTGAAGGTTAGCTTTCTGTGACAAGCTGACTGGGCTAAAGGATGCCCAGGTAGCTGGGAAAACATTACTTCCGTGTGTATGGTGAAGGCGCTTCCAGAAGAGATTAGCATTTGAGTTGGTACACTGAGTAAAGAAGATGACCCACCAATATGGGGGGGGGTGCTCATTCAATCCAATCGGATTAGAACTAAAAGGTGGAGGCAGGGTGCATTCACTCTCCCTGTCTGAGCTGGAATAACCATCTTCTGCTCTCAGGCTTTAGGGCTCAGACTGGAACTTCCACCATTGGCTCCCCTGGTTCTCAGCTCTCATCACCAGTTCTCCTGGGCCTCCAGCTTGCAGACAGCAGATCTTGGACTTTTCAGCCTCCATAATCATGTGCTCCAGTCCCTCATACTATATATATATATTGTCCTGTTTCTCTGGAAAACCCTAATACAGAAGGCAAGGAACAATCAAGACTTACTGGAAGAGGACCAGCTTAAATACAGAGGCAAGGATCAGAGATGAATGTGGCTAAGGTTTGGGGGAGAGCAGTGCCACGACAGAAGTGGGGACATTAAAATATGTATCCAGTGTTTTGAAGGGAAAATGGTAAGTTTGGTCTTAGAACTTAGTTTGGGGTTATGGCAGGACATACATATCCTCTTAAGAATTTGGAAATGGGAAGCGGAACTTTTGCAAGATGAGTTCTAGCTTTCAGGAGCCATGCACAGATGTGAGTGGTTGGTAAGCAGCCAGCCAGCCAGCCAGGAGAAGACGGTACCGAAAGCAAAGCAGTAAAAGGCAGGCAACGACAGGGGTGATGCCAGCAAATGCCAATTCCACTTATTCAAAGACAAGGCAGATGTCAGACTCTCCCAACCTCTCACCGTCTCTTAGCTTAAAAGCTGGTGAGGAGATAGACACAAGTTAAAATGATTGAACTACCCCACGATGACAAACCCACGGCCTACTAGAAATCTGACGTAACCAAAGGTCTGGGCAGCATGGAGAAAACTCAGCTCTGTGCAGCCGAGCCTGGGCTGATGCTCTCAACTCCAGGAAGGAAGAAGTGACAGCTAAGGAGCCTGCCATCACGTACCAAGGGTGGACTGATGCTCCATTCTTCAAATATGGCCCACCCCTTATCACATACATTTCCATTTGGCTGTCAAAATGCTAGCTAGGTAATACAGTTTTCTGGAATAACAGGAGAAACTATTAACATGGAAAGCAGCAAACAGTGGCAACCCCAGCCCCCAGGCTCCCACCCTCCTGTCTTCTTCAATGTGCTATTCTCCTCTCCATTACTCAACCCGTGTCCAGTGCTTTCATCATAAGCATTCTTGCCAGAGACAACGTCGCCTGATGCATTTTTGCCACAAACATTTCCACTGGGTTAACTAATTGGACGTAAGGCAATTTTGCCCTGAAAGATAAAATAATGAAAAATAAAAGAGGGACATTAAAAAGGATGTAATAAAACATGAGAAGTGTAGATTCATGGCAATACCACCCAAATAACTGATTTTACTTTGTGGGTTGTACCTGAAAACTCGTCTTCCAAGTCTTTCTTTCATTGCGTTCTATACTTTATTCTTGCTTGTTGATTCATTTCCTTGTTCAGCATCAGACAAATTTTCACTAAAATTTCTTCCTTCATTAAGAGAGGTATCGGTTTCCAAACACTAGGATGCGTATCTGTAACTGAGCTCTGTGTTGCCTTGTGAAAGCCTCTACTCTGTTGTGTGTTCTTAGCATGTTGTCACATGTCCGTTGATAGACATTCCAAAGTTCTATGGGAAACGTGGGTTCAACTCTGCACCTTTGAGGTCCTCAGCCTCTTCCTCCTCCAATGCAGTGTGTTTCAAACTAAAAAACCTACTCTTGGGGCAAATCACTGTCATCTGTCAGCTCAGTAAAGCCATCAATAATGTCACTAAGTGGAAGAAATGCTAACGCATTTCAACCAGTTAAAACCAAACTGTCAAACCCAAAATTGTCAACCAGTTATTTTATCTTTCAGAGCAAAACTGCCAATTAGTTCTGCAGCAAAAAATGCTCGCAGCAAAGATGCCTACAGCTAAGATGCTTATGGAGAAAGTACCCAGAACCCATTCAAACAGCTACGGACTGACTATTCTGTATCATAACACAGGTATGTCTTTGAGGGGCCTGCCCATCAAAGAGATCCCAACATAATATGCTACAGTCATTCAGCAACTATTCATTGTCAACCTACTGTGTTCCAGACACAAAGAAGAAGACAAAATCCTGCCCTGAAGTAGTTTGTACTCTAATGCTACTATTTCATAAAACACTAGATATTCTGATGCTCTCAGACAAACTGCAGATTTATGAGGGAAGAAAGATGAAAGAATAGGATGTAGTAGATCCACAACTTTTCTTCCTCACATCGACACCCTGAAACCATCTTCTGCAGGATTCAGTCTTTCGTACAGTGCCAGAGTTCGAGATCTGGGCTGGCAGAGGATGGCAGGGGCTACAGCCAGCTGCTGTAGTATGAGAAGGGGCCTGGTCATCTGCCAAGGCAGCAGGGGTGATGGCTCCCAGGCCACTGGGGTCTGTGCAAGAAGGGCCAGACCAAGCTCAGCAAAGAGGGCTTCACTCTGGTCCTTGCTGAGGGCCTGGAGGCTGCTGGCTCTCTTGGGACCCATGTCACAGGCTGAGTCTCCTCACCCAGCTGTCGTCACTCTCCTCCCTCCCCAGCTGATACAGGGGCTCACTGTGTCCCCTGAACCAGAGAGGAGCAGGCCGGGGCCCCCCAAGGGCTGTGCTGAGCATGACACCCTTTTCCTCACCGCTGCTGCAGGTCCCTAGCACGTCCCTGCTCAGAGATTTGAAGACGAGGGGCTTCCTATCATTCATCCTGGCCAGTCGAAAAGTTTACCACTGGTCACAAGAGTGACTGAGAGGGTATTCTGAAATCAGCACAAATCCACCACCACTAGTGGAAAAAAAAATTCAGAATATGTACCCCATGGATAAAACATATTTTATTATGTTTTTGCCAGCTTCTCTGTGTCACCATTGGTCACACGATGGTCACATTAAAAATCACCTTTCTGGTCTTTGTTTTCAGGCATTAACCACACTCTCCCCCAATATCCACAAAACATTACTGAGTGTCTGATGCGGGCAGGCAGTACCCTTTGTGAAGTGCTACAGACTACAGGATAAAATAAGTATCAAACATGGTCCAGCCCCTCCCTTCAAGGAGTGAAACCTGGCTCCCCACTCTGGACAGACATCCTTCTGGGGATGGGGAGATAATGTGATCAAACACAAGTCTCTGTGCCCGACGCACAGCGCGGCCAAACAATACCAAACGTCAGACTTTGGAGCAGAGAAAGGTTTACTGCAGGGCCGCGCAAGGAGACAGGCGGCCCATGCTTTAGAAACCCCGAACTCCCGGAACGCTTTCAGCAAAGCCCTTTTTTATTTTTATTTTTTTATTTTTTATTTTTTATTTTTATTTTTTTTGCGGTACGAGGGCCTCTCACCGTCGTGGCCTCTCCCGTTGCGGAGCACAGGCTCAGCGGCCATGGCTCATGGGCCCAGCCGCTCCGCGGCACGTGGGATCTTCCCGGACCGGGGCACGAACCCGCGTCCCCTGCAACGGCAGGCAGACTCTCAACCACTGCGCCACCAGGGAAGCCCAGCAAAGCCCTTTTATAGGAAAGGTGAGGGAGGCGCGTGGTTAGCTGCTGCAAACTTCTTGGTGTCAGATCCTTTGTTCCTGAGGTTGGGTCACGTCAGGTCATGACGTTCCTGGAAACCTTCACCAAAACAAATGTTATTCTCTGTCCTGACAAGAGAGGGCAAGGTCCCAAGGCTCAACTTTAGCCTCCGAGGTCCAGGCCCTGGCTGAGAGGAGGGGGGGGTCCCTGCGCCGGCCGGTTACCCTGCCCAGGAGCGTTCGCCCAGCACCCAGTCTGGGTCCTGCCAGTGCCCAGGCCGGGTTAAGGAGGCAGATCTCAGCTGGCGTTGCCCTCAGGGCCAGGTCCCCAGACCCTGCCCAGCCTTCATCACTGAGCAGGCAAGGCGCCCAGGATCCAGCCGGCCCTCAGGCTTTGCATTTAAACTGGAGAGAATCATTTGTGTAGGATCAATGTAATACCTCTTGTAGCAAATACCCATCAGGTGAATTCCCAGCTCACGACAACTGCCCTTCTTTGAGAATAGCCCAACCACAGAGGTGGACCTGAAGTAATGCTGTGTAATGTCCTTGCAACTTAACCCTGACCTCTGGCCACCTCCTAGGTGTAGACAACTGATCTCAGCTGGACCAATTTTTGAAACTTGAACAGAGAGGCTGAAGCTGTTACCTTGATGGCAGTGTCCGTATACTCCAGTTGCTGAGGCCTCCGTGGACTGCCACCCATGCAGACAGACAGCCACCCCCGTTAGGTGGCAGAGGTGTGGAGGGGGGAGAGGTTCACTGCTGCCTCAAGGCCTGGGCCCGGCCAGCAGGCAGCCAGGGCAAGGGCTCTGGGGCTCTGCGGGACATAGCCCTCAGCCTATCCCCGAGCCCACAGCTCACCCGCCAGCCCCGCGGCCGGAAACGGTCACGATTGGCCTATCACTGCACTGTCTGCCTTGAAGACCACTGTCAGGCTGACTGTTGGCAGAGTACGCCCTCTAACTGATGCGCTAAAGGTCTCGCGATAACGGCTGCACACCCACCCCGCCCCTACTACAATAAGACAGAGATTTAATAACTTGGGTAGCAAAAAAGCACCTCAGTAGCAATGCAAGATCTGATAGAAGGATTCATAAAATAGTTCAAAATTATTTGTCTAGTAGAGAAGAAAGGGATTGCTTAGGTTGGAGAGGAAAGGGATGGGTTTATAGGAGAAATGGAATTCAAGCAGGGCAAGTTTTGAGGAAGAGCAGGAAAAGGATATACGGAAAACACAATATTTTACCCAAGCAGGCATTTAATAAACATTTATTGAATGACTAAATGAAACGATTAGAATGTTGAACCCACTTGGGTAAAATCACATGAACGTTTTCAGAGGCCAAACACTGAAACACATGCTAGCCAGAAGATGGGGTTCTACAGGGGCATAGTTAGAAAAAAGGCTGGGAAGGTAAGGGTCAGATGGTGGGAGATATGGAATACCCTTATCCCAGGGACTTCAGGGAAGTACTGAGGATTCTGAAACAGAGGGTAAAATAAAGAGCTTTAGACAGGATGCAAAGAGGAGAGATAATAGCTCTGTGTCCTACAATTTAGAAGTTAATCACACACTGGTGAAAATTTTTCTAAAAGGAAATTTGTTTTCTATGATTTTCTTTTAAAACTCTATGTACATCACTCAAAATAAAAGAAACACACATAATACCTTCTACATAATAGTGGAAGGAATTTGTCCCCAAGGATCTTTTCTTTGTATAAATGATGCCACCACAATTGACACTTCAATAAAAATGAATATTTATGAAATGTAAAATGATTTGGATTAACTTATTCCAATTTCACCCTCTAAATTTAGATTTTTAAATCATGCCAAAATGTGGATTTTGATTACAAAAGCAAGTTGGGGAAGAAAAACAGAACTTGACATGAAAAAGAGAGCAAAATTTAAAAAGGAAAAAATAGAACTTGAAATAGGGATAAAAAAAGATGATAGAAAGGTGGTCAATTAGACTAAAAACAGCAGAAAGAGATCATCTTCAAAGTGGAGTTACTTAATTCAATAATGCAGTCACATTATAAGAACCAAAAGTTTAAAAAAAGTACGGAGTCAAGTCTCCCAGCTGTGTCTCCCCTCCACCATCAGCTCACTGCATCGCCCTCTCCGTGGCCATTACTTTCTTATCTATCCCTCCAAAGTTTCTTTGTGCATAAATATTATTATTTTCCTCCCTGTTCACACAAAAGTTAACATATAACACTGTTCTGACCTTGCATTTTTCACCTAACACTATATCTTGGCAATCTTTCCATACCCATTCATATAGATATTCCATGTTCTTTTTTACAGCTGCATATTTCATTGTGAGGATGAACCATAATTTATTTAACTAGCCTGTCTTGATGGGCGTTTGGGTTGTTTCCAATCTGTGACTATTGCAAGAAAAGCTGCAGTGAATAACCTGGTACAGTCATCATTTGGCACGAATGCAAGTATATCTGTAGGATAAATTCCCAGAAATTGAATTCCTGGGTCAAAAGGTATACACATTTAAATTTTTGACAGATATGGCCAAATTGCCTTCCATAAGCGTTGAGCCAATTTACATTCTTGCCAGCTATGTACAAGAGTGTCTTCTTCCTTAAGGATTTACCAACAAAGTGTATCATCAAATTTCTGGATTTTTGCCAGTCTTAACATGAAAAATGGTACTTGCATTCTCCTCATTATGAATAAAGCTGAGCATCTTTTTATATGTTTAAGAGCCAATTATACTTCATTTTCTGTAAACTGCTCATAACCTTTGTCTATTTTTCTAATGGATGTTGGTGTTTTCTTATTATCTTCTAGAAGGTTCTTATATTTTAGGGAGATTAGTCCTTCACCTATGACAGGAGTTTCAGATATTTACCCCAGTTTGTCTTTTGAATTTGCTTGCGGTAATTTTTGCCTGCAGAGGATTTTTATTTTGTTGTGATCTAATTTATCAGTTTTTTAAGTCTTCTGATTTTCAAGTCATGGTTAGAAAGGACTTCCTTTCTAAAGGAATTCTCCCTTGCTCATCCTTAAATTATTTCATTTTTTACATGTAACTAAATGAAAAAACAGTACATATAGTAGTTAAGATCACAAACCCTCGAGGCAAACTGCCTATATTCATATCCCAGATCCACTACTTACTAGCTATATGACTTTGTATAAGTCACCTAAACTGTATAGGCCTCAGTTTCCACACCTACAAGTGGGGATAATAACAGTGTGAAGATTAAACGTATTAGGAAATGTAAATCAATTACTCAGTGTCCGGCATATAGTAAACATTCAATAATAGTGTGCTATTATCAACATATATCTTTTGGAACTTATCCTGGTTTAAGAGGTGAAGTACAGATCCAACTTTGGTGGGGTTTTTTTTTGGTTTTTTTGTTTGTTTGTTTTCCATATGGCTACTCAGTTGTCCCATAACCATTTATTGAATATTCCATCTTTTTCCCCACTGATTTGAGATGTCACCTGTATCATATGCTACATTCCCATACGTATTTAAGAATTTCTGATCTTTCTATCGACCTATCTATTCATGGACCAGTCCCACACTGTTTAAGTTATTAAGTTTTACTTTTACTATGTGCAAGGGCTAGTTGTCCCTCTTTGTTCTTCTTTTACAGTTACCATTAACTATTCCTGCTTATTTTTCCATATGAATTTTTTTAATTAGTGCATCCTGTTCTAGAACAAAATTAAAATATCATTAGTATTTTTCTTTTGGTATGCGGGCCTCTCACTGTTGTGGCCTCTCCCGTTGCGGAGCGCAGGCTCCGGACGCGCAGGCTCAGCGGCCATGGCTCACGGGCTTAGTTGCTCCGCGGCATGTGGGATCTTCCCGGACCGGGGCACGAACCCGTGTCTCCTGCATCGGCAGGCGGATTCTCAACCACTGCGCCACCAGGGAAGCCCCATTAGTATTTTTCTTGAAACCATGTTACCTTTATAAATTAACTAAGGGTAGGGTGCAAATAACAACAGACATAGACAGAGGTAATATAGAAAGGTGAAAAGCTGTTAAACAGATTGGAAGTTGGAGTAGAGATGAATTTAACTTTCAAAACAATAATATTAAGTCCCTAAGCTATCTTACAGCCACTGAAAACCCACCAAAGAGGTAACACTGCCCATTTCTTGGGCCAATCAGAAGCTTCGGCAACCTGTCAAGGCAGCAGTACCAGGGGTGGAGATAGGAAAGGCCACAATCTAAAATTTAAGTATTTGTGGGGGTGGAAGTTACAACAGCTGAACAAAAAGGACATGTGCCTTATAGGCTTGGCCCTACACCAAAAAAAAACAGTTCACTGGTCCAAATATAGCAATGTATGCATGGCTATATAAAAAGGCAGAAGAGCCTGGACAAGAACCAAGTCCTGAGGTTTTGCAGTCAGAGTTATTAGATGGATAGAAAAAGAAATCGTTGGCTTATTTCTGTCATGTTAATCTTTTACCAAAAGTGTCATTTATATACCAAAGAATTGAGTGGGAAGACTTCGGTTAAGATAAAGGAGAACTAAATTGTGGTCAGTTTTAACCTTGAACCAGTTTGGAAATCTGATCAGGAGTTTTTGGTTTGTTTGTTTTTAGATGTCTAGAAGGACATACCACAGACACTGTAGCGTGTAAAGAGGAAGTTTCATACAAGCTGGGAAAGTTCAGCATTGAGAAGTATTGCCTTTAAATATCCATTTATGAATCCTGGTTTGTTAAAAGAGAATTCTCTTTCAAGATAAAGTTTAGATAATGGGGTTATGTAATTTAGAGACAGAGTTAAAGATAATCTGGATTTTTTTTTTCGAAACTCATTCTCTGAATTTGAGTCAAAAATAAAATAAGCTTTTTAAGGCTATCAATGAGTTGGGAGTGAAGTGATGTGGGACATAGGAAATAGAACTGCTAATGTAGGTGAATGAGAAACAGGTCACACAGCATCAGTTCCCAAACTGCCTCAAATCCAAAGGCCTCTACCTTCTCCATTGTCATACTGAGTATTGTGTATGATACACAGACCCTCAGAACGACCTCCTCCTATATATACTCAACAATTTTTTAAGAAAGATGGAAGAATCCCTAGAAAACTGTAAATGCAGGATTTATCTTGTCATCGAGCCATATGTAAAAGATTAATCACCGCTTAATCCTCCAACACCTCTAAGGCAACGGTTTACAAACCACCAAGTGCATTAGTATCACCGGAAGGGCGTATTTAAAAGATATCACTGGGACTACACTTTTGAGAAGCAATGCACCAAGGTAATACTTCTCAAAAAGTATGGTCCTCAGGTTGGTGGACACGTGCTATCTGCGACCTTCTAAGGGGCTGAGACAGAAATTAGAGTTAAGCTTTCGAAACTTTTAGAGCAGTTTCTAGCATTTCATTTTTATTCATTTTATTTCATTTTTCTAGCTTATTATATTTTATATATTTTTTATTATATTCTCCAGAAGTATTCGTATGAGACTGGAAAATTACTTTTAAGTTTGGGAAGCACAGCTCTTCTGCATGGCTGAAGACCGGCAAACCGGGCGCACAGGGCCAGGGGCAGCTCCTGCCAACTGGGGGAAACCGGGCAGTCCTGGAAGATAATGGTAGCCTGAGGATAATTCCTACAACCAGAACAGTGAAGTGAGAAACAATTTCAAAACTGCGGTATTCATCGTTCTGTACCATTCCATTGCTTCCAGTGACAACACAACGCGGCAGGATCGCTGCAAGTGGCCTGCATCCCAGCGGCCGGTGCCAAAAAGAAAGCAGATGCACACCGTGGGAAAGAGCGAAAATTGGGTCAGAGCTTTTCCCGCCCGAAGTTTGAAGCCGCCGGGGTATTTGCACTGTAGGTGAATTATACCACCGTAGTAGGTTCAGTCAACGCGTTTCGCGTTGTTGTAGCTGGTGAGAACCCAAACAAAGAAAAAGTAGCTACTCCTGGCCCCCTCCCCTGCCAGCGCCTTCCGCGCCTGCGCAGAACCCCAGCTGCAGACCCTCCCGAGGCTGGCCCCCGGCTCCCTTCCGGCAGCCGGAGGATGCGCGTGCGTAGCGGCGACGACCGCGCCCTCGGTGCGTGCCAGCGTACTTACCCGCTACGGCGATCGCCTCCTTCCGGCCCGGTAGGGCCGCCTGGGGGCTGACGATGTTGGAAGCGGAGTTACCCATTCTCCGGACGGAGAAGAGGCTCTGGACGAGCTGGCGGGCCGTCCTGGTGGCGGCGAGCATGGGCGGGTGGCTGGCCTAGGGGCCGCCGGGCGGACCGGCGCGGTCGGGAGCCGAGGCGCCGCTGCGGAGTGGGAGGCCGGCGCGGGGCGGCGGGAGCGGGGTGCACTGGCCGGCGGGCGGGTCAGCGGGGGCACGGACGCGGCGGGCTGTGCTGCCCCCGCCCCGGAATCAAGTGATTACCTCAGCCTCGGGCCGGGCGGGCCGGGACCGAGGGCGTGTTCTCGCCCTGGCGTGGGGCCGGGGCCGGGGAGGCACCTGCGAGTTTTCCTTGCTCCCCTTCTGTGCAGAGTTCCCGGGCAGAAGACAAGTGTACTAATGGCGGTACAAAGTACGTGAAGCGGCAGGGGCCAAAAAAATAATGCCCGGCTTTTGACTTTAAAGTTCGTTCGCATTTCTCAATCTCCTTAACAGTTGCTCGGTGTGCCCAGTAAGCTGTACGACTACCTACCTTACAAACTAGTAACTATATCTGTTTCCACTGGAGCCATTGTGATGATAAATTATCAAAAAGATGATTATCCAAAGTGAAAACTAAGCACAATTTTCTAAAAGTTAAGAATAGGAAGGATAATTTAATATAATGTTTTATATGCACATATTTATATGCATACACACATAGAAATAATATACTGATAAGCACAGGGGGCAAAAATGGGAGCAAGGCACTGATAGCCCATTAACGCAGTTCAGGTGAACTTAAGGGTTCTATTGGATCATTCTTGGCTCTCAAATCATGGGACGTAACATTTGCTCCTGTGACAGATTTTCAACCCCAAAAATAAGGTGGGTGGAGGCAGATGGGTGACTTGGGAGTTGCATATGTGAAATTTTGGTTTTACACGAATGTTCTGCCAAAGTGGGCGGATAGTCTCATGAAGGAAGGAACTTCAGATTAGCACCCAGAGAAATGAGAAGGCTTTGAGCCAACCTCCCCGGTGGAATTAGTTACCTCTCTATCTTGTTTAGTTACCTCTTTGTGTTCATGTGGTCTGGACTGTAATCTGAGGACAGGAGGATTAGACCTACTATATTGTAGAATATGGCCAGACAGGTAACATTAAAACCTCCGTCAAAGTGTTTGTTTTGTAATACGGGCTCTGTCTGTGTAGTGTGCCTCGGTTTTTACTTCCGATTTATTTGGTTTTGCCAGGAGATAATATGAAGTAGGTTATACAGGCCTTTCCTGAAAGCTTTACAAGGTGTCCCTTGTAGGTCGTAAGATTGTTCTTCTGTCAAAGGAAATAGTCTGTGTTTTCTTTTTCTATGTTTTGTGGTTGATTTATGAAATTAAGAACTGAAGAATTTGGGAACTTCCTCAGCAGTCCAGTGGTTAAGACCCTGCGCTTCCACTTCAGTAGGCACCGGTTCCATCCCTGGTCCAGGAACTAAGATCCCACGTCACACACACACACCCCGAAGAATTTTTCATGTCAAGGAGAAGTACTTACATAATGTTAAAAAACCACAACAAAGCTACAGTATGTATATGTGTAGTATGTAGTACACGTATAATAATGCATACACCTCCCCTTGCACACCCACTGAAGAAAGACTAGAAGAAAATTGAAAAAAATGTTTGCAGTTTTGTTGTTGTTCATGGGAATGGTTGACTGTTTTTCACTTTCTTTAAACTTCTGGTTTGAAATGGTACATATTGTTACAGTGTTCTCAAGTATTCCCATGGCTGTGTTACTTTTTTTTTTTAACATCTTTATTGGAGTATCATTGCTTTACAATGGTGTGTTAGTTTCTGCTTTATAACAAAGTGAATCAGTTATACATATACACATGTTCCCATATCTCCTCCCTCTTGCGTCTCCCTCCCACCCTCCCTATCCCACCCCTCTAGGTGGTCACAAAGCACCGAGCTGATCTCCCTGTGCTATGTGGCTGCTTCCCACTAGCTATCTATTTTACATTTGGTAATGTGTATATGTCCATGCCACTCTCTCACTTTGTCGCAGCCTACCCTTCCCCCTCCCCACATCCTCAAGTACATTCTCTAATAGGTCTGAGTCTCCATTCCCGTCTTACCCCTAGGTTCTTCATGACCTTTTTTTTTTCTTAGCTTCCATATATATGTGTTAGCATACGGTATTTGTTTTTCTCTTTCTGACTTACTTCACTCTGTATGACAGACTCTAGGTCCATCCACCTCACAACAAATAACTCAATTTCGTTTCTTTTTATGGCTGAGTAATATTCCATTGTATATATGTGCCACATCTTCTTTATCCATTCATCCGATGATGGACACTTAGGTTGCTTCCATCTCCTGGCTATTGTAAATAGAGCTGCAATGAACATTTTGGTACATGACTCTTTTTGAATTATGGTTTTCTCAGGGTATATGCCCAGTAGTGGGATTGCTGGGTCATATGGTAGTTTTATTTGTAGTTTTTTAAGGAACCTCCATACCGTTCTCCATAGTGGCTGTATCAATTTACATTCCCACCAGCAGTGCAAGAGTGTTCCCTTTTCTCCACACCCTCTCCAGCATTTATTGTTTCTAGAGTTTTTGATGATGGCCATTCTGACCAGTGTGAGATGATATCTCATTGTAGTTTTGATTTGCATTTCTCTAATGATTAATGATGTTGAGCATTCTTTCATGTGTTTGTTGGCAATCTTGTTGGTATATCTTCTTTGGAGAAATGTCTATTTAGGTCTTCTGCCCATTTTTGGATTGTGTTGTTTGTTTTTTTGATATTGAGCTGCTTGTAGATTTTGAAGATTAATTCTTTGTCAGTTCCTTCATTTGCAACTATTTTCTCCCATTCTGAGGGTTGTCTTTTGGTCTTGTTTATGGTTTCCTTTGCTGTGCAAAAGCTTTTAAGTTTCATTAGGTCGCATTTGTTTATTTTTGTTTTTATTTCCATTTCTTTTATTATTATATATTTTTTATTTTTTAAAGAAAAAAATACCTTTTTTCATAAAACAGGGGTTTCTTATCTCATTTACCAGAATAGTTGAGAGAAAAGTTACATTGAGGTTGGTTGCTTGGTTGGCTGGTTGGTTGGTTGGTTGGTTGGTTTAGGAGAGAATTAATATTCCTGCCTTCAATGATGCCATTTTCATCACTAAGTTTTCGTTTTCCTCATAATCTCCTAAACCGTTCTGAGCTTCTCCACACTGAGAGAGTCTTTTTTTGTTCATATTCCCCATTGGACACGCACTGCTTTGAAGTGTTATTTTTGTGATTATACTCTGGTTTTCCAACAAATTCTAACAATATATGTTCTTTAGGATGCAGTCTAAGCATCCTCTTTGGTATAACAAAGACCTAAAATACATCAGTTTAAACAAAATAGAAGTTTATTTCTTCTATTATGTAACGATCCAAAAATAGAGCACTGAGCAGGACCATGTCTTTTCTTCTGTAATATCTCACACTGTATTGGCTCAAATTAAGCATACAATGATTATGTATTGGGTTTAGTTGGGTCAAAACGCTGACGTAGAATAGCAAAAGTTTCTTTTTCATGTGTTCAGGAATGGCTCTGCCTTGCCCCTTGGAGAAAGGAATATTTAATACTCTTTTCCAAAACTAGGCCTAGCTTTTCTTTGGAATACAGATTAGGTGGCTGTAACCCAAAGGTATTATATTTGAAAGAAGTTAGTTTTTGTTTTGTTTTTTTCTCTCATATACTGGTCCAGAACTAGGAGGGCAGCACTGCTATCCACATATGTAACCACCATCCCACAACCTGTCAGCGCATCTGTATCTTAGCCCAGCAAAAAGGCAGCAAGGAAAGGGGTGCACATCTCAGTACTCCTAGGAGTGTGTCCCAGAGGTAGCACACGTTGTTTCCCCTCATTCCATTGACCTGGTTAGACACACAGCCACGTCTAACTGTTGCGAAGGTGGGAGGTAAAGTTCTCTAGCTGGGCAACCGCAGATCCAGCTAACACTTGGCAGTTCCAGTAACAAAGGAAGAAGGTAAGAATGTACTTTGGTGGACAACTGTTACAGTCCATTCCTCTGGCCATCGAGATATCCATATGTGTGTATATATGTGTGTGCATATATATATATATATATATATATATATGAATATATCCCCTTCTTCTGACATATCGGACACACCCTATTCCCAAGTTCCAAGCAGGTACTGCATCCCTTTCAAAGTCCACAATCTGAAGATGATGTGCAATCCTTTACAGGTCTGGATGTAACTCCCCATGATCCAGTGACCTGTAAACTAAAAAAAGAGGTGTCTTTTCCCTTCCCCCACTCCCTCCCCCACACACCTGGTGTACAAGGATGAAGCAGGATATTAAAATCAATTTGGAAAAAGAATAGGGGGTGGAGGAGTAGTCACTGGTCCACAGTCTAATCAAATGTTGCAAAAGGGAAACTTCCAAGACTGCCTAGATGGTGGAGGTCGGGAGTGTGGATGGTGGTGGATGGGAAACTATAGGAGGTAACATGGAGTGAGTAGTCTGAGGACTTTGACATCTAAGGTGGGAACCTCCCTCCCACGTGATTCACTCTGTCTATACCAACTGGAATGCCTGCCTGATTCTCTCTGGTTTTCTGACCTTATTCTTCATTCAATTCAAGACTCATCTTGTCTGTGCAACCTTCCCTGATTGCACAAGGAAACAGGGTTATTTATGGAGCCTAGGTTGCCCCATAGCACTCACCACTTGCATCAGTCGGGTAACACATAGCCTGTACTACCTTGTGTTGTTAGTTCTCTGAAAAGATACACTAATTATTATGGAGGTTTAAAATACGTCCACAAATTGTTTTTTTTAATAGATCTTTATTGGAGTATAATTGCTTCACAATACTGTGTTAGTTTTTGCTGTACACCAAAGTGAATCAGCCCTATGCATACATATGTCCCCATATCCCATCCCTCTTGAGCCTCCCTCCCACCCTCCCTATTCCACCCCTCTAGGTGGCCGCAAAGCACCGAGCTGATCTCCCTGTGCTCTGCGGCTGCTTCCCACTAGCTATCTATTTTACATTTGGTCGTGTATATATGTCCATGCCACTCTGTCACGTCGTCCCAGCTTACCCTTCCCCCTCCCCATATCTTCAAGTCCATTCTCTACATCTGCATCTTTATTCCTGTCCTGCCACTAGATTCATCATAACCTTTTTTTTTTCTTAGATTCCATATATATGTGTTAGCATACGGTATTTGTTTTTCACTTTCTGACTTACTTCACTCTGTATGACAGACTAGGTCCATCCACCTCACTACAAATAGTTCAATTTTGTTTCTTTTTATGGCTGAGTAATATTCCATTGTATATTTGTGCCACATCTTCTTTATCCATTCATCTGTCAATGGACACTTAGGTTGCTTCCATGTCCTAACTATTGTAAATAGTGCTGCAATGAACATTGTGGTACATGACTCTTTTTGAATTATGGTTTTCTCAGGGTATAGGCCCAATAGTGGGATTGCTGGGTCATATGGTAGTTCTATTTTTAGATTTTAAGGAACCTCCATACTGTTTTCCATAGTGACTGTATCAACTTACATTCGCACCAACAGTGCAGGAGGGTTCCCTTTTCACCACACCCTCTCCAGCATTTATTGTTTCTAGATTTTTTTGATGATGGCCATTCTGACCAGCATGAGGTGATACCTCATTGTAGTTTTGATTTGCATTTCTCTAATAATTAGTGATGTTGAGCAGCTTTTCATGTGCCTCTTGGCCATCTGTATGTTTTCCTTGGTCAAATGTCTATTTAGGTCTTCCACCCATTTTTTAATTGGATTGTTTTTTTGATATTGAGCTCCATAAGCTGTTTGTATATTTTGGAGATTAATCCTTTGTCTATTGTTTCATTTGCAAATATTTTCTCCCATTCTGAGGGTTGTCTTTTTGTCTTGTTTATGGTTTCCTTTGCTGTGCAAAAAGCTTTTAAGTTTAATTAAGTCCCATTTGTTTATTTTTGTTTTTATTTACCTTACTTTAGGAGGTGGGTCAAAAAGGATCTTGCTGTGGTTTATGTCAAAGAATGTTTTTCCTATGTTTTCCTCTAGGAGTTTTATAGTGTCTGGTCTTACATTTAGCTCTTTGATCCATTTGGGGTTTATTGTGTATGGTGTTAGATGGTGTTCTAATTTCATTCTTATACATGTAGCTGTCCAGTTTTCCTAGCACCACTTATTGAAGAGGCTGTCCTTTCTCCATTGTATGTTCTTGCCTCCCTTGCTGTAAATTAGGTGACCATATGTGCATGGGTTTATCTCTGGGCATTCTGTCCTGTACCATTGATATATATTTCTGTTTTTGTGCAAGTACCATATTGTCTTGATGACTGTAGCTTTGTAGTATAGTCTGAAGTTAGGGAGTCTGATTCCTCCAGTTCTGCTTTTTTCCCTCAAGACTGCTTTGGCTATTCAGGGTCTTTCGTGTCTCCATACAAATTTTGAGATTTTTTTGTTCTAGTTCTGTAAAACATGCCATTGGTAATTTGATAGGGATTGCATTGAATCTGTAGATTGCTTTGGGTAGTATAGTCACTTTCACAATATTGATTCTTCCAATCCAAGAACATGGTATATTTCTCTATCTGTTTATGTCATCTCTAATTTCTTTCATCAGTGTTTTATTGTTTTCTGAGTACAGGTCTTTCGCCTCCTTAGGCAGGTTTATTCCTAGGTATTTTATTCTTTTTGTTGCAATGGTAAATGGGATTGTTTCCTTAAATTCTCTTTCTGATTTTTTGTTGGTGGTGTATAGGAATGCCAGAGATTTCTGTACATTAATTTTGTTTCCTGCAACCTTACCAAATTCATTGATTAGGTCTAGTTGTTTTCTGGTGGCATATTTAGGATTTTCTATGTATAGTATCATGTCATCTGCAGACAGTGACAGTTTTACTCCTTCTTTTCCAATTTGTATTCCTTTTATTTCTTTTTCTTCTCTGATTACCATGGCTAGGACTTGCAAAACTATGTTGAATAAGAGTGGCGAGAGTGGACATCCTTGTCTTGTTCCTGATCTTAGTGGAAATGCTTTCAGTTTTTCACCATTGAGTATGATGCTTGCTGTGGGTTTGTCATATATGGCCTTTATTATGTTAGGTAGTTTCCCTCTGTGCCCATTTTCTGGAGATTTTTTATCATAAGTGGGTGTGGAATTTTGTTAAAAGCTTTTTCTGCATCTATTGACATGATCATATGGTTTTTATTCCTTAATTTGTTAATATGGTGTATCACATTGATTGATTTGCATATATTGAAGAATCCTGGCATACCTAGGATAAATCCCACTTGATCATGGTGTATGATCCCTTTAATGTGTTGTTGGATTCTGTTTGCTAGTATTTTCTTCAGGATTTTTGCATCTATGTTCATCAGTGATATTGGTCTTTAATTTTCTTTTTTTGTGTTATCTTTCTCTGGTTTTGGTATCTGTGTGATGGTGGCTTTGTAGAATGAATTTGGGAGTGTTTCTCCCTCTGCAATTTTTTGGAAGAGTTTGAGAAGGATCAGTGTTAGCTGTTCTTTAAATGTTTGATAGAATTCGCCTGTGAAGCCATCTGGTCCTGGACTTTTGTTTGTTGGAAAATTTTTAATTATGGTTTCAATTTCATTACTTGTGATAGTAGGTCTGTTTATATTTTCTAATTCTCCCTGGTTCAGTCTTAGAAAATTATACCTTTCCAAGAATTTGTCCATTTCTTCGTGGTTGTCCATTTTATTGGCATATAGTTGTTTGTAGTAGTCTCTTATAATCCTTTGTATTTCTGCAGTGTCAGTTGTGATTTCTCATTTTTCATTTCTAATTTTATTGATTTGCATCCTGTCCCTTTTTTTCTTGATGAGTCTGGCTAAGGGTTTAACAGCTTTGTTTATCTTCTCAAAGAAC
The DNA here is from genome assembly GCF_026419965.1 of Kogia breviceps. Lineage (NCBI taxonomy): Eukaryota > Metazoa > Chordata > Mammalia > Artiodactyla > Physeteridae > Kogia > Kogia breviceps. The sequence goes on along the minus strand of NC_081317.1, from coordinate 109,658,136 downwards.
CAGCTTTTAGCTTTATTGAGCCTTGCTATTGTTTTCTTTGTTTCTATTTCATTTATTTCTGCTCTGATTTTTATGATTTCTTCTACTGACTTTGGGTTTTCTTTGTTCTTCTTTCTCTAGTTTTTTAAAGTGTAGGGTTAGATTGCTTGTTTTAGATTTTTCTTGTTTCTTGAGGTGAGATTGAATTGCTATAAACTTCCCTCTCAGAACTGCTTTTGCTGCATCCCATAGGTTTTGGGTCCTCCTGTTTTCGTTGTCATTTGTTTCCATGTATTGTTTTACTTCTTCTTTGATTTCTTCAGTGATCTCTTTGTTATTTAGTAGTGCACTGTTTAGCCTCCATGTATTTGTATTTGCCTTATGTATTGAGGTGCTCCTATGTTGGGTGCATAAATATTTACAATTGCTATATCTTCTTCTTGGATTGATCCCTTGATCATTATGTAGTGTCCTTCTTTGTCTCTTGTAATAGTCTTTATTTTAAAGTCTATTTTGTCTGATATGAGAATTACTACTCCAGCTTTCTTCTGATTTCCATTTTCATGGAATATCTTTTTTCATCCCCTCACTTTCAGTCTGTATGTGTCCCTAGGTCTGAAGTGGGTCTCTTGTAGACAGGATATATATGGGTCTTGTTTTTGTATCCATTCAGCCATTCTGTGTCTTTTGGTTGGGGCATTTAATCCATTTATATTCAAGGTTATTATTGATATGTATGTTCCTATTACCATTTTCTTAATTGTTTTGGGTTTGTTTTTGTGGGTCTTTTTCTTCCCTTGTGTTTCCCACCTAGAGAAGTTTCTTTAGCATTTGTTGTAAAGCTGGTTTGGTGGTGCTGAATTCTCTTAGCTTTTGCTTGTCTGAAAAGCTTTTGATTTCTTTGTCAAATCTGAATGAGATCCTTGCTGGGTAGAGTAATCTTGGTTGTAGGTTTTTTTCCTTCATCACTTTAAATATGTCCTGCCACTCCCTTCTGGCCTGCAGAGTTTCTGCTGAAAAATCAGCTGATAACCTTATGGGGATTCCTTTATATGTTATTTTTTTGCTTTTCCCTTGCTGCTTTTAATATTTTTTCTTTGATTTTAATTTTTGTTAGTTTGATTAATGTGTGTCTTGGTGTGGTTTTCCCTAGGGTTTATCCTGTACTGGACTCTCTGTGCTTCCTGGACTTGGGTGACTATTTCCTTTCCCATGTTAGGGAAGTTTCCAACTGTAATCTCTTCAAAAATTTTCTCAGACCCTTTCTTTCTCTCTTCTTCTTCTGGAACCCCTATAATTTGAATGTTTGGTGCGTTTAGTGTTGTCCCAGAGGTCTCTGAGATTGTCTTCAATCCTTTTCATTTTTTTCTTTATTCTGCTCCTTGGCAGTTATTTCCACCATTTTGTCTTCCAGCTCACTTATTAATTCTTCTGCCTCCGTTATTTTGTTATTGATTCCTTCTAGTGTATTTTTCATTTAAGTTATTGTGTTGTTCATCTCTATTTGTTTGTTCTTTAGTTCTTCTAGATCTTTGTTAAACATTTCTTGTATTTTCTCAATCTGTGCCTCCATTCTGTTTCCGAGATTCTAGATCATCTTTACTATCATTACTCTGAATTCTTTTTCAGGTAGATTGCCTATTTCCTCTTCATTTATTTGGTCTTGTAGATAAGTGGGATTGTGTTCCTGTCTTACTGGCTGTTTGGCCTGAAGCTTCCAACACTGGAGTTTGTAGGCTGTTGGCTGGATCTGGGTCTTGGTGCTGAGATGAGGATCTGCATGAGACCTCACTCCAATGAATATTCCCTGGGGTCTGAGGTTCTCTGTTAGTCCAGTGATTCTGACATGGAACTCCCACCGTGGGAGCTTCAGCCTGACCCCCGGCTCATGAACCAAGATCCCACAAACTGCATGGAGTGGCAGAAAAAAAAAGAGAGAACAATAACGAAGTAAGAAATAAAATTAGACTAGGAAACTAACAGATATGTTAGAAAGAACATAAAAATTAAAATAGAGGTGAATCAACAACCCGTAGGTACAAGAGTACCACCATAGTAAAAAAGAGGAGGGGAAAGAGAAAGAAAAACAACAACAACAAAAAAAAAAAAAATGGGGAAAAGGCCTCGGCTGGAGGGTGGGGCCTAAGCTCAGGACCCACAGGGCTGGAAAAGGCCATGGGGGCTGGGGGAGTGTTGGGCTTAGGATCAAGGGACAGAAGAGGCCCAGGCGTGCCCCCCACTCCTGGTCTCAGAGGGCAGGGGACCTCACCTGGGAGCCCAGCAGGCTTCCTGAGCTCCAGTGGGCGGGGCACTCACCCTCCACTCCTCTCCTGCTCCTCCCAGATGGCCCCTCCCGCGTGCCTCTCCTGATCTCCCCGGCCTCAGCGGCACCGATCCTGTCTGGCCTCCGCTTCTCCTCTCCCCTCTGTCCCCCCATATCCTACCAGTTCACTGGGGGGTTCCTCCCATCTCCTTTGGCGTCAGGGTCTCCCATCAGCAGCCAGCAGGCTCCCTAGTTGCCGGGAGACGGTAACCCAGTGTCTTCCCACACCACCATCTTGACTCCGCCCTCCCACAAGTTCTTTTAAAGGTCCAGTTTCCCTCCCCTGACATATTCATTGGACTTAGTGTTTGTTTCTATTGAATACGACAGAAGTGATGGTGTGTGACGTCTGAGACCAAACCGTAGAAGGCAAGGCAGCTTCCTTCTTGCTCACTTTTGGATCGCTCCCTCTGGGGGAAGCAATCTGTCACATCATGAAGATTCTCAATCAGCCCAATGGAGAAGCCCACATGGTGAGGAATGGAGGTCTCCTGCCAACGGCCAGGTGAGTAAGCAATCTTAGAAGCAGATTCTCCAGACCCAGTAAAGCTTTCAGGTGTTACCTTGTCTGCAACCTTATAAGAGGCTCTGAGCCAGAGCCACCCAGCTAAATTCTTGACCCACAGAAACCACTAGACAAAAAAATACTTGTTGTTTCTTTTAAAGTGTTTTTAAAATTCATGGTGAGATAAGGAGACAATATTCTTGAAAACAGGCATATCAGAGTTGAAAGGATTTTCTTGGAACTCCCACAACTGATTTTACATAATAAGAACCAAAGCTAGAGGACTGGCCTTAAAACAAACCCTAGACTAGAAAGGGTAAAGACCATGACTTAAGAGATGAGAAAGAAGATCAAACATCTTTATCTTATTCTCCCACCCTGGGATGAATTTGGGGATGGACTCTTAGAAACCTCCAAAGGGACTGGGGAAGAATCTGAAGATTTGGGAACCAGTGCTTCACTTCCTGGGACATATCCTAGGACAGTGAGCCATCGAGGCATAAAGAAATCAGCCTTGGGACTTCCCTGGTGGTCCAGGCTGGGACTCCACGCTCCCAATGCAGGGGACCCAGGTTTGATCCCTGATCAGGGAACTAGATCCCACATTCCACAACTAAAGACCCCATGTGCCCAACTAAGACCTGGTGCAGCCAAACAAATAAATAAACAAACATTTTTAAAAAGATATCAGTGTAGTAGATTGGAACAACGTGTTTTTTAATGACTTGTACTAGATTAGAAATATCAGAGTGCATCCACAAGTAGGAAGGCTCTACATAATTGGAATTTTTTTCTCTTACATACACATGTGTGTTGTACATACACCGTGTCTAAAACTTAAAATATATTTCTTAGTGTAGCTCCTGGTCAAAAGAAGTTTGAAAGCCATGGTCTAAAGAGAGTATAAATTCTTGAAGCCTTTTTCATTCAGCAAGGCATGCAATGCTGTGTGTGTGCAGAGGAGCAGTGACTGAGTGCAGGGCCAAGGCTGGCAGACCTTGACCAGAGGGCAGCCTCACAGGATCCTGCACAATTGTGTTGGGTGTGGGGAAAGAAGGAGGGCATTGCCAGGTCTCCCATGAGGGGCGGGGGTGTGGAAGGACGGAGAGAACCCATGACCCTGATAAAGCCTGGAGTTAGAGTAAGGAGACCCAAGTGCTACAACATGTGACCAGGTGCAACAGCAAGGTCCTCAGTTATTGGGAGCAGGAGCCAGCCTAATGCCCAAAGGATGGACAGGAAGAGCTGTGTCTCAGCTGAGCAGGAGCCAGGTGGCCAGGAGTCTAAGCTACACCAATGTAGCTTAGATACAGGATAGGTGCCAAGGCTGAGAAACACCTCAGTGGGAAACCACAAGACCAGGAGCACACGTAGCTCTTCCAGTACCGAGATGGCACCTTGAAAGGAGTAGGGAAGGCCCTGGAGAGAATCCCGAAAGACTGACCAGTTACCCAAATAAGCTATTTAAAACTGAAAGACGCCAAGAAGACACTTTTATTTGTCAAGATCAAGTGTTTTCCTCCATCATTAGAAACAATAAGAGCAAGATGAGATCAGTTATAGAAAACAGGGCAGTTAACATTTTCTGTACATCTGCGTCATTGTTTAAATTTTGGCCTCATTACATGGGGTTTATCAAAGCATGCGGAGGGGTAGCTTCCCTGCCTAGGAGTAGGGATGCCACCTGCTTCCTGGGATATCACGTACACAACTGAAACCTTGTACGGTACCAGTCTACTTCTAAACGGCAAAATACAAGATAAAAGATAGTGTCTTAAGTTTTTCATAAGTAACATATATTCAATTTGAAAAGCTATCTTTTATTCCACAATAATATACTCCGACTCTTCTGGTGTCGAAATGTCCTTCCTTCTCATATGGTGGTGATGAGATGGCAGTTGTTCCTCTAAGGCCCTCATCTGGCAAAATCGAACGTGGAAAACCAAAATATTTGGTCCAATCCTGCTGACCCTTGAAACCCAAGTGCCACTGAGGTCTGTGATAGCTCCTGACACATAGCCGTCACTCCATCAATAGATGGTCCCGTCCTCCCTCCAGCCGTTACCACTCCCGTTGCATAAAGATCAGCCCCTAATAAGTAGTTTTGCTCTTTTTCCCATGGGCTCCGTCTTGTCCTCCCCTCTCAGCTTTCCTACCCACACATTGTTCCAAGCTGCCTCTGCCCAGGTAGACTATAAAGAGTAAAAGACATGATTTAAGGCATGAGAGAGCAGGCCAAGCACCCTCTCCCCTCCTCCTACCCTCGGGCGCACGTGGGGACGGGGTCGTAGAAACATCCTCACGGCCTGGGGAAGAATCTGAGGCTTTGGAGACTAGTGCTCAACGAAGAGGAGGGCAAGGAAAGGTGTCTCTCCAGAGAATCTATCAAATTGTGCCACCTCTCCATTTCTAAGCTCCATCCTAATAGTAAATTGTATACAGCACTGATAAAATGAGCCTAATTACATACTGAAAACTTTAATAAACTTAAGATACTTCAATGCCAAGTTATTTTGCTAATTAACTTTCTTTCATAAAACTATGTGTCAGGGTTACTAAAAATAAAACACTAAGGAAGAAAAACATACTCTGAAAATTCATATAATATATGAAACCATTTTCAGTTAGTAGGAATTGGGAAATGACTTGTTATATAAGGTAGGGGTATGACATTTAGCTAAGTTATTGAGAACATACCTGCTTCTCAGTTACATATGTTAAATGATTTTTTTTTTGATGTATTGCTTTAAATATGCTTTTTGCAATGCCCCTGCATGCAGATTCTGCTGAAACCCTCCCTTGTTTAGTAAATACCACTGAACTCACGCCATATGCAAGACACCAACCGGGCGGTGCAAACGGAAGAGTCCAGCCTTTCCGGGACTCCAAGGGCCTCAGTGCAGTAGGGAGACATCCCAGCCCTGGCACCAAATGGCAGACCAGGGGTGCTCACTGTACTCCAGGGCAGAGCCCTGGACACCAAGGGCTGCGGGGCTTTTCAAGAAGGATAACACATCCTCAACCTCTAGGATGTTGAGATATGGAGGGCCATGCTCCAGGGCTGAAAAAAGAGCTGTCACAGGTGTGGAAAATGAACTCAAGGACAAATGATGCAAAGGGTGAGGCTTTGTCCCCTCCAAGAGGCATATCAGCTCTGTCTCCATTCTTTATCAAAAATGACTAACTGCAGGGACGCCCTGGTGGACTCAAACTGAGATACGGCTTTTTTGGTCTTTTTATAAAAATCCACTTAAGTAGGCAGAGACACCCTTATAAATGAATAATAGAAAGCTTAATACGCCACTTTACACTGGCAGAGTTAAAACCACATGGCCTTATTTATGGTCTATCTATAGAAGATTCAGAGCTGTCTTAAGTATGCTAATTTACTGCAGAGATTACTGAGTTTTAAGAGGAAAAATAGAAATAACATTAATAACAATACAGTCGTCCCCCCCTTATTCACAGTTTCACTTTCTAAGGTTTCGATTTCCTGAAGTCAGTCGCGCTCTGAAAATGTTAAATGGAGGGCTTCCCTGCTGGCGCAGTGGTTGAGAATCCGCCTGCCGATGCAGGAAACACGGGTTCGTGCCCTGGTCCGGGAAGATCCCACATGCCGCGGAGCAACTAAGCCCGTGAGCCATGGCCGCTGGGCCTGCGCGTCCGGAGCCTGTGCTCCGCAACGGGAGAGGCCACAACAGTGAGAGGCCCGCATACTGCAAAAAAAAAAAAAAAAAAAAAAAAAAATGTTAAATGGAAAATTCCAGAAATAAACAATTCATACATTTTAAATTGGGTGCTGTACTGAGTAGCACGATGAACTCTCTCACCATCCCTCTCCATCCCCCAGGGACGTGTATCATCACTTTGTCTAAGCGTATCCCATCCGTTAGTTCCTTAGTAGCCGACCCGTTATTAGATCAACTGTCAAGGTATCTCAGTGCTTGAGTTCAAGTAACCCTTATTTTACTTAATAATGGCCCCAAAGGGCAAGGCCAGTGATGTTGGCAATTCACATATGCCAAAGAGAAGCCATAAAGTACTTCCTTTAAGTGAAAAGGTGAAAGTTCTCGACTTAACAAAGAAAGGAAAAAGCTGGTATGCTGAGGTTGCAAAGATCTTCGGTAAGAACGAATCTTCTGCCCGTAAAATTGTGAAGAAGGATAAAGAGGGTCCTGCTAGTTTTGCTGTCGCACCTCAAGCCACAAAAGTTACAGCCACAGTAAGTGATAATCCCCAGGCCACACTCTCCTTCTGACCCTTCTGCTAGCTGGAACGCAGGTGTGAGAGGCAGCCTGGAGTGACCACTGCAAACCAAGTAATGGATGCCGCATTGTGAGAGCATTAGCGTGACCAGGTGGAGTGACCCTAGGTCCCCGGCATCGTGGAGCTGCCATTTCACCCCTAGATGGCTTATTCATAGGCTAGTACATGAGCGAGAAATGAACTTTGATTTTATTTAAGCTGCTATGGTTTTGAATAGCTTAGTGGTTCTCAAACTTCAACATATACCAGAATCACCTGGAGGGCTTGTTAAAACACAGCCTGCTGTCCCCACCCGAATGTCGGGCTCAGTAGTTTGGGAGAGGCCTGAGACTTAGCATTTTTAATAAATTCTCAGGGAACGCTGACACTGTTGGTCCAGGCACCAGACTTGGAGAACCACCGTTCTGGCCGGTACGAACACCCATTGTCCTAGCCCTCCACAAACATGCCTCTTGTGTTTGAAATCTAACGACATTTTCAACTGCTTTCACCCACTTCAGGTAGCGCACTGAATCCAAAACGAAAACTAAGCTCAGTGTTAATTAGTCTACAGCTGTCCGTGCTGAATCTAAAGAGATTTGGAACATACCAGAAATCACGCAGAGAGCAGGAAATACAGTGTATCCAATGGCATCTGAATCTGTTGGACCCTCAAAATCTGGATTCTGGAATGGAGGTAATTCAAAACTTCTCTTTGTAATAATCCATCATTCTTAGGAATTATAACTGGATCTTCAAAAACATGTTAATCCACGTGTGTTTGTTGTATGTCAAATTAAGCCCTAATTTTCAGTAGTTCATCTTCCTAAACCAGGCACATCTTGAAAAGGATCAAAAGCTGCAGAGGGGGTGAAGCACATGAAACAACAGCTCAGTGTTTGAAGATGGAAGTGATTCCCATGAGGGAATCATAAACTTTTGAGCGGCATCAGTGCTGAGCAGACAGCACGGGCAGTAACAATCTGGATGCTTGGAAACCAGAAGACGTCAAAGATGCTGTAGGAGAATAAGCAGGGAAACCTTCACGTGTGCAACTCACGCTTCCCCAAACCGTGATGGCCTTGGGAGCATCCAGTAAGCGGTAACTTTGAGTCCCCCCACCCCCGGCCTTTAAGGAACTCAGGATCAGTACCCTCAGGTTGGGTCAGAGAACAATTCAGGGACAGGGTTCAGTACTGCACAGACTTCGGCACATAAGAAGTAGTAAGTACTTAATAAATGTTCATTTTCACTCTCTCACCTTCAGCCAACAATTCACCCATGTCCCAAACGAGGACACTTCCAGCACTTTCCTACCTCTTGGTGAGTACCCTGCCCACGCTGGACACGAGGTAGGGCAGCCTTTGACAATCTTTTCTCAGTCTTCCTGGGGTTGACCCACAGGCCAGGTTAGTTTCCCCAAGGAATGATCTCATATCACCACAAATCTTTCCTCCATATAATTTCAATATAATTGGGGATAATAATAGTAGTTCCTAACTCACAGGGTTTTTAAAATTTTGTTTTTGTTTCTTCTTTGTGATGATTAAATAAGTTAATACAGGAAAAGTGGCTGAAATCATGTCTGACACATAAGAAGCCCTGAGTAAATATAGCTATGATTATTATACACGTTTATTTGGGTGACTGTTGGAAAATTGTCCTCCACTAGGGCTGTGAGCTCTAGGAAGGCAGTGATCGTGTCCATTTGTTGCTTTTTGTTGTATCCTAGTGCCTGTCAAGGTCACAGTCAGCATTCAGCCAATGTTGGTTGAATGAATGCATGAATCAGTCATAGCATCTCTTGAACCAACTGCGTAATTCCCTCCAGAAGTCCCTCCTTACCACTTCTCCTCGATGTCTGATGGTTCCTGATTGCAAATAGGGCTTATCTCTTATTTTGTTATCTAAGTGTTCTCCAGTTAGTATATAAATTAAACCGCTTCATACACACACGCGAGTCACCCAAAGGATGCAGGTAGAATGTTTTTGTATGTTTGCTTGTTTGTTTGTTTGTTTTAACAGCTTTACCAACGAATAATTGATATCCAAAAGCTGCACGTATTTAATGGATAAATTTGATGAGTTTGGACACATGCAAACAGCTGTAAAACCAACAGCACAATCAAGGTAACAGACATTTCCATCACCTCCAAAAATTTCTGATGTCTCTTTGTTTTGTCTTATTTTGTTTTGTTTTGTTTTTGTGTGGTAAGAACACAACATGAGATACACCCTCAATAAATTTTTAAGTGCACAATACCATCTTGTTAGCCCTAGGCATTATGTTGTACAGCAGATTTCTAGAACTTATTCCTCGTGCATAACCGAAAGTTTACACACATTGAACATCTCATTTCCCCCACCTCTCAACCCCTGGAAACCAGCATTCTATTCTCTGCTTCTATGAGTTTGACTATTTTAGGTACCTCATATAAGTGGAATCATGCATTATTTGTCTTTCTACGACTGACTTATTTAACTTAGCATATTGTCCTCCAGCCTCATCCATGTTGTAGTAAATGAAAGGATTTCTCTCTTTTTAAAGGCTGGATAACATTCCATTGTGTGTATTTGCCCTATTTTCTTTATCCATTCATCCACTGGTGGAAACTTCGGTTTCTGTGTCCTGGATATTGTGAATAGCCAGGATATCTCTTTGGGATGTTTTTTATAAGACTTACTTTTTAAAGAGCAGTTTAAGTTTACAACAAAATTGAGAGGTACAGAGATTCCCCATACACCCTCTGTTTCCACACAAGCATAGACTACTCCCCTGTTATCAACATCACTCTCCAGAATGGTACATTGTTTTACCAAGGATTTTTACATTAGCACCTCATAATCACACAAAGTCCGTAGTTTACCTTAGGGTTCACTCTTAGTGTTGTACAGTCTATGGATTTGGACAAATGTATAATGACATATAACTATGACCATAATATCACACAGTATTTTCACTGCCATAAAACTCCTCTGTTCTCTGCCTACTTACCTCCCCCAACCCTGACCCTCTAGAAGGTTTTTTAAGGATGCTATAATTTATCAACATTATCTTTTCTTCTCTAATGCTTGCTAAGATTATATGACCATTAAACAAGATAATCCAAGTGAAAGTAGCTAATACAGTGCCTAATGCCTAATAGCTATTATTATTATTTGTCTTTGTTATGGGACATGACGAGCCCTGAGGTCTGGACTGCCATTGGAGAGACAATAAACATTTGAAGATTAAATGAATAAATAGCCAAGTGAATGAGTACAAAAGAGGAGTTCTGCATTATAATCCTAGTTTTGGATTAACTAGTTCTGTGACCTTTGACTTGTTATATAATGTCTCTTAGTTTTTGTCATCGGTGAAGTTGAAGGGGGAGGGGAGGGAAGTCACAACTTCAACTTCTCGGAATGCATTGAGTCACCAACTTTTTAAGCTGAGAGGGCATTAGGCAGACCTGTCCATTGATGGGTAGTTCATCAATTCATCCAGAATCTAAAGGGGATATTGCCAAGTTGTCCAGGTTTGATAAACTTGACTGTCTGGTTCATAGTCCAGAAAACAACACTTCTAGCCACACAGACAGTAAGTGTATGTTGAATGAAGAAATAGTGAGTGGTGTAGTGTTATCTAATTTAAAGCAGATTTACATAGGCTTTTAAAGCTTAATTATCAAATAACTTATTTATTTGACTATTGGTTATCAACGATAATTCAGTTAACTACTTGTATGAAGATAATTCAGTCAGTTAAACCTCTTTCTTGGAGACACTTTTGACCCAGTGTGCAGTACATATTTTTTCTTCAACATGTTATTTTAACAAAATACAGTCATTTTAGAGTTTTATTATTTTTAAGTGTGTGTGTGTGTGTATGTGTGTGTGTGTAAGAGAGAACTTTTTTTAGCATTTTATAAATCTTTGATTAGTCATGGGTACTATTCAGTTAATTTCTACTTCTCTGTTGTTCCTTGCTTGCAGTAACATTTTCAGACACGCCCTACAGGAACCATGTGATAACTGCAAATTTGTTTTGTTCTGTTTGTGCACATAAATTAAAGAATTTGTCACAACTTTGTAAATCAGCTATACTCCAATAAAAATTTTAAAAAAGAAAAAGAATTTGTTTTTTCTTTCCTGACTGACCCATGACTAAATTGCTGACTTTGCGGTTCCACTGTCATTCAAGAAACCCAGAGAATTTAACGCTTAACATTAAAAGGCTGGGGACAAATTTTATTTAATCCATTTAGTTTATCATATTTTAAAATGTTAGCTACCTGTAGTGCCACTCAAGGTAACTTTATGCTGACCCTCACCAGAATTTAGCAAAATTAGAATTTCTTGTCTCCTGATAGATTCTAAAGTGCATTTTTACAACCTGGGTTTGTTTGTCTTGTTAATTATTACTCACTCATGACTATAATCCAAAAACCTCTGCTGCTCTACCTTTTATTTTCTATCCTTTTTGAGTGTGCTTCTTTAAAGTCTGGATGAATATACACCGGGGTGTTAACAGTAGTTATCTCTGGATGGCAAAAATATAGGCAATTTTAATTTTCTTCTGCAATCCTTTCACAGTGTTTTTTTTTTACTTAGAAAAAAATTTAAAAATGCTTTATAACTCATTGAATAGTCTGAACTTAGGGGATATAAGCATGGTTAACTTTCTTTACTTCCTAATGGTAAAAGTAATACAGTTCCTGGAAGAAAACTGAAGTGTAAAGGAGAAGACATATACTACCTCATAATGTATTAGCCCAAATCTTCCTTCCCAGGCCTGTCTGATGTCTGCAGGGTTCCCTGAGCTTTCTGCTCATTTCCGGTTATTAAAACCTCAGTCCGGGCTTCCCTGGTGGCGCAGCGGTTGAGAGTCCGCCTGCCGATGCAGGGGACACGGGTTCGTGCCCCGGTCCGGGAGGATCCCACATGCCGCGGAGCAGCTGGGCCCGTGAGCCATGGCCGCTGAGCCTGCGCGTCCGGAGCCTGTGCTCCGCAGCGGGAAAGGCCGCAACGGTGAGAGACCTGCGTACCACAAAAGAAACAAACAAACAAAAACAAACCTCAGTCCACTTGGTTCATACTTAGAGACTTCACTCACATCTCCTTAATACTCACTCCCTTTCTCACTCTCAGCCCAGAACAAACCCGGCTTCCCTCCCAAAAGACATGAAGGCAGCGAGGGATCCACTTTTCATTCTTCTATCTTCTCCCTTTTTTTCCTGGGATCAAGTTCTTCTAGGATCGGGGACTGGGAAGAAGGCTGGCGGAAACGGGACACACCTTCCTAGAGTGGACCGCACTGTGTCTATCCTGAGCTTTTTCTCTACTGGTTTCTCAGGTTCACGCCCACTGGCATAGAAGCCCCTAGGGAGCAGAGTCGCTCAGACACTCCGATTAAATGCTCAAGTGAGCATCTTCCCGGCATGGCATCTTGCGTGGGAGCTCTGTGGCCAGGAAATCCTCTCCAGCTCCTGGCCTGGAGGTACAGTCCTCGATGTGTGGCTGCTAGGACTCCTTGGCCACTAGGAAACCCTCTTGGGTGTTGTAGAGACAAGTGGAATCAAGCTAAGCTGCCTTCCAAGCTGTCCTTTAGTCCCATAGGAGCTCATCTATTCTCTCCTTGCCAAACAGAGGGACCACTCCTCTCTCAACTCTGCCATCTCTTCATTCTCCTTTTCCCTGCTAGGAGAAGTACAGGACACGTCTACGAGGACAGGGTGTTAGCATCATTTCCCCAGGGGGGAAGTGCTGATACTCCTTTTAGCTTTGGAGGGAGGGAGAGTGGAGTCCTCCCCATGGGGCAGACATTTCTAGACTCTGATGCATCTCCCTCACCCTCTATCAGCCTTTTGCTTATATACACTGGAAAGGTTTGGTCATCCTTAATAAGCTCTGGATGAGCAGTTAGACCCCAACTGTTTGAAGATCTCTTTCTGCCATAGGGTCTTGATGGCTCTCTGTCCTAAGCTCTGGGTCCTATTTGCCAGCTCCAGGGAAACAAGTGAGATTTCCCTCAACATCCAGTTACATATATGTCATATTTAGAGTCATAGGAAAAAACGAAAGAAAATACAGGCATACCTCATTTTACTGTCTTCCGCTTTATTGTACTTCGCCGATATTGCCTTATTTTTTTTACAGATCGAAGGTTTGTGACGTCATGCATCCAACAGCATTTGCTCCACTTCGTATCTCTGTGTCGCACTTGGGTAATTCTCACAATATTTTAAATTTTTTCATTATTATTATATTTGTCCTGGTGATCTGTGATCAGTGATCTTTATTGTAATTGTTTTGAGGCACCACGAACTGCGCCCATATAAGACGGCAACTTAATCGATTACTGAAATGACAACAAAGGATTTAACATATGACATAAACTTAGTTGATGAGGCAGCGGCAGGGTTTGAGAGGATTGACTCCAGTTTTGAAAGTTCTGCTGTGGGTAAAATGCTACCAAACAGCAGTGCACGCTACAGAGAAATCGTTTGTGAAAGGCAGAGTCGATCAATGTGGCAATTCATTGCTCTATTATTTCATGAAATCGCCACGGCCACCCAGCCTTTGGCAGCCACCACCCTGATCAGTCAGCAGCATCAACGTCCAGACAAGACCTTCCACCAGCAAAAAGATATCAATTCACTAAAGGCTCAGATAATGTTTAGAATATTTTAGCAATATTTTTTTAATTGCACGATTTCTTTTATATGATATATCCAGAATAGGCAAATCCATCGATTTGGGAAAACAGAGACAGAAAGCAGATTACAGTTGATTAGGGATGGGGGTAGGGGAGAATGAGGAGTGGGTACAGGGTGCTTTTTTCTTTTTATTGGGGTATAGTTATATTTTTAATTAAGATACCTACACTGCTTTTTCAGACATAATGCTATTGCACACTCAGTAGACTACAATATTGTGTAAATATAACTTTTATACGCACTGGGAAACCAAAACAGTCATGCAACTCATTTTATTGTGATATCTGCTTTATTGGGTGGTCTGAACCCCACCCACAGTATCTCTGAGGTGTGCCTGTAACCCAAATGCCAACAGCGGTTTTCTCTCTGTAATTGGACTCTGGGGTAATTTTTATTTTTTCTTTTATACTTTTCTATTTTTAAATTTTCTAGACTGTACATGTATCACTTTTTTAATCAGAAAGTAAACAGTTTATTTATCAAAAAATGATTACAGCAAAGATAAATTATAGATGGGTAAAAAGAAAAGGTAAGTGAACTATCTTAGCCAGTTCAATTTTTTTCTTTTAATCTCAAATACTGGGTTACCTCTTAAGTTAGATTTTTATCTCCTTTGGTTTATTCAAAACCTGAATAGGAAGATAAAATTGCTTTATCAAAGAAAGAAAATGTTCTTTCTGCACCTTCAGAAGAAATCAGTGCTTTCAACAGTTAATTGTCCAATTTTAGGTTATGTTTGTAAAGGGAATGGTTTCCTATTTATTGGGCTTCTTTTATTCAATTCTCATTAGCAAATAAATATTTAAAAATTGCTAAACAATCATTATAAGATGTGTGTGCCTTCAGAAATCTTTGCTGAATTCCTTTATACCTACCTCAAATTTGTTCAGAAGTTTAAAAATGATCTGATATTGAATATTTCTGAAGAGTCTTTTTAATATGTTTAAAAAAGCAAGCATTTAAATATATTTTTGTGTTTATTTTATTTATTTAAATATATTTAATGTATTAAAAAGCAGGAATTGAAGATTGACATAATTTTTAAATAGTCTCAAAAGGTCAACTATCTCAATGTGAGTATAAATAGAAATCAGGATCTCTGATTCATGACTCTATCTTTCATAGCTTTTTAAAAAAAATTATTTACTTATTTTTGACTGCATTGGGTCTTCGTTGCTCATGGGTTTTCTCTAGTTCCGGAGAGCGGGGGCTACTCTTCGTTGCGGTGCACGGGCTTCTCATTGCTGTGGCTTCTCTTGTTATGGAGCACGGGCTGTAGGCACGCAGGCTCAGTAGTTGTGGCTCGTGTGCTTAGTTGTTCCGTGGCATGTGGGCTGTTCCCAGACCAGGGCTCAAACCCATGTCCCCTGCACTGGCAGGCAGATTCTTAACCACTGCACCACCAGGGAAGTCCCCATAATCTATCTTTAAGCTATGCTTCTTTCACAGTGCCTACCACATAGTATATCTGTCAAATAAATGAATGCAATTCTCTTTAACTAGGTTTATATTTCATTCTTTACATTCCCAAATTATAAATAAACACGTGCTTGTTCCAAAAACTTCACACAGTACAGAACATCTAGAGTATAAAAGAGTCACTTGAACATATTCTACCATTGGTATACGTCCTCCCAGATCTTTTTATATATAGGTTTATTTTTAAATTACTTCATTAAAATGTTTCAATCTACTCTAACAATTTCAACTCTGGTTCTCATATACAAATACCATGTAAAATACACTTTGATTTAGAAATACTGTGGTCATCTAAAGTTTTGCTTTGCTTTGTTTTGTTTTGTCTTTTACCTATTCTGCCTACAGATAATAGTCAAACATTTTCTAGGTCACAATTATTTTCTGCCAGCATTTCTCCTTGAAACTGTAACCAGCACTAGCGTACACAAAGAGAAAAAGACATCCATTTCTACTTTAGTCTCCTGCACATTTTCCGTCTTGAGTAAGCTGTGCTTTCTGTGTCATATGCTTCAATAAGCCTCTCAAAAGGTGTAATTGGGACTTAGGCACTCAATAAATATTTGTGGAATTAAATTGAATTTCAGTAACTATTCTGTAATTCTTAGATGATACACAGTTTGGTGTTTTTCATTCTGAAGGTTGCAAAGCCTCTACAAACCCATTTCTGGAGTCAGGTGGTGACACTGGTAAGTGAGGGTTTGTGGGTTATTTGGGGTTCACTACAGAGAGCCTTTGGAGCTCCCTCCAATCACGCTTTACCTCTCGGTCCTAGATTTCTCCGCTAAAATCTCAATTGGAAATAAACTCATTTCCTTAAGCCATCTGGTGGCTCTCACGTGTAACTACAACATCAACTAATGGCCAAACAGACGCGAGCACTATTTTCTTCCTGTGTCTCTTCTGAGATGCTGTGATGACATGATACCTAAGTAATGTGTAGGTGTTAAAAACCCAAGAGAAATTGTCATGATTTTCACCTCAGGGACAAATTAATATCAAGAGCTACATAATGAATACTATGGGTGATGGAGTAAGAGAAACTCTATTACTTTATTACAGTGGTGTAATAAGACAAGGTTAATTGAGCACCCACCATGTGCCAGGCAGTGTTCATAGGCTAGAAAAACCAATGCAATTCCCGTATTCTCAGGGAATACAGGCAAAGTGATATGGGAACAAATACAAAGTCTAAGCGTCACAGTAGCTGTGCTGAGTTAGAGACAGGAAGACCCTCCCTGGGCTCCTTTATCCCACACTGGACACCGGGAAATGGGCGCTATTCCCTCCCGGAATACGCAAGATACCAAAAAATAAAGTCAAAGTTCATTTTGGAATCAGCTCAAAATAATGATTGACAAAATAATGCAGCTGTAAGTGTGTTATGTAACTTTGTCTCCTACCTTCGGCAAAACCCAACAATATTCATATCTTTGGGTCATGCGTGACCCTTAAGGCCATGTTGCCCCAAGGTGGATCACAGCAGGGACATGGGGACCCCAGGGTTGGTAAGTAAACTTTCAGGTGCTCATTTAACTTAGCCAAAGACCACCTGCCCTGCCAGCTTTCCATAGGACAGCAAAGAGGAGACAGAGTCTGCTTTCCAGGGTGCAAGCATGCTCCCTCTAGCTCCATCTCATTAGCCTCAAACAGAAAAGTGTTACTGGAGCACATTCTGCCCTGGAAGGTTCCTGAGAGGTTGGGAAGTTGGGTCAGAATGTGGAAGAGTGGATGGGAATTTTCAGGTCACAAGGCCAAGGCCATTCCGTTTGATGGGGGCCTATGCCACAGTGCAACGTATTAAAACACAAGTCATATTGGGGGACCTGCAGGTAATTCGGGATGGCCAGAGAGGACGTTGTGAACAGAGAGTGTTGAGAGCTGCAGCTCGGTCAGTAAGCAAGTGCAGGCTCCCGAGGGTGGCACAGCACATGCTCAAGAGATGGGCCTTTTCCCTCACTTCGTCAGGTTGAAAGGACACACGACGAGAATTAGAAGGCCAGTTAGGTGGCATTTAATACACTCCAGGCAAGACATGATGACGGTTTCCAGATGAAATTAGTGGCAGTACAGGTGGAGAAGTGGGGATGGATTTGAGAAAATCTTTTAACAGGTAGAATAAACAGGTGTTTGTGACGTGGATATAAGAGATTAGATATACAAAGGAATTTAGGATGATTCCCAGATTTCTGGCTTATGAACTGATGTCCCATAGGCAGCAGGAGGTACAGATCTGAAATACGATGAGACATCAGGGCTGGAGATATCGATGTGGAACAGATCAGCATCAGTGCCGTGGGAAGGGAAGAGCTTATCCCTGACCAAGGATAATCTTGCCCTTGTATCTATCTGTAAATTCCTATTACCTTTCCACATTCTACCCAAACTTCACAGCCTCTCGGGAACCTTCTCAGACCTTCCTAGGCAGCAAGTGCTCCAATAATATTTTGTTGTTCGGGGGTAATGAGATAGAGCCTGGCCAAGATATTGTGATAACCACCTCGGAAGAAGTGTGTTAAATAAATGTCAAATGAATAAATATGCATTCTTATATACACCTGATTATGTACAGATCACCTGGCAGGCTGAATAGGAGGAAGCCAGCCTAGCGTTTTCTGCAGAACAGCGCCCGGAAATGACATTGGGGTCCAGTGACTGGTGGGAGACCCAGAGCTAGGTGAAGATCTGGATTCAGGAAGATGTTATGGATAGTTCTAAAAGTAAATATTTCCACCAAGCGTATGTCCAGCTGCATTAATATCCTACACCAGAAGTCAGAGTGCTGAGTCACTCTTTCCCAGGGCAAGCTGTCACCCCTTATCTTCACCCTTGTTCGGAGCACTGAACCCCGGACCTGACCAGCACGACGAGACGGAAAGTGAGGAGGGATGAGAGTGGCCAGTACGGAGCTATGAAAAATGCACCTCTGTCTTTTCCTGGCTACCTCAGACTGAGGGGAAAGTCCAATCAAGGTCACTCCTGGGAAATATCAACATTATTTATCTACTGGAATTTTAAATTAAAAAGCTACCTTATTCTTTGAGGGGGGAGCATTGTTCCCTTCTATCAATAAGTCAATTTTCCCCTCTCATCTTCCATCTTATATATTTGAAAAGAAATTCATTCCAGTTAATATGAAAATGAGTAGCCAGAAATTATGAAGGATGCTTATGGATGCAGCTCTTGTGATTCACCAAGTCTGTCTGTTAATCTAGGTATCAACAATACACTTACTTTTCAATCATTTAAAGGCTCTCAGTATACATCTGCTCTTGGAACCAATCGGAACATATTTGCATTATAAGGAATGCACTAATGGAAAGATACTAAGCCCCTTTATTAACATTGAAAGGTCCATGTCACTTTCAGGCAATCAGTAGAGACCATCCTAAAGGAAAGGATGGTGTCCACACAAGGATAAGATTGGAATGAATTTGACCCTTGTGGGAAAAACCGTCAGCCCCAACCAGAACAGGCTATTGTTCAGTGTTCCCTTATTGAAATGTTCAAAAGTAAAAAAATAGATACCTATTTCCCCACATTTCTGCTCAAACATTTATGATTGTCTGTATTAAACCCTGCATGGTCAGATAAACAAAAAAATAGAGATTTCTCCATGAGAGCAAGCACTTGCTATAAAATATTTTGACATTTAATAAGGTAAATATTCCTTTGTTATTATTCTTTTTCAAAATTATTTTGGTTCTTCTCCCTATTCATTCTTATTGTCAGATTTTTGAATAAGTTTGTCAATTGCTCCCCCAAATCCTTAGGGGTTTTGATTGGAATCTTTTTATTTTTATGTCATAACCTGGAGAAAACAAACATCTTCAGTCTTCCTATCCATGAAAGTGATAGGTCTCTCCATTTCTTCTTTTTTCTTTTTCTGCCTCAGTGAATTACAGCATTTTCTGTATGTGGGTCTATTAAGTTCATTCACTGTTATTTTGTGACAGCTCTGCTGCACTTAAAATGTGTCCAAAACTGCAAGCCAGAGTGACAGTTAAAGAACTGAAGTATTTCTATTATGGTATTTTAAGAAATCACAGAAAATAGAGAAAAATGTAGGGGTTCATCTTTTCTTATGAAGAAACAACTCATTTTATAAATTATATTTTTGTTGCTTTATGGAAATACTTACAAAATCACAGTGTGACTGCAGCAGATGTGCTTTTTGAAGAGCAGAGGATGTCAGATCAATCTACTTCCTTCTGGAGCAGGATAGCTGACTTTCAGATAAGGGTACAGAATTATATGTGAAGCATCTGAATTTGGGGAAGTCTTTATTCTTAATGAATATGATTCTGACACAAAGAATAGAATAAACATAGTCTGGTGCTGACTCCATTGTTGGAGAACTTGTACTTGAAACGGGGCTATCTGTTTAACTCTTTGTTTATTTATTAAATTAAAAGGCAACAGCCATATGGCAAACATACATTACCCTTATAGGACAACTCAAATAACTTTTTCCGAAGTTGCTGCTGATCACAGTTAAAAAGCGATGTCATTCTCTCGGGCTGTTTGCTTGGAAAACATCCCTGTGCCTAAGTTCCCAATGTACAACTGTTGATATTAGACAACATAACAATGTCAGCTTGAGAACAAAGAGAGGACCAGGACCGTAAAACTTCATGATTCTGTGAATTCTGCTATTCCTATCCCCACCAGTTTATTTAGTGTCTTATGAACTCATGGAAGCCCAAGTCCAAAGGAGAGATGGAGGGCGGGAGTTGTTCATGGATGAGCAATAAGACCCTTGCAACGTACTAAGTCCTCCTCTAGTTTTAAAGGCTTGAAGGGATGACTACGGTAGAAAGCAGCAGAAATTGATGAAGGTGCAGAGCAACTGGAACTCTCGTAAATTGCTGGCGGGGATACAAAACGGTACAACTGCTCAAGACAGCAAAGCGGAACGCTAAACCAAGTGCAGGGCCCTTCTGAGGGCCAGTGCCCATGGTGCACACCCATGAAGTCGCTCTGTATTTACCCAACAGAAGTGAAAACATATACTCACACAAAGACATGTACATGTATTATGTGCATTGCTCACGTATTATGTGCGTTGCCCCCAAACTGGAAGCAACCCAAATATCCACCAACTGATAAATGGATTAAATACATTGTGATACATCCATAAAATGGACTATTACTTAGAAATACAGTAAGCCCCCTACATACGAATGAGTTCCATTCCAAGAGCACATTCATTAGTCCAATTTGTTCGTAAGTCCAGCAAAGTTAGCCTAGGTACCCGACTAACACAATCGCCTATATTGTACTGTACTGTAATAGGTGTATAATACTTTTCACACAAATAATACATAAAAAACAAACAAACACAAAAATAAAGAAACCATTTTTAACCTTACAGTACAGTACCTTGGAAAGTACAGTAGTACAGACAACAGCTGACATACAGGGGCTGGCATCGAGTGAAGAGGCAAGAAGAGTTACTGACTGGAAGAGGGGGAGTAGGTGGGAGATGGTAGAGCTGAAGGACAGTCAGCAATAGGGGATGGAGGGCAAGCTGCAATTTCACTCACGCCTGACATTGATGGAACACACGTTCACGTCTTTGAAAGTTTGCAGCTTGAAGGTTCATATGTAGGGAGCTTACTGTAAAAAAGAAATATTATTAAATCCTACAACATGGATGAGTCTCAAAAAGTTTCTACTAAATAAAATAAATGAGACACCAAAACTAAAAACGGTATGATTCTAAGTACTCGAAATTCTAGAAAAGGTAAATTGTTGTGACAGAAGCAGATCATTGCTGTCTCGGGCCAGAGACTGGGGAAGGGGCTTGCCTACAAAGCAGCAGGAGGAACAATTTTGGGGTGATGAAAATGCTCTCTATCTTGAAGGACTGTTGTTGTATGTAAATTATATTTCAATGAAGCTAGGAGAACAAATTGAATGGCAACAGAAAGCTGAGTATATATACAGAGTTAAGTGTAAATCACATTAATCCAAACACTTAAAATATATATAAATAGGAAATTTATATAAATAATATTTAAAATATAAATGTTTATATAAATACATAAATAGGAATAAACCTACCTAAGGAGGAAAAAGACCTGTATTCAGAAAACTGTAACACATTAATGAAATAAACTGGAGATGACACAAACAGATGGAAAGATATACGGTGTTCATGGGTTGGAAGAATTAGTATTGTTAAAGTCACTATACTACCCAAGGCAATCTACAGATTCAACACAATCCGCATCAAAATACCAAGGGCATTTTTCACAGAACAGGAACAAATCATTTTAAAATTTGTATGGAAAAACAAAAGACTACGAATAGCCAAAACAATATTGAAAAAGAAGAGTTGAAGGAATCATGCTTCCTGACTTCAGACTCTGGTAAAAAACTATAGTAATCAAAACAGTATACTACTGGCATGAAAACAGACATATAGATCAATGGAACAGAATAGAGAGCCCAGAAATAAACCCATGCAGTTATGATCAATTAACCTATGACAAAGGAGGCAAGAATATACATCGGAGAAAAGATAGTCTCTTCAATAAGTGGTGCTGGGAAAACTGGACAGCTACATGTAAAAGAATGAAATTAGAACATTCTCTAACATCATATACAAAAATAAACTCAAAATGGATTAAAGACCTAAATGTAAGACCAGAAAACATAAAACTCCTAGAGCAAAACATAAGAGGAACACTCTTTGATGTAAATTGTAGCAATATTTTTCTGGATCTGTCTCCTAAAGCAAAGGAAATAAAAGCAAACATAAGCACATGGGACCTAATTAAACTTAAGAGCTTTTGCACAGCAAAGGAAATCGACAAAACAGAAAGACAACCTACTGAGAAAATATTTGCAAATGACATGACCAGTAAGGGGTCAATACCCAACATATATAAAGAGCTCATACAACTCAACATCAAAAAAACAAACGACCTGATTAAAAAATGAGCAGAAGATATGAATAGACATTTTTCCAAAGAAGACATACAGATGGCCACAGGCACACAAAACGATGCTCAACATTGTTAATCATCAGAGAAATGCAAATTAAAAGCACAATGAGATATCACCTCACACCTGTCAGAATGACACAAATAACATATGTTGGCGAGGATGTGGAGAAAAGGGAACCCTCGTACACTGTTGGTGGAAATGTAAATTGGTGTAGCCACTATAGAAAACAGTATGGAGGTTCCTTAAAATCTAAAAAGAGAACTACCATATGACCCAGTGATTCCATTCCTGGGTATATATTTGGAAAAAAAACAAAAAAAACACTACTTCGAAAATATACATGCACCTCAATGTTCATAGCAGCATTGTTTATAATTTCCAAAATATGGAAGCAACCTAAGTGTCCATCGACAGATGACTATACACACACACACACACACACACACACACACACACACACAAACACACTGGAATACTACTCAGCCATAAAAAAGAACGATATTTTGCCATTTACAACAACATGGATGGACCTGGAGGGTATTATGCTAAGTGAAATAACTCAGACAGAGAAAGGCAAAGATAAGTATGGCATCATTTATATGTGGAATCTAAAAAATACAACAAAATAGTGAATATAACAAAAAAGAAGCAGGGCTTCCCTGGTGGCGCAGTGGTTGAGAATCCGCCTGCCGATGCAGGAGACACGGGTTCGTGCCCTGGTCCGGGAAGATCCCACATGCCGCGGAGCAACTAAGCCCGTGAGCCATGGCCGCTAGGCCTGTGCGTCCGGAGCCTGTGCTCCGCAACGGGAGAGGCCACAACAGTGAGAGGCCCGCATACCGCAAAAAAAAAAAAAAAAAAAAAAAAAAAGAAGCAGACTTGCAGATACGGAGAACAAACTAGCGGTTACCAGTGGGGAGAGGGAAGGGGGAGAGGGGCAAGATAGGGGTAGGGACTTAAGAGGTAGAAACTATTAGGTATAAAATAAGCTAGAAGGATATATTGTTCAACACGGGGAATATAGCCAACGTTTTATTATAATTATAAATGGAGTATAACCTTTAACAATTTTGAATCACTATATTGACACCTGCAACATATAATATTGTACATCAACTATACTTCAATAAAGATAAAACAAACAAATAAGTTATCCAATTCCAGAAAAATAATTATATATACCAAATAAGTTATCCGATTCCAGAAAAATAATTATATATACCTAAGTATTATTATGTTCTGTGGGCACTTTGGTGTAACCTGAATGATAGTAATGTAAATGGCCATGAGTAAGATTCTTCTTCCAGTCAGCACATATTTTTATAATTGTTATCTCCTTACTTTATTGCCACTAGAGTCAGCATCAATATTGAGAACCTTATTGTCATACAAGGGACAGGATTCAGCTCGGGCAGTGTGGTCTCCCAGGTGCCCAGAACTGAGGCTTTTTCTGTACCTCCCTTGGCCTCCCTCTTACCTGAGATGTCCTTGAACAGCAGAGTCAGCTGCTCTCTGCTTCCTCTCCGTGGTGTCCTGAGTGGCACTAGGCTTGGGGCAGCGGAAACTTGGGACCCGGAGGCTATATGGGTGGCCTCCCCAGAAACGGAGAGCTTTAGTTGCATGGAGAGGGAGAGAGAATCCAGAAAGGCTCTGTCTGCATTCTTGGAATCAGAGAGTGTAGAGGTGGTGAAAAAGGCTGGGGTCTGCCCCTGAGCTCAGACAAGGAGTAGGGCTTAGGCAAGGGAGGCTTCAGAGGGAGAGGGCGGCCGGCCACCTCAAGCCCAAGCGCGATGGGAGCTGGGTTCTACCGCCCCAGCACTTGTTCTCCCACCAGCAGGTGTCTGGGCTGCAGACCATCAAAGGTGCAGCAACCTGTCGCCTCTACACAGAGGAGAGGGGGTGGATCAGCCCATCCCGCCTCTCCCAGCTCCAGCTGTCCCAGTAGGTTTCAGCCTGGTGTAACCTCAGGTTTCTCTGATGAGCATCAAAGGGTGATTTTAGAAATAATGGCAAATCTCCTGAATTAAAAATAAAGGAAGTTCCTGCCTGCTTGTGGATACTTTAAATCCCTTTAAGAGGGGGCACACAGAGTCAGAAGGTTTTACTTTCAAATGTCTAGAATAGGTAACAAATTAACCTAAATTCCTTCACGTTAAAGAGTAATCAACCGTGAATTGGCAATTCTAAATGATTCTTCTTGGTTCCAGCTGGAGGAGGAGGTTAAAGAGGAGGGCAAGGAGGTGCCAAAAGGTGGGGTGGGTGAAATAGAGTAAAAGTTGAACGACAAACTTGATAAAACATAATACTTTTTCAAAAGGTGATACAGTGCTCTCCACTAGACAAAAGGACTATACAGGGCAATATTTCTACTATGCACATCAAAGTCCAGCTCAGTCGAGGGAGCAGAGTTCACTAAAGATCTCAGAACATGAGAGAAGTTAAGTAGCCCCACCACCTCATTTCACTGATGCAAGACACAAGCCCAAGAGGTAAGCAGCATTATTGAGTACGGCAGGATCCCAGGCCTTTCCATCTCTACACCACACAACAGGGTGGATCTTAATAGCACATCCTTAGGCAACCGTCCCCCCTAAAAATAGAGGAAAACCCCTATCCCCCAACTCCCTGGCTTCCCAGATCCAACCAGAGAAATGCATTTGGAGAGGTCACTGGAAACTGTTCAGTGGCTCTTCCAAACGCTAGGGGGTGGGGATGCCATGCTCACTTCCAAGTAGGCTGTTTCCCTTCTAAAAAAGCACACACTCCCTTCCAGGCTCCTTCTTCCTCCACCTGCAAACTCTCTGTGCCTCTCCAGGCCCATCCACAGCAGCCTTCCTTTGAAAAGAAGGAGAACTGGAAATAACATTAGTTGAGCACCTACTACGTGCCGGGAAGGTCTTTACATATGTTTTGCTCATTTGCTTCTCAGACCAGCCCTGTAATTTAGGCATTATTTATCAGCCAATCTCCTGATTCCTTCATCCAAACATGCTCTTTCCCTCCTTCCCCTGAAGCCCCTTAGCACTTTGTCTGGCCTGGCTCTATTCTGCCCAGCGTTACACTTATTTGTTGCCATAGGTTGGGTTCCTCAGAAGCAGACCCCTAGGTGAGGACTCAGCTGCACTTGGTTTATTAAGGAAGGGGATGGGGGGTTGGGGGTGGGAAGGAGAAGAAGCCACACAAGGTGTAATTGCAGGCAAGTCCCAGTCTCAGCCTCCACTCCCCAGGGGAACCTAAATTATACCTGAGTTTGTTCCTCTTGGATCAAGGGGCTTAGGGCTGCTCTGGAGGATGTGAACTCCCAGGCAGTGCAGGGAGCTCTAAAAATGTCAGCAGAGCACCTGTGGGCACACAGACGCTGGGGAAGGGGCACAGAGAAGGAGGGAAGAGGCAGGGCTCTGGAGGAGTGAGGACACACCCTCATACTTGTGCATTCACCTTACCTCCCTGTTAAAGGTTGAATTGAGGGCCCCCAAAGGATTCACTGAGGTCCTAATCTCCAGCACCTCCAAACGTGGCTTTCTTCGGAAATAGGGTTTTTGCAGGTGTAATTAGATATGATGAAGTCACGTTGCAATAGGATGGGCTCTTGATCCAATAGGACTAGTGTGCTCCTGGGAAGATGACATGAAGACACAGGGCGAGAAAGCCATGGACCAATGAAAGCAGATTGGAGTGATGCAGCTTGAGCCAAGGAACGCCAAGGATTGCTGGCCACCACCGGAAGCTAAGAAGGGGCAAGGAGGATCTCCCTAGAGCCTCAGAGGGAGCATGACCCTGCAGATACCTTGTTGGACTTGTAGCATCCGGAACTGCGAGGGAATAAATTTCTGTGCTTTTAAGCCATCCAGCTCGTAATTTGTCACGGCAGCTCTAGGGAACTAACCCACTCCACTAGACTGTAAGCTTCTGGAGGGCAGGCCACGCGTTGCTCACTTTTCCCCCTCAGGACCTGTCTTATAGCAGATGCTGCAGAAGAAGTGAAGTCCTTATTCTCCTCCTCAGGTCCCCAGAGCTGTGCCCTTGCCCTGTGTTGGCTGAGCAGCTCCTTTGACACCCATGTGGAAGGTCGCTACGGGGATGAGGCTAACTCTTTGGAGAAATTAGGAGTCTTTGCTCCCTGTCTTATGTCTGTGTTATATTCTTGAAGCCCCCTTGGGAGTTTCACTGAGGTTTGTATTGCTGTCGATAACACTGATCTTTGTCAACCCCACTCTTCGTATGCAAATCAGTTAAGCATCTCTCTGGGCTCGCAGCACATCCTGAGCAATCTCCTCTCCTGGCTCTGCCACGGACAATGAAAGGGATCTGCCTGAGCCTCTGTCGTTCCCCCATATTGAGGACCCTGGTGGGGACAGTGGTCTTATTTATTTCTGAACCTTTAATACCCAGTGTCTGGCACATAATAAAATTCCTGTGCAAGTGCTGAACTGAACAGACCTGGCTATTTTAGAGTTTCGCCACAGGTTCAAGCAAATTTCTGGATGATCCGGAGAATTCCATTCCTCGGTCAGAGCAGCACCGTATCATAAAGAAGACTCTGCGTGTCCGTGGCGTTTTCCAGGCACACCGTGCTCCTGGAGGGGCTGAAAAGCTGGCCCGACTCATTTCTTCACAGTTTATTATGTGGAAAAACATAAGCCTTCTGTTTTCCTGGGCTGTTAACTTGGCGCCTCATTTCGTATAGAAAACTTATGTTAAAATATGCTACCTCTGTGACTTAATCAGCCATAGAGGGTCAAAAGTACTTTATAGTAGGAGGACCTGTCAGCACTCGTGCTCCATGAAGAATGACTCCATAGGCCAGGTGAGGAAGCCCGGGTGTCCCAGTATTAATCCTTGAAACAACTTAATGAAGTTGGTATAAGACCTGCTTCAAAGGTGGTGAAATTGAGACTCAAAAAGGGTAAGTGACAAGCCCAAGATCACACAGCTGCTAAGGGACAGAGTCACATGTCTCTGACTCAAAGCTGTGGGTTTTTAAAAAACTCTTTTCAGACTCTCAAAGTGATAGAATTGGCGGGGGAGGACTTTTTTAAATTGAAGCATAGTTGATTTACAGTGTCTTGTTAGTTTCAAAGTGATAGAGTGTGTGAAAGAAAACAATGAATTGTCTTTCACAGAAGACTTGGAGCAATGCTCTTCGCAGCTATTTCTTAGCAGGTTAAACAGCAGTTCTGATGATTGGCGGTTCTTCATTTCATTTTGGGGATGCTTCTTCAAAGATTCAGGTCTTCAGAGCCTGATGTACATTCTTTTTTTTTTGGCTGTACAGTGCAGCTTGAGGGATCTTAGTTCCACCACCAGAGATGGAATCCATGCCCCCTGCAGTGAAAGCACGATGTCTTAACCAGTGGACTGACAGGGAAATCCCCTGATGTACATTCTTTTAATGATTAACTCTGGTGGCAACTCTTCAATGCTGAGGTCTTTCTGAGCAGAACACAGAGAATAAAGCAGGGGATTAAACTGGGCACTAATGTTTTAGGTCAAAACATGGTTGGCCATAAAGATACAGGATAGATTATAGATTGGTGGATCTAGACACAGCTTGGACAAGTTTCGACACCTGCTGTGAAGCCAGGAAGAAAGGTTCCGAAATCTGTTTTGTCACTTACTAATTGACCTTGAGCAAGTGGCTTGACCTCTCTGACCCTGTCTCCTTCTCAGTAAAATCAGATCATCACCAATCTCATAGGATGGTTAAAATTAGAAAACACATATAGAAAAGTCACACAGAGCCCATGCTTACCAAATGACCACCATTATTACTGATCAAAAAAAGACTTCCCCAAAAAGGCTTTGAATAAAAATAACATCATTGAACACACAGCTTCAAGAACATTCATCTAAGTGCTTAAACTCTGGTACCTGTTCCATATGTCCAGGGGCAGGACAAGCAGTTCAAAGTGAGAGCTTTGGTGTCTTGTGACTTCCCATGGGTTGAATGCATCCCACACTCTGCAGTGAGGTTGGCCCTTACAATAATTGCAACAATGAAATAATGCCCTATTCAAGGTCTGATCATTCCTTACCTGTTTATTACATTTTTCTTTTTATTCTTTTTTTTTTTTTTTTTGCCGTACGCGGGCCTCTCACTGTTGTGGCCTCTCCCGCTGCGGAGCACAGGCTCCTGACGTGCAGGCTCAGCGGCCACGGCTCACGGGCCCAGCCGCTCCGCAGCACGTGGGATCCTCCCAGACCGGGGCACGAACCCATGTCCCCTGCATCGGCAGGCGGACTCTCAACCACTGCGCCACCAGGGAAGCCCTATTACTTTTCTGTAGCACAAGTTTCCAGGAAAAAAAGAAAAAAAAAAGAAGTGGACTTCTATCAGAATTTTTAAAAATCCGTCTTTAAAGACGGGGAGGCAACTGAGCATGGGCTCCTTCCCTGAGCCGAGCTGACTCTGCACCTGAAATGACTGGTTAAATATTTATTGCAGAGTTTTATGCAGTCAACTGGCTGACTGGGATTCATATCCTAAGAGAGTTTTTTTTTCATACAATGTATATTTCTTTTTCATTTCACTAGAAATACATGTTCCTTGTAGAAAAACCAGCAACTATTGACATGCAGAAATAATGCTTAAATCACACAGCATTCTGCCACCCAAAGATAAAGATTGTTAATATTTTGGTGAACATTCATTCAAGTGTCATTTATATTTATTTTTTACACAAATGAAACCACGTTATACATGCAATATTATAACATGGTTTATTAACTAAGCAATACCATAAACGTCTCTCAATGTCGACAGATGTACAGTGCAGTTTTCACCAAACGCTGCGTAGTATTCCACCTAAAGAATAACCTATATTTATCCAGTGCTGTACTGTTGAACCCTTGAGTCATTTCAGAATCGTGTTTTTGCTATTAGAAATGGTGCTGTGCATTTACAACATGGAAGGACCTAGAGATTGTCATACTGAGTGAAGTAAGCCAGACACAGAAAGACAAATATCATAAGATATTGCTTATATGTGGAATCTAAAAAAAGGGTACAAATGAACTTATTTACAAAACAGAAGTAGAGTCAAGGATGTAGAAAACAAACTTATGGTTACCAGGGATTAAGGGGGGGGGGGATAAATCAGGAGATTGGGATTGACATATACACACTACTATAAATAAAGTAGATAGCTAATAAGAATCTGCTGTGTAGCACAAGGAACTCTACTCAGTACTCTGTAATAGCCTATATGGAAAAACATCTGTAAAAATAAGAGTGGATATATGTATATATATAACTGATTCACTTTGCTGTACAGCAGAAACACAACATTGTAAACCAACTAGACTCCAATAAAAATTAAAAAAAGAAAGAAAGAAAGAAAGAAAGAAAGAAAGAAAGAAAGAAAGAAAGAAAGAAAGAAAGAAAGAAAGAAAGAGAGAGAGAGAGAAAGAGAAAGAAAGAAAGAAAGAAATGGTGCCGTGATGAGGTCACCCTGGGAGCAGTGTGTTTAGTGAGAAGAGGACAGGCAGACACAGTGGTCCTGATGACAAGGATGAGATGGAGTCCGAAGTACAAGGAAGAGCAACCAGAAAGCAGAAGGTAGCAGAATGGTGGTGGAGAGCAGGAGGCAGGAGGAAGAGGGCAGCTTTCTGCTTCTGGCTCTGGCCATTGGGGGCAGTTACTAATGAAGCTGTAGTGACAATGGAGAGGAGGTGATCTGGATGGCAGCAGCCTGGGCACAGGCAGCACCGCTCTCAGCAGTTCCAGCTCTGCTCGAGGTAGTGCCTCTTCAGTGCATCTGGAATCAGCTGCAATAGTGTCTCACCGCAGCCAGCACTGGCTTGCGGGCTGAGCTCCAGGGTACCCGCATCTTCTGATCTCTGCGTCTCACTGATTCTTCCTGTTTGGTCCTCCAGCCCCACCTCCTTCCTTTTGCTCTTCCACCCTTTCCGATGCCTTTGCAACCAATTCCTTGTATTAACATCCCACTGTTTGAAATACCTAGAGTGGTTTCTGTTTTCCTAATTGGACCCTGTTTCAAACATTCTTCTCCTTTTCTTCTCACAACCTTTTATTTTGACAAATTTTAAGCATATGTAAATAGTCCACCAACGTTTGGCCACGTTTGCTTCCTCCCCTCCGTCAATCGCTCTCTCTCTCTCTCTCTTTCTCTCCTCTATTTTCTCTCTTCTCCTCTATTTTCTCTCTTCTCTCTTTGTCTCTTTCCATATATACACTGTTTTGCTGAGCCACTTGAAAATGAACCATTTGGATAAACAACAAGGTCCTAATGTATATAGCACAGGGAACTATATTCAGTATCCTGTGATAAGCCATAACGGAAAGAATATTTTTAAAAATATATACATGTGTATAACTGAGTCACTTTGCTGTACAGCAGAAATTAACACAACATTGTAAATCAACTATACTTCAATTTAAAAAAATTTTTTTAAAGAAAAGAAAATGAACCATAGATATCTTGTCACTTCACTCCTAAATATTCTTAAAGAATAGGAAAAGGGGGCTTCCCTGGTGGCACAGTGGTTGAGAATCTGCCTGCCAAGGCAGGGGACACGGGTTCGAGCCCTGGTCTGGGAAGATCCCACATGCTGCGGAGCAGCTAAGCCCGTGTGCCACAACTACTGAGCCTGTGCTCTAGAGCCCGCAAGCCACAGCTACTGAGCCCGTGTGCCACCTGCGTGCCTAGAGCCCGTGCTCCGCAACAAGAGAAGCCACCGCGATGAGAAGCCCGCGCACCACAACGGAGAGTAACCCCTGCTCGCCACAATTAGAGAAAGCCCGTGCAAGGCAACCAAGACCCAACGCAGCCAAAAATAAATGAATAAATTTATTTTTAAAAAGAATAAGGAAAGGACATTTTCAAACATAACTCCAATACCATTCATATTTTTAAAATTAACAATAATTCCACAGTATCACCCAACACTCATTCCATATTCAAAATTTCCCAATTGTCACATTTTTTCCCCCTAATTCAAGATTCATTCATGCGTCTGGTTTTTATGTAGGCTCAATCACTTTTGAAAACAATTTGGCATCATCTTATAGAAATTCTTGCACAAGTGCACCAGGAAATATGTATGTAATATCCATAGCAACACAGTTCTTAAGTGAAAAAAACCTAGAAACAACTCATTTGAGGCCGAGAGGAGGAAACTGAAGGAGTGAACAGTGACTCCGGGTCTGGCTTGGGCATCTGGGGGATAGATGTGTCTTGCTGCCTGCTTTCCCTGCAGGTTTCATAACAGTCCATTTGCTTTCTGGTTTCAAAGTGCTCCTAGTTGCCATCTAGTTGCAACTGCTCTAAATTCACTCTACCTGATTTGTGTCTCAAAAACATTAAGAGCATTTTTATTGCTCTAGTGATTTCTGTCCCTGTTTGCCTTTCACAAAACCAAGAGATGTAGAAAACGCCATGGAGGTAATTCCCCTTCAATGCCGAAGGACTCTACTACCAGCCCTCACTCTGCACAGCCTCTGCACGTCCTTAGATGGTGTAATGGCTTTTAATTCCAAGTGCAGCCTGAAAGACTCCCCCATCATGCAGCAGCCATTTTTCCTATGATTATGCCCTGTCTCCACCATGAAACTTCCCTTACTGCGTCCACCCTCTTCCCTCACTGCAACTAGAGTTAAAAACAGCCACCCGCTGCCCCATGGGGTTTAACTGCTTTACTCTCTCATGCCTCCCTCCATGTGTGAGTTACATATGCAGTGGTGAAATGTTTGCTTAGTACTTAGACCTGTATGCTTGTCTACAGTAATATGAATATGAATGGCTTGAGTCAGTTACTATTGAATACCCTGGCTTATAATGCGTCACCTCCATAGGTCATTGTCTCTTCAGGCTGATGAAGCCTGAAGGATTAATGTGGAGGGAAGATATTGATGAGTGCCTATGAGCAACTGCTTAAGGAAATTAAACCATTCACAAGATTTCAACATGACTACTCATGCACTGCCTTGTGTGAGGTGATCATCCTATCATTCCTGAAAGTGGTTCTCCATCATCTTGCTTACACTGTGCACAGCACCTCTGGTAACTGTTCTAATGAAGTCAGAATGTACAGACTGTGCCTTGTGCTCTGAACAGACGCTTACAGCCAAAAAATTATAAATAAAGGTAAAACGTGGTGGACTATTTGGCATAATTCTTGAGAGGCAGCAACTCTTTTTTTTGTTTTGTTTTGTTCTTTGTCGTGACATGTGGGCTCTTAGTTGCGGCATGCAGGATCTAGTTCCCTGACCAGGGATCGAACCCGGGCCCCCTGCATTGGGAGTGCAGAGTCTTTTTTTTTTTTAATTTAATTTATTTTTTTATATAGCAGGCTCTTATTAGTCATCCATTTTATACACATCAGTGTATACATGTCAATCCCAATCTCCCAATTCATCACAGCCCCCCCACCCCCCCACCGCTTTCCCCCCTTGGTGTCCGTACTTTTTTTCTCTACTTCTGTGTCTCAATTTCTGCCTTGCAAACCAGTTCATCTGTACCATTTTCTAGGTTCCACGTATATGCATTAATATACGATATTTGTTTTTCTCATTCTGACTTACCTCACTCTGTATGACAGACTCCAGGTCTATCCACTTCATTACAAATAACTCAGTTTCATTTCTTTTTATGGCTGAGTAATATTCCATTGTATATCTGTGCCACATCTTCTTTATCCATTCGTCTGTTGATGGACACTTAGGTTGCTTCCATGTCCTGGCTATTGTAAATAGTGCTGCAATGAATGTTGGGGTGCATGTGTATTTTTGAATTATGGTTTTCTCTGGGTATATGCCCAGTAGTTGGATTGCTGGGTCATATAGTAATTCTATTTTTAGTTTTTTAAGGAATCTCCAAAATGTTCTCCATAGTGGCTATATCATTTTACATTCCCACCAACAGTGCAAGAGGGTTCCCTTTTCTCCACACCCTCTCCAGCATTTGTTGTTTGTAGATTTTCTGATGATGCCCATTCTAACTGGTGTGAGGTGATACCTCATTGTAGTTTTGATATGAATTTCTCTAATAATTAGTGATGTTGAGCAGCTTTTCATGTGCTTCTTGGCCATCTGTATGTCTTCTTTGGAGAAATGTCTATTTAGGTCTTCTGCCCATTTTTGGATTGGGTTGTTTGTTTATTTAATATTTAGCTGCATTAGCTGTCTATAGATTTTGGAGATTAATCCTTTGTCCGTTGATTCATTTGCAAATATTTTCTCCCATTCTGAGGGTTGTCTTTTCGTCTTGTTTATGGTTTCCTTTGCTGTGCAAAAGCTTTGAAGTTTCATTAGGTCCCATTTGTTTATTTTTGTTTTTATTTCCATTACTCTAGGAGGTGGATCAAAAAATATCTTGCTGTGATTTATGTCAAAGAGTGTTCTTCCTATGTTTTCCTCTAAGAGTTTTATAGTGTCCAGTCTTACATTTAGGTCTCTAATCCATTTTGAGTTTATTTTTGTGTATGGTGTTAGGGAATGTTCCAATTTCATTCTTTTACATGTAGCTGTCCAGTTTTTCCAGCACCGCTTATTGAAGAGACTGTCTTTTCTCCATTGTATATCCTTGGGAGTGCAGAGTCTTAACCACTGGACCACCAGGGATGTCCAAAGGCATCAACTCTTTTTAAGAAGTTACACCAAAATCTTGGTCAAGTGTCCCCAAATATTTTGCAGTCTCATCCTAGAGGTCTTTCAAGATTATCATAGACTTCTTGTAATGACTCAAACTGGTGCTAGTCTCATCTCAAACCTTTGAGGAAAGCAGTAGTTGATCCTTTTCTGGCTGTGCAAAGAAGCATGAATTGCCTCTTCTAGCATTTTCATACCCAGCACATGTGATAGCACAGAGATGGTCAGCTGCTTGCTGATTACAGTCTTTCGTTAGTAAAGGAAGAGGAGAGCCCTGTATGCCAAGGGTCATAGTCATTCATTATGCATGGTTTTGTTCTTTTCAGTTTCCTGAGTCACACGTTGCTATGGTGACACCAGGAGTGATCAGTGATCATATTCACAGTCATATTTCTCTCTCCCTCTGTTATAAAACTTCCAATGCCTCTCAAAACCTCCTTAGTTATTGCTAGGAATTTCATATATTCCAGGTGTCTCATATATGCTAATGAGCAAATTCTCCCAATACCAGTAGGATAGCTACCATTTTCATACTTTTCTGATCCAGTAGAGATACCTGCCTCCCAGACCTAGCTACTCACAAGCCCACATGAAATTAATGTCTCCCTTCTGCCTCTACCCCTGGGGCTCACTAAGAGAGTATGAACGTCAATACCATGTGTACTGTCTCCTGATGCTCATAAAATCCAGCCCCACCTCCCACCACTGGTCCTGCAGTGTTACAGAACTTACTATGCTACAGAGCTTACAGTGAAGACATTCCCCTGTGTTCTTACTTCAGCCCATCTCCCCACGGAACTCAAGAGTCCAAAGGAGCCGAGCCGGAAGACCACTCCCAAGAGGGGTTCCAGCTGTGCTCAGAAGCATCCCAGTGCTCTGAATACTAAGGTAGCATTCTAAGACCCAGCCAGTGTGCCTGGCTGCCTTGAGGAAGAGCTCCTTCCTGAGAGTATATTAGGGCCCTTTTTCTGAGTCTGAGGAAAATTCAGTCAAAAAAGTCAAGAAAATGGGATTTCTCCTGTGAGCATTCATGCTTAACAATCATCAGAGAGGAAGGTGCTGGTTTGAAGCAATCCACTGACAACAAGTTAAAAGCAAGAGCAGGAAGTGCTGACAGGTAGAGTCCATGATCAGGTTGACAGTTTTGGGGAACCGGGACAGGATGTACAGAAGGAAAATGATGCCAGTTGTCATCAGTGTGCTCAGAGTTGCCCTGTTACACGTGTGTGCTCATGGGACCAGTTGCCTACTAACAGTAGATCATTCTTGCAAACAAAATGACTATTACCAAGTTTGAATACACAGAACACATTATATAAATCCTACAAGTGATATACTAGGAAATAAGTTTTGGAAGCAAACTAAGTTCTTAAACTGGCAATGCCAACACATGATTCTGTGTAGTACTGTTAAATTTACTAGGATATCCAAATACTACATTATTTGAATACTACTCAGTGTTGTTTACTGGTGTTTTCCAGTGTTTGATTATTCTCTATAGACTATAGTTTTTTAAGAAATATTTTACCAGAAAAAAATGCAAAGAGAATAAGATGTAAAACTTGTCAGAAAGAATAGGCCATCTTAATTTTTTCTAATCCAAATGAGAGACTCCAATAAAGCATTTGATGCTTTTGCTAGCAGAGTGCAGCAATACACTGAAATAGGCACTATAAGCTTTAATGAATAATTTATGTATTGCACTGGTATTAGCTCTACAATTATCTTACTACCACTTGCTGGGACATGGCAACAATTATTCATGTATTAGTGTACTGATTATTGAGATTGTGGAGCAACTTCAATCAAGTCAATAAAAGAAATAAAAAAAGAATAGAAGTTATCATGTGTTTTACACACACACAAAAAAAAAACCCCTAGAATTTGTAGAATCCACAGTAAAGCCTGAGACAGAAAGCAAACCAGAAAAGCAAAACTGACTGAAATAACAAACATTTACATTGCTGTGATGAACATCAACTTTATACAATTGTTGGTTTCTTCCGTTCAGTTGCTACTTTAAGGATAGAAAAAAAAATCATGTGAATTGAATAACACACATTTAAAATGATCAAAGATGGGGGACCAGGGGAAGTTACTATGCAGCAGCGAACAAGAAAACAGCAAACCAAAGCACTGTTTTATTTATACATTTTATCAGAGGATCTAGTAGAGCCCTGCAAAGTCTATTTAATTAGGCTCATTTATGTGATAGCAAGTTAAATAAGTTTGTTTTATGCTGTTTTATGTCATAACTTCTCCATTTTCTCTATCCTTTAGTGGGCTCTCCTTCTGGAAGGTCCTGCACTATTTTTTTCTTTTTCCTTTTTTTTTTTTTAACATCTTTATTGGAGTATAATTGCTTTACAATGTTGTGTTAGTTTCTGCTGTATAACAAAGTGAATCAGCTATACATATACATATATCCCCATATCTCCTCTCTCTTGTATCTCCCTCCCACCCCCCTATCCCACCCCTCTAGGTGGTCACAAAGCACAGAGCTGATCTCCCTATGCTATGTGGCTGCTTCCCACTAGCTATCTGTTTTACATTTGGTAGTGTATATATGTCCATGCCACTCTCTCACTTCGTCCCAGCTTACCCTTCCCCCTCCCCGTGTCCTCAAGTCCATTCTCTACGTCTGCATCTTTATTCCTGCCCTGCCCCTAGGTTCTTCAGAACCATTTTTTTTTAGATTCCATATATGTGTGTTAGCATATGGTATTTGTTTTTCTCATTCTGACTTACTTCACTCTATATGACAGACTCTAGGTCCATCCACCTCATTACAAATAACGCAATTTTGTTTCTTTTCATGGCTGAGTAATATTCCATTGTATATATGGGGCACTACTTTTTTCATGTCACATGTTTTACGTCCTCTTAATTGCATTTTATTATTTCCCCATTTGGGCAAGCTGTTTTGAACCCTATTAGCTTTCACTGGAGTGCCTTTGTAGGAGGCACTGAGTTAGTGGGGAGGAGGAAGATAAACAAAGCTGGTCCAGGTCCTCAAGGTATTTACTATGTAGAATGAACAAGCACTTAAAGGGTAGAACCAAATCTGTTTAGCTGCTTACAATTCCCGCTACTGGGGTACTGGTACAGGATATTAAACATGCAGTCATTTGACCCCTCTTCCTGTAACTTCTCACCCCTACTCCATGTAAAACTGTCCTTCAACAGGAAAATAGATAAATAAATTGTGGTATAGTCATACAGTAGAAAACCACAAAGCAATGAGAATGAACATCTACACCTACCCTCAACAATTCTGATGAATCTTACACACATAGTGTTGAATGAAAAAAGGCAGATATTGAAGGGTACATACTGTATAATTCATATATTGAATACATAATGCACAAAAGCAGGCAGAACCAAGCTGTGTTGTTAGATGTCAGGAAAGTGGTTACTCATGGGTGGGTTGGGGGAGCAATGACTGGTTAGGAGCATGGGGGAATGTTCTGGGGTGCTGGTGATGTTCTCTTTCTTCATCTGAATACTGATTAAACAGGTATGCTCAATTTATGAAAATACACTGAGCTGTGGGCCTACAATACATGCCCTTTCTCTATGTGTATTATACATACTTCAACAAAAAAATATTATCAAAGTGTGCCCAGCAATACAAAGTTTTTCTAACGTTGATAATAATTTAGCTCCAAGTTTTCCTGATTTTTTATTGAAATAGATAAAGATAATACTTCTAAAATCTCAAAGAGAAGGCATTACTTTGTTCAAAAATGTTTAAAAGGGTCTTCATATCAAAGTCCCCTTCACATGTGGGCTTAAGGAGGAATTCATGCCACATAATTGATCAGGTTTTGTAGCCTTTGCCCATTCCAACTGACAGGCTAAAAGCCACAGGAAATTAGGGTAAAATAACAAAAACAGCTAGTCCCCTTTTAAAGGCAGCAAAGAACATGGAGGCTAACAAGAACCCCAAGTAGGGTACTAGCTGAATGAAGTAAATGTGTTTTTTAATTATTTCTATTTGATGGTGAAGAAAAATTCTCTCTAAAAAAACACTCATCTTCTACGCTAGCACCCATAAAGCAAGAGAGATCTAATGGAAGCACCACTAAGTGGGTAATGAACAACATGTGAATACAAAACAGACAATGAAGTACCTTGTTTAACTCATCTACACAAAAGAAATATACAGGGAGTCAACTGGGCCAAATGAGCTTTTTTTTAAAAAAAGAGTCCCCTTAAGAAACAACACAATAAAAAGGGAAATCAATTGCATTTTACAAGATGGAAGAGTGTATTCTATGGTTTAAGATCTTTATTTAATTGGTAGGATTCAAAGTCTTTGCACTTTGCTTCCACACATATCTATTGTATTTAATATATTAGCATATTTTATTTAAAAACAATTCCAAGCATCCAAATTGCAAAAACACAAGAAGAAGAATGTTGAAGTCTAACAATGCAGAGTAAGCATCTTAAAACCTGATTAGATACATATGAAATCACGGCATGGCAGATGTAAAATGAATCCATAGTCTATCCTTGATTTCAAACAAGGACTTATGAAAATGGTTCAGAATATAAAATTATGGAAAACATTACAGCACATCAAAGCCAAGCAAGTTTAATTAGGCTTAGTTTGATAACTGCTGAAAACAAAGACCCTGCCTCTCAGCATGGCTGGTGTAAAATCCAGCAGTAAGTCCAGTTGATCCAAATTAAAACCACTCTATCTACCAACCCACATGAATCCTTTTATCTGAAGTCTGCAGAGAACAAAGATTTACAATTCAGCTCAGAATTACAGAGGGCTGGTCATTTTTTTCATCAGGGTTTGCTTTGGCTAAAACCTGACTACGTATGTTTCATTTCTCTGTTTTAAAAGTGTAACATGTAAGGACTTTTAAAGTCAAAGCCAGGAGACTAACCAATACTAGCAAAAGCCAGTAGCAGATCAATGTATTTCTTTAGTGTGTTTGCATCCACAGAACCCCTTTCCATTTTCCCAGTGTAGGAATCATAGGGGACAAAATTCATCATCTTGCAGGCAAGCTCCTTTCCGAATTACTGATTCTCTAGCTGGGAAGTGAAGAAATGGATCTCTCGTGAGAATTATAAGATCTCCCCCCAAATTTAAATAGATTGGGAGCATCGTGAGATTAATTGGGTCAAAACATTACTGCTGTGCTAATTTTTCAAAGTGGAAAATGTAACAGGGAATTGGGAAGCCTGAAAAGTCAGAGGTGGAGATGGAATGATTTCAGATCTCCTGCTTCCCTGCCTGGTTTAGGCCCTCATCTTTCATCAGCAGACAATCACCGAAGTCTCCTTTTGGTATTCCTGACATCAGGCTCCTCCAGCCACCCACTTGCAACACTCTCACTCAAATTACAGTACTAGAAAATAAATATGATGGTGTTGTCTGCCCACTTATAAAATTACACGGAAATTTGAAAACTTCGATCCTCATATGAAAAACATTCAACCTCACTAATAATAAAAATGCTAATTAAAACAGCAATTAAATATCACGTTTGCTTATCAAATGGGCACAGATGTCAAACAAAAAACTGATTCCTGTTGGCAAGAGAGTTATGGAAGAGGCACTTCTATAAATACATCCAGTGAAAGCATCAAAAAGTATAGCCTTTATTTTTTTAAACATCTTTATTGGAGTATAACTGCTTTACAATGGTGTGTTAGTTTCTGCTGTATAACAAAGTGAATCATCTATATGCATACGTATATCCCCATATCCCCTCCCCCTTGTATCTCCCTCCCACCCTCCCTATCCTACCCCTCTAGGTGGTCACAAAGCACCAAGCTGACCTCCCTGTGCTATGTGGCTGCTTCCCACTAGCTATCTATTTTACATTTGGTAGTGTATATATGTCCATGCCACTGTTTCACTTCAGCCCAGCTTAACCTTCCCCCTCCCCATGTCCTCAACACCATTCTCTACGTCTGCGTCTTTATTCCTGTCCTGCCCCTAGGTTCTTTAGAACCACTTTTTTTTTTTTTTTTAGATTCCATATATGTGTTAGCATACGATATTTGTTTTTCTCTTTCTGAGTTACTTCACTCTGTATGACAGACTCTAGGTCCATCCACCTCACAACAAATAATTCAATTTTGTTTCCTTTTATGGCTCAGTAATATTCCATTGTATATATGTGCCACATCTTCTTTATCCATTCGTCTGTCGATGGACACTTAGGTTGCTTCCCTGTCCTAGTCATTGTAAATAGTGCTGAAATGAATATTGTGATACATGACTCTTTTTGAATTATGGTTTTCTCAGGGTATATGCCCAGTAGTGGGATTGCTGGGTCATATGGTAGTTCTATTTTTAGTTTTCTAAGGCACCTCCATACTGTTCTCCATAGTGGCTGTATCCATTTACATTCCCACCAACAGTGCAAGAGGGTTCCCTTTTCTCCACACCCTCTCCAGCATTTATTGTTTCTAGATTTTTTGATGATGGCCATTCTGACCTGTGTGAGGTGATACCTCACTGTAGTTTTGATTTGCAATTCACTAATGATTAGTGATGTTGAGCATCTTTTCATGTGTTTATTGGCAATCTGTATATCTTCTTTGGAGAAATGTCTGTTTAGGTCTTCTGCCCATTTTGGGATTGGGTTGTTTGTTTTTTTGATACTGAGCTGCATGAGCTGCTTGTAAATTTTGGAGATTAATCCTTTGTCAGTTGCTTCATTTGCAAATATTTTCTCCGATTCTGAGGACTGTCTTTTCATCTTGTTTATGTTTTCCTTTGCTATGCAAAGGCTTTAAAGTTTCATTAGGTCCCATTTGTTTATTTTTGTTTTTCTTTCCATTTCTCTAGGAGGTGGGTCAAAAAGGATCTTGCTGTGATTTATATCATAGAGTATTCTGCCTATGTTTTCCTCTAAGAGTTTTACCATGTCTGGCCTTACATTTAGGTCTTTAATCCATTTTGAGTTTATTTTTATGTATGGTATTAGGAAGTGTTTTGATTTCATTCTTTTATATGTGGCTGTCCAGTTCTCCCAGCACCACTTATTGAAGAGGCTGTCTTTCCTCCATTGTATACTCTTGCCTCCTTTATCAAAGATAAGGTGACCATATGTGCATGGGTTTATTTCTGGGCTTTCTATCCTGTTCCATTGATCTTTATTTCTGTTTTTGTGCCAGTACTGTCTTGATTACTGTAGCTTTGTAGTATAGGCTGAAGTCCAGGAGCCTGATTCCTCCAGCTCTGTTTTTCTTTCTCAAGATTGCTTTGCCTGTTCGGGGTCTTTTGTGTTTCCATACAAATTGTGTGATTTTTTTGTTCTAGTTCTGTGAAAAATGCCATTGGTAGTTTGATAGGGATTGCACTGAATCTGTAGATTGCTTTGGGTAGTAGAGTCATTTTCACAATGTTGATTCTTCCAATCCAAGAACATGGTATATCTCTCCATCTGTTTGTATCATCTTTAATTTCTTTAATCAGTGTCTTATAGTTTTCTGCATACAGGTCTTTTGTCTCCTTAGGTAGGTTTATTCTTAGGTATTTTATTCTTTTTGTTGCAATGGTAAATGGGAGTGTTTCCTTAATTTCTCTTTCAGGTTTTTCATCATTAGTGTATAGGAATGCAGTAGATTTGTGTGCATTAATTTAAAAAATTTTTTTTTTGCGGTACGCGGGCCTCTCACTGCTGTGGCCTCTCCTACCGTGGAGCACAGGCTCCAGACGCGCAGGCCCAGCGGCCATGGCCCAAGGGCCCAGCTGCTCCGCGGCATGCGGGATATTTCCGGACTAGGGCACAAACCTGTGTCCCCTGTATCAGCAGGCGGACCCCCAACCACTGCGCCACCAGGGAAGCCCCTGTGCATTAATTTTGTATCCTGCTACTTTACCAAATTCATTGATTAGCTCTAGTAGTTTTCTGGTAGCATCTTTAGGATTCTCTTTGTATGGTATCATGTCATCTGCAAACAGTGACAGCTTTACGTCTTCTTTTCCATTTTGGATTCCTTTTATTTCTTTTTCTTCTCTGACTGTTGTGGCTAAAACTTCCAGAACTATGTTGAATAATAGTGGTGAGAGTGGACAACCTTGTCTTGTTCCTGATCTTAGTGGAAATGATTTCAGTTTTTCAGCATTGAGAACAATGCTGGCTGTGGGTTTGTCATATATGGCCTTTATTATGTTGAGGTAAGTTCCTTCTTTGCCTACTTTCTGGAGGGTTTTTATCATAAATAGGTGTTAAGTTTTGTCGAAAGCTTTTTCTGCA
Source organism: Kogia breviceps (assembly GCF_026419965.1). Taxonomy (NCBI): domain Eukaryota; kingdom Metazoa; phylum Chordata; class Mammalia; order Artiodactyla; family Physeteridae; genus Kogia; species Kogia breviceps. The sequence continues at coordinate 109,616,111 of NC_081317.1, read as the reverse complement.
TCTATTGAGATGATCATATGGTTTTTCTCCTTCAATTTGTTAATATGGTTTATCACATTGATTGATTTACATATATTGAAGAATCCTTGCATTCCTGAGATAAACCACACTTGATCATGGTGTATGATCCTTTTAATGTGCTGTTGGATTCTGTTTGCTAGTATTTTGTTGAGGATTTTTGCATCTATGTTCATCAGAGGTATTGGCCTGTAGTTTTCTCGTTTTGTGATATCTTTGTCTGGTTTTGGTATCAGGGTGATGGTGGCCTCATAGAATGAATTTGGCTGTGTTCCTCCCTCTGCTATATTTTGGAAGAGTTTGAGAAGGATGGGTGTTAGCTCTTCTGTAAATGATTGATAGAATTCGCCTGTGAAGCCATCTGGTCCTGGGCTTTTGTTTGTTGGAAGATTTTTAATCACAGTTTCAATTTCAGTGCTTGTGATTGGTCTGTTTATATTTTCTATTTCTTCCTGGTTCAGTCTCAGAAGGTTGTGCTTTTCTAAGAATTTGTCCATTTCTTCCAGGCTGTCCATTTTATAGGCATAGAGTTGCTTGTAGTAATCTCTCATGATCCTTTGTATTTCTGCAGTGTCAGTTGTTACTTCTCCTTTCTCATTTCTAATTCTGTTGATTTGAGTCTTCTCCCTTCTTTTCTTGATGAGTCTGGCTAATGGTTTATTGATTTTGTTTATCTTCTCAAAGAACCAGCTTTTAGCTTTATTGATCTTTGCTATTGTTTCCTTCATTTCTTTTTCATTTATTTCTGATCTGATCTTTATGATTTTTTCTTCTGCTAACTTTGGGGGTTTTTGTTCTTCCTCTAATTGCTTTAGGTATAAGGTTAGGCTTTTTATTTGAGATTTGTCTTGTTTCTTGAGGTAGGATTGTATTGCTATAAACTTCCCTCTTAGAACTGCTTTTGGGTGGTTGTGTTCTCATTGTCATTTATTTCTAGGTATTTTTTATTTCCTTTTTGATTTCTTCAGGGATCTCTTGTTTATTTAGTAGTGTATTGTTTAGCCTCCATGTGTTTATATTTTTTACAGATTTTTTTCCTGTAATTGATAACTAGTCTCATAGTGTTGTGGTTGGAAAAGATACTTCATACGATTTCAATTTTCCCAAATTTACCAAGGTTTGATTAGTGACCCAAGATATGGTCTATCCTCGAGAATGTTCCATGACCACTTGAGAAGTGCATATTCTATTGTTTTTGGATGGAATGACCTATAAATATCAATTAAGTCCATCTTATTTAATGAGTCATTTAAAGCTTGTGTTTCCTTATTTATTTTCATTTTGGATGATCTGTCCATTGGTGAAAGTGGGGTGTTAAAGTCCCCTACAATTATTGTGTTACTGTCAATTTCCCCTTTTATGGCTGTTCACATTTGCGTTATGTATTGAGGTGCTCCTATGTTGGGTGCATAAATATTTACAATTGTTATATCTTCTTCTTGGATTGATCCCTTGATCATTATGTAGTGTCCTTCTTTGTCTCTTGCAACAGTCTTTATTTTAAAGTCTATTTTGTCTGATAGGAGAATTACTACTCCAGCTTTCCTCTGGTTTCCATTTTCATGGAATATCTTTTTCCATCCCCTCACTTTCAGTCTGTATGTGTACCTAGGTCTGAAGTGGGTCTCTTGTAGACAGCATATATATACAGGTCTTGTGTCCAGTCTTGTATGGTCTTGTATCCATCCATTCAGCCAGTCTATGTCTTTTGGTTGGAGCATTAATCCACTTACATTTAAGGTAATTATCGATATGTATATTCCTATTACCATTTTCTTAATTGTTTTGGGTTTGTTTTTGTAGGTCTTTTCCTGCTCTTGTGTTTCCTACCTAGAGAAGTTCCTTTAGCATTTGTTGTAAAGCTGGTTTGGTAGTGCTGAGTTCTCTTAGCTTTTGCTTGTCTGTAAAGGTTTTAATTTCTCTGTTGAATCTGAATGAGATCCTTGCTGGGTAGAGTAACCTTGGTTGTAAAGTTTTCCCTTTCATCACTTTAAATATGTCCTGCTGCTCCCTTCTGGCTTGCAGAGTTTCTGCTGGCTTGCAGAGTTTCTGGCTTGAAAAATCAGCTGTTAACCTTATGGGGATTCCCTTGTATGTTATTTGTTATTTTTCCCTTGCTGCTTTTAATATTTTTCTTTGTATTTAATTTTTGATAGTTTGATTAATATATGTCTCAGTGTGCTTCTCTTTGGGTTTATCCTGTATGGGACTCTCTGTGCTTCCTGGACTTGATTGACTATTTCATTTCCCATGTTAGGGAAGTTTTCGACTATAATCTCTTCAAATATTTTCTCTGGTCCTTTCTTTTTCTCTTCTTCTTCTGGGACCCTTATAATTCGAATATTGGTGTGTGTAATGTTGTCTCAGAAGTCTCTGAGACTGTCCTCAATTCTTTTCACTCTTTTTTCTTTATTCTGCTCCCTGGCAGTTATTTCCACCATTCTATTTTCCAGCTCACTTATCCGTTCTCCTGCCTCAGTTATTCTGCTATTGATTCCTTCTAGAGTATTTTTAATTTCAGTAATTGTGTTGTTCATTACTGTTTGTTTGCTCTTTAGTTCTTCTAGATCCTTGTTAAATGTTTCTTGTATTTTCTCCTTTCTGTTTCTGAGATTTTGGATCATCTTTACTATCATTACTCTGAATTCTTTTTCAGGTAGGTTGCTTATTTCATCTTCATTTATTTGGTCTTGTAGGTTTTTACCTTGCTCCTTTGTCTGTAACATATTTTTTTGTCGTTTCATTTTTTTTTTTTTTTTTTTTATGTGTGGTGCTGTATTCCTGTCTTACTGGTTGTTTGGCCTGAGATGTCCAGCATTGGAGTTTGCAGGCTGTTGGATACAGCCGGGTCTTGGTGCTGAGATGAGGACCTCCGGGAGGCCTCACTGTGATTAATATTCCCTGGAGTCTGAGGTTCTCTGTTAGTCCAGTGGTTTGGACTCGGAGCTCCCACCATAGGAGCTCAAGTCCGACTTCCAGCCTGGGAACTGAGATCCTGCAAACTTCGTGGCATGGTTAAAAAAAAAAAAAAGAAAGAAAAGAAAGAAAGAAAGAAAAAAGGAACAGTACAATATCAAAGAATAAAAAACAAAATAAAATTAGAAAGATAAAAAATATATTAGGGGGCTTCCCTGGTGGCACAGTGGTTGAGAGTTGGCCTGCCAATGCAGGGGACACAGGTTCGTGTGGACACGGGTTTGTGTCCCGGTCTGGGAGGATCCCATATACCGCAGAGCGGCTAGGCCTGTGAGCCATGGCCACTGAGCCTGCGCATCCGGAGCCTGTGCTCTGCAATGGGAGAGGCCACAGAATTGAGAGGCCCACATACCGCAAAAAATAAATAAATAAATAAATATAAATATATATATATATATATTAGGAAAAATAAAAGTACAATTGATTGAAACAACTGAAACAAGGTAAAATAAAACCACAACAGAAAAAAGAAGAAAAAAAGGGTGTGGGGGACAAGCCAAAAGGAGAGAACAGTAACAAAATATAAAGAATAAAATAAAATTAGAAAAATATAAGATTTATTAGGGAAAATAAAAATATAAAAGAATCAACAGGGTTTCCCTGGTGGCGCAGTGGTTGAGAGTCCGCCTGCCGATGCAGGGGACACGGGTTCATGCCCCGGTCCGGGAAGATCCCACATGCCGCAGAGCGGCTGGGCCCGTGAGCCATTGCCACTGAGCCTGCACGTCCAGAGCCTGTGCTCCACAACGGGAGAGGCCACAACAGTGAGGGGCCCGCGTACCGCAAAAAATAGCAAACAAACAAACAAACAAACAAAAAGAATGAACAACAATGAATCAACAAGGTAAAACAGAACCCCAATCTAAAAGAGGAAAAAAGAAAAAAAAGAAAGCCTTGGCTATGGAGATGGAGTTTAGGCAGGGGTGGAAATTAGGCAGGGGCGGGGCTTAGGGTTGGGCGGGACCTAGGAGGGTGGGGGGGTGACATTTGAGTGTGGGGCGGGGCCTCAGCTTAGGACCTGCATGGAAGGAGAGAGGCAGCAAGTCAAAAGGAGGGTCTCTGGAGTGTGGATCTCTGGAGTTTGGAGGTGGGGCCCTGAGCGAGGTTGTGTGGGTGGGGTTTAGGCCGAGCGCCTTGGAGGGGGTCTCAGAGGGGATCTCCGAGTATAGAGGTGGGGCCCTGGGTGTGGGTGTAGGGGCGGGGCTTGGGTTCTGCACGGCAGGAGGGAGGTTCCAAGGGCACAGGATTAGGCCTGGGGGCCCAACAGGCTCCCCAGTGTCTAAGTGGACAGGGAAAGCACTGGCCGTGTTCCCTTCTGTTCCTTCGTGCCCCTTCCCCATCACCCACAGGGTCTCCCCCATCCCCACTGGACCGCTAACCGAGGGTGGGTCCCGCTGGGTGTAGGAACTCCTCCCCTCCCCCAGTCACCCCTCAGGGGTGCTGGTCCCATAGGTCCGGTCTTCACTTTTGCTCCCTCTTCCCTCCCTCCCACTCCCTCAGGACCCACGCGGCTGGAGGGGGCCTAGGTGGGCTGAGGATCAGACCTGGGATCTCAGCAGGTTCCTGGGAGCCCAAGTGGGCAGGAGAAACCTGGCCACGCTCCCTTTTGATTCTCTGCCCTCCCAATCGTCCCCCAATTTCCCCCTCCGGGCGTAGGGTCCCTTCCCCTCCCCCAGCTGCCCCTCAGGGCACCTGTCCCATCCCGCCTCCACTTCTCCTCCCCCCTCACTCCCCCCACACCCCACGTCCTACCTGGTGGCTGGGGGTTCCTCCCGTGGTCCCCCACCGGTGCCTATAGGTGCCCTAATTGTGAGGAGATGCTAATTCCTCATCCTCCTAGTATGCCATCTTGACTCTACCCCCAGTATAGCCTTTCTGAAAATCAATTTGGCTGTATAAAATCCTGAGCATTTTTTTAAAAAGTCGTATGCTTTGACCCTACTTCTAAGATTTTATTCCAAGATCTAATCAAAGTTATGAACAAAGATTTGTGTAGAAGAACAATGATGGCAGGTTAAAATCACCAACCTCAACAGAAACAATGTAAAACTCCAACATTAAGAAAATGGCAGCCTGAAGGCCAGCTTAGGGCAAACTAGACACCTGCCTCCATCCATTCAGGCTACTATAACAAAAATACCACAGATTGGGTGGCCTGTGAACAACAGACATTTATTTCTGTATTCTGGAGTCTGGGAAGTCCAAGATCAAGGTACTGTCAGATTCAGTGTCTGGTGAGAGCCCACTTCCTTGTTCATAGCCAGCCACTGTGTCCTCACATGACGGGAGGGGTGAGGGATTTCTCTGGAGTCTCTTTTATAAAGGGCATTAATGCCATTCATGAGGGTTCCACTCTCATGACCTAATCACCTCCCAAAGGCCCCAACAAATAACACCATCACATTGGGGGTCAAGGTTTCAACATATGAATTTCCAGGGTCACAAACATTCTGTCTATAGCAACACTGCAGGGCAGAACCCAGAGGATATGAAATTCTACAGATATAATTAGCTGTGCATGCAATGACTCATCTCCAAAGTAAGAAAAGAAGTGAAGCTGAGGGATAAGGCCATGAGTACAGTAGACAAGGAGGAGGAGTTCATCTAAATCTGCAATGCCCTGTGAAGTTGCTGATGCTGCTTTTTTTTAAAATGACTTTTTAAATGACACATACAAGTAGCAAAGAATTCATGAAATGCAGAACATACAAAGATAGTTATATTTTAACCCAAACACCACTATATGAAATAAATCAATATTAATATGAAAGTGCACATCATTCCAGGCAGCTCTCCATCATATATAAACTAAATAGAAGAAATATTTTCATAAAAATAGGGTCATAAGTTCTACTTTTACTAAAAAGCATTACATTTAATTTTACTTTAATTTTAGAGAAAGAATAGAAAATAAAGTGAAATGTAAGGAATTGCTGAAGTTTAGATAAATATTTTTCACCACTAGGGATATTTTATGAAATCATAAGGAAAAAAGTTTAAGGAAAAAAGAGGTTGGAGTCATTTCATTTAAGATCTAGATATGATTTAATTTTAGACAAAAGCAATACTGTCTCTGATGAAAGTTAAGGAAAATGGCATTCTCATATTTCCTTTCATCTTCTTACTTTTGTTGGCTATATTATTTTTCTTTCCAGTGGAAATACATGTAATAATACCTATATTCTGTTCTGTTACCATAATTCTCATAGTTGTTTGATCTTAGTTCTACAACTTTTTTTAAAAAGTAAGGGAATGGTAAACACAAGATTCAAGAGAGTTGCCTTCTGGTTGGGGAGGTAAGGTAGTAGGATTGAGGAGGGACAGACAGATAACTTCAATTATGTGGGTGCTATGCTCATGACTGTGTGTTTACTCCCAGTCTGTTTACAAAATTGGAATTGTGTCATATTTAAAGTTTGATACTATCTTCAAAGTGCTGAGAAAAAAATAACTGTCAACTGAGGACTATATACCCAGCAAAACTATCTTTCAAAAATGAAAGTGAAATTAAGACATTTTCAAATAAATAAAAGTGTGATACTTCATAACAGCAGTGTTTTACTAAAGGGACCCCTAAACTATGTATTCTAGGAAGAAAGAAAGTAACCCTAGGAAGGAGGTGTGAGATGCAAGGAAATGAAAACAAGGAAATTGACAAACACAGGAGTAAATCCAAGCAAATAATTTCTGTGAAAAATGAGGGAACACTTTCCAACTTATTCCATGAGGGAGAGTATGACTTTGGCAGTATTAAAAATAAAATTACAGGTCAGACTCACTGAAGAACATAGATGCAAACGTCCTGGGGAAAAAATTACCAAACTAAATTTAGATTATAAAAAAGTCACATATCATGATCAAATTTAGCTTAGCCCAGGAAGGTAAGGACATTTAACATAGACAAATATAAAAACATAATCCTCTACATTAAGAAATCAAAGGAGAAAAATCACATAATCATTTCACAGGTGCAGAAAAAGAATTGGATAAAATTGAACGCTCCTTCATCCAGCTGCTTATTACCTCTCTAACCCAATTCCTGCTATGCTTTCCCTTGTTCATTCACTTTCAGGCATGCTGGTCCCCTTGCTGTTTCTTAAACAAGCCATGCAGCCTCCGACCTCAGTCTTTGCACCTGCTACTCCCTCTTCATAGAATGTGCTCTCTGTCATTATTTGCATAGCTTGCTTCCTTATGTCCTTCCAGTATTCACTAAAACATCACCTTCTCCATGACTCCTTCCCTCATCACCCTATTGAAAACGGCATCCCTCAGCTCCCACACTGTCATCCCCTTCCTTGCCCTGGTTTACTCCGTAGCATTTATCCTTCTAGAACACCATAAAATACTTGTTTGTTTTATTTGTTGTATTTTTCTCCTCCACACTGTAAGCTCCACAAGGGCAGCACTTTTTGCCTGTTTTGTTTTGGGATGTATCCCTAATGGTTAGACTGAGCCTTTTCGCTCACTTCCTCTCTCTCTCCATTTCCCTGATCCCAGTAATAGTATAAAGACGCCCCCTCGATTCGACTATCTCCAGATTTGATCATGTTTCAATTTATAGCATCACCTTCGGGAGGATGTATAGAGTTGCCCCTTGGCAACTGTGGGGAATTGTGGGGAATCGATTCTAGGACCCGCATGGGTACCAAAATCCCAGGATGCTCAAATCTCTTATGTTGAATGGCATAGTATTTGCATATAACCTATACACATCCTCTTGTAAACTTTAAATCATCTGTAGATTACTTATAATACCTAATGCAGTATAAATGCCATGCAAATAGTTGCTGGTACAGCAAATTCAAGTTTTATTTTTTAAACTTTTCCAGAATTTTTTAAATAAGAATTTTGGGGGGAAGATCATATAGAACAGAATTGAATGTAAGAAGAGGTGTCAATGATCACAGACTTGTTCATCTTTTCCCCATCGTGGTGGCATTTGAAATTCTTCTATTACTCATTTGGATTCCAATCTCTGAGCTTCCCTCTCCTTTCTCCTAGCTTCTAAGTCAAACAGATTTTTGTCTCAGCAAAATAACCCTTCAGTTACTACCAGGGACAGACTGGTATGTGGGCTACAACAGATGTACAAGACAAGCTCTACAGGCGTGTAAAAGGGGTCAGTGTCAAGATAGAATTTATCTAATGCAGCATTTCCTCTCAAGTGCCATTTATCATCCCTTAGATGTTGAACTCCTTTTAAAAATATTAGATTCTCTTTTTTCACAAATGCTGTTTATTATTTTACCCTTGATTAAGGACAGGCTTCGAAATTAGATTGACTTGCTTCATTTCTGCTAGCAAATTCCCTTTCTTGACTTCCAATTCTAATTTTTTCCCTTTGCCTTGAAATTCAATTTGTACTCTAACACTTTGAAAAACAATGTCAATTAGAAGTTGGCAATTTTACGGAAGCTGTTTGTTCCAGAATACCTTTTAGCACATCCACATCAATGCAGTGTCTACTGGTGGACCCATATCCTAAGGAAACTGAGGGTGACTACGAAGTCACCAGGTGTGACAATACCTCTGACGTCATGAAGCCTTCGCTGTGACGGAGCAAAGAGACCCAGTTGCCTTAAGGTTATTAAGTCCAAAGATGATAGTCTATTAGAGCACAAAGGTGTCTGGTGTCAGCTGATTTACGGTGTGTTTTGGGAGGGTGTGAATAGAGGAAAGGAACGTTAGTCACAGAGCACGATCCAGAGAGTTATCGTCAGGTCCTGACCCACAGAGGATGCCAGGTCATGTCACAATAGCATGTCCAAAGAGGTTGACAAAGCCAGGACTTCCTGAGGGAAGAATCAGAAATGCCAGCACATAACCAATAGAAGTCATAAATCAGGGGAAGATGCACTAGGTAGGCAGTGGACCAGAAAAGCAAGCTAGGTGTTCGATGAGGCAAATTCTGGAAATGGGCTAATGGCCTCTGCCGGTTCCCTTCTTTTTGTAAGGGCTTGGGAGGGGCAGAGTTTAGGAACCTTCCAGCCCAACATCTGTGCTGAGCAAGGCTCACAAACAGGCAGCTCCACGTGGCTTCCCCAACTGAAATGAATCACTCCTTCCCAAAACTCCCATAGCCCTTCATTACCTCATTTACAGCCCTTGAAATAATGGATATGGAAGTGCTTTGTAAACTGAAAAGCACTGTACAAATGTCAGATGTTGGGGGCTTAGCAGGGGAGCAATAGATAATGCATCTCCCCCACTCCTGAGTCAGTAACCAACGGTGAGAGACACGGGGAATCAGCCAGATGCAGATCAATTCATCAGACTTATTACAGATAGCAGCTGGTTCAGATTCAGGGCCACACTGAACTTCCTCATACTCCACCCCAGAATTAAAATTCTCCACCCAGTCAAGGCCGATTGCCTGCAAAATAGGCTGACCGAGGAGCCCAAGCCCATCAGAGGGGTCATCCTCCTCCCACAGGAGGCGTGAGGCAGGGAGCAGGGTGAGGGGAGGCCAGAGTGTTACTCTAAGTCCCTCCACGTTGAAACACAGAGGAAGAGACCGTCCATTCATCTGCGCTTCATGCTTCAGTCCCTCATGTACTCTGCAGGCTCTATGCTAGATGCTGGGGATATAGAGATAAATGAGGCCTCAGAGCGTTTGTAATCTAGTAAAAGCTATTAACAGTCCAATGCAACAGCCACACATTAGGAAGGGTGGAGTTCATTCTCCTCAGGTGAACTGGGGAAGACTTCATAGACCAGGTAATAAGTGAGTTGGCTCTTAGATTATGTGTAGGAGTTCACCAGATGGAGAAGAGAAGGAAGGGAATTATTCACAGCGAAGGAAGCAGCAGGGCAAAGACAGGAAGGCTCAACCTCTTTATGAAATGAAATGAGGCACAAATAAGCAAATACACAAAGCCCTTCAAGAGTTATTTGTAGTGAGGTGGATGGACCTAGAGTCTGTCATACAGAGTGAAAAGTAAGTCAGAAAGAGAAAAACAAATACCATATGCTAACACACATATATGGAATCTAAAAAAAAAAAAAAGAAAATGGTTCTGAAGAACCTAGGGGCAGGACAGGTATAAAGGTGCAGACGTAGAGAATGGACTTGAGGACACGGGGAGGGGGAAGGGTAAGCTGGGACGAAGTGAGAGAGTGACATGGACATATATACACTACCAAATGTAAAATAGATAGCTAGTGGGAAGCAGCTGCATGGCACAGGGAGATCAGCTTGCTGCTTTGTGACCACCTAGAGGGGTGGGATAGGGAGGGTGGGAGGGAGATGCAAGGGGGAAGAGATATGGGAACATGTGTATATGTATAGCTGATTCACTTTGTTATAAAGCAGAAACTAACACACCATTGTAAAGCAATTATACCCCAATAAAGATTTAAAAAAAAAAAAAAACTATAGGGACTTCCTTGGCAGTCCAGAGGTTAAGACTCTGCGCTCCCAACTCAGGGGGCTTGCATTTGATCCCTGGTCAGATCCCACAGGCCACAAATAAAAGATCCCACACACCACAACGAAGAACCAGTGCAGCCAAATATATACATTAAAAAAAAGTACAAAGCTGTATTCTACCGCGTCTTACTTTTCTATACACCGAGGTTGAAGGCAAAATTCAGATTAATATCCATGCTTTTCATCTCAAGATAAAACATAATTTTTCTTTCTAATCCTATTTAACATATATAATGAAAACTTTTGGAATTTGCTTTTGTTTCTTTTTCTAAAAATAAGTCCCAAAAGTGTATTGAAAAAAGACGCAACCTTTATGAACTGTGACACAGATGGTTCAGTTTGGGATCTCTTTACTGAAAGATACGCTTCAACAGACAATAAAAACACAAGAGGAGATACCACTATTTACTCATTTCTATTGGAACATTAAAGGAAATTTACATAGTCTACAGCTACATTTAGTAAAATCCCCTTTCTTATCCTGTCTACTCCTCGAACACTTCAAATCTGGTCAGAACCTCTTTCCTCAACAGTCCTCTCCAAGACAAATAAAGCCTTCTTCAGATAGGGTAAGGGAATACCCTCACCTTAATCATTTATGTTTTATGTCTTAAAAGGTGTATTTGCAAAACATATGAGCTATGTGAAATATACAAGCTATGTAGGTGAGGATACAAATTCCCATTCAATGTGTAGAGAATTCCTTGGTCATCTGGGAATAAAATCCCTATCCGAACATATTTCCCACTGCTCTCCATACACTGAAAAGCAAAATATTTCGGCTGCTTCCTCCAAGTTTAAATTTTTAGGATCCTCTTATATGCAGTTGTCATAATTTTGTTTCTGAGCAGCTTCCTTCATCCTAGGGAATGGAATTGCCTCCATCTGTCATCTGAACTTTTTCAAATAAGCTTTCTCCAAAGTCTGAGGACAGTCCTTGCCTATAAACTCTAAGATGTCAGAGTCACTTTCTCCAACTGTTCCCATCACATACACCTCACCAGACACTTTTCCTGATTTGAAGGGCACCCCAGAGCCTGTACCCTTCACCACCCTCTGTACTCTCCCTGGTCCCCACCTGGCCTTGCTAATCTGCTCAGGGGTTACCTTTGACCCCTAATGACTCATCTGGGCTTCACAACAGCAGCCTCAACAAACACCAATCAGAACACTTGACCCGAATATTCCTAAATGTCAGCTCGTTCCCTACCTTCCACATGGCTGTGCTTCTGTTCCCAGGGGTGCGTTGTTCTGTTATGGTTATGACTAAGGGCACCAAATTACTCAGGGAAAACAATATATATCTGTAACAAAATAACAAGGAGTTAATATATTTAATATAGTTAAAGACAATACAAAAAAATTAAGATCCTCAATTGACAAATGGATAGACAAACAATTCACCAAAATCAAATACAAATGCTTTAAAAACTCAGGTGAAATTTTCACCCTCTCAAGTAACCAAAGCAATACAAATGGAAACAATGACAAGGTAAAATTTGATAACAAAGATATTTAAAAGATGACATCCAATGCTGTCAAATGTTTAGGAAGACAAGTATTCTGGTAAATTGGTATAATCTATGATGAAAGCAATATCAGAGTATTTGCTTTCAGTTTTAAGATTCTCTCATAATGATAACATGGAAATAAAAGTATATATAAACAATGATACTCAGCATTTTTTGTATACTCAGTATTATTTGTAGTAGCAAGAAAAATAGAAATAGCCTTAATGTCTATTTTTAGACAGATAGTTAAGGAAATTATTTTTTATGATGGTGATAAAGATTTTAATGCATAAGCAAATATTTATATATGTATGTATAGTGTAATTCTGGAAATACAGGCTGATATGCAAGGAAAACGAATAAAAGGAAATACACTAAAATATTAACAATGATTGAGTTTAAATGATGGAGCTATGGGTGATCTTTTATCTTACCCAATTTTTCTGTTCTTTAATTTTTTAATAAGAATGTATTTTATCTATAATAAGGGGGGAAACTTTTTAAAAGGTATTTGAATTGATAATCAAGAGACCTGTTTCTAGTCCAAGTTCTACCACTAAAAATAGTTATTGAGCTTTGAATAATTCACATCATCTCTCTGAGCTGAATTTTTCGAATCTGAAAGTGTGGTGGCTTTGCAGTGTATCAACTTGACAAACGGAAGTGGTTCCTAAAATTCCTTACCCGGTAAGTTCCCATCTGGGGCGGCTCTGCAGAATTGGGAGGGTGGCAGTAAAGAAGCCTCCATATTTGTTCCTATGCTGGGCGGGTCGGTGCAGGGGACCAGGAAGTTTATCTGCTGCATCAGTTTGTTGGTGTGGGCAGAGGTCAGTTCTGAAGCTCCTCTATCTTCCTTCAGATCCTCACTCAGCTTCTCCATGTCCTGGACTACACGTGTGTTGACCTCTGTCATGAAGGGCACCAGCTTCTTCAGCAGAACATCCACACCATCAAGGTCAAAGGCAGCAAGAACAGACACAGGTTTTGGTCCCTCCTCATGGGCTCCAGCTCGTGCTTCTGGGTTCCATCTTGTCCTGACTCTCCCCTGCGTTACATGTATCTCTCCTGCCCACTCTGCAGAATTCAAATCCCAGGATCAAAGACAAAAGCCACAGGGAGAAATTCTGGTCACCTCCCACAATTGTGTGAGGTCAAATTCCTATAATAAATAAATAAATACCTAGTGGTCATGCTTCTCGGATTGAACCATGACTGATCTAGAAAGTAAGAGGTGGATGGGATTTATTTATTAAAGTCCAAGTTTCCTTCCAGCCTTAGAGCATCTGAAAGTAAACTCAAAGTCTCTTCACATCCATAATCAATAGAAAAACCAGAGCATCATCTCTACGCGAAATTAACATCAGCATAAAGTTGGACCTTTCAGGGTGAGGTGCCAAGCTTACACAGGGGTAACTCTGCCCCTCCCAAGATCCTGTGGAAAAGATGGTAAAATAATTTCAAAGGTATAAACCCACAAGGAGCAAGAATTGAGCCAACAGTAGGTTCAGAGCTTTAATAAATTGCTGGAAGACATAAAGTAGATGGAAGAATGGTGACCAAGGAAAGGAAACAAAGGAAGAGACCTCCTCGAATATGATGAAAGGACCTGCATGACCTGAAAGACTAGATGCTGAGACAGCAGGTGACAGGAGCACAGGAGTGGGAACTAGTGCTTAGAACTCCAGGAGCAAGCGAGGGCCTGCCTATTAGATATGTGACCCTAACCCCAACCCTTCCCTACTTCAGGCAGCAGGACTGCCACAATCAGGCATTTCGCCGCTGCCGAAAAGTCAGTTGTTCTTCATTTTCTTTTAAGTTATTCTCAACTTTAAACACTATCTGGGGGGAAATTAGGGCACCTACTAAGCAGTGTCACCACAGAGCAGAGTCCTCCATTTAATTCCGTGTAGATGTCCCGCAGCATAGCAGCCTCCTCCCCACCTGTCCCTTTCAAAAGCCCTACACTCAGCCACCCCATTTCTCTGCTCAGACTCCCAATTCAGTCTCTATTGCTTTGGTATTAAATGTCAACAAATATTTGCCATGTAAATGAAAAAAGTCAAGCAGAAAAAAATGACAACACCCCCCCAAAAAAAATTCAGGGCCCAGAAGAGAGCTAAAAACATGAGCAAAACAAAATCTGTAGAACCAAGAATTATATTCTATGAATAAACGAGCCATGAAAGAATAAGAAAGAGCTCTGAGAATTCAAAAATCTGGCTATATGGTTGCTGAGATTTTTTAAGTGCAGTAGAATGATTGAAAGGTAAATTTGAGAGTATCTCCCAGAGTACAGAAAGAAAATATATATATATATTTTTTAAAAATATAAGAGCAATTTTAAGAGTGAGAAGATCAACCCAGGAGGTTTAACATCAGATTAACAAGTGTTCTAGAAGGAGATAGCAAATAAAGCAGGAAGGAAGAAATTATGAAGGATATAATATAAGAGAACATACCAAAGTTGAAGAAAGGCACAAGTCTTTAGATTTAAAAGTGAACCCCTGAGTGAAGGCTCAAAGGATGAAAAAAACCCCTACCTAGACATGGTATTATGAAATTTCAGAATACCAAGAATGAAGAGATTGTAAAAGTATACAGGAAAAAAGAAAGAACATATAATATTATACAATATAATAGACATATATAGACATAGGATTTAAAGTTTGAAAAAAGTGAGTATATAATAAAGACAAGTAGTGGAGTGTGAAAAATTAACTATCTGTTTGAACTACATGTTAGGCACCATCTCCACTGAGAGAAAATGGGGATGACATCACAGCCACAGAGAATAAACCCACGTGTGGTGCTTTGAACATCACTGAACAATACTTACATGATCATAAAAGTGTGAATAATGTTTCCTGATTTTAAGCTTATAGAATCAACATATAGAGCGATCTTGGAAAAGTCCACGGTGGTCATAGAATGCAAAGTATCTGTTACCAACTTTGAAGTGGAAGGAAGTGGGGAGAAGTGGAAGAAAGGATGCAAGCAGAGGTTTCCGCATCTGACTATCCAGGGAAGAAGAAACCAAGCCTAGCGTTAGAACTCTGCTGGGCCAGACGCTGTAAGAATGATCTGGTCTTCCATCATGAAGAGAAATTGATATTGACAAATAAAGAAGCAGTGATATAAGCCTGTTTATATTATCATATTACTATTTGTCTTAGAGACTATAAAAGTGACTAACCAAAAGAACCCAAAACAGGAAGGGTTGAGAAAAGTGGTTGTCCTGGGGAATGAGCCTGGGAGTGAGAAGGATGTATCCTTAGACTTCCTGAGCCTTGAGAGGAGGGGCTGCCTCCGAGTGAAGCCTGCATGGAGAAACCAGGATTGGGAGACAGAGAGAGAGAACAATCTCCATCTGATGACTTGTCAGGGCCCCTAGGTCAAGCTGGGTGCAGAACTGGATTTAGTGCGTTCAGGCTACTTTAACAAAATACCATAAACTGGGAGGCTTATAAACAACGGAAATTTATTTCTCACCATTCTGGACGCTGGGAAGTTCAAGATCAAGGTGCTGGCAGATTTGGTGTCCTGTGAAAACCAGCCTCCTCAGAGTGTTCTCACTGAGTCCTCATGTGCTGGAAGGGGCAAGGGAGCTCTCTGGGGCCTCTTACACAAGGGTATTAATCCCATTCATGAGCACTCTACCCTCATGACCCCATCACTCCCAAAGGCCCCACCTCCAAAACCCATCACCCTGGGGGTTAGGATCTCAACACATGAATTTGGGGTAACACATTCGCACCATAGCATGCGCCAGTGAGTCTGCTTTTGAATTGGGTTTCTGGAACTTTGTCTTAAAATTACCCAATAGCCACCAACTCCTTCTACCCCTTCCCAACCTCCAGTTGAAGGCCTTGTCTTCCTGTCTTTACAAACCCGT
The DNA here is from genome assembly GCF_026419965.1 of Kogia breviceps. Taxonomy (NCBI): domain Eukaryota; kingdom Metazoa; phylum Chordata; class Mammalia; order Artiodactyla; family Physeteridae; genus Kogia; species Kogia breviceps. The sequence continues at coordinate 109,600,282 of NC_081317.1, read as the reverse complement.
GTGTTGGATGTCTTGTGCTGTGTATTTGCATAATAAGTTGGAAGTTCCTTGCTTTGTGAATTAATAATAGAATTATCTTTTATTGCTGAGTCCAAGTTTATCTAGTAATGCTGTCTTGAATACTAAGGTCCTGTTGATTTGATTGGATTGGTGCCTAAATTGAGTTTCTGGGTTTGGGACCTCTCTGGTCTCCACAACCAGAGTATTCTTGGATTGAGCCCCAAAGCTCTGCCTGGTGAACAAAATGCATGACTGTCTCTTTCTCATTCTTAGAATCATAGAGTCTTGCCATACCCAAAATGAAAAGGTCTTAGAGATCACCTAGTTAACATCTCCATTTTTTCTGTGCAAGAAAATGGGACCGTGAGAAGTTAAGTAATTTTCTGAGAGGACGTGCTAAGAGTTAGTGGCAGAGCCAGGACTGAACTCATAATTCTTTGCTCTTTGTGTCAAACCTTTTTTTTGGGGAGGGGTGATGGGGGACAATGGCAAAATGATAATATCAGGTCTGCAGAGTCAATAAGGGACATAAACGAGGTGCAAAGGAGCGTTGATGGCAGCGGCTGACCACCGAGACTGCCCAGCCCTCCTTGCCCAATGCTTTCCCCAAATTAGGCCAGTTCCAGGGGGTTCTGAGGCCCTTCTGAAGCTGAGATCCTGGACCCCGGAGGCTGGGACACCTGGGGCAGGTAAATCCGTTCTACATCCTCTAGCACGTGAAGCACATGCAAGGGCACCCCTCAGCCTGCTTCACTGAGATCCAGCAGCACCCAGAAGGGGTCAGTGCTCTCTGGGTTGCTCTGCTGGGTTTTAAACTCTTCTTAGTTAGAGAAAAAAAAATTTTTCAAATCGAATCAATAGGAAATTATAGTCTTGTATAAATGTTAGATAATAGCATTCAAGGAATATTTAAAGGAGAATAAAAAAGAGCTACCCTGAGTCTCACTATTCTCACTCAAGGCTTATTCTCTTCTGGCTTTTGTCCATGTGCACACATAATTTTGCTTGGTTATAATCTGAAGGAGCATACAATGTTGTATTAAAGCAATAAAGTTTTAATGATATATAGATAATAGAAGGCAAATGGCTATAAAGCAAAATTTATGCAGGTTTGTAGGGGAAAATCCATTTTAAAGGGGATAATATAGGATAATAGCACATATTAGAGCAGTACACTTGGGATAGTGCTTATAAAGATTTTAATGAAATTCCTTCTCTTTTCTTTTTATACTGTTCCTTAACCAAGTCATGATGAAATAAATGTAATATATGTTCAGCCTATATTTGTACCATTTGATTTTTAAAACAATCATGATAGTTAAGGAGGAAAAAAATCCATAGATCTTTGTGCTCGCAGGGACCTTAGAAATATTACTTCCAACCCAGTAAGAGGCAAATTGTTCATGGCATTTTATGGCTGCGTCGGGTCTTACTTGTGGCACATGGGATCTTCGTTGAGGCACGTGGGATCTTTCACTGTGGCACACGGGCTTTTCGTTGTGGCATGTGGGCTTCTCTCTAGTTGAGGCATGCGAGCTCAGTAGTTGTGGCGTGCCGGCCTAGCTGCCCCGCAGTATGTGGGAATCTCAGTTCCATGACCAGGGATTGAACCTGCGTCCCCTGCATTGGAAGGTGGATTCTTTACCACCGGACCACCAGGGAAGTCCCTCCGTTTTATGGCTGAATAGTGTTCCACTGTGTGTGTGTCTGTGTGTGTGTCTGTGTGTATGTGTGTGTGTGTGTATCACATTTTCGTTCGGTTACTCATGTTGATTAGTCAACAAATATTTATTGAGCCTCTTCCATGAAGCAGGTTCCATGCCAGGGGCTCAGAACACCAAGATGCCTATGACAGTGGGTGCCTTAAGAAACACAGTCTAGTAGAAGAAGCAAATCAGGTAGCCAGTGGTGACAGCAGAGAACGGGTTTCTAGTGAGACATGCACCAGGTTCTGAGGGAGCCCGGATAAAGCTGTGCACACACTGGGTTCCTCTCCCCTGAGAGAACAAACCAGATTCCTACTGCTTCTTTTAAAAGGATCCCAGCTCTTTCCAAAGTGTTTTCTCCGAATGAGCGCTGCTGTGAGATCGAGGAAATCAAAGTTGTAAATCATTTGAAACCTGGCCACCTCTCTTCAAATTTGTTGTGTTGTTGTTTTTCTCGTTGGCCTGCTTTTTCTCAACCACAACACTGTTAAGCAAATGCTAATACAGCTTTCTCCCTGTATGTATGTATATTTATGTAGTTCTGCTTGTATCTGTGTGTACATGTCCCTACCTAAGCTGACACTTGTATACATTTATGCCCATGAATATTGGAGGGCTGTGTATTTGTGTAGGGCTGTCACTCCGTAACCGTGTAGCTGTGTGTGTGGTCTTTCAGCTTGCTTGTTGTTTGTAAAAATGCAGGGATGTAGGTGAAAGGTCAATGAAGGTCAAATGTGAATAAATAAATTCATGGAGGTATCAGGGAAGAGAGGCAAACAGGGCTTCCCTGGTGGCGCAGTGGTTGACAATCTGCCTGCTAATGCAGGGGACACGGGTTCGTGCCCCGGTCCGGGAGGATCCCACATGCCGCGGAGCGGCTGGGCCCGTGAGCCGTGGCCGCTGAGCCTGCGCGTCCGGAGCCTGTGCTCCGCAATGGGAGAGGCCGCAACAGTGAGAGGCCCGCGTACCGCAAAAAAAAAAAAAAAAAAGAAAGTTACCTGTGAGGGCTTCCCTGGTGGCTGGTGGCGCAGTGGTTGAGTCCGCCTGCCGATGCAGGGGACGCGGGTTCGTGCCCCGGTCCGGGAGGATCCCACATGCCGCGGAGCGGCTGGGCCCGTGAGCCATGGCCGCTGCGCCTGCGCGTCCGGAGCCTGTGCTCCGCTGCAGGAGAGGCCGCAACGGTGAGAGGCCCGCGTACCGCAAAAAAAAAAAAAAAGAGGGAAACATATATGTGAATAAATCATATGTGAGTGATTCTCACATCGAATTGTGAGGGTTGCCTTTAAGAGAATTTTGTTTTATTTCCAGAGTTATCTTAGAAGTTCTCTTTTATTCTTTCCATGTACAGGAGCCCTAATGCCCCATCAGGACCCAACCCCTGCCCATCTCTTCCCTTCTATGTTCCAACCCCTGCCCATCTCTTCCCTTCTATGTTCCAACCCCTGCCCATCTCTTCCCTTCTATGTTGTGTTGTGTGTTCATGTAGGACAGAAACTGATCTTTTCCATCTGTGATCGACAGTACACAACGTCCGATGCAAGCATGGTGCTCAGGAAAGAAAGAAGGAGGGAAAGAAGGAGACAGGGAGGAAGGGAAAACACAGGAAGGAAGGAAGGATGGATGGAAGGATGGAAGGGAAGGGGGAGGGAGGGAGGGAAAGAAGGAGAAGGGAAGGGGAGAGGAAAGGGGTAAATCAGCCTTATTCATCCTGAGTAGACAATTAGCAAGTAGTAGTAGAACTGAGCTAATAAGCTGCTGGATAAAACAGATACGATCTATCACTGGAGAGAAGGGCTGCTGAGATGTCACGCCCCACATTCCTATCTCCTTGGTCCAAACCAGCTGCTCTCCTGACCCATCCATGGGCTCCCAGGTCTTGAGGATGAAAGACTGTCCTTGGTTTGACCTCCATGCCCAACCTGTGGTATCCAGATGCCCAATCTGTGGTAGCGTGGACAGAGCACTAGCCTTTCAGCTGTGAGACCTGCAATCTCATTAAAGCTCTGCTTATCAGAATGACTCTGGGCAGGTCACTTAACCTCTCCGGGCCTCGTCTTCAGGGTGCTTGTACATTAAAGGATACACTGCGTGACCTCTATGACTCTCTTCTCCCCCAGAATCCTGTGAATCTGTACCACGTTGGCCAGCTCCATCTACCATCCCCAAGGCCTGGGGCTTTGTTTGTGGCTGCAGCCCTGGCCCTTCCCCTTCCCCCAGCCTCCTCCCTGGGCTGGCCATCCATTCACAGTCCTCACACAGGCCCCCATCTTGAGGAAAACAGCAGCCTCCCCGTCACGGACAGGCAGGATCAATAAACAGGGTGACACCATTCGTGTTCATCTCAGACAAGCACCGAGTCTCAGGCTAGACACAGAGCTCAGCTTGGAGGCTGCCCCTACGAGGCTTGGTACAATCTGATTAAGTCCAGGCAATCCCAGGCCCAGTCCCTTCTCCATCAAGGATGCTTCTGGCTCTACACAGACACCCGCAGATCCTCGCTCAGTTCCTGCGGCTACTCAGGAGGTCTGTGCCAGCGAAGTCCGTTCCTCAACACGGCCCAGTATCTCTTTTCTGTCCTGCTCCTCCCCAGCCCCCGTCCCTGGTTTCTCTTCATTCTTTTTGCTAAGCAAATCATGTGCATAAAGGCCTCTCCAGGGAGGTAAAGTGGTCTCTGTTTTCAACAGACTTGTGGACACATGAGCTGTCCCTGATTAAAGAAAGCTCTAGATCTACCTACATCTTCAACTCCCAAGGGCACAGCAGAATAGAATAGGTTTGCCTTCTTTCTCTGAGGCCAAGGAAGGAAAGAAGATGGTTGCAGATAAAGATATTGCCCCGGGGAGAAAGGAGGGCAGGAAATCCACTAATATTAATGGTCAAAACGCTGAGGTGGGTCCAAGCCAGGATCCCTGGGGTTGAAGGTGTCACATCCCTCTCCTAAAGGACTTCGCCAGCTAGTGAGGGAGACAGGTGCATGAACTGGTAATTTACATAAAGCAACCTGGAAAAAGTGCCAAACACAGCCTACTGAGAGAGTCCCAAGAAAGGAGTCCTTGATTCTGTCTTGGGGAACATCAAGATAGATGTTCATAGGGAAGTAAAATTTGAAGAACTTTCTAGATTTTTCAGTTTTATTAAAGAGTGGTAATATGCTTCCATCTTTGCTGCACATTAAGGTTTACAAAGTGCCTCTCAGCCTTCATTCCCTCCGAGGAGTTCATGTGTGTACTCACACTAAGTGACTGAGCTCCCTGTGTGCCAGGCAAAGCTCCGGCTCTAAAGATGAAAACCACCTAGTCCGGGCCCTCAAAGGGTTCACCTCTGGTAGAACCGAAAGGCGGGTAAACCAGGGAGAGCAGCGAGGCAACGCTTGTGTCCCCAAATAGAAGTTATCATGGTGGAAAAAGGGAGTGTGGAGTCTAACCAGGGGTTAAGGGGGAGAGAAGTTTTGGGGACCGAATAAAGAGGAGAATGCTTGGGGGTGCTAGGTGTGAGCAGGATGACCTGGGGTGTGACAGAGGTCGATATGGAAAAGAACATTCTGGGGACTTCCCTGGCGCTCCAGTGGTTAAGAATCCGCCTTCCAGCGAGGGGGACGTGGGTTCGATCCCTGGTTGGGGAACTAAGACCCCACATACCGCGGAGCAGCTAAGCCTGCGCGCTCTGGAGCCCGTGCCACAACTAGAGAGAAGCCTGCGTGCTACAACGAAGATCCTGTGTGCTGCAACTAAGACCCGACGCAGCCAAATAAACAATAAATAAATAAATTTTTGTTAAAGAAAACAAAGGCTGGAAATACAAGAGGAGAAGCAAGTTTGGGGGATAGCACAGAGAGGTAAGGGGCACACATGAATTTGTTGTTGAGTTCGAAGGGACTAAAAGACATATAGGTGGAGCCGTTTGCTGCCTGGTGGTCAGTTCTGGCTCTTTCCGGTAACCCCACACGAGCGAAACCACAACTAAGAGGCCCCATCATTTTCCACAACACTATGCAACGTCTCTGTAGAGTTTTGAAGTACTCCACCATTATTGATTAGCCATTAGTGACTCCCTCTAAGTATTTCCTCGCCCTCTTTAGTACTACCACCTACAAATCTCTAGAAATGGGGGTTGAGCAGGTGCGGATCCAAAGACAAAACATTCTTCTTAATGTGAGAAATTAATCTGTAGCTCTAATTGCCTCAAACTCTAAATGAAAAAAAAAAAACAAAAAAACCTGCTTTCTCCCAGCTTTCAAAATAGAATGCAGGCTTTCTCTGAATAAAGAAAATAATCTGTCAGGGGAGGAAAAAAAGGACTTAAGCTGCTAAAAATGTCAATCTTACCACATTGTTAAGGAAAAGCAAGTTTAATTACATTCAAATCTACATAGAATCGTTTTTGAGTGTTGCACGGAGGAGCCTAAAGGTCCAGGATTTCAGAATTGACAAGGTACATTAAACAAAGGCAATGGGGAAAGAGCAAAGTATAATGGGGGGGAGGGGCGTGATTTCAGAATTGGAGGCTTTGAGTCCTAGAGCCAGCCTGCCACGAAGCCCCCTAGGACCTTTGTCAAGTCCTGTACTGTAGTTCTGTCACATGTAATAGAGGGTGCCGAGATGTAAATGTTCTCAAGTTGCCTTTCGCATCTATGAAAAACGTCACAGAAAATTGAGTTAAGACTCTTTTCCCCAAAATACTGATTGTATAGAACACAGCCTTATTGGTTGTTCTATATCCGTAAGACGTATACAGAAAAAGGACCTGGAATTTTCCAATTCACAGGTGTCAAAACAGAGTCTAAGGAAGAGGTCCCATCTGAGGTGATCAACCAACGGTGACTCAGAACTTGATGGATGAAAACCATATTTTGTCCCAGAAGCCAGGCCCCGGAGCAATCAACTAAAAATAAAAGGCAGCTAGTTCTTACTTTAGGGAAAATGAGCCTACCCTCATCCATCTTCCTTTTCCCCACCCTGATCCTCCCCAGAAAAAAATAATAATAATTTGGGGAGGAACATAATTTTAAGTGATTCAGTACATGGAAACCACCAAAGAATGCTGGCTTCTGAGGAAGTGACCCAGGAGAACATGGGCTGGCACAGGACAGCCCTGCCGAAGGGACCAGTTACCTTAGCTGAGCAGCCGCTCTGCACCAGGGTCTGTGTAAACAGGTGTTGGGGAGGAAGATTTAGACAACTCAAAAGACTAATTGCTTTAATAAGCTTTAAGGGTTGTACCTCAAGAGGGAGCAGCTCACCCGCAGCCAGCTGTAGATGTCCTCTGCCCCGAGTTCAGGCTGCTGCATTATCATTTCAAACGGCCTCTACCCACTTCCCAGAGTCAGTGTGGCAATTACTAGCCCATCTGGCCTTTCCCCTTCTTATTTCCTATTCAAGAGCAAAACCATTTGAGGAACTCAGTTTTGTTTTGTTGTTTTTTTGTTGTTGGTAGGCGGGCCTCTCACTGTTGTGGCCTCTCCTGCTGCGGAGCACAGGCTCCAGACGCACAGGCTCAGCGGCCATGGCTCACGGGCCCAGCCGCTCCGCGGCATGTGGGATCTTCCCGGACCGGGGCACGAACCCGTGTCCCCTGCATCGGCAGGCGGACTCTCAACCACTGCGCCACCAGGGAAGCCCAGGAACTCAGTTCTTGATCCAGTATATGTCTCCCCACTCCTGCGTTGCATCTCTGGAGATCTTTAAAGAGCATCAAGAAGGAGACAGAGGGACTTCCCTGGTGGTCCAGTGGCTAAGGCTCCGTGCTCCCAATGCAGGGGGCCTGGGTTCAATCCCTGGTCAAGGAACTAGATCCCACATGCATGCCACAACTAAGAGTTTGCATGCCACAGCTAAAGATCCCTCACACAGCAACGAAGATCCCTCATGCTGCAACTAAGACCCAGTGCAGCCAAATAAATAAATAAATATCTTTTTTAAAAAAAAAGAAGAAAGAGCTGGAAAACAAAATGGTAGACCACAGAAACCTATTGAGGCAGGAAACTGCAGCTAAATTGTCATTTCCGTAAACAGGGGCCTAGCAAGGTCAGCGCACGCAGATAGGAATACTCCAGGCTAAATCCATCTTCCATAAGGACAATGTGTGGACCAGAATCTCACCTGCAGAAGTCAGAAGGTTCCAACTGGTCCACAAATCAATCTACAAGAACATCTGAAGAGGCTCTCTAACCCAGGGCGTTATGAAGACGACAAAGAGATTGATTGGAATCTGCCCTGTGGAATAAGAGCTACATACAGTTTAATGTACAGTTAACTTAAACATAATTATACAACTGACAACAATAAAAAATGTACAGCAGGTTCTGACGTTAACTTCTAATCTCTCCTCGTTGGGGAACTGGTGGAAAGATGTCGTCAGAGGTGGCAGGGAATTGTCTTTGTCTGGTCCTGTGGGGATTTATTTTATTCTCATGGAATCCAGGTTCCACCCATCCTCTGTGTCCCAGGCTGTTCTTGTTCCATGCCATTCTGTGCCAGAATGGTTACTCCCTGATATCAGTGTCATTATCACTAATTTCAGAAAATGTCTGTCTCTTAGCTTCAGATTTTCAAAAGAGTCTTCATCTATTGTAGTTACAGAAGAGTGCTTGCTTTTCTCCCAGCGCTCTCTGTTGAATATCTATTTGCCAGTCATTTGTCACCTTGAGACTGGCTTTTTCTCCTACATGACCGGTGGCTTTCTACCTCTCCCTGAATATCTCTGAAACCTCTGGGTTGCCCGAAAATCCTAGAGGAAGATAGGGTATTTATAAGCTTGCTCCTTTTGACAGGAATAATAATTTACAAACCCAAATAGAAATGTTTCTCTTCCCCACCTCTGCAAAAACACTGCTGGCTTGCTACTTCTGGCACACTCTCCCTGCCTGCAGCCCTAGATTTGATTCTTTAACCATTTCACATCCTCTGTTGTGTTAGAACAAACCTGCCAAATTTGCCCCAACTAAAGTGGGTACTCCTCGCATTCTGACTCTAGTAGAACACTGTAATTGTATCAAGGACTCAATTAAGACCACAAAAGTTTCAAGGATACATGAGCTTTAAAAAATAATCATATATCTTTGCCTTTATACACTTTTACTTTCTAAGGTTTGGTCGAGGGTTGGGTTACCGTAGGCAGAATCTATACCTGGCAATGAAATGTATCCAAATGACAGAATATTTTGCCCCTGATTTGGTTTAGATATAAATCCGAGGAACCTGACTACAACCCTAAAGGAAATGTTTGCACGCTGAGTCTATAAAACAGTATTTTTATCAAAATGTATCTGATGGTCTCATAAAGCAAGCTTCAAAGAGTTTGTCTCTATGAGTTCGCAATTAAAACATTGTTGTAAAAGCCATTTGCAGGTGGAAGCAACCAGTGCCTATCAATAGATGAATGGATAAAAAATGTGGTCTATCCATACAATGGAATATTATTCAGCCTTAAAAAGAAATGAAATTCTGACACATGATGCAACATGGATGAACCTTGAGAACATGATGCTCAGTGAAATAAGCCAGTCACAGAAGGACAAATACTGTAGGATTCCAACTATAGGAGGTACCTAAGTAGTCAAATTCATAGACAAAGAATGTCGAATAGGGCCGCTGGCAGCTGGGAAAGGAGGAATGAGGAGTTGGTGTTTAAAGGGTACAGAGTTTCAGTTTGAGAAGAAGAAAAGGGTTCTGGAGATGGATGGTGGTGATGTTTGCACAACAAGGTGAATGTACTTAATGCCACTGCATTAAACAAAGTGGTTGAAATGGTGGGATTTACGTGATGTAGAGTTTACCACCATTTTTTAAAATATGACATAAAAGTTCATTTCCAAGTGAGAATTTTTAATATTCCCCCCAAATTTCTGGCTCTGTACCTGAAATGATTTCCAAATGACTTAAATTAGCTGCATGTGATCTTAACAACCTATAAAGAATATCTAGGCATTGGGGATATAGGAAAGTCGTGATATACAGCTACCAGGATTTGAACATTCAGAGCCCCCCCCCAAAAAAAAAAAAAAAAAATCACTGATGCTTTTTCTTGGCTCTCTGGACAACCCTCCTAAAAAGCTTTTCAGCTCCGTAAAATTAAAAACGTTATGTCTTATTGTTTTACTCTCAAGGGGAGTAGACTCTCATGGCTATAGACAAATGCACGGCACACAGTTGCCCATGACGAGTCGCACAGCAGCATTATTCTCTGGTTTGAAGCCAGTGACCCCAGAAGCAGTGCTGGGTACCATTCTGCCTCTTGGACCTCCGTCCAGCTGGGGCTCCCCACACCCTGCCCACCGCTCTCCATTCTGAAACTACTCTGCTCACCGAACTGAGTAGGAATGAGGAATTAGGAGGAACCAGTTGGCCAAAAGAGATAAAAGATACACGTATGCATATTTTCACTTTTAAAGAGAGATCTCTGAAGTCCCCACATTACCAATTTTATAACTGTTGACGATATCAACTTTAAATAAGGTATATATTCATGACCACATGGCAGCTGAAATGAAAATAAATCCCACATGAAATCCTAATGAAAATAAGTTCTTAAAATAAAGTCCTCACCCTTTTTTTTTTTCAATAACTTTGCAGATGATTCTGCATTTGTTTCCTTTTTCCACCTCTGACTCTGTTTCTGGAACGACAGTGATGTGGCAAAAGGGGAGGGGAAAGAGGGATGGGCTTTAAAGCCGGAAAGATGGATTCGATTCCTGGTCCTGCCACGTACCGACTTTGTAGCTCTGGCTCTCTCTGGAACCCCAGCTGTCTATCTGCAAAATAGAGATGATAATACAGGCATCGATACCACAAGGCTGTTAAAAAAAAGTTTACAAATCATGTACGACTAGCATGTGAAGCAGTGTCTGGCACGTCGTAGGTGCTCATTAAATGATGGCAGTGACCACGATGGCGGCATCCCATAGCACACAACAGTACCGTCACATAGTTCCACCGCACCTCCCTCACCATTACTCGGTAAAAGGTGTTCTACTCATCATCACCAGTAAACGCTGCACTTGGAAGTTCTCTCTGCCTGTGCAGGGGCTAAGCAGATTGAGAGCTGGGGACAAGAAAACCAGTTCGGAGGTTCCTACCATTGCTCAAATGAGCAATCATGAAGACCTGACCTGGCCTCGGAGACATTTCCCAGATCAAGTCACTAGGATGGGCGGTTGGTTGGATGTGTGAGTCAGGAGCAGGGACAAAGATTCCTCCAACGTTTCAAACCTGTCTGACTGCAGAAAGGTGCCATTAGAAGAACTGGCTCTACAGTGGTTCCTTGTTAGTTATCTATTTTATGTATAGTAGTGTGTCTATGTCAATAGCACAGGGAGCTCTACTCAGTACTCTGTAATGACCTATATGGGAAAAGAATCTAAAAAAGAGTGGATAGATGTATAACTGTAGATGTAGATGTGGATGTATAACTGATTCACTTTGTTGTACAGCAGAAACAAGCACAACATTGCCAATGAACTATACTCCAATAAAAATTTTTTTTAAAAAAAAAAAGAAGAAGAACTGGCTCTCAGAAAGAAAAGGAAATAATCAAAATGGTTGGGGCATGCCAATCATGGCATAGCTTAGCTTCTCTTTTGGAAACATCCAGGGAAGGCTTACATATCCCAGAGAGAGGAAGTGACTTGTCCACAGGTTCCCATAGGAAACCAGGGGCAAGCAAAGACCCCCATCGTGCCTCAAGGGCAAACACCCATCAGACACCAAACACAAAAATACAAGCCAGCTGCAAGGGAATAGGACCCCAGACTGTGAGGTCTAATTACCCAAAGTCATAGACAAATGGTCAAGATCATTCTCCCAAATAAAAAATGTTTTCTTTCTCCAGGCTGAGCCCTTCTGAGGACACAGGCTGGCAGCATATGACCATCAGCTGGAACGCTGTCAGATCAGACAGTCAGCAAGTGTTTACTCAGGGCCTGCCAGATTGGGGTTCACCTAGAGAGGTGACATTACTGGCTCCCCTTAGGATTCAACCAGCGTACGCACACAGACGGGGTCACTGAGACCACTGTTTGTTCTCCAGAGTAAGTTCGTTTGTTTCTCTCCGAGTGATCCACAGATAGTGGCTTCTTGCAGTGATGACCAGGGACTCTCTGTGCTCCGTGACCCAGGCTGGATGCATTTGGCTGTCACGCTCAGAAAGCTATCACAGAAAGATCTTCCAGTGCCAATCTTCTTTCTCCCTCTGTTTGCCACTGGATCACCAGAAAAGGCAGATGGTACACTGCAAACACATCCATAAACCAAGCAAATGTGAACTATGTTGATAATGGAAATCCAGCACTGGGCACACCAGCCCACGGGGACCCTGGATGGCAATGGGAGGCAAGCTTCAGGTCAACATGGGAAGAACGTCCTCCCTCATCACGAGGATGCCCTACAGTCAGCCTCCTCCACCAGCACCAGCTGTGAAAACTCTCCATGCCTCAGTTTCCACATCTGTAAAAAGAAATGTTGCTCACGACCTCCTAAGTTGGAGATGAGCATAAAGAGAGATACACCACATGGAGATGTTAGCCTAGTGACTGCCACGTAGTAAGCACCCAATAAACATGGACTGCTCTAAATCTCGCTCAATGAAGGAGTGGGCTACCACAGCCCACTATCATGTGCTTTTTCACTCAGAATTTGGACCCCTTTGTCAATAATATCGCAGAGGAGATTTCAGCTCGGGTGGGAAATAGATGCTATTTTGCTTACTCCAAAGCCACTCTCCCCGCTGAGACTCTGAAATCTGAAGTCCAGCTACATCATCTCTTTGTGGGCGTCTGGATCACCCCATGTCCACTCAGCCAATGTTCACGGGACGCCTGCTATGTCCAAACCGTCAGGCACTAGGTGTCAACAGTGGGGAATTTTAACCACAAAGGCTGGGCAAACTTGTTTACATCCAGCCAGTGTGGGCATGGTGCGAGCGACCCTGGGAAGAGGACACAGAACAGCCTACATGCACTAATCAGAGGAAGATTTGTCTTCTATTTCTGCTTTTGGGATTATCCAAGGGATTGGCAAGTGACCGAGCTGCTTGACCGCGACACCAGAACTGCTACTGAAAACACCCTGCTAAGTGTGATGCTTGTTTATCAAAACAAGGTTTTAAAAATCTTTTCTTTCAGTTCCCACTCTATTTCCTAATCGAGAAATGAATGCATAATCCCAGGAGAAAATCAGCTCTCATTCCTCTATCTTTTTTTGTCTCTCTCTGTCTCTCCCCCGCTCTGTCTCCTGTCTCCCTCAGTCTCCCTTGGTCTCCTCCCTCCCTCTTTCCCTCTCCCCAGACCCCCTCCAGCTTTTATCATTTTAAGCTGTATGCATGCCATTCTTCAGGGGATTAGAGTAAAATTTAGTCTTCTGCAATTGTTATTACCTACCCATTGGCTTATGAGATGCATTTGCCTGCATTTGTAATGCATCAATAACTCCCACTCTCCTCCACTTGTAAACAATGCATTATATTAAATAGCCTGTGTCTAGCCTTGTATTGAAAGAGACGATAAATTAGGACTCTTCCAGTTCTTGGTTTTTACTGATTCCTAAGCCTACCAGTTACATGCCTGTCCGCCCCACTGAACATTCTCTCTAAAGCTGAGAATGCACAAAGCCCTTGTTCATCGTTCTCCTGTCTCCATCACTGCTGCCGGCTGTCAGTTTCACACCACCAAGCAGATTGTAATTGGCAGGATGAGGTGCAGAAATAGGGAATGGTTTGAATATGTGGTTCTCACCACACACACACACACACACACACACACACACACACACACACACACACAGAGAGTCTTTCTGGCTCATGATATTCTGCAAATTTAGGGACTTGATATGTCCCTAAAATCAGAACCCACAAGGGCTGCCTTCACTCGCTAGCCTATGGATCGGAAGCAGAGAAAGGCAACACAATGCAATCAACACCTAGTGCTGTCCTAGTCCAGTGCAAGGCCTGCCGGATCCTGGATGGATGTTGCTTCAGGAATATGCCCTGCTGGGAGCCAGCCCTTGTGCTTTGTTGGGTGGCTTCCCTGGGATCTGAGATCTGCAAGCTTCCTGAGAGTCAAAACTGTCCTGCTCAGCCTTGAGTGAGGTCCAGAAGCAAGGAGCAAACTCTAGCTCAGAGAATGTCGGGTAGTTTTTGTGGACCGTTTCCTTCCCAGAAACGAAAAGTCAACATCAATCTTACCACGCAGTGTATTCCAATGTCTACCGTTGTTATACGAATTCAAACCCAGCTGAATGAGATCACTTGGAAAAAGCTTTCTGAGCCTCAGCCACAGTGACATCCTAAACCGGGTGATTCTTTGTGGTGGGGACTGTCCTGTGCACTGTAGGACGTTTGACGGCATCTCTGGGATCTAGTATCTACTTCCTAGATGCTGGGAACAACACGCCCTGATTCGAGACAATCAGAAATGTCTCTAGACCTTGCCAAATGGCCCCTGCAGGGCGAAATCAGCCTTGGTTGAGAACCGCACAACTTATAGAGTTATATTTAGTCCCGACGTCTGCCTGGGAGTTGAAGAATTTCAGACCTAATAAAAACAAGAGAGTTCCTCTACTCCTATGCTTCTCAAAGTGTGGTCCCCTGACCAGCATCACCTAGAAACTTGTTAGAAATGCAAATTATGGAGCCCCATCCCACACAGACTAAGTCAAAAACTCTGGGGTGAGGCCCAGCATTCTGTTTTAATAAGCCTTCCAGATGATTCTGACCCAAGTGAAAGTCTGAGAACTACTGTGCTATTTCAACACTCACCTTTTACAGACAGATAAACCAAGACCCAGAGGGGTGAAGTGACTGCCCCAAAGTCACACAGCTCCTGTAAATTCAGATCTTCCACTGTCCAGACTTTTACTCCATTTGAGAATTGTCTACCAATGAAGCTGAGATTGGATTTAACCGTCTTTCTGTTCATACTACCTTCCTGCTAGCAGTGGGGTATGTGGCAGTGCACGTGGTGTGAGTGTGGGTCTGCATATGTTTGTGGGTGACCTCTGTGTTTGTGTCTACACGTGTGCAAGTCTCATGTGTGTGCAGAGGCCCACAAAGGAGAGAGGCTGAGGTTCCCATCGAGTGGCCCTGCTCGGGCTCTCGGGTCCCCGGTTCTGATCACAGGATCAGTCAGCTGGGACAGCTTCTGGTGGCTTGTCCTGCAGTTTGAGGGCCAGTGGAAGGCGTGAATGTTGTAAGGCAGATTTCGGCAGGCAGAAACTGACACGTCCCTTCTTTCAGATGGGATGACGATGAAAGTTCATCTCATGGGGCTTTCCAGAAAACACCCACGTTAATCCACGGTCAACAGATGGACGATTTTTGACTGAAACTCAAACAGCCTTTGTAATTTTTACCCACTGCCCCCCACCCCGTCCCGAACTGATCAATTGCTAGAAGAACAGTTATTTTCACATCAGATGGACAGAGCCTCTGACCACTAGTCTTGTGTGAACGTTAATAGTTTACAAATAAATGTCAGATTTGGGGCTTGAGGCACCGGTTCTCCTTGCTTGGCCCTGAAATAAACCTCTCTCTGCTCAAATAAATAAATAAATACACACACACACACACACACACACACACATATATATATATACACACATACATATATATCAGATTTTTCTAGCTCAGAAGACGCTCTGAACTGTTGTCCAATTTAAATCTTGACTTTAGTCAAGTGTAGATGTATTGGGGTGGCTATAGAAATATTGTATTTAGGAGACAGGACAGCTCCAGCTGAAATTCTCCATGGAGCTTGGAGCTTGGGAAAGAACCCTGGACCCCTGACTTCAATCAACATGGTTACCCAGTTACGTTCAGACAAAGAGTCTCTCTCTGACCAGCTTTCACCAGGCTTCTCTGAGCTCTCTGCTCAGCTCGGCTCAACCTTGGGCTTCTACCTCTGTCCTTGTAGAGTCCAGTTTTAGCAAGAATGCTGCTAAGTCAGTTTAGAGTGAATCTTCACCCTCGGTATCGGATCCAATTTCCTCGGATCCAACAAGCCCCTGAGTGGTATCAGCTGCCCCTGGCCTGCCTTCAGCAAGAATCCTGTTGGGTCAGTTTAGAAAGAATGCAGCTCTTCCCCATGCTTCCTCTTAGTAATCTCCCATCCATGGACCCCTACCCTGCTCCTCGGCTAGAAATCTCCACTTTCCCTTCTTGTTTTCAGAGTTGGGCCCCATCTCTCTATCCTACTGTAAAACCCCACTCTGGTAGAGTCCCCTCTGAACAAAGCCTTCCTTACCATCTCTAACAAGTGTCAAGAGTAATTTTCCTTTAACTGTTCACACGTCAGCCAGGATTTAGCCGTTGTGAAAGTTGAAACAGACTCTTCCTTGACAGATACCTGGGATGGGGGAGGGCTGGTCCTTGGACTTGGGTTCAGGCAGCAGCTGTGAAAAGCTTGGCTGCAGAGGCAACATGAGGCCGTGCTTCCATAGTCAGGACTCAAGCTTTCTCTGAGCTCCTAGAAATGGGAAGATTCCATTCCCAGGAAAGGATTACTCAATAGATCTGCTGGGAGAGGCCCCAGATGAAATTGCCTTTGGACCACACGAAATCGCCTTCTTATGATCAGAAATGGTAGAATGCTGGAGAGCTCCGAGGGGTCAATGTCATAGCATTCACGAGTCTCTTAAGAGCTGTCTTGTGAATGCCCACTGTGTCCACAAGGGCTTAAGGCACAACAGGGGAGAGGGGAGGGAAAGGACACAGGCAGCTTCAAAGAGTTTACAATCAAATTCAATATGCAGAAAATTAAAAATTTGCTCTTGTCTTATTCCTGAGTCAGAAAACTCAGAATGTAGCTCTATACTTCTCCTATAGCTGTTTGTCTTTATGGGGAAGTTTCCTTAACACCGGAAGTTATACCTTGACTTAAAAAAGAAGAAGAAAACTGTGGTCTCTGGTGATAATCTGCACTTATTGAGTATGTTTGTTTATCTTTTTTGTTTTGTTTTGTTTTGTTTTGTTTTGTTTTGTTTTTGTGTGTTTATCTTAAAATCATTTTTGTTTCTTGCAGGTGAAAGCCAGCTATAAGAAAAACAATGTTGGAAGGGATAAATTAGGAATTGGGGATTAACAGATACATGTCTCACTATATGTAAAATAGATAAGCAAGATAATAGATAACAAGGGCCTACGGTATAGCACAGGGAACTAAATTCAATTTTTCATAATAACTTGTAATGGAAAAAATCTGAAAATGGATCTATTCATATGTATAACTGAATCACTTTGCTGTATACCTGAAACACTGTAAATCAACTATACTCCGATTTTTTAAAATACAAATGAAAGGGCTTCCCTGGTGGCGCAGTGGTTAAGTATCCGCCTGCCAATGCCGGGGACACGGGTTCGAGCCCTAGCCCGGGAAGATCCCACATGCCGCGGAGCAACTAAGCCCGTGCGCCGCAACTACTGAGCCTGCGCTCGCTAGAGGCCGCATGCCACAGCTACTGAGCCTGCGTGCCACAACTACTGAAGCCTGCGCGTCTAGGACCCATGCTCCGCAATGAGAGAAGCTACTGCAATGAGAAGCCCACGCACCGAAACGAAGAGTAGGGCCTGCTCGCCGCAACCAGAGAAAGCCTGCACGCAGCAACAAAGACCCAAGGCAGCCAAAAATAAAAATAAATAAAATAAATAAATTTTTTTAAAAAATGAAAAAGAAAAAAGGAAAGAAAAAAAACGTTCTGTGGACCATCCAATGAAAGGCTTCCAAAACTTGCTTCCTGCAAAAGGAATGGGCCTCTTGCAGGACTAGGCAGAACTCAGTGGGCAGAGATCTGGAACAGAGCACCTTGGATTGTGCCTGTGAGCTGGTGGCCGTCCACAAACTGTTTGCTACCGGCTCATGACAAGCAAGTACAGAAATTGCAAGTAATCATTTAAAAACACTTATAGCAATTTGACATAGTAATTTTATTTCTGTTGACTCTAATAATAAAAAATTGCAGTTTGAATTTTGCATGTTTGGGTTTTTTATTCCATTTTTCCAGTTATTCAATGTTATTATATTTGATAAAATTATCAGTCCACAATGGATTGGAATTTTTTTTTATAAATTTATTTATTTTATTTTTGGCTATGTTGAGTCTTTGTTGCTGCGAGCGGGCTTTCTCTAGTTGTGGCGAGCAGGAGCTACTCTTTGTCGTGGTGCGTGGGACTTATTGCAGTGGCTTCTCTTGTTGCAGAGCACGGGCTCTAGGTGTGTGGGCTTCAGGAGTCGTGGCTCACGGGCTCTGTAGTTGTGGCTCGCGGGCCCTAGAGCGCAGGCTCAGTACTTGTGGCACACGGGCTTAGTTGCTTGGCCGCATGTGGGAATCTTCCCGGACCAGGGCTCGAACCCATATCCCCTGCACTGGCAGACGGATTGTTAACCACTGCGCCACCAGCGAAGTCCTGGAATTTTTTTAAGTCCTTTACCACAGATGACTGTACAGGAAGGTAGACATCAGCTTGATGTAAACAAACAATGACATTCTCATAATATTTATTATCTAACAGGTCCTGTTATAAAGCCTTGCAACATAAATGTATTTACTTCTCACGATCCTTTAAGGCAGAAACTATTACGCCTCTGATCTCACAGATAAGGAAACCAAGGCAGAGAGAAGATAACTCACTTTCCCAGTGTTGCACAAGTGAGATGAGAATTCAGGAAGTTTGGCTCCTGAATCAGTGCTAGTGACCTCTGTGTCTTGAGACTCTAATAAAAAGAGCTTGACTCACATGTAAGTGGTAACATATAAAGAAAATCAAGAAATGGTTAACACCAAAACTCCGGAAGGAAGACCCTTCTGGGAGGAAGGAAGGCAGGGAATTCATTGGAGAGGTGCACAGGCCAAGCTTTCGGGGTCTGATCATGTTTTATGCTTTAACCTGGTAAGGGATATATGCAAATGTTCGTTCTACTATTATTCTCCAACAGTACACAACACATTTTATACACTTTTATGTGTATGATACATTTCACAGTTTGAATTTATATATATATATATATACATACATATATATACATGTACGTATGTATGGTTTTTTTTTAAAGTCTAACTAGAGTCGTCAACCAATGGTACCCACAGGCTCTGGAGAGGGTGAGCGCCCCCTAATGGAGCAGACAAGTACAACCATCCCCCTCCAGCAGGCACAGGCCAGACGGGAGGTCAGGAAAGGATCCAGAGTTTCCTTCCATTGCTCCGAGTCTAAGATTCTTCCCTAAGTCACATTCTAGAACTCACAGGAAGGAGGAAGCTCACATTACCTGAGAATTTGAACCAACACCTTTATAAAGCGATGCAGAATTAACATCGAAGACTGACGGAAATGCCACACTTGAAAAAAACATACGAGAGCACAATTTACAGTGATAGAGGTATTGAGGAACTTCTTGATATATTCCAAGAGCTTTCACTCATTGTATGTCATTTATACATTAATACTGATGTGAGTGAGATGGGGGCCCACTTCAGCAAACAGGTGAAGCTACTTGTCTTATAAGAGACTGAGGTGAAATGTGTTTGCATTACACAAGAACTCTTCTTGCTGTGTAGAGGGCTTAATGTTGCTAAGGAAAGTCTGGGCTTGCAACGTTTGAACCATGTGGGGTGCCCTGACAACAGTCACATGAGAAAAAGACATGGATGCCTACTCATCCAGAGAGCCGGGCTGGTGTGCCAAGCAATTCAACAAGCAGGGGACTGACGATTCCTGGGTCTCACACCAAACCAACTGAATCAGCATTTCATGGGAGTAGAGCCCAGAAATCTGCATTTCCACAAATCACCTCCCCCACCCCATGACTCTAACTGAGATATTCCCAGGACCATTTAAGATACACCAGGTGAATTAAGAGCAAATGTTTTATAAGCATAAAATCCAGGCTGAATCTTCTTTTTGCCACTCACTAGTTGTATGGCCTTGGGGTTATTTAACTTCACTGAGCCTCAGTAGTCCCATCTGTAAAATGGATGATAATATTACTTACCTCTCAGAGTGACTAGGAAGATTTAATCAGAGGGTGTATACAAAGCACTTGGCATATAATAAATGCTCAAAAATTTTAGCTGTATTTATTTACTATCATTTATGCATATCCATAATATACAAGGCAATGTCAGGAAGGGGTAGAGGGAAGAATACAAAAAAAGAACAAAATAGCCCCCTACCTTCAAGGAAATTATATCTAGTGAGGTTACATTTAAAGTTTTCCTATAAATTTACCAGGAAAAAAAATATTCTCAACTTTCTTTCTGGGATTATCAAGGCGTTACCAGCCTGAGTCAAAACCACTTTAAAACTCTTGATCTTATTCAGGAGTCACCTTTATAAGTCAGAGGCGGGAAATCTTCTGGGAATATGTATGAGCCTAAAAGCTAACCCTCCTTGGAACCAGACTAGGCCCTAGGAGTGACTTTAAACTACCAATTGTTGACCAAGGGTTTCCCAGCCTATGTCCTCTCCCTCACACTGAGGCTTTGTACCAATGGGTTTGATGCTGGAAAGCATTACAGCCTTAGGAAACATGCAAGAGTGCTCTCGGCCGCTGTTTCCGGATCTCCTTCAAATGCCCCTTTATGGGATGGTAGCTCCCAGGACCCTGTTGACCTATATATGCCAACTGAGGAGAGCAGGGGGTAAAGGGGACCTTCCCAGACCTGACCCCATTAAAACCCACCCCCTCTGAAGGGAAACCAGACCCCCTATGAAAGCACCTCTGATTCTGCAAGGTTCCATGGTAATGTTTTATAAGCACTATTGTCAATTCTCTGTGCCAAGGGAAGAATATCATCAGCAGCTATTTTTCAAAATTATAGCTAATTCCAAAATCATATCTGGGGTCTCTAAGACTGCAAAATGCTTCAGAGAAATCACCCCATCCAAACTGAGCCAGGCAAAGCTTAAAAGTTGTACCCCTGTCCTCACCTGAACTCCTCCCTTACCTGTGTCCACTTGAGAGATAAGCAGTGAACACCTCCAGAGCTGATGTAAAACAACCTGAAGCTGACTTCCCTTCTTTCTGATTCAAACCCAGTTAGCGTTGATAAGAAATGGTTTTAATTCAAAAGGCCTCTTAGTAAAATTATAGACTGCATAGAGCATAACTAAGTGAGAGCTACTGAATAAGTTGAAATAAGAACCTTATCACTTTTGCTAATTACGTCAAGAAGAAATTTAAATCAAGAGTTTCTCAGGAGGAACAATGGTTGGATAATCCACCAGGTAAGTGTTAACTCCTTATCAAGAAAAGAGTTATGATGCTTAACTCGGTACAGTGATTTCAGTGGTAGTTCTTTAAAATATTGATGCCAGACCCTACCTCCAGACCAAGTCAGACCAATTAAATCAGAATTCCTGGGGGCTGGGCCAAGGCATCAGTAGTTTTTGAAAGATTCCCAAGTGGTTTCAATGGGCAGCCTGGGTTGAGACCTACTGCCTTAGTTAACAGAGCTCCGTTACCTGAGGTAAATGCTGCTTTTAAAGCAGTTTGACTTTTTCCCTTGAGCACCAGACAAATCATGTTGATTAATTAGCATTTTCCAAACACCAGCAATGAATTAACTGCTGCTAATGTTCGGACCATGGAATTCGACACGACTCCCAGGCATCAGATTCATCTCCCCCATACAGAAGGTTGAACAAGGATTTCCGAGAATGAGTGCTTGGCAGACAAGAATCAGAGGCAGGTTGACCTCGACTGAGCAAGTACCACGTAGGGAACAAGAAGATACAACTACGCGCTCATTTCTATACATCCACTCAAATATGTAGTAAGTGTGCCAAGCACCGTGCTAGGGTATGGAAGGTCTGCGATTAAGGGAATATAGCTGGTGCTCCCACAGGAGCTGACAGTCTAGTGGGGAGAAAGAAACACAGACAGAACTTTCCAGGCCTGCAATACGTAGCTGAAGTACACAACAGGTACTTGAGGAGCGCTGAGGTAGCACAGAGACCTCGAGATGACAGATGAGGATTCCTGGAGCTAGTAACTGAGATGAATCTAGAAGGGCGGGTGGAAGCCTGCTAGGTCAGTGGGGTCTATAACCTGTGTCAAAGTGAGGAGGAACATGACTAGTTCTGGAAACGACACACGTGACAGATAAAGCTGGAAAGACAGGCAAGGAGCTGAAGATAAAAGATGCTTGTATGCCATCTAAGGATTTTGGATTTAACCTTGGAAGTGATGGAGGTTATTGATGGGTTTCAAGTAGGAAAGTGACATGATCAGGTTCACATTCAGAAATGTTCACTCCAGCAGTTTAGAGAGCCTTGCCACTCAAAGCGTGGTCCACAAACTGGCGTCACCCAGATCACATGGGAGCTTGTTAGAAAACAAAAATAAAAAACCCCACAAATCTCAATTCCCACCCCAAATGTACTAAATCAGAATCTGTTTGTTTTTGTTTTGGGGGGGTTTTTTTGGCCAAGCCACCGGCATGCTGGATCTTGGTTCCCCGACCAGGGATCTAACCCGTGCCCCTTACAGTAGAAGTGCAGAGTAGTAACCACTGGACTGTCCCAGAATCTGCATTTTAACAACCTCCCCAGATAATTCATATGCACATTAAAGTTTGAGGTGCACAGTTAAAAAGGAGAAATTTTCATGAAAAAGAGAGATAAAACTTTATGAAGACCAGTTAGGAGCCTATGACAACGATTTGTTAAACCATCCTTTGAAACAGCTCTTTAACAAACACCTATGGACAGACCCTCATCCAAAACATCCAGCTGATAAGTGAAACACTCAAGCAACACCTGTATAGACAAGCTGAGTTTTTTCTTCAAATTACCTTCATTTCCCACCAGATTAGCCAGAATGCTATAGACACAACCACAGCATGAGAACCACAGGTCATGTGTACTGGAATATGCAGGGGTATCTATTGTGGAATTTCAGGTAAAGTTTCAGCAGAAGGCAGGAAAAGTTCCTTTATCTAGTTTTGCTAGTGGATATAGGCAATGAGACCATAGTCTTTCTCTATCTCAAACGCCACACGTGGGGCGAACACTACCTTGGTAGTAGGAAATCAGAGACCCAGACTAAAATCAATTGTGAACTTTAAAATTGCTGATTGGCTATGCTGAGAGACACATAAACAGAGACAGAGATAGACAGATGGAGATAGAGAATCTGAAAGGAGAGATGGGAGAGGCTGTGTGTATGGGGGGGGGTCCTTTGGTGGAGGTAATTTCCTCTGTTTGATCATAGGCCACAGTGACAGTGGGACTTAGCTGGGGCTCCCTCAAGGCACTTCTTTTCATCAGAAAATCGCCTTCCCACAGAAGTGAATCTTGAAGACTTTGAAAAAAGAAGTGTGATCTACTAGGTAAGAAGTAGGGGGTTTAAAAGGACAAACAAGCAATTAGTCTATAAATAAGCAGAACTGCACCTCATCTTTCACAATGGGTGTACAATGGGACTGGGGTTAAATTAAACCTAATTTAAGCCCATTCTGGGAATTTGCTATCTAAAGGAATCCTTTGTAAAGTGGATAATCACCCACTAATGAAGCTTTTGTTCAATCTGGAGTTCTACAAAGGTGAAGTTCCCAAACAGACTGGGACTGGAAGATCACCCCACAGATATCTGGTGGAGTACAATTTGTCTGTGTGCCAGAGAAATGAGCTCTGGAAAGAAAGCCCAGTGGTTAGGGAAGCCAGCCTTGAAAGGAAATAGAGCGCTGCCTTTGAGGAAAGTGGATCTGTAGAAAGATATGATAACACATAACTTGGTGACTACAAGAGAATCTAAGACCCAAGGGTCAAGTGAAGCAAGTGGAAGACTGATAAGGAGAAAGCACATGGATTAGTAGACAGCACCTTGGAGACAGACAGAGAAAAGGGTGAGTGAGCACCGAAGTCTGGAGAGTGCATCTAAATCACAATGAAACCCTGCTTTATTCATCTCAGGATTTGTAGTGCTGGTATCCAGACTGTTTCAAAATTCTATTAAGTCAATTACCTGAGGGACATCTGTGAATTCTTCACCAGGTAGAGAGACATTTTGGTTGGCAGCAATGTAATAGACAAGCGATTTAGTGTTAATCAAGTGATCTTGCATATCCTGACTCTAAGTGCCAAAAGGAGCTGTTCTTCTGTGCCGGACTTCTTGGAATGCCTTCACAGAAAAGATGGAACTTGAATGGGAAATTGAAAGATGGGCAAAGTTTGGTGATTTGGAAAGGGAGGTAAAAGGGGAAACAGAATTAAATCCAGATGTATAGCTATTTAAGACTCTCTCTTTAAGTTACCAAGCATAAGTCATGGACTCCCCAATAAAAAGATACATCCATTTATAAGCATGGTATGGGACTCCAAGAAAGAATCCAGGGTGAGGAGATAAGGACCAAGCATATTCCTCTTCCCCAAAGCCATCTAAGATCATCCTCAGAACCTCACGCTTTCTATAAAGTAGAATGCCCCCTTCCTACAGGGCAAGGCTGAATGAGAAGGAGGTTGGGAGATACAGAAGCACCAGTCCAATGAATCAAAAGAGAATTCAGGGGATGAAAAAGAAACAAGAGATGGGCCAGTGAAAGGGTTAGAAAGGGGTTAAATAGAGTCAAAAGAAGTCCCATTAGATTTCAACCAAGATCAGTACAAGCTATTTCTCAAAAGCTTCTAAGACTTCACATAACTTAGCAACTGATCTGTTTGTTTTTGTTTTGTTTTTGTCCAAGTTAGTTTCTCTGTAGTTATTATCAGGAAAAAAAAGTCCTTAGGATTGTGCATTTACTGAGGGATGAGAAGTAAAGGGGGAAAATATGTACTATGTCCTGTTTGGCAAGGTTGTGACAAGATGGGACAGGAAAAAGATGAGCAAAAGCTCCAATCCTTGGGGTCCTGAAAAGAAAAATCAAAGCCTGAAGGCCATCCCTGGCACCCAGATGTGCTTTCAGGAGAGTGTACCCCAGAAAGCCGGTGGTGGGACAGCTCCTTGAGGTACTGCAGAATTTTATTCATCGCCTACCTGAAAATCAGAATGAAACCACGTGATCGGTCTTCCTCGACCCCCTGTGGTATCCCACATTGAACCAAACGGGCTGGAAAATAAGTTGGGCTCTCTCACAGTTGACCTGGGGCCCCATGAGAACCCTTAGCCCTCCGTCCCCACCAGATTCCTGTTCTCTCTTCTTAGTGAAGAATATTTGGAAATGCCATGGGCAGTGAATTCTCCCAGTTGTCAAGGACGAATCACCGGAATGGTAGAGAGAAACACACACACACACACACACACACACACACACACACACACACACACACACACACACACACACACAAACACACACACACACCCCTTGTCCTCTCCTGGCTGCTGCCATGCTGTGGCAGCTGCAGGCACAGCGCCCAGGTTTCGCACTAGCTAGGCTACAGAATATCCAATATCAGCACCACCCTGGCGGACAGCTCATAGCAGGGCCCTCTGCGGAGCTTGTCCTAGAAATGCATTCAAAACTCTCAGTAAGGCAAAGAAAGCAAACTTGCTCAGCTGCCCCTTTCTGTCTGCCCTGAGACAGAACCAAGAAGTTCTGCGACCCTCTCTTGGCTTAAGGAGGGTTCTCACAACTCCCCGCAAGATGTCCATATAGCTTTTCACTTTAGAGTGTTAGGCACCTAGAGGTAGATGGTTATTTCTATGGGTTTAGACCTCAGTGATGCCACCCGGAACTCCAGGTCTATCTTTCCATTCTGCCATCCTTAGTTTGTTGGCTTTCTGGCATCTAATGGTCTCAGGATAGCTGCTCCTGCTCCAGGTATCACATCTGCATTCAAAAAAGATAGAAAGGGGCTTCCCTGGTGGCGCAGTGGTTGGGGGTCTGCCTGCCGATGCAGGGAACTCGGGTTCGTGCCCCAGTCTGGGAAGACCCCACGTGCCGCGGAGCGGCTGGGCCCGTGAGCCATAGCCGCTGAGCCTGCGCGTCCGGAGCCTGCACCCCGCAACGGGAGAGGCCGTGGCAGTGAGAGGTCCGTGTACCTCAAAAAAGAAAAGAAAAAAAAAGACAGAAAGGAGAAGGGATGTCACTGTGGTCCATTTTATTAAGAAAACAAGGGTTTTCCCTGAAGCATCCAGAGATTCTCATTTAGGTCTCATTGGCCAGTACTGCCAGATGACCACTTCTAACTGCAAAGGAGGCTGGGAGAATGAGTATTTAGCTTTCGCACCCTTTTGTAGTCAAAGGATGCAAGGCAGAAGTTAACATGTCTGCCATAAGCAAAAAACATAACCACTGTGAGGCAACTTCCTAATCTATAAAATGTAATAATTCTAGCACACACATTTCATAGACATGATGTGAACCTCTTGGGCACATCCAGTTCCAGAAAAAACACTGGATATTTCACAGTCATCACAGGAAGCATGCAAGCAAAACTCTGGATTACAATGTGATGCTAATGTCTATAAAGAACTTTTGAGACAAGAAAGGTACACATCAATATAAAAGTAATAAGGGGACTTCCCTGGTGGCAGAGTGGTTAAGAATCTGCCTGCTAGTGCGGGGGACACGGGTTTGAGCCCTGGTCCAGGAAGATCCCACATGCTGCGGAGCAACTCAGCCTATGCACCACAACTACTGAGCCTATGCTCTAGAGCCTGCGAGCCACAACTACTGAGCCCACGTGCCACAACTACTGAAGCTCGTGCACCTAGAGCCCGTGCTCCACAAGAGAAGCCATCACAATGAGAGACCCAGGCATCGCAACAAAGAGTAGCCCCTGCTCGCCGCAACTAGAGAAAGCCCGCACGAAGCAATGAAGACCCAACACAGCCAAAAATAAATAAATAAACAAACATTTTTTTAAAAAGTTAATAGGAAGTTTGAATCTTCATGACCTCAAAAGGCTGATCAATTTGACTATGTTAAAATTAAAATTATCCCTAATTTGCAGAGGAGAAGCTCAGAGAGGTTAAGTAACTTGCCCAAGATTACATAGTTAACAATATTCATGACAATAATAGCTACCATTTATGAAACACCTAGTATGTACATACAGTACATGTAATCCCACAACAACCCAGCAAGACAGGTATCATTATCCCTATTAAGCTAATCTAGCTGGCAGGTCAAGAGAACCAGTATGGAAACCAAGGGCTGTCTGATTCCAAAGTTCTTCCTGTCCCAGCTTAATGTGTTCTGTATGAGGCCTTTCTACCTCCAGAGATGGGACCCAAGGAATGATCAAAAATAATGTTCAAGCAGGTCAGTTCCGGGACCTGCACTTTCAATAAATAGATCAAACTACTGCAGATTAGCTGAGGGGAGAGGCCTATTCAGCCTAAACTATGATGAAGCAAAAACTCTGACACACCCTTGCTTAGCAGCCTCTGCTGATAAATGAGCCGGGCTCTCAATTCTGGAGCCCATCCACCTACCACCGATTCCTGGCCAGCTTCCCAGCTGTCCAGCTTCTTCTCACCCCTCAGGAAGAATTCTCCTCCTCAAAAGACATCCCCCCGTCCAACCTGGTGTAGCACCCGAGATACCTACCATGTTGAGGGGACCTTGAAAAGTGGCCATATCTCTGGGAAATGTCATTTATGCTGAGTTTGTCAGAAGTTAATTTAATTCGTTCCCTTTTTAATAGACAGTCATCTAAGAACAAAAGGAAATGGAACCTCTTGTGGGTTACATATTTTGAAAAGAAGAGGGGCACTAGGTTAGGTAAAATGGGAAGAGCACTGGATGGAGAGTCTGGAGCCCTGGATTCTGATTGCAGCTGTGCTTCTCTGTTTTTTTTTCCATAAATTTATTTATTTATCTATTTATTTATTTATGGCCGCGTTGGGTCTTCGTTGCTGTGCACGGGCTTTCTCTAGTTGTGGCGAGCGGGGGCTACTCTTTGCTGCAGTGCACGGGCTTCTCATTGCTGTGGCTTCTCGTGTTGTGGAGCATGGGCTTGAGGCACATGGGCTCAGTAGTTGTGGCTTGCGGACTCTAGAGCTCAGGCTCAATAGTTGTGGCGCAGGGGCTTAGTTGCTCCGTGGCATGTGGGATCTTCCCAGGCCAGGGCCTGAACCCGTGTCCCCTGCTTTGGCAGGTGGATTCTTAACCCCTGTGCCACCAGGGAAGTCCCTGTGCTTCTCTGTCGATTGGTTGACTTGGGTAAGTCTTTTCAACTGCATGAGCTTCAGGGTCTTTTATATCTCAGGCCCTGGAGTGGCAGGAAGCAGGTCTGGAGAGGCAGATTTCTGGAAAAGGGGTCAGGATCTTGCTTAGCCACTAGGTATTATGAGGTCTCTGATTGAATTTTTTTAGGGCAACTGATTAGGGGTAGAGGTAGGTGGATGGAGATGTGATGCAGGGAGCAGCTGTCACCACTCACTGAAAAATCCAGGAAGACTACATCCACCTGGATTTCCAGGTGAGGAGAAAAGGGCTATGCTTGTCTTTGCAGACATCCAGCCCCCATGCTACCCTTCCATGCAGTGACGTTGAGTGGCCATGGTTTCCATTCCTCGGCAAAGAGTGCTCTTAAGTAAGAACCGGTTTTGAACAGCTTATTTGCTGGTATGTCAAATAGTATGAAGCTTCTTTATTCAGTCAAGAGATTGAATCCAGCATTGGCTTCCTTCGAGGCACTGTGAGCAATACAGAGAATCCTGGAAAAAGCCACATACAGAGAAGAAAACTTTCCTTGAGCACCAACTTGTGTCAAGCCCAATGCTAGGAGGTTTGCATCCACTATCTCATTAGATTTCAGAGGTCAAAAGGAATAAATTGCCATGAGAGATTCAGCTGACAATAATAATCATAATAGAGATATGCTATGGGGAAGTCTCTTCATTTCCCCCTCCCTTTCTTAGTTTTCCCCTAATCATCCTGGCTTCTATTTACTGAGCTTCCTTCCTGCTGTGTGAGGCTTATAAGCCTGTCTTTGGTCTCAGTCATAAAGTGATTCAGAAAAGAGAAGAGACTGGTCTCGATAGGCTGAGATCCTCCTTGACCAAAATGGAGACTTCCATGGAGAAGAGCAGGAAAGCACAGTTCCCCAGAGAATGGTGCATTAAGGAAAGGGCATGCCTAGGAAGTGATCCATCACTCGTGACATTTAAAATGGAGCTGGGAAGAGTCAGAAGGCAGGGACCAAAAGAAAGGAGTTCCCTGACTAATGCCCAGAAGAATGAACTGGATGTGCCCCTTCCAGGTATCATCTCTCTCTCCTCAGCTTCCACCCAACAGTGGCACCACCCAGGAACCAGGTGGTGAGCTGAGCCTCCCTCAATGCAAGGACTCCACGTTTTAATCCCAATTAGACTCTCCATTTGCTGCTTGACCCTTGATCTCTTAAGTAGTGTCTACACGACCCCAAAACATCAGTTGAATCGAAAAATTTAGCCAGGCATTTACCTAGAGGTCTGGGCTCCAAATTTCTGGGCCAGTGTGAAAGGATGCATTTATTGAATTGATTAAATCGGCCCGATGTTTTCCCTTCATTTTGGCATGGCCTTGGGTCCATATCTGGTTACAGCACTAGACCCTAAGGGGAAGGATGAATGAGAAATGAACGTGCATTTTTAAACCCACGGTTCTGCTTACTGCACTTTGCTTGAAGAAATTAGAATAAGTACACTAGTTTTCTGTGAAACAAATCTATGCAAAGAGCCCCCTCCCTGTTGATGACCCTTCTTTAGTAACAACTATAATTCACAGGGCATTTGACTATCACATTATTTATAAAGCACTATCACATTATTATTTCATTGAAACTCAATGCAAAACAAAATATTATTTTTCTTATTTCACAATCAAGAATCAATATTCTCTCACCCATAAGGATCACCTGCCTCTGGTATAACCTAAATAAAATCCAGACTTCCTGTGCCTGTTATCAGGCTCAGCTCTTGGGATCTGAGATTTTGGGATCATTCATACTCAAAAGAAAGCAAATCTGGCTCCAAACAAGGAACTTACAGAAACTTGCAGTCAAGATGATGCAATAAGTTCCAAATTTGGTGGCTCTTTCTGCTTCAACTCATAGCATTGATAGATAACATGTTTTTTAGAAAACATTTAAACTTGGATAGCTTGACTCAAAAGCCAATAAACATCCCCACCTGCTATCAGTGGAACAAAAAAACAAGGGTGAGTGTAAAGCAAGATTGAAGCCACAGCTGCTGGATTCAGGGTCCAGGGGCAGCAGTGGCAGCTGGGAACCCCGCTCCAGTAGAGAGTAGTGACTCAAAGTGTTCTTTGTGAGACTGAGGACCACATCTGGGATTACTCTAGAAGCCACAAGCAGCCTGGTGCTCCTCTACTTCCCCAAGCCCTTCCACTTTGCTCTTAAAAAGAGGTTTTAAAAACCACTGCTGGGGGCTTCCGGGGCTTCCCTGGTGGCGCAGTGGTTGAGAGTCCGCCTGCCGATGCAGGGGACGCGGGTTCGTGCCCCGGTCCGGGAGGATCCCACAAGCCGCGGAGCGGCTGGGCCCGTGAGCCATGGCCGCTGCGCCTGCGCGTCCGGAGCCTGTGCTCCGCAACGGGAGAGGCCACAACAGTGAGAGGCCCGCGTACGGCAAAAAAAAAAAGTTACCTGTGAGGGCTTCACTGGTGGCTGGTGGCGCAGTGGTTGAGTCCGCCTGCCGATGCAGGGAACACGGGTTCGTGCCCCGGTCCGGGAGGATCCCACGTGCCGCGGAGCGGCTGGGCCCGTGAGCCGTGGCCACTGCGCCTGCGCGTCCGGAGCCTGTGCTCCGCAACGGGAGGGGCTACAGCAGTGACAGGCCCGCGTACCGCAAAAAAAACCAAACACTGCTGAACAGAGGATTTTTAGGGCAGTGAAAGTACTCTGTATGATACTATAACGATGGATACATGTCATTAGACATTTTTCCAAGCCCGCAGAACGTACAACACCAAGAGAGAACCCTAATGTAACTCACTGGACCTTGAGTGATAATGATGTGTCAATGTCCTCTCATCAGTTATAACAGATGGGCCACTCTGGTGGGGGTGCTGGTAATGGGGGAGGCAAGCAGGGGGCGGCGGGAGGGGCAGTCCGTGGGAACTCTCTGTACTTTCTGCTCAGTTTTGTTGCGAACCTAAAACGGCTCTGAAAAATAAAGCCTATTTTTAAAAAAACAAAAAACAAAAAACCCTGCTGCTGAGAGCTCCCTTATTCCGTGCTTATTCTGAACCGGGGGTCTGGGAGCCTGGAGTTGGCTGCAGGAGGACCCAGAAGTGGTCTCTTTTTTTGATTGTTTTTAAGAGTCTTTTTTTAAAATAAATTATTTATTTATTTTTGGCTGCGTTGGGTCTTCGTTGCTGCGCGCGGGGGCTACTCGTCGCTGGGGTGCGCAGGCTTATTGCGGTGGCCTCTCTCACTGTGGAGCATGGACTCGAGAGCACAGGCTCAGTAGTTGTGGCGCACGGGCTTAGTTGCTCCGCGGCATGCGGGATCTTCCCGGACCGGGGCTCGAACCCGTGTCCCCCGCCCAGGCAGGAGGACTCCCAACCACTGCGCCACCAGGGAAGCCCCCAGAGGCAGTCTTGTAACCAGGAACTAACCAAACCAACCACTGATCTGGATGGGTCAAGTGTTGCTTAGGGACAAATAAGATGAGACCTCCCATTCTTCTGTGCTGGTGGCTCCACCTCTCCCCAGTCACTAAGTATTGGAGTGCCCTGGGTGCTGTCTTCAACCTCTTTGGGCTGTATCTACACTCACTCCTCTACAGTGTTCCTGTCACTTGATGCATTGCAAATTTATGCGAGTAGCCTTGACCTCCCCCTCTGAGCTCTAAGCTCATAGAAGTAAATTCTGTGAGGACAGAGCTTGTCTTAACTCATCTGTCCATCCCTGAAAGTACCCATGGCAATACTGAGACAGTAGGTCTTGGTGAGAGGTGCTGCATTAAATTCTCTGCTTCCCAAACACAAAGGCGAGATTGGTCGTGCAGCCTGCAGAGTCCAGTACTCATTGCTCAGGCCCGTGGTTTCACTCTCAGGACACTTGAGGATGACTTGTCCTTGTGGCATTCCAGGGCTCTGTTCATCTTTGCTCCCACATGAATGCCACGCTTCTCCCAGCCTTGACCGAAATACCATCACCAACACAGATTTTCAGCTCCCACACAACTGGAAACTCAAACAGCCGAAATTATTCAGCTCAATCAGAATGATTTCTAGAATAAATCCAAGAAGCTCTTGGGTTAAGACAGGAGGGGATTTCTCTGAGACTTAGCAGAGACAGTTGGTATAAGTTACCATTGGAATAGTATGCCCATGTGGTAGCCTCTAAAATAACCCCCAATCATCTCCACCCTCGGTATTCACACTTTTGTGTAATCCCCTCCCCTTGAGTGTGGGCTGTATATATTGACTCACTTCTAATGAACAGAGTATGGCAGAAATGACGGTGTGCCAGTTCCAAGATTCAGTTATAAAAAGACTATGGCTTCCTCTGGGGGCTGCGCTTGAGGCAGCCCCATGGAGAGGTGCACGTGGCCAGGCCCCGAGGCCTGCCGACAGCCACGTGAGTGAGTGTGAAAGCAGAGTCTCCTCCAGTTGAACCTGGAGCCCCAGCTGACAACTTGACTGCAGCCTCGTGAGGGACCTTGAGCCAGAACTGCTGGCTAAGCTGCTCCCAGATTCCTGACCCACTTAGAACCGTCAGATAATAAATATTCGCTGTTTTCAGCCGCTGTATTTTGGAGCGACTTGTAATGCAGCAATAGATAACTAATACACCAACTCTAACATGGATTGACCCTACAGCTCTGGATACCAATTTAGCCTTTTCCCACAATTGTCCAGATGTTAACACACACATTCAATTGTGACACACACGTTCAGCTCAGTTGTTAAGCGCGTGTTGGTACTTCCTTTCAGAGTTAGATGCTAAACACAGTACTGAAATATAACATATTCATTTAAATGCACAGGAAAGCTTTCAGATACTGCCTTACCTCGGGTCCCCGAGAAAGCAGTCTGCATCAAATCTTAGGTGCAAACACACCACCGGCGATGCAATCCCAGGGCCACCAGCGTGAGGGGGGGAGAGGAAAGAGAGGCGGGGAAGGATGGAGACAAATGCAAAGTGATAATTACCAAGCTGGCTGCAGCTTCACAAAACAAGACAGCCAGCCGCTCAGTCACACCGGAAGTCTCCAGAAAGACCATATGGAATCAGGGCACCTGGAACAGTCCAGGAGGGAGAGAAGAAAGGAGTCATGTAATTGTTGTTCCTTCCCGTCTCCTGTCTCAGCCAATGGGACATCACAACCCCCCAAACTTGCAAGTAATGTTATCCAGCTCCTCCGAGAAAACCGAATCTCATGTGGGGATGTGGGACTCCCCCTAAAACCAAAGCTTCTGTAGGTGCATCAGGTCATCCCTGGGCACTGGAGCCACTGTGGCTACCACTACAGCAGACGCTATGGAGGCCTTGCCAAAGTCTGGCCCTCGCTCAGGGGAGGCTGAGACAGATGGCAGTATTAGGAGATGAGGTGACAGAGGAAGCAGCTGGGGTTCTTCATTGATCAGACAGCCAAGAACTAGAGGGTAGGTGAGGCTGAGCAAATGGGGGAGGAATATAAACTGGGCCTGGAACAGATGTACACACAGAGGAACACCTAGTCATGGCGATGCTACTTTTATATTTGAACTCTGTGTGTGTGTGTGTGTGTGTGTGTGTGTGTGTGTGCATTACACATTCAGGTGTTACCTGTATTGACTCAGACTTTATTATTTGTCCCCAAGGAAGAGCCACCCCATACAGGAGGCTTAGGAGAGAGGCTCTGCATCTCTGAGCAGTTTTGTTTCACGGAGACATCCTTATTCCTCAGGAGATTCCACTTTCCTGGAAACTTAATATTATTTAATTCCATTGTCTGGTTTCATATCATGATGTCACCAAGAATACAGGAAGATGAGAGCTAACGCAAGATGAAATGGCAACTAAAACCTGAATCAATCCGACAGACGGCTCTGGGGCTAAGAAGGTCCTTTAGGGTGGTCCCAACTTGAAGGCAAGGGACCTGGCCTTTGTAACCCGGTATTAGCCAGTCATGGGGCAGGCCGCTCCCTGAGGAGCATGGAACCTTGGATGATGCAGTTCCTTGCTGCCAGAGCAAATCTTAGCGAAAGACACAATTCTGAGCCCTTCAAAGCCAGTGTTCCTGGTGACCGGGGTTGGAGCATCAGCCCCCAAACAGGGATCTAGGTGGGATGCCGCCGTATCCGTGAGAGTTGGCTGTGATCTTGACGAAACTTCTCATGGTGAGAATTACAACTTAGTCTAACTCTGGTTTTCCTCCAAAACTGAGAACGCTGGTTCACCCTAGATGTTTTCCCAGAGTCAACAAGGCTTCTCATTAGTTGGCATGAAAGACTCCCAAGATGTGTTGAGAATGATCATGTGATGTTTCTTTCTGGGCTTAGATGATTTCCTGATTTACCAGAGTGAAGGAACAGGAGCCAGGCCAGAGATAACCCCAAATTCCAGGAACTTTTTCCTTGACAAATACTCTGAAATACAGATTCAGCTTTCTTAACCACCATGCCTGGATTTCCTTGTCCCACCTGACCTAAAGGGCAAACCCAGCTATTTGCTCTAGTCCAAGAGACCACTGTCCTGTCATCTCCTTAGACGTAAATAAACTAGCACAGTAAAATAAAATAGCCTCACTCCTAGGTCAGAAATCTCATAACCCTCTCCCAACTACAGGGATGGCCACCCTCTTTACATAGTCTCCCTCACCGATCTCATGTGCCTCCTGCTGCCACAAAGACTGCAGAATCCCGTCACCGTGCCCCAAGTCCTCAAACTCTGCTTACTCAGCAAGGCCCCCAGGACCCCCTGGTTCCCAAGAGCCAGTGTTTCTCAAAGTGCAGGCTGACTGCTTTGGGGTCTGACATAGCAGGGAATGGGCCCCTACCCTGGCTTTTTTCGGAGCAGCTGCTTTGTTTTTTGTTTTCTTGTGGTTGCTTTTTATCCGTTTTACACACTGTTCTTTATGTAAGATGTTTTCTGAAGGAAGGTCGAGAAAATCAATTTGAAAATCTCTCTTCTTATTCAGCACTGAAGTGTTTAGCGTTAACGACATAAAACTGACCTCCGTTTCAGTGACTAGGCTTCTGTTTCTGAGCATAAGTGCCCATCTCTCCGACTCTTGCTAATTTCCCACTCTAACTGGGAAACTGTGGGCTATAGCCCTTAGCAGTACCTAGCTGGCATTGCATAACCTTTTTTTTTTTTTTCCATTGTGTTCTCTCTACAGTTGCCCTCTATTATGAAGCAGTATTTGATTACCGTCTCCATTTCTGGCATAAAGTTTTCATTTTCAATAAATATATTTCAGATCTTTAAATGAATACATTTAAAGCAAATTATTAAGTAAATAATAGAGCAGGCTCACAGAGTTATGGCAGAGACCATGAAGGTGGTACAGGGATAAATGCCATCCTCTGTGGGGCGTTTGTCTCTTGCTGGGCATTCCATCTGTGGTCCACCACCACCGTCGTCCAAATGCAGCACAGCAAGAGTTCTCCACCTGATTGTGCAATAAGAATCAGAGACTCTAATTCAATACGTTGGAGGTGGGGCCCAGGAATCTGCATTCTTAACTGGCACCTCAGCTTACTCCGGTGCCTGATTATCACCTTCTCCACATATCAGTTCTCTAGATCCACCAGACCAGGAGTTCTTTAAAGTGAAAAAAATCACATCTCACTTATACGAAGCTGTACTTAGGACATAGTCCCCAAATAAATGTTTGGGGAATACAGTCAGGCAAGTAGGACAGAAATGACATGAAATCAGACGTGTCACGCTGGGAAAGGTCTTTCCATTATACAAATAGATAATGAAGCTCAGAGAGGTTGAAGTCCTCTTGCACAGCCCTTGGCTAGTGAAAAAAAAAAAAAGAGCCACAGAGAAGGCCAAGTATCTGGGCTCCAGATCATAGTCTTAGACCGCTGCCTCTCGAGCTGGCGAGCCTCCCGGGATTGGAGCAGAAGTTGACGAGAGCTTAGAAGTTCATGGGCATATATTCAGTTAGTTTGACTTACTCTGTTCCATTGTGTAATTTAAGCTCTGAATATTTTCTAAAGCACAAGGGAGACTGTAAGAGACACTGGGTAGATCTGCAGACTGGAAGAAGAACAAAAGAATCTCCTCTAAGGAATCAGTAGCAACCTCTTCAAATGTAGATGTCAGCCACTGAACCTGCCCTGGGGCCAAACGAATGAAATGCCTTAGTGACACAACGAAGATGGGCCCCTCCCCCACGTGGAGAATGTGAGGTCCTGTGTAGCCATCTTTATCCATCCCTTTGTCCGTACCCTGTTGCCCCAGTACAGGACTCCATTAAAGACCTCTCTGGGAGACAGTTCAGTGCAGTAGTTAGCACGTGGGCTTTAGAACCAAATGCCTGGGTTCAAATTCTGACGCTGCTTTTTACTATCTCTATAATCTTAGTCAAGTTCCTTAACACTCTCCTTAATTTTCTCAACTGTAAAACTGGAATAAATAGTAGCTCCTACTTCATAGGGCTTTCCCTACGTCAAGGGTCAGGACAGTGCCACCTAACAGGTGGTAAGCACTTGGTAAGTATTAGCAACTGTTTCACATTTTTCAATAATCACCAAGCACCTATGTTAAGCACCATGAAAAATACAGTTGCCCTAGAGGTATGTTCTGGACTGAATGTTTGTGTCTCTCCAAGCGTATGTTGAAACCTACCTCTCAATGTGATAGTATTAGGAGTTTAGGAGTATTAGGGGGTGGTGTCTTTGAGAGGTGATTAGGTCATGAAGGTGGAGCCCTCAAGAATGGGATTAGTGTCCTTATAAGAGACCCCAGAGAACTCCCTCTCCCCTTGTGCCGTGTGAAGACACAGCAAGAAGACTGCCGCCTGTGAACCAGAAAGTGGGCTCTCACCAGACGCTGAGTCTGCTGAAAACTTGATTTTGGACTTCTCAGCCTCCAGAACAGTGAGAAATAAATTTCTCTTTTTTATAAGCCACCCAGTCGATGGTATTCTGTTGTAGCAGCTCAAAGAGATTAAGACAAGGTACATGCAATCTGATAGAGGAGATGCAAAGTGTACAAAAATAACTATAACTCAAGGAGAGAACATAGGGTCTCTGTGCACATAATCAGATACCATATGGGAAGAGTGTACCTAGGAGGTGGATGCTCCCATCACTCCCCTTGGACCAGCAATGGGACTAAGGCAGAGAGTGGCTACTTCACTTGCCCATAATCACACCTGTAATGAGTAGCGGAGTCAAGCTCTGAGGACCAGCTTCTCTAACAACAAAGCCTGTCTTCCTAACAATACAGGTTTCATGAGAACATGCTAGATTGCAGATCCAACAGGTGCTGGGGTTCTAAATAAACTGCAGCAACAGACCTACATTCCCCAGAGTTCATCTTAATGAACATAATAAACCTCCACTGTGTGTGCTAAACGGCCCTAATTTAATTAATGACTTAATTGGTTAGTGGACTTACTAATGCATTAATAAGCCATTAATATCTCATTATGCCTATGGATACCAGCCTATTACTAGCACCGTTAGGCTGGCAATAAATGCTCCACAGGCACCATTCACTCCCTGGTACCCGGAACAATGCCTGGCACATAGTAGGTATTCAATAAATATCTGTTGAACAAATAAACATACTCCTGTTTTACACTCATTTTCATGTTCAAATAGCTTTAACATTTTTATTATTGTTGTTTGTATTTTTCGTGTAAATTACCTGGCCTCACAAGGACTATGAACTCACTAATATTAAAGCAACATCTCGAGAATTCCCCGGAGGTCCAGGGGTTAGGACTTGGCGCTTTCACTGCCAGGGCCTGGGTTAGATCCCTGGTCGGGGAACTAAGATTCCACAAGCCCCGTGGCGCAGCCAAAAAAAAAAAAAAAAAATCAAAATCTGGCCTTTCCTAACCCCTCCATCAATTGATGAAAACCAGGGATCACAAAAGAAACTGTTCTGCTGCGCAACTCTACCAGAAGCCTAACCCAGACAAGGAATATCGGGGGGCCCTGGGTGAGGAGGGATGGGGTGAGAAGCAAGCTGATGGATTCCGAAGAGAACAAAAATTTTGCAGCAAAGAACATGTCAGCACAATTAAGAAAAGTAGACTGGGAATTAGAGATAGAGCCACCTGTCAAAAGATATATTAGAACAGGTATGCAACCACTGACCCAGTATTCCTCTCCCTTTATTTTTTTTTTTGGCCTCATGGCACGACTTATGGAATTTTAGCTCCCCGACCAGGGATCGAACCCGCGGCCCTGGCAGTGACGGCGCCGGCTCCTAACCACTGGACCACCAGGGAACTCCCCACACCATTCCCCTTCTACGATCTTTAGTCAACATGGCCAGTGCAGTTTACGTGCCTATCAGCTGGTACACTGATCCGGGAAACCGTAATAACAAGTCTTATTTTAAAATATGGCCTGCCTTCCCCTGTCTTGCAAGGAAAGTTCTCGGCTCTGCACAACACTAGTTGGAGCGGGATGGAGTAGATGACCAGCATGAAGCGAATGGGAACTGAGGGTCTCCAGTCCTATGCAAGGAAGCACAGGGCTGGGTGTGGAAGAATCAGGCCTGAGTGAAGGGCTCCCACCAGCGATCAAGTAAGATGGAGCAGTCAGGTGCAGGAGGCACACGTGGGAGAGTCCCTGGGGCTCTAGTACAATCTGTAGCGAGAGTTGAGGCCCCCAGTGGCCAGGAGAGATCGTGGAATGGGCCAGCTGTTCCAGGCGCCATGTTAGTTCACCCAGGTGCACAGAATCACCTCACATACCAAGGCGGCCAGGTGGAATTTTCCGTGTTTTTGACTTTTTATCAGTCAGAGTCCTGGCAGGAAATGAATGGCAACTCAAGCCGGTAAAAGAAGAGAAAGAAAAAAAAGCAACTATTTTATAAAGGAGTCATCAGGATTAGAAGAAACTAACCAGGGGTGGCATGGTACCCCAGGGCTAGCCACACTGGGAACCCACTGTCATTCCTGGAGCCAAAAGGAGAAGAGGAAGTATGGGTTGCCTGCAGAAAAGTAGCTATATAAAGAGATGCTCTCCCTAACAGGAGCTGCGGCCTTTGGTACAGGGACACAGCCAGCCACGGCCATGCAGCCAGGAAGAAGCCAGGGAAATAAACACCCTGCCACTCTTCCAGGAGGTGCATCCTGTTGGCCAAATTTAACCAGAAACCAGAGGGCATGGGTGACCCTGAGGCACAAAGCTGAGTGAAGGATGGAGAGTGGGTCGGGATGGGGGCGGGGGAGGGGGGGAAGGCAAATGTAACGGAAGTTGACTTCACACACCGCCCAAAAGTTCTCACCCTTCTCCATCCTACTTTCTACTTGCATGGACCGTATCGAAGGCTTGCCATGATCTCCGGCTGCTAGCTGGGGTTAGCCACTGGCAAAGATGAGACTGCGGTCAAGGTGTTTATTTTTCTGGTCATCTCGAGCTGAACCTGTCCCTCCACAAAGGAAAGCCTACTCTACACAGCTCTCCCTTCAGGCTCCGGTAACGCTCTCTCCACTTGTCCTTTCTGATTATGTCACTGTCTCTTGTGGCCGCTCCACAGCCCCACACCTTTGTAAAGAGCTCTTTTTCTTTAAGGCCCTTTGACTTATCCCATTTCCAGGGTGCTGCCTTTTTCCTGTTGGGACCCTGACTAATTTACTTTATAAGGATGATTTTTATAAGGTGGCATTTTTCTACATAATACAGCTCCAATTTTTTAATAGAAGTGAATAAGAAATTATAATTTATTCACCAGAAATACATTTTACCAACATTTAGAGTATACGCATTCCACTAGTTAAGGGATACATGGACAAGGAAGAGCTCATTACAATTATTTTATTATACAGGCGGGGAACATAGGAGACGAGGGCTTTCCTTTCCCGCCATGATGTTGAGACTCTGCTACTGGCTAGCTCCGAACTTCAGCTTAAGTAAATATTTCCCAAAGCTAACATTAAAAGCAAATTGACAGGGACTTTCCTGGCAGTCCAGTGGTTAAGACTCTGTGCTTCCACTGCAGGGGGCACGGGTTCATTCCCTGGTTGGGGAACTAGGATCTCACATGCCATGCGGCACGGCCAAAAAAATAAAAAAGCAAACTGACCATTTAGCTTAACTATTCAGCAAAATATGAATTGAGGGGACGTTAATCTGAACAGGGATGGAATTCCAATTGTGTCTGTCCTGTCTTAAAAAATAATAATAATATATACAGCAGAACTTTGTAACACAACTTTGCAAAGCAGTTATACTCCAATAAAGATGTTAAAATAATAATAAACCATAATGGAAAAGAATATTAAAAAAGAATGTATATATATATATGTATAACTGAATCACTTTGCTGTACAGCAGAAATTAACACAATACTGTAAAACAACTACATTTCAATAAAAAAAGAAAAAGAAAAACTTCCATGGCTCCTCATTATGTATAGAATGAAATAAAGCCCAAGGCATACACTCCAAAGCCCTTTGAGATCCGACCCCAACCTGCTCTGTTCTCCCATTGCCCTCGGAGTGAATATCCTCATTCCAGCTACCCCAGCCTGTTACAACCCTGTTCCCTGTCCACATCCTGTCTTCACCTCTCCGTGGCCATGTACTCCTTCTGTCTGAAATATGTTTTCATCTCTAGCTGTCAAAATCCTACTCAACATGCAAAGACTTGTACATAAGTCATCATAGCAGCTCAATTTTTAATAGTCATGCACTGGAAACAACCCACATGTCCATCAACAGCTGAATGGACACACAAATTGTGGTATATCCATACAATGGACTTCTACGCAGCAACAAAGAACACACTCTTGACACATTTGACACATGAAACAACATGGATAAATCTTAAAATCCTTATGCTGAATGAAAAAGAAGCCAGATGAAAAAGAGCACATATTGTATAATTCCATTTATATAAGATTCCAGAAATTGTAACCTAATTTATAGTAGCAGAAAGGAGATCAAGAGGTTGCCTGCGGATGAAGACAGAGAAAGGAGGGGTTACCAAGAACTCTTTGGAGGGTGATAAAAATGGCTTCACTGATTTATACATATTTCAATATTCATAAAGTTGAACATTTTTAATATGTGCAGTTTATTGTACACCA
This sequence comes from Kogia breviceps, assembly GCF_026419965.1. NCBI lineage: Eukaryota > Metazoa > Chordata > Mammalia > Artiodactyla > Physeteridae > Kogia > Kogia breviceps. The sequence goes on along the minus strand of NC_081317.1, from coordinate 109,559,489 downwards.
ACTATACCCCCAAAAGGCATGAGAAAAATTACGACAAACTTGAAAAACTACTGGCAACAAGCCAATAAAGGAGTATTAGTTATAATATACTAAGTGCCCCAACAAAGAAAAAAAACACAAATAAAGCAATGGAAAATGGGTACAGAGCACAAGTAGGTAATTCGGAAACAAATACAAATGACAAACATGCTTGCCTTATAAGTGTTTTGCTGGAACAGAAGGTAAAAATACACCCTATTCACCAAGGGGTCTGAAGGAGCAGCTATATGAGGCTCTGTAATGATCATCAGTGAGGAGTGGACCTTTGGGCAGGGAGTGGGCTTTACCCCAGCATCTTAACACATCCTCAGCCCTTTTGCCTTCCTCCCGCCAGGCTCAGCATTCTGAGTGATGCCTGGCATGACAGGTCACCAAATTCCTTATGTGAAACTGAAGTCCCATCCCGTATGTACACATGTCCTTAAATTGCACCTTTTCAATCCAGTCGTTACCTGAACATGAGCATATACTGGTCACAGTTACGTTTACTCCAGTGCAATACCAAGAAGGGGTGGTCACCAGTGCTCAGGCCAGGACAGAGCTCCCAGTTGGCTTTATCACAGCCTACGTTCCGCTACAGCGAGTGGCACACCTATCTCTCTCTCCCCCGTGGGGAAACACAAACTCCTGCAGGCCACGGGGCGGTCTGGTCATTGCTCACCCCCTAGGAACCCAGCACAGGGCCTCCAGCCCCGAATGCGGAATAATATCTTGAGTTTTAAGCACGGGACCTGCCAAAACACTGTCACACACTCTTAAAATTCAACTTTTACAAGAACCCTGAGCTAGTATGATGATTAAGTGTATCATTACCCTTATTCTCAATTTGAAGAAGCAGAGGCTTGCGGTGGAGCGCCTCTCCTCCAGGTGGCCTGCTTCATCAGAAAGGGGAGAAGAGCCTCCCCCAGGCAGCGCTGTCCCCAGCGCCCCAAACACTTTGGAAACGAGAGCTGAACGGAACTTCCGCCCAGACCCGGGGCGGGTGCACCCGCAATGCGATCTGACTGCTCAAGGCTTTCCCTTCCTCTTCGCCCGCGTCGGCCTGGCTGTTCCACTCGGTTTGCCCGCAGCGGACTGAAACTGACAGGCTGGCGAGGGAGCTGCCGCGGAGCCGGGCGAGGGGGAGGGGCGAGGGGGAGGGGCGAGGGGGAGGGGCGAGGCAGGAGGAAGATCCGGGATGGAAAAATCCCAGGTGACCGGGGAGGAAGCAAGAACATCCATAAGAAGAGTGAGACAAAGAGAAAAAAGTTGGACACCCGAGGACACACAGAGCTGCAGAAGCCTTTATGAAAGAAAACAACAACAAAACAAGAATGAACAGAGGATGGCTCATTTATTCATGATCAACAAACAAGTAACACTAATGAATATGATTATTAAAGAGCATTTTGTGAATATTAATATGTAGTTATATTCTAAATAATGTTCTCCCCGTGGCCAGCCAGTATCCTTCCAATCTTCCTTCAAAAGTCAACTATTTTAACTATAACCACTGCCCCCCTTCAAAACGCCACAGTCACAACCTTGATCCCGTGTCTCTTCTAGACCCTTATCAGCAAGAGACACTGTTAAGATGTGATTTTCCACTTTGATTTTTACTGTCTGTCTCCCTGCACTAGAGCAGACGCTTTACAAAGACATGGATTTATGTGTTTTGTACACTGATGTGAACAAGTACCGAATTCACCGTAGGTGCTCAGTAAATATTTATTGAGAAAATAAAATAATGCTAAACGAGAAAGGGAGAGGGGTTCCCTTCAATACACCACACCCACTTCCTGCAGAATTCCTCTGCCTGTCAGCTCTTTCTCTCATCCATGGCTTGTAAGAGAGGCAAAAAAAACCACAAGAGAGGCAAAGAAAACCTCAGTTCGCCATGAGCTTTGCCTTTCCCTCTGAGCAGGCTTCTAGCAGCAGAGAGGTTAGAACCGAGGGGCCCCACCTCAGAGCTCCTGGCTGCTGCCCCCCGGACCCTTGGAACCGAGGGCGGCATCCTCCCATTCGAGCACATAAGCAGAGCAGCGGAGTTGAGAGGACTGAACCCTCTCGTCTTACAGATACAGACTTTGGGATCCAGTGAGATGGAGTGACCTGTCCAAAGGTAGGCGTGAGCTCCCAGTTCCCTCTAGCCTCTCTCTTGATTCATGGGGATTTGTTGACAGGTGGCCAATGGCCCAGCTCTTGGCAAAATGCCCAAGGTAGAGGATGCACCGGCGTCTTGCAGCTTTGTCTTTCTATGTTCTTGTCCCTCCTCACCCTTGCACACGGCGGTCCTTTCCCAACCTTCCCAGAGGCATGGTGAGCTGGGTGATTCATCCAGAGATTGCACTTAGCTTGGCAGACAGCACCCTATTTGTATTACCCCAGGGGAGGAGGCTCGGGCAGTAGGGTTTCAGTCCTCAGGAACCCATGTGACAGAGCAGATGTCCAAAGCCAGCGAGAGGAAATGACTGGCCCAGAGTTTCTCTGTGTGCCGGGGCTGTGGGAATCCAGGTTTTCCGGTTCCTAGTTCTCTACCTGCAAATTTCTCTCCCCTCCATTATCATCACATCTTGAGCAGAGAAGAGCCACATATACAAGGAAAATTCCAGGCAGGTTTTTCCTGATGCTCCCAGATCTGAGTAAGCCTGACATATAGGAGCTTGTTGTCACCCATACGCTTTCAAATGGACAAACCACATCTTTAGAAGCAGCCAATGGAGCACGTGGAACAAGAGCTAAGAAACTAACACTTAAAACAGGCCACAATGACTTCTATCTGTTGAGCATCTAATAGGTGCCAAGCACTTCCAATGATTTATCCTCTGATATAATCCACACAACTGTCCTACAACATAGGCTCAGAGAGGTTAATCAGCTTGCCAAGTGTCACACAGCCAGTTAGTATCAGAACTGGCATTCAGACTGAGGGCTGCACGACAACAGAGCCAATGTTTGTGCTCCCTGTCCTGCCACCTCCCTAAAATCCTAGCCGCAGTGGGCAACGTCAGGATGGTGCAAAGGCCCAGCGTCCGTCTACTTCAGGATGATGACTCTCTTGTCCCTCAGAGGCTGCCATCTCCACAGGGTCCTTTCCATCCCAAGTTTCTGGGTTCAGTTTTCCACAGTTCCCATTGCCATGGCAGGAGGGGCTCTCGACACCATTCAAAAACCTAGAAGAGGAAAAGAAGAGGACTCAGCTCTTTGACTTGAGAGCTGACCAGTTCTTTTAAAAGATAAACTCAATCTGGTCCTTGAATCAGGCTTCGAAATGGAAGACAGATAATGGCACTTGTAGGCATTGGAGTTATTTAGCTTCTTGCTCCAAGGAGCTCAGTTCCCTTTTCAGACATGATCTCATTCTTCTCCGCAGGACCTTAGAAAGAGACCAGAGAACAGACCGGAGACAATTCTCTGTGGGGTGAGACCAGAAGAGGGCTTACCGCCCCCGCCCGTGTGTCTGAACTCGGTCCTCTTCATTTTTTCTCTGCCAGCATGAAAGATAAAAATGTCACACTGCTGGCAATGTTACATGAAAGTGAATTTATGTGAGGCCCATGGTTTGTCCCATCAAGTTTAAAAGATCAAGAAATTGGGACTTTCCTGGTGGCGTAGTGGTTAAGAATCTGGGAAGATCCCACATGCCGCGGAGAAGCTAAGCCTGTGCGCCAGAACTACTGAGCCCGTGTGCCATAACTACTGAAGCCCACGCACCTAGAGCCCGCACCCCGCAACAAGAGAAGCCCCCACAATGAGAAGCCCGCGCACTGCAACGAAGACCCAACGCAGCCACAAATAAAATAAATAAATAAATAAGCTGCACGGTTTGGAGACTATTGGAGATGAGACTATCACTGTTCCAAGCCCCATTCCCCCACACACACACCTAGCACCCACCTGGCACCTTCCAGAGGAGCTAACAGAAGCCCAGAGAGATTAAGTGAACTGAAAGGGACTAGCTTCAGCTACCCACTTTCAAGATAGCCTCTAGGGATTGGGAGCACCTTTCCTGCGGCCAGGGAGAAGCGATTTCCACGCCCTTGAGGATGCTTGGGGTATGTTTCGTTTATCACTCACTCTTTGGGGTCTTTGGTTTTCCTCCATGACTACTTGCTCTTAGCACATTGGTATATTGGAAACAAAATGCCTTTTGGAATCAGGCAGACTTGTTTAAAGCTCAGCTCTTCCTCCACTGAAAAGCTGTATGATTTTAGGCAGGTTACTTACTATTCTCTCAATCTAAGGGCTGAGAACAGTCTGGATAGGGCCCATTCGAAGTCCAACACTCTGATTCCCTGTCCTAGTTTACTTAAATAAGGCATCAAAAGATTCCAGGTCCTCGCTTTGTGTTTCAACATTCTAGTGCTGGCACTTCAAATGTTTTTAACTTTCAGTTTTGTATTCCACATGTCAAATTCTCCAAGTTTTTATATTTAGACACTATGGTTTAAGTCTTGTTGACCGGTTCTCATACAGAGGGACCTGTTGGGAGTTCTATAACAGAAACACGTACTAATTTCCAACCTGGCTAAACCACTCACTGATGAGAGGAGAAGAGACAGAGCCCTTGCTTTTGTAGAGCATGCTATTCAGTAACAATTTCCCCGTTTGAAGGTGAGGCCAAGGGTGTTAAGCCCTGTTTGTTTAGTCATCTTGGAATCAGCGCTCTCAGCCCAAACTGCCAAGGAAATTTTATTTGAAATTTCCAACAGTCTCAGCCTTGGGCAGCACATAAACATAGAGGAGAGAAGTGGCCGAAAAGTGCAATTCTAGAACTTCCTATCCCAGTCAGTACATTGGAAAATCAAACCAATAGTGCTCTCTAGGCACTATTTAGAAAGCATTCATCCAGGAATTCATCCTTATATTTAAACTAAACTGTCTACTTACCTGTCTTGTCAGAATTAGTCTCAAAGTTAGTAGGGCTTGGAGGGCTAAGTAATATTCCAATAATTCCAGACATGTAAACGTTCACAAATCCTTCAGTGCCCAACAGGCCTGAGTTTTAAATCCTTAAGCAAAAGTCTTGGGGACAAATGGGGCTAATGGATTTGGGGTTGCTTTTTAGAGTGATGAAAATGTTCAAAAATTGATTGTGGCGATGGTAGCATCATTGTGAATATTTTTAAAACCGTCAAACTGTATACTTTAAATGGGTGAATTGTATCGTATGTGAACTAAACCTCATAAAAACTGTTTTTAAAATTCCTAGGCATCTAAGTCTCAATTTCATTATTACAAAATGAAGATAATACCTTAAAATGCTAAGTGACTATAGTTAAGTACCAAGTACTGGTTTACAGTAGATACTCAATTAATAGAATTTCTTATTGTCAGAGCAGCAGTAGAAACCGTGATTATGACAGTGATGGTAGTGAAATTATTCTCATATCCTTCATAGTTTCTTAGTCCATTGTAGCCCCAAATTTCCTTTCTTCTCTAGATTATTGTCTATACAGTTCATTTGAAAAATTGAAAAAGTTAATGATCTATCTTTTGTGGTAGCTCTCCTATTGTTGTCTGGAACAATTACTCAGATCTTCTATTCAGTTACTTTTACAGTTAAAAGTAACGTTTTGCTTGTTTATATCATCTTTCAACTAGACTATGAATCCCCAAGGACAGAGAAAGTATCTCAGCGCCCCTCCCCAAAAAATTGCACTTGGGAGGCCCTCAATATGATTTCTTGACCGGGTTTTCTTATTGCATCTGTTGGGAGTATGAAATCAATCTCCTTACAGCTTCTTTGGTCCCTCTGTTCCCCCATCTGTCCTTTCCTTCCTAATTTCCATCTAGTGGCCCATCAGTCATCTATCTATGAGTGTAAAGAATCAGTCTTTAAAAATGGCTTTCTCCACTTTCTCCCACCCCTGTGAGTCAGACAAGACACCAGAACTGAGAGGGACAAATCATCGTTCCAGCTGACAGATCATCAGTTAGAGAGTTTTGCATAGAACGGTGGGTGTGATACCCTCTCAATATGTTCCTTTGGGGAAGATTAACAAACACAGCCTCCAGAAACCCATTATATACAGAATCTTGGGCCTCCAGACTGGCTTCTAAGGAGGAAAAGAATCTTGCTACCTGACAAATATCTCCTTCCCTGGTAGGCTCCTTGTTCTATGTAACCAAAGGACATTCTTCCTACCAAAACCAACAAAACTACATAAGTCAAGCAATTAAGTTAGAAAATGAGGCTTGGCACCTGGAAGAAATGGAACCAGCTATGATTAAGAATGAATCTGAATATCTAACAAAATAGAATCCACAAACTTGCAGAATATGTCTCCTAACTACTGCCAGCTTACATCATCAGAAACACATGGCAAAGAATGGCAGGAGTAAGGTTTAAGAAGCTCAGTAGATTAATTTGCAGTACTGTTTGGGGAGCTCAATAGCAGGTCAAGTATGCACCGTATCTTTGACAAATGACCTACACTCATCTCCCGACCAGCAACTGAGTATATTATAATGCTTTTAGCTGCAAGTAACAGAAACTCCTGCTCAATCCATAAAGAACTTGATTATCTCACATAACAGGAAGACCAGAAGAAATGCAGGTTTCAGGAGTGATTGATTCAGTAGCTTGGCAATGTCACCAAGAACCTAGGTTCTTTTCATCTCTCTGTCATCCATGGTGCTGGCTTTAATATTAGACTGGTAGCAGTTTGGCAGCAAAAGTTCTCAGCATCTCATCCGGACACTTCACCATCCCTTAGGGACAAGGAAGCCTTTTCCAGAGACCTCGCAGCACTAGCCACTGACACAGGGGAGAGCTCAATCAGGCCTACTCTGGAGCTGGGGGCAAGGTCAGCTTTCCACAGGCATGTGGCTACATGGCGAATGGAAGATACGTGAAAGCAACTGGAGTTCTGTTAGGGAAGTGGAGGCTGTGTAGACAACAAAGCATTATCATTGCACAAGCCACCCTAGGACACAATGGAATGACTGTCAAGGGCTGAACGCCTATATGAGCACAAAGGCAGGAGCTGCATTATCCACAGCCTGAGGGCTCACCCTCTCTTAGACACAATACAAAGCAGTCTTTCTTAGGAACTCTATAGGAGGGTCAAATCATGCAAAAGATATGGCAGCAATGAATTGAAGTGACATGAAGGTAGCTGAGGGATGGATGGAAACATGTAGGCAATGACTAACAAAAACCCACAGGCTTCTGCAAGGTTCTGCAATGCCTAAGTGCCAGTGGGAAATGAGGGTGGAGGAGGGCACGTGTCACTAGCTGTTTCCCTCAGCACCGTGACTGTCCCATAAATCAAGGGTGTCAGTGTGAGTGGCCCTGGCTTATTAAGTTAATGGAAGAAAAAAAAATTTTTTTTCAGATACAGAAGGGACTAAAGCCAAGTTCACAGACTTTAGCCAACTCAAGGCAGGATGACAAGTATCCCTTTGAATCATCCCGGCATCTCTATCTGCACCTCTGTGACGGGCAGGGTTTGACACTCTCACGGCCCACAGTAGTTAGGAAACCAGAAATGCCAGTATCTTCCCATCGATCGTTTTGTAGAAACTGTTATTATTAATTATTGGGTGGCACGCTACAGTTAACAAAACAATTTCTCATAAATGATCCCATTAACTTTAACTTAAGATGTGTATTTGTTGTTACCTCCTTTTTTTTTTTTTTGCGGTACGCGGGCCCCTCACTGTTGTGGCCTCTCCCGTTGCAGAGCACAGGCTCCGGACGCGCAGGCCCAGCGGCCATGGCTCACGGGCCCAGCCGCTCCGCGGCACGTGGGATCCTCCCGGATCGGGGCACGAACCTGCGTCCCCTGCATCGGCAGGCGGACTCTCAACCGCTGCGCCACCAGGGAAGCCCTGTTATCTCCTTTTACAGTTGAGGAAACTGAGACTCAAGGAAATTGAGTGAACTGTTCTAGTCTTCACAGTTGGTGAAGAATTAGAACTATAACCAGTGCAGTCTCTCACAGAGGTAGAATATCAATGTGCCTTTTGTTGCATAATTTGTGACATCTCTGAGACCCTGGAGATTCTTAGAGACTATCTTCTACCTTGGCCTGAAATTGAGCCTGAAATTCCTACCAGTGAGAACATGCCCATTGATCTAAGGCACCATGACTGCAAAATGTCCATGTACTGCCTGGGAAAGTGGAAAAGAAATGGGCATACCACTCTCTTGTCACTTATACTTTAGTACCCATCCATGCTTCCCCTGAAATCTAGGGCAGTTTAGACAACTCTTGCATAGAAAACAGTGACCCGGGGGTCCAAGGAAAGAAAGAGCATACTTAGACTTAAAAGAATGAGATTAGTTATGGGGATAGGGAAAGAGATACCACAGGATTCCATCTTCTTTCTGATAGAATGGGGCAGAAAGGATTAAATAAATGCCTCAAGCAGCTAGAAAAAGAAAAGAGAGCCCAAAGAGCACACTTTAAAGGAATCTGGGTTAGTCCCTTAGATTCTGAGTCTTCCTTAAGACCCCAGGTTCCAATCTCCAGCACAGCTTGCCAAGGACACCGAATCAGACATGCAGAACTCCCTAGTGTGAATAGCCACGGAGTCCCGGCTCAGTTTCCGAGGGGGTCTCACGAGGCGCTGTCTTCGGTGCTGAAGTAGCACAGCCTGGAGCCAGGGACACGCGGAGGCAGCACGGGCGATGCCGCGGCTCCGCTTCTGATCGCACTTTGGAGTCACACGGCCCTGGACCCTGGAATTGCTTGTTTCAGAACTAGGACAAAATGCCTTAAATAACCACCTTTACTTTTACTCTCATCACTCAAGCCAGCTTCTTGAAGGCCCAGGAAAGGGATTTTTGAAGCCTTGAGACCAGCACCAGGCAGACTGCCAGGTCAGATCATGTGACTCCCAAGAATCCACTTTTCATGTCCCATTTCCTCTTTCTGTGGTTCTTCCCCCCCGCCCCCTCCCACCCCGTTTCAAGTGCAGCTCTTCCACAACCTGCTTCCCAAGCCCAATCTTGGAAGAGAGTCTGGGAGAAATCTGTCACAAGCTAGAGTGAATTTAAGTCAGTGTGGGACTTCATCTGAAACCTTACATGCCGTGACATGAAAGGTGACGCTGCCATTTAAGACAGATATTTGGGAGGCAATAAGGAAGGGGGAGATTCCTCCAGGCTTATGACATCACCTGCATAGGCAACTTCCTGTTGTCTCTACGTATAACCAGTCCTTGTTACTATCGTCATCACACAATGTGAAAGATTTTGGTGTTACAGGAAAAAAAAAACACACACACTTAACTTCTTATAAACCAGAAATATTTAGTCCTAAGGATGACCCAGGCACAGGCTCTATTCTCAAGGCACCCCCAATCTAGTTTGGGGGATGGTGGCGTACTGTAAACTAATCATTTCTATACCAGCACATAGCCAAGTTTCATGGGTGCCCAGAGACCTGCCTGGAGGGTCTAGGCATGGACCTAGAGAAGATGTTTATTAGGCTAATAAAAGGGAAAAGGTAAAAAGTGCAGGTTTTGTGGTTAGAAGATGTGGGTTCTGGTCCTAATTCTGCCAATTATGGCGTGTTCTTAAAAGAATCATCTGTCAAATGAGAAGAAGAAGAATATCAGACTTACTGAGTTATTTTAGAGATGAATTGAGATAATACGAAAACACACTTCCTGAACTGCAAAGGACTATTGAATAAAAAGCTAACCATTTTCCGACTGAGTGATAATACTTAAGCTTGTGTGTAAGTGCCATGAAGGCAAGGCTGGGTCCTCCTCGTGGATACAGTGCTTAGCCCAGAATCATGTTCCCAGAGAGGGTTATCCAGAGCATTCTGATTCCAAAAGAGCTCTGACTTGGGGAAGAAAAAAATGCAGTGTTTGTCCTCAGTTGCCAGTTCTGTCCAAGCCACCCCTGGGGTGCAGGGCAGAAAGGTGCAATGGAAAAATGACGGCTCTCACAGGAGGAGTTGGCCTAAAACATTGGTTCCAGATGGAATTTCAGCTGGAAGTATACAGCAGCAGCTGAGCTCAAAGAAATGACTGAGGTTTTCTGGACCTACTCTCTGGCTGGTGGATGAGATGAATCAGGAAGGAATAGAGGACAGGTGGTGCCGGCAGAAGGGAAGGGAGGTGGGAGGGGTGGGGAGAAGCAAAAGAGAGGTCATGATGGAGGGTCGCATTCCAAATCTTTTGCTTGGGTGGAAATTTTCAGCTAATACAACTGCCACTGGATATCGCTGTAGCTTCACGAGGAGATACTTTTTAGAAAGAAGAGAATCACAGATTATTCAAGATGGAAGAGACCTTTAAAATGATCTAATCCAACACCTTCATTTTACTGTTAAGATTAGGGGCAAGAAAGGTGAAGTTCAAAGTCAAAAAAAAAAAAAAGAGTTCCTGAAAAAAACAGAACTAGGATTCTGGTCTTCTAATTCTCACGTCAGTTTTTATTTCTCATTGCTCGATAATTGAATTAAGGTGGAGTTTGAGGCACTGCAACAAATAAACCCAACACTGCAGAGACTTAAAGAATAGAGGGGTTTCCTTCACTCATGTAACAGTCACAGTGTGAGTGGTATATTGGATTGGAATCCCTAGGAAATAGACTGTTAAGGAGACTTGCACGGCAGAGGTTTACTGAGGAGTGCTTTCTGGAAGAGCAGCTGGGCAGAAGGTTGTTGGAATTACAAAGAAGCATCAGCGGATACCACAGGGAGCTCTGTAGCTGGAATGCCCTTTAGAGCTGTCCAAAATTGAGACCTAGGGGCCAGGCCTTTCACTGACCAGGCATTGACCAGTCATTGCACGTGGGCTGTCCCTGGAGAAGGGAATGGAACTTCAGGTGGGACAGCTCTCTCTGGCCAAGAGTAATTGCCGAAACAGAATTCAAATGTGAACCTTCAGCAGCCAGTGTTCCCAGAATCTGGAGGAAAGAGTGCTTATGGCCTGAAGTAGGAGATCTAGGTAGCGCTCCACAGCATCCACTGCGGTAGCCCAGGTTTGGGGAGGGGGCAGCCCCCTTACTCCACACGGTTACTTAGAGGGACAGTCACTGCTTGGTCGTCCCTTAGAGAATCAGCATCGTTCACATGTCCAAAGCTGGGTCACGATAACGTCTGGGTTCATGTCATGGGAAGGAAAAAGAGAGCATGGTGGGGACACATCGGTATCTTAAGTAACAAGACTGGAGGTGGCTAACATTCCATTGACAAAAACTCAGTCCCATGGCCATACCTAATAGCAAGGGAAGATGGGAACAGTAGGCTTGCCATGAAATACGTAACAAACTACAATTCTGCTACTGTGAGAGAACATGTTAAGAAAGAAGGCCCTGAACTGCCATTTATTTTTCACTGACTATATATTTTTAATGATCTCTCCTGTTTATCCCCCTTTGGAGCTGGATAACACATGTTCCTTGAGTCTCTTCTATCCTATTATTCTTCCTGAAGTCAAATCTACTCCAGAGAGAACTGCTCCCGCCAAGACAGTGGTCAAGCCAGACTGCTCTCTGGGTGCAGTCTTTCTCACCTGCCCTTGAAAAGACCAGAAAACTATCAATGAGTCATCACTCATTGAGTGATAACTGAGTTATCACTCTGTTTTAGAGAAAGCCTAGGTTCTAGAGTTTCTCCATGCCCAACAAAATCTGAAAGGCACAATGACTTAAGAGTCTCCCCCACCCCCCAGCTCCCATGTATGTAATCACAGGGCGAGCTACAGAGACTTTTCAGGTGAATGTTGCACTGAAGTCACAATTTGCGAATATTCCATCTCTGGCTCCCAAAGTCTGGCTGCTGATAAGCAGCACCTCTTCTGGCTCAATGCCCAATAGAACCAGACCTCATTCCATATCAGAACCCTGTAACCTAACGGCTCTTGAAGCAAGAAATGAATTTTTCAGGGTCCAGGAAACAATTTCTAAGTATTCTGTCCAAAATCCTACAACTGGACCAATAGTTATGGTTCTCTGAAACCCAGCAAAGCCTTCTGAAGTTGCGGTGCAAAAGCATTTTCCTTTCTTCCCGTTTATAATCCTACAGCCACACTAAACCCACACTAAACTTTCTTCTTCCAGAGCATTCTCTTAGGTCTCTAATCCAGAGAATATAGAATTGGGATCTACGCTCAGGTATTCCCTAATAGTCATGCAGGGAGCACAGCTGGAGTCAAAAAGATCCAGGTGAAACCAGCCCAACTAGCCTGGGACTCCAGTTCTAAAGGAGGAGTGACTAGCCCGTTCTCACTGTGAGCCTCAGTGGGTAGATCCTTCTTGGAAAAGTGTTCAGAGAGCCTTGGAGCTTTATGTAACAATAGGTCTGCCTAGGAAGACATTCTTCTCTGAATATGCAACCTTACCGTGGTTTTCCTGTAGTCACTTCTTGAAGCTTACACAGCATATTTACATCCATCAGGTCAGGGGTTTCCAAAAAAAGGGGTACAAATAAGTACGCCAGGGGATATGCAGAACCATTCACGGAAGTGCAGGAAAGAAAATATCAGAACCTCGATTTTGTCTTAAATATCAGAAAGAAATGAATTTTTATTAACATCTGATATACGAATTGACATTGAAGACTTTTAGAAGCCCAGGTGTCGCTTACAGGAAACATGTTATCCTGAGGAAAGAGTGAGAGCTCCCCGTGTGGAAGAGTTTAGTGGTGTTGCAGAGCAAACTATCTTAGTTTTAATTAAACTAACCCCACACACTCACAGAGTGGATGCTTGGCTTAGAAGGATTCCCGTGAAGAAATCCCAAATGAAAGTGAATACTGATAACACAAGCAACAAGAAAAGGTGAAGCTGACACTTCCACTCCTAGTAAGAGCTCAACCATATTACAACCACATTCACAACCATGTTATAAGATCAAAGCAATGATGACTCATTCAGATCCAAGAAGTTGGCCAAGGTTTTTTGAAATTGTCACAAGTGTTTGAAATATCATTTAACATCCACTACCATTAGTAATGAACTTCATCTTTAGCGTATTTTTTGACTTGTGGTGTTAGCTAAGGACATGTGTGTTATATAATTTACAAATACATAAATATACACACGCTGGGGGTACACACGCAAGTATATTTTTACTGATGGAGAGCATTTTCAATAAGATTTACAGACCGTTGCCGTACATCATGTAAATTCTTCATGATCACCCTGTGGGTGGTGTTATTCTGCAGAGGAGAAAACTGAGGGCTTCCCTGGTGGCGCAGTGGTTAAGAATCCGCCTGCCAATGCAGGGGACATGGGTGCGATCCCTGGTCCGGGAAGATCCCACACGCAGCAGAGCAAGTAAGCCCGTGCGCCACAACTACTGAGCCTGCGCTCTAGAGCCCGCGGGCTGCAACTACTGAGCCCACGTGCTGCAGCTGCTGAAGCCTGATTGCCTAGAGCCCATGCTCCACACAAGAGAAGCCCCCGCAATGAGCAGCCCGCGCACCGCAACGAAGAGTAGCTCCCGCTCACCACAGCTAGAGAAAGCCCATGTGCAGCAACGAAGACCCAATGCAACCCAGAAAAAAGTAAAAGAAAACTGAAAGTCAGAATGACAAAAAATCCCAGAGCCCATCAGCTACAGAATTTATGTGGAAGCAAAGACTAGCCAACAATAAAACTGGCACCCCAAAAGCTGAGTCAACAGTTCAGGGAGACATCTGTGGAAATTACAAAGCAAACTCCACCCCCATAGCAAATGAGTCCCAGGCTCTGCCCTGTTCTATTCCCCAAAGATTATGCCAAGAAAGCCGGCACCACAAAACACATCTCGTCCTATCAGGCTGAATGATGTCACCTGGAACCCTGGAAGCCCACAGAAACATCACCCTTTAAGAGAAAAGCCAGGCATTTCCCCTGGCCTTGAGGGATGCTTAAAGACCCTGTCACTATCCCCATCAACAAATACCAGTGTTGCCTTAGTGTGTATCTGGAGCAGGAGTCAAGATCACAATCCCAGACGCTTGAGTCTGACTTCACAAGGAGGGCCTGATCTTGGCAAAAGCCAAGGTTTCTCAAATTCATCCCTCTGGGGGTTGCAATGTTGAATTTCTTCCCACCACTAAAACTCGCTGGGTAGAAATAGCCCTTGGAAGAATGGAAACCCATTTCCCTCTGCAGCAATGCTGTCCGCCTCCCAACGCTCAGAAATGTGCTGTGCTCAGCACTTCTGTGCTGAGGCAGCATCCATGGTGGAAAAGGCGGGCGGCTGCAGCAGCCACAGCTGCAGTTGCTCTAGGGGGTGGAAACCAGATTGCACCATTTCTACATCATCTGTCAGCAGAAGCGTCGGGTCACAAGGAAGATGATGTTCTAGTCCAGAAGCAGCTGGGCTATGTCACTCTAAAGGTGGTGAGTAAAATGGCTATTCACCGGGGTGTTAGGTTTTTGTGCTATTTCCCTAGGTGAAGATTCTGGTGTGTAAGAGGATGCGTGTGTGTGTGTGTGACTGTACACGTGTATGGACATTCTTATTCTCAGGGAGCAGCAATACTTGGGAAGCTGTGCGTGGAATAAATAAATAGAACGTAGTGCTGTCAAGATGGAGAAAGGTAGAGAAATCGTGCATTCCGAGCCCCTTGTTTCACAGAAGAGGATCCCAAGGTTCAGAGAAGTGAAGCCCTTTGCCTGAGATTACAGAGCTAATAAGTGGCCAGGCCTAGAAGCCAGTGTCCTGGCTCCCAGTGCGGGATTCTTCCCACTTCTCTATCTGGGTATAAGATGACCACCTCTATATGCCAAGTGACACGTATCCCTGGGAATAGACCGAAAACTGCAGCCACAGCATCAGTGTCGCCGAGACCCTTCTCGATGTTTCCAGTAAACATATGGGAATTCATTTCTGACTAACTGCTGCCTGAGACACAGCAGCAAAAAGCAGCACTTGTTTTTGCTACAAATTTGCTCCAGTCCTAATGGCTACCTTCTCCCCCAGGGTTATTCTTTGGGTCACCCTGCAAGCAAAGTGTGTGCAACACCAGCAGATCTTCCCAGCAGGGTCAAGTGGGCTCTTGGTAGGGCTGGAGAGTATGTTTCATCAATAATACCTCCCTTTTCTTGGAACAAATATTTGCTGAACATCATGCATATGCCAGGCACTGGGCAAGCGACCGTCACATTCTTTATCTCATTTAATTCCCACCGCTGCTTCGTGAGGTATTATTATTTATACCTGACAAGTAAAACTAGGCTGGGTGAGGTTTAAATGTGCGAGCTATTTTTGGCCTTTTAAAAATTCCTAGGTCTTCCAAGAATTATGGTTTTAAAAATAGTTATTTTCTATGATCCTCCTTACCAGAATGACCGCTGCCCTTGAAATGGAAGGAAATGTTCTCTCCTTAACGAAAAGCAATTATCTGCAACATTCTGGATCCAATGTGTAGTCAGAGCAGGAAAATATCATAGAACATTTGGAGACTTTGACTCTCAATTAGGCACTGCATGGGCCTTTCTTGTGTTCTCAGGTTTTTCTCCTATTTTTATGGGTTCTGGTTCAAGGTAAGATTATACCATAAGCTTGGGAACCTTAGCTTTTTAATGCAGATTCTACCCCTAATTGTGTGATCTGGAATCAGTTACTTTACTTTTCTGAGTCTCAGTCTTCTCATTGATAAACTGACAACTAAGACTAAGTGAGCTCTATCCTCCCTGTGAGCGTTGAAATGTTTACGTACCTGTTCATTCATTCATTCATTCAAGCATTTCTTGAGTTCCCGTGACATGCCTGCTATAGTGCTGGTGGGGGAAGGAATATTTATTTATTTATTTATTTATTTAACATCTTTATTGGAGTATAATTGCTTTACAATGGTGTGTTAGTTTCTGCTTTATAACAAAATGATTCAGTTATACATATAAATATATCCCATATCCCTTCCCTCTTGCGTCTCCCTCCCACCCTCCCTATCCCACCCCTCTAGGTGGTCACAAAGCCCCGAGCTGATCTCCCTGTGCCATGCGGATGCTTCCCACTAGCTATCTATTTTCCGTTTGGTAGTGTATATATGTCCATGCCACTCTCTCACTTTGTCCCAGCTTACCCTTCCCCCTCCCCCATATATATGTGTTAGCATACGGTATTTGTTTTTCTCTTTCTGATTTACTTCAGTCTGAATGACTGTCCCTAGGTCCATCCACCTCACTACAAATAACTCAGTTTCGTTTCTTTTTATGGCTGAGTAATATTCCATTGTATATATGTGCCACATCTTCTTTATCCATTCGTCTGTTGATGGACACTTAGGTTGCTTCCATGTCCTGGCTATTGTAAATAGAGCTGCAATGGACATTTTGGTACATGACTCTTTTTGAATTATGGAAGGAATTTTAGAGATAGTCTCCTCCAGTCCCACAGCTTTGAGCCTGGAGAGGTGATCGGCCAACAGGTATGGTTCTAGACTAGCCCCATCGCTATGCTGTCCAGCATGCTTTCCATGAACGACCTATGCTTTATTTCGAGCCTCTCCCTCAGCTCCAAAGGATTTGAATTTCCTCTCTCCTTGCTCTTTTCTTTAACATTTGTTGAGTACTTACCCAATAAAACACAGTGCCAGGCACTGTGCTAAGCAGTTTTCATGCATTACATCATTTAATCCAGATAATAATCGTATTCAGTAGAAAATATGATGAGCCCTAATTTGCGGATGAAGAAACTGGCAAAATTGCACAGTTAAAAGTAGTGGGTGCAAAATTTCTGTTTGGGATAATTAATGAAAAACTTCTGGAAATGGATAATGGTGGTAGTCGCACAGTATTATGAATGTACTTAATGCCACTGAATTGTACAATTTAAAATGGCTAAAATGGTAAGTTTTATGTTATGGATATCTTACCATCACAATTTTTAAAAAGTAGAGGGGATCTGAAACCTAGGTAGCATCCAACTCTAAAACCTTCTACCCCTAATCACTCATTCACCCCCACCACAGACAGGAATCAGAAAGGAATGTGTTCCCGCTCCAATGGAGAGTTTAGGAATTTTTTTTTTTTTAAGTTTCTTAAGAAGTCTCAAAATCACACCCAGGCATCAGGAAATTTCCTTCTGTGCTGAAGGTCAGTAGTAGCCTGTTCTAAATACAATCAGATTCCCAAGTCTGGAAGAATCAGAAATCACTCCCACCTTCCTTTTTCCATTTCTCTTCCAGCCTATAAGCTAATGCTCTGTCTACAAACTCAATTCAACTTCAAACACATTTCAGTATCAGGTGGCTCCTTTGCACAAGTCCTGGCTCACGTGCTGTGGAGGAGCAGAGAGGAGAAAGATCTAGTTTCTGCCTCAAAGAGTTTACAATCTAGCAAAGGGGGTAAATAAGCAAATTACTCCAAGGGAAAAGTCATTGAATGGAATTGCTGAGCACCTATGCTAGATGTAAAACCTACAGAGAAGAACAAAACACAGTTTTAGTCCACTGCAAAGATGGTGCAGATTTGGTGAGAAGGGCCTTCAGAGGAGAGAGAATATATTCTGCTGGGAGGGATAGGTATTTGCAGTGGAGGGGTGTTTCTCATCCATAAAATAGCCATGGACCTATTCCAGATAGTATTAGAATCTGAATCTCACCACCTTTTTTCCTGTCCTTATTTTTTTCTTCTCCTTTCTTTGGGCTTACTCTGTTTTTCTTTTTTTTAAACTTCTTCCATTGGACACTTAGATCATTAACCTTTGGTCTTTCTTCTTTACTAATATAAGCATTTTAAGCCTATAAGTTCTCCTTTAGGTATTTCTATAACTGTAAGACACAAAATCTTGATATGTAGTATTTTAATTAATTAATTAACTATAATATGCTTTCTTCTTGAACCAGTGAGTTATCTAGAAATGTCTTTTCCCCCCAAATGCATGTAGAGAAGCAGGTGGGTGATTTTTTTTGTTTTTTGGGTTTTTTTTTTTTTTTGCTAACCATTTCTTACTCAGTTTGTGGTCAGATAACACAAACTGTATGACATCATATCATAGTATTTGTTAGGACTTCATTTGTGAGCTAGTACATGATCAAGTTTTGTAAATGTCCCATGTATACACAAAAAGAACATGATTTTTCTAATTATTGATAAGGGGTTTCCAAGCCTGTCCATTAAAACAAGCTTGAGAGTGTGTTGTTCAAATCTTCTAGATCCTTTCCAACTGTTTTTATCAATTGCCAAGAGAGATGCATTAAAATCTCTTACTATCATTTCCAATTTGTCATTTTCTTCCTAAAATTGCTTTTATATTTTGAAGCTATGTTTCTAGGGGCATACAAGTTTAGAATTATTCTTCTACTTTTAAAATTGTTCATCATGTGGAGACCATCTTTATCACTAATAATGTCTTTGTCTTCAAGTCTATTTCATATGACTTTAATAAACTGCCTCAGTTTTCTTTTGGTTAGTATTTACCTACTATTCCTTTTCTCATTTTTTCCTTTTTGCTCCATGTTTTGGATGCAACTCTTAGGAAGAGCATATAGTTAGATTTTATTTCTTGTCCAGTTATATTTATTTCCTTCAAGCTCTACTATACAATTAAAAGAATATTCATATATCTTATCTAAAATTTTTAGGTGTTAATTTCCAGGAGGTTTTCAGGTTTCTTACTGCCAGAAATTAAGGGTCTAAGACCCTGCTATTTAAGAAGATGTCTATGAATGCTTTTTACAATGTCTCCCTTAGAATGTTAAAAATTGACTCTCTCTCTCACTCAGTCTGTGCTGTTCCATCACATCAAACAAGTCCTAAATTTCATCTTGTCTCTCCCAGACATCCCCAAAGAACTTCACATCCACAGCTAAAGTCTTCAATGTCTCCTTGTGTTCCTGCTAATAGATTGTACCAGAAGTGAAATGATGATAAAGTAGATACTGCAGGCTGTCACTTCCTTGAAAACAGACCCTAACTTTAAGGCTTAGTTCTCCAAAAGAAAGAGAGTCACTTTGACCCTTGGCAAATGTGGTTACAATTGGCCTCCTCTGCCATTAATGGTGATGTCATTACCACAGACGTCGGGGAGCTTCTCTGGTTTTTTCACTAAGAAGAAATCCAATTACACTAACAGTCTTTCTTTGCCATTAGCATCATGGCTGCCTTTTTTTTTTTTTTGAGGCAAAAAATGCCTTCAGCTAATATTGTTGAGCACTTACTATGACAAGGCATTGTATTGTATCTCTTGTGCACTGTGCCATTTCACCCTGATGACCACACTCTGAGGTAGGTATAGCTATTATCCATCTAAAAGAGAACCCCAGAAGCTTGGGGCTCTGTCAGAGCTGTGCTCAGGCCCAGTGAGAAAGCAAGTCAGCAGACTCTCCAAATTCCCTCAGCATAGAATCCTACCTCTTCTCATCTGGACCCTCCTCTGCCCCCCCTTTTCTCTTTGATTCCAACCACCTAGTAACTGGGGACCCACGGAGAGGTGCTTCACTCCTCCGGATCTCAATGTCCTCATCTTCTAACTCGAAGCTTCTCTTCCACCTCTGACCGCTCCACACACAACAGGGCCAAGACTGCCGGTCAGGTCAAGGAGGCAATGTCTCCCACCTGCTCAAGCTCTATTTCTGTGGCAGCTTCTGAGACCCTCAAGATTCCAAAACATTCCCCCAGGATTCAGGAGGAGTTCATAGCTGTATTTCTCCCTGTTTCACGGTGTGCTGTTTCTCATTGCTTGTTCAGTCAGAATCTTGTGGGTCAACCGCAGGATGCGTCATAAAATAATCCTTCCCCAGGTCACCTTCCGCCGAGACTGGTGCCAGCCATGGATCCCACAGCACGTGGCATTGTATTTTCCCTGCCCACATCCCTGCATCCTCTTTTACGGGGGAGGTGGAGGGCGTGATAGAGCAGATCATCCCTGGCCCCCCTTTTAGAGAGAAGGCAGAAAGAGAAGTACAAAACTGGCATTTATTGGGTGTTCTCTCAGTAAACACTCGCCCTGCGAGGTCGGCATTATCATCCTCCTCATGTTGCACGTGAAAAACTAGCTAAAGTCACTGAGCAGGTAGGTGGTGGAGCCGGAAGCTGGTATGTGGTCTGGCATCTGTCTTGGCCCCAAGACCCCCGCTTGTTCTCCTACAACGTCCACCCTCTGAAGTAGAAGAGGACAAGGACCCACGCAAAACGAGCACAATTTCAGAAGTGCCAGGAAAGCCTCCTCTGTCTCCCCCAACTATCCCTCAACTGGCTTAGGGGTTCCAAAAATGCTGTTAATTGATGTGACAGCCTTTTAACATTCCCTGAGGAGAGTAAACGTAGTGCAGTGACGGTGTCAGAGTTGTGGTCTTGCCCTGCTAGCATCAGGAGAGAGCCTTATGGGCAGGGAGCAGGGAACAGAACAAAGGAAAGTTGGAGCTCTGGGTCCAACCCCTGCACCTTCCACGGGGAAAGTGCCTTGTACAAGGTCACTGCAGCAAACCGAGAACTAGAAGCCAGGCCTCCTGGCTCCCAGGCCAGTAGCCCACCCCATGCAGGCAGCATTCTGCAAGCATGCTAGCTTCTCTACCAGACAGGGAACTCTTGGTGATATTGCAGTTGTTGACATATGACAAGCTGAGGAATTTGGAATAAAATGTCATCCTTTCCTGCCCTGGGGCAGCTCAATAATTTTAAAATGAATATTAAACAGAGAAACAAATCCCATAAAAACTCAAATTCCCATCATTTTTTTCTCTTCCCTCCCATTTGGCTTTTTTTCTTTCTTGCTTTTTTTCATTCTTTCTTTTTTTTCTTTCTTCCTTTTTTTGTTTTTGTTTTTGTTGTTGTCGTTGCCTAGGACCAGCTCAGGGTATCCAATCATGCACCAAATACAGGAAACATCTCTGCCGAGCAGGGGTCTTGCTTATCAGTGCTGCCTTGGGGGAGACAGGAAGCAGGAGACCTACCAGAACCAAATAGAAGTATGTTCACGTTGATTTAACCATCCTCCATCCCAAGAATTTCCCCGGGGAACTCTGCCCCCAAAGGAGCCCCTAAGTCCTTCTCTATTTTCTGGCTCCCCTCCCCCACCCCACCCCAGGTGACAAAACGCTGTGACTGTTAAGAGCCTGTTTGAATGTAGAATGTTATTATCACTACATATCATCCAGATAGGCTTTCTAGGTTGTACTAAGATGTCAGAATGATGCAAGCCAACATTTTTATTATTTAGGATACAGTATACTAAGTTTATGTTGATTACTCTAAGTATCATCTTTGAAAGATATCTAGCATTAAAACGTTGATAACGCTCCACTTTTGCAATCATATTTGCATAGCGTACTACAGAGTTTAGCAGGAAAAATTATCTTGAGTGGTGTTTCTCATCTGCTGTCAGTTTCACACTGCTTGCTTCAACTTGGTACAGGAGGCAGGACAAACGCTTACCATTTTTTTTTTATATAGCAACTTTACATTATATAACGCTGTTCTTGTTTCTTTGGGGAAGCCTGCGGCACGGAGTCTTTGAGGCCGGTCATAACTGGATTCCAGTTCCAGCTTAGGCACTTCAGAAAGTCGTTTAACCACTCGGGGAAGCCGTCACCTCTCCTTTTAAAATGGAGTCAGTAAGGCTGTGAGATTTAGATCATATAAGGAAAACACCTGAACAGCACTGTGCCTGGCTCCTAGCTGCCTGGCACGCAGTGGCTCTTTGTTTTACATACAGTGTTTCTAAACACCTGTTTACCACATTTGGAAATTAAAGATGGGAAGTAAACCGACTTTGCACTGCACTTCTAGCTGACGATTCTGTGGCCTCCCAGCAGAGTTATATATGCAGATAATCTGTTTGATGCTGCTCAACACAGAAGGGACACTGATTTTATTTTATAAAAAACAGTTGAATGTCTCCTGAGTGTCGGCTACTGGGAAATAAATATTCTAGATTTCATCTCTTCATTCAGTCATTACAAACAAGCGACCCCCTCGTTCTCCCCTTTCCCCTTTCCTTTTTTTTTTTTTTCACACTTCCCCAGGCCTACCACAGTCTTTTTGCCCAACTGGATGCTATTTTTCATTTTCGTCTTATCACCACCTAATGTCCAAATTTATTTAAATCATCCTCAGACACAATCCTACAAGATATGAATCGCATTCGGGTTTTTTTTTTTTTTTTTTTTGCTCTGACTTGTCAGCTGTCTCATTTGTGATTGACAAGATTTCCATTTCAGTAATTTCTACTAATTCGGCTTCAAATCTGTATATGTAATGAACACACAAATTGGCATCTCATTATTTATTAGTCAGGGCCATTTTTCCAAGGGTAATGTGCTGGCTTCATAACTTATGGTACAGGGTAGCTGCCTCTAAGTGAAACTCAAAGAAAGACTTGTCCAGTTTGCATTAAAGCAGTATCCAACATATGAGTACCAACATATTTTCCTCTCCATCATCTGATCCTTTACGCGTAAGAACACTGTTTGCGTGCTCCCGTCGGACTCTTAAAACACAAACAAGGCTTTTCTCTTTGTAAAGGTACGTTGAATTGTATATCTCTGCATAAAGACGAAAAGAAACACCTGATAGTTTGCCCGCACCAAAAAAAAAAACAAAACAAACAAACAAAAAAAACCAGTCCAAATTCTCCCATGCAAACACAACCTGACACATGCTAAAAATTGCCTGAAGCACTGGCAAGTTATAGATCTCCCTGGGGCAAATAATTCATTAGGAAATAGCCTGTGCCCTATGTAGCAATTTAAACAAAAATATTTACTTGTGGGAATATCAGGTGATAAGGGTAACGGGGGTTTCTTTCTGAACAAGGGAAGGGAGAACCCTGCCTTAGATGCCCATCATAAGCATTGCAAATGAATCATTAGTCTTCTTTCTACAATCTAGGTCAGGATGGAGCTAAAGGGGAGGGCTTTTAAATCTGCTACAGGGCTCAGCTTGGATCTGCTTCTGTGAAGGCACAAGAGGCAGACAGTTACACTGTGCTGACGGATTCTAAGTGCGATAGAAAAATGCTTTCACCTGATATAGGGACCTTCTCCTGACCCAGAGAGTCATCAAGAATAAAGAGGGTTGTACTTTCGGATGAACGTCATTGAAACACACACACAACACTTCTTGAAGCTTTCTGTGTTCAACTTTTCAGGCCCTGAACAGTCTTTGCCAGGTAGATCTTAGAAGGAAAACAGTATCTTCCAGACTCAGGAACATGTGGATTTTCCTTTTTTTAAACAACAGAATCATACACTCTTTGTGTTGAAAGGGACTTTAGAGACCAACTACTCCAAGTGTCTCCTGTTGAAGAAGAGGTTTCATGTCCTCTCTGATAGAGTGACTAACTTGCCCAAGGTCACAGAAGTCATCTTCATCCTGCCACAGTTTATTTTACTTTGGGGGCTTCTTTTTTCCCCAAGATTCCTCTTTTGTACAATATGAGTAATTAATTAAATAATGCAGAAACAAAACAAATTGACTTTGTAACTGCCACCTGATAAACTAGATCTGCATCAGAGACTCCTGCCACGCGCCTCATCCTTCCCCCAAAATGATTATGAAAGGATGCTGTTTGCTAGACCTCTATCCTGGGGGTCCTTCCTCAAAACCTCCAGCTCTGGCTTTCATGTGATTATCTTCTAGGCATGTTGTGGCACTTAATTCACTCGACCAAAGGCTGAGAAACTTTTGTGTGGCTCTTGCTCTATCCTTCCAGAGCCACAAGAGGTTGGCAGTATGTATTTCCCTAAATTTGTTCTGAAATATCCCTAAAACTAGAGAAATCTAAATAGAAAAACTTGCATTTCAAAATTAAATCCAAGCTACTCCACTCAAAATGGACTTGCTAGGGTAGGTGGGCTTTTACTTTCAAAATCATAAGAAAACCTAAAGTTCAAATATGATATGAGAGAAACATACAGGCAAAAAAATGAATGGGTTTTGTTCTTAACTTTACCACTGAACTTGCTACAAACCATCCACATGATATGTAGAAGCAATTTTTCCTTCTCTCTAGGCCTTGTTTTCCTCTTCTATTCGAGTAAGAAGGAAACCAAATGATCTCCAGGGTTTGCTCATTGGTTATGCCGTTCAAATAATGTCTCCAAAATTGCTTTATTATTTTAAAGCCACAGTCACTGCAGAACTATCTGTCGCTATTTCCAAAGATGTGAAGTGACAGTAAAGGAACACTTCAGTATCTGCTAAATCTATGTAAAGCTTTCAAAGGATGTAGTTTCACTATTGAAATAATTTCTCCAAAACAATGTTGACTGACTTTGGACTCAGAGCTTATGAATCTAACCGGTATGTTTTTCCCCCATTTCACTCTCCAGGTTGATTTGTGAGGGTATTTTTTTTCCCCCCTCTTCCTTATTTTAAAATATTTAAGGCCTGAAGAGAAGTAGGAATCTGGAGGATGCAGCATGTGAATGCACACACAGAGAAGTAAGAACAGGCCTGTTCCTTATCTAGCCTGAACACTTCAGTAGGGACCGAGCTTTGTATTCAGTTTCTCCAGCCACAACTTGAAGGTTATAGAATATTCTATTTCAGGACACCTTTAAAAGCGAGGAGCCCATTTCAAAGTACTGCAGAGTGTTATTTTGATTTCTGCCACAGGATGAATCATTCCTCCTGAATGCAAACACCAGCAAAGAATGCGTTAGAGGATCCGCCATCATATTAAAAATTAAATCCGGCTGCATTTCATAATGGGCTTTCCTTTTTAAAGCACGGTTTCATCTTCTCACCATGGAAATTGCGCTCTGATGGCTGTTCTTTATGGTTAACACTGAGGTATCGGCTGAGGTCAGAACCCTGCCTCTCTGAACAGGGAACCACAAATGTCACCAACACATGGTACGCTTGGCAAATAATATATTTCTCTCCAGTCTCCCGTGTCTTCAGTTTGCCTAACGTCATGCTTGTGGTAAGCTGGAGAGAGTTTGTTTCTCTGGTCTTCTTCCCCTCCTTTGGTGGGACCAGCGGGAGGCATGCAATTTACAGTGAATTCAAAAGTGCACCCCTTGTGATTTTTGTTGTTGTCTTTATTTTAACCTCCAAGAAGAGAGAGATTTAACTCAGTCTTCACCCCAGGCTAAGCTACTACTTAGGTCATGTCTGAGCTCTCTGGGGAACCCCTGCTTTATACCATCCGAGGGGCAGCGGTGTCTTTTCACGTGGAGCAGCACAGCTGTCCAGCCATATGTGCCCCAAGCAGCCCAGTCAATCGGATTTGGGGAGGTTTTACAATGTAATTTCTTAACGTGTTAGTATTTGGGGTGAGTTTGATCAGGAGTATAGACAGCTCTTAAGCCCAAGGGTTTAGGTTTTAAGAAGCCATCACAAATGTCCCAGCATCTGATCAGACTGTTTAAAAACAGATATGAAATCTGTGACTGGGGGAGGGGAAAGGACTCGTGACCCCCTCATTGGAGAAAGCCTCGGGGGTATGCTCTAACGATTAATTCAACATCAGCTGCTTTTTTTTTCTTTTCTTTCCTTTTCTCTTCTTTTCTGTTTAAACCCGGGGCTCATCATTGAAGGCGTTCCTACTCGGCCTGCAGAGCCTGTTACAAAACCATCTCTCTGCTCCCCTCCCCCCATGCCGCAAGATGAGAGAGCAGATATCCTGCATTGCAGCGGCGGCGCAGGAGGACCGCACAGAAACCGTCCTCAAGTAAAACAAAACCAGGCCTTTAAGAAAAACCAAGGAAAGGGCAGCATTGGTGTGTCCTGCTGCCCTTGAGTCAAGCAACCTAGAACTCAAGTCGCAGCCCCATGCCTCCACGCAGAAGGTGTTCAGGGACTGCTTGCTTAAGGAATCCTTAGTGAATAGGAAACACATAGTTCTGAATCTAAAACCCTTATCAAAATGGTGGCAGTCTTGAGCCAAGCGACCGCCAATATAGTTTTTCCACCAGAAAAGTATTTTAGTTTGCGGGCAACGTTATTAGAATTGGTAAGTTTTCCCCGGAAAGGTATCTCTTTCCGGGGATCTTAGAAAGACAAACTACAGTCGTCAGAAATTAAAAATCTACTGCAGGGATGCTTTATATTCTTTTCCTCTCCCCCTCTCTATCTCTATCTCTCCCTGTCTGTCTCTCTCTCAATCTAAAGCGAAGCTTTCCGCTTCTTGGAATTTACAAAAACTGCTTATTTTTAAGCTTCTCGTGGTACATTGTCGGAAGCAAAACCCCAGTGCTAAGAGGTTGTGTGATTGCTATTCTTCTTTTAATGAGGCAAACACCCAGTAATTAACAAGAACCGAAATGGCCTGGGAGCGAGCAGGGCCGAGCCCAGGGTCACCGTTCATTGGGACGGTTCCCGCACGGTGGGCGCGCGTCTGCGGCGACCCCGCCGGACGGCTCCCGGCCGCCGCGCGCGGGCCCTCTGATTTGAGGAGCTGCTTGTAGCTGTCAGGGGCTTGTTCTTTCTACCCAGCGCTCGTTGCTCTGAATCCAGCGCTGCCCAAGGAACGCTTAGATTTTTCTTTCTCTTTTCTTTTCTTTCTTTCTTTCTTTTTTTTTTTTTTTTTAAGTCATCAAAGAAGAAAAGCCTGAGTAGGGAAAGCAGATGGGCCCTGCGTGTTCGGACATCGCCGGGGCGAGGGTTGACTCCCGCGGCTGCTGAACCGGCTCCCGGGAAAGACCGAAGATTTCTCCTTGCTGGCCCTGGGTTTGTGTTGGGGGGTCGGAGCGGGGGGGGGGGTGTTTGGGGGTTTTGTTCTAATGGGCAGATTATTCATTCTGAGTCCTTCCTTAAGGCCAAGCTAATTATTCATTCTGAGTCCTTCCTTAAGGCCAAGCTAACCCCGCGCTCCCGGAAAAACACCCCACACGGGGCACACAGCAGCACAACAAAAGGCGCCTCCCGAAGTGAGTCTAAACGTTCGCGGGACGGGTGGCGGCCGGACGTGGAGACGCACTTGTGTGCGCTCTAATCTCGGGCGTCCATCTGGCCCCGGCGGCGCGGCGCGGGCGGGCGGGCGGGAGGGCGCCGCGGGCAGCGAGGCCCGGAGCCAGGAGGGGCGCGCGCACGTACCCAGAGGCGCGGGCACGCGCGCCCGCTCTCCTTCACGTTCACCTTGACTGCAGGGGGGCGGGGGATGGGACTACCTCCCCGCACCCCCCGGCTCACGACAACCCCTCTCCCCCCGCCCCAGCCGCCGTCCTGCCCTGACGCAGAGGCTCCGGCTGGGGGAAAGGGGAGGGGGGGCGAGGCGCAAAGGCCCTCCGGTCGCCGCGGCGGCGGGAGAGCCGCGCGCTCTCCGCAGTGATGTCAACCGCCTCCGCCGCAGCCCCCCGGCCAGCCCGCCCCGGGCCTCGCCCGAGCCGTGTCCCGCGGAAACCCTCGTCCCGCGCCTCCGGCCTGGGGTCAGAAGCAGAGGGCGTGCGGTGCCCTGAGCACCCCCCACTCCATTTGCCAAAGCGGGAGACACAGGGGGTGGACCGCCCGCTGGGGAGGAAGCGGAGGAAGGGTAGCGGGGCGGAGGACCAGGTGTGGGTTTGCTGGCCCGGGCCGCTGAGCGGAGTCGTCCCGGGACCGGTGCGGGTTACGTCAAGGAGGGAGGGCACTGACCACTGCAGGTGCCGCGCGTGTGGGCACGGCGAAAGCGCCCCCTTCTCCCAGGATAGAAACGGATA
This sequence comes from Kogia breviceps, assembly GCF_026419965.1. Classification (NCBI taxonomy): domain Eukaryota; kingdom Metazoa; phylum Chordata; class Mammalia; order Artiodactyla; family Physeteridae; genus Kogia; species Kogia breviceps. Next base: position 109,531,983 of record NC_081317.1, on the reverse strand, counting down.
AACGGAAGCGCGTGTGAATGTGCGGGTGCGAATCGCCACCTCCCGCCTTGGTTTTCCCGCCCTTCCGAGCGCTCCCACTTGTCACTTTCCCCAAATCCGCATTTTCCTTGGCGCAGCTCTCCCCAAGCAAGCAGGAGAGGGAGGTACCCGGGGGCAGTGAGAATGACGTGTGCTGGTGCAGAGAGGGGGCGGGGGGCTGCGGGCCCGGCTCTGTGGACCGGTTTCTAATCCTCTTGTTTTCGGTACAGTCAGCAGATGTGGCTTCTTTTAGCTGAATAATCCGTTAAAGGAAAAATAATTTTTCAAAAGGACCTCATCCGAAGAGGATGGCGAGCGAGATTGGGGCTTGGTAAGATCAATGAAAAGGCTCCAAATTCTCTCTGTCCCTCTCTGCCTTCCTCTCTCCCCTGCTGCCCCTCCCTCCTCCTCCGTCCCCTCCCCCCCTTCCCCATCCCCTGCAATCCGCCCTCGACGTGAGTTCACGCGGAGGGCTGGATTTCCAGGCTAAACCGCAACTTGCGCTGCGCGTTATTATTATTCATCTGAGGGTGCTGCCGCTGCAACCTTTGCCTCCTGCTCTGCTCTCCGCTCCTTCCCCCCGGCCGCCGCCGCCGCCGGCAGTGCAGTCCCTCCTGCACGCATGCTCCGGCTCACCAAAGGGAGATTCTGAATTTTTTATCATGCTCATGATCACCACCATGACGCTTCTTATCATGGTTATCATTTCCTCCTGCCAAGGGGAGCGACCACCAGCGCCTTCTCTCCGCCCGCCCCTTGCCCAGCGAAGGCAGCCACTCGGGCTGGGCCCCGGCGGCCGCTCCCTAGATGCGGACTTCCTTTGCCTCTCCATGTCCCTCCCTCCTTCTTCTGCCTGTACATTATCTTGATCCCTTTTATTCCAGTAGATCTACGGCCTTTCGTTGGAACGCTGCGGACTGCGACCAGTCTCTTTAAAAGAAGAACAGAGAGAAGAAGACCCTGAATAGACCCCCCCACACACACACCGGACAAAGCACTTTGGGTTTCGCCAGAAGGGATGCGCGGGAGCCTTGGCTCGGGAATACGAGTGATCTCCCCGTGCGGCAGGGCGCCCGCCCGGCGTGCGGACCTCTGAGGGTATTCGAACTGAATTTTATTGATCCTTTCTGTGTGCTTGGACAGTGTCATTGTCGGGGAGGAGTTGCATTTGCTTGTTTGTCTGTCTGTCTGTTCTCTGGGAATGGGAGCAGAATTGTGGGAGATCAGGTGGACCCAGCTGGGCTTTCGTGCTCCCTGCCTCGCCCTCTGGAGGTCCGAGTGCTGGAGAGGAGACTGGAGAGCAGAACTTAGAAAAGAGTAGAAGCCGGAGATGGTGCCTGGAGGGCTAAGGGGACAGTGGCGGGGGGTGGGGGGGGAGTGGGGGCGGGCCAGGAGGAGGGTGAAAAGGAAGGGTCTGTTTTAACCCCCCTTGGGGTTCACAGGATGGGTTTTGCTGGGGATGAGAATACTCATGTCTGTTGATAGGCGCTCTGAGAAATTGATGAAAAATTGACATGTCCATGTACCCACTTAAGGAGGCGTCTGGATTTGTGTGTAAACAGAGTGGAGAGGTAGAGGAGGACATGGAGGGAAGGGGCTGAAAATAATGTCTTATTATCCCTTTGGTTTGGGGGACTCTCATTCTCTGGCCCTCTCCCCCTATTTTTCCGGGGATGGGGGGGCGGGAAACCCAGGGATCCAGCACATTAGGCAAGAGTGACTTTTAAATCTGTGCCCACCCTTCACCTGGTAAAGCCCGTTGACAGTTTGGGGTGGGGTGGGGAGAGTGGCAGGGGTGTTTCGAAGACATAGATATTCTCTCTCTCTCTCCCCCCCTTCCCTCCCTCTCTCCCCCTCCCTCCCTCTCTCCCCTCCCCTCCGTCTCCTCCTCCCTCTCTATGCCCCCCCTTCACTCTCTTCCTCCCTCCTACCTCCCTCGCTCCCTCCCTCCCTGCTGCATTTTGCATGAGCTATCTAGGTCATTAGCATTTTAGCGTATGCAAGACTTGACAAAGCTGATGAGGGGCCAGATGGGCCTCGGTCTTATGGGTGTTTTTTTCCTCCCCCCCCCTTTTTCTTTTTCCCCTCCACCACTTGGGACCTGAGCGAGAGGACTGCAGCAGCCGAGTTCCGGAAGGCTGTTTCCCCAGATCCTGGCCCCGGACCCCGGCAGCTAGCCCCTGCGGCACGCCCGGCCCGGCTGCCCCTGGACTCGGCGAGCGAGGTAAAGGCTGCGGCCGCGCGCCCTGCCCTGCCCTGGCAGCCGCTGCAGAGCTCCTGCTGCCCTGCTCGTTCCTTGCCCTCGTCTTCCCCCTCCTGGCCCCCCTCAGTTTCCTGGGCAAAGCTGAGGGCGAGGTCGGTGGGTAGGATCTGCTGCGCTGGGGCGAGGTGGGGTTGGTGGTGCTTTTTGTTTGGTTTTGTGTTTTTTTCATTGTCTGGGGTTGCAGGGGAGGCAAGGCAGGCGGAAGGGGCCAGGGGAGTCGGGGTAATTAACACGGGGGAGGCACCCCTCCGTTTCCCACTTCCACCCACATCCCGCAACCCACCACCCCCTCCGCTTTGCAGGAAAAAGCCTGGATCCGAAAGGATGGGGGAGAACAAAGAGCCTTTGGAAGACGTCGCTGTTATCTCATTGTCTGTGTGATCGGGGGAGCTGCGGTAGGGAGGATGCTGTGGTCCTTTTCTCCCTGCGCTCCCCACCCCCAAGCCTGTCCCCGCTGTCAGGGCGCACGCACACGCGCCGCTTTTTACTTGTTTTTCCTTGTTTTCTCCTTCCATCTTCTCCCCATCCCCCTTCCTTTCTTCCACCTTTCCTTCCTACCTCCTTTCCTTCCTCAGGAGAAAGGCCTCTCTCTCCGTGTTCACAGCGGACCTTGATTTAAATGTCCATACAATTAAGGCACGCGGTGAATGCCAAGAATGGGGCTGGCTGTGCACCGTCGGTCCGCGAGGGCCCTCCGAGCAAGGAGCCGCGGAGCCGAGTCGCCCTCCGCAGAGCTCAGTGCTGCGGCTTCAGGCGGGAGGGGGCGCGGGCTCTCGCCGGCTGGGCTGCCCCAACCGGAGCCTTTGGGCTGGGGAGGTGTGTGGCTTGTGACAGACAGGGGCTTAGAGATGCAAACAGACTCAGAGAGAAACAGAAGCTGATTCTGTAACAGAAGCACAGATCTGTGCAAGCCCAGATTGAAGGGGGGCGGGGGGGGGCGGGGAGGCAGTTGCTGTGAGCGCATTGCGGAGTGCTTCCGTGTGCAGATTTTTCTCTGGGCTCGGGGTGCATTGTATGCGGGGCGACACCTTTCTTCGTGGCTGTGCTTTTGCACTGGTCTTAGCTTTTGGTTTACCCTTGAAACAAATAATCTGGCATCCAGAAGACCGGGAGACTGTGTCAGGACTAGGACTGCAGATATATTGGGCTCTGCTGTCGGTTGGGGGGTGCGAAGAGGGCAGCCAGTGGGAAGGGGAGGAGGGAGGTGTTTGTGTCTCTGCTGTAGCGCTGTGGGCACCTGACAAGCCGAAGCAAGTCATTGAGATACAGGGGGAAAGAAGCACCAAACTCCTGGACCGTTCACCACAAGCTCCATCAGAGCTGAAAGTATGGCCAGGGCTCTCAGGAGTAACTCACTTCCTCCTGGCGGCTGCAACTGCAGTTTCAGGCAGAGATCCAGGACATGCCGAGGAGGGGAGAGGTGCAGTAACCTACATGGACCCAAGGGGGTGGAGGCGGTGCGTTCCTTTTTAAAATCTGAACAGAAGGAAAAACAGAATGTGTACAGGTGGGGGTCTGAGGAAAGACTGTTCTTGAAAGAGGCCATTCAGGGAACGGTAAGGGTTAACCTTCCCTCATCCTGAAGAACCTGCTACCCAAATCAGCCTTCCTCCCCATCGGCAGACCTAGTGCAGCAGCTGGTCCTAGAGATCGCCCCGCGCTCCACAGTCACAGCCCCACCCCCGACCCTGAGCTGCAGTGGAGAGACCTTAACTCATTAATTTCCAGGTGGAGAAAATGGAGGAGGGGCAGGTCCCTGCAGAGAAAGGAGGCCAAGAACTGGATCTTCCCACCCAGGAAGGCTGCTGCCTCCCTTTCCCCCCACCCTGGCAGAGGCCCGTCTTTGCAAAACCAAGGCCATAGGGGATGCTTACAGTTTTAGTTTGGTTCCTGACAGAGTAATCAAGGCCTAAAGGAGTCTCAGCTGAAGCTTACCGAGGAGCTCTTTCTCCTCCAAAGCCTCAGTAGAGCCCGCTAAATAAATTAGTGTCCGTGGATCCCTAGCCTCATCTCCTCCCAAATATTTACTGAGTACCTACTATGTGCCGATCATTGGGTTCTTCCTTTGCCTTCCTAAGGGAGTGTCTGGAGTCAGGTGAGGTTAAGTGTGCTGTGCCCCATTCCAGACACTCCCAGAACCTTCCCTGAGTCTGGCAGAAATGTGCCAGCACCTACTCAACCCTGCAGAGAGAAGGACGCAGTTCACATCGAGCAAACTGCAGGCGCAGGGCTCTTCTTCACATCCCAGAAGGCAAGCCTGGCTGGAGGACAGAAGAGAAAGGAGCTTCTCTCACCCCGGAGCCTGAGCCAGGGTTGTCCTAAGAGGGCCCGGCAGCCACTGCCTTCAAAACAGTCCTCCCTCTAAATGGTCCCTCCTTGGCCCTCCCCCACCACTCTGAGCGCTGCTCTTACAGTGCTTTGGGGCCTGACTTAAGCCTCTGATGACCAACCCTCGACCCCACAGTTGTCCACATTAATGAGCCTCATCTCCGTAATTGCTTCCCCGTAATTCCATCAGACGAGACCGTGCCCTTTGCTGGTGTGCCTGCCGCCAGTACAATCTCCAGATGCCTCCCCAAGTAACGCCCCTTTGAGGTGGAAACCTAACACGCTTCTCCTTGAGAGTTTAAACGGGCGGGCACCATGGACGAGGCCTGCCAGGTTCCTGCTGCCGATGATTAGGATGGGAGGGGCGTATTTTCTTATTTTATTGCTTATATAAACTCTTGTTCCAGAAAGCTCTAATGTGTGTGGGAGGGTTCTGGGTTTGCCGGGGCTTTTCCAGTGTTCACCAGGTCCCATTATGAAATGTGGTTTTAAGGGGGGGGCTTTAATGGCCGAGAATGGCACCCATGAATGCACCCCTCTGCCCCCCTGGGTAATTTCAAGGCCCCTTGTGTGTTCACCAAATAGAGGTATAAGGTGAAGATCAGTCCTAGCTTCTTACCTTCCGCTCTATTAGGGGCCTGTTTCTGCCCAGCGGTACTTATGTAAGAAACCTGATGATCTCTGCTCTTTCAAGGCATTTCTTTAACCCTCAACGTCATCTTCACCCCTACCTCTCTATCTGAGCCCCTCTAATTACAAGCTGTGGCTTAAGTGAAGGAAAAACTATATGAATTTTAAAATGTAGGACACGTTTGGGGACAGTTTGCTGACCGAATATGCTATGAAGACCCCCGTCGGTTCACACACACCACCATCATTATGGTCCTCATGGCGATGGGAGCTCCTAGGTTTCTCAAGGTGACAGCACCAGCTACTTTAAGATAGATCTAGAAATGTATCAAAGTAAACTTGGTAATATTATTCTTTCCCCTGCCAGAGACGGCCCAGGCCCAGATCTCTGTTTAAGCGGAAAAGAAACTGATCCTTTAACAAAGGCAAAGGTAAATTCCTGTATGGCCTCTACATTCCTTTCCCCAGCGGGGTGGGGAGGGGGGGGGACAGTTTTCGTGGACGCATGAGGAGCCTTAACCTAAGAAATAAAGATTGGGGGGAGGGGGAATTTCTCAGCAGGCATATGCCCATATACACATATATACATAGATTTTCTTGCACAATCATATCCATTGCTAATATTTATAGGAAGGCATTTAACCACACATACAAAACATCCATCCACCTATACTATCTCCGCAGGGAAATAATTTTCTCTTTCCCTCTGCTGAACTCACATAATTCCCCCACCCCTTGTTCCAATCTTAGAATGGAGTCCTTTGGGGGCAGCTGCAAAGCATTCTCCCCAGGACAGATGGAACCACCCTTCCTCATCTACTCTGTGGGTGGGTTTAGTGAGTCAACACAGGCTGAGGGGTGTGCTGGGGGTTTGTGTTTGAGGCTTGCCTGGCTGATTATTGTCAATAACAATTATGAGAACTATAATACCTAATAAAGATGTTTTTTCTTCCAAGTCCCATCTAGAGTTCTTTTATTTGGGTGTTTTTGCCAAGTCTTACTCAATTTGACTTCAGTTTAAAAAACAATAACAACAACAAAAAACATTTAACACTTAATTGCATCTCCAGTGTAGACATAGGACAAGAAAAAGACTTGAAATGGGATGCATTCCGGTCCACGTGTGCTTGCTCTGGGCCACCGTATGGGGACTGCTGGGGGCCTGGAGAGAGCTGCGTCAAATTCAGATGGCCTCGAAAAAAGAAGCAGGTATTATTGAGAGCAAGGAATGTTCCAGGTCAGAAATGAAGTGTCAGCAACTCTCAATAGAGTCACCTTTTCATTTTCTAATCCTTCTTCCTTTTGTCTTAAAGTGGAAATGTTACCCGAGAAATGAGGACCTGGGTCATGGTTTGCATACACACACACACACACACACACACACACACACACATACACCCCGCAAATAAACCTGCAGGATCACTGGGGACTTTCTCCAAATTAAAGCAGGGAGGGAGGTTTATTTTAAATTAAAAGCCAATCTATTTATCTCTTAAACATAAACAGATATAGAGACCTAGGACCTAGGAGGCGGTATTTTCGCTGGAAGTTCCATTTGCTGCCTGGTGCAACGTTCTCAAGGCGGCTCTTCGCAGGGAGCAGCGGGCGAGCGGGTGCTGCCAGGCGGCCGGCTCTGCTGCCGGGGCACCGGGCTAGGCCTCGCCGCCCATCCGGCCCGCGGCCCCGCGCCCCGGGGTTCCCAGTGACCCGCTTTCCAACGCGCACGAGGCTTGCTCTTTTCTCCTCATGCCCCCAAGACACCTAAATCGAGCAAAGCGAAGATGCACAGGGCTGCTTTCCTTTTGCTTTTCCTTTTTTGCTCCTGTTTTCCCGGCTGTGGTTTTTTTTTTTTTTCTTCTCTTCTTGCTCGAATCAAGAAACTTGGGGCCCCAAAGACCTAGGCCAACCCTCATTTCCCGAAGCTTCGGACGGATCCAAGGTGCGGGTAGACGCGGAGAGGACAGGGCACCCTCGGCACGGGGCCACCAACGGGAGGGACAGTCCCCAGAGAGGCTACCTTTTCCGCGCACCTCCGCTGCACCAGTTTCACAGCTGGGCACACGACGGTCAGCAGAGATGATTACGGAGTTCGGGGTAGGAATGGGGCGCGGGTCGGGGCGGGGGTACATATTCAGCTTCGAAGAATGGGACGTGGCAAACCGAAGGCCTTGGTAGGTGAAGCGTCCTCTCCTCCCAGCTCCGCAGCGCTTCCCGGCCTGGCCTTTGCGCCGGGACCGCCAGATGCCCCCGCCTCGGCCCCTCTCCCCTCACCCTCATCCGGGTCTCCTTCCCGTCCACCCCGGGCCCTGCGGCCCCGACCACCGCAGCCCACACTCTGCAAAGGCTCGGACTGAGCCAGAAAGAGCGGCGGAGCGGCGCAGCCCGTAAGGAGGTACAATGGGAGGAGGGTGGGAGAGGACCCGGCCGGAAAGTCACTTCTCAGCACCCCCTTTACTTCCCACGAGCAGAGCGCAAGGGTGAAAGCCCTTCGCGAGGGTTTTGTTTTGTTTTTTGAGGGGGGGGGGCATTTTCCACCTCATTGCATCCTCCCTGACTCCCCTTTACTCCTCCCAGCCTTCTCCATCCTCCACCCACGGCCTGGGCTTCTCCCCCCAGGACCCGGCGATTCATCAGCCCCCAGCGACGCATCCTCACCCTCCCCAGATACCTTCCTTCCCATCCCCAAACGCCCTCCTTCCCCACTCCCACACACACTCTAAAGAAGCCAAAACAACAGCGGAATCCTCAACCCAGAAGGAAAACGACACATTTCTCCTTCAGACTTAGCGCTGGTTCCAGATCCTACGCCAGAGGGGACCGAGCCGCTGAGAAGCCGGCCTGACTTGCTCTTTCTGGCTCCGTGAACCTCCAAATCCCAGCCCCGCCCCCGTCCCAGGCCGAAGGAGATAGGGCCCTTCCGTCCACTGGACCTGGTTTCTGTTTTAAAAAGAACTAAACTCTTCCTTTCCCTCAGCTGCTGGGCCCACCAGGGTGCAGAGTTATTGATGCAAGCCTCCCCTGGATTAACAGGCCAGTGCCCTGAAATAACCTTCAGAGCACTGGTCTCAAGGTCACGTGCCCAAGGAAAGGGGCCGGTTAGCCTCCAGAGGCCACACACAGGTCAGGAGCAGAACGTGCCTGACAAAGGTCGTGCCTCGGAAAGCTTGTGACACGCAGGAAGGTGCACCTGGACGTCACAGGGGGGCTTCCCTGCAGCCCCTCACACATACCCAGATTGATGTGGCAATATTTATTCCCATTTAATTGAGACACTGGTTTAATTTCACATGGCTTCAGCTTACGGCTCAAAGGGGTTTTCTACAGCTCTTTTCCCCAGTGCCTCTACAGAAACTAATTGCTGTTAATATCCAATTCTGGCTTTATTATTCGTTAGCCAATTATGTATCCCATAGCCCGGGCCCCTTGCTGCTTACTGTCTCTGCTGGAATCAGCAAACACTAGGCCTGGCTTCTGCTTTTTTTTCCTTGCCTCTATTCAAACCCTTCCCCCATCCAAGATGATTTACTGGGCACATCAGTCATTTTGTTTGTTTGTCCCAGCACTTAGCCCAGTTGGGGCGGGGTGGGGGGGGGTGGGGTGGGGGGGGAGTGGAGTTGTTACTTTCAGGCTTTTTTTCCCGCCTTTTGAGGGAGATTTTTCCTTTGCAGTTGAAGTAAATAATTCCCACTTTTTAAAAAAGAGAATTTAAGGTTTTCCTCCCTCTTCACCACCTCTGGGCTTGCTTTCTCTGGAGCCATTTTTGGAGGGGCACTTTTCAATCAGAAGAAAGCATGGGGCCTCAGCCTCGAGTTCCCCCCCTCCCCCCTCCCTCCCTTCCCCTCCCCTCCCCAGAAGCCCAGCCAGGGCCGATCTGAGAGCTAGCACACATGTATAACACCGTCGATTCACACGGAGAGCTCGGACCACGTCATTTCACATTTCGAGGAGGGAAACTTGAAAAAGCGATTTGGGAAATCTCCCTTTTCGGAGATGAAGAGGGAAGCTTTTGTCTCTTCTGCCATGGATGCCCTGGAAGCAGCTCCTGCTTTACTTCCTTAGCATGTGGAGCTGTCGCAAGTGGGGGCAATAGCCTTAAAAAAGAAAAAAAAAAGAAAGAAAAAGTGTTCTTTTGCCTCGTTTTATTTGTGTGTTCATTGATATATGGAAGCAAGCATTTCCCATTACGGGTGCTCTGGAAACAGAAAAATAAAAGTAAAAATCATAGCTACAGCAGGGAGATCCTTCTTTGTCTGTTTTCCTTTCTTCCCCCATTTTGAAATAAAGCTTTAAGTGCTCTAATGTGCTCTTACTACCTTGAAGAGTTCTATAGCAAACCTGCATCATGTCAGCATCAGAACTGAATGGAGAGAAAACAAAATGTCAGAGCAGCTGGCTTTGGCTGAGGCATACCATTGCCCCCCCGGAGGCCCGGCCCCTTCTGCTGAGGAGGCCAGAGGCTTTCATTCTGGCCTGGGAATCCTATGGTCAGGTTTTTCTTAGGGGGGATGTAGGGGCGAGTGTTGTGTCAGGCTGGGACATTGTTAAGAAGGTGCCTTACACATAAGGCTCAATAAATACCACCCAAATTGGCTGTAATTAAATCAGCAGCATCTGCCCTTCTGCTTTTGCTGCAAAAAAAAAAAAAAAAAAAAAAAAAAGCTACAATTATGCATTAAGGCCTCTTGGACACAGAATAGATAGAGTGGCTCATCAGCAAGAAAGGGGCTTAAAAATGTTTCTGCTTCATCCTTTAGCCCCAGCCTTGCTTAACTCATCCAGATGTGCGGACTTAGATTTTCAAATAGTTCACGCATGGTAGAGAGATGACATACAAGCCCAGTCCCAGACATAAATTCAAAGAGTAAAAAACTCTCCTTTGAGCCCTTCTATCTTCCTTGTAGAGCACTTGTTTTCCTTTCTAGTAACCCCTATATTCAAATCTTTCCGTTCACCACCCCGAATTCACATCACAGCCAAGGTCTTCCCAACCGGGATATGCCATAAATAAATATCAATTTCTCTTTCCTTCTACACGCCTCCCCCAGCCCCTTGAAAATGTCTATATTCTCAATGGTCAAGAGGTGTTCGGAGAAAAGCAGTGAGGTTAAACCATCTCACATAAACATGTGAATTGCTTAGTCTCGACTTTCCCAGAGATATTTACATCTTAGAAGAGGCACTTAGATAACAAGTGGAGCTTGGAGTTTCTCATAAAAGCATCCAAAAGGGGGGAGAATAACATCAACTTCCCCGCTTTTTGTGTGAGGATAGCATCCTCACCCCTTCCTTCCAGATTTACGGATGCTCCAAACATATCGATATGACCCAGTTAATAAGAAAACGCGTTTCAAGAACCTCAGGTGAATCCACTTTGGTTTCCTCTCCCAACTGAAGCCTGGTAGGAGCGCGCTGAGCCTGTAACAGAGACACCTGTGATTTTTGCATATTAACTGCTTTCAGTCTAGGTTAAAGCCACCATCTTTAAAGCCAGACCGGTCCTGTCACTTTGCATAACTGTGAATTCTGATTTCATTGTTCCATGAAGAATCACACTTAATTATTTGATCAAATACTGGACGATGTGACCCAGTGAGCCCAGTTCACTACGGTACCTCAAAGTAGACTCAAAGGCATTCCAGGTGAACCTAGGAATTGAATAGTGTACGCTCAGGCCACCCAAGATGGCTTTTCTCTTGCCCTCTGTACCTCCCCTGCTCAACCAGTACCTGCTTAACCCTAATCACGTGACTGACCTTCCTCCATGGTTGCCCCGGCCCCAGGTGGTGATTGTTCTAATCTTTCGATCAGAACATCTCCACCTTGATAGCTCAAGGAGAGGAGGGGCATGCTCCTCTGCTGGTTTCCCTGGTAACGGACGAGCCCACCTGACAGCAGTTCCCGCTATAACTGGTAACCTCCCTACCCCACCCCCAGGGAAGACCGCCTCCATGTCCTGCCCCACACTGTGGGCTGTGGCTCCAGGACCTCGCTTCAGACATGTAAGTTTCCCCATGCATTAACTATTGATCCCGCTGTCGCTGCCTCTGAGCTTTTCCTTCAGTCTTGAAGCTGGACAAGTACACGCCTTGTAGGCCTGCAGGGTGAAGCACTTGACTTTGGTGCATCCCCGTGCTGGTTTTGTTTACTCTCCTCACCCTAGTCGGTCTTCCCTTGCCTACGTGGAGTTCCGTCATCTCCTTGACACCCTGACGGCATCCATTCCCATGGTGCATCTGCATTGCAAACGATACAAAGCCAGGACTCAGAGCAGGTTCTTGCAGGGCGAGATGCAGAGTGGGTTGTGACTTTATGTAGTGAGCTCGAGGCCAGCACATTCCTATGATGACGGAGCCTTCCTGGGTTCCCACCAGCCTCTTAGAAAACTTGGTCTTGGAAAATGTCGAAAGTCTCTCCCTGGTTTCCCCTCTTTCCCTTCCGCCTCAGCGTCTTGCCGCCTTCGCCTGGATGATTAATCAACAGCAACAGCCTAGCTCGAGAGGTTAGGAGCGTGATATCGCCACCAGCCTGTACCCACCCCTGTTTCGATAAACCTGTCTTACCCAATTCCCGAATCACTCCTCATACTACTGACTAAAAACTATCCTTGGGGCTTCCCTGGTGGTGCAGTGGTTGAGGGTCCGCCTGCCGATGCAGGGGACGCGGGTTCGTGCCCCGCTCCGGGAAGATCCCACGTGCCGCGGAGCGGCTGGGCCCGTGAGCCATGGCCGCTGAGCCTGTGCGTCCGGAGCCTGTGCTCCGCAACGGGAGAGGCCACAACAGTGAGAGGCCCGCGTAACGCAAAAAAAAAAAAAAGGGGGGGGGGGAAACTATCCTTGGCAGCATTTAGGGCGGCTAGGAAAATTATCTAATGTGATACCAGGGCCTTTCAGAAGTCTGGAGGGATTTGATCTCTTCCATTTCTTGAGGCTTCCAGGATATTACAAAATTAAGAAATGCCAAAGCAGGGTTACCAAAATGGTGATGTATTTTATATGCTTATAGTTACGAATTTGAAATTAAATGATTCATATATGCTTTCATTTCTGTTACTATACCTATGCTGTATGTATAACATCTTCAGATATATTACCAAAAAGTCTGCATATGAGGTCCTTTGTCATTCAGGCACCCAGGCAGAAGGCCAGAATCGCAAACAGCCTCCTATGCCTAGGCCTAGCCCCTAGTCCCCGGAGAGAGCATAGCACAGTGTGTATGACTTTGGGTAAATTGCTAAATCTTTCTGAGCATCCTTTGTAAAAAGGTGATGATAATAATGCTATCTACTTCATAGAGTTGTTTGTGGAATAAATTAAATAATGCATGTTAAAATGTTTAGCAGAGTGCAAAGCACTCTTCAATAGAAATATAAAGCAAGAGTGTACAAAATTTAAAACTCTGTAGTAGCCACATTTTAAAAAGTGAAAAGCAACATGTAACGTTGATTTTAATCATATGTTTTATTTAACCCAATATATATAATCCCAAATATTATGATTTTAACATTAATCAACATAAAAAGTATCAATGAGATGTCTAACATTCTTTTATTCAGACTAAATCTTCAAAATCTTACACTTACCATGCGACCCAATTCAGATACTGAATTTTCAACAGAAAGACTTGCTTCCTATTCGATTTCATAAAATTTGTAGTTGAAGAAAGAAATTCACACACCCAAGTTAGTTTCAACCATTCTTAAATGTTTTCTAATAACCTAATAGAGTACTTGCTCTAGTAGGTCTGTGTTTGAGCATGGACCTGAGGATATGGGGAGGGGGAAGGGTAAGCTGTGACGAAGTGAGAGAGTGGCAGGGACACATACACACTACCAAATGTAAAATAGATAGCTAGTGGGAAGCTGCCGCATAGCACAGGGAGTTCACCTCTGTGCTTGGTGACCACCTAGAGGGGTGGGATAGGGAGGGTGGGAGGGAGGATGACGCAAGAGGGAAGAGATATGGGAACACATGTACATGTATAACTGATTCACTTTGTTGTAAAGGAGAAACTAACACACTATTGTAAAACAGTTATACCCAAATAAAGATGTTTAAAAAAATAGAGTATTTGTTTTAAAGCTTAAATTAAATCAAAGATCCCATTCTTCGATTGCAGTAGCCACATTTCAAGGGCTCAGTAGCCACATGTGATTAGTGGCTACCTCATCAGGCAATGCAGGTTTTAGCATAATGCCTGGCATATAGTAAGTGCTCAATAAACACTTACTAGCCATTTACTTAGGGCCCCACCTCTCCCCAGATGGGAATAGGGAGCAGCTCCTTCTCTTCCCTCAGACTCCATACTGGCAGCCAGGCCCATTGTTTGCTCCAAGCACAGCCTGTGAGATGTGCCCACATCCAGCAGCTCCAGGGCCTCTTCAGGTACAATTGCACAGTCACTGATGAGGCCATTTGCCAGAAACATCTCCCTGACTTTCCCCACTGTAACTCTAGGAAGGCTTTCAGAATCTCCAGGATTATTTTGCTACGTGCATGCGTGTAAGGAGCAAGGATAGTGAGGCTTTTGTGGAGGGTTATTCTTGGAAACATGAACTTGGTACATCTGTACAGCAGGAAAGACAGAACTAACATGGCCACACCTGTGACTGAAATTTGTTCCTATTTACAGACCAAACTGGATATGGGAGAAGGTAGATGTGAGTGGGACACCCTAAATTTATCCCTGTGCTAATTCTTGTGCTGTTGATTACAATATTCTCAGCTTCCCCAGATTCATTTGCAAGCAACTTTTATTGAAATCTTGCTGTTCGTCAAATACTGCTGTCGGCCAGGAGGAATTTGTGGATACATAGGACTCCCTCCCTCAATAACCTTGGAGTCCAGTAGAAAAAAATAGGACAAGTACATAAATAATTATGACAAAGCCAAATGTGGTCAATGTCATACAAGAGAAACAGTCAAAATGCTAGAAGAGTTCAAATGAAAGAGATGCCTTCTCCAGTGAGAGGGTTAGGGAAACTTCAGGAAGCAGGTGGAATTTGGGGGTGGGAGGAGCAGCCTATATGGTAAGATTAGCAAGAGCACCGTCCCTGGCGTGAGGAGGGTTTGCAGGACAAAGCATAGGTATAATGACACTCTAGCAGAAAGAAAGTTTGGGGCCAGATTGCATGAGGGGATTGCTGGATCATATAGTGTCTTAGTCAGCCCAGGCTGCCATAACAAAATACCACAGACTAGCTGGCTTAAAGAACAGAAATTTATTTCCTCCCAGTTCTGGAGGCCAGAAGTCCAAGATCAGGGCGCCAGCATGGTCGAGTTCTGGTGAAAGCTCTCTTCCTGGCTTGCAGATGGCTGCCTTCTAGCTGTGTCCTCACATGGCAGAGAGAGACAGAGAGGGGGCTCTAGTCTGGTCTTGTAAGGGCCATGATGATGACCCCACCCTCATCTAAACCTAATCACCTTCCAAGTACCATTTGCCATCCCAGATACCATCACTTTGGGAGTTAGGGCTTCAACATATAAAGCTGGGGTTGGGGGGAGACACAATTCAGTCCACAGCACATAGGAGTTCTATTTTTAATTTTTTGAGGACCTGCCATACTGTTTTCCATAGTGGCTGCACCATTTTGCATTCCTACCAACAATGCACGAGAGTTTTGATTTCCCTACATCCTTGCCAACACCCTGTAGTTTCTGGTTTCGGAGCGGGGAGGTTGTTTTGTGTTTTGCTTTTAGTAGCCATCCTGATGGATGTGAAGTGATATCTCATTGTGGTTTTGACTTGAGTCTCCCTAAAGCTGAGAGATGTTGAGAAGCTTTTCAAATGCTTATGGGCCATTTGTATGTCTTCTTTAGCAAAATGTCTCTTCAAGTCCTTGGCTCATCTTTTTAAATCAGGTGATTTGCTTTCTGCTGTCACTGTGACAACTGAGTTGGCAAAGCCGAGGATGGCCTGTCAGATGGAGTGGGAGTATCGATCCTTTACCCCCTGAGTGGTGTCTTGCTGTCCTAAGACTAGTATCAGGTAGTTGCCCTGGTCAGCTGCATGCCGGCTGATCACCATGTGTCTCCTGACAGTTTGTGCTTAAATCCTCAAAACATCCTCCTTGGCTGAGTCTCTGAAACCCTTCCTACACCTTGCCTGCCTCTAATTCCTGAGAGCTAGGCTTGCTCTCTGGAGGGCTCCTACTCCAAACCCGATAAAGGACTTAAAACAGCAGTACTCTCACATCCCTGACCTTGACCTCTAGCATGTTATTCAGAACTCTGATGATTTCAAGTGACAGAAGCCCAACTTGAACCAGCTTAAACATGAAGGGGAATTTATTGTCTCATGGAATCCAGTTGTTACTGAAGGACAGCTGGAAACATGGACTCAAAGATCCTTCTCTACTTCTCCAGAGTCGGCTTCCCTCTGCACATATTTAATTCTTCTCTGTTTCTTTGAACTGGCCTCTGCTCACAGGCCCACACAGCAAGAACCATGCCCACTGGGATTTCCCAGACCTTACATTTTACAGCCCAGATTAAGTCAAGTGCCCACCCCTGGACCAATCAACTTGACCAAAGGGATGGAAAACCCTGATTGGTCAAATGGGAGTTAGATGTGTGCATGGAGCTCCCATGGTAACCGTGGAAGGGAGGGAGGGGCAGCTGCCTAGAAATAAGTACTGGTCATGTAATATCACATGTATTACTGCCAATGTCCTGTGAATGGTGCATCTGGAGTTGTGCAGTGCATACCCCATGTGCTGGAGGTTCTGGTAGAATATCTTATTTCTGGACTCCAATCTACTAGATTGGTATCTTCTTCCCACATCCTCCCTCCTCAGAAAACCTCAGCACAGGGTCCATCACATTCTCTGGAGTCCTATGGTTTGAAATGCTGACCATTTCTCCTAACCCTCAAGACAAGGACCCAGCACACTTCAGCATCCAACTTTAGTGTATGACAGAAGCTGGTTTGGAGACCATAAATTGTTACCTTTCTCTTTTTTTTTTTTACCAACTGTATAACATTTGGTGCTTTTCACAACACACCACACTGCTTCTGTCTTACTGTGCTCTCTCCCTAGCAAGGCACCAATATGTCTTGTCTCCTCCCTAAAAAAACAAAAAAGGGAGAAAAGCACCAGAAATGCCCATGCTCACCTCTCCCAAAGGTTCCTTGACATAGAGCAATTTGGAACCTAAAGGAAATCCCTGTGGAGAGGCCCTGCCCCCAAGTCTCACTAATTCTGGATTTAATTCTCTCCTATGAGCCAGGCATTGAATTACTGCCCTCCCCACCATACCTCCTGTTTTCCATTGTCTCATCTAATAAAGGTTCCAGATCTGAAAGTCCCCGAGACCCTAACCCTAATCCAATTAAACTCTGCAAAAGCAACTAGACTCGAGAAAGACAAAGAGGTGAAGAGGTTAATAGCAGACAGAGCCTCCACTGACAAGCTAAATTAGCCTGCCCACCTCAGGAGAAATGGTAAAAGCAGATTACTAAGACTGCTGGTGGTGATTAACATTTGCTCAAAATTTTAAGTAGCTGATTTTTTTTTCCAAGTTAAATGTTAACCTGAGGATAGAGGGACAGTAGCCATGGGAGAGAAATATGAAGAAGGAAACAGAAAGACCAGCCTGCCGGGTGGATGTCTTTCTTCCCAAAGAAAACAGGAAGACGAGACTGCTGGGTGGATATTGGGATTTAGGATGCTGAGGAAAACTTTCCCATTGGATCTTGTCTCCTTCCCAGGTAGGAGAGATGGAGATTTTCAACATCTTCATTT
The DNA here is from genome assembly GCF_026419965.1 of Kogia breviceps. Taxonomy (NCBI): domain Eukaryota; kingdom Metazoa; phylum Chordata; class Mammalia; order Artiodactyla; family Physeteridae; genus Kogia; species Kogia breviceps. Next base: position 109,515,004 of record NC_081317.1, on the reverse strand, counting down.
CTCAGAGAAGTTGTATGCCAGGAAGAGAATGGAAACAGGGAAGCATCTACCAAACCTGACCTTGGAGGGGCTAGATCGGGAGCTACCTGGAGGCCTTCCAGTTTTGTATTCTGTCTTAGTCAATTTGGGTTGCTGTAACAAATACCATAGACTGGGTGGCTTAAACAACAGATGTTTATTTCTCACAGTTCTAGAGGCTTGAAGTCTAAGATTAAGGTGCTAGTCAATTCAGTTCCTGGTGAGGTCCCTCTTCTTGGCTTATAGACAGCTGTCTTCTCCCTGTGTCTTCACGTGGCAGAGAGAGAGCTCTGGTCTTTTCATCTCCTTATAAGGGTGCCAATCCCGTCATAGGGGCCCCACCCCAAGGACTTCATCCAAACCCAATTACATCCTAAAGGGCCCGCCTCCAAATATCAACACATTGGAGGTTAAGATTTCAACATATGGATTTGGGGGAGGGTTACACACAACCAGTTCATAGCACATCTTTGTGAACCTGTCTGTGGGGTGGATTTGTTCTGATGCAATAAGTAGCTGACACTGTGGAAAAGCACCATCTCCACTCAGTGTTTCCAGGCACTTGGGTGCATCAGGACAATATTCTCGGTGCAAATAAATATCTTGATTTCCCTTGAGATCCTTTAACACAGGGGTCCCCAACCCCTGGGCCACAGACTGGTACCGGCTCTGCAGCCTGTTCGGAACCGGGCCACACAGCAGGAGGTGAGCAGCAGGCTAACAGGCAAAGCTTCATCTGCTGCTCCCCATGGCTCCCCGTCGCTCGCATTACCGCCTGAACCATCCCCCCCCTTCCCCGTCTGTGGAAAAATTGTCTTCCACGAAACTGGTCCCTGGTGCCAAAAAGGTTGGGGAGCGCTGCTTTAATAGAGGTTTCATTTACCATGATGAAGAGTAGAAAGATTACGATGTGACCGTTTGTGTGACTACCTATGCATTGTTAGTAGGATGTCAGTGTGGATAGAAATTCAGCCCTTCAACAACCAGTGAGGCACAGCACCGAGGGACAGAACATCAGTGGGCACATATTAAGGCACTAATATAGACATCTGGGAGGAAACGGAAGAATGGGACATGGATCTTACCTTTTAGGAATTTATAATACAGGAAAGAGAAGACTTACGTATAAGTGGCTAAAAATATAATGGAAAGCACATAGAGTGCTGTAAAAAGGTCATGTCGTTTCAAGAATGTAAAATAGTGCAGACACTGTGGAACACAGTATGGCAGTTCCCCCCAAAATTAAAAAATAGATCTACCATAAGACCCAGCAATCCCACTGCTGGGTATAAACCCAAAAGAAATGAAAGCAAGAACTCAAACACATACATGTACACACATGTTCATAGCAACATTACTCACAACAGCCAAAAAACGTGAAGGCAACCCAGGAATCCATCAACAAATGAATGGATAAAGAAAACACAGTATACACCTACAATGGAATACGACTTAGCCTTAAAAAGGGACAAAATTCTGACACATGCTACAACATGGATGAACTTTGAAGACATTGTGCTAAGTGAAATAAGAGAGTCACGGAAGGACAAATACTGTATGTCTCCACTTGTATGAGGCCCCAGAGTAGTCAAATTCATAGAGACCTAAAATAGAATGGTGGTTGCCTGGGGGGGTGGGGGGAGTAATATGGGTTATTGTTTCAGTTTCAGTTTCAGAGTTTCAGTTTTGCAAGATGAAGCGTTCTGTGGATGGATGGTGGTGATGGTTGCACAATAATATGTATGTATAATACTTAATATCACTGAACTGTGCACTTAAAAATGGCTATGATGGTAAATTTTATATATTTTTACCACAATTTTAAAATTTTTAAAAAATATTTCATACAATTTTTGAAGCTTACTTTCCATTTACAGTTATTTAAAAATATTGGCTCTATTCCCCGTGTTGCACAATACATCCTTGAGCCTATCTTACACCCAATAGTTTGTACCTCCCACTCCCCACCTCTGTTTTTCCCCTCTCACACACAATTTTTTAAAATATCATGTTGTTTCAGATGAGACTTCCTAGAAAAGGTGGCACTGAGCTGGGCTTGAAAGGGCAGATGAATTTCAATAGGTAAAGAAGAGGAAGAAGGACATTAGAGGCAGAAGGAAGGACATGAAATGTCCAAGGGCAGTGAAGTTTCGATAGGTAGGCACAATGAATTAGGTTTAAGTTTCCTGGAACAAAGTGTTCAGGAAGGAAAATAAGGTTAAATAGCTGTTGAAGCCAAGACAGCACAGTCTCAATGGCTAGACCAAGGAATTTGGCTTCTGTCCTCTAAGCCAGCATATCCAGCATTTCCATAGTGTGTTCCACAGAAGGCTAGTTACCTGAGATGCTGTGGGGGGGAAAAAAGCAGGGGAAGGGAACCATAGTTGAATAAGCCTGGGAGACATTGCGTAACGCTATAGGCAATTTACAATGCCATATAAGTCCTGACGTAAAGAAACCTGACTCATTTTGTTTAACCTAGTGTTGCCAAACTCATTTGATAATGCTACCCTTGGATTCTCACAACACCTGTCAACATCCTTCAAGAGGGTGTTCCACACGTTGAGAAACGCCTCTCTAGGACAAGAGAGCTGTTGGAGATTTTTGAGCAGAGGCATTGTCATAGTCAGAGTTTTGCTTTAGGAAGGCTCATCGGACAGCAGGTGGATGAGTGGATTAAGGGGAGCTGGGACAAATGACTAGAACTGTGGATGATATGTCATTAAGGATGGGGCACATGTCAGATTTCTATAATCCCAGTTTGAAAAAGTGTCAGAAACACCAGAGACTTTTCAAGCATGGAGAAGATACCACCTTACTGAAGTCAGGTGCTAGCAATCAGCAGATACCCCCACCCCAAATTTTTACTCATCCTACCTTGAAGCACAACATCTTCCCCTCTAGGTCCATCCTTTGGGTGTTGGTCCAGATCTCCTCAGGCCCCAGAGTCAGATGAAGTGAAGCATTGGAGTGGCTCATACCAGCTCATGAGAGCTATTTAGGAATTTCATAAGAACCATTGGTAGAAGTCTACCATGGCAGGAGTATTTATACCATGGAAGTCAGTCAGCACTACAAATGTGTTCTTTTGTTTTTTGGAGATTGGTTTACCAATGCACTACTGAGCAGATGTCAAGATGGGATTGAACATGTAAGGATTCTATTCAGGAAAGCATCTGTATGAGAAAAAAAATGGGAAGGGGGACAAGAAAGGCTGGGAAAGCCAAGTCATGCAGCAAAGCAAGTCTGACCCCAAGTGAGGGAGGAGGGAGGGAAGAATAGCTAGTGGAAGTACCCTAAATTATATATGCATTTGAAGGACAGTTCTGCAAGGCTGTTGGAGAGTCCTTGAGCCAAAGTCAGCCATCATTGGAGGTCTCCCAGGAACCAGCCTAAGTATCCCTGTAGTACTCTGTCATTTATAAGGAGCACCCAATGGGAAGTGTGGCCTCAGTGTAAATAATGGCAATGATTTTCTGAGCCCAGCAGCCAGGGCCCTGACTAATAATGCCCTTGTTGTTTGTCGACCATGGGGCACATTCTCATTACCACCACAGTCCACACCTTGGGCTGCACTAGAAGTTGCAGGAAGCAGCTCCTTCAAGGTTCCATGGGACATTTTTCCCTGAAGGATAAGCCAACAGCCTCCACCACTGCAGCTGATCTTGGGACTACAACTGAGCATCCTCATCCCTCCTCCACTCTTTATTCTAAACTCTCCTCACCCTTGTTCTCAATTTGGCAGGTGTTAGTGTCTTACCTGATGGTATTGAACTTCATTCCTGAAGGGTCTAAATTCTTGATCATTGTACCCTTCTCAGTTTGGAGTGGCTGCACATGTCTATTCACAGTTACAGTGAGAAAAGGGAGAGCCAGGAGGCACCCCAGTGGGTTGCCTGGTTTCCGCACTCTCACCTCCTCCTGCTGATGAAGGTCAACGACTCCTCTCAATATGATGACCCCCCCTTTTCACCCACTGACTCCAAAGTGTCCTGGCAGCAGCCTTAACTTGTAGTTCAGTGGGTCTCTTGCTGTGTCTCCTAGCAAAGGTATATTCTCTTTTGGGACCAGGACTTCAAACCCTGCAGAACACAGAGTTGCAGGAACATGAGACAAAAAATCTGCCCAGTGGGTCATTAAGAGTGATGTAAGTGGGGTTACTTCTGAGTCTACCTTTGGGTCTTGTTAACTTTAATAATATAACAGCCAGTTATTTTAGCAGCAAAAGTGAGTTTATTCAGGAATAGCCAGAGGAATTACAATTCATGGTATGTGAACTACGGTAGACCATAGGCAAATTCAGAGAACAAGGAAGGGGGACTTGCTTTTAAAGGGAGAAGGGTAGAGTTGGGAGGGGCTGTAATAACCAATGCCCATTGGAGGAAGCTGAAAATCCAATATGGAGGCTTCTCATTGATTGGGCTGCTACAGTCTCTGATTGTCTGGACTGTCATCAGAGGGAGGTAAGTTTTTCTTCTTCTTCCAGGTGGATAGTAAAGTAGGCAAAACCTTCCTGTTAAGAGATGTAGGCCTACATCTCTTTCTGTTTGGATAGTTGATAATGCATGGCAGGGCATGAGAGCTCCCCATAAAAGCCTACCCTGACTCCAATTTTAGCTGAGATTTCTTTAATTAATTCCACATTTCCCCCTTTTGATCAAGATCTTTCCTCAAAAGCATTGCTGATCAAAAGTCAGGATGTCTGCATATAGTGTTTTGTCCCTTAGTGCCAGGAAGACCCTTCTCTGTTTGTTATGTCTCACATTTGAGGGAAAGTACACAAATCAGAAACCTCATTAGGCTGCATTCGATTAACAGGGAAAGGTAGTACGGAGAACTCTCAAGCATTTCTTTTAAAAGTCCATATTTAGTCAATGTCCCAAGTACTAGAAATTATCTCCAAGCACTGAGTTAGCATCATCTTATTAGGCACGTCATGTTTATAAATGTTAAGACAAGCAATAGGTACAGAACTTAATCACAGTATACAGTGCAGAATTTAAAACAACATAATAAACTCAGTTTGCAAGATGATTCTAAACCAGGAGCCCATACTTGAAGGTAGCCAGCTGAATAAATCAAAAGATAGTGGGTTGTTAAGTGAAATTTGCTGTAACCAATGTGCTTGCTCTTTAAGTTTATATAATTGGATCTCTAATTTCCCAGAGGCCTTTATGCACCTGCAGCAAGAGGTGTTTGCTATTGCACAGACACCTCCTTGCTCAAGTGAGTAAGTAATCATTGGCTACGTGGTTATCCAAAACCACCGTGGCCAATGAGTTAAGTGACCATTGCTGAGCTGAAAATGTGTTAGCCACAGAGTCAGCTAACTATCCTAATATCAGAGAGGGATTCCTGTCCATACGTTCATTGGTGCTCACTCTGATCCATGGAAAGAAAGCTCTACCTACAGAGGCAAAGCCAGAATCACATACACTTCCTGTAAGTTCTCACTTATGGAAGCTATAGAGGCTTAATGGGATGAGCCAATGAAAGGCTTCTGTTCGGTTCTGTACGGCGAATAGGACAGTGAATACAGCAAGGGCATGCTGTCCTTATATTCTCCAGGTATCAAACTGATGAGTTGCCCAAGCATAAAGGCCACTGCCAAAACTTCCACATGTGAAGGTGTAACCATGGTGTGTACATAAGGCCCCCACAGAAGTCATAATATCTATAGATTAATTCACTGCCATAAAGGTGTTAGCATTATTTAACCAAGGCTCAGACATTATGTTGTTACACACCAAGAGGTTACCTAGATAAACAGATATGTCAGCAAATTTACAGATGATCCAACTTGCATTGCCAGCTCCACAGGAGCTTTCATATAAACATTCAAAAGATCTTATTTTCCCACAAGATTGGGTCAAATTGAAGCAAGAAGTAATTTTAAGTGAGCTTAGCCTTCTGACTCTATAAAATGGGCCCATGGAACAATTTGGACAGACAACAGGATTTGGAACCCCAGTAAAATTACTTATAGAGTGAACCTAAGGACCATTCCTATCTTGGACGGACTGAGGATTCTGCTGGCAAATCCAGCAATCAGAGAGGTTTCCCTCTTTTGCAAAGGATTGGGAAACATGGACGGGGGCTTTGTTCTTCAACTGAAGGGAGGAGGAAAACAAGGTAAGAGACAATATTGAAAAAAGGGTATACAGGCCTGGTCCAGATATCTTGGAAAAGCTGTCAGCCTCATATGTCATCTGCTTCAGATCCTAGTGAGCTTTATCTTCAGGTTGCTGGATGGTGAGCGGGTTCCTCTGGAGTTTAGTGTCTTCTTTAGGTGTGACAGGTGGATCCAGGGGTCTACTCCCTGGAGTTTGGTGGCACAACGGTTAGTTAACAGTACCTGATAGGGACTCATCCAGCAAGGCTGGAGAGAGTTCTTTTGAAGGGGTCTTTTCCCGTACACAAAATTTCCAGGTTGTATGGTGTAATGTGTGGGGTCTTTGTCCCCCAGGAGTGTGTAGCAAAAAGAGTATTCTACCAGGGCATGGTTATTTTTTAATAGAAACAATTAGGTCTTTACAATAGAGAAGTATGTATCCCTTTATCAGCTGTGGAGCAAAAGAAGCAGGAGGCAAGTGCATTCAGTGTCCTTTTACAAGGAGAGCAGACTCCTACTGAACCTATGCAAACGCATACATTTTTATGAAAAATAAGAATATTAAATAAGAGTTTCAGAACTCTTGAGGGGTCAGGTAGGGAGAAAAATATAAATGCTGCAACCTTTGTTGCAAAGATACACTTCAGCAAATTGCTTTAAGTTATAGACAGCTTAAAGAAGCGCAGAAAAAGGGTGGTCCTTTACATCTGGAAAACAAAACCCCAAAGCACTTGGTTTTCCATTAGAGTCTTATAAATTCTTACCCAGTTCAATGCTATGATCTTAAAGTTATCAAAGACCTGTATTCCAGAGTACCTGTCAGAGTCCTTTCCATGAGTTTCTCTGAAGATGAAGCACATTTGCAAAAGTATCTGAGTAAAGTAATAACTGTCTATAAATGACAAAAAGACTTGAAAATTCCCATTAAAGGTTTGATGAGAGTTCATTATAATTGGATTGACAAGGGGATCTGCTTATTTCTGTGACATACATTTTAAAATTATGATGGAAAACATTATATCAGAACATCTTAGAATTTCAGGAATTTCACACAATTTGGAACACTTATATTAACATATCCCTATGCAAATAAAAAGGTTTAGTTTTCCTTCTTATCTGACAGGCTTCTCATTTAATTTAGCATATCACATAAATCTGATAGTTTAACATTTTACCAAATGAGAGATAAATCCTTTGAAATTTTCCAGGAGCCCTCTGGAAGAACTCAAATTTAGTTCAAAGTCAAGAAGACTTCAGTTAGAACCCAATTTTGGGAGTAAGTTTGTCAAAACTATGAAAATGTTTTAGGCATTTGACCAAACAAGACCACAAATCATTATGAAATTATACTTAATTATCTATTTCACCAAAGTAACAAAGATTCCAAAGGCAAATACCAAAAGCTTACATAGTTGTAGGTAAAACTCAGTTCTTTCAATATTGAGAAGGTTCAGTCTTCTTTAGTAATCAAAGACCTGATTAAGACCACGTGAAGTACAGGAAATTATTTTGATAAAACACAAATCTTTGTCTTCTAAGCAGTTTACTTAATAGGTTAAACAAAAAACCCCCAAAAAACAGAAACAAAAACTTTCTCCCATCAGGAGAAGGCCAATAGTAAAAGTGTATTTTCCTCATAGTAATTTTCCAATATGGCACAAAATATGTTTACCAGGAGACCCAAATATCTTCAGTTCCTATGTAAAGGAAAGCAAAAGTAGATGAACCAATATTTGTAGTGTTTCAGTATTTCATCTTATTTGGAAGTGAGCTAGCTATTTAATGATCACCCATCATTTAATTTAACTTAGCAAACCTCTAGATTTTCAAGTTACCAAAAGGTTTCAGGAAGTTATTTTTCAAGCACATATACCTTAAAACATAATTATTTCATCTAAAAACTCTTATCCCATTTTCATCCATCTAAATCATTTGTTCCCAACTATTGTGTTTAGATTGCTCACAAAGCTTTGTGTGATAGTAAAACAGTTAACCATAGTCTTGTTATTTTTCTTGATGACAAATTGTGTAACAAAGATAACATGAACTTATCTGATCAGTAAAGACAGACAGAATGAAAATTATATGCCTGTATTACTTTCAGCATTGATAAATTCAAAGACATGCTTGTTTTAATGAAAACAACCTTAGCCTAGCTTTCATTTACTAAAATTTAATCATAGATAATGTGAACCTGTAGGGAATTTGGGGTCAGTTTTTGTAATATTTCTTTAACTTTTATAAGTACATGTTTGTTTTTAAGCTGATTAAATAGAGCTCTTTACCAATTAATCTTAGCAATACCATCCAGAGGTAAAGAATACCATGCATCTACAACACACATATATAGATACAGAAGAGCATACAGATAGATGCAAACAGGGATCTTATAGTTTTGTTTTAGATTTTAGCCATATCTCAGATACAAACTCAAAAGAATAGTTGAATCTAAATTATTTTTCTGGAAGATGGACTAAGTTAAGGTTACTTGCTCAAATGGCCAAAGTTTTTTGCTTGTTTTGTTTTGCATGCTGTAAGGATACTTTTCTATCTTAGCTGTTTTTGGCGTCTCTTTTTCTTTTAGAAACTCCTACATACCAATCAAAGAATTCATTTCATTGTCTCCCGAGAGGTTTGGGATCCTCTCTTTTAAGGGTGCCCCTTAGGTGGACTTATTTAAAACAAAATTTCCCCCTTTTGAACAAGATGGGTGACTTACCAAAAGGCTTCAACAAACAGACAGAAACAGAAAGCAAGTTTTCTCCTAGGAGTTTTGGAATATATTTGTCTACTGTCAAAAGTCTAGGACTTCTCCTGTGGCGCAGTGGTTAAGAATCTGCCTGCCAATGTGGACACAGGTTTGAGCCCTGGTCTGGGAAGATTCCACATGCGACGAAGCAACTAAGTCCGTGCACCGCAACTACTAAGCCTGCGCTCTAGAGCCCGAGAGCCACAACTACTGAAGCCTGAGCACCTAGAGCCCATGCTCTGCAACAAAAGAAGCCACCACAGTGAGAAGCCAGTGCAGCACAACGAAGTGTAGCCCCCACATGCCACAACTAGAGAAGGGCCTCACGCAGGAACAAAGGCCCAATGCAGCCAAAAAAAAAAAGAGTCTAGGGCGATTGCTACTTTAATCTTTCTTTCTAGTTGTTTATTTGTTCCACTTAAATTAGAAACAGTAATTAGGAGGTTATCATTTGGATCCTCAGAGGGTCCAATTTTAAAGGGGCAGGTTTTGGGACTTCCCTGGTGGTCCAGTGGTAAAGAATCCACTTTCCAATGCAGGGGACACAGGTTCGATCCCTGGTTGGGGAACTAAGATCCCACATTTCGTGGGGCAACAAAGCATGTGCGCCACAACTATTGAGCTTGCGCACCTCAATGAGAGAACCCATGTGCCGCAAACTACAGAGCCCATGCACCCTGGAGCCCACTCACTACAGCTAGAGAGAGAAAACCCTCACGTCACAACTAGAGAGAAGCCCGTGTGCCACAATGAAGAGCCTGCGTGCTGCAATGAAAAATCCCGCATGCCTCAACAAAGATCCTGAGTGTTACAACTAAGACCAAATGCAGCCAAAAAAATAAATTAAATAAATAAAAATATATATTTTTAAGTTTAAAAAAATAAGTAAAGGGGCAAGTTTTCACAGAGGAGGAGAGAGGAAGATGGCACAGGGGGCAGAGTCTGAGCACAAAATGGCTGCCAGGGAAGACACACAAGATGGCACCCTAGACAACAAAGGGGAGGGGAACACAAGAAACATGAGGCTTCAAAAGCCATGTATTTATTTATTTATTTAAATATTTATTTATTTTGGCTGCGCCAGGTCTTAGTTGTGGCACATGGGATCTTTGTTGCAGCATGTGGGATCTTTAGTTGCAGCATGCCGGCTTCTTAGTTGTGGCAGGCATGCAGGTTCTAGTTCCCCAACCAGGGATCGAACCTGGGCCCCCTGCATTGGGAGCACAGAGTCTTACCACTGTGACCACCAGGAAAGACCCCATACCATAAGTCATTTAATTCTTTTCAGCCAATGTAGAAATGGCATTTGCAAAGAGGCAATTTTACAGTTTTGTGCACAATTGGAAGCTTCTGGGTACCAATGAAAATAAATATACCATTCGTTTTGCTTAATTTTAGAACTGCAGTACTCCAATTTAATCTTAAGAAAAATGAACTTGGTGAAATCAAAAGTTCTTCATAATGACCATTGTAATTCTAGATCACTTTTAGTTTGATCAGACCACTTAGTTTAAAAATGAGCATGTGTGAAGTCACAGTTTTTAAACATAAAATGAGCCTGAGTCTCCAAAGGAGGGCTGCCTTTAGAACATTTAGATGGCTGGGATCCCATTTTCCTAAGCTGTTCTGAAAACCCAAGAAAGTTGCTAGAGTCCTAGCCCAAATCCCAAAAGGAATCTACAGACAAAAAAAACCCAACTTGGATTCCAGTTAGTCTGATCCCCCAAAGAGAACTTCGCTACCTTGCATTTCAGAAAACAACAGAGTACTCACCAAGGACAAAGCCTTAAACTGGAAAAGATGAAATCTTTCCCCTGACAGGACAAAGCCTTTCCAGATCCAGAATAAAGTCAGAGAACTCAAAATGCAAAACGAGCAAAGCTTGAAATCGTAGAGAAAACTCACGAAACTGAAAGCAGGAGGCCTTCATGGAAGCAATGAGCACAGGGGATTGGTGTGAGTACCTCACTGAATTCCAGGGGGCCATCATTTCTAGAGTTTGCCTCCTTTGGATCCCACTTCTGACACCAAAAATGTCAACTTTAATAATATAATCGCCAGTTATTTTACCAGCAAAAGCAAGTTTATTTGGGAATGGCCAAAGGAATGTCATCTGGGATATGTGACTATGAAGGATCATAGGCAAATCTGGAGAACAAGGAAGGGGAACTTGATTTTAAAGGGAAAAGGGAAGAGCTGGGAGGGGCAATAATAACCAAAGAGTCCATTGGAGGAATCTGGGAGTCCAAAGTATGGAGGTTCCTCATCGGTTGTACTGCTACAGTCTTTGATCGTCTGGGCTGTCATGGGGTGGAGAGAAGTTTTCTTCTTCCCGATGAACAGTAAAGTAGGCAACATCTTCCTGTCAGAGATGTAGGCCTACATCTCTTCCTGATTGGAATAATTAACAATGCATGGCAGGGCATGAGGTCTCCCCCTACAAGCTTGTCTCAACTCCAATTTTAGCTAAGTTTCTTTAATTCCACAGTTTCCAGACTTACGTGTTTTTCCTTTTAGGAACACAAGGCCATATATAGGTCCTTGGGCACTGAAAGATGGTATCCCTTCCTTTCAGGTTATTTCCTGCAAGCTGGCACTTCAGTTGCTCCTTTAGAAGGACACTCCAGGATTCTATGAGGCCAACTCTCTTAAGGTTTTGTGGTATATGATACAATTACCCACTTCTGAACTTCCCTAGCTATAAGGTGTGTCCCATGTTTCAGGGTCCCAGATTGTATTAGTCTGCTAGGCCTGCCATAAGAAAATACCACAGACTGCATGGTTTAAACAATAGACATTTGTTTTCTCACAGTTCTGGAGGCTCAAAAGTCCAAGATCAAGGTGCCAGGCAATTTGGTTTCTGGTGAAAGCTCTCTTCTTGGCTTGCAGATGGCTGCCTTTTTGCTGTGTCCTCATGGCATGGGGGAGGGGAATTGCAGGGAGAAACAGCAAGCTCTTCTTCTTCCTTAAGGCCACATTCCCATCAGACTAGGGCCCCACCCCTATAATCACATTTAACGTTAATTACCTCCTAAAAGCCTTATCTTCAAATATATCTCCACATTGGGGATTAATGCTTCAACATATGAATTTGGATGGAACACAGTTCACTCCATAGTACAGATTTTCCCATGGCCCTGTCCTTTGCATAACAGACCTGCCTTAGCTGAGCCTTCAAACATCTCTGGAGCTGTGACTCACGATGAGGTCTTCAGCCTGCCGCTCAGGTATCTCTGCCTTTCCACTCTGGGTAGCAAGGCCTCTTTGTGAACTGCCACGGGGCATTCTGGCTCTTGCACTTAGCATTTATCTGCTTGTTAATAGCCTTCGGTCTCTCATCCTTTTGCAGGGCATCAGCACAACTTTGCAGTCAACAGTGAATTCCATTGTCTTTGTAGGCATTGTTCTCCCTATATTTTTCAAATTCTTGCATCACCACCCCTGCCACAGAATTCCCCTCCACCATAACATTTCCCAGGTCACCACCAGTAAAATTTTTAGCAATTGGGCCATCACGCTGTGCCAGAGACTATCCACGTTCCACCTCCTAACCTTCCTCTTCATGTGTTGGGTGGTGGGTAATCCAGGCCCACATCCCCAACTTGCCCCCGGTTCTCTCAGACTACTCTCAGTACCACTTGTGTTAGTCCAGGTCCTCTGAGAAGCAAACACCAAGGAGGGATTAAGCATGCAAAGATTTTATGCCTATGGGAAAGCAAATGGGGAGAGAGCCCAAAAGGCTGGAGAGCCATGTCAGACCTCGAAGCAAGTCTGACCCCAAGTGAAAGAGGGAGGGAAGGAGGGAAGTGAATAGAAGCATCCTAGAGTGCCATGAAGTCTAAGGAAGTTTCTACAAGGTCATCAGGGAGTGCCGGAGCCAAGGCCAACTGTCAGAGAAGTCCTAGTACCCTTGCACACTTCGTCATTGGTTGGCAGCTCCTGGTGGGAAACATGGACTCAGCACAAATACGGCAGTGGATTCCAGAGTGAAGTACCAGGGGTCCCTGGTCAATTATGATCCCTCTAGTTAGAGGTCTACAAGGTATAGTCAGCACTCTACAATGCTCCAGGTCTTCTCTGACTCCAGTGGGGCAGAAAGAAAAAAAGTGTTACAGTCAACAAAAGAATAAGCACACGGTGTTTTTTAATCCTTGAGTATTGATCTAAATATCCACTTCTGCCAAAAACCACAGAGATAAACTTCTTTATCATTACATAGTTTCCACCATACTGGTAGGTATTTGGTTTTTTGTTTTTTTTTTTTACAAGTCAAAGTAAACACTGCCCCTGATGGCCAAGGATGTTAAAGACCATCTTCATTTTCTCCCATATCTCTCCAATAATTGTCTTCTGGGGAGCTCACCACCAAGAAGTATTCAGAATGACTTCCCATTGCCATGGTATCGTTTTTATAATGTTCATGATGCTGGGTTAATATCTACGTGGCTTCCCTGACCAGGGATCGAACCCGGGCCCCCTTCATTGGGGGCGTGGCATCTTGACCACTGGACCACCAGGGAAGTCCCTCCACACTACTTTTGAAAGGAAAGGAGTGAGCAGGTAGGATTCTGTTCCTTTACCCAGAAGTAAAAACTCAAGTCCACGGTAGCAGAGCTATCGCAGGCCTGAGTGCTCTGAGCGCCAAAGGCGTTTCACAGGTACAGTTACAAGTCAGCCCTGTGCCAATGGCCTTTTACGTCTCCATTCAGTTTTTTTCTTTTCTTTTCTTTTATATCCCACCCCAGATCCTCCTGACACTAGTCAAAATCGATTCCCAGTCATGAATGGCAGAGCCCCATCAGCCTTCTGGCCTAAATTCAAATAAAACAAGAAAAAGAGCCTCTAGGTTGTCAACTCAGCATTTATTGAGCTCCTAGTGGATACCAAGCACACACTGTTAAGTCCTGGATACAGAGACAATAAGATACGGGCCCTACTTTCTAAAAGCTCCCAATCAGCTTTTTCACAACCCTCACGCTCTTCACTGCATTCAGAGTGCCAAGGTCTAAATTATTCACAGAGGATAAAATGGTCTATTTTGGGGTAATTCCTATCACACTTCATGGTGACTGCTTCCATTTTTAAAATAGCCTCAAGTGTGACTATTAATCAGGATATCATTAAAAATAATATCTGTCAGGATGACATTCACTTCTGTTCCATAAATAATATCACCAGCATTGAATTCCTCAACAGTGGATCATGTACAAAGTTACAGGACTCTGGGTAATGAGCTTCTGGAGGAGAGGGCTGTGCCGTGTCTTCTGCTTTTCTAACACACGGCACCTGGGACAGTGCCTGACACATGGGAAGAGATCAGCAAATGTTTTTTGGATTAATTTTTAAATCCCTACATCTCACATTGTGACCCTGTTGTGAAAGTACGTAGTTCTTTGTGATGTCAAACTCCAAGGTTAGGAGAGTTTCCAAAATGCCTTAAGGTGTCTTAGAGACACATTCTTGCTTTTTAAAAGTATATTTATATCTTTATCCTCTTACATATCTTAGGTGAACGTATTTCATAAGTTCAAAGGTACATAGTTCTATTGATTTTAAATCTACTTGTATTAAAGGTCAAGAACTGCCCCTTTTGAATTGGATAAAAATCAGTGTCAATGTAGCTTTGTCCATTTCTACTTTTCTCTAGCACTAACATTCTAGGCTTATTTAATTTTTTTAATTAGATTTTGAGATAATGGCAGAGTCACATGCAGCGGTGAAAAGTAATACAGAGTGATTGCATGTACCCTTCACCCAATCTCCTACTAATGGTATCATTTTGTGTAACTACAGTACAATATCACAACCAGGAAATATCACTCGTGTGTGTATGTGTGCATTTAGTTCTATGCAATTTTATCATATGTGTAGATTCATATATTCACTACCACAGTCAAGCCTCAGAACAGTTTCACTGTCACAAAGATCTCTCATGTTGCCCTTCTATAGATCCAGCGACTTCCCTCCCCGCCTGTAACTCCTAGCAACCACTAATCTGTTCTCCATCTCTATAATTTTGTTTATAGAATGTTATATAAATGGAACCATACAATATGTAACCTTTTGAGATTTGAGATCCGTCCAAGTAGCTATACGTATCAATGGTCTGTTTCTTTTTATTGCTGAATAGTATTTCACAGTATGGATGTAGCACAGTTTAACCATTCACCCACTGAAGGACATTTGGGCTATTTCCAATTTGGAAGTTATTTTATTTTATTTTTTTTAAATAAGTGTATCAGCAATCAGTTTTACCATCTTCAAAAGCCCAAATACTTTCCTCTCTCATTCCCATTCTTGCCCATTCCTTTAACGGTTTTAAAGCCCTTCTCAAGTCCTAGCATATTTTTCTGAGATTTGTTGATCAAAATTCCACATAGAATTCAGACTGAAAAATGCAATACTTTTTTATGATAGTAGGACAATGTTTCCCCTTGAGTTTATAACACCTTTCCTGATTGGGCCGGCTACTGGAAGCTGATAAGCTCAGAAGACAGTCTCATACTGTGTGTAGACATATTTTAGCCCAAGGAACTATAAGTATAGTTTGGATTATTATTTTTCTCAATAGTCCATCTTTCACTTACCCATCCTGAAACTAATCTGCTGCTTTTCTGCAGCCCAGAGAATCTGAAAAGAGCTTCCCCCATCTTATGAGTCTTAGTTTGTGTTCTCTCTGCCTGATAAGTCCTACGAGGTCTGCAAACTTGGAGACCACTCCACACAATCCCCCTCCCTACTCTTGTGTACAGGTCCAGGGCTTGCGGCCAGCTTTTCTCAATTTCCTGTCACGGTGTCTCTTGCTAATGAGAGTCTTAGCTAGGATTGCTTTCTGTTCAACAGAAGGAAGGAATTTATCTGACTTTCCAAAACCCTGAACCAGCTTTCTGAGCTCTAGGAAACTAGCATCATTCCTGTCTTAGGTTGAAGAAGAAAGAGACCCATAAGCTACACCAGCGGTTCCCACTTCTGTCCGCACATCATACCCAGGTGTCACCTCCAATGCATTAAATCCAGGGAAAACCTAGAACATGAGCATTTTTTTAAGTCCTCAGGACTCAAATAAATTATAGTACACCCGTACACTGGAATACTATGTAAGCATTTTTTTTTAAAAAGACTGAGGAAGTTGTCTACATACTGATAAGGAAAAATCTCCAAGACAGAGTGTTATACGAATGAAGTTGGTATAAATCCATATGCTACCATTCGTGCAGGAGATGATAATGTACACATGTCTTCGCTTATCTAGGCATAAAATATCTCTGGAAGCATTTATAAGACTCTAGGGACAGTGGTTGCCTCTGGGTGGTTGGTGGGTTATGGTGAGAGGGCAACTTTTCACTGTGTACCTTTTAAAATCTGTTGAATATCAACCCAGCTAAGTCGATTGCTTATGTCAAAAACCAAATTAAAATCAACAAAATTAAAATAGAAGGAAGGTGATGCTAACATACAGCCAGGATTGAGAATCACTGTGCTACACGATCATGAGCTGGCAGTGAAAACTACAAGTCCAATTACAAGTTTCCTGGACTCTGTATTATTTGTTTGTTTGTTTGGGGAAAGATTGAAAATTCCCTTTTAAGTGCCATGCATACCTACCTTTTAAAAAATTGAGTGTGAGCATTTTTACTGTACTATATATAGTACTGTGCTGTATAGTAGAGGGAACTCTACTCAATACTCCGTAATAACCTATGTGGGAAAAGAATCTGAAAAAGAATCGATATATGTATAACTGAATCACTTTGCTGTACCCTTGAAACTAACACAACATTGTAAATCAACTAGACTCCAATCTAAAATAATTTTTTTTTAAAATAGAGGTCTAATATAAATAGAGAAAAGAGAGCACAATAAGAGTACATCTTAATGAATTTACATATTGTACAACTGCATTCAGAGTGAGAGGCAAACCATTTCCAGCATTCAAGAAGGCCCTGCATGACTCCTCTCAATCAATAACCCACCTCCAGACGCAACCACTGTTCTGACTTCTAGTGTTTCTTCTTGAGCTTCACATAAATGGAATGTGTCTGGCTTCTTTCATTCAGCCTTACGCCTATGAGATTGATCCATGTTGTTGCATGTGGCAGTGGTTTGGGGGCTTTTTATTGCGGAGAGGGGTGCAGAGGGGACTTTGCTAAGTAATCTCCCATTCATGAATATACCACAATTTACTTATCCATTCTTTGGTTGATGGATGTTTTGGTTATTTGTAGTTTGGTGCTATTATAAAGCTATATGGATACTCTTACAGCTGTCTTTCAGACATAGGCGCTCATTTCTCTTGGGTACTCTTGCATCTTCTTAACAGAAGTCTTTGATTATGTGATTAACTGTTCTTTGTTTATCTTCCCTGAAGGATTATAAACTTTCTGAAAGTAGGGAGAGATCTATGACTGTTTACTAGGGCATCCCCTGAATGAAAAGGAAAATTCCCTATTGCCCCTAACCTTTCCTGTATTCCAGCCTAGAATAAGAATCTGATGTCTGCAGATATGGCAACCACCTTCTGATAATGAGAACAATAGCAAAAGAAAGGCAGGGCAGACAGCTAGCTATGAGGTAGCTAGGTTCTGATGATCTTGAAGAACCACAGCACCAACCCTCGACTGCCTACCTTCAGACTGGTAGGAAGAGAAAAAAGAAGACAGAAACAGAGGCACAGAGTAGAGCAGAGATGAGGGATGGAGAAAGTCTGATAAGTACGAGTCTCAAGTCCCAGCTCATTCCTGAGACCTCATTGCACACTGCCCTCACATCTTGCAATGCACTCTGTCTTCCAATAAATCTTTCTTTCTTTGCTTGAGCAAGAACCACTGGATTTCTGTTACCTTAACCAGGGGTCTCACCTAAGTCACTATTTCAGCACTGTATTGTCGCTGATTTTTATAATTTTGCCTCTAATACATCAAGTAGAGGTGAAAAAGATGCTTATAATCTCTAATTTGTAAAAAGTAGGAGAGTTATCACAGTGTGATAGCAAAAATGTAGGCTTTGGAGTTGGAAAAAATTAGATTCAAATCTCCATTCTGGCTCTCACCCAACATGTGATTTTAGCCAAGTTACATAAGTTCTCTGAGCTTCCATTTTTCTTACTGGCTAAATGGTGATAATAATATCTACTTTGCAGGGTTGTTAAGGGCTGAATGCAATAATGTTTGTAAAGGACTGGTAGATAATTAGTAGTCAATAATGAGAGGATTTTTTTTTGAAAAAAAGGTGGAGTCATATGTATTATATAGTAGAAAGATTTACCTTGAAAGTGATTTTTCTATTTATGGGATTTTTTTTTTTCAGAGAGAGAGAGAAAATTACCTTATTTCCCAATAGTGCCAGATGGTAGACCATCAACACACTAGTCCAAACTTGGAGTATTGCAAACATTATTTTTGCGTGTCAATAAACCATCAGAAAATTTATGTGCTAGCTAAACGATACTCTCAAAGTAAGATTTCTAAAATTTATAGGCTCTGTGTAAAGAGATTGGCAGCCCAAGGCTGCTCCAAGCTTCCCTTGCCAGAGCCTGGGGACAAATCAGGTGTCTCAGAACACCAGATGACTTTACAGACCCCACGCCTCCTGCATTCGTCTAAGCCCTAGAGGCTTTGTGCCATCTCTGGACCAGAAAACCACATCCACGGGTCTGCGCTTCATCATGGACGGCCATAGCTTTAAATACAAGACAGCACTTTACAATCACATCCAGATGGACAGCTCTCCCAAAGCCAAATCTATACCCAGGACACAGATTTCTAGAGGAAAATGCAGCCAAGGCAAATACAAAAACAACCCAGGGAACAAAAAGTCCCAGTCACTCTAATGTCATCGATGGCTCTGCAGCTCAGCACTGAGCGGCACATGAGCAGTGTGACGGCAGGCATGGGGGTGAGGAAGACCAGGAGCCAGATGCCAAAGCCCAGGAAATGAGCGGCGTGAGCGGAGGTCAGCAGAAGACAGTGGCAACATAACATAGGGAGGGCATATGCTCTTCCAGCAGCACGGTCCACTTTCTCTCCCTTCCTTGTTAGACTGTGAAGACCCGGCCTCACACATATCCACGGTCCTACTAGGTACACAGCCCTGGCGTGTGGGCCACCATCCCCTGTGTCAGATATGACACGTGGAGGGGATGAACTGTCTAGAGTGCTTCCATCTTGCAGAAGACACTGCAGCTCCTCCTCTCAGCATCACTGGCCAGGACCTCCATTTGGTCCGTTTGCTGAGAAGTGGCCAGAACCTACAGGGCTGTGCTGAGCACACATGTAAGAGATTCGCTGGTAAACCAGATGTCTACTGGCTGACTCTTTTACTAGGAGACACCCCCTTTATGCTGCCCTCATTTGTCACATCTCTCGCTCCAAACCTTGTATTCCACCAACTTAGATTTACCCTATGTCCATGTCTTCAGGACCCTTCTCTTTGAGGCTAAACTATCTGATACACTTGATGATGGTGAGTGGTCAAGGATAGGCTACTTCTTTTTTAATTACAGTCATAATAGTTACCATGTGCCAGGCATTTTATGTACATGATCTCATGTAATTCTCAACCTTATGCAGTGGGCATTACTACTATCATCCTGACTTTTATAGATGAAGAAATGGAGGCTCAGAGTAATTCAATAACTTCAATGTCCCAGGTTGAGCTCCCCAGGAAGCAGACTGGATTATTGGGCAGCATGTTTGTTAGGGAGTGCCCTTGAGCAGGGGTGGTTTTGCATGGCTTAGAGAGAGTGCCCTTTAGATCAACACCCATGGAAGGAGGGGATGGGGACACGAGTGAACAGAAGGAGAAGTTGAGCTCTGATGCAAACCATCGCTGGCCTCAGGCAACCCATCAGAAGCTCTGGAGATAGAATGACCGACCTTTCAGAGTTGTCTCAAATTGAGGTGGGAGGACCAGGACTCTACACTCCCTTTCAGTCAGTCATGGGACATGGGACCCCCCAGAAGGGTGGACTTTGGGTGACATGGCTCTGCAGCTGGGGCAGACCTCAAAGGGGCTGATGGCTGGAGACAGTCTGCTGATCACACTTCCAGAAGCTGGGCCAGTGAGTCCTTCACTGACACAGGAACTGAGTTGCCCATCACCATGTCTGGAATGTTGACAAGGTCCCACAAGTCGTGAGTGGTAGGGCAGGCTTGGGACAGAGCCTCTCTGACCCTAGATCCTTCCAGTTAACCATCTTTCTACAGCACCTCTCACAACCCTTTAAATCGATTGTTGAATGTTCAGCTCTCGAAGGTGGTTTTCTTCTTTCATGTGCTTTGCCTAGAAATTGGCACCCTCCCCAAGCCGGCGGGCCCCTTGGGCACATTTATGATTGTTGCCTAAAGGAGGACGGCCCTGTACCCGTCTAGGGAAGACCAGTGGCCTCAGCAGTGTTGATGTCCTGAGCCCTTAGCCTGGGGGAAAAAAAATCAACAAATACCTCTGTCCCCCTCATAACATGCTCAGTGGTCACTTCAGCCTCAAGACCAAACACACATGCCCACAGAATGAAACCAAATATTTCAGCAGCCCCTCTTCCTACTACCCTGGAACTATTTCCGTCCATTTCCTTCTTTAAAAATTAACTGCGGGATCTTATTTAATTTGTTCTTTCCTATCAGCTGTTAAAGTAAAACAAGAGTGAGTGAGACAATGTTCAGAGTCACAGATCCTTTTTGTAAAAATGACACTATCTCTGTAAGAGTTTCAAGCCATGTATTTTTTTTTAAATTACTCAAAATGACATCACCTGGGAGTAATCACTGTTAACATTTTGAGCATCTCCTTTCAGAAAGTGCTGTGCATATATATATAGACTAAAATACATGTGTTCGTTTTTCATAAATGGGGATAAGCCATGCATGCATTTTAATCTGCTTTTTCCTCACCAGTGTGATAGGGGACATCTTTCTATGAGGACAGATTTTCACACTGGCACCTGTGAGGAGCTAAAGATGGCCCTGGGGATGTGGACAGAGTTGGGGACATGGGGACAGCTGTGATAAAGGGTTAAGATTATCCTAAGTGTAAGGAGGAGATATTGAAGTACTGCAAAATTCAATTTATTTTTAAAATGGCGTATTCTGACTACTGGTTGTGACATGAGTGTTTGTTGTCATGATTCAGTCAAAAATCTATGTCTAAGTAATGTTTCCGTGGTGTTCAACCTTAGACATAAGAGCGGGAAATGGCAGCAATTTCCACTCAATCCATGCCCATACATAGGCTTCTTTGGTTGGAATTTACTAATTACCAGAGAAAGCTGTCATCTATAAAGGCTTTCCCATCTTTATAAATCTTACCTGTCTGCTTTCCAGAACCAATAAATGTTCATAGTAGAAAATAAAGAGAATTTTTTTAAATTTTATTTTTATTTATTTTGACTGGGTCTTCATTGGGCCTATCATTGGGTCTTCATTGCTGCTCATGGGCTTTCTCTAGCTGTGGCGAGCAGGGGCTACTCTTCATTGCGGTGTGCGGGCTTCTCATTGCAGTGGCTTCTCTTGTCGCAGGGCACAGGTTCTAGGTGTGAGGACTTCAGTAGTTGTGGTACGCAGGCTCAGTAGTTGTGGCTCACAGGCTCTAGAGCACAGGCTCAGTAGTTGCGGCACATGGGCTTAGTTGCTCTGTGGCATGTGGAATCTTCACAGACCAGGGATCGAACCCATGTCCCCTGCATTGGCAGGTGGATTCTTAACCACTGGGCCACCAAGGAAGTCTGAGAATTTTCAAAAAGAAAACCTAACTCACTTGTAATTGTATCATCCAGAGATAATCACTAATCATTACCGTGCTGGAATGTCTTCTACCAGTCTTTTTCCTAAGAATATTTTTTTCTATTACAAAAAAGAATAACCATATTGTACAAGCTGTATTATATTTTAATAGAGTATAAATATCTTTCTAGATCATTAAAGATTCTCCTACAACTTCATTTTCAGTGATCATCTAGTATCCATTTTGTGGTACTATCATTTGTTAATCTAGCCCCTACTTGGTGAGAATTTACGTTGTTTTGAGTTATTTACTATTATAAAGCACACTGTGATGAACACCCTTGTAGGTAAATCACACTGTGATGATCTGCTTTAAGATCTCATAGACTCTATCCATCCTTACAGCCTCACCCCACATCACCATCAAACATTATAAAATATACCTCAAGCTCACATGAATATGGTTTTGCTATAAAAAAAATTAAGAGGATTTTTCTAAGTTGCTTTTGAAATTGTTTAGCTCCAAGGAACACATTTAATTTACCTATGAATTCTCAGCAGTCATTCAGCTTATACCAGAATTCTTGTGAAGTGAGAAAATCAAATCTACAGATGGGTTTTTGTTTGTTTCTTATTTATTTATTTTTAAAACTTTTATGAACTATAGTTGACTTACAATGATGCATTAATTTCTTCTGTATAGCAAAGTGATTCAGTTATACATGTATATATTCCTTTTCATATTTTTTTCCATTATGGTTTGTTATAGGATATTGAATATAGTTCCCTGTGCTATACAGTAGGACTTTGTTGTTTGTCCATCCTATATATAATAGTTTGCCTCTGCTAATCCCAAACTCCCATTCCTTCCCTCCTCTTCCCTCCCTCCCCCTTGGTGATAGTGTTTTAATATAATGAAATTTTATGAACAATAAATTTAATAATTCATTCAATTGATATACAGTTGCATTTTGTGAATATTTAGTTTCAACATCTGTTCATTTAATTTTTTCTTTTTCTTTTTTTCTTAATTTTGGAGATAGACTTTTTTCTCAACGTCTCAAACATTTTTTAGGTTCTTTAAAAGCTCATAGGCGGGACTTCCCTGGTGGTGCAGTGGTTGAGAATCCACCTGCCGATGCAGGAGACACAGGTTCAAGCCCTGGTCTGGGAAGATCCCACATGCCGCGGAGCAACTAAGCCCGTACACCACAACTACTGAGCCTGTGCTCTAGAGCCTGTGATCCACAACTACTGAGCCCTCGTGCCACAGCTACTGAAGCCTGCGTGACTAGAGCCCGTGCTCTGCAACAAGAGAAGCCACCGCAATGAGAAACCCATGCACCACAATGCAGCCCCCGCTCACTGCAACTAAAGAAAGCCCGCACGCAGCAACAAAGACCCAACACGGCCATAAATAAATAAATAAATAAATTTTAAAAATAAAATAAAAGCTCATAGGCGTCACGCAGTATGACTATAAATCCTAATAGACGAACGGACTGCAAATATTGCTAAGAGGGGCCAATAATATAGAAAGGTTCTCAAACAAAGCATGATCACTCTCACTCGATAAACTCTACACTAACCCTCCAACTCCTCCTTCTCCTGCAGCCCCTCTGCATGAAACACAGACTACCTGTAGGTCAATGGGTTTCCCCAAGAGAAACAAGAGAAAGAAAGGCATATGGCTTCTCAGAGGGTGGTTTTCACACAAGAGCCTGCTTGCTATTTTTTTTTAATTAATTCTTATTGGAGTACAGTTGCTTTACAATGTTGTGTTAGTTTCTGCTGTACAGCAGAGTGAATCAGATATATGTATACATAGATCCCCTCTTTTTTGGATTTCCTTCCCATTTAGGTCACCACAGAGCACTGAGTAGAGTTCCCTGTGCTGTACAGGACGTTCTCATCAGTTACTTATTTTATACATAGTAGTGTGTATATGTCAATCCCAATCTCCCAATTCATCCTACCACCCCCTTCCCCCGTTGGTATTCATATATTTGTTCTCTACTTCTGTGTCTCTATTTCTACTTTGAAAATAAGTTCATCTGTATCATTTTTCTAGATTCCACATTTAAGAGATATTATACGATATTTGTTTTTCTCTTTCTGACCTACTTCACTCTGTATGACAGTCTCTAGGTCTATCCACATCTCTGCAAATAGCACAATTTCATTCTGTTTTATGGCCAGCTTGCTATTTTTGATGGGCAGTTTTTGTGGGTCAGCACACACATTGGCACATGGACTTGCTCTTGCCGAATGGACATCTGCAGAGATGAAAAGTTATTTGTATGGACACGTGTCAACAGGGCCCTGAAGATGTTCACAGCGATGGAGACGTAGGTCACCACAAAAGGTCACCCTGAGTCAGGACCCCACACCCACCACTCCTCACAGCGTTGCCTTTGTGCATCTGGGGAAGCTCACTTTTCAGCGTGTGTCTTTTTATAAATTTATTTTTTATTATTATTATTTTTTTACTGCATTGGGTCTTCATTGCTACACGTGGGCTTTCTCTAGTTGTGGCGAGCGGGGGCTCCTTTTTGTTGCGGTGCACGGGCTTCTCATTGTTGTGGCTTCTCTTGTTGCGGAACATGGGCTCTAGGCGCGGGCTTCAGTAGTTGTGGTGCACAGGCTTCAGTAGTTGTGACACGAGGGCTCAGTAGTTGTGGCTCACGGGCTCTAGAGCGCAGGCTCAGTAGTTGTGGCGCACAGGCTTAGTTGCTCCGCGGCAGGTGGGATCTTCCCGGACCAGGGCTCGAACCCATGTCCCTGCATTGGCAGGCGGATTCTCAATCACTGCACCACCAGGGAAGCCCTCAGTGTGTGTTCTTATGAGGCCAAGGGACCTTCCTCGGAAAGGCACCTTCAGCACAGAAGTCAGGAGGAAAGAAACCCACCCCTTGCAGCTGTCTGGGATTAAGCAGGCTTTAGCGTGCAGCCCCCAGATACCTCGTGGCAGGATTTCTCATACCATCTCCAAATATCAAGTAGAGGAAGGAGTTACAGCTCATCAATAGATGCTTTTTTATTTGAAGAGACATTTTAGGGGGAGGAAAAGGTCACTGCCTGCCCCTATCCTCCCCTTCTCCCTTACTTTTTATTTGAGAGACTACTTTTTAGAGGAGTTTTAGGTTCACTGCAAAATTGAGTGGAAGGTACAGAGAGTTCCCACGTACCCCCTGCCCCCCTCACATGCACACAGCCTCCCCACCATCAACATCCCCCACCAGAGCCTCACTCATTTTTTTCAATGCCCTCCATTTCTTCTTTTGAATTTTCTTTCTTTGGGATTTTTTTTTTAGCTTCAATACTCCTTCCTCCTCCATAAATCCCTCTCCTTTCATCGCACACTTAATGTTCTTTTGGCTTTACCCCCTTATCATCGGCCTGGATCCTCCCGGCTTCTTCCTTAGGTCCTCACCCCAGCTAAGTTTTCTCTACCAAAAATTTCCCTGGTTATTCTCTGTGTTTATTAGCAATGCATTTTCTTCTTAGTACACTTTATTTATTATTATAAGAGTAGTGACATGAACCCACATTTCTTGGTATTCAGCTATGACCAAATCCCCCATCCACCCAACCCACCACCACTAACTACGACCGACCATCAATCATTCACTCAACAAACATTTCCCAGATTCCCACTGTGTACTAGGAACCACTCTAGGAACTGCAGTTGTCCAAGAATGTTTCCTATAGTTGCTGTTGTTTTGATTTTTATCCAAGATCCAATCAAACATCATGCATTGCATTTATTATGATGTCTTTCTGCTCTCTTTTAATTTGGAATAGTCTCTTTCCCTTTTAATATAATTATTAAATAATTAAATATTAAATATAAGAATTATATTAATATTATAGTATGATATCTTTTGACAAGACCAGGCCACTTGTCCAGTTGTCTTATATTTTGTTCAGAATAGCTCATATTTTGGATTTGTCTGATTGCTTCCTCCTGCTTAGTTTCAAGTTAAACATTTTTGACAAGACCACATCCTTGGTGATGTTGCATTCCTCTTGTCACTTTGGGGGCACAGGATGTCAAGGTGTCCCATCATTAGTGTTGCTAAATTTAAGCCCTGAGTCCAGGTGATGACTCTCAGCTCTCTCCACTCTAAAGACACAGCGTTAATTAATTGCCCTTGGTAATTGGTAAGATTCTGAGAAGTGACACTTTGAGACCATGAGAATATTTTATCCCTCAACAAACTTATTTACCCATCAACAATCCTTACCTGAATTGACTATTACATTGGAGATTAGAAATGATGGCTTTCCAACCTTCTTTCTACCACTAATTTTTTTAAAGCTTTATTCTACTTATTCACAGGGACTCATGGAAATTTTAAAAATCAATGTATTCTCTAAACATAAGACCCAAAACTATAAAACTCCTAGAAGAAACATAGAGGAAAAGCTTTATGACATTAGATAGGGCACTGACATCTTGGATATGACACCAAAAGCACAAGCAACGAAAACAAAAATAAACAATGATTGTACCAAACTTCAAAGCTCTTGTGAATCAAAGGGCGATATCAGCAGAGTGAAAAGGCAACCTATGGAATGGGAGAAAATATTTGCAAATAATATATCTGAAAATACTGGACATGCTGTTCAGTATTTTCACTATAAGCATCTTTGCCACGAGCATTTTCGCTGCAGATATTTTGGCTGCATAACTAATTGGCCGTAAGGCAGTTTTGCTGTGAAAGACAATATAACTGGTTGACAATTTGGGGTTTGACAGTTTGGTTTCAAATAGTGGAAATTCATTAGCATTTCTCCCAGTTAGCAACATTATCGCTGGCTTTACCGAGCTGACAGATGACAATGATTTGCCCCAAGAGTTGGTTTCTTAGTTTGAAACGTACTGCATTGGAGGAAGAAGAGGCCGAGGGCTTCAAAGGCATAGAGTTGAACCCACACTTCCCGCACAACTTTGGAATGTCTGTTAGCAGACGTGTGACAGCATGCCAAGAACACATAACAGTGTAGAGGCTTTCACAAGGCAATACAAAGTTCAGTTACAGATATTCATTCTAGTGTTTAGAAACTGATACCTCTCTTAAAGAAGGAGAAATGTTAGCAAAAAAGAAAAAGTGTCATGCTGAACAAGGAAATGAATCAACAAGCAAAAAAAAAAAGTATAGAACCCAATGGATGCGAGACTTGGAAGACAAGTGCTTAGATACAGCCCACAAAATAAAATCCATTATTTGTGCAGTACTGCCATGAATCTACACACATTTTCAATGTATTCAAATATTTTGTATTTTGCAGTAAAGTCTTTAATTTTGTTATTCATTTCTCATGTTTCATTATGTCCTTTTTAATGTCTCTCTTTTATTTTTCACTATTTTATATTTTATGGCAAAATTGCTTTACAGCCAATCAGTTATGCAGCAAAAATGCTTGTGGCAAAGATGTCTAAAGCAAAGATGCTTATGACAAAAGTACCTAGACCAATATCCAGCATATATAAAGAATTCCTACAACTCAACAACAAAAGGTTCAAATAACCCAATTAAAAATAAGGCAAAAACAATCACTGATTCTGCATGCCACAACTGTTGAAGCCCGCGCGCCTAGAGCCTGTGCTGCGCAACAAGAGAAGCCACCGCAATGAGAAGCCTGCGCACCGCAACGAAGAGTAGCCCTCGCTGGCCACAACTAGAAAGCCCGCGCGCAGCAACAAAGACCCAACGCAGCCAAAAAAATGAAATAAATTTTTAAAAATAATAAATAAGGCAAAAGACTTGAATAGACATTTCTCTAAAGATGATTATACAAATAGCCAACAGGCACATGAAAAGCTGCTTAGAGTCCCTAATATCGGATAACTGTAAACCAAAACCACAATGAGATACCAACTTATGCCCGTTGGGGTGACTTCACTGAAAAATAATAATAAGTGTCGGCAACGAAGTAGAGAAATTGGTGGGATTATAAAATGGTGCAACTACTATGGAAAACAGTATGGTGATTCCTCAAAAAATTAAAACTAGAATTACCATATGATCCAGCAATTTCACTTCCTGGTATATATCTAAAAGAATGGAAAGCAGGGTCTCAAAGAGGTATTTTCACACGCACGTTCATAGCAGCGCTATTCACAACAGCCAAGAGGTGGAAACAACAAAAATGTCTATGACAGATGAATGGGTAAACAAAATGTGGTATATATGAATATTACTTAGTCTATAAAAGGAGGGCAATTCTGTCACATGGTACAACATGTAAACCTTGAGGACATTACGCTGAGTGGAGTAAGCCAGTTACAAAAGGACAAATACTGTATGATTCCACTTAAGTCAGGTATCTAAAATAGTCAAATTCATAGAGACAGAAAGTAGAGTGGTGATTACCAGGGCCTGAGGGGAAGGGGGAAAGAGAAATTGATGTTTAATGGGTATAGATTTTCAGTTTTGCAAGATGAAAAAATTTGCAGGGGGGGGCGGTTGTGGGATGAATTGGGAGATTGGGACTGACGTATATACACTATTGATACTATGTATAAAATAGGTAACTAATGAGAACCTAGTGTATAGCACAGGGAACTCAGTGCTCTGTGATGACCTAAATGGGAAGGAAATCCAAAAAAGAGGGGATCTATGTATACGTAGAGCTGATTCACTTTGCTGTACAGTAGAAATTAACACAACATTGTAAAGCAACTACTCCAATAAAAATGAAATGAGCTTTTATGAATCAAAAGAAAAAATTCTGGAGATGTTTCACAACAAGGTGAATATACTTAACACTGCTGCACTGTAGAATTAAAATGGTTAAGGTGGTAAATTTTATGTTACATTTTTAACTACAGTTTTAAAACCAATGTGTTATGATCAATTATTGTCATTGGTTTTGAGGCTCAAATTATTCCAAATTTGACCAATGGGCACTCCTTCAAGTCAGTCCCTTTGTGCTTTTGACATTATTCCATTTGTCTTCAAGCATATCCTTCCTTTCTGGCTACGAGACTGGGTTTAAGCCTCATAACAAGCCTCTTACAGAAGCGCACTATCCTTATGTTTCAGGCTCGGTGTCTCCGCATATTGCACCTGCAGAGGCAACTTCTGGAAGTCTTAAGCAGGAAACTGCTCACTGGGGTTGCCTCTGGAAATGGGGTCTGGGACTCGGGTACCCAGTGAGACCCCAGCTGGCAGCTTGCCCAATCTCATGGAACAGCACCCTTGTATAACTCAGCTTAAGGCTGCCCTTACGTTGCTGAAGACCTGGAACAGGCAAGAGCAAAGACATAAGCAGCGTCTTCCCATTTCTTGAGGATGCTGGCACCACAAACTTTTCTTCCTTCTCTCCTTCCATCAGTCTAAGCTCCTCCCTCCTGTAGCTGACCCCAGAAATGCTCAGCCTGGCTATGTAAAAGTAACATCAATTATTTTTATTTACATGAATGGCTTGCTGTTTATGTTTAATTACCAAATAGCACAATAACAAACACACTCTAAGAGGGTCGGGACACTTTTGTTGTGGATTTTATTTCCAAACCCTGCATGTATATCTTTAATCTTCACAGTTCAAGTAACATTGCCTATTCACAACTTAAAATACTTAGGAGTTTTGCTGAGGAGGATCTGAATTCCTGCCCCCATAATTTTTATAAAACAATAACAATAAGAGATCACATTTATTGAGCATGACATCCTTTATCATTTGTCATAAAAGCCTGATGACACAGGTGTTATTATCATGCCCATTCTACAGATAAGGAAAGTGAGGCACAGAGCATTTGGGTCACTTGCTCAAGATCATGCAGCCCAATGGCAAAGTCAGACAGTGTGACTCCAGAGCAGCAATGCCGCATGATGAAGGCACTGATGGTGTTCTTTACCATATGTTGCATGGGAGGGATTGAGTGGTTGTCAGTAAAAGGAATTGAAGTGTCAGCTTAGACCAGTGGTCAATGGAAGCCAATAATATTTTTCTTACCAATGAGATTCTAACCCACTCTGGGGGTAGGGACCTTGTTGTACATCCCGGTGCTTAGCATATGCGTAACAGTTTCTGCTACTTCTGAAAATAATCCCCAATTCAGTTGATGTCCCTAACCCAGTCACATGGGTTAGGGATGCCCCCTAGCCCCACCCACTTATGACCCTCACCCCCTAGCCCCACCCACTTATGACCCTCACCCCCTAGCCCCACCCACTTATGACCCTCACCCCCTAGCCCCACCCACTTATGACCCTCACCCCCTAGCTCCACCCACTTACATCTCCATGAATCACCTAACTTGGGTCAGTTCTACGGAAACAGTTTTCCAACACATCAGCTCTTCTCCATCCCCAATGCCTCTGCCCCAGGCTGGATCCCGATCATCACGTGCCTGGCTTAGGGCAACATTCCCTTCTCTGCCTAGGAAACCCTTACAGAATCTCCAGACAACATTAGTCCCTCTCTCTGAGTAGGGCTTCTCCCATTCTATTATATTTACTATAAATTCTTTTGCATTCTCCAATCAGAATGAGTTCTTCCAGGAAAGATGCTGTCTTTTCATATCTTAATCCTTTCTTCCTAGCATCGAACCTGGAACACAGTCAATGTCAGTGTTTGCTGAATTAATGATCTCCTGAAGATCTTTCCTAAAATGTTTCAAGATTTAAAAAAATCATATGTACAAAATGCAAAATATTCGAACAATATAGAAATTGTAAAACAAAGATAAATCTTCCTCCTCAATTTACTTCTCCCCAATGATTATCTGTATATAGACTTTTTCACTTACAAAACAGAATTACCCTGTATGCATATCTGTAGCTTGATTTCGTCGTGTGCATCTGGGAGATATTCTGTATGGAATTTGCCTCTCTCCTTTAAACAGCCGCATAATATTTCACCATATGTATATCTACTTAACCAGGCCCCTATTGGTGGACTTTTGGGTAATTTTTAGTTCTCTGCTATAATACTGTCCCAATGAACTTATATTGAAGGCCCTTTAAAAAGTCTTATTTTTAAAACACGAGTATCACATCCACATGATTCAAAATCCAAATGTACAAGAGGGTATAAAGTAAGAAGCCTCCCGTTTTTCCTATAATCCTCGTTCCATCTTTCCTGCAGTCCCCAGCCACCCAGCTCCCCCCCAACCCCCGTGGAGGCAATTAATGTCACTACTTTCGTACCTGTGTCTATATTGCCACATTTTTAAGAGAGTATCCAAGAGCTAGATTCCAAGTCCTCAAATTGCTGAGTCAAAGTGTATGTGGTTTTTTTTTTTAATAGTTGATACTGCCAACTGTCCTTCAAAAAGGTTGTACTGATGTAATTAGTAAATATTAATTAGGTGGTTAGTAATACTAATTAGGATGTAGTAAATACTAATTTACATTTCTACCAGCAACAAACAATCTTTCTTTCCCTACATCTCCACCAACTCTGGCTATTTTCAAACCTGTAAATGTTTGCCAATCTGATAGGTGGTAAGGAATGCCTTGTCACTTTGATCTACAGTTCTTTAATTATGAGTGAAGGCGAGCAGCTTTTCATATGCTTATTGCTGTTTGAATTTCTTTTTCTGTGAACTGCCTCTTCAGCTCCTTTGTCCATTTTTCTGTTAGGTTGTTATATGTCCCTTATTGATCTGTACATTTTTCTGGCATGGCATCTGCAAATATTTTCCCTCCTAATATGCTTATAATTGAAACCATGTAATTCAAAATTTAAAATTCCTATTCAGGGGTGTCACTTTTGTCTCCCCAGTCAGCTTGTAAATTACGCAGAAACTGGGACCTAGAATCTACTCTAGTCCCGTATTGCACGACAAACTCTGGTTGATCAGCTGCGACCCTCATTCTGGGCACAGGGCATGGACTGAGATCCTCTGGGGAAGAATTGTGCCTTCTGTTGTTAAGAAGGAGATGAGATTCTACTTCCAGGGTCAGCCTCTCCATCTATCTAGTGTGTCTTTCTATGTGACAGCAGCAACAAGAAGCAGGTTGAAGAGAATCCAATTACCCTTCTTGACACCCGATTCAAAAGGTTAGGAATTTATACTATGTATCACCCTTTGATATCTTTCTTCCACCAATTCATCTAAAGCCCTCCTGAACCTCAGTATACAGCCCCACTCCAGGCACTACAGGTAATGAGTTCTCTTGTTTATAATGCAATATATCAACTTCTGGGTCAGGAGGGCAGCATTATATTTGCGGAAGCACATATAATTCTCCCCACTTCACTCCAAATACCTATAAATAATAAATAAAAAGTAGGTTTGAAATATTAACAAAATGTTCCCTTTATTAGTTCCAAAACTGTCTTCAGACTTTTCCTTGACCTTTTTATTGTATATTATTGCATACAGAAAAAGACAAAAAATATAAATGTACAGTTTAATGAATAACGTTAACCCTACAACTATGTAATCACACCAGGTGGAAGAAGGAGGTCCCCAAACCGCTTATGTGTCTCTTCCCCACAAAGAGAAAGTAAACACTATCCTGACTTTTGAGATAATCATTTTCTTGCATTTTAAAATAGTCTATCACCTATGGATATACCCCTAAGTGATAAACTTTGGTTTGAGCTGATTTTGAACTTTATGTTAACAGGCTTTATGTAAATGGGCTGTCTGTATTTTTTGTGTCTTCTTGTTTCCCCTCAACGTTAAGTTTTTCGGATTCACCCATGTTTGCTGAGAATAGTTCTAAGTCATTCATTCTCTTTCTTGATAGGTTTCTATTATATGACTGTACCACTATAAAATTACACATTCTACTGATGGACATTTGGGTTGTTTCCAGTTCGGAGTTATTACAAGTAATGCTGTTATTCTTATAAATGTATCCTGGGTCATGTGTATACGATTTTCCCTAGGGGTATATACAGGAGTGAACTTACTGAATCTTAGGGATGCATATCTTCAACTACAAGATAGTACTGCGAAACATCTTTCCAAAGTGGTTACGCTGGGAATTCCCTGGTGGTCCAGTGGCTAAGACTCCACACGTTCACTGTCAAGGGCACGGGTTCAATCCCTGGTCGGAGAACAAGGCGCACAGCCAAAAAAGAAAAAAATAATAATAATAATAAAAAGTGGTTACACGAATTTGCAACTCCCATTAATAGCACCTGAGAGTTCCCGTTGCTCTATAGACTCCTTAACACTTGGTGCTGTCAGAGGTTTTTTATATTTTGTTTTATTTTTTAATAGCCTTACCGAGGTATGATTCACATACCACACAGTTCACTCTTTCAAAGTGTACAATTTCATGGTTGTTAGTATATTCACAGACTTGTGCTTCCATCGTCACAATCAACTTTTGAACATTTTTATATACATATATCAAATCATCACAATGTACACTTTAAATACCTTACAATTTTGTAGGTTATACCTCAATAAAGCTGAAAAAAGAAGAATTAATATTTTGAAAATTTTAGGACATTTTAATTACCACAGAAACCCAAACCCGTTAGATGCCACTGCTCATTGCCCCAACCCCAGCCCTAGGCATCGATGGTTGCCTACTTTCTGTCTCTATAGATTTACCCGTTCATTTCATTTCACATAAGTTGAATCATACAGTACGCATCGATGGTTGCCTACTTTCTGTCTCTATAGATTTACCTGTTCATTTCATTTCACATAAGTTGAATCATACAGTACGTGGACCTTTGTGACCGGCATCCTTCACTTAGCATTATTGCTCAAGCTTCACCCATGTTGTAGCATGTGTTAATATTTCATTTTTATTCCAAATAATATCCCATTCTATGGCTGTTATTATTTATCCACCAATCAGCTGATGGACATTAGGGTTCTTCCTCTTTGGGGCTATTATGAACATGCTGCTGTTACAAATGTTCACGGACAAGTTTTTCTGTGGACACGTTTCAATCTCTTGTGTATATACCCAGGAGTAGAGGTCCTGATCATATGGTAACTCTATGGCTAATAAGCCTTTTAAGGACCTCCCAAACTGTTTTCCAAAGCTGCTGCTTTGGAAAAGCAGTTTACATTCCTACATACTAGTTTACATTCCCACCAGCAGTGTGTGATGATTCTAATTTCTCCACATCCTCGCCAACACTTGTTATTATCTGTCTTTCTCATAATAGTGATTCCACTGGGTGTGACTTGATGTCACCTTATGTTGTGA
This sequence comes from Kogia breviceps, assembly GCF_026419965.1. Taxonomy (NCBI): domain Eukaryota; kingdom Metazoa; phylum Chordata; class Mammalia; order Artiodactyla; family Physeteridae; genus Kogia; species Kogia breviceps. The sequence goes on along the minus strand of NC_081317.1, from coordinate 109,481,269 downwards.
TTTGCATTTCCCTGATAGCTGATGATGCTGAACATCTTTTCTTGTGCTTATTGGTCATTTGTATATCTTCTTTGAAGAAATATCTATTCAGATCCATTGCCCATTTTTTAATTGGGCTATTTGTCCTTTTATTGCTGAGTTGCAAGATATACATAAATATCTACCTCACCAGATATATGATTTGCAAAACTTTTCTTCTGTACTCTGGGTTTTCACTTTCTTTTTTAAAAAATTTTTTAAACTTTTTATTTTATATTGGAGTATAATTGATTAACAACGTTGTGTTAGTTTCAGGTGTACAGCAATGTGATTCAGTTATAACATATACATGTATCTATTCTTTTTCAAATTCTCTTCCCATTTAGGTTGTTCCATAATATTGAGCACAGTTCCCTATGCTATACAGTAGGTCCTTGTTCGTTATCCATTTTAAATATAGAGCTTTCACTTTCTTGATGGTATCCTTTTTCTTTTTTTTAAAGTAAGATTTTATTTATTTATTTTGGCTGCGTTGGGTCTTCGTTGCTGCGCACGGGCTTTCTCTAGTTGCAGCAAGCGGGGGCTACTCTTCATTGAGGTGTGCGGGCTTCTCATTGAGGTGGCTTCTCTTGTTGTGAAGCACGGGCTCTAGGAGCGTGGGCTTCAGTAGTTGTGGCCCGCGGGTTCAGTAGTCGTGGCTCACGGTCTCTAGAGCACAGGCTCGGTAGTTGTGGCGCACAGGCTTAGCTGCTCCACAGTATGTGGGATCTTCCTGGACCAGGGCTCGAACCCGTGTCCCCTGCATTGGCAGGCGGATTTTAAACCACTGCACCACCAGGGAAGTCCAATGGTATTTTTTTTTTTGAAGCACAAAAATTTAAATTGTTGATGTCCAGTTTACCTGTATTTTCTTCTATTGCTCATGTTTTTGGTGTCATATTTAAGAAACCATTGCCTAATCCAAGGCCATGCAGATTTATATCTATGCTTTCTTCTAAGAGTTTAATAGTTTCGGCTCTTACGTTTATGTTTTTATCTATTTTGAGTTAATTTTTGTGTCCACTTTCATTCCACGTGGATATCTATTTACATGTAGATATCCTGTTGTCCTAATACCACTAGTCAAAATGACAATCCTTTCCTCCATTGAACTGCTTTGGCACTCTTGTCAAAAATCAATTAACTGGGGCTTCCCTGGTGGCGCAGTGGTTGAGAATCCGCCTGCCGATGCAGGAGACACGGGTTCGTGCCCTGGTCCGGGAAGATCCCACATGCCGCGGAGCAACTAAGCCCGTGAGCCATGGCCGCCAGGCCTGCGCGTCCGGAGCCTGTGCTCCGCAACGGGAGAGGCCACAACAGTGAGAGGCCCGCATACCGCAAAAAAAAAAAAAAAAAAAAAAAAAAATCAATTAACTGTAATTGTGAAGGCTTATTTCTGGACTCTAAATTCTATTCCATTGATCTATATCTCTATCCTTATACCAGTATCACACTGTCTTGATTACTGTAGCTTGGTAGTAAGTCTTGTTTTGTTTTGTTGTAAGTTTTGAATCAGGAAGTGTCAGTCTACCTTTGTCCTTCTTTTTCAAATTCGTTTTCACTATTATGGGTCCTTGAATTTCCATATGAATTTTAGGATCAGCTTGCTGATTTCTGCAAACTCAACTGGGATTTTGATAGTGATTGTGTTGAATATGTATATCAATTTGGGGAGTATTGCCATCTTAAAAATATTGTCTTTTCAATAATGAACATAGAATGTCTTTTCATTTATTTAGGCCTTCTTTAATTTCTTTCAACAATGTTTTGTAATTTTCAGTATACACAGCTTGCACTGCCTTTGTTAATTTATGCTTAGGTATCTATTCTTTTTGGTGCTATTGCAAATGGAATTGTTTTCTTAATTTCAATTTTGGTTTGCTTATTGCTACTGTATAGAAGTACAAATGATCATTGTATATTGACCTTGTATCCTGCAACCTCATAGAACTCATTTATTAGTTCTAAAAGATTTTTTAGTGGATTCCCTAGGATTTTCTATATACAAGATCATATCATCTACAAATAGTTTTATCTCTTCCTTACCAGTCTGTATGCCTTCTTTTCATTTTCTTGCCTTATTGCCATGTCCAGAAACCCCAGCACAATGTTGAACAGAGTAGTGAAAGTGGACATCCTTGTCTTGTTCCTGATCTTAAGGGGACATTAAGTATGATGTTAGCTATAGGTTTTTCATGGTTGCTCTTTATCAGATCGAGGAATTTCCCTTCTATTCCTGGTTTGTTGAGTGCCTTTATCATGATAAGGTTCTGGGTTTTGTGAAATGTTTTTGTTTTGTTTTTGTTTTTGTTTTTTGGCTGTGCTGCATGGCTTGTGGGATCTTAGTTCCCCGACCAGGGATCAAACCCTTGCCCTCTGCAGTGGAAGCAGAGAGTTTTATCCATTGGACTGCCAGGGAATTCCCGTGAAATGTTTTTTCTGCATGTAGTCAGATGATCATATTATTGTCCTTTATTCTATTGATGCAGTGTATTACATTAATTGATTTTTGAATGTTAAACCAAACTTGCACTCCTGGGTAAAATTCCACTTGGTCACAGTGCATAATCTTTTCACATATTATTGAATTCTAGTTCCTAGTCTTTTGTTGAGGATTTTTATGTCTATGTTCATAACATTTATTGGTCTGTAGTTTTCTTTTCTTGTGATATCTTTGTCTGATTTTGCTATCAGGATAATACTATCCTCATAAAATGAAGTGTTCCTTCCTTTTCTGGGTTTTTTTTTTTTTTGTGGCGGGAAGAGTTTGTAAAGAATTGGTATTAATTTTTCTTTAAATGTTTGATAGTTGTTGAACTTTTTATTTCTCCCAACTCATGAATGTATATTGGTATCTCACAGTGGTTTAAATTTGCATTTTGCTGATTACTAAGAAGGTTGAACAATTTTTCATATGTTTGTTGGACTTCTGGATTTCCTTTTATTCAAGCGTTTCAGTCATTTGGGGAAAGCTGTCTTCCTTATTGATTTACAGAGGTTCTTATTATGTTCCAGATACCTGTCCTTCATAAATTATATGTGCTGCAACAAATATCATTTTCTTCTTTTTTTTTTTTTTTTTTTTGCGGTACGTGGGCCTCCCACCGGTGTGGCCTCTCCCGTTGCGCACAGGCTCCGGACGCGCAGGCCCAGAGGCCATGGCTCATGGGCCCAGCCGCTCCATGGCATGTGGGATCTTCCCGGACCGGGGCACGAACCCGTGTCCCCTGCATTATCAGGCGAATTTTCAACCACTGTGCCACCAGGGAAGCCCTCATTTTCTTTACTGTGGGTTTTTAAAATTTTTTGTAAAGTCTTGATAAATAGAAATTCTTAGTGTTTATATAGTCAAAAATATGGGCTTTTCCTGACCATAAGGTCAGGAAATTTGTGTGTCTCATGTAAAAATATTTAAAATATTCCAAGATCATTAAATATTCTCCTGTAATATTTCCTAACTTTTTTGCCTTTCATTTTATCCACCTGGAAATGTTTTTTTATAAATGATGTTAAATAGGAATCCAACTTTTTTTTTTTTCCCAAATGGATACTTATTCATCTGAATACTATTTCCTGAAAAAAAATTATTTCTCCACTACTCTGCACTGCCAACTCTAGCACACATCAAGTATCCATAAATGTTTCTGGGTATCTATTCAGTTCCAATCATCTATCTGTTCATTTTTATTCCAATACCATAGTTTTAATTATTATAACTTTATAATACTTTTGCTAACTTATAAAATAGCTAATTCAACCATGTTTCTCTGCATGAGTGTCTTGATGTTTCTAGGCCCTTTGTATTCCATATACACTTCGTAATTATCAAGTTTCACCAAAAATTTATTTGAATTTTTGACAAGGATTGCATTTAATCTACTGATCAATTTGAGTAGAAATGCCATTTTATAATATTGAGCTTTCCAGACTGTAAGTATGGTATATTTCTCCACTCATTTAGATATGCTTTAATATCTCATGGTAAAGTTTTTTATTTATTTTGGTAAAGGCACTGCACAGATATTTTTTTCATGTACTTCATATTTCTAATGGTATTATAAATTACATTTAAATATTTTCCATTTTCTGTTTATGAGTAGTCTAGAAATATAACTTATTTTTGTACCTTGATCTTTGTAAGCAGTCACTTGGCTAAACATTCATGAACGTTCATCTTTGAACTATAAATTCTTATGGAATGGAATGTACACAACGAGATCATCTACAAATGATGGAAATTTTGTTTCTCCATTTTCATTGTTTTTCTTGCATTATTATCTTGGATTCTTGTTTCTCATCTTAAAGAGAAAGTGAAGTTTCATTATTAAGTGTGCTGCTTCTTGAAGTTTTGTTTGTTTTGTCTGACTGTTTTGTTTTATAGATATCTTTTATAAGGTTAAAAAAGTCTCCTTCTATTCCTATTTGGCTATGAATTTTTATCATGAAAGGACATTGAATTTAATCAAATGCTTTTCCTCCATCTTTTGAAATGATGATCATAAGCTTTCCCCCTCCAATCTCTTACTGTGGTGATTTACATTAATTTTCTAATATTAGAAAAAATATTCTAATATTAGTTTTTCTAATATTAAATCAACCTTAGAATAAACCAACTTGGTGATAGTATATTATCCTTTTTTATATATTGCTGGATCCTATTTGCTAATATTTTGTTTAGAATTTTTGTATATATGTAGGATTGGCCTATATTTTTCTATTCGCCTACTATCCTTTTCAGATTTCATTATCAAGGTTATAACAGCTTCAGAAATGAATTAGAAGAAACCTCTTTGTCTATTTTCTTAAAAGTTTGTGTAAGACTGGAATTATTTGTTCCTTGAATATCAGGTTGAACTTTCCAGTGAAGCCATCTGAGCCTGGAATTTTGCTTGCAGGAAGATTTTTAATTACTAATTCAATTTTTTCAATGATTTATAAGAATTTCCGGGTTTGCTTTCACTTCCAGAGTCAGTTTTCATTTCATATAACCTTATTGAGGTACAATTTATATACAATCAAACTCAAGCATTTTAAGTGTATAATTCAACAACTTTTAGTACATAATTTTTTGTGCAACTATAATCAGAATCCTACTCTAGAACCCAGATTCACTTAGGGTAAATTTTTTTTCCAGGAATTTGTCCATTCCTTCTGATTCCTGGCATAAAGTTGTTCATAATATCTTATTATATTGTTAATTTTTACAGTATCTAAGCTATGTTCCCTTTCCATTCCTGCATTTTTGTAACATTTTTTTTTTCCTTGATCAGTGAGGATCACCAAAGGTTGGTCAAATTTATTAATCTTTTTGGAAGAACAACTCTGGGTATATCAAAACTCTGCTGTGGATTTGTTTTCTATTCTACTAATTTCTGCTTTTATCATAACTGTTCCTTCTTTTTGCTTTCTATATTTTATTTTTATTTCCTAATTAGTTAAGAAGGATGCTTAGCTCATTTTTTCAGTCTTTTCTCTTTTATATCTGTTAAGAGCTATAAATTTCCCACTAAGTACTATTTTAGCGGTAACAACTAGTTTTGAAATGTAATGTTTTCTATTATTGTTCAATTCAAAATGTTTTAAAATTTCCATTATTATTTCCTTTTTCATTTTTAAAAATATTTATTTATTTATTTATTATTTATTTATTTTGGCTGTGCCAGGTCTTAGTTGTGGCATGTGGACTTCTTAGTTGTGACATGAAGACTCTTAGTTGTGGCATGCATGTGAGATCTAGTTCCCCAACCAGGGATCGAACCCAGGCCCCCTGCATTGGGAGCATGGAGTCTTACTCACTGGACCACCAGGGAAGTCCCTACATTCATTATGATTTAGGGATACAGTTCTTTAATTTCCAAATTTATGGAGATATTTTGTTACATTTTTATTATTGATTTCTAGCATAATCCTATTTTGTTCAAAAATAAATATTGTGTGATTTCAATACTTCAAAATTTTTTACTTGCAGCCCGAAACATAGTGAAATTTTTTAAATATAAAATGTGCACTCAAAAAAATGTTATTCTGACAACTAGGGCACCTACCAGGACTCGGTGGGGAACCATGGACACCTAAGGGGACAGGAGGAACCCCCAGAGACCAGGTAGGACGTGGGGGTGTGGGGGGAGTGGGGGGGAGGAGAAGTGGAGGTGGGACGGGACTGTTGCCCTGAGGGGCAGCTGGGGGAGGGCAAGGGATCCCATGCTCAAAAGGGGAAATTGGGTTACCACTGGGAGGGCAGAGGATCAAAAGGGAGCGTGGCCAGGTTTCTCCTGCCCACTTGGGCCCCCAGGAACCTGCTGAGATCCCAGGCCTGATCCTCTGCCCACCTAGACCCCCTCCAGCCACGTGGGTCCTGAGGGAGTGGGAGGGAGGGAAGGGGGATCAAAAGTGAAGGCTGGACCTATGGGACCAGCATGCCTGAGGGGCAGCTGGGGGAGGGGAGGAGTTCCTACACCCAGCAGGACCCACCCACAATTAGGGGTCCAGTGGGCATGGGGGAGACCCTGGGGGAGATGGGAGACACGGATGTGAAGGAACAGAAGGGAATGGGGGCCAGTGCTTTCCCTGTCCACTTATGCACCCAGAGCTTGTTGGGCTCCCAAGCCTAATCCTCTGCCCTTGGAGCCTCCCTCCTGCAGTGCAGAGCCCAAGCCCCACCCCTACACCCTCACCCAGGGCCCCACCTCTACACTCGGAGACACCCTCTGAGACCCCCTCCAATGCACTGGGCCTAAACCCCACCCACACATGCTCACTCAGGGCCTTACGTCCAAACTCCTGAACTCCACACTCCAGAGGCCCTCCTTCCAACACGCTGCCTCTCCCCTTCTGTGCAGGTCCTAAGCAGAGGCCCCGCCCCACGCTCAAACGTCACCCGCCCCACCCACCTAGGTCCTGCCCCATGCTAAGCCCTGCCCCTACCTAAGTTCCACCCCCACCTAAACTCTGCCCCTATCATAAAGGCTTTTTTTTTTCTTTTTTCCTCTTTTAGATTGAGGTTCTGTTTTACCTTGTTGATTCATTGTTGTTGATTCTTTTATATTTTTATTTTTCCTAATAAATCTTTTATTTTTCTAATTTTATTTTCTTCTTTATACTTTGTTATTGTTCTCTCCTTTAGGCTTGTTCCCCCCCACCCTTTCTTTTTTCTTTTTTCTGTTGTGGTTTTATTTTGCCTTGTTGCAGTTGTTTCAATTATAGTTTTATTTTTTGTAATATATTTTCTATCTTTCTAATTTTATTTTGTTTTTTATTCCTTGATATTGTACTGCTCCTTTTTTTCTTTTTTTTCTTTTTTTCTTTTTTGTTTACCATGCCACAAAGCTTGTAAAATCTTGGTTCCCAAGCTGGAAGTCAGGCCTGAGCTCCTGTGGTAGGAGCTCCAAGTCCAAACCACTGGATTAACAGAGAAACTCAGACCCCAGGGAATTTAATCAGAGTGAAGCCCCCTGGAGATCTTCATCTCAGCACCAATTCCTGGCTGGATCTCAGCACCAACTCCAGTGCTGGACATCTCAGGCCAAACAACCAGTAAGACAGCAGCACACATCAAAAAAGAAAAAAAGAAAGAAAGAAAGAAATGACAAAAAATACGTTACAGATGAAGGAGCAAGGTAAATACCTACAAGACCAAATAAATGAAGATGAAATAGGCAATCTACCTGAAAAAGAATTCAGAGTAATGATAGTAAAGATGATCTAAAGTCTCAGAAACAGAATGGAGAAAATACAAGAAACAAGGATCTAGAAGAACTAAAGAGCAAACAAATGGTGATGAACAACACAATTACTAAGATTAAAAATACTCTTGGGCTTCCCTGGTGGCGCACTGGTTGAGCGTCCACCTGCCGATGCAGGGGATGCGGGTTCGTGCCCCGGTCCGGGAGGATCCCGCATGCCGCAGAGCAGCTGGGCCGGTAGGCCATGGCCGCTGGGCCTGCGCGTCCGGAGCCTGTGCTCCGCAACGGGAGAGACCACAGCAGTGAGAGGCCCGCGTACCGCAAAAAAAAAAAAAAAAAAAAAAAAAAAAAAAAAAAATACTCTAGAAGGAAACAATAGCAGAATAACTGAGGCAGAAGAACAGATAAGTGAGCTGGAAGATAAAATGGTGGAAATAACTGCCAGAGAGCAGAATAAAGAAAAAAGAATGAAAAGAATTGAGGACAGTCTCAGAGACCTCTGGAACAACATTAAATGCACCAACATTTGAATTATAGGGGTCCCAGAAGAAGAGAGAAGAAAGGGGCTGAGAAAATACTTGAAGAGATTATAGTCAAAAACTTCCCTAACATGGAAAAGGAAATAGTCAATCAAGTCCAGGAAACACAGAGAGCCCCATACAGGATAAACCCAAAGAGAAACACACCAAGACACCTATTAATGAAACTATCAGTAATTAAATACAAAGAAAAAATATTAAAAGTAGCAAGGGAAAAGCAACAAATAACATGCAAGGGAATCCCCATAAGGTTAATAGCTGACTTTTTAGCAGAAACTCTGCAAGCCAGAAGGGAGTGGCAGGACATATTTAAAGTGATGAAAGGTTAAAACCTACAACCAAGATTATTCTACCCAGCAGGGATGTCATTCAGATTTGATGGAGAAATTAAAACCTTTACAGATATGCAAAAGTTAAGAGAATTCAGCACCACTAAACCAGCTTTACAACAAATGCCAGTGGACTTTCTCTAGGCAGGAAACACAAGAGAAGGAAAAGACCTACAAAAACAAACCCAAAACAGTTAAGAAAATTGTAATGGGAACGTACATATCAATAATTACCTTAAATGTAAATGGATTAACTGCTCCAACCAAAAGACATAGACTGGCTGAATGGATACAAAAATAAGACCTGTACATATGCTGCCTACAAGAGACCACTTTAGACTTAGGGACACATACAGACTGAAAGTGAGGGGATGGAAAAACAAATGGAAATCAAAAGAAAGCTGGAGTAGCAATTCTCATATCAGACAAAATACACTTTAAAACAAAGATTATTACAAGAGACAAAGAAGGACACTACATAGTGATCAAGGGATCAATCCAAGAAGAAGATATAACAGTTGTAAATATTTATGTACCCAACATAGGAGCACCTCAATACATAAGTCAAATGCTAACAGCCATAAAAGAGGAAATCAACAGTAACACAATAATAGTCGGAGACTTCAATGCCCCACTTTCACCAATGTACATATCATCCAAAATAAAAATAGATAAGGAAACACAAGCTTTAAATGACACATTAAATAAGATGGACTTCATTGATATTAATAGGATATTCCATCCAAAAACAACAGAATACACTTTCTTTTCAAGTACTCATGGAACATTCCCCAGGATAGACCATATTTGGGGTCACAAATAAAGCCTTGGTAAATTTAAGAAAATTGAAATGGCATCAAGTATCTTCTCTGACCAGAACGTTATGAGACTAGATATCAATTACAGGAAAAAATCTGTAAAAAACACAAACACATGGAGGCTAAACAATACACTACTAAATAAACAAGAGATCACTGAAGAAATCAAAGAGGAAATTTTAAAATACCTAGAACAAATGACAATGGAAACACAGCAACCTAAAACCTATGGGATGCAGCAAAAGCAGTTCTAAGATGGAAGTTTATAGCAATACAATCCTACCTCAAGAAATAAGACAAATCTCAAATAAACACTGTAACCTTACACCTAAAACAATTAGAGAAAGAACAAAAACAACCCAAAGTTAGCAGGAGGAAAGAAATCATAAAGAGCAGATCAGAAATAAATAAAAAAGAAATGAAGGAAACAATAGCAAAGATCATTAAAACTAAAAGCTGGTTCTTTGAGAAGATAAGCAAAATCGAGAAATCATTAGCCAGATTCATCAAGAATAAAAGGGGAAGATTCAAATCAACAGAATTAGAAATGAAAAAGAGAAGTAACAACGGCCACTGCAGAAATACAAAGGACCATGAGAGATTACTAAAAGAAAATATATGCCAATAAAATGGACAACCTGGAAGAAATAGACAAATTCTTAGAAAAGCACAACCTTCTGAGACTGAACCAGGAAGAAATAGAAAATATAAACAGACCAATCACAAGCACTGAAATTGAAACTGTGATTTAAAATCTTCCAGCAAACAAAAGCCCAGGACCAGATGGCTTCACAGGCGAATTCTATCAAACATTTAGAGAAGAGCTAACACCTATCCTTCTCAAACTCTTCCAAAATATAGCAAAGAGAGGAACTCTCCCAAACTCATTCTATGAGGCCACCATCACCCTGATACTAAAACCAGACAAAGATGTCACACACAAAAAAAACTACAGGCCAATATCTCTGATGAACATAGATGCAAAAATCCTCAACAGAATAATAGCAAACAGAATCCAGCAGCACATAAGGATCATACACCATGATCAAGTGGGGTTTATCCCAGGAATGCAAGTATTCTTCATTATATGCAAATCAATCAGTGTGATAAACCATATTAACAAAATGAAGGATAAAAACCATATGATAATCTCAATACATGCAGAAAAAGCTTTTGACAAAATTCAACACCCAGGGGCTTCCCTGGTGGCTCAGTGGTTGAGAATCCACCTGCTAATGCAGGGGACACAGGTTCGAGCCCTGGTCTGGGAAGATCCCACATGCCACGGAGCAACTAGGCCCGTGAGCCACAACTACTGAACCTGCGCATCTGGAGCCTGTGCTCCCAACAAGGGAGGCTGCGATGGTGGGAGGCCCATGCACCGCAATGAAGAGTGGCCCCCGCTTGCCACAACTAGAGAAAGCCCTTGCACAGAAATGAAGACCCAACACAGCAAAAATAAATAAATTAATTAATAAACTCCTACCCCCAATATCTTCAACAACAACAAAAAAGTTGCAACCTTCTTTAAAAAAAAAATTCAACACCCATTTATGATAAAAACTCTCCAGAAAGTAGGCATAGAGGGAACTTACCTCAACATAATAAAGGCCATATATGACAAACCCACAGCCAACATCGTTCTCAATGGTGAAAAACTGAAACCATTTCCTCTAATATCAGGGACAAGACAGGGTTGCCCACTCTCACTAGTATTATTCAACATAGTTTTGGAAGTTTTAGCCACAGGAATAAGAGAAGAAAAAGAAATAAAAGGAATCCAAATCGGAAAAGAAGAAGTAAAACTGTCACTGTTTGCAGATGACATGATACTATACATAGAGAATGCTAAAGATGCCACCAGAAAACTGCTAGAGCTAATCGATGAATTTGGTAGAGTAGCAGGATACAAAATTAATGCACAGAAATCTCCTGCATTCCTATACACTAATGATGAAAAATCTGAAAGAGAAATTAAGGAAACACTCCCATTTACCATTGCAACAAAAAGAATAAAGTACCTAGAAATAAACCTACCTAAGGAGACAAAAGACCTGTATGCAGAAAACTATAAGACACTGATGAAAGAAATTAAAGATGATACAAACAGATGGAGAGATATACCATGTTCTTGGATTGGAAGAATCAACATTGTGAAAATGACTCTACTACCCAAAACAATCTACAGATTCAGTGCAATCCCTATCAAACTACCAATGGCATTTTTCACAGAACTAGAACAAAAAATCACACAATTTGTATGGAAACACAAAAGACCCCGAACAGGCAAAGCAATCTTGAGAAAGAATAACAGAGCTGGAGGAATCAGGCTCCTGGACTTCAGTCTATACTACAAAGCTACAGTAATCAAGACAATATGGTACTGGCACAAAAACAGAAATAAAGATCAATGGAACAGGATAGAAAGCCCAGAGATAACCCCACGCACATATGGTCACCTTATCTTTGATAAAGGAGGCAAGAGTATACAATGGAGGAAAGACAGCCTCTTCAATAAGTGGTGCTGGGAGAACTGGACAGCTACATGTAAAAGAATGAAATTAAAACACTTGCTAACACAGTACACAAAAATAAACTCAAAATGGACTAAAGACCTAAATGTAAGGCGAGACACTATAAAACTCTTAGGGAAAAACATAGGCAGAACACTCTATGACATAAATCACAGCAAGATCCTTTTTGACCCACCTCCTAGAGAAATGGAAATAAAAATAAACAAATGGGACCTAATGAAATTTTAAAGTCTTTGCAGAGCAAAGGAAAACATAAACAAGACAAAAAGACAGTCCTCAGAATGGGAGAAAATATTTGCAAATGAAGCAACTGACAAATGATTAATCTCCAAAATTTACAAGCAGCTCATGCAGCTCAGTATCAAAAAAACAAACAACCCAACCCAAAAATGGGTAGAAGACCTAAATAGACATTTCTCCAAAGAAGATATACAGATTACCAACAAACACATGAAAAGATGCTCAACATCACTAATCATTATAGAAATGCAGATCAAAACTACAGTAAGGTATCACCTTACACAGGTCAGAATGGCCATCATCAAAAAATCTAGAAACAATAAATGCTGGAGAGGGTGTGGAGAAAAGGGAACCCTCTTGCACTGTTTGTTGGAATGTAAATGGATACAGCCACTATGGAGAACAGTATGGAGGTTCCTTAAAAAACTACAAATAGAACTACCATATGACCCAGCAATCCCACTGCTGGGCATATACCCTGAGAAAACCATAATTCAAAAGAGTCATGTACCACAGTGTTCACTGCAGTTCTATTTACAATGGCCAGGACATGGAAGCAACCTAAGTGTCCACTGACAGGTGAATGGATAAAGAAGATGTGACACATATATACAATGAATATTACTCAGCCATAAAAAGAAACGAATTAAGTTATTTTTAGTGAGGTGGATGGACCTGGAGTCTGTCATACAGAGTGAAGTAAGTCAGAAAGAGAAAAACAAATACCCTATGCTAACACATATATATGGAATCTAAAAAAAAAAAAAAAAAAATAGGGGCAGGACAGGAATAAAGACACAGACGTAGAGAATGGGCTTGAGGGGAAAGGGTAAACTGGGATGAAGTGAGAGAGTAACATTGACATATATACAATACTTAATGTAAAATAGATAGCTAGTGGGAAGCTGCCGCATAGCACAGGGAGATCAGCTTGGTGCTTTGCAACCACCTAGAGGGGTGGGATAGGGAGGGTGGGAGGGAGACACAAGAGGGAGGGGATATGGGGATATATGTATACACATAGCTGATTCACTTTGTTTTACAGCAGAAACTAACATAACATTGTAAAGCAATTCTACTCCAATAAAGATGTTAAGGGAAAAAAGAAAAAAAAAAAGTTATTCTGAAGTTATTGGGATCAGTGTGACTCTTGCTGCTGCTTCTATCAGTTATTGAGAGTTAAAGTTTTTAAAAAATCTTCCAGGATAATTGTGGATTGGTTATTTCTCCTATGATTCTGTCAAATTATCTTTAATTATATTCTGTGAATGGTTATTAGGTAAATACAAGTTTAGAGATCAAAAAATCTTTCTGATGACTTTACCTTTTATCATTTTGATGTAACTCTCTCTATGTCTAGTACTGCTTTTTGCCTTAAAGTCCTTTGGTGTTTTTATTTTAGAAATAGTGAAATTATTCTTTTTAGTACAATTCTAAAAGTTACTGAGAAATGCATGGAGTTGTGTAACCATCACCACAATCAAGATACAGGATAATTCCATCACCCCCAAAATTCTTTTGTTCTGCTCCTTTGTAGATACCCTACCACTGATCCCTGGTTATCACTGATTTGTTTTCTATCACTACAGTTTTCTCTTCTCCAGAATATCATATAAAGAGAACCATTAAGTATACAGTCTTTTGAGTCTGGCTTCTTTCACATAGCACTAGTTCAAGAATCATCTATGTTGTGGCACGTATCAGTAATTTGTTCTTTTTGTTGCTAAGGCGTAGTCCACTGTCTGACAGTAGCAAAATTTGCTTATCCATTCACCAGTTGAAGAACACTTGGGTTCCCTCCAGGTTTTCTGTGGTTAGGAACAAAGTTGCTATAAACATTTACATACAGGTTTTCCAGGGAACATTTTATTTCCCTTGAGAGTGGGGTTACTGGGTAATGTGATAAAGGTACATTTAACTTCATAAGAAACTGTCAAACTGTTTTCCAAAGTGGCTGCACCATTTTGCACTCCCACCAGCAATGGATGAGAATCCCCATTGGTCTTCATTGTTGATTGTTGCCAGCTCTTGGTATCATTTGGTTTCTGTTTGTTTGTTTGTTTGTTTTTGGATCTTGGTTCCCTAACCAGGGATTGAACCCAGGCCCCCAGCCTTTGGAAGCATGGAGTCCTAACCACTGGACCACCCGGGAATTCCTGTTTTGTTTTCTTTCAGACATTCTATTAGGTACGCAGTAGTATCTCATTGGACTTTTAACTTACATTTCCCTAATGATCAATGATGTTGAAAAACTTTGCATGTGCTTATTTGCATCCATATATCTTTGCTGAAAATACCTCTTCAAATCTTTTGCTCATTTAAAAAATGTGGTTATTTTTATTGTTATTGGGTTTTGAGAGTTCTATATATTGAATACAAGCCCTTCTCCATATAATGTGATTTGCAAATATTTTCTCCCAGTTTGTGGCTTGTCTTTTCATTCTCTTAACAATGTCTTTTATTACAGAGCAATAGTTTTTAATTTTATTGAAAACCCATTTATAAGTTTTCTTTTTTCTTTTAAGGATCATGATTTTAGTGCCATATCCAAAAATTTTCTCTAACTCAAGGTCACAAAAATTTTCTCCTGTGTTTCCTTTGAGAAGTTTTATAGTTTTAGGTTTTACATTTAAGCCTATGATGTATTTTGAGTCAATTTCTATATAAAATCTGAGGTAAGGGTTAAGGGTTCTTTAGGGGGGTTGTTTGTTTGGGGGGTTGCATATGACTGTCCAATAGTTCCAGAATTATTTGTTGAAAAGATTATTCTTTCTCCCTTCAACTGCTTTTATAATCTTGTTAAAAATCAATTAATCATATTTGTGGGAGTCTATCTCACATACATATAGACCTACAGTCTATCTTTTCCCATAATATCTCATTGTCCTAATTACTGTAGCTTCATAGTAATTTTAAGGTCAGGTAATATGAAACTTCCAACATTTTCTTCCTTTTCTAAGTTGTTTTGACTACTCTATTTCCTACGCTTTTCTATGTAAATTTTAGATCCAACTTGTCTATCTACAATATCTCCAGCTAGGGTTTTGTTTGGGATTGCACTGAATCCACAGACCAAACTAGGGGAAATTTGCACCTTAATGAAACTAAGTCTTCCTGTTGACAGAGCATATATCACCATTTATTTCGGTTTTCTTTTATTTCTTTCTTAAAGTTTATTTTATCTGATAGAAATATAGCTATACTAGCTTTCTTTTTGGTTAATATTTGCTTGGTATATCTTTTCCCACCTGTGGTACCTCCTGGCACTCCCCATCCTAATCCTCAGAACCTGTGAATATGATAGGTTATGTGGTAAAGGGGAAGGAAGGTTGCAGGTGGGAGGAAGGCTGCTTAAAATCAGCTGACCTTAATCCGCTGAACTTAAGAGAAATTTTTCTGGATCATCTAGATGGGCCCAGTGTAATCAGCAGCATTGTTAAAAGCAGCAGAGAGAAGAAGAGCATAGGCCAGAATGATGCAGTGTGAAGGCTTCGCCCAATATTGCAGGCTTTGAGGAAGTGGGCCATGGGCCAAGGAATGCAGGAAGCTTTCTAGAAGCTGGAGAAGGCAAGGAAACGGATTCTCACCTAGAGCCTCGAAAGAATGCAGCCGTGACAACGCCTTGATTTTAGCCCAGCAAGACCTCATTTGTATCATTCAAGCCCTAAGTTTGTGGTAATCTGTTACAGCAGAAATAGGAAACCAATGCACTCTCCTTCTACTCATACTTTCATTATTGTATTCTTAAGAATATGTCTGGTAAACAGCATGTGATTTGATTTTGCTTTTGTTTTTATTAGAGTCTGGCTATCTTTGTTTTTTTAACTGGAATATACAGTCCAGTAATATGTAATGTTCATATTAGTATATATGTTAATTGCTCATGTATTTGGGTTTACATCTAGTCAGGCAGACCTCAGAGATACTGCGGTTTCAGTTCCAGACCACCACAGTAAAGCAAATAAAGGGAGTCACGTGAACTTTTTGGTTTCCCAGTGCATAAAAAAGTTATGTTTACATTATACTGTGGTCTTAAGTGTGCTATTAAGTGTGTAATAGCATTGTGTCTAAAAAATGGGCATACCTTAATTAAAAAATACTTTATTGCTGAAAAATGCTAACCATCATCCAACAATGCAAGTGTATGGTCAGGCCATTCAAGGTGACTGTTCTCTTTGCTCTCTGTATATCCCCTGCTCAACCAGGTCTTGCTTCTCACACCTAACTATCCAATCTTCTTAATTGTAGAGCTTAATTAGTAACTTCCCACACACTTGCTCCCTGTCCCAGCCACTGGTTTCCCTGGTAATTGATGATCCAACTTGATGTCAATTCCACCTATAAATGGTAGCCTCCTTCTCCCCTAAGTAGCAAAGACTATGTCCTGCCCACTCTCTGCTGTCCATGGTGGGTGTTGCTCCAGGGCCTTTGTTTCAGATGTGCAAGATCCCCTGTCCACTAAACCATTGATGTCTCTGTCACTGTCTCTAGGCTCTGTCTTCAGTCTCAAGGCTGGGCAACTAACTACAGGGCTTGCAGGCCTGCAGGGTGCAGCCCAACAGCAGAGCTGTCGCAAACATTCCATTTGTTAAAAACAAAAACTCAGTAGCACCCAAGCATAATAGAGCAAAACACAATAAAACAAGGTATGCCTGAATCTAATTATCTCATATATTCTGTTTCTTTTTCCCCTTTCCTTCCCTTTTTTCACTTGATTATGGTTTATGTCTTTCCTTCTGCTAAGTTATAATTCTGATTCTATATTAATGGATACCTCAAAATTAAAATATGCATAATTAACTTGCCAAATTCTAAAGTTAGTCAATATTTATCCTTTCCTTGGATAATTAAAAATCTTTAGGGGAATTCCCTGGTGGTCCAGTGGTTAGGACTCCATGCTTTCACTTCTGAGGTCGGGGTTCAATCCTTGGTTGGGGAACTAAGATCCCACAAGCTGCTGTGAGACCAAAAAAAAAAAATCTTTGGAACCCTTTAGCTTCATTTATCCCTCTCCAGCATATTTGCTATGATTGTCATGCATTTTAATTTTATTTTAAATCTTACAAGCTACTATTATTGTTTTATATAATCAATGTTAATTTAGATTTTGTCTAGATTATGTACCACCTTTTTCTTTATTTGTTTCTTATTTTGGTATCACATTATTTCCATTTGAAATATACTCTTTGGGATTTGCCTTATTGAAATTCTGATAATAGCAGACTCTCTTTCTCTTTGTCTATGTGAAAAATCTCTATTTCACCCTCATTCTTGAAATATACCTTTACTGTATAAAAAGTGGCAGATATTTTCTTTTCACATATTGACATTATCATTCCATTGTCTTCTGGCTTCCACGGTTGCTACTGAGAAGTCTGCTGTTAGTCTTGCTACCACTCCTTTGAAGATCTTTTGTCTCTGGTTGCTTTCAAGATCTTCTCTCTGTTTTCGGTCTTCTAAACTTCACTGCAATCTCAATATGGACTTTGTTGTTGTTGCTGTTGTTGTTGTTGAACCAGCTTGTGATTCTTGGGTTTTTACATCTCTGGGTTGACGTCTCCAAACATTTTTAGAAATTTCTAGAAAATTCTTAACCTTTCTTCAAATATTGCTGTTGCCCCATTTACTCTCCTCTCCTTATGTAAATTTGATTAAATATATGTTAGACCTTTTCACTCTGTCTCTTAACTTTTTTTCTGTATTTTTTATCTTTTTGCTTCTTTGTGCTGCCCTCTGGAAAAAATTTCAGACCTCTTTTTACGATGATTAATCCTCTCTTCAGCTATGTCTAATCTGGTGGTGAACACAATCCACTGAGCTTCTAATTTCAGTTATTGTATGTTTTATTTCTAGACGTTCTATTTTGTTCTTTCCAATTAACTTTGTTGTTGCTGTTGATTTCCATTTCCCTGCAATAATATTCAAGCTTATCTTTTATCTATATAAACATAGTAAGTAAGCACAGTTGTTTACTTGTGCCTGACAATTCCAATAGCTTGTGCCTTTGTGGGTCTCATTCTGTTGTTTTTTCTGGTTCTCAATCACAGTTCTGTTCCCCTTTTGCATGTATTATCTTTGTGTGCTGCAACTGTACTAGAGGAATTATTTATAGAAAGTATTTGAGGCCTCAGATGAAGCTTCTTTTCCCCCAAAGGGATTTGCATTTGCTCCTGCCTGGTGTAGAGACACCACCAGTCCAGGCACTGCCTGAGGTTTCCTAAGCTACCCAGATGGTAGAAAACTGGAGGAAAAATCCCTTGGAGAGCCAGTCCATCCTTACCCTAAATATATGGCCCTTTGTGCTTCAGATTATGGTCATCATACAAACTATCCTTCCCTGGGAACTTTTCTTCTTAAAGTACCAGAAATCTCATGGTGTTCCATCTAGAAATCCCTAACATTAAACAAGGATAAGACAATGATGTCTGGGTTCTTTCTTTTAATAATGTTCCCTGTGGTATCAAGAAGCTTGTTGTACCTTTAAGTCAAAGCAACATATTATGTCAGTTTCCTTGGGAAACAGTTTATAAAACAAAACAGTACACAATTCAAGAGATATTTATTAAGTGTCTGCCATGAACCAGATGCTGTGGTGCTAGGAATACAATGGTGAGAAATACAGAAACCAGCACTCCAATGACTATTTAATTTCCTGGATAAAATTGGTGGCTTAAAGATTATTTTATTATTTTGATTTATAATTTTAAGGGGAAGATAAATCACTGTGTTTTCATTATTTTCCATTTGCTACTATTCCTCAGAGAGCTCAAAGCCTATTCAGGGAGAAAACATGAAACAGCCTGGGTAATTCAATTCTGCAGTTATTTTTATGGAAGGTCTCCTATAGGGAATACATGGGAAGTAATGGTCCTTGAGTTCTTACTTAGGAGGTTCCCAGTACTCTACATTTGTTTCTTACCAGAAGCCTATGAGATAGGCATTAGTTTTCCCATTTTACAACTGAAGAAACTGAGGTACAGAGACATTCCCTTTCCTGAAGTCACATAGTATGATAGGCAGCTTCTGAAATGGCTCCCAAAGATCCCTGACTCCTGATAACCACCACCCTGTGTATTAGCCCATCCTTTTGGGACTGGGCTAGAACTAGTGACTCACTTTAATCAACATAATACAGCAACAGGGACTTCCCTAGTGGTCCAGGGGGTAAGACTTCGTGCTCCCAATGCAGGGGGCCTGGGTTTCATCCCTGGTCAGGGAACCAGATCCTACATACATGCTGCAACTAAGAGTCTGCATGCCACAACTAAGAGACCGCATGCCACAACTAAGACCCAGCATAGCCAAAATAAATAAATAAATAATAATAATACTACAGCAACAGTGATGGGGTGTCACTTCTGAGATTAAACTACAAAAGACTAACTTTCCTCTCTCTCTCTTTTCCTCTGGCTCGTCTCCCTTTTTCATTCTGATGAGGGAAGCTACTATGTTAGGAGCTGCCCTATGGAGAAACCCATGAGAAGAAGCTGGGGCCTTTTGTCCAACAACCCATGAGGAACTGAGGTCTGCCAACTACCACACATGAGCACGAAAGCAGATCCTCCCCCAGCTGAGCCATCAGGTGAGACCACAGCCCCAACTGACACCTGAAACCCAGCTAAGTCACAACCAGATTCCTGACCCATGGAAACTGTGTGATAACAAATGTTGTTGTTTTGAACCACTAAGCTTTGGGATAATGTGTTTCACAGTACAGAACCAATACACACCACTAATATAAGGCAATCAGATATTTGACAGGTCTATCTGAGATGACTTCCTGGGCATCGTTATACACACAAAGAACTAAATCCTCAGAGGAGATACCTTTGAATAGAAATTTCAAGAAGGGTCTAGACAATATAAATCATAGAAAAGTAGAGCTAAACTTATTCTTTTTTTTTTTGGCTGCGTAGGGTCTTCGTTGCTGTGCGCGGGCTTTCTCTAGTTGCGGCGAGTGGGGGCTACTCTTCATTGCGGTGCGCGGGCTTCTCATTGTCGTGGCTTCTCTTGTTGCGGGGCACAGGCTCTAGGTACGCAGGCTTCAGTAGTTGTGGCACGTGGGCTCTAGAGCACAGGCTCAGTAGTTGTGGCACATGGGCTTAGTTGCTCTGCAGCATGTGGGATCTTCCAGACCAGGGATCGAACCCGTGTCCCTTTCATTGGCAGGTGAATTCTTAACCACTGCACCACCAGGGAAGCCCTAAACTTATTCTTAAAGTTCATGTTATCCAACTCTCTCATTTTACAGTTGGGGAACTGAGGGATTGAGCCTTTCCCAGTGCCCCATGGCATTTGGGAAGGGCCAGGACCTGAACCTAGTTTGTTTCCTTATCCAAAGTATCTACACTTCTTCAACCTCACTTCCCTTGCTATTTAAGGCAGAACTAATGCCTTCTTGAGTTTTGCTCACTAACATGTTTTGTATAAATGGCCTGTACATGTTATGAAGTAATGCATATTTGCTACAAGAGAAGTCTGACCATAATGGGTCCTTGATAGTGACAATGAAAATTGCACAGTGTCCATTTCTACCCTTTTTTCTCCACCTCCTACCCCAGCAGCAAGACATGGACATGGAATAGAATTGTTAGGAGCCCTGGATAATGGGATACCTAGATGCTTTCTGAACAGGACATTGTAATCAGGCCACACATAGGCAAGAGGGAAGGAGCTAGTTATAAGCGCTAGATTTGGTAGCTTATCCACCAGAGAACTGCAGGTATTTTGTAGCTCCTGGGATGTGGAAGGTGGTTCAGGAGATTAAGGAGAATTTTCAGGGTCCGAAGGAATCCTCAAAAGAAAACAAACAGGGCTTCCCTGGTGGCGCAGTGGTTGAGAATCCGCCTGCCGATGCAGGGGTCACGGGTTCGTGCCCTGGTCCGGGAAGATCCCACATGCCGCGGAGCAACTAAGCCCGTGAGCCATGGCCGCTAGGCCTGCGCGTCCGGAGCCTGTGCTCCGCAACGGGAGAGGCCACAGCAGTGAGAGGCCCGCATACCGCAAAAAAAAAAAAAAAAAGAAAATAAACAAAAAGTACTCTTTGCAGAAGATATTCAATAGCAAGTGATCAAGCAACTTTTCTCTGAGCCGCATTCATAGGTTGTAATGTTAACATGTGTCCACTAGAGGTCAGCACTTACCACAACCTAAAGCAGAATTTCCACCGTTTTCATCTAAAGACTAACCGACCTGAGATATTTTGTCTTGCCAAACAAACTGAATTTATTAAGAAATGTCAACTTGGGTTTCCAATTTTTACTTATAAAAGGCACAAATAGTAGCCATCATACGTTTCAGATCACTCTGAGATAACCAGTGTTATAAAATTCCAGCACCCTGAAGTATTTTTTACTTGGCCTTCTCACAGAGGAATGTAAGAAGAGTTATTAAAATGCCAAAAATTAAAAAGAAAGAGAGAAGGAAGGAATGGAAGGAGGGAAGGAAAAAAAGAGAGAAAGGAAAACAGTAAGAGAGGAAGTCTGAGAACCATTATGACTTCCCAGTTCCCTTGGGATCCAGAAGTTCTGGTTTTGGGAAACACCAATTTTAGCCAGAGGAGTCCAGCCATCTACTCAAGGTAGGATAGTCCCATTTTCCTTTTCAAAGTAGGACAGGCATTCTTTCTTGGATAGAGCTTTCTAATCTATCCTATGTTGGGGAAGGGCTAAATATTTGTTAAAGAAACCTTCTAGCTCAGGCAATCATCTAATCACATGTTCTTGGCCAATGACAAACGTTTTGGAGGTGGAGTGGTGGTATTTTGCCTCAGTTGGATTTGTATCTACCTACCTTTTGGTGGCATAAGCTTAGAGGGAAGAGACGACAGGCCAATTCAAGGCAAGATGAATTTAATCATCTTGACCAGACTGTAATATGCTTGAGGTCAGGGACTCTATACTATATGTCATTTTTTTTCTTCCAGTGCCACTACAGAGCTTGGCACACAGTATAAATGAGTCGATGATAATGCATTAAAAACCAAAACGTGGGCTTCCCTGGCGGCACAGTGGTTAAGAATCCGCCTGCCAATGAGGGGGACACGGGTTCAAGCCCTGGTCTGGGAAGATCCCACATGCGCGGAGCAACTAGGCCCGTATGCCTGTGAGACACAACTACTGAAGCCCTTGCAGCTAGAGCCCGTGCTCTGCAACAAGAGAAGCCACTGCAATGAGAAGCCTACGCACCACAACGAAGAGTAGCCCCCGCTCGCCGCAACTAGAGAAAGCCCGCGCGCAGCAACGAAGACCCAAGGCAGCCAAAAAATAAATAAATAAATAAATTTGGATAAATAATAAATAAATAATAAAACCCCAAAAGTGTTAAGAAGCCCCTGATGAATAAAGAGCATCGATTTTCCAGAGTCTATGACTCAAGGTATATGTAGAAATGGGAAGTGTACTATATATTCATTAAACATGTGATCGGTATTTAATTCTCAAGTTAAGATTTTTAACAGTGGATGAAATTCAGAGGATTTGAAAAGGAATATTGTGTGTATTCTCGTATGGCGTTACGGAGGTCCACTACTGGGGTGCCAGTAAAAATATTGGTCGCCAGGTGGCGCTGTTGCCTTACTGTCAGCTTTTCCTCCGCTGCAGTCTCCTCTTCAGGTGGGTCCTTGAGTGTTGATCTCAACTGATGAGACCAAACGACCTTCAGATTCGTTTTAATTACAAAAATTGACAAGAGAAAAAATAATAATAATGGGAAGAATGATAACGTTACAGCCAGACTCTTCACCGTCGGGTTCATCTGA
This sequence comes from Kogia breviceps, assembly GCF_026419965.1. Lineage (NCBI taxonomy): Eukaryota > Metazoa > Chordata > Mammalia > Artiodactyla > Physeteridae > Kogia > Kogia breviceps. The sequence continues at coordinate 109,458,350 of NC_081317.1, read as the reverse complement.
GATGCAGTTTGATTTTATCTAGAGGAGACAGAGAGGGAAACACATTTTACAGAAGCTCATTTCCTATTTCTAGCAGGATCGGTCAGCTAGGAGGTGAAGTGCTTCCCACCAGGGCTCGGTTCTCTCTGTCCCGTGGGGTCATCAGTAAGACGTGGCCGAGGTCTCATTCCTTGTGGAAGGAGAGAGATGAGGTCTGAGTATGTGTACATGGGAGATGGAGGGAGGTTTCCAGAGGTGAGTTAAAAGGTCTGTCTTTCAACAGGGAACTATATTCAATATCCTGTGATAAACCATAATGGAAAAGAATATTAAAAAAAAAAAAAAAAAGCTCTTTCAACCAGCCCTGCCTCTGTTTTCAATACCACAAAGCAGAGAAGTTTATCTGATACAAAATAGGCAGCAACAACCGGCTAGTCCCTGTTTGACAGAGTTGAATCTGCAGTAAATATAAAATCTCAAACCTGGAGGCAAACAAATGAACGGGCCCCATTCAGGCAAATGCCCTCCCCACCCCATCAAGGCCACCATCCTCTGAACACATCCGGCTCCTTCACGACAGCTCTGAGCTGTGCCTTATTCAACCCTCACCACAGGAGCCCCAGGAAGAAGCCATGACAGCCCCATTTCAGGCTGAGGAAAGCTGAGGTTGACTGTTCTGACTGGTGGTGGCTCTGCGGTTTGGACACGTCTTCCCCACTGAGAATGTTCTTTCCACTTTGCCTGTGCAGCCTCTCCTGCAAACTTCTGCGAAGAAGATGGGGCCGCTGGGCCCTTCCCTGGAAGGGGGGCCCTTTGTGAGGACGCGCGAGGGGCCTCCACTGGGAAAAATGCTCCCGGTTGGAATGTTTACTATGAGTTATTGAGACTCGAAGGTGGAGTAACATAGTAGCTGAAGGAACGCTGCCTCTGGGCCCAGGCTCTGTCACTCGCTCATGCAAACCTGAACAAGTTACTTAACCTCTCTGTGCCTCAGTTTCCTCATCTGTACATTAGGGATACTAAAATGCCCATCAGAGAGTTGTTGTGAGGGTTAAGTGAATTAAACACAGATAAAGCACCTTATGTTGCACTTAACACATTGCAAAAGCTGTATTTTTGCCATTGTTTGAAAAAAAACCACAACCCTGTATTGTTTATTGTAGTAATTAGATGGGTCACAGCAATTAAATTCTTGAGCAAAAATGAAGTCAGAGAAAGCTTTAAACCAGCCAAACTTTAAAAAAATAATTTGTTTTCTCTGAACAAATCAGGACTGTTCCATCCTGCAAACCAGTGGGCCCAGGCTTTGACAAAGATTGTTCAGTTTGTTTTGTTTTTTGTTTTAAATAAATTTATTTATTTATTTGTTTGTTTTTGGCTGTGTTGGGTCTTCACTGCTGCACGCGGACTTCCTCTAGTTGTGGCGAGCGGGGGCTACTCTTCGTTGTGGTGTGTGGGCTTCTCATTGTGGTGGCTTTTCTTGTTGCAGAGCATGGGCTCTAGGCATGCAGGCTTCAGTAGTTGAGGCACGCAGGCTCAGTAGTTGTGGCTCACGGGCATAGTTGCTCCGCAGCATGTGGGATCTTCCTGGACCAGGGCTCAAACCCGTGTCGCCTGCATTGGCAGGCAGATTCTTAACCACTGTGCCACCAGGGAAGTCCCAAGATTGTTCAGTTTGATCAATGAGACAATTCATACCTTGGGCGCCTACTGTGTGCCAGGCTCTGGCTAGCTGTAGAGGAATTCACAAATGAAGCCACTGGCCACTGCCTTGCAGGCTCTCCCAGGGCTTCAGGAGAGACAGGAAGTTACAAACCACAAGAACAATGTGTTATATATGACAGTAGATCAAGGCCCTTTAAGGGTGAGAGAGGAGAAAACACTTAATTCAGCCCAAAGATTTCAGGGAAGGCTTTCTGGAGGAGGGGGCATTTAACCAAGTGCCCAAGCGATAGGAAAGGGAAGAGAATTTAAACCACAGGGAACTCAAGAGCCTGTGGGCTTGGCTAAAAGGTGGGAAATTGTGAGGAAATGGCTGGACCCAAAGACAGAAGCCAGAAGGAGCCTCGGAGGAGAGGAGTCCCAAGCTTCGGAGTCTGGATTTTACCTTGTGGAAGAGCATCCTCTAAGAATGAAGCTTCTCAAACTTTAATTTGCAAACAAATTACCTGGGGATAGTGTTAAAATGCAAGCCTGGGAGAACAAATTCCCACGTGCTTCTAACTCTGCAGGTCTTATACTCCAGTGCGTGAGGGCCAGCAAACCTTTTCTGTAAAGGGCCAGGTAGTAAATAGTTTAGGCTCTGCCAATCCTGGGGTCTTAAATGAAAGCACATGGCTGTTTTCAGTAAAAGTTTATTTGCAGAAACATGCGATGGCCCAGAAATAAACCCTCCCATATACGGTCAAATGATTTTCGGCAAGGGTGCCAAGACCGTTCAATGTGAAAAGGAGTTTTGCAACAAATGGTATTGGAAAAAATGGATTTCCACAAGCAAAAGAAAGAGGCTGGACCCTTACGTCATACCATAGACAAAAATTAACTCAAAATGGATCAAATAACTAAATGGAAGAGCTAAAATTATAAACCTCTTAGGAGGAAAGCATCATGACGTTGGATTTTGGCAATGCTCTCCTGGCAGTTTCACCAAAAGCACAGGAAACACCAAAAAATATAGATAACTAACTAAAAAAAAAAAAAAAGATCCCGCAAGGCACAACGAAGATCCCATGTGTCGCAACTAAGACCAGGTACAGCCAAAATAAATAATAAATGAATACTTTTAAAAAATGGTTCAGTAGCTGTGGAAAACAGTGTAACAATTCCTAAAAAAAAAAAAAATTAACTATAGAGTTGCCAAGGAGGGCTCTGGTGACCTAGTGGTTAGGATTCTGGGCTTTCACTGGCATGGCCCACGTTCAGTTCCTGATCAGGGAATCCCACAAGCTGCGCAGCGAGGCCAAAAAAAAAAAAAAGTTACCTTATGATCCAGCAGTTCCTCATCAACTTTCCAAGGCGCATGGCCCTATAAAACTGATGGGATGATGGGGGCTTCCCTGGTGGCGCAGTGGTTGAGAGTCCGCCTGCCGATGCAGGGGACACGGGTTCGGGCCCTGGTCCGGGAAGATCCCACATGCCGCGGAGCGGCTGGGCCCGTGAGCCGTGGCCGCTGAGCCTGCGCGTCCGGAGCCTGTGCTCCGCAACGGGAGAGGCCACAGCAGTGAGAGGCCCGCGTACCGCACACACACAAAAGTCTTTTATGGAATCAATTTCTGAGCTCTAGAATAAAGGGAAAAAGTTGAGTAGGGTGAGTCCCCTTCCCATCAATGGACACATCCAGAGGCTACAGCGGAATAAGTAGAACCTATAGTGAAAAATGAGGGGTGACAAACAAAACACTTGTCTTGAATGATTATTGTGGTGAAAGAAAGATGATTCCAGAGTGTGTGAGCAGGACATCTCTGGGCCTCATGTTTGTGGACTCAAAGACTATGGTGACGCCTGCAGGCAAGAGGAGGGACAGATGAGTCACACGGGAGGAGAGACAGAGACAGAGAGAACAGGGAGGCCAGGGAGTTGCCCCAGCCACGGGGGTGTGTGTATGTGTGTAAATAAACCTTTGAATACAGAAAAGCATTTTAAAAGACTCAGAATCCCATCACCCAAAAATGTTGACTAAAAATAAAATATATGCGTATAGTTAGATAAAATAAAAACCAAATTTTTTTCTCTGCCAAGCACCTTCTGGTGTCTTTCTAGAAAATAGCCCTTATGCATGCCAGTTTATTTACGTGTACTAATTTTTGTATTTGTATAAAAATATTACCATACACATTGTTCTATACCACCTTAGAAAGAGTTTTTTTGTTTGTTTCTTTTTAACCCGAAAGAGGAAAGAAAATAGCCAGAAAAGACCACAAAAAATTAATGGCAGGAAAGGGCAGAGAGATCCATGAATACAAATGCTGATCATAGGAATTCACTAAACTTTTCCTTAACCCAATTTTTTTCCAAAACATCCCTTGAGCAATTAAAAGTGTCAGCACCTGTAGTTGGAGCTGAAGGTGGCAAAGATGATCGCCAGTAACTCCAAATTTCTCATTAACCCGTTAGACGTAACAGCAACATCAGAAATACCGTCTCATCAATTACACAGGATGCGAAAAGAAAAACACTCATTCAGTGTGCTTGAACGGGCTCCTTGCCATGGTTCCCTCTCTTTTCATCCCGTCAAAGAGAGAACAAAGTATTCTGGATCGTTTTAATCGTATCAGGATTGGCAACGTTTTCAGAAGAAAATCGTCATGTGTGCTTTCAATTTTTAATCCTTGGAATCTCCCTACAAGAAGTAGCAAATATTTCAACAAGTTTCACCATGCTCCCCATGGCATCCTACCTTTTCACAGGGTAACTTCACAGATATGGAAGTCTTCTTGCAATGGGAATGGAACTGCTTCTAGAAGAAAGTCCTGTAGAAAGTTTACAGTTCAAGTTGCCAGGCACTTTGCTTGAAGTGCCTCTCTGTGCTGTATTTTGAGACGGTCACTGCAGGTGAATGTATTAAGTACTCTATACTTGTTCACAACTCTCCATGACCTTGCATTTTAAGGAGAAGAAATTCATCTCAATCCTTGTCAAAAGTTCATAATTTTATTTACTTTTCTTCCTAGATCCACACATTCAGGATCATCTTTGTCTACCCCATTTATTTATTTATTTTGTAAAGACCCTGTTTTTCTTTTTTTTGGGGGGGTAGGGGCTGCGTTGGGTCTTTGTTGCTGTGCACGGGCTTTTTCTAGTTGCGGCGAGAATGGGCTACTCTTCGTTGCGGCGCACAGGCTTCTCACTGAGGTGGCTTCTCTTTGTTGTGGAGCACAGGATCTAGGCGCGCGGGTTTCAGTAGTTGTGGTGCGCGGACTCAGTAGTTGTGGCTCGCGAGCTCTAGAGCGCAGGCTCAGTAGTTGTGGCGCACGGCCTTATTTGCTCTGCGGCATGTGGCATCTTCCCGGCCCAGGGCTCGAACCCGTGTCCCCTGCATTGGCAGATGGATTCTTAACCACTGCACCAGGGAAGTCCTGTCTACCCCATTTAAAAAGCCAAAATACAATGAACAAGTACATTTCATTCAACAGTCATTTTAGAGAGCACTTGCTATGTGTTGATACTTGGCCCTTGGAAATATAAGGATGAACTGTCAGCCTCTTCCCTCAAGGGGGCGCTCACCGCCCACTGAATAGAAAAGCTGTTCTCTTCGAGTTCCAGTTCTCAGCAAGTGGTATCTCTTAAGTTGCTAAACCAAAACCCAGAAGAACTACAAATTCGATGAAGCGGGACGACATTACGCTAAGTGAAGCAAGCCGGAAGGACAAATGCTGTAGGATTCCACTGACATGAGGTAGCCGGCATGGTCAAATTCACAGAGACAGAGGGTAGAGTGGTGGGTGCCGGGGCTGGGGCGGGGTCGGGGGGAATGGACAGCTGATGAATGGGGACAGAGTCTCAGTTTGGGAAGATGAGAAAGTTCTGGAGATGGATGGTGATGATGGTTGCACAACAATGTGAAAGTACTTGATTGCACTCAACTACACATTTTAAAACGGTTTAAATGGTAAATTTTGTAGTTTATTTTACCACAATTTTTAAAAAAAATTGTCTTTAAGCCAAGAGTCCCCCTTGAAGCCTCTCTTTCATCCCTGATCTAATTCATCGTTAAGGCCTAGTAGCTCTACTTTCAAAATAGATCCTGAAGGGGACCACCTCTTACCATGGCCCCCGTCACTGTCCTGGGCTCCCTCTCACCTGGGCTCATAATCGTGCTCCCAGCCCCACCTGTGTGGCCTGTCTTCCCCACGCAACGGCAGACGCCCTTCAGAGCAGAAATGACCTCACTCAACACTCCTACTTCCATGGCCTCTTTATTGTTCCCTGAGCTTCCCAAGAACATTCCCTCTGGAGCCTTTGCCTTTGCTCTCTTTTCTGCCTGGTACCCTAACAGTCCAGGCCCTCACTTCTTTCACATCTGCACTCCCAGATCCCCTCCTCAGAGTGGCTGCTCCTTACCACCTCCTCTGACATAGCTGGTCCCCCTCAGCCTCCCTCCTAGAGCCTTGCTTTATTTTCCTTCGTACCAGAATTGCATTGTGTGTTGATTTGTTGGTGGCCATATGTTCTCTGTGATAAGATCAGCCCTAGGAGAGAGCATACTGCTAGATCCCCTGCATTTAAATACAGTAAGTCCCCTACATACGAACCTTCAAGTTGCAAACTTTCAAAGATGTGAACGAGGGACCTCCCTGGTGGTCCAGTGGTTAAGAATCTGTCTCCCAAGGCAGGGGACGCAGTTTCGATCCCTGGTCAGGGAACCAAGATCCCACATGCAGCAGAGCAACGAAGCCTGCATGCCTCAACTACTGAGCCCGCGAGCTCTAGAGCCCACTCATCACAACTAGAGAGAAGCCCATGCACTGCAACTAGAGAAGCCCGCACGCCGCAACTAAGACTAGACGCAGACAAATAAATAAATAAGATATTTTTTACAACAGCAAAGATGCGAGTGTGCATTCGCACATCCAATCATGTAAGTTAGTTCCCGTGTCTGGCATATACTGTCATGTGCCTGCATCCTCTACAAGTGGCTGTGCTTTTGTGTACTTTACTGTATAGTACTGTACAGAGTACAATAGCACAGTATCTTTATTTCAAATCCAGAATGTCCAGAAGCAAGAGTAAATCAGCAGTGATGTAGCTGGTACTACTGTACTTCTCAAGGTACTGTACTGTAAGATAAAAAATGTTTTCTTTATTTTTCGTGTTCGTTTTTGATGTATTATTTGTGTGAAAAGCATTATAAATCTATTACAGTACAGTACAATCTAGCCGATTGTGTTAGTTGGGTACCTAGGCTAACGTTGTTGGACTTACAGACAAATTGGACTTATGAACGCGCTCTTGGAATGGAACTCAGTCATATGTAGGGGACTTACTGTAGTGCCTGGCACATAGCAGGCACATTCAATATGTGATGGTTGTTGGAATGAATGAATGAGAGAGACTTTGTTGTTTTCTATATATGAGGGCTGGGCTTTGAAGGAGCAGCCCCTATCACAGGCGTGTAAGGTAAATAAGGCAGCTGGGGCTTTGTTTGACTCACGCCAACAGCCCACTGTGAATCCACTGAGGCACATTGTGGTCCTAAGACAGGAGGTGAGGGAATTCCCTGGCGGTCCAGTGGCTAGGACTCTGTGCTTCCACTGCAGAGGGCACAGGTTCGATCCCTGGTTGGGGAACTAAGTATCCAGGTGTGGCCAAAAGATAAAAAATAAATTAAAAAAACAAAACAAACAAACCAAAAAACTAAGAGCACGAGGTGAATGGACTTGTATCTCTCTGGTCAAGACCTCACTGAATTTTCACTCAAAGAGAAAGATAACTTTTTTTAATGGAAGTATAGTTGATTTACAATATTGTCTTAGTTTCAGGTGTACAGTAAAGTCATTCAGTTATACATATATTTTTTCAGATTATTTTTGCATTATAGGTTATTAAAGGATGTTGAATATTGTTTCCTGTGCTACAGTAAATCTTTGTTGCTTATTTATTTTATAAATAGTAGTGTGTATCTGTTAATCTCAAACTCCTAATTTATTCCTCTACCACGGCTTCCCTCTTTGGTAACCACAAGTCTGTTCTCTATGTCTGTGAGTCTGTTTCTGTTTTGTAAATAAATTCATTTGTATTATTTTTTAGATTCCACATGTAAGTGAGATCATATAATATTTGTCTTTCTCTGACTTACTTCACTTAGTATGATAATCTCTAGGTCCATTGGTGTTGCTGCAAATGGCATTATTTCATTGTTTTTTATGGCTGAGTAATATTCCACTGCATATATGTACCACATCTTCTTTTTCCATTCATCTGTCGATGGACACTTAGGTGGCTTCCATGTCCTGTCTATTGTAAATAGAGCTGCAATGAACATTGGGGTGCATGAATCTTTTTGAATTAGCATTTTCATATTTTCTGGATATAGGCCCAAGAGTAGGATTGCTAGATCATATGGCAATCCTATTTTTGGTTTTTTGAGGGACCTCCATACTGTTCTCCATAGTGGCTGTATCAATTTACATTCCCACCAACAGTGTAGAAGGGTTCCATTTTCTCCACACCCTCTCCAGCATTTATTATTTGTAGACTTTTATTTATTTATTTTTGGCTGTGTTGGGTCTTTGTTGCTGCGCGCAGGCTTTCTCTAGTTGCAGTGAGCGTGGGTTACTCTTCATTGTGGTGCACAGGCTTCTCATTGTGGTGGCGTCTCTTGGGGCAGAGCACGGGCTCTAGGCACATGGGCTCCGTAGTTGCTGCACACAGGCTCTAGAGCACAGGCTCAGTAGTTGTGGCGCACGGGCTTAGTTGCTCTGCAGCATGTGGGATCTTCCCGGACCAGGGCTCGAACCCGTGTCCCCTTCATTGGCAGGCAGATTCTTTATTTTATTATTATTATTATTTTTTGCTGTACACGAGCCTCTCACTGTTGTGGCCTCTTCCGTGGCAGAGCACAGGCTCCGGATGCGCAGGCTCAGCGGCCATGGCTCACGGGCCCAGTCGCTCCATGGCATGTGGGATCTTCCCAGACTGGGGCACCAACCCGTATCCCCTGCATCGGCAGGTGGACTCTCAACCACTGCGCCACTAGGGAAGCCTGGCAGGCAGATTCTTAACCACTGCACCACCAGGGAAGTCCTATTTGTAGACTTTTTGATGATAGCCATTCTGACTGGTGTGGGGTAATACCTCATTGTGGTTTTAATTTGCATTTTTCTAATAATTAGCGATGCTGAACATCTTTTTATGTGCCTGTTGGCTATCTGTATGTCTTCTTTGGAGGAATGTCTATTTAGGTCTTCTGCCCACTTTTTGATTGGGTTGCTTGGTTTTTTGATATTGAGTTATATAAGCCGTTTTTATATTTTGGAAATTAAGCCATTGTTTGCAAATACTTTCTCCCATTCTGTAGGTTGTCTTTTCATTTTGTTGATGGTTTCCTTTGCTGTGCCAAAGCTTTTAAGTTTGATTAGGTCCCATTTGTTTAGTTTTGCTTTTTTTTTCTTTGCCTTGTGAGACTGATCTAAGAAAATATTGCTACGATTTATGTCAAAGAATCTTTTGCCTGTGGTCCCTTCTAAGAGTTTTATGGTTTCACGTCTTATATTTAGGCCTTTAAATCATTGAGGTTATTTTTGTGTATGGTTTGAGTGTTCTAATTTCATTGATTTACATGAGGCTGTCTAGCTTTCCCAACACCACTTGCTGAAGAGACTCTTTTCTCCTTTCTGTATTCTTGCCTCCTTTGTTGAAGATTAATTGATCGTAAGTATGTGGGTTTATTTCTGGGCTCTCTATTCTGTTCCATTGACCTATATATCTGGTTTTGTGCCAATATACTGTTTTGATTACTATAGCTTTGTAGTATCATCTGAAATCTGGGAGGGTTATGGCTCTAGCTTTGTTCTTTTTTTTTTTTTTCTGGCTGCACCATGTGGCATGTGGGATCTTAGTTCCCTGACCAGGGATCAAAACCTGTGCCCCCTGCATTGGGAGCACAGTCTTGACCACCGGACTGCCAGTTCTTTGTTCTGCTTTGTTCTTTTTCCTCGGATTGCTTTGACAATTCTGGGTCTTTTGTGGTTCCATATAAATTTTAGGATTATTTGTTCTAGTTCTGTGGAAAAATGTCATGGGTAATTTGATAGGGATCACATTAAATCTATAGATTGCTTTGGGTACTATGGCCATTTTAACAATATTAATTCTTCCAATCCAAAAGCATGGGATATCTTTCCATTTCCTTGCATTATCTTCAATTTCCTTTATCAGTGTTTTAGAGTTCTCCCTGTATAGGTCTTCCATCTCCTTGGTTAGGTTTATTCCTAGGTAATGTTTTCTTGATGCAGTTTTAACTGGAATTGTTTTTTATTTTCTCTTTCTGATATTTTATTGTTAGTGTAAAGAAATCTGCATATCAGTCCTGTATCCTGCTACCTTGCTAAATGCATTTATTAGTTCTAATAGTTTTTCTGTGCAGTCTTTAGGGTTTTCTATATAGAGTATCATGGTATCTGCATATAATGACAACTTAACCTCTTCACTTCCAGCTTGGATACCTTTCATTTCTTTTTCTTGTCTGATTGCTGTGACTAGGACTTCCAATACTATGCTGAATAGACGTGGTGAGAGTGGACATCCTTATCTTGTTCCAGAATTTAGTGGGAAGGCTTTCAGCTTTTCACTGTTGAGTATTATGTTGGCTGTGGGTTTGCCATAAATGGCTTTTTTTTTTTTTTTTTTTTTTTTTTGGCGGTACACAGGCCTCCTCTCACTGTTGTGGCCTCTCCTGTTGTGGAACACAGGCTCCAGATGCACAGGCTCAGCGGCCACGGCTCACGGGCCTAGCCGCTCCGTGGCATGTGGGATCTTCCCAGACCGGGTCATGAACCCGTGTCCCCTGCATTGGCAGGTGGACTCTCAACCACTGCGCCACCAGGGAAGCCCATAAGTGGCTTTTATTATGTTGAGGTATGTTCCCTCTATACAGATTTAGGTGAGAGTTTTTATTATGAATGGATGTTGAATTTTATCAGATGTTTTTTCTGTATCTATTGAGATAATCATGTGGTTTTTGTCTTTTCTTTTGTTGATGTGATGTATCACATTGATTGATTTGTGAATGTTGAACCATCCTTGTGACCTTAAAATGAATCCAACTTGGTCATGGTGTATTATCCTTTTTATGTATTGTTGGATTCAGTTTGCTAATATTTTGTTGAGGATTTTTGCATTTATATTCGTCGAAGATATTGGCCTGTAATTTTCTTTTTTTGTACTGTCTTTGTCTGGCTTTGGTATCAGGATGATGGTGGCTTCATAGAATGATTTTGGAAGTGTTCCCTCCTCTTCAATCTTTTGGAAGAGTTTGAGAAGGATAGGTATAAGTTCTTCTTTGTATGTTTGGCAGAATTCCCCGGTGAAGCCATCTGGTCCTGGACTTTAAAAGCCAGGTTTTTTTTTTACAGATTCTATTTCATTTCTAGTCATTGGTCTGCTCAAGTTTTTTCTAGACTCAATTTTGGCAGGCTGTATGTTTCTAGAACCTCATCCATTTCTTGTAGGTTTTCTAGTCTGTTGGCATTTAACTGTTCATAGTATTTTCTTTTGATTTTTTTTGTATTCCTGTGCTACAGTTTGTTATTTCTCCTTTTTCATTTCTTATTTTGTTTATTTGGGTCTTCTCTTTTCTTCTTGGTGAGGCTGGCTAGATGTTTGTCAATTTTGTTTATCCTTTGAAAAAAACAGCTCTTGGTTTTATTGATCTTTTCTATAACTTGTTTTAGTTGAAGTACAGTTGATTTGCAATGTTGTGTTAGTTTCAGGTGTACAGCAAAGTGATTCAGATATATATATACATGAAAAAGAAACATATTTCTTTTTCAGATGTAATTTTCCATTATAGGTTATTATAAGATATTGAATATAGTTCCCTGTGCTATACAGTAGGTCCTTGTTGTTTATCTATTTTATATATAGTAGTGTGTATCTGTTAATCCCAAATTCCTAATTTATCCTTCCCCTCTATTGGTTTTTGGATCTCTATTTTATTTATTTCCTCTTTGATATTTATTGTTTCCTTCCTTCTGCTGACTTTGGGTTTTGTTTGTTCTTCTTTTTCTAATTCTTTTAGGTGGTAGGTTAGGTTGTTTATTTGCGATTGTTCTTGTTTCTTGAGGAAGGCCTGTATCACTATGAACTTCCCTCTTAGAACTGCTTTTGCTGAGCCCCATAGATTTTGTAAGGTTGTGTTTTCATTGTCGTTTGTCATTTGTCTTGAGGTATTTTCTGATTTCCTCTTTGATTTCATCATTGACCCACTGAGAAAGATAACTTTTGAAGAAGACCCATACCCCCTTCAGCATTCTCAAATGGCATTCTACAGTTTCTCCAAAAATGTATTCACATTTATGAAATTTATGCAAGTGCTAGGATTATGGATTTAAGGTTTCCCCTTATGCTCACCTCCTACAGGATTAGATTACCTGCCCAGCCAGCTTCAGAAAGCCATGAGAGATAAGAGGTTCTGGAGAGAAAATAGCTTGCTTCTTTTGAGGAGTGTTGAAGACACTTCCAACAAGCATTTCAGAATAGAAAGGGAGTTGTGGTTGAGTGGCTTTTAAAGGGTAGAGATGAGCTGATTCATCTAGAACTGGCAGGCAAGTGGCTGCTAAGAGAAGGGCTCCAGAGGGAACTGTTTCTGGAGCCAGGGGGACAGGTGTAGACCGAGGGTCAAGGAAGAGGCTATCACTAAGCTTTTGATCAGAGGAAATGAAGGGTGCATTGCAGGTCAACATCACAGCTGGGAGGGTAAAGAAGAGCATGGGAACAACACCCAAGAGGAGCAATTCCTGGGCCCACTCCACTGAGATCTAGAAAGAGTCTGAGAACTGCTCAAGGCATCAGTGCTCATAGAAAGGAGGACAGAAAAGGAGGGGCTTTATACAGTCATTTAAAAAGAGATGAGGAGATAGTCCTCAGTGGATGACCTTGGAGGTCCTTTCCAACTAAGAATCTCTGAGAACCAGATAGGATAAAAAGCAGAAATAAGTAATAAGAAGGAAAGAAGGGAGTGAATGTTCAGTTTTGGAACCTTTACTGTGGGCCAGATACTTTGCAAGGTGTTTTGCACTTACATCTTATTGAACATTCATACTAACCTAATAGGTTGGTATTATTATGTCCAGTTGGCAGATGAGAAGACCAATGTTCAGTTTATGGAACGTGCCCCATGTCACACAGCTAGCCAGTGGAGCAAGCAGGACTCAAATCCAGGAGTGTATGATTCCCAAGGGACAGTCCAACTTTTGGTAAATGAGAGAAAAATTGTGGAACACCTTGCAGTTATAGTATTTTAGCCTTATTTTGAGCCACAGACCTCTTTGAGGGCAGGAGTTTTTAACCAAGGATCCCATGGATGGGCTTTTGGGGACATGGATCTCCTGAAATTATCTGCTAAATCTACTTTGCATGTGTATTTTTCTGGAGAGAAGATCCATAGTTTTTGTTCAGCTCTTTAAAGGTCTCTGCCCCCTCAAAAGATTTTAACCATTGTTCTAGGAAGTCCATGAACCCTTATGATAGCAGGAAGACAGAGAAAGACAAATACTGTATGATACTATAATGATGGATACATGTCATTATACTTTTGTGCAAACCCACAGAAAGTAAAACATCAAAAGTAAATCCTGGGACTTCCCTGGTGGCACAGTGGTTAAGAATCCGCCTGCCAATGAAGGGGACATAAATAAATAAATAAATAAAACATTTTAAAAAATAAAAGTAAATCCTAAGGTAAACGATGGACTTTGGGTGATTATGATGTGTTTTTTTTTTATAGTCAAAAAAAATTTTTTTAATTTATTTTTGGCTGCATTGGGTCTTCGTTGCTGCATGCAGACTTTCTCTAGTTGTGGCGAGCGGGGGGCTACTCTTTGGTGCAGTGCGTGGGCTTGTCATTGTGGTGGCTTCTCTTATTGCAGAGCACAGGCTCTAGGTGACAGACTTCAGTAGTTGTGGCACACGGGCTCAGTAGTTGTGGTCCACAGGCCTAGTTGCCGCCTGGCATGTAGGATCTTCCCAGACCAGGGCTCAAACCTGCGTCTCCTGTCTTGGCAGGCAGATTCTTAACCCCTGTGCCACCAGGGAAGTCCTGATTATGATGTGTTAATGTAGGTTCATCCTTGGTAAAAATGCACCATTCTAGGGAATGTTGATAATGGGGGAGGCTTTGCATGTGTGTGGGCAGAGGGTATATAGGAAATAGGAAATCTTTGTACCTTTGTATCTTCCTCTCAATTTTGTTATAAACCTAAAACTACTCTTTTTTAAAAAATGAAGTCTTTAAAAAGAAAAAGACTGAAAAAGAAATAAAGCAGAAAAAAGTATCCTATGAAAAATGTAGGAATCATCATTAGAAAAAGAGTAAATGGTACAAATGAACTTATTTACAAAACAGAAATAGAGTCACAGATGTAGAAAACAAACTTATGGTTACCGGGGGGCGGGGGGTGGGGGCAGGGATACATTGGGAGATTGGGATAGACATATATACACGACTATGTATAAAACAGATAAGTAATAAGGACCTACTGTATAGCACAGGAAACTCTTCTCAATACTCTGTAATGACCTATATGGGAAAAGAATCTAAGAGTGGATAGATGTATAACTGACTCACCTTGCTGTACAGCAGAAACTAACACAGCATTGTAAATCAACTATATTCCAATAAAAATTTTTTAAAAAAGAGAAAAAAGTTTCTGGAATGATGTCAATAAAAAATTTATATTTGTGAACAGAAAAACAGTAAAACTGTTTGTTGTTTCTAGCAGTTGTTTTTTGTTAGGTTCTGTATAATTCCGAGCAATCATGGGTATGGTCCTGAAACAAAAAGCCACAACTTTTTAAAGGCCGTTTGGAATAACAATACCAACGAGAGCCTTTTTGAGTAGTGTCTTCATGCTTTTCCAAGTGCTTTCATATATATCACCCCATTTGATTTTAATGGCCTGTAGGGTGACATAGCCTAAAACAGCTACAAAATTGTCACTGAAAATAGAGTGACGAGAAATGATAAATGAGGAACTATTTTACCACTTAGCATTCTATTTTAGTCACAATAAAACAAGAGAAAACTAGACATAGGGCATTGTTTTAAAATCCCTGCCTAGGTGGAAATAACATTTTGAGAAATCAGGGTCCCTTGAAGAATGATTGGGAAATATCAGAAAGATAATATCCTTACAAGGAAGTAAATGAGAGGTATGTTATATATTTAAAGAATCAGAAGAAATATAATCACAGACTAGTATTTAAGGATGAGGGACTTCCCTGGAGGTCCAGTGGTTAAGACTCCGAGCTTCCACTGCAGGGGGTGTGGGGGTTTTTATTTATTTATTTATTTATTTATTTTTGGCTGCGTTGGGTCTTCATTGCTGCACGCGGGCTTTCACTAGTTGTGGCGAGCGGGGGCTACTCTTCGTTGCGGTGCGCAGGCTTCTCATTGCAGTGGCTTCTCTTGTTGCGGAGCACGGGCTCTAGGCGCATGGGCTCCGTAGTTGTGGCTCGCGGGCTCAGTAGTTGTGGCTCGCGGGCTCAGTAGTTGTGGCTCGCGGGCTCTAGAGCACAGGCTTAGTATTTGTGGCGCACAGGCTTAGCTGCCCCGCGGCATGTGGGATCCTCCCGGACCAAGGCTGGAACCCGTGTCCCCTGCACTGGCAGGCGGATTCTTAACCACTGCGCCACCAGGGAAGTCCGGGGGTGTGGGTATGATCCCTGGTCGGGAAGCTAAGATCCCGCATGCTGCAGCAAGGCAAAAAAAAAAAAGCTAAGGACTGCATAATTTAAGTGGTGGTATGCGAATGGGGACAAACCCCAAATCAAATACTACAGACACGTGGGCACGATACCAACCTAGTTATTGGTCCGAGTGGTGGGTTGGATTGCCCTGTGCGCTGGCCAGGAGGGTGACTGACTCACAAACACAGAAGCTATGATGATGAGCTGGGATCTTCCCAGCAGCAACCTAGCGCATCAGTGTCATGGACTGACCTTTCCCAGTTTAGCCCAAAGATACCTGAAGAGCAGTAGCTCTTCCCTCAGCCAGATACAGAAAAAATTTAGAGAATGTAGGTCAGGTCCACCCTTCCTGTAATTCATCCCAGTTCTTTAGGACCTAAAGGGTCCTGCTCTTGGTGTGTGTGGAAGGGGGGAGGGAGCAGGACAGCTCCTAGCCCTCCTCCACTCAGGATTCAAAGGTATGTTCTCGTTGAAGTGTGCACAAAGCCAAAGATAAAGGTTTCTGTCCTCACTCTATTTCTTCCCTTCCTGGTGGGAATGTGATCTTTTCTCAAGAAAAACATGACAAATGATGCCATGAAAGGTTAACATAGAAAGGAAAAGGTTTATTTCTCTTGTAGATATTCTGCTTTGATCCCCACACGGAAGGAGCTCAGGAGTTCCACTTGGTACCAGGAGGGAGCTGGGACCCCGTGGGGAGGACGGGGGTGGAAAGGATCGGGGCAGAGATTGAAGAGGGGAGACCCGAAAGCAGAAAAAAAAACCTCCTACACCAACCAACAGCTGCCTCTACACCCCTGAAAGGTGATGTGATGGAAAAATACCAAACCGTTTCGCCCTTTTCTCTAGACTCCTCTTGCTTGTCTGGGATCTGCTGATGGTAAGATCTCCTTCCCTTCCAGTGGAACCCGGCTCTCTCTTTCAGATGCGGCAGGTCTGGATGGAGGGTTATAAACATTTGCCTTGATATTCTCCTTGGTCTTGAGAGGCCCCTCTGGTTTGAAACCTCGGACCCTGGTTTAGCTGGCATCGGACCTCACCTGCATCTGTGCTCTGCACTGGCCCAGGCTGACCTAACTGCCCGTAGGTGTGGTGAACCCCCCTGCTGGCTCTGGGTTCCCCAAGTCCTCTTCAGGCGGGCCTGCCTGTGTCCACTGTCTCAGGCCCACAACTATACTGGCTCTGACTAGGTGCATTTCATTTTGAATCCAGGCCCCCCACCTACTTTGGAAGATTGCTGGAAATAGCTTGCTTTCAAAGTGGAAAGTGGGAGAAATCAATACAGGAGTCTCTTAAAACCCAGCTGTAAGGATCTGGGGAATCAGAAAGTTAAGAGTATAGAGAGGAATGGATTAAGAACTTCTATAGGGACTTCTCTGGGGGTCCAGGGGTTAACACGCCACTCTTCCACTGCAGGGGGTATGGGTTCGATTCCTTGTCAGGGAACTAAGATCCCGCATGCCACGTGGCCAAAAAAAAAAAGAAAAAGAAAATTTCTTGAACTGAATAAAAATGAAAATACAACATATCAACTTTAAAAAGTATTAAAAGAAAAAAAAACTTCTATGAACAGGAAACCACTACTCCTTCCTTCAAAGGTGGGGGTGGATAATAAATATCATCACAGAAAAGCCTGTGCCGTAGAGAGAATGGTGACTGATCGCAGCATGAGTTAATGAGACCTCAGAGAGGAGGGTGAAATATGGACTGGGTTGAAGAGGAAATAAATAGGAGGGAAAGAGAATGTCAGTTTGGAAAGGGAAAGTTTAATGCTGGAAGTAGGTTTTTATTAAGGAATGTAGTATTTATGAATATTTTCTTTCCCTCTTAGGTACGATAGGAAGGCCAGAGGCGGACTGTTCCTGCTGGGGCACAGCTGGAAACTGTTAAGGATGACAGAGTATGTCAAAGAGGATTTGGAGGGAATTCCGCTGTGGTCCAGTGGTTAGCACTCTCACTGCCGAAGGCCTGGGTTCAATCCCTGGTCTGGGAACTAAGATCCCACAAGCTGCTGGGAGTGGCCAAAAAAAAAAAAAAATTAAAAAGGAGGATTTGGAAAGACTTATTTTAGGAATTAATTCAGTTATGTCTTTAATCAATAGCTTATTTTTTAGAGCAGTGTTAGATTTACAGAAAAACTGAGCAGAAAGTACAAAGAGTTCCCATATTACCCCCTGACACACACACACACACACACACACACACACACAGAGTTTATCATGCATTGATGTGGTACATTTATTACAATTGATGAACCAATATCGATACATTATTATTAACTCAAATCCACAGTTTACATTATGGCTCATTTTTTGTTGTTGTTGCAATTGATGAACATATTAAATCTAAAAATAAAGCTGTTTTCATAGATGAGAGATTATTAACAGATACAGAGAATCAATGGTTCCTCTATAAATACTTTATATAATTCCAAAAAAAAAGTGGAATTTCCCTCTCAGGACAGCATAGATGTCAAAAAACAAAAAATTTTCCTTCTGATGGCAGAACTCTTTGGTTCTAGAATGACTTTGAACTCTTAAGAGCAGCATTTTTGGTACTAGGCAGAACAAAGGTGGTTAAATACTCTTACAGCTCAGGATATAAAACCCCTTAAAAATTTTTTTTGGTACTTAACGCCACTGAACTGTAACCTCAAAAGCGTTAAAATACTCAGTTTGTGTTATATGTATTTTGCCACAATCAGAAACCTTTTTAAAGGAAAATCACCCAGGAGAGCTCAGCCACAAGAGATGTAACTCAATCAGCTGGGTGGGAAGCCAATTTCCAAGGCAGACGCCACCAAGTATGCGTCCAGGAATGGGCAAGATGAAAGCCTCAGATTGCTTGTAAGCAAGTCGCGCTTCTGAGCCAATAGCAACATTAGCTTTGGGGAAAGTGTTATGTTCAGTGTGGCTTCAGATCAGACCTAGACCCCCTTCCTGGCAGGAAGGTGAAGTCTCCTGTCCTCACATTTCCGACTTCTCTGAGGCCAGCCGTTACCGGGAAGGGGACCCGCAAGATCGTGTACCTGCTTAGGATTTAGGGAGACAGTGGGAAGGCAGGAGTTCTCCTGGGGGACCCTGGGGTCCGTTGGTGGAGTCTGTCCAAGATTCTGCCACCCCACTGTTGTTCAAGTGAGCTGAAAGTGGCTGGCTGATCCCTATGCTGTGGGCGTTGATAAAGACATCGTCTGGCTCCAAGAGTCTGCCTCTCCCCAGACACACTTGGGTGTAGATGGTGCCCTTCCAGCCCTCACTGCTGTATAATGAGTCGTCTCAAACGCAGAGCAGAACTTCATTCCCTAAAAGGCCAAGTCAAGGTGTTGAAACCTCAGTTCCTCATTCAGGGATCAGGTGGCTTGAAATTAACTGTCGCCTTCCCAGGGATTGGTTTCTCCTCAATGAGTTTTTTGTTTGTTTGGTGGGTTGGTTGGTTTGGGGGGTTTTGTGACTGCACAGAGCAGCTTGCAGGATCTTAGTTCCCTGACCAGGGATCGAACCCAGGCCATGGCAGTGAAAGCACAGAGTCCTAACCACTGGACTGCCAGGGAGTTCCCCTCCATGAGTTTTAATTTATAATTGACCCAAAGATATGAAAAAGTGCTAATGGCTGTCATTAAACTAAATGAGATGGGGCACATGTCAGGGCCTGGAATACTGCCTGCTGGTGCACAGTAAATGTGTGCTTTCCCTTTACTGAATAGGTAGCTTAGAAAGTCAGACGACTTGCACAATCTTTAAGCTAGTTCTATATTCTGGGCTCAGTTTGATCAGAGGGGAGCTACTAACAAAATTGTTTATACAGTTGACCCTTGAACAATATGTGTTTGAATTGCCTGGGTCCACTTATCCATGGATTTTTTTTAATAGTAAATACTACAGTACTACACGATCCTGGTTGGTTGAATGTGCAGATGTGTAACCTCGGATACAGAGGAACCACATATATGGGGGCCCAACTATAAGTTATAAGGGGATTTTTTAAAACCCCACATTTGTTTATTTATTTTTGGCTGTGCTGGGTCTTCGTTTCTGTGCAAGGGCTTTCTCTAGTTGTGGCAAGCGGGGGCCACTCTTCATCGCGGTGCGCGGGCCTCTCACTGTCGCGGCCTCTCTCGTTGCGGAGCACAGGCTCCAGACGCGCAGGCTCAGTAGTTGTGGCTCACGGGCCTAGTTGCTCCGCGGCATGTGGGATCTTCCCGAACCAGGGCTCGAACCCGTGTCCCCTGCATTCGCAGGCAGATTCTCAACCACTTCACCATGAGGGAAGCTGCCTATAAGGGGATTTTTGATGCCTGAGTACTGGTGGCCCTAACACCCCAGTTGTTCAGGACTGAACTGTAATTGTAAACTTTGGTAACAATTATAGGAAATTGCTTATATAGCAGTAGTTTATTGATTATAGGAAACACTCAGTAACAGTATAAAAGGTGTTAAACACTTTGTGTTCCCTGTGTTGGCACTCACTGTCAGGCTTTATGGAGTAACTTTATTGTGAACATTATTGCCATCTTTTGCAGAGCCATGTGCAAAGCTGTTTTCCTTTGGGCAACCCTGAGCTTACCTGTGGGAGACCCTCAGCCTTCCGCTCTCACCTCCAATTATTCCATTGCTTTTTATTTTTTTTAAACAAGGAACATTTACTGACATTTCAGTGAGTGAGAATTGAGAAAGTGACCTAATATCTTTTTTTTTAAGTTTTTTTTTTATGTGGACCATTTTTAAAGTTTTTATTGAATTTGTTACAATATTGCTTCTGTTTTATGTTTTGGTTTTTTGGCCGCAAGGCATGTGGGATCTTAGCTCCCCAGCCAAGGATCAAACCCGCACCCCCTGTATTAGAAGGCAAAGTCTTAACCACTGGACTGCCAGGGAAGTCCCTCCATTGCTTGTGAAGCATCCATTCCCATGACCCCCAAGTCAGCATCCTTAGTCTTGATCACTCATGAGATCCACTTGTATTCTAAATGCTGGTTGCATGTTTCTACTTTGATATCCTGTCATTATCTCATGTTATCTGCTATGTTATTCTCCTGATAATCTAAGCTTGACACCACAGACTACCTTTGATTTCTTCATTTTCAGGTGATTGAATCCCTGGGTCCTCCTTTAGCAGGGCGCTCTCTAGGTAGACCCTCAGGGCCAAAACTAGGTGAGGAAGCAAGACACCTAGGGTGAGGCAAACTGAGGTGGCACAACCTTTAAGGTGGCATAACTCTCCAGGTAGCACAAGTGCAGGAACAGACTTGACAGTGGGTGCCTCCTTAAGCTCTGCATCCTAGGGACCTCCCTTGCCTCATTTCTATAGACTGAATGTTTGTGTCCCCCTGCGCTGCCCAAATTCATATGCTGAAGTCCTAACCCCCAGTGTGATGGTATTAGGAGGTGGGGCCTCTGAGAGGTTCTTAGGTCATGAGGGTGGAGCCCTCCATAATGGGATTAGTGCCCTTATGAAAGAGACCACAGAGCACTCCCTTGCCCCTTCTACCCCGTGAGGACAAAAGACTGCCTATGAACCAGGAAGTGGGCCCTTACCAGACACTGAATCTGCCAGCACCTAGATCTTGGACTTCCCAGCCTCCAGAACTGTGAGAAATACATTTCCACAGTTTATAAGCCACTGGTCTGTGGTATTTTTGTTATAGCAGCCAGAGTAGACTAAGATACTCAGCCTAGTCCCGCCCTGTCGACCCTTCCTTCTCATCCCCACAGCCACATCCCAGCTCCCCGACCTAATGATTGCAATGGCTTTCTAACTGGCCTCCCCATTTCCACTCTTTTCCTGTCCTTTCAGAACAAGTCTACTGTTGGCTTTCTTCCAGAATCACTCCTCGAGGCAGACTTAGCTATGACCCATTTGTGTTCTCAGAACACCATTATGCACTTATCACTCAGCATGGTGGATATTTCTTGACTCGTCTGCCCTCTCTTGAAGGCAAAGACTGTGACATTCATTGTGTGTCCCCAAAGAATACACTGGCACAGTCATTCATGACACGAGAGGTGGTGCAGCAAGGTGGTTGTGAAGGGAGTTCTGGATTCAAATTCTGACACTTCTCTTTCTACTCACCTGTGACTTTGGGCAAGTCACTTAACCTCTCTCACCTTTGGATTCTCCATCTATAAAACATGGTACCCAAACTAACGCCCTTGTGGGACTCTTGGCAGGATTGAGTAAGACTGTTGCAATGTTTGCCTCAATAAATGCTAGTGACCATAATTAATGTCACTGAACGTCTGCTGAACTAAACCAGCTCTACCCTACACATCACTGTCCAATTACTCTTCCTACGTGGTCACTTGTGTCATATCGCTCTCGGATCAAAATCCTCCTGGTTGGATGTAACTCTAACCCCTTAGCTTTAGCAGGTATTGATTTATCTCGATTTTAAAAACACATCTATTTTGTATAAATGTTTCTTTAAATTCTATTTTCATAAAGCTTGTTTTGTAATTACTAGTTGGTCACAAGAAAATGATTCTATCAGAATCAACCTTATAGGGAACAATTCTGTGAACCTACCTTTGATCCGGGGTTTCTGGTCCTGGCTGCATATTCAAATAGCCCAGGGAGCTTTTTAAAGCACTCCAACACCCAACACCCAGAAATTCCAATCTAATTTTTCTGGGGTGTGGCTGGATATTGGGATTGAAAAAGCTCCCCAGGTGAGTCTATTGTGCAGCCAGTGTTCAGTGGCCCCCTGGCCCCCTCTCCTTTGTCACACGGGGTAGAACCTTCATGCCAACTCACCTGCTACCACACAGTTTTCAGGTTCTTGCTCGTCAGCTGGCTGTTCGTGTTCTCAGATTTGCCTGGTCTAGGCCCAAGTCACACCAGCTCCTACCCTGAAGGGTTTGTAAAGAGGCACCTTCTGATGCAAATAAGCCTTGTCTTCAAATCAGGCCACAAACACACCTTGACTCACCCTCATTCTTGATCTGGTTTATGGTTTACTGATAACATCCTGGATGGAAAACCAGTTTCTGACTTGCAGTGACCTATTCACCCCTTGGCTGGAGCTGGAATCTCATGTGCTCTGGGCTCCTCCCCTATCCCAGACTAGCAGGAATTGATTACTTCTTTGGCATTTAGTGCTTTGCCTCCTGATTTCTACCACGATAGGTCCTAGCCTTCGGAGCTTCTACAGCCTTTAGCTTTCTTCTTGCAGTGCTAACCCCATCCCAGCCCCCAATTCTGGACGTTGGTGCCTTTTGGGTGGCCGGTTTCCACTTACTTTTCTTATAGAGAACTAGGTGATAAGCCGAACCTTGAACAAGGAAAACACAAGTCTTGAACAGGTTAATCCGGAGAAAATGGAAGGGGGTAGTCTTGGGGATTATCTAACACAATTTACCTTTTTTGTGGATTTTAGGAACCGGAGGGTAATGCATAGGGTGTTCTAGTAGACTGTGGTTGTCAACAACCACAATCCTTCCCACCTTTTTGTTTTTTGGCCACTTCCCTGCAGCATGTGGGATCTTAGTTCCCCGACCAGGGATTGAACCTGTGCCCCCTGCATTGGAAGCACGGAGTCTTAACTACTGGACCGCCAGGGAAGACCCCTTCCCATCTTAATATCATGGTTTCTGCTCCTTATTTACTCCCTCATCTAGTTTTCCTTTTCCCCCTTTTGTCACACACAGCACATGGAGCCCAGATAGGAAATCAGAATTATGTTTACAGTCAGAGCAAGAATAAGATTTCAGAATCAAATCAACCCATGTAGGGCTATGGAGAGGGAAATTTACAGGGGACAAGGAGTCAATATTTATATAGGCCCTTCACAGAATGTTTGTATCACTAATCAGGAAGGACCTTGCTGTTTAATGAAAGCTCCTGCAATAGACTTGAGATTTGTCACTTTTTCCCTACTTGCTTTGGGTCACGCGGGACTAAGCCGAAAGTCCCATTTTAGAAGAGGGAGGTTCTGGATCTCACATCAGCTCACTTTGGGCACTTGCATCCCCTCTGCATCTGTCAGTGGAGGGCATATAGTTCACAAATCTACCTGGTAAAAACTTCAAGGAGTTCTTACGCTCAAGACTTTATAGGCAACTAAAATGTCCATCAGGAAGAAGAGATACACACTATGGGATGAGAACTGGGTACAATTTACTCTCTATTTAGCTTAAATCACAGCCATAAATAATATGAAGTAGTGTTTTTTTAATTTTATTTTTTATTTTTTGGCTGCATTGGGTCTTTGTTGCTGCGCGAAGGCTTTCTCTAGTTGTGGCGAGCAGGGGCTACTCTCCATTGTGGTGCTCTGGCTTCTCATTGCAGTGGCTTCTCTTGTTGTGGAGCACGGGCTCTAGGCGCACGGGCTTCAGCAGTTGCAGCGCGCAGACTCTATAATTGCGGCACACAGGCCCTAGAGCTTGTGGGCTTCAGTAGTTACAGAGCGCAGGCTCAGTAGTTGTGGCACACGGGCTTAGTTGCTCCACTGCATGTGGGATCTTCCTGGATCAGAGATCGAACCCGTTGTCCCCTGCATTGGTAGGCAGATTCTTAACCTCTGTGCCACCGGGGAAGTCCCCTGGAGTAGTGTTTTGATATTAATTTCTTCTCTACATCTTGGTGAAAGCTTAGACAAATTTCTTTCTGCAGTCTCCTGTTGTTTCATGGTTTATTTCATCATCAGCATCTCATACTGGTCCAAGAAAAAAGTCATTTCCTTACATTATGAACCTTATTGCTAATTCCAGAAAACTCACATTCATATTTGGCAATTGCTTGACCTTCAGACAGTATTAAAACATTTTATCTGATTATTTTTAAAAAATCATCAGGCAAGTCTACAAGAGAGGGTCTGAAGGATAATTGTATTGTCTGCTTCATTCACGAAAGAGCCATGGGCTCCAAGCTGGAGGAGAGGAGCATCTGAATGAACACGAGCTTTAACTTCATGCCAAATGTGTCCCCAGTAGCTAAATGAAGTGACCTGTTGGGTTGGGTCCTTTGGTATTCACTGTACATTGGATGATGGCTCTCAGAATTCTCTTTTAACCTTTTCATCTCGACAGTGGCGAGTCAAGAAATCCATTCATACCTTGAAACTGCTATTTTGTTATGGTACAGAGAAGTTTGTTTTCTTATTTTTTAAAAATTAATTAATTATTTTATTTATTTATTTTTGGCTGTGTTGGGTCTTCGTTTCTGTGCGAGGGCTTTCTCTAGTTGTGGCAAGCGGGGGCCACTCTTCATTGCGGTGCGCGGGCCTCTCACTGTCACGGCCTCTCTTGTTCCGGAGCATGGGCTCCAGACGCGCAGGCTCAGTAGTTGTGGCTCACGGGCGCAGCTGCTCCGCGGCATGTGGGATCTTCCCGGACCAGGGCTTGAACCCGTGTCCCCTGCATTGGCAGGCGGATTCTCAACCACTGCGCCACCAGGGAAGCCCTGTTTTCTTATTTTTATAATGCTATTTTTGTCATTAAAATATGTGGTTCAAAAAAATAAATTAATTATATGTTACAGTAGCAAAAAAAAATCATCAGGAAACAATTTGATTACAGAAAATTGAGAAAATATGAAAATTATAATAAATAATTAAAATTAGCCATAATCCTCCCACTCAAATGTACCATTCTGGGGTATTTCTAGTTTTCCTTTCCCTTTTACTGTATATTGTTATGTACATGTGTATAAATGCATATGTTAGATAAAAATGGGATCATACTATAAACTGCCTCAAAGTTATCATTAG
The DNA here is from genome assembly GCF_026419965.1 of Kogia breviceps. Taxonomy (NCBI): domain Eukaryota; kingdom Metazoa; phylum Chordata; class Mammalia; order Artiodactyla; family Physeteridae; genus Kogia; species Kogia breviceps. The sequence goes on along the minus strand of NC_081317.1, from coordinate 109,433,263 downwards.
AATGTACTTTTCCACGCCATTAAACATTCTCCCAAAACATGAATTTTAATGATTGTGTTTAATTACTACTACATCTCACTGTAAAAAATATCACAGTTTAACTATTTCCCTATTGCTGAAACTTTAAACTGTTTTTAATTTTTGAATACAGTAAGTAAAATCCAATTGGCTATCCATAATCATAAATGTTTATGACCTCCTCTACTTATTTCCTTAAGATAAATTTCCTAGAAATGGAATGACTGGTTACACGTTTAAGGCTCTTGAAATTCACATGCAAGCGCTCTCCAGAAAAGGTGCACCAATATATACTTCTGACCAGAAATGTCTGAAAGTACTGTTTTCACAAGGACTGTCCCCCTATGGTTTCGGCACTGAAAGTTCCATATTCCAGGAAACCCTCCACTGTACATGAGACAGAATGGTTTTCGGCATGAGTGTAGAAGATTGGGGGGAAGTACAAAACTCGTTATGGTGGCCAAAACCTAGGGGCTAAAAGAAACACTCTTTTTAGTGTCAAATGGATATGGTGGATAGATTACCCACCTTGCATGGTCGCTGCCTGCTGATGTTGGCTACCATGATGTTCCGTTCCCATAACAGATCATCCCCCGTTACATCACTGGGTGTGATACTACTTAGGTGTGCAACTCAAGTGCCTTATAATCTTTAACAGTCTGTCTTCGCCTCTGCCTGTGGTTTAACTCTTGTGCTTTGTTTGTATAGAGAATTTGCGTGTACAGAGTGCTAGTTTAGTTTTTTAACATTGTGAATATCGTGACCATGTTTTCTAAGAGTTCATATTACAATACAAACACCAGCGTGACCTAGACATCACTGAAAAAAGAAGGCTAAAGGACCATGACATTTTAATGACTGATGGAAGGACATGGTACATGATTAGGGAGGTAAAGCAAAAAAACTGAGCATGCTACACAGGTGCAGAAAATATACTGGGATCGAGCATGGTGCAGAAGGGGAGGTAAAGGCGCACATGGAGATTGAATCTGAAAAGTCCGGGATGGGCTTCCCTGGTGGCTCAGTGGTTGAGAACCCGCCTGCCGATGCAGGGGACGCGGGTTCGTGCCCCGGTCCGGGAGGATCCCACGTGCCGCGGAGCGGCTGGGCCCGTGAGCCGTGGCCGCTGAGCCTGCGCATCCGGAGCCTGTGCTCCTCAACGGGAGAGGCCGCAGCAGTGAGAGGCCCGCGTGCCGCAAAAAAAAAAAAAAAAAAAAAAAAAAAAGTCCGGGATGAAATGGGCAAGTCCTTCTAAATCGATCTAAACTGGCCTCTTACAATGTAGGGCCGATTCTGGCAGAACTTACCAACCATTATGCTTTCTACAGTGTATCAAGTGATGGGTTAAATCAGAGCAACACTAGTCATAACAAAGGGGATGAGGATATGCCACTTAGGAAGAACTCTCTGCCCTCTCCCATATGCCTAAAAGCAGGGCATAAATTTCCCCCGGAGAAAGCTAACCTTCCATTCCCACCCCCAGCCCCTTGCACCAGGGAGAGCACTCTTATCACCATAGATAGGGAGTCGACACTGAGATGAATTTGCACAAACAGGCCTTACTAAAGTAACGATTCCCCACATGTATTTCCCAGTTACTTCCCTGCGATTTGTCATCCCTTGAATCCCAAACGTCCTTTCCTTTGTTAAAATGGTATATGAGACTTCCCTGGCGCTCCAGTGGTTAAGACTCCACGCTCCCAATGCAGGGGGTGCAGGTTCAATTCCTGGTCAGGGAACTAAGATCCCACATGCTGCAAGGCATGGCCAAAAATAAATAAATAAATAAAATGGTATATAAGATCCTGAATCTAACTGCTTCTTTGAGTTTCACTTCTTTTCTGTGAATTCCTGTGCCTGTAACTATTAAATAAAAAGTGTGCCTTTTTTTCTGTTAATCAGTCTTTGGCCAGTTTAATTCACAAGCCTCAGAGACTGAATCTAAGAGTGTAGAGGAAAAGTTTATTTCCTCCCCAACAATAAAAAATATGTTCTATGTCTTAGGTACTTTGATATGAAAAACGGAATCTCAAATTGTCTTCTTGATTTCTATGAAGATTTAAATGAAACTACAGAACACATAAAAGATGGTTGTTATATTATCTGACTGCCACCTGGACCTTGCTTATCTATCTGCCTATTTGGCAGATGGTCCAAATGTAAATTTTGACAGATTCAGTCTATACATTTTTTAACCGAAGGCAATGAAAATAGGTCTTTCCTACTGAATGTTTTGCATACCTTATACATCACACTGCTGACGAGGAATGTGATTTGCTCACCTGTGAAGCTGAGGTTTCCATTATGAAAGTTTTAGTCACTTTTCAGTTTTCTGAAAAACTACAGAATTACTTAATGAGATATTTGACTTTAGAGACATGGAAGGAGATCACCTTGTTAGACATAGGGCATATGTCTTAGACATAGGCTATCATTGCTGCTGGCCATAGAAAAGATATTAAATATTGCTTGTAAAATTATATTTTCAAAATGAGGGACAAGAACACTGTCCTTCTCTAATTTGAAAATACAATGAGGATAAGAATGGAAAAAAGAATGACTGTAAAACAGAAATTTGTATGCTGTTTCTCCAAAAGTGTTTGATGATCTTTGAAGAGGCCATGAGAAGCCTAGCTAAGGATGGACTGAGCCCACTTGAATTGTTTGATGTTATGTGTAGGTTGTAACAAAAAGTTTCATAAGGAAATTTTTGGAAATAAGACTGCTTCAGAACTAAAAAAAAAAAAAAAAAGTCACCAAAAAAGGGCAACCAAATTAAACAGGACTTTCTCATTTCTTTACTAAAACTATAATTTACTTGGAATCAAATTTTGACTTCCCAAGTTCAGATTACATCCATGCTTTAAGATCATTTTCTCTGAGAGAAATTTAACTCATGATATCATCCAAACTGCTCTGGAGTGTTCACAAATGATGGACATTTTCCATATGGACAGCTTATAAGATGAATTTATAGCTGTAAAGGACATTATTGACAAACACCTGACCTACCGAAACAAGCTTGTAGATACAAAGTGGATGAACAGTTTTGGAAAGCTAGAAGCAAATTCCCACAAGTCTAAAACCCTGCAATTACTAGTAAGTAAAATCTACTATTCCATACAGTATGCTTTTGTTGAGGGGATATTTAGCTTGATGTCATCACATAAGTCTGACACCAGGAATTAGCGTAATGTGGGCTTGCTAAGCGTCAAATGAATTTTGCATTTGAGTTATGTTCAGTCTGTCACCACATAAAAGCAAAGAAGGATGCTCTAAGTTATTGTAAAAAGGAAACAAAGAGTAAAAATATCCTATGGCATTATGGGAGAAAAAGAAACATGTCTTTGTGCTTTTTTCTTAAATATAGGTTAATATTTATCTAACTAGTCCTATTGTATTTTCACCCTCCTTTTAAAACATATTACATTTGTGTATCTTAGGCATTGTTCACATTTCTTCCTTAAGAGATCGCCTGTTACCTTCTATTAGTCTCTTTCTGTTTTTTGTTTTGTTTTTAAATGTCTTCTTCAGGACTATAACTTTATGTTTATCATATATCGCCAAAACTTTCCAATTTGTTGCTGGCTCTTTCCAGTTTTGGCGAGTTCTTTGGATATACTTTAGAAATATTCATTTTCCAAACTACCTGTTTTTATTTTTCCCCTTGAAGAAGCACTTCTGTGCAGAGCTGAGAGTAAGGCTCTGGTGTAGCACAGACCCCAGCTCCACCTACAGACCTTGCACAAGTTTCTCAGTACTTTTACTATTACTGATGACTTCTTTCTTTGCTTGAGCTCAGCTAAATATTCGCTCTTATTTTTCTCTAGTTTTTCAGGTTTTTACAGGTAAGCCTTGAATGTTTCTGGTAGTTATATCGGTGAAGGATGGCTACATCGTTCTCTGTTTCTACGGCGGTTTTGCTCTCCTCCATAGATGGTGCCAAAGTGTGAGACAGTTGCAGCTGCCCTGCTCTGTCCTGGGCTTTGTTCAGCTGCCCCTGAGTCATGCTGTGGCACTGGCAGGGTTTTATAGCCTCTGGCTTTCTAGTGGGTAGAACAGCTTCCAGATTGAGTCCCAGCTGAAAAACAAAGTCTCCCTCGATGGCATAGAAAAATGAACTCTATGTTACTTCCTATTACAGAGTCCCGGGCTGCAGCTGCCTTGGGTTTCTTTTTAACCACTTCATGCCCAGTGTCTAGAAGATTAAAACCACATGAGGCATGCATCCTAGCCTGAGCCATTTTCTCTGCCCTTCTCCTCCCTCCAGTATCGGGATTTTTTTTTTTTTTTCGGTATGCGGGCCTCTCACCGTTGCGGCCTCTCCCGTTGCGGAGCACAGGCTCCGGACGCGCAGGCTCAGCGGCCATGGCTCACGGGCCCAGCCGCTCCGCGGCACGTGGGATCTTCCCGGACCGGGGCACGAACCCGTGTCCCCTGCATCGGCAGGTGGACTCTCAACCACTGCGCCGCCAGGGAAGCCCCAGTATCAGGATTTTGATGCACTGCGCCCTCCCACCCCTCACTGCCACCCGCCTTCATGCTTCCTGCAGAGGTAATACCTCCTAGATCTGAATCTGGGGTGACTCAGAATGCTCCTCTCTCCCCAGCTAGGCTCAGGCCTCCACCCCAGCCACCTGCAGCTGCCACATGTGACAACTTCCCTGGGAAAACAGGATCTCATTTGCCTGCCAGTATCCAAGGAGGAATTTGATGGATATTTTTTTCTTCCACGGGAACAACATCATCATCTTCCAGTAAATTCTAACCTGGAAATGCAAAGTATGTCATCCCCACTTTTTGATTCCTTATCAGGGAAGTACCTTGCATGCATATGCTATCAAATTTGGATTAGATGGAATTGTATGTGATAGAAAATAGCAATAATGAATAGAGGGGGGAGGGTGTCTTTCACAGCAGGGATTCCTCTCCAGGTATTTTAATTTTTTTAATTTTTTTGTGGTATGCAGGCTTCTCACTGCCGTGGCCTCTCCCGTTGCAGAGCACAGGCTCCAGATGCCCAGGCTCAGCGGCCATGGCTCACGGGCCCAGCCGCTCCGCGGCACGTGGGATCTTCCCGGAACGGGGCACGAACCCGTGTGCCCTGCATCGGCAGGCGGACTCTCAACCACTGCGCCACCAGGGAAGCCCTCCAGGTATTTTTATAGGAGATTATTCTTTCCTTCTTCCTTCCTTCCTTTCTTTCTCCCTTTCTCTCTTTCTCTCTCTTTCTTCCTTTCTTTCTCCCGTTCTCTTTCTTCCTTCCTTCCTTCCTTTCTTTCTCCCTTTCTCTCTTTCTTTCTTCCTTCCTTCCTTTCTTTCTCCCTTTCTCTCTTTCTTTCCTTCTTTCCCTCTTTCTTTCTTTCTTTCTTTCTTTTTTTTCTTTCTTTTTCCCAACTCTAACTTTATCCAGTATTTCCCCCAGGAGGATTTGCTCCTTCACCAGAAGCCAGTTGCTTCTCCTCCAGCTGGGAGACCTGGGCAAAACAGTTCACCTCCAGCTTACCCCACCCTTTCTCTTGCGGTTTCAAAAAAAATCCCTTTAAATTCTAAATCAGATTTGTTGATGAGCTGTGGAAACCTCTGAGCTGAAGGGGGCGGACTGCTGCAACCACGGGTCTGACGAATCTCATGCCTTAGGCAGTGGGTCCCCCAAGCAGCCAATGTATTCCTACCACAGCCTATGAATATTTTATGGATGTCCTTTTGTGCTCACTAATGGGGCCTGAACTGTACAATCTGCCTGGAATAATACCAAAAGAATACCCTCTCCTGACCTCCGTCCCTGAATGATTTATGGAGATGAACTAGGCCTATCAGAGATTTATTATGGAGGTTGTTCTTTCCAGACACTTTTCAACAAAGAGGGAAGTAATATGTTCATACAGATAGTGGACACTTTGGGGGAGTTTTGTGTGGAATCTGTGTGTTTGGAGAGGACTCTTCGTTCTGGATCTTCAGAGATGAGGAGGGGGTTTACATTTCCCCAATAAAGAGGGCAAAATGATGTTTGAAAGAACTTCCATGCTTATGTTATTCCTGGAATTTCTTGTCACCATAGAATATCAGTCAAAACAGTGAACGTAAAGCCCTTCTTATGCCTCCCGTCTCTTCCACTCTGTGTCTTTTAAATTGGAATAGACAAAGACAAGATGACAGCACCTCCACCACTGAATTCTCCACCTCATTGGACAAGATGAGACGTAGACACGTTGCTTACGTCGGCCTGTCACCGATGCTTGTGCGGTACAGAGCCAGAAGCTTCCAAAAGGGAACAATGAAGTGTGTAGGACGCGCAAAGGATGAATTTGTGGAGAAAAACGGGGCTCGAGTGGTTAGGTGTTAATTGGCAGAGGACATCCTAGGGAAGTTCGCAAGGTGAGTGAGAGCAACTAGGGCAAAAGTGCTGCGTAAGAGAGACCGTCCAGCAGTGAGGGGTGAGTCAGGGGATGCCGCCTTCTAAAATGCAGTAAAACCCAGGGCTTTACTTCTGATTTGACTTGTGTTGTGGTCTCTCCCCCCGGCCCCACTGCCTTCACCACAGTGGCCTCAGAGGTAGACTTCTTCCCTTTTAAAGCTCTGTCAAAAGTCCCTTCCTCTGATTCCCCCTAGCATAGGTCAAATACACATACATTTAAGAAAAGTTTACTAATGGGGGAGGGATAAATTAGGAGTTTGGGATTAACATATACACACGACTATATATAAAATAGATCATCAACAAGGACCTACTGTAGAGCACAGGGAACCCTACTCAATATTCTGTAATAACCTATATGGGAAAAGAATCTGAAAAAGAATAGATACATGTATATGTATAACTGAGCACTTAGCTGTTCACCTGAAACTAACACAATATTGTAAATCAACTACACTCCAATATAAAATAAAAATTAAATTTAAAAAAAAGAAAAGTTGACTGAGCACAAAGAGAGAAAAAAAAGGAAACTAATGCATAAATAATCGTGTTGACAAGGTACACCTCGCTCTCTGGGGCTCATAAACCCTACTTCATTCCAAATGAGATCCCAGGGAGAGAGGGGTGCACCCTACCTAGTACACTTCAGGGGACACCTTTAACCTCCAGCACCCAAGTGGACTCTTCCAATCATCGAAATCTCTCAAAAATCCAAGTCAATTCCATGCAGCCTCCCGAGCCCCACACTTGTGGCCTTTTACCCTTTCAGGAGAAACCCAATTCTATGACCCCAAAGCGCATGACCCCGTGCACAGGATGGAGGGATACTTTCTGCCAGAGGTATCTTTTGGGGAGGGGTCATGCAGAAGCTTTGAAAGCCAGAACTGTAGAAGGCTTAGGATAGGATGGTGGCAATGCGAATAGAACAAACACGTACAAGAGACATGGATTTTGACAGCACGGAAGCCATATGAGCTTTTTGCAGTTTAGGCTCCGCAGCTACTCTTCGATGAACACTAGTGTTTCTTTCTGTTGTCCCCTTTCTTCCGAGCCTTGTTCTTCTACTGCTTAGCTGCTGCTCCATCTACTGGCTGTTCTTTCCCCCCAGCTTTGGAATTGGGTAGGGTACCTTTAGCTTTGCCTTCCCTGTGATCTCCCAAGCCAGGTCTACTGAGCCTTCTCTCTTCCCAGTGCACCATCCTCAAAGGGGGTTCCCACACGATTCTGAGAAACAAAGAGGCAGCAAAACAACTTGAAGAAGTTACAAAATTTCCAGAAATCTAACCAAACTTCTCAGCCCTTAAGGACAGTCACCACCTCTTTTTGATCTTTGTATCTCAAGCACCTAATGCCATAAAGCCAAGCACAAGGTAGGGAAGTTTGTTGACTAAAATAATAAATTAATTAAAACAAGGAGGACAGGGACCTCCCTCGTGGTCCAGTGGTTAAGACTCTGCCCTTCCACTGCAGGGGGTATGGTTCGATCCCTTGTCAGGGAACTAGGATCCCTCATGTTGTGAAGTGTGGCCAAAAAAAAAAAAGCAACCCCAAGGAGAACAGAGTGATGTCATAGAAAGTAAGACCATCAAGAAGGGGATGGTCCATTTCACCAAATACCACAGAGAAATCAAGTCAAATGAGGACTGAAAGGCACCCTACTGGGTTTGCAATTAGAGGACCAATGGTACACCTGGCCAGCCTGGTTTTATTAGAGGGGTGAAGGTGGGGAAAGCATGATTGAATTAATAGTCAGTTGACTAATGACAGGTGAGGAAGGCAAGGCGGTGAGTGTAAATTATCTGTGGGAGCTTGGCTATGGAAGAGGCAGAGAGAGAGGTAACTAGAGGTGGACTAAGGGTTGAGGGGAAGTGGTAAAGATGGTAAAGGCCCTGGAGGAATGAGAGAGGGCACTGAGGGCCGCACTGAGACCAGAGAGCACAGATCTGCGAGGCACCGAGGTGCACGGGTGTGTGACTTCCTCCAGCAGGGTTCCTGGGCCCAGTTCCATCGTGTGTGTGTGTGTGTATGTGTGTGTATATGTCTGTAGGCTTCCCCACACCAACAAATGATTCTTGGACACCAACAGGGTGACAGGAAATTCCACTCAATTCTGACACTATCTACCTGGACATAGAATCAGATTCCACAGGTAAAGGGCTCAGGCCCGCACGACCGCCCTCCACCTTAGACGCCAGTCCCAAGCCCAGGTTGTCACCTGTGCTCCTGACCGACTGGCTATGAATTAGCAGCTCCAAGGACACCCTCTAACTCAGGATGCTAATTGCAAGTCCAGATTGTTACCTGTACTTCTGACCATCAGGCTATAAATTGGAGGTTCCCATGACTCTCTCCTTGGGTTCAATTAATTTGCTAGAATGACTCACAAAACTTAGGAAAACACATTTCACTAGATTTGTTATAAAAAGATATTAAAGGATAGGAGTCAACAGCCAGATGATGAGATACATAGGGCTAGGTCCCAAACAAAGGAGGTTCTGTCCTCATGGAGGTTGGGGCCCAGAGCCCACATGGAAACTGGTTCCCCAACGTGGAAACTCCAAGAAAGGACCCCAGCGCTGTCCTTTTAGGGGTTTTATGGAGGCTTTATTACATACACAGGATTGGCTAAATCATTGGCCAATGGTGTTGATTTCAACTCCAGCCTGGCTCCCCTCCCTGGAGGTCTAATCACACGTTGGTCCCATTGGCAATCAACCCCCAGCCTTAGGTGTTTTCCAAAAGACACATCATTAACACAACAAGAGACACCTTGATCACTCTCAACCCTTAGGAAATTCCAAGGGCTTGGGGAGCTGTGAGCCATCAGAGCAACTGTGAATGAAGATCAAATACATATGAGACATAGGTTTTGGTCCTCTGAATGATCAAATATGTATTTCTTGTAAATCACAACAGGGCGCTGACCAAGTATGGGAGAACGAGGGAAGGGAAATGACTTAAGTTTAGGAACTCACGGGGCATAAGTGGTGGTGATGACATGGGCAAGAGGAAGCTTTAAGCTACAGATGTAAGAAAATGAGCCCCTGAAGGAGCTTGAGCGTGAGGAAAGGAGTAAGTTGAGGAACTGGAGGCTTAAAAACAGTGCCTTGGTACCTGGCAGTAGGGGAGTGAGTGAGGTTGGATGAGACTGAGGCTGTGGATGAGAGTTATTGAGTTTCATAGGTGGAGCCATCTTAGATCATGGCAAGATCCAGGTGTGGCCCTGCCAGTCCGTGGCTGATGAAGTGTCAGCAGAGACTGAGGGAACCCAGCAGGGCACCAGAGGCTACTTGAAGCAGGGTGGGGTAGTGGCAAAGGTCTGAAGGCCTGGGCAAGAGCACACAGCAGGGACCCAGAATTTGCATTTAGGAAGCTCTTACTCAGGCTAGCGTACAAGTTAACTTGCCCCATTTAGTCTCAGTTGCCCATCTGTCAAAGGCTGTAATAATATCGCCAAGCTTCATGGGATTGTTGTGAAAATTAAATGAGACCCATAATAAGCACTTGATAAATAACACCTATAAAATAAAGGCCACTCTGGAGACTGACATCCCCTAGGAATTCACAACATAGGAAAGAGAAGAACACTAAGGTAAAAAATACATAAGAGGACACCTAGGGGTGGCCTTCTTTGTGGAAACAGCCTAGATTTTCAGAATCAAATTTGTGTTTGCATTCCAACCCTGAAGCTTACTAGCTCTGCGTAGATTGGAGGCAAGTAACTTCACCTGTCTGTGGTTAATCATGGTGCTGGGTTGTTAATATCTTCCCTCACATGTATTGAGTGCCTGCCTACTGAGTACCAGGGATTATACTGGGTGTTGGAGATAAAAAGACTTGAAAAAGACACTCTCCTGCGCTCACAGTCTGGCTGGGGAGACAGGAAGAGACAACTGGGAAAACTTAGACCTCTGGCAAAGCTAAGTCTGAGGCACGCAGGTAAATCCTTAATTACGCCGGAGAGACGGAGAGACGTCTTTTGCCCTGATGCAGTGATTAGCTCATTCCCTCCCTTTTTAAAAATATAGAACTTAGCATACAGTCCCCACTTTTTTTTTTTTTTTTTTTTTTTACAATAATAGGGTTTTAGAAACTATTCTGGAAAGTAGAATAGCGAAAATTAGATGTTTTCAAATTCCTATGGGCTGAACAGCCTGTATGGAGACACTTCCCGTCATGAAGGATTGTAGAGAGGGGGTCAGAACACAACCGTGGCACCTTCAGTAAGTTTGTCAGGTCCAGTTTCCCCATCTGTAAGGTGAGGAGAGTAATGGTCACTGCTTCATAGAGTTAGTGTGAGGATTAGGTGAGTTAATACACATAAAATGCTTAGGAGAGTGTCTGGTACATAGCGATTATTCAATATCTTTGTTCTCATTATTCTATTAAGTGATGATCTTATAAGGCAAAATGTCTTCCTCAACCTCTGCAGGGTTCATCAGAAATTGTGGATCAAAGCAACAAAAACGTAAACTAGAAATTGGTTTTAGAACGAGTAGATCTGCAAAGGGTCAGCGCAAAATAAACCAGGACCTTCTTATCAACACAGCTAAAATTCAACAATGTCTTGACTGCAGTATCTTACACCGTAAATATTGGTGGATTTCTTAAGTCCTTGCTTTGCAAGACAGTGGTCCAAGGGAGTGCCTTATTTACTAGTTCTTTTTCTCTTTTTCCTCTAATAGTTCAAAAGAGAGAAACCCTGACTTTCTGTCTCTTCTGTTGAAGTCCGAACCAGCACTCCCAGCCAGGTGACAGGGCAGCTCTCCAGTTGCCTGGTGTGAAAGTCCCCACGCTCCTGGGCTGCAGGTTGAAACTCGCCTCTCAGTCCTTTCTCTCTCACTATCTCAGCAAGATTTTGCCCAGGAAGATAAAGCCATTCCTAGTCTCTGGCTCTTTCCTCTAAATAATCCTCTCTCCTCACCTTTATTGCAGAAGTCAAAAGGGGGAGATTAGTGTGAATAAGAGGTCAAAGGGAGAGTAGCCCACAGGGGTGTTTCTCTACGGTCCCTTGGGAAGCTCCTGTCATTTTCTTCCAGTCAAATGTTTCCAGGACCACTTAAATGGTTTTGAAACTTTAGAGAAAGTCCTCACCTCTTCCCTGTCATATCGCTGCCCCACCCCCCCAACCTCTTCGACTCCTAAGAGGCTTTCTCCTCTTGGAACCTTGAGCTTGAATGGAAATACAGCATTCACATAGAAACTGGTAGCCTTCTCTTTTTCTGCCTGCCTTGTTTCTGTTAAGCTAGATTCAAGCTGTCATCAGAACAGGGCTTTTAAAAAGAAAATTTACCAGGTTATAAAAGAGATATAAAGCCAACAGTGGGTGCCCAGGAACCTTGGGACATTGCAAATCCTCATTTGTTATAACCTGCACGTGGTGAGATGGTTAATAGGAAATCCGTTTAAGACTAGAATACCCAACTCTGGTCATCAGTCCAAGGGCCATGACAAAAGTTTTTTCAATGCTAAATAAGAGCAAAAGGGTAGGAGTGAGGGTTTTCATCCAGCAAATCATTTCAATATAAAAATATATTCTTTGTGACCTGGCTTTTATTTTGTTTAAAGGATGACAGTGATAGTCGACAGCAATTTGTTGTATCCAGTAGTTTTTAAAGAATTTACTTGGTAAAATTAAAAAGCTGACAATGCTAAATTGGTTCTCCTTATTTTGTTTACTTATTGCACTGTGAAAATCAAAAGATTTACTGTCTGAAATCTACTGCTTCTCCAGCTGAGAAGGCCCCTTGAAATCTCAGAGGAAGTGCCCCTAAGAAAGAAATTCCCTTCCTGTAAGGAGGGCCTTCTGGGGTTGCCTTTTCTATTTTTAACCTTTTTTTCCTACTTATTTTTTAATTGAGGTATAATTGACATATTAGTTTCAGGTGTACAACATAATGATATGATGTTTTACCTTTTTTTAGTTGTGGTAAAATATACACAACATAAATGTACCATTTTAGGGCTTCCCTGGTGGCGCAGTGGTTGGGAGTCCGCCTGCCAATGCAGGAGACACGGGTTCGAGCCCTGGTCCGGGAAGATCCCACATGCCGTGGAGCAACTATGCCCATGAGCCACAACTACTGAAGCCTGTGTACCTAGAGCCCGTGCTTGGCAACAAGAGAGGCCACCGCACTGAGAGGCCCGCGGACCTCAACGAAGAACATTCCCCGCTCACCACAACTAGAGAAAGCCCGTGTGCAGCAACGAAGACCCAATGCAGCCAAAAATAAATAAAATAAATAAATTTATATTTTAAAAAGTACCATTTTAACCATTTGCAGGTGTGCAGTTCAGTGGCATAAAGTACATTCACATTGTTGTGCAACTATCTCTACCATCCATCACCAGAACTTTTCTAATCTTCCCAAACAGAAACTCTGTATTCATTAAACACTAACTCCCTATCCTCCTTCTTTCCAGCCCCTGGCAACCGTCATTCTACCTTCTGTCTCTGAATTTCACTATTCAGATACCTCATATAAGTGCAATCATACAGGGCTTGCTTTTTTGTGTCTGGCTCATTTCATGTCGTGTTAATTTCTGCTGTACAGCAAAGTGATTCAGTTATACATATACATACATATATATGTATATACACACATACATATATACACATTCTTTTTTATATTCTTTTCCATTATGGTTTATCTCAGGATATTGGATACAGTTTCCTGTGCTATATAGTCTCTTAAGTGTGTTTTTAACCTGTTGGACAACTCTGCTTGTATTGAAGCTCTTTCAACAATAGGATGGTTGGTAAAAGGGCAAGTCTTGCCAGCTTTCTGTATTTACTCATCTGTAAAATTGTTCTGAGTTCTGTTCTATCATTTAAACATATCCAAGCGGAACTGCCTCTTATAAAGGTGGCCACTGATACTCATTTCCTATTGAAATTCCCAATATGTAATGTAGGCCCAGCATTGCATGTAAAAATCTCCCAGTTTTCATGCATTGGCCAATAACGTTAGGCCAAACAGAATATGTTTGCAGGCCAGATCTTGCCCACAGGCCACCAGTTAGCATTTCTGCTAGGGCTTAACAAAAAGCACATTTTAGTGTGGCTTCACTGAGTCATTGATTCATTCATGCAATAAATGTTTACTGGGTCTCTACTACAGGCTAGGCTACACATATAAGATATGGTTTTAAAAATACAAAATAGGAGAGTCATAAATAGTTGCAGCATAAATGCTATAACAGAGCAAAAATAATGACTTTTATTGCACACTTATGTGCCTGGGAGTTTTAAGAGCTTTACCTACTCACTAAACCTCACAACAATCCCATAAAGTAGGCATTTCATTTACGTATGAAAAGACAAGCGTTGAGTGGTCAAATCACTTGCCTTGGTCACACAGTTGGAAAGTGCTAAGGGCGCGTTTGAACCTAGATTGATGCCAGAGCCCAAGGTCTTGACTGGAAAGGGGGGCAGGGGGTGGGTTGGTATAGGGTAACCTGTGGATTTATGAAGACCTCCAGAAGAGGTGACTTTTGACTTGTCTTGAAGGCTGATTTCAGCAAACATGGCCGGGAGGGCAATCCAGGCAGAGGAAATAATTTGAGCCAGGGATCAAACACTAAGATTGGCAGGAAATGAGTCTGAAAGAGGTCGCAAGGTCTCCAGCGCCATCTATTCAACTGTTTGTTTTCAGGTGAGATATCAGCTCATCGACAGCTTACGTCTCAGTACTAACTGCAAGGGTAAGAATTGTGTAGAAACAGAGGGGTATTTACAAGCTCCAGAGAAGGAAGCGCACCGGACCTCTGCCGCTCTGCCCGCGACCACCTACAGGAACTACAAGTCCCGTCATGCAGCGGGGGCGCCGCCGGGAGCCCCGAGTCGGCCACGCCCCTCCACAGGCCCCGCCCCAGCCCCGCCCCTCTCGCCCGTAGCCCCCTCCCGCCCGGTCAGCCCCGAAGAGTTGCCCGGTGGCCGCGGCAGACGGAAGCCGAGCGAGAGCCTCGGCGGCGGCAGGATGGGGGACTCCAAAGTGAAAGTGGCCGTCCGGATCCGGCCCATGAACCGAAGAGGTGAGAGCCGAGCGCGCCTGGGGCCGCCGCGGCGGAGGCGGCAGGTGCCTGGCGCGCCCTTCCCTTGGCCTCGGCCGCCGTGTGGGGTCTGGCCGGTCCCGCCCCTGGAGTCCGTGTCTGGGCGGGGGTGGGGGCGGCCCGCGCACCCCGAAACCTCGTCGCCCGTGTCCGCCCCGCCTGCTAGGGACGCCCCTCCCCTGGCCCGCACCGCGTCCCGGGGCGCCGCGGGCCCCATGTCCCGGCCCGCTGTCCCTTCCGCCGGCGCGCCCGCCCCGCCGCCCTTTTGCCCTCCTGTCTCCCTGCCCTTCTAGGAGGGCGCCCGCGCCCCTGGCTCGCTTCCTCCTTCCCCACCCGGCCCCTGGTCCCGCGCCTCGCCGCGCCTCCGCTCTCGGCCCGCCAGCTGTCAGCGCGGCCCCCGCCCTGGGGTCCTCACCCTCCAGCCTGGCCCGGGACAGCCGGGGACCCCCCAGGCCCCACGTCGGTGGCCCAGGAGCCCCGACCCCTCACTCCTGTGGCCCGTGGCAGGAAGAAGGGCAGGGAGTTGGGGTTACTCCTGAGAAAGCAGTCTAGTGCAAAAGTCCTTCCTCTTGGCTTTTCACTTTATATTCCTTTAACCTGGACTGTCATGAAGACTTGTAAATCCTTTGATTGAACTTGGGTAGAGGAGTTGCCCTCCCCCGATCCCCCGCTTTTTCTTGACTGTTGAGAAAGTTTTGTTTTTGCTTGAAGTCATATTCGTCATCTCTCAACAATAAATAGATTAGGTGCCAAGATTCTTGTGAAATTGTATCTTTCAGACATTCTCTCAATTCTGCAGGGAGGGTAGAGAAAGCAGATAAACAGTACATTTTAAATCCTCTTTAGACAGTCAGATGTAATGGAGAAAACCTGACTCAAGTCAGAGGAGGTGGGTCGGGCCTTGGCTTTAATGCTTAACTAGCAGCGTGAGAGGGCAAGTTACTTTAAGTGAGCTATATTGGAAACACCTCCTATATATACCAGGTGATTCTGGTGGGATCATTATAGTCCCAGGAAATGACTTTTCAGCTGAGAAGGCTCTTAACTAATGCGAATCATTCGTGTAAGTACCAGAATCATTTTCTCAGTCATTTTCGCAACTTCTTTGTTTGTAGTTGTGTTGTTTATTTATTTATTTTATTATATTTATTTTTGGCTGCGTTGGGTCTTCGTTGCCGCGAGCGGGCTTTCTCTAGTTGCGGCGAGCTGGGGCTACTCTTCGTTGCCTTGCGTGGGCTTCTCATTACGGTGGCTTCTCTTGTGGAGCACAGGCTCTAGGCACGTGGGCTTCCATAGTTGTGGCTCGCGGGCTCTAGAGCGCAGGCTCAGTAGTTGTGGCGCAAGGGCTTAGTTGCTCCGCAGCATGTGGGATCTTCCTGGACCAGGGTTCGAACCCGTGTCCCCTGCATTGGCAGGCGGATTCTTAACCACTGAGGCACCAGGGAAGCCCTGTAGTTGTGTTGTTTAAGTCTGTGTAGAAATTGAGTTGCTTTCTAGTTGTCTTTGCTGTCTTTGGTATATATTAAGATACACAGTTAAACAGGTTGACATGTGCTTTCTAGGTTTGTCCTCTTGGAAGTTTGTTTTTTTGTTTTTGGAGTTGGTGAGTCCTCCTGTCCCTGTTCGGCTTAAGGCTGTCAAGATGACACAAGAATTTTCCCTAAGAACTTAATTACTTTAAGTTCTCAACGAGTTCACGTTTTGGGTCTTCAACCTTTGCCTCATTAATTCCATGCTCTGACAAAATGAAAGAACTTAGATGAACTCTGACAGTTTCCGAAAGCTTCTAGTCCTCGAGTGTTCAGGCAGCTTTATTTCAATTCACTTCAAGTGTATTACCGTCACAGTGATTTAAAAAAAACAAAACAAAACAAAACACCAAGCCACAGAAAACACAACTTAGCTGGGATTTGATTCTGAAAGGATGATTTCGGCACATTTAAAAAATTTCCTATTCACGAAAAACTTGGGAAATGTCAGTGCTAAAAAGAGGCAGCTCACCCACCACCACCAAAGACCTATCTCAGATAATTAAAATTCTTTCCTCTTCCCCCTCCCCCGACCTTGAGTTTCAGTTTTCCAGGGGAAGCACTATCCTTTTTACTTATAAATTGTCATTGATTAGATTGTAATAATTGTCAGTATCAGAGGTTCAGGGGGTGCGTAGAATAATACTTGTAGCTTTGGAAAAGATGTTAGTTGTCCCTTTGGCTGAACTCATTTTAAAATTAAGGTTTTTGCGTAGATCCATTACCCTATAGGTAGAAGCTCGTTGTTTGTGGTATACTGCCTTCTGATTCATTTACTGCCTCTCTTACCTAGCCTTACATTTCCTGAATGCACATGGGCTTTGTTTTTTTAGTGATTACTACAGATAATTAAAAGTGGTTCTATTTCTATTTTCTCATAAGGTAGTCATTTACATAAATCTAGAGGTTCTTGTGGAATACAATGGAGTGGAATTGTAAAGCCAGTGATTTTTACACTGCTGCCTAGAGTTTGCTTAAAAAGGCTAAAACAAAGTCATATCCCTTTCCGGTAATTTTGAAAAAATTATTACTGTGACCAATTATTACTCCCGGGAAAATTAATGGATTAAGTAATAGTATACAATTCTGATGAATAGTAAACTTTTAGTCACAGTTGTTTCTCCCTTAGCAGGTTAGTGCAGGAAGCAACCTCAGAAATCACTCTTCACAAATGAGAATGAGATGAGAATGGGTTCCTGGGATAATGTAGTTTTACTCTAAAGACTGATAGTTGGAATTACATTAGCTACTTGTTGAGGAAAATCTGAAATTTGCAAGAAGCTTCTAGTGTACCATTAAGTTCTTCATGTGATTCAGTATCTGACTGTGCTTAGGTGTTAAAGTAGATAATTGGTTTATTATTTACATTTATCATGGAATTAAGAGTGTTTCAGTCTTTTTTGCTAAATTACATGTGGGCTTGGGAAACTTAGTTATTTGAACATTCAGCATTAGGCCCTACTTCAATAATAGCAAGAATTGTAATGACAATGAATATGCTTTTGTCGGGAATATTTTTCTTGTTATACCTTTTAACATTATACTAAGAAAACAAAAAGTAAAAAGGAAAATGTCTCTGACATTCTTCCACCTTAACAATTCACACTCATTTTCTTATTTTCATTCTAGTTCGTACTTACATGCATATGTAATTTTACGTAGTTTTAATACTACAACTTTTATTTTTGCTTTTCTTCATTTGAAGTATGAACTTAAACAGCTAAAGTAAAAGAGGTTAAGCTTGTTTTGTCATGAGATCTGAGAGTTCTATTTGCAGTTCTGTTTGTTTGTCATCTCTCAGACCTGTACAGCTCACCAGGTAACCTGGTTGTGTTCTGTATGCTGTAAGGAACACCCATTCATACATTATTAACCAGTGAAATTATTAAATGAGCCGAAAGTTTTACAAGCATAACTGATGGCACTAGTTAGATCAGCGACACTCTCCTGTTCAGGAATTTGATGTTTTATAACTTTAGATGGCTTAAAAAATATTCAGTATTTATTGAACGCCTGCCAGGTGTCTACCTTATCTTAGTATGGGATCTTATTGCCTTCCCTCAAGGGGCTTCCAGTGTTTAAATATGTATGAGATTAACTATCAAAATAAATAAATCTGTATAAAAAGTGTTTGGGAAATATCTTTGCTGTCTACCTAGCCTAAGGTGATGAAACCAGAAGTTACATTAGAAATTTTTCAGTACTCGATGCAGTGAAAATCACGGAGAAGAATCAACACAGTGAAAGACACAAAGAATAATGTAAAGTCTAACTAGGAAAAGAAGTCAGTGCTTAAGTGAATCACAGTCTAGTATCTCAGTGGATAAGATATAGACGTTAAAAATGAAACTCAAAACCATTTAACGAGGAAGAATTTTTTATGTTAGAAAAAGCAGAATGTAAAACAGTATGTGTAACTATACGGTTGAATCTACTATTATGATTATTACTATGTTAAAAATGTAAACAGGAATGGGCAAGGGCTAGAAAGAAACATGAAAAAATGAGACTGATCTTGTTGGGGGAATTTTATTTCCTAAAAACTTTCTCTTAGTGTTGTCTAGTATTATAGTATTCAGTTTTTAAAAGTGTACTTTATGGTTTGTGCTCATAAGGAAATGACCTTCACATGAAAAGATAAGATTAAAAGGTAAACACCTTCAGCAGATTGCTAGTTATTAAAAGTACCAGGTGAGTGATAGGGAGATGGAGGAATTGAGCGTGAAGGATTCCTGGAAACTTGGTGATTAGGGGAGGGTTCTTTCTCTGTGGAGGGAGGAAGCTTATGGGGCCTGGTGGGAGGGGTGGGGAATTGGTTCTTTGAGAAGGAAGTATGGCCTGAGAGCAAAGGCATGGGGGCAGGAATGAGCCAGGCAAGTTTAGGCACAGAGATGAGATGAGCGTGTGCTAACACGGGAGTGTTCCATGAGGTTGACTGGAGAAGGGTGAGATTAGGAAGGTCAGGCGAAGTTGCAGGGGGCCCAGAAGTCTGGCTTCAGGGTGGCTGGTCCATGTGCTCTGTTTAGCTTTTGAGAACTTCGGGTGGGTCTTGGACATAAGCATGATGGAGAAGGATCGCCAGATCTCAGGGCAAGGTTGAAAGCCTGGGTAGGTAACTAGTTCAGGGCATAGCTAGAAAACATTTACAAGCGTGTGGTGGAAATGAAGCCATGTGAATAGGAAGAGTAAGGAGACCAGTCAAAACCAAGTGAGCAGTCGTGAATCAAAAGACAGGTGAAACTGAGGAAGTAGGAGGAAGCTTGGAAGACCCTGGCCGTCAGTGAGGAAAACAGGTGATGCTTGGGAATCAAGGTGCAGGGTTGGGTGGGAGAATCTGTTTGAAACAGGAAGGAGTCTTTGACCCTGAGCCCACTGGTGGTTCTTAAGCCTTCTCAGATAACTGGTGTTGGAGTTAGGGTTGCCTGTGGATGGAAATTTCTGACATATTTTCTGAAACAGAAGATGCTTGTTTTATTAGCATCTGCTCGAGATGCTAATGGAGGATGAGACACACATCTATCACAACATTCTTTTGTTTCTGCTGTCAACTCCGTGACTGAAAAATGGGATTTATACGTATAGGGCCAGAGGCTTTTGGAGAAGAAAGCACAAGTTTCTCAAATCAAATCAAAACTTGTTTGAATTGGCATTACTTTAACCCCCCACCCCCCATAAAACAATGACTAACGTCAGCTTTTCCATTTCTTAAGTTCTGAAGATGGAAGAAATCACTGGCAAAAACATTGGTTAAGCAGATGGATTGAGCTGTTTAGTGAGGGAAATGGGTTCGTTATTGATCTCTATGCTTGCTGATCAGCTTCCCCTTGTGTTCAACAAAGCATATTCTTAAAAAAGCTTGGCTGAGGGCTTCCCTGGTGGCGCAGTGGTTGAGAATCCGCCTGCCGATGCAGGAGACACGGGTTCGTGCCCCGGTCCGGGAAGATCCCACGTGCCGCGGAGCGGCTGGGCCCGTGAGCCATGGCCGCTGAGCCTGTGCGTCCGGAGCCTGTGCTCCGCAACGGGAGAGGCCACAACAGTGAGAGGCCCGCGTATAACAAAAAAAAAAAAAAAAAAAAAAAAGCTTGGCTGAGAGAAGCAGTATAGTCATTAGGGAAGTGTGTGAAACTAACTGGTGTATGGGACACGAAATCCATGACTTAATTGGTCCTGGGCTTTAGCTCTCAGAAGCTGCAGGTATCTTTAAAAGCTGGTAGTAATGAATTCGCCTATTCAATTTAACATGTGTTGACTGAAGAAAAAAATAATAGCTACTTTTTGAGAGCTTTCTGTTTGTGAGCTACAGAGTTCATTCCTTTTTATACATTATTCTTCAAACAAAACTTTGAAAGGTAGTTATAGAATTTCTTTTTAACAGAATCTCAGAGAGGTTAAGTAACTTTCCCAGAATTACAAAACCAGTATTTTGGAGCCCGAATTTCACCTATTTTGCCATTAAAACCTGTGCTTTTACTACTATATCGGACATGATGATCTTTAGAGGGGCGCTGCATTCCTGAGCTTGCGTAATTTTCAAAGATGTGCAGGATATATGAGAAGCATAAGTCATGATCTTTGACCAAAAGAGCTCACTGTCTTGTTGGTAGTAAGAGATACACAGGTGAATCAGTTATGAGTGTAGTACACAAAGCAACAATGGCAGTGCCTGATGAATTAAAGAAATGGGGGTGGGGCTTGAGAATAATGAGGAATGGGTTGAAGGCAATTGACAGGAAGGCATGGCAGGTGGGGTGCACAAGATGAGTTGTTGGACTTAGCAAAACATGGATGTAGGAATTAAGCAAGAACAGTGAGGAAGTTAGCTGTAAAAATTCAGCCAGCAGGAAGGAGACAGTATCTGTATAATTAACAGTTAAAGAGAGGTTGCTGTGCATCGACATGGTCCTAAGCACTGAACTAGATTATTTTAGGTTAATCCTCACAAAAATGCTAGGAAGAATTTATAACACATTTTACAGATGAGAAAATGGGAACTTGGACAAGCTTAGCCACTTGCCCCAAATTACATAACTATCAAGTGGAGAAACTAGGGATTGGAACCTGGGCAGTTCAGCTCCAGAGCCCCAGCCCTGAAATCCTGTTCTTTCTTGGAAAAGCTGGAAGAATATAGGGAGTGAGGAATGAGAAGAGTGATGGAAGGTGGCCTCACTGAAGTCGAGAGGTTTGTGGGGAGCGGAGGGGTATGGAGAGGGGTGAGGTACAGGCAGATTCAGAAGCGTCTCGGGCAGAGTTGGAGGAGTGCAGTCACGATAGGTTTTGTTTTTTTAAAGGTAAAATTGGTATGTAACAGTATATTAGTTTCAGGTGTACAAGGTAACTCTAAAAAGTGATCACCACGATAACAGTAAGTCCAGTTACCAATTAACCCGCTTCGCCCATTCGCCACCCCTAACCCTCTCCACCTCTGTAACTACCAGTCTGTCCTCTGTGTCTGTAAGTTTTGTTTTGTTCTTTTTTGTTTTGTATTCCACATATAAGTGAAATCATACGGTGGTGTTTGTCTGATTTACTTGGCCTAGCATAATACCCTCAAGGCCCATCCGTGTTGTCGCAAATGTATAGGTTTTTGAATAGAGCAGTGGCACTGTTAAAGTGATGTTTTAGGAAGATAAATTAAGCTGTGTCTTTATCTTGCTCACAGGCTAATACATTAGCTTGTTTCTGTTTCATGAATGCTGGAGGAAGACATAGGACTTTGGGGTCAGAGGATTTATGGCGCAGCAGGTGGCAGGAGCGGTTCCCTTTGCCTGTACCTCCCACAGGGGTGACATGGAGGGGTCCAGATGGATGCTGTGCAGGCAGTGGGTTGGGTTGCATCGGAGGGGCACTGAGCTGGGGGACCCGATTGCTTTTCCGTGGTAAGCAAGCCTGCTCTTTGTCCTGAGGGTTGCTGGCTGCAAACACATTCCTGAGAGGTGGGTGGGGTAAAGAGCATTTCTGGCCTTGCAGTCTAGACACACCCAGCAAGAACTTGTCAAGGTGGTATGAAAGCAACTGAGATGTGGGAGATATAGGAAGACTGCAAAGCTTCTGGTTTAGATAACTGAGTGAATGAGTGCTGGTGTCATCAACTGAGACCAGAAACGTGGGAGAAGCAGGTTTTAGGGTGGAGGTGTGGGAAATTATGAGCTCTATTCTTGGACATTCAACAATATTTAGTCAATGCTTATCACGTGCCATGCACTGCACCTACAACTAAGATGTAGTGCATGCCTGGAAGAAATGCAACAGACTGGTTGAGTTTTAGGTTCTGAAGTGCAGCCAAGAGGATGGACGCAGAAAGCTGTTGGACAGGAGTCTGAAACTAAGGGACTAGAGATACGTGTAGATTTTGGAGTCGTTACTATATTTAGAAGATAAGACATCAAATTAAGGTATGTGTGAAGGACGAGGTCACAGAGGCCGAGAAGAGAGGCATAAGGAAAAGCAGGTGAAAGTAATGTGGAGGCCCAGGGCGATAAATGGCAGAAGAATAATTTTAACTGAATGAATGAATTGCTGTTGGCATGTTGGTAGTGGGCTGAGAAATCAGTGGGTGTTTCCATGTGGAAGCAGTGTGTATACGTGAGCATTCTTCCAAGAAGCTCCATATAGAAATATTGTTCAGTCATAAGAATGAAATAATGCCAATTGCAACAACGTGGATGGACCTAGAGATTATCATACTAAGTGAAGTAAGCCAGACAGGGAAAGACAACTATCATATGATATTGCTTATACGCGGAATCTAAAAAAAAGATGCAAATGAACTTATTTACAAAACAGAAATAAACCCACAGACATAGAAAACAAGCATATGGTTACCAAAGGGGAAGGGGGGAGGGATAAATTAGGAGTTTGGGATTAACATACACACACTACTATAAATAAAATAGATAACTAACAAGGACCTACTAGATAGCACAGGGAACGATACTCAATATTTTGTAATAACCTATAAGGGAAAAGAATCTGAAAAAGAATATGTGTGTGTGTGTGTGTGTGTGTGTGTATAGCTGAATCACTGTGCTGTACACCTGAAACTAACACAGCATTGTAAATTAACTATACTTCAATTAGAACAAAAAAGCTTCATATAGAAAGGAAAGGTAAAGAGCGGTCTCTAGAGGTGTAGTTAGGAAGAGGCATTTCCCCCCCCCAAAGTCTGGGAGATGTTTGAGCCTTGTTATAAATAGAAATAGCCAATAGAGAGGGAATTTTTTTAAATTAATTAATTTATTTATTTTTGGCTGCATTGGGTCTTTGTTGCTGCACGCGGGCTTTGTCTGGTTGAGGGAGCGGGGGCTACTCTTCATTGCGGTGCGCGGGCTTCTCTTGGCGGTGGCTTCTCTTGTTGCAGAGCACGAGCTCTAGGCGCGTGGGCTTCAGTAGTTGTGGCACACGGGCTTAGTTGCTCCACTGCATGTGGGATCTTCCCAGACCAGGGATCGAACCCGTGTCCCCTGCACTGGCAGGCGGATTCTTAAACACTGCGCCACCGGGGAAGTCTGTAGAGACGGAAATTTTTGAAGTATAGAGGGAAGAGGATAATTATATAATGGGGAAGCCCTGGAGTGCTTAATTTTCTAGATGAGGTAGACTGTGAGGTTATTAATTGCGAGTAAGAAGAATTGGGTTGGCTGGGATCTTCAAAGTAGTGAGTGTCTAGAAGTGTGGTTGAAGGGCTTGAACCATAATTTATATCAATTGAGGACAGTGGGACCATTCCTTCTCAGCTGTTTTTGAGATGTAATTCACGTATCAAAAGTGTATAATTCAGTGGCTTTTAGTGTGTTTGCAGAGCTGTGCAACCGTCTGCACTATCCGACTCCAGAACATTTTTATCATCCCAAAGAGAGCTTCTCTCGTTAGCAGTTGCTCTCCATCCACACCCACACCCTCCCCTTTCCCCACAGTCCCTGGCAGCCACTAATCTACTTCTTGTCTCTGTGGATTTGCCTTTTCTGGACATTTACTATAAATGGGATCATACAGTATATGGACTTTTGTATCTGCTTTCCCTTGGCATAGTGTGTTCAGGTTTTATCCATGTTGTAGCATGAATCAATACTTCATTCCTTTTTAAAGCTGAATAATATTCTGTGATATGAATATGCTGCATTTTGATGCCTGTTCATCAGTTGATGGGCATTTGGCTTGTTTCCATCTTTTAGCTCTTAATGAATAATGAACATTTATATATAAGTTATTGTATATTTTCATTTCTCTTGATTATGTGTATAAATGGAAGTGGAATCACTGGGTCATGTAGTAACTCTAACTTTTGAGAAACCGCTAAATTGTTTTCCAAAGTTATTGCACCATTTTACATTTCCACCAACAATGTATGAAGTTTCCAGATTATTGCCACTCTAGTGGGTGTGAAGTGGTATCTCATTATGATTTGCTTGTCCCCAGTGTCTAGTGATGTTAATTAAGCATCTTTTCATGTAATTAAGCCATTTGTATATCTTTTCGGAGATCCCTATTCAAACCCTATTCTTATTTTTAAAATTGAGTTGTCTTTTTATTATTGAGTTCTAAGAGTTCTTTGTATATTCTGAGTACCAGTCCCTTAACAGATACATGATTTGCAGATACTGTCTTGAACTTGTGGGTTGCCTTTTCATTCTTTCAGTGGAGTCCTTTGAAGCACAAAAGCTTTTCATTTTGATGTGGTCCAATTTATCTGTTTTTTTCTTTTGTTGCTTGTGCTTTTGATTTGATATCTAAGAAACCATTGCCTAACCCAAGGTCATGTGGATTTAATGCCTATGTTTTCTTCTAAGAGTTTTATAGTTTTAGCTCTTACATTTATTTAGGACTTTGATCTGTTTGGAGTTAATTTTTGAATATGGTGTGAGGTAGAGGTCCGATTTTGTCTTTTTGCATGTGAATACCCAGTTGTCCCATCACCATTTGTTGAAATGACTATACTTTCCCCATTGGATTGTCTTGGCACCCTTGTTGAAAATTAGTTGACCATAAATGTGACAGCATATTTCTGGATTCTCAAGTCTATTCCAATGATTTATACATCTGTCCTTAGGTTAGTATCACACTGTCTTGATTACCGTAACTTTGTAGTAAGTTTGAAATTGGTGAGTGTAGTCTTTCGACTTTGTTCTTTTTCCAGATTGGTTTGGCTATTCTGGTTTTGCCTTATAAGTTTTTAAATACCTGCTTTCTAACCCTCTGAAGTTGACTGGTTTCTTGAAAATACACATTTTATGTTTTGGGCCACATAAGATTATTTCAATTATTTTGGTATTATAATCTTTCTTCCCCCCATCAGGCATCGTGTCTTGGATCTTCCTTCATTCCTCAGTTTTTTCTTTAGCTGTATTAGAAGTCAGTTATATTTTATCTTTTGTTTATTGAATAGATTCTCATGTTCAGTGGTAAAAACTTAAAAGTAGGTGATTAGGATATTTTATATATCTCTTACTAGAAAGCAAACTACCAGTTGGTTTTTTACCTCTGTGGCATCACATAATTTTCTTTTTCCTTGGGTCAGTGGGTCCCAAGCAACTTGTAAGTATAGTGAAGAACTGTAAGTCTTATTCCCTATTTTGCAAGTAAGAATACTACATTCCAGTTGGGAAAATAAGTGCTTCATACATGAAATATGAGTTATGAATATCATTAGCATACATAGACATATAAAAATACTAGGCACATGACACAATTTAGTTGAAAATAGAACCATATATAGCACGCAAAATTTGCAATTTAATTAAAATGTGAATCTTACAAATAATTTACTATCTTCCTTTTAAAAATGGACCCTAGTGAATTTAACAGTAAGTTATAGCTTTTTAGGAATGTGACGTAGGTAAAGGGAGGTTCATTTATATTTCTGAGTAGTAGATTTTGTTTGAAAATTACTATTAATTTTCTGGAGAATTAGAAAAGCAGGTTACTGAATGGGCAACTCAGAATTATTTTGTCCACACTGAGAATGATGCGTTTCCCCAGATGGAATATGAGTTATATAAAGGGAGTCTCCCACGTCCCGCCTATCTTTGACTATGATGTCACTGAAGAAAGAGCCATAGCTGATTTATGCATTGAAGAAAGACTTGTTTCAAATTATTGTTTACTTTTACAAGGTGACTAATTTGCTGGCTGAGTAAGCTGAATTATCAGCTGTTGATATTTTATTCATCTTGAGGAACTTGACCTAGAAAAAGATCCTGTTTGGGAAAGAATATGGGATCTTTAATGTCAGTGGACTAAATTAACTTTCTTTCCTTCCTCCTTTCTTTCTTTCTTCCTCTCTTTCAAAAATTTATTTATTTATTTATTTATTTATTTATTTATTTATTTTTGGCTGCATTGGGTCTTTGTTGGGTCTTCGTTGCTGTGCGCGGGCTTTCTCTAGTTGCGGTGAGCGGGAGCTACTCTTCGTTTTGGTGCGCGGGCTTCTCATTGTGGTGTCTTCTCTTGTTGTGGAGCATGGGCTCTAGGAGCATGGGCTTCAGTAGTTGTGGCTTGCAGGTTCCAGAGCGCAGGCTCAGTAGTTGTGGTGCACGGGCTTAGTTGCTCTGCGACATGTAGGATCTTCCTGGACTAGGGATAGAACCTGTGTTCCCTGCATTGGCAGGCGGATTCCCAACCACTGCACCACCAGGGAAGTCCCTCTTTCTTTTTTAAAGGACTCATGAGTACATCAAAGAATTTATGGTTCTGAGTACTATAAAGCTTGATTAGTCATGACCTAAACTTATAGCACTACTTAACTCGAAGATCACTCGTTTTTTATTGGTTTTCAGACATAGTACTAATTAAATCCCAATCTCATAATTTTAGGCTTCACTGAGAATAAACTGTTGTCCATGTGTTACTTATTATAATAATGAGTATTTAGTGCTTTTTTTTGGTTTTGTTTTTGTTTTTTTGCGATACGCGGGCCTCTCACTGCTGTGGCCTCTCCTGTTGCGGAGCACAGGCTCCAGACACACAGGCTCAGCAGCCATGGCGCACGGGCCCAGCCGCTCCGCGACATGTGGGATCTTCCCGGACCGGGGCACGAACCCGTGTCCCCTGCATCGGCAGGCGGACTCTCAACCGCTGTGCCACCAGGGAAGCCCTAGTGCTATATTTTATTGTGGTAAGATAGATATAACATAAAATTTACCATCTTAAACCATTTTTAAGGGTACAGCTCAGTGGCGCTAGGTACGTTCACACTGTTGTACAACCATCACCACCATCCATCTCTAGAAGTTTTTTATGTTGCAGAACTGAAAGTCCATGCCCATGAGATACTAACTCCTTGAGCCCAGCCCCTGGCAACTACCATTATACTTTTTATCTCTATGAGTTTGACTACTCTAGGTGTCTCATATAAGTGGAATCCTACAAAACTTATCCTTTGGGACTGGTTCATTTTACTTAGCATAATGTCTTCAAGGTTCATCCATGTTTTAGCAGAATTTCATTCTTTTTTTAAGGTTGAATAATCTTCCATTGAATATATATACCACATTCTGTTTATCCGTTCATCCATTGATGGAAAGTTGGGTTGCTTCCACCTTTTTGCTATTGTGAATACTGCTGTGAACATGGGTGTACTTTAATGCTGTTTTTGCAAAGGTAGTGCATAGCAGCTGGGTATTTATCTTTTTAATCTAAGTATTGTTCCAAACTAAGAGGAAGATGTTTATGTTTTGGATTTTGGGTAGGTGTTAAAAATTTTTTTTTCTGTTTTAAATTCACCTTAAATTTAAGGCCTAAATTTGGTATTGCTATTTAGTCAATTAATATTTAATCACAGCTTTGCTTTCTAAGCAATATAGAGCAAGAAGTTTTCAATGGAGAAAGTGTCGTATTTAGAATTTTGTAGCAGTATAATTTCATTCAAGTATTGGCGGCATTTAGTGATAAAATGCTTTTCATATATCTGACCCTTAAACTTTCCTCAAATCTCACTGCTCTTATTTGCTTGAGTGTGAGTCCTAGGTGTTCCATCCATATTCTAAACAGTCTTGTGAAAAGCCTTCTTTTAACAGTGTTGGGGTGGGAATTTTGTTTGGTAATAAAAACTGAGCTAATAAAGAAGTGTTGTTTATATTTTGAAGGCCACCTCCACTGGGTGTTAAATGTAGGGACATTTGTAAGTGTTGTACTCTTTAGGACGAAATGAGTTTAGATTGGATATATTAGTTATTAGGTGATTCTTTGAATTATGTAGGATTTTCCAGGGATTGGTTCCTGAATCATGCCATTTCATGCTTTCAAACTATTAGTGTGTCTAATGAAGTCATGAGGGGCAGGATGGAGGAGCTGTGAAGAGTATAGGGAAAAAGCCTACAAATATTGAAAGAAAACGTTTGAATCCTTTTTCAATTCCAGATCATCTGAAATGAAGGCAAAGCTCTAGTGGGGGCGGGGAAGATATTTGATTTACGGCTTTGCAGGCATGCATTCTAGATGAGTACTTCTGCGTGCAGAACTACACATGCAGCTCCTTTGCTCAGACCTAAGGTTCTTGCAAGAAACTAATATCTAACTTTGTGGTGGGTGGTGAGATGGAGATTCTGAGTCAGTACAATTTCTGGAGCCTTGATGAAGCATTTGTGTATCATATAGATTTGACTGCACAGGGCCATCCAATACAATATGGTCAGAGGTCATTAAGGGGTAGTATTAACAAAGTACGATGATTGCAAACTTTTTTTTTTTTTAGGGTGTGAAGTGTTTTTATTTATTTATTTATTTATTTTTTAAACATCTTTATTGGAGTATAATTGCTTTACAATGAATGGTGTGTTAGTTTCTGCTTTATAACAAAGTGAATCAGTTATACATATACATATGTCCCCATATCTCTTTGCAAACTTTCTTGAGCTCTGGGCCTAAGGAAAGAAAGAAGTAAAAATGCACGTTTGAAAAGTTTTTGCATTGTGGCTGAGGCTTTCTTGCAGCATTTCTGTGGTAGTATAGAGTGGATTTAAACACAAAGTATTAGAAATAGGCTTTCATACTAGTTGAGCACAGTGAAACATCTGCCTTTCCAGGTTATTCTTCCACACCTGGGTTAAACATATCTCTGATGTTTTCAGTTTCTCTTTGCCTGAAAAATGTATTGGCTAAAAGAAAGACCACTAAATTTTTGGTACTTCTAGATTATATCTTTGAGAACAAACGTAGAATAACTGATGTGAGAAAGGTTGAGTTGTGGTAGGCACGGGGAGGGAAATTTTTGTTTTTGTCTGCATTTGTCTCAATTATATAAGTTAAAGGAAACAAAAAAGAAATCATCTTTCCTGGCAGTGCAGATACTCTGAAGTTATAATGAGTTTGACATTGACATTTGGCCAAGGTTCTTAGGGAAAGACAAAATGACTCCAGTGTAGTGCAGTTTCTTTCCTTAGAGCATATCTTTGGGTAATAGAGATAAGGCAGACAGAAACAGTTTCATACTTTGGGTCAGAAATTTTGAAGAATATAAGAACATAAACATGATGTGGCCATGTTTCTCTTTATTGAGATATAGTTCATGTATGATATAATTCAACCAATTCAGTGGTTTTTCATTTTTTAAACTTAAAAAAAATAAATTTATTTATTTATTTATTGGCTGTGTTGGGTCTTCGTTGCTGCATGCGGGCTTTCTCTAGTTGCGGGAGCGGGGGCTACTCTTTGTTGTGGTGTGCAGGCTTCTCATCACGGTGGCTTCTCTTTGGTGCAGAGCACTGGCTCTAGGCATGCAGGCTTCAGTAGTTGTGGCACGTGGGCTTCAGTAGTTGTGGCGCATGAGCTCAGTAGTTGTGGCTCGCGGACTCTAGAGCGCAGGCTCAGTAGTTGCGGCGCACGGGCTTAGTTGCTCCACGGCATGTGGGATCTTCCTGTACCAGGGGTCGAACCGTGTCTCCTTCATTGGCAGGCAGATTCTTAACCACTGTGCCACCAGGGAAGCCCCCAATTCAGTTGTTTTATTGTGCTCATGCAGTTGTGAAAACAATCAGCACAATTTTAGTACATCTTCATCACCCCCAATAGAAATCTATACCCACTAGCAGTCACTTCTCAGCTCTGGGCAATAACTAGTCAATTTTCTGTCTCTGTTTTCCTGTTCAGAACATTAGAAATAAGTAAAGTCATACAATATGTGGTCCTTTGTACTCGCTTCTTTTACTTAGCACAAGCTTCATCTATGTTGTAGTATGTGTCAGTACCTTATTCCTTTTAATTGCCAAATAGTGTTCCATTTTATGGATATACCACATTTATCCATTCATTAGTTGATGGACATTTGGGTTGTTTCAACTTTTTAGCTATTATGAGTAGCCAAATACTGCTATGAACATTCATGTACAAACTTTTGTATGGACATAGGTTTCTCTTGGGTGTATACCTAGGAGTGGGAATTTCTGAGTCATATACTAATTCTGTGTTTAACCATTGAAGAACTGCCAGACTATTTTCCAAAGTGACTGCACCATTTTACTTTCCCACCATTAATGTATGAAGGTTCCAATTTTTCCATGTCCTCACCTATACTTACCTGTCTTTTTTTTTTTAACATGATCCAATTTACACTTTATTTTTTCTTTTTTAATTGAAATATAATTGACTTACAATATTATATTAGTTTAAGTTGTTATCTTTTTGGTTAGAGTTACGCTAGTGGGTGTAAAGTGGTATCTCATTGTGGTTTTGATTTGCATTTCCCCATTGTCAAATGATGTTGAGCATCTTCTCTTGTGCTTATTGGCCATTTCTGTATCTTTTTTGGAGAGATGTCTGTTCAAGTTCTTTGCCCATTTTAAAATTGATTTTTTAAAAATTATTGAGTTGTAGGAGTTCTTTATATTTTCTGATGCAAATTCCTTATTTGATACATGATTCACAAATATTTTGTCAATTTTGTGGATTTTTTTCCCTCAAGAATTCTTTTTTTTCTCTTTTTAAAAAAATTATGTATTTTTTTTTCACAGTAGGTCCTTGTTATCTGATTTAAATATAACAGCTTGTACTTGTCAATCCCAAACTCCTAACCTATCCCTCCCCCCTCCTTCCCCCTGGCAACCATAAATTCATTCTCTAAGTCTGTGAGTCTGTTTCTGTTTTGTAGATAAGTTCATTTGTATCATTTTTTTAAGATTCTGCATATAAGAGATATCATATGCTATTTGTCCTTTTCTGTCTGACTTCACTAAGTATGATAATCTCCAACTACATCCATGTTGCTGCAAATGGCATTATTTCATTCTTTTTAATGGCTGAGTAATATTCCAGTGTATATATGTACCACATCTTCTTTATGCATTCATCTGTTGATGGACATTTAGGTTGCTTCCATGTCTTGGCTGTTGTAAACAGTGCTGCAGTGAACATTGGGGTGCATGTATCCTTTCAAACCACGTTTTTCTCCAGATATATGCCCAGGAGTGGGATTGCTGGATCATATAGTAGCTCTATTTTTAGTCTTTACTTTTTTTTTTTTTTCTTTTTTTGACTGCATGGCACATGGAATCTTAGTTCCCTGACCAGGGATCAAACCTGCTCCCCCTGCAGTGGAAACATGGAGTCTTAACCACTGGACCGTCAGGAAGTCTCCTATTTTTAGTTTTTTTAAGGAACCTCCATACTGCTGTCTGTAGTGTCTGTATCAATTTACATTCCCACCAACAGTGTAAGAGGGTTCTCTTTTCTCCACACCCTCTCCAGCATGTTTGCGGATTTTTTGATAATGACCGTTTTGACTGGTGTGAGGTAATATCTCATTGTAGTTTTGATTTGCGTTCCTCTAATCATTAGCAATGTTGAGCATCTTTTCATTTGCCTCTTGGCCATCGGTATGTCTTCTTTGGAGAAATGTCTATTTAGGTCTTCTGCCCATTTTTTGATTGGGTTGTTTGTTTTTTGGCGTGGATTGTCTTTTTACTCTCTTGATGGTGTCCTTTGAAGAACAAAATTTTTCATTTTGTTGAGGTTGTCCCAGCAATATTTGTTGAAAAGGCTATACTTTCTCCACTGAATTTCTTGACACTGTCATCAAAATCATTTGGCCATAAATATGAGAGTATAATTCTGTGCTCTCTGTTCCATTGATCTATATGTCTATCCTTCTATCCTTATATTAGTACCACAATTACTGTAGTTGTTTAGTAAGTTTGAAATTGTTGAGTTGTCATCTTTGTATTTTTTTCTTCAAGATTTTTTGGCTGTTCTAGGTCTTGTGTATTTCCATATAGATTTTAGTATCAGCTTGTTAACTTTTGAAAAAAGTTAACTTGGATTTTAATAGGGATTGCCTTGAATTTTTATAGACCAATTGGGGGAGTATTGCTATCCTAATAGAATTAATTAAGTCTTTCAATTCATGAACATAAGTTGTTTTTCTGTTTGTTTAAATGTTTAATTTCTTTCAACAATGTCTTGGAATTTTCAGTGTATATATTTTGCACTTCTTTTAAATTTATACCTAAGTATTTGAATCTTTTTGATGCTATTATAAACGAAATTGTTTTATTAACTTCATTTCTGGATTTTTCATTGCTGGTGTATAGAAACACAGCTGATTTTTGTATATTGATCTTGTATCCTACAACTTTGCAGAAGTTGTTTATTCTAGTAGTTTTTCATGGATTCTTTAAGATTTTCTATATATAAGATCGTATAATGTGCAAATAAAGGTAGTTTTATTTTTTCTTTCCAATCTGGATGCCTTTTATTAGTTTTTCTTGCCTAACTGCCCTGAGCAGAAATTCTAGTTCAGTTTTGAACGGAAGTTGCAGTAGTAGACATCCTTGTCTTATTTCTGATGCCAGAGGGTAAGCCATTTAGTCTTTTCCTGTTAAGTGTGATGTCAGCTGCAGGTTTTTTAGATGCCCTTTATCAGGTTGAGGAAGTTCCCTTCTATTTCTAGTTTGTTGGGTGTTTTTATCATGAAAGAGTGTTGGATTTTTTGTCAAAAGCTTTTTCTGACATAAATTACTTCAAAAATGACTAATTTTTTTCTTTTTTTAATCTGCAGAAATTGACTTGCATACCAAATGTGTGGTGGATGTAGATGCAAACAAGGTTATTCTCAGTCCTGTAAATACCAATCTTTCCAAAGGAGATGCCCGGTAAGTTAAGAACCAGTGTTACGATCAATGGATTTTTAAATGGCGGAAAGCAATAATGGCTGCTGAACTGAGTTCAGTTGAACAAATATTGAATGCTTACTATGTGGAGACATATTGCTGCCAGATAGACGAGGTCTGTAATGCGGAATGACTGCGTGCCAGAATGTGTGTTGTAGGCAGTAATGGTATTGGAAGGTCCAAGAAGACAGCGTCGGTTAGATTGTGAAGTAACTGAGGAAGGCTTCTTGAGGAGGTGGTACTGGCTGGAGGCTTAGGTAAGATGTGAACGGGAAGAAGCTGGATAAAAGGGAAGGCTTTTAGGTTGTTCCTCAGTGTGTGTTGTTTTTAGTTCTGCCAATTCTCATCCTATCTGTCACTTAGAGCCCATTTCAAGTGCTGTTTTCTTCCTGAAGACATTCTTGCAGCCCTTAGTGATTTCTCTCTTTTAAGGCCCCATGAGCTCTAATCTGTACTACCTAATTTAATTATTATGTATTGTTTTGAATTATTAATTGTAGCTTAACAGTAGATTTTTAAATTTTTTTTTTTTTTTTTTTGCGGTACGCAGGCCTCTCACTGCTGTGGCCTCTCCCGTTGCGGAGCACAGGCTCCGGACGCGCAGGCTCAGCGGCCATGGCTCACGGGCCCAGCCGCTCCGTGGCATGTGGGATCCTCCCTGAACGGGGCACGATCCCATGTCCCCTGCATCGGCAGGCGGACTCTCAACCACTGCGCCACCAGGGAAGCCCCTATCAGAGATGTTTTTGTGCTGATCTTGGAAGTGGAGAACACATGGTGCCCGCCATGATGCTTTGCACAAAGTAGGTGATTCAGAGCACTTGTAGAGCAGTGCTGTATATGGAAATATACGCGGAAGGTACTCCATAAAGGTTCTTTCAAGTTGAATTGCATTGAAAAGAGCACTGGCCTTGGAGTCAGAAAATCTGAAATAGAATCCCTACTTATGTTATTGTAGTTAGTTATTTTAAACTTCTTTTAAAATTAATTTTTATTGGAGTATAGTTGATTTTTTAAAAATTATTTTTTATTAGAGTATATATTTTTAACTTTTTTGAGCCTTATCTGTATGATACCTGCCTTACCTGTCTCACACCTCTATGAGATCAAATTAGTGATTGTTGAAGTGCTTTGTAAAGTGTTCTGTAAATGTTCAGGTTTATTGTTATTGATGTAGAGATATTTCTTTTTTTTTTTTTTTTCCCGGTACGCGGGCCTCTCACTGTTGTGGCCTCTCCCGTTGCGGAGCACAGGCTCCGGACGCGCAGGCTCAGCGGCCATGGCTCACGGGCCCAGCCGCTCCGCGGCATGTGGGATCTTCCCGGACCGGGGCACGAACCCGTGTCCCCTGCATCGGCAGGCGGATTCTCAATCACTGCGCCACCAGGGAAGCCCTAGAGATATTTCTTAAGCATCTCTGGGATATGCCATTATTAGGGTCAGAAGGGTATAGATGTGTCAAGAAAGGTGCTGGGATTTTGAGCCTACTAACTGAATGACCTATTGTCCTGAGTGTTAATTGAAAACATTAATTTGGGGGCTGTTTATTGCTCTTAGAGCTTCCATTCTGAAGACTATGGCTTTCTTTGGCAATGTGGGCGACTCTGAACAAACTTGGAGGCAATATCCTCTGGTAGAAAGAATGTGGGCTTTTTATACAGGCTGGCGGATTCAAATTCTGGCTCTGCCACTTGCTGGCATGGTTGTC
Source organism: Kogia breviceps (assembly GCF_026419965.1). Lineage (NCBI taxonomy): Eukaryota > Metazoa > Chordata > Mammalia > Artiodactyla > Physeteridae > Kogia > Kogia breviceps. The sequence continues at coordinate 109,398,442 of NC_081317.1, read as the reverse complement.
TACCTGTGTGTTTTATTTGTAAAGTGTTTTCATTTTATATTGCTGTGTAACAAATTATCTCAAAAGCTTAGTGGTTTAAAACGACAGTAATCATGTATTTATTTCCTGGTTTTTGTGGGTCAGGTATTCAGACAGGGCGCAGCGGGAACGGCTTGCTGTGCTCCATGCTGTCTGGGGCCTACCGGGAAGACTCGATGGCTCACCTGGGTCTGGCAGTCGATGCCATCTGTGGGCTGGAGATGTCTCTGGGGCTGCGGGCAGAACACCTACTCACAGTCTGGTGGCAGGTTCCAAAGGCAAGTGTCCTGAGAGCACGAGAAAGCCAGGTGGAAGAGGTATTGCCTTTGATATTCTAACCTTGGAAGTCACACAGTATCAATTCTGTCACGTTTTCTTGCTCAAGGCTGGTATAAAGCTCTACACAGTTTCAAGAAGAGGAAACATAGACCCATCCGTCTCTGAGTGGAGGAAAGTTAGTGTCACATCAGGAAAGCATTTGGGGGTGGGAGATGTACTGTTGCGGCTCCATCCACAAGTGTGTAATGTCTACCTGATGAGATAATTGTGAGAATAAAATGAGCACATAGAAGCTTTTTTAAAAAATGTTTTCTTTCCTTTAGAGACCTTTAAATCTTAGGGATTTGTAAAAGAATTCAATAGCACTTTTTTGTTCCATAGAGTATGTTGGATGACTCTTTTTTTTTTTTTTTTTTTTTTTGTGGTACGCGGGCCTCTCACCGTTGTGGCCTCTCCCGTTGTGGAGCACAGGCTCCGGACACGCAGGCTTAGCGGCCACGGCTCACGGGCCCAGCCGCTCCGTGGAGTGTGGGATCTTCCTGGACCGGGACACGAACCCGTGTCCCCTGCATCAGCAGGCGGACTCTCAACCACTGTGCCACCAGGGAAGCCTGGATGACTCTTTTTACATGTGCTGAAAATAGAGATTGAATATTAACTCAGTGCTATAGAGTACTGTCTGATAAAAAAAAACTTTTAGAAATGACAACTATCAATAAGGTTGGTATGTAATGGCTTTTGGTGATGTAAAGTTAGGAAGCACAGCTTCTTAAAAAAACAACTCTTTATTGAAGTACATACTATACATACAGAAAAGTATATATAGCTTAATGAATTTTCATAAGTTGAACAGTCCAACTGGCGCCCAGATTAAAAACAAGAACATTACTAGTATGACAAAAGACCACCTAATGAGAAGCACTTTTTCTTTTAATGTAATATCAAGGTGAAAAGGGAAAACAGAAATTTTGGGATGTAGCAGTTCAGTGGTATATGTTGACTCCATTAAAAGAAAAAAACAGAGCTTCCCTGGTGGTGCAGTGGTTGAGAATCCACCTGCCGATACAGGGGACATGGGTTCGTGCCCCGGTCCGGGAAGATCCCACGTGCCGCGGGGCGGCTGGGCCTATGAGCCATGGCCACTGAGCCTGCGCGTCCGGAGCCTGTGCTCCGCAACAGGAGATGCCACAGCAGTGAGAGGCCTGCGTACCGCAAAAAATAAATAAATAAATAAATAAGAGGGAAAGCGCAAATTACAAAGTTAAGGTTAATTACCGTCTAGTTTGTAGAATGACTAATCCATACAACAAGTTATGGTTTTATAAGAGGTATACTTGTATTGGGTTAGCCAAAAAGTGCCTTCAGTTTTTAAGTAAAAAGAAAAGACATATTTTTCATTTTCACCAAGAAACTTATTGAACAATGTAGTCTCCCTTTTGTTCCACTACCTTTTGCCATTTTTCAGGCAACTTCATATTTCCATCTTCTCAAAACTTTTTCTTTTTGAGCAAAGAACTGTTCAAGGTGCCTTTTACAGTCCTCCAGGGAATTGACATTTTTTCCGTTAAGAGAATTTTGTGAAGACCGAAATAAATGGAAATCCGAAGATGCAACGTCTGGTGAATACGGCAGATGAATCAGAACTTCCCAGCCAAGCTGTAACAGGTTTTGCCTGGTCATCAAAGAAACATGCAGTCTTGCGTTATCCTGATGGAAGATTATGCATTTTCTGTTGACTAATTCCGGATGCTTTTCATTGAGTGCTGCTTTCAGTTGGTCTACTTGGGAGCAATACTTGTTGGAATTAATCGTTTGGTTTTCCAGAAGGAACTTGTAATAGAGGACTCCCTTCCAATCCTACCATATACAGAACATCACCTTCTTTGGATGAAGACCGGCCTTTGGTGTGGTTGCTGGTGGTTCATTTCACTTGCCCCACGATCTCTTCCATTCCCCATTGTTGTACAGTATCCACTTTTCATCACCCATCACAATCTGTTTTAAAAATGGAACGTTTTCAGTACATTTAAGTAGAGAATCGCACGTGGCAATACGGTCAAGAAGGTTTTTCTTGCTTAACTTATGTGGAACCCAAACATCAACGCGATTCACATACCCACGCTGGTGCGAATGATTTTCAGCGCTTGATTTGGATATTTTGAGTATGTCGGCTATCTCCCGCGTGGTATCACGCTGATTGTTCTCAATTAATGTCTCAATTTGATCGCTGTCAACTTCAACTGGTCACCCGACCACAGAGCATCGTCCAGCAAGGATTCTCCAGCACGAATCCTCGCAAACCACCTTTGACACGTTTGATCAGTCACAGCACCTTCTCCATTCACTGTACAAATCTTTTTTGGCATTTCAGTTGTGTTTTTACCGTTTTGGAAATAATAAAGTATAATATGCCAAAAATGTTGCTGCTTTCCTTCCATCTTCAATATTAAAATGGCTACACAAAAATTCACCAATTTTAATGTCTTTTTTTAAATGCACACTGATATGACAGCTATCACAATACAGTCTAACAAAATTGTTTCGAATGAAGTTAAAATACAACTAAGTGCTATTAGAGCCATCTTACGGAAAAAACCAAACGAACCTTTTTGGCCAACCCAATAGCAGAGAGCCAGGGATTTGAAACTAACATTAAAAAAAAGTGATTTGGTCAGTCTAAATCACTAGTCAGAAAGGCTCAAATTAATGTTTTTCCTTTAAAAGCTACAATATCCTTGTTTTTAGAATAGTATCCAATCCTATTAATCTAAAACTATGACTAGTTTTGTATGTATACGTACAACCTAAGTTAGTATACTTTGAAAGTGAACATGTGTATATTTTATAACAATAGTTTGTATATTTTTCTGATTAATTTTGCATTAACTTCTGAAGATTTCATGGTTTGATGTTTATGCTTATTAAAGCTAATAAAAGTCATGGTTAAATGAGGAGGAAGACCATTTTCAGCTTAACAGCTTAATCATGGGAATTTGGGAAACATTTTTGCTGTGCTATATATGTGGAATTTCAAAACTGTTTTGAAAAGTAAGATGCTTAAAATTCAGAAAATTGATTGTACATGGCTAACGAGATTAAGAAATGCTGACTTTGGAGTCAGACATCCTGGACTGAATCTCAGCTCTGCTACTTAACATGTGTGATGTGGAGCAAGTTACGTAATTGTCTTCTGCCTCAGTACAGTGGAGATTATAATAGTACCTGCCTATAGGTTGTTATGAGGATTAAGTGAGTTTAAATATGTAAAGTGGAAGTGCCTGGTGTACAGTTTTTGACTCTTACTGTTACTGTTATTATGGCCTGTATTCAAGTTGTAGTCCATGGTATGTTTGTGGGCTATAACTTCATAAAGGAAGTAAAATTAAAAAAAAATTTTTTTTGGTTCATTTATTATTTTTGACCGCGTTGGGTCTTCGTTGCTGCACGAGGGCTTTCTCCATTTGCAGCGAGCAGGGGCTACTCTTTGTCGCAGTGCATGGGCCTCTCATTGCAGTGGCTTCTCTTGTTGTGGAGCACGGGCTCTAGGCGCACAGGCTTCAGTAGTTGTGGCTCGCGGGGTCTAGAGCACAGGCTCAGTACTTGCGGCACATGGGCTTAGCTGCTCTGCGGCATGTGGGATCTTCCTGGACTAGGGCTTGAACCCACGTCCCCTGCATTGGCAGGCAGATTTTTAACCACTGCGCCACCAGGGAAGCCCCGTAAAATTTTTTTAAACCAAAATATATTCAGTACTTGAGTATACATACCTATCAAGAAATTACCTAGTTCTAGAAAAATTTCAGCTTTGCAAAGTCAGAAACCTTATTTGATCTAGTTTGCCCAAAGTTGGTGGGGCTCTTAGGGACTAACATGCCATGTGTTAGAGAGATAGCCCCTTAATTTTAAGTTTACAGTGAACAAAATATTAATCCCTGTCATCCGGGCTTCTCCCTAGTATCAGCCAACTTGAGAAACCAGGTTAAAACATTGTGAACATAGTGTAAGAACAAAGGGACGTTTTATTAAATATGGAGAAGATTAAGGACAGACTCTTTCTATTCCACAGCACTGTACTCAAACACCCTAGGGACTGAAATACTTGTATCCACCAGTTTGGTCTTTTTCTTCTATGTATAGTACTAGATACACATTGACAGATTTGATCTATTTGTTTTCTCTTGCAGAGCCATACTGCTTATACTAGTAGTACATTAAATGTCTTTTTGGAATTACCCTTTTGCACTAAACCAATTTAGTTTTCTAGACTGGTCCATGGGCTTTCCCAAATCTTCAGCACCATATTTACAAATCATCTTTTAGGGCTAACAAGTGACTAATTCATTATCTATTCTTAGTAGATTTTTACAAGTGTAATTCTCAGTGTGTGCTTCTTCGCATTTAGGAGCCCTTTAAGTCCCTTTTATCACTAGTTACAATAATACCATGATGTAGAACAGTCCCTTTTAAAATAGCTAAATAAATCTTTAAGCCTTATTTTGTTTGAATTATGTCTTAAAACATTAAAATTTTATCTTATAAGAAAACGTTAATGCTAGTGCGTATCACCATGATAGGACAAAGTAGTTTCTTAGGCTAAGTTTTATCTTCTTCTTTTGCCTCATTCCCTCCTCTACCCATCAGACAGGCCTTTGCTGTTCCCTCTGGCTAAAAAATTGAGATACTTAAAATGTTTTCAAAAGGAGTGAGGTGTGATTTCTCACGGAGAGTGGCAGCCTCCACTTTATGAAACAGTTGTGTTATGAGAGTTATGTTTCTGTGAGTTTGGAAATGGGAGTGCATTTTCTGATAGGAACTGACGGTTGTTTCTAGGAGAAAGGCTGTTCTATTAAAAAGAGTGACTAGTTTGGCCCACAACTCATACAGTAAAGTTTGTTTGTTTTTGCTGTGCGTGTATGGAGATAAAGAATGCATTGACTATCAGTAACTAATGTACTTTGGCATCACTATGCCGAAGGTGCCAGCAGTTTTATCCACCGTTGTTTTTGCACCATCAATGCAAATATCAACACAGTGAAGAGGGCAAATGTCTTAGTATTTTATGAAAATAGTTTTGACCTCAAGACCCACTGAGTAGCTCTAGGAAACCCTCAGGAGTCCTTAGACCACAATTTGGGAGCCAAAGTTAGACTGAATGGATGTCTTTGGTTTATTTTTAAACTACTTTATTGAGATATAATAAGCATATCACATAATACACACTTTTAAAATGAACAGTTCAATGGTTTTTATATTTACTAGCACAATTATCTAATTTTTTGACATCTTTATGACATGTTAATCTATGTTCTGTCTCTAGGTTTGAGATTTACCTATTCTGGACATTTCATATAAATGAAATACAATTTGTGGTCTTCTGTGACTGGCTTCTTACTTAGCGTAATGTGTTTTTTTTTTTTTTGTTTTTTTTTTTTTTTTTTTTTTTTTGTTTTTGTGGTACGCGGGCCTCTCACTGTTGTGGCCTCTCCCGTTGCGGAGCACAGGCTCCGGACGCGCAGGCTCAGTGGCCACGGCTCACGGGCCCAGCCGCTCCGCGGCACGTGGGATCCTCCCAGACCGGGGCACGAACCCGCGTCCCCCGCATCGGCAGGCGGATTCTCAACCACTGCGCCACCAGGGAAGCCCTAGCGTAATGTTTTTGAGGTTTATCCGTGTTACAGCATTTATTTGTACTTATTCCTTTTTATGGTGGAATAATATTTCATCATATTCTGTTTTGTTTATCCATTCATCAGTTGATGGATATTTGGGTTGTTCCCACTTTTTGGCTATTATGAATAATGCTGCTGTGAACATCTGTATACAGGTCTTTCTGTGGACATATGTTTCCATTTCTCTTAGATAGATGTCCAGGAGTGGACTTTCTGGGTCATATGGTACCTCTGTGCTTAACATTTTGAGGAATTGTCAGACTGTTTTCCAAAGCGGCTGCACTGATTTACATTTCCACCAGCAGTGTATGAGGATTCCAGTTTCTTTGGCTTTTAACGAACCCTCGTTTACTGTTAGGAAAATGGTGGTGACTCTGGCTAATTGGAGAGTGTATACCCTGCCCGAAGGCATTCAGATTACAATGAAAAAACAAAACAAAACACTGTGCTGTCCAAACAAAACAGGTCTTGGCCAGATTCAGCTCTTGGCTACTGATTTGGAACCTCAGGTTCTAGTATACTTTTCTATTGAGTGGTACTTCCTGTAAGGTTTTAAAAAATTGAGCAAAGTTTTAAAAAATTAGTGTATAAAAAGGTTTAAAGAATAAAACACTTATGCACCTGTCACTCAGTTTAATAAATCATTACCAGTACAGTTAAAGCCTGTTGTGAACAGCCTCCAATTTTAATGCCTTTCTTCTCCACCACAGTTAACAACTTTTCCAGAATTTGGTTTTTTATCTTTCTATTTCTTTACATTTTCACTATGTGTGTTTGGAAATTGTTTGCACAATATTATGTGTCCACAAATGCCTTTTTCTAGTAAGGGGTCAGAGAGATACGTGACTCAAAAAAGACTGACTACTAAAGTATAATGCCTGATTTTTAAAAAAAATAAATTTATTTATTTTATTTATTTTGGGCGGTGTTAGGTCTTCATTGCAGCGTGTGAACTTTCTCTAGTTGGGGCGAGCGGGGGCTACTCTTCGTTGTGGTGTGCAGGCTTCTCATTGTGGTGGCTTCTCTTTGTTCTAGAGCATGGGCTCTAGGCATGCGGGCTTCAGTAATTGTGACATGTGGGCTCAGTAGTTGTGGCTCGTGAGCTCTAGAATTCAGGCTCAGTAGTTGTGGTGCACGGGCTTAGTTGCTCTGCGGCATGTGGGATCTTCCCAGAGCAGGGATCGAACCCGTGTCCCCTGCATTGGCAGGCGGATTCTTAACCACTTCACTACCAGGGAAGTCCCTAATGCCTGATTTTTAAAGGCAAAAAAAATTATATTGAGGAGCCAAAAATAATATCACAAGTTTATGTTGGGGCGAAAAGCTAATTGTTCATATTTTATCAAATACGCTGTTCCTCCTTTTTCCTCTTAAAAAACCAAAATAAAAAAAAAGCTTTTTTTCCCCCTCTCATCTATTGTTTGTAGTGAATTCCAAACAAGTGTTGCAGTGAAAATTGTTTTACTGTACCTCCAAGTCTGAGAGACTGTGGATCAGTGGGCTATGCCTGTTCAGAGGTGCTGCTTTAAACAACAGAACTGAAACCTGAAAGGGAAAGAAGTTCTTAGTATAAATTGTACTGAGAATCCCTTGGTCAGTTAATCCATTTTCTTTTTTAGCCCTCTGTTTTCTATCGTGTGTGTGTGTATGTGTGTGTGTATGTATGTGTATAATTAACACTACAAGTGTTAATATACTAACTTAGAGTTTCTCTTATAATTCTTTATTACCCTGCCCCACCAAGTGTCAGATTTTATTATTATTATTATTACTCTTATTATTTGGCCTGTGTCCGGTGGGATCCCAGTTCCCTGATCCGGGATCGAACCCTCACCCACGGCAATGAAAGCGCTGAGTCCCAACCACTGGATCACCAGGGAATTCCCCAAGTGTAAGATTTTTAAGACCAGAATTTTCTGAAGTAGAAAACATTTGGAGAGTTAGACTTCAAAATCGTAATGAACCTGAACACTGATTTCTGTGGTATTTTGTGAAATGGCCTGTTCTTTAGTACATGTGGGAGAGACTCTCCAACATGGATGGAGTTAGTTGTAGATGACACAAATATGCAGATATTTTTCTTGTTTTCTTGTAAAACTATGGGGCTTTCCACTCCTTCCTGTTTGGTTATGTTTAACCTAATAATAAATTGATAGTGTGAGGGTTATAACTGCCCGTCTAGTGCAAAGAATGTCTGAGATGTTGATCTTAACCAGCACTTGTCAGAAAGGTCATTAAAACTCTTTTTATTCCTTCTAATTGTTTACCAGACATCAGATCTTAGTCAAGATCATTAGGTAATTAATGAGTTCTAATATGAGCAAAGTATATCCAGTCCTTGTTTGGAGGTTCAGAGTACTATGTTCTTGGTAGATGAATGAATATATGCAGAATATATATATATATCAGAGAGATGCAGAATTAAGTGATGTTGACCCATGTACATACATTTCTCTTGCAAACGTATTGTGTAATACTGCTGAGGGGAGGGCCTAATGCCAATAATTGCTTTGAAGTATATGAAGTCATTTTCAGACTAATTCCTTGTTAGGAGAAGGCATCGTTAGGTCATATTAGATAATGACTTTTAAAATTTCTGTACTGCTATATGGATGCTACTTTAAGTAAAGATTTTAATTGAAGGAAGTCATGCAAAGTGTAATTATGGTATATACAATAGATCTGTTTGTTCTCTCTGCTGTGAAATGACTTGAGTGAGGCTAATAATTCTGCCCAAATAGAATTTACTCCTCTGGAGAATAGTATGTGGGTTGTTTTAATTTCATAAAGGGGCTCTTCCTCGGGGAGCCTATCTGCCCTGATTATGTCAGAGTAAAGTGGGGAGAACAGTGTCCTATGTACTCTGATAGTTTAGAGGATTCCTCCCCGTCTTTTTAAAAAATACTGTGGCCATTGAGTGTACAAACCATTTACTACTTTTGAATGTAGCTGGGAAAATGAATCGGGAAGACTCTTAAAAGCTAAAAAGGTAATAAAATAGGTGTGGTTGAATTCATGTTATTTCATGGTTAATAGTAGCACATAACCAAATAGCAATAAATACAGATTTTTCAAAGTTTTACCAGCAAAAGCTAGTAGGTTGCTAAAATGAACTGTTTGATACCTGATTAGTAAACCTGTCTGAACAAAAATTAGACTGTTCTAGTAGAATTTATGAAATCTTAGCATTGTCATTGGGTATGTATCTGTCTTGTTTGTGCTTTTATTGGTACAGCAATAAGAAGGAATAAGCTGTTTTTCTTAATTCAAGAAAAGAGAGTCTTTATCACTGTGCTTGAAATACTGCTTGGATACTAACATTTGATATAATGAGGATGCAGGGTTATGTGTATGTGTGGCTAGTTACTAGATTAAGTTATAGCTAATACGAATTAAATGTTTTGAATTTCCCCAGAATTCTGGATTCACCATAAGATTATCAGATACCATATGATATACTAGATAAGATATCTAATTACAAATAAAGTTTAGGTAAAACTACCAAGTCCCACTATTGATGTTTTTAAAATTTGTCTTTGTTGTTTGTTTGGCAGTACTATTTTTTTTTTTAGGGCTCTTTGTCTCAATCTCCAGTTTAGGCGTTGTTGCTAATATAAACAAAATGTTGAATAAGGATCTAGACTTACATTTTAAAGATGGAGGTAGCAGGACTTCCCTGGTGGTCCAGTAGTTAAGACTTCATGCTCCCAGCTCCCAATGCAGGAGGTACAGGTTCAATCCCTGGTCGGGGAGCTAAGATCCCACATGCCGCATGGCGCAGCCAAAAAAAACTAAGCAAAAACCCACACACATGAGGAAATGTGACATGAGAAACCATTCCACCCAAAAAGTTGCTGTATCACAATATCTTAGGAATCTTTCTGATCGCATTCAGCAGCTGAACATCAACACTTTGCCAAGTACCAAGCTAAAAGTTAGGATAATCTTTATTAATCCTTAGTTCCATTAAATTGTGGTGAAATTATTTTTAGCACACAGTATCTATAAACATACTAGTAAAACAAAAAACAAAGCAAAACAGAAAAGTAGAAAGGGAAGTCGAATTTTTCTCTTGTGGACTTTGTAAGGCTAGATTTTTGCAGGCTCAGACTTGAAATCATTCCATTGTTTAATTTTGAGCATTGTGCATTTTCTTATGAGAGTTATATTTAGCTAAAAATGAAAAATGATTTCTTTTGCAAGTTAATGGTGTAGAGTTCTGGAGCCCATTATCCTACCTCCTTAGAATTCATTAAAGAACTATCCTGTGTGATGGTGAATTTCACTTTTGTTTCACTTTTATCAAACCTAATTTATATATACTTATATTAAATAAACAATTCTATAGAATGGGTAATAATTAAGAGTAATAATAATCTTTACCTTCACATATTGACCCATACATGAAACAGATCAGTAATGCTTTTGTTCCACTTTTAGGAAAACAAGTAGAATTTACAAAAGATCTTGGAGTAGGTAGAAGTTGTATTTGCCATTTAATTTTTAAAAAGCTCTTCGTTATGGAGAATTAAGAGATATGCCAAAGTAGACAGAATAGTATAATAGGCTGGGGTTGCCTGTTGCTCAGCCCTCAAAGCCATTCACCCATGGCTAATACCGTCCTATCCACATCTTCAACTCTTTCCTTTTTCCCACATTATTTTGAAGTAAATCCCATTTTACCCACAAGTATTTTAATATATCTTTATTATTTTTAACATAACCAAAATACCATTATTGCACCTTAAAAATTAACAGTAATTATGCAGCAGCATCAAAGTTTTAGTCAGTGTTCACATGTCCAATTGTTTCATGAAGTTTTTTCCCCAGAGTTTGTTTTGAAGAGCATCCATCTATGGTCTGCCCATGGTGATTGGGTTATATGTCTTTTAATTTATTGGTTCCTTGGTTGTTGAAGAAATGGGGTCATTCGTTGTGTTGATGGGTTAATAAGTGAATTTATTACAGAGGATGTACTAATGCTTATTTACTCAGCTGCCAAATCTTGATTTTTCTTGTGACTATTTTTATCCTGACCTTCCTTTCTATCCTCTCTGATGTTACCCTAGTTAGTACCATAATTACCTTATATTTAGCCTCCTAACTGGTTTCTGGAACCTTCCTTCAAGGCCTGCTTCTACTTTCTGTAGTCTGTCTTTCGAATTTGGAGCCTTTATTATTTCTACTAATTAAGAAATGTCACTGCCTGGGTGACATCTTTTATGTGTTCATCCCTCCCTGTTTTCCAATGCTTGTTCTGTCTAGCTTTATCGTATGTGTTTTGAGTCCCGCTCCCCTTTGAGACTGTGCTTACTTGAAATCCGGGACCTCTTCTTGTTCTTCGTGCCTCATACAGTGCTTTGCAGGTAGAAGGTGCTCTGTGAATATTTGTCTCTTGATCGATTATAACTGTTCTGTTAGTGCTTGTTCTCCAAAGCTCCCCATTCTCACATTAGCCCCAATTAGTAGTTGGAAAGGTGATTTGTGAGTCTGGGAGTTGGATTTTATTATTTTTTTAAAGCATTTATTTATTTATTTATTTATTATTTATTTGGCTGCGTCGGGCCTTAGTTGCTGCACGCAGGATCTTTGTTGCGGCGTGTGGGATCTTTTAGTTGTTGCATGCAGGCTCTTAGTTACCACATGCAGGATCGAGTTACCTGGCCAGGGATTGTACCCAGGCCCCCTGCATTGGGAGCTTGGAGTCTTAACCGCTGGACCGCCAGGGAAGTCCCGGGATGCAGAGTATTTCTCAAGACAGTGGTAGGGCCTGATGAGCCATTTCCATCCACTCCACCATATAGGGCGTGGTTTTCTAGAAAGATTCTTGTCCAGTGGATCCGGTCTCTTGTTTACTCTCTTGGCACCATAGCTTTTGTTTTGCTTTTCTTGTTTTGACAACAGCCTTCTGTTCCAATGCTGTTCATTGATGATATTTTAAGTGTGCTGTTTCCTGGTGATCTAATATTAGGACCATACTGTAGGATAAATTTCCTTGGGAAGAATTTCCTGAAGATTAAACAATTTGTGATGTATAGATGTTGCAAACTGGGGTGCTGTAGGCTACATTTACCCATAGATGTTTGTTTGGCCTGTAGTTTCAATGTTTAAAAATATGGGAGTTTCATATGAAAATTCAGATTTGCAGTTTTTCCTAAACAACCTGAAAATCTGGCATCACTGGGCTTTCTGCCTCCTTTGACAAGGTCATGAGCTCTTCAGGTCCCCAGCTGGTGGACACCCTCATTTATGTTATTTGCCTGGTCCCTGTGGACCTTTCCATCCAACCCTTGGTGTAGATCCTTAACGGTTTCGGTCACAAAACATGTCCTTTCCTGACCTTGGCCCTGGGTTTGGGGCTCACATTTCTTTTTGAAACCCTTAACTTCTGCACTGTGAAGATGGTATGTTCTCAATTTTTCTTTAGTTTATTAAGTTTAGCCATGTGACTTCTATAATTGTTGATATGACTTTATAAATTATCAAGTGTTCAGCGTAACACATTATTATTGATTTGCAAAAATGTAAAACGATGCTACTCTTGAGTAAATATATATTTATATCAATATAAATATTTTTGAGAATAGTGTTATTTTTTCTTAAATGTTATTTATGTTAACATGTAATAAATCTTCCTATTTTAAATGAATTAATAACACATTTTAAACTTAAACATGTTTCTCAGCTTTAATTTCTAATGCAAAATAAATTTCTGTAGGCTATAACCCATGTAAAAAGCTCTTTAGGGTCCTCAGTTGTTTAAGAGTGTAAAGGAGTCCTGATTCCAAAAAGTTTGAGAATCTCTGATACTAAAGGGTAATGTGTTAGCCCAGGTTAATCAGAATTGTCTAAGGTATTCACCAAAATTTTAGAACATAATCATTTTTTCCCTTGTAAGCAATATCATATAAATCAACAGTAGGTCCCTGCAAAAGTTTATTGAATCCATGGTATTTCTGAAGTGTATAACATTATTTAACTAAGACATTTAGGCATGCAATTCTGTGAATTTGGAGTCCTAACTTAGAATGCCAAGAAATTTAACCCTTTACCTTTTGGGATTGGGGGCCAGGGATTCCCTGGTTCTAAGCCTTTCTGATTGTTCTCTTGATCTTGGTAGAGAGGGTTTGTTGCATAAACAGTGGGGAGAGGATTTGAAGAACTGAGATGGAATTTTGGTGTGATTTGAGATTTTGGTGGGGGGGACTTTCAAACAAGATTCAGATGCTAGAGGGGTGAGAGAATGAGCAGTTGTAGAGAAGAAAACAGGTTCCTTGCAGGTGAGAGGGGGATGAAATGATCCTACCTGCTTCCCTTTTGGGTGGACAACCTGGAAAAGCAGATGCTGTGCCACAGGTTCCTGAAGGCTCTCCCTCTCCCAGTTTTGTCTTTCTGTCCATCCACCCCTTCCCTCCCCCCAACCTCCCACCCCGAAAGCAAGGAGGGAACCTTTTTTCCTTCCTCTCTCCACTTCAGCTTATTCTGTCTCATCATTATAGAGTCCTCACCTTACATCACTGGAGTCATAGAACAGTTAAAGCAAGATATGGGTGGAGATGAGGAACAGTTTTGCTTTTGCTTGGTGAGATAGAAAGGGAGGTAGGCAGGATGCAGAGAGATTCCCAGCAGCCATAATGAGGGTGGGGGATTCCTGGACCGGTTTGGTTGGGCAGCCGTCCAGGTAGAAGAACAGTATGTGTAGCCAGGACACATGCATCTCTTTATTCTCTAGTTGCAAATACCTGTCTCATCTCTCCAAATGTTTTTTTAGATCCCTTTGGGTTAGGAATTGGATCCTAACTAATTATCCTTATAGTTCAAAGGATTTATAGGTATAGAGTATAGGTATGTGTTAGGATCTAGCAGAGGGTTAGGCTCACAGGTGCTCAAGCAGTACTTTTAGATTGAAAAACATCATGTATATTGTCCTGTTGTCCTAAGAAGAGAGTGGAAAGTCCTTAGCATATGTCTCATAAAATGGTGTAGAACTGGGAGAGGCTCTGAAGGTCTTGCAAGAGTATATTCAGAGAAGATAAGATTAGATGTGATTTTAACTATAGTTAAACCATAGTTTAACTGATTATTGGAGGGGCTTCGGCCTACAATTTCCACTGCCTGAGGAGAGCTAGTTCTGATGGCTCTCTTGGTCTTTGCTCTGCCTTTCAAGAAGGAGCTCGTCTGGGCGTGAGACTCCCAGGATAGGTCTGTTCTCCATAGGGTGGTTTATGTGATGTTCCTGTGTCTACCAGGATATTTAAAGGGGACAGAAAAGGCAGGAAAAGAGTATATATTAAAAATAATATATATATATTTATAGATATATAACGGAATCACTTTGCTGTGCATCTGAAACTACTAACACAACATTGTAAATCAAAAATATTTCAAAAATTTTTTTTTAAATGATCTGAAACAAGCAAGAAACCTTTGACAAAATATCTGGTTACTGTCTACAAGGTGGAATTATTTGATTATAAATTTGTATATCAAAAACTTTAATAAAATTATTATTATTATTATTTTTGGCTGCGTTGGGTCTTCGTTGCTGTGAGCAGGCTTTCTCTAGTTTCGGCGAGCAGGGGCTACTCTTCATTGTGGTGTGCATGCTTCTCATTGCAGTGGCTTCTCTTGTTGCAGAGCACGGGCTCTAGGCGCGTGGGCTTCAGTAGTTGTGGCTCACAGGGTCCAGAGCACAGCCTCGGTAGTTATGGTGCACGGGCTTAGTTGCTCCGCGGCATGTGGGATCTTCCCAGACCAGGGCTGGAACCCGTGTCCCCTGCATTGGCAGGCAGATTCTTAACCACTGCACCACCAGGGAAGTCGCTAATAAAATTTTAAAATATTCCTAAGTAAAAAAGATAGATAACTGTCAAAATTTCAGATGTCAGCAGAATGCAGTCACTGTGAAGGAGAAAAGGATGGCAAGACTAATTTTATTTTTATTTTTACTCATAAGTAATTAAAATTTCAGGATACCTGTCAGTTTTATGTAGCTGGTAAGTCTTTGGAAGTTGAATCTGTAATGCATAAGAAATTTTGACTGGAGTTTACTGTTTTGCAAACTGGGATTTTTATAGCAGTTTTTTTTTTTTTTTTTTTTTTTTTTGCGGTACGCGGGCCTCTCACTATTGTGGCCTCTCCCGTTGCGGAGCACAGGCTCCGGACGCACAGGCTCAGCGGCCATGGCTCACGGGCCCAGCCGCTCCGCGGCATGTGGGATCTTCCCGGACCGGGGCACGAACCCGTGTCCCCTGCATCAGCAGGCGGACTCGCAACCACTGCGCCACCAGGGAAGCCCAATATAGCAGTTTTATGTAATTATACATATATATCTAAATCTGCATTAAAGCAGATCGTTTCCTCTTTATTGTTTAGATGGAATGAACATTTACAAGGTTATCAAGTGTTTTGTTAATCTATTTTTTATTGAAGTATAGTTGAATTACAGTGTTGTGTTAGTTTCTGCTGTACAGCAAAGTGACTCAGTTATACATATATATATATATATACATTCTTTTTCATATTCTTTTCCAGTGTGTTTTTTCAGAGGATATTGAATATAGTTCCCTGTGCTATACAGTAGGACCTGTTGTTTATCCATTCAAGTGTTTTAAAGAATAAATTTTACCCTATGAAATGAAAGCCATCTTAAGAATATGTAGTAGTAGCTACTGTTCATATAATTGCACTTTATTATTTTGTCAGACTTAACGTACTCCTCTGTGTAGAAAACTGGGTGAGCTGATGTTTTGGTCATGTGTAACAAACTTCCTTGCTCGACTTTATTCTCATCCAATGTTACCACAGGGCTTCCCTGGTGGCGCAGTGGTTGAGAGTCCACCTGCTGATGCAGGGGACGCGGGTTTGAGCCCGGGTCTGGGAGGATCCCACATGCTGTAGAGCAGCTGGGCCCGTGAGCCATGGCCACTGAGCCTGCGCGTCCCGAGCCTGTGCTCCGCAACGGGAGAGGCCACAACAGTGAGAGGCCCACGTACCGCCAAAAAAAAAAAAAAAAAGAAAAAAAAATGTTACTACAACAGAAACGCCATATGTAAGCAAGATCTTTGTTCAGTTATTACTCCCACTTAGTCACTAGTGAGTCATAGCCGCCCTTGCAATCTGCCATGTTCTTTCAGGGATCAGAAACTGCCATAAAATAGGGGGAACCAGACATTGAATATACATTTGGTACTATTAGCGTGAATGTCTTTTCTCTGAAAGTTAGATTTATTAGGACTGAACCCATATGCTAGCCTTTATCCACTGACATCGGGAAGGATGCTTAAAAGTAGGATACTGGGACAGAGACTGGTTCAAGATTGAGTCATACCTTGGCACCAAACTAGGACTTTGTGCCTTGCCATTTCCATGAGCTTTACTTAAGTTTTCTGACACTGACTTCATCTTTAACCACTGTATTAGACATCTCTTGAGTCCCACTTCAGGTCTTCTTGGCCTCACTCTCCCCAGAGCCTTTAATCACTTTTCACCCCTGGCTGTTGCCAACTCAAACTGGACCCTGACCAACTTGACGTGGACATAATCTGACACCTCATGCCTCGCTCCCCTCCCCCCTCTTCTCTGGAGCTGTAATCCATTGATAAGCCCTAGGCTTTGCTTTCTGAGGAATCCATGCTAAGAACATCCTTTTTGTATGCCCTTGGTTTATATACTAAATGGGTTCTCTTGCTTACGTATTACGTTACAGTTGATCTGACATATTTTGACCCAACTCTGAACTTAAAAATTAGGAAGAGGTTAGGTCTGTTCTTCATAGTGTGGATTAATTTTTTTAAAATATTTATTTATTTATTTGGCTGCATCAGGTCCCAGTTGCGGTATGCAGGATCCTCGTTGCGGCACGCAGGATCCTTTGTTGCGGCGTGTGGGCTCTCCATTGTGGCACGTGGGCTTCTCTTTAGTTGTGGCATGAGCTACGTAGAGCTCGCAGGATCAGTAGTTGTGGCACGTGGGCTCTCTAGTTGTGGCCTGTGGGCTCCAGAGCGCGTGGGCTTAGTTGCCTCACGGCACGTGGGATCTTAGCTCCCCAACCAGAGATCAAACCCGAGTCCTCTGCATTGGAAGGCGGATTCTTAACCGCTGGACCACCAGGGAAGTCCCTTGTGTGGATTAGTTTTTATTTTTGTCAACCTCATAAGCATTAGATAGGATCTAGGATTGAGGTGTTGCCAGTGGAATTTAGCCATCATCATTGCTTATAAGGATAGGAGAAGGCAAGAGTTGGTTGAAGGGCACCAGAGAAGTATGACTCAGAATGGGGTTTGAGTTCTGGATCTACCATTACCAACTGTGTGCCTTTGGAAAGTTTACATGACTTCCTGAGCTTCTGTTTCCTTTTCTGTAAAATCAAGGTGAGAACACCATAATATAGATCTTGTCAGATTGCTGTTGGGATAAATGAGTTATTTATGTAAAATACCTGGTAAATGGTAGGTACTTAGTAGATGGTAGCTGCTATTATTCCTTGATTCGTTTATTCTGATCAACTTTCTTCATAAAAATTTTATTCATTGAAACACGTCATACTTTTTTTTTTTTTTTTTTTTTGCTGTATGCGGGCCTCTCACTGTTGTGGCCTCTCCCGTTGCGGAGCACAGGCTCCGGACGCGCAGGCCCAGCGGCCATGGCTCACGGGCTTAGTTGCTCCGCGGCATGTGGGATCTTCCCGGACCAGGGCACGAACCCGTGTCTCCTACATCGGCAGGCGGATTCTCAACCACTGCGCCACCAGGGAAGCCCCATACTTTTTTTTTTAGCATCTTTATTTGAGTATAACTGTTTTACAATAGTGTGTTAGTTTCTCCTTTACAACAAAGTGAATCAGTTATACATGTACATATGTTCCCATAACTCTTCCCTCTTGTGTCACCCTCCCTCCCACCCTCCCTATCCCACCTCTCTAGGTGGTCACACAGCACAGAGGTGAACTCCCTGTGCTATGCGGCAGCTTCCCACTAGCTATCTAATTTACATTTGGTAGTGTGTATATGTCCCTGACACTCTGTCACTTTGTCACAGCTTACCCTTCCCCCTCCCCATATCCTCAAGTCCATGCTCTAGTAGGTCTGTGTTTTATTACCATCCTACCACTAATCTCTTCATGACATTTTTTTTTTTTTAGATTCCATATATATGTGTTAGCATACGGTATTTGTTTTTATCCTTCTGACTTACTTCACTCTGTATGACAGATTCCAGGTCTATCCACCTCATTACAAATAACTCAGTTTCATCTCTTTTTATGGCTGAGTAATATTCCATTGTATATATGTGCCACATCTTCCTTATCCATTCATCTGTTGATGGACACTTAGGTTGCTTCCATGTCCTGGCTATCGTAAATAGAGCTGCAATAAACATTTTGGTACATGACTCTTTTTGAATTATGGTTTTCTCAGGGTATATGCCCAGTAGTGGGATTGCTGGGTCATATGGTAGTTCTATTTGTAGTTTTTTAAGGAACCTTCATACTGTTCTCCATAGTGGCTGTATTGATTTACATTCCCACCAACAGTGCAAGAGTGTTCCCTTTTCTCCATACCCTCTCCAGAATTTATTGTTTCTAGAGTTTTTGATGATGGCCAATCTGGCCGGTGTGAGATGATATCTCATTGTAGTTTTGATTTGCATTTCTCTAATGATTAATGATGTTGAGCATCCTTTCATGTGTTTGTTGGCTATCTGTATATCTTCTTTGGAGAAATGTCTATTTAGTTCTTCTGCCCATTTTTGGATTGGGTTGTTTGTTTTTTTGTTATTGAGCGGCATGTGTTGCTTATAAATTTTGGATATTAATCCTTTGTCAGTTGCCTCATTTGCAACTATTTTCTCCCATTCTGAGGGTTGTCTTTTGGTCTTGTTTATGGTATCCTTTGCTGTGCAAAAGCTTTTAAGTTTCATTAGATCCCATTTGTTTATTTTTGTTTTTATTTCCATTTCTCTAGGAGATGGGTCAAAAAGGATCTTGCTGTGATTGATGTCATAGAGTGTTCTGCCTATGTTTTCCTCTAAGAGTTTGATAGTGTCTGGCCTTACATTTAGGTCTTTAACCCATTTTGAGTTTATTTTTGTGTATGGTGTTAGGGAGTGTTCTAATTTCATACTTTTACAGGTAGCTGTACAGTTTTCCCAGCACCACTTATTGAAGAGGCTGTCTTTTCTCCACTGTGTTTCCTTCCCTCCTTTATCAAAGATAAGGTGACCATATGTGTGTGGGTTTATCTCTGGGCTTTCTATCCTGTTCCATTGATCTATATTTCTGTTTTTGTGCCAGTACCATACTGTCTTGATTACTGTGGCCTTGTAGTATAGTCTGAAGTCAGGGAGCCTGATTCCTCCAGCTCCATTTTTCGTTCTCAAGATTGCTTTGGCTATTCGGGGTCTTTTGTGTTTCCATACAAATTGTGAAATTCTTTGTTCTAGTTCTGTAAAAAATGCCAGTGGTAATTTGATAGGGATTGCATTGAATCTGTAGATTGCTTTGGGTAATAGAGTCATTTTCACAATTTTGATTCTTCCAATCCAAGAACATGGTATATTTCTCCACCTATTTGTATCATCTTTAATTTCTTTCATCAGTGTCTTATAGTTTTCTGTATACAAGTCTTTTGTCTCCTTAGGTAGGTTTATTCCTAGATATTTTATTCTTTTTGTTGCAATGGTAAATGGGAGTGTTTTCTTACTTTCATTCTCAGATTTTTCATCATTAGGAAACACGTCATACTTTAAGTAATTTTTTTCTGACAACACTGGTCTATGCTAGATACTCAGTAAATACTTACTGGCTAGGTTAGACATGTAGTAAACTATCATACTATATTCCTAATAACAAATCATGCCCTTTTGCTTTTAATTGGTAATAATCTTAGGTGACTTAGAGCTATAGCTCTAAGTGTAGTTTCCTAACCCTCCAGATAGCAAGTACAAGATGTTTATTTCAGGGATTGTGGGTTTCCTCTAAAGAGCATCAATTTGCATAACATTGCCCAGAGTTGGTTTCCTTGTTCCGAGCAAAGAGCTATTATTATAGTCAAAGGAACTTCCTGGTCAAGGTCTTTGAACAGGTGGAAGGTGTAAATAATGCAGAGACAGCTAGGACAGTGTTTATGGAAATATGCGAAGTGAACAGAGAATTTAGTTTTTGGATCTTTTCATTGATGATAAATAGCATTTGTAGGCATTATTCTTTCTTATAGTGTGCTGGATCCTTTGCAAGGGCTTTACCTACAGGTTCAACAGAAGTACTTACAATAGAAAATATAAGCACCATGATTATATTAGAATTTTCAGAAGAGGAGTGAGGCAGGAAGGTGTTGTATGACTTCCCAACATCACACAGTTAGTAAGTGGCAGAGCTGGGGTTTGAACTCAGGTTTGCGTGAGCTCATGTCTCCAAAGCCAGATACACTGCTTCTTATTGCCTTGTAAGATTTCTTTTTCTTAAAAAAAAAAATATTTATTTATTTGGCTGCCCTGGGTCTTAGTTGCGGCCCACGGGATCTTCGTTGCCGCATGCGGGACCTTTAGTTGTGGCATGAGGGATCTTTTAGTTGCAGCATGTGAACTCTTAGCTGTGGCATGTGGGATCTAGTTCCTTGACCAGGGATCAAACCTGGGCCCCCTGCATTGGGAGCACAGAGTCTTAGCCACTGGACCACCAGGGAAGTCCCCTGCCTTGTAAGATTTCACAGAAGAGTTTCTTCTTGATCTTTAAACATTTGAAAACATATACTTGATTTTTTTTAAAAAAGTAAAAAAGAAAATAAAAAATACAATTGGTAAATTCAGATCAGAGCAAAACTGGAGGCATTTAACAATTATTGATTGTTATCTAATATATGCAGCCCTGGCAAGGTGCCTGATAAGGGAAGGATAAGCATGACTTGCTCTTCTTTTAAGGAATCACATTCTGGAGTTAGGGAAGCCCATACACAACTAAGTATATTACATTTATTAATGCACTCAACAACTATTTGTTGAATGCCCTCTGTGGGTGTCAGGATAGTGTTGACCCTAAGAAAACAATGATGAACAGAAGAAAATTTGGTCCCAGGCTTCACGGAGCTTCTTAGTCTATCAGGGTTATTATGAACTGGTCTAAGGCGTTTGGGTCGCTTATAATCAGACATTAGTAACCTCCTAGACTTAGAGCTAGGTGAGAGCTTGTAGGCCTTCTTCTTCATCCCACACTACCATGGGGTAGGTCAACCACGAAGTCCTGACGAATTCTGCCTCAGATCTATTAGCGCAGGCACAGCGCTAATCATACAGCTTGTTCCTGTGAGCTCCATGAAGTCACAGCTCTCAGACAGGTGCTTTGCCCTAAAGTTTCCCTTGAGACAAAGGTAGCAGGATTCAGTACCCTCTGCTTAGAATTATGTGGCGGAGCCTGAATTCAGGTCTGGCGAGAGCCCTAGGCCAAGAACCCTACCACAATGGCACAGGATGCCAAGTTTGTTAAAGGCTTAGACCTTGTTTTCCCAAGAATGGAGGTGCCTGTGTAAGATTTCTGGTCAGTCTGAATAGTTTTAACACTACGCATTTTACTGGTTAAAAATTATCTCTGACATTCCTTGTACTGAATAATGAACTGTGTAGTATTGATCAGAAGAAAAGACAGCTGAGCCTATTTTTGCATGAACCCCTTTGGCAGTCTGATAAAGTCTGTAGACCCTTCTCAGAATAATCTTTCAAAAGCATAAAATGCAAAGGATGACAAAAGAAACCAAATATAATGAGGGACTTCCCTGGTGGTCCAGTGGCTAAGACTCCATGCTTCCAATGCAGGGGGCCTGGGTTCGATCCCTGGTCAGGGAACTAGATCCCAAAAGCCACAACTAAGAGCCTGCATGCTGCAACAAAGACCCCGTGTGCCGCAACTAGGACCTGGCACAGCGAAGTGAGTGAATGAATGAATGAATAAATAAATATTTTTAAAAAGAAACAAAATGTAATGAATTATAGTTCCAGAAATATTTTTAAAGATGTGTGATACAGTAATATGTGCTTCTTTATTATTGTATTAACTAATAAGATCTAGTGTTGGGAGTAATTAATTTCAAAGTTGTGATGAATATAAATGCAACATATTTGCAGCAGTTGTAATGTGATAAGAAGATAGCTGTGGACTTCCCTGGTGGCGCAGTGGTTGAGAGTCCGCCTGGCAATGCAGGGGACACAGGTTTGAGCCCTGGTCCGGGAAGATCCCACATGCCACGGAGCAACTAAGCCCGTGCGCCACAACTACTGAGCCTGCGCTCTAGAGCCTGTGAGTCACAACTACTGAGCCAACGTGCCACAACTACTGAAGCCTGCACGCCTAGAGCCCGTGCTCTGCAACAAGAGAAGCCACCACAATGAGAAGCCTGCGCACCACAATGAAGAGTAACCCCCGCTCAACACAACTAGAGAAAGCCTGCGTGCAGCAACGAAGACCCAATGTAGCCAAAAATTAAAAAAAAAAAAGCTGTGATTTCTGTTGGTGATGAAGTCACTGCTAATACTGTAATTTATTGCCTATATTAATAATTGAGGGTAATTGATAAATTGCAGTTAGAAGTTAGTGAAAAATAAAAGTGTAACTTTTCCCCCCATCCATCTTCATAAATTCCTGTTCATTCTATTGGGGTGAAGAATCTCTACACTAGAGTGCGCATCCTTTTTCTTTTTAAAAATAGAAGTAGCCTAATTTATTTTAATTAAAAAAAAATTTTTTTTGGCCACTGGGCTTGCAGAATCTTAGTTCCTTGACCAGGGATTGAACCCGGACCCTTGGCAGTGAAAGCTCAGAGTCCTAACCACTGGACCGCCAGGGAATTCCCTAGAGTGTGCATTCTTGATTAGAATCCTTTGTATGTTAACCCTGGAGTGTATATTTGTGATTAGGATACCAAATGTTAAGAAATTAGCCCCACATGTGGATTAAAACTTAACACTTGGGCTTCCCTGGTGGCGCGGTGGTTGAGAGTCCGCCTGCCAATGCAGGGGACGCGGGTTCGTGCCCCGGTCCGGGAAGATCCCACATGCCGCGGAGCAACCAAGCCCGTGAGCCACAATTACTGAGCCTGCGCGTCTGGAGCCTGTGCTCCACAAGAAGAGAGGCCGCGATAGTGAGAGGCCCGCGCACCGCGATGAAGAGTGGCCCCCGGTTGCCACAACTAGAGAAAGCCCTCACGCAGCAATGAAGACCCAACACAGC
The DNA here is from genome assembly GCF_026419965.1 of Kogia breviceps. Lineage (NCBI taxonomy): Eukaryota > Metazoa > Chordata > Mammalia > Artiodactyla > Physeteridae > Kogia > Kogia breviceps. The sequence goes on along the minus strand of NC_081317.1, from coordinate 109,375,258 downwards.
CAAAAATAAATAAATTAAAAAAAAACAAAAAAACTTAACACTTGCCTTTATGGCTATTTTTCTTTTCTTTTTTTTTTTTCCCCCAATAATTTAGTAGGGCTGATGAGACTGTGCAAATAACAACTGGAGTGTGTGAAAAGTTCCATAGGAGAGAGCTGTGAAGTGCTATGGGATTATGCAGAAGTATTTTCAAATAAAGGCAAGAGAGTCTTGTCTAAAACAAAAATGGTATAAGAGGATCTAGGTAGACATGAATGCAGTGATATAGTGTTAGAAAAAAGTGGGGAGAAGGAGTGAAAGCTTCAGTTACTATAATTCTTTAAGGTTGAAAAAGGCATCACAGAAAAATATGATTAGGGCTTTGTTCTGTCTGGCTCAGAAATAAAGATATTTCAGATATAGAAAATAGCATGAGAGTAGGAGTAGAGGGTGGGAAAGCATGGAAGGTTCTTCCGCATGTGAGTGACACAATTGTCCAGTCACGGTTATGAGCAGCGTATACATGGTATTTAATCCTCACAGCGGCCTTATTATTATTGCACTTTTTGCAGATGGAGGAACAGGCATGGCAAGATTAAGTATCTTGCTCAGAGTCAAAACTAGGCCTGTCTGGCTCCGCTGGACTCAGAATGACTCCATACAAGATTACACTGGTGACAGTGTGGAGGGTAGATGAGGCGGCAGCACGAGTGGAGATAGGAAAACCAGGTCAGAGACTGTTAACCTGATACTGGCAAGAGATGGTAAAGGTGGCCTGAACGCTGTGTGTTAAAGAACTGATGAAAAGAATTTTCCAGCTTGGAAATCTGCACAGTTATGTTCTCAAGTCAGACGACACCCACAAAATAGGAAATGAAAGTGCAGTGTTTCTGAGTAGAGATTTTTTACCAGCCAGTTTATGTACACGGCTGGATGAATGCCTGTGTTACAAGTATCTCTCCTGAGTGTAGAATATTCATTATGGGCAGGATTTCATTGTAATCACCAGTTAGTGTTTACGTGAGAACCCCGCGTAGCCGCTTGTCCAGATAGGATCACCAGTGGAATGATTTGCAAACGTTACGTTGTGTGGGGATTAAGCTTACAGGTGTAAAAGGTACTGACACCTCGTCGGAGCAAAGGAAGCATTCAGAATCTGGCCCATTTACTAGCAGTCAGTTCAAGAAAACTCAGAGAAGTGGGAGGGAAAGCTTTAGGTCAAGGGCAGACTGACAGTACGTTCAGGGTTTGGAGTAGGATTGATTAATCTTTGAGGTGAAACACAGCAGACACCCCACTCAGTCCTGACTTCCCTAGGCCCAGGAAAAGAGGTTTCTGGCAGTGTAGGGGGTTCTCCAATAAACGGCTTCAAGAGAGCTTCAGAGTGTGAACTTTACATGACTGCCTGCTAGATAAATAGCCCGGGTGCCTAGTTCTCTACCTAATAGATGGTCAGAGCTAAATGGGAGTTTATAAAACATAACTAATCCACGTTCTGCATTTACAGAGAAACTAAGTCGATTGGTTCCAGGTCACAAAGCTTTCTGTTGGCTGAGTCCAGATTCAGCTGGTGGCCTCATCGATTCGACAGACGCGTCTTAGGAACCTGTGGGCGGGCTTCCCTCACCCACACAATCCTTCTAGCCCTTTCTTCACTTTCACAGGCCCCAGAGAGATGCCTCTTTATCTCAGACTCCCTGATATTCCTGGTCAGAAGTATCATTGATTTTTTTTTAAAAAAAACTTCATTGGAGTATAATTGCCTTACAATGTTGTGTTTCTGCTGTATAACAAAGTGAATCAGCTATACGTATACATATATCCCCATATCTCCTCCCTCTTGCGTCTGCCTCCCACCCTCCCTATCCCACCCCTCTAGCTGGTCACAAAGCACCGAGCTGATCTCCCTGTGCTATGCAGCAGCTTCCCACTAGCTAGCTATTTTACATTTGGTAGTGTGTATATGTCAGTGCTACTCTCTCACTTCGTCCCAGCTTCCCCTTCCCCCGACTTGTGCTCTCAAGTCCATTCTCTATGTCTGCATCTTTATTCCTGCCCTGCCCCTAGGTTCATCAGTACCGTTTTTTTTTTTAGATTCCATATGTTAGCATATGGTTGATTTGTTTTTAATCTGCCGTAAAGCAATGAGGATGTTCAGGTCAGTCAAGACCAAATGTTAACATTTTCAACCTCATAGTCACTCAGATATGTTCTCCTCTACATTCCCATTTTTCACTTTCATGTTGACAGACTAATGGTATGATTTAAGCTACGGTTTCTTAAAACAAAACTTCTGTTTAATTGTTAGTTGCAGTTATCAAATTGTAGATTTCCAGGCTGGAAAATAGAAACAATTCTTTTTTATTCTTAATACTCATCCCTAGGATGAGGCATTAATTGCAAGGCAAAGTACTTTCAAACAGCCAAAGCAGGAAAATAGGAATTGTTCTTTTAGGATGCATTGGCTAACTGCACAGATAAAATTTTTATGCCATTTCAGGTTTTTGATGTACCTTATTCAATAAGGATTGAGTAAGGTAGCTGAAACCTATTTTAATTAAATCATATCATGAAGTATTTGTTTCAGTTATAGTCAATCCTCATCTCCTTTCAAGCTATAAAATATTTAATATTTTCTGCCAACTGTTAACAGAAACATTTCATGTCAACTGCTAGCGTGGTTTACGGTTCTGTATACAGTCAGCCCTTTGTATCCACAGGTTCCACTTCTGTGGATTCAAACAACTGCAGATCAAAGGAAAAAAAATTTCGGAAAGTTCCAAAAAGCAAAACTTGAATTTCCTGTGAGGCAACTATTTACATAGCACTTACATTGTACAACTATTTATATAGCATTTACATTGTATTAGGTTGGCCAAACAGTGCCTTTGGTTTTTAAGTAAAAATAAAAGACACATTTTTCATTTTCACCAAGAACTTTATTTTTTAAATTTTATATTAAATTAAAAAAAAATTTTTCAGTTTTGGCTGCATTAGGTCTTTATTGCTGTGCATGGGCTTTCTCTCGTTGAGTCAAGCAGGGGGTCCCTCTTTGTTGCGGTATGTGGGCTTCTCATTGCGGTGGCTTCTCTTGTAGAGCATGGGCTCTAGGTGTGAGGGCTGCAGTAGTTGTGGCACGCGGGCTCAGTAGTTGTAGCTCGCAGGCTCTAGAGTGCAGGCTCAGTAGTTGTGGTACACGGGTTTAGTTGCCCCGCAGCATGTGGGATCTTCCCCGACCAGGGATTGGACCCATGTCCCCTGCATTGGCAGGCGGATGCTTAACCACTGCACCACCAGGGAAGTCCTCACCAAGAACTTTATTTATTTATTTATTTATTTATTTATTTATTTATTATTATTTTTTGTGGTACGCGGGCCTCTCACTGTTGTGGCCTCTCCCTTTGCGGAGCACAGGCTCCAGACGCGCAGGCTCAGCGGCCATGGCTCATGGGCCCAGTGGCTTCACGGCATGTGGGATCTTCCCGGACCAGGGCACGAACCCACGTCCCCTGCATCAGCAGGCAGACTCTCAACCACTGCGCCACCAGGGAAGCCCCAAGAACTTTATTATTTATTTATTTATTTATTTTGGCCACTTTGGGTCTTCGTTGCTGTGCGCAGGCTTTCTCTACTTGTGGCGAGTGGTCCTACTCTTTGTTGAGGTGCACAGGCTTCTCATTGCGGTGGCTTGTCTTGTTGCGGAGCATGGGCTTTAGGCTCGTGGGCTTCAGTAGTTGCAGCTCGTGAGCTTCAGTAGATGTGGCAGGTGAGCTTCAGTAGTTGTGGCTCATGGGCTCTAGAGCGCAGGCTCAGTAGTTGTGGCGCACAGGCTTAGTTGCTCTGCAGCATGTAGGATCTTCCCAGAGCAGGGCTTGAACCTGTGTCCCCTGCACTAGCAGGCGGATTCTTAACTACTGTGCCACCAGGGAAGCCCCACCAAGAACTTTACTGAACAACTTATTCACCCTTTTGTTCCACTACCTTCTGCCATTTTTTTAGACAACTTCATAATTCCATCTTCCCAAAGCTTTTTATCTTTTTCAAGAAAGAACTGTTCCAGGTGCCTTTTACAGTTTTCCAGGGAATTGACATTTTTTCCATTAAGAGAATTTTGTAAAGACCAAAATAAGTGGAAATCCGAAGGTGCAGTGTCTGGTTAATATGGCGGGTGAATCAGAACTTCCCAGCCAAACTGTAACAGTTTTTGCCTGGTCATCAGAGAAACATGTGGTCTTGTGTTATCCTGGTGGAAGATTATGCATTTTCTGTTGCCTAATTCTGGATGCTTTTCGTAGAGTGCTGCTTTCGTTTGGTCTACTTGGGAGCAGTACTTGTTGGCATTAATCGTTTGGTTTTCTGGAAGGAGCTCATAATAGAGGACTCCCTTCCAGTCCCACCATATACACAACATCACCTTCTTTGGATGAAGACCGGCCTTTGGTGTGGTTGGTGGTGGTTCATTTTGCTTGCCCCATGATCTCTTCAGTTCCACATTGTTGTACAGTATCCACTTTTCATTGCCCGTCACAATTTGTTTTAAAAATGGAACATTTTCATTAGGTTTAAGTAGAGATAGAGAATTGCATGTGGAAATAAGGTCAAGAAGGTTTTCTTCTCTTAACTTATGTGGAACCCAAACATCAAAGCAATTAACATAACTAAGCTGGTGCAAATGATTTTCAGCGCTTGATGTGGGTATTTTGAGTATGTCGGCTATCTCCTGCATGGTATAACGTTGATGGTTCTCAATGTCTCGAATAGATCGCTGTCAACTTCAACTGCCCGACCGTGGAACATCGTCCAGTGCGCAATCTCTAGCATGAAACTTCACAAACCACTTTTGACATGTTCGATCAGTCGCAGAACCTTCTCCATACACCACACAAATCTTTTTTTTTTGCGTTTCAGTCGCGTTTTTACCTTTCTTGCAGTACTAAAGCATAATATGCTGAAAATCTTGCTTTTTTTTCCTTCCATCTTCAATATTAAAATGGCTACACAGGGGCTTCCCTGGTGGCGCAGTGGTTGAGAGTCCGCCTGCCGATGCAGGGAACACGGGTTCGTGCCCCGGTCCGGGAAGATCCCACATGCCGCGGAGCGGCTGGGCCCGTGAGCCATGGCCGCTGAGCCTGCGCGTCCAGAGCCTGTGCTCCGCAACGGGAGAGGCCACGACAGTGAGAGGCCTGCGTACCGCAAAAATAAATAAATAAATAAAATAAAATGGCTACACAGAAATTCACCAATTTGGGTACGTTTTTTAAAAATCATGATGATAGGACAGCTGTCACAGTACAATCTAACAAAATTGTTTCGAATGAAGTTAAAGACAATTAAGTGCTACTAGAGGCATCTTACAGAAAAAAACCAAACGAACCTTTTGGCCAACCCAATATTAAGGTATTATAAGTAATCTAGAGATGATTTAAAGTATATGTGCAAATACTATACCATTTTATATAAGGGACTTGAGCATCCTCAGATTTTGGTATCTGGCAGGGTATCCTGGAACCCCACATGTACCGAAGGATGGCTGTACTCTTCTGTTTCTTTAAATACATGGGAAAAGTCTAATCTTGATGTTTAAAAAGGTAAATGGACTTTTTTCTCATTCTTATTTAATTATTTAAAAAAACCTCAAAATACCATTTTATATACTTGTTAACCCAAGGAATACCATATCTTTACCATACTCCTTGTTTTGTAAATAGCTTCTAGTTTTAGCTACACATTATATTTTATTATTACAGGTCAGTTAATAAGAAACAACATATTGATCCATCTTGTCTTTTATCCATTTTAAATTACTAGATGTATAAAATTTAAATCCTTGCTTAATACTTTTAGTAATCTATCATACAAAATGTATTCTATAAAATAGACCTCCTTGAAATGAGTGTTAAAACTTTTATTTGAATTTAAAAATGAGATCAGGTTATTTTGTACAGAAAATGTGTTTGATTTACCTGATTATTTTGATAATAAGATAACAAAGATTTGATAAGATATGTAAGACAGTGATTTGATAATAAAGCTACATTCTAGTTAGTTTATAGGGCAGACTTTTCCATAAATTGAATCAGCTAAATATGCAGCTTCAGTGTTTTGATGAAAATGTATCTAAAGCACATCATAAGATGAAATAATTTTATCAAATAGTATTTTTGTCAAAGGTATAATGAAGTTAAAAAGATTTGATTTTCTCAACGCTTTCTGAGTTTTAGAGGTTAAGCAAAGTTCCAGTAAGTGAAACAATAGCAGGTGTGATTAACTTGATAAGTTATGATGAAGTCTTTGGCATCTAGCCAAGAAACTGAAAAAATGAGCAGGCACTCTGTGACCTGGGTCACAACTCCTTTTGCAAATCAGGTAGTTTTCAATTTTTGCTTTCAGGAGACCTAATTGATTCATTAACTTATAGATCCTTAAATATAATATTTGATGTTAGGTTATTATGTGATTTGGTTTTTTTTGGCATGTACCATGGCAGGAGTGCGAAGATTTGAGTGATGTTACTATAACACACCTCCTTCCAGTCCAATCCTCTTACTTTTTTAATTTTTTTGTGGTACGCGGGCCTCTCACTGTTGTGGCCTCTCCCGTTGCGGAGCACAGGCTCCAGACGCTCAGGCTCAGCGGCCATGGCTCATGGGCCCAGCCGCTCCGCGGCATGTGGGATCTTCCCGGACCGGGACACGAACCCGTGTTCCCTGCATCGGCAGGCGGATTCTCAACCACTGCGCCACCAGGGCAGCCCTCCCGTCTTACATATTTGAGCAAGGTTTTCAGTGCTTTACTTCTGTACAAGAGAAAATAGGAATAGAATTAACACTCAGTGCCGACTCATTTTAGTAGTAAGATACAGTCAGTCATTCCATGGACTCGTTTCATTATAAGATCCTTTTCCATTGAAATTTTTACTTGCTGTGTTTATCAAAACTTGTTAATATATTTGTTTTGTTCTGATCAATCATGTGCTGCTAATAATTGATAGCTCAATGCAGAAGAAGAGTAACCAGAGAAATTTAAAATTTTAATCTGTATGGATATTTTTGCAGAAAAGAATGATAGAGTGGTTAACAAAGACTTTACATTAGGATAAAATACTTTGCGGAAAGTGGAATGGAATTTAGAGGCCGAGTGTTTTTTGTGTTTTAATTTCTTTGCCTTCAAATTCTCAAGTCAGTTTAGATGCTGGGCAGGTGACCTCACATCACTGGGTGAGTTCATGGGAAAGAAGTAAAGGTATGAAATTACTGACTACAAAAGGAGAGTTTTTTCATTAAAACAAAAATAGTGGATTGTATCAGCAATAAAATATCAGTATCTAAATTTACAAAAATCTATGGTACTTGGATTCCAGTGAATATATTTAAGGAATTCTATTTTAAAATATAATATTTCAGGAATTATATTCTTTACAACTATTTAAACTCATGTTTGAGAAATTTTATATGACAACTTAAAAACGTATGAGGCGGTTTTTTTGGGGTACATGATCAAAAAAATCTTGAAGATTACTCCAGCTATGTGCATACCTAGATTTATTAATCTTAGGCATATATTCATTGACTCCCTGATGAAGATTTTAGCTTAGATGTACAAGCTTTTTACCTCTTCTCCTACTGCTTGCTTTTTATATTTTTAAAATTTCTTCTTTGGTTATTTCTGTGGTATTTTTACAGGACATATTGAAACCTGTATTTATTAAATCAGCTTTAAACATTGTCTCTTCACTCCTTCTTGACCGAGACCATGCCCTTCCCCCTTTCTTTGCCCTTTTATAACCACTTGCTTTATTCATAAGTTGACATTATTTTATATGTATTATGTATCCATCCATCCATCCATCCGTCTATCCATCCATCCAGTTATCTGTCTATCCCTCTGTGTCAGTGCTAGACCAAACGGTGTGTTAGGTTTGCTTTTCCTTCTCTGGGTTGATTATCACAACCCATAAGGCTATTGGATGGAGTGTGTTCTAGCATAAAGTTTCAATAAATTCTCTTCTCAAATTCCATCAATTACATCAGATTGTACCACATTTTACACCGTGACTCACTTGAATAGTTTTTTTATTTTTCCTGCAATTTTGTTTACCTTTTAATTGTCTTTAGCATATTCTTAAATTTTTCTTCTTCAGATTCTTAGAATATCATTCTGTTAATTTTCTCCAAAGATCTCTGTCTCAGAGCCTTCTGTATTGTGGTTGCTCTCTAGACCTGCTCCTATATAACTTCTCTGAAATTCAGGGAGGAGGAATTAACGTCTTCTGGCTCTTTTACATTTTTAGATCATGGTTTCTTAAGGAAGCTGGTAGTTTAGAGTCTAATGTGTAACAATACAAGAAGGACAAGATGTTGACAGAGAATATACATAGGAAAAGTGGTATCTGGAGATCTGAGGAGAGGCTTAGAAGGAGAGATTTTAAACAGGATGTAGTCATGGTTAACCTAACTCCTAGTGTCTCATTTCAGTAAACATTCATCGAATGCCTACAATCTGGCGGGCACAGGGCTAAATTTAGGTGCTGAGATACCCAGATGGAGGAGCTGGGGTGGAGGCGACCGGCTGCCAGTGCACCTGTGAGCAGTTGATACAATGTAGTGCATGTTATAAGGAGACATGTTCAAGGAATTCTGGGAACCTTATGTTTTCATCTTTAATGCTGTAATTCTCTTATGGCTTCCGATAAGCACGATATAACTGTGCTCATAAAGTCCCAAGGTGCAAGGGGTGTTTCAGATAGGAAACAGTTTAAGAAGGTCAAGGGGGATTCAGTTGATCCCCATAAAAGAGAGGGAGAGGGGAGCGGTGGTATTAGAAAAAGCCACCAAACTTTACCATTTATTATTAGTGAGTGATAGGTCCAAATAATACAGCAAAGTGTAATGAACCGTCTTGGGGGGATGTGTCTCGACAGTCCTCTGCCCTGGAAAAAAAATCATACCATTGTAAATGAATTTTGGTGGAGATCTTAAACTGGGCACCTTAGTGCTTTATCTCCTCTGGACCAGCCCTTATTCTGGAGTTTTCTCCAGACTAGTTCACCGAAGAGTAGAATAAGACATTTGCATCATCTTGCTTCTGTAGCCAAAGGCTCTCTCTTACTTTTGAGATTCTCTCTGATGAGATTTTAGGAAATCCATACGCAATACTCCCTTCCCCCACCCCCCGCACCCCAATTCTGAACTGAAGTAGTCACGGGGATCACTAAGATGGAGACAGGAAATACACAAATCAAAAATAAAACACTAACAACTGGTACTTATTATGTGTCAGGCCCTGTTCTAATCTCCATAGCAACCTTATGACATAGGTTCTCTCATTATCTACATTTCACAGATAAGGGAAGGTGGAGCATGGAGAGGGTAGGTTAGGTTAAGTTAGCTACCCAAGTCACACAGTAAATGGTGGAGCTGGGATTTAAAATCAGGCAGTTTGATTGCAGAGCCCAGCCTCTCACCCCTGTGTTTTCCTGCATCTCGTTTCACCTCTGGTACTGAGAGAGCTCTTGGAGAAAAGGGCTTTACGACTGTTGGCCAAGTGGGCCTCCTGATACCTCCCCTGTGCATTACAGACTTGGCCAGGCCAGCGGGCCACTGCAGGCCTCCCCTGTGGTGTGGATGTGCAGAGCCCACGTACCAGTTCCTTCTCCTGAACGCCGCTAACTCCATCGTTCACCCTTCCTCTCCTTAGGAGGAGGACAGAGCGAGTGGCTTAGAGGCCTCAGGAGTGTTCTTTGGAGTTCTTCCACATGGAAACACAGGGATGAGGAGTAAAATATTCTCCCCTTAGCACTGTTGGTTCAGTTAAGACCAGGTCTTTTTGGGGGAAGTTAGCATAGGTTGGGCAAGAGCTGAAGAAAGGACAGCCTTCCCCCAAACAAGATTTAACCTAAGCACCTGAGGGTCACATAGCTTCAACTCTGTGTCACTGTGTGTGTGTGTATATATATATATTTTTTTAAATTTTTAAAAACTTTTTGTCTGTGTTGGGTCTTTGTTGCTGTGCACGAGCTTTCTCTAGTTGTGGTGAGCGGGGGCTACTCTTCGTTGTGCCGTGTAGGCTTCTCATTGCGGTGGCTACTCTTGTTGCGGAGCACGGGCTCTAGGTGCGCGGGCTTCAGTAGTTGTGGCACGGGGGCTCAGTAGTTGTGGCTCGCGGGCTCTACAGCGCAGGCTCAGTAGTTGTGGCACACGGGCTTAGTTGCTCCGCGGCATGTGGGATCTTCCCGGCCCAGGGCTTGAACCTGTGTCCCCTGCATTGGCAGGTGGATTCTTAACCACTGCGCCACCAGGGAAGTCCCACTGTATATATTTATCCACATAGGTTTCCCTCATTTAGAGCCCACTTTCATATGCTGCCTACTTTATTTGAAGGCGAGGAAAAAAAACAACACACAACCCCCGTGTCCCCCCCCAAATCAGGTCATTTAAAATAAGCATCCTTCCTCAAGTTTCCTGAAACATGCAAAGTTGACTTTAACTTGTTGTCCCACATCACTTGCCATGGAGAGAGGGAGGCAGAATGGCACAGTAGAAAGAGCATAGTTTTAGAATGAGAAACTTAGGTTTGAATCCCAGCTTTGCCACTGACCAAATTACTTAACCTCTCTGTGCTATTCTTTCCCTATTACTCTGTAAAATAAAGAGTGTAGGACCTACCAGTAGGGCTTGTTGTGAAGCTTAGAACTAGAGTGTACTAGGTAATTGACACACAGTAACGAAAGATAGCTTCTCTTGTAATAAAGATATGAAAAAATACAGACTTAGACTTGTGGAATGCTTTAAAAATAATTTCAGCAGTTTTATACAAGCAAGTTTCTAGGCAAGTCTCTTTTACACTACTGGGAAGTGGTCATACTTGTTAATATTTCGGTATACTGTTTGGTTATTGCAGGCACACTCATGTATGAAGGTGAGTGTACAAAACTAATTTGCAAGTATACCTCCTGTACGCAGTATTTGTTACCTATATGTTGTATGCAGATTGTTTTTTAAATTTAAGAGTTCATATCTTCATTTACTTTTTTTATTTCCAAGAGTCTAAATTTGCATTCAAAGCTTCCAGTGCTTTTTTCTTTGTCCTTCAAACTAATGCATTAAAAGATTGCTGCTGCTTTCTTCACAACGTTTTAGTTTAGTTGAAGAATACCCTAAGTTCTGAAGCCATACTGCTTCTTAAGAGTTAGTTGGTTGTAGCTTGGGACATGAAATAACCAAAGGATGTAGGTGCCTTTTTTTTTCCTTCTCTAAGCCATTTCCCGTGTCAAGTGTCATCCCCTCCCCCACTCCGTGCTGCACAAAACTTGATGTATCTTGCTTGTTCGTTAGGTAGGCTCGACAAGTCTTTTCTACCTGTGTCCCCCTTCCCCACGTACCACTTGGTCTACTTGGGGATTAGAGCATATTTCCTCGAGGTTTGTTTGCCTATTCCGGAAACCAGACTTTATGAAGGAAAGACAGAAACAGAAGCATGAAAAACTAATACAGAGAAGGGTGAGCCACTACACAGAATTTACTTTAGCAGCTTGCTCCTGGAAGGAAAACTCAGTATTGATGATCTCACAAGACCTACATGTTTTTGATTGTGTCCCTTCAGCAGAATATTGCTTCTGCCTTGGTTTGAATCCTCAATCCAATATTTAATCATCGACTTAAGCACGTTGCTTAATCTTCTGAGCGTCAGTTTCCTCACTTGTAAAATGAGGATGATAACTGGATCTATCCTTTAGGGTTGTTGTGAGGATTCAAGACAATAATACATGGGATGCATAGTGTGGACCTGGTAAGAGCGCAAATATGTATGGAGTCTAGATTTGAACCCACATCTGCCTAGTTCCCAAGCCACATTCTTTCCCTACCACATGGGATATTGCGTGGTGTGAAGTAGATCGTGTAGGTGGTAGTCTGGTTTCTGAGGTAGCAGAGAGGTTTGATGAGGTTAAGTGACCACCGGGATCACAAAGCTAAAGCGAGGCAGAAAGGAAACTGAGTGAAGGGTTTCTAACTGCTAGTGTAGCGTAGTTTTCCCTACAGCATCATGCCATGAAGACAACGTCTTCAGTATCTAATGATTTGTTTTCTTATCAACTATGTTGCTAGCTTCTTGGAGATTTCAACTGTTAAGTCCATGGTGCCATCTGATTATAGACCTGGAATAGTTAGAAACTCAAGACGTAATGCAATAAGAATGACTTTGGCCTAATGACTCAAGTGTATGTGTTGAATCATCCAGTGTGGACATTGGTAATTAAATGAAATTTACTAAAATAAAATCTAACATACTGAGCTTGGTCCTAAAACGATTAACCTGAATTTCAAATGGGTAGTTTTGCACATACAGATCATAAAACAAGTAGTAAATGGAAATTAAATTTATGCTGACCATAAGACCCCAAAGTTTTACTCTTAGGTGTCCAAGGGAGGCAGAAATGAATGTCTACACAAAAACCATGAAGAAAATCAGAAGTGGTAAAAGAGGTAAGAGCAATGAATGAAGTAATAGTTAGAAATGACACAGAGAAATAAATATGAATGAAAATAAGGAAAAAGTGTGGATTTGATCAGGAGTTTGTCAATCCTTATAATACTTTAAAAATAGGGATAGAAACTAGATTGTGATAATTTTTCTGTTCTTTAAAATGAAGTATAAGCACATTTTAAAAGGCTCTCAACCTCATTGGTCACTATGGAGATGCAAGTTAAAACCTCAGTGAGATGGCACTTCACACCCACTTGAATGGCTGTATATGTAAGGCAGGCAGTGCTAAGTGACGGTGTAGGTACGGAGCACCTGTGACTCTCACACGTTGATGGTGGACGTGTAACCGGTACACACATTTAGGAAAACAGTTTGATTGTTTCCTATAAAGGTAGATATACACTAACCCTATGACCCAACAGTTCTTCTCTTAGGTATCTATACTTGCATAGATATATAGAAATGAAAATAAATGTCTACATAAAGACTTGTTCTTGAATGTTCATAGCAGCACTATTCATAATAGCCCCAAACCGGAAACAATCTAAATGCCTATCAACTACTGAGTGGATAAACAAAGTACTATTCACCCGGAATAACAAGGAACGGAGCACTGATAACGTGCTACAGCACGGATGAACCTCAAAACATGCCTCAGTGAAAGACACCAGATGCAAAAGACCACGTATTGTATGATTCCATTTATAGGAAATGTCCCCAAAAGAAGATGGACAGAAAGCAGATCAGTGGTTGTTTGGGGCTGGGGGAAGGACCTGGGATTGAGTGCAGTCAGGCTCGAGGGAACTTTTTGGAGTGACGGAAATGTTCTCAAACATTGCATGTTTGATTGCATGGGGGTGTGTGTGTGCACAGTTCTATACATTTCTTAAAAGTCTTTGAATTGTTCACTTAAAATGGATGATTTTATGGTATATAAATTATATGTCAATAAAATTGTTAAAACTACATAAACAGATATTTAGAATATATTAGATTATTTATATCTTAAAAACTATTGATTTTTAAAAGACATCAGAATTGGTAACTTTTAAGAAAATGCCAAGGTTTAACTGAACTCTCAGTCCTCTGTGATGTATTTAGTACTCAACTCCTCTTCCAGTCTTCCTTCAGCACCCAACTGGTGGTCAGTTTTTCCTTCAGTTAACCAATTGGCTAGTTAGTTCACACTAAGTATAAAGAAACCGGGGTGACTGTGCAGATGCTTGTAGTTTAAGGAATCCTTTCTGTCTAATACAGGGATTTCTGGTTTTGCTGTTCCAGGCATATTTGGTTCCTCAAAATATCTATTTCTACTGCTTTTTTCTTAGGCTGTAGAATGTTACCACTTCCTGCTAGTGGCCTCAACTTAATCCTTAATCCTTTTCCTCTGTTCATGTCTTCACTCTTTTCTTCTTTCCACAAATGACCAAGGCTTTTGTTAGTTTATTTTACTTTCTCTGTTATTCCTTTGCCTATTAAAATAAACATTTACAAACATGGAAATGATGGAAGCATGGTTTATTTTGGGTGACATAAAGCCTTTCTTTTGAGAAATGTTATGAGGTAAACAAACACAATCCCTGCTTACAAAAAAAAAAAAAAGAAGAAGAAGAAAAAGGCTGCCATAATTGTATGGTGAAGAATAAGTGTCTTTTTTCCTTTCAAATTTCAGGTTTTACTTTTAGTAGAAAAATGGTAGAATATTTCGGTCTGTGACATATAGCAGTTAAATCCAAGTTAGTTTTTGGGAGAAGAGATTAATATTAATAGTGTAACTAAAATTGATTAAAAATACAATTTCAAATTTGATTTGGAAGCTTACAGTGAAAATATTCTGTTCATCTTGTGACACTTATTTTTGTAAATTTTCTAAGTAATTTCCAAATATCTTATTTCTAATTGCTTTATTCTCTGACATTTAGCATTCTTTTATTATTTTTTATTTCTTTTTTAAAAAAATAAATTTATTTTTAAATTTATTTATGGCTGCGTTTGGGTCTTTGTTGCTGCACATGGGCTTTCTCTAGTTGCAGTGAGCGGGGGCTACTCTTCATTGCGGTGCGTGGGCTTCTCATTGCGGCTTTTCATTTTCTCTTGTTGCGGAGCATGGGCTCTAGGCGTACGGGCTTCAGTAGTTGTGGTTCACAGTATCAGTAGTTGTGGCTCACGGGCTCTAGAGCGCAGGCTCAGTAGTTGTGGCACACGGGCTTAGTTGCTCCGCGGCATGTGGGATCTTCCCAGACCAGGCATCAAACTGGTGTCCCCTGCATTGGCAGGCGGATTCTTAACCACTGCGCCACCAGGGAAGCCCTATTTTTTATTTTTAAAAATATTTATTTATTTATGTAAGTATGTATGTATGTTGCAGCGGGTCTCAGTTGTGGCATGCGGACTCTTAGTTGCAGCATGTGGACTTCTTCTTAGTTGTCGCATGCATTCGGGATCTAGTTCCCCGACCAGAGATCGAACCTGGGCCCCCTGCATTGGGAGCATGGAGTCTTACCCACTGGACCACCAAGGAAGTCCCAGCATTATTTTAATATTTAATGATCTTTTTAGCACTTCCCTCCAAGGGTGCCGTAGATTATAAAGTTTCTTTTAATGAAGAACAGGAGTGTTGTGATTCATTAGTGATGTTCGCCATAGCTTGAAATGCGGAAGTGATTGTCTGAGTGCCTTGTATTTGCCCCCAGTAGCTTGAGTGTAGGCTTTGGATCAGGCACACACCAGTTTGAATCTTAATTCCACCTCCACTAGCTGTGTTAATTTCAGAATGCTGAGTAACTCGGGTGTAAAATGAGGATTTCTCATAGGGTTATTACTGTGATGAATATAAAGTACTTAATATAGTGTTTGGTGCCCAGTTATTATTGCATGAAAATAACTCTATGCTAAGCTTGTATCTCCAGGATTCCAAGTTAGCATAGTCCAAATCTGAGTATTTCAATAATCTGTCCTAATCTCTGTGCATGCCTTGAAGTTATTTTAACATGTAATTTTTAAAATGAATGTGTATTACTCTGTTAACATATCATATGAAATATATTTTACTTAAAAAACCCCCACAAATGAATCAATATTGATTTAATTCTTTGGTCAGATTTAAACTTCCTTGTAGTGAAAGTGGACAGTGAATTAAAACTTCCTCCGCTTGTGTGTTTGACAGATGATTCGCAAATGATTGATTGAGTAAATAGTGTATTCTTTGAATGATGCTATCTCAGTATATGGTAACTTGAAATTATGGAATTTATTAAACATCTTTGTAACGTTTTCTGATTGTGAAATATGCCAGTTGCGGTTCAGTGGCTGTATTCTTTGGATGTCCCTCTATTCTCAACCACTTGTAGTTTGTGTGGGTGGAAGATTTTAATAGGAGAAAATTGTCTTTTGTCTTGATTTAAAGAAGTTTCTCCAAGGATATATAGTAGAGGTAGTGACCTGAAAGTTCTTACTGTTTTTTAGGCCCCCTTCCCCCCATCTTCTGGGATACTCAGCACCACTCATTTCTGACCCTTTCTGGCATTCTGTGGATGCATTTTCTGTCTTCATGTAATATATTTCATTTATAATTATCTCCTAGTTTCATTGAAGATTCAATTTGTATTTGTTTCTTGTTTGCTTTATTGTTTTGGAGATGATTTTAGAGAGCAGAGATAGATGGTGGTAGAAATGTTTTTATTCTATCAGGAATACTGTGATTGAGAATAACATAAATGACTTAATTTAGATTGGATGTTTAAGCAAGGTACATGTAGAGAAATAATACCTAAGCTGAGAAACTACAAATGAGTAGGAGTTAGCTTCAAGATTTCAAGGCAGAAAGAAAATCATGAATGAGAGCCCCGAGACTAGAAAACTGTGTACACTGGGCCAATTAGAAAAGGCCAGTGAGTGAAAGGAAGATGGTCCAAGATGTGGTTGAGACAGAGGGAGGGGCCAGGTCACCTAGAGAGCTTAAAAAGCATTAACTGAATCAGAAAGCCTTGTGTTGGATACTGATAAATGCTGGAAGACACACTCTGTCCTTCAGAAGCTTGTAGTCTAGTTGAGGAGATGACCCATTTATATTAAAAAGTTTATATAATGTGAGAATGATGGGTAATGCATGAGCAGTAGAGAGTTTTGACTTATAGGAATGGGGGAAGGAGAACTCACTTTTGGTTGGGGTTCTTATGGAAGGCTTCTTGAGGGAGATAGAATTTGATCTGAGCTTTTCCCACATGAGTAGGGCTTGAAGAAACAGAGTTGTTGGAGGGATGGCATCATCTGAGTGTCGGCGTGTGGAATGCAGGAAGGACAGTAGCTCACTGGCGAGGAGGACTCTTCTAGGGGTGTGATGTGGGAGGTAATGCTCGAACTGTAGCTTGGGTTACCTCTGATGTTCCAGTGGTCTGCACGTGTCCCTGATAGAAATATTGAATATAACTTGTTGAATGCTTACTGTTTGCTTTCTCATTGTAAATAAAGAGCTGTACAAGTAATCCATTGTAACTTCTCATTCCTTCTACAGCATCCTAATCAAATGCTTTCCTGTTCTCTCTTCAGATAATTCCCTTCAACAGCCACTGGCTGTTTAACACAGTGCTAACTATTCCTATATTAAAGAGCTATCCCTTTTCTTTTAACTTTCTTTAGTAGATCCTACCAAAGATGGCATCATGTCTTGTTTTAGTCTTCCCTGGTCCAGGCTACATATTTCTAGTTCTTTGATTTATTCTATCAATGGTATCATTTTTAAACCCCTCTACATCTGGAATGCTATTCTCCAACATAGTCTACTTTATCAGTGATGCTTTTAAAATTTATTCTTCAGAATTGAATGTAGTATTCTAAATGTTGAGGAAACAGTGACCAGAGCTTTTAGTGACATTTGTACTTCTTAAAGTTAGCTAGATCAGCAAAGATTGATGAACTTCCTTTGTGAGTCTAGTCATTGTCTAAATTTTTACTCAGGTCAGCTTTATTCCTTATGTGGAAAAGCACATTGGGGGAGGGGTGACAAAGAAAAAATAATGATCATCACACAGATTGTTGTTTGGTTGCTGGTACCGCCAGCTTAAGTCCAAAAAGGAAACAATATCTTTACATGGTATGGCCGTATTAGAATAAACTCTCTGTGATGTTAACACATCTGTTATAGAACGGGTTGGAGTGGGATCTTGTTAAAACAGAGATTCCAGATATTTCCAGTTGTGAAAGTTTCAGAAACTTCAATCTTTAAAGTTAAAAGAGGTGACGATATTTGGATATAACGTTTGATTTTGGTAGTTGACAGTGGTAATTGATTTATAACTCATAGTTATGATATAGCTTTGTTTTACACAAATACAGTACTTTGTGGTTTATTCGTGGACTCTATCAATTTTATTTTTGCCATGGTCAGAAGTATTGATAAAAATTCCCAAAGATCATTAACTTATATTAACTAATCACTACATTTCTTCATATTTTGGCATTCTAAAGATTAGGACTACAGTTTGACTTAATTTTATAGTGTAATTTATTATTGAAAAGAGAAGTGAGCACAAGCCCCTAAACCAGGTGAGTAAAAAGCTTATTCACAGAAACAGTTCTATCCAAAATATGGAATCAGGGAATTCCCTGGCGGTCCAGTGGTTAGGGACTCCACGCTTCCACCGCAGGGGGCCCGGTTTCGATCCCTGGTCGGGGAACTCAGATCCTGCAAGCCGCGTGGCATGGCCTAAAATAAAGTAAAATAAAACTACAAAATACGTAATCAAATCATTTGTTGTCTCCTGAAACATCATCTTCCTAAAAAGCACATCTTCCCGTCTTGATCCACCTGGGCTGTTACCATCTCAGTAACTGGACAGTCACAATTTGGGGAACAGTAATTGTTTGGGGCAAGACTCGTCAACGGATGCTGAACTTCATGGGTGAAAGTGTGATGAGAAAGGGTGCTTACATGGTCTTAAAATATCACCACCACCCCCCTTGACCCCAAGAAAGGTACAGAGGGAAAACTAGTAATGTTACAGTGGAGAGACCTGGTAGATACAACTGTAGCCAGTGACCAGAGTTACCATCATCAGCAGTGAGATTTGGACAACATCATGTACCTTCTGGTATTTTTTAAATTGAAGTGTAGTTGATTTACAATATTTCAGGTGTACAGCAAAGAGATTCTTTTCCATTATAGGCTGTTACAAGATATTGAGTGTTGTTCTGTGTGCTATACAGTAGGACCTTGTTGTTTATCTATTTTTGTACATAGTAGTGTATATCCATTAATCCCAAATTCCCAGTTTATCCCTCCCCTCCCTTCCCTTTTGGTAACCATAGTTTGTTTTCTGTGTCTGTGAGTCTATTTTGTAAATACGTTCATTTGTGTCATTGTTTAAGATTCCACATGTAAGTGATACATGATATTTGTCTTTCTCTTTCTGAGTTCACTTAGAATGATAATCTCTTGGTCCATCCATGTTGCTGCAAATGGCATTATTTCATTCTTTTTTATGGCTAATATTCCATTGTATATCTGTGCCACGTCTTCTTCATCCATTCATCTGTCGATGGACATTTAGGTTGCTTCCATGTCTTGGCTATTTTTTTTTTTTTTTTGGTACGCGGGCCTCTCACCGTTGCGGCCTCTCCCATTGCGGAGCACAGGCTCCGGACGCGCAGGCGCAGCGGCCACGGCTCACGGGCCCAGCCGCTCCGCGGCACGTGGGATCTTCCCGGACCGGGGCACGAACCCGCGTCCCCCGCATCGGCAGGCGGACTCTCAACCACTGCGCCACCAGGGAAGCCCATTGGCTATTTTAAATAGTGCTGCTGTGAACATTGGCGTGCGTGTATCTTTCGAATTAGAGTTTTTGTCTTTTCTGGATATATGCCCAGGAGTGGGATTCCTAGATCATATGGTAACTCTCATTTTTAGTTTTTTAAGGAACCTCCTTACTGTTCTCCATAGTGATGTGCCTTCTGGTATTGATGTACTTAGCAGGTCCCAGCATTGCTTCTGTGGTGCCTGTCAAAGTGCATAACCTGAATTTAGTCATGGGGAAGCATTAGACAAACCCAGATTGAGGGACGTTTTACAGAATAACTGCCCAGGACTCTCCAGGTGTCAGGGTCACGAGAGACAAACCATCCCCAGTTGGAGGAGGCGTGACAACTGCAGTGTGTGATCCTGGACCTGAAAAAGGACCTCACGGGGGCAGTTGGGAAGAAATTTGTGTAAGGTTGGCTCTAGATTATTTTATAAATCTTGTGTTGATGGTTGATTTCCTGGTTTTGATCATTGTAACTGTGGTTTTTATCATTTGGGGAGGCTGGGTGAAGGGTACACGGGAGTTCTTTGTACTGTTTTTGGAACTTTTTGTAAGTGTGGAAATTCAAAATGAACTTAAGTAACAACAACAGAAACTCAGAAATTCAGACTCTCATGCTTCTACTTCATGACGTCTCTTTTGATTGGTCAAGGGGCTGGTTTTCTCTGCTTCTTAAATCTCCACTGTGATCTGGATAGCTGAGGTTTCTAAATAAGGGATTTTGGAATAGTGAGGCATTGCCGTATTGGATTGCAACTACAAGTTGAAAGGTTTTGTTTAATTAATTAATTTACTTATTTATTTTCGTACAGAGCTGTAATTACATCTTTGGGTTTCCAATGGCTCTGTAGGTTATTTGAGCATTACTGTTAGAGCCACCAGAATCCTTAGCTGGAAACTTAGCTCTGTAATTAATTTACTGGTTTGTTTCTGTTTTTATTATCATGTTCTACATTCAGGTTAGTCCCATGGATTCTTCTGCTGTGTATCATATATTGTTGAATTTCATATTTGTTGGTTGTCTTTTAGGAAGAGCTGATTTTTGTATAAAAATGTTTTACTTAAAATTAAAATAACATGCTAAACATCTTATTTTTCTTCTCAGAAAAGACAGTCTGGAGTTTTTATAAATATAATGAATAAGTAAACTTACACTGGCATAAGCACCAAGTGGTGACCTTTTATTGGGTAATAATTAGAATGGAGGAAATTAATACATTGGGAAATGTTTCTGTTACCAGGAGCAGTTGTTAATGTATGACTCATAGATTCTTAAGTCTAGGAGAAACTTGACGAGACTGTTTTGACCAGTGTGGGAGAGGAAGAAAACGTGGACTTGGTATTTGGAAGACCTACTTTTGCATCCCAGATTCATCACTGATTATTATTGTGTCTTGGACAGGTCGTTTAACTCTTGAGCCTTAAGTTTTTCATCTGTAAAACTGTAATGATAATAGCACCTTTCAAAGTTATTGTGAAAGTTAAATGAAGTAGCGTACAATGTACCTGGCCTAATGTGGGCATTTCATATATGCTGGCTCTGTTCTTTCCTCCAGCTGGGCTTATAACTGTGCCTTCTGAAACTGATGAGATTCTGCTTTGCTTATAAATACCTACAAAAAGATGATAGCGTATGTTAGTCATCTCTACTGGTATTTCCCAGGTCTTTTTGTTTGGAAGTTTCCCCACATCTATCCCAGAGAAATTATTTTCTTTTATGTGTTAGTGACATTGGCTGTTACTCCAAAATATGTCAGACAAGTGTCACTCATTTGCTACTTTCCTTGGTGATTTAGTCTTCTTATCTGAAATCATTTGATACAAATAAATATTAAATTTAGAAGAAAATTTTATGAGACAAAGGCACAAGATGTCCAGACATTTGAAGTATTTCCATAGTTTCCTTTCAAGTTTCAGGTTTCACTTGGCATTTTGATCCTCTGAGAAGGGCCAGTTATTCCCATGGTTGTGTGAGTGAACATCCTTGTTTTTATGAGTTATACACGGAAGTGTTTAGGGCTGAAGGGGCATGTCTGTAACTTACCTTCAGATGGTCAAGAGAAAATAATGTGTGTGTGTGTGTGTGTGTGTGTGTGTGTGTGTGTGTCTATATATAGAAGAGGGGAGAGAGGGACGGGGTGAGAATGACATAGCAGCCGTGACAATATTAACAATTGGTGAGTTTGGGTGAAGGGAGCTCTGTGTGCTTCTCTTACAGCTTCTAAGTTTAAAACTATCTCAGAATTATACTGGATTGAGTTATATTCCTGTACCCTGAGGAGATGTAAGCCAGTGACATTTTTCAGAGGGAGGGAGGTTGGAGGCACCTGGGTCAGCATAGAGGAATAATTAGTAAGTGAGTAACTGAGTAAGTGGTCACTCACTGGCAAAAATTTAGTTGTTTAACCTTCTTTTCTTAGAACAAAATTTTTTGGCAGAAGGTCCTATATAGAGAGTAAGCTGCTGCTTTATCAAAGCAGAAAAGACTGCTTGGGAGCAAAATCAGATGCTAAAAAGTAAATAATTTTTTAAAAAAACATTTACAAGTTGTATACAAGGATAAGCAAAAGGTAGAAAGCAGAAATATTAGAACTTTAAAAATTATCCGGTTGTCAGATAATCTTTCTTCTACCTGAGAGATACTTTAGTTTTCTATAATTAGCACTCTATCCTACTAGCTAACAGATATTAATTTATCCTTTATTTCAAACTGCTATATGATTTCAAAGTTAATATTTTGTATTCTTAATAAAGATTTATATGATGTTTATTATTTTACCCTTCAAAAAGCATCTTGTAACCAAAAAAAAAAAAAAAATTTAAACCCTTTCTCTTTTCTTTCATGTCACTGATGACATCTCTTTTGGAAACTCAGAAGCCAGCCAAAGGTAAGAGATTTGGTTTATTATGTGATGATTGTAAAGGTCTTATGGGCATATTTTTGAAGTACTGGTAGTTTTCTTCTCAAAAATAAAACTATTTTTTCTGGCATTTTTATAAAAAATAAAAGTAATGCAAGTTGTCGTCCTGTTCATAAATCCACAGCCATTTATTGGTGTTAGAGGTTTATAGAAAAGCTGTATTTGTACTTTGACCAATTCCGTCCAGTCTCCTGGCAACTACAACACAGATTCCTTTTGTGCCCCGCTGTTTGCCGTGGATTGGCTCGAAACTGCTCGTTCCATACTGTGGTCAGAACCATAGCAGGCAGGCTCATCCATGTTGCTCCTGGGACAGCTGCGGACACAGTCTCAGGCCAACAGAAACCTGCCCTGGCCCACAGCTTCCTCAAGGGAATATGCCCAGATTCTAAAGAAACTTTGGTGGGGTGGGTCAGTTCCTGTATCTCTTAGGGAATGCAGTTGTGCTGTATTATTGAATTGATCATTCTCTGGAATTTTCCAGGAAATTTAGATTTTTATCTACATTCTTGGAGTTTGGTTTAAGAGTCCGTGGTTGAACTGTAATTCCATTCTCTATTATTGTTGCTAAAGTATGTATAGACTTGTCTGTTGGGACTCTGAATGATTTAAAAAAAAAGTTTAATATGGCACTGACTTCTTTATGTATGCAGAACTAATTTCATTCATTTTATCTTTTCTGTGAAAAGATGCCAGATTATTTTTGTTTTCTTAATTTTTGATGGAGCAGAGGCTGGAGATTGCAGTAAAAATGTGAGGAAGCATTACATGACTATTTAAAAACTATTCCTGTTTTATTTAATACAGCTGTATCTTAACGTTTCGAGAAAATGTGTTGACGTAAAAAATATGGAAGGGCCAACACCACATTATTAACATGGTGGTTCCCTCTAAGGAGAAAATGCTTGGTGAATGGGAAACCTTTATTCCTTATGTTTTGGTGTTATTTGACTTGTTATAATGAATGTGTGTTTCTTCTCTGTTACTTAAAAGTTTTTTTTTTTCCTTAATTTTAAAGGAAAAATGTTTATTTAGGAAGAAAAGGGCTTGTCTGCTTTAGGAAATCTGTGGCTGGAAGGTACCTGTAATAATTTACAAAGTTCCTGAAACTTAAAGAGGACCATTCAGTGCTGTTAGTAAAGAAGAACTAAGCATTCCTGGTTCCCAACTTTGTACCAGGCTGTGGCACCTTCCTGTAACTGGGGAAGAGAGCGAATCCAGCCTGTGGCGAAGGGCCTGGTGGGGAGCAGACAAAGGGCTCAAAGGCTGGGTTCAGCTCCCAGCTGCCCACCTGCTGGTCACCAGCTTCTTGACTTCATTGTACCCCAGGGCCTCCCGTGTAGTATCAGCCGTTGGTGCGATTACTTTAATGGTGGCTTCTCTACTGGAATTGAGAACAAGAATTGTGAAAGAACGCCCTGAATTTAAAAGAGAACGAAAAGAAAGGAAAAACCCGCAGTCGTAGGAAGAGGAGTGCCATTTAGAGCCTGATCTCTGAGATGTGCACACAGATGGACTGTTCAAGTGTGAGCTAAGCTTCCAAGCAAAGAGTCAGGATGGTGTCCACTAAACCTTGGTAAGAGCAGAATCAAATCAAGTGCTGAGAGATGAGAGCTGAACGCCAGAACAGAAGAAACTTAATTTGAGCCTCACATCTTATTTCATCTCTCCCTGCTGACTAGTGTAGCTGGAAAAGCAGCCCCCGCTGGAGGTTTTGACCCACCACCTTCCATCTTCCTTCTTCTTTTCCTCCTCTCTCTGTTGGAGAATTGCTAACACAGGGAGCCACCACTATTGACAGACACACGTTTAACTCTGGAAAAATGTTGAGGATTAGTAGTGTACCACGTAGTGCTGAGGCTGCGTGGATGGCTTCTGGGCTCCAGGGTTCCCACCTCCTCCAGGGTGCTGTCCATCACTGGGCTTCTGCCTGCCTTTTTGGCCTTGCTTCCCCATCACTGCCCCAGGCCAGGGGACAAATGCCTCGTGCCACTGTTTTGCACAAAGATGTGAGGGTTGTGATCCTTCCTTGCTCTAAAGGTGTTTCTAGCCAGTTGCCCTTTTGGTTGCCCCCAGGGCCCCTAGCCACTCACGGAGCTGTTTTCCCGCTGCGCTCCTGGGGTTGCTCTTAGCTTTGCAGCCATCCCCTCCTGCAGCGATTTGGCCTGTGCCCTCCCTGTGGTCCCCACCTCACGCCGCACCAGTCTCACTGCAGCTGTTTTTCAGGGATTCTCAGTTTCTGGTCCAGGTATAAGCGAGCAATCTTGCTTTCAAACACTTGCTCTCCTTTCCCCCCCGCCCCGCCTTTTTTTCCCTTTTAGGCTCTTTCCCTCCCTCTTTCCATCATTTTGCGTTAACTTCAAGTAGAGGTGAATATAGGCATGTATACTTAATTTACCATCCTAATCTCATTTCCTTTTTTAAAAAAATGTAACTCTTAGACCTCTGGTCCATATGATAGCCTTGTGAGTTCACACAGAAACATTCTTCTGCCAACTCCAAACTCATAGCAGGGACACATAAGACATTTTAAAATATTAAAATCATGTCATTATATTCAAAAACAACATATGTCACTGCAGGGACTAGCAGCAGGCTGGGGCTGAAGCAGCGTATTTACTGGGTTTTTGGAAGATTGGAGGTTCAGCCCTTGCAGACTAGAGGGGACCCTGTGTATGGTGGAGGACCAGAGAAGCTCACCATGTGAAAACTGATTTGGGTGAGGCTCCATCAGGAAAGAAGGCTTAAAAAAAGATTTTGGGGGCTTCCCTGGTGGCTCAGTGGTTAAGAACCCGCCTGCCAATGCAGAGGACACGGGTTCGAGCCCTGGTCCAGGAAGATCCCACATGCCGCGGAGCAACGAAGCCCTTGCGCCACAACTACTGAGCCTGCGCTGTAGAGCCCGCGGGCTGCAACTACTGAGCCCATGTGCCACAACTGCTGAAGCCCACGTGCCTAGAGCCTGTGCTCCACAACAAGAGAAGCCATGTGAGAAGACAGTGAGAAGCCCACGCACCACAACGAAGAGTAGCCCCCGCTCGCCACAACTAGAGAAAGCCTGCGCACAGCAACGAAGACCCAATGCAGCCAAAAATAAATAAATAAATTTAGGGAAAAAAAATATATATATATAAAAGAATTTCTGGCCACCAACATCGAGCCAATTTCTGTGTTAAGCAGGAGGGAGTTAGAGACATTAGGCTTTGGAAGGACCCGAATCTGGGCTTCAGTAGCCGGGAGTGGCAGTGTAGCTGTTCATGTGAAGGGGGGCCAAAGGGGGAGGAGAAAAACAGCCAATCACGTAAGCCATGAAATGCAAACTCCCAATTCAGATGTCCATGCAAACGAACATATGAAGCACAAGAGGAAAACTGTCATCAGGAAGTGAGGCAACAAACTCCCAAAGTGAGAGTTTGAAATGCAAACTGAAATGAATTTAAAAACACTTAAAATCCTTAAAAAGACTAAATTGTAAAACATGAAATCCAAAAAATTAAAAATATAATCGGTGAAAAAGACTTTTGAAAGAAAGTAAAAAAAAAAAAAAGTAATTTAGAAAGTAGTAAAATAAAAGATCAAAACAAAAAGTTTGTGATATCCCATGAAGTAGCAATATGTATTACTAATATTTCCAATGTATATTCCTTCTACTTTTTATGTATGTCGATTTTTGTACTAATATGAGATCATGGTCCGGACTTTCATAGCTTTTACATTAATGTATGAATCTTAGTCTTCTGTGCTCTTGAAGCTACATAGTATCGACCATGGGCATGTTATAGTTTATTTAAAGAATTTGCATTCTCAACATGCTGTAGTAATCATCTTTACATTTTATTAAAAAAAAACTTTGTTTTCTTTGATGAGAAAAGAATGTAGAGAATACATAAAAGCATAAAGAAGAAAACAAAGATACCATTAATCTTATTGTGCAGTAATAAGCTTTTATATATGTAACTGTGTGTGTGTCTAATAGCCATCATATTATACATATTGCTTTGTAACCTCCTTTTTCACTTAACATTGTGAAAAGTTTTCCATGTGAAATAAAGATCTATATCATCTATAGGGTGCCTACTTGCCTATTGTAAGACTGTACCATAAATAACTAACCTCCATTGTAAGACAGGAAGTTGTTTTTATTTCAGTGTTACGAACAATGTTATCAGTGTTATGACATTGTTATAACATTATAAGTATGTTACAGTTTTGTTCTTAATACAAACTTTATTGTTTTTGTTTTTCAACAGGTATTTGCATACGATCATTGTTTCTGGTCTATGGATGAATCTGTCAGAGAAAAGTATGCAGGTAAGAGTCCAGCATCCTATTAACTACTGATAATATAGAAAGGTGTTTCAGTATTTTTCCTATAAAGTATCATAGTAGTATTTTGTGTAATTTTAAAAACTACATAGAGAACTTCCTCCAGTCTTTGCTATTAGAGTTTTAACGTTGATTGGGAAATGGGAGATTCATGGTGCACTGTTGTGGGTATAAGATGATAAAGGTAGATTAATAGGTGAGGTTGTCTTACATGCACCCCTGGGCCTTACACGCGACCATAGCACACAACAGCTACGAAGATTCCCTTAGATGTTTGTAATATGGTCTAGAGAGGCAGCTTGGTGTAATGAAAGAACTCTAGCCAAGGAGGAAAGGAAACCTTGAGCTTAATCCAAGCTCCACTCCTGTCTCTGACTTTCAGTAAATCACTTAGGCTTTCAGTGTCCCTTTTCACTCTTTTTTTTTTAAATTTTATTTTTGGCTGAGGTGGGTCTTAGTTGCAGGATCTTCGTTGTGGCATGTGGGATCTTTCATTGCGGCGCACAGGCTCTTCACTGTGGTGCGTGGACTTCTCTCTAGTTGTGGTGCCGGTCTCCAGAGCAAGCGGGCTCTTTGTTGTGGCATGTGGGCTTCTCTCTAGGTGAGGCACACGGGCTCAGTAGTTGAGGCATAAGGGCTCAGTTGCTCCGTGGCACGTGGGATCTTAGTTCCCCGACCAGGGATCAAACTTGCATCCCCTGCATTGGAAGGTGGATTCTTAACCACTGGACCACCAGGCAAGTCCCCTTTTTCCCTCTTTAATGGAGAGGAATATGCCATGTTCTCTCTAAATTTGCTCTGGGAGTCTATTCTTTTATTCTCCTCAATGATGACTGTCTCAAGCCCCTTTTCACTACAAGTTTAAGACTACAGCGACAGCCAAATTAAAAAAAAAAATCTAAAATAAAAAAGACTACAATGATAACCATATATTTCCTTTATTCCTAACTGCTTATGACACCCGTTTCTAAGCAATCTTTTAAATATTGGCTGTCATATTGTATTGGCCTTTATCATGAAAAACAGTAGTACTACGGCCGTTTCCAAAAGTTAAGGTTAATTTGGGCTGGCTTGCCCAATGATAACTATAAGGATTGCTGCAGAATCAGAAGTGTGATGAGGATGAATTGATCTGGTAAATGAACCAGAAAGTGAGACCTAATGGAATGCTGTTTATAGCATTCAAAATGTAACAAGCTTAACAGCATCCAGTTCTTTCATATTATGTTCAGGACCCAAAGAGGTTGAATAACTTGTCAAGGTCACGTTTGGTTATTGACATATTTAATTTAGCCTGTGGAGGGGAATTGGACCCTACTATTTATGTCCGTGGTTGAAAGCTAGAAGAAATGTCCCAGACCTTCCTTCCTCTCCCAGCTGGTATGTATTGTAGACCCTGTAATTAAACATTATCACTGAGGAAAAGGAGAGGGAATTGATACATATGATTATTTTGAACTTTAGTACACACTGAATAAAGCATTGGCTGAGTGGCACATAGTTAAATTCAGGTCCACCTAGGTCCCAAGTATACATTTCAGATACTTATAATCACTGTTTATAAAATTAGCAGTTCATTTTTTTTTTTTTGGCCGGTGTTGATTCAAGTTCATATTATCAGGAACTTTTCACTCATTTTCTGTTATGTGCTAACTAGAAATATCTGAAAGACATAAGCCTTTGGAAGCATTCATCAAGTTTAAAAATCTTGTTTGGTAGATAAACAAGCTGAGAAAAAAAGTGCATTTTTGAGAGTTTTGTTTGTTTGTTGTTGTTTTAATTGTTCATATGTAGTTTTGGCTGAAAACATCCTACCTTTTTCTCCGTCATTCTTTCAGGTCAAGATGATGTTTTCAAGTGCCTTGGGGAGAATATCCTTCAGAATGCTTTTGATGGCTACAATGCATGTATCTTTGCCTATGGACAGACTGGTAATTGTTAAATAATCTGGTTTTTTTTTTTTTTAACTTTAAAGATCCTAACAAAGAAAATACCAAAAAGAATACATATTGCTAGCATCTTATCAGTTGTGATTGATAAAGGGGTGTTTTGACTTCTATACTTCTGTGGTCAACAGGAAAGAAATCTATTTAAAGTGAAGGAGTCACTTTTATAAGGGTATATCGTATAGCTTGTCCAATTGAAAACTTTTTTTTTTTTTTTTTTTGCGGTACGCGGGCCTCTTACTATTGCGGCCTCTCCCGTTGCGGAGCACAGGCTCCAGATGCGCAGGCTCAGCGGCCATGGCTCACGGGCCCAGCCGCTGCGCTGCACGTGGGATCTTCCTGGACCGGGTCACGAACACACGTCCCCTGCCTCGGCAGGCGGACCCTCAACCACGGCGCCACCAGGGAAGCCCCAAAACCTATTCTTCATGGAAAAATGGTTATGATATTTTCAAGACTTGTTAGGACTATGAGTGATTTAATTAAATTTAATTAATTAATTAAATCACTATGAGTGATTTAATTTTTTCCTCTCTATTTTCCTATGCTTTCTAAATTTTCTTTAATGAATATGTGTTTTTGGTACATAGGAGAAAATGATTTTGTAGTAGAAAAAGAAGATGACTCTGATTTCTACACTGTTGCCAAAGGGAGGTGGTAGTAAGTTAATTTGCTCTGGGGCCTGTAGGGATAACGTCCATTTCTTATGCTGTGATTAGTGGCTGGAAGCAGGCACATAGTATTCATCATATGGATCTTTCCAGTTCAATTTCAGGAAACTATTCTGACCTCACAATTTTTCAGTCATTTTAGGTCTTTTTTTTTTTTTTTTTTTTTTTTTTTAAGTATGATGAAAGTTAAAGAGGTTTTTATTTTCTTCCTAAAGGATGTGTACTTTTGACTTCTACATGTATAATCGGAAAGCTTCTCTGCTTACTAGTGTCATCATTATATTTGGGTATATTCCTTATTTGGGGCATTTTACTAAGTGCTAGGATTTTATTATGAGCAGTGGAAAAAGAGGGCTGCGTGTTTAAACTTCTCAAGGAGACAGTAATAACTATGATTTCCATTTTTTAGGATCTGGGAAATCTTACACCATGATGGGCACAGCTGACCAACCTGGATTAATCCCAAGACTTTGCAGTGGACTCTTTGAACGAACCCAGAAAGAGGAAAACGAAGAGCAGAGTTTTAAAGTAGAAGTGTCCTATATGGAAATTTACAATGAAAAAGTTAGAGACCTTCTTGACCCCAAAGGGTAAATGACTTTGAGACTTTAATGTTGTGGTATCATGGACTAAAACAGACTTAATAAACCGGCTTAAGTGAAATGTTGTATACTGAACTTGAGTAGAGAGTTATTTTTCTAGTTTTTAGTTATATTAAGGGGTTTCCTGCAGCCAGTTCTGGGCTTTTGAACTAGGGCTGAGATGGGGCAGGGAAGCATGGCTGAGCAGCAGCATGTATTTGGGTTATACCGTATCTCGCAGATATATCCGAAAGCACAAACAAAAAATATGTATTGATAGTTAAGTTACTGAATATCAGTGTAACTGGTATCCTTAATCAAGTAGAGTGTTTCTTGTTTGTTTTAAGCCAAGAAATTTCAAATGGAATTCATCTGTTTGCAGGCTGTGACATAGTCAGAAATAGTGAAACCTGGACTTCAAGATAGTTCATTTTCATGATTCTCAAGGGGAAAAAGTGTCCAATTTTATGGCATAGGCTTTGAAAGAGAAGTGGCTTTAAAGTATTAGAAAGACTTCAAGAATGCTGTCCTCAGCCTGCAGTCATAACTGAGGCTAATGAGGAAGATAAGGGGTGTCTGAGGAAATTTGCGCATTGCACAGAGTTCTCTGAGTTCAGACTTTAAGGAAGTGCAACAATGGAGAGAAAGAAACAGATAAAGACCACAGCCTGTGGCTTATTGCTGTAAGAGCAGTATTTGGAAGGTCAAAGAGCCACGTGAGCTGAAGCTTATAGAAAGTGCGGAGGACGGCGAGGGTGCATCTAGTTACGTTGGGATGAAGAGGACGATCAAGGAAAGCTGGTCTCAGAAGCAGTGGGTCACAGTGGCCCTCAATCAAGAGAAAACTAAACCTGTCAGCTCCTCACCGGCATCTATTTTCTTTAGCAAAGATAATGATCTGCTGGCCTTTCATATGATGCTGAATTGGCACTTAGTATTTCTTCCCTTTTTTTTTTTTTGCGGTACGCGGGCCTCTCACTGTCGCGGCCTCTCCCGTCGCGGAGCACAGGCTCCGGACGCGCAGGCTCAGCGGCCATGGCTCACGGGCCCAGCCGCTCCGCGGCATGTGGGATCTCCCAGACCAGGGCACGAACCCGTGTTCCCTGCATCGGCAGGCGGACTCTCAACCACTGCGCCACCAGGGAAGCCCTTTTTTTTTTGGCTGTGCCACGCAGCTTGCGGGGTCTTAGTTCCCCGACTGGGGATCTAACCCGGGCCCCTGGACCGCTAGGGAATTCCCGGCCCTTAGTGTGTGTTTGTTTTATTTTTGGCTGTGTTGGGTCTTCGTTTCTGTGTGCAGGCTTTCTCTAGTGTGGCGAGTGGGGGCTACTCTTCGTTGCAGCACGCGGGCCTCTCATTGCGGTGGCTTCTCCTGTTGCGGAGCGTGGGCTCTAGGCGCACGGGCTCAGTAGTTGTGGTGCACAGGCTTAGTTGCTTCGCGGCATGTGGGATCTTCCTGGACCAGGGATCGAACCCACATCCCCTGCATTGGCAGGCGGATTCTTAACCACTGCGCCACCAGGGAAGCCCCGAGCACTTAGTGTTTTTATACAGAACTTTACTTAACATTTATCGAGTGATCACTGTATGCCAGACACTATGCAGTCATAGGTGAAGAGCCCAGTGTGGACAGAATGGGAGTTTTGGAAACAAATAGTTATGAATCAATGCAATAATGCTTTTAAATCGTGAAGGAGGCTCACGCAAAATAGGTGAGAGCAAAGAGGGAGTGACTGCCTTTGCCTGGAGGAGAAGGGAAGATTCTACAGAGAGTGCTTGATAAATTTGTACTGAGTAGTAGTTTGTCCACTGAGAAGCTGGGTGGGAACGACTCAGGCATAGGGGACAGACAGCCTGTGCCAGAGCACGGAGGTGTGGAGAAATCAGAGGTTTGGAAAGTGACTCAGCTGTCCAATGGGGCTGAAGGGCAGCATGGACAGATGTTGAAACAGGGAACCAAAGGAAGTCCAGAGGGAGGAAGGTTGTGGCCTAGGTACCCACATCTTGCTAAAAATTGTGCCCCTGTACTTTTTCTGGCCCTGCCTTGAATCCTTTTTCTTGCACCTTCATTTCTGTGAAAAGCATCACTTTCTTTGAGATCCCAGAAATTCCTACTCTTTCCAGAAATTCTTAGCTGACTTCATTCTCATGTTTTATATTCCACAGTGCTTGTGTGAATAGCTTGAACTTTACTATGTACAATTTGCTAATAGTCTTTAGTAATATCTTACATGTTTGTCTTGTGTATAGTTTAGTAATTGACAGCATGGGCTTTGGAATCACCTGGCTCTGGATCTAGGTCCTCTGCTTGTTACCTGTTGGGCAAGGCAAGTTCCTTATGCTTTCTAGGCCTCATTTGTACAGAAGGGATGATAACGTTACATAATATCTCAGAGGGCTGTTGTGAAGATAGACTGGGTTGATAGACCTGAGGTCTTAGAACATTTACTAGCACATAGTAAGTGCTCAATAAATGTTAGCTGTTGTTGTCTCCTCCATGAAAGTTTCTCGAGGATTTTTGTAGTGTTTCTGAAGAGCCAAAGTGAATGGATTAAAAACTCTGAAGGTGATTCCTTTTCAGCGAAAGATTATTTGAGAGAACCTAGTTATTTTATTCAAGTATTGATTTTATTAATTCACTGCCTACTATGTGTAGTAATATAATTGTTTTACTCGAGATAATGCAGTATACACTATCTTTAAGAAAAAGGGAAATATGAAAGGAAAAAAGTTGTAATAGTTCTGATCTTTGGATATATTCTAAGTCGAATATTCTATATGTATTTTATATACAGTTTTATAGTAGTAAGCAAAGTTTTGGTGGTTGATCCTAGGGTACTGTAAGATTCCAAATCATTAGAAAATAATGTTACATAAAACAAGAATCACTTGTAATCTCACCATCAATAAATATTCTTTTTAAAAATTGTAATGTTTAGGGAATTCCCTGGCGGTCCAGTGGTTAGGACATGGTGCTTTCACTGCTGTGGTCCGGGTTCAATCCCTGGGCAGGGAACTAAGATCCTGTAAGCCGCGGCGCAACCAACAAAAAGAGTTGTAATGTTTAGATTTTTTTTTTTTTTTGCACGGTACGCGGGCCTCTCACTGTTGTGGCCTCTCCCGTTGCGGAGCACAGGCTCCGGACGCTCAGGCTCAGAGGCCGTGGCTCACAGGCCCAGCCTCTCCACTGGCATGTGGGATCTTCCCGGACCAGGGCATGAACCCGTGTCTCCTGCATCGGCAGGCGGACTCTCAACCACTGCGCCACCAGGGAAGCCCCTAGATTTTTTGAAGGCTTTTTTGACATAGAATCAGTCATCAACAAATATTCTTAATAATTTTTGGTTTATATCATTAAGTATGCTATATGCTCTAGGTTTCTGTCCGGTGCCCTCTACTGGTTTTATTAGTTCCTTGTTTGTAAGAGGTTTATTTATTTTTTTAATCATGAATGAGTATTTAATTTTATTGAATCATTTTTCAGTTTATTGAAATCATTTATTGAAATGATCATGTATTTTTTTTTCTCTTTAGTCTCATTGTGGTAAAGAGCATGAATCTTTTTTTAATGTTAAAACAACCTAGCAGCCCTGGGACAGTCCAACTTTATGTTTTTAAATCACTGTTAGATTCAGCCTGTTGTCTTTATTTTTGGCTGTTTATATTCGTTTGTCTTTATTCATGATTGAGATTTGTCTGTAGTTTTCTTTCTTTTGCACAGTTAACATTTATTGAGTTTCTGCTCTTTGTGCCACATTCTGTGATCTGACAAGTAGATTGTTTGTATTTATTTGACTCTGCATTCTTTGTGGTAGTAGACATCCCACAGTGTACCCTTTTGAGTGATGTGATATTTTACCACATTATGAAGTTTTTCTTACTAGTCAAGATCTTAAATTTTGGTTTAAATTCTTCTGGGATCAAGTCTGTTTGTTCTATTTATGTGGGATCTTTGTTGAATTCAGTATATATTTTTATGGCGCATGGCTGAGTCCTTTTAAACAGGTAATTGTTGAAAAATTGATTCTTTTGTTTTTACTGAACAGAAGCCGTCAAACGTTAAGAGTCAGAGAGCACAGTGTGTTTGGACCCTATGTCGATGGACTTTCGAAACTGGCTGTCACGGGCTACAAGGTAACAACATCCTTTGTGTGAACTACTAAAATTCACTGTAGCAAATTTTGTTGTTGTTGAATTTGTGATCTTTTTCTGAAATAAAAAAAATTATGATAGCATCACTTAATAAGTCACAAAAAAAGTTTGTAATAAAGTTACAAAAATCTTCATTAAAAAGCTTTGGGGGGCTTCCCTGGTGGCGCAGTGGTTGAGAATCCGCCTGCCGATGCAGGGGACACGGGTTCGTGCCCCGGTCCGGGAAGATTCCACATGCTGCGGAGCGGCTGGGCCCGTGAGCCATGGCCACTGAGCCTGTGCTTCTGGAGCCTGCGCTCCGCAACGGGAGAGGCCACAACAGTGTGAGGCCCGCATACCGGAAAAAAAAAAAAAAAAAAAAAAAGCTTTGGGTCAGTTTAATTTTGAGAGAAGGTATACATATTTGCAAGGCATACCTATTCATCTATTGTGAGACACATTTTTTCTTTTTCTTGTGGTACGTGGGCCTCTCACTGTTGTGGCCTCTCCCGTTGCGGAGCACAGGCTCCGGACGCGCAGGCTCAGCAGCCATGGCTCACGGGCCCAGCCGCTCTGCGGCATGTGGGATCTTCCCGGACCGGGGCACGAACCCGTGTCCCCTGCATCTGCAGGCGGACTCTCAACCACTGCGCCACCAGGGAAGCCCCATTTTTTCCATTTTTATGAGCTCTAAAATTGTGATATTCCTTACGATTGTATCTTGAAATGATAAATGGCAGTATTTTTTTCTTCTGTAGTAGTACATAAAATATTGATGTTGCTTTTGATTTTGTTGATTTAATGAAATAAAATATGAATTGAGTAGTTGGAATTCAAAGCCTGTTTCTAATTTGAGAGAATCACTCATTTACCTTTAGTTACTAGTTCTCTTCATTTTCAAACTTCACAGTTATGTTTTGTGTGAATCCGTTAGACTTTCCTCGTTGGGGAAATTTGGGTTGGGTGAGCTGTGATGTAATATACATTTAATTAAGAGTCAGGGACTGTTGATCTGGTGACAGTCGTCTCATATGACTCCTATATGACTCTGGATTGTTTACTCTATCTCACCAAGCCTCTTTGTCCTAATTTTTAGAATGGAAATTAGTTTTATTGTCTTGACTATCTTTTAAGGTAGATTCATTAGTTTCTTTGTTCATTAATCACATTCTATCATTTGGTCAACAATACTTCATTTAGTAAACATTATTTACTACATTTAGTAAACATTTATTGAATACCTGTTATATGCCAAGCATTGTGCTAAGTGCTGAAGAAATAAAAAAAAATGAATGAGGTGGTCCATTCCCTCAAGATGCTTACAGATGTTATAAAGGTATTATAAAACAACATGATTTGAAGTGCAGTGAGAGATGCATTGTTCAGGATTCATGGTAGTTTGGAGGAGGAATACCTGACTTAAATGGATATGTAGGTGTCCAGGGAGGGTGGTATCCAGGAAAGCTTCCTGGAGGAGATCAAATGAGATAGTGCATGTGAAAAGTCTTACAAAACTCTACGGTATCATATAAATGTTAGGTATTGTTGTTTTAATAATGATATTTGAGAGCTTATTTTTGCAACAGTGGAGAGAGATCAAGATTTTTTTGAGAGCTCAGAGATTGCAAAGTATAAAAAGACATTTTATTCAAAAAATTAAAAGATTCAATAAAGAGTTTTATGTAGGAGACAACAGATTAAAGACCAATGAATGTCTAGATGATTAGAGACCAATGAATAAATGTAGGCTAGGGACTTCCCTGGTGGCGCAGTGGTTAAGAATCTGCCTGCCAATGCAGGGGACATGGGTTCAAGCCCTGGTCTGGGAGGATCCCACATGCCACAGAGCAGCTAAGCCTGTATACCACAACTACTGAGCCTGAGCTCTAGAGCCCGTGAGCCACAACTACTGAGCCTGCCTGCCACAACTACTGAGCCCGCATGCCACAACTACTAGAGTCCAAGCTCCGCAACAAGAGAAGCCACCCCAGTGAGAAACCCGTGCACCTCAACAAAGAGTAGCCCCCGCTTGCCGCAACTAGAGAAAGCCTGCACGCAGCAATGAAGACTCAATGCAGCCATATATTAATTAATTAATTAATTAAAAAACAAGAAACATTTATTTTTTAAAAATGTAGGCTAAATAGAATAAAGCTTTTTCATTAAGTGTCAGGATTGTAAGATTTAATGGATCTAAAATGGATTTGGAACAAATCTAGAAAATTGTAAATTTTACATTTTGTTGTTTTTCCATTCTGGTGCCAACTTCTACCTCTTTTTGCAATATTTTTACTTTGAGCCTTGTTATGTATCATGTTGAATTTGTCCTTAAATGTTATTCTTTTTCATTTATATAGGAAAATAGAATCTTATGATTTTCAAAGTTTTTCATATATATGTGTCAGGATTATGTTTGGCTGCATATAACTGAAAAAAATATAACAGGACTTAAGTTCTTTGGAATATGAATTATTATCTGTTTTGTTCCTATGTATCCTCAGTATCTTAAAGTGTGCCTGGCTTGTAGTAGGTGCTTTCCGTATTTATTAGAGTGAACAAATGAATGGATGGTGAGAGGGCTGGTATGGTACTCCAAAGCCGCTGTTAGGATCTAGATTCCTTCCAGCTTTCCACATAGAGCCAGGCCTTTAGCAATACCCTTATTCTTGTAGTTCAGGATGGCTCAGAACCAGCATGTGATGGTTTGCCTGTTCCCTTTAAGGTGAATTCCCAGGTGACTTTTTGTCTCATTCGCTAAAAGTTAGTCATATTGCCAGGCTGAGTTGCAAGGGCATCTGGGAAGTGCAGTCTCTTAGTTCCGCTGCAGTGTGCTCAGCTAGAGATGGGGTTCCTTTACTGAAAACAACAGGAGGCTGGATAAAGGAAGGCAACTAGTACACTCTCACAAGTACAGTATATGTTTCTTGTTCCTCATTAAAATCCTTGTAAGGCAGATGATGTCATAGCTGTATTGTTATTTATGAAACTAGATTTCAGACTGCTTAAGTAACTGTTTTAGAACTTATAACATTAAAAAAAAAACCCAAAGATCCCGTGATCTTTCAAGTGTATCATGCTGTCTCTGTTTTAGTTATAATGGCAATGAAGTAGTGAATCTGTGCAGAAAATTAGTCTCTTGATGTCCTCATTTTTTTAAAAACAGGTCTGGAAAGATATATACCAATGCGGTGATATAATGCTATGCCTGTGTGAAGGGGTTACAAATTATTTTTTTTGCTGTTTATTTATACAATCTAATTTGATTTAACAATTAACTTCTATTAGTATAATTAAATAAGCTAAAGTTTTTCAAATGTCTAGATGAGATGAGGATTGGCATGGCAGGTTTGTCCATCTTGTGGGACTTTAACATGCAGCTTCTAAACTTTTCTAATTCTTGGTCAGAGCTGCTGCTTCATTCTGCACCTACAGTAAATAATGTATTTTATTTGAGCTTTCAGAGATAGTACTGGCTATTGTACTCTATGGGGCATAATGTTCATCGAGAAACAATGTAAACTCCAGATGTGGTTGACTAAGTAGTGAAACTTGGAATGCATTTCATAGCATAGCAGAGTTTTAATGTTTATTAGATAATGAAATGTGTGTCTATGACTTGTTTCCACTTAGGATATTGAATCTTTGATGTCTGAAGGTAACAAATCTCGTACAGTTGCTGCAACCAACATGAATGAGGAGAGCAGCCGATCACATGCAGTCTTCAAAATCACCCTCACACACACTTTATATGATGTGAAGTCCGGGGTAGGTGTTCAGATACATGACCTTTTTTTTTTTTTTTTTTTAATTTCTAAAGTGGATCATGGTTTATCATATTCCCTTCAGGTATTAGATGACTTAAAGTCCTAGCCAGGCATGTGTATCAATTAGGACTCAGGACAAGAAACAGAAGCCACTCTAGGTAAACAGAAAGGGATTTAATAGAGGGAATTGGATGATTACAAAGGGGTTGGTACACCTTCTGAGGAGTGATTCTAGACTAAATCTCTAGGAATAACCTCCAGAAGAGCACAGATCTCATCCAGCGAGGATGGTACTACCCCTGAGGCCACCCCCAGACCTGTGAGTTCCAGGCACACCCCAGAGCTGTGATCCAAGATACAGGAGTCAGTGAGGCCACCTTCTTAGAGCCCTGGAAGTTGGAGAATGTGAGCTGGGATGCTTTCTTAGGAAAGCTCATATAGCCACACTCCTGCTTGCCAGCAGAAAAAAGCCAAAATGGGTGAGGGGGATGACCTCTACTTTGTTTCTGCCTTCTAAATCTTAAGCAAGAATATGTGATTGACAGAACCTAAATCACATCCTGACCCTTGGCTGCAAGGGAGTCTGAGAAATACACATTTTAGCTCTCCACCCTCTCCAAATAAAGGAAGTTGGAACGGAAGTTTTACAAGCTGATGGCCCATAGTCTCTGCCACAGCATTTTTTGAGCTTTAAACTCTGATGGCAAACTGTATAAGCTAATAATACTCTAGCTGATTTAGTGAAGTTTCTTTTGAAGTGTTACCTTCTGCTAAACAGCAAAGTGTTAGGAGTAAGTTATACTGGGGAACTTGTACTATAAGATTCTAGATTTGTAGAATAATTTTTTGAGCATTTGGACTTGAAGCTTATGAAAAATAACAGAGCCAGAGATGTGTATGCTTCTATCACACTGAAAACTTCTGTGTTGGCTCATACCTTTGTGTTTTCCCTCTTACTTTTTATGTGAACTTTTGCATATTTTATTACTACCCTCCAGTGAATCAATTTCAAATACCAGAAGCTAAAATGATCACCCTGGCAAATTGCTGTATTTTGGCAAGATTTTCGTTTGCTGAGAGCATATTTTTCTTCTTTTACCATCACAGCAAGATTAGTGCAACGACAAAAAGTTCTTTGTTTTCTATTTCCTTTTCAGCATAAAACAAAAACCATACTGACTTTTTTTTTTTAAGCCAGAAGTACTTTTGATTTGTGAAGCTTAATACCCTTTTGTTAGCAACATGTTTATTTATGGAAATAAGTATAAATGTATACTTTAAAGGAAAGTTTTAAAAAGTGATCCAGTCTATAGATTTTGGCATTGCTTTCCCACATTTCTTACATTGCTGCTGAAGTATAAACTATCTGTTATGTGTGTGATTTGATAATTGAACATTTTTGATAAGGGAAAATGTCAGTATGTATAATATCTTAACTAGAAAAATATGTAAATTTAATACCTGAAATTATGAAACAAGGGAATTATTATATGAATAATATGAAAAATTTTAGAAAGCATTGGGTCTTTGAGGGATCCTTCTGTTGTTTAAAAGTCAGATTTTTTTGTATCATAAGAAGTTCAAATATTTTCCCTCAGGATTATTGGTAAATATATATGAAATTTTAAGCATGGTTTCACATATTAAAATTTATACCTTATGAACAGTGCTTTTGTGTACTTCTCTGAGAAGATTTTGTTGGGTTCCCTTCAAAATGTACCATATTGGGGGGCACTGTTTTGTTTTGAGATAGTTTTCTGTCTGGATTCGTAGTCGTGTATAATTTTGTGTGTATCTACTACTAGATTGTGTAGTTTTCTTACACTGTTCTGTAGCAGCACAAATTAACTTTAAAATAACAACAGATATGCTTTAATAAAGGATTTAGATAATAAACGCATTCGGTAGAGATGCATCACTTTCTATATTCTGTAACTGTTTGTTAGTATTTGTCGATTTGCTTCCTAGACATCTGGAGAGAAAGTGGGCAAGCTGAGCTTGGTTGATTTAGCTGGCAGCGAGCGAGCGACGAAAACGGGAGCTGCAGGTGACAGGCTGAAGGAGGGCAGCAACATCAACAAGTAAGTTGTCCAGAAGCCTGCCTCTGTTGCTTCAGTGACTTAGTAGCCAAAAGGGGGAACTTCTGTAGTTATTGAAAGAATAGGATTCCGGAATGACTGAGGCTATAGAGAGTAAATAGTGTAGAATTTTTTTTCCACAGATATTTTTTAAGGGCCCGAGCCTGTTCTATGTTTTGTTGAGAGGCCTGCTGGGGCTGGGGAGCACACCCTCAGTCAAGTCCAAGGTTTCCCAAGGGCAGCCCTGTTGAGGTTCGGGGCCAGGGGATTCTTTGTCCCAGGGAGTGGTCCTATGCCTCCTAGGATGTTTCGTGGCATCCCTGACCTCCACCCACTAGATGGTGGCAGTACCTGCCATCTATCTCCCCAGCCCGAGTTGTGACAACGTAGATTATCTCCAGATACGGCCAGCGGCTCCCTGTGGGGACACAGTCACCCTCCAGTTGAGAGCCACTGGTCTAAGCTATAGAAACAAACAAAGATAATCGGAGTATCAGAGTCCAGCTGTGGATCTTGGCGTGGGTGTCAACTGTCTGAACAAACAGTTACGTGTACTGGCTACATTGGGCTTTCCTTTTTATGAGAGCTGTGGTGCTTATTTTATACCAAGATTTTACTTTACAAAGTAATATTTTGTGCACCAAGTCCTTCAGATGGTTATACATTTTCTTACCTTAAGCTAAACTGGTAGCCCCTTGGGGGCAGGAATCTTTTCCATCCTTGTGGCTCCCAGAAGGACACATAGCAAGACAGTCATCAGTAGCCAGCTGAAGACCATAGAACACCATCATCCGGATGCTATGCTATTATTTATTTATATATATATATATGAATGTTCTTGCCTTGTACTATGTTTTAGTTAATCATATTGTTTGTGGCATCCTTTCTTAAAGATATGTGGTATTTGTGTCATTATCTTGACCTAATGGTTTACAGCTTACTTTTTTTTTTTTTCTTTTACAAAAATGGAAAAAAAATTGAACTAAGCAATTTTATAGCTTACAGTAGTATTAGAGGGATATCAGCATTTAGAGTTTATGTGTTCTTAACCTGAGCAGCAAAATGCTGACAACAGTGCTGTTCTCGTGCTGGTAAAAAGGCATCTTGATGTTCAGTCTTTGTGCGAAAATGTGACATTTGATATACTCAGGTTTTTACGATTATTACGGTTTGTTGCACCATGCAGGTCCCTCACAACCCTCGGTCTGGTTATCTCAGCCCTAGCAGATCAGGGTGCTGGCAAAAACAAGAATAAATTTGTTCCATATCGTGACTCAGTTCTCACTTGGCTGCTCAAAGTAAGTTTTTCCCCCCTTTCTGGGATGCTCTTGGTGGTTGGTAAAAAGGAAGAATAAAGAGTAGACTATTTCTCCCAATTATAGTTTCCTACATCAGTGTTCAAATTTATAATCATTAGACTCTTACATGATGGTCCTAATTTTAATGGATTAAGCATGGGTTTCTTCCTGATTCACCAGGACCCGGAAGCAGGGGGGTTTGCGGCACACTGAATCGCACAATCGCCTCTGAGATTTGGGGACTAGAACAGGACCTAGTGCTGATCTGATAGCTGAGCGCGTCATAGGAAAGGGGTTTCCACTGTGTCCCAGACCCAGCTGGACTGCTCCATCCTTCTCACAGACTCCTTTTGTTTGATGGACATTTTGGATCTTCTTTTTCTGTCTAACTTCCAGACTACTCACGATCATTTTAATTTGGTTTCAGCTGCTTAAAGCTGTTGTTAAAAGATAGAGTAGAGCACACAGTCATTCACTGGTTAATTGAGTCAGCATGAATGAGAGAAATGGAAATGAGAAAGAAAAAGCCTGTATGAAGTGCTGTGAGGAGGATGTAAGGAAACGCTAGACACTCCTTGCCCTGTAATCACTCAGTCTAGTAAGGGAGAGAAGTTGTGTACACAGAATACTATAACACAAGTTGGTGACTCCATTAGAGAGAAGAAAATGGCACGTAATAGGAGTTTGGTGAAGAGAGAGACTATTTCCAGGTTTCTTCTAGTCTTTCGAGATTCCCTTTGGTCTTGATAGAGCTGGTGTGGTGGATTAGGTATTGGACTGGGAGTTAGAGGATATCAAATCTAGTGACAGTTTAACTCCTTATAAAGTTGCCAACCCGGCACAAAATATTTTACCTAATGCTCTTTTAAAAAATGTTTTTAAAATGAGAAAATAATTTTGTGAGCCCTGTTTAGTTGCGTGATGGCTTATTTTCTCAGTGATCAAGAATTTATTGAATACCTGTTACTCACTATGCTAGCGGCTGAGCATGTAAAGATGAGTTATGCGCAGGCGGCTTAGTAGAGAACACAGCTTTTGAGTTATTCCATGACATGTTTAGAGAACCATGTTTGTAAAGGGAATAGGGTTTTCTCCTAGTTTCTACACCCTCTCAAAGGCTTTACTAGTATTTGACTTTACTTTTTAAAACTCTACACAGTGTTTGAGCATGCTTTATTAAGTGAAATT
The DNA here is from genome assembly GCF_026419965.1 of Kogia breviceps. Lineage (NCBI taxonomy): Eukaryota > Metazoa > Chordata > Mammalia > Artiodactyla > Physeteridae > Kogia > Kogia breviceps. The sequence goes on along the minus strand of NC_081317.1, from coordinate 109,333,095 downwards.
TGCCACAGTAGAAAATCAGGTAGATTATTTCCTTTGGCCAAAATGCAATAAAAGTAGAAATTTAAGACTAAAGGATAGGGACTTCCCTGGTGGCACAGAGAGGTTAAGAATCTGCCTGCCAATGCAGAGAACACGGGTTCGAGCCCTGGTCCGGGAAGATCCCACATGCCGTGCAGCAACTAAGCCCGTGCGCCACAACTACTGAGCCTGCGCTCTAAAGCCTGTGAGCCACAACCACTGAGCCCGCTCGCCTAGAGCCTGTGCTCCGCAACAAGAGAAGCCACCGCAATGAGGAGCCTGTGTGCAGCAACAAAGACCCAACACAGGGCTTCCCTGGTGGCGCAGTGGTTGAGAGTCCGCCTGCCGATGCAGGGGACACGGGTTCGTGCCCCGGTCTGGGAAGATCCCACATGCCGCGGAGCGGCTGGGCCCATGAGCCATGGCCGCTGAGCCTGCACGTCCGGAGCCTGTGCTCCGCAATGGGAGAGGACCGCACACCACAAAAAAAAAAAAAAAAAAAAGACCCAACACAGACAAAAATAAATAAATAAATATAACAAACAAAAACAAAAAAAAACAGAAAGATAAACAAAATTTGATCATTAAAAACCACTTGTAAATAACTCTTGAATTAAAGGGATACAGATTATAAAACATTTAATTACCAAGGAAATAATTGTCTGGTCCTCAAGTGTCAGTAATTAACCTTGAAGTCTCATTTGTTTAATTTCCAGAAGAAATCTCAGTATGATACTTCTTCCTCACGGTTTCCACAGAAACATGTCCTGATCATTCCTGATGATTTCTGGATGTGCCTGATTTAAAGGAATATTCATTGTCCTGTTGTTCCAGTGTTGCTGCTTCAGTCCATTTAACCCAACAATAAGAAGTACTTTGTTAAGTTGACGTAGTTAAAATGGCCTAGGTTAATTATTGAGTGTCCATCCCATAGGCTGGAGGCCAGGAGAGCTTGGGTCAGGAGAATCAGGTACTGTGCAAAGTGCTTCACATACATTGTCTCATTGATTCCTTGGAAGGCACATGGTGGTGTTCCCATTTTACAGATGTGGCAACGGACACAGAACCTCCAAGTGATAGAACCAAGATTGGAATCCAGGACTGACTTTGCTGCCCATCTTCCGTTGCCTAGGCTGTGCTCTTCTTACCAAAGGTTTCTTTTCACTAGAAAGGGAAGCACCTTACTTTTACCAGATGTGATAGAAACTGTTGAATATAATTGAACTTGAAGAACGAAACTAAACACTTTTTTAAAAAGCTCACTTTATCTTCTGTTTAATAAAATTAGGCTATAATTGTAACTTCTACGTGTTAATTCTTAGGCTAAAAAAATGAATAGTTTCCTTGATTTTTGTCATATTTTTCCTGAAAAACTACATGACCTTCTTTACAATGTTTGACTTTTGTACAAGATCATAAGTAGGGGCATTTTTGTAAAACCTATGCTGAGGTTTAAACAGTTTCCCCCAAAGCCTTTTGGAATCCATTGCTACACAAATCATTCTCCTTTAAAGTGTCTTTTATGTTTCTGTTGATTTTTCCTTCTTTAATTCTTAATGAGTCTAACTCTTCCTGATCCTTGTTTGACTTGGTATGATTCTAGTATTCTCCAATGTGACTTTCATCGAACTCATAAAATTGCTCATCCTTTATAAGATTTGCATTGTGATCGCATTATAATTATGTAGTGCTCTTGACCTATAGCATCTGAGAGTCAGAGAAACTGCTCATACTTGGTGATTTGGCAGGTGCGGGGGAGACGTGGGGGGATGGGGAGGGATGTGATTGCTCTTCTCTCAGGCAGGGTTGAGCGCTTACTCATTTGGTAAGTGGTCAGTGGAGAACTGTTTCATATTAAGATGATGTTCGCTTCTCTCTGTGGCTTTCTAAATATAGGTCTCCTAACATCAAGTAACTTCCGGTAATGAGTGCTCCAATAATGAATATCTTTGGAATTCATCTCCTTTTTTGCATCCGTACTGCCAGTTACTTAATGAATAATGAAGGCTTTCTTCTCTCGCCTGGGTGATAGAAACTTCTTTCCTGAGCTTTCCTGGTTCATTCTGTTCTTTACAATTAGGTTGCTGTCTTTCTAAATTAATACTGTTCTTAAACTTAAATCTCTTCAATAACTCTCCAGGGGCACTTATGATCAAGTCCAAGTTATTTAAAGACGTGTGGTTTACTAGCCCCTCCCTGCTTGTCAGTGTTCAGCTTTTGCTTCTTGACATGATCAGTTATAGCTGAGTGATGAGTACTTTCACTTCTAGGACTCTGCTCTTACTCTGCTGGGAACGGTCCTCCTCCTCTCTCTCCAATCACTCTTCCTACTTCCCTCCCCCATTCCCTTTACCTAGGTGATGCTTATTCATCTTTAGGTGTCAAATGTCACTTTCTCTGGGAGTCTTTTCTAACCTTTCAAGACTGGGCTTTCTGCTTTGTCTCTGTTTTCCCAGACCGTATTGTATTTACCTCTACTTTAGTTCTTAGCATATAGTATTTGCTCACCAGCGTTGCCCTCTAGATGGTAAACTCCGTGAAAAGTTGAATGAATGAATAATTTCAGCTCTGCTCTGCACTAGCATTATGACCTTTGGTAAGCCTGTCAATCTTCCTGGGTCTCATTTTCTCCTCTGTAAAATGAAATACTTTGATTAGGTGACTTCAGAGAGTTCTTTCAGCTTTAAAAAATTCCGACTTCCAAAATTCTTTCTCAGGTCCATTTAATTTGCAGTTTCTGCGTTTGAAACAAAGCTCATCTGATTTGCCTAATTAAACAATTAAAGAGTAAACAAGAAGCATTATACTTTCTCCTTGAATGAGCGCCAGTTCTTTTGTTGCTGTTTCCTTTTTGCTGACGGCACGAGGCCATTTTTTTTTTTTTTTTTTTTTTTTTTCGGTACGCGGGCCTCTCACTGTTGTGGCCTCTCCCGTTGCGGAGCACAGGCTCTGGACGCGCAGGCTCAGCGGCCATGGCTCACGGGCCCAGCCGCTCCGCGGCACGTGGGATCTTCCCGGACCGGGGCACGAACCTGTGTCCCCTGCATCGGCAGGTGGATTCTCAACCACTGCGCCACCAGGGAAGCCCATGAGGCCATTTTTGAATATGAGCATATTGTTGCTCATGCACAAGGGCTTTTAAAATGTCAAGTAGGGCTCCCCTGGTGGTTCAGTGGTTGAGAGTCCGCCTGCCGATGCAGGGGACGCGGGTTCGTGCCCCGGTCTGGGAAGATCCCACATGCCGTGGAGCGGCTGGGCCCGTGAGCCATGGCCGCTGAGCCTGCGCGTCCGGAGAGGCCACAACAGTGAGAGGCATGCGTACAACAACAACAAAAAAAGTCAAGTATTTGTTGTTTGCCAGGTTTCCTTTTCTCAGCACAAATTGAAGCACAGTATGCGTGCTTTTCTCCTGTGGTAGTTACTGTTAAGAATCCCCTTCTACCCAACCGCATTTGCTGTTCCTGTGCGCTAAGAGAATGCAGTGGTTCTGGAAGGGCAGCACTGCACCACGGCGCTGCTTGTGAACTGAATTCCAGCCTGAGATGTAATTCCTATCATCTTGATAATATATGACATTCGAATTCCATTAACGTGCATGGGATTCTTCTTGACATCTTTCTGGAAGTTGCCAAAGCTGGGCACCAGCAATGTGAGATCAGTGTCTGGAAGTGGAGTGAAGCAAGCAGTCATCCAGGCTTTGCAGAAATTGCCTTTGCTTCCTAAAGCCCAGATTACTTTCATTTCCTTCCTTTTCATGCATCGAAGAGTACTTCCTTCAATGATATAATTATCTTAGCTGTGTTTTCTGTGGAAAAGCAAAATTTCAGTGATGGATGAATAAGGGGACATACTGTTTGTGATTATACTGAACTGTTAGCAACACCTAGGGAATAATTTTGTTTCTGGCACTAGGACAGAACAATTTGGAAAGGCTTCAGGTCTGAACTCTCCCTGTTGCCAGGTGTTATTTTGTTACTGTGCTATCGTGCGTAGCTGTGGGGGAGTGGAAATCATATTGGACTGGAAGGTAGAATACAGCTGGGCTGGAATGTTTTCACTTCCCTAGTTCTGGATCTGTAGGCAGGGTATTTAACCTCCTTTGTGAGAACAAACCTCTGGTTTTTCATCAGTAAAATGGGGATACTAATCCTCTAATTCACAAAAGGCTGAGGACTGAATAATCTCTGCACAAAGCTGTATAAATCACGGGTGCTTCAAGCAAATGTTAGAGATATTGACAACGGAAACCATTTCTATCTTCTAAAGTAAGCATTGTGTATTGGTTGACGCAGCCCAACGATAGAGTTGGCTTTCTTGTGATCTAATGAATTCCTCATTAGTGGCCAGCTTGAGTGTTCTCTCTAATATTGTGAGTCTACAATTCAGTGATACTTTACTACTGAAAGGGGGCATTGAATCTAGTCTTCTGGGTAACTCTAATCCTGGGAGAGTGTAGTGGGAGTTATCTATAGCTGTGCAACAGGTTTCCCTGAAAACTTAGTAGCTGGGAGCAGCCATCGTTTGTTACCTCAGAGTTTCTCTGGGTCAGGATTCCAGGTGCAGCCTAAGTGTTCTGGGTGGGGTCTCTGCCGTGGCTGCAGTGCAGGCGTCACCTGGGGCTGCAGTCCTTGCCGGGCTGCTGAGGTTGCATCTGCTCACCTGAGTGCTTGTGGGCAGGCGTCAGAAGATGTGTTTCCAAACTCACTCCTGAGGTCTCTTCCTCGGGCTGCCTCACCTCATGGCAGTGGTTTCCCTGAGTGAGAGAAAACACCCACAACAGAAGCCAGTCTTTTTTTTTTTTTTTTTTTTTTTTTTTTTTTTGCGGTACTCGGGCCTCTCACTGTCCCGGCCTCTCCCGTCGCGGAGCACAGGCTCCGGATAAGCAGGCTCAGCGGCCATGGCTCACGGGCCCAGCCGCTCCACGGCATGTGGGATCTTCCCGGACCGGGGCACAAACCCACGTCCCCTGCATCGGCAGGCGGGCTCTCAACCACTGCGCCACCAGGGAAGCTCTTGAAGGCAGTCTTTTATAATCTAATCCCAGACATGGCAGGCCATCAGTTCTGTGTTCTCTTCCTTAGAGGCAGATCAGCAAGTCCCGCCTACACTCAGGGAAGGGGAAGACACGGTGGTTTGAATTCCAGGAGGCGCAGATCTCTGGGGGCGTCTCAGAGGCCGCCTGCGCAGCTGGATTTCATGCAGCCTTTGTGTGGCGAAGCGGCATGGGGTAGACTTGACTTCCCAAGTCCTGTCTTGTAATCCTGAGTTATATCTAGTTATTTTTTAATGTTCTCAAGGCGAAGTCGTTTTTTGAATTTGTTGAAGCCCATCCTAAAGTCCCTTTAGCGGTTTTCTCTAATGGAGATGAATGTCTTTTTTTTCAGCACCCTTGTCTGAACTCTAGAAGTGGTTGTGTAGAACTTGAAGCCTGTTTCAGTAGCTTTTGAAGTGCTGTCAGATGGGATACGATGAAGTACCTTCAGTGTATCTATTGTTTTCTAAGACCGTAATCGTACCTTACGTTTTAAAAAATTTACAAGGTGCTTGATAGCATTATCACAGCACCACTTTCTGAGCCATTATTTAGGCTTCACAGAGACTCCAGGTACATGGCGTTATGGAGTAGATTGTAGGTAATCTCTCTTTGATCAATACTGTTACGACTGTTCAGTCTTCTCAGGGAGATTCTGTAGGCATTTAAGAAAGCATCCTTTTTTATTCTGAGCAGTCTGCTGACTTATGGTAATCATGTTGCCTGTTAAAAGAGGACAAATTGACTTAGAATTAATTTTTATTAAACTGAGATAAGTGTGGGCTTCATTGTATTTCCCAGTTCTTTCTAAAACACCAAAGCTCCCTTCTGCAGAAGAGTAGCTTGCCAGTGAAGAAAGAGCATGGGACTGGGGGCCAGTATACCTGTACTTAAGTCCTGGCTTTGTCCTTAAATCTGTGTTTGACCTTGGGACATTATCTCGTCATATGGGGCTTCAGCGTTCCCATATGATGTTTTCTTCCAACTTTAAAATGGTATTCAATTTCTTTTCTCCTCCAGGACAGTCTTGGGGGTAATAGCAAGACAGCCATGGTGGCTACCGTGAGTCCGGCCGCTGACAACTATGACGAAACCCTTTCAACCCTGCGGTATGCGGATCGTGCCAAGAACATCGTGAACCACGCTGTGGTGAATGAGGATCCCAACGCACGGATTATCCGGGATCTCCGAGAAGAAGTAGAAAAACTCCGAGAGCAGCTAACCAAAGCAGAGGTATGGGGCACAGCCCAGCAGTGTTATGGGTCTAGGAAAATCCAGTAGAGCTAGAACTTGAATTTTCTTCCCCCAGGGCCATAAGTGATGAGTAGGATTTTTGAATTTCCTATAGGAAGAGAAATTTGAGATGAGTGATAAAGGAAGACAGATAAATTGTCATAGTTGAAATTTAGATAGTTTTTACAGGTGTTAAAGGATTGAACAGGAGGAGAGAAAAAGGGGAATGGAGAAAATGTTTCCACAGTATAGGCAGCAGACGAGAAAAGAGGTACAGTCGAATAGGGTAGAGAAAGAGAGGTGCTTGAAACAAAAATAGATACCACTTAATACCAGTGCAGCAAATGGTGGCGAATGTGCATAGGCTAATTAGAAGAGGAATCAAACAGATTTTTGTTGTATCAGATGTTCACGGGTTGAAGTCCAAACAGAAATCCTAAGGAGGTCTTGCACACCATAATAAGCTAGTTTTTCCATGTTATGGGTTAATTACGTTCATAGGAAAAAATATAGCAGAAGTAGCCATCTGTTTAAAAGTGCTCTGTTTCACTGTCCTTTGTACATTCTAGAGTGTATGATATTTATGTTCCATTACTGAATTTAAAACCTACACCATTCTAACCAAAAATCTTTTTTTAATTTTTAAAGATTTATTTTTTAAAATTTATTTTATTGAAGTATAGTTGATTTACAGTGTTGTGTTAATTTCTGCTGTGCAGAACAGTGATTAGTTATATACATATTCTTTTTCATATTCTTTTCCATTATGGTTTATTACAGGATATTGAATATAGTTCCCTGTGCTATTCAGTAGGACCTTTTTGTTTATCCATTCTATACATAATAGTTTCAAATGCTTATCCTTTTATCAGAAGTGGGATAAAATGTCAGATTCAGGATCCCTGCTTTAATTAGCATTTCTGTTCCCAAGATTTCCAAGCACTGTGGGATTCTTTTTTGGCCTGAGGCCATAGCCCTCGTCTTTCTCATGACCCATTTTCTGGTAGTGTAACAGTAAATTACATGGTCAATACAGTTATCTTGATTGTATTTTTGCCTGTTGAATCCTATCCTGTTTTTACAGGAATAATTTTACAGTTCATCAAGATTCTTTGAAAGTTTCTTTCTGTCTTCCTGGTATCAATAACACCATCCAGTTTTCAGCATGTGCAAATTTAGTCTGCATATACTTGAAGAAGTACCCAAAGTCATCAATAAAGAGTAGAATGAGGGCTTCCCTGGTGGCGCAGTGGTTGAGAGTCCGCCTGCCGAGCAGGGGACACGGGTTCGTGCCCCGGTCCGGGAGGATCCCACATGCCGCGGAGCGGCTGGGCCCGTGAGCCATGGCCGCTGAGCCTGCGCGTCCAGAGCCTGTGCTCCGCAACGAGAGAGGCCACGACAGTGAGAGGCCCGCGTACCGCAAAAAAAAAAAAAAAAAAAAAAAAAAAAGAGTAGAATGAGTCACACATATGAGTCTAGACCTACTGAGATTTAAAAAATCAGCCCTTGGTAGCTTGAACTTTTTATCTCCCTAAATGTAATCAGATCTCACAGTAACAACAGGTTAGAGAAAAATGCAAAGGTTAAGTCTTCTTTCAAACCCACTGGATAACTAGGTGAGTCTGTGGGAGCCACACGGTCTGGATGCTGCGGGTCAGCGACAGCCCTTGTGTCTTAGTCAGGTCCGGGACCCCAGCGGGCTGTAGAGCTCGGAGGAGTCAGGTGGTTCCTCTTGTCCCGGATTTAGCGAGTTCTTTTTTCAGGGCCTCGTACAGACATTTCATGAAATGAACACTTTGCTTGTAGGCACTGAAATCTCCAGAGCTGAGAGACAGGCTGGAAGAGTCCGAGAAGCTAATCCAGGAAATGACGGTGACCTGGGAGGAGAAGTTGAGGAAAACCGAGGAGATCGCCCAGGTTTGTGCTTCCTGCTTAAGGAGAGAGAAACGTCGTGGCGGTTTGCGCAGCGCAACTCAGAGCGTGTTTCTGATTTCTTTTGGATTTTTAGCTTTGGAGATGGCAAATCTAGCAGATTAAGATTTAAATAAGATCGAAATCCAGGAGTCTGTACTTTACAAAGTTCGTTTGAAGGATAAAGACATAATCACAATTAATTGATTGTTCATCACGTGAGAAATATATTTTTCGTGTCATAAAATTTTTTAAATGATATAACTAGCCGTCGGCTCCGAACACCCAATTCTGTTAAGTGCTTTGCAAATGTAAGGAACTTACCCAACTACAAAATTATTAGTAGTAGATATTTAGGCTGTGAGCTTCTTGCTTCCATATGACAACTCAGTAAAAGTAATATGAAATACCTAAATCTGAGGTGACTGTCTCATTTTTAGACCATTAAATATAAAGTGGTAAAATCTTCTCGTGGGTGCATTAGCATTTGGAGAAAATCCTAAAATGTCCAACTGTGTGCTTAGTAAAAGGTTTACTCTGTGACTTTCCTCTTAGATGCTTATTCAGCCTCTGTTTTAGAAATATATATGATAATGTGGAGGTCAGTACTGCGCTGAGCAGTCTTCTCATGATTGGATACCTCTGATAGTAGCTATTTAACTGAAATCTTTTATCCTTTCATTTCTGCTCATTGGCCTTAGTTTGTTCTCCCAAAGCTAAGAGAATAAGTGTCCCACTTGTACGTAGTAACTAATAATGACAATAATAGCCAATACTTATTGGGTACGTGTACATGTTGGGTCCTATGCTAAGCACTTTTAAATATACAGCATTTTATTTAATCCTCCCAGTAGCCCTGCAAAATAGGGTCTGTTATTACCCAGATATTGAAAGTCACCTCTACCTCTTCCCCTCCTTTTCTAAAATTAAAACTTTCTTGTGTTTTCAACTGTTCCTTGTATTAACAAAGTAGAACTTGCTACTTCTTTTGTTACCCAGTAGATTCCATCTTTCAATGTGCTGTCCGGAATCAATCGATACATCAGATGTTGTAGGACAGTACTGTTATTATGTAGCATAAGGTGGATGTTAGATTTATATTAGTGCAGACTAAGATTTAAGTTGATTTTTAAACATTTTTATTACAGTCCTTTTCAAAATAAATACAAATATGAGTGTAATAAATCCACACGTACCCATTACCCAATTTCATTAAAGACCAACATAAGACCAGTCTTGTTTTATCTGTGTCCCTGCACTGGGTTATTTTAAAGCATATCCCTCAAATTACAGAGAAGAGAATACACCAGTGTGTAAACTTTACTTCTCATTACATATTACACTTGCTGTTTTTCATAAATTAAATTCTTATTTAATAAGAATTAATAAGAATTAATCCTGGGCTTCCCTGGTGGCGCAGTGGTTGAGAGTCCGCTTGCCAATGCAGGGGATATGGGTTCGTGCCCCGGTCCGGGAAGATCCCACGTGCCGCGGAGCGGCTGGGCCCGTGAGCCATGGCCGCTGAGCCTGCGCGTCCGGAGCCTGTGCTCCGCAACGGGAGAGGCCACAGTAGTGAGAGGCCCACGAACCGCAAAAAAAAAAAAGAATTAATTCTAATTATCATTCAATTTGGAACTAATTTATGTGAGCATTTTTGGGCTACTCTGAAAATAGCACATTGACTCTGAAGTGCTCTTGTGCTTGGGTTGCTTTGCTCTGATACAAAGCGGGGTAGGTCTAAGTGAGAGTGTAGTGCTGATGCAGCTTACCTGTAGCATCTTTCCTTACCTAACTGTCCTCTCCCTCGATCATATACCCCTTTTGAGGACAGCCTGATTTTATCCAACACCTCATTTAACACCTTATCTTTCCAAGCCCCCAGGCTTCAGTGCTGCTGAGCTTTCTTCTCCTCTCTCACTGGTCGATTGGTCATTGACCTCTTTGCAATACAGACTGGCATTTCCTAAAATGTACTTCTGGCAGTATAGCCACAGACTGTTAATAAGTCTTAACAGACTGTTAATAGCCACAGACTGTTAATAAGGGAAAAAAAATGGTTCATGATCAGATAACTTTGAGGAAACCTAGGTGAACTCAGCCAAATGGATTTCTTTTTTGAAGGGGTTTTTGGGAGTCTATTCTAAGTCAGCCAGACTCTCAAAGTCCTCTGGGTTCTGTGGCATCTTCCTCTAGTATGCCCGCCCCCCAGAGATTGTCCCTGCCAGTGAATCCTGTGGAAGCTGTCTGTACCCTTTTGACCCTCAAATCATGAGTACTTTATTTACTATTCAGTTTTTTTGTGTACACTTTTATTACCTAATGAGTTTGTAAGGTTCTCAAGAAAAAAGGCTATATCTCTTAGTTTTTGAAACTATGTGCTCAGTAGTATTTTTGAGTAAACAGTCAGAACTCAAGTTGACTATTTTCTCAGCCCAGTGGCATATCTTTGATACCAAATTCTCTTATTTTCATCTTTTATGTTCTCAGTAAAGAAATGTACACTTACGTGAGATAGATCAAGGGTTAGCAAACTAAGCCCTTGGGCAAAACCCAGCCTGCCACTTCTTTTCATAAATAGTTTTAGTGGAATGTGCCATGCTCTTATGTTTTTGTATTATTTATGGCTTCACAGTTGAATAGCTGTGACAGAGACCATAGGACCCAGATGACTAAAATATTTACTGTTTGACATTTTTATAGAAAAAGTTAACTAATCTCTGATATCAGAAGCAATATTTAGTAAATGTAACTATATTTTATCATGCATTACTTGTTTATTCTTTGAACTGATTCCCAGATGTTGCAAACGTTTCTCGTTTTTTAATGATTAAAAACTTCAAAATTTTTGGTGGCAGATGTAGCAATGAATTGACAGTTTTTCAATGCTGTGCCCTTTGGTTTAAACAAAAATTTTGTGGTATTTCTACCATTATAAAATCTCAAATGACAGGAAAACGCTTAAGGAAGTAGGATAAAACAGTAGTTTACTATAACTGCTAACTTAGACAGTTATTCATTTATATTCCTTTCTCTGGCATAGATTTGCGCAATGACCTTGGGCAAACCTATATTCAGTAACATTCATTCCATATTCAATTATCAATATTGAGCAAAAGTCAGAGAGTTATTATTGGAGAGTGTGGGAATGGTTGGAAGTAAGTAAGTCTGGCCATTCATTATAGGGCTTTGAATGTCAAACTAAAATTCTTAGATTTCAGCAGTAGGAGCTAGAAAGATTTTGATTTATCTGTTAAAACATTTACTATATGCTATGTACTATATAAGTATATCCTGGCTGTTTTATATACATTATCTCATTTAAGTCCTGTCTTTTCCCTTACTCTGAGTGACTTTACTGTTGTTAAGTCGTATAGTCTTTTTCAGGCTTCCTTTGCCTCTGTATGAATTAAAATTTTGCCACTAGATGACAGTAACCAAACTTCTTCTAAATCTTTTAATTATTTCCATAGTGAAAATTACTAGAGTCCTAATAAGAATATAAGTAGAAGAAACTATTGTATTACAAAAGTATTTACTTATAGAAAACACAGAAAGATTATTATGAAGAAAATTTAACTGAACGGATACAGTCATCCAAAGAAAACTACTGTTAATATCTCTGTGGTTTCTTCCAGGTTTTCCCAGTGCACAGATTAATATACTAGTTATACCCTACATTTTAAATTTAATATTAGTTCATGAACATCTACCCACTTCATTCGTAGTTTACAAAAAAAGACATTTTTATAGAGAAATGTTTCTTCTCATTATTGGAATAATTCTTTAATTACACCAATATCCCTTTGTAAAAGAGCTTTCCCTCAGTAAGGGACCATACAAGATATGGTTAGAATTGATTTCTTCATTTTAGGAATATGGTTCTTTATCAAAGATAATCATTGCTTAGAATTGAGTGCTGAAAACTGATGGCTAGTGCTAAACCACTCAACACTTCCGAAAGAACCCAGTAATGTTTTTTGTTAGAGAAGAGAGTCGATTCAAAGGCCCAGAACCAAAATATCCCCTTCAGTATGTTTGTAATAGCATTATTCTAGGGGTGATTGACTGGGTTGCAGTGGCCGTATCAATTAGGATGTGTGCCTAGAAATAGCAAAATTCTAAGGCTGCAATTTAGCTATACTGCAGACTTACTGTGTGGCCCTCGTTAAATGACTCAGTTTGTGTTGTCTTTCCTCAGAATCAGAGATTCTTGATGACTCATCACTATTTGCTATTTATACATAGTTAAAGACACCCTGCTCTGCCCCGATTCATATTCCTTAGTTATAGAGCATCGGTTGCAGGATTCATGTGTATCTCCCGAGGCGCGTGCCATGTGTATGTTGCATGTACTCACAGATAGGTAGGCACAAAAAGGAAAGATTCATGTTGTTAAGAAAATAGGGCTTTACCTGAATATGCAGATTTTATTTTGATAAATTCACGACACCGACGATTTGAGTGCTCTTGTGTGTTATGCACTGTGCTAGGAATACACAGTGGAGAGATGGGGTCCCTACCCTCACAGAGAAACGGTCGAGTAAAAAGTTACCAAGTTTGAGAACAGGTGTGGTCCAGATAGGAGGAATAGGTGTAAAACCCTTAAGCTAGAGAGAGCGTTCTTGAGACTTTGAGGGCCCTGGAAGATGTTCCACTAACTGCGTACAGGCTTCGAGAGTAGGGGTGACAAGATGTGATGATGGTGAGTAAATGGGCCAGATTGAAGGGGCTTGTGGGCTTGGTTGAGGGAGTTTGGCCTTTATCCCTGCTGGAGACCCACTGAGGATATCAAGCAGCAGAGTGTATTAAATACTTGGCTTTTCAGAAAGATCACAGTTGAGTAAAACACACTTATATTTGCTCATATATACAGAATTAAATGTGAAAGGTGAATTCAGGATGTTAGATATTTTCAAGAATGAAAAATGAGAAAACTTAATATATTTGTTTGCTATTTGTAATGGCTTTATTTTTGAAGTTAAAAAATTTTACCTAACAAAGCAACATTATAGTTTAGAAAGAGAACAAATGCAGTAACCTATATAATACCATGTCCTAAGTGACATATTTGAGTTATAAAGTTATTTAATAATTACTATAATATATGACTTTTTATATCTTGCTGCCTCAATAGCTGTGGAATTAATACTCCTCTGATGCATTTACAGGAGCGACAGAAACAGCTTGAGAGTCTTGGAATATCTCTTCAATCTTCTGGAATTAAGGTTGGGGATGATAAATGTTTCCTCGTTAATCTGAATGCCGATCCTGCTCTGAACGAACTTCTGGTTTACTACTTAAAGGTGAAGTAGTAGGCTTTTCTACTATCTCCTACCACACAATAAGCAGTATTTCACAGTATTTTTTTTTATACTTGGAGAACCGTACATATTCAAAAATATGAGGTGGCAAATTGTTTTTATTTGATTAAGCTGGAGTATAGAAAAATCCTGAGTTTCTGAGATCAGTTTCTCTTTGTAGTCTTTGAGCGATGTCATTCAACCTAGTAAATATAAAAGATGATATTCTGATATTATTTCCAACAAATTAAGTAGCTTAACTTCTATCATTTAATGTAATTAAACCAGGGAGTGGAGTGGATAACTTTAAAGCTCAAACAGTGACTTTTAAACTAAACGGTTTCATTGGTAGACTAAAGCTTTTGTGATTTCTGTGAAGCACAGCTTTTGGTGAGTGGTTTCTTAGCTTACAGAGGAAGTGTTCAAAGAAAGTTATTAGGACCCCTTGATTTGAAATTTGTGTTTCCAGTAACTCTTAGGAAAATTAAAAATTTTGGATTATCAACTTATAAAAAAAGAGAGTAGGTCACTTAGAGACTGAGAGGGTCAGAGTATGGAGCAGAAAAAACCGGATATACATTGAAATCTATACACATTGTATATATGTATATACTCATATACATTGAAACCTATAGGTTGTGGGATGTATCAGGAAGACAAGAGACAACTTTAGGATGAGCGTGATATCAGACACTGTATAAATTATAAGGAGTTTGCCAAAATTACCTTTGCCAACCCTAGAGCATAAATTAGTTATATAATGGACTGTATGACTCTGGTGTATGGTTAATGAATATTTAGGAGGAAAATATTTCCCCTCATAGTATAGGAACTATCTATGTGGGTTTAACTAAGTTAGTAACTAGGACAGTAAAGACATGGGCTGGTACAGTTGGAAGCAGCTTTAAAATTAGAGAATTGTGTCGTTTCACTTCTAAAGAGACTGAAGAATTCACGACACGTTGGCTGGTTTCCCAGTTTTTATCAAAGATATCTGGGGTAATTGCTTTGTGGTATTTTGATAAGGCCCTGTTACTCATAAGTATCTTATACCATGTTTTATTACACTGTGAGTTAAATTGTGTGTTTGTTGCATTTAACCATGTGTGCACACTCAGGTGCTGTGTGTAGTGGGAGCAGTGCTGGGGTAGGAGGGAGATGCCCTCAGTTTCTAGTCCAGCACCACTGCTTGGCAGATGTTTGCTCTCAAGGCCTTTGCCCCCCACAGTCTACAGATTCTTCCTCTATAAATGGAAGTTTTCTCTGTCCGGCTACCTCACAGGGTTCCTGGAGGATTAAATGGGATTTGACATATAGAAGCACTTTATAAACAGAAGCACTATCCACATATAAATTATTCCACATACCATTTTCTCATTTGATACTCTGGTACCTTATTATATTATCCTTGTCCTTTGAAAAAAAAATGACATATTAGCACATCTCTTGCTGTGCTTCTAACAATTCTGGCAGCTTTTTGTATTAGAATTTCAGCTGTAGATATTCATATGCTTTAGGAGAGATGCAGTTATTAGAATAGGAGTTAAATATTCTGCCCTTTTACTTTTCAGAACTGGGAGTTCTTTTTCTTTCTGATGTGATGAAGTTCAAATTGGAGCACACAAACACATACACCCAACAAGAAAAAAAGCCTGATTCATATCTGTTCCTTAACTAAAAAATTACACAAAGAAAACTATTTAAAGACTTTTGGAGAGCAGTTAAAATATTTCTGGTCATCTTGTGTGGAGGTGTTGGGATTCTGTTTCAGACTGTGTGGTCAGCCCTGTTTTGGCAGAGTTTGAGGCACTGTTGGTTCTTCACTGCCCAAGTTAAACCCATGACAAACGTTATATTCATGACAAAGCATATTCAAAAGGATGATCTCAGTCCAAGAACAGTTTTTGCTTCAGTAAAGTGATACCGTGATGTGGGATGGAAGAATTTAGAGGCTGAGCGTTTTTTATTTCTTTGCTTTCAAATTCTCAAGTTGGTTTACACGCTGGGCAGATGACCTCACGTCAGTGGGTGACTTTGAGCACCCCATGTATAAAATGAGGCCCCTGGATTAAATTACCTCTAGCAGTCTTTCTAGTTCCAGGTTTTGAATGGGTCTCTTCTAGAATAGAATCCTCCATTTGTTTGTTCTGTCTGGAACTTGCAGAAGCGAAGTATGGTGGCCAAACCACAGGTAGAATGTAACTCACAAGGTAATTTTGCATCTAATTTGCATACCCAGGCAGCTCTTGCTTTGCATGGTTCCAACATACACAAATTCCAGTTAACGTGAGTTAGTAAATAATGTTGACGTTGCAGGCATTCATGAGCTTCTAGATGTGCAGCCAGAGGAATTTAGTGAAGGTGAACTTACCGACGTGAATAATGAAAGTGGTTGTGATGAGAAGAACTGCAGATGTCTCAAAGGGAGTGACACCAGAAAGCACTTCACATGAGAGGATCTCCTGGAGATACTTTGCAACATTGAAAGCACAAAGGATAAAAATGGTAGAAGCTTAGAAAGGAGTATGACAGTTCGCCAAGGCGTGGAAAATACTCTCACTCCATGCTGTAAGATATATGTTGAGAAGAAGGCAAGCACTGTTCTAACTATTCTCGGTACATACGCTTTTAACAAAGAAAAAACTCCTTTAAATTTCAATATTTATAATGTTCTAAATGACAGTGTACTAAATAAATACTAGTTTAACTGGTTTTTCATTTTCCTATACATTGTAACGGTAAGAGATTTCTTCATGTTTTTACAGACAGCTTTAAATGTCACAGAATTATTGCAGTTTTCCCCACTGATTATTAAGATCTCCTTGCTAAATTATTTTTATAGTCCTGCACTCTTGTGCAAAGCGAGGCCTGCCTGCAGTTCTGAGGTTGACTTGGAGATTTATTTATATTTTTAAATATTTGTTATTTTAAAAATTTTTGTACAAGTTTTAAAGGTTACACTCCATTTAGCGTTATTACAGAATGCTGGCTATATTTCCCGTGTTGTGGATAAGCTACATTTTTGTAGCCTATCTTACACCCAATAGTTTGTACCTCCCACTCCTCCCCACCATATCACCTGTCCCCACTGGTAACCACTAGTGTGTTCTCTATACCTGTGAGTCTGCTTCTTTTTCATTATATGCATTAGTTGGTTATATTTTTTAGGTTCCACATGTAAGTGATATTATACAGTGTTTGTTTGTCTTTCTCTGTCTGACTTATTTCACTTAGCATAACACCCTCCGAGTCTATCCGTGTTGCTGCAAATGGCAAAATTTTATTCTTTTTTTCTTTTTATGGCTGAGTAGTATTCCATTCCATTCCACATCTTCTTTATCTATTCATCTGTTGATGGACACTTAGGTTGCTTCCGTATCTTGGCATTTGTAAATAATGCTGCTGTGAACATTGGGGTGCGTGTATCTTTTTGAATTAAATGTTTTTGTCTTTTGGGGTATATACCTAGGAGTAGAGTTGCTGGGTAGTTCTGTTTTTAGTTTTTTTGAGAGACATGTAGATTTATACCAGCATAAGCCAAGCTTCTAGAGGGAAGAGCTGCTCACCTCACCTTAAAAATGTTATGCTAATAATACACTTTCTTTTCTAAAAAGTCTAATAAGAACATATTAGAAAAAGAAAGGGGGATTAGTGCCCAAATTTCAACAGCCAGAGAAAACCACAGTTAATATTTAATATTTTAATCTGTGTCTTCTGGATCTGTTCCTGTGTATGTGTGTGTGTGTATTTATAGTGATATGTATTTTTTTAATTACAGAAATAGGATTACAGTACGATTGATTCCAGTCACACCTTTGAATTATCCACCGAATCGTTCAGGAAAGCTATTTTGCTTGTGCAGTGCTGGATCTACTCTTTTCACGAGTCAGCTACTAATGGCTGGGGAAGCAAGGGTGATTCTGAAGGACTTGGGCCAAGCAAATTATCACCCACACACTTGATCAGGATTTGTACCAGTGATTCCGCAGCAGCGTCAAAGCACACGTATGTAGGGAACAGTCAGTCCTAGGGAGAGTGTAGCTCCCGTTGGCAGTAAGCTGCCTGCCAGCATTCAGTCAGTGGAGGAGGCGATCAGGAGAATGGCAGGGCCACAGCCATTCTGCGTTGACAGAGCTGTGGGCCAGGCTTCAAGGGGCCCAGGACGAATAAGACAGCGGTGTGGCCCTGAGACGTGCCTGGTTGGAGGCAGTTTGACTCACCTAGAGTAATATTTGAATTTGTAAAAGACAGAAAAGTACCTTTCCTTCCTTCCTCACCTCCATTCCCGAAAGGCTGTCTTCAGAGTCCTGGTTCTGTCAAGCCAGGGCGATTTCATTTATTAAAGACTATTGATTATTTACGTATGTAAAGGGCAACAAATACTTCTCTGCTTATTGCCCCTGGTACTTGCTTACCTCTTCCTTCAGAAACTGTCTGAGAATACTGATCAGGGTGAGCGATTGTGCCGGCTGCGCTAATGTGCTACCCCCCTCCTGCTAGCAGGGTGGGCAAAGCCGTCTGTGAAATATGCCACTTTCCATCTCTCTCCCACACCCTCTCCTCCTCCCTCTCTCTCTCTCTCTCAGGACTCAGTTGATCAAAGGGATATTCTCGAAAGAGTCGCGTAAGTAGTTGCTTCATAGAGGAAGCAAGGTACAGTAAATTCAGAGAAGAGTTAGCTGATCATCTCCAGTGAAATTAAATTAAATGGATGAAGAAAGGCATCTGCTAAAGTTTTCCTTTAGAGTTCTTATACTCACATATCACATAGAGACTGAAAAGGTATCCCTGATACATTGTACTTTTCACAGCATTTAGTTACTCTCTAGGTAAACTTCTATACCAACCGATGATAAGTTTCTTTCTCTTCCTCATAAGTATTTTTATTGCAGTGCTTAGAGCACCATAGGAAGGACTTATCAAGAAGCTTACTGTCTAACTTGTTTAAGCATCAGACAGTTACGGCTTTAGCAGAGTTGAGCTTTTAGAACCCAATGTTTGAGAGTCAGGCAAATCATCATCTAAATCAAAATGGATTATAACCTCAAATGAGACATTTAAGGTGTCATTTATAATAAGCTCTATATGTGGGACCTTGTCTGTCTTCTGTCTCTAGTGGCTCAGGGCCCAGCTCAAAGTGGGTGCTCAGTATAATATTTGTTGAGAAAAAAAAAAGAAATTTTCCTTCTAGAATTTGGATTAGACCTTTGCTGTTTAATATCTTACCTCTGATAATTTTTAATTTAGTTTATTAACAGATACTTAGCAGCATTTACTGTGTATCATGGACTATGCTTCTTATTGGAGAAGATGCAAGAGTCCTGTATAGGTTGCTATCTAAAGAAGGGGAAAAACAACAGTCATGCGATAGTAAATTGTGGTGCTGACTCTAAGTGTAATAAGCGTTCAGAGAAAGGAGAAGTCAGTGTAGGCTACTAGTGAAACCTGCAAATAGAAGATGAGGTTAGAAGTAGGTGCTGAAGATATTTTGTATTTGGATGAAGGGAAGAGAGAGCATTTCCAGCAAAGAGAACAAAAGCAAGGGCAGAGACGTGAGAGTGGACCCACGTGCAATCTTGGAATGCAGCAGTGGGAGCTGGTAGTACACTCAAACTCCAGTCGAGGGGGTAGCTCAGAGCTTTGCTCCACCTCCGCCCCCAAGGACAAAACGGGTTCCAAAATCACAATAAGGACTCCAGCTAGAATTTCGCATTGGAGAGGAAAGGGAGTATAATAGAAATGGCCTAAGCCAAGTGCTTTGGGGATCTTTTCTTCTTTTCTATGTAATGTTGGGCTCTTTTTCTCTTCAGACTCTTTTTTTTTTTTTTCCCTTTTCGAACTTCTCTACACCTTGTAGTTGGTGTTGTTAGAGGGAAGAAGTGGGAGATGGAGAGCGACATGGAACGCATTCATTAGGCCTGCTACTAAATGTCACTGAAGCGTTACTTGTAGTTTACACCTGATCAAGCCCTGTTCTCCAGGTTAGGGACGTATGGGATTGGCCAAGAAGCCTCAGCCAAAATCAAGGAGTAGACATTTGCCTGGAACGCCCTCTCTGTATATTGTATGTACTCCTTGAGGACTGAGCGGGATGCCCTGGCACTGTTCTGACCCCAGCTCTTCGTTTCCTTGGAAACACTGCTGCAGCATACTTGAGAGAAGAAGCCCCCAGGAAAGGGAAGATGAAAACAATAGAAGGGGAGAGGCCTTTTGATGAGATTGAGATCCCAGAAGAGATGGGAAGAATTGGAACCCAGAGTATAATTAGAAGGGATATCAGCAAAGAAGAGGAGAAAATTGTCTTCCTGAGTCTGAAGGGAATGCTAAGGGAACCGATGGTTCATTTAGTTTTCTTGTATATTTATTTAATGGCTAAATGTGCCAGGCCTGTGTTACATGCTTGGAATACGGTGGTGGGGTGGTGCAGGCCAGGCTGTTCTCTGCTCTCTTGGAGTTCCCATGCTAGCCATGGAGATGGACAGGAAACCCACGGACAGGCAGTCTGTAAAGAATTCAGGCACGAGAGTAACAGGGTGGCTGTTTCTGATTGCTGGTTCAGGATGCACCTCTCTGAGGATGTGTACTTAAAAGCCAAGGTGGAAATGATAAGAAATTACCAATATCAAGCTCAGGGGAGGAACACCTCCGACAGAGGAAGCAGTCAGTGTGCTCAAAGAACAGAGGAAAGGCCCAGGTGGGTGGGTCACGCTCCAGGAGAGGCAGAGTGCTGGGAGCTGGGGTGAGAGAGGTAGGCAGGGGCCAGATCACAGAGGGTTTGTAAACCTGGGTAAGAATTTGAACTTCTTAGAAGTTGAAAGGGAAGCCACTAGAGGGTTCTCAATAGGGGATCACGTGATCGGCTGTTGTGGTGGGAGTGGGTGGGGTGGATAGAAGTGGAGAAATAGGAGGAGGCTCTTATATTCACCGGGGCAAGAGACTAGGATGTGATAGTAGAGGTGGGAAGTGAGCTGATTCTTGATATGTTTCAGAGGGGGAGAGTCTTTGACGACTTCCTGATTGACACGGGGCTGGAGGTAGACTGCTAAGACAGAGAGAAAACTCCAGGATAGCATCTGAGCTTTTCTAGTTGACCAGCTGGGTGGTGGTGGTGCCATTAGTATTGGGGAAGGGAATAGACTCAATGGGGTGGTGGGAAGGTGGAAGCAAACGTTCTGCTTTGGCCCTTTCACTTTGAAATGTCTTTGGGCATCCAAGTTGTGCCCAGTAGGCAAGAAATGATGGTGACTATGACTAGGGCAGTGATAGTGGAGGTGGGAGAATGATGGAACTAAAGTCTGTAGTTCCTGGTTGGTGATTTAATTGTGTGTGTTGTGTGTTGTGTGTGTGTGTGTGTGTGTGTGTGTGTGTGTGTATGGTATTTAAAGCATATTGGACTGGATGAGATCATCATGGTCAATGGTCAGCAACCTACTTCCGTGGGTTAAATCTCACCCCTCTGCCTGTTTTCATATGGCCCAGGAGCCAAGAATGGTTTTTGCATTTTTGAAATGCTTGGAGAAAAATCAAAAGAATCATAATATTTTGGACTCTTGAAGATTATATGAAGTTCAGATTTCAGTGTTCATAAGTAAAGTTTTATTGGAAAGTAGCCACACTTGTTCATTTGTATATTGTCTGGCTGCTTTCACACTACAAGGGCAGAATTGAGTAATTGTGTATGACTCACAAAGCCTGAAATATTTCATATCTGACCCCTGATCTAGGTGTGTAGAAGGAGAAGGTGGCCTAGGGACACATCCCAGTCAATATCAACATTTAAGGGCAGTCAAATGTTGAAGCACATCAGAGGGAGTTTGATTTTTATGTCTGTTTTCTCAGGTACCTGCCAAAAAGTGACACTGGTGATTAGGGCTTAGAGAACTGAGTAGCTGGGGGTTTAGGGTAAGAAGAACGCATCTACCGCATCTTTTATGAGGTCTAGGGAGACCATGTAATTCACAAAATAATTCAGACTCCTTGCATTTGAATAGCTCTTTATCTTTGTAGACTCATCTTGACTGAGACCAGGTAGGTGATGTACAACTTAAGTAACTGTAGTTTTCAGACTGTGCTCTGAGAGTAGTATAGAATATTTGGAATCAAGATTGCAATGGAAAATAACGAGTATAATATAGACATTAATGTAAAACTGTAGTTTTAGGTTTAAAAGTTATAACTCAACTCAGTGCATTATTCCTTATAAGGAAATAGAACTTGTAGAATGAATTCTGTAGAAAGCCAGAAATTCCCTCTGTCATTCCATTTGCTTTAAAAATCTTTTAGCTAAGGTAACGGATCAATATATGAGAGCTGAGAGTAGATGATTTCAGTTTGTGTACATGTAAGAATGCACTATTAATCAGTGAATTTGATTCTTTTGTAGGAACATACACTGATAGGTTCAGCAAATTCCCAAGATATCCAACTATGTGGAATGGGAATTCTTCCTGAACATTGTATCATAGACATCACATCAGAAGGCCAGGTTATGCTGACTCCTCAAAAGAACACCAGGTAATGTACTTTAATTAGTGTTAATGTCACAATAATTTTTAAGAGGAAGAAAGTACACTAATTGAGGATGGTATAAGGACGTTTGGCCTTTGTGTGCTTTTACGTTCACTTAAAGAAGATATTCAGTGAGTTACCAAGTCCTTGATATTTAACTTTTTAATATGGCTTAAACCCATCCTTCCTCTCTATATGTACTGCCGTGGCCTTATTTAAATAAGGTCCCCATCAAATCTTGATTGGAACTCCTGCCAGCACCCTAAGCTTCCTGGTCCACTCACCATGCAACCAGATGGCTTTCTACTATTCTTGATGCAAAAATCCCTTACATCCCTCCTGCTTACCTCCTATTCTTCTGCATCTGCCATTCTTCTGGCCAGTTAACTAACTCCTGTTTGACCCTCAAGGTTAAGTTCTGTCACTGTCTACTTTGGTCTAAAATAAGGGCCCCCAGTACATTTTCCCAGTGCACTTTACGCTTCCTGTTATGTTAATACTTCATACTGTGTTCTTGTGGGCTGTTAGCCTTTTTTTTTTTTTTTTTTTTGCGGTACGCGGGCCTCTCACTGTTGTGGCCTCTCCCGTTGCGGAGCACAGGCTCCGGACGCGCAGGCTCAGCGGCCATGGCTCACGGGCCCAGCCGCTCCGCGGCACGTGGGATCCTCCCGGACCGGGGCACGAACCCGCGTCCCCTGCATCGGCAGGCGGGCTCCCAACCACTGCGCCACCAGGGGAGCTTGGCTGTTAGCCTTTATTATCACATTGGACCATGAGCTCTTTGAGGACAAGGACCTTTCTTTTTTGGTTCTCTATCCTTAGCATGTAATATCAGACTAATAAATAAGTTAAGTGATGAATAGGCACAACATTATACAAATTGAATATTTGTCAGTTTGTTTCCTTCAGCTTTGAAACTGTTATTGCCCTGTTGTGTAACTGTCTATATAACTGTTATAGGTGATGGTTAACTGACATATTGATCTTCCAAATGTTGATTCATCATTATATCAAAAAAATCATTAATACCATCACTGTTTTCATCCATAAAGTCTGTAAATATTTGAAAGCTATCAAGCTCATGGTAAAGGATACAAGTGAGAAAGGAAAATAATAGAGCGTAAGCTGGCCCAGCACTCCCAGCTCTGGTGTGCTATTCTCCTATTGAATAATGTCACAGATACCAACCCCAGGGAAGGTTACTCTGAGGCTGGGACGAAATAAGATGAAGCAGGTCACATAATAATTTTGTTTCAGCAGAGACAAAACCCAGGGCCACTGTGCCACACCCAAAATACCAAACACCTTCTCTCGGCCAAGTGAGTGGCTGTTTCTTCACCAGTTACAACTTTATCCTCTGTGGATAAGATTTTTGACAAACCCGATCATAGAATTACTCCTGCTCTCTGGCAGCATCCGGTATATACAGAACTCCCACCTCCTTAGACCCTCTCCCAGGATGAGCAGCTGAAGCCCAGTCCTGCAAGAGTCCCCCCCGGGCCCCCTCACTGAGATGCCCCCATGCTTCCTGTGATGTCTCCTCCCTCTGCGTGAGTAATCAACCCAACTGGTTCAACTACAGGAATATTCCTGGTGGCCTTTGGTTGGAGGACATTGACACAAATTTCCCAAAACTCTAATTTTCACTTGAAAGCTTGACATTTACAATTGGCAACAAATACTGTCAGCTGTTTTTGTCAAAGTGACAGGCTGGCTTTGTTCATTTTCAAGAAATTGTCTGCCAGGAAACCACTTTGAGTATGTCTTCTGCTCGAGACACTTGTCATACTTCGGTATGCATTAGCACAGTGCTTTGTGTGTACTTCTCATTTTGTCACCTGGAATGCTTAAGAAGTTGTGTACTACTCAAGGGTCAAAATTTACTAAAAGTAGTAATTTATTATTTTTAAAAATTTATTTTTATTTTTTAAAAACATTTTATTGGAGTATAGTTGAGTTTTACTGCTTCATCAAGGACCTTTTCAAGTGAAACCTTTGTAGAAATTGTGGGTGCATGGCAGTGAATAATCCAGTGACTGCTTATGAATGTTTGGTGCCACTGCTTTCATTTGTGCTAAAACACCAGCAGTTTTACTCTTTGCCAATACAAGCGTCAACACAGTGAAAAAGGGCAGGTTAGTGTTATTAAAAAAATTAATTTGATCTTCGGGACCCCATACAGACCACATTTTGAGAACAGTTATTATAGTCGTGTTTTTATTTACTAACTGCTGGAGCTTTAAAAAATAAGCCTATGTATGTGTTTGCCTTTAATTAAACTCCTCACTGTATTTAAGGAATTCATGTCATAAAGGCTAAAATCTGCTAATTTTAGTAGGTCCCCTCTTGTCATAACTATTTTATGAGCTCATGCTTTGAATAATCAGACTGTAGGAGCATAGAGACCAATTACTTTTAGTGCTTAAAAACCCACATGGTAAGTGAAATCTAGATGGAGAGTAAGGTTTTGTGTGTATGCATATACATTAAAAATAACTGGTGGTACAAAGCCAGGTTGAGTGCCTTAGGAATTTAAAGAAACTAAGGTAGTATTGGTTGGAGTGACAGAGGAAGTAGAAACCAAACTGGACTTTGTGAGAAATCAAACTGAGTGAGACTCAGGGTGATAGAGAACGGGAACCCTATTCCAGGTTATAGGACTGGGTTAAGCCTCGCTTTGGAGGAAAAGTCAGTCATGTTTAGTGGACAGAACCTAACACCCCTACACCACCACCACCACCACCCCTTTTTTTTTTTTTTTGCTGGAGTTGGGAATTCACTAGAAGTGGGAAAGAAGGAGAGAAAGAGATAAAGGGCCTTTTATGTCAAGTTAAAGAACTTGACCTTTATCCTATATCTAAGCAGCTTAGTCATTCAGTGGAGAGAGCATGATGACACTGGTATTCCACGAATATCAATCTTATAGTGATATGCATAATTTTCTATTTATTTCCTGCCCCTCTAAAATTTTTCCTTAATATTCTCCTACCCATCATTTCTTCTCTTGAACTCTGTTGTCAAGATAAGCAGTCAAGTGGATCTTACAAATCTTCTATCTATTGATAGGATATGGACATTTTTCTGTGCTATAGGAAGTTACAGAAGAGTTTAACATAGGCCTCATTTCTTATTACTGATACTGTAGATATTTCTGAGTTTAGTTGGTTGATTGGCTCTTTTTATCCATGTAGATTGGACATACTTATTTTAGTTGTAGTGTACACTGCTACCATCTTTTTATTACTGGCTGCAGTGGTTCCATATTTACTCCTTAATATGCTGTATAACAAATTTAGAGCTTTGAAAGATAGAGGAGAATAATCTATGATACTTGGTACCATAAGCATTTAAAATAAATCAGCAAAGAAGGAAATACAAGTAATAAAATTCACCAAGGGCAGATTTTATTTTGGGGAATTGATTCTTTTGTTTTTCCTATATTGTACTGGAAAAATTAAAGGAGAGAACATGATAATCCCTGTTTACACGTTTGACCTCTTCTCCCCACAGAACATTTGTAAATGGCTCCTCTGTATCCAGTCCTATTCAGCTACACCATGGGGACAGGATATTATGGGGGAACAACCACTTCTTCAGGTATGACATTCATGGCTCTTAAATAGGTAGACTCTTGATGATCATACTCTGAAATAGAAAAGTAAATATTAAAAAGTAAACTTAATGCTATAAGTATTCTATGTTGTTTTGTGCACATAAGTATTCACTATATATATGCTTGTTCACTATATGATTTGAGCCCAAGGGACACATGAACAAGTACACTCAGGAGAAATACTGTGTTTACTTACATCATTTTTCCTTTTTATTTCCCAATGGAAGATGATTGCTTTGCCATCTGGTATAAGAATTCATTAATTATTTTCTGACATGCTTGTCTTTTTGTTTCTTTTTTTATTGGAAAAGTAGTGGTTTTAGTTTCCTTATCCGTAAAATAAGGTTAATATTTCATTTAGGAATGCTCGCAGCTGCATGTAATGGCAAACTTGACTATAATGGCTTAAACAGATAGTTCATTTCTCTGACAAAGCAGGAACTCCCAAGGAGGATGGTTATTGGCATTGGCTGAGCCTCTCAAAAGAGTCATGGCAGAAGTCGTGTCATTGTCTTGGCTTTTCCCTGTGGTCTAAAGATGGCCACGCCACTCCAGACGTCAAGGCAGCTCTCAGGCACATGCGAAGAAAACGAGGTTGAAGGGTGGCGGGACTAGCCCTGACTGTGCTGATCAGCAGAAGCAGGAGTCTTCCCAGAGTCCCCAGCAACCTTCCACCTATGTCTCATTTGCTAGACTTTGCCTCTCAGCTGCAGAGGACGCTGAGAATGAAAGTGTCTGACCTGGGACTGCATATTGTTTCCCATACAAAACTGGTGTTGTGTTGGTGAGGACGGGCTGGCTAGATAAAATACAAAGTTAAAATCCTGGTCTGTTCCTCTACCTGTCACTGGCCCTGTGTTTCATACATCAAGCTGACTAGATCCTTTCCTTGGGGCCAGTTGCTATTTTGATTGTTGAAAAAAGAGGGGGTACAAAGTGTGTGGAGGATATTTTTCATTTTTTTCCTTAAACTTTATCAAGTGTAGATTGCTTGGCTTAGTGTTCAAAGCCTTCATAGTTTGGGTTAAGTTGATCTTTCCACCATTATCTCGCACAACTTTTTACAAATTTTGTGTATCTCCATGTAATTTTTAAATTCTCCAGAGGCTATGAGAGTTTCCATTTTTCCTCATGCTGTTCCTCTGTCCTAACGCCCTGCTTTCTCCTCAGCCTTTAAGGCTGGGCTCAGATGACTTCCTATTCTGTCATCCCTTCCTCTTTTAGTCCAGCGTGAGGTGGTCCTCAGCTTTTCTCTGACACCTAGCTTGTCACAGGGCCTCGTGTCACACTCTCTGTTGTCATTATTTGCGCATGTGCCAGTGTTTTATTTCTACTACTAGAATATAAACTTCTGAGTACAGTAATTGCCTTGTATGCACATAGTATCCCCTTGGCATCTAGCAAATGCCAATATTTAATTAATGCAATGAATAAATGCATATCTTTCTTTAAAAGATAATATTCTTTTTCTCCCCAAGACTTAATTTGCCTAAAAAGAAAAAGAAAGCAGGTGGAGAAGCTGAGGAACAAGACACGTCCATGAAGAATGACACCAGTTCTGAGCAGCCGGACGTGGATGGAGACTCGTCCAGCGAGGTGTCCAGTGAAATCAGCTTCAATTACGAGTACGCGCAGATGGAGGTAACCATGAAGGCGCTGGGCAGTAACGGTGAGCAGGTCTCTCGTGCTTCTTAGAACCTTTCAGAGTTGCTCGGCTGTTCGAGTTGTTTACGATGGACACTTTTTACACGTTAGCAACAAAGGAAACCTTCATGTTGTTCTCTGTACTCAATTCTTTTGTGACTTTGGCCTTAATTTATTATGCTTATAAAAACTTGTTTTTTTCTTTCTGCCTCGATATGCAAATCACTGCAAACTTTGTTCTCATTGATAGAATTTCTCAGGTTTGAGACTTGACTGCCACTGGCTTATTATTGTAGTGGATTTCTGGAGCGTTAACTCTGTCTTAGATTGTGTGTAGAACATACAAAGAGACCTGCTTTTTTTAAACGGAAGATGGTTTGGCATGTATCTGACAGAATAGATAATACGATCAGTAATTGGGAGTAAGGAAAGTTAACTGTCTGTAAGAATCTTACGTTATTAATTAGGATGACAGACAACATAATAATATAGAACATTTGAAGTATATTGTGTTGTGCAGCTAACCTTTTATTATTTGCCTTTAAAAAAAAAAAAAAACTTGTTTAGATCCCATGCAGTCAATACTGAACAGCTTAGAACAACAGCACGAGGAAGAGAAGCGGTCGGCCTTGGAGCGCCAGAGGCTCATGTACGAACATGAACTGGAGCAGCTCCGGAGACGGCTGTCTCCTGAGAAGCAAAACTGTCGTAGTTCAGACAAGTTTTCCTTCCACTCACCCAGCGCTCAGCAGCGATTGAGGCAGTGGGCGGAAGAGAGGTAGGTGGAACATAGGGCCTATGCCACCTGTGTAGCATATGCCCATCACCTTTAACCCACCTGCATAACATACAGAGTGGAAAAATCTAGACCTTACTTTAGAAATGAATTACATTAAAAGAGAGTGTGACAGCTAAGAACCACTTGGCATTGTCTTCCCCCACCCACTTTTGAAAAAAAAAAAAAAAAAAAAAAAGGAATTGTCAGTTTATATTGATTTATTTAA
Source organism: Kogia breviceps (assembly GCF_026419965.1). NCBI lineage: Eukaryota > Metazoa > Chordata > Mammalia > Artiodactyla > Physeteridae > Kogia > Kogia breviceps. The sequence continues at coordinate 109,304,832 of NC_081317.1, read as the reverse complement.
AGCCACCCCTGTTAGGTGCTACCCCATTTTCGGTTTGTATGGCTTTTGGATCTGACTAAACAAGTATGTGTACTTAGAAGTTATACTTTATCATTGTATATTATACTTTAGGTTCTGAGGCGTGGGTAGATGCTTTTTTTAAAAAAAGAAAAAGAGAAAGGTGGTTTATCAGGTAGGTGAAGCATGGTACCAGTGAGATTCAGATTGCAAGTTTGATCTCTGTTTGAGCTAATTATCATTGCGCTAAATGTTTTATCCATGGTCACAGACGTATTTAACTAACCCCTTGCTCTTCAGAGTTTGGTCTGCAGACAGGCAGCATCTCTGTCACCTGGAGATTGATAGAAATGTAGCGTTTTGGGTCCCCCACCCCAGACCTACTGAGTCAAAATCTTCAGTTTATCAAGATTCCCAGGTGATTTGTATACACAGTCAAGTCTGCCAAGCCCTAGTCTCTGGCCAGCTTCTTACAGGAGCGTGTGCCAGTGCTTGTAACGGAGCCCACATTCAAGTGCGTGCATGGGCCAGTGTCGGTGATGTATTCCCCGTGTGCAAAAGACAGTTGTAAAGCTTGGTTCGCGGTTGGGCGTTAACGTACTATGCACTGTATAATATTCTGATGTGCTGCTTTAACGGTTATCTGCCCCCCCCCCCCCATTCTTTTTTTTGAAGAGAAGCAACACTGAATAACAGCCTGATGAGGCTGAGGGAACAAATCGTTAAGGCCAATCTGTTGGTGAGAGAAGCTAGTTACATTGCGGAAGAACTGGATAAACGAACAGAGTATAAAGTAACCCTACAGATTCCAGCTTCCAGCCTCGATGCCAACAGGAAGGTGAGATTGATGTTAATGGAAAAAACCAAAGATATCGCTGGATAAAATGCCTTCCTATTTCACCAGGGTTAAACACCGGGGTGGGGGCTTTGCCCTCATCCCCATCCCCAGCGGTACCCGTACCCCAAGTGGTTCTTCCCTTCATGCTATTCCTCTGCCATCCCTCCCCCCGCAAGTTAGGGATTCATTTTACCTATAGCATGTTACTACTTGTCAATAGATGGCATGGCACAGCTGTCCACTAGTTGTTTCATGTGGGTATTCAAGATCACAATTCTCTTTTTTTTTTTGGCATAATGTAAGAAGCCTAATCAAATGCAGAGGGCAAGTCCCATCAGAGTCAACTATCCTTGCCATTCAGTTGTTTTCTCGCTTATTTGGGTTCTTTTATAGCTCTTGATCATGTTAGTACATAATTTTTGATGGATTAGGTAGAATTTTTTATTCAGATATTCGTTTCCCTAGCCGGCTGAATATAAGGTAGAAGGGCCTTTGCAGTATGCGAGAGAATGGTAATTTTTGAACTTCAGAATTCTAAAATCCTTGCTTCGTTATGTAAATTCTGTTTCTTTGGAACTGATTATAGGCAAGATGTTAAGGCAACATTGGCATCTTTCATAATTCTCCAAAGTTCTAAGTAGACATATCAGAACAGTTTTAAAAATTTCCGGTAAATCTCAGTTGATTAGATATCTGATAGGTACATCTCTCTGGGGGAGATCTACAGGGGCATTTTTATTTTCTACTTTGTGATTTCAAAACGTTTAAACATTTTTTCTACATTAAAAGCGCATTGCTTTTCTAAGCTGGAAAAACTTAAATGAGTACTATTTTATTTTGAGGTGAAATTCACGTAACATAAAATGAATTAAAGTGAACAATTCAGTGGCATGTAGTACATTCACAGTGTTGTGCAAGCAGCTTCTCTACCTAGTTCTGTACCGTCTTAATAATAAATTCAAACTGTGTATATTTGGAAGTTGGTATCATTTGTTGCCTCCAAATGGGTAAATAGGATACTTTCCACAGCTTACTCTTTTAATCATTTGTGTTTTGTATCACATTGAGATACGTAGCCATTCAGAAATTTTTTAAAATTCAAACTATTGAAAGGTAAAAATTCTTAACCATCCACCCCACAAACTTTCCCTTCCCATTCAGTGCTTCTGACTCTCTTCCCACCCACTGGCACTCTTTGGTCACGTGATGTCCCGAATGAAACATTTTTGACTTCCCCGTAGACGTGGTCTACTTTTCTGGGATTTAAGTTTAAATTTAGATTTATACTTAAATTTAAATTTTGGCTGCAGTTCGATAGAAAGAGGGTATATTAAGCTTGTAAGACTTCTGGGAAGTTCTGCACTGAACAGATTAAAGAATGATACAGTTTCCATTTTAGTCGATGACATTTGACTGGTGGGTATAGAACGTTGGGGTTGATGTCTATGATGCATAGGTATCTCTGTCCTTCCCAACGCCACTGTCACTGTTTTCGCAGCGAGGCTCTCTCCTTAGTGAACCTGCCATCCAGGTGAGAAGAAAAGGAAAAGGGAAGCAGATTTGGTCTTTGGAAAAACTGGACAACAGGTTATTGGATATGAGAGATCTTTATCAGGAGTGGAAGGAGTGTGAAGAAGATACCCCAGTAAGTTATTTGAGAAAAATTACTTAACTGATAGTCACAGAAGGAACCACTCAGGAATGAGCCGGCCCATTTTAGGAAAGAACTGTTCATTTTTCCAAAATATCTTGTTTTATAAATATAATACTTATTTTAATCCTGTTGATTGTTTAGCTAGTCAGGAATTTTAATAACCTATTTTTCTGGCATCTTCTCTTTCCTTCTCCACATCTGTGTTCTCTGGATTTCTAGTAGAATCTTCTGTGTTGGTTCTGGCTTCTGTTGGTGTTACGTGTATCTGTCTCCCATGGTTTTACTCAGGCCTTATTATCTCTCTTCCCATTTCTCAACACATTTTAACCTTGCAAATAACAAACCTACGACATCTGTTTTTTGAACTGAACATCAGTGGTACCTTAATATTTATACTATTAGGAACATTTTTTGAAGGCGTTTTGATCCTAAAGCAGGTGCCATAGATCTGAACTCTGGTACTCTCTCCTCAAGTTTCAGGTTTGCTCATTTAGGTCAGCCGTGTGCTTGTACCTATTTAACATAGAAGTATGAATTATGTATATTTTTACGTATTTTCAACACTGCTGGTCCTAGGGCCCCATAGAGTTGTTTACTTCCTTAGCCTCTTGTTTTGTAAAAATGTTCATCAATAAAAATGACTTCTTATAGTTCGATGACATTTTTTTCTTAAAACCTTTTTTTCCATTTTCTTCTGTATTCCTCTCCTGTTTCAACGTAGAAATGAAATAACATTAACAACATATAACAAAAAGCAAACCACACTCTTGTAAGTGTGGTTAGCAGAAGCATTTCTAATGATTGGGTAGGAACAGGTGGAATAGAGGTGAATGAAAAATATAGTACTTTTGTACACTCTGCTGATTTTTCTAGTCAGTGTATGCTTTCTCTGATTTCACAGCAAGGTTCCCACGTAAGGGAGAAGAAGTGATGAAAGTAATGATGTGTTATTGGGATTGCTCTCTCATGGCTGAAGGGTGCTGACCACCATTCTAAGTGGGAATGAGGAAGAGTGTGTGTGCGTGCGTGCGTGCATGCGTGCGTGCGTGCATGCGATACAGTGCTATACTCCGGCTAAGTTTAATTACGTTATTAGACTTTATTAGACTGCATCAAAAAGTGGTAGGTTGAATTCTTTTATTGTAACTGATTTTCTGAAGCTGTATGTTTCGAATCTCTTTAAAGGTGATACGGTCTTACTTCAAGCGTGCGGATCCGTTCTATGATGAGCAGGAAAATCACAGTCTCATTGGGATGGCTAATGTCTTCCTGGAGTCCCTCTTCTATGATGTGAAGTTACAATATGCTGTTCCAATCATCAACCAGAAAGGAGAGGTTAGTTTTCTCCTCGTGCCTTGTGTCCCGCAGAGAACAGTTCAAGAAACGGCAGGGTGGTGACAGTCAATTGTTGGTATAATTTTTCATCAGTAACGACAAGCATTATCTATGTGTATTATTAATATCTGTGTTTCCATACTACTGGATGGTGATTATTCCAAATAAATACTGTGAGGAAGAGTAACTGGCAGAACCTGTTATATCACTAAGCTAACCACTTGACTCTACGACAGAGGAAAGCACGAAATCTGGAGAAAGGATCTGCTTTTACCCCCACTGCTGTAGGTGGCAGGCCGGCTGCACGTGGAGGTGATGCGCATTAGCGGTGACACCGGGGAGAGGATTGCGGGGGGTGACGATGCTGCTGCGGATGCGTCCTTTGATAAGGAGACCCAGGAGAACAACCTCGTGTGCATGGTAAGGCCCACTTTCCTTACGTAGGAGTGGTGGAAGTGTAGCTGGTTTTGAGGATTGTGGGTATTTAGACAGTAAACACTGTGTCCTTTTTCAGATTTTGAAAATATCTGTCTCTAAATAGAGCTTTAGTATTTAGTGTTCTAGAGATCGTATTTCATCACATTTTCCTGACATTCCAGGTAGCCAGCCATTTCCACATTCCTTCCTCTGTGGCCCCTTGGATAAGTCACCTCTTTCTTCTGGGCTGTTCTGCTCTAAAATTATGTGAATTTGAGTTTATCTGAACTTCTCTCTAGAGAAGCCAGTTTTCTCAAACAGGTTTCCTGCTCCTGTTGGGCCTCTTCTGATGCTGGAGACGTGTCCCAGCCCTGGTCCTATCGCTAAGCACCCACCCAAGCCACTCTTCACACTGTCTTTCCATGTTTTCTGTTTCCTCTTCAGCAGCATGCCTTTGCTTGTGCCGTCCCATCATGTCCTCGCCCCAGACCCTTTCCTCTCTGCTTTTCCCACGCATGCTGTTCCTGAACTGGGTGCTGGGTATCGTCTGTGAGACACTGTGCCAGGCGCTGGGAATATGAAAATGAGTAAGGCAGGACTCCTGCTGTCAAGGGAGCAACCTGTGTAGTTGTGTATGCACTTTGGGGGGACACAGAGGTAAACAGAGGACTCCAGTATTGTGTGACCCGTGTGCCCTGAGAGGGGTAGACAGGAGTTGTTCTGGGACACAGAGTAGGGGTCATCGGTGAATGCACATAGTGAGGTCCGAGGGTTATTTCTGGAAAGATGAGACTCAGAGTGAACTTGAAGGAGAGCATGTTATGTGAAGCTGTCCTCTCCCTAGGGGGCTGTGGTATCATCACGGGTGGTCGCTGGGTGCATGTTAGGTCGGCGTAGGTAGGGCCGCCTCTTCACTCATTATGACAAGGAGAACATCCCATCGTGCATTTCCAGGCACACTCTAGTGGGCCAGGGTGCCATGGGTTGAGAATCACCCAGGAACCACTTAACAAGGTTTTTGAAGACGAGAAATCAGCAAGGGGCTTAGTCACCGTGTGTGAGTGGGGAGGCCATTAAAAGGTGAGGCCAGGAAGCCCACACTTCACTCTCATTTCATAGTCTATCCTAGGTCCAGTCTTGTAGCTCAGTAAATATTGCTACAATTGAGTTTCATTTTGGAAGGAGTAAGTGAGGCATCAGCTACAGGTATGGGGCAGCTAAAGCCGTTAGAGTTGGGCCACTTTCCGTAGGTCTTTGCACGTACTTAGGAGGCCTCAATTAGTCATTGACAGTCCATTGCTTCTGTGTGAGGGGAAGTATTCTTAATTCACTAAAAGGTGAATCTTTGTACTGTACTCGGTTTCGGAACATTTCCTTTGAGGTTATATGCTTATCAAAGATGGGGAGACATAGCCTTGCTGACTCATAATGACCCGCTTTAAAGGGGATGGACCAGAAATGCAACCTGTGTGAAAGTTACCATTAGTGAAGTAACATATGAGGGTATGTTGGGAAATGTATTTCACTTAGGAAATGTATCTTTGTCACTGGGTAACTTAGGCTTTTTTTTTTTTTTTTTAATGAAGTTAAAATGTATTAAGATTTTTTATGGAACATATCAAACACATAGAAAAGTAGTAGGATAATGTCATTGACCCCCATTCATCCTCCCTCGACTATCAACTCATGGTCAGTCTTGTTTCGTTCATATACACAAGCTGCTTCTCCACTGTCCCCTTCCCTTGGATTATTTTGAAGCAATTCCAGACATCATATTTCTTGAAGAATAGTTTAGTGTATGTATCTCCAAAAGAAGAGGACTTTTAAAAAACCAACCTAGCCAGGATATCATGATCAAGAATTAATACTTTTTTTTGGCTTCCCTGGTGGCGCAGTGGTTGAGTCCACTTGCCGATGCAGGGGACACGGGTTCGTGCCCCGGTCCGGGAAGGTCCCACATGCCGCGGAGCGGCTGGGCCCGTGAGCCATGGCCGCTGAGCCTGCTTATCTGGAGCCTGTGCTCCGCAACGGGAGAGGCCACAACAGTGAGAGGCCCACGTACCACAAAAAAAAAAAAAAAAAAAAAAAGAATTAATACTTTTAAAAATATCATGAAATATCCAGTCAGTTTCCCTGGTCGTCTTGGTGTCTTTAGTCTATTTTATATTTTAACCTTTAGGCTCTGGCCCTTATGCTTGCTCCCTCCTGCTTGCCCTCTCTCTGTCTCTCACCCTGCAATTTGTTTATTGTAGAAACTGCGTTGTCATCGTGTGTTTTCTCATAGTCTGGATTTTGCTGATTGGTATTATTTACTGTGTTAAGGTGTATTTGCTGTAAGTTGGTAGTTAGATATAAAGGTGACCTATGGGGGAGGGGAGGGGCGATGATCCTTTACAGGGTGAGGTGTCTTCCATCAGAAGACACATCATGTCTGGTTCTCTTTTGGGGATGTTAGCAATTGTTGATGGTAATTACCTAGGTATTTCATTAGGAGTTAGAAAAAATAATTCTATCATCCCTTCATTTATTAGCTGGAATTCTGTAGAGTGAATCTTCCCACTGTCAACTATTTTCTATTCAGAGGTACAGTTTGTATCTAAAAGGCAGGGTGAATGCTTCCTTCTCTCCCTTTGTTCACTAGTTTTCAAAATAATGAATTGGTTTTCCTACTACTATGCAAAAGCGACAAGTGGGATTTTTTTGGTTTGGTCTTCGTATCATTATGAACTCTTGGATTTAAATATACTTGGTGTGTTTTGATCCATTGTATTTATTACCTATATCGAAGCTCAAACGATCCCATCTTTGGCCCGTGGGGACCTCTTCGGGTGGCTCTTGAGTCATTTGATACAACCCTAACCCTCAGAGACTGTGCCAGCTTTCCTGCTCTGGTGTGACGCAGACTGTACATTCCTTGTCCCAGACCATTTCTCCAAGGAGCTGGATTCCTTTCAGTGGGGAGTGGTTTTTAGACGCCATATTCTGAGTGTGTAATAGCCTTTTGTGTAAAAGGAGGAAGGCGAATAAACTATATGGTAATAAAATATTGGTGGGGAAAAAAACAAGATACCAGTTTGGGGACACTTAAGATATCACAGGTGATGAGTATCACTGGCCCTTAAAAGAAGACTAGATTTATTTTTCTGTGATGAAAACAAAATATGCACATATTAACATATTGATCATTTTAATTACATTAAATAAAATTAGTATATTTTAAAACTGCAAACAACATCAGTGTCTCCTGACATTTCTGGGCTGTAGGTCTTGAGCAGTGGCAAGTTGAAGCCTGTGGTATTCTGACACCTGGTGGTGATTTTGGTTTCTGCATGCAAAAACTTAAACCTATGTTCTAGATATCATTCCTGATATTCTTTATTCCTGCAGTCTCATTCCTGAGGAGTTGCCTATAGGGGAGAGTTCAGCATATGAAACCTTGCTTTCTTATTTATTTCAATCTTAAAGTTGAGGTTGATTTCTAAGAAAGAAAATTAGCTTTCAGATGGAATTCAGTCACAAAGAAGTATGTATTGAACATCCATCCACGTAATGCCTGGTAGTGATTTCATTCATTGTATTTCCTTGGTATGGTTAGTCCTCACACATCTATCATCAGGTAGCTATCCTGTTTTCCACAGGAGAAAAACTAAGCCTAAGAATTTAAGTAATTTGCTCATAAACAGAAGCTAATTAGTGGCAGAAATTTTTATTTCGATCTTTGTACTCCAGAATATTGCAATCTTCCCAAATACCACATTGCCTCATCTTAAAGAATATAATAAGCATTTTAAACACTTAATGAAAAGGGGATGGTTTTTAAAATTGAATGAGAAATTAATTGCCAAATACTAATTGCTCTATTTGGTTTGGACAAATAAAACGTGTTAGTCAATCTGTCCTTCATAGCCTGGGAATTGCTATCTAGATGTTTCAAACTCTACGCCATCACAGGAAAAAGTGAATAACAGCAGCAGTGCCCATCCGTTGCTTACCCTTTGTAGAAAGAGATAGTCGTCTGCTTTGCTTGATTTTCTGTGTCATTATTAATACTTCGTTAAACAGGAAGAACATTTGTGGTTGCTAAGCTATGTAAGCTTCTGCCACATACTCAAATCTGTTTTTGTTAATTTTACGTACTGGAGGTTCAGAGTGCGTCATACAACATGTAGCAAGTGACCAGGTGAAGAGCGTGATAAATGATCAGTGTGCGGTCTCATGAAGGTTGGCCTCACGGATTACGAAATCAGAATTTAGCTAGGTTAATTCTAGGATTTAGTTTCCTCCACAACTTATCACAAAAGTCCAAGTTACAAATCAACCTGACACTGTCTGCCAAAAGAAATAGTTAGACTATTGGCTGCTTTAAAATCTGTTATAGGCATTTCTTCTGGGGGCGTTCAGGTCTGATTAAACACATACTTCTGTAATCGCACGTAGTTATCTCAAAACCCCACACCCCAGCAGTCCAGGGCACATTTCCTTTGATCTGGCCCTCCTCCCTGAATCTGCACGGCGAAGGCATCGCACACGCCGCTGCAGAGAACGGTCAGCAGTCACCATCTTTCGTCTCCTCCGTTCACCCCTCCAGGTCTTCAGAGTATACATTCCTGAGGCTTTTAAAGTTTTCCAAAAATGCTCTAGTAACAAGTAACATTCCAATCGAGAACCTTGTTCCTTTTATACATTAAAATATCAAATAAATGTTTTTTCGCCCTTTTCTGAATATTTGCTGCTTACTGGTGTGCACACTGTTTTCATTCTTCGTTCGTCATTCTTAACAATCTTGGGTCCTGGGCCGTATCCATAGTTGGCCGAGTTTGTGTGATTGAATGGTGCTGATGTTTGAGAACTTTCTTCTTCCGAAGATGATGATGATGATGATATAAAAAACTAGAATTTTAAATGTTCTTCATCAGCCTGTAAATGCTTTACAATGTCCACTTGTGGGCTTCCCTGGTGGCGCAGTGGTTGAGAGTCCGCCTGCCGATGCGGGGGACACGAGTTCGTGCCCCGGTCCGGGAGGATCCCACGTGCCGTGGAGCGGCTGGGCCCGTGAGCTATGGCCGCTGAGCCTGCGCGTCCGGAGCCTGTGCTCTGCAACGGGAGAGGCCACAGTGGTGAGAGGCCCGCGTACTGCAAAAAAAATAAAATAAAATGTCCACTTGTATATAGTCAAGGTTACTGATACCTTGTGTCAACCTCTCACTAAATATGACATTTCACATATGCAAAAATACAGCCCAGGTTGAATGAGATTTGGTCAACGTAAACCAACTTAGTGACAGAGTCAGGACTAGAGCCTGTGTCTCTGACTCAAAGTACTTCTTGGAACTTTCTGAGTTAAAAACAGTCTGTCTTTTCCTTCAGGTTAAAATACTTCAAGCCACTGGCTTGCCACAGCATCTGTCCCACTTTGTATTCTGCAAATACAACTTCTGGGATCAACAGGAGCCAGTAATTGTTGCACCCGAGGTGGATACCTCATCCTCTCCTGTCAGCAAGGAGCCTCAGTGCATGGTTGTCTTTGATCATTGCAATGTAAGTGTGTTTTCCAGACTGGATCAGCATTTAATTACTCAGGTCAAAACAGAAACAACCCATATTTTGTTGAGTAATTTGGTACCAGTCTGTATCTTGGATCAGTTTCTTAGAGTGGGGTTGGAGTCAAAGACTAAAGTGCCATCAGCACACTGTATGTACGTGTTAAACTTACACAACGTCATATGTCACTTATATCTCTGTAAAACTGGGGGGAAAAGCAAAACTATAGTGTCAGTGCATGTAACTCCTCCAGCATCAAAAGTTAACTTTTGTGTGACTATATGTGTGTACGTATGTCTACTCTTCTCCAAGAGGAATCCGTGTTTTGTATGAGTTACTGGAGAAACTGTCATCTGGGAAAGTTAGGAAACTAGTGTTTTAGAGAAAGTGAAGATGGAAGAGAGACAAGAACTAGCACTGTGGAGCCTCTAATGCTCTGTTCAGCACTTTGTGATTCTTTCATTTGCTCTTTCCCACAGTCATATTTGATGACAGTGCTTTCTTTAGCTGAAGAAGTCACTTCAGAGGTCATTTGCCCATGGCTAGTAACTAGCAGACCCGGGACCGTCAGATTCTAGATTCTCTTTTTCTACTTCATCTCACTTGAACCATCTCTCTCTCTCTTTTTTTTTTTTTTCGAGAGAGGTCTCTTTCTAATCTGTTTAAAACAGAAATACTTTTGTTGTGCTAAAGTTCGAGAAAGAGAGAGATTCTATGACTTTTTAAAATAAACTTTTTTACAGCTTAATCCTAATTATTGCAAGAGGCTGTTTTACATCTATCTTACAAAGATGGACAGATAGGAGAATTTTTTTAAAATAGGTGATTATTTGCACTGATAATCAGTATTTATTTCCTTTCTCATTATTGGAGATAGTTAACTTCCTAAAAACTGGAAAAAATTGTTTTTCCAACACACTGCTGCCTTACTGGATGTAATAACTTTTATATCCAGACATAGATCCTTGTTGTCATTCTTAATATAATTATTTATACTTTCAAAAATAGCTCCCAAGATATTGCTAACAAAATAGAAATACAGTGCTGGTCTTTCACAATAGATTTTCAAGGTGAAAAGTTTTTTAAAAATCAGAGTTAAGAACCTCGGCCCATCTGAGCATTCATTATGGGTGTTGGATGACAGTTTTGTCCTAAGGCTAAAACATTCTTTTCTATTTCTCTTCTCCATAATGAAGTGAGGATATGTCAGGTGTAAGTAATTGTAAGGTCACCAGAAGGTGTTTTCTTCTTCTGTACTTACTTCCTTTCAGGAATTTTCGGTTGGCATCACTGAAGACTTTATCGAGCATCTTTCAGAAGGGGCTTTGGCAATTGAAGTCTATGGCCATAAGATGAATGACCCTCGGAAAAACCCAACCCTGTGGGATTTGGGGATTATCCAAGCAAAAACACGCAGTCTTCGGGACAGGTGAATTTTAGATATCCATCTGATTCCATTTATAATTTTAAAAAATTGCTAGAGATTAATATTACCATTTATAAAGGTTACCCCTTCCTGAGCATTACCAGTATTCCAGTAATAGCTGGTGTTATGTCCACGGTATTAACAGCACAGTTAAACTTCCTTGGAGGAGTGAACTTTGAAGAGTGATGGGGAAAAAGTTAAGAAATAGGTAGTTAAGAATAAAGTGTGAAGTGAATTTTTGGAGAATAGGTTGCTTATCATTATGAAATACTTCTAATTAATCATCTGTAGAGAAAATGGATCAAGATATACTCTGGAATTCAGGTTTACTTGTTTTATCTTTTTTAAAAAAATAAATTTATTTATTTACTTTTGGCTGTGTTGGGTCTTCGTGGCTGTGTGCAGGCTTTCTCTAGTTGTGGTGAGCTGGGGCTGTTCTTCGTTGTGATGTGCGGGCTTCTCATGGCGGTGCCCTCTTTTGTTGTGGAGCACTGGCTCGGCACGCGGGCTTCAGTAGTTGTGGCACTCAGGCTCAGTAGTTGTGGCGCATGGGCTTAGTTGCCCCGCAGCATGTGGGATCCTCCCCGGCCAGGGCTCGAACTCGTGTCCTCTACATTGGCAGGTGGACTCTTAACCACTGCGCCACCAGGAAGGTCCCTTACTTATTCTGTCTTTAGCTCAAAGTTCTTTTCAAGTAGCATCAATCATGGAAGGAGGAAGGCTTACTTGTTGACCAGGATTTTAAACAGAAGAGTTAAAAGGAAAAGACTGAAAGAGCATATACTTGTACTGCATCTAATTATAGATGGGAAGCAGATTTTCTTCTTTTTTTGTATTTAGAAAGTTTTACCAAATACTAAATTAGACATTGGGATTTTTTTTCTTGATTCTCTTATTGACCTCAACAGAGATACTTGTCAAGTCACTAAAGCATACAGCACTGCCTTTGTGTATGAAAAGATAATCACTGCAACTTACTTCTGTACTTCTGATAACAATGTTTAAATTTTTGAATAACCACTTTGAAATAGATTTGTAATTATCATACCTTTTTGAATGAAATAAAGGCATCGTTTTTAGTTCTGATGTTGTTTGTTGAACTTTGCTTTTAATTACATTTGCCAGTATGTATTTGTGTATTACTGACTGAACTACAGATAATTCTACTGAGTTATTCTGTTTGGAGGTTATTTTCATTGTTAATTCTCATGTGTAGGATCCTAAGCTGCCTGTATTGAAATAGAAATGTATGATTTTCCAAGAACTTCAACTATTTCCTAGATGGAGCGAAGTCACCAGGAAAGTGGAATTCTGGGTTCAAATCTTGGAACAGAATGAGAATGGTGAATACTGCCCTGTAGAGGTAATTCCTGCAAAGGACGTGCCAACAGGTGGAATCTTCCAACTCCGGCAGGTAATGAAATTTTTAATGTTAACATTGAATTCTTTGGTGTCGTAAAGGTTAATATTGGATTCCTTTTAGCAGAAACATCAGGGATAATGAAATCTAGGTTGGCCAAGATCATTTATTATATTAAAGTTTTCTCTCACTTCATGTGTATTTTCTTTCATTTTCAAACATAAAGCTGTTTACAGTATTTAAAACCAGCTTCTGTGAAGTTTAAGTAAGAAAAAGTTAAGCTTTGGGGACTCCCCTGGTGGCACAGTGGGTAAGACTTGTGCTCCCAGTGCACAGGGGTTCCGGGTTCGATCCCTGGTCAAGGGAACTAGATCCCACATGCATGTCGCAACTAAGGAGCCAGCAAGCCACAACTAAGGAGCCCACGTGCTGCAACTAAGGAGCCCACCTGCTGCAACAAAGACCCAGTGTGACCAAATAAGTGTTTTTTTAAAAAAGAAAAAGATAAGCTTTAAAGTGACTTAGAATTGAATTGTAGGAAATAAAACAAACGTGTCAAGCAGCATTAGAACATTTATAAAGACAAGGAGAGGCCATGTGACATGGCAGAAAGAACAAGCATTTCAGAGTCTAACATTCTGGGGTTTGGTTCTGGCTGTCCCATGGCCTAGCTGCGTATCCGTGAGCAAGTTCAGTCACCTCCCGGAACCTTTCCTCAGGTGTAAAGTGGAGGGGGTGATAACACCAACTTTGTAGGGTTATTGTGAGGATTAGAAACACTGTCTATGGAGCCCAGTGCTTGATACATGGGAGATGAGAAGTGTTTTTCCCTCTGATGCCCACCAGTTCTCTGCTTCTCTGCAGGCACCAACTGGGTGTCTTGTAATTCAATTCAGTTTGGACCCTAACTACCCAGAGCGAGCATCACACCCCACAGGTTTAAGGGCCCAGACTTACACAGGACTGACCTCACCTCGGAGGCCAGCTGCAAGGATCAGGGCCCCAGGCCGCCCACTTTTCTGTCCGACTTGGCTACAGTTGAGGGTTCCCACAGTTCTCAGGTTTCATAGTTTGCTGGATTGAGTCACAAAGCTCAGGAAAGCCCTTTGCTTACTGTTACCAGTTCACTGTAGAAGATACAGCTCAGGAACAGCCAAGTGGAAGAGCTGGGTGGGGTGGGGTGTGGAGGAAGGATGAGGGGCCTCCGTGTCCTCTCCGGGTGCGCCGCCTTCCCAGCACCTGACGTGGTCACCGGCCAGGAAGCTCTAACCCCATCGTTAGTAGGTTTTTATGGATGTTCCATTTCGTAGGCGTGGTGGATGACAGCATTGGCCTTTGGTGATTAACCCCATCTCCAGCCCCTTTTTTCTCTCTCCCTGAGGCTTTGGCGTAGGGCTGAAAGTCCCAACCTTCTGATCAAGGCTTGGTCTTCCTGGCAACCAGCCCCCGTCCTGAAGCCACCTGGGGATCTGCCTCGGGTCGCCAAATGAAAAGTCACGTCGTTAAAAGACGCACCTGTCACCTCTATCACTGAGGAAGTTCCAAGAGTTTTAGGAGGTCTGTGCCAGGAACCGAGGACAAAGACCAAATATCTTTTCTGTCTTACTTAACATAGGACATGTTAAGTAAATGCAGCTAGGTAGATGTGGATACCTGCCAGAAACCAATACAGCAAAGACACGTGTGGGACTTGTCACTTAACCCCAGACAGATGTGATCTGTAGTATCTGTGCTGCAAATTAAAGATGAGAGAGAGTATCTTAATAGAATTTACATGTAAGACTTAGAAATACTCTTGTTTGCTGTTCTTTACATGAAGTCAACATTTACTAGAATATTATTGCCTGTGATAGTTTCCACACTTTAAAACAATAGTAAAATATTAGAATGGCTCAAGAAAATGAATGTTGAAATCATTCAAAGCAAAATATGAGAAAAGGTTAAAGGAAAAAGAAAGTTTGCTTAAATAAGTTTCTGAATGTCTTAGGAGGAGGAAAATGATAAGCCCTTGTTCTCTGACCCTAGCAAGTGAATTTTAGCAAATCCATTCATGTATAGACAAGGCACTAAAAGCAAAAGGAAATTAGTTTAAATTATAGTGTGAGATATATACATAAAATAGGATTCATAAGGGTGTGAAGAACATCTTTTCCTGAACATCTGTTAAAACTATATATATTTTCTTTGGATGCCTTAGAAATTCTTCATCTCCCGGAAGGCAAGACCAGATAATTTTCTGTGGTTTAGTATAAATTGAATATTTAAGTGTTTTTCACACTTCTGGCAACCTTTGCTAAAAGTGTTCAAAGATATCTTGGGTATATCAGGAAAGGCTTTTTTGAAGGATGTTGTGCATCTTGACCTGGGTGGTGAAAGAATCATGTTGGAAGGGTTCTTCATATATAAATGGCAGGAATAAAGATAGAGGGTGGAATTAGGTAAGTTTGGGTAGAAAGTATCAGTAACTTGTAGGAAGAGCTAGAAACACTAACAGAAGAGGTTATACAGGCTTGGGGCAGCTAGTTCATGGAGGGCCTTGGATGGTAGACTTATTAGAATTCAATACCTTTCAAAATTGGAACCTATTGTTCTCCAACAGGAAAGTAGCAGAGGAGAACTGATTAGGTTAACTGCATGCATTTGCTGGTTTTGTAGTTAAAAAATGGTCAAATATCGGCAGTTACAAGAAGTTCAGTCTAATAGTTTATGTATTCATAAAGCTGTTCAAAGCTTTTATGTGAAACATTAAGCCAGTCCTGGATCTTTTCCCTCCATTTTTCTCTCTCCTTCTCCTGTATTCTCCCCCAAAGTATAGGTACTTCACCCTTCATGTTTGGGCACACATTCAGAATAGGTCACTTCCTGTCTCAGGCAAAGTGAAAACCAAAAGTAGCTAATTGAAATGACTAAACTATTTCAGACAATTAAAATGTTTTCTGAGTTACTCTTTGCACAAAATATCTGACGCATAGTCCTTGGAAAATATTAAAGACATCTGCAACCCATCTCTTTAAATCTAGCTTGATAGGATCAATCATTGCCGAAGCTGATTTTCCTGATGATACAAAGCTCTTGGGAATTAAAATCCAATGGAAGAGGGGAAGGGTAACTGACTTGAAATTACATGTTCAGATTCTATTTTTCAAATTCTATTTTACATTTCTAAAATTTATAAACCAACTTTGAAGTCAGTGATTGGGGATACTGGGAATTTTCTTTTAAAATTACTTCATTGTAAATATTCAAAGTCACATAGTGTTTATTGTGAAAACATGCTTAAAGAAGGAACAGTTTCTCTCTGATCAATGCTTCATTTTGCAACTTGGCTTAAAATTATTTTATTTTGGAATGGGAGCAGTGAATTCAGGATAGTGTAATCATTCTTATTATTCTGATTGCTTATTTTTTAAAGTGGATCATACTATGTATACTGGCTTTGGTAATCTGCTTTTGTAAAAGAAGTCTAGTTAACATCTGTCACTGTACTCTTTAACTTATACATCATGTATGTTTTTCTATAGCAATAATTTAATGACCATGTAAATATTTCATTAATATACTATAGCTTAAGCAGTTACCAATATTATACATTTAATTTGCTTCTAATTCTTTGTTATTCTTAACACTGCTGTAAGATTCTTTCTGTATATATATGATTATTTACTTAAAACAGATTCCTAGAAAGTTGAATTGCTGGGTCAAGGGATATTTATTTTTTAAGGCAAATTGCCCTGCAGAAAGCTTTACCGGTTTATATTCCCACCAACAGTGTGTGTAATTGCCTTTTTTGTAAACTTTGGGCAATATTGTAAATTGCCTTTTTAAAAGATAATTGCTAGCTTAGTAAGTGAAAATAAAGGTGTTTCATGCTTATTTTAATTTGCTTATTAGTAAATGGACATTTTATATTGTCTAGCCTTTTGCATTTCCTTTGTTAGATTGTTTTAAAGGGTTTTTTGTTGGAAAAAATATCTAAGCCATATATTTGTTCTGATTAGTTTTTGAATTTGTAATTTACTACTAAACATGTAAGATACGGTGAGATAGCATCTCTAAAGATAAATGCTTTTCTCAACATCAGCCTGTAGGGGTCTCTCTAAACCAAATTTTTGGGAATCAAACCGATTTTTGAGAAACTCTTAACATTGTCTGTGATACAGGGGCAGTCCCGGCGAGTCCAAGTGGAAGTCAAGTCTGTGCAGGAATCTGGGACTTTACCGCTGATGGAAGAATGTATATTGTCTGTTGGCATTGGATGTGTAAAAGTCAGGGCGCCGAGATCGCCCAAGACTCACGAAACCATCCATGTAAGTCTCTGTTGACAGGCCCAACCAGACAAGCGAGTCTTTTGGAACCTGTCAGAAAACTGCCTTCCACAAACAGTTCTTTCAGTATTTTATTTCCTTGGATATCTTTTTTTCTTTTCTTTCTTTCTTTCTTTTTTTTTTTTAAACTGTATTGCAGTTGCGTGGAACCACTGCACCAGCTTGTTGGTTTTCCGTGGTACACGGCAGGCTGAGGGTTAAAACATCTCAGCCTCCAGGAGCCCCTCAGTGCCTGATTTCCGCCCTCCCCACCCCTCTGCAGAAGCCCCCTGCTGGCTCATAAAGACTATTTGCCAGCAGGTGTTTGATTTCCCCTGGGGGGTGGGACTCTAAACCCAGCAGGGAGAGTATTGTACTAGCTCCCTGAAAAGGTCAAATGAGGTTCTTCACTTTCCTATGAGAAGCTCAAGGTTTCACTCCAACTCCCTGAAAACTGTAAAACCGAGAGTGAGGGTGAGCCTGGGTGAGAGATGAGCAAGTGTATTCGTTAAATTAGAAAATATAAAGTATGGGAGAAGATTCAGACTTGTTCAGCGTAGTCTGATTCTTGGATAAATGATCGTTTTGGCTCTGCATAATATATTTTTTCTCTTAGGAGGAAGAGGAGGACATGGACAGTTACCAGGTAATGAAGCGCGGGTTGGGTTATCCTCGTCAAATAAGCTTGATTAAAGTACTAAATCACACATTCCTGAGTCTTGCCCCCCTGTTACTTAGTAACTACACAATTAGTTTTGATTCAAATATTGCTTTGTCTCAAGTTAAAACAGAGAAGGGGACAATCATTTGTGACTGTTACCCTTTTCCAAACCTGGATCTGCCCACCCAGGCCCCTGCAGATCCGTTCTTCAGGTCCTCTTCCTTGCACTTGTTCTCTCCTTTTTCCCTGGAAGAGCTGTTGCACACTTGGCTTCAGTCAAGCCGTGCCCCTTAGGTATTTTCCATACTTTAAGCCAGGTCTCCTTTCCCTACTTCCTGGAGTCATACAGGTTTTGTTTTGTTTCCCCCCCCCGCCCCCCTTTCCCTAATCTCCTGCAAGATTTCGTTTACGTCTGATAAATTTTATTTTGTGAGTCTGGTTAGTCATCGTTTAGCACTGTCAGAGCTCTTCGGACCCTGATTACTGTCAGCCAGTGCAGTCACCCTCCTGGTTTGGCTTCATTCTAATTGGATAAAAACGTCTGCTTTCCTATAAGTTGCTGATAAAAGTATTGAGGGTTAAATACAGAGTCCTGTGGTACAACCGTAGGGTCTTCTTTGAAGCTGACGTCACCCCATTAATCACTATTCTCTGGATGTGATATTTCAGTCTTCTGTAACTTCTTCCAAGTAGATCCATTGCACATTTCTCCTTCTTGTCCACAAGAATGTCATGAGCTATTTGGTTCAGTGCCTTAGTGAAATCCACATGTGCTCGGCATTGCCCTGACCTACCCAGTCACGAAACTTCATTACAGAAGGAAGTGCGGTAAGACGGGCGCACGGTCAGGTGTTGACCGGTAGAGTTGTTAGTCTGTTGGTCACATCCCGCCTGCCACCCCCCACCCCCCAAAAAAAACCTCACAGAAACTAGGGAGAGAAGCATTTACATGATTTGTAGATACTGGCGAAACATGTTGAAGGCTGTAGTTAAGAAATTTGAAGAGTTCTTCTGATGGTTCTAAGGGATATAAATTTGAGGATTGTCGAGTAGTATTTGTGATTTTTATCCAGAGAAGAGACCTTGTAGAAGATCTTAGCTGCATGAGTGCTTGGAGTTCTACCCTTGGAGCCAATAGAAATAAAACTGGTTCTGGATTATCAGGGTGCCCTTTCAGAAATGGTGTTACTCTAGTACAGTAATGCTTTACTTTCTGAAAGTTTCTATTCTTAATAACGGTTGGAGTCAACTCGTAGTGGTAATAAAAATGTTAGGGTATAATACTTTACATTTTTGAAGCATATTCGAGTAAGGTAAGATAGAGTATTGGTTTCAGATATATTGTCTTGACATTATATTTACCATAATCCCCTTGTTTGCTTCTAGGATCGGGATTTAGAGAGACTACGTAGAAAATGGCTAAATGCGTTAACAAAGCGTCAGGAGTACTTAGATCAACAACTGCAAAAGCTTGTCAGTAAACATGGTATGAAAAGCAACTTCTAATATTCCCCCCCCCCCCAAATCAGTGTGCTGTTAATTCCCATTTGCAGTTACATGAAATAAAAGTAGACGAACACATCAGTAGTGGGAATGGCGAGAACATAGGGATGGCGCTTATTTGTGTCACATCCTTTCAAAAGGACAGCTATACAGTTGTAAGGATGTCTTTGCATAGGTCTCCTTTCCCCCCAAAACAAAGAGGAAATAGAGCATGTGCAGTAAACATTGTCCCTCAAAAATAACTAAAGGAAGATGCTAACGTTTCTTGATTTCTGGTCCAGAGGCACTTGAGCCCTCTGACTCTTGAAGCGATCGTTCCTGTGCTGTTTCACCATAGGCCTTCCATGAACTGAAGACGGCCTCTCTGTGAGAGCACACCAGCCTCACTAGCTTATAGTTAGTTTTTTTGTCATGAGCTTTTGATCACAAATTAAGGAAGTAATAAGTTGCTAGTGAGCCCTCCTCAACCAGTACGTGGACTATAGGAACGTCCTGTCGATAACGTAGGACAGAGCGTAAACAGCAGGCGAGAAGCGGGGTGCCTGTATTTGATCCTTGTTCTTGATGTTCTAGATAAAACAGAGGATGACGCCGACCGCGAAGCTCAGCTCCTAGAGATGAGGTTGACTCTGACTGAGGAGAGGAACGCGGTCATGGTCCCCTCAGCTGGCAGCGGGATACCAGGGGCCCCGGCAGAATGGTATGGGTGCCGCCCTGCGGCTTCCGAAGCTCTCTGTGCTCACGGAGCGGCCCGCTTTCTCTATGAGCGTCGCCTCTGCTTTGATTAATGGACGGCTTACCGTAGCGTGTGGGACAAAAGTTGTTTTAGTTAGAGGAGGTGTTAAATTATTTTCATGAGTTGGAATAACTGTGGCCTAAAACTGCTTTATTAAGTAATATTGGTTTTGGCCCAAGTAATTAAGATTTCTGAGAATCTAAATCAATATTTAGTACCATTGCACTTAGCATTAAAAAAAATAGTTTATATCTTAATTACTTGGGTCATTCCCTTAAAAGACTATTCAGTCATCATAAAATTGCAACACCAGGTGTTTTTGATTTTGGTACTAGCTTAAACTGAACTGTCAGCAAGTGTTCTCTGCCACTTTATAGAAATTAAAAATAGTAAATTAAGCCACATGGGGCCGTTAGGTATATAACTTTATAAGAAAGGACATTTAAACAAGGGAGCTTCAACTTCAGTGATGAACGGGTATATGTGTTTTCTAAGACTAAGTTCTGATATCAGAGCATATGATAATTATACATGGAAGCACCAGAGAAAAGCAGCAGCAGTGACAGTTAAGTCTTTGTGGCATCTCTGAAATTATAGCTAACCAGTACCCAGAATTACCATTGGTTGACCTGTAATTGCTCTGAATGTATGAAGGCTGAGTCGTGAAGCACACGCCGCTGAGAAAGGCTGCTTTATTTGAGATGCTGTCGTTCATTATGTTTTAGGACGCCGGTTCCTGGGATGGAAACACACATTCCCGTTATATTCCTTGACTTAAATGGTAAGTTAAGAGGTGCCTTCCGAAGGCAACTCTGACAAGTTAGTGTCCAAGTAACACTTAGATTCTAACAAAGTATGCAGTTAGGCAATTCTGTAAGCCTAAGGTTTGGGTCTGTTTTATGTGTGCCAAAGGGCTCTAATCCTTGACAAAGAATGAATTTCCTGTAAGAATAGTATTTTTTTTTTTTTTTAACAGTGATACGTATGTCTCCTCATGATGTGTTCTCACATTTCATTCTACAACCCATACTGCTTTGTGTGCTCTGCTCTCCCATCAATTTGTGATGTTTTCCACACTCAAGATATCTTCTTCTTTCATTCTCAGGAGGACTCCTCTCCAGAGAGGACTAATAACTGGTGATGCTTATGTAGCATGTTTCTTTTATGTGGCGCCTTCTTAGCGTTACCTAGTGAATTTCTCACTTTATCTGTGACTTCTTGTGCCATTCATCACTGCGTTGCCTTTTTTTTTTTTTTTTAATGTCATTTCTTTCCCCCTCATGTAAAATATTTTGGATGTGGCTACATTTTACATATATTCTGTCTGAGGAGGGAAATGAAAATGAAGAGGTAGATTAAAGAGCTAAAAATAAGATTGAAAGTCAGCATTTAAATTCCAAAGCCATCTGCAGAAGAACTGTGTATTAAAATGAACCATCCTAAATAGACAAGCTTGGATGTCCTCAGTGGTTTTCTTCTGCCCTGAAAGTGCGTTACGGCATCCCAGGTATTTAGCGTCCTATGCTGCTTGGCTTACTTGGACCTGTGAGAGTTTTTCATATACACACGGGGTCAGAGAAGAGCACTTAGCCCCTTGCACCGTACGTGCATCCGCCTGTCGGGGTTTTCATGTATTGCCACAGCACCCTAGCCTTCCTTGTTCTCTTGGGCCTTGGAGACTGAGGGCGACTCTGTCTTGCTCTTACCTGAGGTTCCGAGATAGGTGAGGGGGGTGTGTGTGTAGGAGGGTTAGAAAGTGGAAGAGAATAAGCTTCAAGAAGACCTATTAGTATGGATATTCCAAGACAGGAGCAGCACCCTGTTCAGCCTGTGCCCGTTCTTGGTCCGCACAAGCCCACGTACTAGAAGAAACTCTTTCAACGTTTACTTGCAAGCTTAAGATGCATAGGGAGTTGGGAGGGCCAGGCTTGGAAATGAATAACCACAGGGCCACAGGACAGCCCTTCAGTTTCTTATCTGTCAGATGATTGGAATCACTCTCCTCTCATTTCTTGAGTGTGCTAAGAGACAGGGAATTGGGGTTCTAACCCTATCATTAACATTTATGGGCTGACCTGGTGTAACCTCTTGGGTTTCTTGGCTTTGGTTGCCTTCCATGTAAAATAAGGCAACGGAGGTAGGAGATTGGATTTAGGTAATTTCTTGAGGCGTTTTCCATCTCTAAGATCTGTGAACTGTTTAATGCTCATCATCTGTGTGATGTAAGATTTCAAAGCCAAAAAGCAAATGAAATCTGAGGCGGGATAATTCTGCTACTAAGCACATTGAAATTTAGCCGGTAGGGGCTATCCTTTAAAATGATCTCCATATTTAATGGAACTTCTCTGCTTTTAGCTGATGATTTCAGCTCTCAGGATAATCTTGATGACCCAGAAGCTGGTGGATGGGACGCTACCCTGACTGGAGAAGAAGAGGACGAGTTCTTTGAACTGCAGATTGTCAAACAGCATGAGGGAGAGGTAAATAAAACATAACTCGGGAAGACTGGGTGAAAAGTAGTTTCTTTAACCTTTCCATGAGCCTTTGGAAACAGTCAGCAAGGTGATCATTTCAGTGCTTACGTTTCTCAAGAAATATAAGTGAAAACCTTTCAATATGATTTCCAGAAAGAAGGGAACCACTTCCAGAAGGAGTAGACCAATCAGATCACATCCATTCACTGTTTTACTTCTTTTCCTGGTAAAGGATCTTTGTTAGTAATTCACAGTTCAGGTCAGCAGCGGTCTACTCTCTGGGGAAATGCTCCTGAAGTACATAGAGGTAAGATGGCACAGTGTTTGGGATTGACTTCGAAATGCTTTAGTAAAGACTTCTTTAATAAGGGGGAAAAATAGATAAAGCCACATGATAATGTTTGAGTCTGAGTGATGGGTGTACACTGGGGGCTTATTTTCTAAGTTTGAGCATATTGGAAAAATTATAAAATATATTAAGGGAGGAAAGCCGGCACGATACTTTGAAGGACATATCATCACAGTGGTATTCTGAAGATGCAAAACTGGAACTGCAGTGCATTCTGGAAAACGGTGGACCCGCACCCTTCTTTAATAAGTCAGTGCCACGAGTGACAAAGAAAGCCTGGGGAACCCGCCTAGATGAAAGTAGACTAAAAGAACAGGACAGCTAAATGCAGTTTGTGATCCTGGGTCAGAACAGTTGAAACATTTGAATATGGACTCTGTATTATATAGTAGTATTGTATTGATGTTAAATTCCTGAATATAATCATTGTCCTATGGTTAAGTTACAGGATGTCCTTTCTCTTAGAAGATACTTGCTGAAGTATTTAGGGATGCAGAGTTACCTGTCTATAACTTACTCTAAGGTGGTTCAGTAAAAAAACCCAAAAAACAACAGCAATACTGTGTGTGTGTGTGTGTGTGTGTGTGTGTGTGAGAGAGAGGGAAAAGGGCAAAATGTTAACAGGTGGTGAATCTACCTGAAAGAAATACAGGAGTTCATTGTACTAAATTTGCAACTTTTATGTTTGAGTATTTTTCAAAATAAATAAATTTTAGCTGCTGGCCAGGAACAGCCTGCCCTGTACTCCCCCAAGTAGGTGCCTGAGGCCACATCCTGGGATTCCCATGGTCTCCCCGGGCAGTTCTCTTAGCAGAACTGCACTCGTTGACTGGCCTGTTCCACTTCAGCCCAAGCCAGGATGTTTCCTTGTGGGGTTTTGTGTTCTGGGAGGAGGGGTGACTGTTCTGTCTTCTGTGCAGGTGAAAGCGGAAGCCTCCTGGGACTCTGCAGTGCACAACTGCCCTCAGCTGAGTAAAGGCACACCCGCGGATGAGCGAGTGTTTCTCATCGTGCGGGTGACCGTCCAGCTCAGCCATCCGGCCGACATGCAGTTGGTATTACGCAAGCGCATTTGTGTCAGTGTTCACGGCCGGCAGGTGAGTCATTGGTCCTAGTCGAAGAAACGACTTTGGGTCAGACACGAGGGCGGGGCGGTGGAAGGATTGCTCTGGCCTCCTGTCCCCCCAGGCTCTGTGAAGCTCTGAGCTTTTCTCTTTCAGGTGACTATTGCTGTCCTATAACCGTGCTTGCTTCAATCCTGGAACCCGTCAGCCTGACTTCCTCCTAGACGACCCTGAATTGTTACCCTGGATCTTTATTACTGCAGAGTCACAGCTCACAGCCCTTTCTTTGGGTGCCATAGGGCCCTGTCAAGGCAAAGTTCACTGTTTTTGAATTGGACTTTGCATCTGGGTCTTACAAGATGAGAATGTTCACCGCAGACGAGCTGTTTGTGCTGGTCACCCTTCGTTTTCCATGCCTTTCTTTCCTTTCAGTCCTCTCGGCCGGTTCATTGATAGTGTATTTGGAGAGAGTACTCTGTCAAGCTTTGGGGTAAAAAGATGAATAAGAAGTAATCTGCATCCTTAAAGAGCCAGTGTCCACTGGCCTATGAGTGTATAAGCAGACAACTCTCTTCTACTGTGGCGGTGCAGCTCAGAGGGTGAGAGTGCAGCCAGGGAAGGCTTCAAAGAGCAGGGGGCATGTGAGCTGCTCCGTTGCAGGCAGGGGTGGTTGGCAAGCAGAGGAGTCGCTGGCTATTTCACCGAGAGGAGGAAATATCCGTGCAGAGGTGGTGAGGAAGGAAAGGGCGTGGCAGCTTGGGGACCGTGAGAAGCAGGGTGTGACAGGGAGAGGCCGAGGCTGTGGCCGTCCACACAGTTGCATCTAGATTATGAAGGACCTGGTGCCCTATGAACCGGTTTAGTAGAAAACTTCTAGATAAGAGTATAAAGGATTTCTGCTGTTGGTTCTGCAATGGTACGATTTGGGAGGTTCATTCTAGGGATTCTTCTCCATACACTGGCTAAAACCAGGACGGATGAAAATAGATCTTTTCATTTAGAAGAGTACAGTCACGGTTGACAGAGTCCTGGATGTAATCTCCACCCCTAAAAATTAATCTTTAGTTCTAAATGTCACACTGATATCAGTCTTTGAATGAAGACCGGCAGTGATGCTGTTAAAATTGCAGCTCTTTAGCTTGGCGATCCAGCATCAGTACATACAGGTCATGGGGTAGCTGTAGATGTATATGCCGTGTCTCCCATTCACTCTTTTCTTGGTCTCCCTTTTCTCGGAAGTCTTTTTTTTTTTTTTTTTTTTTTAATAAATTTATTTATTTATTTTTGGCTGCATTGGGTCTTCGTTGCTGCACGCAGGCTTTCTCTAGTTGCAGTGAGCGGGGGCTACTCTTCGTTGCGGTGCGCGGGCTTCTCATTGAAGTGGCTTCTCCTGTTGCGAAGCACGGGCTCTAGGCGCACAGGCTTCAGTAGTTGCAGCAGGCAGCCTCAGTAGTTGTGGCTCGCGGACTCTAGAGAGCAGGCTCGGTAGTTGTGGTGCACGGGCTTAGTTGCTCCGCAGCATGTGGGATCTTTCCGGACCAGGGCTCGAACCCGTGTCCCCTGCATTGGTAAGCGGATTCCTAACCATTGTGCCACCTTGTAAGTCTGGAGTCAAGAGTGAAGGGATGAAATAAATGCATTCTAAGAGGCTCTTGCATTCTAAGAGGCTAAAATCTTTTAAAAAGTTAACTAAAGATCACTGAATTATTATTAAGTTTGTGAAAATATGTACTTCTGAGACCAAACAGCTTTTTTTCCTATTCTGTTTGGGGGTTTTTACCTATTTCCTACTTGGCTTTTGCACGAGGGAAAAAGGTTCGGTGTCAGTTTAATATTTTCTCTTATTCTTATCTTTATTCACCAATTATATTCTGCCCTCATCCGTGCTCTCTTCAACCTCTACAGGATGTTCAGTCTTAGCAACATCTTCAAATGAGTCATCTATGCATTAATTCAACAGTTCAATTCTTAACCGTGCAAAGAGCGCAGTCAGCATAAACAATGACCATGCACTCTTAAATCATTCTTCATAACGATCCTGCTTTGGTCAAGAATTAATGCCTGAACTTGTCAATATTCATAGTGCAAGATGTCCATCGTGCTGGAAAGAAAAAAAAAAAAAAGGATAAGGGTCACCCGCCCTTCCTTACATCTTCGTTAGAAGGTCATTTTATCTTGTAGAAGTCAACAGTCTTCCTTCTGTAGCCTTTAAGCAGAGTTGAACCAGATACCTAGTGTGGTTCCAGAATTTAGGGTTTGTACTTTTCATATATTCGGTATGGGACCTGTCACGTGGCAGGCATCATATAAATTGGTTTGGGGCACTTAGACAGACTTGAGGAACTTGTATGTAGTGATTTGGATTCTGACTTATATTGGGAGTATGTTCTTTTCCTTTTTTGTTAGAGTGAATGTGGTGTCGTTCATGCTGTCTCTTTGTTAATGAAAACTCAGTTTTTGAGGTGGGAAACCATATCTTCTATTTTGTTTTTCTCTAGGGTTTTGCTCAGAGTCTCCTAAAAAAGATGTCACATCGAAGTTCTATTCCAGGCTGTGGAGTGACCTTTGAAATTGTCTCCAATATTCCAGAGGTGAAGGATCATATGAAATTTGAATATACTAAAAATAAACATGTAGAAAGAGCAAACTCCCTGAAAAGTCACCTGTGCAAGAAATATGTGTTAAATGAAAATGTATATTTAGGAAAATGCTGTAGATTTGTAGAGGAATTTCCTAATCTTAACTTGATTCAGAGTAAAATGTACTTGTGTGGCTTTAAAGGTTTTGGTTTTAGTATTTTGTTAAAGAAGAATCTTTTGAAAAGCAAATCAACACCTTTTTACCCACAGAAGAGAGTATAACCCTTGAAGGAAGGCAACAGAGCATAACATAGAGTTTCAGGGTTTCATTTTGGAATGAAACAGAAATCTTGTTTCTGTCACCTCTTAGTGACGTGAACTTGGGTAAGTTACTTTGAGCCTAAATTCTTTCATTTATCAAATTGAGTTAGTGATACCTTCCGTGCAGGATTGTTTTTTAAGGATTAAGTGAGACGATATACACAAATTGTTGTGTACATGCTAAACAATAAATTGTAATTGCTATTATTATTATAGTTACTATTATTATTTCTCTTTCTGAGCTAATTCAGATATGCACAGGAAATCAAACAGATAGAGCTGAAAATACCCCTGACAGGAGCTTGCTAGAGGATGGAGTTTATCTGTGCTTCCTAGTACTTGATTCCTGATTTAGACAGCTTTGTCCACTTGGTTATTGGCATAGCTAGTAATGAGGCCTTCCTTACAGGAGTAGGAGAAGTGAGGGGTCTAAGAAAAGAACCCGACGAAAAAGACAAGAGTGGTTCCTTCTGCCACATTGACTACCCCAAACCGGGGAGTGACTGGGGAGGTCCAGGCTGTGCTGCGCTTGGGGGTGGAAAATGGGAATGGGACCCTGGGGTGAGCCCTCCCTCCTAAGCACACCATCCATGGTGCCTTCATTCTCTTGATTCAAGGGCTCAGTGCTTGTTGATTGATTCTGTTGATTATTTGAACAATAGATGGACAATATATATTTTAAGACAGATCAGGTTTTGGAAGAGTGAAAAGATTGCACAGTACTTAGGCTTTATTTTAGAGTTCTTATATCACAGAACACTCTTCCTCTCAAATAATGTCAAATAGTGACTAATTCTTGCCTGGACCTTCAAAATATTAGGCTTACATAGCACATATTAACTGTTGATTTAATTTGGAGCCTGCTGACCATTTAAAAACTGAGCCCCTTTTTGAGTTAGACAAGCTGCAAAATCTTGGATCTGGAATATATTACTCTTTGTATACTTATATGTGGGGCTAGAGATTTACTGTTTATTCTCTGTATCTGAGTGTCTTCTCTTTTTTTCAGTTGTTTCAGATCTTAACTCTATAAAACGGTTTGAATGCAGTTGAGAAACAGTGACACTTGCAGTGAACTATCTTCGGTTTTTCCTTTTCTCCCATCATCTTTCTTCTCTTCTCTCCTCATTTGTAGTTTTTTTTTTTTTTTTTTTTTCCATTTTATTTTTGGCTGTCTTGGGTCTCCACTGCTGTGCGTGGGCTTTCTCTAGTTGCGGTGAGCGGGGGCTACTCTTCATTGCAGTGTGGGGGCTTCTCATTGTAGTGGCTTCTCTGTTGTGGAGCATGGGCTCTAGGTGCGCGGGCTTCAGTAGTTGCGGCATGCGGGCTCAGTAGTTGTGGCTCGCGGGCTCTAGGGAGCAGGCTCAGTAGTTGTGGCGCACGGGCTTAGATGCTCCGCGGCATGTGGGATCTTACCGGACCGGGGCACGAACCTGTGTCCCCTGCATCGGCAGGCAGACTCTCAATCACTGCGCCGCCAGGGAAGCTCTCTTATCTTCTTTAACAGTGCTTTTATTCTTCAGGTGATACGGTTTTTCAAAGGGCAGAAATGTGGGGAAATCAGCAGAAAGATAAGCATATAGCCTCACATGATGGGGCTACCTGTTAATAATTAGCTAAATGTTTAAGTTGGGAAGTGTTAGGGTCACATTATCAAATCCTGATGATAAAGAAAAAGGAGAGGTGAGACTTAAAGCTTGTAGTGTAAGGACTACACTAGTTTATTTTTTATTTCAAAATGAAATAAAACGCTTCTTAAAAGCTAGAATTCATCATGAAAAAGCCTGGAAAAGTTCTTTGTGTTCCATATTACAGAAGCTTTGAGGGCTTGGTAGCAAAAAGAAGTAGTCATAGACCAGAGAGCAACAAGAGGTGGTTTCTTTCTTTTTTTTTTTTTTTAAAGCAACTAGAATGCTTTCATTGCTAATGGGAGTGTAAAATGATACAACCACTGGCAGTTGATCATAAAGTTAAATAGACACCTACCCTGTGACCCAGTAATTCTACTTCTAGGTCCTTACCCAAGAGAAATGAAAGCATATATCCATAAAGATCTGCACAGGAATATTCAAGGCAGCTTAATTCAAAATAACCTAAAACTGGAAACAACCCAAACATCCATCAACAGACGAATGGTTAAATAAATTGTGACATATCCATACTGTGGAATATCATTCAGCCATACAAAGATATGAACTATGTGAACGAATCTCTAAATCACTATGCTAAGTGAAAAGCCAGGTACCAAAGGGTGTCATTCCATTTATGTGAACTTCTAAAACAGGTGAACTAATCTGTGGTGAAAGAAACGATCTTGCCTTGGGGGAAGGGTAGGGGTCGAACTTTCTGAGGAAATGGAAATGTTTTATTTCTTGTGTGGATAACATGGATATATAATATATCCATTTCTTTAAAACTCAGGTATCCTCTTTCTTAGAAAATCAGGATAATGTCTGTTCCCTGCAGATACCGTAAAGTATTCCATGTCCAGTGGTTAAAAGAATACTCTACCAGGAGTCAGGAGACCTATTTCTAGTCTTGCTTCTTTTGCTAATTATGCGACCTTCCTCTTTCCTCATGTGTAAAATTAGGATGATTCCTGGGCCCAAACGAATTACTGTAGGAGACAAAAGTTTTGTGAACTTAAGCTGCCTTCTGAATTTTTCCATATTTTATCCATTCTAAGCCTTAGGTAAATTTTTTTAAATAAATTCATTAATTTTATTGATTTCTTTTTGGCTACATTGGGTCTTCATTGCTGCACGCAGGCTTCCTCTAGTTGCGGTGAGCAGGGGCTACTCTTGATTGCAGTGTGCGGGCTTCTTGTTGTGGTGGCTTCTCTTGTTGTGAAGCACAGGCTCTAGGCGCACGGACTTTAGTAGTTAATGGCGCGTGGGCTCTAGAGCGCAGACTCAGTAATTGTGGTGCGTGGGCTTAGTTGCTCTGCGGCATGTGGGATCTTCCCGGACCAGGGCTGGAACCCATGTCCCCTGCGTTGGCAGGCAGGTTCTTAACCACTGTGCCACAAGGGAGAAGCCCGTAAGGCTTATGTAAATTTAAAAAAATATTTTTGAAGTTAGAATGTGTCTTATAATTGATGATATCTTAAAGTTAATTGGCAGAGTTTTTTTCCCTCCTTAGTGGTATATAAGATGTCTTTTCTTAAAGTCGATGGTATCTTAAGATGCAGTGGTATGCGGATATATATTTTGTAGGCTTTGACGTTACGATAACAAGTTCACCAGTAAAAAAAGTATCTGATTTTTCCTGAGAAGAGTACTTTGTTATGAGCCACATGAGCTTGAGATATCTGACTACATTAACAAAGTCCCTCCCTGACTTGCAAACATCCCATTTATATGCCTGAACCAGTTGTGTCCAGGGAGCTGGGCGAGTGAGAATTTGCTCGGTTACTTCTCTTCTTGGTCAGCTTCCAGGCTTTGGCCTCTGCCACTGCAGAGTTGGGGATTGAGACCACACTTGGAATATGTAGTCTGTGGGAGGCTGCTTAGCAAAAGGGTTGGAACCCAGCCCTTCTTTCCACTCTTAGCCTCCATACCTGTGTCTGTCTCCTGCAGGGGTTGTTTGGATCCCACGTGTATCCAGCTGTTACCCCAGCTCCTCAGTCCTCCCTCTGGCCCCCCAAGATACGTTCAGGAAGTACTATTGTGGTTAGATTTCCAGCTAGCCCACCAAATCCTTTCTAATCAGGAATGTCTTTGTTTGCAATGGAAATGTAGGAGAGAACGATTTTGTTGAAAATGTGCTGTGTTTCAGCTGCTCTGTGTTTAACCAGCCTTTCAAGTGAACCTAACCACCATTTATACCACGATTTCTGTGGGAAAATGCATTTTGAGTTCCAAAAGCTGACTTTAAAATGGAATTTGGAGTACATCCCATTTGTTCGTTCAGTACTCTTGTGTGTATTTGTATAGATCAGGAAGCCTTTGTAACGTTTTCTTCTGCAAGGTACTTAATTTTAATATACAATTTTCCACTCTCCAGGATGCCCAGGGAGTAGAGGAACGAGAAGCATTAGCAAGAATGGCAGCTAATGTTGAAAACACGGCTTCTGCTGACTCGGAGGCATATATTGAGAAATACCTCAGGAGTGTGCTGGCAGTGGAGAACCTTCTCACGTTAGATCGTCTTCGCCAGGTCAGCCGACAGAGCTGGTGGCCATGGTGCCAGCCCAGCCTGACTCTGGGTTTGACTTTCCACAAGTCACAGTATTGTTACATCTAAACTTTTGAAGCCTCTGAGTGGAGCATATTAATTTAGATTAAACTTGTTGGGTAAGTCTTTGAAGATACAGAAACTACTGGAAAGTTACTTTTTCCAAGACCCTAAATGGTATCTGGTTGCCATTTGGAAGTAGTGGAAGAGAATATGTAACTCTTGGTGGCTAAGGAACTATTTTAGAAATACCTTGATACTGGGTCATAACGTCACAGAAGGTAGAGTGCTGTGCCCTTCTTTGCCTCCACAGCCTCGGAGTGGATCTCTAGAAGGAAAACAGAAGTGCCAGCCGTAAACCTAAGCCTCAGAGAAACCCTGAGCTCCATTTTATGTGGCAATCTTGAGACTTTGTTTTTTTTTTAACCAAAAATACTAATGAAAAATAAAAGTGAATGGTCTGCTTTTAATAATCTTTCTCTTGGGACTGACTTCTGGCCAGCTTCAAGGGGGCCATCAGTAGATACAGAAAAGAATGATCCAGGTAACCTGTCAGCTATTTAATTAACTTTGAGTATTCCACAGTGATGGTAATTGAGTCATTCTGTCCTGTGAAGTAACAGCCGTCGTTTAAAGAGCTAGGACTGTGTCCATTAGCTCAGAGCCGGCTTTAAGATACTGTTACTTTGGAAGTGTGTCTCTCATGTGTATTTTTTTTTTGTCTGTATTTTCTCCGACTGACAGGAAGTTGCAGTGAAGGAACAGTTGACAGGAAAAGGGAAGCTGAACAGGAGGAGTATTAGCTCTCCAAATGTGAACAGAGTGAGTACACGGGACCCCATTCTGTGCTCTGCCTTCGCTCCTCCTCTTTCCTTGGATAGCTCCTTCCCATCCTTGGAATCTCATTTCGGATACCATTTCCTTCTGTGAGCTGATTTAAGTGTCCCCATTCTCTACCCTGAAGCATCGGTGCACCCCTCTGTCACTGCCCTTGCTAATTTTACAGGGAAAGTACCCGTGGAAGTCCCTCTGTAATGTTTTTCGTTTATCTTCGTGTCGCCAGTGCCCGGCGCAGTGACTCTGTTAGGCGAGTGGTGGTTGTACTAAAGCAAAACTAGCCGAGTGCCTAGGGAAACTCTTTGACTTTTCTAGGCCAAACTGAATTACTTATAGATTGAGGAGAAGTCTGGACTAGGTTTATAAACTGCGATTTATCTCTACTTTCCTTACTTTTGATAAAGATATGAATATGAGAGATAGTACACCTTTGTCTGAACTTGATACCCAGAAAAACCATGGTACAAGCATTGAAATAAAGAGCAACTGACCCTTAGCCTTGGTGTTGGAGAGGTCCCCGTGAGAGGCAGGACGGGTCTCAGGCTGGAGGGCACATGTGGCCCCGCGAGACTGAGTGACGTCACTGATGATCTCAGCCGGAAAGATTGGGAACATTCTCAGGCAGTAAAAGAAAATACCACTTTAATTCAGCGTAAATATCTTCTCACTCCTTCAGAAAATGATCTACTAAGATGCACTGGTATGTGCAGAGATTTGGTATTTAGAATCCTATGGTTTAAAATAAATAGTTTGCATGTATACATTTGCTACAATACCCAGAGAAAGGAGTCGTCCGATTAGGACAGGGTACGGTAACCAGTAACCTGGTATCCTTTAAAGGGGATAAACAAATGAAGTGTCTCTTACTCGGGCCCAGCCAGCTGTCGCCTCAGTGTATGCTGGATATCTGATGTTATACAAACGTCCCGTCTTAAAAATGTTAATCAATTCAATTTAAAAAAAAAAAAAAACTGCACCTGACAGTGTCCCAAAGGCCACTAGTCTAGTTTGTAACTTTGGTCTTGACAGCCTGTCTGATACCATCCAACTTCAACATTCTGTTGATTTGGTTTTCAAAGTCTTGTATTTCCAGGACCATAGATCTGTGTACTTTTGTACATGAAGGACTAATCCCCCTCTTTATTTATTTTTTAGCTATCTGGCAGCCGACAGGATCTTATTCCATCCTACAGTCTAGGTAGCAACAAGGTGAGTGTTTGTAACTATTTTCTATCAGTCTTTAACCTGTTTCCCATTCCAGCTTTCCTCTTCTCAAATATCACACGCTAGTTTTGCATGCCAGATTTTCTCCCAGTTTTCTATACTGTGTGAAATTGATTGGAGAGCGTTGAGTTCATTTCTTTTTATCTGCCAGTTAAAATAATGTTACTGAGGGCTTCCCTGGTGGCGCAGTGGTTGCAAGTCCGCCTGCCGATGCAGGGGACACGGGTTCGTGCCCCGGTCCGGGAGGATCCCACGTGCCGTGGAGCGGCTGGGCCCGTGAGCCATGGCCGCTGAGCCTGCGCGTCCGGAGCCTGTGCTCCACAACGGGAGAGGCCACAACAGTGAGAGGCCCGCCTAGCACACACACACAAAAAATAATAATAATGTTACTGAGACCTTATTATTACTCTACTTTCTAAGGGTTAAAAAAACAATTTAGTTGCTTAAGTTCTTCTGTTGAAAATATTCTTCCTGTTTGTGTCAGAAAAGGAACTTCATGTCAGATTTTTAATAGTAAAATCTTGATGAAATGATTGAAAATGTATGAGGAGTAAGATTATGTCTAAAAGTTAATATTATTTGTTAGAAGAAAGAAAAATAAGTGAACAGCAATTTTGTTAGCTGGAATGTATTTACTTGCTCGTTAATATGGCTTTCCCCGATATAACAGAGTTTTTTTTTTTTTTTTTTTTTTTTTTGCGATACGCGGGCCTCTCACTGTTGTGGCCTCTCCCATTGCGGGGCACAGGCTCCGGACGCGCAGGCTCAGCGGCCATGGCTCACGGGCCCAGCCGCTCCGCGGCATGTGGGATCTTCCCGGACCGGGGCACGAACCCGTGTCTCCTGCATCGGCAGGCGGATTCTCAACCACTGCGCCACCAGGGAAGCCCATAACAGAGTTTTAAGCATAGACAATTCATTATCATGTACTTAAAGGGCTCACACTTGAAACTGTAACTGGATGTCACATGACACAGTTTTGTGCCTGCCGTTTTTTTTTTTTTGCGGTACGCAGGCCTCTCACTGTTGTGGCCTCTCCCGTTGCGGAGCACAGGCTCCGGACGCGCAGGCTCAGCGGCCACGGCTCACGGGCCCAGCCGCTCCGCGGCACGTGGGATCCTCCCGGACCAGGGCACGAACCCGTGTCCCCTGCATCGGCAGGCGGACCCTCAACCACTGCGCCACCAGGGAAGCCCATGCCTGCCGTTTTTTGAGGGACCTCGTTAGATGTTGGTGCTGCCGGCTGCAGTCAGTGTGCTCTGTGTTGATATCTTCACCCTTGAGGAGGCCAAAAGTGTCATATGAAATGGTCTGACATGAGGAAGTTGTGTCAGAGTAAAAGAAGATACAGATACAAGAAGATTGGCTCTTTAATCATTATCAAAGCTGAGTGGTATTCATTACACTATTCTTATACTGTTCTTTCTAGTCTTGTTAAATATTCTACAATCTATCTTCGTATAGGTTTGAAATTTTCCTTATAAAAACTTAAGAAAAAGACAGTGAAGTTGATGAACAATTAGACTCATTTTTAAGATCTAGGTTACTAGGAGTTTGCCTGGAGTAATACATAGATATGTATGTATGTGTATATATCCTATTATTTCAGGCAAACTACCAGTAATCTAAATCTTAAAAATATATATCTCAGTGTTTATAGGCAAATAACTTGCTCTCCAGCTCATCAATTCACTGACCACCTACCATGTGTCTGAAAGTGTGCTAAGGTTTAGTACTCCTTGATACAGGTCCACTGACAGGTGTGA
Organism: Kogia breviceps; assembly: GCF_026419965.1. NCBI lineage: Eukaryota > Metazoa > Chordata > Mammalia > Artiodactyla > Physeteridae > Kogia > Kogia breviceps. Next base: position 109,270,270 of record NC_081317.1, on the reverse strand, counting down.
TTAGCTCTTTTTTTTTTTTTTTTTTTTTTTTTGCGGTATGTGGGCCTCTCACTGTTGTGGCCTCTCCCGTTGCGGAGCACAGGCTCCGGACGCACAGGCTCTGCGGCCATGGCTCACGGGCCTAGCTGCTCCGCGGCATGTGGGATCTTCCCGGACCAGGGCACGAACCCGTGACCCCTGCATCGGCAGGCGGATTCTCAACCACTGCGCCACCAGGGAAGCCCTGATTAGCTCTTGATAATCATAGCATAGTTGTGATTAGCTAAACAAAGCAGAGTTTTTTGAAAACTGTGTCATTTTTAATTATAAATAACTCAAGTATTTTAAGGAAAATACAAGAAAAAACCATGACTTTCTGTGTTTTTTTGAAATCCATCTAACCCAAATCCTCTATCATGAATTCGAAAAAAGTAGCCAAAATTTCTTCAGCTTTTCTTTCTCACCCTAGTTTCCTTACGTTTAAATGAAGAAAATAATAGAAAACAGTAGTATCTGCTTGAAAAAGAATTATTGTTTCTACACCAAATAAACAGAATAAAGGAACACAGATGCTGTAATAGAAGTATGCCTAGGTAGAGTAGCAGCCCAGAGGAGGGAGGGGGCACTTTTACAGGTATTTTTCAGGGACCAAGAGAGGCTGCGGAGAGGGGGAACCCTCCGCCCCCTATAAGCTGAATGCTGAAAGAGGATAAGGTCCACCCAGGGCAGGGGAGGGGTTGAAGCAAGAGGGGGAACAGAGTGTGGAAGGAGGCAAGAGCATGAGTAAAGCAGAGAGGGTGCAGTGTGGGGTGGAGCCCAGAGAAAGGGGCCTTATTTCAGAAGCCCCCGTACGATGTGCCTCGGAGTAGCGCGGGAGCTGGGCCACTTGGAGGAGTATTTTTAAACAGTCCGCCTAAACCCCACTCACGTTCCTGGCCGTGGTGTACAAAATTACGTTAGAATAATGTATATAGTAGAAATGTGTACGGTGACCAATGCACAGGTGAGGGTGGGGAGAGCAGGTGGGGTAGAGGTCTCAGCAGTGGGGAGGGGGAGGGAGAGGGAGAGATTCAGGACGTGCTCAGGAGATGGAAGCTCTAGAACTCAGCCAACATGAAGAACAAGGTGGAGCCCAGGGGAGACAGGGGACGTGGGCTCTGGGTGACCGTGCAGAGAGGTGAAGGTTGCAGGCGTGGGGTTGGGGAAGAAAATGATTGAGGTCAATTTTGGACAAAAGGTTATGTCTGCCAGTTCAGAGGTCTGGAAGCCCGAGCTGAAGACAGACTGGGGAGCTCAGGACCTGGTTGGAATAGTGTGAGGGGTTTGAGCACAGAGGCGAGGCTGTGCGGGCGCGGTGGTGAAACTTTCAGGCCTGCGCAGGAGGGGAGGCCGGCCAGGGCGACGAAGGACCGGAGTCCTCAGAGAGGAGAGGAGGTGCCGGAGAAAGGCGGTTTAGGAGCTCCTTCCAGACTCCTCAGAGACCGAAATGAGGACTGAAAAGACTGTTTTGGGTGTGAGAGTGAAGAGTTTATTGGAGGCCTTTCCCAGGGCAGTCTCTTCTGTGGAGGATTGGGGAGAAGTAAGCAGGACGTGTTTTGGGGGGGCAGGGTTGTTTGTTTTTGTCTGGGTTTTTTGGGGGGATGCGCTGCGCGGCTTGCAGGATCTTAGTTTCCTGACCAGGGATCGAACCCGTGCCCCCTACACTGGAAGCGCGGAGTCCTAACCACTGGACCGCCCGGGAAGTCCCAGCAGGGCATATATTAAATGAGTAAATAAATTACACATTTTTTGTTACTCTACCAGGACCTTCCCGTTTTCAGTCATCTTGATGTCCTGGGGCCCCTGGGTATCTTAGCGAAGATGCGGAAATTCTACCCTCTCAGACTTTACTGGCGTCCTGGTGCCGTCCCAGCAGCGAGGATCTGGCTCTGTCCGCTCTGTGTCAGCAAGTATTTTCAGTTTTTGTCAGACGCCTCCAAACAATGAAGGACCCTTTTCTCCTGTTGCAGCGGTTTTCAGTCTTCCTCAGAACTTGGCCTCTCTCACCCCTCTGCAGCCACGGCAGTCCCCAGCCTCAGACAGTGGAGTTCTTGTCAGGAAAACAGAAAGGCCCGCTCCCCATTACCAGCTGTGCTCCCAGCTCAGCTGTGGAGCTATTATTTTATCTTCTTGTGAACCGTTGGCCCCCATGGGCCCTGAATGGTTTCCAGGTATGGCTGGGATTCCATCCACTCCATCACTGTCACCACGGGCATCACTTGACTTCCTGCTTGTGTCCAGATCAGTAGGTTTTATGAATGTCCACATACCAAAATCAGAGACCTTTTGCTTTTCACTAGGGGAAAGGTAGAGGAAAACTGGTGACAGAGGATCATAACTGATGCTAGGAAACAAAGTGATAAGAACACTCAGCAAAGAGGATTTGATTCCAGGCTCACTTCACTAGGGAGCACACAGTGCCCCCCCCCACCCCATTTGCAGGTGAGGGGCCCTCAGTAGTTTTATCATTTAAAGCAGGGCCTCTTAAAAGATTTTTAAGGAAAATAAATATTTTTTAAATTGTATTTTCTTACTAGCGAGAAAAGAAACATTTCCCTCCACCAGTAGCAGCAGGGAACAGAGATTCTTCCCTTTGGTCTTTTAAATGAAACAGTGAAAAACATCGTCAAATATGGCATTGCTTTGAATTCAAAATTGTGATAATGCTGTGCATAATGGAGTTCCTCAGGGTAGTGTTTAAACTAGTTGACATACAAATGATCCAAGTCCTCTTAAACCCCTTTACACAGCAGCAGTGCTCATAGACACATGAAATGACATATATCTGAGGGTGCCCATTGCCACATTGTTTATAATGGCAGAGGATTGGAAACAAGCTAAATGTCCGTTGGTTTGGTCTGGTTAAATCTATTTTCTCCCTGTGAGTGTGCACACGTGCATGTGCACGTGCACACCCGTAAGTAAATGGGATACTATACAGCTGTAAAAAATAATTAGGAACCCCTCCAGGTACTAATGTGGAAGGTCACCAGGATATACTTAGTGATTAAAAATGCAGTGCAGCACAGTATGCTACCATTTGAATTACAAAAGGAGGGAAACAGAGAGGTGCGTGTGGCTGTTTATAGATTTGCTCATGTAGACACAGGAAACCCTATAAGGGTATATGATAAACAGATACCATTACTTTCCTGCCTGGGGAGAGAGCAGAGGCATGTGGGCACCTGAGGTAGGAGGCTCCTCACTGTGTGCCTTTTTATATTACTTGTTCTTTGGATCATGGGAACAAATTACCTATTGAAAAAAATTAAATAAACTAAAATTAAAATTTTTTATTCTCTACCCTTTATAGTAGGCAGAAGATTTTATTCTTTAGTAAGTAGTGGTTTGAGAAGGTCTTCAGTTGCTTTATCTGTAATAATTTTCACACAAAATCCTCAAGGAGAGATTACTAAAGAAATTGTTCTGGAAAATCTCAAAGACTCATGTTGTTTTTTTTCTTTTCTTTTGGAGACTTCCTTCATTTTGCAGTTTTCAGAGTTCCAGGGAGAGGTAATTAATCCATTAGGTTTATCCTAATGAGTGGGATACAAGTATTATCCTACTATCTAAAACATGCTTGCTTTTACCTTGAGAATAAGAATGCATTTCTAAATGTGGTTTTTATAAGACGACTAAATTTGACACTGTACTAAGTTTTGGGCTCTTACCCTTTGGTGAAAATAACTTTGGTAATCAGTATATACAATTCCTCTCAAATGTTCCTTGTTACCTGGGCTATGAAAATATCTGTCAGAAGAGACCAGGAATGAAGGCATCTGATGGAATGTAGAAGGCTCTGGCATGTGACGAGTTGGAATTAATTCATTAATTAAGCAAATGATATAGTAAATGTTTGAGAACTTGTATGGTGTCCTTTTCTCAAGCATGGGACGGGGGAGAGAAGCAAAGAAGAGAGCAAAAGTGCCTTGGGCCTTCCTTCAATGCCACAGAACTTTGCTCAGTGGGACCATCTTGGCTTCCTTGCATGAAAGTATTTAACGTACAGGGAAGTTGAGTCGGAAATATAATTTTAACCTGGAATCGATGCTTAAAATGCTAGAAACTGTATTTTGAAAAAAACTGAAAATTATAATCACATTAGTTACATCTACCTTGCAAACTCGTGTGGGCCTGTTTCTGGGTTCTCTGTCCCGTTATCTATGTGTCCATCCCTCTTTCTTGATTATGAAATCAGAGTTACAGACCAGAGAATCTGATGGGCCATGTCCTCCCCACCTAATATCAGAACATTCAGGTTTAGAAGCAGGGAGAGGCCACGGAGTAAGTTCAAGTCTGCCTTTCCCTACTAATTTTCAGTTAGTGTCATGGCAAAGATTAGTCAATCGGGAGAAAAGTGACACTAAAAGGTGTGTCCGGGAGGCGGGAGCAGAGAGTGTGATAGGATTAGGGCTCTTGGGGAGGTGAGAGCAAGTGGTAAGGTACTAAAACAGTGTCACACTTTGGCCTATAATACTTGGAATTCGGCCAGCCACATTTTGCATGCCCTTATTTATTGACGCTCGCTACATATTAAAGTTGGAATTGTTTACTGAGCTCCACCAAGATGCAACTGATGAGCTAATTAATCTTAAAAAGATAAATTGAATTTTATTAACTACTCTTAACTTTTAATTTCACCTTATGGCCTAAAAGAAATCACTCTTGAAAAGCTTTTCAATTAAGAATATAAAATATTCCTAATTGCAGTGATGTTATTTACTGTTACTGGCTATTCCATCATGATTGTAAGGCAGTTTTTGTACAGGCATAATGAAAACTTAGCAAACTTTTTGTGACCAGTCTACCAGATTAGACTCATATTTAGGTGCAGAATTAATTTCAGCGGATTATTTTTCCATTTAAACAGTGGCTGTGCATTGAGATCTTTCACAATCCAAGGAACTCTGTCAACAAAAAATACTGGTCTTACTTAAAGACATTTTAAATGGAATTATATATTTTTAAATAAGTTAGTAAGATGTTTGTCAGCTTCTGACTGGAGTTGTTGATGCAATTAAAAGTAGCCAAAAGCCTAAAGGAATATTCAGTTAACAAAACTGAATTGTGTGTTTTGGCTCCACCACCTTCCTGAAAACTGCAGTTATGTAGTGTGGCACTAGTTAAGGCTGGTACCAAATATGAGTCACCTCTTCTTTAGCTGCATGAGAAGCTACCTTGGGACCTGGAATGTCACTGGTGCTTCTCTTTGTTTACCTCTTTGTCACTTTCCTGATCAAAACCAGACCTCTTGACGGAATACCCAGAGCATTTGTGTCTGTCTGGAGAGTGGTAACAGGAAAACAGGAGGTGCCCAAGGGGGGGACCGATCAGGTCCTCAAGTCAGCTGAGAGCGTGCTGTGTTTTTCCCTGTTGGGTTTTGCTTTTAAGCTAGTGTCCATCGACAGATAAATGGGTAAAGAAGATGTGGCACATATATACAATGGAATACTACTCAGCCATAAAAAGAAACAAAATTGAGTTATTTGTAGTGAGGTGGATAGACCTCACAGAGTCGGTCATACAGAGTGAAGTAAGTCAGAAAGAGAAAAACAAATACCGTATGCTAACACATATATATGGAATCTAAAAAAAAAAGGTTCTGAAGAACCTAGGGGCAGGACAGGAATAAAGACGCAGACGTGGAGAATGGACTTGAAGACACGGGGTGGGGGAAGGGTAATCTGGGACAACGTGAGAGAGTGGCATGGACTTATATATACACTACCAAATGTAAAATAGATAGCTAGTGGGAAGAAGCCACATAGCACAGGGAGATGAGCTCCGTGCTTTGTGACCATCTAGAGGGCTTTCTCTAGTTGTGGCGAGCGGGGACTCTTCTTTGTTGCGGCTTCTCATTGCGGTGGCTTCTCGTTGCGGAGCCCGGGCTCTAGGCGTGGGGGCTTCAGTAGTTGTGGCTTGTGGGCTCTACAGCGCGGGCTCGATAGTTGTGGCACACGGGCCCAGCCGCTCCATGGCATGTGGGATCTTCCCGGACCAGGGCTCGAACCCGTGTCCCCTGCATTGGCAGACAGATTCTTAACCACTGCGCCACCAGGGAAGTCCCATTGTGGCTGATTCTGAAGGTTGATAGACATGAAAAATGTCAGAAACATCACAGATTGATCTTTCCATATTTCAGTAGTGGAGCATAGATTACTGTGGTAGAAGTTTAAAAAAAAAAATGCCATACTCTTTGACTTTGAGAGCTGAGCTCATAAGAAAGCAGAAAGGTCGGGTGTCTGGCCAGGTCCTTTTTATTCATTGTCCTGAGTTGATCTCCCTCTGAAGTACCCTGGACCAGCCAAGCATGTGAAATGTATTGGAAAGACACTAACTGCCTTGTCCCTGGTTGGCAGTGTGTGTTGCTAGACCCTGGACCACAGATTCCACTCCTGGCAAGAGAATGGATATGTACAGCCAGAGAGAAAGCATATAGTGAATGATTTCAGTGGAGTGTTTCTCCAGAGGTCTGCAGGTGTCAGAAAGAGGAAAGAGGAGTGTTGTACCCAGTTTGTCATCCAAATTTTTTTTTTTTTTTTTTTTTTTTTTTTGCGGTACGCGGGCCTCTCACTGTTGTGGCCTCTCCCGTTGCGGAGCACAGGCTCTGGACGCGCAGGCTCAGCGGCCACGGCTCACGGGCCCAGCCGCTCCGCAGCACGTGGGATCTTCCCGGACCAGGGCACGAACCCGCGTCCCCCGCATCGGCAGGCGGACTCTCAACCACTGCGCCACCAGGGAAGCCCCCAAATTTGTTGTTCGCTTGGGAGCAGAGCCTGTTCTGTCCCAGAGCGATTGGAGACACTCTGTGTCCCCGTCTCTGGTTAGCGAGACTGTGAGATTCCTCCAGGTTAAGATGGCGGTTAAGGGAGGTGGATGAAATGTGTCTCTGGTTCTCATTCTTTGATGGGGCTAACAATATGGCTAAGGCTCTGTGTAAGTACTGTGTGCATCCTTTCCAGTGTTTTCACTTGAGGTATTCGAATATATGAGACAGTAAGAGTTATTGCCTCCATTCAGACTGGGGAGTAACATTGCGTGTGGGAGTTTCCAGCTGGTAAAAATTACCCGGGAAGCTAGCAGAGCCCTGAGTGTGCCTTGGGGAAGAGGTGACACCTACCTTATTTATCATTGGACCACACCAAATGGCTGAGGTGCTGACTCCAAATCAGCTGCTTAGTTTTCCTAAGGGACAGAGTCCTGCTATGTCAGCTGCTAAACAAGGAAGAAAAATGTAACGTATGAAAACAGATTTATTCTGAAATTAAGTATGTTGTCTTCAGAACAACCTTGCATGAGCCTAAACCCTGTCAAGAAAGTGTGAGACTTTTCTTCCTCTGAGAAGCTCAGTAGAGTGTTGACTTCATTGCCCCGTCACCTGATGGGGACGTCCCAGAGCACACAAAGCTGCAGCTTCTCAGACAGGTAATTAAATTTAAATGCAAAAAAAGTTAATGAAACATTAAAGTATGTAAATCGGTGTGATTCATAGTAACACAAGTGCTCCTACAGTGACATGTTCATAGTTCATTTCCCTCATCATCTCTTCACGTCTCTTTTGCTTCCTAGCTTCCTACTGTTAAGCGTCATACCATTTGTTAAAATATCAAGTGCTGAGAGAGTTCCTAGGGAAAATGGCCTTCTGTAAGATAAACAGGGTCCAGATCACTTAGGGCTTATCGATTTTATGATCAGTACTTAGGTTGCTGCTAAAAGCAGATAGGTTTCCAGTACATGTTGGCAACCTAAGAGGGCTTTCTTCCCCCATCCACCTTCAGGAGCAGCAAAGAAGTGACTTTGCAGGCGATTACTAATGAAGACTCAGGCTCATCCTCAGGGTCACTCATCTGTGGAGTACTGGCTTAAACTAATGTAAAATACCATTTTTTTTTTTTTTTTTTTGTGGTACGCGGGCCTCTCACTGTTGTGGCCTCTCCCATTGCGGAGCACAGGCTCCGGACGTGCAGGCTCAGCGGCCACGGCTCACGGGCCCAGCCGCTCCGCGGCACGTGGGATCTTCCCGGACCGGGGCACGAACCCATGTCCCCTGCATCGGCAGGCGGACTCGCAACCACTGCGCCACCAGGGAAGCCCTAAAATACCATTTTTTAAACTCTGGTGAAAAAGAAGTCAGAGTGATTATCAGAGGACCAAAAGAGAACGTACAGCATTTAAAAGAGTTGTGTCTCATCTTCATTGCTGGTTTTTATACTGGTAGCATGGGTTGGGGTTTATTTCTTTACTGGATGGGACTGATGTTCAAAGTGTTTTGGTGCTATCACCATTTCTATGGCTCAAGTTCTAGACAGGTAAACTATCTGTCACCTGATGGGCATTGTTTTTGTATTACGCAGTGAAGTCTCTTTAATGAGAATTTACAAGACAAGTTGAAAGCGCAGTCAGACTTGTTAATTCAGAGGCTACCATTATTGGCAACTTGTGACCACTTGGTTTAGGCGTAAGTGGAACCCCTCTTTCATATCTGTTAAAAAAAAGTGAGAGGCTTGGGAATATGCTGTCCTAGAGTTTCAACTTTCATGAATGGTATGTGGCGGAGGAGAAGATGCCTAACTGTATTTGAGTTGTTCCTAGGTTTCAGTCAAGAATCTGAAGGGAAAGAGGATGTCTTGAGGCACAGGAGCAGAGAGGGCCTAAGGAGCAGAGCGGAAGGGACGGTTTCAAAAGGAATGTCTTACTAAATGCCTGTTTTGTGAGAAGCAGCACGATATAGGAGAAAGAAGATTAGGAGGCTGTAAATTGTAGTAAGCGGTAAACCAAGGTTTAGTTCATGTGATTTTGTCAGTGACATTGCATCATCTCACAGATGGACCGAGTCCTCAAGTCTAGGAGACGCAAAGAAGGTAAGTCTCTACCTTCAAGAGCCGCTGTGAGGGAGGAAGGTGCACCGTCGCTGGCACAGGTCTTTGCGTTGGCAGACATGACCACCTTGCCCCATCCCCAGCCCAGCGGGAAGTGAACACCAGTTCACAGGTGTGAACACAGGTGTGCAGTGGAGCGACTGCAGGTACAGGAGAACCACCGACAGCATGAGAAATTGCTATTCCTGTACTATACTGTCAACCTCTTGAATTTTGACAACTAAAATTTTTAATAAAATAGAAATGCTTTTTTTAAAAAAACACAAAATTTCAGACTGTATCTTTATCCTAGAAGTTCATTCTGCATTTGGCTTCAGTCCTGCCTTAGGCAAATGTTTAGCCATTTGGACAAAATGGGCAGAAAACATGAACAAACATTTCTCCAATATACAAATATATGAGTGGCCAATAAGCACATGAAAAGATGCTCAACATCACTAATCACAGGGGATACCCAAATGTGAGGTGGTATATTATTAGGGAGAGCAATTCTATAAAGAAGAGGAAAAGTACAAGAGGAAGAGTACTTAGGTAATAAGATTTATCATGTCTTATAACAAGAATAAAGCTTTACTAATGTGTAACAGATTTCTCTTCAGTATCTTTAGATTTTTTGGTTAATTGATACGAATCAAAATTCCCGATTTTGTCCGTAATAGGCCCGGTGGGAAAGTCAACAGGATGTCTCGCAAACTGCCGTTTCTAGAGCAGCCACTCCGACTGCCCCATCTCCCCCTGGTCGTCCCCAGAATAACCATTCTCCTGATCCAGGTAAGTTGTATTTTCATTTTTCAATCAGTGTCATGACTGTCATGAAATTTGAGCATCTTTCAGAAGTAGTTTAAATCAGGATTTCCTACCAGGTAACCACCGTCCTACTAGTTAATGCCTGTCTGAATTTTTCCCTTCCTTATCATAACATGTTGAGTCACATTGTTTTGAATGTTGAATCTATCTTGCATTCCTGTGAGAAATACCACTTGATCATGATGTGTTGTCCTCTATGTTTGTTTGATTCTGTTTGCTAATATTTTGTTTAGAGTTTTTGTGCATAGGTTCTATGATGAATATATGTACCTTTTTCATAGCATTGTCGTTGTTAGGTTTTGGTATCATGATTACATTGGTTTCATAAAATGACTTGAGAAAAATTTCCTCATCTTTTTTTCCTGAGTTTATGTGAACTTGGTATTACTACTTCCTTAAATGTTTGACAGGATTCACCAGTGACACTCTCTGGGCCTGGAATTTTCTCTGTGGGAAGATTTTAGATTAAGACTTCAATTTCTTTATTATAAAGTTAACTTTTTATATTTCTTTATAAGTTTTCATAAATTATGTTTTTTAGGGAAATTTCTGTTTCACCAAAATTATTAAATTTATTTCCATAAATGTTACAGTGTTCCTTTATTGATCTTTTAATGTTTATAGGATCTGTTGTTATGTTCATTCTTTTTATTCTAAATAGATAATTTTTGTTTTCTTTCTGTTTTTCTTAAATACTTATGAGACTGGTTTGTCAGTTTTCTTTAGTCTTCCCACAGAGCCAAAGTTGGTTTTATTTTCTGTTTCATTGATTGTTATTTCTTTCTGCATTTCACAAATTTTGGCACGATATGTTTTTTTATCATTCTGTTCCAGGTATTCTAATTTCTCTCTGATTTATTCTTTGACCCCTGGGTTATTGGGTAGCATATTAATTCATTTTCATTATATCTTGGGGATGTATTATTATTATCGGTTTCTTATTTAATTTCATTATGAGCAGAGAACAGACTCTTCAAAATTTCAATCTTTTTAAATGTTTTGAGACTATATTCTATCTTAGTGAACATTCTATGTGTATTTTAAAAGGTCTATTCTGTTTTGGGCACAGTGTTCTGTATATATCAATTAGGTCAAGGTGGCTGATAACCTTGTTCAAACCTACTGTATCTTTACGGATTTTTTTTTCCCTCATATTTGTTCTGTCGGTCATTGAGAGAAGGTGTTGAATCTCTAAATAATGATTGTGAAATTGTCTTTTTATTCCTTTAATTATAACAGTTTTTGCATGATTCATTTAGAAACTCTGTTACTGGGTATAACACATTGGGATTGTTAATTTTTGCTGACATAGTGATGTTTCTTATTACGAAATGTCCCTTTATCTCTCTGGTAATACTCTTACTTTGAAATCTGTCTTTCTTGATATTAGTGTAGCCACACCAGCTTTCTTTTGCATATTGCTTGCATGGTGTATCTTTGCCTCAGTCTTTAAAATTTTAGCTCATATTTATCTTTAAGAGTGATTATCTTATAGACAGCATATTTAGGTTTAGTGTTTTTTGTTTTTTTTTTTAATCTGGTCTGACAATTTCTGCCTTTTAATTGGCATGTTTAGTTCTTTTACATCTAATATTATTATTGTTATGTCTGCCATGTTGCTGTTGGTTTCTATTTGGCCTATTTATTTATTTTTTCCTCTGTAATCTTTTTTGTTTTCTTTTGGGTTAATTGAAAAATATTTTGCAGTATTTTATTTTTTTCTTTGGCTTTCTGGTATACCTGTATTTATTTATTAACATCTTTGTTAAAGGAGTCTAGTAGGTATCTTTAATTTTGCCATAGTCTACTTAGAATTAATAATTACCACTTCCCACTGCACAAATATAAGAATCTTGCAACAGTGTAATTCCATTTACCTGTTCCCCCACCCCTCTTATTTTGTATTATTGTTGTATCTTTTGCTTTTATAGGTGTTGTGAACCCATTTTACAGTGGTTGTTTTTTTTTTCTTTTTTGCTTTAAAACAGCTATTTGTCTTTTAAGAAAATGAAGAAACTATAGATAATCTTTTATATTTTCCTTCATATTTATTATTTCTGTCACTGTCTACTCCTTTCTGAAGATCATATATTCATCTGATATTATCTCTCTTTAGCCTGAAGAATAGTATCCTGTATTATTTCTTATTGTGCAGTTTTCCTTGAGAAGAAGGGTCTCCCCTTTTGAGAATATCTTTATTTCACTTTTTTCTTCAAAGGATATTTTCACTAAGTAGAGAATTCTGAGTTGATAGCTTGTTTTCTTTTAGCTCTTCAAAGACACTGCATTATCTTTTACACTTCTTTTCCGATGAGAATTCAGCCATCATTTGTGTCACTTTCTCATGACATGTAGTATATCTTTGTTTACATTGTTTGCTTTCCAATTTTTCTCTTTATTTTTCTTCTTAGCAAGTTGGGCAGTGATGTGCTTAGGTACAGTTTTCTCAGTGTTTATCTTGCTTGGGTTTCACCGATGTTCTTGGGTCTATACATTGAGATTTTTTCCAACAATTTTGGGAAATGTTCAACTATTAGTTAATTACATTTTTCGCCTGCCCTTTTCTCTCTACGTCTTCTGAGAATCTAATTGCCCACGTGTTATATTGCTTAATATTGCCCTATGGGTCACAGAAGCTCTATGCTATTTTGATTTTAATTTTTCATCTTTTTATCTTATTCTTGTTTCTTCTGATTGGATAATTTCTACTGCCATTTCTAGTCTTCTATTAAGCACATCCAAGAATTTTTAAATTTCAGTTCTTTTTTTTAGTTCTAGAATATCCATTTGCTTCTTTTTTTAATAGTTTCAATTTCTCTGCTGATATTTCTTTCCTACTTGTATATTTGTTAAGACCATATCCTTTTTTACATCCTTGGACCTGTGTATAAAAACTGCTTTTAAACTTCTTACCTGCTAACTCCAGCATCATGACCAATCTCCTAGTCTTTTTCTGACTGCTTTTTTCTAGACTATGGGTCATATTTAATGAGTTTGGACAAATTTATTTACTCATGTAACTTACACCCCAGTCGAGCTATAGAAGATTTACACGACTCCAGTTACTCCCCACGGTCCATCATTATTCTGATTTCAGATTAGTTTTGCCCGTTCTACGGTTTCATTTAAATGGCATCATATAGTATGTGCTTTTTTTGTGTTGGGCTTCTTTTGCTCAGCATATCTGTTCAAGTCATCCATACAGTTGCATGTATCAGTAATTTATTCTTTTTTTTATTGCTGAGAGATATTTCACTGTCATGGTGGAATTTATCAGTTTTTAACCAGTTCTCTTGTTTATGGATGTTTGGTTTGTTTCCAGTTTTTGGCTACTGTGACTAAAGCGTGTTCTTGTATAGGTCTTTTTGTAACATTTCTGTTGAGTAAATACCTAGAGTGAAATTACTTGGTCATAGACTACTACCTTGTTTTAAAATTCTGTAAATTAAAGAAAAAAATTCTAATCAGTGTTTACTTGATTTACATATTTACCACTTTGCTCTGCTCATCATTGCTTCCTGCTCCTCATGCCATGCTTCTGAGTTTAGTTTCTTTTTTAGTGACTATATATCCATCATTAGTGCTTTTAGCAATCATCTCTTTTTAGTGACAGACTGTTTCTTTTGTATGTTAAAGTTTTTATTTTGCTCTCACTTTGAAGAATCCTTTTACTATGGAAAATATCAGACATAAAAAGTAGAGAGAGCATCATGATGTGCCCTCGAGTGCCCCATGCTGATTTCAGAACGATCAGTGCATCACCAGGCTTACTTATCTGTGCTCCCACTACGTCCCCACACCCTCTCAGAATGACTTTGAAGCAAATCTCAGATATTATCTCATCTGTAAATATTTGTACATGTATTTCTAAAGTAATACCCACAGTAACATTTCATTCCTAAGAAAAATAAAAATAATTCCAAAATATCATTAAACATCTAGTCAGTGTTCAGATTTCCCCAATTGGATCAAGAATATCTCTTAGTCATTTTGAATGAAAATCCAAGTAAGGTTCACACAGTGTGATTAGTTGATACATGTCTTAAGTCTGTTTAGTCTATATGCTCCTCTTCATCTTTTTTCCCTGTTGCATTGTATTTGTTGAAGAGACCAGGTTTTGTACATAGACTCTGTACATTTTTATTTTTACTGGTGACATCCTCACCAGGTTATTTAAACATGATTCTCTGTCCTGTGTATTTCCTGTAACTTGGTGGTTAGATCTACAGCCTTGGTCAGATTCAGGCTAATTTGAGGGAGGGACGGAAGGTAGGGTAAATGAATGGGTAGTCTTATGTACCTCCCTTAGGAGACACATCGTGTCTGATTATCTCTCTTTCTGTGATAGATGCAGCCTTTAGTTGATTATTGGCTAGATATTTATTTAATTAGAGGTCATCCTCACTCTAGAATGTTAGTTTAACTGCATGTAAAACTTTAGATTATTCCTAATTTTTTTTCTTAGCATTTAGATGATTATATCTTCTAGCTCTTTATTCATCTTAAACTTTTTGTGTGTCTCCTCTTTTTTTTTTTTTTTGGTGGCCATGCCGTGAGGCTTGCAGGGTCCTAGTTCCCTGACCAGGGATTGAACCCAGGGCCCTTAGCAGTGAAAGCATGGAGTCCTAACCACTGGACTGCCAGGGAATTCCCTTGTCTCCTCTTTTTTGTTTCTCTAATCCCTATTTTTGCATTTGACATATCTCTTGGCTAATAGCTTTCTCTTTGCTGTATTTTTTAAATGATTGAGCTCATGATTACAAAATATCCTTCTGTAACTTTTCATAGTTTACTTAGAGTTAACAGTCCTTTGTGGAAAGGGTAAAACCTTAACTGTACAGGTCCATGCACCATCTGTATTGCCAATGAACTTGCATTGTCTTGGTCCAGCGTGGAGTAGAGGTGGGGATGGTCATGTGCTTCTCTTCAGGCAGCCTCATATACAAATGCCTCAAGTTGACTGGCTTCTTCTTTTTAAAGTGTTAATTAGGGTACAATTTTTAAGTCACATATGACTTGAACTAGTTTTTCTTGAAAATTTAGTTTTATTCACTAAGAATAACGAATTATAAAGAATAAAGCATTAATAAGTCTCCTAATATCATAGGCGTTATCTGCATGTCTGACCCCAGCCTTTGGTAATTAAGAGCAGGTAAGAACAGGGTTGGTTCAAGGCACTTGTCCCTCCCTTGTGGAAACAACTCAAACACCACTCTCCTCCTGAAAGGTCAGTCTCATCATCGTCATTCAGTAAACAACATGAAAAATTAAAGTTGAAGAAGATATGGTCCCTGACTTTAAAGAGGTTAAAGTCTGTTTGGAGAGCTATACGAGTGTTGGCTATGTGATTTTAAATGAAAAAGCCCCATTTTATTCTGGGGCAGTAGTTATTGGGTTGGTCAAAAGGTTCATTTGGTTTTTTTTCTGTAAGGTGACTCTAGTAGCAGTTAGTTGTATTTTAACTTCATTGGAAACAATTTTGTTAGATTATATTGTGACAGCTGTCATATCAGCGTGCATTTAAAAAAAGACTTATCGAAATTGGTGAATTTTTGTGTAGCCATTTTAATATTGAAGATGGAAGAAAAAAAGCAACATTTTCGGCATATTATGCTTTATTATTTCATGAAAGGTAAAAACGCAACTGAAACGCAAACACAGATTTGTGCAGTGTATGGAGAAGGTGCTGTGACTGATCGATCGAACGTGTCAAAAGTGGTCTGTGAAGTTTCGTGCTGGAGATTTCTCTCTGGACGATGCTCCATGGTCGGGTGACCAGTTGAAGTTGACAGCGATCAAATTGAGACATTAATTGAGAACGATCAACGTTATACCACGCGGGAGATAGCCGACATACTCAAAATATCCAAATCAAGGTTGAAAGTCATTCGCATCAGCTTGGTTATGTGAATCGCGTTGATGTTTGGGTTCCACGTAAGTTAAGCGAAGAAAACCTTCTTGACCGTATTTCCGCGTGCGATTCTCTACTTAAAAGTACTGAAAACGTTCTGTTTTTAAAACAACTTGTGACGGGCGATGAAAAGTGGATACTGTACAACAATGGGGAATGGAAGAGATCGTGGGGCGAGTGAAATGAACCACCAGCAACCACACCAAAGGCCGGTCTTCATCCAAAGAAGGTGATGTTGTGTATATGGTGGGATTGGAAGGGAGTCCTCTATTATGAGCTCCTTCCAGAAAACCAAACAATTAATTCCAACAAGTACTGCTCCCAATTAGACCAACTGAAAGCAGCACTCGATGAAAAGCATCAGAATTAATCAAGAGAAAATGCATAATCTTCCTTCAGGATAACTCAAGACTGCATGTTTCTTTGATGACCAGGCAAAAACTGTTACAGCTTGGCTGGGAGGTTCTGATTCGTTTGCTGTATTTACCAGACATTGCACCTTTGAATTTCCATTTATTTCGGTCTTTACAAAATTCTCTTAATGGAAAAAATTTCAGTTCCCTGGAAGAATGTAAAAGGCATCTTGAACAGTTCTTTGCTTAAAAAGATAAAAATTTTGGGGGGCTTCCCTGGTGGTGCAGTGGTTAAGAATCCGCCTGCCAATGCAGCAGACATGGGTTCGAGCCCTGGTCCAGGAAGATCCCACATGCCGTGGAGCAACTAAGCCCGTGCGCTACAACTGCTGAGCCTGCGCTCTAGAGCCTGCGAGCCACAACTGCTGAAGCCCGCGCGCCTAGAGCCCGTGCTCTGCAACAAGAGAAGCCACCACAATGAGAAGCCTGCGCACCGCAACGAAGAGTAGCCTCTGCCCTCTGCAACTAAAGAGCCCACGCATAGCAACAAAGACCCAACGCAGCCAAAAATAAATTAAAAAGTTTTGGGAAGATGGAATTACGAAGTTGCCTGAAAAATGGCAGAAGGTAGGGGAACAAAGGGGTGAATACATTGTTCGATAAAGTTCTTGGTGAAAATGAAAATGTGTCTTTTATTTTTACTTAATAACCGAAGGTGCTTTTTGGCCAACCCAATAGTACTTGACCAGTTAGTGACAAGGCCCGGGTTTGGATAACCCTTCGGATTTAATAGGCACGATGGATATTAGAGCATTTTAGAAGTACCCCAATTGCTGCTGTTTAATTGGAAAAGGAAACACCACTGTGTTTGAGGGTGACCATAATAAGAGCATGTTTTTTAATATTAATTTTTCTAAGGATACGTGTTTTGATTTATAGTTAGATTTGCTTACAAAGGATATGTGGCCAATTTACAGTAAGGAAGATGTCTCTGTAATTGTTTTTGCCTTATCTCTTTTCCTTTCAATATTTTTGGCAGGATTCAGTAACCTAGCAGCTTCCTACTTGAGTCCAGTAAGGTCCTTCGTGCCGCAGATGCCGAAGCTGCTGAAGTCTCTCTTCCCCGTCCGCGACGAGAAAAGGGGCAAACAGCCATCTCCCCTCACACATCAGGTAAAAGCGTCACAAAAGCAACAGTGCCCGTGCTCCTAACAGGTTGCTGGTGCAGTGATGCTCTGCGCTGTGCCGAAGCTGGAAGGAGAGGGTAGCAGCACTGGGGGCGTCGGAGCTGGGCTTTCAGACCTGGTAAAAGCGCTGATAATTTCTCTTGCACTCTCGTCGGAGATAAAAGAGCTGTTTAAACGCACTGACGCTCTCAATCCTTTTTGCTTTTAAAAAATGCCAAGTACGCTACTAATGTGATTTATGGTCATAACACTTAGAGCCACAATAGTGAAATTTATGAAGTGCACTTAGTGTTGTGTGTGTATTGCCAAACAGAAAATGTAATTCTATTTTTAATTCTTGATTTCGTTTCTTATTTCACCCAATTTTACATCATCCCTGTCCTTGCTGCTCAACCCCTTTTTTCCTCTTCTGTGGTTTACCTGTTCTTTCACCGAAATAGTAAAAGTGATAACTTGTCTTATTTCCCCTTTTTATTAAAACTCGCTACCCGGCCTTAGAAGAAGTTTTAGAGAAGATGTTAAAGGGTTTTCCAAATAATCAGGAAGCTGCTCTTGTGTGATGGTGCATGGGAAGCCTGTTGGAAATGCAATTTTTAGCCTCATATAGGTGTGAATTCAGCAGAAAATGATAAATGAGGATTTATTTATACTCATTCAAAAACACATACAGTGCAAGTTCAGTTGTTGAAATAGGTCTTTTGACATCAGCTTCTCCACATTCACTTAAACATTCTAGTTGCAGAAATGTAGGTGAGTCTCCTTGCCTGAGACCTTAACTATTTAAAAGACTTTTCTATGTTTATGAGTGCATATTCAAGGGGGATGGTATTAGTTTTGTAAGGTTGCTGTGCAGATACATAATTTTTTCATTCTAGGATTATATGAGCATATATATCAGCATAGATGCACACATACTGTATGAAAAAAATTAAACATTAAGATTTTTGGAGATGTTTAAATTTAACTGGGCACTAACGGGTGCTTGACAGTTATCAAAATGAATCTGAGATGACAAGAGCTTAAAAGAAATAGCAAGTCTAATATTTGGTGGGGGTGAGGGTAGGCAAAAATGATTTTGCCAAGGGTTTTTTATAGCATATGTTATTCTGTTCTAAACTGCTACATCGTTGTTTCACAAAGTATGATTCATTTACTGTTTGTGCCAGAATTTCCATGGTAACTTTTTTTAAAGGTAACTTAAAAAAAAATACAGCCCGGGGGCTTCCCTGGTGGCACAGTGGTTGAGAGTCCGCCTGCCGGTGCAGGGGACGTGGGTTCATGCCCCGGTCCAGGAAGATCCCACGTGCCGCGGAGCGGCTGGGCCCGTGAACCGTGGCCGCTGAGCCTGCGCGTCCAGAGCCTGTGCTCCGCAAGGGGAGAGGCCACAACAGTGAGAGGCCCGGGTACCGCAAAAAGAAAAAAAAAAAAAAATACAGCCCTATCTTAAAAAAGTATAACTCACCTCACCTTGGGGTATCTAATAATCTGCATTTATAAGCACCCAAGGTGATTCTTATTCACATTAAAGTTTGATATCTACTGTTTTTCAATTGCTGTTTGGTGAAGACCAGAGTTAATGTAAGTTAAAGGAAATTGGAACGGTATTAGAAGTCATTGAATCAGACTACCATTGTTATAATTATCAGATATTTTAAGCTTTTGATGTAGCAACTCAAATCACCTGCTACCGTAAGAAGTTACTTTTACTGTTTTGCCAGTGAGTGATTGGTTCCTTTGGATATGAGAGGAACAGCAGTGGTTTAGAAAGAAATCTAGTGATTGGTGGATAATTGCAATTTGTAATGTCCAGCTTAAGAGAGGTAATCTTGAAATATTTTGAAGATATCTTAAGAATATTTGTTCATTCCGTTTACTTTTTTAAAGCATATATGAGCAAAGGTGTTACAGAAAGTGGCCCCGGACGCTGCATAGTTCATAAATAAATGAGAATGTCAATACAGAAGTGGCCTTAACAGAGGTGCTCATGGTGGAGCTAAACTGTTCCATTTGGTTGGTGAAATCCCCACTCCCTTGAAGGACTGTTTCTCAAGGTCACCAGAGCTCCATCTTGCCTGCACTTCGCAGTCCTCATCTGACTTGACAATCGTGCAGGAAACATTTGTGTCTCTGGGCTTTAGCGCCCAGCGCTGAGTTTGCCTGGCTTCCCTTCTGTTGGCTGGCTCAGTCTTTCTCAGTTGCCTTTTCTGGGACCCTTTATTCCACCCAGCCGCTGATATTCAGGTGTTCCAGAGCTCCCTCCCAGGTAATCTCATCCAGCTCTGTGGCTTTTAACTCTTGATGCATTGACAGATGCTCACATTTCTATCTCCAGCCCAGGCTTTGCCCCCGAGCTCTGGCCTTGTGGAGCTAACCGCCTGTTCAGCTTTTCCACTTACAAATCCATTAGACAGTCACATTTTACAAGTTCAAAGCATTACTCCTGGTTTCAGCTCCCAAGTCTGTCTACTCCCAGCACACAAAATACTTACAAAATACATGCCCATCTCAGCATGTATAACACAAATGTCCACCTAGTTGTTTCACCTCATAAATAGTCCATCAGTAAAATTTTGTGGGTACCACTTTCAATCCGGTGACTTCTCACCATCTCCATTTCTCATCACTCATTCATGCCATCGTCTCTTGCCTTGACTATGCAGCAGCCTATCAATTGGTCTACCTGACGCTTTTTGCCTCACATGGTCTTGTCATTCACAGAGAAGCCAGAGTGAGCTCCCAAGGCCTTACATTACTTCATGGCTTGAAACCTTCCACTGCTTCTCTTTGAGTAAAATCTATTCCTTACTGTGGTTTACAGTGTCCTATGTGATCTAGCCCACTGACTTTTAATCTTTATTCCCTTTATTTTATTTTATTATTTTATTATTTATTTTTTTATTTTTGGCTGTGTTGGGTCTTCATTGCTGTGCGTGGGTTTTCTCTAGTTGCGGTGTGCGGGCTTCTCATTGCGGTGGCTTCTCTTGTTGCGGAGCACGGGCTCTAGGTGCACAGGCTTCAGTAGTTGTGGCACGTGGGCTTTAGTAGTTGTGGCTCACAGGCTCTAGAGCGCAGGCTCAGTAGTTGTGGCGAATGGGCGTAGTTGCTCCGCGGCGTGTGGGTTCTTCCCAGACCAGGGCTCGAACCCGTGTCCCCTGCATTGGCAGGTGGATTCTTAACCACTGCGCCTCCAGGGAAGCCCTATTCCCTTCATTTTATTCTTTGTTCACCATGCTAAGCCATATTGGCCTTTTTGTTGTTACTGTTTGTCGCGTGAACCATGAAGCTCCTTTTGGTCTCAAGAGTTTTTGCACTTGCTTTTCCTTCTACTTGGACTGCTCTCTCCCAAAGTCTTTGCATGGCTACTAGGTCTCTAGTAGACTGGTCTGCTAATAGCATGGTCAAGAAAGACCACTCTAAGCAAATACGTTTGAGTTTAGAGTGGCCTGACCCAACCAAACTAAAACAACAGCATCTACCATACATATTACAGTGTATTCCCATATTTAATCTTTTCATTGGGAGTTATTGTTATGTTTATATGCTTATTGGTTATCTCCACTCTAGAATGTAATTCTTCGGGGCAGGGGCATAGTTAATGGAAAATATATGTTGGTTGACCACTGACATTTGTACAGCTTGTAACGTTAGATAGTTTGAATGTACCAAGTGTCATCCAGTGGCGTAAAGGACTGTGGTCATCGTTCGGAGGTGAGAGAATCACGTCTGAGTGGGGATCTGAGATATCGAGGCATATTTATGAAGTTTCTTTCCTAGGTTAATGCAAGTTTCACTAAAGAACTATTCTTAAAGGAGGGAAAAGCTTGAGCTTATCATTTTGGACTTAGTTGATCAAAGATGCTTGTGTTCTCATTTTTACTATCTCTGCTAAAGCTTTAAGAGAAGTAAATTATAATTTTAAATGACAGTATCATAGTGGTTTCCCTTACTAGGACCACTTTAAATACGCTTTAAATTGCTATCACCTAAATGATGTTTCATCCTTGGAATTAGGGCACTTTAACGTCAATGGAATTTCAAAATAACAGCAACATGAACAATGATGTATTGGCTAGATTTTTTTTTAGTGTTTCCCAATTTTTTATAGTAGTCTTCACTGTAATAGCATCCTATTCACTTGGAAATCAGATTTGATACCTGAGGTTCTTACTTTTTTCCCTCCTTGTGGAACATCCGAGTCCTCCAGGGAGAAGGTTGGTTTATTTCTACCCAGTCTTTGCCTCTGCTTTTTTCTGCTATTGCCCAGGAGTTACAGGTTCTGTGCTCCTTTAGACTTTCTCCAGACCTAATAGGTGAAGATTAGTCAACTATATCTCATAATAAATGCCTCATCATTCTTCCGTGGTCTTGCCAGGGTTTTGCTTAAAGTGGGGAGCCCAGAAGTGATACTATAACCCTATGCTTGAAAATAGTGCAACCGTCACTGTCCTCTTTTGAATAATGTACTTCTACCAAAGTGACATACGATTGCACTTTTTTTTTTTTTTTTTTTTTTTTGCGGTACGCGGGCCTCTCACTGTTGTGGCCTCTCCCGTTGCGGAGCACAGGCTCCAGACACCCAGGCTCAGCGGCCAGCCGCCCCGCGGCACGTGGGATCTTCCTGGACCGGGGCACGAACCCGCGTCCCCTGCGTCGGCAGGCGGACTCTCAACCACTGCGCCACCAGGGAAGCCCTGATTGCACTTTTTTTAAAGGCAAGTATTTTTAGTTCATTGTGCTCTGGTCAATTAACGTTCCCCTTTTTTGTTTGCTTGTTTATTTGCTTACACTCTTGTCAATGCACTTCTCTTTTTATTATTATGTTGTTTAGTTGAAGTATAAAAATACTTAAATAAGGATCTTTAGATTCATTTAGAAAATTTTTCATCTTGATTTTGTTTCAACATTCCTAGGATAGCAAGATATTTTTTGAATAATTATTTAAAAAATACTTCTGTCCTAACTATCATCTGCAAACTTTGAAGGGCATAGTCTGCATTTGAGTCACAAATAAAATATGGAACATTGGGGCATGAGAGAGAACTCTGTCATATGAGACTAGAGATCACTCCACAAGTTACAGAGCGACACACTTCAGCTCTGCATATTCAGTAACTGCCATCTCCAACCCACGTTTCCCCCTCTCTCTAGCAAAGAGATTATGGGAGACTTTGTTAGATGCATTACAGAAATAGAGGGACACCACGCCTTCCTCTGTATCACCAGTCCAGAAAGCCTAGGACAAAATTCATGCTGATGAACATTCTAGACCACCCTGCCCACTGCCCGGCTTAGCCATAGCTCTGTGTGAGGTATCTAGTGTAGCGTAAAGAAATACACGAATACCCCGAAGCTTGCCCTCTGTTTTGATTCTGGTTTTAAGTGGCTACTACTGCCTTGTTAGTACACTAATTTCAATGGCCTATATAAATAGTCATTAAATAATCAATACCAGACTAAAAAACTTATATAGGTTTTAGAATGACATCAGAGATAGAACCCAGAAAAATAGGAATCAGTGCACATTCCTAAAAGGAGTCTGGATCAGTTCTACAGGAAGGGATAAATATTGATATTAACATTGCATAAAACTTAGAGACAAAAAATAGATAGTAACCCTGCTTAAGATTTCTCATGTGAGACGGCACAACAAACTAAACAGAAACCCCCAAATGGATCAGCAGAGACGGTACATAGTAACCCAGCAGACTATAGAACAAGACAAGCACACTCTCATTTCTGTCCCCACCCAACTTTCTCTTTTCACCATTTTCAAAGCCATTGCCCTCTCCATTTCCTACCTGACTGTGATGAAATATCTCAAAACTTCTTCCTTTTTCTGTTTCTGTCCCAAGTTAACCTGGAGACCGACTCCTTCTCTGGAAGAGTCACAGTAACAAAGACACTCACAGCAACCCACCTAAACACCACACCTGGGTTCTCTCTGGCATCATTAGATAACACTTAGATCATTTGCACTTAGTCCTGGGTATGTTACTACTAGACGTTCATTGACCAGCTGGAATTATTTCAGAGAGTAACATCAGAAATGATTTATGAGGAAGGATTAAAGAAGTTATTTATAGCTTGGCCAAACAATGACTAAGAGGGCTGACTGTATAAGCATTCAGGGGATATCAACACCAAAGGCAGGGAAGAATTGTGTAAGGATGGTTCCAGGAAAGCAGCAGTATGAAAGGCACAGAAGGACAGAAATGAAGTTAAGGAAGAGAACGGTCAAAGCCGTAAACGAGTGCGGTGATTGATAGATAGCAGGGTGCTCTCTACAATAAACCCCCAAGGCTTTCTGTCGCTTATATTTTGTAAAAGTAAGATTTTGAAAATATAAAAGTATTCCCATTAAGAACCGGGGAACGGAATAGGTCCTGTTTCTACGAGTCATTCTTCCTCTTTTCTTTGCTAGATTAGGTGGAAGAGGGGCAGAAGCTGTGTAATGAAGGAATGATTATTATCAAAAAAGTACTTTTCATCAGCGTGTCCTTGACATTTTCAAACAAGAATGTTCAACTCCCTCCCTCATGCAAAGGCACAAACACACAAGCACAGTGAAAATCTAATGAAAAGATTAATGTTTATTAACTTGTTGTTTGGAATCAGCAGGTTCTCAGGTCAAGATGCTATAATTCTGGGGGGCATATTTCAGCACCTGAAAAGATTCATGGATCTTTTCTTGTAAGATAGAAGTTAACAGTTTATTCTGAGGAATACAAAAATTTAAAGAAAGAAAATAAAGATTTTTAAGAAAGTCTTTAAAAACAAAGGTTCTTATATTTTACAGAATCATTTGCCTTGAACATATTCGTAAAGTCTTATGTTTGTCATTTTTATGGAGATTCGGTTTTGTTTGTAGTCAGTTTCTGTCTGAGTTCCAGAAACGCAAAAGGTACAGCACTGAAAGAGGTGGCAGCTGACAAAATTGCTGTCTTTGACCTTCTGATGCAAGTTTAGTAACTAATCTGGAAAATAATGAACTGCAATTAATGAAATCTGTACTCATATTCAAGTGTGTTTCTCAGACAGCACATACAATAATTGAAAGCACTTCCTGCTCTCCAATTAGTTAGATTGAATTAATGTGGCATAATAGCTTTTTTCATATGTCTAGAAGATTGTGCTCAGATGAAGCTGTTTATGTACTTCAAACTTGGGTACTCCAAATGGCGTCTTTGGTTCATTTGGGGAATTAAAGAGTTAATGCTCACATTCAATTTCCACCATCAAGAACACAGCCGCATTTCCGGCCTATCTTTGTTTTACCGGCCGCCCCTCTTCAGTGTCCTGCGCTTTGCTTATGGCTGCCTTGTCGACTTCAGGGGTGTTTGTCTCCAGTTTCAACACAGCTTCCAGCGTGGAAGGTGGACAGGGCCTTGAGCAGGGAGAGCAGCGCCGTGCGCATCTCTGGCCTAGTTGAAAAGATGCTTGGCTAGTTCTTCCAGCTTTCCTGTCAGCGATTCCTCCCTGTACAAAATGGAGAGAAACAAACACAGCTACTCGTTCTTCCCTTGTGCATGAAGATGCTGTTTTAAGGCTCTTCAGACTTGGGCTCCTCTGATGAGACAAGCCATATAAATGCCTATCCTGGTGTCTTAAGGGTTCATCATCTTAACTAACTAAAATAAGAAAAGGTATCTATACTTTGTTTTCTAGCCTTGAGTTTTCCTCAATTATTCAGGTTATTTTTAAAGGTTATTTCCCCCTGTAGTTTATATTTGGATATTGGTATGCTGTATTGCTTTTTCTTGAGTTAACAAAGGGAAGTTTGCACAGCCCTTCTGGAGTACAGACTTTAAAAAAAAAAATTCAAAGTAGGACTTTCCTGGTGGCCCAGTGATTCAGACTCCACGCTCCCAATGCAGGGAGCACGGGTTTGATCCTTGGTCGAGGAACTAAGATCCCGCATGCCACGCAGCGTGGCTAAAAAAACCCAAGAGTTCAAGGCAAGTGATTTCTGTTCAACTGCTTTGGGGAAGTATTCTTAGGCATTCTTTTTTATTTTTTAAAATTTATTTATTTTATTTATTTTTATTTTTGGCTGCGCGCGGGCTTTCTCTAGTTGCGGCGAGCGGGGGCCGCTCTTTGTTGCGGTGCTCGAGCTTCTCACTGCAGTGGCTTCTCTCGTTGCGGAGCACGGGCTCTAGGTGTGCAGGCTTTGGTAGTTGTGGTGCATGGCTTCAGCAGTTGTGGCACGTGGGCTCTAGAGTGCAGGCTCAGCAGTTGTGGCGCCCGGGCTTAGTTGCTCCGCGACATGTGGGATCTTCCCGGACCAGGGCTCGAACCCGTGTCCCCTGCATCGGCAGGCGGATTCTCAACCACTGCGCCACCAGGGAAGCCCTAGACATTCTTACTACTTTACGAAATGAGACTCTTATCTCTGTTTTCTTTTCCAAAATCATAACATCTTACCATCTATCTTTGCCCCAGAAACGTGTGGATATTGACACTAAGTTGACAAGTCGTCTTCAGAATCAGGGTTAGTAGTTGACCTGAAAAATAATGAAAAGAAGATAGTTTCTGAGGCAGGATAGGAGTTGATGGAAGAGACCTCAGTCTGACAGTCGTTTTTCACAAACGGGCCTTGTATACTTCTGTATGATTCTGGAGACCTGAGGGTGGAACCTTTTTTGGTAAAGAGCCAGAGAGTATCATTTTAGGCTTTGCAGGCCAAACAGTGTCTGTCAGAACTAGCTGTAGTTCTGGTCCAAACATTGGGTCTGGTTTTGCTCCAATAAAACTTTATTTATAACCCTGAAATTTGAATCTCATACTTTTTACATGTCACAAGGTATTCATTTATTTCAACAACTACAAAATGTAAAAACCATTCTTAGCTTACAGGGCACACACCGAGGTAGGGACAGTCTAGATTTAGACCCTGTTTTTAAGTTTTTAGATTGATAGCCATTCTGTGTTTCAAGTAAACATCCTTCATCCTTCATGGATGCTTGAGAAACTAAGTGGGTGGAGTGAATATTACATCCTCTTTTTAAAAAATAGAAATCTTTTTCACATAAATACTTAAATGAATTTTAATAATTATCATGCAGAAGTTTAAAAAGTAAACTAGCTAAACCCTAAAAAATAAGGAACAGTCTCTTTCCTGACTTCAGAAATATTGGTATTTAAAATTTTCTGTATCTAGGGCCTCAAGTAAGTTGAACTAACACATATATGATAGAGTGAAATCAAAAGTCTGTTTGGATGGGCTTATTCACTTTTATCAACGGATAGAACAAGTTACTTGTTGATAGAAGAGGTGGGCCGTTTAGTTGTTTCATGTAATTGAATTCAATAGGAATATCAGATGATGGACCTTGAGTGCCCGTCTCTGAGGGGCAGGAAGGGCCCTGTCCACGTCTGGTGTTGCACACGTTGTGTCCCTAGCTCCTGGCACAACCTTTAGAATATAGTAGGCACCTGGCCCATGTTTTACTTACATCAGGTGGAGTTGTTGATTGTTTAAAAATGTGCGTATAGTAAGTCTACGTAGAAATACCTTGGAAGACAACACCTGAAATCCCAATGATTGGATTACCGTGGTGCTTTAAAAATGTACTGAGTGCGTGGTGTGCCAGGGATTTTATATGCATCAGCTCAGCACCACTGCTGTCTGAGGAAAATAAATATGAGCCACGTGTGTCATTTAGAATTCTCTCGTAGCCACATTTAAAGTAAAAAGAAGCAGGTCAAATTAATTGTGATAAAGTAATTTAGGATTGACATACATACACTACCATGCGTAAAATAACTAGCTAGTGGGAACCTGCCGTAGAGCACAGGGAGATCAGCTCAGTGCTCTGTGACCACCTAGCTGGGTGGGCTGGGGGAGGGCCGGAGGGAGGTCCAAGAGGGAGGGGATGTATGTATACGTATAGCTGATTCACTTCGTTTTACGGCAGAAACTAACACGACACTGTAAAGCAATTATACTCCAATAAAAAAAATAAAAAAGTAAAAAGAAACAGGTCAAATTAATTTTAATAAAATAATTTACAGAACCCAGTATATTCATAATATCATCATTTCAACCTGTAATCAGTATAAAAAAACTTACTGAGACAGTCCCATCTTTTTTTCTGTACAGTCCTTGAAATCAGGTGTTAACATTTCTAGCACATCTCAATTTAGATACTAAATTTTCCTCGGAAATCTTGATCTGCATTTAGAGTTCATGAAGTTTAAAAAATTAGATCCACGTGCCCAAGCCATTCCAAACATACTTAAAGGTGCTTTAATTTTTTTTTTTTTACTTGATATTTACTTTTATTCTGATTATATAAGCATTGCTTTTTTAATTTTTTTATTTTATTTTATTTTTTTTTTAACATCTTTATTTGAGTATAACTGTTTTACAATAGTGTGTTAGTTTCTCCTTTACAACAAAGTGAATCGGTTATACATATACATATGTTCCCACATCTCTTCCCTCTTGTGTCACCGTCCCTCCCACCCTCCCTATCCCACCCCTCTAGGTGGTCGCAAAGCACAGAGGTGAACTCCCTGTGCTATGCGGCTGCTTCCCACTAGCTATCTATTTTACGTTTGGTAGTGTGTATATGTCCCTGCCACTCTCTCACTTGGTCACAGCTTACCCTTCCCCCTCCCCATATCCTCAACTCCATGCTCTAGTAGGTCTGTGTTTTATTCCCGTCCTACCACTAATCTCTTCATGACATTTTCTTTTTTCTTAGATTCCATATATATGTGTTAGCAAGGTGCTTTAATTTTTAAGTTTACGTATTATTAGTTAAAATTAAGTAAAATAAATCCACTTCCTCAGTCACACCAGCCGCATTTCAAGTGCTCAGAAGCCCTGTGGCTGGTGCTGCCATGTTGGACACGCAGAGTTAAAGGGTGATATTAGACACTGAGTTGGACAGAGAGGAAGAGGAGACTCAGGGGGGTTAACTAAGGTCAGAGCCTAGGGAGCAGCAGAACTGGGACATATTCAAGAAACAAAACAATGCGCAACTGTGATCTGAAGAGATTTCACTGGGTTTGATTAAAAATAGCAAGCGATTATATTTGTAGAATGAATGACTCTATAAAGTATTTGAAGGAGGAACTAGTCATGGCGTGGAAATACACCGGGTGGGATCTATCCACCTTTGTTTTTTTTTTTTTGTCCATTTCTTTCTAAAAAAAATTATCTCTGGGCAATGAGGAATCATTGACAGCTTAAAGCAGGAGAGTGACGTGGTCAAATTTGTGTCTCAGAAAGCCCCTCTGACTGCAGTTTGGAAGGTGGATTGGAATAGAATAACACTGGAAGAATCTATTCAAATGTATGTGCATACCTCATGAGGGATTGTAATACTGGTCAGAAAAGTGAACTCACCATCCCGCGCTTGACGCAGTGACACTGTAATGTCACTGATTGGAAGGAGCGTGTGCCAGGTAGGGTAACAGTGTCTCTGGGGAGGGCCAGCTGGTGGCCACCCGCCATCCTCCCTGGGTGGCGTTGCTTAGAGGATTCCTGGGGACCGGATCGCCACCTTCCAGATGTGATCATCCAGAGGTGATCAGGTCTACACAAAGGACTGAGGGGTCAGTTAGAATGCCGAGTTACTCATTTAAACTAAGAACTATAACTGCCAGGTGGATAAAAGTGCTGGCATCATCGTGGCCAGCACAGCCTTACCTGGATCCCTCCGGAAAGCCAGAGTGAGCCCAGGCTGCTGCCGGGTTGGGTCCGAGGGCACCCCCTCCGCAGTGGCTGGAGCGCCTGTCCCTGCACCCGCGTGGGGGGCACTGCCAGCCTCACCACCCTGCCTCTGATTAACATAACCTTTAAAAATTCATTTATATTGATGAGGCTATTGCTGATTCTTGAGCTTTAGTAATTGTACGTGTCTGATTTTATCTAATGTTTATTACTTTACCAGAACATATTCAAAGATGAGGAAGTATCTTGTTTATGTGCACGACCCCAGCTCAGTGGTGTATTTATGGCAAAAATAAATCTTACATCTCTTGTTGTATTTTCCTAGGCTTGGATTAAAGTGATTGGTTAGAGTTGTAAAAAAAAAAAAAAAAAAAAAAAAAAAAAAAGACTTAGAGGATCATATTCACTTAGGAACCATTAGAAAATGACATGTAAGAATTTATCAAATTCAGGGTAAGGGGTGATTATTAGGAAAGGTTCATTTTCAAACAAAAAAATACATCAGAAAATTTAACTTTTTTTGAACAAAGTGATGATTTTTTGCTTCAGCTGATATCTCTTCTGCCCTCTACCTACCCCTATGCCCAAATTTTGGAATTTGATAGGATTTTTCCAAATCCTATCTAACTGTACAATTCAGCCTTCATGTCACTTAAGTAATTCATTCATTCACTTATTTAACTGTTTATTCATTTAACAAACATTAAGTTCCCGTTTATGGATGAGATGGATGAGACATGACCCCTACCCTGCAGAGAGCCTGCAGTCGAGAGGGGCTCCCGTCGAGACACGTTGACAGGTAAATAGGGCGATGTTGTAGGTGCTGAATGTATGTGGCGGGCGGGGGTGACACAGTGAAGGCGGCATTGTACCTGCAGTTTGAGGAAGAGTAGATGTTGCTTGAGCTGAGACTTAAAGATGACTAGGTCTTCACCGGGTGGAATGTGATACCCCAGGGGAAGGGACAGCGCGAGGACGGCGTGTTCAGCGCAGAGTGGGTTGGCATGCCGCGCGAGGGAAGTGCTGCCTCGTGAGAGGTGAGGTCCTTTCAAGTCATGCCAAGGACTTAAGGCTTTATTCTGGGGGCAAGGAGGTCTCCAAATTAGTTTTTATGCCTAGTTACGAAATTCTGAGCCAGTCTGCTCTGGTTTCATTCAGGTGGCGTGTGAAAGCCAGAGTTTAGTGAATGGACAAGGTATGGTATGAGAAGCGACCATCACCTTTTCCCCGAAATGCTTTGGAGCAACCCTCTGCCTGTCACCTGCCCCTCTACTAGGTTCGAGCCACACTCGGGACAGCACGATGGCAGGTTCAGCTGGCCTCCAGGCCACAGTCCCTTTCCATCCCTGTCACTGACCCTGCCCGGGCCGTCTGCATGCATTTAACCGTTAGGTAGATGCCTCTGAGCCTTGGTTTCTGTAGTGTGAAATGTAGATAATTATACTTCTATTCATGAGCCTCGTGGGACTTCTTAATATTTATAGCTGCAAAATACTTGGCAGTCACTTTTATTAATAGTTACCAGATGTGTCATAAGAATTAATGAACTTATGATCTGCAGTGTTTTGAGCTCTTGAGATCCGAGGCAACCTCCTGCACAGGGGATATGTAAAAGAGCATGAAAGTGCAAGCGGTACCATTTGGAAACGTGAGCTGTTACGTGTGAAGGACAAATGACACACTGAAGATTTCAGTGCACTCTGTAGGTATTTTTGGTGCCCTTACTAAGGTTGCTAAATTCACCGAAGGCCACGGCCAAATATAGAAGGCTGGTACCCCCTCCCTCGCACACCTCCCCCCGACATGATCGTGCACACGCACAGGTGCACGTGCACGCTCTTTCTGCTGAGGCCACCGTCACCCTCGTCCTGTCGTCCCTTCTTCCTGGGCACCGTCTTTCACTCTCCCCCCAGTTGCCAGGTGTTCAGGAGTCTCCTTCATATCTCTAAATTTTCATTTCTCTTTCCTTTTCCTTTTACCATCCAAGGGCAGGGTCTTATATTATTGGTTCTCCGCTGAACCATTGAAGCAGCTGCTTAATTGACCTCTCCAAGTTTTCTATCTACCCTCTTTAGGGATAATCTTCTGTAAGCCTAGTTCTTATGGCCGCTTCATTCAGTACCTTTGATAGTTCTTCATTGCCTGTGAAAATCTACCATAAATTTACGTACAAGGCCTCCTCTGCACACCCTAACCCCCACTGCCTCTGCCCAGCACTGTCCGTCTAGATCATTCTTTCTCTCTCCCCAGACCTCCTGGAAGGTTGAGTAGCTTTTCCTGGGCAGGGAAGTGAGAGGAGGGAACGCTGCCAGACACAGAGGGTAGCCTGCCTTGGTCACGCCGCTCTCCATGTTTGAGGTGTCCCTCAGCCGTGGGAAAAGCCATTCCGTCTCCAAGCCCTGTCTCAAAGTGAAATCACCCTCATGGAGGTGTTCTAGGCCTGGCCCCAGGATGACCCCTTCCTCCTCAGAATCTCCTCTGCTTTGGAACTGTCATTCTGATAGCTGTCATTTTCCTTGACGTTTTTGTTATTTGCATACCGTCCTTCCCCCAAACTAGATTGCTGCCTTGTTGCAAGTGAGCCCGTATTCTTCGGGTCTTTGTGTTCCCACAGCGCTATTGCAATGCCTTGTATGCCTGAGACCTGAGTCCTTGCTGAGCTAATTTTATACATTGAAGCAGAGCCCCAGTTAAGTTCATCGTGTAGGGCAGTATTATGGGAAAATTTGAAATATACAGAAGTAGAGTGAATATTACAGTGAATCCCTAGGTACTTAGCACCTAGATTCCATAGAAACCAGTACGCGGCCCGTCTTGTATGGCTGTGCCCCTACCCTCTTTAGCATGTCCCTTGCTGGAGAAGTATCCACCTGTGGTCGTCTCTTGTCCAGAGTTGGTATTTGGCAACCACTGCTACCTAGCACCCCTTGGAGGGGACACCCCGAAGTTACCAGTGTGTGAAGGGAAGTAGGTGTGGTCAAAGTACTGAAGTTGCACTCAGGACCCACTCAGACCTGATGTGATCTTATGGTTGACACGGTTTTCAGCCATTTCGGGTGTGTCTCATCATCCAGTGCCTGGTTCTCTCGTCATCTGAATGCTGGGGGTTGGGCAGGCAATCTCTGTGGAGCAGATCCGTTGCCTGATCGAGAAGTGGTTGTTGAGAGTGAGTGGTGGTCAGGGGTAGACTCGAGGTCTGCAGCTTAGTAGCCCGGAGCCACAGAGTCTCGGCCAGGGGCCCTGCCCCACAGGAAGCCCCGAGGGTCCGCTGGATGCCAGCATCGCGTCCCAGTCAAGCCGGCCCTTTGATTCATTTCAGCAGATACTTTTCCAAACATTCACTGGATTTTTTAAAATCACTCTGAATCCTAAAGAAAATATCAATTATTTTTCCATGCTCCGTTCAGGAGGACACGAATCTTAGAAAATCTTTCATCCTGGGTGGCTATAGTTCCATTCTTGGTGGGATTTTTACGTTTTTATGCCTTAAGGGAGAATGTTTCACACCAGTCTTGTCGGTCTTAAGTAAGATCTAACTGAAGAATGTAAGTATTTTGGAGTTCTAGCTTAACAAACGTTTTTCTGCCCTTACTGAGAATTACGCTCTAAACACCTTTCCATTCCTGGGGGACTTCAGACACTATGGGGAAAATACAAATAAAGGTCGTAGGCCGTGCACTGAAGGACTGTAAGACAGGGTGACGGGTACGTGCTAGAAATGGAGAACCCCTGAAAGGGAGAGGGGAGCATGGGGCAGGTGCTGTCGGGTGGGAGGCAGTGATGTCAGGCTGGTGGGGGGCGGGGGTCCGTGGCTTTGCTGCCAGCGGGCGTCCTCCCTCATTCTGTGCTGTTGTCTGCTCACACCGGCTCTCTTAAACACACCTCTGCTCCTCGCTCTCCCTGGCCTGCAGCCCCGAGGGACTCCCCAGAGTTTGCAGGGTAGAGCGCGTCTTCCTTTCCTTTATCCCTAGGTCCTCCCATCTGTCTAGCTGGGTCTCCTACCATCTCCTGTTGAATCGCCTCTCCTCTGTGCTGTTGCCCAAATCCTGTCGCTGGTCCCTCACCTCTACAAAATTCTTCCCTTCTAGCACTTTTCTCCCAAAGGCAGTCCCAGGGCATAATTGGTTATAGCGGTACCTTTGCTGAAACGTGACTGTTTGGTGTGTGAACACAGCAGGTCGACACCCACCCTCCGTGGGCCATCTTGTCGCAGGTGGGCTTTTCTCCCTTCAATTAAGAGTCTGGGCTGCCAAGTAGGAAGCAAGACTTTGGCCGTCAGCCTTTGTGCCTGCAGACTGTCTGGGGAGTCGTGACAGCAGAGGCCCCCGGGCCCCCAGAGGCACCAGGGACCTGGGAGCACCTGGAGTGCTCAGGGCCAGAGGAAGGGACCTGGAGGGATGTCTGGGCAACTTAGATTAGATAGTAGATCAGTGAGCCACCAAGAGAAGAGACACACGTAACTGCGTGGAAACAAACTCCGACACCCAATTTTGACTCCTTCTGTGAGACGGGACTGTGGGTAGGTGTTCGTTTTGCCAGGACGGAGCCCCCTTAGAGCCCAGCTCTCTGAGGCGAGGTCCAGACTCGTGCGTCGGAGCAGGCAGGCCTGGGAAGGGGCCAGATGTTGGTTGAGAGAATAAAGGTGGATGTGGTGGACCCCGGGCTTCTTCGAGATGACTGCGTCTACTCTGTGCCCTTCCCCACCTGCTGTGGTGAGCTCAGCAGCTACCGTCTCCTTCACGGTTACCAGCTCCTCCTTCGAGGCCTGTTTTCCTTATCCCGGGGCTTTTTTATTTATTATTTATTTTATTTTATTTATTTTATTATTTATTTATTATTTATTTTTATTTATTATTATTATTATTTTATTTATTTTATTTATTTATTTTTGGCTGCCTTGGGTCTTCGTTGCTGCGCGCGGGCTTTCTCTAGTTGCGGCGAGCGGGGGTTGCTCTTTGTTGTGGTGCGCGGGCTTCTCACTGCGGCGGCTTCTCTTGTTGCAGAGCACGGGCTCCAGAGCACAGGCTCAGTAGCTGTGGCAGGTGGGCTCAGTAGTTGTGGCACGTGGGCTTCAGTAGTTGTGGCTCGCGGGGCTCTAGAGCGCAGGCTCGGTAGTTGTGGCGCACGGGCTTAGCTGCTCCGCGGCCTGTGGGATCTTCCCAGGGCTCGAACCCGTGACCCCTGCGTTGGCAGGCGGATTCTCAACCACTGCGCCACCAGGGAAGCCCCCTATTTTTTGTCTTTCTTACTCTTTTTGTAAATGTTCCTCGAACCACGTGTCCATAAGCAGCCTACTCCGTTCTTGTGATGTCACTTGTGCCCATCAACTCAGGCTCTCGTCACCTCACCCCTGCTCTCTTGCTGGAGCCTGTGATTTGCCCGCCTCACTCTTGCACCGTTTCTCCAGCCGGCCTGCCTTCCACCAGCAGGTCGGTCTTCTTCATGTCCTGCCCTCTCTGCCCAGGCGTTGCAGGGGTCCTTACCATTGCCCGGGAGCTTTAGTTCAGACCCCAGAGCCTCTGTCCACACCCCTGTCCTGCCGTGCCTCGTGCTCCAGCCACGCTGGCTTCTGTTCTCCTCGCTTCCTGTGACGGCACTGCCTGTGATCCTCTCGACCGGGAGTTTCCCGGCCAGTGAGGTCCTGTAACGCTTGTATGTAGAGACGCGGCCCTTGGCTAACGTGTGCCGCGCGAGAGTGGAGAGAGCACACCGTACACCTTACAGTCGTCGGCACGTGTCTGGCGTTGAGCTCCCGGCTTCTCGCGTTTCCCCTGCGGCGGCCTGACCCCAGCCCCGGGCAGGCCTGCTAGGCAGTGACTTGTTAGAATTCCTGAAAGCTGTGAAAGCTCACTTCGGGCGGGCCATCCTGACAGCACTCCCGTCTGCTCAGTTGAAATCTTCTCTGGTTATTCTGTCCTGCTTCCCCCGGTCGCTGTTCCACCTGTTCCCTTGTTTCCTCAGCCCGTGCCTCGAATCATGGTGCAGTCCGCCCTCCCGGATGCCGGAGTGCCCAGGACGGTGGAGGTGAGTTAGTCGGGCCTGGTGGCGCCTTTGCTGGTGGCTGCCCCGCGTACGGTGGGTGGCCCCGATGCCACAATTGTCGAGACCACGCCCCTGGTTTTTTATTTTAGCATTCCTGTTTTGATAATTAACTATAATATAGGTCCCCGTCTTCTCCCTCTGTATTTTGCTTGTTACACTTTTCTGTTTTCAACTTGTTAATCGTATGATTGCTCAACTTTTAGGTGCTTGACTGCTAATGTAGTCTGTGGCTTTAATAGCCCACTGCTAGGCAGAGGCTATTTCTATAAACAGAACAATCTCCTTATTCCAAGTGTTGACTTAATTCTCAGTTTTACATTTCATTTTGATTCGTGATATCAGCGTGAAAAGACTGATGCTAAGCTGGGGAGAAAATAGTCTCTTATGATCTCCCACAGATGAACAGCACTTCTGATCTTATGAATAGCAAATCTGTTTTCTCCTACTGTGGGTTCATCCTCTTAGGAAAAGCGGTATCGTCATAGGAAAATTTTATTTATTAAAACAATAGGAAAAGAGGCCAAATAACTCGAAAGAAAATTTAGACGTTCAAGAATTTACTACTTTCTGAACAGCGCTTTTCAGTGCAGGACATCCTCGGTGTTCACGAATTTAACTGAAGATAGAGCTGTGACACCCACCCCACCCCCAGCCCCCTATGAGTTGGGTTTATTATTTCTCGGAGGCAGGACCGGGCTCCCAAGGCCGGCGGGGCAGGACGAGACGCAGCCCCTTACGTGAGGGCGCTGCCTTGCGTGCTCTGCGCGGCTTTGCTGCACATCCCGCTGGCTCGCTCAGCGCCCCGCTGGCTCGCTCGGGGCCAGGCTTTCTGGCAGCCTTAGCAATGTCGGCGGCAAGGTGCAACCCAAAGACGCAGGGAGGTTCTCATTCACGCAGCAGCTCCAGTCGAGTGGGAGCGGCCGCTGCAGCGCCGAAGTGTAAGGATCTGAGCTGCGCTCGGTCAGCGGGAAAGAACGGGGGTTATCTGGGCTCGCCTTCTGCCGCCTCCCGTCACCTTTTTCTTGTCGCTGTGGATGTGACCTCTGATCCCTGGCTTTTCACTTACTGGAGGCTTTGGGTGAATCCTTTAGCCTCTCTGGGCCATGTCGTAAAGCGAGTACTTTCTGGCCCACATCAGAGGATTCAGTAGCACTGATGGGGTAACAGCAAGGAGCTCTAAGGCACTGTTGCAGGACTGTCCCCTCCCCCTGGACAGGCCCAGCTGCCCTTAGCAGACAGCTGATCCGGCAATGGTGGGTTGAACCCTGGGAGAGTGGGGAACTTCCGCAGGCTATTTAACGGCCATAGTTATTGTTCAGATTCTAGACTGTTGTAATTTTGTTTGTGTATTCTCCCCTGTCCAGTCAGTGATATTAAAACTAAAATAGAAGAGAGTAAATAAAACATGTACAAGTTGCAAAAGAAAAATGATTGAAGGATTGCCTAATCTTTTAGAGTATTTATGCTGGTGACAGTTATTGATCTATTGGATTTAGTAAATTTTGCAGCCCAGAGATCCATCACGAAAATGGGTTGTTAATCTCAAGAGGTGCTGTTAATTTTGTACCCTGAGAGTGTGCCTTGTGGGGGAAGGAGGGCCTCTGGAGACAGGAATATAAATGACAATTCACGTGAAAATGCACGATTTATCAAATTGCTGAGTTAAGCCAAGTAACTGTAAGAGACTTATAGACCTCAGCTGTTTCCCAGTTCAAATAAATCCTGTATTTCAAATGGAAAATGGCCATTCTCATAATATAAATAAGCTTTCCGTAAATATTGAAAACACACTTCTTTTTCTGAGCAGCACCCCTCTCGCCCCCCAGCCCACTCCCCACTCTGTCTCCCGTTCCCTGTCATTGTGCGCTGGGAAGAGAAAGATAATCCGCCACCTTCTCCCAATGGCTTAAGTTATCAAGGCAAGACACGTTAGAGCGTGCCAGAAACCGCAGAGCGCGGCCGAGCCGCGGCTGTCGTCTTCCCCAGGAGATGGGGCTCTGCACGTCTCTGCGGGCTCCCTCGGACACGGTGACGTGAGGCGGAGAGGCCAGCGTAGCTCTGGCCTCGCTCAGCCCCTGCTCGCCGGGCTGGCCGCTCCTCGGCCCGAGTCTCCCGGGACCAGAGGCCCTGATCTGTGACATGGGACCGGCCTCGAGCAGCAGCTTGAAAGACGGCCTCTCAGAGGAAGGGCACAGCCTGCAGGCAGCCTCTGTTCCTCCTCTTCCCCCTGCCTCCCCGCCCGCAGGCCCCGGGGTTGTTGCTTCCTGCCCGAGCTGGTGGAGCTGTGCCCTGGCACTTCCAGATCCTCCAGTGAGACCATCATTTCGGTTTTGCAGGACGAAAGTGCTCTTCTGGCCTCCAGCGAAGCTGTCAGTCTCCCCGTGGAGTCGGTGTTGGGCAGGGGATCCGTTCACATGGGGAAGAGTTCTGAGCCCGAGTGCAGGGAAGTGGGAGGCGCTGGGAGGTGTGCGCCTGCCGTGTGCCACGCTCTGTGTGAGCGCCTGGTCTGCCTGCCTCGCACCGCATCGCCGAGGTGGCCTCCTGCTATGCGTGGTTCCCACCACCAGGCGCTTCTTGGACACCAGCTGTGTGTCCTACAGTTAACTCGGCTTCTGACCCCACCTACTTGGAGACAGTGTCAGATGCCACAGGTTGAGGGCTCAGCCCCACAAGACTGTCCCCTCTTCAGATGCCGAGTCCAGTGCGCTCCAGACCAGAGGGTCCCATGGCCCCTTCCTCAGGTTGAATGAATTTGCTAGAGTGACTCACAGAACTCAGAGAAACATTTTACTTACTAGACTATCCGTTTATTATAAAAGGATGTAACACAGGAACAGCCAGCTGGGAGAGATGAGTAGGGGAAGGGTGGGGAGCTTCCACGCTCTCTCTGGGCACAGCGCTCTCCCCAGATCGCCACGCGTTCACCAACCCAGAAGCTCTCCAAACCCTGTCCTTCTGGGTTTTTACGGAGGCCTCGTTGTGTAGGCATGATCGATTCAATCACTGGCCATTGGTGATCGGTTCAGCCTTCAGCCGCTCCCCAGAGGTCAGGGGTGGGATGGAAAGTTAGAATCCTCTAGTCACGTGTTTGTTCCCCCTGGCAACCAGCCCCCTTCCTTGGGGGCTTTCCAAAAGTCACCCCCTTAACAAACTCAGATGCGGTTGAAAGGGCCTCATTACGAGTATCGTCGAGAAGCCCTTATTGTTACTACCACTTAGGAAACCCCAAGGGTTTTGGGAGTTCTGTGCCAGAAAACAAGACTAGGACCAAATATGGAACTCTTTCTAGAAATCATGCCATCACAGGCAGCTGTTAAGATCTGCAGTTTACGGAAAGGAGAGGCGATGAGGGGCACCCGTGGCCATCTTGCTTAGCCCTCAGTCGCGGCAGGGGCAGTGCCAGCGCGGAGACTAGTCGGCCTGCGTATCTGGTTCGCGGAGGTCGCACGGCAGAACAGGGGAACAGAGGTGGGAACCGGATCCGCCCTGCTGCACGGCTGCGCTTGTCCCACCGTCGGAGCTGTCGTGTCCCCGCTGACAACAGCATTGGTCTCCAGGCTTTGGGGAGCGGACGCCTAACTGTGAATTCTCCCCTCCCTGCTCCAGGCTCAGCGAGAGAGCGCGGGGCTGCACGTGGCCCCCGACGTGCCCGTGGCCTTGCCGGCCGCCCCCTCGCCCAAGACCTACGACGGGCCCCCGAGACCTGCGCCCACCTCCCCGGCCCCCGAGGGTGCGAACGGGCCGCCCAGCCCCCTGAGCGAGGCGTCCAGCGGCTACTTCTCGCACAGCGTCTCCACCGCCACCCTGTCGGACGCCTGCAGCCCCGGCCTGGATGCCGCGGCGTCGCCCCCTCCCGGACCCAGCCCGGCCACCCTCGAGCCCGAGCCCCCGGCCGCGCCCATCACGTCCTGCACCCCGCCCGGCCCGGCAGAGCGGATGGCGCCGGGAGACGGCGCGGCCGCGGGCCCCGTCGGGGCTGCAGCGGTGAAGCGGGACGAGGCAGCAGGCCGCCCCGCGCATGACCGGCAGGGCAGGAGTGACCCTGCCGCCGCCCCCCGGAAGCCGGAGAGCCCCCAGCCCCAGGCGAAGCCGGCCGCCGGCCCACGGCCCGACATCTCCAGGCCGCCGCCGCCGCCTGCTGACCCCAGGTGCCAGCCGCCCGCTCCGGCCCCTCCCTTCAGGATCCAGAAGGTGCGGACCTCGGAGCTGAAGTCATTCACACGCATGCTCGGAGGGGACCCCGGCGGCCCCCCGGAGAGCGAGGAGGACCCGCTGGCCTCAGGGGGCCCGGGCGTCGGCAGCGCTGGGGCAGAGGCCCCGGGAAAGCTGGAAGTCTCCTCGGATTCTGAAGAAGCCAGTGAGGTCCCAGAGTGGCTCAGAGAGGGAGAATATGTGACCGTGGGCACCAACAAGACAGGCATCGTGAGATACGTGGGGCCCACTGACTTCCAGGAGGGCACGTGGGTCGGAGTGGAGCTAGACTTACCTTCAGGTGAGTGCTGCTGCTTTGGGACAGGTTCCGGGTCCCTGGGGCGACTCGCCGTGCCCCCCCCACCCCCCGTGGTCTGGCAGAAAAGGGCCGGCCCTGCCCCGCACCGCCCAGCGCCTGCCCTGTGCCCTCGGGCACATCGTTCGTCTCTGAGCCCCTGCGTCGCCACTTTCCAAAATGAGGAATTTTCTCTAGATAAGAGTTTCCTAAGCATTTTCAGAGTCAGATTCTCTCTCTCTCTCTCTTTTTTTAACCTGCAGAAATTTCTCAGAAACCAAAGACCTTAATTGAAAGCTACTCTTAATTTGGTGGTGAATTTAAACCCTGATTTTTCTTTTTTAGTCACAGAAGCATCTGCATTTCAACTGTCACAGCAGCTCTGTCTGCTGTGCTTGCTCAGGTTACAAAAACCAATGCCCATGTGGAGCTTCAGATGCCTCAGGTGTTCCTAAGACACCCCAAGGCTCCTGGGCCCCCAGGGGGAGGACAGAAGGCGAGGTGATCAAAGAGCCTCGTGGGCTCACCAGTCTCTTAAGTCTCCTTATAGAATGGCCTACCTCCAAGCCAAGAGGTCATCATTTCAGAAAAACTGAGGGCGGGACTTAAGGAAGCATATACTTTGTCCTGCCATTCATTCATTCATTTATTTTTGTTTGTTTGTTTGTTTGTTTTTGTGGTACGCGGGCCTCTCACTGTTGTGGCCTCTCCCATCGCGGAGCACAGGCTCCAGACGCGCAGGCTCAGCGGCCATGGCTCACGGGTCCAGCCGCTCCGCGGCATGTGGGATCTTCCCAGACCGGGGCATGAACCCGTGTCCCCTGCATCGGCAGGCGGATTCTCAACCACTGCGCCACCTGGGAAGCCCCATTTATTTTTATTTATTTATTTTTGAACGCGACCAGTTTTTGTTGCTGCGCACGGGCTTTCTCTAGTTGTGGCGAGCGGGAGCTACTCTTCGTTGCAGTGAGCAGGCTTCTCGTTGCGGTGAGCAGGCTTCTCATTGCGGTGGCTTCTCTTGTTGTGGAGCACAGGCTCTAGGCGCGCGGGCTTCAGTAGTTACAGTGTGTGGGGCTCAGTAGTTGTGGCTCGCGGGCTCTAGAGCTCAGGCTCAGTAGTTGTGGCACACGGGCTTAGTTGCTCCGCGGCATGTGGGATCTTCCCGGGCCAGGACTGGAACCCGTGTCCCCTGCATTGGCAGGCAGATTCTTAACCACTGCACCACCAGGGAAGTCCCCAATTTTTTTTTTAATTGAGGTATAGTTGATTTACAATATTAGCTTCCAGTGTATGACATAGTGCTTCAAAATTTATATAGATTGCACTCCATTTAAAGTTATTATAAAACATTGGCTATATTCCCTGTGCCTTATAATATGTCCTTGTAGCCTATTTATTTTATACACAGTAGTCTGTACCTCTTAATCCCCTACCTCTGTCTTGCTCCTCCTGCTTTCCTTCTCTGGTAACCATTAGTTTGTTCTCTATATTTGTGAGTCTGCTTCTGTTTTGTTATATTCATTCATTTGCTTTATTTTTTAGACTCCACATGTAAGTGATAACATACGCTATTTGTCTTTCTCTGTCTGACTTATTTCACTCAGCATAACGCCCTCTAGTTTCATCCATGTTGTAGCACATGGCCTGCAGATTCTTTTTTTTTAAAACAGCTTTATTGTGATGCAATTTACACACCAAAAATTCCACCTGTTCAAAGTGTACAATTCAGTGGTTCTTAGTATATTTCCAGAGTTGTACACCCTAATTTTAGAATGGGTTTATCACCCCAAAAAGAAGCCGCATGTCGGTTAGCAAGACACTACCCTCCCCAAGCCCCAGGTAACCATTAATCTACTTTTTTGTCTAAATTGATATGAAAGGTCCTAATCTGGACTTTCACATAAATGGAGCCATAAATACCCGGCCTCTTGCGACTGCCTGGCTGATTTCACTTCCCGAGTTTCCCGGGCTTAGCCAGCTGTGGTCTGTGTTAGCACTTCATTCCTTTTCGTGGCCGATGCCGTCCCACTGTAGGGGTGCCCCACACGTTCGTTGTTCACCCACTTGTCAGTCGATGGACGTTTGGGTTGCTTCCACTTTTTGGCCGTTGTGCGTAAGGCTCCGGGGAATACACGTGTGTTAAGGTTGTGCGTGGACACACTCATTTCTCTTGAGGAGATGCGGCGGGGAGTTCACTCTGCGTCTAGCACACTGAGCTCGGCCGGCCTGATGGCCTTCCTCCCTCCCACCAGCGTGTCCCAGGGTGGGGCAGCCGCTCCCTGAGCTGAGGCTTGGAGGCTGTGGAGATGGGTTTTAGCAGAGCTTGTGTGGCCTGCTGGGTGTCGCCAGCGAGGAGCTGTCCTTTGGTCCAGCAGAATGAGGGTTGTGGGAGGGGGCTCAGTGAACCCCAGGCCCCAGTGACTGTCTCTCAGCCCCTAGGTTCAGCTGTGAAATCACTGTCTTTAAAAATAATTTTGGCCAAGAATGTCATAAAATGGAAGAGGTAGAAGACTAGTGCAGCACAGGCTGGAGTAGTTTTTAAATTCCATTTCTGCTGAAATGCAAAGGGGAATTGGGAAAGACATTTCTATCTGTAATTGAGCTCAAGAATTAAAGGGGGATTAGCGAACAGATGAATTCATCCAGCAAATAAATACTAAGCACTTACCACGTTCCAGTCCCTGTCCTGGATTTCGAGGACACCTTGGTGAGCAAAATGAAGTTCTGGTTTCCCTGGACTTAACGTTTTAGAGGGAAGGGAACTGCCAAGTAAACAAACAAAATGTGATAGTAGTGAGCGCTATGAGGAGAGCGGGAAGAGCGCGTGCTCCCGAGGAACCAGCGTTCTGGCAGGAGGGGCACTGGGCGCGCGGGGTGGGTGCCCGGTAGAGAAGAGCAGTTAGAGGGCCACCTCGGGCTGGACACGCAGCTAAGAGGCATCAGGGTTCTTGGCGGGCAGGCTGGGAGGGTGAGCCCCCAAGGGACAGGGCGGGGCCACACACAGGCCCCCGCCTTCGAGGGGGAGGCAGGAAGGGAGAGCGAGAGGTCACCTGTGAGATGCGTCGAGAGGTGGACCGAGTGACTCCTGCTGCCCTTGAGAGGAGCTGGTGGAGGGCGGGCCTGTTTGAGAGGGAGGAAGAGAGGAGGCAGGCTGCGGGGGGTGCAGGCAGTGAGCGTGGACGATTCATGACGGCTTTGCTGCAGAGCCCATCACCGCGGGCTGTGGACACTTAGGGATCAGCTCCCCACCCAGTGCTGTCCTTCACCGTAAAGCGTTTTTTGTTTGCTTTTACCAAGGAGACATCTTCTCCCCATCTTGACACACCAGGCGTGACATCTCACTAGCTGCAGTTTGGTAATTTGCCAGTTTCCATCTAATAGATTTAGGGAAAATAATCGTTCCACTCACGACATCCATCCTAGGTTTGCATCTTGGCTGTCCAGACTGATAGCGGTTGGTGCCGAGGGCGGGGCGAGCGGGCGGGCTCTGCCTTGGTGGCACGTGGGCGTCAGAAGTGACAGGTCCTGGCCGTGCCAGAGGCCACCAGGATCTGTCCGCAGTGACCATCTCTGCTGCTTGGGAGGCACTGCCCCGGCCCCACTCCTTCAACGGGGAGCGGCTGCGCGGGCCTGGGCGCAGGGGGGTCCCACGGGCCGGGGAGCCACCTCCACATCTTCCTTCCTTCCTTCCTTCCCCCAGGTAAGAACGACGGCTCTATCGGCGGGAAGCAGTACTTCAAGTGCAACCCCGGTTACGGGCTGCTGGTGAGGCCGGGCCGCGTGCGCAGGGCGGCGTGCGCGGGGCGGCGGCGCAGCGCGGGGCTCCGGCCGCAAGGCGCCCCCGAGCCCCGCAGGAGCGGCGCGCTCTCTGGCTCCGCCACCAACCTGGCCTCGCTGACGGCGGCGCTGGCCAAGGCCGAGGGCGCGGCGGGGCGGGCCGAGCGCGCCCCCGGGAACCCGGAGAACCGCAAGTCCTGGGCCAGCTGAGCGGCGGGGTGGCCGCCTCCCGTCCTTCCTGGGCGGGCGACGGACAGAGGGCGCGGGGCCCCTCCGCGCCTTTGCGGGCACAGCCCTGGGCGGGCCCTCCAGCCCCTCTCCGTGGGGACAGGCCGGGAATGCTTTCTGCACGTCGCGGGGCTGGTGACCTCTGCCTGTTTCTCCCTCTCCCCAGAGAGTGAGGCGGCGTGGCAGCCGGGCCGCGGGTGGAAGGTTCTAGGAGCCCAGCGTGGTCCCGGATTGTGGAGAGCGGGGTTCCGCCGTCTTCCTGGGCCTGGGGCCGCCCCGACTGCGGCCGCTGTTGCTCTTTGTTCTGTGCTGGTGACCCCGTTAACGTCTTAATTTAAAGCATAATGTTTCCTCGTGCCTTTCCCTCCCGCGGAGGCGGCGCCCCACCCCCCCGGAGCCCCCAGCGCCTCTCCCCGCCTCAGGTGCCTGGGGCCCTGGGCCTGCCCCCCCCCCCCCCACCGCGCCGACTTTCCCGCTTCCTTTCCACGGGGTTT
Source organism: Kogia breviceps (assembly GCF_026419965.1). NCBI lineage: Eukaryota > Metazoa > Chordata > Mammalia > Artiodactyla > Physeteridae > Kogia > Kogia breviceps. The sequence continues at coordinate 109,226,408 of NC_081317.1, read as the reverse complement.
CTTAGAGGTTTCTTTGTGGGTGTTTTAGGGTCTTTATACCCAGGACGTTTTTTCTCTTTGCCATTTATTCCCTTAACAGAGTTCTTGGAATATATTTATTATATTTATTTTTTCAAAATCCGAAATTGTTCGCGAGCCACAATCACCCCCACCCCCCGGTGTGAGTGCCCAGGGCTGCCTTGCGCTGCCAGCCTCTGTGGCCACTCAGGCGCTGCCGGCCTTCTGCCTCTGGCGGGGGTTCCCGAGGACGCTGCCCTCCTCGTGTCCTTTATCGCAGATACACAGGTGGCCTTACTCGAAGCTGACAGTGAAAACCTGGAGAATTTTGTGGTGCTTCTCTGGTCAGTGACAAAGTCGCTCAGGCATCGTGGCCTCGGTGCGGTTTTGGTTCTGGGAGGGTCCTTAGACCAGCTTAGCTTCGTGGCGGTTCTGGGCCCTGACGCCCGCCCAGCCTGGGGCTGCAGCCCGGCAGGCAGAGGGAGAGCTGCCCACCCCGCCGCCGGCGGGGTTTATCCCCGGGAGCCTCGCAGAGCCACAGGCCAGGCTGGCCCGGGTGGCTCCGGGGACGGCGTGAATCATCCCAGAGCATCGCCTGGCTCCACCGGGACAGCCCAGGTCCAGAACCCTTTCTCCACCGGTGCCTTAGGTATTACCAGGGTGGTGGCCCAGTGCCCTGGTGCCCCAGGTCTGTGGCAGGCCACCACTTCCTGTCCTCAGCTGGCATTCCCAGGAACACCTGCCGGGCATGTCCCTGAATTAAGCGCTCCCAACTCTGTGCCAGCTCTTCTGCGTAAGCTCCTTGCCAGCACGGAAGCGCTCCTTCAGGCCTGTTTTCAGTGCGAGGTTCCCCTCCGTGGATGCTAGCGCCACCCGCTCCCTGGGAGGGCGGCTCTCGCTCCCAGAGCCTCAGGTGACCTGCCCGGGGTGGGGGTGGGGGGCAGAAAGTCTGCACCCAGCGCATTGGAGAGCAGACGCCATAGAAATGGAAGGTGGTTTGGGTGTTTGTGACCCTCATTTACGGAGCCAAGTACTTGCTGGGGCCCCTCTGCCCTGTGACGGGCGTCGCAACCTCGCAGAACGGGCTCAGGAGGGTCGGTTGGGGGATGTGAAGGGTCGGGCTCCTTTCGTCGTTGGCTGAGTTGAAGTGGAAGAGATGACAGCCGAGTCACTGTCTTGAGCAGGTTTTTGGCCGGAGCTCGCGGGGCCAGGAGGAGCCCTGTGGTCTGGAGAGGCCTCAGGCGCCCTTCTCCTCCTCCCGGCCTCCCCTCCGCCTCCTCCCGGGGCCTGCTTTGCAAACGTCCCCAGTTCCGCCTGCCTGAGAGTGTCCCCCCGGGGAAGCAGCGTTTCCTCAGAGCCCTTGACCTTGGGCTGCCGGGGCTGGGGGCGGTGGCCAGAGCCCCTTGTGTGCAGAAGTGGTGCTTTCTCCGGGGCGGGAAGCACTGTCGCTGCTCTCGAGCCTGCAGCTCCCAGCTGCCCGGGGTTTTCTCAGATGAATCGGGTTTGGGCCTGTGCTGGTGGCGTCAGAGAGGCCACGTCGTCCCGTCGGCGTTCCTGGTGAGCTGTTCCCGTGGCCAGAGAGCCACACGCGGGCCGCCCTGGGCGTCGTCATCTGTCAGCACTGCTGGTAGAAGGCAGCTGCTGGCCTGGCTCTCCTGACCCAGCTCTGGGCCCTGGTTGGCCCGGGACCCTCGAGGGCAGTGAGGCGGCACCTGGAAGAGCAGAGTAGGGCGTGGTGGCCGTGCTGGGTCCTCGCAGGGGTACGGGGCCAGCAGTCCCGACCGCCGCCCTCTGGCTCCATGACCCGCACGTCCCTTTGGGCCGCTGTGTTGGTGGGTGGAGCGGGGGCTCCCAGGACGCTCTCGGCCTCTCTCTCGCTGCCGCCGGCTTCCTGGCCGGCTCGGGGCTGGCGGGCGGGGGGCGCGGGGAGCCGTCCTGCTCCCAGGTGGTGAAGGAAGCCCACCCTGCTCCTTGGCGCGGACTCCCGTTAGCTTGTGAATGGACGAGCTGCGGTCCCTAAAGCCAGGAGCTGGGCAGTCCCCGCACCCTGAGTTATTGGGCGGAGGGTGGAGGGAGGGACGCCCCCTTCCCTGTGTCTCCTGTCCCCCGCCTTACCAACACACAGACCTAATTTTAAATAAATGTCAGCATTAGGATCCCTGAAGTGGTTCGTAGCAGGTCAGGCTCTGGGATTTAGTAAGACAGCAGGAGCGGCGGCTGTGTGGCGCTGGGGAGGGACCGTCCGTCTGTGGTTCCCAGCTGCACGGGGACAGGTCAAGGCCGGGCAGGAGCCCTCCTGGCCTCTGCCTCCTGCTCTGTACACACATGGTCACCTGGCCCGGACCCCAGAGCACTGCGGGGGACAGTGCGGGTGGCTGTCCCCCATGCCCGGCCTGGCCGGAGGGAGCGCGAGGGCGAGAAAACCTGGCGGGGGGCTGGGGTGGCCGGCCAGCGGGTCAGGCCCCTGTGCTTGGTGAGCTGTGAGCGGGTCCCTCGCAGAGCCGGAAAGGCCTAGGAGGTGTTCAGGCCCCCCCACCACCACCGCCCCCGTTACTTCCTCCTCTTGGATTAAAGTTCCCCGTCTGTGAAACTGACCAGGAGGCCACGGGTACATATTTTTCGGCTACGATGAGCCACACTTGCGCGAGGCCTGCCTGTTCTCACAGGCCGCCAGCTCCCAGGATCGCCGCCCCGTCTGTCTGCCTGTCGCTCCTCAGATGGACAGACATCTCTCCGGGATGGGTTGTACGGCCTGAGACCCTTGACTCCACTGTCCCCATTGTCCCCATGTGCACCCTTCTCTCGGAGGAATCCGTCACGCCTTCTGCGTGCTGCTGACTAATCGTGTTGGGAGAGTCTTGGAGCATCTCTGTGCGTGGAGTTCTGTAAATATGACGGGTTCACATAAAGGAGTGATTTTGTTCGGGAGACTATTGATTTGCTACACATGAAATGGGAGTTAAGAAAAATCCAAAGACTCTAATGAATTGTAAAGACTCAATGATTTGTACTGTATAATGAACTAAACCTCTGTAATTCTGTACCACATATGCCTTTCCGTCACATGACCAACAGCCTCTAAATAAAACCATTTGATCTCCTGCCTACGTCTGGTTCGTCTGGTTGCCTTCCTCCCCGCCCCCCCCACCCTGAGGCAGGGGTGTTTGGGCTCATTCCAGACTGCCCCACAGGCAGCTGTGACCCGGTTCTGAGTGATCAGGGTGGGGCTTTTCAGGATTGAGACTAGAAGAGAGAGGTTCAGGGCAGCAGCAGGTCCCCTGAGCACACCTCCACAGCCCAGCGCTCTTTGTGATTTGGTTCCGTGGCCAGTGGCCTGAGACCTTTTTCAGGAGCCAAGGACCAACAGAAACTTTCTGATGGCCTTACATTCAAGGTAATCGGAGCTTCTGGGCTACCTAGCCGGGAGACCGCTCCTCTGGAACAGGGGTATCCCAGCTCCCACGCCTCAGCTCCGCTGTCCACCTCAACCCGCACGCTGGCACCCACGTCAGACGCCGCAGCTGGGGAGCAGAGGACTTCTTTCCGCTGCTGCGCGGGTGAGTGGACCCTCGAAGGTTCTGCAACGAGATGTTTGGGGGAGGAGGATTACGGCTGTGGACAGCGGCGGGTCCGGTCCCCGCGGGCTGTGAAGCCCGATGGCATGTGTTGGGCCCTGCTTGCCCCTGAGGCCAACATCCTGAGGACGTGGCCACCAGCCGTAGCCCAGCGTGGGCTCGAACCAGCGCCAGGGAGAGAAGCAGCCCTCCCGAGATGGCCTGCAGGGTCCTGCTCGTGGTCCAGAAGCCCAGCCCGCACCCGCGAGGACACGGTCGGCCCTGCATTGGTGAATCACTCCGCCTGCACCTGCTATAAAAGGTACTTGCAAACGTAGGGCTGCAGCCACGGGGAGGGCTGATTAGAGGTGGCCACCAGTCAGAGCACGTCTTGGCGGGACTTGTTTGTATTCCTAAGTGCCCGAGACTTGTTCTCAGAGATAAGCACTGCCGAATAATGACAGAAATTTGGCAGGCGGGAGCTGTCCTGCTCTGAGGCAAGAGTCTCAGATTGATTTAGCTCCTAGGGTAAATCGTATTTTTTGAGCTGCTACTTACTGTCTTGCAACTCAATGAGCTCTCGTTCGCACGAGGCTGTGGGGTTTTCACAGTTGCTCAGACCCCAAAATGGGCGCTAGTGGGTATGTCACATTTAGTTCGTTCACTCTCTCGCTACTGGGTCCCTCGGAACATGTGTGTGCCGTCCTGCACCGGGCCTGGTGTCGCTGGACAAGTCCCACGGTCGCAGAACCTGGAGCGTGGAACCCACAAGAGGGCGCTGAGGAGGTGACCTCTAGGCAAGTGTGTTTGGAGGACTCGGAGAGGGGGGGGGGTGGGGGGGTGGGGGGGGGTGGGGGGGGGTGGGGGGGGTGGGGGTGGGGTGGGGTGCTCTGGGGCCAGGTGGGGCCTGAAGGACAGAAGCAGGAGCAGTTTTGGCCTCAGTAGAGGGGCATGGGTTGGGGATGGTCCTCGGCACCCCAACCCCCGAAAACCCGCCCATCTACGTTGGCAACTTAGGGTTTGAGGGCAGCTTAAAGTTTTGTGGAGTCTTTTCTAGTTACGCATGATGAGAAAACAGACTGTGTCTCTGAGAAGGGGTCGTTAAACCTATCCGAGCCTGTCGGGTGAGAGGGGAGCTTGGGCACCCGATCCTTCAGTCCCGCTCAAGACTTTGCTCCCAACGGTTGGATGAAGCTTCAGCTTTCTTTCATGTTGTGTTTTTACTGCTAAAGGTGAAGCCCCAGGAAAGATGGCTCTTCTAGGAAAATGAGGTGCTTGGGGCATGGCCTGGGGAGGGAGTTCACGGCTCAGCAAAGTCCAAGGCTGTGATCCTCGTGGAAGAGAAGCTTCCAGCATCCCAGTGGTTTGGGGATGTGGGAGGATGGTGCCTGTAGTGAGGGGACCACGGGCGGGGAAGCTACGTGAAGAGATGGCTCCTCCTGGGGGATTCGGGGCAGACACGAAGGGAGCACAGGCTGGAGGAGAAGGGGCCGGATTCACGGCTGACGTTCCCTCAACCAGGAAGTGCTTCTTGATTGTCCCCTTAACCCCCTTCAGGTGTCCTCGGGTCTCTGGGCCACCAGTCCATTTGCAAAGCATGAAGGGACGGGTGTTCAGAACAGAAGTGGCAGGGCACTTCCCAAGTGACTGTTCTTACTCAAAGAAATCCCGACCAGTCTTCGTTCAGTTATACATTTTATTCTCTAATAGGTACAATACTAAAATAAACACAAATTAAAAAAAAGTTTTATTAAAACAAAACTGTACAAAAAAGCAGTATACTACATTTTAATTACAGAACAGTCTACTGTCCAAAAGGCACTAATCCAGAATAGGAGATACAATGATACAGGACTCATTGGAACTATTTTAATCAATACAATAGAGCGCTTGTTTCTTTGACCATTTACATCTAGAAACAAGGGCTGTTTGCTACAGTCATTACACATTGTTATAAATATGAGTCCCACAGGTGAAGGTGCAGTATCGCTCTCCCTAGAGAAGGTTCACGTCACGAGGGACTGTCTTGGGGCTGAGGGGTGGGGGCAGGACCCGTCCCAGGCCGGGGCCTCTGGACGCCTTTGTGGTGGGAGGGCCGGCTGCCCTGGGCACGCGGAGCTCGTCCTCCAGCCCGGCCTGTCCGATGGGCGGTTTCTGGCCATTGCTGGCAGCCACGCTACCCCCCGCTTGGGTGTTAGCACCGGGAAGGTGGGTTCTGAGACCCTCCAGGTAACTGGGGCGGGAGGCCTGGGGGATGAAGTGCCGGCAGCTCGGCAGAGGGGAGGCGTTTTGTAACCTGATCTGAAAAAGGCAGCGGCTACTTGGAAGAGGGGCAGGGAGCCCAGGGCTGGGGAGCAGGGCAGCCCTGCCAGGCATAGCCCCCCGCTGCTTTCCGGGGGCAGCCTTCTGGCCCAGAGGTGACAGGCCCTGTCCCTCACTTCCGAGAGGTCCCGCGTGCCCTCCCAGTGGCTGGTGGGGCGTCTGCGTTAGCTCTGACAGTCTGTTTGGAGGCTGATGTCTAGAAACGGGATTTTTGCTACCCTGCGCCCTCCCTCAGTCCCGCCTTAGGGCCTCGAGTGGCTCCCGGGCAGCCTGGGCCACTGCCCCGTGTTCGGTGGCCAGGACAGTTCTGTCCACCCCACATTTCATTCTCTCGTGGACTCTGCCCCTAAGGAAGAGAGATACTGCAGCTTTCCAAACAGTGTCATTACATGTAAGACGAAGACAGGCATCTGATGTTAACAAAAATAAGTAACAAAGAAATAGGATTAAACCAAATCTCTTCTCACAGCATATCCTATACTACATCCTCCTTCTGCTTAGCAGAAAATTGTACGTACACAAAAATACAAATACACAATTTTGTAGAACAGTCTGATTTTAATATATTTATATATATTTATATTTATACGAGTGGCAGGTTAGTTCATTATATAGAGCTTTTTGCACTTTTGGCTCATATGCAACAAGGCTTATAAATTCAGCTTTAGCTTTCATTCAGGTTTTATAGCTTTTGAACAAGTGTTTTCACATTTAAAGCAGCATCCAATTTGCACTAGGAGTTTGTGGTGATAGAGGAAAAGATGGGGTCAGGAGGTTACTGACAGGAAGGCGGGCTGGGGCCGGGGCAGATATACATTCCAGTGTGTGTGGCGGCGTCGGAGGATTGCTATGGGACAGAGCTGACCATGATGACCCCTTGAGGTAGACTGAACACCTTACAGCAGACTCAGACACAGGTGTGACTCCCCTCAGGGACACATGGTGCACAAGATGGGGACAGAGACCCGGAGACACCAAAGGGAAACAAAGACTAAGACACGACGGCGAAGGCAGGGGGGACGCTCTGCCCCGACCCCCCCTCCCCCCTCCCCCGCCCCCCCGCAGGGGCCCCACTCAGCCCGTCGCGGGTACTCCAGTATTTGGTGGATGCTAAAGACTTTGCGGCAGTCCCGAGGCATCCCTGGCATCTGATCGAATGACCCCCGTCAACTCGCTGTCCAGTTTAAACTCGCTGCGTCAGCGAGTTCCCACCCTACGACGGACGCCCAGGGAGACGGAGCCGCATGGGGTTCCGCGGAGGGAACCATCCCCCAGCGCCCCGCGCCCGCGGTCCAGGTGAGCGGAGAGAAACCCGCCTCTCCTCCCCCCTCCCCCAGTTCAGCCTCGCGCCAGCCTCGCTCCCAGTCTTCAACTACAACCCGGGGAGCCGACGAGCGCTGTGGAACCTGTGGCCCGGCGCCTGGAGCGCCGAGGGTCTGCTCGGGGCTCGGCTCACGGGGGCAGCCTCACGGGCCACCCCCACGGCGGTGCTCGCCCACCCCGTCGCTTCCGTCCACCGCCCCCCTTTGCCACCCAGCTCAGTCCCTCTGGCAAAGGCCGTACGTGTTAAATGGGAATGCCCAGTGTACGGGTTACTCCACTGTCCGAACAGAAATGCTGGATTCACAATGAAAATAAAGTGCCTGGGTGTGGATCGTTCCATCCTGCAAAACCCTTCTAACGCACCAGCCAATCATCCGAGCGCTGCTGGTGCCACGGTGTCAACAGTGCGGCCACAGAAGAGCCCTCCTCGTCCGCCCACCACGTGATCAAGGCCCCGAGTTTAGGTCAGGCTTAAAGTACTTTAAAAAAGAAGCAAACAAATAATCTCACACTCGTTTTCAAAGATGCACTTCTCATCTTGTTTCACCCCCTACCTTTGACGGCCTCTCTGGGCCCTTGTGGGCAGACACCCCGATCCCTCAAATCCAGGAAGAGAGGACGAGGACAGGCAGCCAGGGTTATGGTGACCGATGACGGCAAATGAATCATCCTGTTCATAGCTCGGACTGACTCTTTGCCTCTTGGGTCTGGACGCACCTTCTGGCGGCTGCCAGAGACACCCGGGCTTCTGCTCCGAGGCTGTGTCGCTCGGCAGCTGCGGACTTCGCTAAGCGGGCTCCTACACAGTCTCTGGGACCAGGACCGGGACCCCGTCCGCAGAAACCCCCGTGAAGCAGCAGCGCGGCGACAGAGCCCGCGTGCTCGCCCTTGCAGTCGTTCTGCCTGCAGAACCCGGGGACCCTGGTGAGGGCCAGGGGCCGGGCACAGGCCGACTCTCTGGTGGGTCCCAGAGGTCTGTAACTTGTGTAGGCACTTAAAAAACAAAGAGAAATTCATCCTCGGAAGGTACTGCGTACCCAGCGTGACCACGGCCTTGGGAGGGAGGGGAGCCCACGGGGGATCAGAGAAGGCTGTGGGCTCTTCCAGGGGAGGCGGCTGTGATGCCCTCGGCATCTTCTGGCGGGACAGTGGCCCCCCTTGCGGCCTGGGTGAACCGGCAGAGGCCTCTGTCCCAGCTAGGGCAGAGCAGGAGGGACGGACGGGGCGGAGAGCACGCGCGGGGTGCCCGGGGGGCCGGCTCTAGGCTCGCAGCCGCTGGGCTGGGGGTGAGGCTCGGGCCGCACGGAGGACTCGCTTCCTACCGTCAGTGCGAGAGAAACTACTAGGGAGGTGAGAAGAGGGTTCTGAGGACCGAGCGCAATCGAGGGCAGCCGTGCCAGAGCTGCCAGTGCCGGCAGAGGGCTCTTGCCCCGCCCCCAGTACCTTTGGTTTCCGTTCGTGGTGCCCATTTTCAGAGATGCGTGATTAAGGGGTTCACTGACTAACAAACAATACTGAATGTGGTTTCCAAGGCAAAGGATAACTAACGATAATGCTCCTGACAGGAGCCCGCAGCCCAGCTCCCTCACCTCCGCTCGGTCCACTCCCAACGTACGTACTGCCCTGCCCCCCATGAATCTGGCATAAAAACAAGAGTTCAGGGTAATATCTCTAGAGTGGCTGCTATTTACATTAATACAGCACTAATGCCGTTCTCTTTCCAGTTTAATAGCTTCAGTGAATGCTGAAGTGGAAGAATAAGCGTCACAACTTTATGCTGGGCTCTTAGTTCCAGTAAAGCAAAAGGAGAGGTTTCCGTGCTCAGAGGAAGCCAGAAGCCAGACTGAGATGAGACCTGACCTGGAGGGAGTGGGAAGTGACGAAGAGAACGGGTGTCCTGGGACCAGCTCTGCGCGCACACTGGCTGGTGAGTCACGTGTGCCTTCCTCGGGAAGAGCCCACACCTCCCTTCTGAAGTTTCAGTGCCCCCAGCTGCCACCGGAGATGCCAAATCGGGATCAGCACCTCCGTGGAAAGCACACGTGCCTTCTTCCCTTCCCTTTAAGGGTGTGTTTATTTGGTGGGGTGAGGGGCGTGGATAACCAAAACCCCCCATGAGCCAGCTAATGAAACAAGGTGCCTATTACAAGGGCCACCAATCCCCAGTGGTCAACCTGGAGACCCTCTCCCGGGGCCACTCCCAGCGAGGCCTTGCTCCCGGGGCGGTTCCCGTTCTTGGGCTTCAAGGATGCTTAGGGCACGACTAGGCGGTCGGAAGAGAGAGAGGCGACAGAGCCGGCCCCTGCGGAACCACCTACTGGGAGGTAAAAGAGCTGGAGAACAGGGGCGGGAGGAGCATGGATTTTAGTTAGCTGAGTCCTCAGGTCAGCTTAGAGCCCGTGTCCCGGACAACAGTCACCGAGCCGCCACACCAACCCCGAGGCAGCTCGCCCCTGAGCTGGGCTGTGGTTAGCAGAAAGTTCTTACGCCGAGCCAGAGAGCCCACGGCGGGGCAGACATGGATCCAACACTGGCTTTCCAGAGCCTCCAACCTCCAAAGCACTGGCCCAGCCCCGCCGCCTCTCGTGACTGTGATGGAAGGGACAGTGGACTGAGTTGGAATGGCTTAGCAAAGCTTCCAAACACAGGCACTGAAAAAATGCTCCAAGAGCTGAATAGGGAGAGAACAGGAAGAGTGAACTTTTAATATGCTCTGCTTCCACTCAGTGCAACCCTACCCAAGCAGTGCTAGAATGTTCGCGTTCCCCTTGGAACTCAGACTGTGACAGCCAAGATCTTCCATCCCCAAAAGGCAAGACCTTCCCATTCACCTCCTAGAGGCAGAGATGGGGACGGGGGACTTGAAACAAGAGGTTTTGCGTCACAGCTGCCAAGCCTCACTGTGTTCACTGCGTTTCTGTCACCATGAGTAACAGAGGAGAAAGGCCAAGGAGGAAGGATGCCCTGCTGTCTAGATCATCACAGTGACACTGGTCCAGTGTCGGCACAGAAATGATGGCAGGGCAACAGTGCACCAGGGGGAATCAGCCAGCGATGCCCAAGAGAAAAAGGAACAGGTTAAGTCCAGAGATTTCACTCAGCAGGGCCAGGCAGACATCCTGTTAATGTTCTACCAAGATGAGAGAAGTGACTGGAGATTTTACTTGACTTTATTTAGGAGGGGGTACTGCTCAGTATGATCTGTGAATCTTCAAAAATCAGTGAGACAGTGAAGACAGCACAGCACTGGGCACACAGGACGTGCTAGCAAGTGTCGGCGGCTCCTTCGAGCTTCGAATGCTTGGGAGGTCTGAGTGTTTATGATGATTTAGAATGACGGCATCTTTACTCTGGTTACTTCTGGCGTTTTCTTCCAAACAGATACATATTTCAAGGGTAAGCACTACCTGTGTTTTCACTGATTTTGGTAAGCTGGCTTTATTTTCTTTTTAGCGGGGCTGCGGGTGGTACAGGAATATGCGGTGAAGGGTTTTCTGAGTCACCAAAGTGGCCTGTGGAAACATCTGTGGAGGGAAATGTCTTGCCAACTCCAGTTCTTTTTACGTAGCCCCATCCTTTAAGCTGCACATCTAATACTTTGATCCCTAAAAGAGTAGATTGTGTTTGAAGGTTTTAACTGCAGTGATAATTCTATTTTCTTTGAATGTAAGCAGATAATCAGAATGTTCTGCTGGCTGTTTGAATGCATGTCTCACAAATCACAGAATTATACTCATCTAGTCAGTTTTCAGAATCGCTAATCTTAAGACAGAGTCTCAATTCTAATGGAGACAGTTATCTTTCAGCAGTTGGGAAAATAAGAAAAGGGATGGGATACTCTAGTCTTTGGGGTCATAAATCCACAACCATTCCAGCTGTCAGAAGAGCAGTAGGATCCCATAAAGAAGTCTCAATGGCTGCACGTTTATCTTGAAAGCAGGTAGCATGCAGGAGTCAGGGTTAAGTCACTTTTAGATCTTGTAGGAAAAGCAGCACTGAGTAAAAACCCTTTATGGCATTATTTTTCCTGTTCTAGCACAACTACTATACATTTGACTGCAAGTATTTTGAGGGGGGGAAAAAAAAAGAATCCCAAGGCAGAACCTTTATATCCAAATTCCGTGTGTGTGTGTGTGTGTGTGTGTGTGTGTGTGTGTGTGTGTGTGTGTGTGTGTGTGTGTGTGTGTGTGTGTGTGTGTGTGTTTGGGGCTAAAGGGAGAGAATAGTTAGAAAGCAGCAGCCTACCTCAGCATTTTTATGAAACTGAAGTTTCATGTTTGGGTTAGGATTCCCTCTGATACGTAGAGGGGAGAAGATGTGTAAAAGGGTAAGCAGGAAAGTATGAACGAAAACAAGAGCTGTATTTTCTTTAGTGGCTGCTACCTGACCCTGGAGTGTCCAGGCCTGAAGAAAGGGCTCAGGGACCAGGCTCACCAGCACAGCCAGGAGCCTCAGGGACTAAAACGGCTTGCGAAGGGCCATTTGGCACTATGTTGGGTGCTGATACTCGTGTAGACTCACTCTTGATCGTATAACTGAAGTGACGGGAAAAACCAAACAAAGCATATCCTAGAGAAAGGCTAGATAGTGACGCAGCAGCTCCCATCCAGTCTGGGGCCTCAGGGCGAGAACACAGGCTTTGTGGGCAGGCCGTGTACGGTGTCAAGACAACACGGTGCTCCATGGGACAAGGTGGATGGAAAAGAAAACGAAAGTGGGAGGGAGAGAACATGGATGTGGAAGGGCCAAGTGGGGGCAATCCCACTGACACAGCAGAACTATGGGGAAAACTCAGGGTAACCAAAGGCTGCTGACATGAGGCAGCTGAAAATTCCCAGAGATGTGAGCAAACCTGGGTGAGGTGCACACGTGTCCTTCTCCGCCAGTAACGTTAGGACATTGCAAACAACAGTATTCCACTTACCCCGCATAGTTCTCTACAGCTCGTGTGTTTTAGTTTATTCACCTGTGTTCGTGTCATGTCTTCTAGCTCAGGAAAAGCCAGTCTAACTCAATTGTAAGCTCCTGTTTGAGAAACACTTCCTGATGGTGGCGGCAATGGAAATATCAAGTGACCAAGGGAAAAATGTAGAATTCTAGGGAGCTCGTGAAGCAAGAAACATCAGGTAAGGCCAACACGCGACCCTGGCTGGTTGGCACGTGGGACAGAGTACTCTGGAGGCCTCGTCAGTGGTTGACTCAGTTTGGGATTCTGACTGCAGTTTCTGCCGTAGATGGAGCAGGTTGAAACTGGATGTGAGCGACAGGTTTCATGTGCCTTAATCAGATGGGGAGCAATAATCAAAGGCTTCCATCCTGAAGCTGAAATAACTCCAAATCCTTCTCTTTCACTTAGGAGAGGACGTGAACACTATGTCATTATTTTAGTTTACTGAGTTGCTGTTCCAAATGTTCTTGGGAGCATTAGTGCTAAAAGGGAACAGGGAATGGGAGATCTGCCATTTTCAATCACATAAAGGACGGAAATCCTTTTAATTATGACCATGCCAATCTACATCTTGCTGTTAAAACAGCTAATTACATGTCAGGAGGACACTCAGTCATCCAGAACAATTGTCGTTATATTTTTATAGATTCATTCTGTGCCACCCCCCTCAATCGCCATGGTTACAATTTGAAAGGATTCAGGCAAACCTTCATTTGCTCACAGCACACCAACGTGAATCTGAGAGTTAATTATGGCTGTATAGAGCCATTTTTATTTAAGAGAGAGAATGAAAATGGAGCCCCAGGGGCCGGCGTCCCGAGGTGGTGTGGGGCGCCCAGGCCGGCTCACACGCCACCGCTGTCCCCGCACCCACCGGAGGGCACAGCGCTGCCGTCCGGACGGGCGCAAGATGGTTCCCGTAACTGCCCAGGAAAAGGGACGTCAGGAGGGAAGCTCAAAGGCCCCCCGCAGAGGCGCCCTTCGGCTTGTTGTGCGGGAGCTGTGGCTAATGAGAGAACGGGCATGAGACGTGTGTGGGAAACCGCAGGGAGTAAAAATGCTAGTTAGATTTCGCTTGAATGGAATGAACCAGATTTAGTTCTGCTCACTGCCTGGCCCCAGGTGTCACAGGAGGAATGATAAAAATGAAGCCCAGGACAGGCATACCTGGAATCCCAAGGCGCCTACCGTGTCCTCGAGGTCTTTGGGTGACAGTAAGAAGGGGAGGCAAGATCCTCGCGTGCGGCCAGGTTTTCCCTCCCTCCCTCCCATATTTATTTCCCTCTTGACTAGAAAAGAGAACCACTGTTACAGGAAACTAGATTTCTCCAGATCGTTAGCTTTCCTTTTGCTGCTGTTTCTCACCCCCACTAAGGAAGAATAATGAAGCTGGTATGGAAACTTCTCAATTTATAAGCTTCCAGCGATCAGTGAGTCAACCATCGACCCTCTAAGACGGCAAGAGTAGTAGTAGCTTATCACTTTTAGCCTGTGAGAATTGAGAACAGCCTCTTGTATAACCTGTTTGTGAGAGGGGTTTCTGTGATGGGAAATGGACTTATGGGCTTGATGTGTTTAAAAAGCCTTCCCCACCACCTTAGTGCGGCCGTTCTCTTGAGAGCAGTAAGGAAATCTTTCCTCTTAAGTGATTATCATCATTTGAAAAGAGACCCTATCATGAAGGCGACGGCAGGGCAGAAAGAGGAAGGGCCCCTGCTTTGACCGCACACCACCGTTAGGGCAATCCTTCCAGGATGACCTGGGCATTCTCCGTTGCCTCCCGGGGAAAACCTCCCATTCTCATTACGGTGCGATACCTTTAAACTGGGTAATTATTACCAGGTAATGGCAACCAGACAATATGGAGATTAAGAAACAGAAGAGGGTTTCCAGGGCATGCAGCTCAGTTTGCCAAATTCAATATGGCTAACAACGGATCCCCCAATCCTGAGTAAACATCCTTGTTATTTAGAGAGCACACAAAAAGGAATGTCTCGCGCAGCTCCTAGCCCTGCCCCCCTGCATCCCCCCCCCCACCCCTGCGCCCCGCAGAGATGCCTCCAGCGGGAGCGGGTCAACGTGCCCAACGGCCACTTGGGAAATCTTGACAAACAAACAAACACGCGGCTCAGTAAAGCTATAAATGGATTTGGCTGGTCTCAACGCAGCCCCAATGAATACAGTAGTAAAACATTACTAATAATCACAACAACAAAATGACAAACTTGATCACCACTCTGACATAAGATTTAAATCACACACGGAGATTAACACAGAAAACCAATGCACGAGTAGAGGGTCAGGACTACTGAATGCAGAGTGCTACTGCACACAAGGTCATCAATAAGAAGAAAAATTATTGCCTAAGAATCTGCTGAGACTCATTGGGGAAAAAAATACTCTAGTGGTTCTCTGAACAACAACGAAGAGAGACAAACAGCAATTTTAAAAGGCAGAGCCACGAGTTAAATGGGAAGACTGCTTCTACCCAAACCCTTCTTAAGACCAAAGAGAGAGAAGGACTTGACGTTCACATTTTTAGGACAGGGGTGGGGTATCATTTATGAAAAAGGGATTATTTCCACTGTTGTGGGCAGAGAGAGTAGCTGGTCAGCTGAATATGTAGCTGGTCAAAAAGCTGGGCTGCAAGACAGGAAGGGGTGTTAGTGTGAAGAGGTGGACCACACCCACCTACTCTGCCTGCTGCAGAGGATAAAACAAATTCCAGCAAGGAGTCAGCTCAAGATGAGACCTTGGTTTGGAGCCCAGAGGAAAAGAGAAGAGGAGTTGTTCACAGACAGAGAGGATGTGACTGTAGATTCCTGATGAAATGAAAGTCTGTTTACTTACACTCGGTGCCTGATGGTTGAAATACACGAGGGAAGTGTGTCAAGACAGAGGCCAAACAGGGAGAACGAAAGCAACTGTCTCACTAGCTCTTCCAGAGTTGTCCCTTTTGAGGTAAAGGTGCTGTCCAGCCCCAGCTGCTGCCATGAGAAACCTACAGCGCGGGGGGGCTGGGTTTGCATCCTCCCCGACGGAGGGGCTGCTCCCTCCCTCACGTCCTTTTCGGTGATCGCGGCGCCTGAGCTTAAAGGGGTCTTCCTGTTCGAGGACCTCTCTTTCTCTGAAGGACTACGCGGCGTTGGGGGGAAGCCCGCCCACCGAACGACGACGTGTGGGAACTCTACAGACTCCACAGGTGGGAGGAGGCCACCCGAAGGACTGAGGCTTGAAGAAAACTGCCTTAAGGGGTGCTCCGGCCTCACAGGCTTTGCTGAAACAAACCACAATGTCTGTCTGGCACTGACGGGTCCTGGAGGGTCGCCGATCAGAGTGTCCTGTGTAGCCCTCCCTGGCCGTCGTGTGCTGTTGCGATTCTCAGGAGACGGGCAGAAATGGCATTAGGGTGGTCCATCTTTAAAGGGTCCCTTTGTAAGGCTGTGTGTTAAGAAGGCTAGGAAATTCACCCATGTGACCACAGTATAATTCAATGAAAGTGTCTTAAAAGAATAACAGACAAGTTACCTGAACTGCTTGCAAGGTTTCCCCACCTGGCACGTTTAGTCTTCCTCACCTGGGAAGGAGCAGCCCCTGAAAGAGTCCTCGGGGGCCTGGAAAAAGTACAGCAGGAGATGAGAAAGGAAGACGGAAAAACCGAAAAGCACACAATGGGATGTTTTAAGAGCCTGGCTATTTTCCCTTCAGTAAGAGAGCACTTTAGGGTTTCTATTTTAATACCACCTCTTAAGCCTGAAAAAGCTTAAGAAAAAAATTTACTCCCCAAAGATAGTACAAATTAGTCAGTGGCAACTCCATATGCCTCTGTAAGAACTAAGTAGCCCGGAGAAGACAGCAGAGTTAAACCTGATGACAAACAAAAAACCAATGGTAGATTTAAATCGAGGCCCCAAAGAACTAAATTTTCACTTCTGGAGAAAAAGCAAAAGTTATATGTAAGGCAGTAGATGTTAGAGCAGACCGGCAGTCTTCTTTAATCAAAGAACTCCGCGTGCAGGCCTCCTTCCTCCAGTTCCTACTGAACCCAAGGCAATGCTGCCCCGCACTGGCAGACACATTCTTTCACTTTTCCCAGATTTCCAGGTAAGCACCTGGCACTGCCTTCATGGATACTCTCCTTTACTCTTTGAAGCTTTCTTTCCTTTCTTAAAGGTCATAAATCAATGAAACCTTTTAGCTCTTCTCTGGCAATCACCCTGTTTCTTTAGAAACTGCAGCTGCCTTTACAGTTTGAGTCTGTTTCTTTAAAAGGACCAGCAAGAACAAATGATACTAGCAATCCCATCTTAAAGAAGCTATCAATTATAATAATCTCCTTACAATAAATCATGGATGTGGCTTGTCAGACAGTATATTTTTCTCTCTCCTTTTCCTTCTGATTCAACTAAGACAAAATTCCACCGAAATGGAAAGATATGTTATTTTTTCTAAATAATATCAAAGGAAAGAAAGATAACACAGTCTTCTAATAGAAATAAAAAGTCAAACACACCGAGAAAGAAAATGAGTGGGGTGATCGATCATTCCTGAGAAGAACAAATGCTACTCTTGAATTCGTTGGTTCAAGTAATAGAGTTAAACAGAAAAGGCTACTCCATTTTACTTCAATTCTTGAAAGCTGGAAAAAAATATATACATTTTCCCCCTGAAATCCAAGGACAAGAGCAGGCCCAGGCCCTGCCTGTAGCTCTATAAAGTCACAGACCCATAGAAGGTGGCACCTTCATGCCTCTCCAAGGCTTCCTCACACTGACATAAGCAGGATGAACAGACAGTGGAGGCGATCTCATCAGCGTGTGCCTTAGGTGGAGTGAGACCAGCTAGAAGCTGGCGGATGTTCAAACTCACTGCTGAGGAAAGGAGAAATGAAGGCGGCCAGTCATTCTCTCTCTCAGTGGTTTTAAGTTGAAAACATTTGGTGGGGGAGGAAGGGTGAAGAGGTAAGGAAATGGCACCCTCCTTCAATTTTAGAATCACTTTCAGGCAATGGATAAATAGACGAAGCCCTGCTTAACAGCCAGGCCCATATTCCCCTTTAAACGAGGCTTCGTTGTCTGTAGGAAGGAGAGGGAACGAGGAAGGAAATAGAGAGCAGCTGTGCCTCTTTCAGATGCACCCTACGCTGCTACACCGAAGGCTGTTTCCTCTTACCCACAGTGACAGTGTGTCCTTTAATCGGGATGCCAAGAGATCATTTTCATACAAGGCCAGCAGATGTAATTTTCTTGGACGCATGAATCGTTCATCATTTTGCTACTGGACGACAAGGTGATCACAGGGTGACTTTATAACTCAAGTTCACTGTTTGGTATTTTGAGTTCTCAAAATGAAAAAAAGATTTATCAAATATAAATATCTTTAAAAAGTAACAAAAGTGCTACATATGTGATCAAGGAAAAAAATTCCATTAGTTACTGCCGCTTAAAGTAGATTAAACTTTACAAATATTACCACATCCATTATCAATATGGCTTCCAATTATTAAATAAATTGCCTGTAGCAATATAGCTTTTCACACCTCTACAAGGACAGAGTAAAGAGAACACCAAAGCAGTCACATCCTGTTGTATCTCGCAGACCCACCGCATTAAGTGGCAAACGTCCCCTGCTTTTTTCTGCTCCTAGTTAGGAAAGTATTTGCGTTTGTGAGAGTCAGTCAGCATAATCCCGCTAATAAAGTCCTCTATCAACCTCTCATGTTGAGGGGGCTTCAGTTAATGGATACAAAGACTGGAAGTTCATTCACTCACTTTTGACCTTAGCTCCATCCTCGAAATGCCTGTTTTTGGTAGCAGGGAAAGGGGACACAGACAGGAGGCAACGCAGCTTCCGTGACGACCTCCAGCACCTTTCCAGGCCGGCATGTACCTGTGCCACGTACTGTATAGTGGTTCTGAGAACTGGACTTAATTAATTTCCATTAGACATTCAGCTCATGTTTTTTCCCAGTGCTCTCAAGCTGGGCTTTGTGGGTTTGTTTTTTTTTTTAATGACTTGTTTTTTGTCATTTTTCTGTTTGTTTTAATCATGGTCCCAAAGGCAGAGGCAGTATTTTATCTACTTAAGTCACACAGCTTGTGAGAGGAAAGGATGTCTGTGTCAGGCAGGTTAACATCAACCAAAATCTGAGATCGAGTGTTTCCACTGACATTCTTAGCACAGCACCCAAAGAAGTATAATCTAGCCACCGTGTGACTATTAGGAGGCACAGCTTATTGCAGCTGGAAATCACTTCTTCCCACACTGAGGTGGGGGTTCTAGTGTCCCTTTTACTCTGCGGGTACTCCCCAGATGGCGTCTGTCCATCCTGGGCCACACGACCTCAGCTTGCACCCTACCAGTCTCGGGGAAGGAAAAGGGGTACAGACTAGTGTTACAGTAATCTAAAGGTACCCAAGGTTTTACATACAGCCTAATATTGGAGAACTGAGGGCTATCTAAATACCTGGAAGCACTTTCTTGGAATGCTAAGACAGAGCAGCAAGATTTTCTAGCCTCAGGGGCTGGGAGAGGGAAGTTTGGTTGGTTGGTTGGTTGGTTGGTTGGTTATTATTTACTGGGAATTAATACTGAGAGAGTATATGCAAAGGCTGAGGGCACCATGCCATCTTCACAGAACAAGACCCTAACGGCTAACTGACATACAAGAAACTGCAAGGTATACTGTAAGAACACACGTGAAGGACCGAGGAAGTCTGCTAAGGTGCTACGTCTAAACTAAGTTAACTTCTCGTGTCCAGTCCTCCCTCATCAGTCGTCATCCAGGGCCTCTGTCTTGATTTCGTTGGCTCCTTGTCGGGCCAACGCCAAGATAGTGTGGTTGACTGCTGCCATTTCCACAGCTAATGAGATGGGGTCTTGGTGGTCACTATGGCTAGTGCTGTCGTCCTAGATGTGCAGAGATAAGAAACAAATGTTATTAGTGCATTGGGAAAAGTCTCTAGCTCACAGAAAGGCATGCTGCGGGCAAGGGGAGGCAGGACATTCGTGGGAGAAAACAGAGCTGGGGGCGTCATGACAGAATAGAGGTGAAATGTATTTAAGTAGACACTGAATGGATACAGGTCCAGAGACTTCTGGTTGGCATTTTTATGATTCAACAAATAAAAAGCACTAAAATGTTTTTTTTCTTGCTGAGAATTTTCTCCTCCTATCAGAAAGATTGCTGGGGATGATGATCAAACCTGGACCGTTCCAAGTTTGCAACAAATATAGCGCTAGTTATTGAAGGCCAAACTAGTGAGCTTAAATTCTGGATTGGTGCGCTTACAAACAGATTATCAGAATTCATAGTATCTCTCTACTCAACTGAGAAAACTAGACAAAACTACAGACACCAACACCTTACAGATAAAAATTCATTTTTGTAAAAAACAAACCAAAAATACCACCCCCAAACCCCAAACTCTCAATTACAGTAGGACAAAAGTGTAACTGCTGGAAATGGCTTCGCGAGAAAATGTCGCCTGGCGCTCTCCTGCTGTAAGGGAGCTGGGCAAGGGAAGTGCAGGTGTCTTACTTGGAGGGAGTGTGAAGCTCGCCCTTCTCAATGCCAGTGTGTTAAACAATACAGCTGTGAAGGAAACTGGCACTGCAGGATGTTCGTCAGGCGCTGAAGATGGTGTTTCAAATAAGGGGTAAGTTTCTCACCTGTCACATCTTCAGGGGAACTCTGCATCAAAAAGCTTTGGAAAGGGTGAGTCCCTTTGGGCAAAAAATAGCATGGCATGTGTTGCCCTCAGGGCATCTGGGAGAAAAGGTGGAAGTGATCCACCTACATTGGTAGACTAAAAACTAACAGGAATGTTTCCACTTAGAAAGACTCAGAGAACATTCTCTTGAGTGAAACATGGAGCTCTGATTTGGAGCCCTCGGAGGGAAATTCTGTGCTCATTGGCACAGGCTGGCCCTTAGTTTAAATAGGGATCAGCATGGAATTGCTGGTACCCTGGCAGTGTGTATGCTCAAGCCGGTCCACGGGCTGCCAAGCGGTCAGCAGAAGGAAGAACACAGTGGACTCTATTAAAAGAGCTGGCTGAGGGGCCAGGTAAAGGTGTTCATCAAACAGGAAAGAGCAGATGTTTTCCTGCTGGGGCCTAGGAGAAGAGACCGTACATTCTCTTCATATTCCAAATGGAAAGAGTTTAAAATCCTATAAAAAAATTTAATGAACTCCGTCAACAGATACGTGGGGGGAAAATTCCCACATTCTTAGTTACTGAATTATTCCATCCAGTGGCTACAATTAAATATATTTTCCCCCTAAGCAGTGAAGAGTAAGTCCGGGTGAGGTGGGCAGACATGCATTTATGAGAGGGTGTGTGTGTCCATGTGCCAGAGACTCTGGAGGAACCACTATCTCGGCACGAGGGTTCCCACGGCAACGGGGCCGAAGTGGGTGGGCCCTTCTACTGTGTGCTGGTCCGAACGAGTCCAGGCAGGGTCACAGCTGCCCGCAGCCCCTAGTATCTCTCGGACAGTGAGTGTGTGTGTGGTGGACGGTGGAACTTGCTTGTTTGGATCAGATCCTCCTCTCTTCTTCTACCTTCTCTGCTTCTCTGCCTCCCTCTGAACTTCTTCCCTCCTCCTCCTCCCCATTGCGTACTTGCCAAGTATCCTGTTATATGACAATAAATCCATGTGGGTGAGTAACGATTTCTCACAAATTCACTTTCAAATTACACGAAAATCTAACTAGACACAGGAGCCGAGTGGAGGGACATTCGCTTGCCTCCCCTCCCCCACCCCGTACAAAACGCACCCACGGAATTGAGTTGTCACACCGTCCCACCCGCTCCGTATCCGGCAGCCTCCCCTCCGCTGCTCACCTGCTCTGAGTAGTCATTTCCGTCGACGTCATCACTGTTGGAATGGCCTCCGGGACTCTGTACATCTATCCCATGACTCTCCAGGATTGCTGCTTCTTCGAAAAAAGCAAATAGATCCCTAAATTATCTGTTACATCACCATAATGGTCTAAACACTGAATCTGTATTGAGGAAATTAGAATGTAATTAAACAAAAACCTAGACTCCTCTCTATGTTTTGTTTCTTTTAAATTGCAGAGAGATGGAACTCAACGGCACAGAGGTCAGGGGAGGAACATGTTTGCCATTCTGGAGCCCCTGCTGCTATGCGTGTACATTTGAGTGGCTGACTGTTAGGTGCTTCATAAATACTTACGAACTAAACAGCTCTCCTGTCTTGGGGTTCTATAAAGCACTTGAGAATTGTAACGATGAAGGGGAAGGAAGTACGTTTATAAATGAAACACAATTTTAGAAGCTCAAAACCACCCCTCCACCCCAGTCTCATCAATTCATGTTTCTTAAATGCCCTCTCTTTAAAAAAAACCAAAAAAACCCCCCCAAAACTCGCCTTTTACTAGGTTCCTTGTATATTAAGACTCTTTCATTCCAATTTTATTAATCACATGTTTCTTAACATCTAGGTCACAGCTCAGTAATAACGAAGACACTAAGGCTATCACACTCTCTCTCTCAAGCCCTTACAAGTATCTTTAATATGCACCCTAGGAGTAACTGATCAGAGACATTCTAGATTCTAGCATATTAAGAACAATGAGTTTCAGAAATAATGCCATTCTTATTACAATACAAATAGTGTAATTAATATTAACTTTGCATTATTAAAACTACAATGAAGAAAAATGTAAGGGCAAGTCTCATTAGGCTTAAGAGGTGGGATCATTTAGACCTGCAGTTCTAAATGGAAGTCACTCTTAAAATAAACACAACGTCCATAACTGCCTCAAAAGAGACAGCAGCCTCTCTGATACATTACCGATATTGATACATTACCGATATTGGCTCTCCTCTTGATCTCCTTCCGTCTGTTAGCAAACCAATTATATACTTTCAGGGAGGTAACTCGCTCCAGATCTGACAGTTTTTTGCCTGTGAATGCACGCAATAAAATTCAGATAATCTGTATCTGAGACTACTTTTAAGGGTTACTACTTTTCTTTTTTAAAATGTTCTTTTAATTGCATTTCTTGCCAGAATAACAGATACAGGATATTTTTTAGCATGAGCTAGTACTATGTTTAGACTCAATTACTGAATGAATAAACATATAAACAGACATACAAATAGCAACTAATAACACAAAATGCTTGAATTCAGAAAACCACACATTAGGGAATTCCAATATTAAATATTACATTAAAGAATTTGGTCCGCTAGTGTTCAAAGTTCACATGATTGTATATGAAGGCTTCATTTGATCAGCATCATTCTAGATGAATATGTTATTCTTTATCAAGTTTCCAGATAGCTGAAGTTTATTTACATCTTTAAGGCCTTATATTACCTAGTTTCCTGCTGTCTTAAGACAGAGAATACTATCCATGTTTTCTTGAAGATTAAGATCACTATGACCAGCCGTAATTGTAACTATGCTGGAACACACAGCACAATTCAAACTGCATTTTAAATGTATTATCTTCTTTGCTGTCAAATGTGACGTTTTATGGATAGCACCATGTTTACCAACATGGCAACCACCTTGTACCTTTCCCTCCTCCCTTATCCTTTTGTTTCAGCTTTTAATCCACACTGGGTAGAGAAACCAGAAAACAGGTTAGGCCCTTGATGGTAACGGGGTGAAGTATTTTCCAGGAAGAGTCTGAGTTCCAGAACAGCTTAGGGCTGGGACTTTTTGGCTTGGGTAAAATAAGGGTACAGGTATCATTGTAGCTGAGCTTGTATGTTTTAGATTATTAAAAGTCTGGCTTCTAACTAAGGGGGGGATAAATTAGTATTTAATTATTATAAAAGTGATACTTTTGTGTTGATATATATATAGCCTTTAAGCCAATCCAATTAACTGGCCAAATGGAGATCAACTGGATCATCCTAACTGAGAATGGTTTCTGGTTAAAAAAAAAAAAAAAACACCCTGTAAAACATGAAAGAGCACTTTAGCACTTGGAAGGAAAGATGTATGAGTGCTTCAGGGGCTCTGTGGACTTGCACAGGAACAAAAGGACTTCAGAATGGAATTACCCTACATTTTTCTCCCACCTAAGAAGTCATCCCGATGTAGGAAGGAGAAAGAAGCCAACTTCAAAAAATTCTTTCTTCAAGCAGGAATACAGAATTATACAATTTTCAACAGCTGTAAAAACAACAACAAAAACCACACCCTATCTTAATAATTTCATTAACTAACCTTAAGTATGCCAAACTTTAAAACTATTTTGAAATTGGTATATTTATGCTGTATTTTTGGAAAAAGAGATCTACAGTCTTCACAAAAAATAATTTCTCGGTTGCGTATCTCAAGCGAGGACACTCGCTGGGAATTCCCACATGAAGTTTGATTTGGAGTAGCGTGATCACCCCCTAAGAAGCACTGTTTGAACGGGACAGGGTAGTGGACATCCACAGGAGGATGGCAGGAATGGAGCCAAGAGCACCCTGCTGGGAGAGGAAGAGACTTAGGTCCCAAATGATGACCTGAGCCGAGAGCTCCAGCACAGAGCCAAGCAGCGCTTGCTGCCTTACCTGGCTTCTGTATAACTGCGTTGCAAGCATTTGCAATTTCTTCTCTCTTTGCTTCATCTGGGTATTGATTCTCATTGAAGTAACTGCAGAGGCAACCAATTGAGACACAAAGTTTGTACCTTTAAAAACTGTGCTCTCCTTAAAACACCAGCTCACTGAAAAAGATGTTCTTCTTTAGGATGTAACATTAGAGTGTTTGGTCCAGCCTGTCCAATGGAATTTTCTGTGAGGATGGAAACAGTCTGTTCTGTACTGTCCAACAGGGTGGCCACTACTCACATGTGCCTGCTGAGCACTTGAAATGAAGCTGATGTGGTTGAGGAAGGGAATTTTTAATTTGATTTAATTTTAGTAAATTTAAAACTAAGTAGCTACATGTGACTAGTGGCTTCCATATTGGATAGTACAGGTCTGGCCACTGCTAGGATTCATTAAAAGATGTCCTTGAAAAAAAAAGTTACTTGTGATATGGGTGGCTGGTTGAAATCAGAGTTCTGTTATTAAGGCACTGGTAACAATAGGACTCTCTTTGCGTGTCTTGTTTGTAGTAGCAAAAGTGGGAAATTACCCAGTTGTCCCATCAGTAGGAGAATGACAGAATTATGGGACATCTATATTTATACATAGCTATTTTTAAATGACTAGAAAAACTATCCATTGGCCTGGAGAGATGTTTATGACACATTCCTAAGTGAGAAAAACAATCTGTAGAATAATGTGCATGTAAAAGTACTGTTAAGAAATTTGAAAAATTCCTGTCTATGTGTACTTAAATTTGCATGGATAAAAGCTGGAAGGGTACACATCAAGCTTGATTACCTCCTTGTGGGAGAAGGGGATTAGTAGGAGGAAATTTAAACATTTCTAAATTTATTTTTGCCTTTTCCCCTATGTTAAAAAAGCATGTATTACTTCTATACAATAATACTTAAAGAAATTAGGCTTACTGAACCCATCCCTAGCATTATCAGATCTGTGAGACTATATGTGGGAACAGAATGCTTATTAGTACTACCTGTTCTGTCATCTATGAGTTAAAAAAAAAAAAAAAGTGGACTTCCCTGGTGGTGCAGTGGTTAAGAATCTGCCTGCCAGTGCAGGGGACACGGGTTCGAGCCCTGGTCTAGGAAGTTCCCACACGCCGCACAGCAACTAAGCCTGCGTGCCACTATTACTGAAGCCCGTGCGCCTAAAGCCCGTGCTCCGCAACGAGAAGCCACCGCAATAAGGAGCCCATGTACCACAACGTAGATTAGCCCCTGGCTCGCCACAACTAGAGAAAGCCCATGTGCAGCAACGAAGACCCAACGCAGCCAGAAATAAAATATAAATAAATATATAAAAGACAAAAAAGACAAAGTGAATTTCTGTGCTTTGAACCTGGAAACTTAAGATCAGGAAATGATTTCTTGTTAAATTCTAGTACCTCTCATCTCCTCAAGGGCTTCCCTTCCCCCAGAAAGCAGCTTTCCCATTCCTTCACCCTCTGTCTGCACTGGTGAAAATGCCATTCTACTGGGAATAAACACTGGAGGCCCCAAACCCACCTTCTGCAAAATGCCACTCCCTCCCCTGAAGGCCTCTCCATGAGACCATCCTTCACTGCAGTCCTGACACAGCAGCTGCCATCACCAAACAGCCTTTCCTTTTCTAAAATATAAGCGATAGAACTATATCATCCAGTCTTGTCAACTACCACCCTCCACAAATGGTCTCCTGCTTAAGTCCAAGATTTAAGCAACTCTTCCCATGTGACATTCTGCTATCATTTTTAGGGCTTCCGTGTTCTACTGAGAGCTCTTCCAATCTCGGCTCCACTTCCACATTCCTATTGACCTTTATCTTTACTCCACTTCTGCTATTTACTTGGGCAGACACTCTGGGTTAATTTCCATTAACCAGCATCACGGGCATCACCTGGCAGCTTGTTAGAAAGGCAGAATCCCAGACTCCCCTTCAGACTAAATCAGAATCCGAATGTTAACAAGATCTCCAGGTGATTCAAATGCACATTAATGTTTGAGAGGCACTGGATTAGCTCATTCATTTAAAATTCAACAACAAAAGCAGCTATTAAGTACCTAATGTTATGTGCATCCACTGTGGGTAAAGAAGAGAATTAGTTTCTGACCTCAAGGAGTTTATAATCTACTGAAGACACATATAAATCAATACACTTGTGATAAAATTCCACAGGATGTCTGAACAGAGCAGAGTTCAGGCAGACGAAGGTGTGCTCAGTGTTGCTGAATGACCTGGCAGAGGAAGTGCCCTCTGAATTAGGTCTTGAAGATGAACAGGAGTTTGCAAGGCAGAAGGGAGGAGGAAGAACATTTCATGCAAGGGAAAGAGCAGGAGCAATGGCAAAAGGGAGATAAAAGCCTTGAGGATTCTGGGCATAGAGAAGAGTTCAGTGTGGTTAGAATATGGAGAAGAAATGAGGAGACACTTGTCTGGAAGAGTAGGATGGGGCCAGCCTGTGATGAGCCCTGCCTGTTCTATGAGCAGTAGAGACTTCACCCTGAAATAGAGGTTTTCAGGCCACACAGAGATAGACTCCTGTCTGTGTTTTAGAACGATAACATATCTTCAGTACTCAACCCTATGATTTGAAATTCTGAAATTCCCCAATCAACCTTCTACTCACCTACTTCACCTCTCCAACATAATTTGTTCTTCACCTTCTTTATAATCTCGAATCCTTTAAAACCCTACTCCAACTTTAAAAATCTGTTCATCTATTACTCTTCTTCTGGCCTCACCTCTCATTTCTCAGCCTGAACTCCATGGCAAGCCGAATCAACTGCATCTCTTAGGAGAAATTCTGCTTATTCAGCTTTTCTGTCCTTCCACCATACCTATCCAGCCAATCTCCCACCCTGCAGAAAGCACCTTCCTCGTGTTTTCTTCCATCCTTCTCGCAGGGTATCAAGTGTTCCTGGACAAAGACACAAAATAGGGCCAACTGGTTTCTTTATAAATCTGTGCTTTTCAACCTTAACTGGGCCCCTCATTTCTGTTGGGAACGCGTTTTGTCCTTCTAGCCAACTGTCTTTAATACTCCATCTTCAGTGCCCCACTTACCCGAAAGCTTTCCACTCTGAAGTCCCGAGCCCTCAAACCCACTACTGTCATTCTTTTTGCAGATGCCCTTGCCTCCTCTTTTACCAAGATGGAGGTTATTAAATATGAGTTTGCTTAACGTTTTTAGCTTCTCAACTTCTACACGTCTGAGTCACTGCACATTCTTCTCTTCGTCTCGTGGCAGAGGAAGATGCATTCTCCTCTTCAAAGTCTATTTCTCCACTTGTGTCTTTGATCTCATCACCCCCACCCTCTTTCATTTTCTCAACTCTCTCCTTTCTTTCTTGCATACCCCCCTTCTTTTCCCTGTGCCCATGCAATTTACTCTATTTCACTGATTTTATGATGCACATTTCCTCATTATTATAATCTCTAAAATCAGGTACATCTTATAATTGGTGGTGTCTGAAAATTAACTGGCAGTGTCCTCCCTCCACCCACACCCACCCCAGTACATAAACTAAAGGTGTGTCATACAATCAAAGCCTTCTTAGATTTGATGGAATATGGTAGCTGCTAAGACCTAGAGGTCCCATTTCAGCTCCAGCTCAATGGCTACTACTACACCTCATTGTGGTAACTCCTCTTCCAAATTACTGCAAAGCCTGTGACTGACACTCTACTCCCTCTAATGTCTGATTAATATTCCTAATGTACATCTCTAATCATGCCACTATTCTGTTCAAAAGTTTTTCAAGATTATAGAGTTCTCCCCAAACTACCTTTGCATCTTTATCTGCTGCTACTCTCATATAGGCATGCTACAGTCTAGGAAAATGGAATAGCCTTGTCAACCCCCTGCATCTCTGTGCCTTTCTCCTACCAGTATATCTGATTTTTGCCTCCCTGCCCCCAAACCCTCTTGACTGTCTTTCACAGCATTGCTCAAATATCACCTCAAAGGTAAATAATTTCCTTACCCCATGAATCCCACAGCATTTCATCTGTTCCTCTCTTACATCTTTTTCATCTTGTATTACAGTTATCACTGTACACCTCTCTGACTACACTGAAAACCATCTGAGGCCAGGGTGCCAAGTCTGACTCATCCCCACGTGCACCATATCATAACTCATTGATGATACGCGCTCCTCAGTAACAATGGAAAAGGCCCCACCAGCCCAGTGCAGGAGCCTCCAAAAGAAACGGATATCACTGTAAATGAACTGTTGACCATCAGGGGTATAGAGTTACTGCAACAGGGTCTTGAAGGGTACATACTAAACTGTTACAAGTGATGATTATCTCCTGGGAGCAGGAATGCTGGGGGTGGTGGGTAGAAGAGAGGGAAATATTGGTGGTAATTAAGATCGGTTTTCACATTCTCCTTTATATACTTCTCTGCTGAATTCCTGAAATGAACATATGCTATTTTCATAAATTTCTTTTTAATAAAAGAACTTTTGGAAACATTCAGATATTAAGGACTAGTTTACTGATTAATATAACTCCATAAACAATTTATGTTTGGAAAGTATAGCTGGATTGGCTAGAAAATATTAGGTTTGTGATTGCCATTCTAGTGACTAGCAGAATAAAACCATAGTATTTCTGGAAGTTAAATAAAAATTTGCAGTAATTCGTAGCATATATTATTAATGAGTTTAAAAGTTTTTAAAAATCTTATTTAATTTGTATTTTTAGGATTTAACTATATAAAATAAAGTCAGAATAAAAATAAATTGGTAATGTCTTCCAAATTAAAGACTCAAGAATATAATTCACTAACTATAGTTCTAAATCTCTAAGCCTGACAATTAATACTTTCTTTTCTGTTTAAGACCTATTATTTTTTATAATTAAGAAATGTAGGCCTATTGAATCTTTCAAATTTCATTAAAATGTGCTACCACAGCTGGAGGTGTGTACACTGGACTGTGAGCACCACTTTTCATCTTTTTGTAATGTTTCAATGTTTTTTTGTGTGTGTGGTACGCGGGCCTCTCCCGTTGTGGCGCGCAGGCTCCAGAAGCACAGGCCCAGCGGCCACGGCTCACGGGCCCAGCCGCTCTGCAGCATGTGGGATCCTCCCGGACCGGGGCACAAACCCGTGTCCCCTTCATCGGCAGGTGGACTCGCAACCATTGTGCCACTAGGGAAGCCCCTCAATGTTTAAAAAATATTAATTAAATATAGATAGTATAATCTAAACTGATAAAATCATATATTTTAAGATACTTCATGGTAAATATTTAAGTTTAAAATGCAATAAAATTTTTTTGCAAAAAAAATTACGAAGCTCTTAAAGCTTTCTTCTTGGTCATGGTGGGAGGGGTGGCAGACAGATACACAGTACTGATGTAAAGTGGAAGAGTTTTTACAAAAGACAAAGGTAAGCCAGGAAATAAAATATTCAACAAATAACTTTTACATAAGTATGAGTATGTACTTGAGTAGATGTAAGTTCAAAACATGGCCCTGATTTTAACAATATACAGTTCAGTTGAAGATGTCAGGTTTTAAAAAGTTAAACAAAAGGAGTTAAAGAAATGGTCAAAACAGTAAGACTGTGACAAACCAGAATACATCTAGCTGCTAAGTAACTATATAAATGATACGTTAAATAAATTCAGGTTAGGGGCTTCCCTAGTGGCGCAGTGGTTGAGAATCTGCCTGCTAATGCAGGGGACACGGGTTCGAGCCCTGGTCTGGGAAAATCCCACATGCAGCGGAGCAAATGGGCCCGTGAGCCGCAACTACTGAGCCTGCGCGTCTGGAGCCTGTGCTCCGCAACAAGAGGGGCCGCGATGGTGAGAGGCCCACGCACCGCGATGAAGAGTGACCCCCGCTTGCCACAACTGGAGAGAGCCCTCTCACGGAAACGAAGACCCAACACAGCAAAAATAAATAAATAAATTAGAAAAAAAAAAAATGAACTCCTACCCCCAACATCTAAAAAAAAAAGTTATCAATAAATAAATAAATACCCCCCACCAGCACCCTCAGCTGCCATTCTCCATTTTCAAAAAAAATAAATAAATAAATAAATAAATAAATAAATTCAGGTTTGAGAGATATCTCTATGGACTGTGCTGATCTAGGAAAGCTCACTGATTTGGACAGGCTTCTGAGGGATGCAGAGGTCCCAGGCATTGAAAGGGCAAAGTTATCAGTAAAGGCAAAAATACAAAGGTATAAAAACCTAAGATGTGCCTGGAAGACAGAAGGCAACTAGTAATGCAATCTGATTAGACTATAAGGATTATACGTAGGGTTTGCCTGAAATAGTGCTGTTATCCTGGATTATTAACAACCCCCCCTCTCATTCCCCTAAAGTATCCCACTTAGACAATAAATTACCCCAGGACCACATCACATTATTGACTTATCTGAATTTAATGTTAACTAAAATCCCTATGTCTTTTTCATATGTGCTCTGTGTTCTGGATATTGTCAAAACAAAGGAAGCTGAATCAAAGAAAATAACTACAGTTTCTATCTAGTTATTTACAAGAGGACCTATCTAAGCCCAAGAAGGAATCTGCTTGGCATGTAACAGACATTCAGTAAGGAAGCGTCTGATCAAAAGATGGCTGAATAAATGATACATGAAAGAATAAATGAATGAAAGTAGGAAACAGAGGTGAAAACAGTGGTTTCAGTTAAGGCTTTTAGTGAAACCAAGAGTACCTCTTTCAGGAGAAAGCTAGTTGGGTTCTCACCATACTATACACCATCTTCTCTAGGTATATTCAGATATAGCTGAATACAATCACATTAGTATAGTGTTTATTTTTGAACTATACATAACCAATAGACTATCAATGAAGTTGGGAAATAGGTCTAATGACTTTGATATTTAGACATAATTAATCATTCATTTAGTCACCCCAAAATGTTGACTGAGTCCTAGTTTATACCAAGCAATTGGCAAAATAGTGGCAAAAGATGAACCATGCAAAGCCTGCCAGTGTAATCACTGGGGATGTATGTATGTAACAAAACACATTATAAAGTCCACTGTAAAATGGACTGTATTAGTGGTATGAATGTAGTATATGGGAGTAGAGAGGAATCAACATTTGTGCACGCTTCTTGAAGACAGATCATAGAGGGTGGATAAAGTGAAATAACCGAAGGCAGAGGAAGCAATATGTAAAAGAAAGGGAGTCATGAAAGACCTTAAAGTGTTCTGAGAATGAGGAGTTCAGTGTAGATGAAACATACATGAGATGGGGTGACTGGGGATCCAACTATAGAAAAATATTGGGTCCAGATTTTAAAGAGTATGATAGAGTTTGCACTTAACTTTTTTGACAACTGGAAGCAAAGGTTTTTAAGCAGGAGTATTATATGATCAAACTTATTTTGTAGGGCAGTTATCTCTGGTGATACTATAGGCAAAAGCCAGTTAGGCAGCTGTGGTAACAGCTGAGGAGAGGATCTGAAGTAGGCTAAGGCATGGAAATAGAGAGGAAAGATGAGCTTAGAGACACTTCAGGGGCTTCCCTGGTGGCGCAGTGGTTAAGAATCCGCCTGCCAATGCAGGGGACATAGGTTCGAGCCCTAAGTCTGGGAAGATCCCACATGCCGCGGAGCAACTAAGCCCGTGCGCCACAACTACTGAGCCTGCGCTCTAGAGCCCGTGAGCCACAACTACTGAGCCCGCGTGCCACAACTACTGAAGCCTGCGTGCCTAGAGCCCGTGCTCGGCAACAAGAGAAGCCCCCACTCACCACAAATAGAGAAAGTCCACACGTGGCAACAAAGACCTAATGCAGCCAAAAATAAATTTTTTAAAAAAAGAGCGAGAGAGACATTTCAGGATGGTAATAAAAATTCAAGACAGCCTCGCTTCCTGGGTTTAGGCACCCCCTCCCTGCCCCACCACCAAAAGAGACAGCTTTAGGAACAGTACGCACTATTCATTATTCACCTTCAAGCATTTTAAGCTTAAGTTATGTCAAAGGAATAGATAATTTCTACTGTTACCAGGTGGATAAATTGTAGGAGAACTTGGTTCTAAGACTCTAAAAGGGACCTGTTTCTGAAATATACTTCTTCTGTCCCATATAAGAATGTTTATAGCCCTAGACATTTTATAAGACAAAAAGGGGAAAGAGATGTAAACAGAAATCTACAGGTAGTAACATAAGAGCGATAAAATAAATCCTAAGGGCACTACACTTTTATAGACAAAGGACATTGTCAGCTGAGTGATCAGTGAGTATCTTCACAGAGGGAAACCAAATGATCGCTTTGCAAGACACTGACAGCAAAGACTTAAAATGAAAAGTGGAAAAATAATTTACATGAGATGAGAAACCATAAGCTAGTAACAAATTGAAATGTCCTTGAGGCACCTTCATTTCAGTAACACTAAATCTATAAAAACTGCAGCCAGAAAGTTCCTCCTGTTGTGTCTTGGTGAGCATATAGAAGACAGGGAATGGCTCTCTAAGCAAGGGATAATGCCATGTAAATGAACTTTTTTTTTTTTCTTCTGTGCCTTTAAGTGAACTATCCCTCCTGAAGAGATATTTAAACCTCACCATTTTAGTAATTCAAAATAAGGTTTCAGGATTGTCATACACTGCTCACTATCTACAATCCAGTGCGCATTTCTTCATCACTAAGTAAAATTACTGGGTGGAGGGCAGGAAAGAGAGTAACATTAAACTAAAATATTGTGGAACCTAATTGTCCCATCTCCTCTCTGAGAGCATCTATGTATTAAATGATCTTCAGCAACAAACAAAATAATTTAAAACTTTCTTTTTTGGGGGGGGGTTGTTTTTAAACAACAGAGTGAAGGCAGAGATGAAAGAAATGGGAAAAGTTTCTTGAAGTACAGCAACTCTTTTTTGTTAATCCATAAAGGTCTAAGGAAGGAACATCCTCAGTTCACTTACACACCTGGACAGTGATATCCTACATTTTATCCAAAGATCTCAAAGCCCCTGTGATACTAATCATACCTAAAAATATACCTGAAAAATCATCAGGGGTCAGAGAGAAATAAGAGGGGCAGAGCTATAAATCAGCTATGCATATGACTCTTCATCATTCACTGTGGACTTCAGGGCAATAAGGGACTTTGAAAGATTATTCACTGATCAACTTCCACATTTGAGAAATGGAGACAATGACAAGCTTACACTTAATAAGCTCCCCAAAGTTACAGAGCTGGCTAGCATTACAGACAAGCTCCTTGACTTCCAGTCTCATGCTCTTACCACTCCTGCTTACTAAAGAAGTCGCTGGATGTAGTGGGTTGAAGAGTGTCACCTGAAAATTCATGTCCACCTGGAACCTCAGAAAGTGATTGATCTTATCTGAAATAGGGTCTCTGCAGATGTAATTTTGGGAAGGATCAAAATGAGGTCAAGCTGGGCCCTAAATCCAACGAGAGTGTCCTTACAAGAGAAAAAAAAGAACACAATCAGAGGAGACAATGAGGAAATGAAAGCAGACACTGGAGTGATACATCTACAAGATAAGGGATGCCAAGGAGCGCTGACAACTGACAGAAGCTAGAAGAGAGGTGTGGGAGGGTTTCTACCATCAGAACCTCCCAAAGGAACCAATTCTGCTGACACCTTTTGTTCTAAGTCACCCAGTTTATGGAAATTTGTTATGTCGGCCCTAGAAAACTAATACTCTGGGTAAACAGGATCAGTACAAAAAGAATGGATGGGCTTAAGAGATACTGTGATTCAACTATCATAACTTGATGGACATTATTTCACTATAGAAATACACCTGGCAAGTAGACTGGAATAAGCAGCTATTTCTGTAAGTAGTCTGTCAGCAGCTGAATAAGGCATTCTTTGAAAGTCTGGTCAAATACAGAAAAATTCTAACTTCAATTCTTTTTCCTCCTGTAATCCAAATTGGACTGCTACCCTTCTTTTGATGCTTAACACTGTCCTCCATTTGAACAGTTTTCATACTAAACCCCCAATTCAAAGCTTTATTAACTTTTTTAGATTGGCTATTTCATGATAATGGAGCTAAGAGACTGCTGTATTCATCTGTATCTTTACAATTAATGCAGCATTGACTTTTAAAAATCTTGGAACAGTAAATGCAGATAAATATTTCTGTAATACAACAGAGATTATCAATATTAAAAAATCTGCTAAGAGATGTATAATAAAACAAGTATACTAAAATTATGGTAGAATCTAGGTGATAACTGTGAAATTCTTTTAGCTCTGCTGTACATTTAAAATTTTTCACAATAAAATATTGGGAAAACAGTAATTGGTAACATTAATAAGATGATAAAATGCTAGGAGCACCTCCATTAAATCAGAAGGCAACAGAGCTCACCATCCCCAATACAACCTTTACTTTTGTTACAATTTAATGTTTTTTCTGAAAGTCGCAGTACAATAAGGCATGAAACAGAATTAAGAAACAAACTGGGAAGGAGAGCCACAAAAATATCAATTGCATATTATATTATACCAAGAAAGCCAAGGGATAAATTCAAATTGCCTCAGAAGTAATCAATCAGATGGCTGGGTACTAAACAGGCCAACAAAAATATCAAAACTTTCCTATGCATCAATAATAAGCAATTGGACAACCTAACAGAAAAAAAGGCCTCTATTCATGAGAGCAAGAAAAATGAGAATTAAAATTAAAATGCCTAATAAGAAAAATATAGAAACCATACAAAAAACTAAAAAATATAACACATTCCTAGATAAGAATGAATAATGACAATGTCATTTCTTCCCAAATTAATTTTTAGGTTTAACTTCAATGAAATTTAACTTCAATCACATATTTTTCTTCCCTCTTTTTTTCTCAGTGGGAGTGGTATGAGTCAACAATACTATTTGAATGTTTGCCTGAAAAAACAGATGAAAATGGTTAAGAACATTTTGAAAATGGTAATTAATAGGCCCTCTCTTGTCAAATATTGTGAAATTGTATGATAATCAGAACTGTGGTTCAAGAATTGTTGATAAGATCAATAGAACCAACAAATATAATAACTTTATATGCAAGAAAGAAAGAATTTTAAATCTAAGAAGAAAGGGAGAATTGGCTATCTGGAAAATAAGACCAAACTAGACCTTCACCTTATAAACCCAATATTTTATGGCTAAATGTAAAAGAAAACATCTGAATGAGGAAGCATACATGATGGAGGCAGTCACACAAGAATAAAAGCACTGGATTTATCTACATTTAAATAAAAAGTTAAATAAATTCCAAATATATAGCAGAAAGGGTTAATGATCTCATTCTACAAAGAGTTAGCATACAAGCCAATAAGAAAACATGAATACACAATAGAAAAATGGGTAAAGGAAAAGAACAAACACCAAAAGATGAAGTATGAATGATTAATAAACATATTAAAATATTTAGTCTCACTAGTAATTGAAGAGAAGTTTAAATGTAGACAAAACTAAAACTGCTTTTCACCTACCCAATAAGTAAAATGAAGTTGATTTTCACTCACTAAAAAGATTACGGTATGCAGGGAAGGCAGGCTGTGGTGACAGGAGCAGTGCATGCTCAAGGCCACTGTTGGTGATGTGAGTAAATTCAGCTTTTTGTAGGGAGCTGGTAATATAGCCAAACATATCATTATTCTTAAGACAAAAGGTAAGAACAAGGGTGTCTGTGTCAGAACTATTTAACAGGACAAAACTGGGAAGACTTTAAATGTCTAATAAAATAATAATGGTTAAATATGATTATGGTATAGGCATTTGAAAAAAAAGGAGCCATTTAAAAAAATCATGTTTTCAAAGAATACTAAATGACATCAGAAAATGTCAGTGAAAAAAAGCAGTTTACAAAACCAGATATGAGTTATTCTAATTGTGTTTAAAATACAGATAAGATAGAAACACTAAATGTAAATGTACCAAAATATTTTTAGTGGTTATTTATGAATAGAAATATTATTGTCTTCTTTATACATTGTTTTCCAAATAGTTTACAATGTGTTACTATTAATTTTCTAATAAAAAACATTACCCCAAATAAAAAATAAACTGGGTTATGTAATATTACAAAAACCTAACTCAGATTAATTTTATAACTGCTTTTCAAAATACTTTTCTTTCTTTTACCATCCCTGTATCTGTTTACAAACTGGCAACATAAGCAGTTATGAAGTTAGGACCTGAGCTAGCTAGATACAGCTGTCAACACAAATATCCAACTGCAGGGGACTGGGTAACAAATTATGGTATATTCTTATACAAAATTCTTTTGCTTAGAAAGATATACAGATATATACATAACACAAAAAAATGGCTAAAAAGAAACATACCAAAATGTTAATGATTATCTCATTAAGCACATTTAAATTTTCCTCTTTATATTTTCTTGCATTTCTCCATTGTTTATATATGTGCTTATTTTGTAATTAAAAAGGCATTATTTGAAAATAAAGTTTGCTGTCCCAAAGCATGTACAAAATAGAACTGCACAAAATTATTTTTAAATAATAAATTTCTTAGTTTTTCTTAATGCCTTTTGGCAACAAATTCACACTTTAAACATCTGTTTTGCAAACACACTAAAGTATGACAAACAAAAGATGTTCTACACTAATGTATTTTTTATAAATAAAGTTCACTTTTAATTCTACAGAATTAAAATAAATAATGGCTCCCTCCAAATCAAACTTTTGGAAGGTTCACAAGACCTTCCAAGTAAAAGCTAAAATATGAATGAGTTCTATTATAGAAGAAGCTGTAAGTTTTCAAGACTTTGCCGCCTCTTAAAGTTTTAGAATAGAAAAACCTGTGAAAATGGAAGACTTTAAGTGGAAAAATTAGTATTGGCCTATGAAGAGATTAAACGCTTCAGATATGAGAAGTTGAATTTTAGAATCCCAATGCAATGGAATCCCATAACACCATTCATTACACATGGTTTTAGATATACCACACAGTAGATCCTGACAAAGAATGAAGGGAGACTTGCTCAAGGTCACACAACCCAGAACTCAAGCTTCCTGATTGAGTTCACTGGCTCACAGGGCTCACAGGAATGGTGGTCATTATTTAGCTATGACATAGGACTGTTTCAGACTTCCTTTAAGACACAAATCTCTGTAGCAATCAATCACCTAAATCAAACTCCTATAAATTTCACAAGCGCTCCCAGAAGCAAAGATGTGACAGCATTAGTAAGATACCCATGACAGCCCCAGGACCGCAGCTATACCTAGGGGCTTTTTCCTCCTGGGAAAGGAAACCTGATTGCTCTGGAGACAACAATAATAACACTGAGCTACCTTTTTTCCCTGGGCAGAGGAGAATTTAATAAACTCTAGGACTTCTCCTTTGAAACACAACATCCATACACATTTAAAGACTATGTATATAGCACAGTTAATCTACTGTAGAAGAGTTATTAGTAGGACCTCTTCAGACACTAGCACCAAAAAAAGCTTCCAAGTCCTTCTCAGGATGGTCTTTCTTCACTAATGTAAAAAAGAAAATTCCATACACGATACAATTATGGATACCATGTATGAAACGTTCCGTAATACAAAATTTTCATCTCCCGAGGTCCTTCACTGCAAAGATTCTATGTTTAAATGTTATATTTACTTGAAGCATGCTAACTGCCACTAGACCTTATTTGCCATTTAATAAATAGATTTCAAGACTAACAGTGAATTTAGGAACTGAGTTTTTAATACATTTTAGCCTATCACTAAGCCTTAGAAACAACACAGGCTTATCGTTTGTCCAGTGACATGCAGCCCTAAATGAAGTCCTACCACGGTAGAGATTTGGTGTGAGTTTTATTACTACTTGACAATATAGAGCAAGTTTTCCTTCTAATATGTATTACCTTTTTAGTCATCAGTCTTTCTATGAAGACTGTGAAAAGAAGAATGGAGAAAATTTTCTGGAGTCATCAGGCAAAAACAGTAAAACTGACAAATTCTAACCACCTTAAAGAAAAACCACTGAGAAATAGTATGGTATTTCTCTTGAAACATGTCTCTTGATTGCATATCACTGAATTCATTAAATGTTTGCTCAACCCTCCATTTTATTTTAATAAGAAAAAGAACCTGCACAAGAGGGCAGTGTTTGGTTTTGCTGGTCCATGGATTTCCTAGTTTCCTAATGAAACTACCAAATGTGAGTGATAATTACATGAAGTTCATACCAGTGGAAACTCTGGTACCTTGGAGAGTGAACTGCATCTACCAGAACTTACACTGTCAAAGCATGAAAGCTGGTGTGCCCCTTGCTGCCTCTGCTTCTGGCTGGAAGCAGCTGTATCATCCCCTCTGTTTTGACAGCCTTTGCTAGTAGGAATTAGGTTTACAAAAAAGATTTGTAAGGTGATCTGGAATTAAGTTTCTTACACTTGGTGTACAAGTTGTCCTGAGGCAGGGAGCCTGTTTTTAAATATAAAGCACTGAATTACAAACTGGCCACTTACCAATCTGACACTACTGACCAACAGTTTACTATAATATGAAGATCAATAGAACAAGACTGATAACAATCAATCCATTGTCTCCTGCATGGGTTTTTTTTTATGATTAATACTATGCTTCTGCAAAATGACTACCTCTACCATAAAAGGATATGGTCTGTATCTAAAATGAGAACTTGTCCTCCTGAGGGAGGTCTCAACAAATAGCAAACCAAACATGGCCAACAGCATAGATTCTTTAGAGAATCAGAGGTACATTGGTTGGAGAATATTCTGATACCTCCCTGAAGAGGGAGAAACACAATATCTTGTACTTAAAGGTACTTGCTACTTTCTCTTAAACCTACTTTTAAATCTCCTGTGTTATGGGTTTGCTACTGTTTTTAGTTTAGTCAAACTACCCAGGATATACATAAATGACTGCTAATTGCCTTTTAAAAAGTCGAATTAATTCTTGTTAACACTTGACAAAAAACATGCTACTTACATTAATATTGCCGGAACTGAAAGGTTATCTTACCAATTGTGCGCAAGATAAATAAATTTCTTCACAGTGATACAAGAGCAAATTTGGGATATAGTCATATTCCAAGGAAGGTATTTTGATGACATACTAAGGTTTCTGCCCCCAGAAAGATGATAATTATAGGATAGTCTCAAAACGGTTAGAACTATAGGGCTGTCTGGCTTTGAAGTGGATGACGTGACAAAGTAGGAACCAATAAAACAGAATATTTGGATGAGGCACTATTATGATTGAGATTTCTATGGTACACAGGTTTTCAAAAAGACCACTTTTAGATGCTTTCTATCACTGAAATTACATGGTGCATGCACAATTCTTCAACCAAAAGGCAACTAAAACAGAAGTAGGATATTTACCCACAAGTTCATATTCTACTAATTTGAGATCTTCAAACATCAAGCAAACACTTACGCAAACCTTGGTACATGCTTTGAATCTTTAGTCTATCAACAATGATTTCCGAATGCACTATTATAAGGGCCATATCTATCTGTCTTGTTAATCACTGTATCCCAACCAGTGTCTAGCATAAGGAGTGGTATGAAGTAGAAGCTCAATAAACATTTGTTGAGTTTATAAAAGAAAAAGCTCACTCATTTTCTGTGAAGATTTTCTAGTTGGTCTATAACCTGGTCTCCATCAGTATTAATATTTATAATATGATGTGTATAACTCTGCTTCTGGGATGAATCATATCTTTATTGGTGATTCCTTACATGCAACATCAATACTTACACCAAACTACACTTCATTTCTTTGTAAACTGTGGCCACAGAACAACATGAGGAACACGGGGTCTTTGGTCCTGTTTAATTAGCTCAGGAACTAGAGAAATGAGGGGTCTGTTGTTTGCACAAAATGAAACTGCTGGCATATCTTCTATACAAGGATGGGGAGAATTTTTAATCAGCCTCAAAAAAATGGTGATAATTTCTCTTTTGGCTATTTCTGTTTGACCAAAAAGGAACCAGGAAGTATAATTTGCCAATTTTAAAATGCATTTAAGGACAGTTCATCTTCTTACTGGCTATGAGAAATGGATTGGGATAACTTTACCTGTCAATAAGTGGGAAAGTTTTGTTGTCTTTTTCCTCAAATAGTCTAATGGATTGAAATGAGGTCATGTTCAGGCTCCTGCTGTCTTAAATAAATGTTAAGAACTTCCTTCTATTTGCAGAGATACAGGAGGTGTAGTTCATTATGTTCCACCTGAGTCATTCCATAAGGAGTATTAAAGAGGTTAAACTCTTTTTAAAATTCATCTTCCAGCATCCATTAATTCCAAAATTTATAATGTATTCTTGCAGCATTTTCTATCCTAGGACAGCAATGACATCAGAAGAGAGGGAAAGGAAGACCAGCTTGCCAGGGGTTGCAATGACGGCAAGGCGACCCTTAGATTTTACAGGACCCAATTCCACTCCCACAAAGTGTATTTTGTGGGGGAAAAATAGTAGTGATCAGGCTAAGGAAAAATGACATTGAGGCCTTGAAAAGTATTTTTTCTGCTGTTTCTGAATCATTTCGAGTGGATCACTTTAAATTATTGAATTATTGTTTCTTGCTGAATTGAATTGAAGGCCTTACAATTTTAACAAAATTAGAAAATACTGTATTACTCTACCCCGACCCCAAGTCTAATATGTCTGGCAGGGGAGATGGGCGACACCACTTCCTAATTTTCTTAAAGTTGTAGGGTCTTCTTAAATAGTCAATTCAATCAAGTTCAAGCAACACTTACTGATGTCAGACTTTATGCAGAGCACTGTGCTAGCCTAGGAACCCGTTGGGTGTAACCAAACCCTTGTCTGCAGGGGCACATAAACTATGTCACTGAAGTACCAGGTAAAATTTACTCAACAGATGGCGAAATAATTCATTCTGGTAAAGATATAGCTCAAATTTTCTTCCTAACAATGCACCACTATAACAGAAGTCAGTAGGAAAATGGATTCTATAATTTTATAATAATACAAGTCAGCAGGGGAAAAAATGTTTAAATTGAAAATGGCTGGAATTTCAACTTATTTCCTTGCCACATAGAAAAGGGAATACCATTTAGGCTCCTATCGTTAAAAAGGAAGACTGAGAAGATTTCCAAAACAATTTTTTTCTTTCCTTTTTCCTTTTTCTTTTTCTTTTTTTTTGGTCATGCGACTTGCGGGATCTTAGTTCGCCGACCAGGGATTGAACCCAGGCCCTCTCAGCAGTGAAAGCGCAGAGTCCTAACCCCTGGACCACTGGGGAATTCCCAAAACAGTTTCAATTTTTTAATCCCAGGATGTTTTTACAAATATTAGACACAAAAATCTACCTCTACCCTCCAAAATAATTTTGAGTCCCTGTCATAAAAGAACTATTATCAGTGCTTTATATGTGAGAGGAAAGTGGCACAAACAACCTAAAAAATGGCTTAAGAGATTTTTAGACCAACCATATTTCAGCATGGATGCAAATATGAATGCTTGAGAAAGACAAATGCTACAACTGTGGCAAGACAAGGGTTTTCTACAATCTGGATACAACCTACTTCCCCAGCCTCACTTCCTGCCTGACTAACCATATACTCCAGTTACCTAATTTTTCATGCCTCTGTGCCTTTGCATATACTGCTTCCACCGCCAAGAATGCCTTTCTTCCTTTTCCCAACGCATCAAAATCATACTGCTACCCAGGACCCAGCTTCAGTGTCACCTCAGTGTTGGCTTCCCTCACACCACTCTCCTCTATGTCCTACTGTACCTGGTACCTATCTCTTCTGAGTTTTTTTAAACCTGACTCTTCCACTAGACTGAGACCTACTAGAGCAAAACCTTATCTTTAAATATGCTTCAGCACTCATGTAGTGATTGGCACACAGGTGATTAATGACTTTCTTTTGAGTAAAGAAAGGCTAAATAGACGTTTATTGGCTGAGGCTTAGGAATACAGAAAATGGTAACTCTTCAGAAAATTCCACTTGAAGAAACCCAGAATTCTTCTTGAAAGTTCTTATTTGTTTAGTAGGAATAGATTTGTTAAACACCTACTATGTGTGTCATGTACCACAGGTATGACTTCACATGCACCATTGTTCAGTATTTTTCTTATTTATGTATGTATGTATGTATGGCTGAGTTCGGTCTTTGTTGCTGCACACAGGCTTTCTCTAGTTGCGGGGAGCAGGGGCTACTCTTCGCTGTGGTGCGCGGGCTTCTCTTGTTCTGGAGCACAGGCTCTAGGCATGTGGGCTTCAGTAGTTGTGGCTCACAGGCTCTAGAGCGCAGGCTCAGTAGTTGTGGCGCACGGGCTTAGTTGCTCCATGGCACGTGTGATCTTCCCGGACCAGGGTTCGAACCCATGTCCCCTGCATTGGCAGGTGGATTCTTAACCACTGCGCCACCAGGGAAGCCCCATTGTTCAGTATTAAATCACAGCACTCCTATAAGATAGGTTTGATTATTACTGTCATTTTATAGCAAGGAATTTGCCTAAGGATACACAGTTTGAGTAAGAAAGACAGTTGAGACTAGCATCCCAGTCTTTCTAACTAAAAATTCTGTTCTTCCATAAATGACCCAGAATTGCCAAAGCAATCCTGAGGAAAAAGAACAAAGCAGGAGGCATAACCCTCCCAGACTTCAGACAATACTACAAAGCTACAGTAATCAAAACAGCATAGTATTGGCAGAAAAACAGACATATCGATCAATAAAACATAATAGAGAGCCCAGAAATAAACCCACACACCTACAGTCAATTGATCTTCCATAGAAGAGGCAAGAATATACAACGGAGAAAAGACACTCTCTTCAGCAAGTAGTGGTGGGAAAGCTGGAGAGCTGTATGTAAATCAATGAAGTTAGAACACACCCTCACACCATACACAAAAATAAACTCAAAATGGCTTAAAGACTAAATATAAGACATGACAACATAGGAACTTCCCTGGTGGTCCAATGCAGGGGGCCCAGGTTTGATCCCTGGTCAGGGAACTAGATCCCACATGCTGCAACTAAAAAAGATCCCACAACTAAAGATCCTCCATGTTGCAACTAAAAAGATACCACATGCCACAATGAAGATCTCACACGCAGCAATGAAGATCCAGCATGTTGCAACTAAGACCCGGAACAGCCAAATAAATAAATCAATTAATTTTAAAAAGATATATTTAAAAAAGAGACATGACACCATAAAATTCTTAGAAGAGAACATTGGCAAAACACTTTTGGACATAAATTGTACCAATGTTTTCTTAGATCAGTCTCCCAAGGCAGTAGAAATAAAAGCAAAAATAAACAAATGGGACCTAATCAAACTTAAAAGCTTTTGTACAGCAAAGAAAACCATAAACAAAACAGAAAGACAACCTACGGACTGGAGAAAATATTTGCAAATGATGAGACCAACAAGGGCTTAATTTCCTAAATATACAAACAGCTCACACAACTCAGTAACAAAAAAACAAACAACCCAGGCTTCCCTGGTGGCGCAGTGGTTGAGAGCCCGCCTGCCGATGCGGGGGACACGGGTTCATGTCCCGGTCCAGGAAGATCCCACATGCTGCGGAGTGGCTGGGCCCGTGAGCCCTGGCCACTGAGCCTGCGCATCCGGAGTCTGCGCTCTGCAACAGGAGAGGCCACAACAGTGAATGGCCCATGTACCGCAAAAACAAACAAACAAACAAACAAACAAACCCAATTGAAAAATGGGCAGAAGACCCAAACCTATATTCCTCCAAAGAAGACATACAGATGGCCAACAGGCACATGAAAAGATGCTCAACATCACTAATTATTAGAGAAAAGCAAATCAAAACTACCAAGAGATACCATACCACCTCACAACAGTCAGAATGGCCATCATCAAAAAGTTTACAAACAAATGCTGGAGACGGTGCGGAGAAAAAGGAACCCTCCTACACTGTTGGTGGGAATGTAAACTGGTGCAGCTACTATGGAAAACGGTATGGAAGTTTCTTAGAAAACTAAAAATAGGGTTGCCATATGATCCTGTAATCCCACTCCTGGGTATACATCCAGAGAAAACTGTAATTCAAAAAGATACATGCAGGACTTCCCTGGCAGGCCAGTGGTTAAGACTTCACCTTCCAATGCAGGGGGTGCAGGTTCGATCCCTGGTTGGGGAGCTAAGATCTCACATGCCTCATGGCCAAAAAACCAACACATAAAACAGAAGCAGTACTGTAACAAATTCAATAAAGACTTAAAAGAAATAAAATTTAAA
Source organism: Kogia breviceps (assembly GCF_026419965.1). NCBI lineage: Eukaryota > Metazoa > Chordata > Mammalia > Artiodactyla > Physeteridae > Kogia > Kogia breviceps. Next base: position 109,182,494 of record NC_081317.1, on the reverse strand, counting down.
AAAAAAAAGATACATGCACCCCAGCACCCCAATGTTCACTGCAGCACCATTTACAGTAGCCAAGCATGGAAACAACTTAAATGTCTATAGACAGATGAATGGATAAAGAAGATGTGGTACACATATACAATGGAATACTACTCAGCCATAAAAAAGAATGAAATAATGCCATCTGCAGCAACCTGGATGGTCCTGGAGATTACCATATTAAGTGAAGTAAGACAGAGAAAGGCAAATACCGTATGATATCACTTATATGTAGAATCTAAAATATGACATAAATGAACTTATCTACAAAACAGAAACAGACTCACAGACAGAGAACAGACTTGTGGTTGCCAAGGGGGAGGTGGTGGAGAAGGGATGGATTAGGAGTTTGGGACTAGCAGATACAAACTAGGATATATAGAATGGATAAACAACAGGGTCCTGCTGTATAGCATAGGGAACTATATTTGGCATCCTGTGATAGACCATAATGGAAAAGAATATGAAAAGGAATATATGTATAGTTATAACTGAATCACTTTGCTGGACAGCAGAAATTAACACTATGTTGTAGATCAAGTATACCTCAATAAAATAATTTTTAAAAACAATCTGTGTGGGCTTCCCTGGTGGCACAGTGGTTGAGGGTCCGCCTGCCAATACAGGGGACATGGGTTCGTGCCCTGGTCTGAGAAGGTCCCACATGCCGTGGAGCGGCAGGGCCCGTGAGCCATGGCTGCTGAGCCTGCACGTCCGGAGCCTGTGCTCCACAAAGGGAGAGGCCACAACAGTGAGAGGCCCGTGTACCACCAAAAAAACCAAACAAAAAAACCCACCAATCTGTGTTCTTAACCACTATATTATCAGAAACAAATAGAAAGACAAAAACTAACATAAAATGTGCAAACTATTCGACATTTAGGGCAAACCATTTATTTAAAAGTTTTATTGCTGCTCCCAATCTTTATCTTTGTATGTGTATTCCTTTTTCATTATTGTAATAATGCAATTTTTCTTCTATCGCTTAACATTATTTCATTTACAGTTTTCTTCGAATTTATACAGGCCACATCCGTTACTTTACCACTACATTCCATGTAATAACTTAGCGGCTTGCTAAAAAGCTATCATGGTTAAATGTAAAGAAGTTAAAAAAAATTCACTGAATTTCCTATGCAAAGTCACTGTCTTAGTCATACACGTGGTCTCTGATCTCAGATACGAAAAAGATATTTTCTTTAGCTAGTCCACTCAATTCAGCAGCAACATAACAAAGAAGAAAATAAGGTGTAAGTTTCTTTGCAGCTGTAAAATACTAAAGAAAGTTTTACTCTTAGAGATAAAATGAAAAATAGGAGAAGCAAATTTTTTTCTCAGCAGTGAGAAATGTTTTTAGTTTTTTCATTTTATAAGGAAGAAGGAAGTAATTCTCATTACCCAGACTGATAAAAGGTAGGTGAACAATGATTTCTCCGCATTTTCAGGTTGCAATACCCTTAAGGTATTTCATTACTATAAACAGAGAAATTGAGGGACCAAAGTACAAGCTGATTGCCAAACAAGGTGCCAAGATAAATTATGTGGATATATATATATATATATATGAATGACGTCCTAGATAACTGGTCTTCTCATAGAACTGTTATCATGGAGGTGATTTTGTTCTTTGAAGTTAGTCTATTCATTCATGTAGTTATACAAAGCACCAATTATTTTTCAAAGATTTACTTCTAGGGTGAGAAGATTTTCCTAACAAAACCCACAGTCTTAAAGGGAACAAAGGTTCCACACATAACAAGAAATTACTTAAAATCATACAGCAATGCAATTTTGAGAATTATAAGGGCCCTTAGAAATTATATAACATTTACTAATTCTTTGAAAAATAAATATTGATTAATTTGCTTTTTAAGTGAAACAGGAGAAAAATACTTTATTCAGTAAGTTTAAGAAAAACTAAAGCATATACTGAAGTTTACATTATGATCAACTAAGAAGCAACTAAGAAGAACAGAGGTGGGAGGGTAGGAAGCATACTTAAAAGAAAGTGTGAGAAGAAGAAAGAAAAAACTGAATAGAAATTTTTATAGCAAACTAAAGAACAGAAAGTGAGGAACCTCGAGGAAGATACAGAAAGGAATTTAGGAGGGAAAAAGGAAGATTAAGAGGGCCTGAAAGAAATGACATGAATAAAGAAACACAGACAAGAAGACAGTTAAATGCAATAAGGACTTTCGTTTTATTCATCTGTGCATCCCAATTCTTAGCATACAGCCTAGCACATAGCAGACACTCAATAAATGTGTATCTAACAAAAAATAAAGAAGAGAAAGAACAGAAAAGATCAACATTATGCTTAAAAAAATTCTATGGTTCATATGGCTATGGGTTCAAAATAAGCAACTTAAACTCATTTCTTCTGGAGTTTAGCCAAGTTAATTAACTTCTTAATTCTTGTTTTAAAAGACAAACTGAACTAGATGATCTTTAGGGTCTTTCCCTCTGCAGAAACGGTGACCAAATACAAGTAAATGAAATCAAGGGAAGGTTCTTAAATGTTGCTTAAACCGAATCAGTGGTCAGCAGATGCAATTTATATATTTTTGTACAACAGAGGTAAAACGGTCCCTTTATTGTTCACATGGCACAAGCTGTCATTCAAAGAAACATCTGGATGGGTCTCAATCTCTCAGAAGAGCAATATTAGAAAAGCATTTATAAGCATTTCTGCTCCAATTTTTTTGTGGCTAGGTGTAATCTTACTGAAATGAGAAGTCTCTTATACTCCATGGATTTCTGTATAGTATGAATGATACCAAATGATACTGGGACACTACACTACCCAAAATAATACAGAAGGATACTGCTAAGGAGGAAAAGGTGATTATTTTTCCCTTTTACAAAGTAATAGGATTCTCTTCAAGAGATAGAGTGCTTTTTTTAAAATGAGGGAAATTTTTACTAGGAGAACAAGCAGTTATTTCTCCATTTTTACAGTAATTAGGAAACTGTCTAAAACTATATAAAGCAAAACAAGATAAAAACATTAAAAGAAAATGTGGCTTCATGACTTAAGAAAGATGAAGTGGAGAAGACTTCCTGTGTAAAAAATTTTTTAAATCACACAGTAGTAATTAAAGGTAATAAAACAATAATGGGAAGTGGTGCCATGAAACTAGGGCAGGTTAATACCATTTGAGACTACTATAAAAGAACATAGAAGAAACATCTTCCAGAGCCACTTCAAGTTTGAACCTATGCGACTCTCTGTCTTTATTTTAGTTACACATACAAAAGTGTACACCATATATCATCAAAATTCATCATATTTCAGAGTCAGAAGACTAGGAAAAGGAATATTCCCTCAGGTCAGGGTTTCGATGACTGGCAAAATACTAGCAAGCTTCCATTGCAGTTTCTGAACCACACCCAGTCTGCAGTTAAATATAGAATTTAGTTTCTGGAACTATTGGTCTTCTTAACCTTCACAGTCCAAGTACTCACTGAAAAAATTGAAAGTAAAACAGAGAAAGGAAAGAGACTGAAACTAAAATCCAAGTACTAATAAACTGTCCTGGGAAGAATTCCAAAATGTGGTAAATAACAAGAGAATTAAATTACAGAAACCTCAAGCAAAATTCTAGAAACAGACTTTACAAACAGATTTGTCTCTTCTATGCTGATTCTCCCAGGATGTACAACAGACTTATATAAAATGCATTTGTGTACTAGACCCAGGTCTCTAATTCAGATTACACATTCAGACTGTATATAACATGTCAGGTTAATAGCAGTGACACCAAATTTAGAGCTATGATTTAATTTTGGTTTATTATAGCATTGTGGTTGTGAAGTTATTTTTGTTGATAAAGAATAACTTTTATCCTAAGAAACTATTTTTAGATGCTTAAATTTGGGGGGAAGAGACACTCTTAAGCTGAAATTTTTAATACGGATTCTTTGCTTGTTGGGGAGAATAATTAGGGTTAATCTTTTTGAGTTGTTTTGGAGATTGACAAAGGATAAAACAACAACATCAAAAATGTTTTCCTTATAATTTCAGAACATTCTGGGCTTTAGAAATGATTTTGTTTTATAATAGCTCACTGAAGATGAATATGAAAAGAATCTAAGAGTAAAAAAACAAATGATAGGTATGCTGTTTCCATAAAAAACAAAACAAAACCATGAAATAGTTTTAATTACAAATGCACAGAGCGATACTCATTTTGCCTTCATTTTCCTGGACACACCCAGATACTGACTCATCATTCAGCCACTTTGATGAAAAATAACAGCAATAAGTAACCTATATACAGAGATCTGGTTCCAAAGTGGGTACTCTTAAGCATTATACTCTATTGCTGCTACATGTCACAGGGTGCTCTTATTTATTCCTGTATCTAGTCAAAGCCTTCTTCAAGTTGTTGCTTCTCTTTCTATCTTGCTTAATTGGGCTGAAAAACCTATATATGGAGATTTGAAGGTTTCTTTCATCTTCTCCCTTGAGACCAGAATAGGTACAATAGCCAGGTCTCACACTTTTGTGTCCTGGTCAAATATCCGAACACTCCAAAGACATACCTGTTTCCAGAGCTGAAAGAACACCCAGTCTGAATGGCAGAAAGGTTAAAAAGGAAAGAGTACATCAGAAGCTTTGATTTTAGGCCATAAGGCCTCCACAACTTCTGACCATAAACTCTAAAGACTATTCAGTTCTACTAGGTTCATCATCATCCTTTACTTCTTCACCCTGAAATGTATCCCTTCTCTCCATCCCTAGCACTTTGCCTCATACCTAGTAAGTACTTTGTTGAATAAATGAACAAAAGAACAGTTAGGTTTGCTGAATAAAAATCATATTTGAGTCTTACATTATATTATTTGTACATGCAGGTATTTCAGACATACAATATAGATGATGCTCCTTCCCCTTGTGAATATGTAAACTACTTGAGTTTAGCCTAGCTCAGTGCTAGCACATAACAGATGCTCTATAAATAAGTGATTGAATGAATAAATATTAGTCAATTATCTAATTCTATTTTGTCCATTAAAATCTAGTCAAGTCTGCTTTAAATAATAACAACAAAAATCTTTATGGAAAATTTCAAAACTACACAAATATACTATACCCATGAACTCCCATGTACCTATTATCCAGCTTCAACAATTATCAATCATTTTTCCATTTTTGTTTTATCTTTCCCTCTTTACAATCTCCATATGCTCTTAAGCAAATAGAAGGTTACATCACACGTTAATCTAGTGGCATGAAACATCAGCGTTAATAAGGGTCAAGTCATACATTAAAAACAATTAGTGTACACCCAAATAAAATTATACCCCTCTTAGTTAATAAGGAAAACTCAAATCCATGGTTAGCTCTTTCTCAAGCTTGATATGTGGCCAGGCCACTTATTAGCTTTGTGGTCCTGAGAAGGTATTCAACCTCTTAGAGCCTTGGTTGCCTCATTAGAAAAAGAAGAACCAGGACTGTTATGAGGCTTAAATGTGGAGGATAAATATATGTGAAACTCCCAATACTGTACTAAATAACTGTTTCTTTAAAAAAAACAGCTATACTGAGATAAAATTCACATACCCCAAATTCACCCATTTATAATTCAATAGCTTTTAGCATATTCAGAGTTGTGTGAGCATTATCACAATCAATTTTAGAAATTTCCATCACCCCCAAAAAGAAACCCAACACTCCTTAGCTTTCATCCTCCCCTACAATATCCCTAACCTCCCCAGCCCTAGAAACTACATATCTACATTCTGTCTCTCTATAGGTTTACTTAAACTGGATATTTCATATAAAGGGAATCATACAGCATTGTCCTTTGTGACAATAAATGTTTCTGGAACTAGATATTTTAAAAGTCAAATATGTGGTACAGACAATGCAATGAGGTCAGAGAAGTGGAAAAGGCCAAAAAAAGGGGATTGAGATATATAGATATATATAGCTACTGTAAGCCAGGCAGGCACCACTAAGTTATGAGCTAGGAAATATTACTGAAGCGCTTTGGGGATGGTAAGGGGTAGGAAAATAGTATGTGTGTGTTATATGCAAACAGGTGGGTAGTTAGTGAAATTTTCCTCTGAGTCCTTCACTTTCCTCATTTAAATAGGAAGAAAGATCATCATGAGACTGAGGATGGGGAGTTTGCAGAGAGAACAAAGTGTGAAATAATTATTTAGGAGAGTGGGAAAGAATGAACCAGAAAGGTATAGTATGATTGTCTGGCAGAATTAAAGACTCACTTGAGGTTCATGGTCATGAATTTAAAATGAGATCAGTCAGAAGGGTTTTAAGTTTTTCTGCAGCCATATTTAGCCGCAAAAACGCAAACACAGTATAAGCAAAAATGTAGAAACAGAAGAGATGAATTTAAACTGGGTATATTCTTACTCATGGCTTTAACTGTACCTACTATATTGACGACTCCTAAATCTTCATTTCTAGAGCCAATGAAACCTCCTAGCACAGAAATCTTGAGGTGATTTCACAGTCAAAGCTCTAAGTGAAAGGAATTTAGGTAGAAAGGGAAGATTTGTTCAATACTAGTTATGAGAAAGGCATTCTACTATATGCTTTACATATATTATCTCACGTAACTCTCGTAACTCTTCCCATAATAACGAACTCCATTTTACAGAAAACTGAAATTCCTAAAGATTAACATTAGGTGAAACTGGGACTAAACCGTACATTCCTAAAGATTAACATAAGGTGAAACTGGGACTAAACCGTAAGTCTCTATGACTATGACTTTTTACTCTATCATAGTACTTAACTCTTCTTTTTATAAATACAGTAATTGGGGTTAAGAGACATTAAATGATTTGCCCAAAGTCAAACCATTTTCTAATGGTACAGATGTTGTCTCCCAGATGAACGCTCTTTGAGCATCACCATTACTAAACTCTCTTTTACACTTCCTGCTCTGTCATCTCTATGTTCAATCTGTAACTAGCTTAGGTTGTTCTTTTCTTCAAATTTTTTCTGGTATCTATTATCTTCTATCCACTTTCTTGCCCTTTGCTTTAATATCATAGCTTGGGCCCTCATCACTGATGCACAGATTACCCTAACAGCCTCCATCTATCCCTCCTCAACCCATTTACATATAAGCTAGTCACTTCTTTTCTCTGAGGCTCTTATATATAAACAATAAATAATAAGATATCCACAGTACAGAATCATGAAGATTAAATAAGCTCACTTATCATATAGAATAATTATCAATAAGATTAATAATTATACACTGTAAAATCCTACTGAAATGTAAGCTATTATTATCTTAAGTTATATGAGGGCAGACACTATAACTTACATTTATTTTACCTCGGCTCTAGGCATCTGGTATAAGTTCAGATGCACACTTAGCTGGCTGATGTCTTGCCGATCTTCCATACCCCTACTAACATTATCTAACAGACCAGTCTGGTCAGGTACAATCTCCTTTATGATAAAGCCTGAACACCAAAGCTATGGTATAATTAAGCATGGTCTTATTTAATTATAGAGTGCATAGTATGACTAAGTCCTGTATAATCAAAGTAGAGATGCTCCTGATGAAAAACCCTATCTTCCGCCACAGAAAAATCTCCTAACCTCATGCTATCCTTTCTATGACTGTCTAACTGGTGAACTCCTATCCATCATCCATCAAAATGCAGCCAAAATGTCACCACTTTGGTAGTCTTCCTGACTCTCTCCTCTGCTTGCCGGCATCTCATATGATCCCATAAATGTAATTACCCATTTTCATAATAGCATTCATTCCCCAGTTCTATAATTGCTTATATCAGAGTACCTCCCCAAGTTTGTGAGGAAATATATTTCTGGGCAACTGAAGAGTTAATGAGAGGAAAGTTCTACTTTATAGAAGAAGAACTCGAGCTTATCAGTGCAGAAGAAGTAAAAAAAAAAATTGGAATATAACCGTTTTGCAAACCTCTTATGAAAAAAGTGACTAGGAAAAAATCATCAATGGATACAAAACAGTGGTTCTCAATCCTGAGCGCCCTTTAGAATCACTTGGGAGCTTTTCAAATATACCTCTGCCTAGGTCCCACACCCAGAGATTACAACTCGGTTGGTCAGGGGTATAGCCTCACTGGTGTTTTTTAAGCTCCCGGCTGATCCTAATATGCAGCCGAGGTTAAGAATCACTGCCCTAAACTATGCTGTACACGGGGACCTTTCTAATAAGTGGATCAGGATGATAGCACTGAATCTACTGATTAACCTTATAGTTACTAAAAATGGGAGACAACCAGACATTATGCGTCTCCTTATACAACGTAATAGGAAGAACAAAGTACCAGTTATGTGCCAAAAAACTGAACCAGAATCTAATCAGGACTCTAGATCTAACTACCAGTCTACAGAAAATATGGGGTCATGTAATGAGACAGTAAGAGGATGTAACTGGCCAAATCTAAAATGTGGGAAAATCAACAGGACAAAATATCATGTTCTCTTTAACAAATAAACAGCATGGAAAACGTATGTCTGTGTGTGTCTGTGTGTTTATGTATGCATAAGAAACTGTTAAAATTAAGCGACTCAAGAGACCAAATGCCATGTGTAAAAATACATGTTTAATGAATAGGTGAATGAATGAATGAATGCTAATTAGAGAGAAAAGACCCATCATTATAAATGATGAATTATTAAATCTTGTACTTTGAAAAGCAGGGCCAGATGTGGAAAAGGATGCAGAAGCACAATAATTTTGTTATGTGAATTAGTGAAATATTTATCTGTTTCTGTCATGGTCACATAGAACATTTTCTAAAATATTTCAATGTACTTAATGTTTGCTTTTAAATTTATATTTGTATTTCCTTAAAATTTTGAGGAAAGAGAAAAATAGAAACAAATCATTATGGGTCAAATATAACCACTTTTTTTCTATTGGGGATGAGATACAGTTGTTCTGTATTAGAGCTGTCTGACAAAATTTTCTGTGATGATAGAAATGTCACATATCTGTGTTGTCTAAAACTATAGTCAGTAACCATACATGACTACTGGGTGCTTGAAATGTGGCTAGTGTGACTGAGGAACTGAATTTTAAATTTTTAAAAATTTATATAATTTAAATCTAAATAGCCACAGGCGGCCATGATCAGACAGCACAGTTCTAGATGACTATAGCTCTCCTTTCTATCTGCAATATTTTCCCCCTTCCTTTTGACCTAATTAAATCACCACATCCTCCCTTATCAATACAAGATCTTGAAGTACAATGTACCTTTCCTTTCCTACATGTATCACAATTGCAGTTTTACCTTGATTTGTATGAGTTTCATTAACTTCTGTTTCTCCAACGTGACTCTTTAGAAGGGAGTTTGTACCGCTGTCACTACAGTGACAATCAAATATTTATTAAGTAAATGTTACTATTAGATAACCTCATGTAGTTGAGTTTTTGTGATATATGAAGGCTTTACATTTCTCCTAGTCCCATGTGATTTGATCCAAAATTTAGAGCATCCTTTAACATGCACATAATATACATACAATGTGGAGAGAACCATACTATGAACCCCCAGGTAACATCACCTAACTATAGAAATCAGTAATTTACTGATACCACTCGTTTTATAGACACCCTAGCCCCTGCCTTTACGCCTTGTGTTATTGAGGTAAATCCCAGATATCACTTCATATTATACATTTTAATACATGTTTCTAAAAGACAAGAACTCTAATTTTTATAAATGTAGCACTGTTTACATATAAGTGACCATTATCATAACTGAAACAAGAATCATTATTTATCTATCCAGTGTTCAAATTTCTTCAACTGGCTGAAGATTTAAAAAAAAAAACAAAACACTTGAAGAAACTGAGTTATTATTCTTAGGGTCTCTCACACCATGAATCTGGTTGACTTAAACCCCTGTGGTGTTGTTTAACAGAATTTTGTTCCATATTTCCTAAAAACCTGGAGTTGGATCTAGAAATTCGATTTGATTCAGCTTCAATTTTGTTAGAAAGAATACTCTGTTGGTGGTGTCTTAACATCTTCTAAGTACATAATACCTGCTTGTATATCTTTATGGGATGTTAGCAGCTATCAATGATTATTTTCTGATAATAATGATACTCTAATCATCTTTTTTCCATTTATTAGTTGGAATTCTTCCTCAGGGAAAAACTTTCTGGTTAATCGAAGCTTATATGTGAAGAACAGGTTATATTTTAGAGATAAGGAAGCTAAAGCTCAGAATTTCTGACCTGAACAAAGTTACACAGCTGGTTAATGGCAAAGCCAAAATCAGGCTTCAGGTCTTCTGACTGAGTCAAATGCTCTTTTCAGTATACCATTTGATTGGTCAGATTGGATAACAGGAAAAAAAAATGTGAAGCTGGCTCAGTGTAAATATGTACATGCTTAGAATTTAAATCTAGTTTTAAACATTCAATTCCTTTCTTTTCTATTATTTAAATTATTGAGAAATCACAATATGAAAAAGTTCAATTGTTTTCACCTCTGCCTAATATATTCTTTTTCTCTACATTTTAATCTTAGGAAGTAAATACTTTTCTAATGGAAAATTACTACCTTATTGCATATAAAACTCTCCATCAAACCAAGATTCTGTAAACATTACTTATAGGTAGGAGACTAAAAGGATAATTATACTAAAGGATCCACCCTAAATATATTGAACATTTTATAAACACATTTAATTAACATATGATTTCCAATAGGAAAGACTGAAGCTAAGGTCAAATTCAAGTTTAAAAAGTACTGAGTACCGGGACTTCCCTGGTGGCGTAGTGGTTAAAAATCCGCCTGCCAATGTAGGGGATACGGGTTTGATCCCTGGTCCAGGAAGGTCTCATATGCCGCGGAGCAACTAAGCCCGTGCACCACAACTACTGAGCCTGTGCTCTAGAACCCTCGAGACACAACTACTGAGCTTGCGTGCTGCAACTACTGAAGCCCTCGCACCTAGAGCCCATGCTCCCCAATAAGAGACCCACTGCAATGAGAAGCCGGCGCACCACAACAAAGAGTAGCCCCTGCTCGTTGCAACTAGAGAAAGCCTGCACACAGCAACCAAGACCCAATGCAGACAAAAAAAATAGCTCAATTAATTTTTTTTTAAAGTGTAAAAAAAAAAATTGTCAAGGAAAAAAAATTGTAAAAAAAAACTGAAAAAAATAAATAAATAAAAGCACCACTATGGATCAGGTACTGGTGCTAGAGTCAGAGGATATGAAATCAAAGTCAAAAACATGTACTTCTAACCTCTGGGACTAAGCTCATTTAGGCTATACTCCTTATCAAAGAAAGTTAAGTCTCAGTGGCCTCCTACACAATTATTCAATATTTTTTATGAAAATAAGACTTCAAAGAGTCTTTCTAAACATAATACAAAGATCTAATCTCAAAAAAATTATTCTAAAGTTTCTTAAATTACTGAGGACAAAAATTATATTGATAGATACTAACTCTGGTTTTATGAATTCTCAATGGTAAGATCATTTTATTTCAATAATATTTCAATAATACAGCACTTACAGTACTCCAAAATACTTTTAGAGATAAAACCTAGATCTCAAATTACTTGTTTGAAATGAAAAAGTGTCCAAATCTATCCTAAGTCTCTCTTTCCTAAGTTTGGGAGATTGCTCCTAGGAAAAGGAGACATGTACCTTTCCATGACAGCCAGGCACTCCTTTCTCCAGGTAAATCGACTCCCTCGTCGCAGTCGGAAGGTGCCAGATGTAGCTGAGACTGGGGGAGGCGTTTGTCTCCATTCCGGGTCCTCTATTGGAATGGGCGCGGGTCTCATACTTAGCGTAGCCCCTGAAATAAATGAGACTTTTGGCAAATATCTTGCAATTTACTAAAACCAATATGACAAATATATCATGAAATCAACAATAAACTTTTGCCCGTTCACTGGAAATTGCAGGCCCAATACATTTGGTATTTATATTTTTAAAAAGTTATATGACCAAAATAAAAATCCAAGGAGACAAAAACTCTTCCTTAAAAAGTCCATCTATTTTACTTTACTTTGCTTTACTTTGCTTTACTTTACTTTACTTATTTTATTTTATTTTGCCATGCTGTGTGGCTTGCAGGATCCTAGTTCCCCGACCAGGGATTGAACCTATGCTCTCAGCAGTGAAAGTGCAGTGTCCTAACCACTGTACCGCCAGGGAACTCCCCCATTATTAATTATTTCAAATGCCATTTTTTTTCAGTTAGTCATTTGTCTTTTATCTTTGTTTATGTCAATTTTTGAAACAAAGCTCAAAATCTATCTCTTCAAGGGAATAAGGACATATGGTCTTTGGCCCAGTGACAACTCTTAATCAGAGTATCTTCCCCTGAAAAATTTCTCTTGAAATTCCTATTTGACAGTTTTAATCTTTCTGAACAATATATCCTACATGTTCAGAACCTTTCATTACCATTCAAAAGATTTCTTGTTGTTGAGAAAATGGGAGCCCTTTAATCAATGTATGCATGTAGGAGATGAATTTAAAATAACACTAATTGTTGCAAGCTCTTTTTAAAAAAAAGTCAAATATAGCATCAAAATAAGAGATATTTGATATGTTTTAGTCTATTAACTAATTCAGATCTCCAGAAGTCTACTACCTGTTAATGCTATACTATTTTTTTACCTCTTGAATATAATAAAACCAATGGAAAAAAATGTACAATTGAGATATTTTACTAAACCAGACTAGACTTTTCTCAACCTGAACTGGTGATAATGCATGTATGCATATATTTCTTTCTTCATAACAGGAATTATACTCTATTTATTGTACCTTGCAATTAATACCAAGGGTAGTGTTTCTACTTTACTACACATAGGTTTGTTTCTTTATGTCCCCTTAATGGCTACATCTTTATATGCACTGTCTCATACAGATGTCCAGTATTTCAACCAATCCCGATTTTCCTTTCCAAACCTGTTGTCCTGCATTCTTTCCCATCCAAGTAAATGGCATCCCTATTCTTTAAATTGCTCAGCTCAAAAATCTCAGAATCACCTTTGACTCTGCTATTTTTTCCCACCTACTATATATCTAATCCACAGGCAAATCCTGTCAATTTTATCTTCAAAATATATCCAGAATCAGACGAATTTATATTACCTTCACTGCTACCACTTTAGAGTAAGCCAGCATCATCTCTCCTAAGCATAATTCCCTGGGATAAGTTCCAAGGATGGCCCTTCACAATAAGTCACACCTCCTGGTAATCATGCCCCTGAATCTGGGCTGGTCCTGTGACACCTTTTGACAACATGGACATAGTTTGAGGCTAGGTCATAAGAAGCTTTGCAACTTCTGAATAGATCTCCTGGAATGCTGGTTCTGGGGGAAGCCAGCTGCCATATAAGAAGTTTGACTACCCCGAGACCACGATGTTGTAAGGAAGCCAAAGCTAGCCACGTGGAGTGAAAGATGCCCAGTCTGCCTCCCGGGGCTCCTGTGAAACCCACCCAGGCGCCAGACATTTGAGGAAAAAAGCCAGTTTGGACATTCTAGCTGCAGCAGACACCATGTGGAGAACTGTAGAACCCAGCTGACAGAAATAAGGCCCTAGACATACAGCCCTAATATAGTTATGTGGTAGCCAGCTTCCAAGGTGGCTCCTAAGGATTGCCAACTCCTGGTATTCACCTCGTTGTACCAGGATTAGTTTATGTGACCAATAACATATGGTAGAAGTAATGATATGTCACTTTCAGGGATTAGACTGTAGAATACACTGTGGTGTCTGTGTTATTGCTCTGGCTCTTAGATCACTTGCTCAGGGGAAAACTAGCTGCCATGTAGTAAGAACACTCAGCAAGCCAGTGGCCAGGCCCATGTGGAGGACCTGCTATCTCTGGCCAACAGGCAATAAGGAACTGGGGCCTGCCAAGACTCATGGGAGTGACCTGAGAAGGAGACTGTCCTGCCCTGGTGACCGCAGACCTGGCTGACAGCTCGACTACAATGTCATGTGAACTCTGAGCCAGAACCTCTTTAGCTAAGCTGCTCCTGAATTCCTGACCCACAGAAATTGTGAGATAATAAATGTTTGTTGTTTTCAGCTGCTAACCTGTGGGGTAATTTGTTACACAATAATATAGAACTAATATAAGGCATCACAACCACCTCCAGTTGTTTATTTCCCCAATTCCCTGACACACTGAGTATTATTAGTATAAGTGTTATTAATTATTCACATTTATAAATTTGGCAGGCAAAAATTTCTCTTTAATATATAAAGATTTCACTATTTGTAAGAATGAGCATCTTTTCCTGTTTCTGACAATTACTTCTCTTGTGATTTATATCTTTTGTCCTTTTTCCTTTTGAGTTATTCCTCTTATTGGTGTGTAGATACCATACCAATTGCTAGTCATACAGACTGCAACTATTTTTCTCCAGCTTGTCATTCATCTTTTTATTTATGATGTGTTTCGAGATCTTAATTTTTGTACAGTTAAATCTGTTAATCTGTTCTTTTATGGCCAGTGCATTTTATATAACTCAGAATATTTTTATAGTTTTCACTTTTGTTTGAACTCTTAATAGATATATGATCTCCTGTCATGTGTGATGTAAAGTAAATATTTGACTTCTTCCTCAAATGGGCAAGTGTGTCACCAACACATTAGAGACCTACTGGTTTCAAAGGTGTGGCACATTCTGGCCTTCTGTCACAATGACACACAGCCACACTCATTAATTTACATATTGCCTCTTTTTGGTACTATAATGCAGAGTTGCATAGCTGTGACAGAGACCACACAGCTTGCAAAGCTTAAAATATTTACTATCTGGCCCTATTTATAGGAAGAGTTTGCTAACCCCTGATTTTAAAGATTCCTGGCCTATACACTATGAAACTCTAAACTGAAAACTTTCTTTAGGTAGTTCAAGAAAGAGGGTTCCATTCTGCCAAAATAACTTGGCAATTAGGTCTGGGCCCAATTCAAAGTTAACAAAGTTTAGGCGTAAGAAGGAACTATGGGTCTAGAGGGTTTCAAACTCCTTGTTTTGGTACTTTTCGGAATGCAAGCAGGATTGACAGTATCATGAGGGCTCTAGAATCTACCTAAGCTAGATTATATAAACTTTATTCTACAGCCATGATAAAAGGTCCAAAACGGAGCCAAACTTGCTACCATGGCTAATAAAGACAGAGGTAGAAAAGACCTGGTTAAGGCAGCCAGGTCCTCTCATCCAAGGTCTGGCTCTGGTAAAAGGATAGAGAGTTTCAGGGCTTCATTGGGTGGAGGATGAGAAATAGGTCAGTGCGTTGCTACTAATAGGCCATATCTTTAACTATGGCATGCTTTCTTAGAGTGATAAATGGGCACAAATAAAACAAAGAATACAAAGAATCTTAAATGAGTCATGAGGTTGAAGGAAATAAGCCAACTGATAATAATGGTTCTTCCCTAGTATTAGGGTTTATTGGTAATATAACTATGTTTCTTTACAATATCCTGTATTGTCCAGGTTTTCTATAAAAAGTCAACTTAGATGAAATAAAATTGGTCAGGAAGTCAAAGAAAGGGGGAGAGAGGGAAGGAGGGAAAAAGAGAGAAGTAAGTAATGGCCTGGTTACTTTAAAAGAAATCAAGGCAATTTATGCACAGAAGGTGAAAACTCTGAATAATTTCAAGCTTGTAAACATACTTAATTTGAAACATAATATTATCATATTTCTTTTGAGGTTTTTGTCTTGTTCCTTTTTCTTTTTCAATGTAGTAGTATTTAAAATTAGCAGAAGAGGGAATTAATTCCCTGGTGGTCCAGTGGTTAGGACTCTGCGTTTTCACTGCCGAGGGCGTGGGTTCGATCCCTGGTTGGGGATCAAAGATCCCGCAAGCCGCGTGGCAAAAAAAAAAAAAAAAAAAAAAAAAAAAAAGCACAAGAAAAATTCTGGAAACACTACAACAAACAGATTTGTTCTAGAAACCTGTTCCTCTTGCTTTGGTTGAAACAGATGGAGAGCAATGAATAACCCAGAAATGGGTTCACGATTATGCAGGAACAATGTATGTAAGAATTTAAATCCCTCCGAAGTAAAATACAGGAATTCTGGATTGACTAAAGAACCCACTATTTTCTTCCCTATAGGAAACGTGTTACCTGTGTTCTCTACAGAAACGTTTTTTCCTCCACATTATATCTGGGCCCCCATTAAGAGAAAATTTTGCAGATTTATCTAGCAGATCTAAACCCAGAGAAAACAAAACTCTTCCTAATTTGCTGATAGATTTTTTAACATTTTGGTAACTGTTCTCTTTGCATCTATAATCATTTTCTTGCTTATCAGGGTTACTTTTGGGTGAGCCTTTGCCAATCAGCTAATGAAAGAATGACTACAAGCATGTTATTACTACTCCATTCATAGACACTAGCTTCTCCAAAAGTAATTTTTCATCTTCCCCGTCATACACATGATTTCCCTGAGGCTCTACTCTCTGCAACAGTGAAGGGAGGAGGCATACTCTGCTCTCCAAATTTACTTCATGTGCAAACTTTATTTAATTGTTTAATTTAGAAATATGCAGAATCACCGCCATGAGCCAAGAGGAACTCATCAAACCCTGTCTGCTATAGTAATGTTTAAATTAGACAAGAGAGAGGACTATTGAGCTTAATTTGATTAAATAAAGGGGCTCTTGATGTCAACCATGCTCACTGCTTTTTAAAAATAGGCACTTTCTTGTAAATGTTTTCATAAGAAACAAGATAAAATGTATTTGATCAGTTTCCATCAGCCTATTTGATTCATAAGCCTTGGCAGGCTTTAGGTTATGCTGGGAAATTCTGGTGATTGGTCTGTTTAGCAGAGAACTACACTGTATCTATAGGATTATCAGTAAAAATAACCTAAATATGCACTCTATTATTTTTCTTGCTGAGTCCACTGAAAGAGAGACTAAAAAAACCTATTCAAATGGATCCAGAGTGAAGAGGTTGAAAAAGAGAAGAACGTCAATCAACATATACAGAGAGAAATGCTCTGAGCCCAGGAATAAAGGCACAGAATATGTACAAATACTTTTTGTTTGTTGTCTAAATGCTTAAATTTAGAGGGAAAAAAAAGTACTTTTTCATCATGTGAGTTTCCTTAATTTTGCATTTTTTCTCAGAATATATGCAAAGGGATGGTACCATTTACATTTCTTCCAATGAGCTATCTGTCCTGGACAGAGAATAAATATGAACTAAAAGAACTATCAATAAATATCACTGACATCTTATTTCTCTACCTCACTGCCTCTCAAAAGCAGGTCTGAACTATGTAAACCTAGGTTCTTCAGTTGTTTTATATCTTAAAAGCTATTAACAAGGTAGATTAATTTCTTTTTTGCCTCTCTCCCTCTTTGCCTCCCTCCCTCTCTTATTTTCACTATACTTTATATGTATTTTTGGAATATACAACACAAGTGCACGGAATAAAATTTAGAAAGACACTAAAACGTTACATAGTTAATAACAGTATCCCTGCCACTCCCATCCTCCCCTTCTCTCAGTTCCCCGCTACAGAGCTATTCTTATCAGTTCCTAATATACCCTTCCAGAGATGTTCCATGTTTATATAATCATGTGTGTGTGTGTGTGTGTGTGTGTGTGTATGTGTGTGTATTCCCCCTACATAAATGGCAATATACTATACCCATTGTTTTCTACCTTACTTTATTCACTGATGAATTTGATATTCCTACATATAAATTCAATTCATATAATGCCACCTTTTAAAAAAATAGCTATATAGCCTCCACAGTATTCCATTATACAGATATACCATAATTTATTTAACCACTTCTCGACTGAGGGACATTTAGTTGGATTCCAATCACCTCTGAAATGACTTGCAAAGAAAATTCTGATGTATTATATAAAAGTGAATACTGACTAGACAGTGGATAAGGTATTCTTAGATGCTAATGTAATGTTAGTTCATCTTATCACACAATATTAATTTGGAACTATCATCATATAATAATTCCAAAGTGTCCATGAAATAAGAATAAATTCTTTAGCTAAAACCAAAGGTTATTTTAAACTCAATAAAATAAAACTGCATTTATCCAGAAAAAATTCTATACCATATTAGCTCTTTTAATAAAGGTTAAAGTGAAAAGAAAAACTTAAAAAAAATTAAATTTCAACTGGTAATATCCAATTACTGTTGATGCAACAAAAAGGACCAATTTGACAATTACAAACTTATCCCCTTCTTTTCAGCTAACTTTGAATTACATCCTACAGAAAGCTAGAAACTAGACTACAAAGAATTGGACTAGGAAGCTAAAAAGAACTCAGAACTAGAATGGATTTGATTCTCAAATAAAAAATAATTAGTCCTGGGCTTCCCTGGTGGCGCAGTGGTGAGAGTCCGCCTGCCGATGCAGGGGACACGGGTTCGTGCCCCGGTCCGGGAAGATCCCACATGCCGTGGAGCGGCTGGGCCCATGAGCCATGGCCGCTGAGCCTGCGCGTCCGTCCAGAGCCTGTGCTCCGCAACGGGAGAGGCCACAACAGTGAGAGGCCCACGTACCACACACACACACACACACACACACACACACACACACAACACACACACACACACACACACACACACAACACACACACACACACACAAATATATATATATATAAAAGAAGTCCTTTTAAAGGGGGACAGTTGATAATGCAACTTCATAGAAAAGCAAATGCATATAATTAGGGGTACTTACTGTTAAAGGGAGGAGGCACTATATCCTTAAAGAAAAAACACCTGCTAATCAACAACTGGATGAATGCTGTTAGCCCTTTCCCATTTTCCTGTTAAAACTGGATTCCAACAGTAGTATTCCACAGTCGGCAGTGCTGTCAGATCAGCTACAACAATGCCGACATGATAGTCTGCCTTCCTGTTTCTAATTCATGTTCCTGGTATCCCAGTCCCTGTCTGAGATTGAAGTCCAGCCCTGAAATCCAGTGTGGGAATTTAGCTTCACCAGCTATGATTAGATTACATGTCAGGCACTGATCTAAGTGCCAAATCCAAGAGACAAAAATCCCTTCTCTTATGGAGGCTGATTACCTGGTACAGTTGACTTGTGTTTGTCTTTCAAATTCTTCATTGCTCTGCTGTATATATTTTGGAACATCTTAACAATCCCTCTGATATTCCCCCTGGTAGCCAATTGCTGGCATGTGACCAGGTTTATGAAGCCCCTGGGCACAGTTACTTATTTACCTAGCCCAACTCTTGTTATCAATATCATAGCCTAAGCTGCTCTATTAAACAGACCAAGTGCCAAGTTTCTGTTCCTTTCCATCTGATTTGCTCTGCTGTGAGTCACGGGAGAAGTCAGCTCTTTGGGAAGACTGCTTAGAGCTCAGATGGAAGTGTTGCCTCAACGTGAGTCTTTAGACTGCACTGTCCTATATGGTAGCCACTAGCCACATGTGGTTCTTGAGCACTTGAAATATGGCTAATTGCAGATGGCATGTGCTTTAAGTGTAAAATACACATTGTATTTTAAAGAAAAGGAAAAAAAGAGAGAGAGAGAAAAAAGAAAGAAAGAAAGGAAGGACTGAAGGAAGAGAGAGAAGGAAAGCTCTCACTAATTTTTTGAAGTATTGATTAAATGTTGAAGTGATAATACAAGCATAAATATTGATACATTATCAAAATTAATTTTAGCTATTTCTTCTTTTTAAAATGTGGCCACTAATTTAAATTACATATATCATTTGCATTACATTTCTACTAAACTGTGCTGTTTTAGAACATTTAACTAATGGCAGCAACAACAGAGTCATTATTTTGAGAGGTTTGCCTGTATATCTAGATATCGTTAGAAAAATATCTAAAAATGGAAGTTCCTCTTTGTAGAAAAACTGCCAGCTAGTAAATATTCAAGGAATGCTAGATTACATCATCACCATTTTGCAATCCCCCATCAGAATAACTGACTCAGGTGAGCGTCATCAATGGACGCTAAGACCACTGGCAAAGCTTGATGCAGAAAAGGCAAAGTAATGCCCTATAGGTTATTTACAAGCTGCAAAAATAGGATCTGGTGGCCACCACTTTAACAAAGAATCAAACTTAGCAAATGAGTAGTGCTACAACTGGACACTACATGCCTCTTGACATGTGGTAACGTGAGGTAAACATTACCTACAAAGCATTTTGCCCCAATGTTTTACTGTGAAAAATTTCAAACATACAGCAACAATGAAAGAATTTTATAGTGAAAATCTGTACCCATACCATCTAATATTTTACTATACCTAGTTTATCACATATCCATCTCCCTATTCATTTTATCTTGATGTGTTTCAAAGTTAACTGCAGCCATTAGTAAATGTCCTCCCTAAACAATCTATGAAGTACTCTTGCCAAAAAATACTTAACCTGAATCTAATCAAGGCTCTAATCCTAACTTCCAGTGTATGTGAAATACACAGGCTATAGAAGAACAAGTTAGTCGACACTAAGAGGATATAGAAAAGCCCAGAATGTGAGGCATTCTGTAAGGTTAGATGGTTTAAAAAGTTTATGTCATGAAAGAAAAATTTTAAATGACTAGTTTTAAGACTCTAAAGAGACATAACAACAAATTCCAATCTGTCAACCTAAATCACATACTATTTAATGAAAAAAAAAGCTGATAAATCAGGAGTAAGGGATTAACAGATACAAAGTACTATACATAAAATATATAAGCAACAAGGATTTACTGTATAGTACAGGGAACTATATTCAATATCTTATAATAACCTATAATGGAAAATAATATGAAAAAATATATATAATTGAATCAATTTGCTGTACAACTGAAACTAACAATATTGTAAATCAACTATACTTCAATTAAAAAATTAATTCTAAAAAAAGCTACAAAAGACATTCCTGCAACAACTAAAGAAATGTGAATATGGACTGAACATTAGGTGTTATTATGGAATTGTAATTAAGTTTCTTAGATGTGATTGTAGGGGCTGTGGTTATGTAGGCAATTACCCTTTTTTCAGGAGATGAATGCTAAAGAGAGAGAGTATGTGTTTGCATACACATTTTAAAATTTATTCATTTTATAGGGATAAAGCAAATATAGCAAAATGTTAACAATTATTGTATCTACAAAGAGGATAAACAGGTGTTAGCTGTGCTGGTCTTTTAATTTTTCTGTATATCTGAAATATAAAAAATGGGGGGCTGGGTAGATTAAAAAATTCATTGTGAAGAGATTGATATGGTCTGTTCTGTTTTGTCTGCCTGAGCCTTTCAAAGTGATCTTTGAAAAAAAAAAATCTAACCACAGATACACACACACAAATATGTCTCTATAACATTATTTCCACCTCAGAGCCAATGATATTATTAGCTAAAGTCTTCAATACTCGATATTCGAATTGATAATTTAGTCTGTAAGCAAAGGCTTTAATGCTGTAGTACTAAAGAAGATAGTTCAATCACAAGGTTAAACTTGTGACTGATCTCACTGCCACCAGTCTGTGTAATGTGTAGATTGAGAGAGTCAATCACAAACTTCAGATTTTACTTTATATACCACCATTAAAAGCATCCTGCAATAGATCTTGCCTGCTCCTGGCAACTTCTGACACAAAGGTTTTTGTGATCTTTTTTAAGATTTCAGTCTATTTTCCAACCTACTGCTGCCCCCAAAGTCAACAGGGTAGCTTCACCCTAAAGTCCAAAGACACATTCATTACCCAGAATTAGAATTAGAAAGAGAAAATCATTAGCGGAAATCATTGGCTATGGTATAGCATGAACAAAATAAAAGTATTAAATTTATATTACTAACTAAAACAAGATTTACAAACACACATATAAAACTAGGTATGGAATCTTATATGTATCAATACCTACAGTTGAGGGAAAAAAAATTGGCTACTGACAATCATGACCTTTCTTTCAAATTATGGTTAGAAACGTCATATAACCTGGAAAACAAAGAGGCACCTTGGAGGAAGTAGTGAAAATGACTAGATAATATTAGACACTAAGCTAAAAATTGGTACAATCAGGGCTTAGGTTTTACAGTTAAGAGGGTTCTTTGGCATAAAGGAACAACAGTAAAGTATGAAACTACCTTGGGGAAGACAAACCAAGGAACACTATGGAGTGGAATGGAATCCAATTATGGAGTCAATAAAGTAATTAATTATATTTGTCCCATTTCAGATGCAATAAAAGAAAGAAAAAAATATTTACCAGGGTTTGTCTTTTCAAGCTGATACCATCGGTAAAACGCTCTTTTCTTCTGTTCACTCAGGTCTGATCCCTGCTGCAACAGCCAGTGAGAGATCCGGCTCTGACTGATACCTGTGGAGAAAGAGAAACAGCTGCTGTGGATACTGCAATTACAGGGAAGTTAATGAGGGATCTGTTGGTTCTAGGTTACTGGGTACTTCATTCTCTGTTAATTCTACAAGGAAGCTGCAACTTGAGCAAGGCTTTTAACATTGGGCTTCCTTGTAAAACCTGACTGCAAGGATATATTCAGAAATGATCTATAAGAGGTCAAAGCATTTTATTTACCAAGACTTAAAAATGGTCTCTAAATTAATCTCTAAACCAGGTCCATGAATGTGAGATAAATGAAGAGCTATCTAAATAACAGTTGTCAGAAGTTGATTAAGTTTGTGCTCCTTCAACCACCATCACCACCTCCACCCCAATCCTGGTTTAGAACATTAGAACTTTTATCAGATATTTGGAAGAAAAAAAATCAAGCCAGCACATTTTGCTATTCATTATTGATAATGATAAAAAGATTTAGGGGCTGGGAAAGGAGAGGTCATTGAAAATACTCTCTTCAGTGAGATTTCTGGATTATTTGTTAATTCATTTTCAGGCTCATTAGTATAGATAACTAAGAGTTGGAAGATTTTTAGAGTTATGCTACATACAATAGGACCTCTCAAGAAATCTCTAGAGGTAAAAATGTCCTTCTAACAGACTTAAAACACTGAATACAATACAAAGCAGTAGTTTTCAGCTATCACTAACAAGTTCTTGAAAGCAATAAATGAGAAACTGAAAGACCTCCACGTGGAAGGTAAAAAAGCATGTCTAAAACTTACTAGAGTATGAGACTAGCATGCTTCTTCTAGTCATTATAGGCATTCCAAAATGAATAATTCAACATACAACTGGCAAAAGCAAAGAATAATAGGAAATATAAAACTGTCTTATATGCCCATAAGGCACTTTCCAAAAGACCATTCCGCTACCATAGAGGGTTAACAGTATCTAAACTCTCCCAAGGAATTACTTATGGTAACTGGATAGTACTGAATACCACCTGTGCCAGCACCTGTTCAAAGCTGTTAACTCACAACAGGAAGAGTGGTTATCATGAAGTAATCACACCCCCTAACATAAGAAGCAGGAGGTCTGGTTATCACATTTAACTCATTAAAAGCAAGCCCCTAGCTTCTGTACTTTTAAAAACCTACGTTAAAAGAAAATTTGCAGAAATGGCGGAGGGCAGTTTTGTTAAAAGAAAAGTTGGGCTGAGAAGCATGGTTCTCTGATTGGAAACACCTTTCACTTTCAAACAGTGAAATTCAGAGTTTTTCCAAAACCGAAGAGATTATATATTCTCAAATCATTCACAGAGCAGTTTTTCAATGGATTGAAGATCTATGTGATTCAGGTGCTGGCAGCTATCACCGTATGCTTGTTCTACGAGAACGCAAATTATTCAGTATAATTAAATTGGCCATGTTTAGCAATGCTTTCACCAAAAGTCTAGTTTCAGACATTATACTATTTTTCACATGACTTTTTGGGGTTTGTTTGGCGGCTTTGTGGTGGGCAGGCTTCTCATTCCGGTGGCTTCTCTTGTTGCAGAGCACGGGCTCTAGGTGCGCGGGCCTCAGTAGTTGTGGCTCGCGGACCCCAGAGCGCAGGCTCAGTAGTGTGGCGCACGGGCTTAGTTGCTCTGTAGCATGTGGGATCTTCTTGGACCAGGGCTCGAACCCGTGTCCCCTGCATTGGCAGGTGGATTATTAACCAAGTGTGCCACCAGGGAAGCCCTCACATGACTTTTTTTTTTTTTGCGGTACGCAGGCCTCTCGCTGTTGTGGCCTCCCCCGTTGCAGAGCACAGGCTCCGGACGCGCAGGCCCAGCGGCCATGGCTCATGGGCCCAGCTGCTCCGCGGCATGTGGGATCTTCCCGGACCGGGGCACAAACCCGTGTCCCCTGCATCGGCAGGCGGACTCAACCACTGTGCCACCAGGGAAGCCCTCTCACATGACTTTTTAACAAGAGTGAAGAAATCAACCATCTACCACCATGAAATCAAAACTGATTTTCATGTCAACAAAATGAAACCATTTTACGTGGATTCTTACATTGGTATCATACTACTCAAAAACAGAGGGAATTTGGGGAAAATCTGTTAAGAAAAAAACCTGAATATATCGGTTCTGTTACCTACAGTATTAAATCTTCCTCAAACAGTCAGATCACATAGAACAAACCACAGAGTCTACTAGATATTAGAGGTGTCCAGGTTCTGGCTGTGCTATAGTGGGGCAAGAAGGCAAAAGCCCAGCAAAAGGAGAGTAAATTATTGTATATTCATATAATAAGATACTGTGCAGACTAATGTTCTAAAACAGCCATCAAAAACAAACAATAGAAAACCAAAACCAAACAAAAAGCCATCAACTCCAAGTGTTGGCAGGGCAATGAGTATATGAAACTCTCATATTGCTGATGGAAGGGTAAAGTGTCAGGGCCCCTTTGGGAAACAACTGGGCAGTATCTACTAAAGTTGAACATATGCATACCATATGATCTAGCAATTTCTTTTCTTGGCATACAGCCCAGAGAAATGTGTACATACTCAAAAGAATATGTTCAAAAAACTCATATCAAATCAGAAGGCTTATATGAGGATTATCTATCATAGTCCCCAGTTTGAAACAACTCAAATACCCATCAACAGGAAAATGCATAAATTGTGGTATTTATGTATTCTACTATAGACTACTGCAACAAATAGAAAAAGGGTAAACTACTGCTATATGCAGTCACATGGATAAATCTCACAAAAATAATGTTGGCCAAAAATAGTCACACATACAGGTAAAAAAGCCATGCACAATACTGTATGATTCAATTTACATAAAGTTTAAAAACAGACACAATTAGTTATATGTATATGGATGACAATCAGAATAGTGGTTATCTGTCATTAGGAGGGAGGAGGTTAATTACTGGAGGTAGGATGAGAAAGACCCATGTAGTGACCAGCACCGTCCTTTTTTTTTTTAAATTTTTTTTTGCGGTACGCGGGCCTCTCACTGTTGTGGTCTCTCCAGTTGTGGAGCACAGGCTCCGGACGCGCAGGCTCAGCAGCCACGGCTCACGGGCCCAACCGCTCCGCGGCATGTGGGATCTTCCTGGACCAGGGCACGAACCCGTGGCCCCTGCATCCGCAGGCGGATTCCCAATCACTGCGCCACCAGGGAAGCCCCAGCACCGTTCTTGATCTTGATCTGGATGGTGGTTACATGTGTGTCTTCACTTTGTAAAAGTCATTAAATTGGACACTATTCTCTATCTATGTTGTATTTCAGTGAAGTTTTCCCAAAAAAGTTTTAAAAATTCTATGAGGTGTTAAAAAAAAACAAATGGATATGTATCAATATGGAAAGATCCCCATGATATAAATGGAAAAGTATATAGTTTAATGAATACATATATTTTTACATAATCTACATTGTTTTGTACAGTAACAAAAGCTCATATATAGCCAAAGATACACAATATGAATTTAGAGTGGCAGACTCTCCCTCCATTGTACACCTCTATATCGTTTTCTTAATCTGTCTACAAAATTTATTAATGTATTTTATTTTAGCCTTTCCCTGTAAACACTACACATTTTATTGGCTGCTTTATAAACACTGTAATTAAGTTAAGCAAAAAGAAGTTAATTTCAGCCTTCCCTGGCCAATTCCACTCTGGGGTAAGCAGTGTTAACTGTTAATATATGTTGTTCCACAATTTTTCTCTATGTGTAATTATTAATTTAATAACACAAAGGGAGAGAAGGCAATAAAGAATATCCTCCTGTCTAGTCTTTTTTGAGAGGAGGAAACAAACAAGGAACTTCTTCCCTGTAAACTTAATCTCAGTTTTCATAAGAAAACAAAGTAATAAAGCAAGTATTTTTTCCAGAAAAGGCACTATAAAAATTAAATATGTGTAATAATACATTTTACAATGATATTTCTTTGTTAGCAAATTGCTGATAGGTAGGGTTCCTTTAATTTATCCTTCTGGGTCCGGTCCATGTCTTTACAACTTCAATTGAGCTAGGTGTCAAAAGGCCCTGCAGCTTCTCTTTACTGTCAGCTTTGGTACTTCTTCAGAGAAAATTTTCCTAACTCCCTTTACTTCCCACTGCTGAAAACAATGTCATTCTCCACAAGTTTTAGCTCCTCAAAAGCTCTTTTCTACCTTTCACAGGGCAGAAGAAAAGAAAAATTTACATATAACCTTCATACACTGAGAGACTAAAACTAACCCCTGATTAATTTCTTTCCAATAAGAAAGTGATCACATTGTGTTCAAAGGATGAAAAAGCCTTTTTGCCAGTCTCATTCACATTCTTTTCTGAGCTTCAGCTCTATCCTTCCAGTCTCTCAAATGCCATGCTCCCTTCCACCAGAGGGCCCTCCACCACAACCCATTCTTGTCAAAGTCCCTAGTACTACAAATTTAAATGTTTCTTCTTCCTCCAACTTCCTTTGGCATGTGACACTACTGGCTGCTCACATCATCTTAATCCTTGGAATGCTGGATACAACTCTCCAACGCAACTTTTCAGTCAACTTCAGGGATTGCTTTGTTTTCTCCTTACATGTTAGTGCCCCAAGATTCCATGTTTAAGCATCTTCTTTCATTCTACATACTCTTCCTTCGATCACCTCAACTATCAACAATCAGGGTTTAAAATATCTAAACAGCAATGACTTCCAGAACACCAGACTGTTCTTTCAAACCATCTGCTAGACAGCTTCATGAGAATTTCCCACAGGTCTTCAACATAGTAAACTTGATTCATTATCCTCTTCCTTTAAATCTGTTCTTCCTCCTATGTCCCCCATCTCAATTTTATGTTCCATTCTACTCCTTCCCCCAACTCTCATATGCTTACTAAATCCAATCCCTTTCTCTTCCAAAATTTCTCTTCGACTCTCCAATCCTCATTCTAGCAGTTTGGAATCTCAGCCTCTTTTGCCTAGATAACTGAAATAACTTTGATGAAAAGAACAAGTCATCGAAGATCCACAAAGTACAAAATCCTCATGATCAGATCCTTTTTAATTAGAAGATCACTTCACAGATGAAAATGTGAAATGTGCTTCTTCAATTTTCTACTTGAGAGCTGCAGTCATCTCTGCAACTCACCTTCCAGTGTGAGAGATAGGTCTCAAAAATTTTAAGTTATAACACCTGCATCCATTCTCCATAAAAATAACTCACAAATGCAGAGAAAAAAGCCCTTCCTCCATCTCTAACCCTTCTCTCATTCCCTAGAGGTATCCCTGTTTATTTGGTGTGAATCTTTACGATGCATTTAATACACAAACATGTACATATATACATCTAGGTTTGCTGGGTGTTTTTTTTTTTTTTGCGGTACACGGGCCTCTCACGTTACAGAGCACAGGCTCTGGATGCGCAGGCTCAGCGGCCATGGCTCACGGGCCCAGCCGCTCCGCGGCATGAGGGATCCAACTGGACTGGGGCACGAACCCGTGTTCCCTGCATCGGCAGGCGGACTCTCATCCACTGCGCCACCAGGGAAGCCCGTTTTTTTTTTTTTTTTTTTTTTAAACACACATTTGGAGTTATCCTATACATAATAAGTAGCAATGTTTCTCACATAATGCCTTGGAATTTTCTCATGTACCACATTGTGAACCTTCATCATTCTAATGGCTACACGGTATTTTATATCAGAAATATACCATTGGGCTTTCCTGGTGGCGCAGTGGTTGAGAATCTGCCTGGGGACATGGGTTCGAGCCCTGGTCTGAGAAGATCCCACATGCCGCGGAGCAACTGGGCCCATGAGCCACAGCTACTGAGCCTGTGCGTCTCGAGCCTGTGCTCCGTAACAAGAGAGGCCGCGACAGTGAGAGGCCTGCGCACCGCGATGAAGAGTGGCCCCCAATCGCCAACTAGAGAAAGCCCTCGCACAGAAATGAAGACCTAACACAGCCAAATAAATAAATAAATAAATAAATTTATTTAAAAATTGTATTGGCTAATTAAAGCAAAACCATAATCCACTTAAACATTTACCTGTTATTAGACATTTCAACTGTTGCTAACATTTTACTATTATAAATGATGCAATGAACACTATACTTATCTTTGTGTATATAAGTAAATATCTTAGGGCCAATTCACAGGAATGGTCTTTGATTCGTAGCATACGAGTGGCATTTAAGTTTGTGACAGATACTACCAAATTGTCCCCTAAAGAAGACTGTACCCAATTTTATATCCTAACCAACAGTGATGAGAATTTTTCCTTACATCCTCACCATTGCTGCTTATAAAATTTATTTTTAAAGTCTGACTTTCTTTTTGTAAACATTAACACATGCTCATTATAAAAAGAATTTTATGCAATTCAGAGGAAAGTAGAAAAATTAAGAGGAAAGCTAATAAAAAAATGCATCTAAATTCTTACCACTTATAAATAACTACACTTATTATAAGATCGCTCCAAGCATGTGGACACAGAATAGGCAGAAATAATTACTAAAATGAGATAATACTACATGCTGAGTTTTAAAATGTAAAAACACCAAATTTAGTTTGATTTGATTTTAACACAAGAAGAAAAATCTAAATAAACTAGAGAGAAAGATCTACTCAAATTTAGTAAATGCTTCTATAGGGGAAATGAGGTTCCTAAGAGTGCAATAAAGCAGGAAAAAAGGATCATACCAAAACATTGGGAGGTTGGAAGCACTGTTTTCTAATTTGTGAGTAGTATCTAATGGCTCCTGGCTAAAAAAGCTAAGGAAATTAGCAGACTGTGATAGCTAGTCTCCAGGATGATTCCTAATGATCCTCTTGGTCTTCCTAACTTTGTGTAATCCCCTCCAACACTGCTTCAGGGTTGGTCTGTGCAAACAACAGAATACAGCAGAATATGGTGACTTCTAAGGATAGGTCATGAAAAGTTTCTGCTTTGCTCTCTCTTAATAGTTAGTTCTGAGGAAAGCTACCTGCCATGTTGTGAGACCACTCAATTAGACCTATGGAGAAATCCATGTGGCAAAGAACTGAAGCATTCTACTAACAGCTATGCAAATGAGGCATCTTGGAAGTGAGTCCCCTAGCCTTAGTTAAGCCTGCTGATGACTGTAGCCTCCTGAGACACCCTGAATCAGAATGACCTGTCTAAGCTGCTTCTAGATTACTGACCTATAAAAAGTAAGTGAGAAAATAAAAATTTAGGTTGTTTCAAGTTGCTACGGTCAATGTAATCTCTTATGCAGTAACAGATGACTAATACACATACATAGACTATACTTTCCCCATTTCCCTTCCCAGCCTGTACACCCAACTCCTGATATTTGGAAGATATTTTTGTATAGTCAACATTTACATTCTGTCCTGGACTCATAATTCCCATAGTTGTTTACTCATAGTTGTAGATTTAAATGAACTCAGGATTTACCATACAGTTTCTCAGTTTTTCCATTCCTAAGCTCTGTATTTTTGTTTTCGTTTTTAACTGAGGCATATTTTACATACAGTGAGTGCACTGCTCTTAAGTGTATAGTTCAATGAGTTTTGACATATGTATACAAATATGACCATCACTCAAATCAAGATATAGATTATTTCCATGCTCCCTAAAAGATTCCCCTTGTCCTCTTTTCACTTAGTGCTTAAATTTTATATTTTAAACTTAATTTTTGGTTAGTAAAATTTCTTCATCAAGCAATGTTTACCACTATAGGTTTATTGGTGCTGCATTCCCCCAGTGCTTGTCTTCCCTGTTTATACTTTAAGGACAACACTACAGGGGAATTTTGGGGGGGCTTAGACTTTCCTTTAAAATCTGTTAAATTGGCGTGATGTCAGTGGGAGGCAGAGTAAGGCCTTCTGAAAAGTTAGTCCCCCCAAAACGCAATGATAGCAAAAGCTGCTCTACCATAAAAGCACTGGCAAAAGTCAAAATCAACTTTTTCAGAACTCTGGAAATTAACCAAAGTTGTGCAACAATCCAAAGAGTATTTATTTTTAAAAAAATGTAAATTTTAGTAAGACCAGCTATATGACATTTTAACTTGAACTATACTCATTCCCATCATCCCAGCATTGCAGTAGACTATATTCTTGCAACCACAGTGAAAACCAAGAATGGTCTATTAGCCACTGGAGAGGGGAAGACAGGTTTGGAGTTCCCCCAAAACACCATTCTAAGAGAACTGTCATTATTTGACCTGTTTGGCAACCCCCTGGAAACTCCCATTTGCAAAGCTCATTCTTATTTGACCTAATCCAGACCTCATTCAGTGTGAATAGCCTTTTCCCTCAGAGGGGAGAAGGAAGGGAAGTGGTTTGCAGAAAACAATCAGTGGCAATCATTTAATATTGCAGGTGCCTGAGCTGATGATGATAACAGTTGGGGCAAACAAGGAACTGAACAAAATATTTAAAAAGCTGAGGAATTCTTAAGATGTTTATGAGGGTCTTTGAAAAGCTCTGATATAATTCTGGGAATTTAGAAGGCCAGGTGCATGCACAGGGCTGTGCACATGCCTAGGTCTATGTGCATGACCAGGGCAATGTGCATCACAGGAAAGAACTATGAAGGCCCTAAGCTCTCACCTCTGGCTGACTTTGAGACATGGTGCAAAGAGAAAGTGAAGGGTAAGGTAGAATTATAAACTGCCTGCCTGGGCATTAAAGGCATGCCTCAACATATGTACAGAGCTCCTCAGCAAAGCTGGGAAATTTATTTGTTCCAGGCATTTAAGGAAATCTCTGTCCAATAATTAGCTGACTACTAAGCTAACAAGGAAGAGACTTCAGTAGCCACACACCACAAAGAATACTGATTTTACAGGATTAGTCCAGGAAAGTAACTAAACAAAAAGCAACAAAAACAAACAGCAACAACAACAACTCAAGGGGTGGAGAGGAACCTGATTTCAAGAGCTTCCACATTATTTTATTTAAACTGTCTAGTTTAAAACAAAACAAAACAAAACTTATGAACCATGAAAGGAAACAGTAAAGCATGACATGCATAGTAAAAGAAGCAGTCAATAAGAAATGTCTTTGAAGAAACCCAGATGTTAGACTTACTAGACAAAGATTTAAATCAGCTATTTTTAAAAACGAAAGAAAAAATGTCTACAGAAAAGAAAATATGAGAAAATGCATCATTAAACAGAATATCAATAAAGAGGCAGGAATTACAAAAAGAATCAAATAGAAATTCTGGAGCTAAAAAGTACAATAAGTAAAATGAAAAATTTACTAAAGAAGCTCAATATCAGATGTTAACTGGCAAAAGAAATAGTCAGTAAACATGAAGACGAGTTGATTGAGATGATCTTTTATGAGAAAAAGAGAAAAAATGAAGAAAATAGAGCAGAATCTCAAAAACCTGTGGACACTGCCATGTATACCAACATACACATAATGGGATTCCCAGGAGGAAAAGAGAAAAAGAAAAGAAAGAATACTTTGAAGAATAATGGCCATACAATTGCCAAACTTGATGAAAAACACTAATCTACACATCCAAGAAGCTCAATAATCTGCAAGTAGGGTAAACTCAGAGAGATCCACAGCTAGAAACATCATGACTTGGTCTTTTGGGTTTTGTTTCTGGTTTTTGTGGCCATGTTGCATGGTTTGTGGGATCTTAGTTCCCCGACCAGGGACTGAACCCATGGCCCCTGCGGTGGAAGTGTGGAATCCTAACCACTGGACCACCAGGGAACTCCCTATTATAAATTGTTGAAAACCAAAGTCAAAGAAAATTTGAAAGCAGCAAGAAAAAAGTGACTTCTTATGCACAAGGGATGCTCAATAAGATTAATAGCTGCAGATGGTAACTAGACTTATTTTGGTAATCATTTTGCAATGTATACAAATGTTGAATCATTATGTTGTAAATCAGAAATTAATATACTGTATGTCAACTATACTTCAAAAAAAAAGATTAATAGCTGATTTCTCATCAGAAACCATGAAGTCATAAGGCAGTAGGATGATATATTCAAAGTGCTGAGGAAAAAAAAAAGACCAACAAACAAGAACTCTATATCAAACAAAACTATCCTTCCAAAGCAAAGGAAACATTAAGACACAGCCAAATGAACAAAACCAGAGAGAATCTGATGTCAGAAGACCTGCTGTACAAGAAATACTAAAGAGTGTTCTTTGGGCAGAAATGAAAGGACACTAAACAGTAATTCAAATACACTTGAAGAAATAGTGACAGTAAAAGTAACTATATATGTAAATATAAAAGACAGTATAAATGTATTTTTTCTTTATAACTTAGTTTTTCCCTATTTGAATTAAAAGAAAACTGGATAATGCAATAATTATAAATCTAAGTTGATGGGCACACAATGTATAAGCATGTAAATTGAATGGCAACACTGGCACAAAGGAGGGGGTAGGGAATGAAGCTCTAAAGGAGTAAAGTTTTCCTATACTATTGAAATGAAGTTGGTATTAATCTGAACTAGATTATTATAAACTAGGATATTTATGGTAATCTCCAGGGCAACCACTAAGACAATAAATTTTAAAAAAAACAAAAGAAACGACAAGGGATTTAAACCATACACTAGAAAATATGTATTTAACACAAAAGAAGGAAGTAACTGAGCAACAGGAAAACAATATAGACACAAGACGTACAAAACAAGTGACACAATGGCAGATGTAAATCTAACCTGATCATATTTACATTAAATTTAAATGGATTATACACTCCAATAAGAAGACGAGATTGGCAGAATGGATAAAAAAACACAATCAGGGCTTCCCTGGTGGCACAGTGGTTGAGAGTCTGCCTGCCGATGCAAGGGACGCGGGTTCGTGCCCTGGTCCAGGAAGATCCCACATGCCACGGAGCGGCTGGGCCCGTGAGCCATGGCCGCTGAGCCTGCGTGTCCAGAGCCTGTGCTCTGCAACGGGAGAGGCCACAACAGTAAGAGGTCCACGTACCACACACACACACACAAAAACAACACGATCACACTGTATGCTGTTTACAAGAGATACATTTTAGATTCAAAGACATGAATAGACTGAAAGTAAAAGAATGCACAAAGATACACCATGTAAAGAGTAACTAAATGAAAACTGAAGTAGCTATATTAATGTTAGACAAAATAGACTTAAAGACAAAATTTGTTACAAGAGACATAATAAGGACATTTTGTAATGATAAAAGGGTTAATTCATGAGGAGGACATAATTAAAAATATATATGCACCAATCAACAGAGCCCCAAATATATGAGGCAAAAACAGAAAGAACTGAAGGGAGAAAAAGACAATTCAACAATAATATTGGGAGATATCAATATCCCATTTTCAATAATAGAACAACTGTACAGAAGATCAACAAGAAATAGAAGATTTGAACAACAATATAAACCCACTAGACCTATCACACATCTATAGAACATTCCACTCAACAATAGCAGAATACACATTCACATACACAAGTGCATGTGAAACATTCTCCAGAGCAGACCATGTTAGGAAATAAAACAAGTCTCCACAATTTTTAAATCAAACAAAATATGTTCTCCAAACACAATGGAATGAAATTAGAAATCAATAATAAAAAAAATTGAGAAATTAACAAATATATGGAAATTAAACCACACAGTCCTAACCAATGAGTCAAATAAAAATATCACAAGGGAATTAGAAACTGCTTTGAGATGATTACACACACACACACACACACACACACACACACACACACACACACACACACACCACAAACCAAACTGTATGAGATGAAGCTAAAGAAGTGCTTAGAGGGAAATTTATTGTTATAAATGCCGGTTTAAAAAGAAAAAGATCTGAAATCAATAA
Organism: Kogia breviceps; assembly: GCF_026419965.1. NCBI lineage: Eukaryota > Metazoa > Chordata > Mammalia > Artiodactyla > Physeteridae > Kogia > Kogia breviceps. The sequence goes on along the minus strand of NC_081317.1, from coordinate 109,148,325 downwards.
TCTAAGCTTTCACCTTAAAAAATTAGAAAAAGAAGAGCAAACTAAATCCAAGACAAGCAGAAGGAAGAAAATAATGTAGAGGAGAAAGAAATGACACAGAAAATAGAAACAGGGTAGTAGAGAAAACCAATGAAATGAAAAACTGGTTCTATGAAGACCTCAATGAAATTGAGAAACTTTTAGGTAGATTTACAAAGCAAAATGAGAGAAGACTCAAATGACTAAAATCAGGAATGAGAGAAAAGGCATTATTACTGACCATTACAGAAATAAAAAGGATAATAAAGGAATTCTAAGAACAACTGTATGCCAACAAATTATATAACGCAGATGAAACAGATAACTTCCTAGAACAACCTGATTCAAAAAACAGAAAATCGGAATAGATGTATAGCAAGTGAAGATACTGAATCAGTAGTCAAAAATCTTCCCACAAAGAAAGGTCAGATGGTTTCACTGGTAAATTCGACCAAGTGTTTCAAAAATAATTCACACACACACACACACACACACACACACACACACACACACACACACAAATACCAATCCTTCACAAACTTCCAAAAAAATAGAAAAGGAGGAAACACTTCCCAACTCATTCTATGAGGCCAATATTACCCTGATACCAAAACCAGATGAAGACACTGCAAGAAAACGACAGATCAATGTCCCCAGTGAATATGGATATACAAATTTTCAACAAAACATTAGGAAACTGAATCCAACAACATAAAAAGGATTATACACCATGACCAGGTGGGATTTATCTCAGGAAAGCAAAGTTCATTCAACATATGAAAATCAGTCAATGCAGTATAACATATTAACAAATGACAAAACCCATGAAATTATTTTAATAGACACAGAAAAAGCATTTAACAAAATCCAACATCTTTTCATGATATAGAACACTCAATAAGCTAGCAATAGATGTAAACTTCTTACGTTAATAGAGTACATCCATGAAACACCCACAGCTTATATCATACTTAGTGGTAAAAGACAGATAGCTTCACCACTAAGATCAGGAACAACACAAGGATGTTGACCCTTACTAGTTCTATTCAACATAGTAGAGGAGATGCTAGCCAGGGAAATTAGGCAGGATAAAGAAATTAAAAGGCATCCCGATAGAGCAGGGAAAAGTAAAATTACCTCTGTTTACAGATGATATGATCTTGTATATAGAACTCTGAAGAAATATACAAGAGTGCATGCACACAAAAAACTATTAGAATTAATGAAGATGTATACCAAGGCTGCAGGATACAAGATCAACATACCGAATTAAATATTATTTCTATCCACTAGCAATGAACAATCCAAAAATGAAATTCAGAAAGCAATTCTACTAACAATAGCCTCAAAAACAATAAAATATTTAGGAAGAAATCTAACAAAAGTAGCGCAAGACTTGCAAAGTGAAAATTACAAAACACTGTTGAAAGAAACTGAAGAACACCTAAACAGAAGAACATCTCATTTTCACGGATTTGAAGACTTCATATTGTTAAAATGACAATACTTCCCAAATTGATTTACAGATTTCCTCTAACTCCTACTAAAATTCCAGTTGGCTTTTCTACAGAAATCCTAAAATTCCTATGGAAATTCCAGAATAGCCAAAACAACTTTTAAAAAGAAGAACAAAGTTGAAGAATTCACACATCCCAATTTCAAACGTACTGTCAAACTACAGTAGTCAAGCCTGTGTGATACTGGCATAAGGACAGACATATAAGTCAATGAGAGTCAGGTAATAAACCCATACCTTTATGGTCAATTGATTTTTGATGATGGTGACAAGAAAACTGAATGGGAAAAGAATAGTCTTTTCAACAAATGGTGCTGGAACAACTAGATACACACATGCCAAAAAAAATGATGCTGGACTCCTATCTTATATAGTATATAAAAACCAACTCAAAATGGATCAGACCTAAATATAAGAGCTAAAATTATAAAACTCTTAGAAGAAAACATACATAAGTCTGTGTCACTCTGAATCAGGCAATGGTTTCTTAGCTATGACATCAAAAGCAACAACAAAAAACTGGACTTCATCAAAATTAAAGTCTTGTGTACTTCAAAAGTCAGTAACAAGAATGTAAAAATATTTGCAAACCCTGTATCTGATGAGGGACTTGTATCTAGAATACATAAAGAACTCTTACAATTCAATATAAGGAGACAAAAACTCAATTAAAAAATAGGCAAAGGATTTCACGAGACATTTCTTAAAGAATATGTACAAATGGCCATAAAGCACATGAAAAAAGTGCTCAACTTCATTAGTTGCTAAGTAAATACAAATCAAAATTACAAGATACCGCTTCATAACCACTAGAATGGCTAAAATTAAAAATACAAATAATAATGACTAGTGTCCCCATGAAAATGTAAATCAATTGGATCCCTCATACATTTATGGTGGGCTTGTAAAATGGAAAACTTTTGGCAGTTCTCCAAAACGTTAAACATAGAATTACCAAATGACCCACAATTCCATTCCTAAGTATATTCTAAGAGAATATGTCTACACAAAAACTAGTACACAAATGTTCATAGCAGCATTATGCACCATAGCCAAAAAGTGGAAACAATCCAAATGCCCATCAACTGATGAATAAATAAAATGTGGTATATCCATACAAAAGAAAATCATTCAGCATTAAAAGGAATGAAGTGTTGATATATGTTACAACATGGATGAACCTTGAAAACATGCTAAGTGAAATGAAGGGAGACACAAAGGTTTACATGGTGCATGAGTCTATTTTATGAAATGTCCAGAATTCTGTCTATAGGTAAATCTACAGAGACAGAGAATAAGTTAGTGATTGCTAGGAGCTGGGGGAATGAGGGACTGGGGAATGTTTGCTTATAGATATGGGGTTTCTATGTTGAACTGTTCTATATAGGAATATTCCCATTATTCTTGTTGCCTCACCCTTCTAGAACTGTTACCTTTAACCAAAGATCAGGGATCACCCATTCAAAACTAAGATACTTTCAGGGCAACTTGTTACCTTATCCAGGATGGAGGAGGCATGTGTCAATGCCTATCATTTTCTTTTGTTTTGATTCAGAATTCTTATTTGATTTAGTCTGTGTTTTAAGGTTCTAGTCACCGCTTCACTGAAGATGGAAGTCTTCAAATTTTTGTTTATTTTTATTGTTTATGGTGGGTTACGATGAGACAGAAGTGGAGAAAAGAATTACTCTACTATTTTTAACTAGCAGTATCCCTCAATCTTTTTAAAGTCTGCTGATCTAATGGGTAAAAAAAAACCCTGTTAACTTGTAGTTGATCTTATTTAATTTTCTTTTTGTATGTTTATTGGCCATTTATATTTCATCTTCTATAAATTATATACTGAAAGCTTTGTAATTTTTTCTGTTGGGTTATTTGCTGTTTTCATAATAACTTGCAATTGCTCTTTTGATATTTATAGATACCAATTCTTTGCTCTTCATATTGCAAATATCTTGCAGTGTAAATCTTGTTTACAGTGTCTTATATTGGATATATGCTTAAAATTTTTATACAGTTAAATTCATCTAACTTTATCTTTTGGGTTTTATGTATTACTTAGGAAAAGCTTTCCTACTTCAAAATAATAAAAGTATTCAAAACAGTAATGTAAGGCCTTTTATCCAGCTTAAGTATATATATATATATATATATATATATATATATATATATATATATATATATATATTTTTTTTTTTTTTTTGCTCTTTATTCCATACGGAAACTGATGTCTGTTTCTGGTGTGATGTTGAGACGTATTTTTATTTTTTCATTTTCAAATAGACAACCAATGGAAAAACATCACTTCCTTACAGATCTGAAATAATTCCTTTACTTAAGCTAAATTTCCCAACATACAAGGATATATTAATGAACTCTGTTCTGTACAAGTAATACAGCTATCAATCTGACAATATGATCTTTATTTAATTACTCTAACCATATAGTATATTTTAATATGTGGCAGGGCAAATTTGTTCAAACTCCTTCCTCTGTTCTTTTTAAAGAATGTCTTAGTTATTCTTATGAATTTTTTCTACAGATGAACTTTAGAACTATGTAAAAAACAACAAAATCCTGTTGTGGTTCTGACTGCTGTCAAAGAGCAAACCGGTGATACTTGAGTTGAATCTGGCCAGTACACATTACTGTTGAGTCTGTGACATGGTATATGTTTCAAAACTGGTGCCTAAAAATAAAATCAGTTACCTCCCTCCCACACCTTAAGACCCATTCCCTTCCTCATTCCACCTAACACATATAGAGCTGCATTATTCTTTTAATGACAAACAGTGCTCTATAATATGAATGCACCATAATTTATCCAACTAGTCCCCTACTGATGGACACTTAGGTTATGAATAGCCTTTTGCTATAATATAATATGCTGCAATAAATATTCCTGCACATTCATTATTCTAGACATAAGCAAATATTTCTATAGGATAAATTCTTCGAAGATAAATTACATGGTCAAAGGGGGTGTACATAAACATTAAAAAAAAAAAGAAATGTTACACATAAAAAAGAGTAACTACATTAAAAAATAATATATTATCATCAAGTTGAAGTGTTATCTAAATCTTTATCTAAACAAATTTTATTATTTAATTTATTAAACAAGTATTTAATTAGTGTCTGTGTGTGAGATAAAGGCAAAAAATGGTTTAAAATAGCTACTGAATTGCTAAATGTTAATAGTGGGTTGAAAATTATAGTCTTCAGAAGATGGAATGCACTTTTAAAAAATGGTGATAATTAAAAACAGTGATAATGTAGGCATATAGCAAAACATTGCATTGTACAACCTTAAATATATACAATTTTTATTTCAAAAAATGTTTTAAAATAAAAATAAAAGAAGAAACAGAAAAGGACAACCCTATAAAAAAGTAGGCAACAGATTTAAACAGGCAATTCACACAAAGGACATGTAAATGGCCAATAAATACGAACTGATGTTTAACCTCAACAGTTATCAGGGAAATGCATTTAAAACTGCAATGATGAAAATTTTTAAGAGAGTACATCTTAAAAGTCTTCATCACAAGAAAAACGATTTCTGTAACTATGTATAGTGACAGATGTTAACTAGACTTATTGTGGTGATCATTTTGTAATATATACAAAATTCAAATCATTATGCAGTATGCCTGAAATTAGTATATATCAATTATATCTCAACAAAAAAATAAAACTGCAATGAAATACCATTTTACTTCTATTAGGTTGGCAAAACATGAAAAAGTCTAACACTATATCAATTATTGGCAAAGATGAAGAGCAATGGTTACAGGACAGATGCCTACAACCGGTTTGGAGAAGGATCCAAGCAGGATGTTCATCAATGTTTATACTGTATTTCATCAAATCTACAACAACACTGATTGCAAGATGTGTCATTGTTTTATGTACCAATAAAAATAACAGCAACAACAAAAAAACTGTCGGAGGGAAAAAATCCCAAACCAGTGACAATACTCTTTATATACTGACGTGGGATACTTTACAAGTTAGAAAAGCTTGGTGCAGAATACTGTATATAGCATACCACCTATCTGGCAAAAAAGGAGAAAAGGACTATAGATATATTTGTTTATAAATGCATAAAATATCTCTGCAGAAAGTGATTAACATTAGTCTATTCTAGGAAGGGAACTATGGCTGAGAGACGGAAACAGGAGAGATTTAGTACTGTGTATACCCTCATGGAGCAACAGAAAATCTGTATTTAAAACAAAGGAGAAAAAAGAAACAATTTTCAGAAAATAGGATATTCTAGTTCTTAAAACGTCTAGAAATATTCAAAAGAAATCACATTAAGTATGTTTCTAAAAAACTCTTTGCTATGATTCTCATCATGAATAATGACAGCAACCTTGGGGCAATGTTATATTGGACAAGTACATTAAAATCAATGTGTCCAAAAACCAAGATGTTGTCCATGGATCTGTTTGGGAACAGATTTAGAGATAGGTCAGTCAAAACTTGTAAAACTAACACAAAAAGCAAAATTCCATAGCTTAAGTCAGTAAAAATGATGTTCTTTACTCAGGCATACTAGGGCACAGGGGAAGGGCTATTGTATCTAAAGCAAATTCAATTTAGTTTGTGGTTTGTAATCCTGCTATCCTAGCCAACTGTCAAGAGAAAAATATTTCTGCCGAGGGTAAAATCATGTAGAAAAGTGCTGGCAATCTTTGAAGTATTAGTGGCCCCCAAATCTCTACTATTCTACATTCTATTTTGCTGATTTCAGTACAGGATACAAGTCCTACGGGACTAGATTTAGACAGTAAGTCATTATCAAGTTTAAGATATTCACTACAATAAAAAAAAGCATAGTCTCAAAAAAAAGATATTTAGGGAAGAAATAACACAATTCTATGCCAATTCTTCTAGAAATACAAGAGAACACTTCCCAATTCATCTTATGAGGTCATATTATCATAGTAACAAAACTAGACAAGGACGTTACAAGAATAGAAAAAACAACACAAACCCAGAACAATACCCCTTTATGAACACAGACGCAAGAACTCTTAACAAAATATCAGCAAATTGAATCAAACCATATAAAAGAATAATACATCATAATTCAGTGAAGTTTTTCCCAGAATGCAAGGTTTAACGTTTGAAAATCAATCAGTGTAATTCCTCATATTAATAAGACTAAAAAACAAAAACCACATGGTCAACTCAACAGATGCAGAAAAAGCATTTGACACAGTACAGAATATCCATTCATGAGAAAAATTCTCAGAAACTAGAAATAGACAGGAACTTCCTTTAAAGGTCATCTTGATATGGGACATCCATGAAAAATCTACAGCTAAGATGGCACTTAATGGTGAAATATTGCATTCTTGCTCTCTAGGATTCAGAAAAAAGGCAAAGATATATTTAACTAGCAGTCCTAGTCCATGCAATAAGGCAAGAAAAATAGAAGACATACACATTGAAAAGAAGTAGAATTATTTCTATTCACAGATAACACGACTGTCCATGTAGAAAATCCTAAGAATTTACCAAAAAAAGCTACAAAAAGATGTACCAAATAAATGAATTTTTAGCAAGGTTACAAAACAGAAGGTCAATATACCAAAATCAACTATTCTATGACACAAGAAACCAACAACTGGAAATTGAAGTTAAAAATAGTACCAATATAGTAATACCAAAAGCATAAAATATTTAGATGAATTTAAGAAAATACATGTGAGACCTGTACTCTGAAAACTACTAACATGGCTGATGGAAAATAAAGAAGACCTAAACAAATGGAGAGATATACCATGTTCATATATGGGAACACTCAATATGATTAAGAGATTCTTGATGCTAGCTTTACCTATATATTCAACAAAATCCCAATCCCAATCTCACTACAAATATGCTTTGTCATAGAAATTGAGAGGCTGATTTTATTTTATTTATTTACTTATTTTTAACATCTTTATTGGAGTATACCTGCTTTACAATGGTGTGTTAGTTTCTGCTTTATAATGAAGTGAATCAGTTATACATATACATATGTCCCCATATCTCTTCCCTCTTGCATCTCCCTCCCTCCCACCCTTCCTATCCCACCCCTCTAGGTGGTCACAAAGCACCGAGCTGATCTCCCTGTGCTATGCGGCTGCTTCCCCCTAGCTATCTATTTTACGTTTGGTAGTGTATATATGTCCATGCCACTCTCTCACTTTGTCCCAGCTTACCCTTCCCTCTCCCCATATCCTCAAGTCCATTGTCTAGTAGGTCTGCATTTTTATACCCACCTTGCCCCTAGGTTCTTCTGACCATTTTCTTTTTTCTTTTCTTTTTTTTTAAGATTTCATATATATGTGTTAGCATACAGTATTTGTTTTTCTCCTTCTGACTTACTTCACTCTGTATGACAGTCTCTAGGTCCATCCACCTCACTACAAATAACTCAGTTTCGTTCCTTTTTATGGCTGAGTAATATTCCATTGTATATATGCACCACTTCTTCTTTATCCATTCATCTGTTGATGGACACTTAGGTTGCTTCCATGTCCTGGCTATTGTAAATAGAGCTGCAATGAACATTCTGGTACATGACTCTTTTGGAGTTATGGTTTTCTCAGGGTATATGAGAGGCTGATTTTAAAATGATATGGAAGTGCAAAAGACCTAGAGTATCAACAGTGATCTTGAAAAAGAAAAAAGTTGGAAGAAATTACACATTCTGATTTCAAGATTTACTGTAAGTTTACAGTAATTTACAGTTTTGTATTGGTATAGGAATAGACATAAAGTCCAACGGACGACAAGAGAGAACCCACAAACAGACTCACACATATGCATTCAACTGATTTTTTATAAAGGTGCCAATGTAATTTAATAGGGAAAGACTAGGGTCTTGACGACTGTTGACCATTTCCAAAAATGATACTCTAACAATTAGACATCCATGTGAAAAAAAAAGTTTATTTTGTGAGGATCAAATGATATAGTTAGTTGACCCTTGAACAACCTGGGGGTTAGAGGTGTTGACCTCCCTGCCCAGTCCAAAATCCAAGTATAACTTTACAGCTGGCCCTCCAAATCGGCAGTTTCTGCATCTGTGGATTCAAACAACCGTGGACTGTGAAACACTGTGGTATGTATTTATTGAAAAAAAAAATCCACATAGAAGTAGACCCACACAGTTCAAATCCCTGTTGCCTAAGGATCAACTGTAGTTAAATTTAGCTGAAGCTGACACACGCTGATGTTAAAAGCTTTCTTAAGGCCGTAAGAATCTGAATGACTGTTTCAAAATTTTATAGGTCTCTCAGATATCAAGGCCCTCCAGCTTGGTTAGTTCAAGCTTCAGTTCCTCACGTAAATAAATGTAGCAACTGATATCAAATTCTTTGATTTAAGATCTATCCCTGAGTAAACTTCAAGAGTTAACAGGATAATTCCTTAATGTATAAAAGACCATATTTGTAGTTTACAAAAAATGGTATTTATTCCATTCCCTTCAGAGCCTTCTTCTGCAGGTTGTTATTTATAATACTGCCTACAGCTGAACTTTAGGTTATGCTATTTTATCAGACACAGATACCTTCTGACTCTTACTAGGGTATTTCTTCTTTCTGTCATTTTTTGCTGTAGGCTTTTTTTAATATAAAGAAAATTAACTTACATTAGGTAAGAAGGATTTCATAAAGCTGTTGAAGGAATATTATACCTTAAGTACAGACTTTTCTCCATGATCTTAGGAAGCAAGAATTGGGGAGAAACAAAAGTAAAAATTACTGAAGGGGGAAAAATCACATCTATGTCTAACCTTTTAAAATCACTTTTGTCAAAGCTTGTGGTAGAATAAAAGTTTTTAAAATATAGTTTCTACTTTAAATACAGGTGGAAGAGAAATTTTATACTTGAAAACCAACCGTCCTTAGTTTTTTAACACCAAAAATGTACGGTCCCGTACATTGCATTTGAGATGATTAAAGCCCTGGTAGGACAATAAATTTCAAGAATTGTAGAAAACTCATTTTCTAACAACAAAGAGTGTCCTCTGAAATTATTTTCACTCCAATTTTTCAGAGCCATCATCAAAGTGAGAAAATATGGGTATTCAGATATATAGCCCGGATTTTTTCCTACGGAAAAGGAAGGTAACCTTATGTGTTGTGTTTATAAGAAAACAGTGTGGCAACAAATTGCAGAACATAGAAGAAAATGAGAATAAAAGTAAGAATTTTTTGAACCATAGGACAACATCTGTTCTTATTCTTCAGAGGCTGCAAGACAAGGGAAAAATCCTAAAATACACTCTGCAAAAACATTTATATTTGAAAAGAAGTTTTCTCCTAATAGAAACTAAAGCTCTAAACCTTTTCAATTTGGAGACACAAGTCCCATCTCATATACAGAAATCTGTGCATTTTATACAGATAACAGCCTTCATAGTGGAGCTCTACATAAAACTAGTAAAATTCATTAGGTAGGAATTGATAAAATCTTGTTAAATAAGCATTATAATTATGTTTGTATTATAATAGGACAATACCATAGTCTGTGACTTATGCCCTACCAACACTGCTTTTCTAATACAGATATAAATTCTACTTGTTTAGAGCTGCTTTATTCATAATTGCCAAAACTTGAAAGCAACCAAGATGTCCTTCAGTAGGTGAATGGATAAATAAACTGTGGTACACCTAGACGATGGAATATTACTTAGCACTAAAAAGAAATGAACTATCAAGCCATGAAAAGACATTAAAGACCCTTAAGTACATATTATTAAGTGAAAGAAGCCAACTTGAAAAGAATATGATAACATTCTGGAAAAGGCAAAACTATGGAGACAGTAAAAAGATCAGCAGTTGCCAAGGGTTAGGGGGGAGAGAGGGGAGAATGAATAGGTGGAGTACAGAGGATTTTCAGGCAATGAAACTATAGTATCATTTTCTGATACTATAATGGTAGATACTAGTCATTACACTTTTTTCAAGACCCATAGAATGTACAAAACCATCTACACCTAAACTAAACTATGGACTTTGGGTGACAACGTAGGTTCATATTATAATAAAGTACCACTCTAGCGCAAGATGCTGAGAGTAGGGAAGGCTGTGTGTGTGTGTGTGGAGGGGCAGGAGGTATATGGGAACTCTCTATACTTTATGCTCACTTTTGCTGTGAACCTAAAACTGCTCTAAAACACAGTCTATTTTTTAAAAAGGTATATTGACATTTTAGTTGGTTTTTAGTGTTTGGTCTGAAGTTCTACTTTGTAAAGAAATTATCATAATTAAATTGAATATGTCGTGCTTTTATTCTTCATTTTAAAGATAACTAAGAAAAGGGAAGTGATCTGAATACAGCTGGAACACTTCTGAAACCGTTTCAGAGCTTCTCTTTATACAAATTCTTACATTTTGGGAATAAGAGACTAGATAGGGGTAAAGTGCATACTTGTTAAATGTACTTAACAGTTTAAAAACAGAACGGAAATTTGACAACTAGAAAAGGTACTTGGAAAACATGTGGTCAAACCCCTCGTCTTATAAATAAAGAAACTGAGGCTCAGAGAAGTTACATGATTTGTCCTGGATCACAAGGCTATTTGACAGAAGGACTAGAATTTTGGGATTCAAAAGTTTAATGGTCACTTTTCCATTATACTGCTATCATTCAAGAAAACAGAATTATGATAAATTTCTTAAAATTCAGAGATGATTAATTTTTCTCCTTTTACTTATTTATTTTTTAAGAGGACATGAATCTAATTAGTATATTTATTTAGCTGATAAGCACTCACTCAAGCACTGCCCATTTACTCATTTATTCTGCCAGTGTGATTTTTCCCAGAGGTCATTTAAAAAGAAAATCATGTTTTAAGAATTCTAATAGCCCAAGAAAATGGTTCACCCTGAAAGTGAATATAAAACATACGTATTTATTACTAAAGCAAAGGCTATGTATGTTCCCCACCCCACCAAGGTTAGTAAGAATTTAGAAAATTGCTCGACCTCTTACAGAGGTAAAAATCCACCCTTGGTGGGAGCAGCTGTGACTCTGTGAAAAAAGCTACAAATAACATGCTGGGAAATTCAGCAGGCACTGTTATTATATCCTGTTTATACTGTCATTTTTCCTATCAGTAGGATATTATTTATACAGACCCCACCCATGAACTTCTTGTTTATCTTATTATAGAAATCCTCCAAATCTATAAAAAGAAGCCTCTGTATTTTGTTTCTGGAACAAGCCCATGTGTTATAATTTTGCACCTCACTACACATTTTTATTTAGCATTTCCTTTTGTTATGCACCACTCGTTCTCATTTTTATCCCAAGGTTGATTTATTTCATTATTTCACATATTAGAGTTAAACTTAACTGACTTTAAGAGACTCCAATACAAGACAGATTCCAGAGCACCATATCCTAAACTTTATTTTGGGGTAGATTTCATCAGGTAGACACTCTTTTAGGATACACTTGATTAATTTGTTTAGACAGAAAAATGTGCCTATATATTAATCAGGTACCCCAAGGAGTGAGCCCTGGGCACCTGGAAGGCTTCCTCACTTGGGCCACGCTATCTCAGGTGGGCCAATTATGAGGGCCAAGCTTCATACTGATTCTCACTAACTCCCCATTCTCTAGCCGGATGTCTTTTCTGGAATGAAAAGCAGTGCCCCCGAGTTTAGTTTGATGGCTAGACAGGCTGGGCGAAAATGTAACACAGTAATACACGAGAAATACATGAATTCAGTTAGTTGACCAAAGGGACAATGAACCAATCTGGTTATAAATCATCCTCATTCCCCTGCCTTATGTAAATAATTGAATTAAAGTAGATAAAATAAAAATACAAATTCCTTAAGGGCAGGAATTCATGCTGCATTTGTTGAGCAAATTAATATTTCTAGAGGGGAAACATCACTGAACAAAGTCATACTGGATAAATTTTCACATGTGTAGCTTGTGTTAGCTTCACCAATACTCCCTCTCTAGGTAAACATGAGATCTTCAGAGAGTATGTGCAATGCTAGACTCTTTGAGCATGTCTAAGAAAGATCTCTGCTTTTAAAGAATACTACTATAAAATGGAGAACTGAAATGAGGTTTAATATCTCAGGGTGGTAAACTAAGTGTATTAATTTCAGAAAAAAGAGAGGTCTACACGGGCTAAAGTGATCAAAGAAGTCAGAATGACGATAATAACTGAGGTAATGTTGATAAACAGGAATTGATAAGACCAAGGTGAGGAGGTGAAGGTATCCTAGGCACAATCAACGATTTATTAGCATCCAGGTGAGCAGAAAACAGCACGTAGCTGAATCCAGCTAGGGATTATACTGAATAGGAGATGGATATAAAGAGAAGGCTGGAGTAGATTATAAAGAGTTTCATTTTCTAGACAATGGAGAACCATTAAAGACATCTGATCATGGGGAAATGAACCAGCTTTTGGACTAGGAATGAAGAGGAGGAAGAATAAGTTGGGGTGAGGCAGAAATGGGGGGAAGAAGTTTTAACAGTACCAAATCCTATGATTACAGTGGCAAAAGAACAGTCCATGTGTTATAACAGATAATAGCTGTGTAAAAATTTCAACTCTTGCTTTCAAAAACAGGAAATGGCATCATGATGACTGTCAATGACTGGGGCAGTGTTAAACGGTGCCAATCCATTGAAGTTAGTATCAGGAAAGCTTACCAGTCTCCTAGAACTGCACTTCTCACACCCAGATCACCTGGAAATCTGGTTAAAATGTAAATTCTGATTCAGTAGGTATAGCGTGATACTCTGTACTTTCACATTTCTAATAAGCTTCCAATACTGTTGTCCCATGGACTACATTTTGAGTAGCAAGATGCTAAAACATCTTTTAATTTCCCTTTCCAAAAGGCAGTACTGGGGAGAATGGATACATGTATATGTATGGCTGAGTCCCTTTGCTGTACACCTGAAACTATCACAACATTGTTAATCGACTACACTCCAGTATAAAATAAGTTTTAAAAAAACTTAAGGAAAAATATTGAATAGAAAAAACAAAACAAACAAACAAACAAAACCCCCCAAAAGGCAGGATTTGATGAATGGTATAACTAATGCTTTAGATATGGCTAAGAAATTCCTTTTAAAGGTATTTTATTATAATTTGCATCAATGTCTGATGGGTTTCAAAAGATATTATTTTAAAAGTCCAAGATGATTCAAGATTCGGGTATTCAAGACATTCAGAAATATTTCCACTTGGGCAAAATCAACTTTATAATGCTGTTTTTAAAACAGTACAATTTTTTTTTTTTTTTTAAGGCTGACAAGCTAGAAGATACTATTGCTGCTAATCTTGGGGGCTGAAATAAAAGTCCTGAAAGACAATGCTCCATCTTTCCATAGTGCACACCAGTGGGTTTTGGTAAAACCCACTTAACTTGCCCTTAAAATGCCCTTAGCACCATGCCTTAATCCTTGAAGATAAAGGTAACAATTTATTTTAAATATCCTACTGAAAAACAACTGAAGATTACAAAAATTAAATTCACACACTGTCCTTCTGTTTAAGATTTCTAGGCGAAGGGACATGTCTTTAATTCATTTTTCTTTTTATTTTACCACGAATGGAAGTGTCATTTATAAAAATACATTACTAGTGTAATACGTTACACACATATTAAGATTGGCTGACCTTAGATTCTTGGGGTGAAATTTAAGACTTCTGAAATCTCAAGTTTCATTTTTAACCAAATAAATGGTCAATAACAACCTTTTAGGTAAATGAGCTTCAATATGCATCAATGTCTAGAGAACAGAAATAGTATCTTAAAATTGGAAGGTACTATTAAAGATCAGATCCAACTATATCATTGTAGAAGTAAGAAACTGAGGTGCAGAGGCTAAAAAGCCCAAAGTCACAGAGCTGCTAGTGGCATGTTAAAAAAAAGAAGGGGAAGAACAAATTAATTTTCATATCCAACAATGTACAACACACAACAATGTATCAACTACAACATGTAGTTGAAAGAGTTTCTGGTTCCTCCCATGACTAAGACATAGTTGATTTTATTTATTAAGGTCTTATAAATCATTGATATCCAAGAAAGGAAGACTACAGACCAACAAAGAAAACACATGCTACCCCAAAATTCAAGAACTCCATAAAAAATGCAATCTGAATAGAGAATGACACATATACACCACATACTCAGGATGGGGCTGCGGTGGGGTGGGTAATGGGATGGGATATAAAAACAAGGAGAAGACACTGGTCATTCTTATCTTCTCAGTAATGCTTTGAGGAAAGCTTTCACATACAGAAAAGTGGTTGAAAAAACATAACTTCCTTTACTCTCATGAATCATTTTTTAATTGGTAAAATTGGGGATTGGATTTGGAGGACTGTGAAGCTTTTAAAAATATGAAATGTAGATAGCAGTTGGATGTGCATGTGTCATAAGCTCTGTCACAATTACAAGAAAACCAGAGAATCCTTTTTTAGCCATAAAATAGGGAATTTTGTGCTTATTACAAATGCTGTAAAATTTACTAGCACAAGTAAAAAAAAAAGTCACTGGAGAAGTTCCAAGATGTCGGAGACAATGGGTTTTAAATCACAGGCATACATTATCATGCCTAAGTTGACAGATCTGCACTGCAATGCAGAAATGCAAGCAATATTCCAACATCTGCACCAGAAGGTAGAGACTAGACAAGATTCCAGAATAAAGGACTCTTCAGCTCTTACCTGTTACCTGTGCAACAACTGCTTGGGAAATCCTCCGATTGGCAAGAAAGGCTTTGATTTCCTCTTTTATCACACTGCTGTCCCTCCTAACAAAAACAGAAGACAAGACCAACAATGTATGTTGAAGGTAGAAATCCTCATCTTTGCTAAGAAAGGTGAAGCAGAGAGGTGGGGAGAACACAGAAAGAAAGGACACAAAAATAAAGGTAAACAGACCAAGCTTGTGTGAAAATATGAAATTAAAACAAACCAAGAAACACCAAATATTCAAGTCCTAAAACATCACACCATCAGACAGACGCTTTAGTGAATGCCACAGTAGATATAAGTCTCATACCAGAGGATGGTTAATCGCATGCTGTTTATAATTCACATTAGGAACAAGGCTGCCATATGGTATATACAAAGTTTCATTACTGGGTAATGAATATATCTTACACAGACAGAAATCCTAGAAAAATAAAAAGCAACAACAACAACAAAAATCAGTTGTGAGTGGATTGTGGTTTCGCATATTAACTATGCAACTGCATAAATAATGTTCAGTTCACTTGAAAACCTTTGTTAAAGGAATAGAAATCATCATTCTCACAACTGCTAAAATATTAGCTGTTTTAGGAAGGCTTTGCCTTTTAATTTGCCTTCTTTGTCCTGAATAAACCAAAAAAATTTTAAGCAGGATGGACTGAATATAAAATTTTAATATAAAAGACATTGATTTCCTAGTACATGTAATATTCAGAATGCTTAATACTTAAAACTACACTATATTTTGTATCCTTGGGATTACACATTATAGACCTAATTTTTTCTTCACTAGATGCCTTATAAATTTTTACTTATTTAAAAATTCAACAAATTCTCAAAAGACTAGACATCCACTAGAATGACAATGAATGGCAAGACTTCCGTTTCTCCACCAGAACAAACAGAATACTTCAGTAAAAATTATACTTAAAGCCTTAAAGACCAATTTCTCTTTGAATGTTCGAAAGGATTACATAAATGGATTTTCACTCAAGCTCAAAAGTAACAGAAGAGTGGCAATTTATGGTCTAATACAGGGGGTCAGCAACTATGGCCCATGGACTAAATCTGGCCTCCCACCTGTTTTTATCCAACCTGTGAGCTAAGAATAGTTTTCACAGATGAACATTTGCAATCAATTTGAGGACAGGGAATACTAACTTTGAACATGAAGTAAGCAAAATATTATCCTCTCCCCACCAAAAAATTCCATTCTTCTCATTAGTAGGCCTGTATTTTAAAAATTGTATTCGATTATTAATTATTCTATATTGAATTTTGCAAATAAAAATTTGTGACCATTTGCTTTCTCTCTTGTATGTAAGTATCTATATTATATTCTAGATTTTGCCTCTTGGCCACGAAGTCGAAAATGTTTTCCATCTAACCCTTTACAGAAAAAGTTTGTGAACCCCTGATCTGAGACAAAGGGATCATGACATCTTTACAAATCATTTTGTGAATGATCCACAGACTCCTTATAGGAGCTCAAGTCTCTCTACAGATTATTTGGAACAAGGAAAGAAAGTATCCTATCCCCAAAGAATCAGCTGTGATTCACTCAGAGCAGATTTGCAGTCCTTTGCTGAGGAGGAGCTGTACACTCTGTTGGTGAATTCCATGCTCCCTTTCAGCAATTCTGGAAAAGAGCAGAGAAGTGATAGTAGGGACAGCTTCCAATCTGGAGCTCCAGTCTACTCCTCATCTACTGGCTGGAAATCCTAATCAAAAAGATTCCCAAAGGAAGAAAATAAAGAGGTCACTGCCTAATCCAATATTTGAAATTTCTCATACTGATCTAGAAACTCCCTAGATTCCTTCCACAATGCTTATTTATATTTGAAATATTTCTTTGAAAAGTATCATTCTCATTTAAAAATTATGTATCTGAAAGAAAAAGGCACAAAGAAATACATTTTAATGTCAAACAAAATAACTGTCTACATTACCATATGGTTGTCAAACATCCATCAACAATCAGTAGAGCAAGAGATAAACTTCAGCAGTATCTATTTCAATTGGCTTATGTAAATAAAACAACCAAATCATTTGCTTTCTGATACAGATGCAAAATTAACCTGAAAACATTTAAATAAAGCATTGCATTTCAATGTATAGAATGTCCCTCTAGGAAAATGAAAACTGAGTTTAAGAGACTATCTATTAAGGTTAAATAAAAATGTGCTTTTGTGGGGAAAATGATTAAATGGTATTTTCTTGATTACTGATTTAAACTGGAATTTAAATCAATTTATTTAAAATCAATTTCACCTAGAGACTAAGTCACAAAGAGGAGATGACACTCAATTATTCCAGTAGGGTATATCCAGCTTGTGAATTATTCACAGCCCTGCTGTATGATATTACCAAGGACTGCAGCAAGACAGAAGGAACCCCCAAAAGTCTGCAAGAGAACAGGAGTTCACTTACCCTCTCTCAGAGACTATATTTTTAGATCCTTGGCAAGTTTCTAAGCACCCACAATGAGTTTTAAAAAAAACAAAAAAACTGCTTTACTCAACTGCTTTACCAGAGAGAAACTTTTTCAAGTTGAAGAAAAACATAAAGCTTAAAAGATAAGAGTGTGCTTGGGCAAGTCATTGAATAAAGCTGGTTGCATCATCTGGTAAAATGAGAACATTAATACCCCCCACCACAAGCCTTTTAAGATTTTCCTCCAAGCACTGAAATTAAATTTAAACAAAATTTAATATCAAATGTGTGTGTGTATATAGTATAAAAAATTTTTAAATTCTTCAAGGTAAAACTTTTTGAAACTGTAAAAGCACTACATAAACAATGACTATTATTTTATAATACCCTGGAAAGAATCCCAGGAAAAGAATAAACAAACGATCTGCTCTAAGTATGTAAGACTGAAGTAAACATCTGCGTTGGGTATTTTAAGGCACCATGAAAAGACTTCTATAAAGTCAATTTAGATACAAGCGTTGTGTCATTTGGTTGGTTACACTAGGTATTTTCAAAATAGTAACAGCCTTTTAACTTTTACTGTGTCCAATTCTCTTACGTATTTCAAAAACTTCCATTCTACTGGGTTAAATTTGTTCTTTAAACTTTCACATATTCCCCCTCACTCATTTCACCTTCTTTAACGACCTGCCTCTCCTAATGTTGTCCACACTGTACGCTGTGAAGTCACCAATTTCCTGGTGTGAAAACTCCTTCACTGACTCCAAATCTAACTCTCTCATCTACTCCTTACTTCCTCTCTTCATCTAAAATTTGACATCTTTAAGGAGAATGAATCCACTTTTACTCCCTTATCTTATAAAATCTCACACTTCTCATGATTTCTACTCCTCCAGTCTTACGGAATAAAAGTGAAGTGTAGGCTGAGCTTTCTTTGACTCTACAGTTTATTTCCAAGATAAGCTACCATTCTATTTGTATCTAACCACTTACATACACTCAGTAATGCCTCTTCGTGAAATTACCCTTTTTAAAGACATCTTAAAATAATAATAATTGCCACCTATTCAGAGAAGTTCTCCCTGATCCTCAGAGCTAAAAAAGATCTTTTCTTCCAATAACTAACTTTACCATTTTGATTATACTACTCACATGTGAATATATTACATGCTATTCTGTATTATAGTTGTTCCTGATCTGGTCTTATCTCTCCTACTAGCCTACAAAGTCCTTTAGCACAAAGATTGTGTCTTATTCATCATGGGGTTTGCATATAATAGAGCTTAATTTGTTCCATGAATGAACAAATCTGCAGGTGAAGATAAAAGGTTGTAAAATGGAAAACCTGATCTAGATAATTTATAAAACAGCTCTAAATTATTAATATCAAATATGTTTAAGCTTCCCAAAACAGGATGGAAGAGAGTTATGTATACTAGCTCAAAACTGTAATACTTCCTTTTGTGGAACAAAAGCTATTAAAGACTGAATGTTTAAAAGTGGTATGCTTTAAGATCTTCCATATTCTCTTAGTTGATATACACTACACATTCTGTAGGACCCTTTAAAGTAGACATCTATCTCAAAGACTTCCAGAGATGGAGCAATACCTACCAAGACAGACTATTTCACAGGTGGGAAAATATAATTACACACAAATTCTTTCACATATGAATAAAAACCTTCTCCCTTTAATTTCTACTCATGGAGATAAAGCATAATTTAGAATTTTAAAAGATAATGTTAAAACAAAAGCTATTCTATCTGTGTGAACAACATGGTAACTGATTATTATGTCTTATAGAACATAAATCCCTACCTACACAAGTAAATAAGCTATTATTAGGCATATGGATAACCAACTCAGAAGAAAGTCTCAGGATCCTAGATAACATACTAAATAAACACTCATGAAATTTAGTACGTGGGTAGTTAGGAATAATATTTTTTATATGACATTGTTTATTAATTCTGATTAAGCCTCATTTCAATTGTTATTTTATATATACACAATAGGACAGATACACTTTAATAGGTACACACTATTATATTAGCAGATGTACATATATACCTATATATAAACATGTATATTAACAGATGCTTTTAAAAAATATTAACATGGAAAATCGGTCTTTATTCTAGCTCCTGGCTTCAAAGTCCTTCCTAAAATGTTATATTCAACAATTTGCTGAGAATTCACATTCTAGTTTCCCTTTCATTTTTTTAAACCCTGATCAATCCAAAAATGGAAAAAGCAGTTACTTTCTTTCTGATTCTTAACAAGCTAATCAGGTGTACAGTTACAAATTAATCAAGTTTTACAAAAAAAAAAGCCTCCTTTGTATACCTTGAAATTATTAGGAGTTAAGTTCATGGACCCGGTGGATTATGAAATTTGAAAGCTCTATCTTACGGCTGAGCACTCTGGAGGTTGAGGAATGCAAGCATACAAGAGGTGAATTACGTAAGATACAATGTAGAAAAGGAGGCAGGAAGGCATTCAGGCATCCATTCTCCCCACCTAGAGACCACCAAATCCAACCCACTATATCACCACAGTGTTGAGTGGGCAAAGGGCAGTGTAGCCCTATGTGGGCACAGGGTAATCAGAAAGATTCACTACTCAAAACTTTCTCTAACATTCTACCAAATAAAAACTCATTAGGCTAGTTAAGTGATTGATCTGACGTGGCAAATATCACATGGGGGAAGAGTGGGGGATAAGTCCATTATGGCTTTCACACTTTGTCTTGAGTTACACTAACCACCATTCCTAAAATTTTACTGAAATCTACACACATGAAAAATTTATTTACAGAGGCAACAGATACCAGCGACAGACACACTGGTAATAAAGACATGGGTTAGAATTCAGCTCTGCCACTTAATATTTAAGTTTTCTTGGGTCAATTACTTAATTTTTGTGAATCTCAATTTCTCTGCTCTACCTCACACACAGCACGGTTCTAATGATTAAAAGTGAAACCAGTCATGTAATCAACTTCTCCCTCAAACCGAAGGATTGGTACTATTTGCAAACTTGAGAAAAACAAAGGGTGGGCACAAAAGAAGAGTGCAGATGTGGGGGAGGGCACAGTGGCAGAGGTTCAACGAGACCACTAGATGAGTAGAGGACACCACAGGAGCAGTTCTAAGAAAGAAGCCATAAAGTATCCTACCTATTCAACAAGGTAGGATGTATGTAAATCAAATACTGATAACAATTATAAACACATATATATCTAATGATGACACCTGAATGTGTGTAATTGCTGGATTTAACTACAAACCCTAGTCCTGGCTAAATAGGTTTTCTGTTTATTTTGAGGACACAGTTGAACTACAACATTATGATAACCTTAGAGTTAATAGTCAATTTTTTAGATCGTTATAGTCAAGTTTTAGACTCTGGACAATCTTCCAGAGACTTTTGTTAAAAAGAAAGTTTTCCCAAATTTCTTGCTAGGCTAACACACATCTGGGAACTAACTATTATTTTTAAAGCTCATTATAACTGAATAACGACGGCAACAACAACAAAAAACAGGCTAGCATTCTAACAAATTTTATTGTTGATACCCACTCTACTTAGCGTAATTAAAAGCTAACTTTCTTACATTTTAACTACTAAAGTAACTTCTATTTGCCCAAATGGTCCTCTCTCTTAATCTTGACAGTGATATAGATGTTAAATTCAAAAGGAACATCCGAACTTTGGCCAGCTGTTTAAGCAAGTGAAAATAAATTAAAAGCCAAGCTGATCTTTTATATTTTTAAGTTTCACAAAGCTTAAATAATAGGGTCCTGTAGCTGCTCTATGAAACTATTCATTACAGGAATTACGTTGAAATCTATTGGATTGGCCCAAAAGTTCGTTCCGTTTTAAGTAAAAATAAAAGACATTTTTCATTTCCACCAAAAACATTATTGAACAACATATTCATTAACCAAATGAACTTTTTGGCTGACCCAATAGATACAATAGTCCATTTAGCCCAGAATTCCCTATATGGCAGTTCCACCCTAAAAATAAATTCAGGACAGTTTGTTCAGAAGATATTTTACCTTTGTGGTACTATAGGATAGATGTTCCATATGGCAGTTATTAAGTCACCATTATACTCATTATACTATCTTCAAGCCCTGAAGTCTTACAGAAGAACTACAACTCACAATTATAGGTTATAATTTTATTTCTGACAAATTCCTGCTACAGTTTCTTTCATATATACTGTAACTAATCTACCAGCAGGCTCTCCTCTGTACTATAGTAGCGATAATCTACTGAAAACAATGCTTTTATCAACTCTTTCCTACAGACCTGTAAGAACTCCTTTAATTTCCACCAAGTTAAACATAAATTATGTATATGGAATTCAAATATTCCCCAAATCTGTACTGCCTCTTAATATACTATTCTTATTACTATATCTAACCAATCTGCAGTTTTTATAAGACTAATCATGTCTTGCCTTTTCTACCTGTTACCATTCCCTTAACTTTAAATAAAGCTCCTATATTTCAAAACAGAAGCTATCCTTTAAAGCTTAGCTCAAATTCATCCATTCACTTGAAACATTAAGCCCTTAACGTGTGCCAAGGACAGGTCTAGATCCTGGAGACACAACAACGGAAAGCACATCAGTGCTGCCCTCAACATGTCCCAGGTCCAGGGTGAAGCCTTTTCTAATCACCTCTGTTGAAACTGGACTTCTTTTCTCAGTGTTTCAAACTCTAAGTGCTTATACTTGTTTTGTAATAGATAACATTAAATTTGTGTGTGTGTGTGTGTGTGTGTGTGCGCGCACACGCGCATATGGCATCTATTGCTAAAATTAGAACTTTAGCTTCTTAGGGGTAGAAACCATGTCTATTTTTCTGCTTAAGAACATTGCTTTTTAAATAAGTGCTCAAAATTATTTTGTTGATTGGCACATTGGAGGGAAAAATTAAGAGTATACATATCATGATAAAGTCATCCTATCAGAAAAAGTACTTCCAATGGATTTAAGGATTATAATGTGTTTGTTAGAAATTCTGAAAATTCAGATGTTAGTGATTAGAGCCATAAAGAGAAGGCTAACCTTTGCTTTGATAACAGAGAGAATGGAAAAGACTTATCAAGCAGCAAAGAGAAAGAACTTAAGTAGCGAAGAAAATTAAATGTTTTTGAATTAAAAACATAAAAATTTTCATTTTTTCTTTATCACTAAAGGGGGA
The DNA here is from genome assembly GCF_026419965.1 of Kogia breviceps. Classification (NCBI taxonomy): domain Eukaryota; kingdom Metazoa; phylum Chordata; class Mammalia; order Artiodactyla; family Physeteridae; genus Kogia; species Kogia breviceps. The sequence continues at coordinate 109,125,385 of NC_081317.1, read as the reverse complement.
GGGGGCATCACAGTCCTTATAGGTAAAGAGCTGTAATACAGCTTTATTACTCAAAATCAGTCTTAAGAACATAAACATTTGGAGGACTCTGAATAAGAAAGGAACTAACCTCATTAATTCCTCTACTTTATCATCTACATCTAGGTCCTCTTCTGAGGCTTCAAAACTGTATGACCTCTGACCCATGCTGTTTGCATGGTAGCGAGTTGGTGACATCTTTCCATTGGATGTGGATAATCGCTCGTTATTCTCCCTCCCATTCTGATTGGTAGTACAAGGCTGTGGGGAGGTATCATAACTGTTGCTAGGTGATGGGGACATTCCAGAATGTTGGGTCTGTGTGGAAGCTGTAGCTGTAGAGGAAGATGCTGGAACATTGTTGGTAGTATTCCCATATGAACTTCCTCCATAGCTGGACCTTCTTCCAAACTTGTCGCTATGCTCTTGATCAAGACGGTCCAAAGTTTCCAAGGCATGGAGAATTTCATGTTTAGTCATTCCAGTACGTCGAAGGCGCTGAAGCAGATCTATCTGCTCTATGGTAAATCTGGGTTCATCTGTATAGTGAGACATGGTTTCCAGCAAACTAAAACAAAAAAAATTTTTTTAAAGTTCCTTTATTTACAATATCTACCAAAGAATATATCATTATGTATTGAGAATGAACAGAAGATAAAATATTTCTATATCAACTTCTTTACTGAAAATGATTAAGACATTATTGTTATCATATTATAATAACAGTAATATTTTGTTTTATCAGCAAAACTGACCTAGGAACTCTGTGACTTCATTTACTGTAGACAAACAGTTTGGTAAGCTTAGCCCAAGGAAATACTAATAACCAGCAAGAATATTTAAATGGAAAAGTAAGAGAGGCACATAAAATTTATCAAGCACCATTTCACCCACCACTTTGCAATTTCATGAGTATTTCATCTCTGTAATGTATTCTATCTTAATAGTTATCCCAAGAAATGGATCTTTCGTGGTTGTGGCCAAACTGAACTGTTCATTTTTCTTAGGAAATTGCTTCTCTATTATGCTTCCTTTAACTAACACAAGATACTGTTGTAGCACACCAGAAGATGTCTCAGAGTCAATAACAATATTAAGTTCAAGGGAGTTGTCAAATATCATAAAAATTCTCACTACTTGAATTCCTTTCTTATAAAACCTGACTTTCTTAAGATTTTTTTAAGTGGGAATTTCTTCTATTTTTATTTTTATAGTTCTAGTGCCGAATAGGTTGCATGGCACGCAGCAGGCTCTCAGTAAGTGTCTGCTGATGGAAATAAATGTCAAATAATTTTCTCTTCCTTTTCAGGTAAACTTCTACTCTGGGCCAGTTCCCCTAAGCTGTTGGAGATCTGTTTCTCTATCCCTCTATAGTAAAAATTTATAGAACATGCACTCTAGGCAGGCATTGGGCAAGAGTTTCATGTAATATAATCTCAGTTCCTCATGACAACCCTCTGTAGTTTTTTTTTAAGTTTTATATTGATTGATTGATTGAGGAAACTAAGGCTCACAATGCTTTTGTAGCTTGCAAACAAGTCTGATTAAGACATAGAAAAGATTTAAACCTTACTGACTCCAAAAGCATGCATCATTCTGCTTTCCAATATATGGCAGGACTTACTGGAATCAAATGATATGGGACACAGGCTTTTGTCCTTCTTTAAATCTCCAGTTTAAACCACTTAGATAAAACCTACTGATGGACTAGGGGTTCTAGTAACAGTTTTTTATATTTAAGATCTTCGCTCCATCTAAAATTTATATTTACCTAATGAGTGTGAAAGGATTTGAGCTTTATCTTTTCCCAAATGGATAGCTCATTTGTCCAATATGCTTTACTGAGTAATAAATACATCTCTTCTCCTCTGGTCTGAAATGCCACCTTTATCATATACAAAATTTCCACACAAACCTGTATCTACCTTTGGAGTCTCTATTCTATTGCAATGATTGCTTTGTCTTCTAAGTCCTTTTAAAAATAAGCAGGCGGGACTTCCCTGGTGGCACAGCAGTTGAGAATCCGCCTGCCAATGCAGGGGACATGGGTTCGATCCCTGGTCCGGGAAGATCCCACATGCCACAGAGCAAATGAGCCCGCGTGCCACAACTACTGAGCCTGCGCTGTAGAGCCCACACGCCACAATTACTGAAGCCTGAGCGCCTAGAGCCCATGCACCACAACAAAGAGTAGCCCTGCTGGCAGCAACTAGAGAGAGCCCAAAGCAGCCAAAAATAAATAAAAATTTAAAATAAATAAATAAAATTAAAATAAGCAGGCAGAAATCTATAATTTTTATGTGAAACAGTTCTAGTTTTAGAGACAGGCTCATCAAAACTAAAAACAAACATTTTGTGGACCTAAAATAATATACTGCAGGTCATTTGTGCCCATGGGCCACAGTATCTGCCTTATACCTACAAACATTTTCTTTTGCCCTCTTCCCATATTCATTTGTGACAAGCTATTCATCATAAAAGTCCTGTTTTCATGATTATTACATTCTTTCCTGATTGCCTAGTTTTTTTCCTTCAAGGTTTTATAATGTAAAATTTAAAACACAGAGATAAGTTGAAATAAATTTACAGTGAATGCCCATACACTAACCACCTAGATTTTACCATTAATATTTTACTTGCTTTACTACATATCCATCCATTTCTTATGCATCCATCCCTCTATTCATCTCATCTTCATCTTTTGATGTATTTCAAAATCAGTTACAGACATCTGTACACTTCCCCCTAAATACTTCCACATGTATATCATTAATTAGAGCTCAGTATTTGTTCAGGTATTTTTTCTCTTGAAGTAAAATTTACATAAAATAAAATATGCAAATCTTATGTTTACCATCTATGAGTTCTGAGAAGTACATCCACCTGTGAAATTCAAATCCCTATGAAGTTACAGAATATTACCATCACCCCAGGAAGTTCCCTCATGCCCCTTCCTGGTCAGTCCCTGTCCTCTTCCCTCAGAGGCAATCACTGCTCAGATTTTTTTTCCCACGACAGATTACTTGTGTCTGTTCCAGAACCTCATCTAAATGGAACTTCTATGTACTCTTTTGTGTAAAGCTTCTTTCAGTATAAAGTTTCTGAGATTCACCTACGATGTTGTACGTAGCAGCAGTTTGTTCCTTTTTATTACCGAATAGTACTTCATTGTAGGAATATACCACAGTTTTGTTTAGCCATTCTATTTTGGACACCTGGACTGTTGCCAATTATTAGCTACTCTAAATCTTTGGCAATCACAACTGTACTCTGCTAATTTTCTTGTTAGCTTCATATACCACTCCCTCCCCCACACCCCCCATAACATACCATCAGCTAGTTGGGAGAGAGAGAGCAAAAAAAAAAAAATTTTTTTCAACCAGAGTAACTCATTTACTTTTTCTCCTGACTGATGTCAAACGAATAGTACACCTTGCTTAACACAAATGCTCTATTATTAAAATGCTATGCAGTGTTGGTAATGTTCTGTTCTATGCTAGTTATGTTACATAGGTACATTAGCTGTGAACATTCACCAAGTTGTACACTACTGATTTGTACATTTTTCAGTAGGTATATTACACTCAAAATTTGTTGAAAAAGCTGTGTAAACATTTTCCTAATGGCTTATAAGAGACACTTGACACTTTAGTTTCTATCTTAATCCTCAGCCCTTGGTCCTTTCTATCAAGTGCTTAGTAACACATTAATTCTTAATCCTAGGAAGTTCTTTTTAAAAGTAGCTGCCAAATCCCTTTAGTAATCCAACTTACTGATTTGGTAAATTCAGGTTTCTGTACATTATTCTTTTCTCTTGAAAATGGAGTTGTCCATTGCTAACTTCATGCTTTCAAGGTCTTCATACTTTCAAAATTCGTCATAAACTGACCTTGTTTAGATACGAGATTTCAAGGACTGTTTTATTATACAGACAAAAAAATCAATTATGACATTTTCCTATCCCATTTATATCAGAGCAGATAGTATTCTGTATATAATTCTTCAAGCGTCTCTCTGTATGGAACAGCACTCTGTATATATTAGCATAAAACTAAAATAAATTACAAGAATTTAACCTGTTAACTGAAAAGTATCCATCCTAAAGCTTATATTAGAACTACCAGAACTAAAGATTCCACAGTATCTGAAGCAATGTAATATTATGTTATTTCAGATTCCTTGACTATGGGAAACACTTTTAATCCAAAGTCATAAAAGGAGATAACAGAAGGCACCTATTATTTTGACTGCACAGAATGCCTCATTGTTTCCAATCACATGTTCTTGGGGATGTCACTCAAAATACCCTACCTCCTGGCCAACAGGGTGGGCACACAAGGAAACCAAGCCTTGTTCTCCTCAAAATGTTCAGGTTAGAGTAGAAGTAAGATGGACAGTCACTGTAACTGTGCTGAGCTGTGGGAAGATGTTAGTCTGGTATATTCTTCACCATGCAGAAGAAGCTAGTTTGTAGGAAAATAAAGCAGGCATACTAAGAAATGCAGAGCGAAGGGGAAAGTTCTACAGTGTTCATATCCCTTGTTCTAGTCATTCTTAAGCCCCTACCTCATCCCTACTCTTCTTCCCCACCAGGGATTGAACCCGTGTGCCCCCTGCAGTGGAAGCGCAGAGTCTTAACCACTGGACCACCACGGAAGTCCACCCCTGCTCTTCTTGCTATATTTTTATGTAAGAGCATAAACTTCCCTTCATGTTTCACCTTGTTTAAATTAGATGTCTGTGCCTTGCACCAAGAGAGGTCCCTAGTACAAAGATTTACCTAAAGTAAAAAGATCTACAGTTGCTAGAATAAAATGTATGACTCCTAGAGAGCAGAATGATAGTGACATAATGAGCAGGATCAAATCATGCATATGACACTGAAGGTACAATATTTTACTGAGAAAATGAAGCTTTCTTGGATATTGAGAACAATATTCCAGTGGCATTAACATAAACAAAGGTACACATTCTGTCATTTTAAAATTTTATTTCTTATAATTCACCTAGTTTAAGCACATAATCATGAAATTATGGCAAAAATGACCTACAAAGGTCATCTAAGTCCATGATACCAGCAATTCTTTTATAACAGAAAAAGATAACATGTAAGAACTGAATTAATTTTCCTATGTAGCAGAAGAACTGTTCACAGGATAAGGAACATCTTTCACATCAAATTACTAATCTGAATGCAGACTCAGGCCAACAATAATTGAAAATGATGTGAGAAGAATTTTGACACTGTAATAACACAGACAATGTCTGAAGCATAAAAGAACAATTAAATTCAGGAATTATGCCTCAGTTCATAAACTGACATTCTAAAAGACCATACTATTAGACCATAATAGTAAATGTATTTTACAATAAATTTTACCCCTACTTGGATATGTAAACCCTTCTTGGATAAGACCCGAGGTCCAGAACATACTTTCTTAAACTAAATCCTATAATCATGAAGGTTAAAGCATTCACAAAGGATTAATCTTGAAATCATATGTGCAAAAATGATACAACTCCCTTACCTGTAAACCATCAACAGATAATAAGATCTTATTGGATAACACAGCATTTTCTTCAGCTTGACTGCTGTCTTTATCTTTTTATCTAGAATGACTAGGCAAAATATGGTCTAGTCATATATTAGTTTTGTTTGTCGTACATGGTATTTATTCCATGATGATTTAACACATCGTTGCATCAGTCATAATACTAACCAACTAAAGGCGTACTAAGGCCCTTCTTACTATTTATGGCACATTACTCTCACAATTATTATTACCATCAAAGGAGAGGCAGTTTTAAAGTAAGAAAATGACAAGAGTGAGAATAAGTAAGAAATGAAGATTTGCTGGGGATTGAGCTTCACAGTATAGTAAAATGATTCTATAATTCAAACCAATGGCAGAACTGACTAACACAAAGAAGAGAGACTATGACTACAGATAATAGTATAAAAATGTTCTTTTCATAATAAAAAGATTTTGAGAAAAATAAGATTATATTCAATTTACAATCACACTTTAATAGTTATTTTTAAATAACCACTAATTAAGGTTGAGATTTTTAAATTACAGCCACCTTATACACATTTGGGAAAATAAAATCCTAGTGTTGAGAAAAAGATGCAAGTTTATAGAGGGAGATATAAATTAGGTGTGCAATCAGAGAACAGGAGACCATTTAGACAAAAATCATTTAACTAACATTTATTGAGTGACCCCTATGTGTCAGACCATGTACAAGGCAGAGAGGATGCAACAAGGAACAAATTAGGCAAAAATTCCTGGCCTCATGATGTTTATATTCTAATGGCTATAGAAAATAGCCATTAACAAATAAATTGTATTTTTTAAAAAAGGGAAACTCAGGCCCAAAGCAAACACAGTGCCTTCCCTTTCCCAAGGACACAGCTACTTAGCAGCAACTCAGGCTACAGTTCACACCACCTGGCCTATTCCAGAGACTTTTCAATATAAGATAAAGCCAATGAGAGGTGAAAAAAGTTTAATGAAAAACCTAAATAACAAGGAAAATCTATCTTAATGTCTACTTACTGGATTATAGAACTGTCAACCAAAACAGAAGGAATTTAATTGAAATATAGGTTGAACCAAATTTTAGAAAATGCTTATGCTAAAGGCACTCTGCACTAGACTCTAAAGATGTACTTAATGAGCTAATAGATACTTTATCTTCTCTAATATCTGAAATTCCCAGAATACTTTTATTCAGAGGCCTATTTAATATGAACTAGTGGTTACAGCTGATGTCCTAGCACAAAAACAACTCTCTACATAATAGCACCATCCAATTTGTATTTTTTGCCAGACTCCAAAGAAAGTCTACCAGCTACATTAGCTAACAGACTTAACTACATTATTATCCCCAGTAGGTAAAGAAAATGGCTAAGGTGCTTAGTAGTTTGCATACAAAAGGCAGCATTAAAGTAGCATTCTTCCAATATTCTGCTTGTCACAAGGTATTTACTACCAGCCATCTGTTTCACAAATTTCTAGGCTATTAAGTAGTTTAAAATTATATGTAATTTTATGTTCAATTGAAAATTAATGTTAGACTTCAAACTTGAAACAGAAACGGTAAAAGAGAAAGTTGATAGATTTGAAAATTCATTCCTTACCACATAACTAAGAAAAAATTCTTTCAACTCTACAAATGCCTGCTGTCATTCTTGGATGATAATCATAATGATTTTTTAATTTTATTAAAACAACTGAGAGGATGAAAATTAAGAGAAGAATTAGATACTTACACCACTGGAAAGGAACTGAGCATACTTTACATGAGGTGAATCAGTATCTTTTCTAGAGATGATCAGCGTTATTTATCATTCTGTGGAACAAAGACAGAAAATTCAGAAACAGTTTTTAATCAAGTATTGAACAAAAATTTTAATTATATACTTAAGGATTAACAGTTAACATCAGATAATCATTTTTAAAAATTATTTTGTAATTCTGAAAGGAAACAATGGTTTGAAGGAAAATTTTAAAAATAGAAAAATGCTTTTGATAGCTTTCAAAATCATTTACTTGGAAAAAGTAATGAAAATCATACCCCTGAAGTTTAATCTGTTACCAGACACCACCGAGGGAAACAGATTTAAATATGGAATGGAATATATATATATATATATATATATATATATATATACACACACACACACACACACACACTGTAGTGACAATCAAGATAACTTGTTGATAATAACATCAGTGCAATTTTATGTAGAATCCTATAAACAAAAAAACACACCACAGCATGATTGCAGCTAACAATCTTAACTGTGGAGTAAATCCTGGGGTCTAGTTCCAAGTCTACTACTTATTTTACTGCTAGCCAAATCTTCAGTGACTGAATTTCTCTAAGTCTCAATTTCCGCATCTATAAAACAGGGATAACAGATAACTACTTCAAAATGCTACAAGAATTTGAAACATTTTTTAAATGGTGGTGATGAAGCACTTCAAAAACTATCAAGTAGCACAGACTATTAATAACCAGTTTAAAAGACACCAATACCCATGTCAATTCTTGAACAGAATGTAAGTTAATAATGGAGTGAGTCTAGTACTTCTATCTTCTGATTAACATTCTACTACTTTATTCAGGATTCAGACACTGTGACCCCTTTCAATTCAGACAAAGATCTGAACAAAAAGTGAAATCTACCATTCACAGTTTAGGAGCTAAAGATCATGTATTACTCCCTGAACTTATTAGCACTTTCAAACCATAATCTATAGAGGCAGTTATTTCCATGAACTCAAAGTTAATATTATAAATTAGACAAAAGTTAAAAATGTTGATGTCAAAAACTCTCTTATTAAAATACACATTCAGCAGTGAATTATATAAAGCAAGACCAAATGATATATGTGAAATGTACAGGGTAAAGTTAGAAACCTTTCACATTTCATATCCTAAATTGTAGCTTTAATGAAGTTCTTGCTGTAGTTAATTTTATTGCTGACTTAAGAAACACTGGTCCTAAAAGGCAGATATAAAATACAAAGAAAATCTACTGAAAATATTGTTGATTACATTTCCTAGACAAAATAGCAACACCAAGCCACAAAACTGATTACTGGTCAATACACGTTTTTTCCACTCTTGCTCAAATTCAGTTAAAATATACTAAGTACTTAGCTGCCCTGAAATAGGCACAAGGTCATAATATGAGTAAGATATGGTCCCAGCAGTGTGGAACCTTATTAAACTATGGGGAAGGGTCAAATAAAAATCACACACACACACATCCTTCTAATAAAAGGCATAATGTGATAACTCTAAAAATTCAAGGTTTAAGAGAATAACAATTTAGAAATTAATTTAGGTCACAGAGAACTGGGAAGACTTCTTCAAGTGAGATCTCAGCTGTTATCTGAAGTTTAGAGTAAGACTTCCACCAAACCAAAGTGTGAAGGGAGGTTAGAATCAGTGGAGGAAAGAATCAGGAAGAAGGGACAATTAAAAGAGATTATGAAGGATGATTAGGGAATAAGTAGACCTGTGTTGTTGGCCTTAAACATGTATGTATCAGAAGACAGGTAGAAAGGGAGGACCTCCACAATCTATGGAGGGCTGGTAAACACCTTGCAGTAATTCTGACCTTTATTCTGTAAGTATGTGAATGATGCCACAGCTGAATCAGACAATCTAGGAAGTAAATCACCAAAGACCCTCATTTCACAGATGAGGAAACTGAGATTAAGACACTGAAACAGACCTGTATAACTGTAAATCACTGAATTCATGTCATTTATATTTCAGATATAAATGGGCTCAAAATATTCTATAAAAATAAAATATTCTAAGAAAGAAGACCAAGCAAGCAAGGTGCTATGAGTTCTCTACTCTCAGGTTCAATGTCACAGAGCCCTCCTAGCATAGGAGACAGGATTTTTTTTAAACTGACAGATTAAAAATGTAAATTAAAATCATACCCATTAGAATGACTATAATCAAAAAACAGAAAATAACAAGGATTGGCACAGATGTGGATAAAGTAAAAGCTTTGTGTGCTGCCGATGAAAATGTAAAATGGTGGTGCCACTATGGAAAATACAATAGTATGGCAATTCCTCAAAAAAATTAAACAGATTACCATAAGATCCGCAAATCCACTTCTGGGTATATACCCAGAAGAAGTGAAAGGAGGGACTCGAAAATATATTTGTACACCCAAGTTTACAGCAACATATTTACAAAAGCCAAAAGGTGGAAACAAACTCAAATGTCCATCAATGGATGAATAGCTAAACAAAATGTGGTACATACATAACATATAAGGGAATATTATTCAGCCTTAAAAAAGAAGGAAATTCTCACATAGTAACATGGATGAACCCTGAAGGCATTACACTAAGTGAAACAAGTTAGTCACAAAAGGTCAAATACTGTATAATTCCACTTTTAAGAGGTATTTAGAGTCATCAAATTCAAATAGAAAGTAGAATGGTGCTTGGATGGGGGCTGTGGAAGGGGGAGTTATTGTTTAATGGTACAAAGTTTCAGTTTGGGAAGATGAAAAGAAAAAGTTCTAGAGATGGATGACAGTGATGGTTGTACAACAATGTTTATTGTGCTTAATGTCACTGAACTGTATGTTTAAAAATGGTTAAAATGGTAAATTTTATATTATGTATATTTTATTATTGCAAAAAGTAGAGTGTTATAATAAAAGAAAATGTACATTAAAAGGTATCAGGGATAAAAGTTCATGGATGCTGAATCATATTTAAGCACCCAGCTATAAAAAGCAAGTAAGTTATAAAAGATAAAAAACCAGCTCCTCATTGGACTTCTAATCTGTTATACTTTTAAAAAAGAGAAAGAGAGAGTTGAATAACATTCACAGGGGGCAGAGAGAAAAGAAATCTATACCAACAAAACTTACACTTTGATATATGAAAAAAATTGCAAATATGCAAGAATTGAGAGAGTATATTTTCTCAGTTACCCCAAATGAGAAAAATAATTGAGAAAGGTTTCTAACTAAGAAAAAATAAACCAGAATAGAGACATGGTAACAGGGAAGATGATGAGAAAGGGTAATATAAGCAATGAATCTTTCAGTTTATATCATGTAATATACATTTAGATAATAACCGAATATCTAAGAATGTATAATTTACATGATAAATAAGGACTCTTGAAACAAAGGACTTTATCCCCAAAGAAATTTTAATAGGTATCTATTCAAGATGTACTAAACTATCTATTCAAAGTAAAAGAGTTGTAGGCAGGTGAGATGGAGGGAGGCAGAAATAAAACTACTCCCAAGATCTGAAAGAAGAGAATGAGGGGAAAACAGAAGAGAGGCAGAAAATAAAAGTACTCTAAAGGTCTCATCATTTCACAGTCAAAAAGACACCTGGGGGAAAAATGCGCGTCTTTTTGGGGAAAATAGTATTTTTTTTTAAGTAACTGCAGAAAAACATGTATCAGTTGAGGTATAATTTTAAGGTCAAAAGTATTGAGTGGGGACTTCCCTGGTGGTGCAGCGGGTAGGAATCCACCTGCCAGTGCAGAAGACACAGGTTCGAGTCCTGGTCTGGGAAGATCCAACATGCCACAGAGAAACTAAGCTCGTGTGCCACTACTGAGCCTGCACTCTAGAGCCCGTGAGCCACACCTACTGAGACTGCGTGCCTAGAGCCCATGCTCCGCAACAAGAGAAGCCACCGCAGTGAGAAGCCTGTACACCGCAACAAAGAGTAGCCCCTGCTTGCTGCAACTAGAGAAAGCCCACGCGCAGCAACAAGGACCTAATGCAGCCATATACATAAATTAATTAATTAACTTTATATTAAAAAAGTATTGGGGCTTCCCTGGTGGCGCAGTGGTTGAGAGTCCGCCTGCCGATGCAGGGGACGCGGGTTCGTGCTCCAGTACGGGAGGATCCCACGTGCCGCGGAGCGGCTGGGCCCGTGAGCCATGGTCTCTGAGCCTGAGCTCTGCAACGGGAGAGGCCACAGCGGTGAGAGGCCCGTGTACCGCGAAAAAAAAAAAAAAAAAAAAAAAAAAAAAAAAAAAAAAAAAAAAAAAAGTATCGAGTAGGATAAAGATTATACAATTGTAAAATATATAGTTTATGACCAATGTAGAAGAGTTATAAATTTGTATATACCAAATAACACAGCAGGTAATAAAGCAAAACTTATTAGAACTTTAATAATTTTATTTTTAAAGATACAAATATACTCACTGATGTGTATAAAATTGATGACTAATAAGGACCTGCTGTATAAAAAAATAAATAAAATCAAATTTAAAAATTTTTTTAAAAGAAAAAAGATACTGAGTTATTTCAGTATACCTTGTAGAAGAGACAAATATAGTTGCAAAAAACAAAAACCAGAAATTATATTAACAATAAACTAATTTCAGAGATACGTAATATAAAAAAATTTAGGAAAAGGTACCAAAAATATTTTGTTATAAATGACGAGATGACCTAGATAAATCTTTGGATCAAAGAAGAAATCAAAAGAGAAATTATGATCTACATAGTAAGCTATGACAAAAAATAGCTATGATTTAATAATCATAATAAAAAGCCAGGTGACCTAGCAAAATTTATATTAAGAAGTCAATTTATGGCCTTAATAGCTTTTAATATTTTTAAAAGGCAGGGGGACACCCAGTAAATAATAAATTAGAAAAAATACAAACTGTATCAAAATGAACTAGGAAGAAGGAACTAAGAGATACTATTTGACATTAATATAAAGTAAAGAAGTTATAGAAAGCATAAATAAGTCCAAAAGCTAGCTCTCTGAAACATGATTAAAGAATCACTCAGAGAGCGTAATAAGGGGGTGACGAAAAAAAGAGTGAGAGTGAAAACTCATGATAGTCAAAATGAAAAGAGAAATCATACATATAGGAGAGAATTAAGAAAATAAGACAAAGCTAAAAAAATACAAATGCAATTTCTTGGCAATTCATCTGAAAACCAAAGAGAAAAATGTTTTCCCAGTAAGACAGAAAATATCAAAATTGACCCAAGAGAAATGAATTGAGTAGAACCAAATAGCATGAATTAAAGGTAATTAAAAATCTACTAAAGGAGGAGGAACCAAGATGGCGGAGTAGAAGGACGTGCTCTCACTCGGTCTTGCAAGAACACCAGAATCACAACTAGCTGCTGGACAATCATCGACAGGAAGACACTGGAACTCACCAAAAAAGATACCCCACATCCAAAGACAAAGGAGAAGCCACAACAAGACGGTAGGAGGGGTGCAATCACAGTAAAATCAAATCCCATAATTGCTGGGTGGGTGACTCACAGACTGGAGAACACTTATACCACAGAAGTCCACCCACTGGAGTGAAGGTTCTGAGCCCCACATCAGGCTTCCCAACCTGGGGGTCCAGCAACGGGAGGAGGAATTCCTAGAGAACCAGACTTTCAAGCCTAGTGACTGCAGGACTTCGACAGGACTGGGGGAAACAGAGACTCCACTCTTGGAGGGCACACACAAAGTAGTGTGCACATAGGGACCCAGGGGAAGGAGCAGTGACCCCATGGGAGGCTGAACGAGACCTACCTGTTAGTGTTGGAGGGTCTCCTGCAGAGGCAGGGGGTGGCTGTGGCCCACCATGGGGACAAGGACACTGGCAGCAGAAGTTCTGGGAAGTACTCCTTGACATGAGCCCTCCCAGAGTCTGTCATTAGCCCCACCAAAGAGCCCAGGTAGGCTCCAGTGTTGGGTTGCCTCAGGCCAAACAACCAACAGGGAGGGAACCCAGCCCCACCCATCAACAGTCAAGCAGATTAAAGTTTTACTGAGCTCTGCCCACCAGAGCAACACCCAGATCTACCCACCACCAGTCCCTCCCATCAGGAAACTTTCTCAAGCTTCTTACATAGCCTCATCCACCAGAGGGCAGACAGCAGAAGCAAGAAGAACTACAATCCTGCAGCCTGTGGACAAAAACCACATTCACAGAAAGACAGACAAGATGAAAAGGCAGAGGGCTATGTACCAGATGAAGGAACAAGATAAAACCCAAGAAAAATAACAACTAAATGAAGTGGAGATAGGCAAGCTTCCAGAAAAAGAATTCAGAATAATGATAGTGACAATGATCCAGGACCTCGGAAAAACAATGGAGGCAAAGATCAAGAAGATGCAAGAAATGTTCAACGAAGACCTAGAACAATTAAAGAACACACAAACAGAGATGAACAATACAATAACTGAAATGAAAACTACACTAGAAGCAATCAATAGCAGAATAACTAAGGCAGAAGAACGGATAAGTGACCTGGAAGACAGAAAGGTGAAATTCACTGCTGCGGAACAGAATAAAGAAAAAAGAATGAAAAGAAATGAAGACACCCTAAGAGACCTCTGGGACAACATTAACTGCAACAACATTCACATTATAGGAGTTCCAGAGGAGAAGAGAGAGAGAAAGGACCAGAGAAAATATTTGAAGAGATTATAGTTGAAAACTTCCCTAACATGGGAAAGGAAATAGCCACCCAAGTCCAGGAAGCACAGCGAGTCCCATACAGGATAAACCCAAGGAGAAACACATCGAGACACACAGTAATCAAATTGGCAAAAATTAAAGACAAAGAAAAATTATTAAAAGCAGCAAGGAAAAAACGACAAATAACATACAAGGGAACTCCCATAAGGTTAACAGCTGATTTCTCAGCAGAAACTCTACAAGCCAGAAGGGAGTGGCATGATATACTTAAAGTGAGGAAAGGGAAGAACCTACAACCAAGATTACTCTACCGGGCAAGGATCTCATTCAGATTTGATGGCGAAATCAAAAGTTTTACCGACAAGCAAAAGCTAAGAGAATTCAGCACCACCAAACCAGCTCTACAACAAATGCTAAAGGAACTTCTCTAAGTGGGAAACACAAGAGAAGAAAAGGACGTACAAAACAAACCCAAAACAATTAAGAAACTGTTCACAGGAACATACATATCGATAATTACCTTAAACGTGAATGGATTAAATGCTCCAACCAAAAGACACAGGGCTGCTGAGTGGATACAAAAACAGGACCCATATATATGCTGTCTACAAGAGATCCACCTCACACCTAGGGACACATACAGACTGAAAGTGAGGGGATGGAAAAAGATATTCCATGCAAATGAAAATCAAAAGAAAGCTGGAGTAGCATGAGATAAAATAGACTTTAAAATAAAGAACGTTACAAGAGACAAGGACGGACACTACATAATGATCAAGAGATCAATCCAAGAAGAAGATATAACAATTATAAAAATTTATGTACCCAACATAGGAGCACCTCAGTACATAAGGCAAATGCTAACAGCTATAAAAGAGGAAATCGACAGTAACACAATAATAGTGGGGGACTTTAACACCTCACTTACACCAATGGACGGATCATCCAAAATGAAAATAAATAAGGAAACAGAAGCTTTAAATGACACAACAGACCAGATAGATTTAATTGATATTTATAGGACATTCCATCCAAAAACAGCAGATTACACTTTCTTCTCAAGTGCGCACAGAACATTCTCCAGGATAGATCACATCTTGGGTCACAAATCAAGCCTCAGTAAACTTAAGAAACTGAAATCATATCAAGCATCTTTTCTGACCACAACGCTATGAGATTAGAAATGAATTACAGGAGAAAAAAACGTAAAAAACACAAACACATGGAGGCTAAATAATACGTTACTAAATAACCAAGAGATCACTGAAGAAATCAAAGAGGAAGTCAAAAAATACCTAGAGACAAATAACAATGAAAACACGATGATCCAAAACTTATGGGATGCAGCAAAAGCAGTTCTAAGAGGGAAGTTTATAGCTATACAAGCCTACTTCAAGAAACAAGAAAAATCTCAAATAAACAATCTAACCTTACACCTAAAGGAACTAGAGAAAGAAGAACAAGTTAGCAGAAGGAAAGAAATCATAAAGATGAGAGCAGAAATAAATGAAATAGAAACAAAGAAAACAATAGCAAAGATCAATAATACTAAAAGCTGGTTATTTGAGAAGATAAACAAAATTGATAAACCATTAGCCAGACTCACCAAAGAGGGAGAGGACTCAAATCAATAAAATTAGAAATGAAAAAGAAGAAGTTACAACAGAGACCGCAGAAATACAAAGCATCCTAAGAGACTACTACAAGCATCTCTATGCCAATAAAATGGACAATCTGGAAGAAATGGACAAATTCTTAGAAAGGAATAACCTTCCAAGACTGAACCAGGAAGAAACAGAAAATATGAACAGACCAATCACAAGTAATGAAATTGAAACTGTGATTAAAAATCTTCCAACAAACAAAAGTCCAGAACCAGATGGCTTCACTGGTGAATTCTATCAAACATTTAGAGAAGAGCTAACACCCATCCTTCTCAAACTCTTCCAAAACATTGCAGAGGAAGGAACACTCCCAAACTCATTCTATGAGGCCAACATCACCCTGACACCAAAACCAGACAGAGATACTACAAAAAAAGAAAATTACAGACCAATATAACTGATGAATATAGATGCAAAAACCCTCAACAAAAATACTAGCAAACAGAATCCAACAACACATTAAAAGGATCATACACCATGATCAAGTGGGATTTATCCCAGGGATGCAAGGATTCTTCAATATATGCAAATCAATCAATGTGATACACCATATTAACAAATTGAAGAATAAAAACCATATGATCATCAATAGATGCAGAAAAAGCTTTTGACTAAATTCAACACCCATTTATGATAAAAACTCTCCAGAAAGTGGGCATAGAGGGAACCTACCTCAACATAATAAAGGCCATATACGACAAACCCACAGCAAAAACATCATTGTCAATGGTGCAAAACTGAAAGCATTTCCTCTAAAATCAGGAAGAAGGCAATGATGTCCACTCTCACCACTATTATTCAACATAGTTTTGGAAGTCCTAGCCATGGCAATCAGAGAAGAAAAAGAAATAAAAGGAATACAAATTGGAAAAGAAGCAAAACTGTCACTGTTTGCAGATGACATGATACTATACATAGAGAATCCTAAAGATGCCACCAGAAAACTACTACAGCTAACCAATGAATTTGGTAAAGTTGCAGGATACAAAATTAATGCACAGAAATCTGTGGCATTCCTATACACTAATGATGAAAAATATGAGAGAGAAATTAAGGAAACACTCCCATTTACCACTGCAACAGAAAGAATAAAATATCTAGGAATAAACCTACTAGGAAGACAAAAGACCTGTTTGTAGAAAACTATAAGACACTGATGAAAGAAATTAAAGATGATACCAACAGATGGAGAGATATACCATGTTCTTGGATTGGAAAAATCAATATTGTAAAAATGAATATACTCCCCAAAGCAATCCACAGATTCTATGCAATCCCTATCAAATTACCAATGGCATATTTTACAGAACTAAATCTTACAGAACAAAAAAATCTTAAAATTTGTATAGAGACACAAAAGACCCCGAGTACCCAAAGCAGTCTTGAGGGAAAAAAATGGAGCTGAAGGAATCAGGCTCCCTGACTTCAGACTATACTACAAAGCTACAGTAATCAAGACAATATGGTACTGGCACAAAAACAGAAACATAGATCAATGGAACAAGATAGAAAGCCCAGAGATAAACGTGCACACCTATGGTCAACTAATCTATGACAAAGGAGTCAAGGATATACAATGGAGAAAAGACAGTCTCTTCAATAAGTGGTGCTGGGAAAACTGGACAGCTACATGTAAAAGAATGAAATTAGAACACTCCCTAACACCATACACAAAAATAAACTAAAAATGGATTCAAGACCTAAATGTAAGACTGGACACTATAAAACTCTTAGAGGAAAACATAGGAAGAACACTCTGACATAAATCACAGCAAGATCTTTTTTGATCCACCTCCTAGAGTAATGGAAATAGAAACAAAAATAAACAAATGGAACCTAATGAAACTTAAAAGCTTTTGCACAGCAAAGGAAACCATAAACAAGACTAAAAGACAACCCTCAGAATGGGAGAAAATATTTTCAAACAAATCAACGGACAAAGGATTAATCTCCAAAATATATAAACAGCTCATGCAGCTCAATATTAAAGAAACAAACAACGCAATCCAAAAATGGGCAGAAGACCTAAATAGACATTTCTCCAAAGAAGATATACAGATGGCCAAGAAGCACATGAAAAGCTGCTCAACATCATTAATTATTAGAGAAATACAAATCAAAGCTACAGTAAGATATCACCTCACACCAGTTAGAAAGGGCGTCATCAGAAAATCTACAAAAACAAATGCTAGAGAGGGTATGGAGAAAAGGGAATCCTCTTGCACGGTTGGTGGGAATGTAAATTGATACAGCCACTCTGGAGAACTGTATGGAGGTTCCTTAAAAAACTAAAAATAGAATTACCATACGATCCAGCAATCCCACTTCTGGGCACATACCCAGAGACAACCATAATTCAAAAAGACACATGCACCCCAATGTCCACTGCAGCACTATTTACAATAGCCAGGTCATGGAAGCAACCTAAATGCCCATAGCCAGACGAATGGATAAAGAAGTTGTGGTACATATATACAATGGAATATTACTCAGCCATAAAAAGGAATGAAATTGAGTCATCTGTTGAGATGTGGATGGATCTAGAGACTGTCATACAGACTGAAGTAAGTCAGAAAGAGAAAAACAAATATCGTATATTAACGCATGTATGTGGAACCTAGAAAAATGGTACAGGTGAACCAGTTTGTAGGGCACAAGTTGAGACACAGTTGTAGAGAACAAACTTATGGACACCAAAGGGGGAAAGCCACAGGGGGGTGGGGATGGTGGTGTGCTGAATTGGGCAATTGGGATTGACATGTATACACTGATGTGTATAAAACTGATGACTAATAAGAACCTGCTGTATAAAAAAATAAATAAAATTTAAAAATTAAAAAAAAAGAAATCTACTATAGACAAAGACATTGAGACCTGTTGGGTTCCCAGGAGATTTTTAATCTTAAAATAAACATAGTTCTAATAATATTGAACCATAGAAAAATATGGAAAATGTTTCATTTTATGAAGTCAGAATAACAATACAAAATCTAATAGTATGTAGCGCACAAACCATAAACCAATTTCACTTAGAAGTTAAATGTAAAAATTCTAAAGAAAAAGGAATCAAATCAGACAATAGTCTAGCCACATATCAAAAATAATATACCATCATAATTTATTGCAGGAATGCAAGAATGGTTCATTTTTAGGAATCAACACAATTCAATATATCAACAAATTAAGGAGAAAAAAAGTCACAAGATTTCATCAATGGATGCTAACAAGGCATTTGGTAAAATTCAGCAGCCACTTTTAATAAAAGATCTATGGAAAAGAATACTAAAAAATTAAGCATTTTTGGAAAGAACAATAATTGCAAGTGTCCTAAGTAGCAAAACATTAAAACCATTTCAAATAAAATTAAGACTGTATGCACACACAATAAATAAATATATTGAATATTATACATATGTGTGTGTTTTTATATATATAAAGAACTTGCTTCTATATATAAATTTGATGATTTGTGGAAGAGATCCAATAATGGTGGTTACTTTGAGTACAGGGTGGGAACCGGACAGATTAGGGAAGGGATGGGAAGGAGATTGTTCCCAGAAAACTTTATTATTTTAACCATATGAATGTTATTGCTCAGTCAATAAATCAAATTAAAATTAGAAATAAGAGCAGGAAGCCCACTGAACCCTTTATAATTCAACACTGATTTGAAGATTACAGGAAACCAGTTAGACATAAAAATGAATTAACTGGCATAAATATTGGAATGAAAGAGAAATATATATATCTTTTTGCTAATGATTGGATGGAATACTTAAAATATGTAAGTTATTCTAGTAAAAGAAAGCTGAAGTTAGTAAAATAAATTATTAAGGAGAAGTACGATACAACACTTAAAATTAATTTAAAAATTTTTCTCTAGTTTAGAAGGAGACACCTAGAAAAATGGGAAAAATATTTCATTCACAGTAGTAACATTTTCCCAATATTTATAAATAACTGTCTTGAGAAAAAAGCCCAGAATATTTTTTTAAATTTAGAAATAGGACCTTAAAATTATAAAGCAGGAAGTCCAAGAACCACCAAGAAAATTAAACAAAAGGAGAAAACCAGAAGTGGACTTCACTGGCCAGGTTTCAGAATATATTCAAAAGACACTGATCAAATCAGTACAGTACTGGCATAGGAACAGACACACAGATGAGTGGAACAGAATAAAGAACTTACATAATGATTCCAGCACATATAAGAAAATGTACAAGCCAAAGGTTAAATTTCATTTCAACAAGATAGGATAAATTATTTTTTTAAATAATTCTCACAAAACTTATCATCTAGCAAAAAACATTAGATCTTTATCTTACATTATATACATAAAAAATTAAATTCCAGGTGCAGTAAAGACAAATGTAAAAATAAATCACAGAAATACATTCTACAACAAAATTTAGAAGATGACATGTCTTCTAAGCATTCTTAACAAAGAACAGAAACTTAAGACAGATATGAAGAGTTTAAAATTTCCTATTATGAAAATATCATAAACAAACTAAGGAATTAAATAAGAAAAAATATTTAACATGTAGAGAAAAAGCAGATCCAAGATGTTAAGTTTATAAAAACACTCAAACTTACTAGAAGTCAGGGAAATAACAATTAGTTTAACAATGAGATATCACAACAATGAGATATCACTATTGCAAAAATTTAAAAGATTGATAATATCTCCTCAAAGGGTACTGTCATATTTCACTGGTCTAAGTGAAAAGTCCTTTTGGAAAGAAATCTTGCAACATATATTAAAATTTAAAGTACTTACACCTTTAACCTAGTAGTCCTACTCCTGGGAATCTATCACATAGAAACAAAAGTAATCACACATAGTATGCACAAGGATATTTATTGTCACTTATTTTCCAATTTCTTGTCTCTATAAACAGAGTTGTTTCAATCAATACAGGAATGGCTGAATAAAGTACAATATACTTTGATCAATTAACACAATGCAATCTCTAAAAAGAGTAAAGTAGGGTTGTATCAGGTGACTTGGTGGGATTTGCGCATTCTAGCGTTAAATTTTAAAAGAGGAAAATGCAATCAAATGCGTATGATGAGGTTTGAAAAGAAAAACTACAACCAAAAAAAAGAAATCCTTTTCTGTGTGTGTCTCATGTCAGTGTGTTTATTGATATACATACACACACATATAAAGTACATGAGCATGGAGAAAAAATATGTGGTCAACAGGTAATGGAGGTGGGGTTAAGGATGGGGGCATATGTAGGGAATATTGGTCAGGAAGGATAAATGCATTTACGCAATAGATATAGACACATTTATGCAATGAAATTATAAAAATTCCTACTATCAGAAATTGACTCAATTATCAAATGATTAGGTTAGGGTTGTCAAAATCCAACACAACGTCAGGCTGAGCAATGAAAAAGCCTACTGTCTGCACTGCTGTCCCTTGAAGAAAAAATATAATCTGGAAAATCCATTAGGAATAAGAACCTGTAAATGCTGTCTTACCCACAGGTGGTAAAAAGGCTCTTTTTATCCTAGTTTTTCTCTTTAACATAAAAAGTAGTAAACTGTATAAGATAAAGGAAAAGAATTTCAAAAGCCATAAAATAAAAGTTAAGTCTGCCTCCTACCCCAAACTCCTTTTTCTCTTCCAGTCAGACACCATTCAGTTTCTTCATACATCTTTGAACATGTAAGTATAACTTTAGGATAAATTCCTTGTTATGACAAAGGGCATACACATTTTAAATTATGATAGACTTTGTCAAACTGCCTCCCTAAAGCGGACCAATTTATACTTCTACCTTCAGGAAATGCTTAATTGTGAACCTGTATGTCAGGGGTGATTTACAATTGAATTTACATTGTGCGTGTATCTGTTTTATTCAGTAATGGTAAACACAGAAAGGGCAGAATATTTAAAGAAAGCAAAGCATAAGAGACAGTGAAGAGTTAGCTTAGCAATAACAGCACAGGCAGCAAGTAAGCCATCAAAGGGAGAGGTAATAGGACAGGGCCAATGCCAGTTAGTGAGACCCTTGAGCCCAGATATGGATATCAAAAAAGACTTCTCAGAAGTTTGAAGAAGCCATTACAGAGCTCCTTCTGCTTTTTTAGCACCTCACACAGAATGCATTGTTATCCATCTAAAATACCTATTTAAAGTAAAACAAAGAATGTGTTAAAATACAGAGATACACAAGCCTTACAATCCCATAAGTCTGATACTATTAGTACTTTGAATTTACAGATGAGGAAGTGAAACTTCTTCCTGGCTAGATACACATTAAACACACACACACACACACACACACACACACACACACACACACACACACACACAACATATGGAGATTAAAAAAAGGTCATAAAACTCCACCAGAACAAATAAAAAGTGAATATCCCTCCCCCCTTAGCTCTCAGTCCTTCTGTCCAAAGATAAATACTATTAAGTTTCATATAAATCCTTACAAAGATAAAAATTAAGAACTAAATACACACATATCTAACATAGAATTCTTTTTTAAATGGTAGTTTTTAAAAACTTTTAATTATGAAACTTTGTAAACATGTACAAGGGCAGAGTAATATGCCAATCACCCTGCTTGAATAATTAACTCTTCCCTACCATCCTGGCTCCAAGGGATATTTTCAAGAAAATTCCAGATATCTTAACACTTTAACATGCAATTCTTAGCAAGTTTCAATATCTGGTTTCCAAATCCAGAGTAAATAAGACATAGGAACTTAGAAGGTGACTGAAAGTGTATACAAAGGCTTTACCACAGAAAAAAATGACAGCTACCTGAAAAGAATAAAACAAATGAAAATGACTATTTAATAATAGATGCATACACATTATACTGACTCAACAAAAAGTTAAAGTCATGTTTAGGATGTTCATTTAAAAAAGGCATGTAACTATGTGATACATCTGTTTTTAAAAACTGAAATGGTTAAAAGAAACGTTTACATTTTAGGAAGTTAATCAGGTGTCTCACTTGTGTCAAACATCTTTTCCCTTGAACAACGCAAGATAAGTGAGGCCTTACCACATTTAGCTGTGATTTGAAGGGCACATGGAGAGTTTCTCGAACGAATGGCTGGTGGCATGTGAGGAAAACAGTACCACAGATATTAGGAATTAAAATCTCATCTAAATTAGAATATCAATCTCTCAAATAATGCCTCTAGATAGCCAGCTTAAAACTAAGTGTAAATTACAACTACTAACTATAAATAATAACTACCACTATTTCATCAATACTACCATGCCGGACACTCACTAGTTAAGTGCTTGACACATACAAACTCATTTTATCTCACAATCCTCTGAGGTAGGTAATTAAGACAAGACACTACTTGCCCAAGGTCAACCAGGTAATGGACTTCCTTTTTCTTATTAGAACTGGAGCTGAAGTACTTATGTTAGGCTTCGTCTTTCTTCAAAATATAAGATTAGGGATACAATTTTTTATCATTTCTCCGGAGCAAATGTTTGTGATTTGCATTTCTCTAATGATTAATGATGTTGAGCATTCTTTCATGTGTTTGTTGGCAATCTGTATATCTTCTTTGGAGAAATGTCTATTTAGTTCTTCTGCCCATTTTTGGATTGGGTTGTTTGTTTTTTTGTTATTGAGCTGCCTGAGTTGCTTATAAATTTTGGATATTAATCCTTTGTCAGTTGCTTCATTTGCAAATATTTTCTCCCATTCTGAGGGTTGTCGTTTGGTCTTGTTTATGGTATCCTTTGCTGTGCAAAAGCTTTTAAGTTTCATTAGGTCCCATTTGTTTATTTTTGTTTTTATTTCCATTTCTCTAGGAGATGGGTCAAAAAGGATCTCGCTGTGATTTATGTCATAGAGTGTTCTGCCTATGTTTTCCTCTAAGAGTTTGATAGTGTCTGGCCTTACATTTAGGTTTTAACCCATTTTGAGTTTATTTTTGTGTGTGGTGTTAGGGAGTGTTCTAATTTCATACTTTTACAGGTAGCTGTCCAGTTTTCCCAGCACCGCTTATTGAAGAGGCTGTCTTTTCTCCACTGTATATCCTTCCCTCCTTCATCAAAGATAAGGTGACCATATGTGTGTGGGTTTATCTCTGGGCTTTCTATCCTGTTCCATTGATCTATATTTCTGTTTTTGTACCAGTACCATACTGTCTTGATTACTGTAGCCTTGTAGTATAGTCTGAAGTCAGGGAGCCTGATTCCTCCAGCTCCATTTTTCGTTCTCAAGATTGCTCTGGCTATTCGGGGCCTTTTGTGTTTCCATACAAATTGTGAAATTTTTTGTTCTAGTTCTGTAAAAAATGCCAGTGGTAATTTGATAGGGATTGCATTGAATCTATAGATTGCTTGTGATAAGTACCGTGCAACAAGTTGGGCAACAGACATACCGCTAAGATATTAATGATGTTTTCTATAACGTTTTACTCGTTATGATTCACAACTAAAGGTATGTCATATACCATGGAGATTTTTATTCCAAAAGCATTATTACATATATTACTTATCAAATTTTTAAAGACAGAGATACTCATGTAGCTTTTCCTACATTTCCAGTGAAAGGGAAGTTTAATGGAGAGTTTTGCAGATAAAGATATTCCTTGAAGAGATTCTAAAACTGTTCCTTGTAACTTCAAGCCACTCATCTGACTGAATGGATAAAGACTACATTTCTTCTTTTCTTTTCCACGAGGCAGCATTTTAAATGTCTGTAAAATCTTTGCGAAGAGTCTCCATGCTAAATAGTCCCAGTCATGATTCTAGTTTGACATGGTTTCCTCACTCATTTGTCATTATCCTGTCTTCTCTTAAAAAGTGGGGTTCCCCAAATTCAACACAAGACTCCTGCAGAGAGCCTAATTGGAGCAGGATACAGGGAACTATTAGTTTTCTTGTTCTGAACCTAAAATTATATTACTTTCTCCCACCACCAAGTCATTTTTGGGTGCGAATTAAATTTGTAGACAAAAAAGTCTTTTGCACATTCATTCAAGAAGCAGTGATTAAACACCAATGACAGGACTGATCCAGGCTTTTACCCAGGTTTCCCCTCCCTAAACTCAAGGTTTTTTTTCTTTTTTTAAAGCAAAATCGTTTCATTTTTGCTTTTTGTTTTCTTGTAAACAAATATTACTATTTGATATATATTTTATTTGTTTATTATCTGTGTCACTATTGTCTAGTAACTGTACCTACTCCTTAAGTAGTATCTGGAACATAACAGGCACTGTTTATTATTGAACTAACTCATGAACAGATGGAAGAGGGTGGAACATTCATACTCTTTTCTGGCTTCTGGAAAGGAATCTCTAGTCTACTATACTTCACTGCTAAATGATCTTGAAGCCTTATCAATAAACACACTTAATCAGAAGAGCCATGACTACCACATATGCTCTAGAATTTACTATGATAGTCTAATACAGGAATTATAGGTTTGGTAACTTTTAAGATATGTGGTGGTTTTGATGTTACCCTCAATATGTTTCCTATGTTTTTCCATTGTAAAATAATTATATAACCTGAAAATAAAAATATACATCTCCCTATTATTAAGAGTAGGTCACTGGTAAATTCTATTGAACTATGCTGTGAAATGTTAGGGAATAGTCAGAGGCTGAGCCACCATCTCTGCCTCTATATATGGCCTCAACTGTACTGACTCCAGCCATGAGCATCCTTATACCATAACGTACTTGGTTTAGATGCCATGTCCTTCGTGGCCTCATTATTACTTACAGTTGTAGTTGCACACTCTGTGGTGTGATTTCAGATTTTTTGATTCATTTAAGTTCAAAACACAACTATGGAGCTGCTACTTGTTTATATTATATGATTTAGCATTCCCTGCTATGGAAGTCAGGGTTCTCTACTCTCATGCGATTGTTACTGTTACATGACTCTACTTCATTCTTATTGAATTACAGTACAAATATATGAGAGCAGGCATCACTTTCTCCTCATGTCAGTTTAGAACAGTTACTCCCAAACTGGGCTGTACATCTCATCACATGGATGTCTTTTAGAATCACAGAATCCCCAGCCAACTCTGGACCTACTGAATCCAAATAACTAGAGGTGGGGGAGTCCAAGAATATTTTTAAACAGCTCCTGAGGTAATTCTACTTGAAAACTACTGGTTTAGAGGACAAGAAAGAACTCTAATATGATATGAGATATCTAATATGATATACGATATCTAAGAGATATGCAATGCCATATCTCTTGTATAAGATATAACATCTAGGCATAAAGACAATTTTGAGCATACCAACACCCAAAATATCTCCTATTATTTCCTGTATCAACATTCCAAGATGACTACTTAACAAAATTAATTTAATCTGTTATTCAAAATTGAAGGGGAATCTGACATCACCTTAATATATGTCCACTGGAACTCATATAATAGACATTGGTCAAAACAACTCATAAACATTCTCAAAGTAGTCTTCTCTCTACAAGTGCTGTACTGCTCCTCATCCACCTAGTAAGCACTTGCCCCAGCCAAGCAGTTCTCCTAGCTCTACAAAAATGGAATGCCTCCCTCCCTATTTCCTTTCTACTAGTCTGAGTCTCAGTGACTCTTACTTGATAAGACAGCAAACACCCTTTACAAAAACCCTCTGCTAGTAGGGTACCATAAATATGTTTCTGTTATATTACATTATAATTCATGTACAAATCTGTCTCCTAGAATGTGAGCATCTTAAGAGTAGGGATTGTTTCTTATCAACTGCTATAGTTCCAGCTCCTACTCAGGTATAAGCAGTAAATAAATCTTTGCTTACTGAAGAAATAAAAGAAAATGCCTACTTTCAAGTCTCATTCAAATAAAATAATCTTAAGAGTCCTGATCCTTAAAATTAAAATTAACACCAAAAGATTCTGTTACTAAATTAAAAATTAATGCAATTGGAACATTTTCCAAGACAATTGATAAGTATTTATTAAGTATCTCATATAAGCCAAATGCTGTGCAAGTGCTAAAGATACAAAAAAATGAGCTTTGCTCTTGATAGCAGGGTAAGTAATATTAATGTTCCCAAGGAGATATCCTATCATTAGTTTACAATTTACATCCACAGTTTCCTTGAAACCAAACTCAGTTAGGACTGTTGATGCCCCTGAGGGCGTTAAAAATACTGGACTGAGAATTCAGAAATCTAACAACTCCATGTTGCTTAAGCCATGATAGCTCTCCAGAGTTCACTACAACAGGAAAACAACAATTTGAATGGCAGAGTCTCCCATCATCATTATAAATAAATTTTAAAGTCTGTGTGACTACCATTCAAATATCCCCTGGACTAAAACAAAGACACAGAAAAAATATTCCTATTGGCATACATCTAGAAAATCTTGATGTTAAAATATAACAATTTACTCACAGAACCAATCCAGATGCCTTAATCTATTGCTTAAACAATCACGTGGCTTTGAAGCCTCTAATCTTTTTTGTAGGAAGATTGTATGAATACACTGATAATTTCCAGAACAATAACTTCTGATTTTGCAAGTTTCTGGATGATCCAATATCTTCCTTCCCATTTTGCATTTCCCCTATCTCAGCAGTTTTCCAATGTTTAAAAGTGAAATAATAGAATTGGAATAAGATACTTCATTAAGCTAGAACAAGGTGACTCATAAAATCTTAACTAGAACTGATGTTAACAATGTTTTCCAAATACCTCAGCTTACAGAGAAAAAAAAAAAATTACGAAAATTGGAGCCAAGAACCCTGACGCCCAGGTTACTGCTTATACTAATTTACCAATAAATAAAAGCAAAAATTCCAGTCAGTCATTCAGAAACTTAGGGTCTATTTAAATGCATATCATTTGAAAGCTTTTTTAAGAGTTCAGAATTATGACAAAATGTGCAAAGAGAAGTTTTCCATAGTTGGACCTAGGCAAGTATTTCCTGTAGAGGGAGAAATAAAATTTAACATATTTTGGGAAATACCATTTTAAGAATTGTTTGGTATTCACTTTCCCTATAGGCACTCCTTTTTATGCCTCAATCCTACAGGATTTTGTATTCATTCATGTATGCTTTTAACAAATATTTACTGAGCACCTAGTACATGCTAGGAAATGGAAAATATACAGCAATGAAAAAAATCCGTGTTCAAATAAAGCTTACATTCTTGTGGTGAAAGGCAAATTAAAAAAAAAAAAGAGTTAAACATATAGTATTCAGATCATGATAAATACAATAGAGACAAATAAACCTGGGAAAGAATTCAGGATTATGATTTTATATAGGATGCTCAGAGAAAGACTCAGTGAGAAAGTTAAATCAGAGTAAAGACTTTAATGAAGTTAGGAAGCAAGCCATGTAGATACAGGAGAAAGGGCATTTAAGGTCAAGACCTTGAGGCAGAAGCTGTCTACCACGTTCAAAGAACAGCACCAAGGATGATGTGGCTGGAGTTGCATGAGCAAGGATAACACAGTAGAACATGAAAATAGAGAACAGGGGGATACTGGGAGGGCAAGATCAAAGAGGAACCTATAGTTGAATATTTCTGTTAAAACTACTAAATATTATGCTAGTTAGACTGGGATTAAATCAATAGCCTAGGGATGACCCAATTTAAGAGGAAACAGCATGAATTGTTAATGGTAGAATTTCTAATATCAACAGGTTAGCAGACAGATGTTATTTTTGGACATTCCCAGCATCGATTAAATTGTACATCAGAGAGCATCATCAACTACTTTTATAAATGATTAGCTTTGAAGCATCCCCTTGTCAATTTACTAGAAGATGAGTGCTGAAAGGAGGATGAAGAAGGCGGAGGATAAGGAAATTCATAGTTTTCCATTGCAGAGAAGTGTTTTATCTCCCATATCTCAGGAGGTTGTTAATGTATAATTCAAAATAAGAAGGTGGACAAGCAGATTGTTTTACAAGTAAAAGTTAAAGTCAAACAAATTTCAGGGAGCCCTTATGCTTTACCCCAATACTCATAATACTTAAGCACCCCAAGGACAAGTTTCTTTATTTTTCACATTTTCCACAGTGTACTATAGTTATTTTAGGGCCTCATATTATGTATTGCCTGACTAAACAGACAAAAACGTATCTCAAGTCATGAGTAAAGGCTCTGCACCTGAGCTAGGGGGAACACAACTTTCTCACACTTGTGCCTTTAAAAACCTGGGTCTTGCACAGCAAAGGAAACTGTAAACAAAATGAAAAGACAACCCACAGAATGGGAGAAAATATTTGCAAACAATGAGACTGACAAGGGATTAGTCTCCAAAATTTACAAACAGCTCTTGCAGCTCAAAATCAAAAAAACAACCCATTAAAAAAATGGGCGGAAGACCTAAATAGACATTTCTCCAAAGAGGACATACAGATGGCCAAGAGGCACATGAAAAGATGCTTAACATCTCTAATTATTAAAGAAATGCAAATCAAAACTACAATGAGTTATCAGCTCACACCAGTCAGAATGGTCATCATCAAAAAAATCTACAAACAGTAAATGCTGGAGAGGGTGTGGAGAAAAGGGAACCCTCCTACACTGTTGGTAGGAATGTAAATTGGTACAGCCACTAAGGAGAAAATTATGGAGGTTCCTTAAGCAACTAAAAATAGAGCTACCATATGATCCAGCAATCCCACTCCTGGGCATATATCTGGAGAAAAACATGGTTCGAAAGGATACACGCACCCCCAATGTTCATCGCAGCATTGGACATGGAAGCAACCTAAATGTCCATTGACAGAGGAATGGATAAAGAAGATGTGGTACATATATACAATGGAATATTACTCAGCCATTAAATGAAATAATGCCATTTGTAGCAACATTGATGGACCTGGAGATTATCATACTATGTGAAGTAAGTAAGACAGAGAAAGACAAATATATGATATAGCTTATATGAGGAATCTAAAAAAACATGATACAAATGAACTTATTTACAAAACAGAAACAGACTCACAGACATAGAGAATGAACTTATGGTTACCAGGGGGGAAGGGTGGAGGAGAGGGATAATCGGGAGTTTCAGATTGACATGTATACACTACTCTATTTAAAACAGATAACCAACAAGGACTTACTGTATAGCACAGGGAATGTAGCTCAATATTCTGTAATAACCTAAACGGGAAAAGAATTTGAAAAAGAATAGATACATGTATATGTATAACTGAATCCCTCTGCCGTACACCTGAAACTAACACAACAATGTTAATCAACTATGCTCTAATATAAAATAAAAATTAAAAAAATAATAAAGAAAAAAACAACAACAACAACCCTAGGGCTATGGGTTAACCTCCCTATTTTTTCAATTTCTTTTGTCCTCCATGCTCCCCTTGACCTGGTCACTCCAGCATAACATATTCTACTCCAGAATCATAATGGCTTATCTCAGTTTTATCTGCTAAAGTCTCCATATATTTCCGATCCCTAATTCTGAATTATTTTCCTCAGATATCTACTGAAAAGCTCAGGAGTTCTCAAACTATAAAGAAAATCATAAAGTAAAATGGAAATCTACAGTATTAATATTTTAAATTATTCATTGTATCCTACCAAATACAACCAGCTCTCAAAAAGCACCCTCTGTACTACAGATTTATATCTAATTATAGGCGTTAAAGCTTCTTCAATCTTTGGAGTAATTTCCAGACTCAAATCTGTTCTAAATTATTTTATATTATGTATAACCAGCATTAAAAATGTGCTAAATCTCGGCTTCCCTGGTGGCGCAGTGGTTGAGTCCGCCTGCCGATGCAGGGAACACGGGTTCGTGCCCCGGTCCGGGAAGATCCCACGTGCCATGGAGCGGCTGGGCCCGTGAGCCATGGCCGCTGAGCCTGCGCGTCCGGAGCCTGTGCTCCGCAACGGGAGAGGCCGCAGCAGTGAGAGGCCCGCGTACCACCCCGCCCCCCCCCAAAAAAAGTGCTAAATCTATATCCCATGCTCCTTATTACTTCTTTTTATATGAGTTAATAAAGATTTTTAAATACTTGTCAAACTCATTCATATTAAAGATAATCCCTATGAAAGACAGAGGATGATTCAGTCTTAAAATTCTGAGGTTATACGTTTTGCCATATTCCCAAATACTGTGTTAGAGAACTTCAACATATAATTGATAGGCTGTCATTTAAACTGAAATTTATAGCTAGAAAAATCTTTATATGGTGAACTAAAACAAAACACAAGTATATGCTGAACCAATTAATGCTAATTAACCTCCTTAGCAGGTTCTTTTATCTGTGACCTTCCCTATCTTCCTTGAGACCTTCTCTTTCTGCTGAATTAATGTCGTGGTTTCTAACTGCCTTCCCTGCCTCCATTCTTATTCTTGTTACACATAGTTAAGTTAATCTTTCTAAAGTCCAAAACTACTGGAAGTAGGTCAGAATGGCACAGAGTGTAAGAGACTTGAAGCATGACTATTTTGAGTTTGAAATCCCAGGTTCTACCATTTGTTAGCGGTTGACCTTGTACAAATGTCTTATCTTGCTAAACCCTGGTTTCCTGCTCTGCAAACTGTGGACAATGTTATTTACTTCAAGGGTCACTACGAGTAATAAACAGGATAAAGTAAAAAAGTCTGCTCATGTAGACACCCAGAAATGTTAGCTCCCTTGGCCCCTTTGTAAGTTTGAACCATCAATCTTTCAAAAAGGTTATCACATCCTAGGGGGAAAATGATTTAAGGAGAGTATCAGAAAAGCAACGCAATGGCTGATATTGAGAATACATGCTTCCTAATACTGTGATGAGAAAGTGGTTTCAGGAGTACACAGAAATCCAGAGCTAGGCAGACGCTCTCTGCCAAGAACTGCTTGGACAAGGCTTGCTTCCCCCAGGTAACTGCAAGGGCTCACTGACCCAAGTGTTATCCCACAATTCAGTTTGTTATAGTGCCTCTAATTAACCTTTTAATTACTCTAATTATGAATAAGTGACTTTAATTACTTGAGAAAAAGCATCAAAGTCAGGAGTTTCTAAACATCTTGAAGGAACAGAGGGTGTATGTTGGGGTGGTGGGAGAAAGTCTCTGACATGAGAGAGGGAAGAGGTGATACTGACAACCATATGCCCTTCTCCAGTGGGAAATTATGAAAAATGGAATAAACAAACAGGCAATAGAAGGATCCACCAAATAAGAGTTTTTGATCCAATGGGACTCATAATGCAACATTTGGAGACTTTTTTGGCTCAAGCCTCTTCTAATACCTCATAGATAAACCACAGTCAAAGAATGTCATGAATGACTTCAGAGAGAAAAACACTTTCTTGCTAAGCTTTATTTTAATACTTACTCATATCTATGATCATGTTTCCCTTACCACTTCAAATAATGACCAAAATCTAAAAAGAATCCTGGTAGAAATCATAAAGAGAACATAATGAATATCAGTATTTTCTGCTCCTGGCTGCTAAAATTCTGAAAGTCTACACCTCTAAAATAGAAAATGCTTATTGGAATCATACAATATTATGACTAAATGAAGAGAAATGTGATAGTTAAATCTCATGATTCTGTATGTTATGGCTGGAAAACATCAAGGGTGAAGGAAATTCTAAACAAGGATTTAAGAAGATGGACAATGATGATATGCAGAACTGAATATTTAAGAATCAGTGAACGTCTAGAGACAGTACCTGGCTGATGACAGATGATGAGGAACTAGAATATGTGGTCAGAGTTGGAGAAACGGACCAAGGAGCTGCCTCTATATGCACAATAGCAGAGGGCATAAACCAGAGGCTTAGGGAGATGGATCAATCCCATGGATAGACTTTTATTTGGTCTACATGGTATTTAAAAGTCAGGAGACCGAATATAAATATGGAGGCTTTCGCTTTTACTGAAAAATAAACTGCTGCATCTATTACCCCTCCTGAGTCACCACTGAGTTTGTAATCCCTCATGTGCCAACAGTTGGCTGGAATTGAGTTCCCCTTCTTGTTTGAGGGGTGCACCCTCCAGGTCACCACAGGCTCTGCCACCTCTCAACACTAAATATCAGCTGCTGTTTATTACCCAGTTCATACTGTGATTTGTTTTACGATGGAAAAATAATTCTTTATACTTACATCTCTATGAAAAGTCTGAAAACAAAAACTAAATATATCTTTTTCCTTATACCTGGACCACTTATTTATGTTGCCTGCGTACTGCCTGAGCAATAAACAAATAAAATCTGATGGTGATAAAGCCAGAAGGAGGATTCTAGCATATAAGTTAGAAATCAAAAACAGAACAAATGAAAACCTTCTTAGAATTTAGTAACTGAAAATGCAGCAGGTTCCAAATAATATAACCGTAAACCTTGCAATTCCAGTTCTGGGGATCTACCCTACAGATATACTCATACATGAGCAAAATAAATTATGTTCAATGTTATTTTTTGCAGCATTATTTGTAATAGGAAAGATTAGAAACAACCTAAATGTCCACCATTAGGGGACTAGATAAATAAGTTATGGTATAATCACACAACGCAGCCATAAGAAATAAGGAAATTCCTGGACTTCCCTGGTGGTGCAGGGGTTAATAATCCTCCTGCCAACGCAGGGGACATGGGTTCGAGCCCTGGTCTGGGAAGATCCCACATGCCACGGAGCAACTAAGCCCATGTGCCACAACTACTGAGCCTGCACTCTAGAGCCCGCGAAGCCACAACTACTGCAGCCCGCGTGCCTAGAGCCTGTGCTCCACAACAAAGAGAAGCCACCACAATGAGAAGGCTGCACACTGCAACAAAGAGTAGCCCCCGCTCGCCGCAACTAGAGAAAGCCCACGCACAGCAACGAAGACCCAACGCAGCCAATAAATAAATAAATAAATAATTTTTTAAAAAAAGAATAAGGAAATTCCTTATATGCAAACATGAAACAGTCTCCAAGTGAAAAGAACAAGGAAGAACACAGCATATGTCATTTGTGAAGGAGAAGGAGGAAGGAGAAGAGAAAAGTGGGAAAGAATATATAAGTAACTATATATAGATTTGTTTGTTATATATGCATGATGTATTTCTGGAAGGATACAGAAGAAACTGTTAATACTGATTCTCTAGGGGATGGGAATGTGATAACTGAAACACGGAGGTGCTAGGAGAGTTTTCACTAGATATATTTTTCCATCTTTTGAATTTTGTAGCAGGTAAGTAGGTACCTATTCAAAAATCAGTTTTTAAAAATGTAACAGGTTGGCTGAGCTGATTCCAAGTATGATTATGAACTCAGCAACTATCAGAACTAGTGAGCCAGTGACCCCCTCTCCACATATATGGTATTTGGGCTTTTAGTTCATTGATGGAAATTTCAGTGGGAACCTAGAGGAGGGTGAGGGGTGAGCAGGAGAAAAGGAAAGTGAGATGAAATAAGGACAATGGAAGAAATGGCATGGTGTCTTTTTTCATCTGGCTCTCTGAACTGGTTTTAAGCCCAGAAAGAGTAAAAGGGTAGATTCTAAAGATAAGACACCTTTTCAACAGAGACTGTGAAACTGTGAGCACAAACTCTGCTGCACTGGGACTTGGGACAAAGTGTGGTACAGCGATGGGGGATGGGGGGATGGGGGGAATGTGGCTCTAATCCAGCCTCACACTTTCTGAGTACTTGAAGAGTGCTGCTCTGAAAGAACTAAAGACAACATTCCTGGCGTGGCTACTATCCCTCACAGAGGACCCAGCAGCAGGGGCAGTGATGAGGTACCACGTTGGGGTGGGTTGAAGGGGATGGACTTCCCAAGGAGGCTGTAAGACAATAGTATTCACTTCTGTTCTTGAATAAACGTTACACTCCACTCAAGGGCTCCCAGAAATACTTAAGGGAACTCTGAAGAGGGCTGGGGCTTTGTGTGAGTAGGAGGGAACTAACACATACTCCATCTCTATGTAAGTGGCAAGCCTAGAAACAATTATGATACAAAAGTATAAAAAGCATATGTGGAACAGTGAAAGAACTCTGGCAGAAGACAGTACCCTGGCAAGAGAGCCAAAAGGAAAGTCTTACCGGATTTTTTTTTTTTTTTTTTAACTTAGGCAGTTGCTCACTGAACAGGAAGTAGAAGAGAAAAAATATGAGTATGGCTGGAAAGAGGTTACTCAAGGCTCTGCTGGGAACCAACACACTTAGTTATGCAGTACCTACTTTCCAAAGTGAAATCTTTCAATTGCTTTAAAATGTTTCTTTTCTAAGCCATTGAAAGAAATGAGATCATGTTCTTGATTAAGAGCCAGGTTTTTTTCCCCTGCAACCCAGACTGTTGAAGTTAAAAAGAAGAAAAATTAGAGGAATGAAAAAGGGTGAAGGTAGGAAGAACTGGGAACAGAAAACAGAGAGGGGGGAACAAATATATTTTAAGAGTCAAGCGACAGAAAATTATGTAATGACAGAACAGAGAGAGTTTGTTTCAAAAATTGAGACTATCTTGCCCTGCTCCAAAAATACAACAAAGTATCGATTCAATTTATTTAACTGATGTTTTCCTATTCCATTTCATCCACAGTTAAAGTAACATATACAATCCTGTTATGCCTCATGGCACATAGCATTAAGTAATTATAAATACACAGATAAGTCACTTGTGAAAGGTGTGGTTTGTACTAGGGCTTGCTGGACCATTAAAAAAAAAGGAATTTGAAGGCTAATCTTAGGCAATTTGGTTCATATGCTTTTCGCAAGAGGAAATAAAGGATATTCACTAACCTAAACAATGGATAATGAGAGAGAGAATTTCTAAGATAAGCAAGAAGCCCAATGTACAAAAACTAGAGATTAAACTCCATCTCAAAATGCAACTCTTACTGTTACAGAATAAATAACATTAACATGGTCCATGTATTTAATATATTCTGCATCCATTACAGTGTCTCTCACTTACATAACTAGCTATTTAATGTAACTTAACATTCGAATAGCATTTTATACTTTTCAAAGTATTTTCACATTTCTCATTTGATGTTCACAATACCCTGTGAGGAAGGCAGCACAGGTTTCTTTCAGTTTTGGACGCCAAAACAAAGAAAGGTTAAGAGCGAATTTACAAGTCAGTTGTAAGTCAGGGATAGAATGTAAGGGTCCAGAACTTCTGGTCCAGTGATTGTCAAAGTGGTGTTTGTGGACTATTATTCAACTATCTACTCAATTTTTTTAGGTGATGACTGTGTTCCAGGAAATGTAGGCATTTATACAGGCAATAGGAATATAATAGAGAACAGGAACATAGTGTCTACCCTCGTGGAGCTGCCCGTTTAGTGAGTCATCATTTAAATAATTATACAGATAAATGGCAAAGCTTCACTTGTGACAAGTGCTGTGATGGGATACCCAGTGCTATGAGAACATACAATGTGGGAAAGCTGACCTAGAAAAGGATTCACTATGAATTAATGATAAAGCTCACATCTGAAGGATATGCATCATAAAGACAAACAAAGAAAGGAAGCACTAATTCTCAGTGAAGGCTACATCATGTGCAAAAGATTGACCGTGGGAGGGGGCATGAAAATGCAAGAGACTAAAGGAAGAGAAGTGTGGTTGAAGGAGAAGTCCTGAGCCCCAACTTCCAAAGGTGAGATCAGGATTCCCCATGTGATCTCAGACACATTAAAGTTTGAGTGACTACTGCCCTAGTCTAATAATTGTTTAATAATATCTAAATGGTTCACTCAGGTATAGGGGGTGGGTGGCTAAGAATGCAAAAATAAGCGAACTGCTACATCCATTAAAAAGTTGCCAAATAATCTGAATTCTAGGGGGTGACATCACTTTGAATTTAGAGCATAAAGAGAAAATTTATGAAGGTGGTGACATTTGCCCTAGGCTTTTAGAGGTGGATTGAATTTCCACAGACAGAAGATAAAAAGACTACTACAGATTAAGAAATGAAGAAACTGAAAAGATACCCCTTGCTGCTTCATAGAAGTGTGAATATTTTATTTTAATGCAGTCTTTCCTTAGTGGTACTTTAGAAATATCATCCCCATAACATCTTGAAGTTGCAGAGATCTTGTAGCTTATAAAGCTTTGTTTCATTTTATACTAATAACAAATTCTATTAGGTTCAAGGTCAAATTAATTCAGAATCAAGATTCTGCAGATAAACAAAGCCAGCTGAATGAGGTTGACTTGTGCAAGGCCACATTTCAACACCACTCTTTCTTTTTAACATTATAGATTCCTGATCATTAGGAAGTGGAACAGATATCAAAGTCTTTTATATGAAATATGGGGAACTAACTAGGCCTGGGATGCTGGACAGACACATAAGAACTCTACTATGATAATCTGAAGCAAAAGCCAGTTATCCTGGCTTTAATTAAATGAAAGTAATGTAATAGGCAAGTGGCCTTCTCAGTGAGAGAGAAAGAGAATATGACACACAGAGACAGAGACTCAAATGAGGCACCCCTGATGAGACCTAAAAACTCAGGTATTAAAACAAAAAGCAGCTGTGGAGGAGGGGCTGGGGGAAAGAAGGGGGAAGAAACCAAAATAAAACAGCACAATATATTAAGGGAAAAAAATGAACAGATAAGGGGAGACATGCTTTACCTTCAAATAGCACTCTCTAATGTTTTAAAGTCATTTTTCAGTTTTCTCCCAGAAGGTGTCATCAAGAAAACTCTTGGTGATTACACTTTGAAAATCTATGCTGTTCTGCATCGTCAAACACATTTATTCCTCTTTTCTAACACATGGAGGACTCTAAATGATGCAAATAATACTCTTACTTTTATTAACATATATTAAGCCTCTACTTTGTGCAAAATATTATGGAAGATACGAAGGTCTCCAGTCTCAAAGATTGATGTTTTGGCAACAGCAGTAGATATAATCACTAGACTGTATTCAAGAAAATCTGTTGGGCTTTACTATATTTTCATAAACAGAAAGGACTTTCTCTACAGAAGAACAGAAAATTTCAAAGCCATTAATAAGATTCCATGCCACACAGAGATTGATCCAAGGAACTGAGTAGGAGCCATGAATAAGATTTCATATCACACGGAGACTGATCCAAGGACTTGGGTGCCTTTGGCTTATGAATCCATCTGGCCTATAGTAAGTACTCTAGGAAAGGGATAATGTTGTACATGTAAGAATAATTTTCCTTAGAGTTAAAGATAACATAAAGTCAGAAAGAACAGGGGTTAGGAATAATGATTAACTGCTAAGGAGAAAAACAGAATTTCAATGAGTATGGATAACAAACAGTAATAACTTATTACCACAATCCAAAGGACTTTGGAGATGTTTAGAAATACTGACATCCCCTTCAAACTCTCCAGAACCAGTTTATAAATCTTTTTCCACCTCTGCTATTCTATCTTCACTATCAATCTTACATCCTTCCTCTTGTCTATCTCTCACCTTGTCCCAGTGAGATAGTTTGGGTGACTGCAAACATGGTGGACCAACAACTGAAAAGGAATATAGAAAGGAAATACAGAATACAGAAAAAAGACAGTGTTCTTTTTTTTTCCTTTTGAGCTCTTCCTTTATATAAAATAAAAAACGATATTGTACTTTAAAAGCAGAATGACAGTAATGTTTTCTAGTTTTCTTGCTCCCAAATCCCTTAATTTGGCTTTTTTGAAAGTGGCCTTGGTTGCCGTTATTTTTTAACCCTCTGGTTCAGTGGCCCTTTATAGAAAAAGGGTCTTAACCTCTGTAATACAGAAAGTTTAAATATATAATGGATGAGTCATGGATGAGTCTCTACAATCTAACTTTCAGATATTAAAAAACTCATTTTCTCTGTGCCAAAGCCAAGTGGATTTGTGAAGCAATGGAGTTTGTCTTATTTGACATGAAATCATTCTCTTTTCAGGTCAAAGTACCTAATACGTTCTTGGGAACCACTTAACTATCTTTCATTCCTCACGGTGGATAATTGCATGTTTTAGAGGACAGCTGAACCTAATTACACTAAAAAAAGTACATGCAGAAAGTTTCCAGGCAAAAAGTACACTAAGGACCATTGGTTCTATTATTTTACAGTTTAAATATATAATACACAGTATATATTTAAATGTTATGATAGCTATTCACATAATAAGTTATATGATTATTACTTAACATCTCTACATGTCTAGAAAATGTTTTTCAATTCCTCATTAAAATATTACTAGTAAAAAGGATTGGCTTGGCATAAACTACAGGGCATACACAAAAGTAGTGTGAGCAGTTCTCTTAAAAGAAAATGAAAATAACGTGACTATACCTACTTTCGATTTCCGTAGTCAACAAGAATCAGAAGGATAAACTGGAGTTTATAGATCTATTTATACATCTAATTACAGTTGGTTATGTGAGAAAGAGAGGTTCTTTCACACTTACCATTTTACAAAGTGGAGGAATTAAGGATCAACTATATGTATAAAAATAACAGTAATGATGATGATGACACATTAAATAACAACAGCAATAGCACTCTATTTTTATATCTAATTTTTGACCATCACTGTAATCCTATAAGGTAGGCATTCATATGACCATTTCACACACACACACGAAAAAAAAAAAAAAGGAAAGGAAAACCAAGGCTCTGAGAACATAACAGCACTAAATAATTTAGTAAAATATACCTTTGACAAGTGTCAGAGTTAGGATTACATGAGAAGTTCCTGACTTTAAACTCAGCACTCTCTTCTACACTACACTGTAGTGATGGATTGCAATATAAGGCTACAAATTACACCCATCTCAGGATGTATGTCTGTTTGTAATACATGACACCTTGTTGCTCTTTAATCACCCCTTTCAAAGAAAGTTTTAAATTTTGATGAAGTGAAATTTATCAATATTCATTCTCTTATTCATGCTTGATGGGTCTTCTCTAAGAAATGTTGCCTTAGCAACGTCACATTTCCTCCTATGTTTCTTCTAGAAGTTTTATAATAAGTCTCAGCATTTAGGTTAAGGACTATAACCCATGCAAGTTAATTTCTGGATATGATATGAGACAAGGGTCAAGGTCCCTCCCCTACTCTCCTCCCCTCAGTCCCACCCCATAAGTATATACAATTTCTCCAGCACCATTTTTTTAACTTTTATTTTACACTGGAGTATATGTGATTAACAATGTTGTGTTATTTTCAGGTGTACAGCAAAGTAATTCAGTTATACATATACATGTATCCATTCCTTTCCAAATTCTTTTCCCACTTAGATTGTTACATAATATTGAACAGAGTTTCCTGTACTATACAATAGGTCCTTACTGGTTACCCATTTTAAGTATAGTAGTGTGTACATGTCAATCCCAAACTCCCTAACTATCCCTCCCTCCCACCCTTTCCCCTGGTAACCATAAGTTCTTCCCTAAGTCTGTGAGTCTGTTTCTGTTTTGTAAATAAGTTCATTTGTATCATTTTTTTAAAGATTCTGCATATAAGCAATACCATACGATATTTGTCCTTCTCCGTCTGAGTTACTTCACTCAGGGTAACAATCTCTAGGTCTACCCATGTCGCTGCAAATGGCATTCTTTCACCCTTTTTAATGGCTGAGTAATATTCCATTATATATATGTATCAAATCTCCTTTATCCATTCATCTGTCGATGGACATTTAGATTGTTTCCACGTCTTGGCTATCATAAACAGTTCTCCAGCACCATTTGCTCAATGAATTGCCTTGGCATCTTTGTCAAAAATCAATTGACCATAAATGTGTGGGTCTTTCTAGACTCTATTCTGTTCAACTGATCTATCATTATGCTAATACCACACGGTTCTGATTACAACTTTTCGGTTAAGTCTTAAAATCAAATAGTGCAATTCATCCAGTTTTGTCTTTCTTTTTTTTAAAATGGGTCAGATAGGTCTTCCGAATTTCTATATAAATTATACATGCAGCTAATCAAGTTCTACAAAAAATTCTCCTAGGGTGTTTTTTTGTGGTTTTTTTTGCGGTACGCGGGCCTCTCACTGTTGTGGCCTCTCCCGTTGCAGAGCACAGGCTCTGGACGCACAGGCTCAGCGGCCATGGCTCACAGGCCCAGCCGCTCTGCGGCATGTGGGATCTTCCCGGATCGGGGCACGAACCCACGTCCCCTGCATGGGCAGGCGGACTCTCAACCACTGCGCCACCAGGGAAGCCCCCTCCTAGGGTTTTGATTGAGATCATGTTGAACCTATGGATCAATCTAAGGAGAACTGAAATTTTAAAATTGAGTCTTCTGCTCCATGAACATATCATACATCTCCATTTATTTAGATCTTCTTTAATTTACATCAGCAGTGTGTTGTGGTTTTCAGCATGAGGTCTCGTACACATTTATTATTTATTCTAAAGTATTTCATTGTTTATATCATTGTAAATGGCATTGTTATTGAACTTCAACTTTCCAGATGTTCATTGCTAATACCAGATAAGGGTATACAGAACTAAAAATGATTTCTGTATACTGACCATACGTCCTGTGATTTTGCTAAACTCATTTAATAGTTCTAGAGGCTTTAAAAAAAAATTAATTCCATAGAATTTTCTACAAACACAATCAGGTTGTCTGTGAATAATGACAGCTTTCTTTCTTTTTTTCCAATCTATAAGCCTTTTATTTATTTTCCTTTCTTACTGTATGGGCTAGGAGCTCCAGTACACTGTTGAATGAAGTGCTAAGGGCAGAAATTCTTACTCTGTTCCCAGTCATAGGAGGAAGGCATTCAGACTTTCACTATTAAGTATAATGCTAGTTTTACATTTTTGGTAGATAACCCTTATCAGTTTAAGGAATTTTGTTTTATTGTTAGTTTGCTGAGTTTGTGTTTTTTTGTTTCATGATGGTGTTTTTCTGCATCTATTGAAACGATTACAGTTATTTTAGTTTAGCCTGTTAATATGGTGAATCACATTGATTGACTCTGGAACATTAAACTAAACTTACATCTTTTGACATTACATTCATTAGTCATGATATATTAACTTTTTATTATATCACTGGATTCAATTTATTTTATCATTTCCTAATATTTTAATAAGAATTTCTGCATGTGTTCCTGAGGGATAGTGGTTTACATATTTCTTTTCCTATCACATCTTTGTCTTGGTATCAGAGTAATACTGGCTTCATAAAATGAGTTGAGAAGTGTTCCTCTTCTCTTCTATTTTTGGGAAGAACTTATGTGGAATTGGCATCATTTCTTCCTGAAATGTTTGGGAGAATTCACTGAGAATCCATCTGACTTGGAGTTCTGGGGTTTTTTGTGTCTGTGTGTGTGGTAAGGTTTTTATCTACAAATCTGATTTCTTTAACAGGGACAGGGATTTTCAGGTTATCTATTTTCTTCTTGAGTGAGCCTTGATAGTTTGTGTCCATCAAGGAATCTGATCATTTACCTAAGTTGTTAAATTTATTGGCATAAATTTGTTCATAATATTCTCTTATTATTCTTTTAATGTTTGTAGGATCTATAGTGATATCCTCTTTTTTATTCCACATATTGGTAGTTTGCATCTTCTCCTTTTTTCTTGATTAATGTAGATAGCGGTGTGTCAATTTATGAAGTTTTTCAAAGAACCAACCAGCTATTGGTTTCATTCATTTTCCTGCTTATTTTCTATTTCATTGATTATCATTCTTGATTATTTCCTTCCCTCTGCTTACTTTGGGTTTAACTTATTCATCTTTATCTAGTTCTTAAGCTAGTAATAGAAACCTAGATCACTGATTTGGTACTTGTTCTAGTTCACAGGTCTCTGAATCAAGAGTTCAAAGGAACTGAATTTGAGGAACCTTATTCACATCTGAACCTGATGCAGATCAAGAGATCTTGGACTTGGAGAGTAAGGTTGCAATCAGATTTGGGGAATTAGGGGAGAGGATGAGTGTATCTGCATGTGACAGGAATATAAATTTTAGTGGCCAGAGAGTGGACTGTGGCAGATTATTTTTGTAGATGGTCATAATCATTGCTCCTTTGCAATGTGACTCTGCCCCTCTACCAAGACATCAAGAGACAGGACTGGAATCTGACGGGACTTATTTTACCAACAGAAAGTGATGGAAGTGAGGTAATAATAATGTCCGAAACTAAACCTGGAGCCTCTGAAAACTACTGCTTTTCTCTTTCTGGCAGAACCACCATGAAATTACCATGTAAAGAAGATGGTCTAGTTTATTGGAAGTTAAGAGGCCACACAGAGGAGAACCAAGGCACACCAACTGACAGTCAGACATGTAGGTAAGGATATCTTGAACCTTCTGTTTAGCCAAACGTCCACCTAGATGGAGCCACGTAAGCCTAGGCAAAACCAACAGAGGAACAGCCCAGTCAACCCTCAAAATCATGAGAAATGATAAATCCTTGTTGTTTCAATTCAGTAAGGTTTTTTTTTTTTTTTTTTTTTGCGGTATGCGGGCCTCTCACTGTTGTGGCCTCTCCCGTTGCAGAGCACAGGCTCCGGACGCGCAGGCTCAACGGCCATGGCTCACGGGCCCAGCCGCTCCATGGCATATGGGATCTTCCCGGACCGGGACACAAACCCGTGTCCCCTGCATTGGCAGGCGGATTCTCAACCACTGCGCCACCAGGGAAGTCCAATTCAGTAAGTTTTGAAGTGGCTAGTTAGTCTGTAATTAACTGGAACTACTCAGTTCTGATAGAAAAATAGATGAACAGATTTTCCTCTAAGGAGCTGATGATAAGGGAAAAACATAAGGAAGATTAATGTCAATTAAAATACTGCTAAACCTACTCTTTTAAAAAGAACCAAAAGTAAAAAAATAAAAATTAAAAAAGGACGGAATAAGGTAGAAGAACTTAAATAAGGGCTTCCCATAATTTATATATTGGCTTTACATTGTCTATTAGTGTCTGCTAATATCTGTTCTCTTTATAAAGCAGAGCTTACACAAACCGTTCTCAACATTAGCCAAAATGAACTTTTAAAACTATAATTCAAATCATGTCATGTCCCTACTTAAAATGCTACGGTGGCTCCCCAGTGTATACAGAATAAAATTTAAATTCCTTATCATGATCTACACTGCCATACAGGATTCAGCCTTTGCCCTACACTCCCTAAACCCTAGGCACAGTTGCCTTCTTTTTATTCTTGCATACCCCAAGCTCACTCCTGTTTTAGTCTTTAACTGCATTCTGCCTAAAATATTCT
Organism: Kogia breviceps; assembly: GCF_026419965.1. Lineage (NCBI taxonomy): Eukaryota > Metazoa > Chordata > Mammalia > Artiodactyla > Physeteridae > Kogia > Kogia breviceps. The sequence goes on along the minus strand of NC_081317.1, from coordinate 109,081,611 downwards.
TTTCACGCCTGGTTTCCTATTCAGGTGCCAATTCAAATGTCACCTCAGACAGACCTTTTTGCCCACGTAATTTAAAATACTACATCATAACCTTGACGTACATATACTCTTCTGAACTTACTACTATCTAAAATTATTTACTTGTTTATATATCTGAACTCCCAGCCTTATCTAAGTTAAGGATAACTTCAGGCTAGTTTACCATTATATTTCCAGAACCTTAAACAGTGTCTGGCACATAGGAGGTGCTTAAATATTTGTTTTCTTAATGAATTGTGTAAAGACAAGGTATTAATTTGGGACTCTCGCCCTACTCCCATGGGGGAAAGGATGAGAAAGATCCACCTCCCCATTAATGGGGAACTAAGTATTTTGAAAGGCACAAGAAAAGTACTATGTAATGAACTGTCACCATTAACTACCTATAGGTTCCATGCTAGCACAACCCTCACACTTTATGCTACAGACCAGGGCTATGTGTGAGCACACGACACTAAACTAGTGTTTCCCTAACGAGTTCCTGGGACAGAATTTTGACTATAACTTTCTTCATAGAATTAGACATACAATTTAAACCTAAAAGCCAAGTTTCAAGCTTGCTGGAGAAACTGAGGTAAGAAGTCTTCAGATTTCCCTGAGATTCCTAAAGGACTCTTTAGAACTGAGATTCTCACTTTTGTTGAAAACGGAGTCTGATATGGCAACTCTCCCTTTTCTGGTGGAAGACATGAGAAACTTATATATGTCCATCAGTCTGATGACTCCTTGAACATGTTCTCACCTTTGCTTATGTGATTTCTCCCACTGAAAATGTTACGTGCAGGATTTTTCATCTTTTTCAAAACCACTTCTACCTCTCAAAGTTTCACTAATATGCTTTCAGGAGCAAGTAATAGCACCACTCAAAATGGCTTAAACTACAAGAACATTTGCTACTTCATAAAACAAGAAGTCTGGAAGATAAGGCAACTCTGGAATAAGTTAATTGAAGACCAATAATCTTTAGCAAAGAGCCCTTTTTCTTTTTCCCCACTCTGCCATCTCCACTGAGAAACCAATGTCTTAGTGTTTTTAAGCCACAGATAGTGTCATGTATAGGTACACCAACCTACACAAGAACAAAATGAGAGCTCTGCAAGGAAGGAAAAAGAGAAACCCATTGATTATGCAACCAAGAGTACTTACACAAAGGTCCAGTTGTAAATACTAATATTTCAAAAAGCCTTTCCCGAGTACTCAGGTCTTCGATGACATCACGTGTATGGCTTATATAATTGACTGGAAATTGAAATTATCCTTCTGATGTAAGGTTATCAATTATTTTTACTGAAATCTATACCAGAAGAACATACCAAAGCAGGTTTACTTACATATGTGTGAAGGCACAAGTAGAGAAAATATTAAAATGAGATTATATATATTTATATAAAAGACTTGTAAATTTGGAGTATATCTGTATCTGTACAGGTATGTGCAAATATTAAGTTACAAGACTGCTTAGAATAAAGAAATACTGGAAACAACTCACATGTCCAGCAAGATGATTGTTAAATATATTGGGTTGGCCAAAAAGTTCATTCGGGTTTTCCCGTAAACTGAAAAACCCGAATGAACTTTTTAGCCAACCCAATATTATGACACACAGAATTCATTAATATATATTCCTAAGGAAAAATTTTGGAAATCAACACCTAATGGCATGGAAAATGTTCAGGATATAACAGTAAATGAAAAGGAGACTACAACACTGCATGCAGTGTCTTTTTTCCTAGACCATTTGAACTAAACAAACAACAGAATAATTATGCCACATTAGGTGAAACTGTCACTCAAGCATTTTGGCATTTTAAAGTACTAACTTGTCTTGACATAGAGAAGGCATCTGCAAAGAGAGGTCAGATAAAAGTGGGTGCACTGTTACTGTTGGTTGATTAATAAATATCAGGATATAGAGGAGTCAGAGGGCTATTGTGGGTCTCTGGTTTGGTTCTAGACCAACAGTTGCTACACTTCAGGGCTCTCTTTCAACTCTGATTGGCACTGTGAATCCCAAGTGTTTGGGGATTATTGAACAAGTACAAATGAGTAATAAATAAAAGATAAAAACCAGATTAACTTGAGGACACAGGGTGGGAGGCGGAAGCTGGGGCGAAGTGAGAGTAGCATCGACATACATACACTACCGAATGTAAAATAGTTGGCTGGTGGGAAGCAGCAGCATAGCACAGGGAGATCGGCTCAGCTTGGTGCTTTGCGATGACCTAGAGGAGTGGGATTGGGAGGGTGGGAGGGAAACTCAAGAGGGAGGGGATATTGGGGACATGTGTATGCATATGTCTGATTCGCTCTGTTGTGCAACAGAAACTAACACAGTATTGTGAAGCAATTATACTCCAATAAAGATCTATTAAAAAAAAACAAAACAGGGCTTCCCTGGTGGCGCAGTGGTTGAGAATCTGCCTGCCGATGCAGGGGACACGGGTTCGTGCCCTGGTCCGGGAAGATCCCACATGCCGTGGAGCAGCTGGGCCCGTGAGCCATGGCCACGGAGCCTGTGCTCTGCAATGGGAGAGGCCACAACAGTGAGAGGCCCCCGTACCAAAACAAACAAAAAAAAAACCAAAAAACAGAAAAACAACAGATTAGCTATAGGTCAAAGTGTTAAATTTTCAATCAGAGTAAAAGAGTTATTAACTTTGCTTACATTTATAGACCACTGCTATAATGTTAGATATATGACTGTTAGGAAACTAATCTATACATTACTCTTAAACTGGTCTATGCATGGACATATATTTTGTAATTTTGAATGGTCTTTCCAATGACGTGTGCACTCACTTCACACAAAAATGACACTGCTGATAATAAGTTCATTTTAAAAAAATCATTAAATTCTGAATGTCTCTTTCAATAATATCCAATCTTTCAACTGAAAATAGTTTGAAGACACAGATCACAACAGAGAGATCGCAATTATATACCAACATACCTTTTTGAAGGACATGCCTTCATCAGATAATATCAACTACCTTAGCTATTTCTTTAAGAAACAAAATATTTCCTGGTACATTCCTTATTTAAAAACCAGTCTAAATTACCAGTCATTGGGTCTCAAAGCAAGGCACATTTTTTTTTGTTTATTAAGATAAGAAGTGGGTCCAGCATAATCAGAGGGCACTTTCTCCAAAGAAAGCCAACATATGGAATGGGAGCTCTCCAATACTATTGAGTCAGGGAGCCTAAGTGATTTTGGTCTTTCAGTAAGGTCTTCCACCTGTGCCCACATGAACACCAGGAACGTCTTTACAGTATTATGGAAAGAGAGGCAGATGGACTCTGTAATGAGACATGTTCCATCTTCATGGGGATATACTCAATGCGACAACAATGTAGAGGTAGAAAATCAATAAACAATATGCTATGAAGACGGCACACTTGAAAAGTTTTACTGTGTAACTTTTATTATAACACTCCATATTGTATATGATAACATTTCCAGGCATGGGGAAATTTCATGCTGCAACCTGAAGTAATTTTTGAGAATATTTAAGGTTGTCTGAAATGTGACATCCTGGACTTAGGAGCTCTTATTTAAGTTCACAGAGCAGCAGAGTAACTGTATTTTTTTTTCTGTATCTTAATTTCAGTACTAATCACAAAGTGGAAATGAATGTTATTTAATGACCAAATAAATACATGCATAAAACTTCACATAATTATATAGCTTTTGGTAAACAGGTTAACAGATGGATGAAGAATGGAATCCATGTTCACAGGCATTCAGTAGATGAAACATACCACTTTGGATACGCACTTATATGCAAATATATGCAATTACTTAAGTGAAAAAAGTAAAAAGAGACACTATGAGTACTAAGCCAAACAAAATTACCCAGAATTCAACTCTCAGTAAGAAAATTCAGTATTAAAGTTATTATTTCAAGTCTTTCATGTGACCTCATCAACAATTATTTACAGTAAATTGTACTTAACTGGAATGATCAGGGATGGGTCCTTGCTAAATACTCTGGTTACTTGAGAATTAACTTTAAAGCAAAACCATTTCACAGGAGCAATACTGATCACTGAAGATCTTTCTAAAGTATGTCAATATACTTTCATTCAGGAATAATACTCTAATCTGGATCTTCGGAATATTTAGGTACTTGTTATTGTGCATTATTTCCAGAAATAGGCAAAATCTGTATCAATTCCTGGATACCTCTTGAAAGTTCCTTGTCTCAGTTTCCTTTCCCAAAGATTTCTAGCTTATCTGAATTTTTCCTCTTAGTTTGCTGCTTTATGCTTATCTACAAAATGTATTTTTGTCACCTCAGTGCTTACCATTTTAGTTCTCCCTCTCTGTTACATATTTCCTTTCCTATCTCTGGTTTCCCTCTTTCTGGAAGTTTGCAGAGCCTTGGTTTGCACACCAGTCAGAGAGCTACCTTAAATTCTAGTTCTTCTCAGTTGGAGTGCCTAACATACAACTAAAACCTTCTGGTTTCTCCACATCTTCTTCACTTTGAAGGACCCTGCCATTCAGAACAATCCTGCTTCTTGGGAGCTTCTAATTTCTTGGGACCCAGCTTGGGACTGATTCACTACACTTTTTGTATTGCAGTTTCTCATGACTGAACTCAAAGCAATTTCCTGAGCAATTCATGGAACAGTCTCCATTTAACATGATCGACAAAACTTGTATGTTATTTTTCACTAGGAAAAGGAGAAATTCATATTTTAGGCACGTATGTCAGATTCAAAGATTTTGCTTTCTTAAAAAGTTGTTATAACTTCTGAGAATAAAAACATTTCTACAGTATCTGGCAGGCATTCAACACACATGATTTTTCTTGAATTTCATTGAAATCTGCTATGTCAAGTGTATAAAAAACACAAATTTGAAGGTCATTGTTATTTCCTCTATAGGTATCATCCTGGTTATGGCTCTTTTAAGTAGTAATTAAATGCACAACAATAGAAAAATGTGGTGCTATCTTCATCCTAGTCAAATCTAAGTGGAATGAGCAATATGGAACAACGTAAATAAAGCGTAATACAACCACACAATGCAATACTTCACAAATGTTTAGAAAGAATGAGGAAGTTCTCTATGTACTGATACGAAAAAATTTCCATTATATAATTATCAAATAAGATGAAGAAAAGCAAATATAATGTGCTACCTTTGTTGAAAAAGGAACTGAAAATAAGATTATGTACTTGCATAGAAAAAAGTTGTAAGGATATACAACAATCTAAAAATAGCATTACATAAGAAGGGGTCTCCAAAGGAACTTGGTGGGTGAAGGACAAATACAGACTTTCCAACAGTCACTATATAACTTCCTACATTTGCTAATTATTTAATCATATGAAATTATTAAGTACTGAAAAATGATCTAACTTTAACTCTCCCCACCTGAATTAAGATTATAAACTAATATCAAGTTCAATGGAAAAAAAATCACTTTTAGTTAAAATATCATGCTGAAAAGCAATGTGTTAACAAAAACAAAAGCAAAAAGAGGGAGCTGGGGAGAAAGGGCAGACAAGTATTTCCTAAAAGGATTTCTGGTGACTCTCTCAATACCGCATAATATCATAATCACAAATCAATTGTCAATAATTTAGATTCAGAATACTCAGCTAGGTGCTGGGTAACATGTTCCTACCCTCAAAACTTTTACAACTATCTGGATAGTTAAAATACAGTTAAAAACAAACAATAATTTAAAGCAGAATAGCCTAATGCCAAATGAGTGGTATAATATTCTATGTTCCAACTAATTTCAAATGAATGATTAATGAAATGCAAACAAGTAAAGACTTCATAAAGGATGCAGGAATTATATAAGTGAAAAGAAAGGGAGAAGAGCATTCCAGGGAAGTGGAACTACTGTAACAAAGATGCCAAGGGAGGGAAAAAGCACTAAGTATGCTCACGGATACTGACTAGACCAGTTTGACTGAAACAGGAAGCTGATAAAGGTAACAGTGAGGGCAAAGATGAAGTCTAATACCTATAGTAATACTTGATATATGTGCAATATTTCACTTATCTCATTTGATCAACAAAACAACCATAAGAGAAAGCGTAGACTGTAGAAGGCCCTGAATACCAGGTTATAAATATCTATCAGCAGTATCTAAAATGGACCACACCATCCATTAGAGGATAAAGAAACTGGAGGCAGGGAGACTTGTTATGAAAGTTCAGGCATAAGTTAATAAGGACCCAGGTTATAGTGATAGCAGTGGGGATGGAAAGGATGGAAGAAATTTATAAGAGTATGGTGATAACTGTGGAAGAGGTAAAAAGGCTACCAGGGCGTAGTCCTCAGTTGCTGGGAGGATTATGGTATAAATTGAGAGAAATACCTAAGTTCAGATGGAGAGGAGCTATTTTTAGTAATAAAGAGTCTGGTTTCCAAAATATGTGAGTTTTATGAGTTACAAGATGAAGCAACAGCAGCACATCCAGTTTCTAGAGCCTCTACCACACATTCCAACGAGTGTGCTCTAAGTCCACCATCAACCAGCCAAGTGACTCATGTTTCTCTGCCATTAGGCTCAGTGCCCATCATCCTCACAAAGACTGCTGATCCAAAAGGGAGGAATAGAAAGTGACTGCTTAATGGGTAAGGGATCTCTTTGGGGGATAATGGGGTGTACAACATTGTGAACACAGTAAATGCCACTAAGTTGTATACTTTAAAATGGTTAATATATGTTATGTGAATTTCACTTCAATTTAAAAAAAAACAGTAGCTGAAACTAAGACCACAGTGCCTTTCACCATGCTGTTAAAGTCTATTGCCAGGATGCCATGTACTTCCCAGCCAATTCACTCTACCTTCCAAATCATTCCAAGTGCCCTCTGACATTGTCTTCAACAATAACCAGGAAATTTCATCTTCCAGCTTTTCTCTGATTGTATCTCTTTACTTTAAAACAAAGTTGGCCCTCCCCTGAGTACAATACTTCCTTGCAGCCCATTCACATGGTGGCCGCTTCTCCATGTGTTTTCTTTTTGTTTTTTTTCCTCCTCATAGTTACCCTCAGGGCCCTGGTCCCAGTGTAACCTCCAGGACTTATTCTTCTACCATAATATTTTTTAAAAAGTAAACAAAACAACCCATTTCTTTGATGCTCAAGGCCTTCTCACCTATATTGCCATCTCTCCCCTCCTCATTGCTATCATTTCCTAACCTACCGGTCTCTCCTCATATTTGCCTAAATCTTTGACACCCAGGTTACAGCCTCCTTCCCTTAAGTCTTGTCATTACCTTAGATAACATTCAGATCCAAGAAAACTACCTTCCCAAGGATATGCCCTCAGGTCATCTCCAATGATATTCTCCTTCACACCACTTTATCCATCCACTGCCAAGGTAAAAGCTTGGACTCTGATCATCATTCAAAATGCTCTTCCACCAAAATTAATAACTCAGATATCCAATTTTATCCACTTTCTCCATGCATGACTGCACCTGAGCAGCCAAGCAACTACTAGAGAAAGATCTTCAAAGGGCAAGCTGATTCCATTATTAACTCATCATTGCTGAATTCAAAGGAGCTCTCCACACAAGGAAACAATCCTACATTTCTCTGGTTAATGCATTCTCCCACACTTCACCATGGCTATTGCAAATCTCAATTTTCCTTGATCCTCTGACAGATGCTCCTTTCTCTCACTGTGAGATGATGACATTTTATATAACTTTAGAGAACATAACCATCAGGCAAGAACTCTGACATCTTTCCAAAATGTAAAGCTAAAACAAACAACAACTACATCCACCCTGTTATTTCTTCCTATCTCCTAAAAACAGTGAAATATCCCTTTTCCTATCTCACTCCATTCATTCATTCATTAATTCACTCATTCATTCATTCAACAAATATTTGCCTACTTAGTGCCTACTAAGTGCCAGGCACTGATTTGCACCTGAGAGACACAATGAACAGACAAAAATTCTTGCCCTCCTGGAGCTCACCTGTCGGGATTTGGGGGAGGATATTTTAAAATATACATAAACATAGACAATATGGGACACATATATATGTATCATATGACAAAGGACACAGTATGTTAGAAAATAAGTGCTGTGGCAGGGGGACAGCACGGGAGGAAGAATCAGAAGAGTGTGGGGGGCACAGGACGGTAGTGTTTCACTGTTAAATGGGTAGTCAGAGTGAATCTCACAAATTTATTTCTCCATCTCAGATTTCACCTCTGAGATAAAGACATAAATATCTGACAGCTCATGAATCTCAAACAGGTCCAAAGGGAACGCGTAAATGTTTTCCCCTCCCCAATTTCCCTATTTTAAATAAATAAGCCAATAAAAACAACTGTCCTATTTCAGTAAATGATAATACCCTCCATGAAGACTGTAAAAAGCCAGATCTTGAAGTTATCCTTATACCCTACACTCTCTCACTCCCCCATTCAAAGTCCTGTAAATTTAATTTCCTAAATATTTCTGGAATCTATCACTTATTTCCATCACTTGCCATCATCACCACCACTACCATCCAACTGCAGGCTACTATGACCTCTCTTATATCAGTCCATATTCTTCCTGCCTCACTTCCCTTCCCACAATCACAATTTACGGAAAAACCAGAGTAAAAATTTTCAAAACATATCCTTCAGCTTGCTTAGAACACTTGCTCTTAGGAAAGACAATTTCTTGAAGACATGTTATAAAAGACCATGGGTAATCTGACCCAATTCTACCCTTCTAGCCTCATTTTGTATCACACCCATCAGATTTTTTCCTCTTATCATACTGGCTGATCCTTATTCTTGTAAAACTCCAAGTAGCCACAGAGTTTCTGCTTCGAATGATTTTCTCTCCCCGCAAAGATTAGTTAACTTCTACTCATCTTTCATATCTTGGCTCAAGGGAAGTCTTCATTGACGTCCCAGATAGGTCAAACTGGCATGCATGGCACCATGCAACTCTTCTTAATAGTAGCTGTTTATGATAGTAGTAGTTCATCAGCGTAGTTGTTCCAATGGCAATTTTATATTTTTTGAATGGATTATCTGATTAAAGATTGTCTCTGCCTCGCAAAAAAAAAAGAAGAGATACAGATTGCTAACAAACACAAGAAAGAATGCTCAACCTCATTAATCATTAGAGAAATGCAAATCAAAACTACAATGAGATATCATCTCACACCGGTCAGATTGGCCATCATCAAAAACTGTAGAAACAATAAATGCTGGAGAGGGTGTCGAGAAAAGGGAACCCTCTTGCACTGCTGGTGGGAATGTAAATTGATACAGCCGCTATGGAGAACAGTATGGAGGTTCCTTAAAAAACTACAAATAGAACTACCATACGACCCAGCAATCCCACTACTGGGCATATACCCTGAGAAAACCATAATTCAGAAAGACTCATGTACCAAAATGTTCATTGCAGCTCTATTTACAATAGCCAGGACATGGAAGCAACCTAAGTGTCCATCAACAGATGAATGGATAAAGAAGATGTGGCACATATATACAATGGAATATTACACAGCCATAAAAAGAAATGAAACTGAGTTATTTATAATGAGGTGGATGGACCTGGAGTCTGTCATACAGAGTGAAGTAAGTCAGAAGGAGAAAAACAAATACCGTATGCTAACACATATATATGGACTCTAAGGGAAAAAAATGTCATGAAGAGATTAGTGGTAGGACAGGAATAAAACACAGACTTACTCGAGCATGGACTTGAGGATATGGGGAGGGGAAGGGTGGGCTGTGACGAAGTGAGAGAGTGGCAGGGACATATATACACTATCAAATGTAAATTAGATAGCTAGTGGGAAGCTGCTGCATAGCACAGGGAGATCACCTCTGTGCTTTGTGACCACCTAGAGGGGTGGGATAGGGAGAGTGGGAGAGAGGGTGATGCAAGAGGGAAGAGATATGGGAAAATATGTATATGTATAACTGATCCAGTTTGTTGTAAAAGAAAAACTAACACACTATTGTAAAACAATTATACTCCAATAAAGATGTTAAAAAAAAAAAAAAATCAAAGAGCTAGTGACTCAAGGAGCAGAAATGATTTGTCCAGGTCACTCCAACCAAATGGGGGAGGCAAAAACCAGAACTCAGGTCTTCTATCACTCAAACCCTTGTTCTTTCCACTATTTAACTGTGCCTCATGTATGGAAACAGACAAAAAAAAAAAAACAAAAAACTGCTATTGAAAAAATTATCAATAAAACAGATTGTTGAACTCATATTAATAAAGCCTTATCTTACAATGTCTACTCCAGTAAATTATGAATTAAACTGAATGCCTCTTAAACTAGACTTGGAATAAGTCATGAAGTTCCAGGAGCATTATAATTTTATGACAGAGGTATTTTCTCAAAATCAAAGGTACAATCAAACATTAGAAATTTAATATACTTAATCCATCAATCGTTTAAATGAATGTGTTTGTATGTTTGGGGGTGGGAGTGGGTATGTATGTATAATCACCAATAAAGTTTCAAAATTCTTTCATATTTATTTTTATCATATACGTTTAAGGTGTACAGCATTATAGTTCAACATATGTACACACTACAGTGATCACCACCACAAGCTGAGATACTATCCATCACCATACAGTTGACCCCCTTCACCCATTTCACCCACCCCCCAAGTCCCTTCCCCTCTGGTAACCACTTATCTGTTCTCAGGATCTTTGAATTTTTGTTTTGTGTTGTTAATTTTTTTTTCAGATTCCACATATGATTGAAATCATATGGTATTTGTCTCTCTCCGTCTGACTTATTTCACTTCACATAAAACCCTCAAGGTCCATCCAAGTTATTGCAAATGGCAGAATTCCATTCTTATTTATGGCCAAGTAGTATTCCTTTGTATGTAATATGTGTTTATGTGTGTGTCTGTGTGTGTGTGTATACACACACACACACCACATCTTCTTTATCTATTCATCCACTGATAAAGGTTGTTACCATATTTTGGTTTTGGCTATTGTACCTAATGCTGCAGTGACTATAGAAGTGTATATATCTTTTTGAATTAGTGTTTTCATGTCCTCCAGATAAATACCCAGAAATGGAATAACTGGGTCATATGGTAGTTCTATTCTTAATTTTTTTTTTTTGAGGACTCTCCATACTGTTTTTCTATAGTGGCTCCATACTGTTGGGACTGTGTTTACAGTCCCAACACAGTACACAGGGGTTCCCTTTTCTCCACATCCTCTCTAACATTTGCTATTCCTTGTCTTTTTTTTTTTTTTTTTTTTGAGGTACGCGGGCCTCTCACTGTTGTGGCCTCTCCCATTGCGGAGCACAGGCTCCAGATGCGCACGCTCGGCGGCCATGGCTCATGGGCCCAGCTGCTCCGTGGCATGTGGGATCTTCCTGGACTGGGGCACGAACCCATGTCCCCTGCATCGGCAGGTGGACTCTCAACCACTGTGCTACCAGGGAAGCCCTTTTTTTTTTTTAATACTTATTTATTTGGTTGTGCTTTTAGTTGCGGCTCATAGGCTCCTTAGTTGCGGCTTGCCAGCTCCTTAGTTGCGGCATATGGGCTCCTTAGTTGTGGCATCCGAACTCTAAGTTGCGGCATGCAGGTGGGATATCTAGCTCCCTGACCAGGGATCGAACCCGGGCCCCCTGCATTGGGAGCACGGAGTCTTGACCACTGTGCCACCAGGGAAGTCCCTATTCCTTGTCTTTTTGATAATAGCCATTCAATCTCATTAAGGTTTTGATTTGCATTTCCCTGATAGTGATATTGAACATCTTTTCTCATGCATGTTGGCTACCTGTGTGCTGTATGCCTTCCTTGGAAAAATGTCTATTCAGATCATCTGCCCACTTTTTAATCAGGTTGGTTTTTGGTTGCATGCTGTATGAGTTCTTTTGGGTATTAATTCCTTATCAGATATATGATTTGCAAATATCTTCTCACATTTGGTAGGTTGCCTTTTCATTTTTATCATGGTTTCCTTTGCTATACAGAAGCTCCTTAGTTTGAGGTAGTCTCATCTGTTTATTTTTGCTTCTGTTTCCCTTGCCTTTGAAGTCAGATCCACAAAAACATTGCTAAGACTGATGTCAGTGAGGTTACTGCCTATGTATTCTTCTAGGAATTTTATGATTTCAGACTTTACATTCAAGTTTTTAATCCATTTTGAGTCAATTTTTAGGTATGGCATAAGATAGTGGTCAAGTTTTATTCTTTTGCATGTGGCTGTCCAGTTTTTCCCAACATCATTTATTGAACAGACTGTTCTTTCTCCATTTTATATTCTTTGTTCCTTTGTCATAGTTTAACTGTTCATATATTTGTGGGTTTACTTCTGGGCTCTCAATTCTGTTCTGTTGATCTATGTGTCTGTTTTTGTGCCAGTACCATATTATATTGATTGCTATAAGTTTGTAGTATAGTTTAAAAACTGAACATACAATGCCTCCAGCTTTCTTCTTTCTCAAGATTGTTTCGGCTAGTTGGGGTCTTTTGTGGTTCCACACAAAATTCAGGATTATTTGTTCTAGTCCTGTGAAATAAGCCAATGGCATTTTGATAAGCATTGCACTGAATCTGTAAATTACTTTTTAATTAATTTTAACAATATTAATTCTTACAATTCATGAGCAGGGATGCCCTGCTTTGTCTTCCAGCTCACTGATTTGTTCTTCTACTTCATCCAATCTGCTACTGAACCCCTCTAGTGTATTTTTCACTTCATTTATAACTTCCGTCTGGTGTTTTCTTACATTTTGTATCTCTTTGTTAAAGTTCTCACTGTGTTGGCCCATTCTTCTCCCAAGTTCAGTGAGCATTTTTATGACCATTACTTTTAACTCTTTATCAAGTAGACTGCTTATCTGTTTTGTTTACTTCTTCTTCTGAGGTTTTGTCTTGTTCTTTTGATTAGAACATATTCTTCTGTCTCTTCATTTTTTTGTGTTTGTTTCTACATATTTGGTAAACCAGCTACCTCTCCCAGTGTTGAAGGAGTGGCTTTATGTAGGAGATGTCCCATGGGGCTCAGAAGGGCAATCCTGCCTGGCCACAGAGCCAAGGGTTCAAGGGGTGTCTCCTATGTGAACTGCATGCACCCTCTTGTTGTCACGGGTCCACAGTTGTTGCTGTGGCACACTGGTGGGTAGAGCTAGCCTCTGGAATGGCTGTGGGATCTGGCAGCAGTGGCTGTGGGTGCTAGTGGCTGGGGTTATTGCCCAGCAGGCTGTGAGGCACAGCTGAGGTGCAGAGTGAGTGGGGCTCTCAATGGAACACACCCACTGGTGCTAACAAGTTAGATGGAGATTCCCAAAATGTCACCTGCCAGTGACACCTGAGATCACAAAAATGGCTCCCACCAGTGTTTCAGTCCTTGGGGAGTGTCCCAGCTCGTTCTCTTGCCTCTCTGTCAGATGCTTCACGATTAGTAGTGTGTTCCTTTCTCCAATGGTCCATGCATGTTTCAAACCAGTGTTTCTGTGCTGGTCAAGTGAGTCTGCATGCAAGCCCTTTAAGAGTGGGTTTTCTGTTCCCTGTAGTTCTACAGTTTTCCTGGATGGATTCTCTACTGGTGTTCAAAGCCAGGTGTTTTGAGGGCTTGTGTCTCTTGTTTAGTATCTAAGGGTTGAGGAGCCTGATGTGGAGCTCAAATCCATCACTCCTTGGGGAACATAACTGTACCTTTGCAATCCTTTCTAATTGTGAATTGCCATGTCTGGGATGTGTTTTTTTCCCCTTGGCATAATGACAAAATTCAACAACCATTTACAATAAAATCTCTCAACAAAGTGGGTATAAAGGGAACATACCTCAACATAATAAACACTACATATGACAAACCCACAGCTAACATCATACTCAGTACTGAAAAGCTATTAGCTTTCCCCGTAGGATTGGGAATAAGACAAAAACGCCCACTTCTGCAACTTTTATTCAACATAGTATTGGAAGTTCTAGCCACAGCAAAAGGCATTTTGTCATATGCTTTTTCTGCATCTATTCAGGTGACCATTTAATTTTTTTCCTTCATTTTGTTAACATGATAAATAACATTAATTGACTTGTGGATGTTGAACTATCCTTGCAACCCTGGAATAAATACCACTTGATGGTGGTGTATGATCCTCTTAATGTATTGTTGGATATAGTTTGCTAACATTTTGTTGAGGATTTTTGAATCCGTGTTCATCAAGAGTATTATCCTGTCATTTTTTTTGGGGGGGGTGTCCTTGACTGGTTCTGGTATCAGGGTAATGCTGACTTCATAAAATGTGTTTGGAAAATTTCCCACATTTGGCATAATGATATCTCTGTTTCTCCTACCCGTCTTGATGCTGTCATTTGACTTTTTGTTTTGGAGACTCTGTTCATCTAGTTTTCAGGTCCCTTTCAGAGGGGATTATTCCATACGTAGTTGTAGATTTGTTTTGTCAGTGGGAGGTTAGTTTGGTTTCCTCCTATGTAACCATGTTGAACCCTCTCCTGCTATATGTGTTTATATTTAAGTGTTTTACCAAAACTTTTAGAAGGCAAGAAACAAATAGAGATTCACCTTATTATAATCAAATAAATCAGCATCAAAAACTAAAACTAATTAAATGTTTACAGTTCATTTTAGTAGATAAACATCATTTTTACCATTGCACAATACACTTTAACTGCTTCCAACCTTTCATTTTTCCTAAGTATCTACAACAAGTAGATTCAAAGTCACCAAAAGTAACAGTTGAGATAAAATATTTAGCTACATGTAGTTTATTTTTAAATTATATTTATTTTAAAAATACAGAAAAACTGACTTTATAAGGATTGAATAAAAAGATTTCTTTGAAAAAAAGGATGCCTCTTATTTAAAATGCAAGAAAAAAAAGCAACACAATAAGGAAGAAACAGTATAGACAGATGTCTGTAAAATAAGAGAGATTTTTCACAAAAGATTGTTAGGGTTATAGGTAGTTTGAGTCAAACTTTCAAGGCTGAGTCAATATTTCTGACCAGGGTGGCACAGTGGTTAAGAATCTGCCTGCCAATGAAGGGGACATGGGTTCAAGCCCTGGTCCTGGAAGATCCCACATGCCGTGGAGAAACTAAGCCCATGCACCACAACTACTGAGCCTGTGCTCTAGAGCCCATGTGCCACAACTACTGAAGCCCACGTGCCTAGAGCCTATGCTCCACAACAAGAGAAGCCACCACAATGAGAAGCCTGAGCACCGCAACGAGGAGTAGCCCCTGCTCGCCACAACTAGAGAAAGCCCGCGTGCAGCAACAAGGACCCAACACCGCCAAATATAAATAAATAATAAATAAATGTATTAAAAAATATTTCTGAACAAGTCAAGGTGCTTAACCTGCAGTACTTTAACACATTTAATTTGCACCTACAGAACTCCACTTGCTTTCAAAACATTTTTCCTATCACCACCACATAGCTGAAAGCAGGCAATAATCTACTGTTTGCCAATAATGAAACAAAAAAAAAGGATTAAATAGTAACTATACACCTCTAGTTTAAAAAGAACAAAACTAGGATTAAGAAGAACAACCTTGGGGGGGCTGGGCAGCAGCGGCACAGAAGTTTCTCTGAAAACCAGGTTGATCTGATATAAATCTTGACTCAGGGGCTCAGTTCTTAGTCACTTACACAAAACACCTGATATACTTTGCAGCCATCAATGATACATAAACAAATGAATGTGGCTGTGTTCCACTAAAACTTTATTCGTGGACAATGAAATTTTCACTTTACATTATTGTTTTCAACTATTAAAATTTTTTAACTTAAAAATTTTAAATTATATCATTCTTTAACTCATGGGCTGTATTAAAACAGATGGTGAACCAGATTTGACCTGTGAGCCATAGTTTATCAATCCATGGTCTAGAAGAAAAATCACTGATAAGACAGATGATTTGTATGTTATCCATGACTTCACACTAAACTTTCTTCAACTATAGAAAAAAACAAAACACCATATACAAAAATTATCTCAAGATGGATCAAATATCTAAACATAAAAGTGCTAAAATTATAAAACTCTTGGAGACATAGGGGAAAATCTTTATGACATTAGATTTGGCAAGGATTTCTTGCGTATGACACCAAAAGCACAGGCAACAAAAGAAAAATTAGGTAAACTGGACTTCATCAAAATTAAAAACTTCTGTGAATCACTATCACAAGGACACTATCACAAGAGTGAAGAAACAATTCACAGGATAGGAAAATATACTTGCAAATCATACATCTGATAAGGTGTAAATATTCAGAATATATAAAGAACTCCTAAAATTCAATGACAAAAAAGCAAACAAATACAAAAATGGACAAAGGACTTAAAAAGACATTTCCTCAAAGAAGATATACAAACAACCAACAAGCACATGAAAAGATGCTCAATGACATCAGTCATTAGGGAAATGCAAATCAAAACCATGAGATACCACTTTACACCCACTTCTATAGCTAAATTTCTTTTTTTGAAAAAAAGAAAATAACAAGTGTTAATGAAGTTGTGGATAAATTGGAACCCTCACACACTGATGATGATAATGTAAAATGGTACAGTCACTGTGAAAACAGTTTGGTGGTTCCTCAAGGAGTTAAACACAGAATTACAATATGATCCAATAATTCCATGAAAAACAGGTGTTCACACAAAAATTTGTAAACAAATGTCCATAGCACCAATATTCATAATAGACAAAAATAACCCAATTATCTATTAAATGATGAATGGATAAACAAAATATGGTATACCCATATAATGAAATATTATTTAGCTATGAAAAGGAATGAAGTACTGATTCATGGTATAACAAGGACAAACCTTGAAAACATTACGCTAAGTGAAATAAGCCAAACACAAAGGCCATACAGTATATGATTCCATTTATGTGAAATGTCCAGAATAGGCAAATCCATAGAGACTTAAAGTAGATCAGTCCTTGCCAGGGTCTAAGGGGAAGGAGGGATTGGGAGTGATTACTTAATGGGTACAGGGTTTCCTTCAGAAGTGATGAAAAAGTTCTGGAATTGGACTGTGCTTGCTGATGGTTGCAAAATACTGTGAATGTACTTCATGTCACTGAATTATATGCATTAAAATGGTTAAAATGACGAACTTTATATGTATTTGCCACAATAAAAATAGCTTTTAAAAAGAACAGGAGCAAAAAAGGGATAATTCTTGCTTACCTACAAGCCTTCATACATTATTACTCCATGTGTTAAGTGAGATTGGGTATGTGGCCATCACTTTATAAACTATAAATTATTATTATTCCAGAAAAGTGTGGCTGCTATCAGAACACACTCTAGATAAAAGAAATTTCATAGTAGTAGTTGATAGAATTTAGTAGTAATATATTGTCACTTCTCTACAAACACAACTTTATGGGTTCCAAAGATTAAGAACAATTTAGAAAAACAATTATAGGATTAATGCCTGGTGAGTTCCTAAGAGGAAGTCTGAGAACTGCTTGAAATTACATGAAAATTTTGTATGTGTGTGTTTGTGTCTATTTCTATTTTTATAATTCACAATTTTTAGATTTCAGTGGTACCCAGGTTAACAACTACTGGTGAGCCACAAAGATTCCATTATACAAAAGAATGATTTGTTTGATTTCTCAAAGCATAAATTTGTCTTTGCAAAGATAAAGTCCTTGAAAAAAGCAGAACTCAAAAATAAACATCCACCAAGGTGATGCTCTATTATTTCAAGACTAAGCTTGGGTCCAGCCTCCTCCCTGAAGCTTTTCAGGAAGATTTCAGTTCATAATTACTTCTCTTTTCTATTGTTCCTCTTCTAAATATTACTTTTGCAATAGTTAGCTTTATATGTACCTCTCATTTGTTGATTTAGTATAATTTAACACTTTATCATGTATTGCCTGGATCACTAACAGTTTTGAGGAGGTCTCTACCTCCATAAATGATAAGCTACCCAAGGAGAGAGGTTTGGTATTTTTGTACTTATTTAGTAGTCCTGGAATATAAAAGATAACATATAATAATTTTATTTCTATAAGCTCCACATATGTCTTTTTTTTTTTTTTTTTTTTTTTTTTTGCGGTACGCGGGCCTCTCGCTGTTGTGGCCCCTCCCGTTGCGGAGCACAGGCTCCGGACGCGCAGGCTCAGCGGCCATGGCTCACCGGCCCAGCCACTCCACGGCATGTGGGATCTTCCCGGACCGGGGCACGAACCCGTGTCCCCTGCATCGGCAGGCGGACTCTCAACCACTGCGCCACCAGGGAAGCCCCCTATATATGTCTTTTAAAATTAACTCTAAGCATGTTTTATTTATTATGGTACACGTTCTACATTTCAAATGAGGTATACATCTTAGAGTAATTTTGCAGTTATAACACTGAATAATGAATGAAACATATCCAGTTATCAAAGTTTTTATTAAAGTAACTCCTAACCATGTTGTTTCATTTGGTCAACCATAGTTAATGCTTCACTGCATTATTACGTTAGTATTATCCATTAATGTCTATTTTACCTACAGGTACAGAAATATATTAAAATCTTTCCAGAACCTTTACAGGTTTCCTTTATACAACACTATTCACTGTGTGACAAAGTAAGAAGAAAAGGTCAAAATTCATCATTTTGATATCAAATGATGACAAAGGAACTGTGGAAATGTTTGTTTTATATATGATCTAAGTGTTTATGAAATGTTCATTTTAAAGATTTTTTTTGTCATCACAAACTCATAGGCATTCAGAACCATTTATTATAAATTACACTAGAATACATAGAGTTTTCTTCCATGTTTAGTCTAGTTTATCTAAGACTAAGTTATTCTTTAATTCAAGATAGGAAGTGAAATCAAATAAATATCCACTTAAGTTAGCAATTTCATTTATCCTATGTTCTTCACTATTATTATTTCATGCACTCATTATTTTATAGAACTTCTACTCTTCCAAAAGATAGATGAAAACTTTTCTGCGACTCCCCTCTCAAAAATCAAAGCAGAATTGAGCACTTTCCTTCTCTTTGCTTCTATACCACCTTGGGCATATTTCCATTATGGGCTCACTTCATTTATATTCCTATCTCTTTCATCAGACAGTAAATCTTAAAAGGTTAAGGAGGGGACTCTGCTTCATTCCTATTTTTTTCCCTAAAACCTAAGCACAGTCTCTAGCATACTAGGTGTTCAATAAATGTCTGTTCATGAATTTGTTCATGGAAATATTTGGGTACGAGGGCAGTGTTGATAAATGAATACATGTTTTACAGAATCATTAAAAAAGATAAAGCTCATAACCTAATCCAATCATACAATAGCTTAACAGTTATTATGTCTTTTCTATTAAGTTAGAACAAAACAGTGATGGGATAAATTTCAAGAAGTGCCAAAATAACTTAGTCCCTCAAAGTACAAATGATAGGATGTACTTAAACCATCTTCCCTCTCCAGAAAAGAGAGGCTAAGTTAAAATTTCACTGGAGTCAAGGTCACCTAATATCTAGAACAAAGTAGCTATCAATCTGCATTTATAACATCACTATGTCATTTAAGGCTATATAAAGATGGTACATGGTACACAATATATTATAAAATAATGAATTATTTCCAACACTTATTTTTTATAATTCCTTTATTGTTTTGCTTAGAAAGGAAATTCCTGATATGAACTCTAAAAACAGAGAAAGAAAAATGATTCTACAGAAATAATTATGACAGACATTATTGCTAACTGCTTGTTGAAAATCTTTTTTTCCTTTATTCCTTACTAACAAACCTCTGATTTTGTTCATAATGGCAATGGGAGTCACCAAGCTCCCTTGAAAATAAAGGTGGCCATATATGTAATATAGTTTTGGCCTATGAGATGGAGATAGAGCTTGTCAAGTCAAACTGGAGAAAAAAGTCCAAACCAACATAACAATGACAATTAACATAGGAAATAGCTCATTTGCAGCTAATAGAGATTCCACAGGCTTTATCCTAATTTTTTCAAATTAACAAACAAATCACTTATTTTCTAACAAAATGTAGGTATTAGTCCACATCCTAACTGATACCACTAACAGAACCCTAAGTATTTAACAGGCACTAAATCTATGTGCTTTACACCAAGTAACTCCTTTAATCCAACCCTATCAGGCAGGTAACAGTATTAACTTGTTAAAGATCACACAGCTTGTATGCAGTAGATGGAGAATTCAAACTCAGGTAACTTAACTCCAGAGTTATACTCTGTTTATAAAGTTCCAACATGCCAATACATGTATGTATATGTGTATAAGTGTAAATAAATATGTATGAGTATAAATAAATGTGTGTTTATCACATCAGCTAATGTTGAATTTGCACACAAAAAATTCTCTTAATAATTAAACTGATAATATATTCAAACTTTAAGCAGATATTGCATAGGATTTTAATTTACAAGTAAATATGAAGGACTTATTAGTTTGACGTGACCAAGTCTGTCTTATTCACAACTGTAGGCCCCACCACAGTGCTTTGTTCAGAGTAGGAACTTAATAGAGACTTGATGAATGACTGAAGAAAGAATGTAAATAAAAGGTTAACACACAAATTTGAAGCTACAGCTGCTGTTAAGTTTACCCAGCTAATGGTAAATCCTGGAAGAAATATTTTTTAAATGCTATATTTGTCACAATAAACATAATTGTTTACTCATAAGCCAATTTTGTATGCAATACATCTCTAAGCCTAGCTATTGAAAAAAACACTTTTCTCGTTCTTTATAATATTTAACATTTGAAAGATCTTTTTGACGAAGTCCTTCATTTTTAAGTTAAGATAATGTTAAGTTTTACCTAAACAAAATTTGTATTTACAGTTACCTTTGAACTTTAAAAAAGATCAACAAAGACTAAATTTTTCTAAGTCTTTGAGTATTCATTTTATGAAAGTATTTAATACAGGATTTTTTTTTTCACTTTACCTGTTCTTCCTTAGGACATCTGCAAACAGATTTGGCATATAAATATTCAAATTATTTATTACCTTTCAAGGATATGTTTTTTGCCGAAAGAAAGGTAAATACATATATTACTTTGACTTTCAGAATTATGAACAGGTCATTCAGGTTGTGGATATTCTACATCTTTCTTTTACATTCACTACAGGATTAATCTTTCATCATAAAAGGAAAGTTGGCTATGACAGGGACATTGAGCAATCAGTATTCTGTCTGCCACTTTCCCCTTTGTTGGTACTTTGGTCAAGAAAAATAACTTCCTTGCTTTCTTAATTCCCTACTTTTTCAATTTAGAACTGATAGAATACAGCAATGCTTTAAAAGTTGCTACAATGTTTAGATAATGTCTTCATAAAAAGCTCCTGCTGTTTAAAACTGGATTATGACTTTAGAAGTCTTCACTGAATTCAGGTGCTTAAATGACTTTGATAACATAACCATAAACACCATCAGTAGACCTTTTTTTAGTTATTTGTTCACTTATGTCCCAGAAAATGACTGTTTCTGAATGATCTCAGTTTTATTACTTTTAGACACTTAACTAAATGAAAGGTTGGAAGCATTTAAATGTAGTGTGCCAGTGGTAAAATGGTATTTATACACTCAAATGAAGCACGAACATTCCATCAGTTACAGTTTTTTGATAATGAAAGAAAGGACATCACCAGAGATCCTACAGAGATGAAAAGAATAAAGTAAAAAAAACTCTATGCCCATAAATTCAGCAACTTAGATGAAAAAAATATATGTATATATATATATATATATGTCAAGTCCTTGACATATATAAACTAGGAAAAGAAACAACCTTAACAGTCCAACAGTTATTAAAGAATCTGAGTTCATAGCTTAAAAATACCCCAACAAAGAAAACTCCAGGCCTGGACGTTTCCATGACTGCAGGTGGCCAACCTGAAGAAATGGGGAGAAGCAGCATTAAGATAAAGCAGAAGTTTTAAAACTGTGGTGTCTGCTACAGCAACCACCAGTCAGGTGTACCTACTGATTCCCTGAAATGTGGTTAGTCCCAACTGAGATGTGTTTTAAGTGTAGAATATACACGATTTTGAAGACTTAGCATGAAAAAGAATAAATATCTCATTAATAATTTTTATACTGATTACATATTAAAATGACAATATTTTGGACATACCGAGTTACATGAAGGACATTATTAAAATTGTCATCTGGTTCTTTTTACTTTTTTTAAAAAAATATTTATTTTTGGCTGCATTGGGTCCTCACTGCTGCGCGCGGGCTTTCTCTAGCTGTGGTGAGCAGGGGCTACTCTTCGTTGCGGTGCACGGGCCTCCCATTGTGGTGGCCTCTCTCCTTGTGGAGCATGGGTTCCAGGCACGTGGGCTTCAGCAGTTGTGGCTCTCAGGCTCTAGAGCACAGGCTCAGTAGCTGTGGTGCACAGGCTTAGTTGCTCCGTGGCACGTGGGATCCTGCCGGATCAGGGCCCGAACCTGTGTTCCCTGCATTGGCAGGCGGACTCCCAACCACTGCGCCACCAGGGAAGCCCTACTTTTACTTTTTTAAACATAGTTACTAGAATATTTAATATTACAAATGTCACTCACATTATATGTCTATTGGACAGAGTTGCTTTAGGAAACTGAGAATGCAAAGTCCAAAACACAACACAAAACAAAAAAAGATTACTGATGCTATCTTGGAGCCTCTGGATCAACTTTTGCGTGAAGCTGCCCTAACTTTGGATTTTTCTGATACATAAATGAATAAATTCCTTCAGTAATTTATCTTCATAGATTTTGTAATTTTGCAACTGAAACTATCCGAACTCATACTCCAATCCAGCAGTATTTCTTCTATTGCCACTTTTGAAGAAATAAAAATATTTTCTGTAGAAATTTTCTTTGTAGTTCTTCCACTCTATTTGTATATGCTTATAATGCACTCACTGACTTTCGTTGTTGTTGTTGTTATGCGGGCCTCTCACTGTTGTGGCCTCTCCCGCTGCGGAGCACAGGCTCCAGACGCGCAGGCGCAGCGGCCATGGCTCACGGGCTCAGCCTTTCCGCGGCATGTGGGATCTTCCTGGACCGGGGCACGAACCCGTGTCCCCTGCACCGGCAGGCGGACTCTCAACCACTGCGCCACCAGGGAAGCCCCTCACTGACTTTTATAAAGCACTTCATTTCCATTACAGGTATTAAAAGCAAAATACTGTTTTCATATAAAGTAGAATAATTTCTAAGCAAACAGGTTCCCACAGAAATGAAAACCACATATTCATTTATTAATTCAAACCCTACTGAGCCGTTATTTAGGCTAGGGATATCAAATAGGTTTCAGTGCCACATTATCTGTCATGGCTGCCTTTAGAGCTGTGGTTCAAAGGATGCTAGGCTGAATGAACTTGATACAGATGTTTGTCATGGTAAAGGAGAAGAGGGGAAGCATGTGTTCAGATATTTGTGTCCTCTGTAAAACAGTGCCTCTCCACAGTTAAAAGAGGGAAAAGATGATTTTGATGGGAGTTATTTAAACTTTTAATTATTAAGTTGAACTTCCCATTGACCATTCTTTAATAGAGAGGTTATATATTTGATTCCATGATTACAGTTTTAGTCTTAAGTTCCTAAAGATAGATTTTACTATATAAGTTCCAATAATTTTCTAATATCCACTTTGATAATTTAGACTTATGAAATTCTAGGCATTTTTAAATAGATTAATCTAAGGCCAGTACATAGAACTCACCTCTCTCAAGTGGTTCTACTGATATACAAGGCTTTTTTTCTTTGAACAGAGTCTCTTACTCATTTGACATACAGTTATTGAACATTTACTATGTGTCAAGCACTATGCTGGGTGCTATAGAGTTAGGTGTGTAGGGGTGTGTGTGTGTGTGTGTGTGTGTGTGTGTGTGTGAGTGTGTATACCTCTAAGCATGATTCTTGTCCCTATGTAGTTTGCAGTCTAATGGGAAGAAAGACAAATAATTACAATAAATCGTAATGAGTATCCTTTTAGGGAAAGTACAGAGTATTCCAGAAGCATGCAAAAGAATGACCTCACCTAGTCTAGGGAATTATATTTAAATTGTAACAGGAAGAATTAGTGGGCACTGCCGGGTTGAAGAGCAGGGAAATGGGATGGTAAAGTAGAGGTGGGAGAGAAAAGTGTCCTACTTAAACAACATGTGGGATAAGCGAGGCAAGAAAAATTCTGCCCAATTGGGAAACTGAAAGAAGTTCAGTATAACTGAAGTATCAAATGCAAGAAGAAAAAGAGAAATAAAGAAATCTAGAGGGACTTCCCTGGTGGCGCAGTGGTTAAGAATCCCCCTGCCAATGCAGGGGACACGGGTTCGATCCCTGGTCCAGGAAGATCCCACATGCTGCAGAGCAACTAAGCCCACGTGCCACAACTACTAAGACTGCACTCTAGAGACCGTGAGCCACAACTACTGGGCCCACGCACTGGAACTACTGAGCCCACGTGCTGCAACTACTGAAGCCCCTGCGCCTAGAGCCCGTGCTCCACAACAACAAAAGCCACTGCAATGAGAAGCCCGCGCACCTCAACGAAGAGCAGCCCTGGCTTGCTGCAACTAGAGAAAGCGCAGCAATGAAGACTCAAAGCAGCCAAAAAAAAAAAGAAATCTAGGGATAAGTGGGTGCAAATATATTGGAGAGCCCAATTATAAGGCACATTAAACAGTCTGGACTTTATCCTAATGGCAAGGGTTTATCACTGAAAGACTTAAGGAGTTAACATTATCCACCTGGCTATCCTGTGGGAAAGAGGGCAAGACCAGCATCAGGGAGTGTTGTTAGAAGGTTTTAACGGTAAACCATTTTAGGCCACCATTGATCACGGCCTGAACCAGAGTGACTGCAGGAAGGAGAGAACTGATGAATTTCGGGAGATATTTAATAAATAGAATTCTAGAAGATGTGGTATGAAGGATACAGAAGAGTCAGCGATAGTCTCCAGGTTTCTACCTTGACTAGAAACCTAGTCAAGTTTGATTGGTGGTGTCATTTCAAGCAACAAGCAATACTAGAAGAGAAAACCTGAATGTGGCTTTTGGAAGTGTTGATTTTGAGATGCCTTTGAGATACCCAAGAAGAAATGGCTAACTGTATATAAAGTTCTCTCTGCAGCTCAACAGAGAGGTCTGGGCTAGTCTGTAAGTGGTAACTGAGGCTATGAGAATAGATGAGCTTGCCTATGGAGTGTGTAATGATAAGAAAACAGGGCCTGCAGCAGACCTTTGAGGAACTTGAAAACTTTTATTAGAGGGCAAGAAGAAGCCTCCAAGAGACTAAGAAGAGAAACCAAAAGATGGAGGTATCAAAGAAGCCAAGGAAGGAAGCGTTTCAAAAAAGAGGCATGATCCCAAACAAAAACTGTTGAGATATCAAACTGGAAGACTGAAATTTGTCCATGAATATTAGTTACACTGCAGAAAAGTTTTGGGGATTAGTAACAGTGTACGCCAGATTTTAGTTGATTGAGGAGTCCATAAAAGGTCAGGAAATGGAGGTGAAAACTGCCTATAGTCCATATTGCCTGTAGAGGACAGAAGAGACATACAGCAGAATCTAGGTGAGAAAGTGAGGTTGGAGGGAGCTTTTTTCTTTTTCTTCTTAGATGCAAAATACTTCAGTGACTTTAAACACTAATGAGATGTAGGATTTATCTCTTAAGAAGCTTGAAAGTGCCAAATATTCATTTGCCAGCTTCCTTTAGAAATAGGGCATTGGCAGAGGTACCTGCCTCAAACTTTGAATTGGGAATTTGTGTCAAAAACAACCAGAAAACATTCTTTGTTTTTGTTGTAGACCATTTTTAAAGTCTTTATTGGATTTATTACAATATTGTTTCTGTTTTCTGTTTTGGTTTTTTGGCCACGAGGCATGTGGGATCTTAGCTCCCCAACCAGGGATTAAACCCGCACCCCCTGCACTGGAAAGCGAAGTCTTAACCACGGGACCACCAGGGAAGTTCCCAGAAAGAACATTCTTAAGTAGAGAGGACCGTTGTAGCAAGATTAAGTTTCAGGGCAGCAACAAAAGTCAAGCAGCAGCATCACTGGTCTAGTGCCAGCAATAGTAAGGAAGCAACAATAATGCTGTCATAACCAGACCAGACCTGTGGTGTGGTCCTGGCTGTGGTTCCTGCCAGGGAACAGCCCGTAACAGCTCTTCCCCTTGTACAATCCTGGTTCTCTAGTCTCCCTAGAAATGCTGAGAGCTTCCTAACATCCATTGTATAAATTTACTTTTAGTTTAAATAGACAAAGTCAGTTTTTGTTGCTCCAACTAAGAAACCTGACTACTTGAGGAATTACAACAAAAGGTGATGTTTATGTCAATGTTATGTTGGCAAAACAGCTCCCCGAACACACATTACCAGGAGATCTGGTTTGAAATAGTGACAGAGTTATTTAGCATCATTCAGCAAGCTAATTCTAGCATTATGTAAGTACTTTCTGAAACAGGGCTGAAGAACAGACCCTGCCACTGATCTCTTATTTCATTAGTCCTGTGATTCTTTAAAATAAGGGACAATTTTACCAAGAATTGAAAGACTCTATTTCAAAACACATCAATAGGAGAAAGAAAAGAAAAAAGCCAAAGATTACAAGAAAACATCTGAAAATCATATATCTCATAAAAGATGTGTATCTAAAACACAAAAAGAACTCTTTCAACTCAATAGGAAGACAAACATCCTAATTATAAAATAGGCAAAATACCTGAATAAATATTTCACAAAAGAAGATATATGAAAGAGCAAAAAACACATGAAAAGATATTCCGTGTCATTAGCAAATTAGCACCACAATGAGATAATACTTCACTTCCAGAAGAATGGCTATAATCAAAAAGAAAATAACAAGTGTTGACAAGGATGTGAAGAAACTGCAACCCCAGTACATTGTTTGTAGGGCTGTAAAACAGCTTGGCAGTTTCTTAAAAAGTTAAACAAGAGAAATGAAAACACGTTCACACAAGTTGCATGCAAATATTCACATAAGCATTATTCATAATATCCTCCAATCTGGAAAAAACCCAAATATTCACCGGTTGGTGAATAAACAAACTATTATTTCTATACAATGAAATATTATTCAGTAATAAAAAGGAACAAAATACTGATATATGCTACAATATGGATCAACATAAAAAATATTACGGTAAATCAAAGAGACCAGACACAAAAGACTATATACTATATGATTACATCTACATGAAATGTCCAGAAAAGGCAAATCTATAGTCACAAAAAATAGATTAATAGACAACGAATCATCCCAAGTTGAGGAGGTAGATTTTGGGAGCAAGATATACTATTATTTTCCCCTTTTTTCTTTTTGTGAGTGTGTATGTGTGTGCTGCTGTGTGAGATTTTGTCTGTATAGCTTTGCTTTCACCATTTGTCCTAGGGTTAGACTGACCCGTTTTTCTGTTTTTTTTTTTAATAGAAATTTTTCTTCTTAATAATTATTTTTTATTTTAATAACTATACTTTATCCTACTTTATTTTGTCTTCTCCCTTTCTTTCTTCCTTTCTTCCTTCCTTTCTTCCCTCCTTCCCTCCTTTCTTCCTTCCTTCCTTCCTCTCCTCCTTCCTTCCTTCCTTTCTTGCTTTTTTCCTTCCTTCATTTCTTCCTTCCTTCCTTCCCTCCTTCCCTCCCTCCCTCCTTCCTTCCTTCTTTCCTTCCTTCCTTTCCTTTCCTTCCTATTTTTTCTCCCTTTTATTTTGAGCCATGTGGATTAAAGGCTCTTGGCGCCCCAGCCAGGCACCAGGGCTGTGTCTCTGAGGTGGGAGAACCAACCTCAGGACACTGGTCCACAAGAGACCTCCCAGCTCCACGCAATATCAAACAGTGAAAACCTCCCAGAGATCTCCATCTCAACACCAAGACCCAGCTTCACTCAAGGACCAGCAACGAACAGTGCTGGACACCCTATCCCCAACAAAGAGCAAGACAGGTCTACAGCCCCATCCATTAGCAAAGAGGCTGCCTAAAATCATAATAAGGCTAGCAACATCCCCATACACACCACCAGACGTGGACCTGCCCACCAGAAAGACAAGATCCAGCCTCATCCAACAGAACAGAGGCACTAGTCCCCCCAACCAGGAAACATACTCAACCCACTGAACCAACCTTAGCCACTGGGGACAGCCACCAAAAACAACGGGAACTACGAACCTGCAGCCTGCAAAAAGGAGACCCCAAACACAGTAAGATAAGCAAAATGAGAAGACAGAAAAACCCACAACAGATGAAGGAGCAAGATAAAAACACACCAGACCTAACAAATGAAGAGGAAATAGGCAGTCTACCTGAAAAAGAATTCAGAATAATGATAGTAAAGATGATTCAAAATCTTGGAAATAGAATAGACAATTGCAAGAAACAGTTAACAAGGACCTAGAAGAAATAAAGAGGAAGCAAGCAACGATGAGCAACACAATAAATGAAATGAAAAATACTCTAGATGGGATCAATAGCAGAATAACTGAGGCAGAAGGACAGATAAGTGACCTGGAAGATAAAATAGTGGAAATAACTACTGCAGAGCAGAATAAAGAAAATAGAATGAAAAGAACTGAGGACAGTCTCAGAGACCTCTGGGACAACATTAAACGCACCAACATTCGAATTATAGGGGTCCCAGAAGAAGAAGAGAAAAAGAAAGGGACTGAGAAAACATTTGAAGTGATTATAGTTGAAAACTTCCCTAATATAGGAAAGGAAATAGTCAATCAAGTCCAGGAAGCTCAGAGAGTCCCATACAGGATAAACCCAAGGAGAAACACACCAAGACACATAGTAATCAAATTTGCAAAAATTAAAGACGAAGAAAAATTATTGAAAGCAGCAAGGGAAAAAGGACAAATAACATACAAGGGAACTCCCATAAGGTTAACAGCTGATTTCTCAGCAGAAACTCTACAAGCCAGAAGGGAGTGGCATGACATATTTAAAGTGATGAAGGAAAAAAACCTACAACCAAGGTAACTCTACCCAGCAAGGATCTCATTCAGATATGATGGAGAAATTAAAACCTTTACAGACAAGCAAAAGCTGAGAGAGTTCAGCACCACCAAACCAGCTCTACAACAAATGCTAAAGGAACTTCTCTAGGCAAGAAACACAAGAGAAGGAAAAGACCTACAAGAACAGCCTGAAACAATTAAGTAAATGGTAATAGGAACATACATATCGATAATTACCTTAAATGTAAATGGATTAAATGCGCCTACCAAAAGACACAGACTGGCTGAATGGATACAAAAACAAGACCCATATATATGCTGTCTACAAGAGACCCACTTCAAATCTAGGGACACATACAGTCTGAAAGTAAGGGGATGGAAAAAGATATTCCATGCAAATGGAAATCAGAAGAAAGCTGGAGTAGCAATTCTCATATCAGACAAAATAGACTTTAAAATAAAAACTATTACAAGAGACAAAGAAGGACACTACATAATGATCAAGGGATCGATCCA
Source organism: Kogia breviceps (assembly GCF_026419965.1). NCBI lineage: Eukaryota > Metazoa > Chordata > Mammalia > Artiodactyla > Physeteridae > Kogia > Kogia breviceps. Next base: position 109,052,115 of record NC_081317.1, on the reverse strand, counting down.
TGAAGAAGATATAACACTTGTAAATATTTATGCACCCAACATAGGAGCACCTCAATACATAAGGCAAATACTAACAGCCTTAAAAGGGGAAATCGACACTAACACAATCATAGTAGGGGACTTTAACACCCCACTTTCACCAATGGACAGATCATCCAAAATGAAAATAAATAAGGAAACATAAGCTTTAAATGATACATTACACAAGATGGACTTAATTGATATTTACAGGACATTCCATCCAAAAACAACAGAATACACATTTTTCTCAAGTGCTCATGGAACATTCTCCAGGATTGATCATATATTGGGTCACAAATCTACCCTTGGCAAATTTAAGAAAATTGAAATCGTATCAAGTATCTTTTCCGACCACAACGCTATGAGACTAGATATCAATTACAGGAAAAGATCTGTAAAAAATACAAACACATGAGGCTAAACAATACACTACTTAATAACGAAGTGATCACTGAAGAAATCAAAGAGGAAATCAAAAAATACTTAGAAACAAATGACAATGGAGACACGACGACCCAAAACCTATGGGATACAGCAAAAGCAGTTCTAAGAGGGAAGTTTATAGCAATATAATCCTACCTTAAGAAACAGGAAACATCTCGAATAAACAACCTAACTTTGCACTTAAAGCAATTAGAGAAAGAAGAACAAAAAAAACCCAAATTTAGCAGAAGGAAAGAAATCATAAAGATCAGATCAGAAATAAATGAAAAAGAAATGAAGGAAACAATAGCAAAGATCAATAAAAGTAAAAGCTGGTTCTTTGAGAAGATAAATAAAATTGATAAACCATTAGCCAGACTCATCAAGAAAAAAAGGGAGAAGACTCAAGTCAATAGAATTAGAAATGAAAAAGGAGATGTAACAACTGACTCTGCAGAAAGACAAAAGATTATTAGAGATTACTACAAGCAACTCTATGCCAATAAAATGGACAACCTGGAAGAAATGGACAAATTCTTAGAAATGCACAACCTGCCGAGACTGAACCAGGAAGAAATAGAAAATATAAACAGACCAATCACAAGCACTGAAATTGAAACTGTGATTAAAAATCTTCCAACAAACAAAGCCCAGGACCAGATGGCTTCACAGGCGAATTCTATCAAACATTTAGAGAAGAGCTAACACCTATCCTTCTCAAACTCTTCCAAAAGATAGCAGAGGGAGGAACACTCCCAAACTCATTCTATGAGGCCACCATCACCCTGATACCAAAACCAGACAAAGACGTCACAAAGAAAGAAAACTACAGGCCAATATCACTGATGAACATAGATGCAAAAATCCTCAACAAAATATTAGCAAACAGAATCCAACAGTACATTAAAAGGATCATACACCATGATCAAGTGGGGTTTATTCCAGGAATGCAAGGATTCTTCAATATACGCAAATCAATCAACATGATACACCATATCAACAAACTGAAGGAGAAAAACCATATGATCATCTCAATAGATGCAGAGAAAGCTTTTGACAAAATTCAACACTCATTTATGATAAAAACCCTGCAGAAAGTAGGCATACAGGGAACTTTCCTCAACATAATAAAGGCCATATATGACAAACCCACAGCCAGCATCGTTCTCAATGGTGAAAAACTGAAACCATTTCCACTAAGATCAGGAACAAGACAAGGTTGCCCACTCTCACCACTCTTATTCAACATAGTTTTGGAAGTTCTAGCCACAGCAATCAGAGAAGAAAAAGAAATAAAAGGAATCCAAATAGGAAAAGAAGAAGTAAAGCTGTCACTGTTTGCAGATGACATGACACTATACATAGAGAATCCTAAGGATGCTACCAGAAAACTACTAGAGCTAATCAATGAATTTGGTAAAGCTGCAGGATACAAAATTAATGCACAGAAATCTCTGGCATTCTTATACACTAATGATGAAAAATCTGAGAGTGAAATTAAGAAAACTCTCCCATTTACCACTGCAACAAAAAGAATAAAATATCTAGGAATAAACCTACCTAAGGAGACAAAAGACTTGTATGCAGAAAACTATAAGACACTGATGAAAGAAATTAAAGATGATACAAATAGGTGGAGAAATATACCATGTTCTTGGATTGGAAGAATCAACATTGTGAAAATGACTCTACTACCCAAAGCAATCTACAGATTCAATGTAATCCCTATCAACCTACCACTGGCATTTTTCACAGTACTAGAACAAAAAATTTCACAATTTGTATGGAAACACAAAAGACCCTGAATAGCCAAAGCAATCTTGAGAATGAAAAATGGAGCTGGAGGAATCAGGCTCCCTGACTTCAGACTATACTACAAGGCCACAGTAATCAAGACAGTATGGTACTGGTACAAAAACAGAAATATAGATCAATGGAACAGGATAAAAAGCCCAGAGATAAACCCACACACATATTGTCACCTTATCTTTGATAAAGGAGGGAAGGATATACAGTGGAGAAAAGACAGCCTCTTCAATAAGTGGTGCTGGGAAAACTGGACAGCTACCTGTAAAAGTATGAAATTAGAACACTCCCTAACACCACACACAAAAATAAACTCAAAATGGGTTAAAACTTAAATGTAAGGCCAGACACTATCAAACTCTTAGAGGAAAACTTAGGCAGAACACTCTATGACATAAATCACAGCGAGATGCTTTTTGACCCATCTCCTAGAGAAATGGAAATAAAAACAAAAATAAACAAATGGGACCTAATGAAACTTAAAAGCTTTTGCACAGCAAAGGATGCCATAAACAAGACCAAAAGACAACCCTCAGAATGGGAGAAAATATTTGCAAATGAAGCAACTGACAAAGGATTAGTATCCAAAATTTATAAGCAACTCATGCAGCTCAGAAACAAAAAAACAAACAACACAATCCAAAAATGGGCAGAAGAACTAAATAGACATTTCTCCAAAGAAGATATACAGATTGCCAACAAACACATGAAAGAATGCTCAACATCATTAATCATTAGAGAAATGCAAATCAAAACTACAATGAGATATCATCTCACACCGGTCAGATTGACCATCATCAAAAACTCTAGAAACGGGCTTCCCTGGTGGCGCAGTGGTTGAGAATCCGCCTGCCGATGCAGGGGACGCAGGTTCGTGCCCCGGTCCAGGAAGATCCTACATGCCGCAGAGCGGCTGGGCCCGTGAACCATGGCCGCTGAGCCTGTGCGTCCGGAGCCTGTGCTCCGCAACGGGAGAGGCCACAACAGTGAGAGGCCCGCGTACCAAAAAAAAAAAAAAAAAACTCTAGAAACAATAAATGCTGGAGAGGGTGTGGAGAAAAGAAGGGAACCCTCTTGCACTGCTGGTAGGAATGTAAATTGATACAGCCACTATGGAGAACAGTATGGAGGTTCCTTAGAAAACTAAAAGTGGAACTACCATATGACCCAGCAATCCCACTACTGGGCATATACCCTGAGAAAACCATAATTCAAAAAGACTCATGTACCAAAATGTTCATTGCAGCTCTATTTACAATAGCCAGGACATGGAAGCAACCTAAGTGTCCATCAACAGAAGAATGGATAAAGAAGATGTGGCACATATATACAATGGAATATTACTCAGCCATAAAAAGAAATGAAACTGAGTTATTTGTAATGAGGTGGATAGACCTGGAGTCTGTCATACAGAGTGAAGTAAGTCAGAGGGAGAAAAACAAATACCGTATGCTAACACATATATATATATATGGACTCTAAGAAAAAAAAAAAAATGTCATGAAGAGATTAGTGGTAGGACGGGAATAAAACACAGACTTACTAGAGCATGGACTTGAGGATATGGGGAGGGGGAAGGGTAAGCTGTGATGAAGTGAGAGAGTGGCAGGGACATATATACACTACCAAATGTAAATTAGATAGCTAGTGGGAAGCTGCCGCATAGCACAGGGAGATCACCTCTGTGCTTTGTGACCACCTAGAGGGGTGGGATAGGGAGGGTGGGAAAAAAAAAAAAAGATTAGTGCTTGACTGGGGATGGGGATACGAATGGGAATTAAGTACAAAAGAGCATGAAAGCTCTTGTGGAGGTGATGAAATGTTCTAAAAATTTGTTTATCCATTCATCAACTGATAGACATTTGGGCTATTTCTACTTTTGTCAACTATGAATAATGCTGCTATGAACATCTGTTTACAAGGTTTTGTTTGATCACCTGTTTTCAGGTAATGTTTTGCATAAGTTGGCAAATTTACTAAAAGTCATTATATACACTTAACACAAGGGATTTTTATGCTACATAAACCATACCTCAATAAAAATTTTTTAAATTCCCATTTCCCATTTTTTGGTCTTCACAGCAGGCCACTCGGCACTGTAGGGTGAGGCCCCTGTGTATTGTTTACAGGAGCAGTATTTCCTGTAAAAGAGAGCTTCCTAGTCTAGGAATGACTTCTAGTACACAGTATTTGTAATACTTGTATATTCTAGAACAGTCCTTCTCAAAATGTGGTCTGCAGACCAATGCCAATCTATGTGTACTGTTAACTGACTGAGACTGTCCATTAACTAGGTAATTACAGAAGTTAAGAATATGTGTTTAGGGCTTCCCTGGTGGCGCAGTGGTTGAGAATCCGCCTGCCGATGCAGGGGATACGGGTTCGTGCCCTGGTCCGGGAAGATCCCACATGCCGCGGAGCAGCTGGGCCCGTGAGCCATGGCCGCTGAGCCTGCGCATCCGGAGCCTGTGCCCCGCAACGGGAGAGGCCACAACAGTGAGAGCCCCGCATACCACAAAAAAAAAAAAAAAAAAAAAAAAAAAAAAAAAAAAGAATATGTGTTTAGAAACTTTAACAGCAGTTTCACAAAACAATATATCTGCTGAATCTGATAATAAAATATTTGGACTTGTATCCTATATTGCTTAGGTTATTTTTTTCCATTTCCAGCCATTCATTTTTACTGTATTTTCCATAACAATCAGTCAGCCAATGATTGGAAACTTAATGTTTAGACTTTTTCAGTGTGTACCACTTTTCCACTATCTTACAATTGGCCATCATACCTATCAGCATAGGTCAAACTCAACATGCTTTCAAACTTTTTTGTAAATATGCTTTCAAATGCTCCAACTCTGGTGGTATATTTATCAATGCCAAATTTTAAGGCCTTCTGTATAACCCAGATTTTAATAGATGTTCATGTATTTTTCTGTTTTTATCAATATATTTTCAAGTTTATAATTAAAAAACAAAAATCTTCAAACTATATACACTTAATAAATGGCCATTTTCTTCCCTTTCCCTCAACTAAAACAGGCTTGAATTTAAAAAAATAACAAACCTAGTCTTTGAACTTCGATAAATTATGGTCCTAGGAAAGGTTCTATAAATCTTTTTTTTTTTTTTTTTTGCGGCACGGGGGCCTCTCACTGTTGTGGCCTCTCCCGTTGCGGAGCGCAGGCTCAGCGGCCATGGCTCACGGGCCCAGCCGCTCCGCGGCATGTGGGATCTTCCCGGACCGGGGCACGAACCCGTGTCCCCTGCATCGGCAGGCGGACTCTCAACCACTGCGCCACCAGGAAAGCCCTATAAATCATTTTAAAATAAAAGTACAAACTAAACCAAAAACATGTTTCTATGCTCATTTGTAAATTAATGCAAAAATGCTATTTAAATCAATATAAACTAATATTTACACATTATATCAATATAACATGATGCCCCAAATGTGTATCAATGAATTAAATCAGGTAATATAATGACTACATATACTACTTAAGAGATCTCTAGGAGAAGAGCTTCATAACATAAGGGCCAGCAAATGGTTGGAAGACTCAAGACAAAAGTAGAACAGAAGCTGTACCTAAGATCCCAGAGTGAAGTTCGGCAGCCTGAAGGCTTCCTAAGACAACACAGTCAAATGCAGAGGCATAAAACAAATCAATGACTGAATAAATCATTTTTATACTACTTGGATGAGACTGTTTAGATAATGGATACTATACAATGAGGTAATAATGAAAACAAGAGAGATAAACTGAATTACTGTTAAAAATCTAGACCCATCTATAAAAAGGAAGTTATTCAAATCCCCTAAGTGCCCATCACAAATTTGCAGAATTTGAGCAAAGTAAATTAGAAAGCTTATTGTCTTTGATAACAGGTAGAACAATGGAGAGAGTGTGAAACAAGGAGATAAGTGACCTGAGTTCTACCTTGGCAATAAGACTTTAGAGGAGAACATTTTCCCTATTGGACACAAATGATAAACCAGATTATTTCTGGTCCCTTCCTTTTAAGAATTCTACATTACAGCTTATTGATACAAGTACCAGCAATGCAAGACATCATCACCACACACATGGAATAAATTGTCCTACAATGTTTACTATGCCTCTTCTAAATTGAATCCTATGTATATGGTTCATCTGGAAAATAATCTTTCATTTAAAAGAAATTAATTTTCCCCCCAAATCCCATTTAATTATTTTCCAAATAATTCTGATAACTTAAAACATATTTGACTTAAAATTTATTATCTTCATCAGTTTGGAATTATTAGTTTGGTAACCCATTCAAAACTATCATTTTCAAGAAGTTTTTCCTAAGAATCTCATTATGCTTGAAAAGGGAGAGGAGATGGATATGCAAAGTTTAAAAATGTTTAGATATTGAGTACTTTATAAATGTAATGTATTTTATAAATGTCTTGTAAGACAATACATAAATATACAAAACATTTTTATATGATGAATTCTGTTTTTATATAAGCTTGAGGGGAAGAAACTGATAAGTTTAAAAAATCTCATTAACTAAGAGTTAAGCTCAGTTACGCTGCTCTAAGTAATCTCCTATCCTCTCTTACAAGTTTTTCTCCATAAAGAAATCACCACCATTAGCAAAAAGTACAGGAAAGGAGACCTAACATTTCCCCCCAACAACTACAGAAATAGTAATCAACAACTTTAACAATCCTATGCTAATTCAGTTTAATCCTCTAGCTCTGAGAAGATTAACCATCTATTCAGGCTCTATTTCCCACTGGGTACTGGTGACTAGATAATTCATTAGGGTATCTAAAATGCCAGTTTCTGGATTTCTCTGATTAATCTCTGATTAAATTCTAAATAACACCGTTTTTATTAGGCAATGAGTCAGCTTGCACAAATTCATGTAACCAAAATTATGCATATATTCTGAAAATCCATATAATCAAAACTGAAAAAAGTGCTAGTAATGCAAAGATCAGAAATGTATTAGAATCAAGTCTTTAATTAACTAGTAAAATTGAGATACTGAGTTCAAGTATTTTAAAGAAGTATAAGAAATGTTTTAGTAAAAGGCAAGAGACTGGTTGATGGGGTTTAACATGCAAAGGTCCAGATGAAGGTAATCTAGGAAGACAGAAGACAATCATGGAAGTTAGCCTGCTTAAAACAGAGATCTGTTAAATAGAATAATGCCAGCTGGTCTCTGAAGCACAAAAAAATATGATTAAATATATTTCACAAGAGGGACTGCAACCCAGCAAAATAATTTATTAACTTCTAAATAGAAGAGGCTTCCTGATTATCCCAAATACCAAAGATCCCTGAAATCCTACCACTAAAGCATATAAATCAAGAGTGAAGACCATTATTCTCTTTCAAAGGCTACTACTGGTATCGCCTCTTCCAGCTCTCCTCCATCAGGTCCTTATAAATCCAACCAATTTGGGGCAAGACAAACGCAATTGTAATATAACGTTATATGATGCTCATAGGTTTTTTTGTTTGTCTACTTTTGCTGTGTATGTGTGTGGTTTTTGTTTTTGTTTTGGGGGTAGTTTTTTTGGCCTGTTTAAGTAAGAATTAGTTTTCAGTGAACTTACTTTGAAAACAATTTTTTTTTTTTTTTTTTTTTTTTTTTTTTTGCAGTACACGGGCCTCTCTCTGTTGTGGCCTCTCCTGTTGCAGAGCACAGGCTCCAGACGCGCAGGCTCAGCGGCCATGGCTCACGGGCCCAGCCACTCTGCAGCATGTGGGATCTTCCCAGACCAGGGCACGAACCCATGTCCCCTGCATAGGCAGGCGGACTCTCAAACCACTGCGCCACCAGGGAAGCCTGAAAACAATTCTTTTTGATAAACAAAAAGATTCTTCAGTTTCTTATTGCTCATATAGAAGCTCTTAGCCAACCTACACTTAACCAACCACCACAATCAACCAACACCTTCTAGACTCCCCTTTTAAAACAAACTGACATGGGATACTAAAGACTAATACCTCATATACTCCTCTGTGTGCCAACCAAGAGTAGGCTGGTTTGCTCCCTCACCGTTTACATCAGTTGTTCTTGCAACTGTGGAGTTTAATTATATCTTATCTAAACTAACAAAATGAGTATAAAGAATTGTTTCTGTAAAAATTAGGTTGAAAAAGAAGATGGGATATTTTGGGATAATAAATGATTTACTTTAAAAAAGAAATGCTATTGAATTGGGTGGGCGTGAGACTACTGTAGACGTTGGGAAAATAATAAAATATTAAGATTTGACTCACAGATTATATAATAAGTGTCTTTAAGGTCTACCTCCATTTAAAAGAAATCAAAACTTGAAATCATAAAAAATACATTATGGGTATGGTTTATGCATGAAAATCTGATGCAGAGTGCCAGTCTGTGAATTCACACATCCAGAAAAGATCTTGGCCACAGATAAAGGTTCCTTGACCCCAGCACTATGGACATTTTGGACTAGAGAATTCTTTGTCTGCAGGTGGGGGTGGAAAGCAACACTGTCCTGAGAATTGAAAGATGCTTAGCAGCCATCCTACCAGTGGTTTCTCTACCATCCACTTGATGGCAACAGCAGCACCCCCACCCAGATCTGACAATCAAAAATGTCTCCAAACATTACTAAATATCCCCAGGGGGTAAAATCATCCCAATGGAGACCCACCGCCCTATATCAAATGATTGATAAATACATGTATATTTATATTTTTTCATTAAAGTGAAATGTTTAAGTAATCAGCTTTTAACGATTTTTACTATAGCCAATTTTTTTGATTAATTGATCAACTACTAGGTAAAATTAATGGCTTCTCTATACTTAACAGAAAGAAAGAAAAACAATCCTTGAATTGGTAAAGTGCCAAATAAGATAGCTTTACTTTATATATGATGATAGTCCCATTTCTTCCACATCTTTTCTGAGATCAAGACAGAAGCACAGAATTACTGAATTAGTCAGACCAGGGAGAGGAAAAGGAGGCAGCAGCAGCAAAGGGAAAAAAACATTTAAGAAACAATTTCCAAATGGTTGGAAGAGCAGCATGAGGAAAAAGCTTATTATCACTTGACTACGTAGTCCTATTATTGCAACATTTACTGCAGGCCTATCCACTACCAGTCAAGAGAGGTTCCTAGGCATAAACTCCAAAAAGCTTAAATGTCTACTATTAGATGAGTGGTTATGGCAAATTATGATTCACTAATTTATAATGTTCAAAAAAAATAAGGTGAGTAATGACAACATTATATGTTGTTAAACAAAAAATAAGTTGGTTAATTAACTATACTCCAATATAAAATAAAAATTTTTTAAAAACAGTAACTCTAACATCTATCAAATAAGTTGTTTTACCTCTTAGAATATTAAATATTTATTTTGTCATGTAATGGAATAACATATGTCCATGTCAAATATAGCAAAGTTACCTAATGACATTAAAAAAAAAAGTTGGAGTAAGATAAAATCATGTAAGTAGACAGTTGGAAATATGATTTGTACATACAAAGAAAATGATTTAACAGTAAACCAAATTATTAACAGCATTTATCCCTGATGTTTTGTATTTTCCATAATTGCCACAACAATATTTCCTTCATACATATTATTCTAGAACGTTGTCACTCCCCCTATCAAGAGGTAGAGTCTGTCTGCGTTCCCAGCTCTTGAACCTGGGCAGGCCAGCATGACTGCCTGGATAAGTAACATTGTATGGTTTCTAAGACTAGGTCATAAAAAGTGATATGTTTAGCTTTCTTTCTCTTTTGGGATACCTGCCTTTGGAGCCAGCCCTGGGGTACCATGTAAGAAGTCCAACTATCCTGAAGCCACCATACTGGAGGGATCAAAGAGACAGAGAGGTATCTAAGAAGCTGAAGCTATCTCAGCCTTCAGTTGTGTGAGTTCTCCTAACTGGGGCATCAGACACATGGGTGATCTAGCCTTCACATAACTCCAGACAAGAGACCCCACGTGAGAACCACTTAACTGAAGCAACTCCCAGAACCCTGCAAGAGGATAATAAAATGATTATTGCTGTTTTAAACTACTATGGTTTAGGAAGGTTTGTTATGACCAATAGACAGGAACCAAGGTAGAATGTGTTGGGAAGAAGAGGGGGAAGCTACACTTATTTTATACATACTTTTCTATTGCTTAGATTCCTTTCTATATAATAACTTCATAACTGCAATTTTTAAGTCCCTAGATCTCCCATTGTTCTGGTAAAATAAAAGAAGGAAAAACTGAGCTTATCCTCAGAAGACAGTGAACCTAAAATTCCTACCTATCATCTACTCTTACCATTCTGAACTACTGTCATTTACTACCAGCATTCTATAGCAAAAATATTTGCCAGGAACTTAGACTCAGCAATCTATTGAGTGCTAATTACTATTTTTAAGGGTGGGTCAGAGAAATCACTGAATCAAGAATGATTCAGATACAGTACTGAGATCTGTAACTCAGGATTGAGTCCTCCTTCCAATCCTATCAAAACCAAACTGTGAGCTTCCTACAGCCTAGGCCTAGGTCTTACATAATATGTAATCAATATTGGTTGGATGAATGAGACATAGTAATGAACTATGAAAATTAAAAGGGGGGCTTCCCTGGTGGCGCAGTGGTTGAGAGTCCACCTGCCGATGCAGGGTACACGAGTTCGTGCCCCGGTCCGGGAAGATCCCACATGCCGTGGAGCGGCTGGGCCCGCGAGCCATGGCCGCTGGGCCTGTGCGTCCGGAGCCTGTGCTCCGCAACGGGAGAGGCCACAACAGTGAGAGGCCTGCATACCGCAAAATAAAATTAAAAGGGGAGAGAAAAGAATGCAGAGAAGGATAAGCCAATAGGAGACACAAGGACTTTACACTTCAACTAGGAATCCAATTCATACGCAGGAAATGAAAACTAAAATATTTTAAATGTGATATACAAGTAAATACAAAAAATTATATAAACTAGTAACTGAGTATATAAGTGCAGCTCATATACGGAGAAAATGACTGGTCCAAGTGTGACAAGGTTCACTGGAAAATATCTCCTCAGAGAGAGAAGGCTTTAAATGGGTTTTATAAAGAACATTTTTACTGGAAAGATAAGGATATCTTTTAAATGGAGAAACATATTAAATGGAGAAAATAGCAGATACCAAGAAATAAAGGCTGTAAACATACAGCAGGAAGAAAGGTAATTTACCTGAATGTCATACAGAAACCATCTTTAAGAATAAGAAGATAGAATGCTGGTAAGGGAGGGAAAAAAATGTTAGAAAACCTTTAAAAAAAGCACAAGGATAAAAAACTGAAATATAACACAATTCGAACTAAGGTACTTCTTGAATGACTTGATGAAAAGTGTTTGATGAAAATTATTCTAACAGTACTGTGCACCATGGAATAGAGCAGGGAAGAGGCAGGAAGGCCAGTTTTACTGCTGCAATCATCTCAGCAAGAAGTGATGAGGATGGCAACTACAGAAGTAAAAAGGAAGAGAATGATCTAAGAAACATGATGGCGAAAGAATCAGCAGAACATTGCTGATAAATTAGATGGGGGAGGAGGGAGAGAGGTACGAAAAGGAAAGTACTAAACGGGTGATTTAAAGGTTTTAAATGTAGGAACTCTAAGACCAGAGGTAAATTTTAACAAGAAAGGAAAAAGATGGAAGGAAGAAGACCTGGATAGAAGGAATTTTAACTAAAAGGAAATAGGCATTTGTGTCAAATGCAACTAAGGCCTACAAAAGGATTAATTGAGAAAAACAAATCAACAAACAAAACCTAAGTCAGCTAGGAAGGGATTACTTCCAACATATGAGAATTCTATTTACAGGAGAGGAGTAAATACCTTAGACACAAAGGCAGAACCAACTAATAATAAGATAATAAGGTGTGCCTTAATCTGTGCCAACCACTATCCTAAGCACTTTACAATATTGCCTGATATGCTCACAACAATCCTATGATATAGGTACTTACATTAACCTCCAATTTACGGATGGAGAAACTGAGACACAGCAAGGTTTAATAAAGTTACAGAGTAAGTTGTGGAGGTCAGATGTGCACCTAAACAGTCTGGCTCCTAAGTCCATGTTCTCAACCAGCTCAATATTCTAGGATTAATTAAGACTCTGAGAAGACTGATGACAGACCCCAAAAAAGTAAGTAAGTAAATTTGTGAGGGCAAAGTTTCAAAATGGCATACTATGAAGAAATCTTGCTTAATGGATCCAGAAAACTAGAATAGGGGAGAATTTATTGGGGGAAAAAAAAGAAGGGAAGACTGCCTTAAGAGTTGGAATGTGAAAATATAAAAGTTTAAGAAAATGAACTGATGATATAACCATAAAAGACTCGATGTTTGGGCATGATATTGGCTTGGCCAAAAAGTTCGTTCGTTTTCCCATACCATCTTACTAACCATTAAGTATAACATCTAGAAAAACAGCCTTGCTTAAACCAGAGCATATCCCATGGCACAATTTAGTGGTATAAACAGTTACAGAGGATGGATATGCAATGTTTAACATAATGCAGGCAAACGTCGGGGAGAAAACATTTCGAGTTTCAAACAGGTATTTAAGATTACCAAGCACTCTGCCACAGAACCAAACACATAGAAGGTTCTCAGTCGGTACTATGTTTGTCCGTGCATTTTCCAAATGTTCTGAGGACCACATTATTAGCATTATCTAGTATGTTTATAAAGGACGCATACTCCTAGGCCCATCTAAGATTTTAGGAATCTGGTGGTCGAGCTCAGAAAACTAAAATTTTAATACTCTTTCCAGGCAATTCTTTTGCACAAAAGTTGCACTGCCTTCCTTCCTCTGCTGCAGCCTAAGTGTTAGAAGTAAACACTCCCCAACTGTTTCTCTCCTGTGGCTTTGTATGGACTCAGATCTTCTAGGTTCTTTCATTGCCTATGCTTGACTTGTGTTTATTTCTAAAATTTCAGTCCTGGTTTGGTAACATAATCAAGACTTGTTTCTGGAGTTATTAGCCCTGAAATCCACATCAACTTCGATACCGACATTGGGTGGGGGAGCTCTAGTTCTTTTCCCTGACATCATAGATTTTTTCTTTTTTAAAAAAATCTTATTTATTTATTTATTATTTATTTTTGGCTGTGTCGGGTCTTAGTTGCAGCACGCGGGATCTCTAGTTGCAACATGCAGACTCTTAGTTGCGGCATGCATGTGGGATCTAGTTCCCCGACCAGGGATTGAACCCAGACCCCCTGCATTGGGAGCATGGAAGTCTTACCCACTGGACCACCAGGGAAGTCCCTAGATTTTCTGTTAAAAATAAAATATGGTGTTGACTGGACACTGGACTGACCCAATATGTCTTTTACCTTTTTATTGAAGCATAGCTGATTTACAATGTTGTGTTAGTTTCTGGTGTACAGCAAAGTGATTCAGTATATTCTTTTTCATTATAGGATATTGAATATAGTTCCCTATGCTCTACAGTGGGACCCTGTTCATCTATTTCATATACAGTAGTTTGTATCTGCTAATGCCGAATTCCTAATTTATCCCTCCCCCTCCCCTTCCCCCTTTGGTAACCGTAAGTTTGCTTTCTATGTCTGTGAGTATGTTTCTGTTTTGTAAATAAGTTCGTTTGTATCATATTTTAGATTCCACATAGAAGTGATACTATATGGCATTTGTCTTTCTCTGTATGACTTACTTCACTTAGTATGATAATCTCTAGGTCCACCATGTTGCTGCAAATGGCATTATTTCATTCTTTTTTATGGCTGAGTAATATTCTATTGTGATATGTATATATGCATGCCACATCTTCTTTATCCATTCATCTGTCAATGGACATTTAGGTTGTTTCCACGTCTTGGCTACTGTAAATAGTGCTACTATGAACACTGTGGTGCATGCATCTTTTCAAAGTAGAGGTTTCTCTGCATATATGCCCAGGAGTGGGATTGCTGGATCATACGGCAACTCTATTTTTAGTTTTTTGAGGAACCTCCATACTGTTTTCCATAGTGTTTCCAACTCCCACCAACAGTGAAGAAGGGTTCCCTTTTCTCCACACCCTCTCCAGTATTCAATATGTCAATTGTTATGTTACCAGATCTGTGTTAAAGAAGATGCTCACTGCTACAGACTCAGCATCTGAATTCCGGTTTATTGCCCCTAAAGTAAAAAGGCGCAAATGTCCTGTCTTCGTCCTGATTTACCGCAAAAGCTTATCAAGGATGGAAGACATTTTCTAAGAGGATAGCATCACTATGTAGACAGGGTCTGTGAGAATGCTCCAGTTTCTGGAATTGTGAAGGAGTGAGTTCTTCTAAGATGTCTTTTGACCCCAACGATGGGACAAATGGTGGCCAAAAAACTGTCTATTGATATGACATGGAACTGAAAAGAGAGCCTCCTTATTCAACAGGGATGCTCCATGATAGCAGCAACTAGGATCTTGAAAGAAGCGCTTCTAGGTACTTTCATGCTTTAGCAGATCTGTGATTCAGATTGTAGAATCTGAAGCCATGTCTCCAGTGTTCCCTCTGGTTCTCTTTCCTTAATCCTGGCTAGTTCTATAGTCCTACCGTGTCATCGTTCTGGTTGGCCTGAGGTGGCTAACATAAAAAACTAACACTAAATTATACTGGGAGACTTCTGCCATTTCCTGAACATTATTTGATCCTTGAAGGATGACACTCAATTCACCTTTGTATCCCAGAGTACCTACACATGCACTGCTAGACTTGACATATTTAACTGAATGCCCTGTTCAATCCCTACAAAAGAATCCTCCTCATGTAGAGCACCCAAAGTCATTAGCCTTATATGAAAGGTGACTTCCTCCTGCATCCTACTCACCAAGGTCATGGAATAGGAACAGACATCTAACTCATGGTCATGCAATGCATTCAGATTTCTCTCTCGCCAACTGAACTAAAAGAAACACACTGTCACCATTAGGAAGGAAAGATCAGTTCAAGTCAGCAATACGGCAAACCAAATCCACGTGCAAGTCAAAGTTACGGAGAAGCAGAAACCAAGGAAAACTATACCAAGGCAAATAGAAGTGGAAGGGAGAAGTGGGAAAGGTAGATGAAACAGACCTGTAAAGGGAAGGCAAGACAAGAAACCATATATCCCCAGAATGAGAGGCAGAGAGAGACTAGCTTCTCAGATCTTGACAGTTCTCCCATTTGCACAAGGTCTAGTTGTTCTTTATCAACCGAAAAGAGCTGGATCCCTACAACAACCTCTCCTTGAAGCCAAACAATAACTGATTAAAGCACTACTTTTTTTAGAATGTACACCAAGATATACAAAAAGCTGGCAACAGATAAATCCAAAGAGAAAAAAAATTGTACCAGGAAGAAAGTGAAATCTCAGATAGCCAGCAAGTTCTCTAAATATGAATTTTACTACTCAGGAAGAACCACCTATATTTACCATACTCTTATCAATGAAACAAATTAAAATTTAATTGATGTTTTCAAAGCAAATTATCAGTGTTGACAAAAAAATTGTCTCAAACCCAGAAGAGACAAAAACCACATGACATATCTTTTCTGTTAATATATTTGAAAATATTTTGTAAGCCTATTTAAAGCAGACCTTTGTTGTTTGAGGTCTGTAATAATCAGTAGTACGTTGGATTAATAGCCTCATCTTTGAAGGCAGGCTTTATAACTCATACAGCTGATAAAGGGGAGGCAAAGGCCAGCCCTGTAACTGGCCTTTAACCTGATTGATGGTCTTTTCTTGTACCTAGACTAACAATAGTATCTTTACCATTTTTTTCTTCTAAAGATATTTTCTCTGAAAACAGTCTTTGTTTTTTTTTGTTTTTTTTGTTTTTTTTTTGCAGTACACGGGCCTCTCACCGCTGTGGCCTCTCCCGTCGCGGAGCACAGCTCGGACGCGCAGGCTCAGCGGCCATGGCTCACGGACCCAGCCGCTCCGCGGCATGTGGGATCTTCCCGGACCGCGGCACGAACCCATGTCCCCTGCATCGGCAGGCGGGCTCCCAACCACTGCGCCACCAGGGAAGCCCTGAAAACAGTCTTTGAACTGACTTTCTTTGAAGAGTATTCCCATATAACAAATCCCAAACAAAGCCATAACATGAGTTCACAATAAATTAATCCAACAAGTTTGCTTCAACACTGTCAAAGACCAAACTAATGCCACAATAACTATTATTTTGTTTATCTAACACAGATTCTAGCATACATCCTCTCTGGCAAGAAATATACCATTTAAGCCTTGAATTCATTTAAATCATACACATTCGATTTACAGACATTTTTAATATTATTGTTAACTTTTTACTAAAATGTTTAATAGGTACTAATATTGTAAATCTTCAATTAAATAAAGCTTGCCAATTTTAAAATTCTCATAAGAGAGCTTAACTGGAATTTTCCATAAAAACCTTCAAGATCAGCCTCCCTGGTGGCACAGTGGTTAAGAATCCGCCTGCCAATTCAGGGGACATAGGTTCGATCCCTGGTCCGGGAAGATCCCACATGTCACGGAGCAACTAAGCCCGTGCACCACAACTACTTAGCCTGCTCTCTAGAGCCTGTGAGCCACAACTACTGAGCCCACGTGCCACAACTACTGAAGCCCATGCACCTAGAGCCCATGCTCCGCAACAAGAGAAGCCACCGCAATGAGAAGCCCATGCACTGCAACAAAGAGTAGCCCCTGCTCATCACAACTAGAGAAAGCCCACACGAAGCAACAAAGACCCAGAGCAGCCAAAAATTATTAATTAATTAATTAAAAAACTTTCAAGATGTGCCAAAAGAATTTCCACACTACAAAAGGCAAAAGAGTGACGTTACTGACCCAGTAACTGGTATCTTTCTCCTTATACTGACAGAATTTATGAATAAGAGGAATTATTTAATCTCTGGGGTGATAAGAGTTCTGTATCTTGATTGTGGTGGTGGTTACAGAATCCACATGTGATAAAATGGCAAAGAACTATACATACGCATAGTACCAATGCCAATTTCCTGGTTTTAATATTGCACTAAAGTTATATAAGATGTAACCATTAGGGGAAACTGAGTGAAAGGTACAAGGCCCTCTCTACTACTTTTGCTACTGCCTGTGAATCCATAATTATTTAAAGATTCCACTTATACGAGGTACCTAGAATAGTCAATTCATAGAGTCAGAAAGCACATTGGTAGATGCCAGGGCCGGGGTGTGGGGAGGGGAATGGAGAGTTAGTGTTTAAAGGAGACAGAGTTTCAGTTTAGGAAGGTGAAAAATTGGGGAGATGGATGATGGTGAGAGTTACACAACAATGTGAATGTACTTGGTGCCACTGAACTGTAAAGTTAAATATGGTTAAAATAGTATGTTTTATATTATGTGACTTTTACCACAATAAAAAATATTTTTTAAAAGTAAATAAATAAGCAAACAAACAATTTTTAGTTTAATTAATAATAAAAATACCACAAATATAAAAGAATTAACCTAAATACCCTGTTTAGTAGACTGGAAAACTGAGACCTAACCAGGTAATAATACACACGAACTTTCACGGTCAATAACAGAGTAAAGGCACCTAATTGATATGCTGTTGACAAAGGAACATAAGATTAGAAGTAACCAATCACTTGCAGCCATTAACAATAACTTGTTTTACGGAAGATAATCAGGTCGGTTGATGCCTGGGTTGCATTAAAATGCAATCAGTATATATATATTTTAACTATTATACTTTGTTTAAAGGAAAAAAACTTTTTCTGAGGGGAAAAATAATCTCAAAAGAAATTTATATTTAACCTTAGAACTTCCACGTTTGAAGGAATATGAGTTTTGTGAAGAGCATGACACAGTATTCCAAATAAGATCATGCCATCTTTTCAAAGAGGTCTTCCTCAGACAACAAAGTGAACAGCAACTATTCTTGTCCCTAACGGTTCTAAACAGCTACAACGAAAAACTAAACACAGGCTATCTTTGACTCCAGAAAATGGATTTTCAACCAAATAAAGATAATATTCAGAATAGCTACTTTCAAGTTCCCCACAGTGAACAATTATGTTCCATGAAGGCAAATGCTGGCTAAATTAGTGGTTGCAAACTAGTCATAATATAGCCTCCTACAAAAATTTACATTCTAAAGTGTGAACTGATACCTTAGCTATCATCCTGCTTCCTCTACACAATCATTTTGGGTAACATTTATCCTTATAAGACTCAGTTTGGTAAAAACAGGGCACTCTTTCTCCTTCTTGAGAGGAATGAGACACAGATGTAAATCACCATATGTATATCATCTACCACTTTGGAAAATCAACTGAAGCGGTAGAGCCACCCAACCTCAAGTATAAACACCAGCATGTAAATAAAACTGATGTCTGTCTAAAGTGGCTTCCAGATCATATAATGCAACTATGCAACTGTTCCAACAGCAATGTAAAGAAAACACATTACGTGAAATGGAACAAGGATTCAGATTTGTGGGGGGAAAAAGTGAAAGAAGCTACACAAAGTTAATAGGTCTTCAATGAAGTTAGTGAGAAGATAAGAAAAGTCACATTAACAAGGGGAAAGCTAGGTTAGAAACATAAGAATGTATTAACGGGGCTAGAAAAGTGAATTTTAAAATTGTAGCCTAAATTAGGCAGTAATTTAACTAATATTACTTTTTACTTTCGGAGAAAAAAATAGAAGCCAGAGAATATGGAAGCATTCTTCACATAGCAATAAACTTTAAAGTTCACTATTCTTTACTTTTGAAGACATTACTTACAACTGCAACTCTCACAGATTAACACCCAACCCTCCTTATCTATACTAAAGAGGTTTATTTGGCCTACCAGCAGTTTGGCATGGCTAAGGCATAGGGTCTGGGATTGGTAATGATAAATTATAAGGCAGGAACCAGAACATAAACTATCTGGTATAACATGAAAATTATATAGTTAACATTTATGATATGCCAAGAGCAGTCTAAGGACTCAACATCATTCTAAGGGCTCACAATAATCCTATGAAATAAGAAGTATTTAGTCTGTTTCAACAGATGAGAAAACGGAGGCACTGACAGATTAAATCATTTGTCTAAGGTCACATAGCTAGTAAGTGGCAGAGCCAAGATTTGGACACAGGTAGAATGATAGTTGGGATTTATCTGAAAGGCTAAGGAGCCAATGAAGGATTATAAGCAAAGGAAGACCGATATTCAAATTCACATTTTATTTTAGCAAGATCTATCAGGTAGGAGTGAATAACGACTAAGGAAAAAAACTGAAACCTCAAAATTAGTTAAGAGCCTGACGAGGAAAGACAGAAATGATGAAGGCCTCAATTAAGGGTATACCAATAGAATGAAAATAATTGAATAGATATATACAGAGGATGTAAAATCAACTTGACTTATGATTGGAAAAGGGAGAGTGAGGATGATTCCAAGGCTTCACTGACTAGGCCCAAGCCAACAGCTTCACATTTTAATCATACTATTACTTTATCGAAAGCAGAAAGGTTTAGTATTAAATCATCCTCATACCAGCAATACCACAGTATTTGACTTTATCCTCTCTGAAAAATGTGACTAAATAACTTACAATTACTGCCACTTGGCCTCCACACTAATTGTTTAATATGCATACAGTAAAGACAGCTATTAAATATTTTCAATAAATGACACGCAGACCATCAGTGAACATTACATGGACAGAGAAGCTACAGAGAATCTGTGAAATTTAGTAAACATTCTTATAATCAGCACTCTAAATTTTAAAAAAAACCTAAATGCCCTTTAAATGGATTAGAATCATTTTACCACTTATAGGGAGAGGTCTGTAGACACCTCTTTTAAGATTCAAAAAAAGTAAAACTCATTACTTAAAAGTTAAATCGACTAGGTTTTTTTCCCCTTCTGTCTGTAAATGTAAACAAACAAAAAAACCCCACTATTCTTATAGCCCAAGTCAAGGATCTGTAAAATACTACATTAGGATTATAATAACCACTGGAAAAACTTACAGCAACTTCAACCTTATTACCTCTGTAAGGGTAAAACTATGCTAAAGCCAGGGCCTTCCAGTAACAAAATGCTCTTGGAAGGTGTCCAAAACAATGTTATAGTAAATTTCCAATTTGTTTCATCTAAGATCAAGAAAAACAAGTTATCAAAAGCACTGGGTTATATTTAAATAGGCTCTAACTAAGAGTTTTACATCACATTATCACTCAGAAAAATCTATACTCTTTACTTAGGATGGGACCTAAGACCAGTAAGTCACCTGGGGGGTAGGGGGTGGGGAGGGGAGGTTGCACCTAGGAATTTAATCACATATTACTTAATATTATTTTCAGAAAAATTTCAATACCACTAGCTTTCTTTTTGAGAGAAACAGATTTTTGGCAGAATCTGCTAAAATCATGGTTTGCAGTGATACTGAAAATCTCCATAGCTTCTATAATGTGGACAACATGTGGTGGTGCTTACTCTGGTTTCTAGCTTGAGCCATTTTTTAGATTCTCCTATTATTTGTGGTTCAGATTCCTTTTTTATGGGTTGCATGCCTGATAGATATACACCACTATCATATAAAAACAAACATAAAAGTGCTTTATATATGTGAGTGCATATGTGAATGTATATACATGACACTTTAGACAAGCTGTGATTTCCACTCATTAACAACTTTTTTTATAAAGTTCTACTAAATTAAGACGTAAAAGCCAACAGTTAAGAAAATAATCTAACCATACAGCAAAGGGAGCTGTAAAATTAATTCTGGAAGCCAAAAAAACCCTAAATAAAGCAGGTACACAAAACAAACCCAACCTATTTTCACTGAGCATTTTTAAGTTTACCTATAAATGTTAACATTTTTTAAAAGTTGAGGAGTATACCAACTTTCATTTATGAAAAATGACACCCTAGGATAAATTTCTAATTCCCAAGAGAAATAAGTGAAGTTTAAAGATCTGCATACAGGGCTTCCCTGGTGGCGCAGTGGTTGAGGGTCCGCCTGCCGATGCAGGGGACGCGGGTTCGTGCCCTGGTCCGGGAAGATCCCACATGCCGCGGAGCGGCTGGGCCCGTGGGCCACGGCCCGCTGAGCCTGCGCGTCCGGAGCCTGTGCTCTGCAACGGGAGGGGCCACAGCGGTGAGAGGCCCGCGTACCGCAAAAAAAAAAAAAAAAAAAAAAAAGATCTGCATACAAAAATAATAGAAGAGCTGCAAAGAAATGAATCAAAAAAGCAAACATGGTTTTACAGGAAACATGGAAGCTATCTGAAACCTTAAAAGAGGAATGGACTTATTATCAATATAACAAACAAAAGATCCAAAATGAACAAATTAAGCATAAATACTCCCCATGTGTTTAACTTCTTCTGAAACAAGCAATGCCATACCAATCAATGCTTGCCACAAATATTGCCATAAATTGGTCACTTCTATCTTTTTAAATGATGAAACAATGAAAGGTTTGTTGCAACATATTTATAACTTACCAATACTGAGCTATTAAGTTTCTATTAGTGATGCTTCCACTAAGGAATTGTGCTAAAAAGACTGAAATCTATTCATACAGCAGTGAAAACTGAAGCCTCACTAAAGACATTCAATATAAAGCTGACCCCTAAAGGTTCCTTGATGCACGTTTGCAACCACAGTATTCACAGTATGCAGTACACTAGCAACAGATTGGTTAAAAACAGTTTGGATTTTCAACCTCCCAATACAGGCAACATTTTTAGAAGCAATCACATTAAATAAACATGTCTTTCACAGTTACGGGATTAAATTTTAAGCTTGACAGGCACCAATGCCCTGATTTTCTACTTTTTTTGTAAACCATTTGACTTCCACATGCTGAGAACGTATTATGCTTTAACCTGCAGTAAAGGCTTTACAACATTTTAATGCTCTGTGCCTAAAATGCAACAGAAGCACCCCACCCCATCGAATGCAAGGAATATATCTGGTTTCAACCAAACCACTAGTCAGAAAAAGTTTAATGAACGCCTTTCCCAGTAAGTAACTTTGCATTTCCGTAGAGGAAAACAAACAAAAAGAAAATCTGAGGTGAGGGTGGGTGGAAGATAAAATCTTCTTATATTTTAATATTTTTCCAACTCTTAACAAACATTTTAGTTTTTTCATTTCTAAAATAATTATTGAACATTTTAAAACACTATGTATGTCTAATAGAATATCTTTCAGCAGAAAAACACTATTATGTAGCTACACAGGATTTTTCTCCAGTTTTTGCAAAGTAATATTTCAGGCTAAAATAGAAGGTTAAAACAAATAATTATGGAAATCCTAGTCTATAGCAAACTGAAACCTCAACTTTGTATCAACATATTGTATGTTCTAAATTCGAGATTTAGAAAACACATCAATTTTTTTTTCTATTCAGGTTAATCTAAATATATATGCTACCTCATGTTTATAGACAGCTTATCTGTGTGAATGACCAACTGCAGAAATTTCAAATCAAAGGTTATAAAACATACCATAAAATTACACACTGTGTGACTTTCAGTTTTTATGATATCTAAGATCCTTTACTGATAGGTTCAAGAATTGGTAAGTTTGGATATGTAAATATGTAAATACATTAAATATGTAAATATATTAAATTCTCAGCAGTCGAAAGAGAAATTATGCCAAATCCTTTAGTTATTTAAAAGTCCATTACACTAAAAATCTGTGACAAAAGAATGGTTATTGAAAAACATATTTCAGAGCGAAAGAAGTACAAATTATATTATCTTAAATCTCCTGGTGTAATGTTTTTAAATATTAAAGACTGTGAGAAACAAGAGATGTTGCAATCCTCTTTCCTTTATAACTCCAACTGAAACGCGGAAGAAAAAAAAAAATCAGAATTCAAATTTGCCAAACTTGACTTATACACATAATTCAACTAGAGCTATCTTAGTTGTGCAATTTTAAAGTAAGTTTAATGCAAAGCACTGCAATCTTGATGTGATAATTACCTGTGGAAGAAATGCAAAATAAAAACAAATGCAGTTCCTTTTCATGGAATGATGCATTTTACAGCAAAACCACTAAAAGCACAACCACGTAACACTAACTAAATAAACAGGCACAGGAGGCTGCATGTCCATCCAGGAAGAGAAATGTACCACGCCAAGAAAGAAAGGAAAGAAGGAGGGAAGGAAGGCAGACAGGCAGGCGGGCGGGCAGACAGGCAGGCGGGCGGGCGGGCGGGCGGGCGGGCAGGCAGGCAGGGAGAAAAGACAGAGGTTTCTATACCTGCAGGATCCCAGAGAAATGAACTAGTCACATCACTCTCTCCTATAACGATACGTAGGGTTTTTTAAAGCTCCAGGGTAAATAAAAACAGCAACCACTGTATACCACCATTCAACTTTCCATAGTACAGTATCTTTAATGCCAACTGCATTCTCCCCTTCACTCACCCAGTGTTTCCTCTCTCTTCCATACCAGCTTTCAGACAAATGCGAGACAGAACAGGGTGGGGTAGAAGAAAAATACAAGCAGCGCCTTTCCGCTACTCCCCCCGCACCTCCAACAATTTCCAACAGTTCTTCCTACTACGAAAATAAGTCGCCCTATCTCAGGATACACAACAGTCATTCTGTGTCTTCAGTAGAAACACAGAGACGCGTACACATGGCAGCACTCCCGAAGCCCCACCCCCAAGCCCCCGAATCTTAAGTACTGTTTAATCTATTGAACGCCAAGACCACAGCGAGATCCCTCCACCTACTGTTTCGGGGTGAGGGTGGGTGGAGGACTCCTTTCAAAGTAGCCCCAACAGTGTAACCAAAACACGGTTCCGGAATAAAATATTAAGAACACTTTTCCTTTCCCACCTAGCTGCCGACTTCAGGATGCAAAAAGCCATCTCCACACCCCCGCATCTCTCCAGAGCTCCTGCCCGGAGTTTGGGGTGGAGATGCGTCCCGGGAGGCGGGGAGGAGTGTGAGCGGGCGATGGGACACAAACGAGTCGCTCACCGCGGCCACCCTGCGCCGCGTCGCCAGCCCAGAGGTCCAGGACCCGCACCTCGCGCACGCCTCTCCGCCCAGGCCCAGCTAAAAGCTCCGACTCCGGCTCTCGAACTTCCTCTCCGGAGTCATTTATTCAAGGCGAACACATCACCCAAGTACACGTCACCCAGTTTCAAACACAGTTCTGCACCCCAAACAAACCCACACACCTCAAATTCCCCTCACAGTTTCCCAAACTCCAAACAAGAGACCCCACCTCCAGGATTCAAACCTTCCGCCCATCGGGGAGGCAACCAGGAGGAAAGAGTTGAGGAGCAACCGACGCCTTTCCATTACCGCCCCCACAAACTGCCCCACCCCAGACCCTGCGTCCGGGTCGCCCCCATCCGAAGCCCCCCGCTTTCTCCCTCCTCTCACTCGGGCCGCTTAAGAGACCCATCCCCAGCCCACTCACTTTCTCCCCCAAACCCCTCCAAAAAAAAAAAAAAGTGAAGAGAAAGAAGTGAGGAAAGAGACTTGAGGTAGTCCGGCTTCCAAACCGCTCGACTCACCTCAGAATCCTTGCAGAGTTCTCTCCGCCCGGCACAGCCCCCTCCCCAACGTCCCGGTACGAAGGGCTGAGGTAGGGAGGAGGGGAAAGCGGGAGGGGGAGGGGTGTCTTCCGCGTGGGGCGCCCGTCGGGAGGGGACTGGGGAGGGGTTGAGGCCGGCGCAGGAAGAGGAGAAGGGGGAGGGGAGGCCCCTATCTCCCAGTCTCCCCCTGAAAACCTCCCTTGTCTCAATCACATCAGACTGACTGTCTTTGTCTGGCTGACAACCGCCATATTGATATCAACAGCCCCGCTCCCACCTGCTGCCGCCTGGCGGCCCTGGGAGTTGTAGTTCCTGCCTCCCTTGAGTAAACGCGCCGGAGCGGGCGTCCGGAGGCCCCAGAGAACTACAGCTCCCGGCAAGTCCCGCGCCTATCCGCCTTCCCACAGGGAGGCGGGGAAAGGGGCGCCAAAGCCGTAGGGACTACACATCCCAGAATACCATGGATCCCGGGCCCAGAAGGGGGACATGATATCATGCTGGGGTGGAGAGGGAGGATGAATTGGCGGCCGGGATGAATTTGAGCTGACGGAAGGAGGTATTCTGAGAGGAAAGGGAGGAAAAGGAAAGACGACCACAGTTCCCATGATGCACGGAGAGATGACTACATTTCCCATGATGCAGCGGGGGGGCGGTGCGTAGGGAAGAAAGACTGCATGTCCCGCGATGCTCTCGGCCGGCGGGTGGAGGAGACTGAACCGGAAGACGCTTTCTGGGTCCGAGGAGTGGAGTGACTGGTATTGAACAGCCAAAAGTCCAATATGAAGCTGGTGAGTCTCTGCTCTTAGGTCAGAGGGCATATCCTTTTGGACTTCGTCGTTTCCACCTTGGGAAGGGAACCGTCGCGGAGGAGGGGTGTCAGGGACTAGAAAGTGGGGTGGGCTAAGGAAAGCTACTGTTTGTTGCTGAGGAGTTTGAATTCCACCTCCCACCCCCGACCCCCCGTAACTGCCTGGTCTTATTCATTCCTTGACGGGCCCCTTTGGTTAGTTAAGAGATTGACTCTGTCACCTTTCTTCACATACAAACTAACATTGGGCTTAATGAACCAGGTTTGACTTGTTTCTCAGGTGCCACGTGAGTGTTATAATGGGTTAATTTCTTTCCACGCGATTGGCACTTGATTAGCGTTTCTTCCTACGGTTGTTGAGAAGGCTTTGGTTAACATATGAACAGAGTTTAGAAAGACTGGGCAGAGCTTAATCTCTTATTAAATTTTCCGTTATAGACTCCTAACTGCTCTTGCTGCTCAGAGAAGGACGAGGTCAGGGTGTGATCTTGGAGGATTTGAATCTTAAACCCTGTGTAAGATGGGCTGAAAGGAAGTGTTAAGGCGTTCCCGTCTAGAGCTGTAAGGGACTGCGTGAGCCAAGGTTAGATGGAGCATGCCAGGATACTTGGAAAAGTCTTTGCATCACAAAACTCAAACACTTGGCTTATAGGAAAGCTTCTCAGGCCTTTATTTTGAGCCATTTTACTCTGTGCACACAGATTTAACTAGTTTACTCCAACTGTATGGGATTAGTAATAGCATAATTAGAGTAGAGAAGCAGGTGTGAGATGCTGTTTCTCAACCTTTTAAAATTCATGTACCTGCAGCCAAGTGTTGTCAGGCTTTACTTTCTGTAGTTTTTGTAGAAAAACAAAACGTTTCTTTTCTTAATTATTTGAGCATGCTTTTGCAAAGTGCACGCATACGTACACACACACGCTACAGGCATATATACTCTGCACAGTGTCAGCTGTTTTCTGAGAAGTCAGAGAAAGTATTAAAAGTGGATTCAGCTCCAAAACTGTCTCTATCTACAGCTGTTTAGGTAAGGAGAAGGGCACAGATCAGTAAACCTTGAGAGTACCAATTTGCTCCTGGGTCAGTTTTGGAAACATTTAAAAATGCAGAATTGAAAGTCACCACCGTTGCTCTAAAGAAGCATGTAATCTAATGAAGAAGATACAAAAGTAATGAAAAACTTATAATTTACTGTGTTCATGTTCAGGGTTTGGGAATTGAGAGGATAATGAGGGTGCCTGGGGAGTGTGAGACAGCTCCTTGGAAAGGTGACTCTTTAACTGATAAGAAGGGTGGGTAGGCTAGGACCTTCTTGAAGAGCGTTCAGTTTATAGAAGCAACAGAGCTTGGCACCAGAATGGTTGAAACACAGACCATGTTCCCTCAATAAAAGATAAATCACAATTGGTGTGCTTGGTGTAAAGGCAGGCAAGTGGGAAACAGTTTTTTCCCATAACAACTCATTTGATGAGGGTATCAGAGAGTTAGGGTTTAGTTTACATATACTTTGGTTTGCTTGTAAACTCTTGCTTATTTTATTTAGAGATGTGAAAACGTGGAAAAAAGTAGAAACTCACATTTTTTTCCTTTAAGAACCATAAAATGCCTCAGAGGAAGAGGAAGTATTCTGTCTATACTCCCTCCCTCTTTACTTGTCATCCACGTAGTACATAACTAAAAGTCATTTGGTAGTTGATGATTTATAATGCAGAATATCTTTCAGCACAGCAAAGTGGTTTCAAAAACATCAGCACATTAGCACTCAGTAAGTTAGACTTCTTTTTTGTCATGCCTCCCATAGAGTTGGAATAAATCCTCCATGGCCTAAAAATTTTAACTTTGTGTACTGCATCAGAAATATGTAGTAAGCCGTATTTTGTATTTATATCATGAAACACAGAAATAAATTTTATCAAGCACATTCTTGTTTTGGAGTTGATGGCTTCTCCAAATATCCATCCCACGCACAATCTATGATCACATCTTGTTGATTCTGAGGTTCTTGAACTGGTCTGTGTCTCTCCAGTCCCACTAATATTCCCTTTATACGGGCTCTTTTCACTTGACACTTGGAGTTCAACAAGGCCTTCTAACTGGTCTCCCTGCACTCAGTCTCAACACCCTCCAATCCATTCTCTGCCTGGCATCCCAGAAGTTGCTTGAAATTGCAGAGTTCCCTAAAACCCCTCAGTAGCTTCCTTTGCCCTCAGGATAAAGTCTTACAATTCTTGACTTACCTCCCAGCTTCTCTAGCCCTCCTCTCCCTTGATCTCCTTTTTCCAATTATATTGCATGTCTTCCAGTTCCTTGAACTCCCCCTGCTCTCTATTTTTTAATTAATTAATTAATTTCGGCTGCACCAGGTCTTAGTTGCAGCACGCGGGATCTTTAGTTGCAGCATGTGGGATCTAGTTCCCTGGCCAGGGATCGAACCCGGGCCCCCTGCATTGGGAGTGCAGGGTCTTAGCCACTGTGCCACCAGGGAAGTGCCCCCCACCCCACTCTCTTTTGCCTCTGGGACTTGAAATCTGTTCCATTGCCTCCACCTCTTTTTTGCCTGACTTATTTCTTCATATATTTCAGATCTCTGTTTAAATAGCACTTCTTCAAGGTTTCCTTGAATTAAGTACCCCTGTTATGTGCTTCCATGGCACATTTCCTTTTTTATGGCACTTGTAATTATTGGCTTTATGTCTGTCCTCCCTCTTGTGGACTCTTGAATTCCCAGGGCCCGACGCATTGTGTGATGCCACTAAATAGTAGTAGAATAAATAATTCCTGAAAGATTGTCAAGGTCCGTTAATATTCTTGAGAAAAGATTAAGGGGTGAAGTCAAAACATTACAATAAGCAATAACCATTGGAGCGAACAAGAATGATTGCTGCCTTTTATGGAGCACTTACTGTGTGCCATGCATTGTGCTAGGGAGGTTCTTGCTATTTAGTGTCACATTTTGTCCTTTGATCTAGATGATAGTGTTCCCATTTTATAGAAGAAAAACTGAGCCTTCAGGAGATGAAGTGGCTCGCAGTTACACAGATGAAAAGAGTGGTAGACCCAGGATCTGAACCCAAGATTCCTTCCTCCAGAGTCTGTTGCTTAATGAGGGCAGGGACTCTGGCGCTTTGCACAGGGACCAGCACATGCTGGGTTATCTCTCACAAAAACGAAGCCAGAGTGCAGACTGAGAGAAAGTTCATTCAAGGATATTTTCTAAATTAGCTTTAAATCTGAGTTTGGCTGAATTAAGATCTTAAGAAAGATTATTGGTAAAAAATTAAACTCTGAGGACTTCCTTGATCATCTAAAGGGCTCCATATCAGAGCATACCAGTTGAGTGCCCGGGTTGGTGTCTATACTACCTAATTTAGCCTCTGTGATGCCATTTATCGTTCTCTAACCCTACCCATCACTGTCTTGGTGGCTTTTTACACACCCAAAGGAAGACGCTGGATGCCAATATACTGTAATCCTTGGATAGCTCCTTCTTAGATACCAACTCAAAGGATTTTAATGACTGTCTATAATATCAGGCAGCTTTATTTAAGGAAAATTAATTGGCACCTTCAGTTAATCAGAATAATTTTGAAAGGAACAGGAAAATTAGAAACGTGTCCTCTAAATTAGCACATTTTAGAGCATGTTCTGCTTTTAGTATAGATTGAGCCTAATTGGGTGCACCCTCACGGCCAAATTCAACAAAGGGTAGAAACTAGAATTCACCCGGGTCTTTAACAAAAGACCATGAGCCAAAGTAAAAAAATTTTTAAATACCGAATACATTGACAGAAATTGAATTTGAAACATCATGGCCAGGAATTTAGTCATTAAAGTAGATGAAGGTTAAAATGAGTAAAATGATGAGAAGCAGTTCAACAATGCGTCGTGTGTCATACATCCTATAGATAGTTCCAGTGATGGAGAGAATCTTCTAGTTTATTCAGTCAACAAAGCTTTTATTATGCAACCACAGTATACCTCTGGCATTCAGAGTTTTAATACTTTCCATTCTATTTCATTTGACCCCAAAGATTGATGACAGGGAATTATTTGTAATTTTGCTGAGGCACAAATTTGAATGTGCCTTTAAAATGAATGACAATCCTTAGTGAATGAGCCTGATTGCCTCAGAATCCAGGGCTCTCTGCAGTTCTTGTGGCCCACTTGTTAAAGGTCTGAAAGAAAGGTCACTTAAACGCTTGTTACGTTATACTTTTTTAATTTGATGGAGGAAACTATATGCTGTAGTTTTATTTACAAATTTAAAGCCTCAAGAAGGCCTTGAGGTATATTCTTTGGTTGTCTATGCTCCTCTATGAAAATGCTGTTTCATTACTACTGGCTTTGAGGGGCGGCGGGGAGGCTCAAACTTTTAACTCACCATGTCTCTCAGGAGAACAGATGGAGCAAAGCAGTGGATTCATGGGCCGCTTCCAGCGGAGGACAAGTAAAGCACCAAGTGGATTGTAGATTATAAAGAATATATTGGCTTGAAAGGGGCTTGAAAGGGGCAAATCCTGCTCCAAGGTCAGTTTAACAAATCATGAGAAAGGGGTGTGGTTAATCCTCACCTTGGATCTGAGTGCGATGAATTCTTCCTGCAATTTTCAGACTTACAGAATCCTTTCAGCTTCTTAGGCTTTGGATCAGGAACAGAAAATTTCTTGCTGTAAATTACAAACACTCACAGTTTTACCAGGACTTAATTCACCTATTTCAGTACAATTGTTAAAATGTCAACCTGATTTCACTATCTTTTCTGTGTTTCTCTTTGCTGGTTGATTAGAGTGCCCTCATGTGTCTTTATGATTTAATATCATTTCAAGTTTTAGAAAGGTCACGTTTTATCATCACCACCTCAGCGTGATAGGTTTTTTCCCCTTTAGAATGCTTTCCTCAAACTCTGAAAAGTGACATAAGGCCAAATCACATACATTGTTCAGTAGTGCTCTCAGATGAAACCGGCTATTTTAGTCTTGGGCATTTCAAAGTCCTAATGGTTACCCTGAAGATTAAATCTTTTATACTTAAGGCAAAAAATGTATATAACAAGGTTTTTTTCAGTAACAGTTGACTTGAAAAGAAAATTTTATATTTGCATGTAATGCATAGAGTCTGACGTACGGTACAAGCATGACAGCATTGCCGTTGCCTGTGACTGCGGTAGCACATTAGTTTTGTGACTGGCTTACTCTGCGTACTCAATCCCTCTGCCATGTGCTCTGATGATCCGCAAAGTGTACTTGAAGGACAAGGGCCAACAGTGCATCGTGGCCACAGGACGCAGTAACGCCTAGCGTTCCGAATGGAAAGTTGTCTCCTGGCTGGCTGAATAGCAGCAGAGGTCCGGGGGTAAGCTGCTCTTCAGTCATCACCATCCATTTATTCATTCAACAGGTCTTCCTGAACACCTGCCCCTTCTGTGCTATGCATGACCCAAGGTACGATGTATATTCCAGTGAAGAAAACAGACTTACTCTCTGCCTTTCACGCCTTCAGGCTGGAACGTGAAGTCCAGCGGGCTTACTGTGCAGTTCACACAGTATTACAGTGAACTTTCTGATGCAGTGATACTGTTGGGCCCTGGCTCAAGTAGTTTTGAATATAATGGTTCAAAATGTATTTAATTGTCTCTTAGAAGATGCCTTCTTAAAATTGTAACAGACATGGCCAATTTGCCCACTGGTTTACCATTGTACCAGTAATGTATGTGAATACGTTTCCCCACTCTTGCCAGGGATGCCATCTGTTTCTTTACTCTTACTATGTGTCTTACTAATGTAACCATCTTCTTTCATCAATCCTCACACCCTCTTGTCTCTTAGACTTCGGCTATATTTAGTAAAAGGTCCTCACAGTAGTGATGTATGGATGTGGGAAAATGTACCAAAAAGAGGAGCAGATTTCTTCAGATAAAAAAGTGGTGCCGTGAGAATCTTTAAAAGGAATTTTTCAAAGAACCTCTGGTGTTGCTTTGAAAATGCTGATGCGTGGGAGCAGTAGTTGTTATTATAAGTATTATAGGGTCTGGCAGATTGGAGAGGCAGCTGGGTCAAGTGTGTGTAAATGGCAGAGGAGACCCCCGTGCCCCCCAGAAGGGAAAGGGATGAATGAGCGGTGAGATGAAGCTACGAGTTGGCATATCAGGAAGGGCTAAGTCAGAAGGGCAGCTGTCAGAAATTGCGGAGATCCTGAGAAAAGGCAAGGATGCTAACAGAAGATGAAGGGGAATAGGAAAGACTGTAGGAGAAAGGAGTTAGCTTGAAAGCCCCAAGGGGCTTGGTGATCAAGACTAAACTATGGTGGGAATTTTACTGTGAGGAAAACAGGAAGTTTAAATTGCCCCTGATTGACCATATATCTGAAGGAAATGCCCTAAGGGTCTAAAACATTTTAATTTATTGGAAGCACAGTTGAATGAACTTTAGCTCTCCCAAGGATAGATAATCAGATAGATGGTGTTCCAGAAAGCCATTCTTTAATAGGAATTGTAAAACTAACACCCTTTTTGCCCTTAAGGTGCAGTTTATTTTTCATCACTCATGCTTATGAATGGGGGGGGGGGGGACCGTGAATAATAAAAGGTCTTGCATAATCTATTCTTCAGATTTATGGCCTAAGCAGAGATTGGATTTTCCTAAATATAGTATTTCTGCATTTTTCTATTCCAGTAAAATAGAGAAAGGCATAATCAGATGTTCTCATTTAATAAGGCTTCCTTCTCATGTTTTTTCAGTGTATGAAAGTACAGGTAAACAAGAAGTAGTATTAATAATGTAAAGGATATTATAATTGTTACTTTTTTTTTGCGGTACGCGGGCCTCTCACTGTTGTGGCCTCTCCCGTTGCGGAGCACAGGCTCCGGACGCGCAGGCTCAGCGGCCACGGCTCACGGGCCCAGCCGCTCCGCAGCATGTGGGATCCTCCCGGACCGGGGCACGAACCCGTGTCCCCTGCATCGGCAGGTGGACCCTCAACCACTGCGCCACTAGGGAAGCCCCTTTACATTTTTAAAATAGCTTTATTGAGGTATAATTAACATACCACAAAACTCATAACATTTAAAAGGTACATTGCAGTGACTTTTAGTAAATGTACAGAGTTATACAACAATCACCACAATCCAGTTTTAGAATGTTTTCATTACTCCAGAAGGATCCCTTGTGCCCATTAGCAATCCCCATACCTACCTCCAGGCCCAGGCAACCACTAATCTTCTGTCTTGTAGATTTGCCCTTTCTGGTCATTTCATATGAATTGATTCATGCAATATGCAGTCTTCTGTGTCTGACTTTTCATTTAGCATAATGGTTTTGAGGTTCATCCATGTTGTAGCATGTATTGCTCAGTCATATTCTATATGAATATGTCACATTTTGTTTATCCAGGTGACATCTGGATTGTTTCCACTTTGGGGCTAGTAATATTGTGTGGACATAAGTTTTTATTTCTGATTTCTCCATGTTTTCATTTCTTTGTCTTTCATGATTACGCTGGCTAGAACCAATACAGTATTGAATAGAAGTGGTGCAAGCAATGACGCCAGTCTTTTTTCCCCTTCCCAATCTTAGGGAGAAAGCATTCAGTCTTTCACCACTGAATACAATATGAGCTGTAGGTTTTTCATAGTTGCCCTTTATAAAGTTGATGATGTTTCCTTCTATTCCTGGTTTGTTGACCATTTTTATCATGAATGGGTCTTGGATTTTATCAAATGCTTTTCCTTTGTGTATCAAGATGATCATATGGTTTTTGCCCTTTATTATATTAATAAGTATATTAACTTAGTTGGATTTTTAATGTTAAATCAATCTTGCATTCCAGGCATAATTCCTAGTTGGTCATGATGTAGAATCCTTTGTAGATATTGCTGGATTTAGTTTGCTGATATTTTGTTGACGATTTTTGCATATATATATATATATTCATGAGAGAAATTGGTCTGTAGTTTTCTTATGATGTCTTTGTCTGGCTTTCGTATCAGTAATATTGTTCTCACAGAATGATCTGGGAAATGTTCTCTCCTCTATATTCCAGAAGAGCATGTGTGAAGAATTGGTATTTCTCTTTAAATGTTTGATAGAATTCATCAGTGAAGCCATCTGGGCTTGGGCTTTTCTGGGAGGATTTTTAAATGACTTAAGTCAATTTCTTTACCTGCTATGGGTCTCTTCAGATTTTCTCTTTGTGCATTACATTTTTTTAAAAATTGTGATAAAATATACACAACATAAAATTTACTATTTTAACCACTTTGAAGCGTACAGTCCATTGACATTACGTTCACATTGTTGTGCAGCCATCACTACCATCCATTTCCACACATCACTTAGCATAATGTCCTCAAGGTTCATCCATGTTGTAGCCTGTGTCAAAATTCCGTTCCTTTTTAAGGCTGAATAATATTCTGTTGTATACTGCATATGTTTTATACATTCATCTGTCAATAGACACTTGGGTTGTTTCCACCTTTTGGTTGTTGTGACTAAAGCTGCTGTGAAGCCGGATGTACAAAAATCTGTTCAAGTCTCTGCTTTCAAATTTTTTTGGTACACACCCAGAGGTTGAATTGCTGGATCATACAGTAATTCTAATGTAATTTTCTGAGGAACCAACATACTGTTTTCCGTTTTTTTACATTCCCACCAGCGATGAACAGGGGTTCTGATTTCTCCACATCTTCACCGCTCGTCAACACTTGTCATTTTATCTTTGTTCGTTTAGGTAACAGCTATCCTAATGGGTGTGAAGTAGTATCTCAGTAAGGTTTTGATTTACATTTCCCTAATCATTGGTGATGTTGAGCATCTTTTTGTGTTTCTTAAAATAGGTAATACATGCACATTGTTTAATTTTTTAAAAAATCTGTACACAGGTTTTAAAAAAAAGAGAGAGAGAAGATCCTGTGCCACCTTTATCTTCCTCCCCAAGAGCAATCTCAGTTGTCAGTTTCTGGTGGATCCTTCAGAGATATTCCGTGGAAATATACACATGTGTGTAATTTCCATCCCTTTTTTGTTTTTTACATAAATGGTGAGATACTGCCCACACTAGTCTTGCATATTCCTTTTTCTTTTTTAAGTTAGAAATGCATCTTAGAGATCATTTCATGTCAACATTTAGAACAGCTTCATTTTATAAAACACAGCATATCCACACCTAATTGAGTCTGCATTTAACAAGATCCTGGGTCATTTGCTTTCAGTGTTACTTTCATTCTAAACAATGAAATAGTTTCAGTACTCCTTTCAAAAAAAAATTTTTTTTTTAATATTTGTAACAGACACTTTGTCTTTTCATTGTCTAAAGGAGGAGTTTAGAATCATGGATGTTAGGCTGGAAGGTAGTGTTCTCCTTCCTCCACATACATCCCTCCCAACTATTTGAGTATCATTCATTGTTACTTAAAGTTTAGGGCATGGTTTTTGTTGCTAATATAATACATAACATGTGAAATTAGTATCAGCACGGCTCAAAAATATGTTCGAACTATTGCTAGAAAAAAAGTCAGTTGCACAGTGTTATTTAGGTATACTATAATTTATCTAACCAAACCTTCCTCTGTGAGCATGAGGTTTTGTTTCCAGTCTTTAGCAATTAGAAATCACGTCACATAGATCATCTCTTTTGTGAGCATTTTTGTAAGTATATCTGTAGGATATATGTCAAAGGGCATAGGCATTTTTTATTTCATTTTATTGCCAAAATGCCCCCATCGTGACTTAGCAGATTACACTCTTGCCAGCAGCATATCCCAACTCACCACTACAGTGTTATCATCAAGCTGTCTTATTTTTTTCTCCTGGGAAAGTGAAAAAAATGATATGTCATTATACTTTTTTATGTTATTTTTCTCTCATTATGTATAAGACGTGGAACATCTTTTCATATGTGTAGAAAAGCACCTATATTTCCATTTCCTTTTCATCTCTCTTCTCCCCTACTTGATCTATTAATACTACACTGCTAAACTATTTTACCTTCTGTAGCTCTAGAGTGTATTTTAATATCTTGTAGTACTTGCTCCCACTCATTGTTCCTCACTTCAGAATTTTCCAGACTACTCTCCTTTATTTTTCATATAAAATTTAGAATTATTAGTTTCCAATAAAATCCTTTTCATATTTTGCTTGGAATCAGGTTAAATTTACAAAATTTAAGGATAGAATTGACATTTCCTTCAACATATCGAGTCTATCTAAGAACAAGAAGTGTCCTTACCTTTATTTAAACCTTTTTTAAAGCATATCTTTTTGGTTGTTACTGTAATTGAAATCTTTTCCTACATTGTTTACTTATAAGAAGGGTATTTCTTTTTTGCATTCTCTACACAGCCCTATGCTGAACTTTCTTATTTTAATATCTAGTAGTCTTTCCATTTAATTCTCTTAGGTTTTTAGGTGTATAACTTTGCAGATAATTTTTTTAACCTCATTTTTTTTTCCTGTGGTGTAATTACATTGCCTTATACTTCCAGAATAGTTTGGAACAGGAGTGGTGGTCGTAGACATCTGTGTTCTATTTCTGATGTGAGTGGACATGATGCTTGAACTCAACACGGCACTGTTATATTGACTTCTGGCTTGAAATTTTTGTATATTTTAATTTATATACTACAACTGCTTTCTTGCTCCAAAATTTTCTAGTCACTAAAAAAAGTGAGATTGTTTCACATAGCCCAACAGTAAGTTATTTTCTAAGAGGAAGATCTATTTGTGTTGTATTGTTTGTTCTAGGCAGTTAATTATATCTTGCAAGCCATTTCCAGAGTTTTGAGAAAACAGTGGTTTTTATAACTTGAAGTCTTAGGTGGTACGTAGCAGACTTGTAGAAGTAAAAGACTTCTATGACCTTAAAGGAAAATTGCAAGGTTTCCTTGGAAAACAGAACAGCCAGAAATAGTTTCTCTCTTTTTGTACTTAAGAGACAGGCCTGATAAAGGCAAGAGATGTAAACAAATTGTCTGTTAAAATAAACATAATTACCACACCAAAAAAAAAAAGAAAAAAATCTGTAGAAACAAAAAGGAATTCAGAGCCCTAGGCAGTGGCTTATTTATTTTGAACTGTATTTGAGTCAAGCTTCATAGATCCAATAGGAAGAAACTGTTGATGAATAACTGTGTGATAGTTAAAACTAACAAATAAGAGAAGCCGTATCAAAAATCCATCGTTTGGCTCTAATTGTATAGCCAATGAATGTTATTAAATGCCTATCTGGTACAAAACCTACTCGGTGCTGTGGAGCAAACTAAAGATGAGTAAGACATAGACCGTACCTCTCAGTAACTCACTATTCAGCAAACCATAGGTAAGTGTATTGTGTATACTATTGATGTGTGTGACTGAGTGTATGTGGTTTTAGTAACAGACTGTGATAAAGGCAATAGTAAAATCAGGATTATGAAAGATGAATTCCAACCAGAGAATCAAGGTTTCCTAGAGAAGTCAAATTTGAGCTGGCCTTGGAAAGTACCTTGGCTGACAAATACATCGGAGGAGGAACATGATGGTCTTATTCCAGGTAGATGGAACAGTTACATTTAGAAGGATGTGGATTATATTCATAGTTCCTACCCTCTTCCCTGCCACCACCCCCCCACAAAATAGTAATAATGATAGTAGGAGTGAGAGGAAACTTTGAGAGGTGATGGATACGTTTATAAACTTGATGGTGGTGATGGTTTCATGGATATATACTTATCCCCAAACTCAGCAACTTATTTACATTAAATACATACATCTTTTCACATGTCAGTCACACTTCAATAGAGTGGTTTTTAAAAAGATTTGGAAGTGAGGTGTTCAGTTTTCCCGTAATGTGCATATGCACTTCATATGTTTTTTGCTCTGTAGCAGTGTGTACAAAAATAGACACATTTCTGTCTTCTCACATTCTCCTAATTCATTACTTTAGAATATCAACATTTTTATTATATGTGTGTTGTTAACATCTGAAAGGTTTGTACCTGTGATTGGAGCTCTACCTCACTGCAGTTGGGACCTTGCTGAGTGTATTAGGAACGAAAGTTAGAAAGGTAGATTGAAGCCACAGTGGTGGACTTGGAATATAAGACTTAGCAGTTTGAGAAGTAAAATAATAAGGATTTTTTTTTAAGAAAAAGTTTCAGGGAAGTTTAAGAATTTTAAACACCTAGAGCCTTTAAATTCATCCCTTCTGAAATCTAGGACAAAGGAGTTAGAAGAACTGTATTTTACACACTTAAAAACTTCGGAATGTGAAATCAAAAAGTATGATTCATTGCAGTTATAGAAAATATTTTTAAAAGTGAAATATAATCAAAACGAGAAGCATTAGGGAGCTTAGCAAATGCATCAAAGTAAATCAAAGTCAGAATTACCTACTTAGGACAAGATTTTTCTAAGCACCTTACAAGGACCTCATAAACAGTAACAGAATTAATAAATACATCAAAAAGTGAAAGGGACCCAGAGAATCTGTGGGACCAGTTGTTGGGCGCCATGTAAGAAGAGTGCCCAGATAGGAAAAAGGAGAGAACAGACACCCTCATTGATTCCATGGCGTTCACCTTTACTGAGAAAGAGTTGGGGAGCCCCATTCCTGCAGACCTGCTAAATGCGTAGAATATTCTTGGTCACATCAACAGGTTGAGTAGAGAGAAACCACTAGAAAATGTGATGCTGTCCTCAGGGTATTTTGTAAATAACATTTTCAGATAGTAAAACTAACATAAATTTCAAGTGTGACTGCAGTTTGATGAATTTTTATCTAGTTACGCATCTGAGTGTGTTCTCTTTCGTGTCTGGCTTCTATAACTCAACATTTTGTTGACCTGAAAGTTTTGAAGGATGAAATTGTTGCCTTGTTGGTTAAACTGTGTCACCCAACTATACATAGCAACCTGGTGGAGGACTGGCAAAGTGCCTGTGGGATTACCATCTCCTTGGAGTGTTCTTGGGGGGACCCTGAAATATTCAGCCTGGCAAAACCTATTTCTGGGCTAGGCAAGCCGCCGCCATTCAATGGGAGATGTCAGCTGAGACAACATGGTTTCTTTTATAAGGAAATCCATCCGACTAAACTGTCAGAGTTCTTCAAAAGGACTAAATAAAAGAAAACTTGTTTCTTTAATTCACTTGAACTTTTAGAATGCTTTTCTCAAAATAAAAATAGATCTATTATAGAACCAATACATACTCATAAATTTTTTTCTGAATATAATGGAAATATATGAAGAAGAAAACAAAAATCACCTGTAATCTCACCATCTAGAGTAATCACTGTGTAACATTTTGGTATGTAATCTCCTATGATGGATGTGTGCGCCGATATCCTTTAGTCGCTGTAAGGCTATAAATCTGTTAGGATCAGATTCAGCTCTGAGTGATAAGAAGCTTGAAGTAACCATGGCGTAACAGTTTAGATGTTTGTTTCTCTCTTAGAAAGGAAGTCCGGGGGTAAAGAGTACAGGTCTGTGACCATTAGAGACCCAGGGTCTCCTGCTAGCTTGCTGCCCCACCATCTTCAATATATGCCTTACTGTTCATGATCCAATGTGAGTTGACCCGCTCAGGCCATCAGATCCTTTTTCTAGTCAGCAGGAAGGAGGAAGGGACAGGGAAAGGCATGCCCCTTCCCTCTGATTATTTCTCAGAGTTGCACACACAGACTTCAATATATTCTTTTTGGCCAGAATTTAGTTACATGACTACATTTCGTTGCAAGAGAGACTGGGAAATCTCTGTTCCAGGTGGCCATAATTCCAGCTGAGATTTGGGGTTCTCCTGTGAAAGGGCAAAGGGGAATACAGATAATGAGACAACTTTCTGTTACAAGCCTTTCCATTTTGAATGTTCGTGAGCTCATTTTGAATCTTTTTTATAGTATTACGTTGTATGGGTTTATTCTGCTTTTGAACACTTTGGTTTCCATTCCCTACTATCCCACACAGTACTGGAGAGAACATTTTTATTTACATTTTTTTGCACTCATCTGGGTGTTTGCTTCGTGTCAACTCCTTAAGTAAAATTGCTATATAGACACATTTTAAATTTTGATTCAGTATTGCTCTTCAGATGCTCTTTCCTTTTCACTCAACAGAGGTAAATGAGAGTTTACATTTCCCCACATCCTCATGATCAGTTTCTTTATCCTGTGCTAGTGTGCGGAGAGAGCATTTTCTCTCAGCGTAGAGAGACAGCCAACAATGTTTGTTCCCAAGCCAACCCCTGTTTTCCCTCCCTCACCCTTAATATTTACTGTCAACACTCCCACCCTTCGTGAGCTTCTATTGGGGGCGGGGGGAGGGTTGCTTTTTATGACGACTCTCTCCTTCTTTACTCATTTTCATGGAAAGCCAAGTCAGAGGACAGGATAAGCAAGAGGGAACAGCCATAAGTGTTAGTTACCCAGCTGTGGGTGATGTTTAGCCAGGCTCCAACCAGAAAGTGGCTTCTCTGTGTTCACCATGCATGCTGGAGATTTGCTGCTCAAGTGGAAAATTATCCCTCTATTTTATCCAGCTGTGTAGTCAGTGTGACAGTGAGTGCGACTGGCACCTTTAACAGCTCTCCTGCAAGATAGAATCAAGAGACAAAGTAGAAGAAAGTGAAAGATTACCAAATAAAATTGAAACGTATTTATAGAAATCTCTGAGTGTTGGAGAGCCTGGCCCAAAATTCTTAGCAGGGGTAATAGTTCCAAATTAGGCAGATTTGGCTCAGTGGAAGCCGGTTTAACTCAGGATGCTGTGATATCAGGCAGGGATTCTCCACAGTGTGCTTTCCCCTTCCCTGCCACACTTCTTATACACCCTGTTAGGGCATGGCGTGTCTCCTAGCAAGCTATAGTTATCGATGGCGGTATACTCAGGTGTGTAGGTGCAGAGAAAAGTTCACAAGCCTTGGAAAAGCTTGGTTCCTCATTTTTAAAAGAGGTATTTGGACTAGATTATCTTAGAATTCCTTCCATCTTATAAATCATGTAATTTCTTATTTGCATAGAGCTAGTTGTAAAAGAACACAGTGGCATAGATACATCTTGACTGGTTACATAAAAGACCATGGGCTTCCCTGGTGGCGCAGTGGTTGAGAGTCTGCCTGCCGATGCAGGGGACACGGGTTTGTGCCCCGGTCTGGGAGGATCCCGCGTGCCGCGGAGCAGCTGGGCCCGTGAGTCATGGCCGCTGGGCCTGCGTGTCCGGCTCTGCAACGGGAGAGGCCACAACAGTGAGAGGTCTGCATACCGCAGAAAAAAGACCAAAGAGTTTTGGTTGACCCAGTGAAATGATAGAATAATGAGAGACAATATTTTTGTGTTAAAAGAGAGCTTAGAAATAATCTAGTCGGGACTTCCCTGGCGGTCCAGTGGTTAAGAATCTGCGCTTCCACTGCAGGGGTAACAGATTCTATCCCTGGTCAGGGAACTAAGATCCCACATGACCCATGGTGCAGTGAAAGAAAGAAAGGAAGGAAGGAAAGGAGGGAGGGAGGGAGGGAGAAGGGTGGGAGGAAGGAAAGAAAGAGAGAGAGAGAAAGAAAGAGAGGGAAAGAAAGAGAAAGGAAGGAAGGGAAAGGAAAGGAAGGAGAGAGAGGGGGGAGGGAGGAGGGAGGGGGAGAGAGAGAGAAAGAAAGAGAGAAAGAGGAAGAATCTACTCAAGTCTCTTCAGAGACTTCAAATTTCTTCAGAAGAAATTTGAGGCCCAAAAAATTTAGGGATTCATTTGGATTAACACTAATTTAGAGGCAGAGTTAGAACTAATGCTTTATGACTAGGTTAAAGTAGATGTTGGATGCTATGGTGTACAGCTCAGCAGTAAGATCTGACTCTGGTTTATTTAAGCTAAAAATAAATTTTCACTTTGGAAAACAGTTGGGTAGTTTCTTAAAAGGTTAAACATATATAACCTAGCAATTCCACTCTTAAATATTTACCCAAGGGAAATGAAATTGTATGCCTCTACAAAAATCTGTATGTGAATATTTATGGCAGCTTTATTCATAATTGTCAAAAACTGAAAACAACAACCCAAATGTCCATCAGCTTGTGGATGTTATCAATAAGCGTCTATGGTACATCCATACAATGGAATACTTCTTATCAATTAAAAAAAAAAGTGGGCTATTGATATACGCAACAACAAGGATGACTCTCAAAAGCATTATACTGGTAATGTTCGAGATTTCCAGTTGCTCTGCATCCTTGCCAGCACTTGTCAGTCTTTAGTTTTGACCCGTCTTGTAAGGGTGTAGTGGTACCTCACTGTGCCTTTAATTGATATTTCTGTAAGGACTTATATTTAGCATCTCTTCATTTGCCATCCATATGTCTTCTTCAGCGAATGCCTCCTCACATATTTTACCCATTTTTATTGCATTGTTTGTACTGTTGTTGAGTTGTAAGAATTCTTTTTTTATAAAACAGATAAAAATGATAGGCCTTCTCTGGTGGCGCAGTGGTTGAGAGTCTGCCTGCCAATGCAGGGGACACGGGTTCGAGCCCTGGTCTGGGAAGATCCCACATGCCATGGAGCAACTAGGCCCGTGAGCCACAACTACTAAGCCTGCGCGTCTGGAGCCCGTGCTCCGCGCAACAAGAGAGGCCGCGACAGTGAGAGGCCCGAGCACCGCGATGAGGAGTGGCCCCCGCTCGCCACAACTAGACAAAGCCCTTGCACAGCAACGAAGACCCAGCACAGCAAAAGTAAATAAATTAATAAATAAATAAAAGAAATTTTTAAAAACAAAAAACTTCTAGTTAAAAAAAATCATATTTTTTTAATGTGAATTTATTTTCTAAGTTAAAAATGGTTACATTAAATCAATCAATGAGGAAAAATGAGGCTCTTCTGATAAACACAAAAATCTGAAATCAAGGGTCAGGGAACTACCTTCTTCTTTAACATTGAATTTATTTGTGGGTTTTTTAAAATAAATTTATTTTGGGCTGTTTTGGGTCTTTGTTGCTACACACAGACTTTCTCTAGTTGTGGCGAGCGGGGGCTACTCTTTGCTGCGATGCGGTTGCTTCTCATTGCAGTGGCTTCTCGTTGTGGAGCACAGGCTCTAGGCGCTCAGGCTTCAGTAGTTGTGGCTCACAGGCTCTAGAACGCAGGCCCAGTAGTTGTGGTGCACAGGCTTAGTTGCTCTGCGGTATGTGGGATCTTCCCGGACCAGGGCTCAAACCCGTGTCCCCTGCCTTGGTCGGCGGATTCTTAAACACTGCGCCATGAGGGAAGCCCAATTTATTTGTTTTTTACTTTGGCCGGAGTTGTAAGAATTCTTTTTAATTTTCTGTTTTCAAGTTCTTTATCAGACACGTGTTTTGTGAATATTTTCTCCCAATCTCTGAGTTACCTTTCGTTTTAAGGGTGTCTTTTGAAGAAGTTTTAAATTTTGATTAAGTTCAATCTCTAAGTTTTCTTTTCATGTTCTTGTTCTTTATCTAATCTAAGCAATCTTTGCTTAACTTTCCCTCTCTTTTTCTAGAATTGCCCTATCCTATACAGAATCCATCAGTTGCATGTGACTATTAAACAATAAAATTTAAAATTCTATTTTATTTTAATTAATTAAACTTTAAATTAAAAGCTGATACTTGATTCAGTTATTGAGGAAATTTTAAGTATGTTCAGAAGATCTAACTAAAACTAAATTTAGAAAAGAAAACTTAAAATGACTTTATCATAGGACTTCCCTGGTGGTCCAGTGGTTAAGATTCTGTGCTCCCAATGCAGGGGGCCCAGGTTCAATCCCTGGACAGGGACAGGGATCCCACATGCCACAACTAAGAGCCTGCATGCTGCAGCTGAAAGATTCCCATATGGCACAACTAAAGATCCCGCACACCGCAATGAAGATCCGGCATGCCGCAACTAAGACCCAGTGCAGCCAAATAAATAAACGAATTAATTAAGTAATTAATATTTTTTTAAGAAAAGTTAGGGACTTCCCAGGCAGCTCAGTGGTTAAGAATCCTCCTGCCAATGCAGGGGACACAGGTTCGAGCCCTGATCCGGGAAGATCCCACATGCCACGGAGCAGCCAAGCCCGTGTGCCACAACTACTGAAGCCTGTGCTCTAGAGTCCGTGCTCCTCAACAAGAGAAGCCACGGCAATGAGAAGCCCGAGCACCGCAAGGAAGAGTAGCCCCGCTCAACTAGAGAAAGCCCGCGCACAGCATTGAAGACCCAAAGCGGCCAAAAATAAATAAATAAATTTTTTTTAAAAAGTCAATTCACTTCCCCCACCTTAACAAGTCAAATTGTTGTTGTTGGTTTTTAAATGACTATCATTAGGAAATGCCACATTTTTTAAATGTTAAAATATACTAGCGTACAACTTCTCCGGGATATGGAAATGACTGTCTGACTGTCGGCAGTCTTAATTAACTAATTGAATGCTCTCCCTTCTTGGTCTGTTCCAAGCTGTCTGTCTTAGAGGTAACCTAACAGGGGTTAGGTAGTGGTTCAACAGGGAAACAGTATTGAGGGAGAAGTTTAAAAAGAAGACTAGAAAAAACTATAGTCACTTTTATTGCTAAGATTCTTGGATTTTTTTTTTTCTATCCAACTATCCTA
The DNA here is from genome assembly GCF_026419965.1 of Kogia breviceps. Lineage (NCBI taxonomy): Eukaryota > Metazoa > Chordata > Mammalia > Artiodactyla > Physeteridae > Kogia > Kogia breviceps. The sequence goes on along the minus strand of NC_081317.1, from coordinate 109,007,953 downwards.
TCCATATCAAATCTGTTGCTCTTAGTATAATACACTGTTATAGTTTTTCTTCTTTCTAACATATTAGTGGAATGATTTAAGAGAAAGTATTTGGAACTTGTACTCGTTTGAGTGCAAAATCAGTTTGTTATTAACTGGGTGACCTTGGTCCTTGACAATTGAATTGGTGTCGATAGTATTTACTTCACTCAGTTTTGGGGTAAGAGCTAATTAAATATTGGATAGAAAATATTTGTCAATAATTCTTATTGTTAGTGAAGGTAATTCATACAATATTTTCAATTCCTACTCCTTTCTAAGCAAGTGTCTACTTTTATTTTTAGAATTCCCTTTCAAGTGTCAGCTTTGATGTGTATTTTTATGAATATGTATGTTTTATAGATATAACTATCATATTAATATAACATTTCTGGTAATCAGATAATTATCAATATCATTTGAAAATCTTCTCATAAAATTAAAAAGCTTTGCTGAATCTTGTTAGAGAAGTGTTTTACCAAACTGCAAAAGACTAGAAAGCATCAAGGAGTTTATTAAAGTTACTAACGTAATCTCAAAAATTTAGAAAAATCTGAGAGTTAGTTTTGTTTCCTTCCTCCAAGGCAATATCTTGTTGAATCATGAGGTAGCAGTCTCACTTTATTTCATTTCCATTGCCATGTCAGTAGTTGTAAGTGTTGTTCACTTTGCATCAGGACACATATAGTATCAAAATGAAAATCATGAACTATTATCACTAGTAGTTCCTTGAAAATTAACAAGTATACCTAGCAAATGCTATACTAATACTAAAATATCCATTAAGATCTCTTAGATTTTATTTTTGTACCATGAGACTTTTGTCATAAGGAAAGGAGCACTACAAATTTTGACAATAGTAGGAAAGGTATAGTTACATAATTCTCATGTCTGTGCAGAGGTGTCTGATAACCATACAGAAAAGACACTCTTGGCCTCATTACTAACATTAAATACACGTTAATAGTTTGCCTTTTTTTTTTAGTTTTTAGATCAGATCTCCTTCCTCCTCTCCCCGCCTTTGACATAAGTTGTATCTAAAGCTAAGATCCCCAACCTTTACTTTTCCTCCCTCTCCAGAGGTTACTACTTTCTTCAAGTTGACATGTATCATACCCATATGTGCTTTTATTAGTTTAGTATATGTTAAGGTGTGTGTATATTCAGTATTATTAGGTATTGCCAAATTATCCTCCAGAATGATTGTACCAATTTATACTACATTTTGACTACATATTTCCAATACATTGTATTATTAGTCTAATTTTAGCCTATCTAAATTGTCTTATTTAGCCTATCAACTGTTCTCTTATTTTGCATGTCCTTGAGTCTAATGATACTGAGTTCTTTATATCTTTCTTTTTTGACCACTCTTGTTTTCCCATTCTGTTGGGGGTTTTTTGTTTTTGTTTTTTTTCTTTTTGGCCGCACTGCGCAGCATGCCGAACTTCCCCGACCAGGAATCCAACCCATGCCCCCTGCAGTGGAAGCGCAGAGTCTTAACCACTGGACTGCCAGGGAAGTCCATTTCTGTTGAGTTTTTAAATCTTTTTATTGTTGTTGATTTGTATGAGCTTTTTATACTGAATAGGTTCCCAATGCTTTTTTTAATAACACATAATGGAGATATCTTCTCTCAATCTCTGGCTTGTGTTTTCACTCTGTTAATGGTGTCTTTTGAAGATTTTCAAAGTACCATAGTCAAATATATGAATCTTTGTCTTATAGTTTGTGCTTCTTGTCTCTTAAGAAATTCTTCACTATCCCAGAGTGATAAGGTATTTTCTTCTTTTTTTTTTTTTTTTTTTTTTTTTTGGCGGTACGCGGGCCTCTCACTGTTGTGGCCTCTCCCGTTGAGAAGCACAGGCTCCGGACGCACAGGCTCAGTGGCCATGGCTCACGGGCCCAGCCACTCTGTGGCATGTGGGATCTTCCCGGACTGGGGCACGAACCCGTGTCCCCTGCATCGGCAGGCAGACTCTCAACCACTGTGCCACCAGGGAAGCCCCTGTCTTCATATCTTAAGTATTTAAGTCATCTGGAATTAATTTTTTTGTGTGGTGTGAAATAATTTTTTCCAAATAGGTTAAAGACTTTCCCAGCACCATATGTTGACAGTGGTACTTTTATCATATGTCTTACACATGTATGTGCCTCTTTTCTGGACTGTTTATTCCTTTTCCATTGGTCCATTAGCTATCTTAGTGCAACATCCTACTGTTAATTACATTATAGTAAGTTGTAATACCAGAAAACTTAAATCCTCTCTAATCATTGTTCTTTAATATTTTTTAGCTAATCATAGCCCTTGACTCTTTCATATGATTCTTAATTTCCATAAAAAGCAGATTAGTGAGAAGTGATTTTTTCTTTTTTTTTTAGTAGAGAGATTTATTTTAAGGAATTGGCTCACTTCACTGTAAGAACCTTACAACAGTGTACTTCCAAGTCCTCCCTCCCATTCTTTGTGCAGTGGTGCTCACACATTTTATTTTTATACATGTTATAAATTCCACAATACATTGTTACCATTTTTCCTTTAGACAGTTAATTATGTTTTTAAACAATTTTTAAAAGAAAAGTAGCTTTTTATATTTTCATTTATTTTCACCATTTTTAGAGTTCTTCACTTTTTTTATAGATTCTATTATAATATTCCTTCTTTCTAAAGAACTTAACATTTTTGTAACACAGTCTGTTGGCAATGAATTCTCTCACCTTTTATTTGTCTCAGAGTCTTTTTTTTTTTTTTAGTTAAGTTTCCCTTTGTTTTTTACCTTTTTTTCTTCCAGTTTTAATGAGATATAATTGACATACAGCACTGTATCAGTTTAGGGTGTACAGCATAGTGATTTAACTTACATATATCACAAGATGATGACCACAGTAAATTTAGTGAACACTGATCATTTCATATAGGTATAAAATTAGAGAAATAGAAAAAACATTTTTTTCCTTGTGATGAGAACTCTTAGGATTTACTCTCTTATCAACTTTCATATATAACATAGAGCAGTGTTAATTATATTTATCATGTTCTACATTATATTCCTAGTACTTACTTACCTTATAACTGGAAGTTTGTACCTTTTGATCACCTTCATCCAATTCCTCCTCCCCCCACCCCCACCTCTGGTAACCACAGATTTGATCTCTTTTTCTATGAGTTTGTTTGTTTGTTTTGAAGTATAATTGACCTATAACTTAATTCGCATTACACAACACAGTGATTCAGTATTTCTATATATTTCAAAGTGATCACCATGATAAGTCTAGTACCGTCTGTCGCCATACAAAGATATTACATAATTATTGATTATATTCTCCACACTGTATATTTCAAACCCATGACTCATTAATTTTGCATCTGGAAGTTTGAACCTCTTAATCTCCCTCACCTATTTATTTCTATTTTTAGCAACAGTTTATTTTCCTTTCCAATTAACATTATTTTTAAGGAGAGTTTTATAGGTTTTTTTAAAGTTTTTATATGATTTTATACTTTTTTTATTTTATGATACATTTAATTTTTTGCCATATGAATGTATTCTCATTTTAATTCTTATTACTTTTACTGATCATTCATGGCTGGCATGTAAGAACTCAGTTTTTGTACATTGATTTTTTTTCCATCTAGCAGTCTTGATGAACTCTTGTATTAGCTGTAATAGGTTTCCTTCAGAATGTCTTCTAATAATATCATCTGTGGACAGTGACATTTTATTTCTTCACTTCTAATCATTTCATCCTTTATTTTTCTTGTCTTATTGCATTATATATCATTTCCAGTATAGTATTAAATTTAAGCAGTCATAGTGGGTATCCTTTTGTTCTGACGTTCAGGGAACTGTTTCTTATGCTTTATCATCAACTATGATGTAGGATTCGGCTAGAACCCTTTATTAGATTAAGGAAATATTTTTCTGTTTATAGTTTGGTAAGAGTTTTTGCCTTTGAATTGATGTTGAGGTTTTGTTGTTTTGTGTTTTTTTTTTCCGGTACGTGGGCCTCTCACTGTTGTAGCCTCTCCCGTTGTGGCGCACAGGCTCCGGGATGTTGAGTTATTTAAATACATTTTCGGAATCTTTTAAGATTTGTTTTTCCCTATATTCATTTATGTGTGAATTATGCTGATAGGTTTTCTAATGTTGTGCCAGGAAGCAAAAGCATTACATAAAAATCAATTTGCTAGGGCTTTCCTGGTGGTGCAGTGGTTGAGAGTCCGCCTGCCTATGCAGGGGACACGGGTTCATGCCCTGGTCCGGGAGGATCCCACATGCCGCAGAGCGGCTGGGCCCGTGAGCCGTGGCCACTGAGCCTGCACGTCCGGAGCCTGTGCTCCACAACTGGAGAGGACACAACAGTGAGAGGCCCGCAAACTGCAAAAAAAAAAAAAAAAATCAATTTGCTAGACATAATCTTTTTAATGTTGTATTTGAATCAGAAAAAACCAAAGTCTATTCCACTGCCAAGGAGAAAAGAAAACTGAACCTCTTTTCTCTGTTCATAGGTCTCCACAGTGAATATATGTGTTGATTAAATAGAAAAAGGAGAAAAACAGGAAAAAAATGGTGATGTCATTTACAACTTACTTCATTAACACTCTTGCCTGTAAAAGAGTTCCTTTGTGGTATGTACAATTCTCCTGAACAAGATTAAAGAGCTTTTGGCATTAACTCAACCTAAAGATTATAGGTTACATTACAGATATTTAAAGGTGATTTCAGCAGTAAAACTGCTTTAGAGTGAGAGAATCTTATCACCTTTCTTTGGCTTGTTTCTTTTTTTGAATGGAAGGGAAAACCTAACAAAAGAAAATTACTGCTTATGATGGATTGCAGACATATTTAATCATTTAATCTTTGCTTTACCTTATATTAGCCAGCTAACTAATTTTCTTTGTTCACTAGCTTATAAATTTCAGTCTATATTCTTATCAACCCAAAGTATGGCCTTTTAGAGCACATCATCTCTGCAAATTTTTCTTAGTCTCTGACAATTCCTTTCTCTCTGTGTAGCACAGCATGCTGTGGTGGTGAAGTGTACTCTCTCTGGATCTCATTCGCCTCGGTTCAAGTCCTGGCACGGCCTTTACAGCTTTGGGACCTCATAATTTCTGTGCTTCATTTTCTTCCTCTGTAAAATGAGAATATAGTTCCTACCTCATAGCATTCCTGGGAGGATTAAAGAAATTAAGTGTAAAGTTCTTGCAGAGTGCCTGACATTTAATGAATACCATATCGTAATAACTATGTATATTATAATTATTTTAAATAAGACTAGGAAAGAGAACATATATGGTGTTTTAGTCCATGGTTCTTTCTGCAAAAGACAGACTTAAATATTTCTCAAAGGCAATTCACTAAAATTGAATTTGCCATATGATGAAATTGCCAAATTTACCAAATGTACTAAGTTGCCAAATTCTTTATTTTTTTTAATGAGATATAGTTGATTTGCCAAATTCTTGTGTTGTTGTTTTGTGGTTTTGTTTTGTTTTTCGGAAGTTTACAGTAATTCATACTGCTTTTGAAGATTTCTGTGAGGCTAGATTGGCTGGTTGTCATTTTGTGTTCATAGCAGCTTTTTAAGTGTTAGATTTGCTGAAATCTGAGGTCATAATGTGAGTCTTCTTAGTAATAGTTGTAATATTCAGAAATACATTTCAAAATCAGTAATCAGAAATCCCCAAGAGCTACATATGAAAGGAGTACTAGAAAAATACCATTTGCTTGCTTAAGAGGTCAATAAGGAAGATTGTCTGTGCAAGGAGCTTGTGCCAGTGCTTTGAGAGTGTGAAAGTCTGATTTGTATGCTCCGCTATAAGTACGAATATTCAAGCTGAGAAATCAACTTAAAGATTGATCTCAAGGTATTTCTTGGGGACCTGCCTCAACCTGTTCTACATAGAATCCCCACAGATGTAGCCCACCAAAGACGGGCTCACCATCCAGAATTTTAAAACAACAGTAATGAAATCCACCATGACTTAGAATCAGCAAACATAACAAGACTTCCAAGAACTTCAGACAATTGTACAATCTGATGGAGATTCTAAAATTAAAACGTTAAAATGATCAAAGACATATATGAAGATATCAAACCTATAAAAAGAACAAGATGCTATTTAAAGAGAACTTCTAGATATGAAAAGCAGTCATTGAAAAGTTGAGTTAAATAGCAGACTTGACACCAATAAGAAAGAATTAGCAAATTAACATAGAGCTGAGGAAAGTATCCAGAATGCACTGTACAGGGCTAAAAAAGCAAAATGTGAAAGGATAATTTAGTTACAGAGACAGAGAGTAAAATGAAACATTACAGTGAATATTTAATAGGCATTCCACTAGTAGAAACTAGGAAGAATGGAGGAGAAATGGTATTCAAAATGATAATGACTGACAGTGTTTTTCACAGTTGTCAAAGATGAGTCTTTATATGTTAGAAGTATAATCCCCCCCCAAAAAAAAATCATACCAATGTACATCTTAATGAATGATCAAAACATCAATGGCAAATAGATTTTAATAGCAACCTATAAGGGATTACCAGTTAGACTGGAAGCAGATTTCTCATCAGCTATGATAGATGCCAGAAGACAGTTGGATTCGTATTTTTACCGTTCTAAGGTAATTTGCTACCCTATAATTCCACCACCATCACTGTTGAGGAGTAAATTCAAAATTAAGAAATTTCCAGACTAATAATTACTAAGAGTTTACCTTTTGAACACCATTTAAAGGAAGTAGACTAAAGGATGTATTTCAGGAAAAGGGGAATTGAACCCAAGAAATGGGATACAAGAAGGATTGATGAACACAGAAATTGGTTAAAATGATGGTAAATAATCATTAACTGTGAAAAATAGTGTAAAATAATTCATTGACTCTATAATACTATTGTTAGGACATATCTTTCTTTTATTTACATAGCACTGAGGGAAAAAGCAACACTGAGAATTGAACCATGACTAGTTGCTTTAATGATGGTGTTGATTAGTACATGAATCTGTTACACAAACTTCTCTTTCCTTTTAAATTTCTTTTATCCAGTCCAAGGAATTTGGCAGTTGCCTTCATGTGCATTGCTTCAAATGTGATAGGGAATCCTTTTGTACATATCTTGGTTACGGACCATAGCAAAGTTTCATCTATTTGTAAATAGCTTCCATAGTAGAAAAAAATCAGTAACAACTAAAATTTGAGAACTCAAGAAATAACAGGATAACAATATTATTGAGAAATACAGAGGTAACTAGAAGAAATAGCTGTAAGAGTCAAAAGTAGTTGCCTCTCAAATTGGTGATTCATTTTTAACTGTGTGTGTATATGTGTAAAATTTCATTTAAAAAAAACAGAAGACTGTTGACTGAAGGAAAAATTGGTATAGCTATATTATTTAGAAATAAATCTAGAAATAGATTTTTAAGACAAAGAGCATTACATAATGGTAAACCATGCACTAGTATTAATCCTGACCATTATGTACCTAGCAATATAGCCTCAAGGTGTATAAAGCAAAATATGACAGAATTACAAAAAGAAATTGCCAGTTTCCTGTCTCCTAAGACTCAAAGTAGGTAAGGATATAGGAGATTTACATAAGATAATAAACTTAATCTGCTCTGTGTACAGCAATTAGATTATATATTTCCAATTTTCATGCACACTGGATCATTTGTAAAAATCAGCTATTCACAGTGTACAGACTTACAAAGCAAGTTTCAATAAATATCAAAAAAGTATTATAAAATCTATTCCCTGCCCACAAGAAAATTAGAAATCAGTAACCAAAAGATAACCATTTCCACCTTTATATTTGGAAGTTAAACCAAACACGCACACACACACACACACACACACACACACACACCACACAGTTCTTTTGTAGCTCAAAGTAGAAATCACAATAGAAATTTCATTGTATTTAGAAATGGGTAAATTGAAAACACAATGTAAACTTGTAAAATGTATCCAGAGCATCACTTACAGGGCTGTCTGAATGCGTATTTTAATCAGCTACACATCCAACTGCAGAAATTTTAAAAAGTATAACAGATAAAACTTGAAATAGAACAATAAAACTCAGAGCAGAAATTAAATAGAAATTGAAAAGCAAACATATATTTATGTTAACGATAATTGACTTGTTGGTCATGAGCTAAAGGAATACAACATTTTAAACTGTAAAGGAAGAAAAAATAAAATTAATAAAAGAGAAAGCAGTGCATTGCTCCTGGCTCAGAGAAATGTTATTGTATAGTAAAAATGGCAGCATTCACTAAATATATAGATTAAATGTAGCTAACATGTACATCCTTAGAAATTGAAGTCTAGTCATTCTAGCTTATTTTCAAATATTACAAAGTAAAAACTTTACAGCATTGAGGTGAAAACAAAAAACAAAAAACCAGTGGACAGAATAGAGATTTCAGAAATATATTCAAACTACTAAAGGACTCAGGTGTTGAAAATCAAGGATAAGTTAAAGGTGAAAGGAGTTGCCTTTAATGAAATCTGCAAGGACATTTAGGAAAATGGACTCATGTTTTTGTCCCAGCTGTGCATAAGAGATCAGTTTAGGACTATTTATGAAAGCAGTATTTTCAGAGATCAGATTGGTTTGTCAGCATAATAGCTATTCCTCAGAAGTGTGTCAGCATCAAAAGGAAAGCAACAAAGAGAAAGGCAGAATATGGATAGTTGTTAAATCTGAGTAATTGGAGTTTACTGTACTAATTTTGCTTACTTGTATGTTTGAAATTTTCCATAATAAAACTTTTTCAAATGAAAGTAAGAGAATGAGAAATATATGTACTAAGTATAACTGATAAAAATTTTTACCCCAAAAATATAAACAGTGCTTATATATGTTAAGCATATGTAAGTTCTGACACCAGATTTATTCAGTGGTAAAAAGAAATCAACAGGCACATGAGGAAATATAGATAATAAATTATTAGAAAAATCAGCAGCTTTGTTGTTAAGTAGAAATAAAATTAACATGAAAGCACTGCTGTGTGCTTATTAAGCTAGAAAAAATAAAAATTGTAAAACCTTATGTTGGCTACAATATTCGCTTCTTTACTCAGTAGTAACTGTATCTTCCTGGAGGGAGAACTAGCAATAGAAAAATATTTGTAAAATTATTCATTCACTTTACCTAGTCTTATGGGATACACAGATGTCTAAAACATTAGTGAACGCCACACAGAATGGAGTTTCTTCTCTAGACCTCTTCAGCCTCTTAATGATTTTATAACTATAGCAACAATGAGCACATACTATGTGTCAGGTTCTGTATCTATTCATTTAGTCCTCACAACTTTAGGAGGGTAGCTTCTATTACTGCATCCTACAGATAAGGAAGCTCAATTTTGGCGAAGTTAAGTAACTTTCCCAAAATGACACAAGGATGAGCACAAGCAAGATTTGAGCCGAGGCAGTCTTACTTCAGACTCCCTGCTGTAAATCCTTTCTTCAAACTGCCTCTCAAAACTAATTCCTGGGCTTCCCTGGTGGCGCAGTGGTTGAGAATCCGCCTGCCGATGCAGGGGACATGGGTTCGTGCCCCGGTCCTGGAAGATCCCACATGCCGCGGGGTGGCTGGGCCCGTGAGCCATGGCCGCTGAGCCTGCGCGTCTGGAGCCTGTGCTCCGCAATGGGAGAGGCCACAACAGTGAGAGGCCCGCCTAGCACCAAAAAAAAAAAAAAAAACTAATTCCTTTATCAAGTAGTTGATTTCCTGTCTAGGCCCATTTAATTGCTCCTAGATAGCTGCTACTAACATGTACTAACGTTACAGAGGCATTGTGGTGTAGATTCTAGATGGTTTTGACCATAATGCTGATGGGAATAAGCAGTGAAACAGATCTTCTGCTATATTCCTGATGACATTGTACAGAGGCACAGCCTTTTTTGGAAAGCATTTTGGCAGCATATTTCAAAAGCCATAAAATGCTCATATTTTTTGACCTAGTTAATGCCACTTCTGGGAATCCTCTGAAGAAACAGTCCAATATGGAAAAAGCCTTGAGCACTAAAGTTATCACCACGGCCGTGTTTGTAATAAAGCAACTGAAAGCAGCCCTAAATGTTCAACAGTAAGAAAATAATTAAACAAGTGATGGTATATTTACTTAGGCAGCCAATAAAGATGAAGTGATATGCAACATAGACAAAACACAGCCATGAATCTTAAAAGCAGCATACAGAGCAATAGGTGCACTAAAATTATAGCTTTTACAAATACGAAAAAAGACAGGGACTGTAGAAATGCTGTGGGTAATATTTTTCTTTCTGGTATTTTTCAAATTTTGTGTCATTTATTTCTAATTGCAGAATTAAAGTCACATGATTACTTAATGTGTTTGTGTATTAGTCCCTAACTCTCGCTAGATTATAATCTGCCTGGTGACTGTAGGCAGCATATTAGAAACGTGCAAAGCTCCCCGCTGGAGCCAGGGAAACTTCGGGAACCTTGCCAGGTGCCTCATGTACTGGGGACAGTTACTCTGTGCCTCAGCAGACTGAGTTGACCCACAAAGTGAGCGGTGCACTTGGGGAAGCACAGGTGGGATCTGTGGAGTCAGGAGACCTTGCTGTGTGTCTTTGGCTCTCTCTTGTCAGACCAGCCCCTCAAACTGTGTAAAACTCAATTTCCTGATCCATAAAATTGGAGCTAGTGAGATCAAGGTCTGGCACTCTTTCAGTAGGTGCTCTGCAAATGTTTCTCCCATTCAGTTATGGCCCTTATAAAGTGTTCCTCACCTTTCTTTATCCTTGGACGATAAGAGCAAATGTAAAGTCTGTTGGCTAACTTCCTTTGCCTGAAGTCTTTTGAGCAGAAGCTTTTACATGTCCGTCTTCTGTCTTCTGCTGCAACTTGTTATCCATGATTTAAAGATGAAGATAAAAAAGATTTTGTCATTCAGTGTGACTGGTTAAATTTTCAGTTTTGTTTTAATCATATTTTTTTTTCTGATTATAAAAGTATGGTAAATGCTCATTGTCAAACGTTTGGAAAATGCAGAAAGCTGAAAGGAGAAAATTACACCATAATCTTTAAACCCAGAAATAACCATTATATACATTTCATTTATTTTCTTTTTAGGTTTTTCTGAGTATCTGATTTTTTTCTTTATAAAGGAGAAATATAGGAAAGTCCTCTGTCATGTCTGGGGCAGGTTTAACAGGGTGCTTTATGTTCATTTTGAGATAGTTTTTCTTTAACAAATACGTAATTCTTAGATAGGGGTAAAGACCAAGCCAGCAATAGGGAACCAGATGGAGAAGGGTGGGGTAGGAATAGCTCTGTCTTGATTAGTAGGGACATTTTTCCTGTAGTTCTGATACCTATCAAAGAATGAACTTAGGTAAAGAATAATTACCCAAATCATGCTTCCTGGATTTTTTAGTATTTTTTTTGTTACTGTTTTCATTGTAAGTAACCATGTACCCTTTCAGGCCATGAGTTGTGAATTATGGATTGGGAAATATAATTATCTTTCACAAACTTGGAATAAAGAAGCTCGCAAGGGACTTCCCTGGCAGTCCAGTGGGTAGGGCTCTGCGCTTCCAGTGAGGGGCTATGGGTTCGATCCCTGCTCGGGGAACTAAGATCCCACAAGCCATGCAGTGTGGCCAAAAAAGAAGGTTGCAAAATACTCACAATTTCTTGGCTCCGGACCTTTTAGAACCTGCAGTTTTAAAAACTCATCAGTTCCTGTAATGTCTTCTGGAGAAAATTAGGAAATTTATCCAGTGACAGAACCGACGAGCAACGACGACTTCACGTGCGCTGCGGCGGCCGTGTGGGGACAAAAGCACTGGTGTCGCGCTCCCCTGACTTGTGCTTGAATCCGAAAGAGTGTGTCTGTCAGGAGATGGGAACCATTGACTCCTCCATCCTCTGGGCTTTGCTGTTCAAGGGAGGCTTCTACGGAATGAGGAAGAGAGAAGTGGGAGAAAAGGTCTTTTCCCTCTTCTTTCATTCATTGTCCTCAGAACAGCAGTCGAATTATGACACAGGGTCCATGCCATGTAAATAATTTTCAGTGTGGCGTATCTGTCATCCCCACTCCATTGAGGAGGACCTGAGGGATGTTTGAGGTCAGTGTGCTGGTTTACCTCATCAGTCCCCTTTGAATAAGCCTTTGTGGCTCGTGCCCCTTTGACTTCTGAGGACTGCGGCCACAGGCAAGAGGCTTTTGATTGGTTGGGAACGGGTGTCCCTCACTCCTGCCTACTATCTGCACGCCAGGGAAGTCACTTGTCCTTTGGAGTCATTTCTTCTGACAAGGCTGAGCCATCACCCCCTTACTGATGCTTGTTTGTTAACCCTTCCCGAGCATTTCCTCTTGGAGGAAAGTCACCCAACTTATTTACAGAGGAGCAGACCTAACCTGTAGCACACTTTGAGGTTCCAGCTTAGAATTTTATTGACTTTACACAGTACTTAGGTCTGACAGGACAGTGGGAATTTGCAAGTGTCATGTGAGAGTGGAGCAGAAAACTACAGCCAGGAAACCTTCTGTTTAGAATAACCTTGGCCCCTCCAAAACTCTACTTGCCTGAGATGTAAGTTGGTACCCCACGAAGGACTGGGTATGATCTGAGATTTTTGAGGATGCTGAATGCTAGGGGAAGTGGTATCCAACGCTGTAAAAGGGAGGAAGCCATATAGAAAGTTAGCTGAATTTACACAGTGCTCTAATGAGAGAAGGTGATCAGCTTTATTTAATTCACTTTATTTTTTAGGCTTTTTCTGTAACTGGTTATTGACAAAAGTGATTTGTTTGTTTGTTTTTCAGTACTGCCTGTCAGGGCACCCTACCTTACCATGCAATGTGCTCAAATTCAAATCAACCACCATTATGCTGGACTGTGGACTGGACATGACTTCCACCCTCAATTTCCTTCCTTTGCCACTTGTTCAAAGGTATGTGCTGACGCATCCGAGACAAAATGAGCTTTGGTTTGCTGAAAAATGGTACACAATAGCATCAAGATGACCAGTACCCTGTGTGTTGTGCTAAGTTTACTTTGTTCCCTTAAAAATGTTCTTCATCAAAGTAGTTTCCTTTGGCTGGGTTGATGGAAAGTGTTGTATTGATTTATTGATTGACTTCTTTATTATAACTTCTTCTGAGCTTCTGTTAAATGTTCCAACTAATGTTCCTCACTGCAACTCCTCAGTGCAAGTGAGGTCATATATATTTCATCTTTCTTGCTAATTCATGTAGGAGCTGATAAGTGGTCAACTGATGAGCCCCACGAATTGAATTTTAGAATCATTTAACTGCCTTTGCAGGGACTTGACATCGTAGAGCCTGACATTTCTTTTCGATAGGTATCTATGCATTATTTTCATACTAGTCAGCTGTAGGTATCATAGAGTCTTACATGAAGCCAAAGTTTTCATACTAGTCAGCTGTAGATATCGTAGAATCTTACATGAAGCCAAAGTCCATGTCTTAAAGTAGACAGATTACCCCAGGCCTACAGGCAGCACTGTTTACTCTTACTAAGACCTCGTCTAGGAGATTGGTTTTCCAGCTTGCTGTTAGTTAGAAGCAGTACTTTATAAGAGGAGTGGGTAACTTTTTGAAGCAGATATACTCCCAGCAGCAAAAAGTGATACCGCATGAAGGAGGGGAGACAGAAAAGCTATCTAAAGCAGATTTAAGAGCTTAAAAGCATAACGAGCTAGTTAAACCATCTAACATATCTCATTCACTGCTGAAGACTTCACTGTGTGCAATGATTATTCATAATGATAGCCCCGTGAACCATCTAGGAAAAGTATAATTAAAAATCAACGATTGACTTTTTTCAGAGATAAGGGATACAGTAAGGTGATGGGGACAAGGTCAGTTAATTCCAGATTACATTTTATGCATAGCTGATAAAATTCAGTTATAATCACATCCTGGACTTAGAAATACTTTTACCATCCATAGATATTATCCAGAAGAGGGAAAATAAAAAACGTATTTAGAGTTGATTTAGGAACTATAGGTGTCATATATATTTCTCAACAAAAATGACTGCATGTTTTTTATTAAAATAGCCTGATATCATTGTCTATTTCCTTCCAAAGATTAAGATGTTCATTCACTTGGCGTTAAGAATCTGCAGTGTCCTAGACCAGGGGATACAGACATGAACAAGACAACTTTTCTTTCCTCATGGAATTTATAGTCTGTCAGGGGAGAAAGAATCACACGGTTGAAGATTTAATTATACTTGTGGTACAAAAAACAGCTATATACTTGTGATGATTACTAAAGAAAATAAAATACAGGGTGTGCTGAGGGTTCCCAAAAGGGGGCCTGCATGCTCTGCGGGGTCATGAATCATCTAGGTGTTCAAAACCTGAGTTGGGCAGACAGTCCTAGCTACATGTTTTCCCTTTCCTGTTCATTCCTGTCTTTACCTAAGTCTGTATTCTCAAGTGAATACAGAATCCACTTCTACTCTCTCTTCCCCTTGTCATTGTTTTTCTCTCAGAGGGCGGTTATACTAATGGGATGATTAGCAGCCCATGGCAGTTCCTTACAAAAAATTGTCTTCATTTGCTCAGGCCAGAAACCTTGGAGGTCCACTTGGCTAAAATAGTATCCCCAGTCCCTCTCTATCCCCTCATCCTGCTTTATTTGTCTTCAGAGCACTTCTCATTACATCATATATACATACTTGGTTTATATATTGTCTTTCTTCTCCACTAAAAGGTAAGTTTTATAAGGGCAGAGATTTTGTTTCCTCTCCACTGTATCCCCAGTGCCTAAAAGAGTTCTTGGCTTGCAGTAGCTGCTCCGTAAATATTTGTCATAGGAATGAATCCCTTTGTCTTCTCTGGATTTCAACCCTTCTCTCCTTCTGCATCATTTCGCTGTTGTAATCTTTCCTTTATCTTGAATCTTTCCATCTTGACTCAGTCCTTCCCATTTAATTATGCTGTCACTTCTAACTTAAAATGGAGAAAAAATAATGAATCTTTTTAACCTTCTCTCAACCCCACTTTTCCCTTCAGCATTCCTAACTCCTTCCCAGTCTGCTTTGCCCACACCAACCACCAGAACATCTTTTGGTAAATCACAAATGACTTCCATGTCATTAGCTATAGTACGCATTTGTCATCCTCACCCTCCTTAGCCATTCAGCATCACTCTCCTCCATGATAATGCAGTCCTGGTTTTCATTACTTCTCTGAATCTTTCTCTTCTATCTACTTTGGAGATTCATTTTCCTCTAACTGTCCATCACACATGAGAATTCTTTAGTATTCAGTGCTTGGCCACAGAGGCTCCACCAAGGGAATTTAATAAATGCTCAGAGGGACTTCCCTGGTGGCACAGTGGTTAAGAATCCGCCTGCCAAGGCAGGGACATGGGTTCGAGCCCTGGTTCGGGAAGATCCCACGTGCTGCGGAGCAACTAAGCCCGTGTGCCACAACTACTTAAGCCCTCGTGCCTAGAGCCCTGTGCTCCGCAAAAAGAGAAGCCACCGCAATGAGAAGCATGGATACCGCAACGAAGAGTAGCCCCCACTCGTCGCAAGTAGGGAAAGCCCACGTGCAGCAGCAAAGACGCAACACAGCCAAAAATAAGTAAATTTTTAAAAATAAAAAATAAATGCTCAGGGCCTCGATAACCATCCAGACAATAACTTACAAATGTGTATTTTTAGTTAAGTTCCACATGTGAGTTCCACATTCATAAATCCAAAATGCCTACTCAGTTTCTCTCCTCAGATGTGCCTTTGAAAGCACTTCAGAACTCACCATACCCCAAGCTGAGTTTATGATTAGACTTGGTCCGGAAGAGGAGAGTACACCCTCCCAGACCTGGTTTCCCCCCATGCTGCCCTATCTTAGGGAATGGCACCCTGTTATAAAAGCCAGAGAGCTGGGAGTTCACTTAGATGCCCCCTTCCTCGCGTCCCACATCCAGCCTTTCATTAAGCATTGTCATTTTTCCCTTCCAGGCGGCTCTAGAATCCAGTTACTCCTCTTAAGTGCTACTGTGGTAGTCATCTTCCTCTTTTACAGGCATTACTGGTAAAGCCTCCTAACCAGTTCCTTCCATTCTGTTCTTGCCCCTGTCTGAATCCAGAGTCTTCTTTTTGTGTAACTTTTTATTTTGAAATTGCTTCAGATTTACGGGAAAGTTGCAAGAATAGTTACAGACAATTCCCAGTTTCTCTTACCAGTTACTGACATTTTATCACATTTGCTTTATCATTGCCTCTTTATATTACATACGCATGTAGTTTTTTCTGACCCATTTGAAAGATAGATACCATGCTCCTTTGCCACCTAAATACTTACGTGCCTGTCTTGTAAGAAGAAGGATATTCTCTTACATAACCACAGTACAATAAAGAAAATCAGTTAACGTCGATACTATACTAGTATCTGAGCTGTGTACCTTATTTACATTTCCCAAGCTATACCAGTTCATATTTCACTGCAATACCTTTTATAGCAAAAAAAGAAAAATAACTTACTGGTCTAGGATCCAGTCCAGATCACACATTGCATTTGGTCACGTCTTTAATCTCCTTTAATCTGGAAGAGTTTCACAGTCCCTATGCCTTTCATGACCTTGCCATTTTTAGGAGTGCAGGCCAATTATTTTATATAACATCTTTCAATATGGGTTTATCTCACGTTTCCTCATAATTAGGTTGGGGTTACTATTTTCGGTAGGAATACCACACAAATGATGGTATGTGTTATCAGAAGGCACTTGATGTCAATTTTCTCCAAAATCACCTTTTAGAAATACAGATCTAATCTCACCTTTCACCTGTTTAAGACCTTTCAGTGGTTTTTCCATTGCTTTTAAATTTATTTATTTATTATTTTTGGCTGCGTTGGGTCTTCGTTGCTATGCGCAGGCTTTCTCTAGTTGCAGCGAGCAGGGGCTACTCTTCGTTGCGGTGCGCGGGCTTCTCATTGCGGTGGCCTCTCTTGTTGCAGAGCACAGACTCTAGGCAGGCGGGCTTCAGTAGTTGTGGCATGCAGGCTCAGTAGTTGTGGCGCACAGGCTTAGTTGCTCTGCGGCATATGGGATCTTCCCAGACCAGGGCTCAAACCTGTGTTCCCTGCATTGGCAGGCGGATTCTTAACCACTGTGCCACCAGGGAAGTCCCCTCCATTGCTTTTAGGATAAATTCCAAGTCTGTCTTGGTACATTAGGCTTTATGCCTCTCTTCTAGTATCTTGCTCTTTCTTTTCTTTCAGTTTCAAAGAAGTCTTATCTCCTGCCTGGGAGCAGTCACACAGATTGTTCCTCCAGCCAGGAAGGCTCTTCACCCCTGCCTGAACCCACCTTCCCTTAGCCTATTTAGCAGGAGCTCCTCTCTCAGATCATTTATGACTCCAGTTTCTATATGGGAAGTACAGAGAGAAGGCATTTTAGTTGGATGAGGGGGGAGGGTACATATAGGACCCTCCTTGAAATTTCATTTGGATAACCTTTTTTTTTTTAAGATGTCCATGCCAAAGCCTGGTGAGAATGGTTGGAGGAAAGTCCTGGGCCTTGTAGCTGTCTTCTTTCTTTATTCCCTCCAAACCCTGCCCCTTGGCACAGTTTCCCCTTGACTCTGCTACCATCCAGATGTCAGCTCGTTCTTCAGAGACTCAAGGAAGTCTTGAAGCTGCCTAGACCAGTCCCTTGTTAGTTAGGAGACTTTGTGGTGCCTTGTGCTGTGTGCTGCCTCATCATTCGTAACAGCTTGTTCTCTGTGTGATTACTTGACCTGTCTGTCTTCCCTAACCCCTCAGGAGGACAGGCGCGTTTTGCTCATGGTCGTATCACCAGCATCTGAGTGCTCGACACATAAATCAAGATTCATTAATGAATGAGTGAAGACGAATACCTTATCCTCCTTCAGTACTTCACCAAATGATGAGGTTGTTTCCTGTCCCTCTTTCTGGAAAATCGCCCTCTGTCTTCACCTTGTAACTCCTGTTCCCTCTCAAATTTTGTAATCATTAGGAGCAAAGTAATAAATCTCTTCCTCTTTGGTAGCTTAAAGTTTACTAACTCTTCATGGTTTAGTCGTTAACTTGTTGGACCCCAGTAACAAAATATTTTCATCTCTGTAGTCAGCATCCATTTGCCATCTGATGACACATTTGTGTGCCCTTTTATCTTTGGCGCTGTTGTTATAACATGGTCTTGCTCTACTTTGAGCATTCAGTACCATCTACTAGCAATTTCCCAAATCCAGAATAACTACAGATACTTCATAGAAGGCTTTGACGTTGTAAAAAATGTTTAGCAAGAGTTAAAACCACAATACCTGAAATTTTTACTTTTTTAAAAATTATTTTTTGATAAGCAGTGTACCATTTCTTTTTTTGTTTTTTAATTTTGTTGCGCCAGGTCTTAGTTGTGGCATGCGGGATCTTTTTTTTTTTAGTTGCATCATGCAGGCTGTTAGTTGCAGCATGCGGGATCTAGTTCCCTGACCAGGGATCAAACCCGGGCCCCCTACATTGGGAGCACAGAGTGTTAACAACTGGACCACCAGGGAAGTCCCATAAGCAGTGTACCATTTCTAATCACTTGTTGAGGACAAAACTAATTGAATCAGTCATCTGTAATTTGGAGGTTGACTTGTGTGTGTCCAATGGAGAACAGACAGGATGCATGCATGTCCTTTGATCCAGTTCTCTTTGTAAAGGGAAGTGGATATTTACAACTTCTTTTAGAGAGTTAGTGTACATGAAATGAGAACAGTATTCAGATTGCCTTGTCATTACACTTTTATTAGAATGCTTGGTTTTTTAATCTGATCTGATAGTAAATAATATTTTTTAAGAAGTTAGAAGTCTATAAGTGAAGGTATATATGTGACTATGAAATGAGATGGGAATTAAACAGCTAATGGTAATAGAGTATTTTTCTGGGAAAGCTCCCAGAGTTTTAAAAAAAAGTTTTTCAGGTATAATTTATGCCAACCAAACTTGATTCTCCTAGTAGTAATTTTCATTCTCAAGAAAGAAATCCAAAAATTCTCACTTTTTGATTAATAAAGGCAAAATGTAAACAGAGAATCTAGGCAAAGGGTATGCGGGACATCATTGTACTTACATTCCCACAGCTTTTCTATGAGCTAGTAATTATGTCAAAATTAAAAGTTACCCCTTAGGGCTTCCCTGGTGGCGCAGTGGTTGAGAGTCCGCCTGCCAATGCGGGGGACGCGGGTTCGTGCCCCGGTCCGGGAGGATCCCACGTGCCGCTGGGCAGCTGGGCCCGTGAGCCATGGCCGCTGGGCCTGCGCGTCCGGAGCCTGTGCTCCGCAACGGGAGAGGCCACAGCAGTGAGAGGCCCGCGTACTACAGAAAAAAAAAAAAAAAAGTTACCCCTTAAATTCTCACTTTTTTTTCCTAAAATTAGATGCATGTATATTTTATTCAGGTTTTTAATCTTTCCTAGAAGATTGACAAATATTCACATATCTATGTTTCAATTTGACTTTCGTACCTACCACCTAATTACAAAGTCAGAATTTGATAAACTTATTTTAGAGAGAGAATTCAGTACTACACGTTAATTTGGTTTCTGATTATAGAGTCTTTTAGTCCCACGCCCATACTTCGCCTTTAATTTTTACTTCACAGACTAATTTTGTGTTGAAGTGCTAAAAATCCGTTTGCCATCCAACTTGTACTTCTGTGTGCTTTTCTTCATATATCGCCTTGATCGTTTTTCTTTTTACCAGCATTTTTTTTTTCTCCTGAATTATTTGCATTTTCAACCTCCAGTATAATTCTTCTGGTCAACCAATAGCACACAGTTAAATCCTGAGCTTACCAGAGTGAATGATTTCTGATTCAGACTTCTTTCATGTAATGTATATGTGAAATTAACCTCACCTGCTAGAAATTACTCACTTAGGTATGTATTTCATAACACTTAGGAAAACTAGCTTCATTTTCCAGAATTGGAAACTCAAGCCACAGGTAACAAGTTGACTAATTCATTTAGAAGCAATGAATCCAGAAGGTGGACCCAAGCAGAATTCAGATATTTATTAGTGGTGAATTCTGGCTGGTAGGCAGCTTAGGTGCTCTTGTCAGACGCCCGACCCCTCTGAGTCTGTTTTGTCATCCACAATATAAAGGTCCCATTCGGCCTTCCCCCCAGGCTTGTTGTCAAACACAAGCAAGGTGAAGTCAGGGCCAGTGATGGGAAAACTGTACAATGCTCTAGTGTCTCATCATTCTTTCTTCTCTTTATTATTCTGCATAGCATTCTTTTAATTTTCCCAATTTAGCGCAAAACTATTTGGCTTTTTAATGTTCCATTGCCACTAATTCTTAAGCTTGATACCACATGGTTATTTTTCATCTTTTTGATTAGTATTTTGGGTAGGCATTGCTGCCAGTAATTTCAAACTGTTTTTCACTTTATGGAGCCAGTACAGTCATTGTGAAATCACTGAGGATTATAATCTATTTAGGATAATTTAATCTTTTGTTTTGCAGTCCCAGGCTGTCTAATCTTCCTGGCTGGTCCCTAAAGGATGGAAATGCTTTCTTGGACAAGGTAATGATTAGCTGAAGCGTATCTACACCCACTGGAAAGCCATCTTGTCATACCGGAGCCACCCGATAATAATGTGACTGATGGGCTCATTTTTTCCCGTGTGTCTTCTCCCTGAAAAATCCCATGTAAAGTCTTCAGTACTTGATAATTATTGTTTTTAAGAGCCTTTTAAGGAGTCTCAGTGTTCAGGTACTGATCCAGTTTTCTCATGTGTAAAATCTAAGAACTTCTGCTGCAAATACATTTTATCACCACAAAAAGAAAACTGTTGTTTTTAGAATTGCAATGAGAGTTTTAGTGGTGATGCTTATTAGAGAATTCCATCTAGCATCTAGCTCATTTCTTCTTCTTTTTTTTTTTTTTTTTTTTTTTTTAAAGATTTTCTTTTGATGTGGACCATCCCCAAAGTCTCTATTGAATTTGTTACAATACTGCCTTTTCTTGGTTTTTTGGCCCCGAGGCATGCGGGATCCCAGCTTCCTGACCAGGGACCAAACCTGCACCCCTCCCCCCTCCGCCCCCCATGGAAGGCGAAGTCCCAACCACTGGACCCCCAGGGAAGTCCCAAGCTCATTTCATTTTGAGGCTGTACTGACTCTCTACCTGTAAGGAGTGAACTTTTTTTTTTCTTAATAACGTCAACCCCCCCCCCCCACCACCAAACATTGTGAGTTTTAAACTGCTCTGTCAGGGGTCAAATCAGCTAGGGCTTTGTAAAAAGTCTGAGTCTTATTCTTTGGGTGATGAGAGGCCACAAAGGGTTGCAGTGGGCAGTGTCTTCCTCTGCTCAGAGCACTTTGGCTGCCCTGTGGAGAACAGACTGAGAGGAGCTGAGTGTTCAACTGCCGGGCAGTGTGCATGCTCTTGGTGGAGTGGGAGGGAAGCATGTTTTCAGGTGAATATGAACAAAGGGCCTTCCAGACTAGGATCTGTGATCCTGGTAGCCTGGGGTGGACACTCCTATAGGTTGTGAGAAAAGAACATAGTTCTAGGAATCTAGGATTTGGGGTCCTATTATGACTTTAATCACTAACTAGGCCTGAAGTAAATGACTCAAATTACTTTTTTTTTTTCAAGGCTATTAAATTTTTGACATTAGATTATCTTCACAGTAATTCCTTCCTCAGATCAGTTTTTAGGTATTTAACATATACATGAGAGACCAGAGATACAAAAAAAACGTTAAAACTATAATCTAGTCAAATTTTCTCCTGAAAAAAATCAGAGGGTAAAGGAAGATTAAAAACTGTAAAGCTTATCCATGCCATTCTTAGGCCTCCAAATCATTCTTCCTCTCCCCGGTTTCAGAATTGAAAGACTGAATAAGTGTAAGGATCCTTAAAATGATTCATCTGAATTGAATAAGGTATTTCCTTCTTGTAATTGGTGTTGTTAAATAAAGAGGTGCTCTTTTTACAGCATTAATTCCTGTACATACACCCCAACCTCGAGCGCAAGCCAAATGCATGATTTGAAACCAGATTTCCCTCATAGCTAACTGTAAAAATTATGTGACAATCAAGAATCTGTGCACCTGATGAAATTTCAGCCTAACTCTCTTCTGGCTGTAAATCATTGTTCCCTGAGAAAGGCTCAGAAGCATCCCATTACCTGTGCATTGTGAGCAAAATGACTTGCATGTCTATGTGGGAGCATTTCATTAGGAGGGAGTGGTGAGTAAAATAGAGTAACATTGTAAGTGCTTGGAATGGCAAATATGCTGCTGCAGGCCGGGAAGGATGAGAGCCTCAGAGGGGGCTCTGTCATGTGAGGTGCACATACCCTGGTACATGGCAATATGGGGAAGAAGATTACATAGTCAATTTAAGGCCAGGCAGTGCTTCGAAATTTCCCATGATTTGTCTTTAATCATTTTTAACCTCATCCTAAGGGAGCTGGGAGTCTTCTTCCATTAAACATAATTGCTCATTTGTTTTTAGCTGGCAGGTACATTGTAATTAAGAATGGTTTTCAGTCTCTCTTTGGCTCAGTGCTCTACTGGTTAAATGGTACTCAGAGAAGGAGAGGAACCAGAGTTTACAGTGGAAGGCAAGGGGAGGAAATATCCTATCAAGGTTCTGATAGGAGACTTGTAAAATTCAAAAGGAAAATAACATACAGTTAATACCTTATTTTCAGGTAAAGATTGAGAGTAAAATCATTCAGACTCCAGTATATAAGTATAGGTACATATATATGAATATATAGAAATTTATGTTTGGTGACTAATGAAAACACAATGGAACAAAGTTCTAACAGTATTTTTCTCTTTCCGGAAAGAGGAAACCGTCAACCAAAGTCTATCTTTTAGTGGTTTTCATTATAGAGTCATAGATAGCTTTAACTTTGGAGCAAAAACTCCTGCATAGATTTCAGTATCAGGTGTCATCAAGGGAAGGCAGCAACTCTGGTGGCCTCCTGAGGGCATTGTAGCAGACTCTTGTCGGTGGCCCACTCCTGTCTCTTCAGTGTCCTGTGTCATAAATCCAGCTGCCAATACCTGTATGGCTTTGCCTGACGGTTTTTTCCTAAAGCTGCCCCAAATGCGCGAGTTGCTATATAAGTATCCCAGGTCCCTTGCTCCTGAGTGGAATAACTCCCAGGTATATGTTTGACACTGTTTCTTAGAGTTTCCCCGTGGGAGTGACTCCCTGTTGCCCGCAGTGGTATGTAGCTTTGTAACATATCCATTATCGGTCACCTGCTTTTCCCTTTATCACTTTCCCTTCCTCCTGCTGGATTTTTTGTTGTTTGTTTGTTTGTTTGTTTGTTTTTAGCACCTCCCTTACAAGCTTTCACACACCCTTTTCTCAGGATCTGTTTGTGAAAGAATCCAAAGTAAGACAAGCATATTAAATACTGTAGATCGGGCTTCCCTGGTGGCGCAGTGGTTGAGAGTCCGCCTGCCGATGCAGGGGACGCGGGTTCGTGCCCCGGTCTGGGAGGATCCCACATGCCGCGGAGCGGCTGGGCCCGTGGGCCATGGCCGCTGAGCCTGCGCGTCCGGAGCCTGTGCTCTGCAACGGGAGAGGCCACAACAGTGAGAGGCCCGCGTACCGCAAAAATAAATAAATAAATACTGTAGATCACGGGCAGAGTGGGAGCTGCACTAAATTCTCTTTCTTTATAAGTACACTTTTTTCTTGTGAATGGTGGTGGTGGTGGTTTAATCCCTACCCTGTACTCCTCATCTCCCTCCTTATTTGCCCCTCAAACCTTGGTAGGAGGAGAAAGGGGCTCTAAATCATTTGTCTACGCCCTGGACTCCTAACCTAATTGCAGAACAAAATCACTGGAGGTGCTTGTTATAAGCACAGGTTTCATGGCCTCATCCTTAGTTTCTCATCCCTTAGGTCTTAGGTAGGGCCCAGGAATCTACTTCCATCGGTATTCCAGATCATTCTGATATTGCTGGTATGGTCCATGTAACAATTATTTGGAAAGTTTTGGGTCATGAGTTATGGAAGCAGCGTGTGTCCACACATGGCTTCCTTGAAGAGGCATCAAGAAATGTGCATTCAAGTCCTGAGTCAGCCACCGGCCAGCATTTTTTTAATCCTAAATAAAACATTTAGCCTCCCTGAGCTTAAACAATGAACAGTGGGCCTAAATAACCTTCCAGCTTCCCTCCAGCTCCAGCAATCTGTGATACTTCATGGAAAGTTTGGTTTGGGGATGAAACTTCTTTGGTGCTGTATCTATTGGATATTACTTCCTAGAATTTTTTCTTTTCATGTCTTTTAGGAGCTAAAGGAGTGCTCAGGTCATGTATTTGTGGATTCTGTACCTGAATTCTGCCTACCAGAGGTAAGATTAAAGTGAATCTTGTTGTAGAAACAAAGCATATCTTATCATCTCTCAAACTGAAATCAAGAAATAATTTTCAGGGGCTTAGCTTCCTATTTTCAAATTGCAATGGATCTGTTATTCTAGGCACTTTGTTTTACAGCTAAAATATGATCATTTAGGAGCTTTTTATATTGTCTGTAAATCACTGAAGGCCCATTCCTCTTCCCATCCCTAGCTCTTTCTATAATCCACATTGACACTCACACTGGAGCATAGTTTTGAGCAAGGTAAAGAAATATCTCAAGCCTTTTAATTTTGTAATTACAGTCATCTCTCCGTATCTGCGGGGGATTGGTTCCAGGAGCCCCTGTGGATACCAAAATCCACAGATGCTCAAGCACTTTATATAAAATGATGGAGTGCAATGAATAGAGTCAGCCCTCTGCATCTGCAGGTTTCACAGCCACAGATACAGAAGGCCGACCGGATAATGCCTGTGTCTTAGGTTAGCCATACTTTTTCTAGTCTTGGGTAACTGGGACTTTCTATTATCCAGCCAGTACAGCAAACTGTAAAAATTCTTGCTGACTTGAAATGACGTACGGAATATTGCTTGAAATTCATGGATTCTGAACCGAGTCATGGATATCTGTCGCTTGCATATTATCATCACAGTGAGACTTGTTGTAAGTGTTTGAGTCCAGTTTCATTGTTTTAAAGGAAACAAAGATCAGTTTGCATTAGTCTTAAAGGAAACTAATCTCAGCCGACAGGCCTAATCCCCAGAGTGGCCTAGATGGAGTTCTCAGCTCACAGACGAAGTGTAGGGAAGCCAGTAGCCAGTCCAGGGTTTCTGAGGAAATCAATAAGAAGCTACCATTCTGTTCTTTCCGTGTGCCCAGGGGATGTCAGTGCCTGTCGAAAATACTTTCACATTTCAGTGCCAGAGAAAAAAGAAATTGGGAGTGCTGTGTCCCTTATTTTTGTCCTTTCTTCCTCTCTCTCTTTCCATTTCTACAACTTCCTCTGATACCCTTTAGATAGACTTTTTTTTTCTCTCTCTCTCTTTGAAGTAGGTGATGTGCCCTTTTAGGACACCAGAGTGAAAGAGAGGAAGAAAAACAAAGAAGGACATGGCAATTGAAATTGGCAAATAAGGGAGAAAGTTTGAGGTAAACTAGTAGGAACAAGTGTGAAAGTAGACAGTTATTGAGAATCCTGGGCGCTCCCTAACTGCTAATAAAATCTTTTTCGTCATCTTCATTTGTCATTTAGGAGTTGGTGGGGCAGTTCCCCATCTGTTCAAAGATTCCTAATCCTAGGTGCTACACTTATTGTCAGTTTACTGTCTGTGTCACTGACTGCTGCAGCCTTCAGCTTGTGGCCCGCAGTGGAGGATTCCTGGCTTGAAGTTCTGGTGACTTTCTGACTTGCTGCATCAACTACTAAACTTTGAAATTAAACAGTCACCGTTTCACAGTTCACCTTCGCCAAGCTAAAGCAGCACTGTTATATTTAGGGTTCCAAGGCCATATAGGCTTTTTCAACTAGTGTCATAATTTGTGATTTATGACAAGTTAGTAGTAGTCACTATTTTAAGGGAAACCAGGGCATTGTATGATCAGGAGAAAATACAAGAGCTGTTGAATTAGGAGAGAGGGACTTACTACACTGTCCAATCTTGGCTGACTTGTGGCTGAGCCAGGCAGAACTAAAGTCCCAGTCCTCATGGAATTTATAATCTAGTGCAGCTACCTTAAACATCTTTGTCTTCCCCCAAAGTCTACACTGTAGACTATGCATAAAATCTAGGACAGTATAGTAAGCAACCGATAAATTATGATTGTTTTGACCTAATTCATGGTCTGTAGAACCCAAGTGTCTGTATATAACAGTTTAAAATTACAATAGTCTTTATGGGATTTCATTGAGTGAAAGTATGCAAGTAAACATATAGATGTGAATATATAAACATAGTTTGGGTGTTAAATTTATTTCTCAGAGGAAAATTTTTTATGTAGGCACTCTTTATATATATACAAGCAGAAAATATATATATATATTTTCCCCCCCAGCTGTCCTCACCAAATTTCTTATCATTCTAGACTCTGTGGGCAGATTCTCACATAGTAAAGAGAAATTTCAAATATTCCTACCCAGTTTCCGTATAGGTAGAAGGAAGGTAGGGATGCTTTTGGGTTTTACTGTTGCTTCAACTCTTCTTCCCTTGTTTTCTTCTGGACGTATCACTCTGCTACTATGTCTTAATCTTCTCATTTGTTTAAAAATGGTTCTGGAGAGTTGGTGAGGAATAGGATCAGCAGGATGTCCCATGACCCTTTGTTATGTGAGGATATTGTCTTGGAAGTGTAGTACACAACATGGGGTTAAGTTATGTCCTTAGACATGTTACTCATACAGATTGCCATTGCCCTGGTGGTGACTAGCTTCTGACCTCTAATCTCCATGCTGTCCTCAGGAGCTGATTATGCCTTGGCTGCTTTATTAAATCAACTTACTTTCCACATAAAGTCACCAACCAGAAGGTATCCACAGCCAAAATGGCACACTGTCTCTGTTATTTGCAAAGAGGGCACAGACATCTTTGTTACTTCTACTCCAGGGGGGACATAGTAGCTCTGTGACCCATTCTGCTAACTGAAACTCCTTCTTGAGTTACCCCATGCTGTCCGTACTGTACCATACAGTTTCCACGGGGTAAGTTCCGTGAGGGAGAGGCTCAGAGACTAAGATGATGTCTCTGAACCGCTGCATCTCACTTTTCTGCACAGAGGGTGCTGCTTATAACGATGCAATCCTCCGACAACAGTACGCCAAGGCCTGTTATGTCCTGGCCGCCATAGCGGGGAGGGGGCAGAGATGAGTCACACAGGATTCTTGAGCTCAGAGACATTCAGTTTTGCGGGGACGAAGTGATAACTTTGAGCTGCCTGCCTTTGTACAGAATAATAGCTGCCACAAGAGGGATATTCATAAAGTGCCTTGACAGTTCAGAGGAAGAAGTGGGTTCTTTCGTCTGGGCAAATAAGGAAGGCTTAGTGGAAGAAGAGAATTGAGCCTTAAAAGGCAGGTAGGACTTAAATTTATGGAAAAAAAAGTTCCCTTCTACTAAAAGAGTTTTCATAAAAATTTACCAAACATGGGTAGCATTTTTTCTCACCTGCCAACCTGTCTTTTCCCTTTTCACATGACCTTAATAATGGAGTGAAGGGTAGAGCGGGGGTTGTGATTAGGGTAGAACACAAGAGTATAACCTCCTCTTATGACTCTGCCACTACATTTGCGGGGGGGCTCTATACCCAATGCTAGTGGTCAGAGGTTACTCCAAAAACAGTTGCCTCTCCCGCATTTGACTTTTGAAGAGCTGGTTTCTGTGTGCCTCTCCCTCACGGCTGATACTGTGCTGTCTGCTTAGTGTTACCTGGTTCCACCTGCCAGGCAGCAGCTGCTGAAGTGTCCTGTTGTCGTTCATCCTCGCATGTCTGACTCGCAGAACTCCGTTTTAGTAAAATCAGAGCACGTCTGGCGGACGGGCTGCACTCTCATCAGTAGCCATCCTGTCCTGCCACGTAATGTCAACATTAGGAAATACCCTAAAATGAGAGAATAAAAGCGTTGCAGGAAAGGCATCATTATTCTGTAGTACCAAAGCCACTCCTCTGCATTCTGGCAACATCATTTTTCAGTCCCATCACGTTGATCTATGTGCCCCACACAGATATCTATCATTCCCTCCCCTTTCTTTTCAGACCGAGCTAATAGATCTGTCTACGGTAGATGTGATCCTCATCTCTAACTATCACTGCATGATGGCTCTGCCCTACATCACTGAGCACACGGGGTTCACAGGCACGGTCTATGCCACAGAGCCCACCGTTCAGATCGGCAGGTGAGAGCATTTCTTCTTGTGCCATTAGAGAGTGGCTGGCGAGCTCCTCCTTTCAGCGGTGACTGTTAATAGAGTGTTGTGCGAGGAGGGATTGTTATTTCCCTCTGAGCAGCTGACCCAGAGAACAGGCACGAATAGACAACTCTCCAGATAAAACAAATGTTCTTTGGAGTTGCCTAGAGACTGATGCTGCGAGTAACAGTCGTTAGTCTTTTTTAGAAAAACGGGAACGGGGAGTTTGCAGAGACAGCTCCTCTGTGCAGATGATACTAATTAGGGGAAGTATCATTCAGTAGGATGCCACCAGGATGCAGTGCAGAGAGCTTCGGGAGAGAAAGGAACACAGCATATTTAAGAAAAGAGGAAGAAATTTTACTACTTTGCTTTCAAAATTTCCCCCCTTTTATGGTTTAGTGCAGACTATAAATGGGGACGGCTTGTAGAAAACAGGGTAATTAGATGGTTACGTTGTCTGTACTGTTGACATAGTGAAACTCGGGACTGTGTGGAATAAAAATCTCAGAGCCTTTCTTTGACTTTGAGAATGCTGTGCTGTCTCTTCCCCTTGCCCCTCCCAAGCCTCCATGGGACAGATGGTTGTTTCAAGTAACCATAGCATCATTTAGTGAGAAGAAAATTACTCCAGAAGAAAAGAATTGTGTTGAAACAAACAAAGAAGTATGGTATAAGGTAATACTGTCAAGACCCGAAATATGGGATCTGAGTGCTTTGGGTTCTATCTAGAATCTGACTGAAGTCCAATACGATGGAGTTACCAGAAATGAAACAAAATATGTCCTTGTTTTTGTGTCAAACCATATTACCTGCAGTGTGTACAGAAAAACGTAAAGGATCTGAGGAAGAGACAGTGTAGGAAAGTGAAACACTCAAGGTGATGTAACAGTTTTGGTGAGAGGACAAGCTGAAAACGTTAGCGTTAGATGCTAGTCTGAAAAAGTTAAAGCCTGAGGATGGACATACCAGACCGTTCTCCAGAAAGCTACAGCCAGAACGATAACGAGCCTGGATCCCAGATCTTAGAATGCTGGAACTGGTACTGCTCCTTCAAGATGAAAGACAATTTTTTAAAAAAACAGATGAAAGACGATGTTAGTATTAGGAATAAGTAAATAAGTGGAAATGAAGTTGTTCGGCATTCAGATGCTAATAAATTTATGGCTTGCCATGTCTGTGTGTTTATTGGGAGAGGATTTAAGTCAATATGGAACATCTGTACTGGACTCTGTAGGGGATCCAAGATGTTGAAAGTCTATTTCTAGCTTTTTGGTTGTCCCCTAGCCATCCAGGGTCCCGTCAGGGCTCTGTTCCCATGTGTTCCTCAGCGCATGGGATCATTGATCCAGTCGAGTGAGGCACCTCTTAGATTCCCTCCGCTGTGATTCTGTGGTGATCCAGCTTGTGTTCTGCAGAGCCTGTCCTTTGGCAGGTCTTTGAGTCAGAGTTTTAGGATTAGTCCTTAGAGTATTCGTCCATGTGGAATTTTGTTAATTCCTAAAATGTATATGAAGAAAACTTATTGTACCAGTTTAAAGTGTCCATTTAATATTGTCATTAAAAAACAATCCTACCCCCCACCTCTGCTGCCACCAAAATCAGGTACTTCGTGCTCATTTAACTATTTCTCCTTTTGTATTTTTCATGACCTAAATAAAGGCAGAGGTCTTCAAGAGTGTGAGTTAAACCATAGGCTTATATATTTCAGTGTTTAGAGACAAGAAGCACACCAGGCTTATTTTAAAGGTGAATTAAGTCATTTACATTCCGAATTTTTAGCGTGAAAATTCAACGCAAAGGCTAGGTTTCTGTTCGACTTTATGTAAAATGGTGCCCACGTTTATGTGCAGCAGAGAGAGGAAAGACGACTGGGGAGGGCAGGCAGGCAAGCCTGCTTCTCTTGGCTACAGTGTTAGGAGTGCCATGTTCTTCGGATTCCCTTTTGAGAGTTCATCACTTTCTTTGTTTAAACTCAGGCTTCTCATGGAAGAGTTGGTGAACTTCATTGAACGCGTGCCCAAGGCTCAGTCTGCCTCCCTGTGGAAGAACAAGGATATTCAGCGGTAAGCAGCGGGCCGTCTGCTCCCCGTGGCAGCAAAGCCGGGGGGCTTTGCAGAACAGTCTCAACTGTCTTCATATTTCCTGCTTAAACGTTTATACTCTTAGAATTAAGATTCCCCTTTCCCTGTTCTATGGAAGGGTTGTGTTTGATTCAACCGTCATACTTGAGAGGCAACCATACCATATGCAAGGTAGTCTGCTAGGTCCGGGAGTTTTTAAAAATAAGTAAAACAGTTGGCTGTCTCTTTGAGGTGCTGTGAGGTTAATGGGAAATTGGACAATTAAACAGCTAAATTACAGTCTTGGGTGGCATGTATTATAAGAGATGCTTGGTCACAATGCTGTAGGCACTCAGAAAATGAAGAACTTTCTCTGCTTAGGGAACTGGGGAGGACATTCCTTAGGAGATGACAATTAAGGTGGGTCTCAGAGGAAGGCAAGGACTTTTCCCTGATAGAAAGGGTCGTAAAGTGGGGTCCGGGCACAGCACCGTAGGATATAGTATATTAGGGAACAGTGAGAGGTTCAGGGTGGGTTAGAATTAGCTGAGTAAAGAGGTGAAAGGCGAAACCAGACAGGGACATTGGAGCAAGGTAATGAAGCATCTGCTGTGTCAAGATGGAACTTTTTTTTTTTTTTTTTTTTTTTTTTTTTTGCTGTATGCGGGCCACTCACTGTTGTGGCCTCTCCCATTGCGGAGCACAGGCTCTGGACGCGCAGGCCCAGTGGCCATGACTCACGGGCTCAGTCGCTCTGCGGCATGTGGGATCTTCCCGGACCAGGGCACGAACCCGTGTCTCCTGCATCGGCAGGCGGATTCTCAACCGCTGCGCCACCAGGGAAGCCCAAGATGGAACTTTTTATTATTGAGAGCGGGAAGCCCATCAGGGGAGGTTGACAAGGCGGTGAATGACGTGATTGCGTATTTTTTTAGGGGAAGTAACCCTGGAAGCGTAAGAGAGGATGGATGGGGGTGCAGAGATGGGGGCGGGAAGCCCAGCGGCAGAGCTGATTCAGAAGCCCAGGCGAGAGAACAAAGGCCTGGGCTAAAGCTGTAGATGACGAGGTGAAGTAAGTAGAAATGCAATAGAGGGAGGCGGGAGGCACCTTGATTCTACTCCCACTCTCATATTTGATCGGCAGCGGAGGACACAAGTCAGCCCTAACACACTGCAGTTGGTCCAGCCCTGCCAACTGCTGCCCTCACCTCCCGGCACCGCAGCCCCAGCCATCCAGGCCTGGCGTCCAGAGTCTGGAGTAAAAGCCCGTCTGTGGCTTCTTAGGTAACGTGTGTTCCTTACACTCCTACCCAAGTCCACTCTTCTCCAGCTACCTTGCCACTGGGTTCTCTCTCCCTCTAGGTCCGTGATTTGTTCACCATCTGCTTACCTAAACTTCAGAACGTCTTGGCTTCTGTGACATTCTTTCTACAAGGATATGAATATGTAGCTAGGAGAATAGACTGGTTTTTATACTGTAACTGTCTCAGAGTTTGAACATGTGAGTCTCCTCCTTTACGCATTCCTTTTTGTACGTGTTATTTATTTTATTTAACTTATGTAGCACTTGTTATGTGCCAGACCCTCTTCTCAGTGTTTTATTTAATTCACTTAGTTCTTTAACATTATCATTTTACAGAAGAGAAAACAGGCACAGAGAGGTTAAGTAAGTTATTCAAGGTCAGCCAACTAGTGGGCGGTAGGATTTAGATTCAAACCCAGGCAGCTGGGCTAGTCTGGTTCCAGAGTCGGTGCCCTTAACCCCTGTGCTGGGCCGCTTCTCAGCCACATGCAGGCTTCTGATGGGCATCTGAGCCCCGTCTCACGTGAGGGGAGAAGTAACATTAACTGCGCACATTTTCCCCTGTCTTTTATGGATCTTCTTGTGTCTCTATTTCCTTGACTGGGGATATGGTGTCTGTCTGGCTTCTCATTAGGAAACGCCTTCTGGGCATGCACTCGTCTGAGTCTTCTCTCTGCACATGGATGGCTTCCTTGATCTGTCCGCCCACCCGCTTGGTACAAGCCCCTCCCGTCCTCGTTGTGCATTCTTATTCTCAGCTCCCTTCCTCCTGCCCACTGCATACCTCCTTCCCCTTTTCTCCCTCTCCCATGTGCCCACTGGCCCACATTCAACTCACTTCTCTCCATCTCCCTCCTTAGAAACCTGAGGACTTTGTTTTCTTTCCCTGTGGAACACGTATACCTTGGCTTCCCTCACTTCCTCCTTTTAAATTTATACCCTTAAATATTCTGCCACCAATAATTTTGACACACCAGAAATGATGTTCAGAGGTCACTGTTTCCTGAATCCCAAACCCTGGGCCAAGTCTTAAGGAAGTCCCAGTCCTTATTCTGCCTTTTTTTTCTGTGACCTTGGGCAGAGTCCTTAGCAGTTTTCTTTGCTTCCCGTTCTTTGTAAAATACAAGATAACTGGCTCACCAAAAAAAGAGCCATCATATATTAGGGGAAAAGGTGAATTGAACTTGAAGGAGCAGAGGGCTAGGGAGGGGGCCAGAAAGTTATTTCCTAAGGTGCTTAGGAAATCACCCTTTTTAACAAAGGTGCTAGTTGAAATAAAACCTTGCATTTGCTGTCTCGCCACCTGGTGGGCAAAAATCAGAAGCTGTTGAGAGCTAACTTGGTAGAGGAGCAAGAAGTTGGGCCAGTCGGAGACTGTACTTCATTACTTCCTGCATCCTGACCATAGTTCTGATCCTGGTCAAGCATTTTGTTTTGGCTTTTGAGTGTGAGGTGAGCCATAGTTACTGATAGACAAAGAGAAGAGTCTAGTTATTGGAAATATTGTGCTGAGGTGTTAGACAAACGAAGAAAGCTGTGTCCTGTTTCTCTCTTGGAGAAACTCAGCATAAATATTAGAAGTGGTAGAAAAATTTCAGGAGCTATTTTTTAATTGACATCAGATAAGAGAATTCTTTTGAAATATTCACCTAGAATTTAATCTTGGGCCAGAACACTAAAAGTGCTGCATTTGAACATTTATGCTGAAGGATTTACACCACTTTAAAAGTTCCCTCCGTCATGAGCTAGTTGATATCTAGTGTCCCAAGATACTGTGACATACTGTATTGAGAAGATACTGTGACATACTGTTATTGAGAAGATACTGTGACATACTGTATTGAGAAGCAGTGGGTTGTTGTTGTTGTTTTTAACACCTTTATTGGAGTATCATTGCTTTACAAGGGTGTGTTAGTTTCTGCTTTACAGCAAAGTGAATCAGTTATACATATACATACGTTCCCATATCTCTTCCCTCTTGTGTCTCCCTGCCTCCCACCCTCCCTATCCCACCCCTCTAGGTGGTCACAAAGCACCGAGCTGATCTCCCTTTTTGTTTATGTTTGTTTTTGCTGTCTAGTACAGTGACTAAGTGATGTGGGCTTTGTCTTCTATTAATTAATTTATTTTTTAATTCCTGCATTCTCCTTGTCCAGTTCCTATAAAATAGGGGTCACAAACTCAGATGCCTCCAGGGATGAGGAAGGGGTTTGTAGGTAAGTACAGGAGTGAGGTGGGCTGCCAGGAATTGTGGACCAGTGACCACAGCTCTCTAAGCGGGCGGCTGACACACGGCCTCAGCTGACTTTCGGCCGTGCGGGAGAGTGAGCGCATCACTGCCAAATCTTCCCTTGTACTTGTTTTTTTTTTTTTAAGAAGCTCAAGATCTGGATGTTTTAAATGTGATTTTTTTTTTTCATCTTTAAAAAATGTCGGCTCTCACATTAAAGTAAAATTCTGTATGATCCAAGCAAAACACCCCCAAGAGTTGGATTTGAGCCCCCAGGTTTTGACTTATACTTAAACCTTTTACAGGCAGTCTCTTGGTTAAATGTCAAGAATTAATGCATCTTAGTAGCTTAAGTTACTAATAAGACCAACTAAAGAAACAATGAATTAAAATCTTTCAGATTCATTGGTTTCTGACATATTCCTTTAAATCACAGGAAGTTAGTTTGAATTAGCATTTGATTTAGTATTAGGATGTTTACCAAAAAAAAAAACAAACAAACATTACTCTTGCTTTTTGGCAGCTGCCTGACTCTCTGCCTCAGTCGACACTGCTCCCTGAGACTTATTTAGAAGTTAGCCATCGTTCTTCCTCATCTTGACGTTGTAACTTATACTTCTTGAAAAAGAGATTTTTTTTTTTTTTTGCGGTACGCGGGCCTCTCACTGCTGTGGCCTCTCCCGTTGCAGAGCACAGGCTCCACACGCACAGGCTCAGCAGCCACGGCTCACGGGCCCAGCCGCTCCACGGCATGTGGGATCTTCCCGGACCGGGGCACGAACCCGCGTCCCCTGCATTGGCAGGCGGATTCTCAACCACTGCGCCACCAGGGAAGCCCCAAAATTTAGGTTTTTAATGGGAAAATTTAAAGCACAATATTCCACTGAAGAAACTTACCTGGTCTCTAGTATTTTTAATATAAGGGTAGCATTTTTTGTATAAGACTAGAAATTTACAATTATAATTAAGAATAAATCATTACAGGGTATTGTCATAATCCTCTGACAAGCATTAAGGAGTTATGCATTAATATATTCCTGGCTGAAATGTTATGGCAGTTTTCAGTACTCAGAGCTTAAAATGTGGGTTTATATCTTTTAGAAGACATAAAATTTTTTTAAAAAGCATACTGTACTTGAAGTTCCTCTGCTCTGACACTCCTTGGGTATTTATAGAGGAATTTATCAGGTCTAACTACGTAGTAGGAAGAAAATTAAAGCTGTGGGCTTGGAAGTCAAACAGACTGGTGTTTGAGTTCCTTCCAGATCTGCTTCTTAGCTGCAGAAGTTTATTTCTTCTAGGCTCTGTTTCCTCGTTTATAAAATAGGAATAATATTAGCAACTTCACAAGGTTGTTGTGAGGACTAAATGAGTAATACAAGTAAAGTCCTTAAAACAGTGCCAGGCACACAGTAGGTGCTCAGTAAACACCAACAACCTTTCTCCCTTTAATGATACACTTGGCTCACATAACCCCCTTTCAGTAACCAGCACACGTCTGCCTTCCACAGCCTTATTTATCTTTCAATGCTGCCTTTCCTGATGAGAGCAAAGTAGTATCGTACAAGGAAGATTGTTTTCCTAATCCCACTGTTGCCTCTAGTTAGCGGTGTCATTCAGATTCTGGGACTCAGTCTTCTTTTCTGTAAAATAGGAGAATTGAATTAAACTATCTCTAAGTTCGCTTATGTTTTAGTTTTTAAAGATGCCCTTAAGCAGGTGTTCAGAGGGTGGTAGAACTTTGCTGGAGTCGTCACAACTTTGCAGTTCTTCAGCTTTGCAGTTCCAGAAACTTAGTCATTTCGTTTCACTCAGAGTTGATTAGCCTCTGAAGACTGGTTTGGGCTAACTAAACTCCCAGGATACTGACTGAGAAGCAAAAATCCCATTTAATTACTTTTTCCTGAGATATCTGCCTAGCTCCAGAACTAGGGTGGTTCATCTGTCTAGGACTGTCTGTTCTGGGCAGCAAGTCCACTTAAAGAGATCAAGTTATAGGTAAGAGGTTTTTCATGAACATAAAATTAAAGCAGAGATGGTTTAGGCCCTCTCAAGAATTGTTTCTATCATGCTTTGGTAGTAGCCTAAGCAATTGCCTTTGAACTTTTGAGAGAGAAATTGATCTAAAACAAAAAAACAGGGATTATAATCTGGTTTCAGTTTAGTATTGAGAAATGCTTGATCTTCAGGCTTTACTTTTGGTAAATTCCATAACGATCACTCTGCTAACCCATCTCCAGCCCACCCCACTCACACGTATAGTAAGCACACTTCACTGCAATGAGAGGAAAGAAACTTCTCTGCTTCTCGTATTCTTTGTATTCTGCTCTTACATTTATTTTGTGCGGTCATTCATTCATCAAACACTTAGAAAAAGCCCAACCAGTGTTTTACTTATAAGCTTTTAAGTGGTCCCTGTGGACCTAAAAGTCCTGCTCTTTTTAGAAAACACATGATGTTGTACTGGTAGGATGGAAGAAGAGACAGCAGAGCTCTGGCATGATGTCAAGCCCTGGGAAAAAAGTTTATTAAGCACTCAAGTGTGATAAGAACAAAACAAAAAAATGAAATCTTTTAGAAAGTCCTTATTAAGCATTTAGACTCTGAGAACTTGACTTTGATAAATTGGAAAGCCAGAAAAAACAGAACTAGTTCCCATTGGGTTTCCTTATCCGACTTATCCTTAATCAGCCAATAATCCTAATGGCTTTGAATGGCTCTGTAAATGCCTCTTTAATTATGGCCTCAAGCATAAGGAGAGTTTTAGGGAAAGCTGAGTTAGACAAGATGTTAGGAGATAGAAGGAAGTAATGAGGAAGTGACTAAATATCTCAAAAGAGTAAAAAAGGTGTTAGCGAAAGAAATTTGGGGGTATAAATAGGAAATTTAGAGGACTTCAGTCTCATTTGTTCATTAACTACCAAGTGCCTGGCATTATAAGTTTTCAGGGAAATGCCCCCAAAAGTTTAAGGTATGGTCCCTGTACCCAAGGAGCTTGTTGAGCAGAGATTACGTACTAAGTGGCCAGACCCAAGCTGGGTTTGGCAGGTTAAGCAGGGTTTGAATGAGGGAAGAGTTCATTCCAAGATAAGACAACATTGTGGGCAAAAACATAGCAACATGGCATGATTGAGAGGGGACTGGCTTGGTTAAAATCAGCCAGCGCACGCCAGGAAGGAGAGAAAAGCATTGAAAGCTAACCTTGTACAAAAGAATATTGAAAGTTTGTTCTTTTGGAAAAGCCAGCAATACATTTGACTAATTCCTAGTTTAAATCTTTTGTCTAGCTGATAGAAAACTTATCAAAATTGTTTGTGAGAACATAGTCACCAAACCTATGTGATAAAGGAAACCTCTAAACACTTCCAAAGAGAGAAATGATGAATAATTAGTTTTAGATCTGAAAGTAGTGTAGTCAGTATATAAGGTACCAGAATAAGATACCCAAAGAATTTAAGCATAGAGGGAAGGGGAGGAATTCATAGGCACTGAATATCATAGGTATATAATGTTAATAATATATATTATATATACACATAGACGTGTGTGTGTGTGTAATTTCTCACTTGCTGTGGCCTTCAGCAGTTTTTGAAGGAAACATTTTACCCTCAGTTTAGATATATGAAGGGAAAAAAGAGGGTAGGTAAATTATTGAATATTGCAACTAGAGCAACTAAATTAAGTATGAAGACCAACCTTCTACAAATGTTCTGTACAATTAGAGTTTGTAACAATGTCATTGGTGAGACCTGAGAAAAGCCCAGGCTAAGCTGAGGTATTAAAACACTGCCTCTGTACTAGAACATGGCCCAGAACACTTCCTAACTTGTTAGTAATCCTGGGTCTCCCACCAGGCTGCCCTTAGCTCAGGCTCCACCGGGAGGACCCCCTTCTTGGCTCACTCACGCGGTGGTTGTCAGGATTCAGTCCCTCAGGGGTGGTGGGTAGCTGAAGCCTCCCTCGGGTCCCTGTCGCATGGGCATCTCCTCAGAGCGTCTCACCACATGGCAGGGGTGTCATCAGAGTGAACAAGAGGGCAAGAGAGAGACTGTGGACGAGCAGGAAGTCCCGGTCTTCTGTAACCTAATCTTGGAAGTGACATCTTGTCACTTTTGTCACAGTCTCTTCACTAGAAGCAAGCCGGTTGGTGCAGCCCACGCTCAGCGGGAGGAGCCCCCGCAAGGGGGTGAATATGGGCGGCGGGGAGCCTGGGGAGCCCTGTCAGGAGCTGCCTGCCACCGAACCCTAAGCCGAGCAGGTCAGACTTGACACCGGAGCCATCGGGGCCTGCTTGGCCTTCCTCTTCCAGCTCACCGGTCTGTACCTCCCTGGCGTTTTTAGCACCTCGGCGCACACTTCGTGGTGCCCTTCAGATAAAACAGACATATGGATCAGCGGAACAGAGTAGAGAGCCCAGAAATGAACCCACACACCTACGGCCAGTTAAAGAACGTGGGTCTAATCTAGCTGGTGTGCGACTTACCAGCTCAGCCTCAAGCCAGAGGTGTCTCGGTTGCAGGGCCTTAGCAGAGCTAAGGGCAATTAAAACAAACCGACTGAGATGAAAGGTGTGGTTTGGCTGCATTGTTATTCGCCACCCTCCCCACTCTAGGCACTCCCGTGATAGCCTTCCAGCTCTGGTGTAAAGTGAAGAAACGCTCCTGCGCCTATCCAGCCCAGAGGAAGAAGACTTTATTTTTTGGGAGGGGCAGTCCTAGGAAGCCCAAGCCATGGGGCTCCCTGATCTGGAGGAATTTAAAGGAGGAGCTAAAGCAGGGGAGTAATTTGGGTTCTTCCTTCAGCCCCTCTAGAGCGGTGCCTGGGCCACTCAAGTTCAGAGTCATTGCTGCTCATCAGAGTAAATCACCTTGGGTGATCTCAGCACTGAAGTACAGATTTCAGTACTGAAGTCCACTACAGTATTGTTGGAAAATGCATGTTCTGGGGCCACGATGGCTGTGTATGTTGGAGACAGTTGGAGACAGTCCTTACTCAGCATCTGTTCTGTGCTAGATGCTTACGTGCATTGTATCATTTATCCCTCACAGAACAGCTCTAAAAAGGAAGTGATACTCTCCCTGTTTTACAAATGAGGAGACCGGCTCAGAGGTGAAGAGGCAGTGCTGAGATTTAAATCTAGACAAGTCTGTAAATCCTCCACTTTCCCCATGATGTGCCTCTGAGAGAAACCTCTCCTTCCTCAGAGTGGGTCGCAGGGAGTTGCACGGGTGTGGAAGGAGAGAGAAGCAGTAGCAGCGGCCCCTGCCAGTAACCTCCTCCAAAGAGAGCTTCTGTGCCACTTCCCAGGCTCTGAGACTCAGGCCATCTTCCCAAAGAGCACAAACGATGTGTACCTGGCCTAGACGAGTGTCTCAAGACCTGAGAAACGGTGACAGGTGGTCTAGATTTTAGAGCGGGAGTGTTGTCCACAGAAAATATGACAAAGAGGACGGCGGAGTGTTACAGGCTTGAGGGAGCCTGGCGCTGCGAGAGCAGTTTATAGCTCAGTACGTAGAATGTAGGCCGAGGCAGGACCTCGATAAAGAAGGCCTTATAAAGTCATGCTAAGAGTCTTGGATTTTATCCTGAATGGAATGGTGCACTGTTAAAGTGGAGGAGGGGAGTGTGTGTATGTGTAGATAGGTGTAGATTTGCATTTTCAGTATATCCTTTAGGCCCTTCTGGGAGTGAAGGCAAGTCTGCAGGCAAGGATGACTCATGGCTTTCCACATCTCTTTTATTGCTTTGTACTGTTGTAAGATTTTTCCTAGACTTAAATTCCTTGTGAGCACAGACCTTTATGTTGTACCTGTTAAATCCCTTACAGGACTTAAATGCTATGGCCATAGTCGGGGCTAAGTAAATATTTATTGACTAAATATTGTAAGACCTAAAGCAGTTCACTACACATAGATATGTGAAATAAGAAAATCCTCAGATAAGTGAAACAAGAGAATCTTCACCTGTTTATGCAGAAGGTAAAGAGAAGAGTCGTTGATACTTTGTTGCTGGAAAAACAAAGGTGAAGAGAATTGGAACATCATGATCTGTGTGCTATTTTGGCTAAATCTCTATTCCATGTTTATATGACCATGAACATGCAATTCACTGGACATACAACATTGTTACGATTTTTTTCTTCTTCTTGAACAACTCTTTGTTTTCCCTTGAGTTAGTAATTATCTTGTTTGCTTATTTGCTTAGTTTTCTGTGTACATATTACTAATTTATCCCTAACCCCTCCCACATTTGTCTAAGTCTCTCCTCAGTATGTTCAAACTCGATGGGTGGTCTAACAATTTTACCTTCTTGAAAAGTCGTCTCCCAGAGCCTTCACTCTTCCCCTGCCTGGTGTCAGCTGCTCTTGGGCCTATTGCATGGCATTCAGTTTAGGACTTTCTCCACTGTGATCCTGAAGATTTCTTTGCCTCTTTCTTCTCTTAGAAGCTCTGTTTTCTGGGCCTTTCTCTTTTTTTTGTTTACGCCTTCATTTTGCAGGGCACATCCTCCAACGACTCCCTGAGAAAGAGCGCATGGGAGGTAAATTGTCTGAGACCCTGCACGTCTAAAAAGTCTTCATTCTACTCTCACACTCTGATAGAAATGTGAGTTAGATGTAGTTTTCTCATAGAATTTTGAAAGCATTGCTCTATTTTCTTCTGCTTCCAGAAATGCTGTTTAATAGTCCAATGCTATTGAGTCTAGGTCTTCGATATGTATCCTGTTTATCTCTCTGTGGACTTTTAGAATCTTCTCTTGTTCTTAAAGTTTATGATGATGTGTCAAACCTAAAGCCAGTTTACATTCATGTGTTGAGCTTAGTGGGCCCTTTCAATCTAGAACAGTGGTGGCAACTATGGCCAAGTCTCTGTTTTATGGCCACATCTGGCCTGCCACTGTTTCCATAAATAAAATTTTATTGGCACACAGCCAAAGATTTATTTGTCTGTTTTCTTTATAATGTAAATATTTTCCCAGAATATATCTGGTGTTAATTCTTCTGGGTCAGTATTTTCAGGTATGCAATGTGTTCTTTCAGTGTATAGTTTCTTTTTATTTCACAGTTATGGTTTTTATTATTCTGTTCCCTTGCTTGGATTTCTGTAAGGAGCTCCTGTTATCTGTATGTTGTATCTTCCTTGCCTCTCTTCAACATTTGTCATTTTTTTCAAATTCTTTTTATTTCTTTTTAGTGTTGAATTTTTTCTTCCAATATTTTATTAAACGATATTATCTGTTGTGTTTATCCACTCTTGTGTTTCTATTAGTTTAGTCTTCATCTGTGAATTCTTATTAAGTTTCTAATTCTTTATTGAGTTCTGTTCCCTCATTTTTAAGCTCTCCTGATTCTTCATTTTTGTGGGTCTTTTTTGTGTCTTGTATAATTTTTTAATGTTTTTACCTTATTTTGAAATTTTTATGTTTCGTTGGCATGTTTTCATTGTCTGTATGGTATGATATTTTTATTCCAAGAGCTCTCTTTTTCTTTTTTTTAACATCTTTATTGGAGTATAATTGCTTTACCATGGTGTGTTAGTTTCTGCTTTATAACAAAGTGAATCAGTTATACATATACATATGTTCCCATATCTCTTCCCTCTTGCATCTCCCTCCCACCCTCCCTATCCCCCCACAAGGTGGTCACAAAGCACCGGACTGATCTCCCTGTGCTATGCGGCTGCTTCCCACTAGCTATCTATTTTACACTTGGTAGTGTACATATGTCCATGCCACTCTCTCACTTTGTCACAGCTTACCCTTCCCCCTCCCCATCCAAGAGTTCTTTTTATTCTCTTAATGCCTCCCCCAGTTTTTAGT
Organism: Kogia breviceps; assembly: GCF_026419965.1. Taxonomy (NCBI): domain Eukaryota; kingdom Metazoa; phylum Chordata; class Mammalia; order Artiodactyla; family Physeteridae; genus Kogia; species Kogia breviceps. Next base: position 108,966,247 of record NC_081317.1, on the reverse strand, counting down.
AGAAGTCTCTTCTCATTTCTTAGATATACTATCTTATTTATCTCTCCAAGGAGAATAATGACTGTTATATTCTACCTACCTAATTTATTTCCTCTCCCCCTTCCTCCATTTGTTTTGGCCTTTATCATTTTAGAGACTTTACTCAAATGCATGGTAATCCTGGGTTATTGGTTCATGTTTAAGAGTTAGACAGAAAAAAAAAAAAAAAAAACCTGATTAGAAAGTCTGTGTGCCATAAGTAGGTTTTGTTGAATTCTAGACTTTATAGAATACGCTATGGCATAATCTGGTTCAGCAATTTCATTGTGAAACCCCGGGTGTGAGTATCGTTTTGTTGAGTTTTTTCTTTGGTGCTGATCATATTTTTCAGAGAAGCTTCTTCCAGTCTCCTACCCTGCAGGGTTTAAGCCTAACTGATGGTGTTCTGATCTGAGGAGAAGAAAATTGTTACTCTCAGTATGTAAACTTTTGCTTAAGGTGGCTGCCTCTAATTGTCAATGGTTTCTCCTAGTCCGGACTCTCATTTTTATTCTCTCCAGAGAACAATCTGGTGATGTGCCTGGGAGGGGAAGGGTCAATTGCTGAGCTATATGGAATAGGTGAAGAGAATTGGAAGGTTCTATTTCTTAATCAGTTTTTTCTAGGAATTTTCTTGCGTTTAGGCTCACCTTCAATCTCACTTCAAGACATACCTGTTGTTTCCAATTGCTGAGCTTTTTGTGGGTTTGCAGTATAAATTAAGTCACTTGAATTGAAGTTTCCTGGGTCTGCTAAGTCAGTTATCGTTTGTCTTTATCCTTTCCACTTTCTAAAATGCTGTTGCTGTTCTCTCTTCTCTCATCTCTTTGTCTGAAGTGGGTGTGTGTGTGGGTGTGTGTGTGAAGCCCTTTACTGTTGTTCAGTGATAGTTTAGGAGACAGCACAGAGCTAACGTACAGGTTCAGTTCTCCAGAAGACCCTTCACCTGTACTGTACAGAGAATCTCAGAGAAGTCACTCTTCAGGCCTATTCTTGGTTGTGTTCGAGCAAATGATAACGTGTTTTTCTAATGACACATTTTTGTTTGTTTGTTTTTTTTAATGGATGCTCCTGATGCTGGTCTGGAAGGTTGCAAGATGTTTTTTTTTTTTCTCTTTTGTCTATTTACATGAAAATAATTCATGCTTCATGCTAAATACATTGTTTACCTTACAAGAACTTTATTTTTGAATTTTAAAAGTTTGTGTTTTTGTGCTTATTTTTCTTTGTTTTTCTTTTTTCAAAGCAATTCCATGCATTGTGGATCAGAAATGTCTGCTGGCTACATTGGCTGAATGTGGAAGTCATTGATTTTCACAAAGATGAATTCTGACTGACATTAATTGCAAACTCCATTTTGAGGGCAGTATAGGAATTTTTTTTCCTTTCTTTTTTGGTATGTTTTGCTTTAGTTTGTCCGTCAATGTGCCTTTCATCTTTTAAAAATACACCACAATGCTAATGGCATGTTCTGCAGCTTTTTGTTTTGTTTTGTTTTCACTTGGATCAAATGGTTTTGACAGACAGAAAAAGATTTGTACCACTATTTCCTTCGTTAACAGCTATTGTAATTTCTTGGAACTTGATTTTCACTTGGGCAGTTAAGACAACGCTTGTTTTTTACATCAGTTTTTTTTTTCTCTCTTTCTCTCGTGTGTGTGTGTGTGTGTGTGTGTGTCTGTGTGTGTGTGCGCACGTGTGCAGGACCAACTTTCAGGCTTATGGCTTGTGGAACCTTCTCTTAATGTAAAACAGAATTCAGTGATTAACAACATCACTAAAAACTGACCCAGTTTCTTCTCATGAGTCACTGACACCTGTTGAATATGAATGGTCCAGTGTCTACCCAGGAAGATGCTACAAGGCTTCATGGTTAAGAAGCACAGAGGACTGGTGACCGCCCCCCCCACCCCCGCATCACACGCTTGGGTCAATGCCAGGGGTTTTCCTGGCACAATTTGATGCCCAGTGCCACAAGCTTGGGGTCTGCTCCTAGGAGAACCAGGGGTCCTTCCTTCTCCTCAGTTGCTTTATGGGTATTCACTCAGCGAACCCAACTGGGTGCACATCCTGACCTTTTAAACCTAAAGGTTGGGACTGATCGATGGTTACTTTGCACACGTGCCTTCTAAGTGCCGGATGTGTATCCCCGTGGCATTATTGTTGCCATTCCTGTGGATTCAGCCATGGGTTTCTGACAAGCTGGAGGAAACAATGGTAATTTTGGCTTTTTCGGTTTTGTCTTCAGATAATGAAAAGCTTTTGTAAAACAGCTGAGTGTCAGTGTGAGTTCTATGGCTTCAATCTCCTTTAAACATAAAATTCTTAAGGATCCAAAACAAAGGAGGGGTGCAAATTTTTTTAAAAAAAGAAAAAAGAAAGAAAGAAAACCAAACAAAAAAGAAGAAAAAATAATAAATTGCTGATATTGCCACAAATCATTAGAAATCTCCTGACATGCTGAAACCAAATGGCCGTAAGTTCAAAACAAATCAATGACTTTTTAATTTTTCGTGGTTTCCTTTTGTTCTTTCTGCCCCTTTGCCATCAGATTGGTGATGTTATTCAAACAGGACCAAATCCCCGCCAAGTGCAGGATCGACCCCGCCGCCTCTTTCATCGCCTCGTCATCACTCTCAGGGGGCTTTTCCGTGCATCTCTTTTTGAGGGGCAGCATGTCGCTGGGGACCTTCCTTGCCTTGGCGAGGTGCTGGCGCTTCTTGTGCTGGGACGCGTAGCCACTGTCCCCCAGAGCATCCTTGGCCTCCTTCGGGCTGCATTTCCTGTCATCCTCCTCCATCTCGCTGTGGCTCTCGTGGCTCTGGAAGCTGCCCTCACTGCCATCCTGGCTTCCGTTGGTGGCAAACTCGTAGTGGTCGTTGGCCAAGGAGGAGGAGATGGAGTCGCTGGCGGGCGAGGTGCTCCTGGCACTGAGGGACTTGGCACTGCTGGACTTGTCATCCTCCTTGGGTCTCCTCTGCCCACCGGAGAGCCACTGGACGGCTCGCTCTCAGTCCTCATCTGGCAGCTGGTGAGGCCACTCGTCACGGCTGCCGTCATTCCAGTGGGAGTGATTGGCAACGGCCGGACTCCAGGAAACAGGCCTCGGCTCCGGACCCGCATTCCATTTCGTATCACGCTTGGAGGAACTGCTTGTATCTCGGAGAGTATTCCAAAGCATCATGGCACCGGCAGCACCAATGTCAGGATCTTGGAGAAAGGCTCCATTTCTCTTAAAGAAGGTGCTGCCTGGCCAGAGGGGTGGACCTGATGTGCTTTTTTATGCCTGAGGCGAGGCGGGAGGTGTATTGAACACATTCGAGTGTGAGTGATAAGGTGTCTTTTTCAGAGCCTGAATTAGACTTTGTCTGTACTCTGGGTCTATGCACCACAGTGACCCTTTCCCTATACTCTGACTCCTCTCTTTGTCCACTTTCTTGAAACACTTATTCAAGGACAAATTATGTCTCACTGAGTTTTTCCACCCAGTAGGTACGTTTGCAAAATATGGAAAATGTTCCAAGATCCAGTTGTAGATATCCTTTCCCGGCAGGCGCTTGGTTGGAGAGTCCTCGATGGCCATAAATATGAGGCAGCTGAAGGAGTAGGGGTCTTGCAGTTGGGGTTCTGCCTGGCATCGTAGGGCATGTCGGAGTGGGCAGGGGATGGGGGCGTGTCATCGTCCAGGTCCTGGACGGGGCTGACGCTCTGCAGGACCGAGTCTCCAAAGCTCTTCAGCAGGTTCTTTCTCTCGTGCAGCCAGTTCAGTTTGGTCAGCTCTTCATCTTCCGTGGCCCCTTCTTCTAATCGGATGTCAGGCAGAAAAAAGTTGAGGTCATCATCTTGCTGAAGGGCCTTGGAGAAACCACTGCCCCGTTAACACTGACTCAGCCCACTGGAGACACTAATTCCTGAGCTTTCTGGTTTCTCACTGGGAGACATGACTGGACCCATTTACATGAAGGCTCCTGGCCAGAGCAGAGCTCGGGGGCGTTACTGCCCTTCAGCGGGAGCCGACAGACTTTTACAGGCGCCCAGAGGGCATCGCCTGGTGAACCGGCTAAGGACGCGAGGGGCGGGCGCAGGCGGCAGGGGCGCGGGGGTCGCAGCGCGACATGGGACCTGTGGCGTCTGCCGGGCGCGCCGTGCGTCCTCTCGCCGGCCCCGCCGTGCGTCCTCCCACCGGCCCCGTGCTCTCCCCACCCGGCCTCCCTGCAAAATGTGTTTTATTTTCCTCTTTCTGCCAAGCCTCAGTTGTGTTTAAGCCAATTCTTTTCTGTAGCTTTGCAGGCCCACAAGTAACGTTTATTTCATTTATCTTTTGTGAACAGGGAAGACAACATGATGTGTCATACAGAAATGCTCTATATTAAGATGTATATGATAAGCCCCAGAACAACCACTAAGGAAATAACTAAAAAAAAAAAAAAAAAAGTAAAAAATCATAAAAGGAATTAAGAGGCTATATCAGAAAATATTCATTTACTGTTTTTAAAAAGTAGTAGGGGAGGAATAGAGGAACAAAAAAGATATGTGATATATAGAAATCTAAAATTAAATTGGCAGACATAAGCCAACTACATCAGTAATAACATTAAATGTGAATGGCTTAAGCAATTCAATCAAATGACAGAGATTATCACATGGGTTTTTTTAAAAAGACAAAAAAGAAGACCCAGCTATATGTTGGATAAACAAAATAGAGGATAGAAAAACAACAGAGAAAAATCAATGAAACCAAAAGTTGATTCTTTGAAAAGATCAACAGAACTGACAAACCTTTAGCTAGATTGACCAAGAAAAAAAGGAGAGAATACTGTAATTACTAGAGTCAGAAATGAAAGAAATTACTAGAATCAGAAATGAAATTGCAGAATACTGCAATTACTAGAGTCAGAAATAAATTGTTTTTATTTACAGAAATAAAAACAATTGTTACAGGTTCCTGTGAACATTCAGGTATGCCAGTAAGTTGGACAACTTGGATTAAATGGACAAATTACTTGAACTTCTAGGAAGATAAGAACTGACTTTATGATACATTTGCAGGCTGCTGCCTTCTCCTCTCAAGGATGCAGTAGAAGTATCAACCTGGAGAAGATGCTATACAATGCAAGAGGTGAACTCTGCCCTTAGTAAAATCCAGCTAGTCGGATATTCTCAGAAAATTGTGAGTGTTAATATGATTTTAAGTGACTGATGAATGCTTTCAATTCATACTGTTGTTCTTTGGAAGGATGCTATACTGCCTTTTTTTTAAGTATCTTTTTTTAAAAATTATTTATTTTTTGGCTGTGTTGGGTCTTCGTTGCTGCACGGGCTTTCTCTAGTTGTGGTGAGCGGGAGCTACTCTTCATGCAGTGTCTTCTCTTGTTGCAGAGCACAGGCTCTAAGAGCGCGGGCTTCAGTAGTTGTGGCTCGGGGGCTCTAGAGCACAGGTTCAGTAGTTGTGGCACACGGGCTTAGCTGCTCTGCAGCATGTGGAATCTTCCCAGACCAGGGCTCGAGCCTGTGTCCCCTGCATTGGCAGGCAGATTCTTAACCACTGCGCCACCAGGGAAGTCCCTAGTTCCCTTTTTTAAGCCACTCAGTCACTACAAATCTTGTACTAGTACATAGTGAAAAGATAGAACATCTGTTGTTTTCCTCCATCTTTCCCAGGTTCTTATTGGCACTCTTTCCTAACCCTTACATTCCCTATCGCTAGCTAGCATGTAATGAGTCAGGAGAAAGGCATCTCATCCTGTTTACTTTAGAACAGTGACACCACTTTACAGATTTTGGACTAGTGAAGTAGGAAACAGATAGAATAAAAGAGATCAAGAAATAATTTGGCAAGTATAACTTTTAAGCTCTGACTTGATCATGATAAGGGTTCCCATTCCTGTTAACTTGTACCCAGAACCACTCAGTACAGAACAACCAAGATATTAATTCCTAACCTGAAAAGGGAAGAAAAAGAAGAAGAAAACCGAAGTATTTGTCTCTTCGGTCTGTTTCATAATGTAGCATCTCTGCCTTTTAATGAGTGAGGCCTAGGTGCCTGGTGCCATGTGGATAGACTGAATCTCTCAGAGGTATGACAAGTGAAGACTGTCAGCTGTGTCTCCCACATGGTCTCCATCATCTTTCTGTTTTACTTTAAACTTTCTGGTTCACTTGAAAATAGTTTCTAAGTGGAGAAGAATGTTTCTGTTATTTTTCCCTGCGAACTTATCTGGCATGACTGTACTACTGAATGCTCATCACACATTCTTATTGTGGTTCTTTTCTAGGAGCTTTTTGGTGCAGTCCAGGTGACTCCTTTAAGCTCTGGCTATGCCCTTGGAAGCTCCAACTGGATTATCCAATCCCATTATGAGAAAGTGTCTTACGTCTCCGGATCCTCCTTGCTTACCACACACCCCCAGGTAATTCCAAATTCTCTTTTAACAGCTCAGCTTTTTGGTTATTTACCCTAAATTCAGCATGTGTCCAAAGTACCATCAGCTGTTTTTAAATCTTCCTAATTTCAATTTCTACAAACATTCTTTTTTTTTTTTTTTATTGTGGTAAGAACACTTAACATAAGATATACCCTCATAATAAATGTGTAACTGTACAATACATGGTTGTTGACTATAAGTGCAATGTTGTATAGCAGATCTGTAGAGCTTATTCATCTTGCTTACCTGAAACTTTATGTCCTCCTCTTTATCGAAGTTAGAGTATTCATGTCCATAGTTCCTCTGTAAGATCCTGCTGCCTTTAGGTCACCTCTAGGATTTAGAGATTTCCCAACACTTCCAATAACCAGAGCCTGATGAGTGTAACAGAGATGATCACTTGTTTACTCCACAAGTATTAATTACTTAATATTTACTAAGGGCCTACTATGTGTCAAGCACTCATCTAGGTATTAGAGATTCAGTGGTGACCCACAAAGTCCCTTCTCATGAATCTGCCTTCATTGATGTATAGAGAGAGAATGGTGTGCTGAAAATAAATGAGCAACGTAATTCCAGATCCTGACACAAGTACTGAAAACAACGAAGCAGAGTTATATAGAGAGAGTGATGGAGACTAGTTTAAACTGGATGGTCAGGGGAAGCTTCTAGGGACAGTCTCATTGGGACTGAGACCTGGAGAAATGAGGCATGTAAAGCTGTGGACAAAGCATTACAGGGACATGGCAGATGAAGGGCTCCTAACACCAGAACAAGCTGGGCATGTCTGCAGAGCAGAGGAGACCATTGTGATTGCAGCATACTAAGTATGATCAGGACGTGTCCAGGAGGTTAGCAGACACCAGGCCATGTAGGACTTTGTAGACCATGATGAGAAATTTGGATTTTATTTGAATGTATAGACCGAAGCTATTGGAAAGTATTAAGGTAGTCATTCATTATCAGTCACATTGGCAAGCATCTAAGTGCATAAATATTGTTATAAATGTTAGTTATTCCATTTTAGGTATTTGTAAAGAATTTATTGTTCATTTCATAAATCTTGGTTCTTTCCATGTTTGTAAAGGAGGGCAAGGGAGATTAGATATTGTTAAGTTAGATATTGTTAGTTAGCCGGTGGATGGGTGGATGGATGGATAGATAGATAACTTGGGGGAGTCCATGTCCCATTTTAATATAGGAAAAAGAATGACTGCTGTAAGTCCTGAACAGTAGGATTCTTTTGAGCTGCCACTCTGCATTGTTTTTGTACCTTTTTTTTTTTTTTTTTTTGTGGTACACGGGCCTCTCACCGCCGTGGCCTCTCCCGTTGCGGAGCACAGGCTCCAGACGCGCAGGCCCAGCGGCCATGGCCCACGGGCCCAGCCGCCCCACGGCATGTGGGATCCTCCCGGACCAGGGCACAAACCTGTGCCCCCTGCACCGGCAGGCGGACTCCCAACCACCGCGCCACCAGGGAAGCCCCCTTGTTGGTTTTTTGTTTTTTGTTTTTTGTGGGTTTTTTTGTGGTGTGTGTACCTTTTTTATAATCAAGTTTCATTTCAAGGTCTAGAGGGGACAAGTGTCTGTTTTTTCCTATAGCTAGCAGAATTCTGGGCCTTTCCCGCTTATTGAAATCAAAAGCCCATCAATGTCATCCTAATCTGCTTCATTGAAACAAATTTTTTATTGGCAGCTTCTATCATTCCTGATATATTCTCCCATAAAAGACAGAAAGATTACTTGGCTGCCAACTCTTCCAATTTGTCCTGCCTTTGCGATACTATTGATGTAATTTCCAGTAAATTATACTTACAAGGTCTGTAAATTTAAAGGGAAAATAAGGTCTTGAATGTAATGAGCAGCATACCTAAGTAATTAATTTTAATTTCTAGATGGCAACCACTATTGTATGTAAAAAAGAAAGTAAATTAGATTTTCTTTTACCCAGATAATTGGATTCTGTATTGAATTAGCAGGGATAAGGAAAGGTTTGGTTTGAAAAAACCTGATATTTTACTTCAGAGGTCAGCAGACCACCTGTTCTGGTAAATAATGTTTTGTTGGAATACCGTCACACCCATTTGCTTCATGGGTTGTTTGTGGCTGATTACACCCTATCATGGCAGTTATACTTTTCAACTTTATAGAAAAGGGCCAATCACCGATCAGCTTTAGTAATGGAACTCCATGACCTAGGAAGAAAGTGGCAGGCAGCTATACTGATCTAATAAGCATATGGAAATGAGGCTTTGGATTAAGCCTGTAACAGTAAGAATGGAAAGGTAAGTTAAAGAAACACTGGCAGATCTTTAATTCAACAAACATTTCTTGAATAATGGCTGTCTTCAGGGCAGGAAAAATACAAGTCAAAGATTTTATGCCTGGACGACACTGAGAATAATGATAATGACACTAATCCAGTTGACAAGGAGGAGTTGGCCTGGGTGGGGAGGCGGCTGCGGTCATTAGTTTCAGAAGGGGGTGGTGTGTGTGGTGAATAGGAATTAGAGAGAACGTTGGACAGATGGGAATGCAGAGCTGGAAGTTGGATATGAAGGCAAGCCTGGAGACAAATTGGAGAGCCATCAGATTTTTTTAAATATATAACATGCTGAGGATTAAAGACTGAGCTGTGGGAAACAGTGGAAGGAAGAAAAATGGTCTTGAATAAGAATGTTTGGAGAATTGAGGCCAAAAAAAGTACAGCATCCCAAATGGAAAAGAAAGAGAACTAGCCTTTACTGAGCACACCGTCTCAGTATTAATTTCTTAAGTCGATCTAATATTCAGCAACCATGGTGAATTCTCATAGTAATTCCGATATTTATCTGTTGATGATAGTATCTGCAAAGAAGTAACAGTTTTGTCATTAAGCTTCCAATCCTTGTATCTTTTCTTTTTCCCATTTTGTAACTAGGCTCTCTAGTTCCATGTTAAACAGAAGTGATGATAGCAGCATCATTGTTTTATATCTGAAGGGAATGCTTTCTTAGTCTCTTCATTAAATATGATGCTTACATGTCTTTATTTGTCAGGTTAAGGAGTTTCTCCTCTGTTCCTAATTTTATGATTTTTTAAAACCAGATATAGGTGTTATTTTTATCAAATACTTTTTCTGAGTCTGTGAGTTAATCATGTGATTTCTTTCATTGAGACCATTAATGTAGTGAATTGTAATGTTAACTTTTCTCGCATGTAACCGTCCTTGCATTCCTGGGATAAATCTTTCTTGATCGTATAATTTATTCTTTTTAAAATACCTTCCTGGAATCATTTGGTCAGTATTTTATTGAAGTTTATAATCTGTATCCATAAGTGAAAAATGGAGCCATACATTATTTTCTTGTACTATCCTCATTTGTTTGGGATCGAGGTACATTAGTCTCATCAGATGATTTGGGCACCTTTCCCTCTTTTTCTGATGGCCAGAAATTTACAAGATAGGGATTATCTTCTCTTGAAAGTCAGATTCCCCATAAAATTGTCTAAGCGTGGGATTACCATTTAAATTTTTTTCATAGTTATTGAATTATATTTTCTGGGTCAAAAGTATGCCAGTTTTGCAGACATTTGTCCATTTTTCCTAGGTTTTCAAAAATCATACACATGGAATTATATGTGTACAATTTATATTTTAAACTAAGTAAGTCTATTTTCATTCTAAATTTTTTTCATTGTGTCTTTTATTTCCCCCCTTGTTCAGACTTGCCAGAGGTTTGCCTACATTACTGATTTTCTTCGAAGAAAAATTTTTGCTTTCAGTGGTTTTTGTTGATTTCTATTCTCTGTTCTGCCCTTTATTATTTCCTTCCTTGGGTGTAGCTTGCTGCATTTCTTTTAATACTTAGCTCATTTGTTTCAGTCTTTCTTTGCTCTCCAATAAGTATATTTAAAGCTGTCAGTTTCTCTCAGTATCATTTAACTGTTAAATGTTGATATGAAGTGCTTTGTCTTTCATATCTAAGTATATCATAATTTCCTTCTTAATGTTCCTGATTTAAATAACCAAAGGTTATTTTATAGTATACTTTTGTTTGTTTGTAGTCTGTCCCAGTATGGTTAGATTTAGCGTTAGACAAGACTTTTGTCATGTTATACTTACATTTCAGGATTCTTTTCTAATTTTCTTTTACATTATAATAAGAATATACTGATTCTTTGAAATTTGTTTAGGCTTACTTTGAAACACAATCCTTTTTGGTAAATGTTCAACATATGTTGGAAAAGACTGTATTCAGTGCTGAGTGAAAATTTTTTCTGTATGTATTTATTCATTTGAATCTGTTGTGTTTTTAAGTCTCCTATCTTTCCTTAGCTACCAGTTTCTGAAAAGGATGTGTTATTTGTTGATTTATCTATTTCTCCTTATAGTTTTACTGATTATTGCTTTTTATATTTTTAAGCTGTATACTCGGGAGTATATATGTTCATGTGATCATTGTGTCTTATTGATCAATTATTCCTTCTATCAGGATGCTTTCTTTTTTTTCTCTATCAAAACTGCATTAAAAGCCAGGAGACTTTTTCCCCTTCCATACTTGCCTGCTAGTGTTTTTCATCCTTTTTTTTTTTTTTTTTCCCACTCTTTCTGTGTCCTTTTCTACTGAATCCCTTGTAGACAACATAGTAAGGGATTTTTTTTTTTTTGCTTTTTCAATCTAGAGAGTCTCTTTGATTAGTGAAACCGTTTATGTTTCTTATAATCACTATTGTATTGGGGGCTTATTTTTGCCATCTTCATGTTTTTTTAGTTTACTTCATTCTTTTCCCCATGTTTTCTTGCCTTCTTTTAGAAGTCTAAATTTCTTTCTGCAAGTTTGAAGACATATATATCTTTTAACTTTTTATTTTATATTGGAGTAGAGTCGATTTCACAATGTTTTATCAGTTTCAGGTGGACAGCAAAGTGATTCAGTTATATGCATACATGTATCTATTCTTCTTCAAATTCTTTTCCCATTTAGGTTGTTACATAATATTGAGTAGAGTTCCTTGTGCTATACAGTAGATTCTTGTTAGTTACCCATACATATTTTATTTTTATTCTTCTGGGTTATTCCTTCATTTGTCCTTCCTGTGAGTATCTTATCATTGTCTGTATCTCTCCCTCCAGTGCCATACCTTCCTCTTGTCCATCCCATCTTTTTCCTCTTCCTTCCTCCTACCTTCCCCCACCACCCACCATTGTCAGTAGTGTCTAGAAATTTAGTCCCAGGTTATTTAAAATATACGTAGGGGGCTTCCCTGGTGGCGCAGTGGTTGGGAGTCCGCCTGCCGATGCAGGAGACGCGGGTTCGTGCCCTGGTCCGGGAAGATCCCTCATGCCGCGGAACAACTAAGCCTGTGAGCCATGGCCGCTAGGCCTGTGCGTCCGGAGCCTGTGCTCCGCAACGGGAGAGGCCACAACAGTGAGAGGCCTGCATACCGCAAAAAAATAAAATAAAATAAAATATACGTAGGGTGGCGAATATATCGCGTATTTAGACAACAGTGAACTCTCTTGTTTTTTCTTTCTTCCCCACCTTATTTCCCATAAATCTCATAAGCCTTCGAGATTTACTCTTTCTTTTTTCAAGAACACTTGAGGGGAATGTTCACCAAGAGGTAAACCTTATGAGGCCTTGAACTACTAAGAACATCTTAGTAGATGGGTGGTGGCTATCAGGAAGAATGAGGCTAGAGATGTTTTGAGAGCAGGAAACTTCTCTCCATTTGGGAACTTCTGCCTTAGAACAGTGGTTCTTAACATTTTGCGGGTCATGGACCCAAAAGCCTGGTGGTAAGAATTTGATGAGAACTTTTTTTTTTTTTTTTTAATCTGCACACCTACACAAGATTTTACATTTATTTTCTGGAGACTGTGAGTTTATAGAGTCCTCAGAAGCCCATTGTTATTCATCAGGTTAAGAATCCCTGACTTAGAACTTTAGAAAGAATCTTTTTTGTAAGAAATAATTTTTTTTTTAATTAATTGAGAATTTCTACCCAGTCAATTCCCTGAAGCTTCTGGTATTCACAGTGGGAATTCCTTCTTGCCCTTGGGGTTGGAGGAGGCTGGTAGCTGGCCTGAGAGAACGTTTCCTTCTACCCCACACTGCCCATATTTACTCTGTCTCCCCTTCCTGATCCTTCTCCCTTTGGAGTTCAGGGAGATGCTCCTCCTGGTTTGTTTTCCTGAGGTCTTAAAGACTTTGGCAGTAGTAAATGTAGATTCTTCCCTTAAATCTAAAGAAAATATCTTAAATTTGGAGTCCTTGAATCAGGTTTTTAGAGCTCAGGCAGTTGCTTGGGTAGGTTTGTTTTGCTCTGTTTTGTTTTTTATATTATTCTTCTTCCCTCTGAATTCCCCAAATGTTTTGTTATTGTTTATGCAGTTCTTTAATCTAGATGCTCTGCAGTAAAAGGTTTTTTTGGCTTTTTGGTTTTTCTACTGTATTTTATTTTATTGTAATAAATCAGTGACTTGCTCCAAATCTTCATGTGGATGTACATGTTAGCATTTTTCAGCTAGTCCTTAGTCTTCTGATGGAAATATCTGTAGGCTGCTACTTCTCCCTCCAGGCCTGGCTTCATGGGGATCTTACAGTCAATCAGGTTCAGTCCCTGGGAATTTTCTAGGAGTGTCAGACTTACCCTGGTACAGAACTGGGGGGTTAAAGTCACATGGTTACCCTCATGCACACAGCAGAGCTGGGGATGGAGGTCAACACAAAGACATTGTCCCGCATCCACAAAACTCATGTTAATATAGGCGGTTGAAGCTTCCTTTGCTCCCCTGATAACCTGGTCCCTATGGAACACCTGGGCTTCAATTCTGCACTCCCTTCTGTAGCAGCAGAGCCCACTGCGTGAGAGCCAGTCCTGGGCTGAGTGTTGACCTGTCAAGAGGGGACAACCTGAAAACGATCACTTCTCTGGGCCTCAGTTACTCTACGTAGACCAGATGACTGACATTCTCCAGCATCACATCTCTGTACAGCTGTCCCTGGGATATGTCCACGAAGGGCCCACTCTTCCTGAGTAAAGGACACAGCCATGTCCCCGAAATGTTACTTAGGAAAAATGTCTGGGACAAACCGCAGCATACAGTTCCTTCCTCAGCTGCCAGGGCTGTGGGCAGGAAGCTTGTTCCTGTCCCTGGATGCAGCCCCAAGTTGTCCCAAAGCCTCAGGTTGGTCCTGAGGAAGCAAAGATCTGTTCTCACTGGCAACATAGCACCAACCAGTAAAAGTTAAACTTGATATATTTGGGGGCAGGAGCGGTGAGGAAGCTGAGCTACACACGGTTTGTGATTGGTTTGGAGAATTGGGCTCAATAAGCAAATCCCGTGAAGTGAGGAGGGAGAGACTGAACAACTTGCTGGTCTCCTGTCTGTTTCTGTCCACACTTGCTGTCTTGTTTCTTCTCTGGCAGACAGCTTCTCTCTGCAGAGTATTTCCTTCTCTCAAAAGTAATACATGCTACTTACGTGCATCCATTTGTTTATTCCTTCCTTCCTTCCGTCATCTAGTCTGTCGTATTTCCTAAACCCCTGCTTTGGGCAGTGAAATGTGCTAGGCCGTAAGGGGAACATAGGTGGGTAGGTGCTGGATTTATACAAGTTATCATAGAGAAACAAGATGAGTGCACACAGGACTTTTCTCCAGGGTACAAGTGATTGATCCTTTCAGATTAGAAATCCAGTGAAGTGCTATGGGATTCAGAAGTGAGGTGCACCCCTTCCTGTTGGGGATTAGGAGACCTCGTGGAAGAGTGGGCTTTTAATTGGCCTTAGAAGGCTGGGTATGATGTGCTTCATGAATCCAAATATATTTCCTACTTTCTCTCATCAAAGAAGCATAGGTCATTGGGTCATTAACTTTTTCACTGATTCCTCCTTTTCTGCCTTTAAGCAAATCGGAGGGGTTTTAATATGGAAAGAGGCTTTCAGAAGACTGTCTTATCACTTGCTGCCGTAGTCTCTCTCTTAACTATGATGAGATTTCTCCTATTCACCTTGTTCAACTCAGTTTGTGAACATTACTTTCTCATCTTTTACCTCCTGGATTTATTTCATGTCTCTAGCTCAACAGTGATCAGTTTCTGGTCAAGCTTACTTTTTCTGTTTTCCACAGCATCTCACAGCTGCACCATTCATCAGTCTCTTGCTGACATTCTTTTTAGTCTAGGCTTCTGTAGCAATCTTTTTGTTGTTGTTGTATTCCTCTTCTTGCTCTACCTGATCTTTTGCCATATTACAGGGTGAATGCACCATAAACTTAACCTTTCCCAAACTCCTGGGTTGTACAGGTAGGAAGCTCTTCACTGCATTTTGTACTTCTCTTGTCTTTGCCCCTCTCCCACGTTCCTTAGTGTCCCTCCAGCCTTGGCCCTAGACCCACTTCTCTTTTCCTCACTCCAAATGAACTGACATTTCTGTTAAGTACTTTGATGAAGGTACCTAGCAGATCTCCATATACATCACATGCCACTGTTTTATCGTTAAGCTCAAAAGAAAAGATTAAATCATTTCCCTATCCTCAGAACACCTGCAGCTTGCTGACGCTGGACTTATTATTGCCTCCTTATTCTTTTAAATCACTGCATCCAAATTTCCCTTTGACTGCATTTCTGACTTCAGATTTTGGAGCATGTTAAAGTCTGCTTTCTCGCTTTTCCTGTATATCCAATCCATTGCCCAAAGTCTGTTAATTGTTTTGTATGATGTGTAGATCTGCTTCTTCCAGCTCCTCAAATGCCGTGAAATTGTGATTTTTTTTTTCCCTTTATGTCTGTCTGGACTGCCTTCGAAGTGTTCTCCGTCTGTTTGGTCTCACCCCGCTTCCTTCAGCTATTGTCTGTGTTTATTGTTAAAAAATGTCATCCTCCGGCTTGAGACCATTGACTCCTTATTGCCTAGCCTATCAGTCTTCACGATTCTGACCTTTTAGGTCCTTAACCAATAATACTTTCTTTTTCCTAACTTCTTTTCTCGAATAAATCCGTTTGGCATCTACAGGCTGCCTCCCCCTGTTCTCTGCCCTCCCTGGCCCTCCTCCCACTGTTGACATGCTTATCTCATGTTCCTGACTTGTAGTGCCTATTTCCTAGAATGGAATATTCTCACTTTGCTTACCAGAATGCATGTTCTTTTCATGTATTCATTTATTCAGTGAATGTTTATTTACTGTTTTCTGTGTGCCAGGCATCTTGCCAGGAAGTAAGGATACAAAGTCCTTGCTCTCAGGGAGGTTCATAGTCCCATGGGGGACACAGACAGGTAAACAGGCGATTACAATTCAATGTGGTCGGTGCTGGGATAATGAGTCTTGGAGGCCATGAGGGCGCATGTAGGAGGGACGTCTTGGTTGGGGGGTTGGGGGGGTGGGGGGGGGAGGGGTGTCACTCAGCCATTGCAAAGTCCACCTGAAATTGAGTCTTAAGTTCCTTAGCCAAAGAGAGAAAGAAAACTAGAACCAAAACTTCATCTGCCAAAAAGCCATATACAAGTGACCTCCCCTGGCCTAGTGCAGCTGTCTAGTCTGCATTCGTCCTGGCACTTAGATACTCAGTGCAGACTCGAGAAATTTGAATTACATTTTTTATGGCTTTTGGAAAAATCCTCC
Source organism: Kogia breviceps (assembly GCF_026419965.1). Taxonomy (NCBI): domain Eukaryota; kingdom Metazoa; phylum Chordata; class Mammalia; order Artiodactyla; family Physeteridae; genus Kogia; species Kogia breviceps. The sequence continues at coordinate 108,950,196 of NC_081317.1, read as the reverse complement.
TTTTTGATTATACATACTTGTTTTCTCTTCAACTCGGTCATAAGCTTCTAGGGCCTAGAACCTGGATCTCCTTTTGCTCATGCCCTGTGCAAAGTGTCCAGTAAAAATTAATCAGCAGAGGGGACTTCCCTGGTGGCACAGTGGTTAAGAATCCACCTGCCAATGCAGGGGACACGGGTTCGATCCCTGGTCTGGGAGGATCCCACATGCCGTGGAGCAGCTAAGCCTGTGTGCCATAACTACTGAGCCTGCACTCTAGAGCCCACGAGCCACAACTACAGAAGCCCATGCACTCTAGGGCCAGAGTGCCACAACTACTGAGCCCATGTGCTGCAACTACTGAAGCCTGCACGCCTAGAGCCCTGCTCCACAGCAAGAGCAGCTTCAGTGAGAGGCCCGCACACTGTAACTTAGAGAAAGCCACGTACAGCAACAAAGACCCAAAACAGCTAAAAAAATTTTTTTAATTAAAAAATATATATATGTATAAAAAAATTAATCAGCAGAGGACCAGCAGAAAGACCACAGCATCCTTGGACCTAGGCTTTTTCAAAATTTTATTCCACAAGTTTGATTGTGACTGTCAACTTTGTAAGGTATTTTTATTTGATTCTTGGACACAGTGGAATTTTCTGGTTTTGTGTGTTTAAACAAAATGTTCCCACTTCAGGCACTCAGTGAGTGACCACTGACACCAGTAATATATGCATTTGCCCTTTGGTGATGAAATGGAGATGGTAGTGTCAGCTTGGTTTGGAGAGTGTCACTAAAAGCCTTTTAAGACTACTATTTTTATAGTAGCCCTGGGAATCCACAAGAAATGTCTCCCAAGTTTTAGGGCTAAAACTATGAACATCTAGTCTGACTTGATCATGAAGTATCTCAATGTCCAGCTCGGTGGTAGTCATGTTGTAGTACTGCCTTTGTTTTTTTTTTTTTTTTTTTTTGGTACGCGGGCCTCTCACTGCTGTGGCCCCTCCCGTTGCGGAGCACAGGCTCCGGACGCGCAGGCTCAGCGGCCATGGCTCACGGGCCCAGCCGCTCCGCGGCATGTGGGATCTTCCCGGACCGGGGCACGAACCCGTGTCCCCTGCATCGGCAGGCGGACTCTCAACCACTGCGCCACCAGGGAAGCCCTGCCTTTGTTTTTTATTATGGGCATTTAATTTTCAAAGGAAGGCAGTGGTAATGGCTGAGGTTCAGGGATGATAATTTTTCAGTGCCAGAGTTTTCTCCCCACTGAGTCTTTGTTTAGATCAGTAGTCCTTAATTAACCTTTTGGGGGTCATGGCCCCAAATGACAACCTAATTAAATCTGTGGAAAAATGTATACAGGCACACAGAATTGTGTGTACCATTTCAGGAGGTTCCTAGGCCCTCTGAATCCCCCCGTCAGTCCTGTGGATCATTAGTGGCTTGTTCTAATAAGATTCTTATAAAATTGTTGTGCTTTTAAGCCGAATATGCTATCCAGTGAAGCTTGGTCCTTTTGGTCACCGTTCCAGTTTCCTTCTGCTTGGTGTGCGCACCCAATGAACGTTCCCAGGCTCATTACACGTCAGCTGCTGTAAACCTCTGTACTTTACTTCCCCTTTCCTCCTTCTCTGGAAACAGTGAACATATATATGTGTGTGTGTGTTTGTTGGAGAAGTGCAAATAGGTAGGTTAGTTCTTCCTGAGCAAAGGAAAAGCCCTTACACGCATTGTTATGTATCTGTGCAAATAGGAATTAGAAGCTACTCAGTGTAATTGTCACAACTGTACTTTTCCTTTATTCGTGTGAAAGAAGTATTTTTCAGGTTATAAAGCAGCTCATATAACCACACTCATGTTATTTTAAAAAATAATGAAGCCCATATATCCATGTGTATATAAAATGCTACAGGATGATACATCAAAAGGCGTGTATACTCAGAGATAGCAATGCAGATGGTGGGTGTTTGCTGCACTGCTATTTGAAATTTTGGGGGGAAGTCGGGGTGGAACAGAAAGAAGAGGGATAAGCCTTCTCAGTAAACGGTGTTTCTGGCTTTTTTCTTCTGATGTTCTGGTGAGTATGTTAAATGAAACTGAGGAAAAGATGCATTACAAAGTGAAAACATTGATGAGCTCTCCAGCATCTCAATCCATGGGCCTTCATTTTTTTCCCTTTCTATTCCTCTTATTAAGTACTTTTTAAATTTTTTTAAGGTTTTTAAAGGTTACTTTCTATTTACAGTTATTGCAAAATATTGGCTGTATTCCCCATGTTGTACAATACATCCTTGCATGAGCCTTCATTTTTGTTTCCAATTTTAATCCTGATTTATTTGGAAAAAATAATTAGTATTTTTTTGAAATGCTCTGAAAACAAAGTTAAATTCAAAAATAAAACATCCTAAGGACCACACAATAGTACACCATAGGACTTCATAGGCTATGGGAAGATCATGTGTATTAGCACGTGAGACTCTCAGAAGCCACTGAAGGGAGATGGGTCAAGAAATGGGCCCATTTTATAAGAAACCCAGCTCGGAGGCTTGGCTGAGGTCCAGTGCTGGTACTGGAATTGAAGGAGGCTTTACATTTCTGATTCCTAATCCAGTGTCCTTCTTTGCTCCTCTGCCACTGACTCTTAGGGAAACGCACCCCAGGTCTTTGAGTCCCAACTTCTGTATTTTCAGTGTACCCTATTTCATGTACTTGGCAGAGCTGTTTTGAGAACCAGTTTGTATAGTGCAGTGGTTCTCAAGGCATGATCCCCAGACCGGCACCAGGACCATCTCCTGGGAGCTTGTTACAAATGCAGAGTTTCAGGCCCCCCTCAAACCTGAATCGGAAGCTCTGGGGGTGGGGCCCGGCGATCCACCTCCAGGTGATTCTGATGCACGCTCAAGTTTGAGGGCCACCAATGATATGTGTGAGATGGCCTTTTGCAAAGGACAAAGCATTATAGAAATATAAGATAATGTGCTTATTTTTCATTGAGGTAAAATTTATGTATAGTGAAACCCAAAGATCTTAAATGTACAATTCATGAATTTTCATATCATGTCATCACCATACCAAACAAGACACAGAACTTTTTCATCACCCCATAAAGTTCCCTCCCATGGGTCCCCATCCCCCTTGGGCAACCGCTGTTCAGTGATAGACTTTTTGTTAGAGGAGGTGAGATGACTTGATGATGAGTTGGACATGGAAAGAGCAATAACTGTATTCTCTTTTCCCTTTACTACTTATATCTAACCTTTTTTTTTTTTTTTAATTACTAATCATAGTTCTCTGTGGTTTTTCAGCCCATGGACCAAGCTTCTCTCAAAAACAGCGATGTTCTCATTCTGACAGGCCTTACCCAGATTCCCACCGCAAACCCGGACGGCATGGTGGGAGAGTTCTGCAGCAACCTGGGTATGTATCCAATGCAAATCTTAAACAGGGTGAAATGTTTTACATTTATTTTTTGGTACCTGGATTCTGTGGTATGTTTTTGTCCCTTTCCTTCACATTCACACCCTCTGACGCCCCCTATTAAGGCCTTTCCCCCCACTTATTCCCACCCTTCTGCTCATCCTTCAAAGCCTACTGTTGTCAACAAAAGCAATTCTTAACCAACTTAAATCCGAAGGCACAATGGGAATGGTGGTTATAACAGTAAATTAGAATTTTTAGCACTTTATACAACATTCGCCCACTTGATTTATGTAGAAACTCTTATTCTTCTTGCTTTCTGGTGGGATTTGGGAGTGGGTCATGGATGCTTATAGGATAAGCAAAGTTAAAGAAAGAAAGAATCATATCTTTGCTTTGCAAATAATAGCACAGAAAAGACTGTTAATACTTTGAATTCACAACAGTGATACAGGTGTATTTTTTTCCCCACTATTTGCTTGGTATTACTTTTTTCTTCTTTTGGGGGAAGACTGAATTGAGAGACTTGTTGGGTATTTGCTACCTGGAAGAAATGTATGTTTCTTTGGATATAATTGTCAGTAAAATCTAGAAATGCTGCGTTTCTTTTAGAAATGTGTAGGTTGCTTATTGTCTTAGCTTAGGCTACTGTAACAAAATACCATAGTATAAGCTTTCAACAACACTAATTTCTCATAGTTTTGGAGGCTAGGAAGTCAGAAGGTTGCCAGCACGGCTGGGTTCTGGTGAGGGACCCTCTCTCTGGCTTGCAGATGGCAGCCTTCTTGCTGTGTCCTCACTGGCGAAGAAAAGCTGTTCTGGTGCCTCTTCCTCTTCTTAATCCCATCATGGGGGCTCCACCCTAATGGCCTCATCTAGACGTGGGTACCTCCCAAAGGTCCCCCCTCCTAATACCTAATTGGGGGTGAGGGCTTCAATACATGAACTTTAGGAGACACAAACTTTCAGTCCAAAACTGTTGCCAAAGAGGAGTTAATGCGCTCAGGCCCCTCACCCCTGGCAACTGTAAGTGATATTACCTCACCTCTGGGGGAAAGAAGTGGTTGTCATCTAATATTTACATGGAAGGCACTCTCCTTTGAAATTTCACTTGCCCTTGCCAGTAATCCTAGTCTTTTTTTGTTCTTTGATGATTTTAAGACAAAGGTAATTTATTCTTAGCTTGGAGAAAGTATCGGACTGTTCTCAGATAGAATCTTTGATTTGTATGTTTGTGTATAATCCAGAATCTTGGACTCAAAAGAACTTCAGGTCTTAAAGGAATTTTACATCTAATCCACTGTTTCTCTAAGTGGGGTCCACTAACCACCTGCCTCAAGATCAGTGAGGCCACTTCTCAAAAATGCAAATTTTGAGGCCCCTCCACAGACCTAGTAAGAGAGACCATAGAAAAGTTGCATTTTAACATGTTCTGGCAGTTTTCATGCAAAATAAAGCTTGAAAAGCACTGATGTAGTTCACTCCTCTCATCAGCGATGAGGAAGCTGAGGCCCAGGAGGTTACAGTGGCCTAACTAAGGTCGCATAGCTTGTGACAGAGGCAGATCTAGAGCCAGGCCTCTTGAGCCCTGATGGCTATCTGGTCTTTTCCGTGGTTCCATACTCTAGTAATAGCAAGTTGGCCAGTATTCCAGGCACAGCATCCAGGAGAACCTGGATGTTAGAGTTGGGAACATGTAGGAGGAGGATAAAAGGCATCAGAGACTTCAAGTTGTGTACCCAAACGCTGCTTGTTTCAATCTATGTTGGAAACTGAACAAAAAACAAACTTAAGAGATCTTTGGTCTTTTTTTAGCCAATTATAGCTTCTAACATGATTTTACCGTAAGTTGCAATTCCTCATTTGATAACTTACTTTAAGTATTTAAAGTATAGAGGATTTTCTTATAGCCAAAACATTAATGAAAGAAAATGCCACTAAAATGAGTCAAACAGAAAAAACTTGGCCTATTTTCCTTATAGGTCATTCAGCAGTGGTCAGAGGCTGAAGAGAGACAAATCTAGCAAAGTTTTGAGCAGGAGCTAAAAAGAGGAGCTTAGAGGGTCTGTCCTGAAGCTCATCTGCCATTGGTAACCTTGACAACCCAGACCCCTAAGTGCACACCCTGTTCCTAGGCACTGAGACATTGGTTAAAAACTCAGCGGATCCTCAGTCAGCCTCCGGATCCCCCACTCTGGTGCTAGTCTTCAAAAGAAGTCAATTGTTATACATAGGAAGTGAATTATAGGAACAGATGTAGGAAACTGAGAGAAATGCAAAGATTATTTTTAAAGTTCTGTTCTCCCTGTGTTAAACTGTTCTTTTGATACTACTTTCCACCCCCCCTCTGGCTTCAACCTTTCTTTTTTTTTTCTTTTTTTTTTTTTTTAATTGAAGTATAGTTGATTTACAATGTTGTGTGGCTTCAACCTTTCTAGCACTGACAGTCCGGAACGGAGGAAACGTGTTGGTCCCCTGCTACCCTTCTGGAGTGATCTATGACCTTCTGGAATGCCTGTATCAGTACATTGACTCTGCCGGCCTCTCCAGCATTCCTTTCTACTTCATCTCCCCAGTGGCTAACAGTTCACTCGAGTTTTCCCAGATTTTTGCCGAGTGGTATGTCTCTGTTCTTCCTGTGATTCAGTGCATTCAAGCAGTAAGAAAAGAAAAATGTTCTTAATTTTAATTTGAAAAGAAATAGAAGTAATCCTATATTTTTCTCACATTACTATGAAACCTTCATTTTGTTGTTTTCCCCTGTTTGTGATGTGAAGATTATATTAATGAAAGCCAAATCTGTGATATTGCCAGGGTTTAGAAGAATTGTTATTAAGACGGGAAGGTGGGAGTGCAAAGACGTAGCTTAGCAAGCACTTTCAAAATCAGTAACAAAACTATTATACACTTACCTTCTCACATGCTACCCTCTATCTGTTACAAAAAGCTAAAGGCTAAAAAAAATTCAAAGCCCAAGCTCATGTTGTCTAAAATTTATAATACCAAATCTGATAGGAAAAACTAGCTTATTTTTTCATTTCAGTAGTATATTTGGCAAAATCAAGTTTTACTACAGCAGTAAATTGTTTGATCAAATCCTAGGATGGGTAAATTATTGAACAATATGAAGTGGGTGAACCGTTTTAGGACTATTTAGATGGATATTTGAATCTAACTCACCTGGCCAAAAAAGTCAGAGGTAGGAGGAAATAGAGCAACTTAACTTTTACAATGGATCCAGTAGTGCCTTAGGATGGGACTCTGACATACATATATATAGGGTGTGTTTCATCCCGTTTAGTGGTGTGATAACCTAATAGACACAGTATGCTTCTACTTTAAAGGTAATTTGTACATCGTCCTGTACAACATGTGTCATTCGTACAACATATCCCAGCATTAGAGTGTGCACCCTCCCCTCTCCACCTTTTTAAATAGTTTTTTTCTCTCCATTTTAGTTGTGGTGAAGGTCCTTTTTTTCTGTTTTTAGATCCAGGCAGACTTCTCCATCCCGTGTGCATATTATTCATGTTTGTCCCTAGGACTTTTCATTGTTATTTATGTTTGACTTATTGTTAGTGACTAACAATAAAAAGTCACTTTTATTGGTAAGCCTTTGAATTTTATCCTCTGCTTAGAGGTTTTCTCCCCCAACATAGGAAGGTAATCTTGAATAAGTGGTAGTCCACCCTAAGGATGACTTGCACATTTAATCAGCATGTTCTGAATTTCTTCATCCAGATCCTCAGTTAAAAATATTGAAAACTACAAGCTCCTGGACAAGCCCTTGGGGGCCCCTGTGGATGGTGTCCTAACCGGGTGTGTGCCCTTCAAGTCCACTTTTGACCCATTACATGCTTTTCTTATTGTCAAAATGTCTGATTGGGTAGAATTCAGGACTGCTAAAATAAGAGTAGGTTGTTTTTGAGTTTTTATTTTTTGATATTTGTTTTTAATATGTGTGTAATACATGTTTATTATAGAAAAAGATGAAAGTTACAGAGAACAGAAAAAAAACTGAACCCATGATCCTACTGTCCAGAAATAAGATCACTGTTAGATTCTGATGTATTTCTTCTTTCCATATAGGGATTGTGCTGCATATTTCATTGTGAATCCTGCCTTTAAATTTTTTAATACTAGATTAGAGCATTATAAAATCTTCGAGACATAATCTTTGCTTGACTGCATTATTACATCATTAATCCTCATTTATATGTAGTATAATTTACTTAACTATTGTCTGAAGGGGTGGACAGGCTTTTCCCAATTTTTTTCCTTTTAGTGATAAATTTTCAATTAATATTCTGTGTATATATGACTACCTCTTTTGCTTTGGTTTAGTTACTAAAAATAAGATTACTGGAACAAAGGGTATAAATAGCTTTTAATGTTCATTATACAAATCTAAACTGCTTTCCAGAAAAATGTTTATGTCTTCTATAAATTGTTCCTTTTTTGCCCATTTACTTATCAGAGGTGTTGTACTTTTATCTATTTATTTGAACTCTATATATGTATTAAAGATCCTAACACTTTGTTATATCTGCAGACATTGTTTCCCATTGTGATACTTTTTTTCAATTTCATCTTTGATTTTGTTTTTTGAATAATAACTTGTTACTTCAGTAAATAATTTTAGGCACAGAAAAGTTGCAGAGATAGTACAGAAACTCCCATACACCTTCCACTCAGTTTTCCCCCAGTGTTAACATCTTACATGGCCATGCATTCTGTACCCAAACTAAGAAATTAACACGAGCACTCTATTATTAACCGAACTCCAGTCTTTTATTCAAATTGCACCAGTTTTTTCACAAATGCTTGTTTCCTATTCCAGGATCCAATCCAGGGTACCACATTGCATTTAGCTCTTTGATTTTTTTGACAGAAGTATTTTAGTTTTATAGCTTTATGTATTGATGCTAAGTGATATAGCATATTATCTTTGCAACAATTGAAATTAAACTTTTAAACTAAGAACTTTTGTCTCTCCTCCTGAGTTTGAAATAAAGACAGTACTATTGTCTGTTTAGATATTATTAGTAAGTAACCCTTCAAAAGTATCTTGTTTCCATATGCACAACTTCTTCCAAAAAGGATATAAAGTAATGTTTTTGAAATTGAGTTAAACTAAAGAAGGAAAAATTAGGTAATTGTATTAATGAAGTTCAGACAAAATCCAAGCCCCAGAGTTCTGAATTATTCTGCCAAAAGTAACATCTGTTAGAATTGTTGAAATGCTTTAGTTCTGTTTTGATAGAATTCTTAGAAGCAGGCTTTAACAAACATAATCACTACATACATTTTTTCCAACTTTTAAAATGTCAGAGCTACAGAACACCCACGTACTTTGATTTAACAATTGTTAACCTTTTGCCATATTTGCTTTCCCAGAAATCTCCATATTTTAAATGTCATATCTGGCTAGGGAAAAACACAGACTACTTAAAACATTCACAGTGTCTAGATTAAGATAGAGTTACTGGAGAGATTTATTATTCTCCAGTTTGAGTTACCAGTTCAACTATTAATGAAATGGTGCATGTATAAAATAGAAAAGCTATGTCTCAAAAAAAAAGGTGTATCACTTTCTCCTCAAAATTGATCACAACTAGGAAATTCCCTGGCGGTCCAGTGATTAGGACTCTGTGCTTCCACTGCAGGGGGCACAGGTTCGATCCCTGGTTGGGGAAACTCAGATCCTGCAAGCTGCGAGGTACAGTCAAAAAAAAAAATTTTTTTTTTTTTTTGATCACAACTAAATGCAATACAGTATCTTAGATTAGATCCTGGAACAGAAAAAGAACATTAGTGGAACAATTGGTGAAAGCTCAGTAAAGTCTAGAGTTTAGTTAACTGTAAAGTACTAATGTTTATTTCTTTAACAAACATAGTGGGATACCAGCTAAAAGGTACATGGGAACTCTGTACCGTCTTTGCAACTTTTCTGTAAATCTAAAAGTACTTCAAAATAAGAAGCTTATTTTTTAAGAAAAAAAATGTATTGAGGAATTTCAAAGGTTAAAACTGTGCTCTCAAGTGACTTATGTCCTGATTACGCTGTAAATGCTGGTGTTTTATTCACAGTGAGATACACTGACAGGAAAATTTCAAATAAACTTCGGTATTAAGTATTTGCGCTGCTACCACTAGGTGGCAACAGATGCCACTGAACGCCCTTGCCTAACCTGCTGATCTGTTTTTCCTCCTCAAAAGGCTTTGTCACAACAAACAGACTAAGGTGTATCTCCCAGAACCGCCTTTTCCTCATGCAGAGGTAAGAAAATGGAATCACTGGGTCAGAGCAAGAACAAAATGTAGATAAATAGATATGGGTGGATATAGCAGGTCATTAGATTTTAAAAATCCGAAGGTAATTTGATATAGCCCTTTGTTTCCCTTGTAAGATGGCAGTGAAGTACCCTGACTCAAGATTCCTTACTTTCTCTTCTTATTAACACATTATATTACCAGTATGTTATTCAGTTAATAGCCTACCTCTGTTTCATTGACCGGGTGAAGAATTTTATTCTACTAACTTTTTTGCATAAATGATTTACTTATTGCCAAAGTCTTCTTTTTATTTGGTTATGTCTGTATAATTTTTTTTTTTTTTTTTTTTTTTTTTTTTGGTGGTACGTGGGCCTCTCACTGCTGTGGCCCCTCCCCTTGTGGAGCACAGGCTCCGGACGCGCAGGCTCAGCGGCCACGGCTCACGGGCCCAGCCGCTCCACGGCATGTGGGATCTTCCCGGACCAGGACACGAACCCGTGTCCCCTGCATCGGCAGGCGGATTCCCAACCACTGCGCCACCAGGGAAGCCCTGTATAAATTTTTAATGATGAAAATAAGAACATTTCAGTTTAGAAAACAGAAAAATTCCCCCTTCGTCACAGAACCAGTGAGTGATTTTATGTGGCTGTGCGTGCCCAATTTTGTTTCTACTGCTTTTTTTTTTTCACCCAGTGGTGGGTGTATCATGGACATTTATCTGTGTGCCTCACTGTTACAATTGCTACCTAATATTCCATAGCATATCATATGAACATACTGTAGTGTACTTAAGCATTCCCTTCCTATCGGACAATAGCATTACTCCCAGTTTTTTGTTATGTTTTTTAAAAAGGATGTGTAAATTGGTATAACCACTTAAGGAAACTGACAGTAAAGTTGAACCTAGGACTGTGACATCCTCTGTGCCTCAGCAGTTTCGTTCCCAAAGTGTACTGAACAGAAATGCAGGTGTGTCACCCAGAGATCTGCACAGAAATCTTCATAGCCCTCTTGGTAATAGTGCTGAAATATGTACCCAAATGTCCATCAACGGGTGAAGGAATCTTGTGTTACATTCACACCTTACATCAAAGAGGATGAAGGGACTCCGATTATATGCAACAGTGTAGATAAATTTCACAAACATAATGTTAGTGAATGAAGCCAGATATAAAAGAGTAGATACGGTGTGATTTTATTTATATAAAAGTTCAAACATACAGAAAACTCATCTGTGATATTAAAAGCCAGGAGAATGGGTATCCTGGAGGTCGCAGTGGGGGCAGGAAGGGGACAAAGGGGGATTTCTGAGGAGCTGGGAATGCTGTTTATTGATGTGCATATGGGAACGTGGAAGTTTTCAGTTTGTAAAAATTCCATCAAGTTAGGGATGTCTGTGCAGGTACTTATGCATAGGGATTTTGTTAACTTATTTGCTATGCAGTTAACTATTCGGCACAAGAAAATTGCAACAGTTGTCCTGCTGATTATTTTAAATCTGACTGCTGTTTTCCTACTCCAAAGGACAGGTCTTTCATGAACCAGAATGTCAAGTGGAAGGTTTTGAGGAGGTTATTTTCAGTCCTCATACTCTCTTAGAGCAGCCAAGATTTTTGCAAGCTCTGTCATTACTACAGTGAAATTCAGGCTAGGTATCTCGTGTCAGAAAATTAAGTGTAGCAAAACATACTTTATGGTGGGCTTTACCACTGTAAGGCTATTTGCCTCTTCCCTAATAACAATTAGCGTTTCTTCAGAACTTGTTCTCTAAGGGTGTTACCATGTTCTTACCCACAAGTATGTCATGGATGACCTTTGTCCCATTTACAGTTAAGAATGTGAAAAGACTATATAGCTTCATGATCAGGATTCCTGAAATGCACTTGTCAGTATTAGGGCGTGATGGAGTTGATAATCGGTATTATGTGACCAGTGCCCATGAGAAAGTACAGTTCTGCCCTTAGTACTGATAAAAAAAAAAAAATTGCTTTACAGAATTCCTACCCTACAGCTTCATTGCCTATACAGTTTGGACCTTAAATCAGCACAAAGGTAATTCTGGATGGTGAAAAAGGTAGTAAGTCCGCTGGAAAAGTAGATCTGATTGGCAAAAAAAAAATCTCAGTTTGCCTTAAAAAGTGACTTAATTTATGTGCAAAGACCTGCCGCTCTTCTTAGAATCCCATTCATCTCCTTGACGTTTATGGATCCAGTAGAACTAGCCCTTTGGTCAGCCATTCACCTGTTTAACTGGGGCAAGGAATGATTTTGGCCAGATGGGTTATACAAAGAATGTCAGTTTTATTTGTATATAACTTGGAAGGGAAGTGGGGATGCAGCGGTTGTTGCATCTGTCCTGTTCATATCCCATTCAGGCATGTGACTCCTAATTAAGGTCTCCAGGGCAGTCTTGCTAGTGAAAGCAGTCTCTCTGAGTTAAAGATTAAATCTTCGAGAGGAAGAGAGGCAGCTTCCATTTGTGGGCAGCCCCATTCTGGCCGCCTCCTCGCCTTTGGGGCGACTGCATTGGGTTGGAGTTGTCGGCTGGGCTCCCTTCTTAGGCGTCACGGGCGGCCACAGGATTGAGGTGGGTCACAGACCAGTCCTTTACCCGTCAGACAGCATCTCGGCACTACTGGTTGATGTTGAGGGTCTCTGAAGTACGGGTGCTTGCCGTCTTTTTGGTACTAGAGTGGGGCAGTGGGGGCAGGGCTGAGGCAGCAGGAAGAACTTCTGAGCGAAGCCACAAGATGCCGTCTGTGGTCGTAACTGTATATGGCGTCGCCTCGGGTCGGGCCTGGCGTTAGGAGAGTAGTTCCAGTGTTGTGCTAGAAAGAAGACCTTTTTGGTTCAAAACATTCATTTTTGAGACAGGTTGGAGACTGTGCACGGCCTGCTTCTTCCTATAGCTCTCTGTCGTGAGGACATCACATCTCCCGCGTTGCTGAAAGCCAGTTTGTCCTTGTGTTTATTAAGTCTCCCGCCCCTCACCACAGTAACTTAACACAGCTGTACCGTCTCGAGAGGCAGTCCTGTGCTGGTAAACAAGTTTTCTTGTGTGAAGTGTTTATTGTTGACAGAACTCGGTGGTGCACGGAGTTTGGGAAACTTGTACTTCAAACAGTAACTAATATTGGGGACTTCAGGGCCTGGAGCTTGGAGTGTCAGGAAGCTATAAAGGAAGGGTTAGACAGAATCAGGCCATAACAACCTGAAAAGAAGTTTCCATTAAATTTGGTAATTTTACCAGAAGGTCCCATCTTTTGAGAAAGTCACATTATAGGTAAAAAATTTGGACCTTTGGCTAATATTGATAGCATTATCTTGTATTTTTAACTTGTTCACTCTCCCATGCTGTGGTTCTTCCTTCCTGGGTAGGCTAACGTCTCTTCATGTGCTTTTGATAACGTATTCTAGCTCATTCAGACCAACAAGCTGAAGCACTACCCCAGCATCCATGGAGACTTCAGCAACGACTTCAGACAGCCGTGTGTGGTTTTCACTGGACACCCTTCCCTCCGATTTGGGGACGTGGTCCATTTCATGGAGCTCTGGGGAAAATCTAGTCTCAACACTGTCATATTCACAGGTAAATAAACCAACAAAACAAAACCCTGCCCTTCCCACTGTGACCATCCCTGCATACCTGGTAGGATGTACCTACCACGTGGAGACGCTGGGAAGCATCTGACAGTAAGGTATAAATATGATCCCTATTCTGTTGTAAATACCAAAGGATAAAGCAACTGGAAGGGAAAGGGTAAGAACAAAGCAAAATGTCCTGTTAGATCACTGTGTACTGGACAGAGCTTTCATATCTGTTTTTGTAGATTTTCCCTGAGACAGATTTCTGGTCTAGAACTACTTTTGATAGGATTTTGTAAGCTGTTCAAGAACTGCAGGAATTCTAATAATCAGTCTTGCTTTACCCTTTAGGACTTACTTACGGAGATGGATCTTTCTCCGTTGGTTATAGTTTACTCTGGCTTGCCATTTTTCTTGTGGAGACCAACCCCTCAGAATAAAACTAATCCTTAAATGAGGGCAAGTTAGGGGTTTTACTTAATCACTGTCTTATTTTATCAATTCATGGTCTTCAGACAGCATTGGGATTTGAAAATCTTAGGGCAATGAAGTAACAAAACCTTGATCTGAAATCTGGTCCGAGTGACTGTAACCTCAGCCGGGTTACTCACGGCTCTGAGCCTCACTTTCCTCTGCAAGATGGGGTTGTTGGTCACTCATCCTCAGGCAGCTCCGTGCATTTAGTGACATGTTGTAAGAACGCACGCCTTATAGCGCCTGGCACAGAAGCCTGTTGAGAAAGTACCAGTTGCCTTCTTAGAGTTCCCTAACTACCTTTAAGACGTAAGCCATGGAGGAGAGTCTAGTTCTGCCCAGAGCTTTGGGGTCAGGGACGCTTGGGCCCTTCCTGTGCTCAGCCTGTTGTGAGGACCAACCAGAGGCCACCAGGAACGCACCAGTAATGGAACAGAGTTGGGGTACTGACTCCTTGCAGTGAGGGGGTACCGCCATGGGGAGGCAGGAGGCATCGCCGGGCATGTTCAGAAGAACTTACGGGCCTTGGCTTAGGTGATGTTGGAGGTGGGTTCATTGTTCTGGCTTGGGTGCCATCAGGAAGCAGTAGTTCTCTGGTTGGGTATCTTAGTGATTCTTGTCTAGAAGGCGAGAAGAATGGAACCAGGAGAGGGCAGTGTTTGCTTGTTTGGTGGTTTGGACGGTGCTGTGGTCTTGTGTTCAGGCATGATTAGGGAGGGTCTTGTTTTTGTCTTGATCCATCATGGTCACTGCGTGGCCTTTTCTCATGTCAGCGTCATGTGAGGTGGTTTACGTCCAGTAGGCGGGTGCCACCGTGGCCTGGCCGTGAGTGCCAGGGGCGCTCAGAAGAGCAGCTGTCGGGCGCTGCTGTTCTCCCTCGCAGACCCCCTTTCAGCCACAGGCAGAGGAAGTCAGGCCCTGAGACGTTGATTCACGCTACCCAGAGCCTCACCATTGCCAAGTTCTGCTAAGCAGGAAGTCATCCAGGGATTGCTGTCTGTAGTGGGACTGAGGGGGTCTCTCCTGTCAGAGATGTTGGCTCTGATGTGACTGACAGTGGGTACAGTATTACAGAGACACAGAAGAGGCGTTGCTATACTGCAAACGTCCCTCCAGCCAGCTAAGAAGAAAGCAAGGGCTACGTGATTGTCCGTGGCATTCATTACCAGACATTCATCTGGGTAAGGAGTATACATTTAAACTGGTGTGTTGCACTTCCAGAGCACAAGTTGTGTCGTTGACAATGTCTGCGAGGCTTTGGGCCACCTTATCTGTTTGTATTATGACTGTGGGAGCTGTAGCTCACACAGTATCCATACAGAGAGAGGTGCTTATCCCCCAGGCAGCCATGCTGGCCTCATTTGGGTGGTTTCTGGGTTCTTCTTGGGTAGACGGGATCTACTGCAGGGGAGGTCATTTAAAAAATCTGGAAGTCCTATGAGTTGCCCTGAGGTCACCGGGTCAGTTCCTGGGAGTGGTGTGTGGAAAGCTGGGGCCGTAGGAAGTGGCATCCTCGCAGGGCACAGACTGTGTCAGGAACCTGCGTGTTGTTTTTCACACCAGGAGTGAGCCAGTGCTTTTGGCCCGAGGTGGGCAGCTTCCTCCAGCACAGCACACAGTCCCCGCCAGGCCGGCCGTGGTGAGCGGCTCTGCAGAGGACAAACCAGCCAGAGTGGCAAGGACGGTTCCCAGGCGCTGCACTGGCTCTGCTGATGGGGCATCGCAGCCTCAGCACAAGCATTTTGTTGACATGGGGTCAGGATCCTTCTTTTTTTTCTTCTGGGTACATCCTGTCAAGTAGGAGGCATGTGGTCTGTCTCCTACCTGGCGGTGATCTTTGAGCGCTCTGTTTGAGTGGCCTGTGCTGGATTTCTCCACTGTGAAGTCACTGCTCTGTGTCAATCAGTATCTTGTGGGGGACACTTCAAGCCTGTGTACTTATCCTGGTCTT
Source organism: Kogia breviceps (assembly GCF_026419965.1). Classification (NCBI taxonomy): domain Eukaryota; kingdom Metazoa; phylum Chordata; class Mammalia; order Artiodactyla; family Physeteridae; genus Kogia; species Kogia breviceps. Next base: position 108,934,520 of record NC_081317.1, on the reverse strand, counting down.
TCCCAGATGTTTATCTAATTTTTTTTAGCATCTATTGATGATTCTGGTCCAAATAAATTATTACTGTGATGGTTGCCAAAGGTGAATTTTTTTTTCAATTTCATCGCTTCTTTTACATTTATTAGTTGGCATTTTGTTGTAAAGAAGAGCTTTCCTTTCTCCCCATGTACTTATTTACCCCCTCATTTGTCTCACCTCTCTCTCTATCTGTGTTGAAAACCTGGAGCTCACGTGCATCCCTCCAACCCCACGTCCGCCCTGCGGCGTTCAGCCCAGCCCCCCGCTCTCAATCACTCCTCTCTCCCGTGATGGGGGGTCTGGCTCCCGTGACTTTCAGCGCCTTTCCTTGTCATGCTGCCCGTCTGCTGGGCCTCGACAATGCCAGCTGCTTCCTCACCGGGCCGTTCCTCTGTTGCCTGCAATTTAAATTTTCTTTCTTGTGCTCCCCTTAGAACCCGACTTCTCCTACCTGGAAGCACTGGCTCCCTACCAGCCCTTGGCCATGAAATGCATATACTGCCCCATTGACACGAGACTGAACTTCATCCAAGTGTCAAAGCTGCTCAAAGAAGTGCAGGTAATGGGGAAACTGTGCTGGCAGCTCCTGCGGTCCTGGCATCTCTGTGCAGATTGTGTCTGCGGTGTGAGGGCCAGGATGGCCAGCTGCACTGCTTGTCTTCCTCACCCGTCCTCGGTCTGCAGAGTGCTCAGCCCGGTACCCCCCAGACTCCAAACCACTGGGCTTTACACCCTGAAAGAAGTTTCTCCTCTAAAGAAATCAAAAGTGGGAGGAAAAGAAAGTGTAAACAGTGTCTTATTTTTGATGAGGACCATTTGTGTCCAGTTAAAAGCAAATTGCCCCCTCCCACCACCAAAAAAAAATCATTCTAGAAACATACTCGTCATACTGAAAGACAGCTGAACTGAAACATACGGGGCCCTTGTTGCACATGTGGGTTAGTACCGCAGTGTTATGCTTTTGTTAGTGGATTGTTTTGGTTTGGTGGTTGTCCCTTTTTTGTTTGTTTGTTTCATTTTGCATTTTCTGCCTTAGAGAAAGGGAAGGAGTAGTTGGGGTAGAGCATAGGCGAAAGGAACACTGTTGGCCCAGAAGGAGAACGGGGAGGAAAAACTCACCACCCTGGGTCACTTATCACTTGGGTGGCCCATGTTTCGGGGTTGGAGGGGTGGTGGCAGTTGGTGAGGAAGACAGCTCGGAACAGGCCAGAGGAAGGGTTCTGATGTCCCATCACCTCGGTGTGCCCGGGACCTTACGTGAGCGCGGGGGTGCCCTGGACCCTAGTCGCTGAGCGAGGTGTGGTTGGCTCCCTACGTTTCTCAGCCTGAGCTGGGAGATCACTTTCCTCCTCTTCACAGAACCCCCGACCTCAGGAGGAGAGGCGCTAACAGGAAACTCTAAGGAAGGGTAGCAGGAAACAGAGAAAGCTGGAGGCCTCCGGAGCGCAGGGTAACAGCTGACGGTGACCCTGAGCTTGCTGGGCCTTTCTCTAGACATGGTTGGAGCAGTTAAGCCACTTCCAATTTCCGTGAGCGATTTGATACACCACTGTGTGCCTGTCAACTTGCTGGAAGAAACAGTTAAGAGCCTGTTGTTTTCACTCCTGAGTAATGTCACCCTCTGTCCCTGAACCACGGCAGACTCCCCAGCCCCTCGGTGGTGTGTGAATAAGGGAAGCAGGAGGCCGCCTGGTCTCCATTGCAGGGGAGGAGAACCTGGGGAGAGTCCTCAGGCAGTGACTGTGGAGTCGACTGGGTTTGCGACAGTTATAAGATGCTAACCAGGCAGGAAGGAGGGCGGAAGGCAGTCTGAAGAGGAGGAGAGGTGTCAGTCCTAAAGGACAAGTGCGGTTTGAAACTCAATCCGTCAGGTCCGTTGGAAGCCTTGTTCTTCCGGGAACTTGAGGCTCGGTCCAGACTCCTCAGTAAAGGCAGTGACAATGCCCTGACTCTCTGGGTGCCACGTTCGGTTGGCATTTGGGTGCTATTTGGCCAAAGTAAACATTGGCTTACTAATTGGTTTTCTCTCAAGATAATAAAAAGAGACATTTGTTAAAAAAAAAAAAAAAAATTCTATCTGATTCAGTGTGTCGTGCACAACTGAGGATAAGGCCTGACCATTGCCCACTGCCTAGTACCAGTAGACCTGCAGATCCTGACCAGAAATCCAAACTAGCACAAAAAGTCACAGTTCTTGCTAATCAGCCAGTAGCAGTACCAAGTCGATGATGGTAAGTGACGAGGACACTGCCCTCAAGGGACTCGGCGGCCATTTGAGGGTAGACCCATGGAGGTCACCATCAAAGTGACTTAAATATGATGGAAAAATAAATGCAAACCAAGGCAGTAAATCCCTTGCTCGTCGACATGGCCGGCAGATCAGGGCTTTTCCCTGAAACTTTTGTTCTTCTTTCCCCCTGCTTCGCTCACTGGTTACTTGGGTTTGACAGGATGAGAATCCGAGACGGCCAAGTGGTGAGCCTGAGCACCGCAAAGGGAGGGTTGGCTCAGCGCGCGGCCTCTCCTGCCTCACGGCCGCCTCTTGTTTCCTCCTCCTTCTCCCCCCACGCTGCCCCTGTCCCGCTGGTTCCTCAGCCCCTCCACGTGGTCTGTCCTGAGCAGTACACCCAGCCGCCGCCGGCGCAGTCCCACCGGATGGACCTGATGATCGACTGCCAGCCACCCGCCATGTCCTATCGGCGCGCCGAGGTCCTCGCCCTGCCCTTCAAGCGTCGGTATGAGAAGATAGAAATCATGCCGGAGGTGAGCTCTGCAGCTTCCCAGGGTCACGCCCGGGTTTTCCACTTGAGTCTGTGGAAGACCGTCCCAGCCGTGGCTCTCTTTGGGGTTTGTATCACACGTGGATGAACCAAAGCACATCAACCCTTAAGCAAGTAACTGGGAAGAGAGGTGGGATTTTCAGAACCTCCTCATTTTTCCAGTAATGAAGGAACAGCTGTCAACATCAGGCCTGCTGGAGCACCGCTTATGTTAAAGCTTAATGTGTGTGGGAGGCCAGGGCACAGGCCATAGCGTGGAGAACAGGTGAGCCAGTGTCAGCTCTGTCCCTCACCGCCTGAGGATGTGGGTTTCCTCGTCCCTCCTGGACCCCATTTATGAGTGAGGGCCAAGTTTCACCGAGTTCAGAGATAGATGGAGGAGATGAGAGTAACCAAAAAGTAAGTTATGTAAACTTTGATTACTATTTGCATGCATTTTAGTATAACTTAAAGATTTTATTCTACTGAAGTCTACATATTTTTTAGTTCTATGATACCTGAGCTTGTTTTAATAGGGAGAAAAGGTAAAAAGCATGTCATGCATGTGGGACAGCTGAGGCGGGTTGCGCCTGAGTGACAGGTGTGGGGAGGGGGAAGCGTGTGGCCCAGCGGCCGCAGTGACGGTGTGCCGAGCTCTGAGGACACTGCTTTTGGCTTCCTGTTGCCTCTGGAGATGCTTGAACATGTTTTTAGCAAACAGGAAAAACAAGTAGGAAAACTTAAAAGCAGTGTCCCCCAATTCTCTCTGGAGCTCAGAAGAGTAGCCAGATCTTGGACTTTGAAGGCTAAGCCCCTGAATGTTGCCCATTTCCAAGACCCTAACAAAGGCTGGTGGTGGAACAAGGCCAGGTGCCATCAGTGGGGACCCAGTGTCCACTACATTCAGTCCTTTGCACAGTTAACCTGAGTTGTTCTTTTTTAAATTAAGAGCAATAGACAGGGGCTTCCCTGGTGGCACATTGGTTAAGAATCCACCTGCCAATGCAGGGAACATGGGTTCGAGCCCTGGTCCAGGAAGATCCCACATGCCGCAGAGCGGCTAAGCCCATGGGCCACAGCTACTGAGCCTGCGTGCCACAACTACTGAAGCCCACATGCCTAGAGCCCATGCTCTACAACAAGAGAAGCCATCACAATGAGAAGCCCACACACCGCAACAAAGAGTAGCCCCCGCTCGCCGCAACTAGAGAAAACCCACGCGCAGCAATGAAGACCCAGTGCAGCCAAAAATAAATAAATAATTTTTTTTAAAAGAGCAATAGACAAAGGAGATCCAAACAAATTTCCGTAACTAATTTAGATAAAATTGATTCAGCAAGATAAAACTAGCAAGACTTGTTTGCTAGATAAAACTAGCAAGTGGTCGTGTTTTTCACTAAGACACATAGAAGTAGATGGTCGTTCACATTTCACATCCATTTTCATTTCACTCTTGGTTCCTGGGGAGGGAGCCGTCACAGCACGTGTCCCCTCAGCAAACAGCATGTGGCCGGATCGAGGGGGCAGAAGAGCTGCCTGTAAGCCCAGGCTGGAGAGATGAAGTGGGGAAAGTTATAAAGGTGATTTTTTTTTTTTAAGGGGCAGTTTATCGCTTATTGGTAAGCAACAAACCGGTGGAGAAATAATGTATGGTTCCTCAGGTTGACTGCTTTGAGTGTCATTGGGATGTTTGTGGCCTGCTAGTTCTTTAAAAGGAAAATAGCCATTTTTCGTTGGAGCTTGTGAGAGCAGCAGCTCACACCCTGGTATCTCGGCTCAGCAGCTGATTTGCATTTCTCTCTGATAACAGCTCCTTCACAAGAGAGGTGGCCAGGGCTACCCGTGCCAGTAGTTTCCTCGGGACCTTAGTACACCTGACAGTGAGCACGGAGCTGGCCTCTCCTCTGCTCTTCCCTTTGAGGCCACATCCTACCGAGACCCAAGAGAATGAAGAAAGTTCTTTCAGCTCTGAATTCCAGGTTATCCTTTCTCCATATTTCATTGGCCCAGCCCTTTGGCTCCCCCATTTAATTGTAATGCAAATAATGTTTATTGAGCTGTCACTATGGGCCAGGATCTGTTCTCAGCACTTTCCATGGACCGTCTCACCCATCTTATGAGATAGGTACACTTACTCAATTAGACCTGATCTTTTCCATCCCTGAGGAAACCTAGGTGATCACCAGTATGTGCCCTTTGTGTCCCAACGGTCATTCCTAACATATGTCACAGATTTTGCCCTGTAAGTGAGAGTAGAGCCCCCAGTTGATCTGTGCTGCTGTGGCGATGGGGCACCCAGCCCATGGCCTTCCTGTGGGGATCGCAGTGCGGGGCTCCGTGTAATCCGTCACCAGCCGCAGCCCTGGGGACTCGTTAGAAGTGCAGGTTCTCCAGCCCCACCTCAGACCTGCTGAATCGACCCTCCAGGGTGAGGTCCAGCAGTCTGGGTTTCAGCCAGCCCTCCCCGTGAGCCGATGCTTGCTAAAATTTGAGGACCGCTGGTGTAAGAGACCTATTTCATATGTGCCAGTTTTCAATACAAAAGGCAAAAAGAAGGGAGAATGTTGAGTTTTTAAAGACAAAAACAAAATTACTAGCCCTCTACAAAGAAACAGTCTTACTAATAAGCTTCTGGCATTTCCCATGCCCAAGTTCATCCTCACTGTGATTGAACAGTCCACGTTAAGCTTGTCTGTTCCCATTTTAAATTACCAAAATAAAAGATAAATCTACCTCTTTTATGCCTTCTGACACTGAGCCAGAGAAGGAAGGGATTGGCTTTGGGGAGTGCACAGCATGCAATTCTGTCTTTCGTGAAGCTCCTCCCTCAAGTCCAGTGGGAGTAGACCGGCAGCCTTGACCCTGAGACCTGCCCCACGCCCACCTGTGTGTCACTGCCGGTCTCTGGGGGACCACCTCCGTCTTCCTGCAGGTCGGCCAGAGCTCTTTTTGACCAGCTGTCCTCCTGAAGCCTCCTGCTAGAACGTTGAAATAATTGCTCTTTGCTTTAGACGTGCAGTTGCCTAACCCATCAGGTTAATATGGCCTGTGTTAGAATTTTTTGTTTCGTTTTAGTAGTTTTGCGTTGATGATGGATTGTTTTTTCTCTCTTTTTTTTTTTTTTTTTTTTTTTGGTTGGGAGGGAGAGATGAAAGCAAGTTCCCCTCCAAAAAGGGGCCAAGTTTTTTGTTTTGTGGTTTGTAGCAAAGAAGTGGCACTGACCATCCCCACTTCTAGTTATTTTGGTTGTTTAATGTGTTTTTATGATTGTGCTTTTCATTTTCTCTGCATTTTGCTCATCTCAAAGTGAAAGGCCCTGACCCAGTGTCTTTGCGTTATTTTTGTCTGGTATTTACCTTCTGGCCACGGTCTTACTTACAGTGGCTGGGCTTGAAGGCTTAGGGTTAGATTCCAGTACTCTAAGCCAGCAGTCCTCAAACTTTCTGGTCTCAAGACTTCTTAAAAATTAGAACCCCAGGGCTTCCCTGGTGGCACAGTGGTTGAGAGTCCACCTGCCGATGCAGGGGACACGGGTTCGTGCCCCGGTCGGGGAAGATCCCACATGCCGCAGGGCTGCTAGGCCCGTGAGCCATGGCCACTGAGCCTGTGCGTCTGGAGCTGGAGCCTGTGCTCCGCAACGGGAGAGGCCACAACAGTGAGAGGCCCTTGTACTGCAAAAAAAAAAAAAAAAAAAAAAAAATTAGAACCCCAGAAAGCTTTTGTGTATGTGGGTTATATCTTGATATTTGCTATAATAGAAATTAAAACTAAGACATTTTAAAAATATTTAGTTCTTAAATGAATAATTAATGAATTATTAAATAACAATATAAACCCATTAGACGTTAACATAACTAAAAGATTTTTTTTTAATTTTCATTTATTTTTGGCTGCGTTGGGTCTTCATTGCTGCACACAGGCTTTCTCTATAGTGGCGGAGACTGGGGGGTACTCTTCGTTGCGGTGCACGGGCTTCTCATTGAGTTGGCTTCTCTTTGTTGTGAAGCACGGGCTCTGGATGCGTGGGCTTCAGTAGTTGTGGCTCGCAGGCTTAGTTGCTCTACGTCATGTGGGATCTTCCCAGATCAGGGACCAAACCCATGTCCCCTGCATTGGCAGGCTGATTCTTAACTACTGAGCTGCCAAGGAAGTCCCTAAAAGGTCTTTTTTGGAAAATGTTTCCAGAAAAAAAAGATAGAAGAAGGGCATTGTTTTACGTTTGCAAATCTCTTTAATGTCTGCCTGTTGAAGATGGCTGGATTCTCCTGTCCCCTTTTGCTTTCAGTCTGTTGTGATATACATGTCATGTAGCCTCTAGAAAATTCTAGTGAACCCTTGTGAGAGAATGAGAGTGAAAAGGCAAAACCTCTTATTATTAATGACAATCATATTGACCTCGATGCTGCAAAAGAGCCTCAGGAGCCGCAGGGGTCTCTGCCACCACCTGAGAAGCAGTGCTCTGGATGGTCTTCTTTTGTTTTTAAGGCCCCTCAGGCTTCTTAAGCTTTTATGTTTATGACTCTGTCGTAATTTTTCAATAAAAATAAGCTTGTTCACTCTAGAAAACTTGGAAAATAAGGGGGATAAAAAGGATAAAGACAAAAAAAAATCAGTCCTAATCCCAATACCAGACGTAATTACTGTCCAATTTTTTTGTATTTGCTTTGTGTGTTCACTCTGTGTGTGTCTGTGTGTTTGACTCATACCTCATATAGTATCTTTGTAAAGTAACAGTATATTGTCATTAAAGATATTTCAAAAGCATCTTAGGTATATAATGATCTATCATAAATGCATCGTAATTTAACTGTTCCTTTACTGGTGGACATTTATTATTTCTGCTTTTTCAAACTATAAATAATACTTTCAGAAACATTCTTTTACATAAATCTTTGTATGTGGAATGTAGATATAGAACTAAAAGTATAATTTGGTTTTGCCTGGGAAATGCATGTGGGACATGAAGGGGTTAAAATCTGCTGCTGTTCTTTAGGTTTTGCTACTACTAATGGATGCTTGTTTCTCCCCCAGAGGAACGTGTGTCCTCTGCAGCTTCCTTGTAAATCCTCCCTCTTTGTCCCTGTAGGTGCAAAGTGGGAGAGCTGACGTCAGTCCTGATGGGCGTGCGCTAATAGAAAAATTCTATTTCTGGGGTGGCAGGTGGATGCATCCCCCTTCCCAGAGGTGTCTGGCTGAGTCGTCTTGTGGGCTCTAGGTAGACTTCCCTTGTGGCAGAGCTGCCACTTCAGAGAGTCTTCTTGGAGATAGAATTTATTCCTGGGGCTGCCCAGGGAGAGTCTCTCACCTGCTTGGTTCCCACAGTGCTATCTGCAAACCTCCCAAGCCAATTCTTTGGCTTTAAAGTTCTGCCAGACGACCTGACCTTTGATCCCTTGATGGGAACAATACAGTGTAGGGAGGAAAAGAATACTTATGGATGGGCATTGTCAGGAGCTCAGAGCACACACGCGTCTCAGTGGGAACATTTCACACTGGTTTCATACGTTTTCTCTTTTTATCCCTTTCTTTTTTTAAAAAAAATTGAAGTATAATTGACCTACTGCTGTGTTAGTTCCTGGTGCACAACATAGTGATTTAATATTTCTATACGTTACAAAATGATCACCACACTAAGTCTAGTTACCATCTGTTACCATATGAATTTATTATAATATTCCTGACTATATTTCCTGTAATGTACATTTCATCCCTGTGAATCAATCTCTCTTACCTATTTCACTCATCCCCTCACACACACACGTACATATACACACCACATCTTCTTTATCCATTCATCTGTCAGTGGACACTTAGGTTGCTTCCATATCTTGGCTATTGTAAATACTGCTACAGTGAACATAGGGGTGCATGTATCTTTTCAAATTAGTGTTTTGTTTTCTTTGGGTAAATACCCAGAAGTGGAATTGCTGGATCATATGGTAGTTCTATTTTTAATTTTTCGAGGAACCTCCACACTGTTTTCCATAGCAGCTACACTAATTTACAATCCCACCAATAGTGCACAAGTGTTCCCTTTTCTCTACATGCTTGCCAACACTGGTTAATTGTTGTGTTTTTGATAGTAGCTGTTCTGACAGGTATGAGGTGATACCTCATTATGGTTTCAATTTCCACTTGCCTGATGATTAGTGATGTTGAGCATCTTTTCATGTGTCTGTTGGCTATCTGTATGTCTTCTTTGGGAAAATGCCTATTCAGGTCTTCTGCCAATTTTTCAGTCAGGTTGTTTGGGGTTTTTTAATGTTGAATTATATGAGTTCTTTGTATATTTGGGGTATTAACCCTATCTGATATATTGTTTACAAATATCTTCTCCCATTCAGTAGGCAGCCTTTTTGTATTGTTGATAATATCCTTCACTGTGCAAAAGCTTTTTGTTTGATGTTGTTACATTTGTTTATTTTTGCTTTTGAATCCTTTGTCTGAGGAGACAGTCCAAAAAATTGATAAAAGACTGCCATCAAAGAGCATATTGCCTATGTTTTCTTCTAGGAGTTTTGTGGTTTAAGGTCTTAGATTTAAGTCTTTAATCTATTTTGAGTTTATTTTTTATATGGTATGAGACATGAGACTTTTGCATGTGGTTGTTCAGTTTTCCCAATAACATTTATTGAAGAGGCTGTCTTTTCCCCATTGTATATTCTTGCCTCCTTTATCATAGATTAAATGACCATATAAGCATGTGTTTATTTCTGGGCTCTCTATTTTGTTCCATTAACCTATATGTCTGTTTTTGTGCCAGTGCCATTTTGTTTTAATTACTGTAGCTTTGTAGTATAGTTGAAACTCAGGAAGTGTGATACCTTGGGCTTTGTTCTTCTTTCTCAAGATTCTTTTGGCTATTTGGTGTTTTTTGTGTTTCCATATAAATTTTAGAATTATTTGTTCTAGTTCTGTAAAAAATGCCATTGGTATTTTTATAGAGTTTGCATTGAATCTATAGATTGCCTTGGGCAGTATGGTTATTTTAACAATATTCTTCCAATCCATGAGCACAGTATATCTTTCCATTTGTTTCTGTTGTCATCAGTTTCTTTCATCAGTGTCTTAGAATTTTCCAAGTATAGGTCTTTTACCTCCTTGGTTAGATTTATTCCATGGTGTTTTATTCTTTTTGATGCAGTTGTAAATGAGATTGTTTTCCTAATTCCTCTTTCAGATAGTTTGTTGATAGTGTATGGAAATGCAGCAGATTTCTGTATAGTGATTTTGTATCCTGCAACGTTACTGAATTCATTTATTAGTTCTAATAGTTTGGTTGTGTCTTTAAGATTTTCTATATATAGTATCATGTCATCTGCCAACGGTGACAGTTTTACTTCTTCCTTTCCAATTTGGATTCCTTTTATTTTTTTTTTCTTTTCTGATTGCTGTGGCTAGGACTTCCAGTAATATGTTGAATAACAGTGTCAAGAGTGGGCATCCTTGTATTGTTCCTTATCCTAGAGGAAATGCTTTCAGCTTTTCACCACTGAGTATGATGTTAGCTGTGTGCTTGTCATATATGGCACATATATGTGCCCTATATTTAGTATGTTCCCTCTACACCCACTTTCTTAAGAGTTTTTATCATGATTGGATGTTGAATTTGGTCAGAAGCTTTTTCTGAGTCTGTTAAGATGATCATGTGATTTTTATTCTTCTGCTTGTTAATGTGGTGTATCATGTTGACTGTTTCGTGAATATTTAACCATTCTTGCATCCCTGGGCTAAATCCCACTTGATCGTGGTATATGATCCTTTTAATGTATTGTTGAATTTGGTTTGCTAATATTTTGTTGAGACTTTTTTCATCTATGATCATCAGTGATATTGGCCTGAGATTTTCTTTTTTGTGTGCTGTCTTTGTCTGGTTTGGGTATCAGGGTGATGCTGGCCTTGTAGAATGAGTTTGGAGGCATTCCTTCCTCTTCAGTTTTTTGGAATGGTTTGAGAAGAATAAGTGTTAACTCTGATTTAAATTTTTGGTAGAAGTCACCAGCGAAGCCAGCTGGTTCTGGACTTTTGTTTGTTATTACTGATTCAGTTTCATTACTGGTAATCGGTCTGTTCATATTTTCTATTTCTTCCTGATTTAGTGTTAGGAGATTGTACATTTCTAGCAGTTTATCCATTTTATTGGCCTGTAATTGTTCATAGTAATCTCTTATGATCCTTTGTGTTTCTGTCGTGTCAGTTTTAACTTCCCCTCTTTCATTTCTGGTTTTATTTGTTTGGTCCCTCTCTCTCTTTTCTTGATGATTCTGACAAAAGGTATATCAATTTTGCTTTTCTTTTCAAAGAAGGAGCTCTTAGTTTCATTGCTTTAGAATTTCTTCTGCTAACTTTGGGTTTTGTTTTTTCTTTTTCTAGTTCCTGTAGGGATAAGATTAGCTTGTTTGAGATTTTTCTTGTTTCCTGAGGTAGGCTTGTTTCACTGTAATAAGCTTCCCTCTTAGAACTGCCTTTGCTGCTTCCCATAGATTTTGAATCGTGTTTACATTTTTTTTTTTGTCTCCAGGTATTTTTGAAATTCTTTGGTTTCTTCATTGACGCACTGGTTGTTGAGGAGCATATTGCTTAGCCTCCCTGTGTTTTGTGTTTTTTGAAGTTTTTTTCATATAGTTGATTTCTAGTTTCATAGTGTGGTTGGAAAAGATGCTTGGTATGATTTCAGTCTTCTTAAATCTACTGAGACTTGTTTAGTGGCCTAGCATGTGATCTATCATGGAGAATGTTCCATGTGCACTTGAAAAGAATGTATGTTCTGCTGCTTTTGGCTGGAATGTTTTATTTATATATATATCATTTGGTCTAATGTATTATTGATTTTATGTCAACATGATCTGTTCAATGATGTGAGTGGGGTGTTAAAAGTCTCTTAATATTATTGTATTGCTTTTGGTTTCTCCCTTTAAGTCCATTAATGTTTGCTTTATAGATCTTGGTGGTTCTGTGTTAGGTGCATATACATTTATGTTACATCTTCTTGCTGGACTGACCTGTTTATCGTTATGTAATGCCCTTCTTTTATTACAGTCTTTGTTTTAAAGTCTATTTTGTCTGAGTATAGTTTTTCTTTTCATAGAATATCTCTTTCCATCCCTTCACCTTCAGTCTGTGTCTGTCCTTATTTCTGAAATGAGTCTCTTGTAGGCCATATGTAGATGGGCGTTATTTTTTTAATCCATTCAGTACTCTTAGTCTTTTGAGTGGCAAATTCAGCCCATTTACATTTAAAATCATTATTTTATAGGTATGTACTTACTGCCATTTTCTTAATTATTTTCTGGTTGCTTTTGTAGTACTTTTGGAAAAGTTAGCTAATAGTCTTATGGGAGTTCCTTTGTATGTAACTAGTTGCTTTTCCCTTGCTGCTTGTAAGATTCTTCATCTTTAATTTTTGCCATTTCAATTACAGTATGTCTTGGTGTGGACCTCTTTGGGTTCATCTTATTTGGGACTCTCTGGGCCTGCATGTCTGTTTCATTTCCCAGGTTAAGGAAGTTTTCAGTTATTATCTCTTCAAACAGTTCTCTGCCCCTTTCTCTATTCTCCTTTTAAGTTCCCTATTACGTAAATGTTAGTGCACTTGGTATTGTCCCAGAAGTCTCTTAAACGGTTTTCTTTTTTCTGTTTAGCTTGGGTGATTTCTACTACTCTGTCTTCTAGTGTGCTGATCTGTTCCTTTGTGTCAACTAATCTACTCTTGATTCCTTCCAGTGTATTTTGTTTCAGTTACTGTGTTCTTCAGCTCTGGTTCTTTATATTTTCTAATGCTTTGTTAAAAACTTCTAACGCCTCACTGTGTTCATCCATTCTTCTCCCAAGTTCATTGAGCATCTTTATGATCATTACCTTGAACTTAGCAGGTCCACTGCCTGTCTCCCCTTTGCTCAGTTCTTCTGGGGTTTTATCTTATTCCTTTGTTTGTAACATATTCCTCAGTCTCCTCATTTTGCCTAATTCTGTTTTTCTTTCTGTGTGTTAGGTAGGTTGGTTGCATTTCCCAATCTTGGAGAACTGGACTTTTGTAGGAGACGTCCTATGGGGCCCAGCAGCACACACCCCTCTGGTCGCCAGATATATGCTCTAGGGTCACCCCCTTTGAGGGCTACTTGGGCCCTTCCACTGTGGTAGAGCTGACTACCACAGGAACACTGGTAGGTGGGGCTGCCAGGTCACCTACCCAAGTGTGTGGGTCTTGACTCTACCGTGTCTCTGCCCCACTCCTTCTCATTGTGACTCCTTCATATCTTTAGTTGTGGAAGATTATTTTCTGCTAGTCTTCTGATCATTCTCATCTATGGTTGCTATATCTACAGTTGTAATTGTGGAGTGCCCATGGAGGAGGTGAGCTCAGGGTCTGTCTTCCTACTCTGCCATCTTGGCCACCCCCCAACCCCCCGTTTTTTGGTTCATGAAATAGTCCTCACATCCGTTTGCCAGTCATTTCAAATATCCTCACCTGCTTCCTCTGCCCATTTGATACTGATCTTCATGTTTACATAAATGGCATCTTGCATATTTGGTTTTTTTTATAAAGGAGGCTTGGATAGGTTGAGGTCTGCATGCATTTAAGAACAGTAGTCAACTAAACTTGAGTGTTAGGGCCTCTCATAAGATCACACGTCACTGCTGGTGGCTGGGTCAGGGGACTCTGAAGTTGCAGAAGAGAACGGGGTACACATCAGACTCTGGTGTTAGAGAAAGAGATGGCCCACAGGTAAAAGCTGTGTACTTCACCTTTGGGATAAGTCAGATTCCCAGGAATTAGACAGCTCACTCAGTCCAAATGCTGCTGTCCCTACCCTTCCTGCCTGTCACTAGTCCCCTGGAGAGGTGACGAGGATGAGGCAGAGGCTGGCATGGGAAGTCGGCACTCGGTGTATGTTTTGAGTAAGGAGAAACCGTGTGTGTGTGTGTGTGTGTGTGTGTGTGTGTGTGTGTACACAAGAGTGTTAGGAGACCTGCAAGCTGGATAGAGGTTGTGCCAGGTCACACAGTGAGCTCTTGGCGGGGTGTTGGCATTTCATGGTGTGGCAGCTGACTGATGAAAGGGGCAGCAGAGGGGGCAGCACCCAGGTCCCAGCATGTGGTGGCACACGCCTGTGCTGGGTGACTCTGGAGTCAGCGCAAAAGACATTGTACCTCAGAGCACTGGGTCGGCTAGTTCTCTTCCTCTTCTCAGCCCGTTTACCCGCTGCCACCACCCCCTTTTCCTCTGTCTGCTCTTCTCCCACCTCCTTTCTTCATCACAGTTGATCATACGTGTGTGTGTGAGATGTATTTTTGATTATAAGTTTTTTACTTCTTAAGGTTATTTGGTCATTTTAGACTGCAGTGATGTAAATAAAAAGAAAACGAATAATGGGGTTTACTAAAGGCTGTTTTGACATTTGACGTCTGGTACCATTCCACCAGACTGGCAGGGGCACATGGTGCTGCGGGCCTGCTGGCCAGGGTGACCCTGACCCCGGGCATCACCATCCAATCCTGAGCCATGCGGGGGGGGGGGGGGGCACTGCCACCCAGCGTGGCCTTTTAGCCCCTGCCTCTGCACAGCACGGTGGCAGCACCCGCGTCCCCCCAGTTTACAGGGAGCCTGACTGAAACCCCTGTTTGCTCCCAGCTCGCGGACTCGCTGGTACCCATGGAGATCAAGCCTGGCGTTTCCTTGGCAACCGTCTCGGCCGTGCTGCACACTAAAGATAACAAGCACGTTCTCCAGGTATTGCCGGGGGTGGGGCGAGGGCCCTGAAATACAGCGGACCTGCGGGAAGAACCCCGTGCAGGTGGGGGCCCTCCCCCCGGCGCCTCGCTCCTCACTCCATGGCACGTGTGCGCCTTGGGGGCGGCTGTTTGGGCCCTTGTCTTCACCGCCCTGAGAAAATCCCCCTTCGGGGTTGGACTGTGTCACTCTTGTTCCTCTGTATCGCGTGCCCATAGCGGCCACTTGAAGTGCGCTGGACCCCGGGCCAGGGCCGTACCGGCCGTCGTCTTATTTAATCCTCACAAAGTTCCCTTTACTATCAGTCACTGTCTTAGAAGCAGTCTCTCTGCCCTTCGTTTTCGTGACGGAAGGACTGTAGCCAGTCAGTCTCACCCCACAGCCAGTGTTCTCAGGGCTGCTGCCCCTTCATAACCGACACGGGCTATGAAGACCTTATGCAGACAGCACTGAATTCAGTCCACTGAAAATTAAGAATAGATTTTGATAAAAGGAAGAGATCTTTGCCGAATAAGGTGTTGATTCTCTGTGGATAGTTGGCTTTAGCTTGTGTGCATTATGGGGAAATCCAGCTGGAGCCCCAGCTAACGGTGACCCTGAACGCAGGCCCAGGGCCCTTCCAGGAAGCGGGACCCGCGGGCCAGGTAGCTTCACTTGGGCTCCCGGGTGACTTCTTGACGAGATCCCTGTTTTCCTCCCGCCCAGCCTCCTCCCAGGCCCGCCCAGCCCACAGGCGGCAAGAAGAGAAAGCGGGCCAGTGACGACATTCCAGACTGCAAGGTTTTGAAGCCTCTGCTGAGCGGCTCCATCCCCGTGGAGCAGTTCGTGCAGACACTGGAGAAGGTGAGCGGGTGGGTCGCGCCCTCGGAGGCACCGCCGTCCTCTGCCCGCGGCGGCCCCGCTCCCGGGAGCGTGTGCTGCTGCTGTCGCTGTCTCCACTGTCTGCGCTGCTGGCCCTGCAGCATCTGCTTGCTGCTTGCTCCTCGGTCGTGGCGGGGACAGAACCAGGCGAGAGCCGCGGAGACTTAGAGGAGAGCGGGGCCCCCCTTACCCCCAGGACCAGGCTGCCCCCACCCCCACTTCTCACGGGAGCCAGACCGAGGAGGGGCCTTGCCTTCTTCGAGGACGTAGCTGTGACAGATGGGGCAGGGGGACGGCCAGGAGAAAGAAGGGTCTGCCCCCTCTAGAGCTCCACTTTCCTACGAGAAGACCCCTTGCTGTCAGAGCTAGCGTGGCCAGGTCAGAGGAGATGCGAGACTCGGGGGCACAGGGGTCACTGATGCCAGATCCCCAGGCACTCAGGAAGCAGAGCCAGCAATTCCCAGACCGGGTGGGAGGAGAGAGAAGCAGGCAGTCATTGTGGAGGACGGTGGTCCCTGCACTGGCTCAGCGGCCATCCGGCCCTTGTCCCTGCTGGCTGCTCCCCGCAAGGCACAGATTTCATGACTACAAGTAAAAAGAAAAAACTTTAACCTCAAGAGACTTTGTAATTCTGGCTTTAGTCACGGGACTTCAGAGATCCCTGTTTTGGCATCAGAATTACAGAATCCTTGATAGAAAAGAAGAGGAATTGGCTAAAGATAATATTATTCGTGTTGCTTCTTGCAAGAAGAACTGCAACTATAGTAGATCATTACAGGAAAAGAGACTTTCTTCTGTTAAACTAGTTACTGCCTTTTGTCCAAACTAAATAACTCACTGAGTTCTTTCAAATCTTAAAAGCTTTCTCTTTATTGGGAATTGTTTTCTTCAGTAGTCGTTTAATTTTCCCTGAAGGTAGGGCTTTCCCCGAGTTGTGTGGCTCTCCTGGCCCCGAGTGACATGGGGACACCCCGTGGGAATTACCCCCGGGAGCCCCATGTGCCATGATCACACCAGTACCAGCTTCCTCCCGGCCCTGCTGACAGGACTCACACTTGACTCATTTCTTAAAATCTTGAAAGCACTTGCTTTCCCAGAAAGACCTTGTTTAGCTCTGCCTGGGCAGCCGGGAGTTGACCCCCAGGCCCCGACCCTAGCTACTCCCCCAACCATTTCTGCCCCACCTCCTCTGCAGGAGAAATACCCGTGGCCGCCCCAAACTACACGTGAGATTTCCAGAGCCAAGTGTGGAGAATCTCCCTAGGTCACGTTCATTACCTAGCCTGTGTCCTTTTTAGGCAAATTAGTCCTCTTTCCACTTCTTTTCTTCTCTCTCAACCTGACATCTGATGTGTCAGAGAATTCTGAGTTAGCATTGGAGGTGGCCCTGGAGAAGTATTTGATATTCTGCCTTATCTGCCTTCTCCCTTGGGAGGGATTTGCCACAGCAAAAGGTCAGTGGTATCTTGCTGTGAAGAATGGCATTTTCCTGGGACAGGATGGAATTTTACCAGGGACCACAGGCGTGGTATGGAGGCTGGTGTGGAACAGCCTGGCGTCCCAGGCTCTTGAACTCGGGTGCTTAGACGTGCCCCTCAGATAAAAGCTTAAGCAGGTTGCAGGAATTCTGCTGTGTTTTGCATGAGATTTTGCACGTTTAGGGGCTTCAGTTTGAATTCTGTTGCTGTAGGTAGGTCCTGTGATTAGTCTGTAGAATCGTACTGAGTGTCCAAAATGCCAGTTTCTAGGATGTGCAGTTTAGCCAATTCTAGGAAGTGTGATTTTAGAACTCTCAGTTGCTGAAATATCCTCCGGCTTTTCAGAGCACCCACCATCCTCCTGTCCCTTTTCTTTTGGAGCAGCATGGCTTCAGCGATATTAAGGTGGAAGACACAGCCAAGGGCCACATCGTCCTGCTACAGGAAGCTGAGACGCTCATCCAGATCGAGGAAGATTCGACCCATATCATCTGTGACAATGACGAGATGCTCAGGGTCCGGCTGCGGGACCTTGTCCTCAAATTCCTACAGAAGTTCTGAGTGGAACACGAAAGCCATCTCCACTTCCCTGAGACCCTGCTGCAGTCCTTCACGGAGGCTGCCCAGCACCCAGTGGAGGAAGGCCATGCAGCCTGGCAGGTCTCTGTGGTGTTGCTCTCTGGCTTGAGCGACATTCTCAGGAGTTACGGCCAGAATCTCCCGGTCTGGCTTCTTAGCACTGTTTCAGGCAAGAGCTTTCCCTTTAACCTTCAGGCTCATCTTCTTCCCAGTCCTGCCTCTCTCGGGTAGCCAGGCAGGTGAGGCAGCAAGCCGAGGGGAAGGCTGAGAGCTACAGCAGCTTTCCAGGAGGTTCACAGTGGAAGGAGAGGTAAAAAGATGAGGACTTGTGACCTGTTTTTCATGGTTTCACAGGCCTCGGGCAGGGGAACTAGTCTTTGAGTTTGTTTTATTGTCTACAGTGCTGTACCTAGTAAGAAAGATGATCCCCCAAAATTAGCAAAATGAACCCATCTATCTGTATTTTACAATGTGAGCTCATTTTGTTAATAAAACTTATTTTTTATAGAAGTAGCTGTGTTCTGTTGAACCTACAATTTATACAGCCATTTAGTATCTGACATGAAATATGAAAATATAGAGAAGTGAACTTAGAAAACACCACAGCAAATTTTAGTTTAGTATATTTCTTAAATTGTACGAACGAGTGCTTAACTTCATCTGAGCTGTGTCAGTATGAGAAACACCAGCACAGAGCGCTGACACCAACCTTGACCTTCTGGGGGAGGGCCTGAACCAGCATCTCAGGCTCTACTCACAGCCTCTGCTCACCACTGCCTCTCGCACAGATGATCAGGATTCTCCACATTACGCTGAGCAGTAAATTCAGACGCCTGTGTGAAATAACAGCATTGCTTAGAACAGGTATCTAATCTACATCAACTCTGAGATGGCATCAGTTGTAACACACATGCCAACTCTGCAAGTATTAAAATGTGGGGAGTAGCATACAAGTCTTAGAACTGGCCAGCAGTGGAAGTAGACGCTTACCGTCTTTTCAGACCAGTTGAAATCCAGTCGGAAGTCAGTCCAACCTGGCCAGCAGCAAAGCATCCATCTCAAAGGGCTTTAGTGACCCAAGAACTGTAACACTATAGAACTACCTCCTCAGGTTTCATGGAGAGTTAGCTGTCAGTTCTGTCTCTGGAATGGACAAGTCAGTGGGAAGCAGTTCTTCATTAGAGGAGGAAAAAGGCAAACTCATTTTTGCCGTCTCCAACTTTGCCAGCCTTGGGCCCAGGAATGCTTCAACCAGTCTCTTGTTTCCCGATGTGCAGATCATTCCAATCGAGGGGCCTAGGGCGTGTCTACAGAATAAACTGCGGGAGAGGATTCACATTACAAGAGACGGACATGCCATGGTTATGAAAATTTAGTTTTGTTTTTAGTAGGAGAATTGTAAATATGCAGCACTTTAGGCATACTTCCTAATAAAACTTGAGAGAAATCAGTTTTTTAAAGTTCTTAACATGTTGAAAAATGCAAAAGCAGTATGAAATAGGAAGAAAAATCAAAATGGTTATTTTACTTAAATGTTCCAACAATGATACGTCCAGGAATGACTTGGATTTGTCCAAGTTGGATTTCTATTAAGGGCTTGATTAATCCCAGGGGATCAATGAGAGGTGGTCACTAAAGAGGCAAATAGTCCATAAACTGATGTGCAGGAAATAAGAAATTATGACAGTTTTAATTGTCGTTACCACCTACTTCACGGCAGAAGCCAGAGACAGAAGAAGCAAAGAACCATTTGTTAGAGCAGAGAAATCTAGAGCTGGCCCTCCCAAGTATTAGGAGAGAGCAGTTATGAATAACTCTACCTAGAGTTCAGGTATTTGGATACCAAACCAGGTTGGCGAATAGAAGACCCAGAAGAAACGGTGGAACCTGCTGTCAGTGCTAGAATTACACCACCCGTAGTGGCTTTGTTATTTGGAAATGCAGCCCGCTGACTCTTTGTACCGATCTGGGGAAGAGACTGACATTTAGAAAAATTTCTACTCAAGCCCAATGAACTAGGCGTTCATTGATTAAATATGATTAAATAGTAATTGAAAAACCATTAAAAATAGTGAGGAGGGACCTGATTTTCTTATTTCTTTTGATCTTTCTGCAAAGTAGTATATCTATTGCTGTGTAGCAAATCAGCCCAAAATTTGGTGGCTAAAATAGCAAACGTTTATTATCTCACTGCTTCCGTGGGTCAGAAATCTGGTGTGGCTTAGCTGGGCGCTCCTGGTTCGGGGGCGTCTCCCCACAGGGCCACAGTCGAGGCGCTGGATGAGGAAACTAAGGTACAGCAATTAACCTTCCCCAAAACCCATCACCAGTAAGTGGCTTCTGCCTTACCTTAACGTCGTGTGTGAGCATCAGCGATCAGGAGCTGGGGAAGGGACTTGAGGCATATTGTCCATTTCTTTTTAAGTAATGGTAACAAACTATTTGTCGTCTTGACCCCTGGAGAGCTTGAAGCCTTTGGGCCTCACCGTTGTCCTATAAAGGCAGAAGTTGGCTTTTCCAAACTATGGACATACCTTGGGGATATTGCTGGTTTGGTTCCAGACCACAACAATAAAGCACATTATCACAATAAAGCAAGTCACATGAATTTTTTCATTTCCCGGTGCATATAAAAATTATGTTTATACTGTAGTCAAACAAATGTGCGATAGCATTATTTTTTTTAAAAAGTGTACAGACCTTAATTTTAAAATAATGCTGCTGGGAAAATGGCACTGATAGACTTACTTGACACAGGGCTGCCACAAACCTTCAATTTGTAAAAAATAAAATAAAAAAGCAATATCTGCAAAGCACAATAAAATGAGGTTTGCCTGTACAGTGAAGTATCAACAGAAATGAGAGTGAAGAAACCTCCAAAGCTGTATGATCATATATTCATGTGAGCCAAGCGAACTGGTGAGGAAAGGGAGCTACTTTCCTTTGGCCCAAGTCCAGTTTTTCCCCTAGAGCCATGAGGAAAGTTGAATGCTGTCTCATTGTTTCATGCCATACTGTGAGAAGGTAGAAAAGCTCTGATGTTCCCAAATTCACTGCAGTGCAGTGGAACTATGGGTAAATAACTTTACTCTTTTTCAAACCTAGGATAAGGTAAAAATAACCAACTACAGTTCTGACAGAAGTTGCAACTAAATTATGGAGATAGGCAACGTAGAACTGAGCCAAACATGTCTAATCTTGCAGGAGGCTGCAGCCAACACTGTTCTTGGATCGCATTTTAGGTTTAATCACATCATAGAAGCACTTTAGCATCTACAGATTCAATGCCATCCCTATCAAAATTCCAACTGCATTTTTCACAGAAGAAAAAACTCTCAAATTTGTATGGAACCAGAGAAGACCCTGAATAGCCCCCCCCCCAAAAAAAAGTCATGAGAAAGAAGAACAAAAGCTGGAGGCACAATTCCTGATTTTTTTTTTTTTTAAACATCTTTGAGTATAACTGTTTTACAATAGTGTGTTAGTTTCTCTCTTACAACAAAGTGAATCAGTTATCCATATACATATGTTCCCATAACTCTTCCCTCTTTTGTCACCCTCCCTCCCACCCTCCCTATCCCACCCCTCTAGGTGGTCACACAGCACAGAGCTGATCTCCCTGTGCTATGCTGCAGCTTCCCACTAGCTATCTAATTTACATTTGGTAGTGTGTATATGTCCCTGCCACTCTCTCACATCGTCACAGCTTACCCTTCCCCCTCCCCATATCCTCAAGGCCATGCTCTAGTAGGTCTGTGTTTTATTCCCGTCCTACCACTAATCTCTTCATGACTTTTTTTTTTTTTTTTTTTTTTTTTTAGATTCCATATATATGTGTTAGCATACGGTATTTGTTTTTATCCTTCTGACTTACTTCACTCTGTATGACAGATTCCAGGTCTATCCACCTCATTACAAATAACTCAGTTTCATTTCTTTTTATGGCTGAGTAATATTCCATTGTATATATGTGCCACATCTTCCTTATCCATTCATCTGTTGATGGACACTTAGGTTGCTTCCATGTCCTGGCTATTGTAAATAGTGCTGCAATGAACATTTTGGTACATGACTCTTTTTGAATTATGGTTTTCTCTGGGTATATGCCCAGTAGTGGGATTGCTGGGTCATATGGTAGTTCTATTTGTAGTTTTTTAAGGAACCTCCATACTGTTCTCCATAGTGGCTGTATCATTTTACATTCCCACCAGCAGTGCAAGAGTGTTCCCTTTTGTCCACACCCTCTCCAGCATTTATTGTTTCTAGAGTTTTTGATGATGGCCAATCTAGCCGGTGCGAGATGATATCTCATTGTAGTTTTGATTTGCATTTCTCTAATGATTAATGATGTTGAGCATTCTTTCATGTGTTTGTTGGCTATCTGTATATCTTCTTTGGAGAAATGTCTATTTAGTTCTTCTGCCCATTTTTGGATTGGGCTGTTTGTTTTTTTGTTATTGAGCTGCATGAGTTGCTTATAAATTTTGGATATTAATCCTTTGTCAGTTGCTTCATTTGCAAATATTTTCTCCCATTCTGAGGGTTGTCTTTTGGTATTGTTTATGGTATCCTTTGCTGTGCAAAAGCTTTTAAGTTTCATTAGATCCCATTTGTTTATTTTTGTTTTTATTTCCATTTCTCTAGGAGATGGGTCAAAAAGGATCTTGCTGTAATTGATGTCATAGAGTGTTCTGCCTATGTTTTCCTCTAAGAGTTTGATAGTGTCTGCCCTTACATTTAGGTCTTTAACCCATTTTGAGTTTATTTTTGTGTATGGTGTTAGGGAGTGTTCTAATTTCATACTTCTACAGGTAGCTGTCCAGTTTTCCCAGCACCACTTATTGAAGAGGCTGTCTTTTCTCCAATGTATATTCTTGCCTCCTTTATCAAAGATAAGGTGACCATATGTGTGTGGGTTTATCTCTGGGCTTTCTATCCTGTTCCATTGATCTATATTTCTGTTTTTGTACCAGTACCATACTGTCTTGATTACTGTGGCCTTGTAGTATAGTCTGAAGTCAGGGAGCCTGATTCCTCCAGCTCCATTTTTCGTTCTCAAGATTGCTTTGGCTATTCGGGGTCTTTTGTGTTTCCATACAAATTGTGAAATTCTTTTTTCTAGTTCTGTAAAAAATGCCAGTGGTAATTTGATAGGGATTGCATTGAATCTGTAGATTGCTTTGGGTAATACAGTGATTTTCACTATGTTGATTCTTCCAATCCAAGAACATGGTATATTTCTCCACCTATTTGTATCATCTTTAATTTCTTTCATCAGTGTCTTATAGTTTTCTGCATACAAGTCTTCTGTCTCCTTAGGTAGGTTTATTCCTAGATATTTTATTCTTTTTGTTGCAATGGTAAATGGGAGTGTTTTCTTAATTTTATTCTCAGATTTTTCATCATTAGTGTATAAGAATGCCAGAGATTTCTGTGCATTAACTTTGTATCCTGCTACTTTACCAAATTCATTGATTAGTTCTAGTAGTTTTCTGGTAGCATCCTTAGTATTCTCTATGTATAGTATCATGTCATCTGCAAACAGTGACAGCTTTACTTCTTCTTTTCCTATTTGGATTCCTTTTATTTCTTTATTTTCTCTAATTGCTGTGGCTAGAACTTCCAAAACTAGGTTGAATAAGAGTGGTGAGAGTGGGCAACCTTGTCTTGTTCCTGATCTTAGTGGAAATGGTTTCAGTTTTTCACCATTGAGAACAATGCTGGCTGTGGGTTTGTCATATATTGCCTTTATTATATGGAGGAAAGTTCCCTCTATGCCTACTTTCTGCAGGGTTTTTATCATAAATGGGTGTTGAATTTTGTCAAAAGCTTTCTCTGCATCTATTGAGATGATCATATGGTTTTTCTCCTTCAGTTTGTTGATATGGTGTATCACGTTGATTGATTTGCGTATATTGAAGAATCCTTGCATTCCTGGAATAAACCCCACTTGATCATGGTGTATGATCCTTTTAATGTGCTGTTGGATTCTGTTTGCTAGTATTTTGTTGAGGATTTTTGCATCTATGTTCATCAGTGATATTGGCCTATAGTTTTCTTTCTTTGTGACGTCTTTGTCTGGTTTTGGTATCAGGGTGATGGTGGCCTCGTAGAATGAGTTTGGGAGTGTTCCTCCCTCTGCTATCTGTTGGAAGAGTTTGAGAAGGATAGGAGTTAGCTCTTCTCTAAATGTTTGATAGAATTCGCCTGTGAAGCCATCTGGTCCTGGGCTTTTGTTTGTTGGAAGATTTTTAATCACAGTTTCAATTTCAGTGCTTGTGATTGGTCTGTTCATGTTTTCTATTTCTTCCTGGTTCAGTCTCGGCAGGTTGTGCATTTCTAAGAATTTGTCCATTTCTTCCAGGTTGTCCATTTTATTGCCATAGAGTTGCTTGTGGTAATCTCTAATAATCTTTTGTATTTCTGCAGAGTCAGTTGTTACATCTCCTTTTTCATTTCTAATTCTATTGATTTGAGTCTTCTCCCTTTTTTTCTTGATGAGTCTGGCTAATGGTTTATCAATTTTATTTATCTTCTCAAAGAACCAGCTTTTACTTTTATTGATCTTTGCTATTGTTTCCTTCATTTCTTTTTCATTAATTTCTGATCTGATCTTTATGATTTCTTTCCTTCTGCTAAATTTGGGGTTTTATTGTTCTTCCTTCTCTAATTGCTTTAGGTGCAAAGTTAAGTTGTTTATTCGAGATGCTTCCTGTTTCTTAAGGTATGATTGTATTGCTATAAACTTCCCTCTTAGAACTGCTTTTGCTGTATCCCATAGGTTTTGGGTCGTCGTGTCTCCATTGTCATTTGTTTCTAAGTACTTTTTGATTTCCTCTTTGATTTCTTCAGTGATCACTTCGTTATTAAGTAGTGTATTGTTTAGCCTCATGTGTTTGTATTTTTTACAGATCTTTTCCTGTAATTGATATCTAGTCTCATAGCGTTGTGGTCAGAAAAGATACTTGATACGATTTCAATTTTCTTAAATTTGCCAAGGCTAGATTTGTGACCCAAGATATGATCTATCCTGGAGAATGTTCCATGGGCACTTGAGAAAAATGTGTATTCTGTTGTTTTTGGATGGAATGTCCTATATATATCAAGTAAATCCATCTTGTATAATGTTTCATTTAAAGCTTGTGTTTCCTTATTTATTTTCATTTTTGATGATCTGTCCATTGGTGACAGTGGGGTGTTAAAGTCCCCTACCATGATTGTGTTACTGTCGATTTCCCCTTTTATGGCTGTTAGTATTTGCCTTATGTATTGAGGTGCGCCTATGTTGGGTGCATAAATATTTACAATTGTTATATCTTCTTCATGGATCGATCCCTTGATCATTATGTAGTGTCCTTCTTTGTCTCTTGTAATAGTTTTTATTTTAAAGTCTATTTTGTCTGATATGAGAATTGCTACTCCAGCTTTCTTCTGATTTCCATTTGCATGGAATATCTTTTTCCATCCCCTCACTTTCAGCCTGTAAGTGTCCCTAGGTCTGAAGTGGGTCTCTTGTAGACAGCATATATATGGGTCCTGTTTTTGTATCCATTCAGCCAGTCTGTGTCTTTTGGTGGGAGCATTTAATCCATTTACATTTAAGGTAATTATTGATATGTGCGTTCCTATTACCATTTACTTAATTGTTTCAGGTTGTTCTTGTAGGTCTTTTCCTTCTCTTATGTTTCTTGCTTAGAGAAGTTCCTTTAGCATTTGTTGTAAAGCTGGTTTGGTGGTGCTGTACTCTCTCAGCCTTTGCTTGTCTGTAAAGGTTTTAATTTCTCCATCAAATCTGAATGAGATCCTTGCTGGGTAGAGTAGTCTTGGTTGTAGGTTTTTTTCCTTCATCACTTTAAATATGTCCTGCCACTCCCTTCTGGCTTGTAGAGTTTCTGCTGAAAGATCAGATGTTAGCCTTATGGGGATTCCCTTGTGTGTTATTTGTTGTTTTTCCCTTGCTGCTTTTAATATGTTTTATTTGTATTTAATTTTTGACAGTTTGATTATTATGTGTCTCGGCGTGTTTATCCTTGGGTTTATCCTGTATGGGACTCTCTGTGCTTCCTGGACTTGGTTGACTATTTCCTTTCCTATATTAGGGAAGTTTTCAACTATAATCTCTTCAAATATTTTCTCAGTCCCTTTCTTTTTCTCTTCTTCTTCTGGGACCCCTATGATTCGAATGTTGGTGCGTTTAATGTTGTCCCAGAGATCTCTGAGACTGTCCTCAGTTCTTTTCATTCTTTTTTCTTTCTTCTGCTCTGCAGTAGTTATTTCCACTATTTTATCTTCCAGGTCACTTATCCGTCCTTCTGCCTCAGTTATTCTGCTACTGATCCCGTCTAGAGTATTTTTCATTTCATTTATTGTGTTGCTCATCATTACTTGCTTCCTCTTTATTTCTTCTAGGTCCTTGTTAACTGTTTCTTGCAATTTGTCTATTCTATTTCCAAGATTTTGCATCATCTTCACCATCATTATTCTAAATTCTCTTTCAGGTAGATTGGCTATTACCTCTTCATCTGTTAGGTCTGGTGTGTTTTTATCTTGTTCCTTCATCTGCTGTGTGTTTTTCTGTCTTCTCATTTTGCTTATCTTACTGTGTTTGGGGTCTCCCTTTTGCAGGCTGCAGGTTCGTATTTCTATCTATTTTTGGTGGCTGTCCCCAGTGGCTGAGGTTGGTTCAGTGGGTTGAGCAGGTTTCCTGGTTGGGGGGACCAGTTCCCCTGTTCTGGTGGATGAGGCTGGATCCCGTCTCCCTGGTGGGTAGGTCCACGTCTGGGGGCATGTATGGGGATGTCGGTAGCCTTACTGTGATTCTAGGCAGCCTCTCTGCTAATGGATGGGGCTGTAGACCTGTCTCGCTCTTTGTTGGGGATAGGGTGTCCAGCACTGTTCGTTGCTGGTCCTTGAGTGAATCTGGGTCTTGGTGTTGAGATGGAGATCTCTGGGAGATTTTCGCCGTTTGATATTACGTGGAGCTGAGAGGTCTCTTGTGGACCAGTGTCCTGAGGTTAGTTCTCCCACCTCAGAGACACAGCCTTGACACCTGGCTGGAGTGCCAAGAGCCTTTAATCCACACGGCTCAAAGCAAAAGGGAGAAAAAAGTAGAAAGTCAAGAAAGGAGGAAGGGAGGGAAGGAAGGAAGAAAGGAAGGGAGGGAGGAAGAAAGGAAGGGAGGAAGGAAGGAGGGAATAAAGAAAGGAAGGGAGGGAGGAAGAAAGGAAGGGAGGAAGGGAGGAGGGAATAAAGAAAGGAAGGGAGGGAGGAAGTAAGGGAGGGAGGAAGGAAGGAGGGAATAAAGGAAGGAAGGGAGGGAGGAAGAAAGGAAGGGAGGAAGGAAGGAGGGAATAAAGGAAGGAAGGGAGGGAGGAAGAAAGGAAGGAGGGAATAAAGGAAGGAAGGGAGGAAGGAAGGAGGGAAATAGGAAAGAAAGGAGGGAAGAAAGGAAGAAAGAAAGGGGAGAAGACAAAATAAAGTAGGGTAAAATACAGTTATTAAAATAAAAAAATTATTATTAAGAAGAAAATTTTCTATTAAAGAAAAAAAAAAAAAAGACCAAAAAAAAAAAAAATGGTCGGTCTAACCCCAGGACAAATGGTGAAAACAAAGCTACACAGACAAAATCTCACACAGCAGCACCCACATACACACTCACAAAAAGAAAAAAGGGGAAAATAATAGTATATCTTGCTCCCAAAGTCCACTTCCTCAACCTGGGATATTTCGCTGTCTATTCAGGTTTTCCACAGATGCAGGGCACTTCAAGCTGACTGTGGAGCTTTAACCCGCTGTTTCTGAGGCTGCTGGGAGGGACCACCCCCTCTCTTTGTTCGCACAGCTCCTGGGGCTCAGCCCTGGACCTGGCCCCGCCTCTGCGCGCAGGTCGTCCGAGGGCGTCTGCCCTTCGCTCAGAGAGGGCGGGGTCAAAGGAGCAGCGTTAACGGGGCAGCTGATTCGTGGTCTCTGGCTCACTCAGGCGGTGGGTGGGGGGGCAGGGATGTGGGGCGAGTCCGCGGCGGCAGAGGCCGGCGTGACGCTGCACCGGCCCGAGGCGCGCCGCGCGTTTTCCCGGGGAAGCAGTCCCAGGATCCCGGGACCCCGGCACTGGCGGGCTGCACAGGCTCCCGGGAGGGGCGGTGTGGAGAGTGACCTGCGCTCGCACACAGGCCTCTTGGTGGCGGCAGTAGCAACCCTAGCGTCCCACACCCGTCTCTGTTGTCCGTGCCGACAGCCGCAGCTCGCGCCCGTTTCTGGAGCTCCTTTATGTGGTGCCCTTAATTCCCTTTCCTCACGCCCCAGGAAGCGAAGAGGCAAGAAAAAGTCTCTTGTCTCTTCGGCAGCTCCGCGCCCGTTTCTGGAGCTCCTTTAAGCGGCGCGCTTAAACCCCTCTCCTCGCGCAGCAGGAGGTAAAGAGGAAAGAAAAGGTCTCTTGCCTCTTCGGCAGCTCCAGACTTCTCCCGAACTCCCTCCTGGCCAGCCGTGGTGCGCTAACCCCTTCAGGCTGTTTTCGCTCTGCCAACTCCAGACCTTTCCCTGGGATCCGCCCGAGGCTCAGTTCCCAGCCCCGCCCGCCCGGCGGGTGAGCAGACAAGCCTCTCGGGCAGGTGAGTGCTGGTCGGCACCGATCCTCCGTGCAGGAATCTCTCCGCTTTGCCCTCCGCACCCTGTTGGCTGAGGTCTCCTCCGCGGCTCTGAAGCTTCCCACTCCGCCACCCGCAGTCTCCGCCCGCAAAGGGGCTTCTAGTGTGTGGGAACCTTTCCTCCCTCTCGGCTCCCTCCCACTGGTGCAGGTCCCGTCCCTATTCTTTTGTCTCTGTTTATTCTTTTTTCTTTTGCCCTACCCAGGTACGTGGGGGGGTTTCTTGCCTGAGGTCTGAGGTCTGAGGTCTTCTGCCAGCGTTCGGTGGGTGTTCTATAGGAGAAGTTCCACGTGTAGATGTATTTCTGATGTATCTGTGAGGAGGAAGAGTGATCCCCGCATCTTACTCTTCCGCCATCTTCTCGCTCCCCCACAATTCCTGATTTTAAGCTTTATTACAAAGCTATAATAACCAAAACAGTATGGTACTGACATAAAAATAGACACACAGGCCATTGGAACAAAATCGACGGCCCAGAAATAAACCCACACATATAGAGTCAACTAATATCAACAAGGGAACCGAGAAGACAGGGAAGGACAGTCTTGTCAGTAAGTGGTGTTGGGAAAATTGGATAACCATGCACAGAAGAATAAAATATCTTACGCCACTCATAAAAATTAACTTGAAAAGGAGGAAAGACTTAAATGTTTAAGACCCAAAACTAGAACTACTGGAAGAAAATGTAGGGGGAAATCTCCTTGACATTGGTCTTAGCAACAATTTTTTGGCTATGACACCAAAAGCACATGCAACAAGAGGAAAATAAA
Source organism: Kogia breviceps (assembly GCF_026419965.1). Lineage (NCBI taxonomy): Eukaryota > Metazoa > Chordata > Mammalia > Artiodactyla > Physeteridae > Kogia > Kogia breviceps. The sequence goes on along the minus strand of NC_081317.1, from coordinate 108,905,681 downwards.
CAACTGGGACTACATCAAACTCAAAAGCTTCTGCACAGCAAAGGAAACCAGCACAATGAAAAGGCAACCAAATGGGAGAAAATGTTTGCAAACTATCTGATAAGGGGTTAAGAGCCAAAATCTATCAGGAACTCATACAAATCAATAGCAAAAAAAGTGGGCACAGGACTTGAATATACACTTTTCCAAAGACATACGAATGGGCCAAAAGGTACATGATAAGGTGTTCAACATCACAAATCATTACCATACACATACACAATGGAATATTATTCAGCCATAAAAAAGAAGGAATTCCCATCTTTTACAACAATATGGATGGACCTTAAGGGCATTATGCTAAATGAAATAAGTCAGACAAGCACTATATATTCTCACTCGTGTAGAAGCTGAACTCAAAGATAGAGTAGAATGGTGGTTGCTGGGGCTAGGAGAGGAGGTGGGGAAATGGGGAGACACAAATGTCCGGCTATAAGATGAATAAGTTCTAGGGATCTAATGTACAGCATTGTGACTGTAATTAACAGTGCTGTATTATATACTTGAAAGCTGTTAAGAGAGTAGATCTTAAAAGTTATGACCACACAAAAAGATAATTATGTGACAGGACAGAGTTAACCTTATTGTAGTAATCATTTCTCAGTGTATATGTGTATCAAATCATGTGTACACCTTAAACGTACATATGCTGTATGTCAATAATATCTCAATAAAACTGGGGAAAAAATTACATGTATTAAACTTAAGCATTTTTTGAGTCATAGGACCACAGATCTTTGAAAGGTGTTTTGCCCATATCTTGTCATTAAACGTGGAGTATTTCTTCTTTCCCTTATATTGTTATCTGAGGCCACTGAAAAAAATAGGGGTGTATCCTCTGCATGATAATTCTTATGTTAGCAGAATTTATCCTTTACCCTTCTCTACGATAAACCACAGTAATAATTCCTAAGGCATTTATAAGTCTTCATGACATACAACTATGAAATCAGTCACAAATGAAAAGTCACTTTAATGCACATCATTACAGTAATTTGGGGTTACTAAACACATCAACTAAAAGTTTGATAACATTTTTTAGAATATCTAATATAAATTTTTAATCTAGTAACTAATTACACTGCTCACAATATTTTGAAAATAAAGAACTTTGTTCTTTATTTTTGTTACAAAGTCTTTTCCAATCATCTATAGGCCCTTCCAGCCATCAGTGAGTATTTATTAAGCACCTATTATATCCTGTGCATTGTGTTGTCTCCAATGACTTTAACTCACCAGAATAACAGACAAAATACAAGTTTCTCCCAAACTTCTCACAAGTATAGAGGAGCAGATTTCCAGGAACATGAGCAAAATATTGTTTAAATAGAAAATCATACATAGAATTAATAAGTTAGCAAGACTGCAGAATACAAGGTTAATATACAAAATCAATTGTATTTTATATATTAGTAATAAGTAACTAGAAAAAGAACTTGTAAAAAAAACAGCAATTCTACTCTTAATAGTGTGAAGACACAGGAATAAACTTCTGAAAAAGATGTGTAAGATCTCTACACTCAAAGTCTCAAAATTGTGATGACAAATTAAATAACATCAGAATACATGAAGAGATATATCACATTCATGGATTAGAGACTCAGAATTATTAGTATTTCAATTCTACACATTGATATACAGATTCAGTACAATCTCATCAAACTCCCAGTGGACAACAAAAAAAAAAAAGTTTTTTTTTTTAATGGGCAAAGGACTTGAATAGACAGTTCTCTGAATAAAATATACAAATGGCCAATAAGCACATGAGAAGGTATTGAACGTGATTAGTCATTAGGGAAATGTAAATCAAACTGTCAGTGAGGTATCACTGCACACCTACTAGGATGGCAATAATTTTTAAATTATTATAAAACAAAACAAGTAATGGCAAGGATGTGGAGACACTGAACCCTTGTGCACTGCTGGTGGAAATGTTAAATGGTACAGCTGCTGTGGAAACGGCAGTTCCTCAAAAAATTAAACGTTGAGTTACCATATGGTCCAACAATTCCACTGATCAGTATATACACAAAAGAAAGCAGGGACTCAAACATGTTTGTACATCCATGTTCATAACGGTATTTATGATGGCCAAAATGTGGAAGTAACCCAAGCATCCATCAGCAGGTGAATGGACAAAATATTTTATGCCATAGCTATTTATACACGCACAATGAAATATTGTCCAGCCATAAAAAGGAATGAAATTCTGATACATGCTACAACATGGATGAACCTTGAAAACATGCTATATAAAATAAGCCAGACAAAAAAGACTTAATACTCTATGATTCCGTTTATATGAATATCCAGAATAGGCAAATCCATAGAAACAAAACAGAGGTTATCAGGAGCTGAAAGGAAGGGGGAATGGAGAGTTACTGTTTAATGGGCACAGACTTTCTGTTTGGGAAGACAAAGTTCTGGAAATAGCTAGTGGTGATGGTTACACATTGTGAATATACTTAATGACACTGAATTGTACACTTAACAGTGGCTAAAATGCCACATTTAAATTGATGAAGTTAGAACACATCCTCTCACCATACAAAAAAATAAACTCAAAATGGCTTAAAGACTTAAACATAAGACATGACACCATAAAACTCCTAGAAGACAACACAGGCAAAACATTTTCTGACATAAATTGTACCAATGTTTTCCTAAGTCAGTCTACCAAAGCAATAGAAATAAAATCAAAAGTAAACAAATGGGACCTAATCAAACTTACAAGCTTTTTGCGCAGCAAAAGAAACCATTAAAAAACCAAAAAGACAACCTACAGAATGGGAGAAAACATTTGCAAATGATGCAACCAACAAGGGCTTAATTTCCAAAATATACAAACAGCTCATAAAACTCAACAACAAAAAACAAACAACCCAATTGAAAAATGAGCAGAAGACCTAAATAGACATTTCTCCAAAGAAGACATACAAATGGCCAATAGGCACAAGATGCTCAACATCACTATAGAGAACTGCAAATCAAAACTACAGTGAGGTACCACCTCACACTGGTCAGAATAGGCATCATTAAAAAGTCTACAAATAACAAATGCTGGAGAGGGTGTGGAGAAAAGGGAACCCTCTTGCACTGTTGGTGGGAATGTAAGTTGGTGCAGCCACTGTGGACAAAAGTATGGAGGTTCCTCAGAAAACTAAAAATAGAGTTACCATATGACCCATCAATCCCACTCCTAGGCATATATCAAAAGACAAAATTCTAATCCAAAATGATACATGCACCCCTATGTTCACAGCAGCACTATTCACAATAGCCAAGACATGGAAACAACCTAAATGTCCATCAACAGATGAATGGATAAAGAAGACGTGGTATATATGTACAGTGGAATATTACTCAGCCATAAAAAAGAACAAAATAACGCCATTTGCAGCAACATGGATGCAATTAGAGATTATCATACTAAGTGAAGTAAGTCAGAAAGACAAATACCACATGATATCACATACGTGGAATCTAAAATATGACACGAACCTATCTGCAAAACAGAAGCCAACTCAACAGACCGGTGGTTGCCAACGGGGACGGGCTTGGGGGAGGGATGGAGTGAGAGGTTGGGGTGAGCAGATGTAAGTTTTTATATACAGAATGGACAAGGTCCTACTGTGTAGCACAGGGAACTATATTCAATATCCTGTGATAAACCATATGGAAAATATTTTTTAAAAGAATGTATATGTATGTACATATACATATGTATGTATGAATCACTTTGCTGTATAGCAGAAATTAACACAACATTGTAAATCAGCTACACTTCAATTTTTTAAAATTAATTTTTATAAAGTGGCTAAAATGGTTATTTTAAGTTCTGTGTATTTTACAAGAATTTTTTAAAATTTTCAATTCCAGCAGGATAGAAAATCTTTTTTTTTTAAGAAAAAAATAAAAATTGACAAACTAATTCTAAAACTTATATATAGAAATACAAAGTAACTATAATACCCAAAGCAATTTTGAGAAAGATGAGCAAGTTGGAGAATTTATACTACTTTATTTCAAGACGAACAAGAAAGCTACATTAATCCAGACTATCTGGTACTAGTAACAAATCAGCATGACAGGAAAGAAAGCTCAGAAATACCCACACTTACACAGTCATTACGTTGTCAACAAAGGCCCAACCAATTCAGTGGAGAAAGGAAATTCTTTTTAACAACTGGTGCTGAAACAACTAGATATTCATGTGCAAAAAAAAAAAAAAAAAAAAAAAAAAAAAAAAAAAAAAAAAAAAAAGAAAGAAAAAAGAAAAGAAAGAGGACTTCCCTGGTGGCGCAGTGGTTAAGAATCCACCTGCCAATGCAGGGGACACAGGTTTGAGCCCTGGTCCAGGAAGATCCCACGTGCCGCGGAGCAACTAAGCCCGTGTGCCGCAACTACTGAGCCTGTGCTCTAGAAGCCTCGAGCAGCAACTACTGAGCCCACATGCCACAACTACTGAAGCCTGTGCACCTAGAGCCTGTGCTCCACAATGAGAAACCACTGCAATGAGAAGCCCACGCACCGCAAACAAAGAGTAGCCCCTCCTCGCCGCAATTAGAGAAAGCCCACACACAACAACGAAGACCCAACGCAGCCAAAAATAAATAATTTTTTAAAAAAAAAGAATAGAACTTTGACCACTACCACACACCACACACAAATATTAACTTGAGATGGAGCCTAGACCATACATACATACAGCTTTTAGTGGAAAAATTAAAAGAATATCTTCATGACTTTGAGTAAGCACAGGGTTCTGGAGTCACAGAAGGCAATGACAAAAAAGAAAAAAGTTCTAAATTAGATCTCATCAAAATGGAAAGCCTGGGGCTTCCCTGGTGGCGCAGTGGTGGAGAATCTGCCTGCCAGTGCGGGGACATGGGTTCGAGCCCTGGTCTGGGAAGATCCCACGTGCCGCGGAGCAGCTGGGCCCGTGAGCCACAACTACTGAGCCTGCGCGTCTGGAGCCCGTGCTCCGCAACGAGAGGCCGCGATAGTGAGAGGCCCGCGCACCGCGATGAAGAGTGGCCCCCGCTCGCCGCAACTAGAGAAAACCCTCACACAGAAATGAAGACCCAACGGAGCCAAAAATAAATAAATTAATTAATTAAAAAATTTTTTAAAAACAGAAAGCTTCTGCTCATCACACGATACCATAAAGAAAATGGACAGGCAACCCCCAAACTGGGGAAAATATTTATAGCACATACATCTGACAATGGACTAGTATCCAGGGTAAACAATTCCCACAACTCAACAATAAAAAGACAAACAATGCATCCATACAGTGGAATATTATTCAGCAATAAAAAGAAATGAACTATCAAACCACAAAAAGATTGAGGAACCTTAAATGCATATTGCTAAGTGAAGGAAGCCAACCTGAAAAGGCTATATATTGTATGATTTTAACTGGCATATGACATGACGTTCTGGAAAAGGCAAAACTAAAAAAGACAGTAAAAAAGAACAGTGGTTGCCAGTGGTTGGAGAGAGGAATGGGTGGGACACAAAGGACTTTTAGGAAAGTGAAACTGTTCTATAGATACTGTAAGTGGATACAGGTCATACTTTTGTCAAATCCCATAAGAATATTCTGCACAAATAATGAAGCCTAACATAAGCTATGACTTCAGTTAATATGTCAATACTGGCTTATCAATTATAATAAATGCAGCACACTAATGCAAGGGGGAAATGGGGGAGGACAAACCGTACTTTTCACTCAATTTTCCTCTAAACCTAAAACTGCTCAAAAAAATTAAAATCTATTAAAAATGTTTGTCACACGGTGTGTGGGATGTTAGTTCCCCGACCAGGGGTTGAACCCTGGACATGGCAGTGAAAGCACTCGGTCCTAACCACTAGACCACCAGGGGATTCCCAAAAATGTATTTTTTAAATAAAGCAATGATAAAAAGGAAGACAAACCCCCAAAAAAGTTTAATGGGCAAAAATTTCACAAAGGAAATACATATAAATACGAGTAAGCACATGAAAAGGTGTACTTATCATTAGTCGTCAGGTAAATGCAAATTCAAACTACGAGATACCATTACTCACCAACCAGAATGGCTAAAACGACAAAGCCTGACACCCCCATAGGTTGGCAAGGATGTAGAGCAACTGAAACACAAAATTATTGGTGGGAATACGAATGAGTACAATCACTATGGAAAAAGGTCTGGCAGTTTCTTATAAAACTAAACATGTGTGTCCCTACCTTATCACACAACAATTCTACTCCTAGGTTTTTACCCGAGAGAAAAACATAAACCCACAAGAAGACCTGCACGTGAATGTTCTTAGCAGTTTTATTCGTAACAGCCAAAAACTGGAAACAGCTCCAGTGCCTATCAAGAGAATGGACAAATGTTGTTAATCAAGGGAATACCTCTCTCCATAAAAGGAACAAATTGCTAATACGTGCAACATTGGATGAATCTCAGAAACACGACACTTGAGTTTCTAGAAGCCTTGCACAAAAGAGTAAAAATTGTATGACACTATTTATATGAAATTCTAGGAACAGGAAAACTAATCCAAGGTGAAAGAATAAAATCACTGTGGGGTGGAGGTGGAGATTGACTAGGAAAGAACATGAGGGAACGTCCTGGGTTTGACAGAGATGTTCTGTATCTTGATGGGGTTGGTTACACAAGTGTATGCATTTGTCAAAAGCCAAGAGAACGTACACTTAAGATTTGTGCATTTCAATGTATAAATTTAAGATGGAAATTTTACATTAAACACATAGAAACTAATATTGACCTCCAGTTAATGATGTGTGTGCTCATGTATTTAGAGGGAAGTGTATTAATGCCAGTAATTATATACTTAGAAATGCACCAAAAATAGGATGGATAAAAGGGATGAAAAAAAATGAATAGAGGGATTAAAAAAAAATGGATAGAGGAATAAATCTATAGATAGCTTTATAAAGCACGTGTAGTAAAATGACTGTTAGGTATACAGGTTTACAGTATAAAAATTATGTAAACTTCCCTGTACGCTTGAAATTTTTCATAATTAAATATTAGGACCAATAGGTTAAATAAATAGAATCTAAACAGATTAAATTCTCACATAACAGCCCTACAATATGACCAAGATTCGAACTCTTTCATAATACGAAGACAAATGAAGAAGGATAAAACAATTTGCCTAATTAAAACAGGTCAAGAAACAGGTGAAATTAAACAGCAACCCAAGGCTGGTCCTAGTGCAAGCCTTCCCACCGTACTTCATGATCTCTTCTGGAATCCGTTCTGGGTGTTTAATTCTTCTTGCCATGCTCTCTTAACCCCCCTCTGTCAATGAAGATTTAAATAATAAAAACAGTGAATATAAGACTTCTCAGCTGTTGCGTGCCAACTTCCTGCAACGCTCTGGTAACACGACGTTAGCTATATTCCAAAAGCACCGTGGTACCGATTACTATTCAGCTTGTTGCCAGCTATGATTTCTATGTGACCCCCCCCCCTTAATTTTGTCAAATCATTTCATTCATCAAAAGACTAGTTCGCAAGGAGGAAGAGAGGGAGGGGAAAAACTGTTTAGCCCTTAAGTGCTCTATTCTCAAGAGGCTTACAAGCTGGTGTGGGAAGCAGACCCATAACCATTACAGTGCGCGGTGAAGTAGAAGACAGGTCAGCTGCTGGAACAGGAGATGGCCCGGGGCGGTGGCGGGTGTTAGAGGGGGGCAAGCAGCAACTTCTGAGAAGGGAGGGCTTCCTGAAGGCAATGCTTCAGCCGAGCCTGGAATGAGCTGGAATGCAGAAAGTGCCACTAAGAAGTTTCCGGTATGTTACACCAATGACAGTGCATTTCTGTTGTATGCCAAACGGCGGACTCTTCACGTTTACGTTTACTTTCAACACATCTTCAAGACGTGGGCACAGTCCTTGCCATTTTATGGATGAGAAGTTTAGAACATAACGTGCTCCCCGCCAGTTTAATGGGTGACCCCGGATCCGAACCCACAGAGTCTACTCCAGGGCCCATATCCGTAACCACAGCCTTATCCTGCTTAACCACATTTTTGCAAATATGGTGGAATCTTCGATTTCAGTGACAATACTATCGACCGCTAACACTGACCACTTTGACTTACCTTGTTGAGTCCAAGCCGGAACCAGCAGGAACAGAACCTAAGTTAGACAGGTTCTCTCCGTCTAGTACCACGCCCATTTCGACAGCCTCAGGCAACTCCAAGTCTCTCTGGCCCCAGCACAAGTTGTAACAGGGAGATGGACGGCTGGAAGAACAGGAGCCTGGCAGCTCCAGCTCCAGACCCAAGTAGGTAGGCATCCCCACCCGATACGACACCATCTTCCCCGCTCACCTGCCGCAAACCTACCGCATCAGCCGTCAACCCTAGTCTCAGAGTAACGCTGAACTGCGGGTCCCAGGCCTTCTTAGGTTTGTTGGTACAAACCAAACTCCCATCAGCAGAACCCAGGAGAGGAGCACCCCCAACTCAGCTTTTCTCTGCCTTCCACCCTCCTTCCTGTCTCCGTCTTCTCCAAGCCCATGACTCGGTGCTGGCTCCCTGAGGACGGCTCTGATCCCGCAGCTGGGCAGAAGCCGGGCATCAAAAGGACTGGACTCGGACAGTTAAGCACCAACTAGACGCAGGAGCTTTCTGTGGCTCCTTGGAAGTCAGCAAATGACCCCCCGACCAACGGGGCCATTCCAAGGCGGCCCTCTCCTCTGGGCCGGGAACACGCACGCCTGAGCTCCCCGGCACCACACCACACACGCTGAAGTTACCGTGACAAAGGAGAGGTGGCCAACACGCACCACGCGCCATCCCACATCCCGCTCAGACCGGTTCGGTGACGCCCGCGTCCTCCCTACGTGATCCAATGGCCAATCCCAGAGACGGACGCAGACAAGGCTGCCCGCGTCCACGCACGCCGACAGCACCAGCCGGGCTCGGGCACGCAGGCTGCTCCGGGACCAAATCCCAGCGTGCAGTCGTGCTGGGAGGGGCCCGCTGGCCGTGCACGGGTGGCTCCTGGAGCCGGGCAGGCACCTTCCCTCAGGCCGCTCCAGCGTCCTTCAGAGGAAAACCACAAAAGACTTCCAAGCTGCATGAGTTAAAGTCTCCGTTTTATTTTTTTTTATAAAACTCCAACGTAAGACCATTGTGCTCATGGCTGGAAAAGGGGTGGGGCGGGTGGACATGGCGTGGGTATCAGAGCGCTTCCCCCTTCAGACGCCGGCACCGCCAACAGGAGCTCCCCGAGCACAGACAGGCGGGCCGCTCCTGAGGGCACCACCCCTGCACGCGCAGCGCGCGGGCCCCGCCTTGAGGTGCAGGCCACACGGGCGGAGGCCACGGCGCAGGCGCAAAAGCCCAGAGCGGCCCGGTGAGCACCCTGGGGGCTCCCCCTCGCGTGGGTGCCTCTCAGCGAAGAGCAAACCGGCCAGCTGGAGAGCAAAGACGGCCACGGGGCTTCACGGGACAGCCGAGGAAGCCCACGTGCATCTGCGGGGCTGTCCCGTGCTCCAGGTGAGTCAATCAGGTGGCGCAGGTGACATCTGGGCTTCCCAAGGTGACCGATCGGCATCAAAGGCATTCGAAGCCTGGACCTGGGCCTCTGCCTAACCCGCCTTGCAAAAGGCAGCGGCCATTCTCCAGGAGAACTAACCAAGCCTCCGAAAGCTCTCACCGCCCTCCCTCTCACCATGAGGAGTGTCCTTTACGAACGCGGCCAGTGTCCATCAGAGGCTGCCGTCTGGAGTCCTTCAAGTCAGTGTCCTGTTCAGGTCCAAACAGTGCCACCCTCGTCTGTGCTCTGACATCACCCCCGCCCCCCACAGTGCCCTGTGACGTCATCCACAGCCTCAGAGTACCAGCTGCTCTGGATCTGCCGCCAGCGCTCAGGGACCCAGCGCTCAGGGACCCCGTGCTCTGGCTCCAGTGCAGGGGATCCTGACACGGCTCCTTTCTCACCAGGCCCACTCAGAGGCAGTCTAGGAGCTCCTCACATTAAAAGAGACAAGATAAAAATAGCAGCCACATTTATAGCTCAAAACACCACACTCTTTGGCTTCCCAAAGGGAAGAAGGCTACTGCTAAAAAGAATAAAGTCCAAGGTCAAAGAAGGGGGAGTTAGAAAGTTAGGAAGCAGGGGGTCTGGACCCCTTCTCTGGGCTGCTGACCAGCAGAGCTCAACTTCCTAGGTAGCTGCCTCAGCAGGGGAACCACAGGAAGATGCAGTGGGAATGTCCGGAGGACGGAGCCCTCGTCCTGCCCACCGACCGGGACAGTCCCTTAGGTCAAGCGGCCCTACAGGTGGGTGTTACCCACAGGACAGAGCCTGGCTTCAAAATGATACTTGAAGAGAACCCATCTGGGGGAGGCAGGTCAGAGGAGGGTGTGGCCCCTGGACACAGGAGCACAGGACGTCAAGGTCAGGGGAAGACGGAGCTGGCTTAAGGCACGTACGTGCCCAGGACAAAGCTGAGCCTTTGTTCAGTCAGTTGTGGGGAACCTCCTAGATTTGACTTCACTGGAGGAAAGTGGGGACCAGAAATACAGCAGAGGCCATGGGCTAAATCCCTGCCAACAGCCACTAACGCCCTCTTTGGTTCCCCTACTGCTGCCACCACCAAAAAAAAAAAAAAATTAGCTTCTATTTCAGCCCAGGAAATAGAAATTTAAACCCAAAGTGGAACGTGGTAATGTGGGGTGTGAATGCCTATTAAATTTCAGGCTGGATTTGAGCTTAACCTAACAAATCCTATCATCCCACCATTCTGACACATACCAAACCTCAGGGGGTCCCAGAACCAACCCGGCGTGAGGGATCCAGTAACTATAGGATGTGGGTCCAGACAGGGGTCGGGGAAGGTGAATTTCACCAAGGTATTATCCCAAGGCAGGTGCCTTGCTGTGACTCCCCGGCCAGCCGGGTGGGGATCAAAGGATACTCGCTTGCTCTGCGGCAGAGGGCAGGCCGACCTGCAACCACTCAGACCACACCTGAAGTGCGGCCCACCAGGCTTCTGTTCTCGTGCGTGAGAGAACCTGCGGGAAAGTCTGTAGCCAAAGCACAACATGTCTTTCAAAGGAGGGTCGAACAAAGAGAGCCACTTGGGGGTGTGTCTGCAGGTCTCGGTCCCTCCTCAGTCTTCTCTCTCAAACAGGGGGTAGGGAGAGAGCTGGGCCGGGTACCCAGACAACACGACCCAGCAGGGAGCCCTCAGACCCACCAAGTCCTGCACAGGGAGGCTCCACTGCCCGCAAAGGTGCAGATGCCCACGCCTCGAGCTACAGAGTCCTGGTGGGCAACAGGCCTTATCTTGGGCCAGGCCCTGTAACGGGGCCACGCCCGGCCCTTTCTCGTTTCTGCACACAGAGAGATGCCCCTGAGGAGGACGGAGACTATCTGTAAAGATGAGCCAGGATGCATCTCCACCAAATTACAGACCACCATGGTGCGTCCCTCCCTTGGTGAGATGGGCAGAAATGCCAAACTCCCCCTCAAAAAAATATATATATGTATATGTATGTGAGTGTGTGTGTGTGTGTGTATACATATACACGCACATGTATATACACACACATATGTGTATATATATACACACGTATATAAATAAGCCTCGAATGGCGAATCTGAAACTTTCTTTTTAAATAAGAATAGTAGTTGTTAGTGAATTAAAAACCACAAACCAGCTGCCGTGGGCGTATGAACTGCGTGAGTGACTCTCCAGAGTCCCTGTGGCCCTCAGTGTAAGCTATCACCAATGCCCCGCGTAGGGAGCCCTGCTGTCCTGGGACCAGGGCTCCGGCCAGGTGGCCGATTTCACGAGCAGAGCAGCTCTGTCCCTCCCGCGCTCCCTGCTGGCTCTCCCAGCAGAGCGCCTGGGCCACCCAGCGGTGGGCATCCCTGAGGCCCTCCATGTCTAGGGACCTCGGGAGCGCCTCCCTCACTCCGCTCACCCTCTCCCCTGTGCGCAACGCCCCTAGATGAACTTGAAGCACTTGGTCTTGTCGTGGGGCAGGCGGGTCTTGAAGAGCACAGAGTCCACGCGGAACTGTGTGTACAGCAGGGGCATGTAGCCGTACACCTTGACAAAGAAGTTGATACACTTGTGCCGCTCGTGAAAGTGGGAATCGTCGTGTGACAGAGCCTGAGGGCATCCTGGGCATCGGAAAGTCCACCGTGACGTCACCTGGGAGCGGGGAAGAAAGACCACAGAGTGAGAACCACGGGTGCTGAGACAGAGACCCTGGAGCTTAACCAACCGATGCCGCCTTTTCCGCAGTGTCGACACCGAGTCGATGGCTACGCTCACTCAGAGCAAGTCGGGAGCCAGAGCCCACGGCTCTCTTCCTGCCACGGATGCATCTACATCACTATTAAGGACACGCTTCCAAACGGCCTATACGTAACCGACATCAAAGGCCTTGAGGTGTTCAGTGGTGCTTATCTCAGTAACACTACTCCTACTATTTATCTTGGTTGCACAGCAAGATGTAGGTATAAAGTTTTCATTTCATCAGTGTTCTTAATAGCAAACTACTGGAAAACTACCCATGAAAAGGGGGCTAGATACATAGTTATAAAATACTACATGTCCATTAAAAAAGGTGTTTAAGAAAGTTATATTTAAAGACATGGAAAAGTGGTCATATTATAGTTTAGTGGTTACGATGATGATGAAATTCCAACCAATTAGAAAAGTATGAAGGATAATACAACAGCTTCACTATCAACAACATGGCAGATTAAATAACATAAACCCCCCTGAGCACAGAATCCCTGAAAAGGCAAGACGAAATACAGAAACCACCTCTTTAAATATACTGGCTGAGCTTATAAGGAAAGAAATGAAGTCCTCAGAAGCCAAAGTAATGAAAAGGCCTGAATCCAGCAAGACAGCCAGGAGCTCGGGTTTTCGTGAGGCTGAAGCGCCCACAGTCAGGAAATCAGACTGGAGACTTTTTGAAACCCTGGGACCCAGTGGAAGGCCACAAGGGCAGGAGGCAGCCCTGCAGAGAGAGGTGGTGAAGCAACATTTCCTTCTCAGTCTGAGCTCTAAGCCGAGGAGAAAACATCCCCCCCCTTTGAGAAACTGACAGCAAGCGGACCCTCACACAGCTGAGGCTGGAACTTATGCCGCCTGTGCGTCCTGAAAAGCCCCCACAGGCTGACTTAGCTTAAATAGGTCTCAAGCAGGTAGCGAGCCAAGGCACATGGAAGAAGCAGTACAAATGCTCTCAGACTCGGGCCTCAAAGAAGTGCTATAAGTAAAACCCCAAAGAGTACGACCTCACAGTCGAAAATCACAAAAAAGGGGATCAGTCGCATGAAGCAGACTCTGCAGAGAGAAACCACGGAACCAAAACACCGCAAAACACAAGGAACGTCAGATAGGGACGGGGACAATAAACGCGTATCATATGTACAATAAAATGTTGAACGATTACTCAAGGTTTGATGGAAGAAACGAGGGACTATCAAAAAAACCCTTGTGGATATGAAAAAGAACCAAACAGGGACTTCCCTGGTGGTCCAGTGGTTAAGACTCTGCACTTCCCACGCGAGAGGCGCGGGGGTTCAATCCCTGGTCGGGGAACTAAGATCCCATATGCCGCACGGCACTGCTAAAACAAAAAAATTAGGGCTTCCCTGGTGGCGCAGTGGTTGAGAGTCCGCCTGCCGATGCAGGGGACGCGGGTTCGTGCCCCGGTCCGGGAGGATCCCACGTGCCGCGGAGCGGCTGGGCCCGTGAGCCACGACTGCTGAGCCGGCGCGCCGTCCGGAGCCTGTGCTCCGCAACGGGAGAGGCCGCGGCGGTGAGAGGCCCGCGTACCACAAAAAACAAAAACAAAAAATTAAGATGAAAAGAAAGAACCAAATAGGACAATAGAACTGAAAAGTATATTAAACTTATTGTGGTCATCACCTCATGATGGTTTGTAACAAATCGTTACGTTGTACACCTTAAACTGATACAGTGCTGCGTGTCAATTACATCTCAATAAAACCGGGTGGGGGGGGAAAGTATACTGAATTAAATCAGATACTCAATGGATGGGTGAAGAGAAAATCAGTGATGAAAAGTATACTAAAATTATTACCCAGAATGGAAAATATTGAAAAAAAAGCTTTAAAGAAATATGAAAGCAAGATTAAGAGACATGGAAAGAGATACTGTATGATTCCATTTCTACAAAGTTCAAAACTGATCCTGGAGCAGAAGACAGCAGCATTCTGGCAGCTGAGCGCTCCTTCCCGCTTGGAGCCTCGCCCCAGCCTCGGCCCGCACACGCTCTGCCCTGCCCGCCCCCTGCTGCCGGCGCTCAGCCTCAGGTCCTCAGCCCCGGCAGACAGCCTCCGCCTCCCGGCTTCCGCTCGGTCGCTCCAGGCTGGGAGGGTTAGGCAGGGGAAGGGAGGGCCGATGCGGAAAGCAGGGAGCAAATGCAGAGATGGGGCCAGGGCAGCCGCGCGGCAGCAGAGACTACGGCAGAGCACGCCCCACCCCGACACCCTCCCCTGTCTCCTTCTGTGCTGGGCACTAAATGGCGCCTTGGAATCTTTTACCTGCTGTGCCCAGCTCTGCTCAAGCCCACTTAAGGAACATGTTTTGTATTTATCCTTGTTTGCCGAAGACCAAACACTGGCTTGGAGGCACTCTCGCTCCCCGACCTCTCCAGTGAGTGAGAATTTGCGCGTAGATTGGCCTAGGCTTTTTGTGTGTCTCAGCCACAGAGGAACTAAACCTCTGAGCTCTCCCTGGTCGGCGATCCCTGCCAGGTGCAGGGCCTTTGTAGAGAGCTCCTCTTCTATCGGCTCATCGGCTCATCAGGGAGCAGGTGTAACTTGTCTGACCTCATTCCACATGTGTAGCCTGTGCCCTGGGCGTGGACCAGTTATGCAGTCAGCAGGGAGATCCCCGTGCGCTCCAGCCAGCCTTTCTGCCCCAGAGAATCATGGAATGTGTCCCAAGAATATGGGGACTAAGAGTTCCCAACGGCAGGCTTGAGGGCACAGCTTTCTCTCATATGGCTCTGTGCTGTATTCTATGTTATTTTGCTACCTGATCATTCTAGTTTTTTTTTAAAAAAAAAAAAAGACCCAGCAAAAATTATGGAAATCTGAATAAAGGATGAACCCTGGTAATATAAAATGTATCAATATTGATGCATTAATTGGGACAAATGTACCATACTAATGTAAGATGTTAATAATAGGGGAAACTATATGGGGGTATATGGGAATTCTGCACTGTCTTCGTAACTTCTATTTTAATATAAAGAGTTTATTTTAAAGTTAAGCCATAGTGTTTAGGGATGCATACTTAGGTGATAAAAGTGTAAAGAAAAACAACAATGAAGTGGGTACCATTAAAGACATGACAGTAACTGTATTCATCTCCTAGGGCTGTTGTAACAAACTACCACAAATTCAGTGACTTAAAAAACCAGAAATTTACTATCTCACAGCTCTGGAGGCTGGCAGTCTGAAATCAAGGTGTCAGCTGGGCATCCTCTCTCTGAAGGCTGTAGGAAACAACCTGTTCCATGCCCTTCTCTCAGCGCCTGGCACTGACGCAGTCCTTGGACTTCCCTGGCTTGTAGATGACGCTCCATCATCACACAGCACCCTCCCCTCAGTGTCTGTGCCGCTGTGTCTCTTCTTACAAGGACATCAGTCATAATGGACTGAGGGCCCACTGTACTCTACTATGACTTCATCTCAACTTGATCATATCTGCAAAGACCCTATTGCCAAATAGTCACATTCACACGCTAACAGGGGTTAGGACCTAAACATATCTTTTGGCAGGTCACAATAAACAGCCTGCCCTCTGGCCTCAAAAATTTTATGTCCTTCCTCTATGCAAAACACATCCATCCCAGCATCTCTTAAAACTCTTAACCCATTCCAGGATCAACAGTTGAGTCCAAAATCTCATCCAAATACAATCAACTCAGAAAGTCCCAAATCTCTTTTAAATCGTCTAAATTGGATATGGTTAAGACTCTGGATACCGTCCATTCTGGGATAAAATTCTTCTCTATCTGTGGACACGTGAAACCTAGAGGACAATTATCTATCTCAAAAATGCAATCGTGGGACAGGCATAAGATAGACATTCCATTTCAAAAGAGAGAAACAGGGAAGAAAAAGAGGCCATGCATCCCAAACAAGTCCAAAACCCAGCAGGGCAAGTCCCATTAGGTTTCAAGGCATGAGAGCAACCCTCTCTGTCCTCCTGGACTGGGGGCACAGCAGCCCTCAGGAGGTGGCCCCGCCCTCCGGAGCCAAGGGGGTGTGGTCCTGCCTCTGGGCCCTTGGTGACCACAGCAGCCCCACCAGCCTCTGAGCCATTCTGACGCGAGTAACACATTCTCAGCCAACTAGCTCCATCGGCCCACTTCCTGCTGGTAGAATTCCCAGGAGTTCCTTCCTTCAGTTCGCCCTGTCTCTGTCCCCTTCGGTTCAAGCTCGCAGTGGTCCTGAGTTCTGGAAGCTGGAAGTCAGAACTCGAGGAGTTGGTAGGGCCACGTGCTGCTCTGTGAGGGGCCCAGGAGGAATCGGTTCTAGGCCTTTCTCTTTGGGGTTCCTTGGCTCACACATCACTCGCATCTCTGCCTCACATCACATGGGGTTCTCCCTGTGTGTGTGCCTCTGGGTCTCTTCTCCACCTCTCCTAACAGGACACCAGCCATACGATTAAGGGCTCACCCTACTCCAGTCTGACTTCATTTCAACTTGACTACGTTTGCAAAGACTCTATTTACAGTTAAGATTACATACACAAGTACTGGGATTAGGACTCAAACATATCGTTTTTGGGGGGTGGGTGGGAGGGGAGACACAATTCAACCCACAACAGTCATTAAAACTGGGGCTGAGGAAGGAGGTTGAGATTGGGAAGGGGCATGCAGGAGCTTCTGGGGTCCTGACACCCCATGTTTAATGGGTTGTTTTATAATAATTAAGCTGTGCACTTAAATGTTATGCCTTTTTCTATATGAGCATATTTTACACCTTAAAAGTTTGAAAAAAAAATAAAGAAAATGAAGAAACAAGCAACCTGAAAATTTCTATAATCATTAAAGAAACTGAATCTATAGTTTAGTACCCTCCCACAAAAGACATGCAAAGCCCCAAAAGATGTCAAAGGTTGAGTTCTACCAAACCTCCTAGAAAACACAATCCCAATTGTGCACAAACTCTTCCATAAAACAGAAACAAAGGGGAACTTGCCCCAAACTCAAATAATGAGACTAGTTACAATTTTCGTACCAAAACCAGAAATAAATAATACTAGAAAGGAACTTCCCTGGTGGCGCAGTGGTTAAGAATCTGCCTGCCAATGCAGGGGACACAGGTTTGATCCCTGGTCCGGGAAGATCCCTCGTGCCGCAGAGCAACGAAGCCCATGTACCACAACTACTGAGCCTGTGCTCTAGAGCCTGCGAGCCACAACTACTGAACCCGTGTGCCACAACTACTGAAGCCCGTGCACCTAGAGCCCACGCTCCACAACGAGAAGCCACCAAAATGAGAAGCCCGTGCACCGCAACAAAGAGCAGCCCCCACTCGCCACAACTAGGGAAAGCCCATGCACAGCAACGAAGACCCAATGCAACCAAAAATAAATATTTTTAAAAATAATAATAATACTAGAAAGGAAAATCATAGGCTCACTTACTCATGAACACGAATTCAAGTAATCCAAACAAAATATTAGAAAACCAAATCCAAAAAATTATTTATAAAAAGAACTGTGACCAAATGTGTTTCTCCAAAGAAAACGTGAATGTCAACACAAGAGATTAAAGATAAAACACATGACTGTGTCAATGGATAATAGGAAATGCACTCAATAAAATTAAAGAATCATTCATAATAAACATCCTTAGCTAATAAGGAACAGGAAGAAACTTCAATAAGCTAAAATGTAAAGCAAGCATCACACCTAAGAGCACACTATCTGAAGCATCCCTTTAAAATCAGGAATAAAACCAAGATACCGTCATCACCATTTCTATTCAATACTGTACTAGAGGTCCTGGTTACTGTAAAAAATAAAATAAAATGGCTTATGAGGACTGGGAAGGAAAAAACAAAACAGTTTTTTGCATGAGGGATATATGATGGTCAACACAGAAAACCCATATCAATCAACAAAAAATTTTAAACGGAGTTCTAGCAAGTTTCCTAGATATAGGAAACAAATAGTTCTATAACAATGAAAGAAAATGTTAACTTTTGGAAAATACCATTTAAAATATCAACAAAATATACAGAATACCTAGAAATAAGTCTAACAAAAGATGTTCAGAGACCTCGATTGCAAAATTATTGTGGAACTTCGTAGCCTGGGGATTATACAATATTTGATCATTTTTAAAAGATATCAATTTTCCCCATTTCACCTACAGATTCAATTCCTATCAAAATCTCAACTCTGTGTGTGTCTGTGTCTTCTTGACAAGCTAATGATTCCAAAATTTATGTGGGAGGAGAAAGGGCCAAGAATAGGCAAAACACTCTTGAAATAACAGGGTTAAGTTAAAGGGGGTTTGTCTTAGCAGATACCAAAAAAATAATTCTAAAGAGATGACAATTAATGTGATTTGGGCACATGAACAAACCAGACCAACAGACCAGAATAAAAGAATCCTTAAATAGATCCATGTATACAAAGACATTTGAACAATGACAGACCAGCACCGCAGATCACTGGGTATGGATGAACTAAGTGTGCAATGAAAACTGCTGAGGAGACAAAAATGAAATTGGGACCCTATCTCACATTACACACAAAAATCACTTCCACAAGCGTGAATGATTTAAATACAACAGGGCAAAACCTAAAACTTTTAGAAGAGTATGGGGGAGGGCATCTTTAAGACTTTGGGACAATGAACATGAATAAACTATAGTTACAATCATCAGCGCTGACTAAACTCACAAACAGACTTGAGTCTTTTAAAAGCTAAATGCAGAGGAATGCTTATAGTTTGATTTCATTTACATAAAACTTTTAAAGGCCCATCATTTAGAGATGAATATACATATGGTAAAAGCATTCTTTCTTTAAGGGAGGAGGGGAAAGGGATTTTTAAAACAAAACTCAGGATAGCAATTATCTGTGGAAGGGAGAAGCAGGCTGGGATTATGGAGGTACATATACAATGGATGGGTATTTTAAATGTTACACCTTACTTTCAGTATCATTTTTATTCCACGGGTATTTGTTTAAAGACAGTACGTATTTAAAGAATCATATGACTCTATATGTATGAAACACATACTACTAGTTTAAAATACACAAATGAAATGTTACGCTTTAAAAAGGGGAAGAATATAACAAACAAGCAAACCCACCAGTTGTGTCAAATATTGACACTTTGCTCTATTTGTTTCAGATTACATATATTTTTTTCTTCCTTTTTTTTCTTTAAGAAACAAAACATTACAAATAGAGTTAGTCCTTGCGCCACCCTCCCTCCTTCCCTTCCTCTCCTGCTAGGTCATGGGGAACATGACCTTTAATTATGCTTGAAAAAAATCAAACTTTCTTCAAAACAGATATCCCAATGCATATACCCACCAGCTCTGTATAGTATCTGCAATTTTAACACATTGTAACATCTGGTACTGTCACTTTCATTTTAGCCCATCTGATGTGTATAAACTATACCCCATTGTTTTAACTTACATTTCCCTGATTGCTACAGAAGTTGAGCATATTTCCACATGTTTATTAGTCATCTAGGCTTCTACTTCATCGAACTACTTTTTTACAAACTAAGTGAATCAATTGAGTAGTCTTTTTTTCTCATTTGGAAATTCTTTCTCTGAGTATTAATTCTTTGTCATTTATCAGCATTGTACATGTCCCAGTCTGTGGACATAGAGGTTTGCTGAACAAAGTTTTGAATTTTAATAATATTCAAACCAATCTTTTCCTCTCTATTTTGCACTTTTTGTTTCTCTTTGTCTACGATCACAAAAATACTTTTTGTTAGAAGTTTTAAAGCTTGCGTTCACATCTGGTTGATTAACCTACCTGGAATTTACTTTGTGTATGGTATGATGACATGTATTTCTGTTTCATACAGAAAACCAATTATCCCAGCATTCATCTGTAGATGCCACCTTCATCATGTAGCAAGTTTCCGCGCAGGCGTGGGTCTGTGTCTAGACTCTGCTTTGCACCACTGATTTATCTATCAACCCCTGTGCCAATATCACCTTGTCCTAATTATGTATTTTATTACCATGTCATGATTTCTGACACGGCAAATCCACATCTTCTTCACTGGTGTCTCAGCTATTCTGGTCCTTTGCCTTTTGATATAAGTTTGAGGATCTGTGTGTCAAGTTTCACTCCAAGCCAAATTAAACCAAATAAAGTATCCTAGAGTTACACTGACATTTTAGATTTGGGGAGAACTGCTATCCTGATGATATGAATGCAGATGTGGTCTCTATCTCCATTTATTTAGTGGGTAACCTTATCTTACTACTGACTTCAGTGGGCGTCTTCTAAACTTTCACGATTCAGTGTAATGTTTGCTGTAGTATTCAGGTTTTCAATAAATTCTGGAAATTCTCATATTTTTCAAGACTGCCCCTCCCACTTTCTCTTTACTCTTCCCTTCCTGGTTTTATGTTACACCTTCTCCTGACAGCCTCCATGTCGTTTTTTTAATTTATTTATTTAGTTATTTATTTATTTTTGGCTGTGTTGGGTGTTCATTGCTGCTCTAGTTGCAGTGAGCAGGGGCTACTCTTCATTGTGGTGCACGGGCTTCTCACTGCAGTGGCTTCTCTCGTTGCAGAGCACGGGCTCTAGGCACGCAGGATTCAGTAGTTGGGCACGTGGGCTTAGCAGTTGTGGCTCATGGGCTCTAGAGCGCAGGCTCAGTAGTTGTGGTGCACAGGATTAGTTGCTCCATGGCATGTGGGATTCTTTCCGGGCCAGGGCTCGAACCCGTGTCCCCTGCATTGGCAGGTGGGTTCTTAACCACTGTGCCACCAGGGAAGTCCCTCCATTTCTCTTAACCTTTCTTATTTTCCATCTCTGTAATACTTTCTTGGAAATTTCTTCACATTTATCTTCTAGGTCATTAAGTTTGTCTTCAGCTAAGTCTTTTTTTTTTTTTTTTTTTGCGGCACGCAGGCCTCTCACTGTTGTGGCCTCTCCTGTTGTGGAGCACAGGCTCAGCGGCCATGGCTCACGGGCCCAGCTGCTCCGCGGCATGTGGGATCTTCCCGGACCGGGGCACGAAACCATGTCCCCTGCATCAGCACCACTGCGCCACCAGGGAAACCCTTCAGCTAAGTCTTATCTTTTTATCCCATTCACAGAGATTTTCATTTTAATAACTATAATTTTCATTTCCAGTAGTTCTATTTAGGTCTTTCAAACCTGTTTGTTCTGTTTTCTTTCTGAATATGTCTGTCTTTTCCTGAATAATTTTAAAACTATTACTACTATTATAAATGGAGAAAAGAATTAAAATTGAATGGCCCATCCTGTTACTTATAGCTGAAGAATAATCATCACACACAGCCGGTATCAGCCATCAGAAGCCAGGTCTCTAGAGTTGAAACTGAGGAGTGATCGTGATCACAGGCCAGGCTCTGAGGGACACACCTCAGAGACAAAACTCTGAGGGAGTCACAACCCCCAGAGGTCCCTTCACAGGACCCCACCGGTCCCATTCCTTCACCCTCCCACCCACCGGCAGTTCTCTAGAGCTCTTCCAGTTTACCACGAGTCACTTACTACTATTCCCACCAGCTTTCACTGAAGCAGGAGATGCATGTCAAGGCAAACAGCATCTATGTCCAGTATTCTACTTTGTTCTCCCTGTACCTAAAAATCTTCCTCCTCGTCTCAGATGCCAGCATTCAACCTCAGGGGGAATAACCCCTTAACCTGCAAATGACTCTACTTTGGCACAAAAAGGTTATTTTAGGGCTTCCCTGGTGGCGCAGTGGTTGAGAATCTGCCTGCCGATGCAGGAGACACGGGTTCGTGCCCTGGTCCGGGAAGATCCCACATGCCGCGGAGCAACTAAGCCCGTGAGCCATGGCCGCTGAGCCTGTGCGTCCGGAGCCTGTGCTCCACAACGGGAGAGGCCACAACAGTGAGAGGCCCCCAGTGTATTTATTTAAAATATATATATATCTATATATTACATAATAAAACATACAAAAAATTAAGAGGAATAAAGTAACAACTGTAAGTTGAGGCTTGACTATTTACTTAAGCAATACCATGGATTTTATTTTACACGGGAACATTCCAGGTAATTTTAGTCTAAGAGAAGTTATGCTTAGTAACAGTAAGGAAAATCATTAATAGATGTTGAGAACTTACTCAACATTAATATTAAGATGCTTACCTATGCGTCCTCTCTCTACTTCCTTATCCCCTAAGCCAGCCATCTATCTTCTCAATGCTTTATGAGTTTTTAATCCTTTATTCTGAATGAAGCCTATTTACATTCTAGATCTTTCTCCTCCTCAAAAAGATAACAGTACATTATTCAAAGCAATAATATGAAATTAACTCCCTGTTTTAGTCAATATTGTTAAGATATTAACATTATTGAAAGAATACTGCTATGATATAAAAGTCATGCCTTCCTAATTATAACAAGGGAGGGGACGGTGACAATTTGAAGTATTTAAAGCAAAAATACTATTTTATAACAAAATAGTACATATACCTGATAAAATTAGGTAAGTTAAAGAAAATATTTAGCTTAAACTGGTTCTATAATATGAAGTAAATAATTGGACTCAGAATTTGAAGACAGGCTCAACTTATTGAGCCTTTGATTTTAAAAAGTCATCCTAATCTTGAACTGCTCTTATATTTCCATAAGATCAAGAAAATTCAGGGCTTCCCTGGTGGCACAGTGGTTGAGAGTCCACCTGCCGATGCAGAGGACACGGGTTCGTGCCCCGGTCTGGGAAGATCCCACATGCCGTGGAGTGGCTGGGCCCGTGAGCCGTGGCCGCGGAGCCTGCGCGTCCGGAGCCTGTGCTCCGCAACGGGAGAGGCCACAACAGTGAGAGGCCTGCGTACCACAAAAAAAAGAAAAAAGAAAATTCAGAGGCTACTTACTTTTCAAGTTTTCACTTGGGAAGAACTATGTATACCATGTGCAAATTATTTCCAACTCACTCTCTACGCTGAAGAGATGTTTAATAAAACACTGGCTTAATAATATAACAAACACGCTTCCATGAAGATGAAAAATGCACCATGTC
The DNA here is from genome assembly GCF_026419965.1 of Kogia breviceps. Lineage (NCBI taxonomy): Eukaryota > Metazoa > Chordata > Mammalia > Artiodactyla > Physeteridae > Kogia > Kogia breviceps. The sequence goes on along the minus strand of NC_081317.1, from coordinate 108,882,363 downwards.
TGTGAGTGCGTCAAGTGACTGATGATATTATTAGGTACCTAATCCCTCAGATACTTTAAATCTTCATGGATAATGTTTTCTGATCTACTAGGGAGGTATAAATAGAAAGCATATATCTTGGCTGGAGTCCAGTCCCTGGCTACACAAGAAAGGATAAATAAAGAATAGAAAATTGCACTAGTCATTAATTTCTAAGACGCCTGCCTCCCTACCTTAAAGTTTACAAAGAAGTGTGCTTTTCATTGTTTAATATCAGATCTACCACTGTACCTGGAAAACATGTTATTTTTATATAAAAAATACTATCATCATTCACAGTTTTAAAAAACACACAATCTGGTGCATCATTTTGCTAATTATTCTTCTTTTGTGAGGCTTTAGCAGAAGGCTAAGGAATCAAAGAAACTATGGGGGAATTCAGGAGCTAAGTTATAACCCTGAGCTACACTAGTGGTTACTTAGTCTAGAACTTACTTTCAAAATGTAAGAAGAATGAAATATGCACCCAATTATTATTTACTCATTGGACTAATGATATCCATGAAGGTAAACTTACGATTTTATAAAATTAAATAATACACCTTTTTGAACTAAGGATTATCAGGTGTGAATTCACAGCATAAACACTGATAGAGCCTAGTCATAAACACTATTAATTTGAATGGACAGATTCTCTAGTATTAATTGTTACAAGGCCTTTACCAGGCCTACCCTAACCCTCACCAGGGGACCTTTCACTTGTCTGAATCTGCAGTAATGACAGAGAGGGTGATGGAACTGGTCTTTCTGTGCACTGAGTATGAAACTGGTTGTATTATGGTCAAATCTATTCACCAACTCAAAGACAAAAAACAGAACTCAAATTTCTAGAATTTTGAGGGTACTTCTGCTTTTGTGTAAATACCTTATAAAGTACTTACGTGCCAGGCACTATTCTTAGAGCTGTACACACCCTAACTGAGAAAGTCTTAAACTGTGTGTGCCATGGACACCGCTGCCACTCTGGTTTGGCAATCTGGTGAAGCCTGTGCACCCCTCAGCTGCTTTTAAATGCATAAAATACGTGAGATTACAAAGGAAACAAGTTATACTGAAATATAGAAATATGTGCGCTTTTTTATTATTTTATCTTATTAAGTTAACAAGATCTATGGTAAAGTTAATAACTACCGTAATTTCAAAGCAGTAATGAAGAACATAAACAATACTTCGAGATGTGGCAACGAACGTAACGTGATATGAAAATACCTATGGGTTCTGCTGGTGACGGATCACAGTTACCGCAAATACTCTTATGAATTACAGCCTGTTTCATAACTGATAAAAAGGATAAATTCCAGTTTGAGATTGGTGAAAATTAAAGATGTAACATTTTTCCCATTCAAGTTCCAAACCCTCTGATTTCTATCCATTTACGCCTAGGAAGCGAAGAGCCCCTGTATGAACGGCTCATTCAACCCTAAGACGATCTTAACTTGGTTGGTGGCGTCATCGTCCCCATTTTGTGGCTGAGGACTCGGAGGCATGGCTGGGTTACCCACCGCACACCCACACAATAAGTGAATTAAGTACACGTGTGCCCCCCGGTCCCGTAAGTGGGAGGACCTCACCTTGATGGGGGGTTTCCGAGTGACGTGGGAGACGAGGAAGTTCATGGCGATGTCCTCACAGTTGATGTATTCGTCCACCATATCTCGGATGGCCTGGGGCATCACGTAAGAATACAGGTAGGCATAATACTGTCGAGGGTAGAAACAGAATCACATACTTTGTCGGGGGCCACAGTCCTTTAGCTTTCGGCAAAAATGTGCGCGGAGGGGAGGGTGCTGTGGCGGGAGGAGGGGTATGGCAATCACTGAGGAGCACCACTGGCCTTTAGGGAGTCGGGTCCAGGGATGCTAAACACCCTGCATGGCAGACCTTCCGCAGTGAAGAATTAGCCCGTGCAAACGGCCCTTAGCACCCGCTCTGAGAATCAAAGCGTCGTGTAATCTCCTTGGTAACCTAGTGATTCTGCAACAATATAAAGGTTTATCAAATTAGGTGGGACACTAGTTCAGTTGAACAGCGTTCTCCCCCTCTGACAAAGGCAGTAAGGGATACGCAGGGGGGAAAGCCTGGTTATCTTCTCAGACCTCCGTAAGTCACCGAGCCATGAGACATCCGACGCCTCCGTGCCTCACTTCTCATTACTGGCACCGGCTACCCCCTGGCTCCAAGCCACCAGCGCCTTAGCCCGCATTATTCATACAGCCCCTAAATCGCCTCCCTGCTGCCATACTTTCCTCCCTACAGTCCATTCTCAGCACAGCAGAGCGACTGTGTTAAAACACAGGTCCAACTGAGCTCATCTCTCCTTTACTCCAAACCCCTGAGAGGCTTCTCATCTCACTCAGAGTAAAAGCCTAAGTTCTTAAAATGCCCTGCAAGGCCCACAGAATGGTTTGAGCTAGCTCAAACCTGCCAGTGAAAGTCGACCGCTAAATTTTCCGGGGTTTTGTGAGACTATTTAAGAATTTTGTGAGCTTGTTACGAAAAGTAGCCATTATTAAAAATATAATTCCATATACTTAAAATTAGTTACACTAAAAGTTATATTAAAAGCCAATAAATACCTAAAGCTCATCATTTCTTAATTGACTAATTAATACATTTTACAATTATTTATTACATTTACTGTCATCTTTTTTTTGTTTTTTAATTGTTTGGTCATGCCTCATGGCATGCAGGATCCTAGTTCCCTAACCAGGGATCAAACCCGTGCCCCCTGCAGTCAAAGTGCAGAGTCTTAACCACTGTACCACCAGGGATGTCCCACATTAACTGTCATCTTGAGGCTGTTTATGTCTATCACATCCGCATGGTGAAAATACTATATAACTGGCATGGACCTGCCCATCTCTTCCAAACACCATGTTCATTGACTCATACTGATAACTTGAACTCAGCCATGGTAAGAATATTTACACCACAGAAATGGGCAAATGCCATAAAACAGAGCAAATGTCAGTGGTGATGTGTTGCAATATGCTGACAATGAACAGGTGAGGTGCCTAATAAAGCTGATTTATATATCTTACTACCTTAAATAGTAGAATCTATACAGCGAAACGATCATAAAATTTTTGAAAAAAAATAATAAATTAAAAAAAAAAAATTTGTACCACAAAGTGGTTTGCTGGTTATCTTGTGGCAAAGTACTTAAGAGATGGTGAACTTAAAAGATGAATTACACATTTTTCTTTTACAAAAAGACAGGTGATTAAAATCTGTGTACCCTTTAAATGGCCAATGACTGTCATCAGTATGCTAATGAGAATATTTATTAATTGAATACAATCCATATCTTTATCCAGGGAAATGTAACATCATAAAAGAAAAAAGAAAGAACTGACTTAAAAATATATGGAGAAAGCATTATGAAAACAAATGTTTAGAAGTATTTCCACTATTATGTGATTTTTTCATGCCAAAAATCATTTTTTTTAAATATAGAAGGGCTTCCCTGGTGGCACAGTGGTTGAGAGTCCGCCTGCCGATGCCGGGGACGTGGGTTCGTGCCCCGGTCCGGGAGGATCCCACGTGCCGCGGAGCGGCTGGGCCCGTGAGCCATGGCCGCTGAGCCTGCGTGTCTGGAGCCTGTGCTCTGCAACGGGAGAGGCCGCAACAGTGAGAGACCCGCCAACGGCAAAAAAAAAAAAAAAAAAAAATTAAAAAAAAAAATATATAGAAAAACTTTTGTAACCTGTTTAAAAATCTTCTAAATGAAAAATTTCAGTGAACTTATAACCTACTCTAAAATATAAAAATGTAACATCTTCTCATTAGTTTGCTAAAAAAAACTGAACACATCATAGAAGATGGAAATTCTAGTCCAATTTCAACAATATGCTACCAAATTGGTGGATAAGTATCACAACTTAGGAAGCATGGCAATAAGGTATTTCTTCCAGGGGCAGTGATTAAAACCAAGTATCAGAAATATGCTTAATTTTGGATATATATACACTACCAAATGTAAAATAGATAGCTAGTGGGAAGCAGCCGCATAGCACAGGGAGATCAGCTCAGTGCTTTGTGACCACCTAGATGGGTGGGATAGGGAGGGTGGGAAGGAGACACAAGAGGGAGGAGATATGGGGATATATGTATACATATAAGCTGATTCACTTTGTTATACAGCAGAAACTAACACAACATTGTAAAGCAATTATACTCCAATAAAGATGCTAAATTTTAAAAATATATGCTTAATTTAGAAATAGACCACTGAGTTGCCATAATACACAGTGTCGAATAAAGATTTTCAAAAATAATAAAGCATATTCAATCCTACTGCTTTCACTAAAATTTAAGAACTTAGTGAGAATATTATTTTGAAACTGTTTCATCTTTATCTCAACCTTATAAAAATTTCTTTAAGTATAGTAGTACGCATATTGTAATTTATAAATAAATATATACATTTGTGAGATACCAAAGCATTTTACTGATAGGCACTTAGGATTAAAAAAAAAAAAAAAACTTGATTGCTCTAGATTAGGGATGACCAACTTAGTTGCTTTCAAGGGCCAAACAAGGAAGGCAAATAAATAATAGACATGTTAAAGAAATGGGTGTAAGAAAAATACAGTCATGGGACAGATAAGCACACACGTGTCCTCCTCCAGGGAACAGTGGCTATGCACCTCCAGCCAGCTGGTGCCAGGCAGGAACCCTGCTCCAGTATGACCTGATCTTCATTTTCATGGAGGTCCAGATCTTTTTGTAAAACTCTCTGATTTTTAAAGCCTGGCAGTGTATGGGACAGCACCAGGGGGCTGAATAAACATCTGTAACCACAGAAGGCTTCGGGGCAGCTAGTTTTTAAACCTTGCCCTAGATTTTCCAAGAGAAAAAACAAACAAACCTAAGTTTTATTAAGTCAATTATTTATTACTTAAAAGTAAAGGGATCTGGGACTTCCCTGGCAGTCCAGTGGTTAAGACTGTGCTTCCACTGCAGGGCTTGCGGATTCGATCCCTGGTTGGGGAACGAAGATCCCCCAAGCTGCGCAGCGCAGCCAAAAAAAAAAAAAAAACACGAGAAGACAAAAAAAAAAGTAAAGGGATCTGACTATTGTCATTTTTAAAGAGCTATCAGAGATTTGATAAGGTAGAGTTTCCAGAAGACAAGTAAATTCTCACGGTGTGAGTATGCACTGCTAAAATCAGGGGCTCTTTCTCAAATGACCAGTGTGAAAATAAATGACTCCTAGTTAGGTGTGGTTCCTCAGCCCGATGCTTTCTAATTCTACTCGCAGCCCAACCAAAGCCCACAAGTTTGGAAAATAATCATGAGAGCCAAGTTCAAGAGTGGGATGAGCATATCAGCTTCACACATTAAATTTTAAAAAGAAAAAAAAAAAAGCGAGAGTTTCATGACCTCTTAAGGCTGGTTCAAAATGCTCCTGGTAAGATGACTTTTAAGGTAAAACTGAGGAGACCTGCAAGAGGCCACCTCTGAGAGGTGAAGTACATGAGGGACAAAAGATTTGAAGGTGGGGAGGGGGAGGAGATAATCAGCTTTTGGGGGAAAAGTTCAGCTTGAAGTACCAGAGGGACATACAGGGCATGTCCTGAAAACAATTAAATACACCAGTAAAGCTCTCAAGGAAAGGCCATGGCTGGAATATAAGGACGGAAATCACCAGCTTACGGATGCTAAGAAAAGCCACGAGACATTGAGAGTACAAGAGAACATTTAAGGAAAACACAAAGTAAGAAGCGCACTAGACAGCTATATATAAAATAATCAACAAGGACCTACTGTATAGCACGGGGAACTCTAACTCAGCATTCTGTAATAACCTATATGGGAAAAGAATGTGAAAAAGAATAGATATATGTGTATGGACAAGTGAATCACTTCGCTGTACACCTGAAACTAAAACGTTGTACATCAACTGACGCCAATATAAAATAAAAAATTAAAAAAAGAAGAGCACTAGACAGACGTAGAACCCTGTGATACTTCAGCAATGACAGGGAGACAGTGTGCTGGATGGGTCTTCCAGGAGGGCACGGAGTGGAGATCAGGGTGATGGGTGCTAAGATCTTTGATGACCATGAAGCGATGATTAGTAGGAGGCTGGCAGATGGAGCAACAAGACAGATACCATGAACCTCAAATGAGATGTTACATGACAGGTGAGAAGGAACTGTCTAGAAGTGTCACCAGTAAGCGGTGCAAATGGTTCTCTACACCTTGCTCCAAAGTACAAATCGGGGGAAATGAGGAGCCTCAATCCCTGGCCCTGGAAGGAATAAAAGGAAAGCACTGTCCTCAGAGACGAGTCAGGTTTCAATCAGATCAAGGAGATGGAGGAGGTACCCTTGTGACGTGGGGGGTGTAGGCAGTTTGGCGATCTCAAAACAGGGATTCTTCAGAACCCAGAGGGAGGACTTGGCAGGGAAGGTACAGAGCAGCACTGTCCACCAGAAATATACTGTGAGTCACCACTGCCATTTTAAATGTTCTAGTTGCCACGTTTTTAAGAAAGAAAAAGAAACAGTAAAAATAATTAGTAATATACTTTATTTAACCCAGTGTATCCAAAATAATTGCACTTTCACATACAATCAATATAAAAAATTACTGAGATAGTTGACACTCTTTCGTTCATGCTGAGTTTTCAAAGTCTGCTGTGTACCTTATACGTGGGGCACATCTCAACACTGACTAGTCATACTTCAAGTGCTCAGCAGCCCCACGTGGCCAGTGGCTACTTTATAGAACAGATGACATGTAGGGGGAAGCTGAGTCAGGAGCAAGAAAACAGAACAGTTTAGCGACAACAGTGCAGGAGAGGAGTCATGACTGGAAGGATTTGCACAGTGAATTTTCAACGAAAACCAGGGTGTGAGGCAACGTGGAAATTAAAAGCTCTAAGGAATCAACTAGAACTTGCAGAGCCCCCAACAGACAGAGGTTTGTGGTGGGGCCTGGGACAGAGGTGGCTGAGTCAGAAGAGGGCCAGGTTCAGCCTTCTGTTGACCAGGTCACGTCTGGAATGGTTGTGGGGAAACTGGACAACATTTTGGCCCAATGCCCTCAATTTTACAGAGGGAGAGCCAGTGTCCAGGAAGATACACTGATTTTCCTATTGACCTGTGTACAATTATACAGGAAGCCTTCCCATCCAGACTTTTTATTCTAGCATTGCTCTAATCATCTTGATCACTGTCTTTAAAAACAGAAATAACTTAATTCTAGCAGAGAAGGGATATATAAGAAGCACTAGCAGAGCTAACTTTAAAGCAGCATTTCACTGCCCCACAAAGGCTCAACTCCTACCAAGTTCATGTCAATCCTACCAGCTTTTTCTTACCTTGTGGAAGAAGGCAGCACCTGTCAGCACCATGGACAGCTCACAGGAGTAGTTGGAGTTGTAGAGCCAGGACTGATGAGGGATGTCCCACGCGTGGTAACGGCCAGGGAAACCCACAATGCGGTCCCGTGCTTCTCTCCACACCCTCAAAAAACACAAGTATATGCACACTCCTGAGTACAAAGCTCTAAGGTTATCAGAAACGTTTAAAATTATCGCCTCTATTTTGCAGACTCTGACTCTTTGAGCTGTTACTTCTTTTAAAAAAAACAACAACAACTGTATATACCAAATCAATCACAAGATAAAAAGGATAAAAACAAACAGTGTCAGGAATTCCCTCCGGTCCAGTGGTTGGGACTCTGTGCTTTCACTGCTGAGGGTGCAGGTTCAATCCCTGGTTGGGGAACTAAGATCCCACAAGCCACATGGCCATAAAAAAATAAACAAACAATGTCACCCACAGCTTCCTTAATAAGTACCTGCTTATTGATCCTCTAACTTCTGGCAGCCAGCATCTCTCCAGCCCTTATAGAGGAAAGTGTTGGAATAACACAGAAAGGGTCTAAGGAGTCTAAGGCATTAAAGGTCTCCAGAATGGGATAAGTATAGCAATCTGCTAAGAAGCAGGAAGAAGATGATTTTTATATCTATTTATTTTTAATCTTATTTAATTTCTAAAGAGGTTTTATTTTTAATGTGTATGACATATTAGGACTTGTATATAATTTATGTGTATTGCATACTTAACTTCTCTTTCACTGAGCGGGTACACTATAAAAAAAAAAAGCTTAGAGGGGAACTCCCTGGTGGTCCAGTGGATAAGACTGTGTTTCCACTGCAGAGGACTGAGGTTGGATCCCTGGTTGGGGAACTAGGATCCCACATGCCACATGGCACGGCCAGAAGCAAAAAAAAAAAAAAAAAAAGCTTAGAGACCACTGGTCTAAATAGGAGACTGCTGCCTGGAGTTAGGTGCAACAGTCTTAATTCCTGATTTGAGCAGAGCTCAGGTAGAAACCTACAGCATGAAAAGAAGTGGTCTACAGAACCATACAAATGAAAGACTTCATAAATGCAAGAAATAAATTGAGAATTCAATGTTTCCAGGATAAACTTTTATAACATCCTCAAATTTATAGGTAAGGTACAACAAATAAAATCAGTTTCACAGGCTAAAATCATAGAGCTGAAAGCACTTATGTTCCACAGCACCCTACATCCTTGCAGAAGTGCTTCAGGGGTCCCATAAACAACAGACCATCGCCTCCCCACTCCACCTCACCCCAACGGAGATTTAAACTGCCTAGGAAACTCCTTCATCACTCCTGGAACTTCAACTCCTGAAGCACATAAGATTTCAATTCAAAAGAGTTCCTCTCCTATTAGGTTTGAAAGCGACTAATCTAGTTCAACAGATGAGACACTACAACCTCTATCACAACTTCACAGCTGTCTAAATGGGCTTTCTGCCACATCCCACCCAAATCCCTACCTCTGTCCTGATTTATCTCCTAAAACTGACTCCCAATTACTAACCTAAAAAGCTATAAGGTGTTTTAATAATACATTTTGACATTTACAGAATGTAATAAGGATTGCTAATAAATACCAATGGCATATCTAAATGTTACATCAATACTCCTAAAAATACTGATCTCTTCAAATGCTTATTGACCCTACTAGTCCCGAAATATCAACAGAAAGAATGTGAAACAATATTTCAATGATCAGATTTGGCTGATTTAAGTCAAAATATAGGTTTTTTTGTGTGTGTGTGGTTCACGGGCCTCTCACTGTTGTGGCCTCTCCCGTTGCGGAGCACAGGCTCCGGAAGCGCAGGCTCAGCGGCCATGGCTCACGGGCCCAGCCGCTCCGTGGCATGTGGGATCCTCCCGGACCGGGGCACGAACCCGTGTCCCCTGAATTGGCAGGCGGACTCTCAACCACTGCACCACCAGGGAAGCCCTATACAGTTTTTTAATAAGGTAGACTATCCTTTGCTACATGACATCAAAAGGCAACATATCCAATTTGTTAAAGGCTGTCGATGCCCAACTAGGTATTAATTATGTTAAATAATAAGGAAAAAAATCAGCATGGAAGCACAAGCACCAAACAAATGCAAGTAAAGGCTCAAGTTCTTGGGATGAAGCATTAGGAGTTTTAGATAGTAAGGTCTCAGTGGAATCAGAAGGTTAGACATGTTAAAATATCAATTATAAATAATGCTACCGGGCTTCCCTGGTGGCGCAGTGGTTGAGGATCAGCCTGCCGACGCAGGCGACGCGGGTTCGTGCCCCAGTCCGGGAAGATCCCACCTGCCGCGGAGCGGCTGGGTCCCGTGAACCGTGGCCGCTAAGCCTGCGCGTCCGGAGCCTGTGCTCCACAACGGGAGGGGCCCCGACAGTGAGAGGCCCGCATACCAAAAAATAAATAAATAAAAATTTTAATAAATAAATAATGCTATCAATTTAAGTATAGAAGTGTTACACATAACCAGTTCCTTAACATTATATTCAAATTATGCTGCGCTAAGTATTTTTAACCTATGTGTAGTATCATAGATCATGCTTTGGTATGTATACCTTTATCCTCTTTTTTTTTTTTTTTTTTTCGTCTGTACCATGCGGCTTGTGGAATCTCAGTTCCCTGACCAGGAACTGAGGGCCCTGGCAGTGAAAGTGTGGAATCCGGACCACCAGACCACCAGGGAACTCCCAGTACACCGTATGTTTTTTTTTTTTTTTTTTTTTTTTTGCGGTACGCGGGCCTCTCACTGTTGTGGACTCTCCCGTTGCAGAGCACAGGCTCCGGACGCGCAGGCTCAGCGGCCACGGCTCACGGGCCCAGCCGCTCCGCGGCACGTGGGATCCTCCCGGACCGGGGCACGAACCCGCGTCCCCTGCATCGGCAGGCGGACTCTCAACCACTGCGCCACCAGGGAAGCCCCACCTTATCTTTAATGAATTATTTTTTAACTGTGTTAATGTTCCAATTACCTACAAAATATGTTAGGGAAAAAGTTTCAAAGGTAATTCTACAGCTCACACTTAAAGAAAATTCACTGGATAAATTCAACTTTGCCAAACAACTAAAGAGAAATTTTAAAATAACAAAATCAAGATACTATGCCACTGCAGAATGTGTCACGACTAACACTCTTCTGTTAACATTTCAGATTTACGTACTACATACTATCACCTCTGAAATAAGTGCATCAATTCAACCTTCTCATGGCACAAACTGTGGCACATCATTTCCATATTAATATAGTCAAGTTAAAAAAAACCTGACATCTCAAATATTTACATTATTTTAAATAACGATGATTTCTTTTTCTTACAATCCTATGAGACTCAAAACGATTTAATAAGTTACCTGAATGAAGCAAAAGGTCATGTTACTACTAATATTTAATTTAAAACTGATTTTTCTGATCTCCAAAACTTAGGCAAATGGTTTTGAATAAAGATCAGTAAATTAAAGATATTGAGTACATTAAAGTAATACAGACTACGTCACACAAAGAGACAGTCTCATCCTTCTTGGTTATATTTCCATGTTTCTCCCTCTGGTTCATTAAGAACCAAATGATTTGAAATGCAGTAAGAAGATAAAGTGTAAAATCAACTAATAATCAAAAAATGTATTTAGGGCTTCCCTGGTGGCGCAGTGGTTGAGAGTCCTCCTGCCGATGCAGGAGACGCGGGTTCGTGCCCCGGTCCGGGGGGATCCCGCGTGCCGCGGAGCGGCTGGGCCCGTGGGCCATGGCCGCTGAGCCTGCGCGTCCGGAGCCTGTGCTTCGCGACGGGAGAGGCCACAGCGGTGAGAGGCCCGCATATCACAAAAAAAAAAAAAAAAAAAAAAAAAAAAAAAAAAATGTATTTAATAACTAAGGTGAGATTTTGCTTCCTGACCATCTAAAACAATAGTCTCTTTTCCAAATTCCATGTTTCTATGATATTATGTAAGCCATTTCCTCCTCTCCAAAATAAAATATTAAGGAATGTGTACCAAACCATGGTAAAGGAAAAAGGTTTTGATTTGCTCCCTTTGGAAAAGAAAACTCAAAGCAGAGCAATGGAATACAGAGAAAAAGATCAGTATCAGATCCAGTAGTGGAATTTAAAAATTCTGGGCCAAGACAACAGAGATACTTGGATCCAGGAAGAGAAACCTACCTTCCAGTCCACAATCCCATCCCTCCTCATACAGCTTACACTATCACTTTTTTTAAAAATAAAGTTTACTGAGACATAAATCACATACCATAAAACTCACTTGTTTAAAAGTGTACGACTCCCTGGGTTTTAGTATATTCACAGAGCTATGCAACCATCACCACTACCTCATTTCAGAATACTTTCATCACCCAAAAAGAAACTCCACAACCATTAGCAGTCACTCCCCATTTTCCCCCTCCCCATCCCATGGCAACCACTAATCTACTTTCTGTCTCCACAGATTTGCTTGTTGTGGACATTTCATATAAATGGACTCATATATTATGTGACTAGCTTTCAAGGTTCACCCATGTTGTAGCAAGTTCACCCTTGAACTTCATTCTTTTTGTTGCCAAATAATATTCCATTGTATGCATATACCACAGTTTGTTTATCCATTCATCAGTTGATGGACATTTGGGTTGTTTATACTTCTTTTGTTTTAGTTTTTTTTGACAACTGAATTTTTGGTGTGTGGCAAAATGTATGTAACATAAAATTTACCATTTTAATCATTTTCAAGTGTACAGTTCAATGGCATTAAGTATATTCACACTGTTGTATGATCATCAATCTCCAGAATTTCTTCACCTTCCCAGCCTGAAACTCTGACCCACTGAACACTACCTCGGCATTCTTGCCTTCCTCCAGCCCCAGGCAGCCACCACCTACTTTCTGTCTCTATGAATCTGACTACTCTGGATGCCTCATGTAAGTAAAATCATGTTTATACTCACTGACTCTTATAAATAATGCTGCTATGAACATTCATGTACTGCTTTTGTATAGACATACGTTTTCAGTTCTCTTGGGTCTCTTTTATCTGTCCCTTAAGAACATACCTGTTTCCTTCCTTGCTGTATAAGCTGAAGTTTGCCAAGATCCACATTATCTTTTGCCAGAGGGAGAATTTCTATTTATTTATTTATTTAAAATCAAAGTGCAGTTGATTTACAAGTGATTCAGTTATACATATATATATATATATATATATATATATATATTATTTTTCAGATTCTTTTCCATTATAGGTTAGGTTATTATAAGATATTGAATATAGTTCCCTGTGCTGTATAGTAGGTCCTCGTTATCTATTTTATATATAGTCGTGTGTATCTGTTAATCCCAAATTCCTAATTTACCCCCTCCCGCTTTCCCCTTTGGTAACCATAAGTTTGTTTTCTATGTCTGTGAGTCTGTTTCTGTTCTGTAAGTAAATTCACTTGCATCATTTTTTTAGATTCCACACATAAGTGATATCACGTTATTTGCCTTTCTCTGTCTGACTTACTTCACTAAGTATGATAATCTCTAGGTCCATCAAGGTTGCAGCAAATGGCATTATTTCATTCTTTTCTTATGGCTGAGTAGTATTCCATCGTATATATATGTATATACCACAGCTTCTTTATCCATTTATCTGTTGATGGACACTTACGTTGCTTCCATGTCTTGGCTACTGTAAATAGCGCTGCAATGAACACTGGGGTGCGTGTGTCTTTTTGAAAAGGGGACCTTCCTACGCTGTTGGTGGGAATGTAAATTGGTGCAGCCACTATGGAGAACAGTATGGAGGTTCCTTAAAAATCTAATCTGGAAAAGATGAAAACTCTAATTCGAAAACAAAGTTTTTAGATCAAAGGATGCCCAAACAAATGAGAAAAGAGTCAGAGCAATAAAAGGTTTAGAAGTTGAGCCAGAGATAATTCACCAGTCTTGTAACCAGAGGCTAAACCTCCAATTTCAAATGACTGTTAGGAGACTCTTACAGCTCAATAATAAAAAGGCAAAGGATCTGAATAGACATTTCTCCATAGAAGATATACAAACAGTCACTGAGCACATGAAAAGATACTCAATATCATCAGTCATAAGGCTTCCTATTATTCTCTCACCACTTGGAAATCTGTTGACAAATGGAAAAGATTAAAGATCTTCCTAGGGACTTCCCTGGTGGAGCAGTGGTTAAGAATCCACCTGCCAATGCGGGGGACACGGGCTCGAGCCCTGGTCCAGGAAGATCCTACATGCTGCGGGACAACTAAGCCCACGTGCCACAACTGCTGAGCCTGCGCTCTAGAGGCCGCAAGCCACAACTACTGATCCCACACACCACAACTACTGAAGCCTGCATGCCACAACTGCTGAAGCCTGCGCGCCTAGAGCCCGTGCTCCACAACAAGAGAAGCCACCGCAATGAGAAGCCTGCGCACCGCAACGAAGAGTAGACCCCGCTCGCCGCAACGAGAGAAAGCCCGCGCACGGCAACAAAGACCCAACGCAGCCAAAAATAAATAAATTAATTAATTTTTAAATAAATCTTCCTAAATCAAGAGCCATAGAAGATAGCAAGTGCCAGCTATCTTAATAAGCTTCAAACTCATCAAAGCAGGGCCCTTTATCTAATCATACTTGGGATCTAGAGCTGATTGGCAATTCTGTTAACATCCCATGACTGTTCACAGCTCCCAGTCCTTTAGCATGCTCTAAACTGCATCATGCTGTATCAGAAATACACCACCTTCCCTTCCCTCCCCACAACCATCAATAATGACAAATGTGATGGCAAAAGCCCATTTCTGGAACCATCACGTGGCTTTTTTTCCTTTCATAAAAACAAGTAGAGAGGGCTTCCCTGGTGGCGCAGTGGTTGGGAGTCCACCTGCCGATGCGGGGGACACGGGTTCGTGCCCCGGTCCGGGAAGATCCCACGTGCCACGGAGCGGCTGGGCCCGTGAGCCGTGGCCACTGAGCCTGCGCGACCGGAGCCTGTGCTCCGCAACGGGAGAGGCCACAGCAGTGAGAGGCCCGCGTACCACAAAAAAAAAAAAAAAAAAAAAAAAAAAAGTAGAGAGCTGGTACAAAGGAACACACTCCAGTGGGATTTTTATCACTGCTAACAACAGACTCTTGCCTCAATAATATAGTAGGAGGAAGAAGTCAACGGAAATGAGAGGCTGGGTGAGGGAGAGGAAGAACAGATGTTCTGATTTGTCAGAAATGTGTCAAATAATTCTTTATAGATGGACCTAAGACAAATACAGCAATAAAGCCGCTGCTCCTTACATCTGAGCATCTGCACTTATCCACTTAAACCAAAGGAAGCCTGAAAGCTAGGGGTCAGGCCAGGCTTTCAGTGAATGGAACAAAAAGCACAGAGAAAAAGAGTTCTCTATCCTGGATCTATACTTAATTTGAACAAGGTCTCCAAGGATATCTACTCCAGTGCTTCTCAAACTATCTGTGGCAAACAAGTAATCTTCCCCTGGCTTATTCATGCTTTTATAAAATACAATAAAAATGAATCGCATGGTTTCTTACATATGACACCAAAAGCACAAGTAACCAAAGAAAACATAGACAAACTGGACTTCATTAAAATGAAAAGCTTTTGTGCTTTGAAGGACACCATCAAGAAAGTGAAATGACAACCCACAGAACAGGAGAAAAAATTTGCAAATCATATCTCTGATAAGGGACTTGGATCTAGAATATACAGAGAACTCTTACAACTCAATAATAAAAAGACAACCCAAGTGACAATGGGCAAAGGATCTCAATAGACATTTCTTCAAAGAAGATATATAAATTGTTATGAAGCACATGAAAAGACAGCCAATATCATGAGTCATTAGGGAAATGCAAATCAAAACTACATTGAAATACCACTTCACACCCAGTAGGAGGGCTATAAATAAAAAATGGAAAATAACAAGTGTTGACAAGGATGTG
This sequence comes from Kogia breviceps, assembly GCF_026419965.1. Classification (NCBI taxonomy): domain Eukaryota; kingdom Metazoa; phylum Chordata; class Mammalia; order Artiodactyla; family Physeteridae; genus Kogia; species Kogia breviceps. The sequence goes on along the minus strand of NC_081317.1, from coordinate 108,867,036 downwards.
GAGAAAATGGAACCCTTATTCACTGCTGGTAACAATATAAAATATAAAATGGTGCAGCCACTTTGGAAAACAGGAGTGTAGTTCCTCAAAATGTTAAACGAAGAGATACTATATGATCCAGCAATTCCACTCCAAGGTATGTATCTAAGAGAAAGGAAATGTTCATATACAAACTTGTACATGAATGTCCATAGCAGTACTATTCACAACAGCCAAGGAGTAGAAACAACCCAAATGTCCATCAGTGGATAAATGGATAAACAAGATGTGTACATCCATACAAAATGGATGAAGTACTGACAGATGCTACAAGGTGGATGAACCTTGAAAACAGTATGTTAAGTGAAAGAAACCAGTTACCAAAGAGCACATATTATATGGTATCATGTATACGGAATGTCTGTAAAAGGCAAATTTATAGAGAAACAAAGTACATTAATGGTTGCCAAGGTCTTAGAGGAGTTGGAGAAAAATGGGGAATGACTGCTAATGGGTACAGGATTTCTTTTGGTGGTAATGAAGATTTCTAAACTAGATTACGGTGATGGTTACCCAACTCTGTAAATATACTAAAAACCACTGAATGGTACACTTAAATGAGTGGACTGTATGATGTATGAATTATATTCAATAAATGTTACCCAAAAAATGAATTACAAGAAAAAAGTTCACATTTGGATGTCACGGTAAACATCAAATCATTTTAAAGTTTCTAAATGCCTACTCTCAATTTTTGTACTTACCTCACTGTGGACAGGTTAATAAACTGTTCATGGGCCAGCGTACCAGTCCAGGACACACTCTGAGTGGCCCTGATCTACTCCATTCTCTCACCTGTACTGTTCCCTCAAAGTGGGATATTTAAGCCCAATAAGATGTCTCCGTTACTATCAGCTATGAAAATTCATCTGGCTGCCTAACCCGGGTTTTGAGGTAGCTTCCTGCCACTTGCAAACAAAAGTGTTTCACGATTGAAAATCAGCTCCTCACCGAAAGCCAAACATGATTTCATCGTGGCGGAGGTGAGCGTCATCATCAATAGACAGGATGGCCTCTGTCTCGATTTCATTCCAGGGCAGGAATCGATTGTTCAAACTGTTCTTCTCAGTACGGACCACCTGTAAAGAGGAAGGAAAAACACTGAACGGTCAATGCTGCATCGTTCAATGCAAAAGCAAAACTGCTTTTAGGTCAAAGCAGCCTGTGGCTAAACGTCCTGAATAATTTCACCCGCTTACCTGCCACCTGTAAAATCTAGCATATGCCTCTTAGGAACAGAAATTGCCTCATATTTCAGCACATGTATAAGGATTTCACATTTTAAGCTGTATTCATTTGCTAATTAATTTTCCTGTGAAACAAGCTAAAGTTGAGGATTATTTACGTATGCAATAAACACAGTCTTGGAAAATTAAAAATAAGTTTCCCAAGAGAACACAAGGTGGCAGAGTAGAACTGAGATTATGATTCTCAGCCCTGGAATCCCCTTTAAAACGAAACTCGGAACTCCCTTGAGTCTATGTAATTTCTGACCCCCAATTTTAAGGCCTTTCTTTTTCATATAAAACAACAAAGGACAGTCCATCCGGTTGAGGTTACTTACTTACTTCACTTTTCCAATTCCTACCTGCAACACTGACTACACTTATAAGAAGTTCTTCTTTCAAGGTGTACCTGATCCAGTAAAACTAACAGCTTTTGTGTCCAAAGAAATTCCCAATTCAAAGATGCGCTATCCAAAGTGACCCACTATGAAAAGCAGTAATTTCTTCACAAAGATTACTGCCCAAATGGTAGAACTACATTATGATTTTTAAAATTTAGGGCTTCCCTGGTGGCCCAGTGGTTGAGAGTCCACCTGCCGATGCAGGGGACACGGGTTCGTGCCCCGGTCCGGGAAGATCCCACATGCCGCGGAGCGGCTGGGCCCGTGAGCCATGGCCGCTGAGCCTGCACGTCCGGAGCCTGTGCTCCGCAATGGGAGAGGCCACAACAGTGAGAGGCCTGCGTGCCGCAAAAGAAAAAAAAAAAGAAGAAGGGGAAGAAGGCCACGTGCTCACCGTGGTATCTGCCCAGCTCTACCTCAGGGAGTGGGAGGGCGGCCAAAAGTAGCCGAAGACAAATGCCAACCTTGGTGATGGTAAAATGCTGTCTATCTTAGGAAACACCCAATTTCAGAGATGTGGAAATGTAAACTAACATCCACCCCAGAATCAGCAGACTACGGCGGCTGTTCACTCGAACGCTTGCCCCACAAGCTACCCTCGGGTCATTCATGTTACTGTCCTAATATGCCCAGCATTCACTTAACACAGACCTGCAATGCTGCCAGTTCAGGTGAGTACAGCTGTCCCTCAGCTCTACCAGGGAACACACATAGCTTAAAATGAGAAAAAAAACAGTGAAACATCAAATTCTTGAGTATTCAATTGTAGATTACCAATTTTGTGAGTTAACCACCAGGAAGATTACCTACAGCACAACTAACAATCCATGAACATAGTACAGAGCTCCAGTACTCAAAATACAATCCAAAGACCAGCAACACGGGCATCATCTGGGACTCTGCTAGAAATGCAGAAATGCAGCCCTCCCTAAACCTACCAAGTCAGGACCGACCCTGCATTTTAACAAGATCCCCGTGTCCTATACACATTAAATTTTGAAAGGCACTGGTACAGAGGAAAAAGCATGGCTTCGAATTCAACCAAAAAACTTGAGTTCAGATTCCAGTTCTACCACTTGTCATGTGTATGAACGTAAGTAAGCAACCTCTCTGCTAAATCGTCACAGCACGATGTTGCGTGCAAAAATGGGAGTTGTCTATCAGCCAACCTTAACAACCCTACAAAAAAACCTCTTAGTCTAAAAACAAGATACAAGGGCTTCCCAGGTGGCGCAGTGGTTAAGAATCTGCCTGCCAGTGCAGGGGACACGGGTTCGAGCCCTGGTCCAGGAAGATCCCACATGCCTCAGAGAAACTAAGCCCATGCGCCACAACTACTGAGCCTACGCCCTAGAGCCCTTGAGCCACAACTACTGAGCCCTCGTGACACAACTCCTGAACCCCGCGTGCCTAGGGCCCGTGCTCCACAACAAGAGAAGCCACCGCAACGAGAAGGCTGCGCACCGCAACAGAGTAGCCCCCGCTCGCCGCAACTAGAGAAAGTCCGTGTGCAACAACGAAGACCCAACACAGCCAAAAATAAATAAGTTAAATAAATAAATTTATAAATAAATAAATAAAAACAAGAAACAACACAACAATTAAAAACTAAAATGGGGGCTTCCCTGGTGGCGCAGTGGTTGAGAGTCCGCCTTCTGATGCAGGGGACATGGGTTCGTGCCCCAGTCCGGGAGGATCCCACATGTCACGGAGCGGCTGGGCCCGTAAGCCATGGCCGCTGAGCCTGCGCGTCCAGAGCCTGTGCTCCGCAACGGGATAGGCCACAACAGTGAGAGGCCCGCATACCACAAAAAAGATAAAAAATAAACTAAAATGATCATGATTTGATACCTAGAACATAGCGTAACTTTTTGTCTAATTACAGAGCAAATCCAATCAAGAGTACCTGCTTGTCCTTTGGAAGACTTAGAGCTGAAGGCCTCATATCAAATATGTGTTGGCCTTGATTTCACATGCAGTTTTTCTGAGAAATTCTATTAAAAGTCCATTAAGGGGCAGGTCCATTAAGAACAAGTCTTCTGGATTCCAGGAATACATCACATGTATGTACATCACGTGTACCATCATCTCTGCTCATCCTGGCACAACTCAGGGCCAAATTAGGTCCTATATCCTGTTTATTCGTTTTTTCATTCATTTGTAAAACACTTGTTGAACATCTACTGCGTGCCAGGAACTGTGCTCTATACATTCTAGTCAGTGTCATACCTACTAGTCCTAGTGGACCTACTTGTGAAGACCCATGTGAAACAGAGCTTGAGGTGACTGGGTGGAGAGTTATCAACAGAAAAGACAACTGAGAAAGAAGCAGCACCAAAACTTCTTGATTTTTCAAGGAGCTCATTCATTCAATAAACAGAGTGGTAAGGGCAAAAAAACTGGGAAATGCAAAGAAGGAAGGAAAAGGAATAAGAAGGCAACACAGCAAACTGGTTTTCCATTTATAACTTTAAATTTGAGTCTAATGCACTATAAAAAAAAAACAGTATATGTTTTAGGTTATGAGATAAGACCGTCTCAACTTACAAGAGAAAAAGTTGCCAATGATCCCTGTGAAACTGTAGGTAAAATAGCATAGGTTACAGGTTTTCCACCAAATGAGAGAATGCATACAAACAGCATGACACAGTGCCTAGCCAGCACATTGAAAATGCTCAAAAAATGAAAAATGTTAGCGATTACATGAGATTAGTAAAACCTCTCCGTACTTTAATTTGTAAAATATATATACTATGTATCAATGTATATGTGTGTGTGTGTATATATATACATACACACACACACACACACACACACACACGCTGTGCCTTTCCAAGAAACTTAGATTTGGTGGAAAAAAATATATGCACTGAACTAGAAATTAATACCTAAGTTCTAATTTAGGTATTAATTAGTCAAGTGAACTAAAGCAATAAAATTCTCTGTCTCAGATTCCTTAATTTGAATTCGTAAAAAAGAGTACATATAAACTAAGAGGGGGGACATTATCTAAAGAACTGATTTACTGCATTTAGTAAATCATTTATGCAACCTGACTTTTCAGCAATTCCTTTATATCACACATCTATAATATTTGCTGTTAATTTCTGATTTTTGGTAACTGTTTTATATAATTCTTCACAGCCATAGCCCATTCTCAAACAGAAAAAGAGAGCTATAACTGTAGCCACCTGACTATTAAGTAAAATATTGTAAACAAACAAACCCACGGCTTCCCTGGTGGCGCAGCGGTTAAGAATCCGCCTGCCAGGGCTTCCCTGGTGGCGCAGTGGTTGAGAGTCCGCCTGCCGATGCAGGGGACACGGGTTCGTGCCCCGGTCCGGGAAGATCCCACATGCCGTGGAGCGGCTGGGCCCGTGAGCCGTGGCCGCTGAGCCTGCGTGTCCGGAGCCTGCGCTCCGCAACGGGAGAGGCCTCAACAGTGAGAGGCTCGCGTACCACAAAAAAAATTAAAAAAATAAAAAAATAAAGAGAATCCACCTGCCAATGCAGGGGACACGGGTTCGAGCCCTGGTCCGGGAAGATCCCACATGCCGCAGAGCAACTAAGCCCGTGCGCCACAACTACTGAGCACGTGCTCTAGAGCCCACGAGCCACAACTACTGAGCCCGCGTGCCACACAACCACTGAAGCCCATGAGCCTAGAGCCCGTGCTCCGCAACAAGAGAAGCCACCTCAATGAGAAGCCTGCGCACCAACGAAGAGCAGCCCCTGCTCAACACCACTAGAGAAAGCCCGTGCACAACAACGAAGACCCAACGCAGCCAAAAATTAATAAATTAATAAATTAAAAAAAAAAAAAAAAACAGACATACCAATACCTGGTGAATTCACCAGACTTTGTACAATCTTGGACCTAGAGAAACTGGACAAGGTTTTTCCTGTTAGCTTTGCCTAGAAATCACAAATTTAGAAAATTAGTTATCTGACACATTCAAGTAATATTTTTAAAAGTAGAATGGGCACAGACCAAAAAAAATAAAATAAAACCTATCAACTTGCTAAAGAATAAGGCTTTAGAATTATCTCTACTCTTGCCTGAGGTCCAGCCAGAAATAAAGCCTTTAACTGCCCGGCTGGCAGAGGCCCAAGCCTGAATCTTAATGACTGAGCTGACGACACAGCCAGTTTCTCTTCCAGTCTTCCTTAGTAGACTACTGGGGCAATAGTACTAAAATAACTACGCTGGCATGACATGAAGTTCCCAAAACAGAACTCTCCTTGTTCAATTCTAGTATCAAGGGCTGGGAAAGAGGGAAAAGGGCTAAAAAATCACCTCGTATCTCTACAGTTTTCATTTTGGAAACATGGCACTTTCTGGCCTCACCTCCAGAGACCTCGGAGTCTCCCAGGGCGGCGTGATAGCTTATCTCTGAATCACCACCTCCACCACGACTGCCCCGTCCAAGCCGTGGGCACCCCTCACCCGGGCTACTGCGATAGCCTTTGAACTGTTCCTGCTCTTTTCCCCACGGTCGCACACATACCGTATTTCTCCCTGCTCAAAACCCTCCACTGGCACCCTAAAGCGCTGAGAATAAAACCTGGAATCCTTACCGTGCTCTACACGTGCTGGCCTCTGCCTCCTCCGACCTGCCTCAAACTCTCCACTCCATCACTCCACCCCCAATACACTGGCTCCTCCTGCCATGTCCCGAACGCAACAAGCCTCCTGCACTTGCCGTTCTCTGTATATTCCTCCAGAATTTATGTGGTCCATTCTCTCACATCCTTCAGGCTTCTGCTCAAACATCACCTCTTCAAAAAGGCCCTCCCAGGCTCCCTGTGTAAATGAGCTGCGCCCTTTACAGAGAAGAGAACTAGAAATTAAGAATCAAGGGCCTGGGCTTCCCTGGTGGCGCAGTGGTTGGGGGTCCGCCTGCCGATGCGGGGGACGCGGGTTCGTGCCCCGGTCCGGGAGGATCCCACGTGCCGCGGAGCGGCTGGGCCCGTGAGCCGTGGCCGCTGGGCCTGCGCGTCCGGAGCCTGTGCCCCGCGACGGGAGAGGCCACAGTGGAGAGATGCCCACGTACCGCCAAAAAAAATCAAGGGCCTGGCTGTCACAAGACTGAGAAACAAGTGAGTGCGTAGCACAGAGACGGGCAATGTTTAGAGTGGGCAAGACTACACTATGAAGGACAACGTCCCCTTCGTAACAGCCCACATTTTAAAACTCCAAAAGGACAGATTTTCATGTTCTCATTTCCAGTCAACGCTCCAACAAGTCCACCCTATTTAGTACAATTTTCTAGACTATAAAGCAGAGTGAAGAAGATGTGTTAACTGGTCAGAATAAAGTAAGAACTTGAACCAAAATTCTGGGCAGGGCCACGTATCCATGGCCCGTGAGCCGTGGCCGCTGAGCCTGCGTGTCCGGAGCCTGTGCTCTGCAACGGGAGAGGCCACAACAGTGAGAGGCCCGCGTACCGTGAAAAAAAAAATGAACAGAGCCACTGAAAACTGTGGGACAACATCAAAATGTCTAATATACATAGAACGGAGTCCCCAAGAAAAGGAGGGCAAGCATGGGACAGAAAAATATCTGAACAAATACTGAATAAAAACTCCCCAGAATATGATTTTAAAAAACATAAATTACTAGACTCAAGAGGCTTAGTGAACCCCAATCAAAACAGAAGTCAAAGAAAACCACGCAGAGGCATATCACAGTCAAACTGCCGAAAACCAAATTTAAAGAAAAAGTCTTGAAAGCAGCCAGAGAAAAATAACACGTTACATACAGGGAAACAAAAATTTGAGAAATCACTGACATATCATTTCAAAGAATGGAGGCCTGGAAACAATGGAAAATCGTTACGATGCATGAAAAAGTGGTGGCCTCCCCGCCTAGTAGGGAGTTTTTCAAAAGACATCCTTCAAAACCGGCCCCCCACCCCCACCCCCGGCACAACGCCACCCTCCATCCTACTTCCATTAAACAGTCATGTCTTCCGCTCCAGGAGCTAAGGAACCTGAGTCGACTGTTCAGGAAACAGGCAAGAGACAGCGAGGGGGCAGTCACCCCCTGTCCCACACTGTTCAGGTGAGAGGCCCCTGCAGCTGGCGGCACATGCCCCATCTCCCTGGGGGCAGTGCTGTCACCACGCCCAGGCCCCGCCCCGTCTGAGCGGAATTTCTCTGTACATCAAGCATTTGGGGCAGGAGGGTGGCCGTGAAGATCACACTTACTCTAAGCCAGACCCCATCGTAGCTTCCCCTTTGTTACGTAAGTAATAGAAAAGAATGAGGGATTTTAACCTATTAACCCCAGCAGGTACCCCCCAAGACAACCCCTCTTTCCTTACACGAACAGCTGGCAATCATGCCCGTTGTGCTGCTGGCACGCTGAGAAGAGAAGCACAAACTGCCCAGGATTTTCTGAGATGGCATGTAGGTTCCTGGGTGGATTCTTTTAGCCCAAATGCGCATTCCAAAGCATTCTCCCTGAAGGACTGGAGTCGGACAGACTGCCTGGGAACCACTCTGCTGCTAACTTTACAAAGACCCGTTAACTGTAACACAGCGGATAGGTCACGTCTTCACCCTCGGTGGGCAATCCACTCTGAGATGCTTCATAACAGAGCCAGGGCAGAGCTGCAGTCCCTTGTAGCCCTGATACCTGGGTAAGGTTGACTCTGTGCTGCTGCCCCAAAAAACTGTCTTAAATAGAAAACAGTCCAAATATTTAGAGAATGGGGTTAAACTGTCCAGCTTGAAAGTGTTTTTTCTTTTTCAGAAGAACCTGAAAAAAATGAGTATCACTAATACGAACAAGCTATTCAAAACGGCCCCCCATCTGGAAAGTCTCTGGCATTTTCTGACTAGGCATTGTATTGTTGCAACGAGCTACCCAGTAATCAAAGAGGACTACTTATTTCCCACCAGAGTTAAAAGGAAGGATTAGTTCTGGTAAGTTCTAGGACGAATTTCAGTCGCTGTTAACTGTGGTGGCGTCGGCTTCTCTACATCCCTATCAAATTCAAAGAAAACTCGGGAAAACAGAAAACAAAGGCTGCTTTATTATTCTATTTGAGCAGCATCTACCTTTCACAGAACAATTTTTTTAAAAAAACTTCAATGACATTCAAAAAGTTGTAACTAAGAAAATAAGTGAAATGTATTTGGGAAGACGTCAATAAAAAAAATCTTCCCGTTCAACACTTTCTTAATATACACGATAAATTCTGGGATCAAAAGTTTGTAGAACCCTACAGTCTTTGAAGAGCCTCAGATTATAAATTCAATTAAATAAAATACAAGAAAAGATTCTCAGCAGTAGTAAGAGAGTAGCAGGATTCCTAAGAAAGAAAATTTAAAACAAAGATTTGTACAGGAGAAGAAAAAAGTGGTAACAGTTATGACACAAGGGAAATTATACAGCAGATACAAGAAGGCTTCATCAGTGAAGTGAGTCCTTAACAGAAGCAGAACATCCATGCTGCCCTCCAGCTCCTTTGACACGAAGGAGTAATTAGAAACCAAATAATTTGGGGGCACCTTTCTAAATTCCTTACTTGTACTATCTTAGATTCCTCTTTAATCCTGAAGTCAAAGGAGTTAATTAACTTACCAAAGACGACAAAATGACTACTTAATCCCAGGTCTGTATCACTCTAAAATGCATACTTTTCCATTATACCATGATGCTGCTTAGAAAATATTTCGCATGAATTAGTTCCTTAATGAAATAAATTTTTTAAAAACTGGTGTAGCCTAAACATTCCTCTCCTAGGCAAATTCTTCCTAAATGCTACACTAATTTTCTTAAGCAAGCTTCCAGCAATGGTGGCCCATCAGACCTTTGCCCTTCTTTGCTACCTTTTTCTGGAAAGTACCTAAGCTGCAGGGTAAGTAGTTGCCAGGTGGCTTAAGCTTTGCTCTAAGGCCTCAACATTTAAGAGAAATGGGTAATCTCCCTCTAGATTGACAAGTTTACATCAGAAGGTGGATTAAAAAAAGTACTCAGAACTAAAGCTCTATCCTGCATATTGGGCTATTATTTTTCCTGTAAAATACAGCATCCTAACCATAACAGATGGAGTAAAGAATGAGAAAGAACCTGCAAGAGACTACAGAAGAGGTTCAGGATCTCCAACTCCAAAAATATCAAACCCCCGACGCCAGTCTCCCAGAGGACTTGTATCCGATCCCGTGAAATGAAACAGGTCTGCTTCCTAAATCCTTTGGGAGGTGATTAAAACCGCAGCTTCTGGAGTCAGACACACTAAAACTCAGCTCCTCCATGACTGCTAATCATGACCTTGGGCAAAATAATTAACCTCTCCAAGCCTCAGCTTCCACAGATTTAAGATGAAGAAACCATACTAGTTCATTAAATAAGTTTCATAACTGTTAAATTATAGTGCCTAGACTATGAGTGCTTCTTAAATGTTAGCCTTTCATCATCATTCTCATTATCAACATCTTTGTGATGACACAGAATAAGTCCAAGAGGTCAATGACAGGGTTTTGTAAACCTTCACGGGGCCAGTTTCGGTATTGGAGTGTCTTAGGAGATTTCCGAAGTAAGTAGCAGAGGGAACCGGCAAGGCCTGAAAGGAATGAAATAGAAGCAAGGAGAAAATTTCACGGGGAAAGAATCTGTATAGGTTATTTTTTTTAAAAAAGCATGTTTATGGAAAAGAGATTAAGAATGAATTCCTCTCTCATGCAGTAAAACAAAAGGCTCACGTTTCTATTACCATGATGGGGACGCCAATGTCAGGCCACAGAAGGTCCTCTGAGGGCAGCTTGGGAGAATTCCACACCACCACGACCTTGTTCAGGTAAGGGAGGCCATTCAGCCTCTCGAGCGAGTTCATGAGCACCTCCTCCCGCTCGTAGGTCAGCATCACCACCGTGAACTGCTCCCGTGGGACGTTGCCGCCCAGCGAGGCCTGGAACTCCTTGCCGGAGCCCCCGGCCCCGCCACCGATAGGCCGAAAGCCAGTCCCGGAGCCCAAGAACTTGGCCTCTGAGGGCAGCACAGGGTCAAACGGTGTGTGGGGGAAAAGATGGAAAGGTCCCGGCGCAGAGTTCCAGCTGCGATAGAAGTCCGTGACGGTCAAGGTGAAGTTGCGGAGGTACCTGGGGGAGGCGTAGGGCGGCTCCGTCTCCACGGGCCCCAGGTCCAAGTCCCCGTTGTCGGCCATGTTGGGGTCGGTGCCGGCCGCCTTGCCTGAGCGATGGGGGATCTCGGCCGCCGCCTCTTCCCGGATGGGAGCAGCTGGGATCTGGATGCGAGTCCTAATCACAGCCAGCACGGTACTGAAAATACTGTCCGCGGTGGAGAAGTAAGTCTCCCAGAGGAAGCGGCCTTGCCGCCTCATGGCCAGGAGGTCGCTGTCGGAGAGGCTCCGTAGTAGGAAGTGGACCTCGGTCACTCGCGGCTTGGGCAGCACCAGGGCGGCCTCGCTCCACTGCAGCACATCCTGGTAAGGAAGCTGCACGTGCTCCCCCAGCACAACCGGGACAGCACCAACCTCCAGGGCTTCAAAGAGCCGTGTGGCACCCCCAGAGGAAATAACCAGGCGAGGGTCCCCGGGAGTGATAATGAGGGCGAAGGTGGAGAGCTTCAGTAATTCTAAGCGGTCTTCCCGCTCCCCGCATAGCGCCCACTCAGTAGGCAGACTGGGTTTAGGCTGGTGTTTGCAGGTAAACTCTACCAGGACCTGGTCTAGTTTGCTGTCCTGCACCGCCTTGAGGGTGGCAATGATACGATCATCGTAGTCGGCTGGAGGGCCGCCCTCCATCTCCTCCTCAAAGGAGCGGGCCTCCTGAAGGCTGGATCTCAGAGACTCAATCTTCTCACCCTGGAAGGTGAAGAGATATTTCCGCTTCACTGGCACCTGTGGTGGGATTTCCATGAAGTTGGGCTCTGACATGGCGTGGACCAGTGGCGATACCACCAAGTCAAAGCCGGGCCGGTACTGGGCAGCGTAGAAAGTGGACTGGGCCACCATGGCCCGGCCCGTACTGACATTGTACAGTAAATTCTGGGTGTCCGACTTCCGAGACAGATTGATGATAACGTGATTGTGTCCGTCTGTCCGCCAGTGTGGTAGGGAGTACAGCTGCTTCTCCAGGTCGGCGGGCCGCAGCACGCCCAGCTCCTGCATTTCCCCCACTAAGATCACATAAAGGCAGGCAATGTCTGCATTTTCTGTAACATAAACGTTGCCTCGTGCTGTGGCCTGAAAAGCCTGCTTGACCAAGGGATCCAGGTGGCTGCCAAAGGCAAACTGGTCACTGTCATAAACATAGACCGGGAAACCAGAGGTGAGAGGGCAACGAGAGTAATCGAAACAGTTGTGCAGCCGGCAGCTCCGCAGGACCTTCGGGGGTGGGAGGCCGCTATCGTCCTTCTCTGGGAGGAGTCGGATGGGCAGAGAGAGTTTGGGCTGATTTTGGGCCATGAGCTCTTTGTAAGAGTGCTCGGTCTGGCTGATGACGTTCTTGAGCTGAAGCAGGTCCTGCTTGGCATTCTCAATGCTCTTCTTGCAGGCCTCGATCTTCAGATTGAGCTTGGCGATTTCACTGTTCAGCTCCTGCCGCTTGGCTTCCAGCTGCAAGAGCTCTTCACTCACGGACTCTCGGATGCGGCAGAGATCCAGCACGTGCTTCACCTCGCAGAGCTCGTTACCAGCCCGTGGGCCAAAGATCCGCTTGCCCGCCTCATCCGCTTCGTCCAGGGTGGTGAGATAATAGTGGGCGATGAGGGGGAAGAACACTAGAATGATGAAGAGCGTGAAGCTGAGCCACGTGAGCCGGATGCGGTTGGACCACCGCAGCACGCAGGTCTGACCTCCGTTCCCCACGCCCCCATTCCGCAACATGGTATAGCCCGTCATGAGTTCCTCTGCGGCTCCTGCCCCGGCCGGTCACGTTGGGTCACTCGCCATAACCGTGAGCTGCTGTCAGACAAGACTCAACCTCTTCTCACTCACGTGTTCCCGAAAGAGTTAGTGCGCTCCCTGGACAAGGCACCAAGTAAAACGGAAATTTCATTTTCCTCAGCTGTGACTGAAATGGTCTCTGACCCTACTCCAGCAGATTTTAAGTTCTGGCTGTTGACCAAAGAGCATGTCCTTAATCTTTATCAGATAGTAAAAGGTACCACATTGTTGATGAGATGGAAGGGAAGAGGTCCCTGACGGTGGAACCCAGGAAAGATACCCAGGAATCAGACTGACTTTGTCAACTGCCATAGCTCTCGTTCCTTGGTTCTGCTGACCAACACACATGCATAGTTACTATTCACAGTTATAAAGTAGCTGGTTAGAACAGAAACAAATGCCAGCCTCTTAACAGTGTCATTGCCAACAATCAGGCCTGCAAAAGAAAGAGAAGCATGTCAGTCTTGACGACATTATGTTCAACAAGCCTGCTCTCCCCCTGTAACTTTCTGGAAAATGCTTAAATCTTAGAAGATGGAACAATGGTTGGATCATTGGTGTGCGTCTCACAGAACATTTTAAGTCCAATATAGGTTTTGTTGGGTACGGATATTTTACTTGTGGTTAGTAGGTGATGGATAAGGTAAGTGTCCAAAAACAGTTTCAGTGTTTAGACACACACACCTTCTTCCTATTTAATTGGCTACAGCGCAGCATTAGAGCCCTATAAAATGATTACCAGCTACATTCAACAGAGGGCAAAAATGTTCACAACAATTTGTTATTCTAGACTTAGGCATCATCATTAGACAAAGAGAAACACCCTCCTATCGATGTTCATTCCTGACATGAAAGTTGCCTTTTGAACTACTGGAAAACAAACAAACAAAAAAACCACCTCTGTGAGAAGCTCCATTTGTCAATATTCAGAGTTGAAAAAAGCTGATGAGAACTCTCTTGATCTTTACCCGGCAGTGGGTGCAGTAATTCAGAGATAAAATGTATTTTCCAGTTTGCTTCTCATTTATCTTCTGTTAGCACACATCATGTGCTCCTCCTTAAAATATAAATAGTAACTTGGTCTTTCAGAAAGAACACTATACTTAGAAATGAGGGGCATTATTTCTTATCCTTGGAAGAGATTTGCTGTAAGACCTTACGCCCCAGGTTTCTAATCTCCCAAAATGGAGATATGTGTACGGAGATAACAACATATATTGTGTTGCTATGAAAATAAAGGAGAGAGGATGTGAGGGTACTTGAGGCTAGAAAATCTTGAAACAGCATTCCCAGTCCTATTCTCTTACCACACTTTACTATCACAGGTTACAAAAGCTTTTCACTTGCTTTCACCTCAAATTCAATACATCTAGGAGTGAATTCATAATGTTCTGTGCCAAAGAATACCCCCAATTTCCTTCATTCATTCCCTCCAAAAAGTATTTACCATACTCTTTTCATGTCTAAGACATACTAAGTATAACTGTGGGCAAATCTAGGATGTAAAATAATCCTCGACCTCGTGGAACTTCCTTTAGCCTAAACAGATATAAACAAACAGCAAGGACATGACCACAAGGCAGTGTGAAGTAAGTAGTGCCTCTTGGACGCTCAGTCACTCTCTCTAGCTTCTACCTTCGTTAAGGATATATAACTATTAAATGTCTGATAGAGTCTTCTCTCCCTTTAAATAAAAATTAAAAGTGATGATAATGTTACTGAAAGGTTTGAATAAGGAGACCACGAGATAAGGACAACAGAAAACAAAAAGTAATCAATCACGGAAAAGCGTAAATTTGGATGATCTAAACTTGATTATTAACGGTTGACCA